>NC_091691.1:28887500-31287500 GCF_041296265.1 Equus caballus | reverse complement strand
CCCGGCCGCGCACTCACCACTCCCAGGCTAAGGTCCTCGGCGCGGGGCGCGGGCGCAGCACAGCCCCCGCGGGCCGCCAGCGCGAGCAGCAGCAGCGGCAGCGGCGGGAGCCGGGGCCGGGAGGCCGGCGGGCCGGGCCCCATCGCGCTCTCAGGACGGTCGGCGCGGCCGTGGAGGTCCCCGCGCCCCGCGCTCCTGAGCCGCCGCACCCCACTCCCCCGCGCCCCGCGCCCCTGCGCCCCTGCACCCCTGCACCCTGCTCCGCCGCGCGCAGCTCCGGGCCAGACTGAGCCGGGCGCCCGCCTCCCGCGGCGGGGCGGGGCCATGCTAATGTATGCTAATGAACGCGGCCGGGCTCTCCCCGCCCGCCGCCTTAAAGGGCCCGCGCCCCGCGCCCCTCCCAGCCAGACTGAACCCGGCGCCCACCTCCCAGTGGCGGGGCGGGGCATGCTAATGTATGCTAATAAACACCGGCCGCACTCGCGCCGTCCGCCGTCTTAAAGGGCCCGCCCCCGCCGCACCTGTGGGTGGATGCTCCAAACCTGTCGGCGGTCGCCCCACGCGTCCACCGGGGGACCCGGGCTGCGGCGGCCCGAAGGAAGGCTCTTGTGGTGTCCCCAGACGGTCCCGGGCCGGTGGCGGCCGCGGCCGGGCTGCTTCCTGGGGAGCGGACCCTGGCTCCCCGCCCTTGCGCACGCGGACCCCCGCCGAAGCTCGGATTCGCGGTGACCGCTGGGGACCCCGAGCGTCAGCCGCAGCGCTCTCGGAGGACGCTTGGTGGAGCCCTTGCACCGCGGTAGACTGGGGTAGGGGCTGGGGGTGCGTGTGCGGTGGGGGCTGGGGTGGGGGGGAGAGCGTGGGGGGCGGGGGGCGGGGGGTGGGGTGAGAGCGGGGGGTTGGGGGGGCAGGGTGGTGGGGTGAGAGCGTGATGGGGGCGGTGCGGTGGGATGAGAGCGTGGGGGGGCGGGACGGGGGGGTGGGGTGAAATGGTGGGAGGGGCGAGGAGGGGGGTGGGGTGAGAGCTTGGGAAGGGCGGGGTGGGGGGGTGGGGGGTCGGGGGGACTGGGGTGGGGATGGCAGAGGCGGCGCCAGCGGCTGGAGGGGGCTGACTGTGAGAGAGCCTGGGGCGCCGTCGGGAGCACGAGTCTCCGGTGGGTGTAGGCGCAGTTGGGGTCAGCGAGGGCTGAGGGTCTGTGGTCACCGCGGGTTTGGGCCGCTGACGTTTGTTGGGAGGGGAGTGTGTGGGGCGCATGCTCAGCGCGTCCCATGTGTAACCCCCGTCACTTCTCCCAACGTTGGATGAGATGGGAACTGTTATTCCCATTTGTCACACGAGGAAACCGAGGTCCACAGAGCCGAAGGATCTTGGGCAGGGCGTGGGGGCTGGAGTTCAAATTAAACGCCCTCACAGCTTGTATCGGGTTTCTCACCCCGTCCCAGCCACCTAGTCACCACTGGTGCTGTCGGGATTGAGGTCCCCTTCTGCAGACAGGGAAACTGAGGCCCAGGCACTTCCGCTGGACCCACGGCCCCAGTCCCAAGGGAGTGGTGGCTCCTCTTCCCGCTGCCGGCTGGGTCCAGGCGCAGCCCCCTGGCTGTCCTGTGGGGCTGTGGTCGTGCTGTCCTCTCCGTTGCTCTTGGAGTGTTGGGGGGGGGGCCCTCTGAGCGTGGAGATTCTGCGCTTGCTTCAGAAGACCGTTATACTGGCTGGTTGAGATCAGTGCAGTGGGGCACGCTGGTGTACACGACCCTGTGTACGTCCCAGAATTTTACTCAGGTGCATCGGGACAACTTGGTTCCCAGTGGCAGACACCCAGCTCAAACTGGCGCTAGTCAAGGCAAGGGGATTTATGGGCTTGTTAAACTGGGACATCCCAGAACACAGTGACGTCAGGCAAGGCTGGATCAAGTCGAACAAGGACGCAATCAGAACACGTTGTCTCTCTCCATCTCTGTGTTGGCTTCATCCTCAGGCAAGATTTCTCCAAATGACAGCAAAGACAGAGCAGGGCAGTTACACCTGACATCTTTCCAGCTTAGCAAGCCCAGCCACAGACAGATTCTTTTTCAAGCCACAGTCCCAGGGCCGTCTTTCACTGGATGATGGGGATCATGTATCCATCCCTGAACCAACCATGTAGCCAGGGGATGGAAGTGAGCCAAACTGCCTGTGCTGACAGCAGGAACGAAGGAGTTTTCTAAAGAAAATAAGGGGCGCTGAAGTCAGAGTAAGGGAGAGTGGGTGGCAGGCAGGGCTGGATCAAGGGGCTCAGAAGAGATGCTGGTGTAGTTGACCCTACTGTGTAACAGAGTTCTTCCTTCATTTGAGGACTTTGAGAGGGGACTCTGGCTGAGGGGCTGAGGAGGCCTTGTGGGGGGACTAGTATGGAAGGGCAGTGAAGAGAGATGGCCTGTGACAGTGGCCTAGAGTCACAAACATAAGAAGGGGCCCACAAGACAGGCCGTGGGTTTCCCCAGATAGGTCCAGGTGGTGGCTGGTGAGTGGTGTGGGAACCAAGGATGCTTGGCTGGACGTCAGAGGACGTGTCACTGCATTCGGGGGCTGGGTGGCACCACGGCAGCTGTTTTCCCTTCTGACCTACCCCTGAGGTCTGGCGTTTGAACGTGCCAGAGTCCAAGCAGCCAGGGGAGGCCGCTTTTCACCCGTCACATGGGCAGCGTTGAAAGCGTCGTCATGCGCGGAGGAGGGTGTGGGAAGTGGGGTCCTTGGTGCTACTGGAGGGAGTGCCCTGGGCTACAGCCTCCTGGGAGGCCACTGGGGAGCAGCTAGTGAATTTAAAAAGTGCGTTTTCTGTGGTCCAACATCCTTGGTGTCTGCCCTGGAAAGCCACCCCAATCCCTGCGCGAGAAGGCCAGTGCAGGACGTAACAGTGAAAAAGCATCAGAAGCTGCCTGATTGTCCATCTGTGGCTGACCAGCTGACCCAGGGCCACGTGTATGGTTGGTCGTGCTGGCTGTGGGCAAGGACGCGGGTGAGGGTGGGAGCCCCCCCACCCTGTTTGCTCATCTGTGATTCCTGGAGTGGGGCCATGTCCCAGGGGGAAACGGGTGCCTTTCCTAAGACCCACCAGGTGCTGTGGAAGCTGGTGGCCGCCCTGGACTGACCACACTGCGATACACCGAAAAGATGAAACACCACATTGAAGTGAGAAAGAATGGACTAGATCCGGGTGTACCCACGTACTCAGACGTGTTGTTGAGTGAAAAAATTGAGAAAAAAGCAGAAAGTGGAAAAAAACCCCACACAACAGCAATACACTGACATCTACCACGTGCACACCCAGACAGACTTTCGTCTTCTCCTCCGTGCCCCTTGATGCAGTCTTGCCTGCCATCCACTCTCCCTTTCTCTTCTCTCCTTTAGAAAAATCCCACTTTGTCCCTGTGAGCCCAGGGGGTTTAGTGATGCTGACCCCAGCCCCTGTTTCCATCCGCTGGCCACATGGTTGATTCGGGGATGGACACACGACCCGCATCCTCCAATGAGGGATGGCCCTGGGCTGTGGCTTGGACTATTAGAGTCTCTGCAGGTTGGGCTGGCTAAGCTGGAAGGACGTGAGCTGCAGCTTTCCCGGCCGTGTGCGCATGTGCCCATGTGCGTGTGAGTTCGTGTGTAAAAGCAGAGGAAAAGGTCTGGAGGAGGTATGCCAGGGCACCTGGTGCTGACCTCAGGCGAGGGGGAGGGCGGAGCAGCCCCAGGCCCGCGTCCCTTGGGAGCCCTGACCACGTCCGGGTGTGACCACTCGGTCCCCGCACACAGCGTACTCTCAGTGCTCCCCTCCCCCCACCTGCAGCTGCTGCTCTTTGTCCGCAGGGCCTCAGGCTGCGGACGTCCATCCTGGGCAGCCCTGAGCTTGGGACTAAACGGGGGGGAGATGCTCTCAGTCCTTGGATGTGACCTACACGGTCCATGGACGCCAGCCCTCACACCTCCTGCTCTTCCCAGTCGGGCTGTCCAGGGGGCTTCTCTGGGGAGAGCATCCACGTAGACCACTCTCGCCAGGATCCTCCACTTGGGGTCTGCCTAGGGGCCCCGGGCGAGGACCAGCGCCGCCAGGACGTGGTGGGGCCAAGGCCTTCGCTTCTCAGCATTGTCTTACCGTCTTCCCAGGAGCAGCTGGTCTGCTTGCGTAACTGAGAATCAATAAAAATGAGAACAAGGGAAGTGTAAGTGTGGGTGTTGGATGCAAAAGGTTGACTAGCTCAGATAGGATCCTTCTCCAAGAGGGGGCCCCCCAGGGGAGGTGGTGGGCTTAGACCAGGCCCCCGGGCCTTCCCTCGAGCTGTCGTGGGGCACGGGTCGCGTGCCTGAATCCCTGCCCTTGTGCGGCTGACACTGGGTTGGGGAGAGATGAATCGGGTATGGCCAAGTGTGAGACAATGGCCCCCAAAGACATGTGGTCCTGACCCCTGGTCCGTGAACGTGTTCCTGTATGTGGCAAGAGGGGCTTTGCAGAAGCGATTAAGTTGGAGATACTGAGGTGCGGGCTGTCCTGGATGGGCCGGGGGGACCCAGGGTCATCACAAGGGTCCCTGTAAGCGGAAGGTGGGAGCTGCGGGTCAGGGAGAAGGCCGTGTGGCGATGGGAGCAGAGGTCGGAGTGCCACAGCCGGGGGGCCGAGGGGCGCAGCTGCCTCCAGGAGCTGGGAGAGGCCAGAGCAGCTTCTCCCCAGAGCCCCAGAAGGACCAGCCCTGCGCATGCCTGGCCTTCAGGCCAGCAAAAGGGATCTCGGGCTTCTAGCCTCCAGAACTGCAAGAGAATAAGTGTGTCTTGCTTGACGCCGCTAAGTTTGCAGTCATTGTTAAGACGGCTGCAGGACACTCGTAGGCCCTTCTGTCAGAGGTGCAGCGTGCAGTGAGGACGGGCAGCGGGTCGGGAGAGCCAGAGGGGATGGCAGCATAAAATGGGAGGGTCAGCCTAGCAAAGGCCTGAAGGAAGAGTGGTTCATGTGGAGAGGACAGCCAGGGCAAAGGCCCTGGGGCAGCGCCTGTGTGTTTGACAAGCAAGTCTTCTTGTAAGGACACCAGTCAGAGTGGATTAGGGTCCACCCCAATGAGCTCGTTTTACCTGAATCAGCTCCGTACCGTCTGCAAGTGCAGTCACGTGCTGAGGAGCCGGGGGCAGGACTCCAATATAGGGCTTTTGGGGGACACAAGTCAGCCCATAACAGACACACAGATGGAGGGGAGAGGTCAGTCGGGTGAGGGCCGTGCATGGGGGGCTCGTATAGGCAGGGAGGCTGTGAGGGCTGGAGTGCAGGACTGCTGGCTTCCCCGGTCCTGCTCCGTGTGGCCGCGCAAGCTGCAACTCCTGGTCCCGGCGCTGGTCCCTCTGCTGAGCTGAGTCCCCACCTCCAGGCTGTGTCGGGGGGAGAACCCCCATCCCTCCCGCCCCGTCGCCCAACGAGCTGAGCCGCAGCCTCCAGAGAGGGCGTGACAGGAAGAGCAGCTCTGGTTCAGAAGACTTGTGCTCCCCTCTCCTATCTGAAGAGGAGGTGCTGACTGCTGGGGCTGGCTGTGAGGCGTGCGGGCTGAGTCTTGTCTTCTGTGCAGGAGGAGTCTCTGCCCCCTCACCCCCACGGTCTCTGTGCAGGAGGAACGATTTTAGGCACCTTGGAGAAACCCAGCTTGAGGGAGAAAATCAGGGGTCTGGCTTCAGGCATGGCTGACTCAAGGGCTCTGCACTCGACTCTCGTTTCCTGGGCTCCGCTTCCTCCGTTTGGCTGGATTCTCCTGGGAGGAGGTGGCCTGACTGCTCCTGGCTGACCCCATGCTCCCCACGCCTGCCCAGAAGAGAAGTCTCTTTGCTAGTTTCAGACAAGGGCTGGATTCTCTTTCGGCCCAGAGCCCATCCCCAGGCCAAGCGGAGGCGAGTTCTGATCGGCCAGCCTAGGTCTTGGGCGAGGGTGGGCCAGCTCCCCCCAGCACCGCGTGGGCCGAGTGGGGGAGGGCCAGCTCTCCAGAGGAAAATCGGGGTGCAGGTGCCAGAAGGGGGAGTTGGGGGGACAGAGGCAAGACAGTGGAGGGCCGGCACCCCCTTCCTGGGTTGTCCAATTCCTGCGCTCCAGGCTCCAGTCTGAGGGCGCACAGATCCGACTCAGTGAATTCCCCTGGCCACCCCATGCACAGGCTCTGCAGCTGCCCCCAAGGGAGGAGGAACGGAAGCTGAAAACCTGCGTCCACACGCACACTTGTGCGTGCGTGTCCACTGCAGCATTATTTGCAATCACTGAAAGGTGGCAACGAGCCAGATGTCCACGGGTGGATGAAGCAATAAACGAGATGGGGCGTGTCCACACAACAGAGCATTACTCAGCCCTAAAAAGGAAAGGGGTTCGGATGCGTGCTGGGTGTGGAGGACCCTTGAAAACGCTGTGCTAAGTGGAAAAACTGGACACAAAGGCCGCATAGTGGACGATTCCATTTACAGGAAACGTCCAGAACAGGCACATGCAGAGACACTGAGTGGATTGGTGGCTGCCAGGGGCTGGGGGAGGGGGGTGCGGGGAGACTGGTAGTGAGCAGCTGGTTTGTTTTGGGGTGATGGGATCTTCTGGAATTCAACAGTGGCGATGGCTGCACAACTCTATACTGAAGCCCACTGAACTGTCCGCTTTAAGAGGGAGACCCGTGTGGTGTGTGAGTCACAGCTTCAAAGGAGAGAAGGAACTGCGGGGCCGAGGGTTGAGGGCTTCGCCTGGGCCGCGCCCCAGTCTGTGCTTTGTGCCCTGCTCGTCCCGCCCACCGTGCAGTGAGCAGCCACTCGCAGCGCTGGGCACGTTGTAAAGCTGAAAAAGCGCCAAGTCAGTGTGTCACCCAACCTGAGCCGTGCCGCGGTCTCACGGGGCCCTGAGAAGGCAAACCGGGGCGTGCTGCTTCATCACTTACGGCTTTTGTTGCCAACGTCTTGGCAGAGCTTTTCTGGGCCTAGCAAGACACAGATCTCCATTACGGTCTCTAGCAAATGGACAATGAAGGACCTGCCTCGGGAAAATGCACTGGGGAGGCGCTCGGAAAACTTCCCGCGCAGTCGGGGCTGTGAAGTCCCCCATGCGGCTGTGGGATCTGCGCTCAGCCAGGTGACGTCCTTGTGCGGGGCAGCCTGGGGACGCGATGTACTCTGTCTTAAAAAGTTCGTGGAGGGGCTGGCCCCGTGGCTGAGTGGTTAAGTTCGCGCGCTCTGCTGCAGGCGGCCCAGTGTTTCGTTGGTTCGAGTCCTGGGCGCGGACGTGGCACTGCTCATCAAACCACGCTGAGGCAGCGTCCCACATGCCACAACTAGAAGGACCCACAACGAAGAATATACAACTATGTACCGGGGGGCTTTGGGGAGAAAAAGGAAAAAAATAAAATCTTAAAAAAAAAAGAAAAAGTTCGTGGAGCAGCCCAGCCGGGCTGAGTGGTCTGGTTCTCCCTCTGAGTCCAGCTCAGCTGAGGAGCTAAAGCTGTTCCTCGACGGTCTCTGGGGTTTCCCTCCAAAGCCCCTGCAGCAGGGTGGCTGGTGTCCCTCCAAAGTCACGTCCACCCAGAGCCTGAGCGTGTGAGCTGGTTTGGAAAAGGCTTGTTGCACATGGAGTTAAAGTTAAGGATCTCGAGGGGCCGGCCCGGTGGTGCAACAGTTAAGTTTGCACGTTCCACTGCAGCGGCCAGGGGTTCGCCGGTTCAGATCCCGGGTGTGGACATGGCACTGCTTGGCAAGCCATGCTGTGGTAGGCGTCCCACATATAAAGTAGAGGAAGATGGGCACAGATGTTAGCTCAGGGCCAGTCTTCCTCAGCAAAAAGAGGAGGATTGGCAGCAGATGTTAGCTGGGCTAATCTTCCTCAAAAAAAAAAAAAGTTAAGGATCTCGAGATAAGGCCATCCTGGATTAGGGAGGGCCCTCAATCCAGTGACAAATGTCCTTACAAGAAGAGATGAGGAGGGAGAAGAGACAGAGAGAGGTGGAGGTGATGTGGTGATGAGACAGGGACGGGAACGATGCAGCCACAAGCCAGGAGGGCCCAGGAGCTGGAGAGGCGAGAACAGACTCTCCCTCAGAGCCTCCAGGGGGACCCAGCCCTGGACGCCCGCACCTCGGACTTCTGCCTCCAGAGCCGAGAGGATCAACTCCGACTATTTTCAGCCCAGTGGTGGTGGTTTGGGACACCGTCCAGGACACTGCCTGTCTCTCTGTGCCCACCCGCCTTCCTTCAGGCCGTTCCCTAAGCCAGAGCCAGGACGACTTTCCCCACAGGTGAAGGGATAGTGTTGCCTGCCTCACACCCATCAGTGGCTTCCAGCTGCGCTTGGAGGACAAATCCCAGCTCCTCCCCCGGCCTGTGGGTCCTGCCCCCGGCCCTGCCCAGTCCCCTCATCCCCACTGGCTCCCCAGTCCAGCCGGAGCCCCTGACCCGCCTCCTCTCCCTCTGTCACTCCAGGCACATTCCTGCCTCAGGACCCTTATGCCGGCTCCTCCCAGCCCCCACAGCCCCGTAGCTCCCTCTGGACCGTATTACTCCCCACAGGTCTCTGCCCATGTCTCTTGTTGGAGGCGTCTCCTTGCTCCACCCTCTCTGCACAGCATCCTTGCTCTCACCCCGCCCCAGCCTTGTTCACTGCCTGCCATCTGGTGTGTCCTCGTCTGTTCGCTCTCATGTCCCTCAGGGCTGGGGCGCTTTGCTGTCCTGCTCATGCTGTCTCCCCAGCAGCACCTTGGTGGTCTCGAGGGGAGGCTGACCCAGTCCCCTTCAGGGCGGCAAGGGGACGAGAGGGCACCCGGCAGGCATCTCCTGATCTCCCAGCCCCTCAGCGTCCCTGCTCCATCCCTTCAGTGTTGGGGGCCCCCAGCGACTGGCTCTGGGTGGCTCCCCTTGCCCTGCACATGTCCTCCCGGGCTGACCGTCATCATGCTGGACGCTCTGGTTGCCTGATGCTGGAGCTCTGGCCTATCTGACTCCTGCAGCCGCGCCTCCTCACCAGACATCCCGCGGGTAAGCCACAGGCCTGCACACCACCCCTCCCCCCCCCACCCATGGCCGCCCTCCCTGACTCCACGGCAGGCGTGCCATCAACCCTGCAGCCCCAGCCAGGGGCCCCGGCGTTGTGATTATCTTTGTAGAACAGCTTTATGTGTCTTTATCCCAGAGGTGCTCATTCGGAACAAGTTTGTTATGAATAATGAGAAAAGAAAATAAATCTCTCCATCTTGACTTTACTAAAGTCAACAAATATTTCCTTAGTAAATTTTCAATTCCCAAGTTTCATCTGTTTTTTGTGAAGGAAATAATCTCCCATCAACTTACACAACATGTCGGAAGACGAGCTTTGGGGCATCGCGGGAAGCCTTGTGGCTGGGTGGCAGGCTTGGCAGTGGGGAGACAGCGCCCATGATGCTGCATGACCCTGTCTTACCTGCAGGACTGAGGCTGCCAGCGCCGAGCAGAGCGCCACTCCCATCTGTTCTCCACTGGCCTCTCAAGTCCAGGGCTCGGCGAGGTTAGCAGGCTCCTGCGCACTCATCCTACGAGCTGGTGGCACACATTCAAACAGGCGCTCCTGGGTCTCAGCTTTAGAAGGCAAAGTTTCCTTTTTCTTTCTCTTTTTAAATAAACTTTAAAATTTAGGACAGTGTTGGGGCTGGCCTGGTGGTGCAGCAGTCAAGTTCGCACGTTCTGCTGCAGCGGCCAGGGGTTCGCCGGTTCGGATCCCGGGTGTGGACATGGCACTGCTTGGCAAGCCATGCTGTGGTAGGTGTCCCACATATAAAGTAGAGGAAGATGGGCATGGATGTTACCTCAGGGCCAGTCTTCCTCAGCAAAAAGAGGAGGGTTGGCAGCAGATGTTAGCTCAGGGCTAATCTTCCTCAAAATAAAATAAAGTTTAGGACAGTTTTGCATTTACAGGAAAATTGCAAAGATAGTACAGGAAGTTCCCATATGCCCCATACCCACTGTCCTCTCTTATGAACATCTCACATGACCCAGGCACATTTGTCACCATTAGTGAACCAAAATTGATACGTTATTATCAAGTAAAGTCCATGCTTTATCAGACTTCCTCAGTTTCCCCTAACGTCCTTTTTCTGTCCCAGGATCCCATCCAGGGACCACGCTGCGTTCAGTTGTTGTGTCTTGCTCGGCTCCTCTGGGCTGTGGTGGTTCCTCTGACTTGCCTTGTTTCTGATGACCTGCACAGCTGTGGGGACTCTGGCCAGGTGTTGGCAGGATGTGCCTCCATTGGGATCTGTCTGGTGTTTCTCTCATGATCAGTGTGGGGTGGTGGGTGAACAGAGTCCTCGCCACCCTCCCCAGGGTGTCTACAGTCAACACGACTCATCACTGTTGGTGTTGACCTTGATCACCAGCTGCGGCGTGCTGGTCGGGTCCTCTTCTGGACAGCTGCTGTCTCCACGCTGTCCTCTTTAGGAGGCAGCCACACAGTCACGTGTGTGTCTCCACGGCTCCGTGGGCTTGAGGGCGGAGGAAGCACAGACCTTCTTGGGCACTCTTCTGCGCGGGAGCCTGTCTCTCCCTGTGTGTGCTGTTGACGTGGTCATTTATACCATGTGGGCTCATGGATATTTGTTTTATACTCTGGGTTACAGCCCAACATGACATTGCTGGTTGATGGCTCCATGTTCCAGCTTTGGCCACGGGGACTCTCACTTGGCTCCTGGGGGCCTTCCCGACGGCCCTTCAGTGTGGGGTTTTGCTGTTTGGTTTTGGCGCACTTCCTTCCCTCCCGGCTCTGTGAGATGCTCCCGGCTCACCTGGAACCAGCCGTTCCTCCGAGGATCCCTGGTTCCTTCTGTTGGAGAGCGGACGAGAAACCAGATCTGGGTGCTGGTGTGCTGGCTGCTGCTGCGGCCTCACTGGCCAGCCGGAAACGTGTGTGTGCGCCCCCCTGGGAGAGCTACACACACTTAAGTGTTTCTGTAGCTACATTCAGCTAAGGGCGAGCGCAGACTGAAGTGCCCAACTCTGACCATCACCGTGCGGATCATTCAGCTTCTCCCCTTGCAGATCTGGGAGCCAGGAGGCACTTTTGGCTCCTCTCTGTCTGTCTCCCTCTCTCTCTGTCATCGATCACAGAGCCCCAGAAGTCAACCTCCTAACCTCCTCTGGGACACGCCCCTGCTCTGCGTCCCCCTCCACCCGGTCCATCAATGTTCCCAGACGAGACTGTGCTGTGGGGGCTCCCCGCCTCCAGTCCTCCTTACCCTCCCCGCCAGCAGCTTTCTGAGGCACAAGTGTGAGAATTTCGTCATCATCTGGCACATGCGCTGAGCCCCGCCCCCTGCAAAGTTGCCTTTCTCAGGAAGCTGATGTGATCCGGTTTCATGCTGGGCTGGAGAGACAGACGCTGGCTATCTGAAGTTAGTTTCTGTTTTGGCATGTTTTTGCGAGCTGGGGGGACCTGTCTCACCAAGGCACTGGGCCTTTTCCACGTTAAAAAGGGCACAACCCAGCCTGGAGTCCACTGCGGTCAGACCACCCAGCGCACGTCTGTCCGGGGGAGAGCCAGGGGGCTTGCTCCTGCGGTTTGAACGTCAGAATGAATGAGAAGCCATTGGATGTGCTTTCTCAAACCCCCATTTCAATGTGTGGCTTTCCTGCTTCCCTAAGCTGCCCCCGCTGAGTGATTAATAAACTTGTCATTCAGGCAACTTCCTGCAGTGGGAGTGAGTTTGGGCCGGCCCTCCACGCTGTCTGTGCTGGAAAGATGGTGCTGGCCGTCCTCTCCAGCCAGCCCTGGGAATCCCGAGAAGCTGTGGAGAGCTTCCAGGTTCCTGGATGGTAGGGTGACCATCCCAGTGCAGCCCCAGCCTGGGGCACAGAACTCAGGTGTGGACCCCGGCCCAGAGGGCAGGTGTCGTCCGTGGCCCTCGGTCTATGGAGTGGGGTGAAGGAGACTCTTGGAGGGCCGGGCAGCCTACGCACCCCGATTTTTGATTTTTGAGCAGAAGCAGCACCCTGATTTCCTTTGGGGGTTTGCCTGTCCCCGCTGGCCATGTCCGCTCTCGCCCAGGGACCCTGGCTGTGCTGCACCCTCTGGAAGCCCCCTGCTGGCATTTGAATCCTGGAAGTCAAGAATGAGTGAGCTCTGCCGCTCATGTGCTGCATTAGCTCGGAGGTTGTAGGGTGGGCCACTCCTGCTCCGGCACCTTCTGGAGCTGCCCGGGTCCCACTGGCCTCCCTGGCCCGGTGCCCAGCATCCCACTACTCCAGGGAGCTGCCCACTGTCTCACCACGACCTACCTTTTGCCAAGTCAGCCGCTCAAGACCAGGGACCTAACAACCATGTGTACCCCTACAGGAGGGACGGGGCAGTGGCCAGGGCACCACCTGCAGACCTGATGATGCTGGCGGGGGCGGGTGAGCTGAGGAGGGCAATCTGAAGAATGTGGACTTTAGTTAGTAAAAATGGCTTCACATTGGTCCATCCTAACGCCAGATGCTAACAGCTGGGGAAACCGGGTGCCGCATGTGAGAACTTTTTCTGTCTTCATGATTTTTCTAAAAAGAAGTTTATTATAAAGAGAATAAAGAAGTTCTTTATGTACAGATACAGAAGTAGCTCCAAGGTGTAGGATAAACACACGATGAAGCAGGCACGGAGCGTACCACTTTCTTGTGTGTAAAGATGCATTGGTGGGGGGGCAGAGAAGGGAGAATGTACTTTCCTATTTGCTTGTATTTGTAGAAAAGAACTTGGGAGGAGCACAAGAAAGGAACATTTAACCGTGTGAATGAGCTAATTGAACACGAACACTCCGATGTTGCTGGCGCCGCCTGGGACCCCGTCCTCGGGCTGCGTCCCCAGCCCTCTGTTGGCATCCCGCCTCCCTCTGCCGATCCCCGCCCCCGGCCGCTGGTTTCTTCCGGTCAGCCCTCTCCTGTGGGCCTCTCTGTTCTGGGAGAAGAGCCCTCCCCAGCAGCGCCCATCTTGTTCCGGGAATCTGGCGGAGCAGCTGGGCCCTCGGCTCTCGGTAGGTCACGGAGAGTTTAATGATCTGGACACAGGTCACATTCGAGAATGAGTAAGGCACGCCGATCTGAGCAACACACCACCCCCAGGATCCAGGGGCATCGAAGCGAAATAGCCAGCCTTGCTGAAGACAGGCGGGAACATGTTTCAGAGAACAATTTATCAGCACATTTTAAGAGCCTTAGAAATGATCCATAAAACCGCTGCAAATTCATTATAAGGAAAGAATGTTTCTAAAGGGGACAAACTCTATTTACACATGTGTTGATGGCAGTATCCTAACAGTGAGAACACAGGAAGTCGTCCAGAGTCTAAATAGAGGGTGGTCTATCCATGGGGGCCCAGACCCGGGAGACAGGGCATTGTGTGCAAAGTTACCCCTGAAATCTCTCCAGTCGCCCACAAAGCACAACATCCTGGAGTCAGCGGGTGTGGACGTTGGCAGTAGTATGGAGTGGATAACATGCCATCCACAGAAACGTGCATCGTACACATCAAGAAAAGTCCCGTTTTCCAGCATTTTTAGCTGCAGGCAGTGTGAGCGTGCTGACTTCATGAGGGCACTGCAGAAGGTGCCACACCCACCCTGTGTCCATTTCCATCTGGGGAAATTAAGGTGACCGCAGACGGTGGGTCTGCAGCCAGCGTGGTGGGAGGCCTGGCCTGGGCACCTCCCCGGACCTCACCGACCCGGCAGAATTCCACGGGATGGGGCCAGACTGTGGGTCCTCCTCCGTTTCCTGTCGTGGTGACGGTGGTCACCAAAGTCTCGTGGGCCCCCAAACAAAATCCACGACATGTGTCTATCGGTGAGCTCTCGGGAGCTTGCCCTGCGAATGTCTGTGTAAAGACTGCGTTCCCTCTTGAAGCCACAAAGCTTGCCTTGCAGTACCGTGTCCCCCGCCACACTCCCAGGACGCTCCGAAGAGGGCTCCGTGAGGCCCAGAGACATCGTCCCCGGCCTGCCTGGCAGCAAGCAGAACGTCTGACCCATCAGATGGGATCCCATGGACTCCCGGAAGGAGCCCAGAGACGGCTGCCAGGTGTTCTCGTCAGTTCCTCAGGCCGCTGCTCAGGGACAGACGTGGAGAGAGGACCCGCGCCCCCGGTCAACACCCATCCTGTGGCGCTCAGTCAATGACTACCCCACTGGTGTCCGCCCTAAGTAATTGCCTCCCCATCAAGACTCTTGTTTCTGGTTCATAATCCCAGCTCCTTCACAGAGGAAACGACACGGCCAAACAACGGTGCTGCACGTCAACAGCGGGGCGTGCAGGAGCGGGGACATAACCGGCCTTGGCACGGCCAGTCTTGTCCAAAGACGCAAAACCGGGAGCCATGAGAAAAATGGAGGACTACATGAAAAAAGCAATTTTTGCATGTTAAAAAAATTAGTCAAAAGAGAAGTGACGGGGCTGGCCCCGTGGCCGAGTGGTTAAGTTCGCGCGCTCTGCTGCAGGCGGTCCAGGGTTTCGTTGGTTTGAATCCTGGGTGTGGACATGGCACTGCTCATCAAACCACGCTGAGGCAGCGTCCCACGTGCCACAACTAGAAGGACCCACAACGAAGAATATACAACCATGTACTGGGGGGCTTTGGGGAGAAAATGGAAAAAAATAAAATCTTTAAAAAAAAAAAAAGAGAAGTGACAAATTGGGGGGAAATTCTTTACAAAATACTCCAGAAAGGGCTGGCTTGCTGACCACGTGGAGGGTCATAAAGGACCGACAGGGACCACCAGAGAAGGACAAGCTCAGCCCACAAGAAAGAAACACAGACTTTTAAATGAGAGAAGCTGCTCGACCTTCCTCATAATTAAGACGTGAAACTAAAATGAGGGAACTCTTCCTCTTTCTGATTCAGCAAAGAAGGAACGTTTGAAATGGCCCTGCATGTGAGCTGCGGGAAAGGCACTTGCTGGCGCAGAGCCCTTTCTGGAGGGCAGCTTTTTGCTTGAAATAAAAGTGTGCGGTCCTGTGATGCAGCACTGCCACGCTGGGATTCATCCTGCAGACTCGTCGTACTGTGTGTGCCGTCTGTCACTGGGGGACCGCTGCACGAGATCATGGGGCACTCTGGTGGCAGGAGGGCAGCGTGCCCGCTCTGTGGGGAAGCTGGCAGTGCCCAGGTGCCCGGCATGCACCGCAGGCATTTGTTGAGTGGATGAGGACGGCCGTCAGAAAGGACAAGGGAGGTCCCTAGTGCTGACATGGCGCCGTCTCAGGTAAATGCGTGCACAAAGTGCAGCAAGGCGTGCACAGTGGGCTACTCCTGTGTGGAGCTGCGACCATGGCTGGGTTCTGCACTCTGGGCGCGGCACCCTCAGCCCCCGCCTGCCCAGGCCCAGCTCTCGTGGCCTGACTCCCTCACCGCCTCCCTGCAAACAGTTCCCAGGGGTGTCGTGTCTTCCCAACTACCTTGAGTGGAAGGGGCTCTTTATAAGATAGAGTTTACTTTATAAGAAGGAAAACCTAGAAGTTCCATTTTTGGGTTTTGGTCAGTTGGCAGAACTGAAAACAGACTCCGACATCGACACAGAAGGGTGGTTAAGTGAGCTGTGCACAACTTTCCAACTGCAGGGACGAAGTCATGGTTCTGAACTTCAAACCGCAGGTAAGCTGCAAGTCCTTATTTCTGGTGTTTGAAACAAGACGCGGCCCATGATCAGCACCTTATGTGCCCACCTGGGCACTGTGCATGCTGTGTGCGGGACAGAGAGAAGGATGGCAGTGGCGTGAGACCCATGTGACATAGTGAACCTGGGGGGTCACACATCACTGGGCATGAGCTGAGCAGAGCTCCCGTGAGACGACGGTGTCATTTTGCACCATCTACCCGGGTGAACTCTGAGGATGTCGTGGATGCTAAGGAGAGCCATCTACTCCAAGGTGCCGTGCCTAGAATGGAGGCCTGCAGGCCACCTGCCTCTCCTGCTCCGTCCCGGGCGACAGGCGGCCTGGCTCTGCGCCCCCAGTGCAGGGTGTGCCTGAGCTCCGGCGGCAGCCGGGGGCACAGGAAGCAGAGTGGCCGGAGGTGGGGGGATGCCAGACAGGCAGACCCACCCGCTGCTCACACATCACCGTTGACGCTCATGTAGGATGTGCGTCACAGTAAAATGACAGAGGACAAATGGGAAAACACACTCACAAGCCAAACAAGGAAGAAACGGCCCACAGTTGCTAGCTAGAAAAGGTGTTTTCCTCTCATTTTATTTGATAATACATTTTCACAGAAACATGATATTATTTACAAATATACAGGTAAGAGACTGCTGGTCAAAAATCTTAAACTGAGAATGTCATCAAAAATTAATTTACAAAAACCACCAACTGTCCAAGGGAGTCCCCAGGGGAGAATCTGGACAGTGTTCTGTGATGGGTCTGTGCAGAAGGGGGCTTCGCAGCCCTTCCGGCTTCTGTAACCGCAGCCACCAGGGAGCAGCGCCCACTGTCGCCCACAGTCAGCGGCACGGGCCGTCCCGCCCAGCCGCCTGTGCCTCAGGAGGCACTGGTCTGCATGTTTTTGGAAGCTGCGAGCATCGCTCTTACTTTGGCCATGAGGTCCTGTACAAGGAGAGACACAGAGGATCTCTACAAGGTTCCTGTTAGGACCTGGAAACTGGACAATCTACGCGGTGAACTGACCTATGAAAATGTTGGAGGAAGACTTGGAAAAGGAGCTGTGTGGCTGTGAACACCCCCCAGGTAGGGTCCTGCTCCGAATCTCCCACTGCTGGGGCCTCAGTGCTCACGGGCTCAGGCCGGGAGGAGAAGGGGGCAGGAGGGCTGGTTCCCGGGCTCGCCCCGGGGCAGTGCCAAGACCACTGGCCCTCCAGAAGGCCGGCCCACGACCCCTGTCCTTCATCACTATTGCTGAGACAAAGGGAGGGAAGTGAAAAGTAGCCTCTTTATAAAAAAAGGGGAGAAACCCACTCCCATTTTACCTGAGTTATTTTGCTCTGCACAGAAGAAACAATCGCTGAAGAGATCTGACCGTCTTTTTCCTGAGAAACCCCCCTAATGCACACAAAGAGAGACCAGAGGCTTAAAAAATACTTAAAAATTTAGAGATATTTAAAAAAACACAGAAAGGTAGAACGAATAACATAATAAACATCCATACTTCAAACTCCCTAGAACTCAAAAAGAACGTTTTACTATATTTGTTTCCAATATCTTTAAAAATCTTTTAAAAAGAAATCAACGTTATTAAAAATATATATATTTATGTTAAAACACACATTTGAAATATTTTATAAAATGCAACCTAACTGAAAAAGAATATTTTCACATGAACATTATATAAGACACATTCTAAAAAGAGATGAAGAAATGCACAGAAGCATCAGAAAGCTAGAGCCACACTCCCAGAATCGCGACATTGACCACGAGCGGGTGCTCCTGGTCGGTTCTTAAGACTCTTATGTGCGTGGACACGACCCACAATTAGTCGTCGGGGTCTGCACTTCCTACGTCCTACCTTCGAAGAAGCTCCATCTTAGACTCGAATCTCTCTCAAGCGAGCTGTGGCCTGCGCTACGCAGGCGCCCGCATGTCCCATTTCAGGGGCGGCCGTGCTTCATGCTGATGGAAGCACCAGCTCTACAACCGAGAGGGGACGTGACGCCCAAACGCTCCACTCCTGAGCCCCTGCCCAGGCTCTGAGTGGACAGGGGCGTGGGGGGTCTGGCTTTCTGAAATCGGAACTGTTTGGCAAATGCTTCCTGACAACCACGGGCGGCGGGTCAATGGAGAGTCAGTTACCGGCATGAGGACGCTTGCACCTGTGCTAGTGGCCAGGCTGGCCATGTGCCAACCAGTGTGGACTTTGACGTCACACACCCCATGTGGCCGGGAAGAACAGGTTGGCCCCGCTCTTAGTGGCCTGGAGTGCGTGATGTGTCAATGGGGAGTTATGGGTGCCCATCACCTTGGCCCCCCAGTGCCTGGCCCTCCCCCTCCCTTATGATCATGCTGGTCTCCGCAGCTCCCAGTGAGGACAAGCTCCCAGTGGTGACAAAGGCGCCACCATCGGGGTGGTTCGAGAACTAGCAGTTTTGAGAACGGCTTCTGTCACGCTAAAACACGATTTCCCAGCTGGTTAGACAGAAGGAAGTCCTCTCCTTGGCACCTGAGGGAGCACTTCCTCATACAGGACTCTGCGTCTCATGGAGTGGAGGCAGCCCATCTCACACCCGCTCGCGTCTCTGAGGTCGGGCCCACAGACAATCACAAAGGGCTCAGGCCATTCGGTGACTCCCTCTGCCTGATGGGAGAGCAGGGGTTAGCCGAGAGCACGGGGCAAAGGGGTGGCTTCTGGATGGCACTCCCAAGGCCTGGCCCTATTTCTGACTGTCCTTGGTGTCCACCCTCTGCTTAGAGCCCAGGTGACATGTGGACGAGGAGGCCAGGAGCAGGGGTCCCTAGGCCTGGGCCAGTGGTCTGCTGGCTTCCCACTCTGGGCCCTTCCCCATGAGAAGCGCCCCCGTGGCCCAGAAGTCAGGGTGCAGCTGGGGTGGGGTTACCTGGAGCGCTCCTGGCTGGAGCCTCGACTCTCCACGGGAGAGATGCTGGCCGAGTGGGCCGAGTGCCTGCGTGTGGCTTGCTTGCTTGGGGACGCCGACTGAGACCCCGCCTTGGCCTTGGTCCGGGACCGCGAGCGCCGCTTCTTCTTCTTCTCATGGGGGCTTCTGGAAGGACAGTGGGTTTAGGCAAGGGCACAGAGCTGCCTCTGAGGAGTTTTTGGGTAAGTGTTTCCCAAGGGACAATTTGGCGATGTCACCTTTCTATACACGTTAACTCCTTTTTAGAGCTATACACATTTATATGTTATATAAATAACATGTATATATTATATACACACACACACACATACCTGTGGGATTTAAAACATGGGATCAGCACTTTATCCACATTTAAAATACCTAAGATGAGCAACCAAGTGCTGTTTATACTCTTGTTCACTTACGCTAACTCAATGAGATTTCCAACAAGAAACGGAAATTAAAAGCATGTCCTGCCTGGGCAAAAGCTCAGCGTTTCCCTCCGACCCATAGTTTGCAGATGTAACTACTGGGCGCACCTGCGTGTCCACCAGGGAGGCCCTTGCCGCGCCCGGCGCTCCCACCAGACTCCTCGGTCTCACGGAGACGCTGCCTGGCCCTGCCCCACCCGCCCTCCCACACATCGCTCGTCACCAGGGCCTGCTGGCTCCAGGTCAGGAGCGTTGCCCCGGTCCTTCCCGATCCAGACCTTCGGCCTGCACTTCACCTGAGCCCGTCCCCGTCTCCGGCCCGGACAACCTGCTTCCTCAGTTTCCCACATGTCTGACTCCGTTCCACACCCCTGCTGTGTGACCCTCCTTCTCACACTCCTAACAACATTAAAAAAAACCCCTAAAACAAAACACATGTAGGTGGTAAAAGTGATGTGTTCCAGACAGGCGCTGAGCTGCTTCCTGCTCTCGGCCCCTTCGGGTTCCTCCTCTTTTTAAAGGTCCCCACCGCCCACCAGATGCGAGGCTGCCAGTCTGTACTCCATGGTAACCGAGTGTCTCCTGGAGAGTCTGCATGGGCCTGTCATCACTACTCTAACTGGCCCCTGTTCTCAATCTCTCTGCTTCCGGGCTGTGTCTTGCCACAATGCACCCCAAGGACGGACCCTCGACATGAACTGCTAGGCCAGGGCAGAGGCAGCATGGAGGGCACGGCCAGACGCCCCTCCTCCGCCCACACCCTTGCTGCCACAGTGCTGTCAGCACTGTCCGACTGCAGTGGGAAGATGTGCGCCCGGACCTCGCCACAGTCTGAGCCGGCACCTCTTCTGCGCCCTAAATACAGATGCTGCAGGGTCACCGTCTGCATAGCTCAGACTCCTTTTGGCTCCTTCAAGATTCTGTGTGGCTCGCAGGCCCTTCCCAACCCAGGAGACACTGCGGGGCCTGTCCACACGCCCGCTTATCCCCAAGACCAGCTCAACTGTCACCCTGGGTTTGGGTCCCAGCCCAGTCACTTACCAGGGCAGCGTGACTTCATGAGTTTCTTGGTGCCCTCTTTGTGGTCTGCAGAGTGTGGGCTCCACGCAAGGTGTATGCTCGCCACCCCTCTCCAGCACCCCCATCAGTGCTGGCCCCCAGAGGCGCCTGCGAAACACTTTGGTGTAGCCCCCCTCTGGCAGGGACGGCCCTGAGTAGCTGGCAGGGCCTTAGCATTTCAGTCCAGGGTCCTGGTGCTGTTCTTGTGCAAAGGCAGACTGTGGCACCAACGGAGCAATCTGATACTCCAGCGGGGCAAGGGACGGGCTTTCCAGCTCTGCCTTACTAACGAGAAAGAATTGGCCTGAAGTGGCGGCAGCGTGGTACCTTAAATTCAGCTGTGGGAAAGAGTCGCTGGTGAGCCGGGGCCACAGGCAGGTGGCCTGACGCACTGGCCAGGATAAAGACAAATGCTCCACTGATGGAGAGGCTGTCCTAGTGCTGGATACACAGATGTGGAAAGTGCATACAATGGGCGTATTTTCTACATTGCAAAAGTTTTGTGCAATTTTTAGGTCTATACACATAAGCTAGGATTTCAAATGAAGCAGTAAATAAATATTCTGTAGCAAGTGACATAAGTTCAAAATGATTTAGGCCCCAAATCAGCGAAGTTTCTGAGGCTTGCTTCCCTACATGAATTAATTAAAGGTAGGCCAGCAATCCTTGAGTGTAAATCAGTCCAGTTTTACCACAACTTGATCTCACGTGACAAAAGTTTCTAAGCATTTGCTGATGGAACTCATTCATTCAGTCATTTAAAAACCTGAGGCGCACTTTACATCCAGCAGAACACAAAGGTCTCAAGTGCTGTTTGGTGAGTTTTGGCAAGAGCACACATGACGTCCAGGCCCCCACTGTGGTCAGGAACATCCCATCATTCCAGAAAGTTCCCTCACTGCCGCTCTCAGTCATCTGCATGCTCTTCCGCACCATGGTTGATTCCCAGCACACAAATTCAATTCCCATAAACAGAATACTGCAGTATTAATCCTTTGTGTCTGGTTTCCTTTGCTCAGCAAAACGCTCCCGAGATTCTCCCTCAGTGTTGGCTGTCACCAATCTGTTTCCTTTTGCTGTCGAGCACTGCACTGTCTAAATCTACCATCATTCGTTTGTGCTTTCCCCTGATAACAGACATTGGGGTTGTTTCCAGTTTTCAGCAATTATGAATCAAGTTGCTTTGGGGTCAAACGTTGGACTCATAGTCAGTCAATACCTGGGACGGGCACAGCTGGGTCGCAGTTTCCCAAGCAGTCACACCATTTTACACGCCCACTGCCCAGGTCTCAGCGCCCCAGTCGCTTGCATCCTTGCCAACACTTGGTAGCGTCTGTCTTGTGTACTTTTAGCCATTTATGTCAGTGTAAAGCGGCACCTCATGTGGTTTTAATCTGCAGTTCCTTGACAGGTGGCTAATGATGCTGAGCATCTTTTCATGTGCTTATTGGCTATTTAATACATTCTCTTACAAAACTTGCCTGTTCAGGTCATCTGCCTCCTCTTTAATACAGTGTCTGTCTTTTTGGTGCTGGTACAGGCCTTTGTCAGAGATGCATATTGCAAATATCTCTCCCAGCCTGGGGCCAGCCTAGTCATTTTCATAACTGTGCTTTTGTGTGAAGTTTTAATTTCAATGAAGTCAATTTTATTATTTTTTTCTCTTTGTCTTCTCCAAAAAGCTGAATGGTTCTGGTTTTCACGTTTAGGTCTCTGATCCATCTTGAATTAATGTTTGTGTATGGTGTACAGATCACTTTTTTTTTTTTTTAAGGAAGATTAGCCCTGAGCTAACTACTGCCAATCCTCTTCTTTTTGCTGAGGAAAACTGGCCCTGAGCTAACATCCATGCCCATCTTCCTCTACTTTATACGTGGGACGCCTGCCACAGCATGGCTTTTGCCAAGTGGTGCCATGTCTGCACCCAGGATCCGAACCGGTGAACCCTGGGCCACCGAGAATTGGAATGTGCAAACTCAACTGCTGCACCACTGGGCCAGCCCCCAGACGGCTTTTTTCCATTTTCACTTATTTATTTGTTGGTTTGTTTATTTATTTATTTTGAGGAAGATTAGCCCTGAGCTAACATCTGCTGCCAATCCTACTCTTTTTGCTGAGGAAGACTGGCCCTGAGCTAACATCCATGCCCATCTTCCTCTACTTTTTATAGGTGGGATGCCTGCCACAGCATGGCTTGCCAAGCGGTGCCATGTCCGCACCCGGGATCTGAACTGGTGAACCCCAGGCCACCAAAGTGGAACATGCGAACTTACCTGCTGTGCTGCCAGGCTGGCCCCACTTTTCTCCATTCTGATATCCACATATCCAGTTGTTCAAGCACGTTTTGTTGAAAAGACTTCCCCTTCCTCATGGAATTGCTTCGGCATGTTTGTCAAATATCACCTGGCTACGTAATGTGGGTCTTCTCGTGGACTCCGTTCAGCTCTGTTGCTGTTTCTACACCCTTATGCTCATACTGCAGTCTGTGTTTTTCCCAACTCTACTGTAACATTGTGTAACTTTCAGGCGCACCAACGCACACCATCTCGATCACTGTAGCTTTCCAGTAAGTCTTGAATTGGTGGTAAAGGTCCTTGAACTCTGCTTTCTTCTTTCAATTGTCTTGGCTACTCTAGGTCCTTTAAGTTCCACACAAGTTACAGAGCTTCAGTTTGCCAATTTCCACGAAAAGCCCGTGGGAATTTTGATGGGATTGCAGTGGACCCACAGATCAGTGTAGGGAGCAGAGACATCTGAATAATACTGAGCCTTCCAATCCATGAACATGGCTCTCTCTCCATTTATTTAAGTTACTTTTGTTACATTTATCCATAGTAGTTTGTTTTTTTGATACTGTTACGAATGGTATTGTTTTTAACTTCATTTTTTGATTGTTCTAGGTTAGTATATACAAATAAACTTACGGATTCCTTAAGGTTTTACACAATTATGTAAAAAGACAGTTGTACTTTTTCCCGTCCATCTGGATGCCTTCTACTTCTCTTTCTTGCCTTGTTTCTGATCTCAGAAGAGCTCAGGCTTCTTCAATAAGTGTGATATTGGCTGTGCATTTTACAAAGTGGCTTTTATCAGACAGAGGAAATTTGCTTCTATCCCCACTTTGCCAAGAGTTTTTTCCCCCCTTTTTTCACTTTAATGAATGGGTGATGAATTGTGTTGAATGCTTTTTCTCCATCATTGAGATCACGCTGCTCTTCTTCATTTCTTCAGTGAATTACAATGATTGGTTTTTGAACACTAAAGAATCTTGCATTCGTGAGATAAATCCCACTTGGGCATAAGGTATTTTTACCCCATTAATAAACTGCTGGACTCAAATCAGCTGATATTTTGTTAAGGATTTTTGTATCTATCTTCTTGAGAGTATTGGTTTGTGAACACACATACAAACATATGTGTGCACATACACAGGCACCCCCCCCCATACATGTGTGTGTGTGTGTACACACCCACATACTCTGTCGATCTGCTTTAGGAATCAGACTGATGATGGCCTCAAGAGATGAGTTGGGAAGTGCTCTATCTTCTATTTTCTTTCAAGAGTGTCTATAAAACTGGTATCCCTTCTTTACTGAACATTAGAATTTACTGGTGGAAACTCTCAGGGACTGGAGTTTTGTGGAAAGGTTTTAAATTAATAACTTCAATTTCTTCAGTAGATATGGGGATATTCAGATTGTCTCTTTCTTCTGTCACTTCGGTAGTTTCTGTCTTTCAAGGAATTTGTGCATTTCACCTAAATTGTCAAATTAACTAGAATAAAATTTATTTCCTTATCGTCCTTTTCATGTCTGTAAGGTGTGATTGGCCTTGAGCTAACATCTCTTGCCAATGCTCTTTTTATTTTTTTTCTTCTTCCCAAAGTCCCGCAGTACATGGTTGTATATTCTAGTTGTGGGTCCTTCTAGTTGTGGCATGTGGGACGCCACCTCAGCATGGTTGATGAGCAGTGCTAGGCCCGCACCCAGGATCCGAACCCGCGAAACCCTGGGCTGAAGTGGAGAGTGTGAACTTAACCACTTGGCCGCGGGGCCGGCTGCTAGGTCTTTCATTCTTGCTCAATCTAAATAAAGATTAATCAATTTTCGATCCTTTTCAAAGGGCTGTCTTTGGTTCCACTGTTGGTCTACTTCTTGTTTCCTTGATTTCTGACCTTTATTAACATTTGGCTTTTACTTTGGGTTCAGTTTCTGCTTCTGTTTTCAGCTTAAGATACAAGATTTGATTGTTGTTTTCAGACTATTTTCCTTTTCTAAAATAAACATTTAAAGCTACTAATTTCCTTCCAAGCACAGGTGCACCCCATTATCATTCATTTCAAAGTATTTTCTACTTTCTCTCATGATTTCTTACTTGACCTATGGGCAATTTAAAAAGTGTTAATATCCAAATACTTGGGCACTTTATAGATATCTTCCTATAGATTTTTATACTTAATGCCATGTGGTAACAAGGGCACATGCTCTGTCACCTGCATCTTTCGGAACTCACTGAGACTGACTGCATGGTGCAGCCGGTGATGTCCGGTGGTACTTCACAAGAATGTGCATCCTCAGCTGTGGCTGCAGGGCTCGGCTGGCTAACGGTTCTGCTCACATTTGCTGTCGCCACACTGTCTTGTTGTCTACCTTTAGTTCTGTCAGATTCTGCTTCAAGCATTTTAAAGCTCTTTTATTCAATGCACACATTTTAAAAACTACGTCCTCAGGCGTGGACCCTCTGTCACTAGGAAACGGCCCTCTTAGCACCACTTCTTTAAGTCAACACTGTCTCCCGTTGACACAGCCGTATCACCTTTCTCCTTATTAGCACTTACAACTTTTTCCATCTTTTAAATTTTAACCTATTTGTGTATTCATATGTAAAGTGTTTCTTACAAGCAGCTTAGGTTTTGCTTTTTAATGCAGTCTAAAATCTCTGTCTTTTAACTAGTGTTTTTAATCCACTTATATTTAATTATTTATATGAATGGTGTTAAGTCTGCAATCTTCTTGTTTTCTATTTGTCCACTTGTCCCCCTCCCCAACGTTTCTGCTTTCTTTGGAATTACTGAAATTTTTTGTTTGTTTGTTTTTGGTTTTGGTTTTTCTCCCCAAATCCCCCCAGTACATAGTTGTATATTTTAGTTGTGGGTCCTTCTAGTTGTGGCATGTGGGACGCCGCCTCAGCATGGCTTGATGAGCAGTGCCATGTCTGCACCCAAGATCCGAACCAGCAAAACCCTGGGCTGCTGAAGCAGAGCGTGTGAACTTAACCCCTTGGCCACGGGGCTGGCCCTGAAGTATCTTTAAGTTTCTGTTTTATATCCTCCATTGGCTTTTCAGCTACTTTTTTTTTAGCAGTTGCTCTAGGGAATTATGATGTGCATCCTTCAATTATAAAAGTCGACTGTGAATTAATAACACGTCATGTAAAAAAAAAAAAAAACACGTCATGTATAATGTAAGAACTGTGTGACAACAGCCAGCAAATATTTATCCCAGGCAAGAATCTATTCACTCACTCAGCAAGTATTTATTGATGTGCCTAGCACAGTGCTAGGGAGTAGGAATTTAATGGCAAAACTCCCATAACTAATCATTTATTATTTGCTGCAATAAAATAACCGGAACATCCTGTTGAAGTGTGCTTTAGCATGATTTGGTCAAACATTCTTATGAAAAACACTTTTACAATGTACTCAAAATACTTTTTATCAGTTTTGTTGTTTTATATGTTTCCACACTGTACCAAATTTTCCTCTTAAAAATATTCAGTATGCTCAGATCTTGATTTTCAAATACTCACTAAAAGGAACCAGAAATGGCAGACTCCAGGCTGGGCAGAGACAGCACCAGTTAAGACTGGAGCGTCCTACTGTGCTAAAACAGCATGTGCTCAAAGAACAACGGGGCCAAGTGTGAAACAATCACCATCAAATAGAATAATTATGGCAATGGAATACCACATAAGAAATGAAAAACCAAAACCCACAACCCCAAAGTCCATAGGGATACTAAAACAAAGCCAGGGTGTATGTGTGTGGCTCTTCTTTAGAGAAGGAAGGACAGAACTGGAAAGCCACCATTTGCCATCACTGACATAGAACTGATTCAGGCAGCAGTGGATGCTGAGACCAACAGGCAGAAAGCTGCTGGGAAGAGGGCACTCACACTGTCTCACAGAGCCATCCCACGGTTACTTATCAGGTCAGACATGAAAAGGTACTATTACATGGCGGGTGCAACCTTAACCAAGCAATCAACCTCAGCATCACTGGTAATGGGACAAATGGACACTTGCGTGTCTCCCAGTATGATGCAATGGGAAATGACACACCACCACCTATGTAATGTTCTTGCCAAAATGTCTAACACGAATCTAGCCACGAGGACACAGTAAGACAAATCCAGATTGTGAGATCTTCTATAATCAGCTGGCCTGGACTTGTCAAAGCCATGAAATATACACGCAAAGGAAGGAAGGAGGGAAGGAAGGAAGGAGGGAGGGAGGAAGACAGAGGGACGAAGGAAGAGGGAGGGAAGAAGGGAGTGAGGGAGAGATGGCGGGTGGGAGGGAGGGACAGGAAGAGAGAGAAAAACAGGATGTGGCAAAATGTTACCATTGTTGAATCGAGCTAGGAGTTATATGCATATGGGTGTTCACTGTACTATTTTTAAAAAAATTTTTTAAAAGATTTTATTTTTTTCTTTTTCTCCCCAAAGCCCCCTGGTACATAGTTGTATATTCTTCGTTGTGGGTCCTTCTAGTTGTGGCATGTGGGACGCTGCCTCAGCGTGGTTTGATGAGCAGTGCCATGTCCGTGCCCAGAATTCGAACCAATGAAACACTGGGCCGCCTGCAGCGGAGCGCGCGAGCTTAACCACTCGGCCACGGGGCCAGCCACCACTGTACTATTTTTTGACAATAAGTTTAAAATTTTCCAGTAAGTTAAAAAATTATCAAAATCAGAAGTCAGTGAGAGCAGCACTCAATGACCAGCTTATAGAAACAATCCTTCAAATCTGGCAGGAGGCACCTTCCCCTGGTCTGGGTGACCTGAGAGAATTAAAGTGACCCTGACTTGGTAGATGAGTTAGTTTACCCGCTGCCACACTAAAGCAGAGACCTCATACCCTCTCTGCATGGAAGGGTGGAGGGCACAGAGTTTGACTGCTGGATCAACTGCTAAGAGATCCTAGTCTGGACTTACAGACAACTCTGGGTTTATAACCAGGACTGAAAAATCAACCAGTAGTTGCACATATATTCACCTCTCCTGGGGTCCAGTGAACCCGCCAATTCATGACTCCTTGGCGTCAGGATCAAGGTTTGGTTCCATCTCTCAGGAAAGGGCAGCTTGGCAGTGCAGTAAATTGAAATCTTAACTTCTTTTGTATGACTTATTAAATAAGTTCCAGTGATAACAAAAGTTCTGACGATTCCTAAGATAATCACCTCCTTTTCCTGGGATATCGCTTTTAATGCAAAGGTTAATTTGAGGGCAAAGCAAGAACTCTTCTATTAGGAGAGATCTTCTGCTACAAGGAATTAATTTTAGACCGTGCCCTTTACATATACCCAAGGTGGTGATGAATTTCAAATGCTAAAGGATTACTTGCTCAAGCAATGAAATTGAAAATGGACTTCAGTTCCCTCCTGTTATCCTGGGACAGCCAGGGGTGCTTAGTGCGTTGTGAGGCTCACATGTAATTTATACACAGACAGTCAGTCTGCACATGAAGCCTTCACAGAAATCTATGAGCTTTACAGTTCCTTTGCTGATTTTTCCGTCTTAAGAAAAAGAGATCACATTTTATCAATTAATAGATCTATCACATAACTGGCCAGATTGCAGAAATACTTTTCCATTAGGAATGCCTTTCAGAGCCCTTCCTGCTGAGGGCGTTGCTGAGAAGAGGCATCTTTGAGGCTGCTCAGCTTGTGTCTTTTGTAGACGGGTGGTATCGGCAATGACTGGGTTCATCTGTCCAAGAGCAGTGCTCTTTACACTTGTATTCAGGATGTGTCCTCTGGAAGGTTCTGGAACCCCAAGTGTCCTGACTCACATGCTCTCAGCAGCACAGTACTATGGAATCTGCGGCTATGACTGCATCTTGCCTTTTCTGGGTGCCTCAGTCACCGGGCAGCGATGCCCCCTGTCCACCTACCAGAGCCAGGGGGCCTGTTAACTCCCGTGCGGGGGCACAAAAATGGAGCACTCCTCACTTTCAGGGAGAATGGAAACACACGAGCCAAGTAACATGAAGCAGTCAGGTGGCACCACACACGCTGGATGCAGTGATTCCCAGAGAGCACCCTCGGCAAGAGGGACACACTTGTTGATAGCACTAATGGAAGCTGCTGTCTACCACTGTACTCCCTGGCTCCGGGTCCCAGCAGGTCATGGAGAGGCACAGATGGCCTGACGTCTTTTCTCGAGTCAGCAGTGGTGGGAGCGCTTTCAGTGTGAGAGGGCAGCCCCCGCAGCGCCTTGGAGTTCTCTCCCCAGGAGGGAGAGTGGGGACCTGGCTTGCCGGGTGTCAAAGGCCCAGACCAGGTGTGAAGGCTCAGGCTTCTGCTTTAAGAGATGTGGCAGCTGGCTTCCCTCACTCTCCTCAACTAAGACAGGTCTTTCCCAGCAGTCAAGGGGTCAGACGACAACTCTCTCCCTGCTCTTAGGCTCCACGAGGACTCTGTGGCCTGGTCAGTCACCTGCCACCTGGCCAGCAGCAGGGCTTCAACTGAGACTTGAACTTCCAATTTTTTTTTTATCATTTTTTCCTACACCTCCTTCCCCGTCAACAGGCAAAGGGTGGGGTGCTGTGTGTGGGGGTTCAAAGGGGCAGCTAGACTTGGGGACTGGTGCCAGAGAAAATGTGATCCCAAGCAAGGCTCTACAAGAGCCCCAATGAGCCCACGAGCCTCACGACAGACGGCATCCCGCTTCCAGCACAGCGGAGTTGGCTCTGCTTCCGAGTTCCAACAGTCAAGAAAAGCTGCTAAGAGGACTCTGTACCTGCCAGAGCAGCCGTTCCCCCCGGTTATCTACAGTTCTGTTTTATAAGCGTGTGTGCAAACTTTCACACTCCCTTCCAGCACCGACTCTGTGTGAAAGCTCACAGATGCCTACCTGGACCGGGTCCGCTTCCTGCTGACTCCAGGGCTGTTGCTCATCCGGTAGGCAGTGGGGACACTTCTTTCTTCCCTCCGTCTCTCAGGAGAGTGAGCTCTTCTCCGAGGGGACCGGGATCGGGACCTGGGCAGAGGAAGATGACGCGTTCAGTTCTGCTGTCGGGTTGGCAGGGTGGAACCTCTATTGCTGAGGCCGTGATCAGACCTCGTCTGAGTCTGCGGGGTGCCAGACAGGTGCCATGGCTGTCCTTTTAGAGGCTCCCCCTCGGCCTCACTAATCTAGGACACAGAACTGAATCCAGTCTTGGAGGGAGAAATACTCCTCTCTCTCCCATTGCATAATACGTATTCACACCAACACTAAACTTTTAACCAGTGTACAATTCATTCTGAGGCTGGAGCTGTGTGTTGCTGGTCCAAACGGTCAGTAGCAACTAACTCTCCACAATTCGAAGTCTGATTATGCAATTTATGGCTAACGCAGGCTGGCTGTCTCTCTTCCTTCCCCTTGCCTTTGCCCATTTTATCTCCCTAAAAATTCTTAGCTCGTGGATGTTTCTATCAGAATTAGGTAAGGAAAGGCAATCAAATTCAAGGGAGTCGTTTCTACTAGTTTTGAATCCTGGTGCAGGAAGAAATTAAAATGTAATGAAGGTGGAGGATTACCTGGACGTTTGTCCTGTTCACATGAATCCTACCTACGGCCTCTGAGCATGAATAATCAATACCAGGCCGTAGGTCTAGTGGCATGAAGCCCAAACCTTCAGTGCAATTAAGAACATGCCGTTCTCATGATAATGTAGCTAAATAATTTCAGTTTATGAGATTTCTTGGATGCAAAGCCATCAATATTTTATTCTTCCTTTTCACGTGCCTGGAAAAAGACTCCTCCTACTCATGCAGTGACATGATCCACACACGGCAACCAAGCCCCACGGACAGCCAGACTCAGAACTCAATGAGACCCTCCTCCACGGGGGCAGGGCCTTAGGGAGGGGTCCCTTAGTGATGGATTAAGGACTTTTATTTTAGTTTTTTGTTCATTCAGTGAAATTATTGTTTCGGTAAGACCTGCAATAAGCAGGAATCTGGAAAAAAAAACAATTTCTTTTCATTCTGTTTCTATGACAACCCACTCAAAAACAATATAAAGAAGAGCAGTTTGATTCTGCCATTTAAAAAAATTCTACATTGAATCATTTTAATTACAATAAAACCCCCAAAACAACACACACTGTTGTTCCAAAGATCAACTTATAATCACATTCCACCCTCTTGCATCATAGAGAAAACCGAGTCATTCCTGACAAAATACCATAGGCGCGGCATGAGCCTGCTCCAGGATAACTAGCATTGGCTTTCGGCTCTTCTCTAGCATAACTGCTTTTTAGCTTATAAAATGGTTTTCATTTTTTTTTTCCAGACCTTTCCTAAGATTTATATAACAGATTACAAAGGTGAGGTCAGTCAGACACCTTGACATTTTACCAGGTTTTCCCTCAAAAGAGCTCCAGGAGTCAAATCTGTTCGTGGTCGAAGCTGCCTGATAATTGTCTTGCTCTGTTGCTGCTGCCACTGACGAGCTGCTCTGACAGGGCTCCGTGCTCAGTGTCTCGGGGGAGGCTGTGGGTCTGTGATATGGAGGCACACACTTCACATTCAGAATAAAATGTGCTGGGCTGGGTGGTACTAGAACCCTGAAAAAGGCTCTGCTTATCAAAGCTACAGCACCTATGGAACGCTTAAATGCAGAACTCTACAATAAACTCAAAATCAGGAAAAATAAATTAGTTTTTAATGCCTGCAAATTCATAACTTTGAAATACAATACCATCTTGCAGTGGCTATTAGTATTAGATTTCTTTACAGTGAAGTGGCTGTTACCAGTAGATTTCAAGTTATCTGGGAAAAAAGCCCGTCTCAGAATTGGGAGCAGAAAGCTACATCAGATAATTCTTAGGGTCTATTTTAATTAAAGAAGCTCTAATGCTTTTACTCTGTTAATTAGGCTCGTAATAATGCCACCATGACACAGTGCAAGAAACAGAAATTCCACTTTATAAGTAAGTCATATGTATAACATGATCAAAGGCCTTCTTAAAAAGATGAAATAGTTTGAATTAAAAATTTTTCAAGCATAATACAATTCAGATTTTTTTTTATTGAATAAACCATAATGGTTTGTTTTCAAATAAAGACATAACGAGACTTTTTATTTGAATTATAGTGGTATTTATAAATAGCTTTTTTCCCCTAACATTTAACCATTTTGTCTAGTCCACTTCCTCCATTCTTGTGAATTTACTACTCACAGTTCTTTCCTGAAACTGAACAAATGAACAGGTGACCTGGCAGCAAGGATCCGGTACTAACCAGCCTGAACAAACAACAGGTTCCCAAGTCTTAGTTCTTCTCAAGTTTGAACTGTGGACCAAACTTTACCCACAAATCCTTCCCGATATCTTAAGGGGCAGTTGGCTCCTGAAGCCTCTCTTTCCCGAACTGTGAATACAGGCAGCCCGCGGTTCTGTCTGGGAGGCTTAGGGCTGACTCCACACCAGCATGCTCAACATCACCTCGTAGGAACGTCCAGCCTCCCCATCCCGCCTTGAAGGAACAGGATCAGGAAATTAAATCAACCATCTTCACTGGCTTGCTGTGCACTTTATCACAGGGAAAAAAGTAAGGAATCACAAATTTCAAACTAAAATACGACCTCTATTTTGTCTGCTTGAGTTCTTTTTGAATGTTAATATAACTGTTAAAAAAAGTCACATTAGGGGGCTAGCCCGGTGGTGCAGCAGTTAAGTTTGCATATTTCACTTCAGTGGCTGGGGGTTTCGCCAGTTTGGATCCTGGGCATGGACCTTGCATCACTCATCAGGCCATGCTGAGGCAGCATCCCACATAGCAGAACTAAGATGGAGCTACAACTAGTATATACAACTATGTACTGGGGGCCTTTGGGGAGAAGAAGAAGAAAAAAAAAAAAAAGAGTGGCAACAGATGTTAGCTGAGGGCCAATCTTTAAAAAAAAAGTCCCATTAGTCCCCAGCTCCTGCTCCCCAACCCTGCCCAAGTGAAAGTGGTGAGGGCGCTAACTTCTATGGGACCATGTGCACCCTCCAAACAGGATAGCTTCAAATGACGAAATGCAAAGTTCTGTCTAGAATCTCCCCAGATTCAGACAACCAGTAAACACTGACCAACCAACGAAACAAACACCAAAGGTGATCTTATCAAAAGTTTTAAAAACAAACAATCTCAAGCTTTATAGTCTTTTAAGTTTAGTTTAAAAATACCTAAACTGTTAAAACCGAATTTTAATTTTAGGCAGTAAAAAAACTGCACGAGTGCTTCTTCATTCCATTAAGGTAGAGAACCTAACGCGATACAAAAATAGAAAACAAGAGAAAAAAGTCTTATACTTTAATCAGTGTTGATTCAAATTGAAGACACTAAATACTACCTTGTCGTAATCACTATGCTTTCTGAGAAGCAACATCCTCATTCTGAATCTAAAGATTTTTCTACAACTAATTCACCCTTGGAGATCCAGAATCATCTATAATTCAGACATTTGGACAAGTGGGACTTCGACCATATGAATATCATATATATTAACATAAAAATTATTTACGATATAAAAGGCTTGCTAATCTTAACCTTCTATATTTTAGATGGGATTTAGTAATTCGATTTGTTCAACTGCAGTATCCTCCACAAGCAGCAATATTAACAAGGGCACATTTCACTTGGAGCTGGCAGTAGTCTTTTTAAAACAATCGATTAAGTTGTGTCAGGACCAAGAAACAAGTCTGATATGTCCTATGTAGACATTATGTCTGTAATGGGTTATTTTATCTGAAAAGACAGATAGTTAAAGAAAAAATTATGACAGTATCATTAGCAACTTCAATATTTTGGTTAAAATTTAATTATTTTTTACACATCAGCAATTCATATTGCTAAGAACAGCAACCTCTGTCATTTTATAACTGTTGCATTCTAAATTCACTTAGCTCCCTGGAAATTATTAGTGCTGGCAGAGCTTGCACTGAGAAGGCAGGTCTGCAGCCAGCTTAGGAAAAACATAGTCTTACCAAATAAAACTCAGACTTGCTCTGCTCAGCAGTAAAGGCTGAGGCAGGACTCTACAAGGGGAAGGTGAGGAACCGTCAGCTTATCTGACTTATATCCTCAGGGCCCGGAGACCACAGGACGGCTGGACTCTTCCCCACCTCTGACTTGGGACTCAGAGGTGGTCTTGTTTCAAGGCGTGTCATCGTCATCACATGCTAGCTTTTAAGGCAAAACTGCATGCACAATCAAACACTTTGAAGGTTTCGTTTCATATTATTTTAAAAATTTTATAATAAAGTTGTACTTGCCTTGATATTTTATCTAAACTGCAAAATCAAACACCAAAAGTCTGACTTATTGAGTGAACTTAAAATTCAGCCGATTTAACTAAACTCAACTAAAAGTATCATGTGCATATCACCTCAGTGATTGAGATTAAAACAAAGTTGTAAGAGTTATGAAAATACTCTGTTGACAACTAAAATATTTTAACTGTAGATCAAATTAAGGTAAAACTGGTAGTCTACCAGATAGAACTCACACTCAGAAAATTTTTAACAGCTTTTTCTTTTACCTACAAGTTACAAATGAAGGAGTAGGATTTGCTTCTTGCACTTATCAGCATTGAAAATATAAAAATAATATAATACATTTGTATATAAAATACATAACTCTAAATCTATTCTAAAATAAAAAATTAAAAAGTATTAAAATACTAAATAAAATGACACTATATTATTGTCAATAAAAAGCACATAAAGCCTAGCAATTTAAACTTGCAAGTATTAGATAAACACTTCCAGTTCTGAACAGAGACGTCTGGGAAAGCCTGTGGCCACCACACCATCCCTCCTTACTGCTGAGCAGACGGGACACAGTCAGCACGAGACAGCCGCATCCGCTGTGTCTGCTGGACGCACTCGACACTAAAGCGAGTCTCACTTTTCACACTAAGAGAGGCTGTGAGCGGCCTTTATAGTTACCAGGCCCCCAGAGTGGGGATTTACGGACGAATTACACGTTCTTTTGTCTGAGTCCTGGAATAAAGGACGACTGGGAAGAATTTTACTGGGCATGTTATTACTCAGAGGGCCTGTCTAGGCCCATATTATTTATTTCCACTATACAACATCATAAGAGACTTTTTCAAACAAGAAACTTTAAAAAGTTTTGATATTAGATAACAAATTCCTAGGGGCTTTCAAAAATACAAAACGAAGGGGCTGGCCCAGTGGCAGAGTGGTTAAGTTCACGCGCTCCGCTTTGGCAGCCCAGGGTTCGCCAGTTCAGATCCCAGGTGTGGACCTACACACTGCTTATCAAGCCATGCTGTGGCAGGCGTCCCACATATAAAGTAGAGGAAGATGGGCACAGATGTTAGCTCAGGGCCAATCTTCCTCAAAAAAATAAACAAATCAAAGAAAGTCAGCAAAGTTGTTCATTCAATTAAAAAATAAGGGTTTTTTTTGGTGCATGTGTATGTGATGGAACTTTTTGAGGATGAGCAAAAATGCAGATAGCCAAAGATCATATTTATTTATCACGGAGGCAAATCCAATTCCAGTGTAGACAAGTCAGTGTAAACACGTGTCAAGCCTTTAAGGTCTGGTCTGGTCAAAACAGGGAGAGCAGACTGTTTTTAAGATCTATTCAGAGAGGCAAATGGGTACAAGCATGCTTTTTTTAAACATAAAAAGTACAGGGCATCTGCATTTTTCCCGTGGAAAGGAAAGAACTTACACCAGTTATACAAGAAAAACCAGATCAACAGTAGAAGTGTGGTGCTAGAGAGAAACTGAGGAAAGTCAAGTCAACGCTTAGTAACAAATCAAAAGCAAGTTTTAAAACTACAAATTTGCTTTTCGGAACCTCCTGCAAGCCAGTTATTTAAAAAAAAAAAAAAAAGCTTTACTAAGCACTAAATTCTGTGACCCTTAAAGGTTTTCTTTTTTGTTGTTGTTGTTGTCTGAAATGTTAAGCTGCTTTCTCAAAAGCTGGCTCCTCATGAAGGCGGCTTTTGGTTAAATGGTGACTCTTGGTGGGAGGTTTGGAGAAGCAAATTAACTGAGAAAATGGATTCGTACCACGGTGTTTCATTCTTTACAGGCACTTGGAGATGCTGTGCAGAAGGTGAACATAGCCGAAGTGGGAAAGATTTCTTCTCCTTTGACATTTACACATTCAAAAGGAATTAGCACGAAAAAGTGCACTCATTCAAACAAACAAAAGACCCCCAACCCTGTGCATTCTTCACACACTCAGCAAACGTGCTAGGCTTGCTTCCAAGACCTGTCAAAATTTAAATAAATCTATTTTTAAAAAACCTGGCAGTGGTTGACGAGCTTTAGGAAAGTTAAGCAAAAAATAAAAAATATCTTGAAAAGATCTTATTTGGGGCTGCAGGACGCATCGTTATATGAACATGCACGCAGGTCTGTGCTTACTGGGAGCCGTGCAAGCTCCTCTCTGCCCAGCTCTGCCGGCTACCGGCTGAGGGAGGCTCAGTGCCCACATGAGACCCCCGGCCGCCAGGGCGCCCTGCACACCCACCTCGAGCGCCGCGCTGTCCGATAGGCACTGGGAAGACAATGCTTTGCTTTTGAGTGGGATCTAGACCTGGACTTGGACGATGAATGGTACTTGGGAGAGCGTGATCTTGTTCGAGACCGTTTTTTGTGCTTTTTCTTCTTCTTCTCTTTCTCTTCTTCTCTTGGCGGGTCTTTGCTTTTGCTTGAGGGCCCTTCTGGGGGTTTAATGTCTACAGTTGGCAGAGGTCTGCCTCCAGTCAACAGAGGACAGGGCACAGTGCTGGCGTCCTGGAGACAGAAGAAACGTCTGGATGTTAGTGAAAATAGGACATTTAAAAATGTATATTATATAAAATTTCAACATTGGGGCGCTCACACCAATCATGCAGCAGCATCTCTTAGAGGGGACCACCTCTCTTTCCAGGGCTCTAGAGGCGTCACCCCGGCATCTCAGGGGAGGCGATGGCTCGTCAGAGGCCAGTCTCCCTGTGCCGAGTCCCCCAGGCTGCGGCGGCTGCAGCTGATGAGAGGAACGTGGTGCTAAGGACACTGCGTTAGGAAAAGAGCCACGCTTGCTCTTCTATAAATAATTATGACTTTCCACTGAAAAGATTCCTCAAACCTCCAGCATTAGGTTTTTATGAATCTCTGTACCACTTGAAAATAATTTTTAGAGCAGGCCTAAATTAAAAGAGGTTCCTCTTTGATTTTTGTCAAAAGGAAAACACCTTTCATTCTAATTTGTATCTATGAGTTGACAGATGTTAACTAAACTTATTGTGGTTATCATTTCACAGTCTATGTAAGTCATTACGCTGTACACCTTAAACATATACAGTGCTGGATGTCAGTTAGATCTCAATGAAACTGAAGGAAAAAAGTCAATAATGGCAACCATAAAGAAGGCAATCCCATCAGCACGTCATCTTACTCTGCACATACTAACCTAGCACAGTAGTGCACTGAATAAATATTCATTCACCATAAGAAAAACCTCTTTAACCAAGTATAACAGACACACAGAAGTTTGCATAGATCTTAAACCCATGGCCTGTGGAATTTTCGCAGTAGGACACCAGCACACAGATCAAGAAACAACCACCCTCAGCAGCGTGCGTCACCTCGAGCAATCCCATTTCTAGGAATTTATTCTAGAGACATTCACCTAAGCGTGCAAAATGCACACCTATGGACCCACATCACATGACTTTATAGTGACCAAGAATTACAAACCACCTCAATGACCATCAAGAAGGTACCGGTTCAATACGGTACATCCACATGGTGAAATGGTATTCAACTTTTTAAATGATGTGGTAATCTATTTTTTTTTCTTTTTCTCCCCAACCCCCTCTAGTACATAGTTGTATATTTTAGTTGTGGGTCCTTCTAGTTATGGCATGTGGGACGCCACCTCAACATGGCCTGATGAGCGGTGCTATGTCTGTGCCCGGGATGCAAACCGGTGAAACCCCGAAGCAGAGCACACGAACTTAAACCACTCGGCCATGGGGCTGGCCCCATGGGAATCTATTTTTAACAACATAAACAACTGTCCATGTCACATTGTAAATAAAAAAAAAATGAGTTTACACAAACAAAACGAAAATCCCCAAAACCCACCACCGTTTTATATTTTCACTGCAGCCATCTACCTTCAGCCCTTCCCCTCATCAGTGAGAAAGGTCTTTCCTCAACTCACTTCAAATGTATTTTAACTACAGCCATTACACACCACCTGCCTCGAGACACACTGGGAAATCTGCAACTTCTCATTTTGTGTCTCACAGGATTCAGCAGTAAGGATTCTAGGAAACAGCTCATCTGTAATCCTGCGGCTGCTCCTGGGTTCCCTTCTGTCCTCTCCTGCGACAGGCCCACTGGATGAGGGAAAACAACACTTAAGGCAAAGGATTCTCAAAAGCTGGGCTTTTTTTGGAGGCTGGCCCCGTGGCCGAGTGGTTAAGTTCGTGCGCTCTGCTGCAGGCGGCCCAGTGTTTCGTTGGTTCGAATCCTGGGCGTGGACATGGCACTGCTCGTCAAACCATGCTGAGGCAGCGTCCCACATGCCACAACTAGAAGGACCCACAACGAAGAACATACAACTATGTACTGGGGGGCTTTGGTGAGAAAAAGGAAAAAAATAATTAAAAAAAAAAAAGTTGGGCTTTTTTCTATGGCTTTGAGAGGAAAAGCACTGGTGCTCTGCTGGGGCAGGCATCACATGGAGATCTGCTTACCCTTAAGTTAGCTGCTTTATGATCTGAGAGCGATTCTCTGCCCTCCTTTTAGGCTCCCTGCTGTTTAGAGTCACCACACACTATCTTCCACATCTTCTATTCATCGTTCATTGCAAGCAGGGTGGCTCCAAGGGACTGCGTGTGAGAAGCAGCAGGGCTGAGCATCGCTTGGGAACGACGCGCCCTGTTCCCACAGCAGTTTATTCCCACGTAAGACAACTTAGTAACCAGGCACTCCGCTCCAGGGAGGGAAGGACGAGAGACCTTCCAGCATTCCTTACTGGGTCTTCACTCCCCTCCTCCCCACTTACGGCTCTGCCTAAACCATCTCCAGGGAACCATTTCACCACGGGACAGTTCTTGTGATCAAAAACGTCTTTCTCAGGGGCCAGCCCCGTGGCCGAGTGGTTAAGATCACGCACGCCACTTTCGCAGCCCAGGGTTTCATCGGTTCGGATTCTGGACACGGACATGGCACTGCTCATCAGGCCACGCTGAGGCGGCGTCCCACACAACACAACCAGAAGGATCTACAACTAGAATATACAACTATGTATTGGGGGCTTTGGGGAGAAAGAAAAGAAAAAAAACCCAAGAAGACTGGAAACAGATGTTAGCTCAGGTGCCAATCTTAAAAAAAAAAAGTCTTTCTCACTTTAAATTCTTTCAGTGGAATAAAATTTTTCAGGTTAAATTTTAAAATACTTTGTTGTTATTAAAACAATTCTAACATGTAAACACTCAATAGGAAACCAACCTCTCTAAGAACACCTATTTCCACTAGGACACTAGCTGCAATTTGTCCATAAGCATACATACTAAATGATAGTTTAAATTAAGAATAAAATAAATAAAACGCAGTCAGCTTTATAACTTTAAAGGTTGGAGTAACGGAAAAGCCGGCTAAGCATCTGGCTGACAGGGCCCTCTCCCTGCAATGCAGCGTGTGGCACAGCTCAGACGTGCTGGCTAATAGAGAACTCTGCTGCTGCACAGCCAGAAAAACCAGTTTTTAATGCATTTTTAAAATCCTAATAACTGCAGGCTCTAAATTAGGAGTATACATCGCACGAAAAGTGAGACTGAAGTTGGGGATGAAAGCCACCATGCAGATTTCCTGTGCGGTCACACACGGGGCCTCTCTGAACGCTGAGTCAGTGGTGGAGCCCCTACTAAGCAGAGGCAGTCAGAGCCACTGTGAATCCTTTCTGAAACCAGGCATGGGGGATTTCCCCGGCAAACAGAGAGAGCCCGTCTTAGGGAGAACGGAGACATATTTCCCCTCCTTATATAAGTGGCCCACTCTGTGCTGAGGGAGGAGAAACACAGGATTGCTGGCTTTTTCTCTTGGAAAGTCCACTTTCTTTATCTTGGCACATGAACAGAACCACTGCACTAATTATCACGATAACGTGCTGCAGTAAGAGGAGGAGAGATGGAAAAGTGTGGCCCCTGATGGACATCTGTGAAAGGAGGACAAGACGACGGACGGGGCGCTGCAGAAGGCCGGTCCACACCAGGAGAGGGTGAGTGGCAGCTCATTAGCTGAGTTTCTACGTATACTTTTATTGCCAACCTGATGATTTGTATCTCTGAACTTTTACTGCTTCTTTTGCCTTTATCCTGACTAATGCCTGTCATTAGTAACGCTTATTCCACCACTGTGGTTAAAGTGTAGGACTCCATTTTGAGGAAAGGGGATAATCGAATCAACATTTTCAAAATATAATCTGTAGTCAAGTCATGGGATCTACTTACTCTAACAAAATGATTATCGTTCACATTAAAGTGAAAACCAGCAACGGTGGTGGCCTTTCCCAGGCTGAATTAAGATAATTTGCTGTGATGACCTCGCTTTTTTCCAGCTTAGAAATACTAAGGGATATTTTAAAACCCAGCAATTAGACTTGAGAACAAGAAAATAAAAGATGGCAAATGCCATGTGCCCAGTCGCAGGCACCCAACAGAGGCCCCCAGGCATGGACTCCAGGGGCCGGCTCTGTCTGCACCAGCACATTGCAGGGGCCCTGACGAGGACTTCCCCACACGGCACCACTTCTGAAGCTGCGAGGCCGCCGTGCACTTAGGACTGGCAGTGCGTTTCTTTTAAGATGCTTCCTGACGCACCCCAAAACCCAGGGCACAGACTCTCACAACAGCGGGCGCCACAGTGATCCGAATTTTGCAGGGGAGGAAAGAGGCTCAGGTCACACCCTTCAAGCAGGTCACCAGCAGCCTGTGGAGGAGCTAACGTTAGCCCAAAGGCATGCCTCTGCCCAGAGAGCAAGCGCTGGCACAGACGGTCTAAAAACAACGCACCATCTGAAGAGATGTCAGGCCACGCCCGCACTGCGCGGACAGGATGGCGGCGACGGTGGGCTGCGGGAGCTCTACGCTAAGGCTTGTGAGCTCTAACCAAACGCGAGCAGAAGGGCATGGGCCACCCGAGGTCTAAACAGGGGTGCTCAGAGTAAGATTTCCCATTACGTCTGTCCTGGGGTGCAGCCTAGCACTTGGGACACTAAAGGACAGGAGCGCATGACCAGCCTTTCCAGCACTGAAGGTATTCCTGCGTCCACAGCTAGGAGAGGCTGGGGCGAATTCAAGCAACACGGAAGACGGCGCTCAACTGCAGGAAGTGTATTTCATGGACATTTATAATGACATGAGCCATGGAACTGTTTCAGGAAAACATAAGTAGGGTTGTTTAGACAAGTGCAGTGGACATCTGTTCTTTCTGCAGCCCAGCCCCCGCTCCCTACTGTGCAAATACTGTGGGCGATGGTCCTTTCTGTCCTCTCAATCCATGAATTCCAAATGAAGCTCACTCCATCTGGAGCAGGAGATGGACCAGAACATTCCACCCTCCCTGACTGTCATGCTATGTTGAGGGAGAAGCACATGACCCAAGTCAGGCTGGTCAGGGTCAGTGAGATTCAATCTTAGGACTTCTGCCTGGGCAGGGTGAGGCCACTCTCCTCCCTGGTGCAGGGTATGAACGATGAGGTGAGCCAGGGTCTGTGGGAAGCAGAGCTGGAGAATGCAGCCAGTAGGGGAAGCTAAGCCTGGTGATGAATCCTCGAGACATTTCATGAGGCCCCAGTGAGCTGCACCACCCTCGCAGCTCAGAAGAGCTGGGCCCAGCTAGCTACTGGTTTTGCTGAAGCCCTCTGGGGACAGCGGAGCAGGTTTTTAACATGTGCAATCAAAGCCCTGACTGATACAGCAATCCAGACTTTCACACCACTGGAAAAAAAGAATACGCAACTAGCTATTTAATCTAGACCTTGCTGCAATGATGGAAACATTCTGTATCTGCGCTGTCCACTGCAGTTGGTTACTGGCCATGTGTGGCCACTGAGCACTTGACATGTGGCTAGTATGATTATGGACTTGAATTTTACTTAATTTTAATTAAGTTAAATTTAAATTGTCATGTGTGGCTAATGGCTACCCTATTGGACAGTGCGTATCTTGAAAAATAACTTTCAGTGTAAATGCTATTTCTGGCTTAACTAGAAAGAATCTCAGTTGCCCTGCCAATTTACACGGTATATATGAATAACCTGGAAGACAAGCAGTCATTGCTGAGTCAAAACCTTGCCCTCCCAGTCGCACAGCTCCTTATTTGGCTTGAAGGCGCCCAGCTGAACCCTCTGCACACGCGAGTGGTGTGACGGGTGAGAAGCTGGCTGACACGCCTGCAGGAGGCAGGGAAACAGCTCCGCATACTGACCAGTGCCAAACGAGCAGAGCTGCCTTTTTGGGATGGAATGTTAATGTTTCAGCAAAAATGATCAAAGCACAAATCATCATAGGGAAGAAGAGGACAGAGGTTGGTCTGAGTAGTGTTTGGGGGAGATCAGGGAGGAACTTCTGAAAAACTAGTCATTTATGAGAGTATTTAAAAACTTACTGCCCCTCACTTTAATAACACTGAAAATAATTAATATTGATCAGTTCTTTAATCACAATGAAGTATTTCCCAACAAATTAGCACACAAACTAACAACTATTATTTCCTGCTGTGGGAAAATGAATTGCTCTAAAGCAGACTAACATGTATTTTAAAACAAACTCTTATTTGTGAAGCGACACTACAGTGACTACGAAATGGGATAACTATACAGAAGACTCGGCATGTTTTTATAAGTTCGAAATTTCAGACTTTGAAATGCATCCTCTAAAACTACATTTCCAAATCTCTATCCACTGCTGCCAGTCACGAGTCACCCAGTCGACCCTACAAAGCAATCCAATCGCCAGGATCTGACTGCCGACGCTTTTTTCAAGACGACTCTGTGACTCCTGTGCTGTCATCACCCACCCTCACTCTAATCAGCCCGTGCCCAGGTGGAGTGCTCTCCCTGCCATTTTGCCTCTGCCTCCATCTATCCCATGAGCTGGCCAGGGCCACACTCTTCCCATGGAAATGCTTTTAGCTCGCCAGTGTCCCACGCTCTCCCAAACCTCTCCCACGCTGCCACCCTAGTTGAGCATTCTCCGAAGACTCTTCGGGGCAGGGTCATGGTAATCACGGCTGCCTGAGCAGGCTTCACCCACCTCCACCCCCTGTGGGTCTTTGGCCCTGGAATGCCCTCGCTTTTCTGTCACCTCTCCAAAGTATCCAGGCCCACTACAAACTCCTCCCTCTGAGGGAGGGGGCTGCAGGCCCTGTGCCACCTCTGCCCTCCTGGAGGCCGCAGCCATCACTCGTGTCTATTCAGAGCTGCCCTGTGCCCCAGAGGCCTGTGCTGGTGGGAATGCTCAGGTGCGAATGCCAACCATGCAAATGTGACGTTATGGTCAGTGGATAAGAAACAGGCCTCGGCACCTTGAATATAACAGAGGCTCAACAAATACGGGTTGATTTTTGTTCCCATTTCCTTTTCAAACTCTGGTTGGACCTGTAAGCTTGGCAGAATCACTAATTATTAGAAAAAATTACTGTTATCTAAAAAAAAATCCTCCAGTCTGTTGTTGCTACAAAAACGACAGCATGATGACTCCAAAGGGACTCAATTCAAGACTTGTGATTTCTTTCCTTGGGGATTAAGAACACACACACAGACACACAGACACACACACACAACAGATACACACACACACACACAGACACAACAGACACAGACACACACACACAGACACACACACAGACACACAAACACACACAGACACACACAGACACACACACAGACACAGACACACAGAGACACACACACACACACACACACCAAAAACGGATTTCTATGTACTGCTCGTGAACATGCTTTTATATGTTTTACATACTGCTTAAAAACAACATACTGTTGATATCTGTCCATGTCAATACACACACTTTAAGGTTTCATTTAAAGTTACACCTGAATACGTAAAATCACTTCTCTTAACAAACAGACCAATGGAACCATACAGACAGGAGTGCCGAAACAGCTAGTACAAATGGGAGTCTGGTAGATAAAAAAGGAGGTCCTTTATAGCAGTGGGAAAGATGGGTGACTCAGTGAATTGTGTTATCTCTAGGTATATGCTCCTCAAACTGAAACAAATTCCAAGTGGGGCAGATTAAAATGGGCAACGACGAAAAGTGTTTGCAATACTGGTGACAAAGAGCCAACACAAAATAGCAGAGATGAGGACAGAAAGTGGGAGGAAGACGAGTGAAGGCTATGAAGGCAGTTCATGGGGGTGGGAGGATAAAAATGCCATGAAAACCATGAAAAGTTACTCAATATCACTTACAATCAAAACATGTAAGTTAAACCAAACGTATCCTTGTTCCACCTATCAGACTGACAAGAGTTACAGGCTGATGGTAACCAATGTTGGTAGAAGCATGAGGAAATAGTTACTTTCACAACCCATGGAGATGGACAAAAACTGCTGCAATCGTTCAGGGGCTAATTTAGCAGTATCTAAAATTACAGAAGCTATTCCACGGTCGGGGATGTACCCTACGGATACACTCACTGATGTGAGTGCACAAGGCAGGAAACAGGCTTAAAACAGCATTGTTGACAAGTCACCCCCTAGGACAGCTGTGTCCCCACTGGCGGGAAGGGGAGCCAGTCACGGCCAGACAGGGCTTGATTTAAGTGTTGATTTACGAAAGGGTTGACAGCCACTCATCCAGTCAACATTTACCAAGTGCCCATAACACACCAAGCACTACCCTGACACGGATAGAAATGAAAAATTGAGATGCCAGAATACTGAATAGGGTATGGTCCTATTATCGTAATGTTTTAAACCTATACATAGATTTTTTTTTCCCTCAAGAATACACAAGAAACAAAATGTGGTATACATATCCAATGGAGTATTATTCACCTTAAAAAGGAAGGACATTCTGTGAAGTGAAATAAGGCACCCACAGAAGGACAAATCCTGTACGGTCTACTTACATGAGGTCCCTAGAGAATCACATTCATGGAGACTGAGAGTGGAAGACGGACACCAGGGGTGGGGGGAGGGGGGTGTCAGTGTTTAATGGGGCCAGAGCTTTGGTCTGGGAGATGAAGAGTCCTGAAGACGGATGGTGGAGCTGGCTGCACAACACTGTGAATGGACCTAATGCCCCTGAACTATACACTTAAAAAGGGTTAAAATGGTAAACTGTATGTAAGTCTATTTTACACACACACACAAAATAAATGAAAAATTGCTATTTTCACAGGAATTAAAAAAAAGTACATAAGAAGGAAAAGAGTTTTACTCTTCATTTCATACCTTTCTCTAGCATTTGAACTTTTAAAACCACATGCATACATCATTTTTATAAAAAGCAAAGTAAGAACAGATAGTGCTCTCTTAATGGCAGATATGCTACAGGATGACAGCAAAATCCTGCAGGTTTTGAGCCAGACCTTCTGAACAGTGCCCCAATGCTGTCCTGCACATGTCTGCTTAGTTGGATCCAGGTGCCCCCAGCTCCCACTGGGCCGACTCCCTCTTCTCCTCACCCTGGGTGCGAGGGGGCCACCCTACCAAATCTCAAGTGCCTTGGATGCTAAAATTCTACACCTGTGCAGTAGGATCAGATGTACCAGCATCTGAGTAAAGTGCACACAGAATAGTCAACGAAGCCAGGTAACCTGTCTCCAGAAGCTGCTGTAGTCTGAAGGTATTTTTGAGTGTGAATCTCATTTATGACAATTGCAATTCAATTCAACTATTTTTGTTTCAAGGCAATTAAAGATGTTTATCATCATCTGCTACTACCATGACATTTTTGTTATTAGTTTAGTAGCTACAATCTCTGCCACTAGATATCCAGGAAGATCGACCCAGTGATTTCAACAGAAGCAGAGACACTCATTTCTATGTATTATAGATTCAAAACACATGCTTGAAAACAAGAAAGGTGGGAGAGGCCACATATAGAGATAAATGGGATAAAAGCATCGGTTGCAGTCTCTCTTGTGTTTATAAGAAAACATTCTGGTGGCTGCGGTGAGGCAGTACAGGAGACTGGGAGAGGCTGGATTATGACGAGTGACTGTGGCGGCCACTGGGTTTTCGTTAAACATCAGTTCATTAGACCATACAGATGCAACCACGTAATATACTTGGGTAAAGTGTCAGTATATGCAGATGTCCTTATTTAAGCCCTTTATGCACTGCACAAACGACACCAAAGCAATGCAGGAAAATCAAGGCCCATTCCCACCCTCCCACGTGACACCTCCTCTGCTTTCTCCAGTTCCCTGCCCCTTGCTATATGCAGAATGTTTATGGCTGTAACCATAAAAGTGGAGATATTTTATATCCTGCCTCTCCCCCTTTTCCTATCAAAAACATTTTTCTTGCTGTTTCAGCAGTGCTGGTGCTCAGTTTGAGCTGCTGCATATTGCACTCCCAATCGGTGCACAGGTCTTTCCGCGCCTCTCTCAGCTTCAGCCGGGACTGCTACAGTGAGGCCCCAACGATGCAGCTGCCTCTGGAAGCGGTGCAGAGCCAAGCGGAGGTGGCGGTGTCCTGGCGGGTTGGCGGGAGTTTCCCCAACCCTGGGTGGTGGAGGCCAGACAGAGGACAGGCTCACGAGAAACTTTCAGGGCTGGTGCTGGAGGAGCAGCTTGGAGCACCCAGAAGGAGAGCCGCAGCGACCAGTCCCCCACATTGATAAGCCCACAACTGATAAGATCTCACAACAGCTGACACTCACTGCTCGCCTCGATCTAATCCAGCTATTATTTTTGAGGCCTCCTGCCAGATTTGAGAGAATTTCAGACTGATTCCTGAGGCAAGAAAGCTGATTTGGCCTTCAACAGAATGCCGAAAATCTGAACTCAGAATGCTGACTTCCACGGAAAAACAATAAACAAAGCAGCTACATGCAGCAAAAATCAGTTCTGAATAGTGGCTCTAGACTCTTAAAAATGTCAACGTAATTGAAGTAAAAAAAGTGCAGGGAGAAGACAGACACAACAGACACTCTGGGGACCCCTGGAGAAGTCTTGGGCTGTGTTCTGGCAGCCTCGCTCCGACCCGTCTCAAGGGAGAAAATGGGCCAGAGGGGCTAAGTCCTGTGACACAGTACAGGAAGTAGCCGTGAGGATTCGACCCCTCTGATGAGAAGACGACAGTGAGATGAGAAGATCTCAGTTTTCTTCTAATCAAAGTACTGGTATTGACTAGAGCTCCTTGTGAGCACCTCTGCCATGACTGAGTGTGAGCTGGACCACGCTCCAGCCAGGCTGCCCCAGGCCTGACGCGATCCCACACAGGGAAGCTCTCCCCCAGGGCCCACAAGGGCAGCCACAGAACAGAGGTTCTCAACTTGGGCCCAGAGGCCTGAGTGTCTGAAACTGCACTCAGCGTTTGGTGTGTATGTACATTTATGGGGAGTTTTCAGGAGGTTCTTCCTGACCCCAGCTATACAGCAGAAGCGTGCACTCTCACGCAGGAGAGCGGGGTCTGCTACCAGCCTTTCCTCAGGCTGCAGAACTCCACACACTCATCCTCACCCCACCCGCGCTCACCCACATTGCTGAGGTGGACCTACGTTAAACTCACCTCTACGCTGAAGGGATTCTCCTCAGCTTTTCCAGCTTCAGCTTCTGGCAGAGGATTTTTCAAGGTCTGTAAAAATAAAGCCGCTTTCCTCTTGCGCTCTGCCTGGAGCTGCTTCTCCTTGGACTCCTTGGACGCCTGTGCCAGCTTCTCCCTGGCGGCAGCTGCGAGCCGGTCCTCCAGCTTTTGCTTTGCTTAAGAAGTAAACAAAGAAAAAAGCGCCCTTTAGAGCAAGCAGTGTTTTATAAATATCTTGTTATCTGAATTTTCACAGGCAGTGAAAGGGTCATGAAACACAGTGCCATTATTTTATAAGAGCAATATGATACAAATTTCAGGACAGGTAAACAAATCAGGCAAACTGAATTTTGAGAGAATTAGTTTACAACGCTTGTTAGTATTTTTTATATTTCACTTTCAAAATCAAAGTCAGAAGGTTGACAGGATCCCATACCAATGAAAGCTGGAATAATGAAAACCTCAGAAACAGCGCTCATACACGTGTCCAAAATATTCATACCAGGTAATGAACACTTTACGAAGCGCTTTATTCCAAATGGTCCAACACTTTGTTCAGTTTATACATAGTGAGTGCAGATTCAGATACACACGCACGAACAAAAATGTGCTTAGGGAGAGCAACTACAGCACACTGCAAGTTCTCAATAGTAAGGCATCCTGTGGTTAAAAAAGTACCTTCTATAAGTGTTGCTTGATCTGTTTGTGTATACACAGAAAAAAGCAATTTACAAAAACCAGTCAGAAGAGATAAAACCACAAACACGTTTTTTTTTTTTTCTGCTTTATCTCCCCAAACCCGCCGTACATAGTTGTATATCTTAGTTGCAGCTCCTTCTAGTTGTTATAATCGTTAAGTAACTACTTTAGTGCAGAATATAATTTATTTTGGAGTAGGAGTGGAGAACTATAAGATGTTCCCCACAAATGCTGCTGGCCATGTGTCAGAGGCATGTGGTGGCCACGCTGACCCATGAAGATGAGCCACTACCTGGAAACCAGCTCGGGGCCTGCGTCATCTTCAGGGGTCCAGTGGTTCCGCTGGGAGAGAGCCTCACAAAACGGCATCTCCTAGTTCGGTACATTAACCCAAGCTGGGAACACAGGCTAACCATTAGCCCCAAGGCTGCCATGAAAGTGCAAAGGGCCCCTCCCTGAAAGCACTCTCGCCAGCTTGTTTCTCTGAAAACAAACTGCCCACGGCACTGCATCTGATGCTTAATGAAGAGTAGTGCTCATTCCTCTAACAGAACTTTCCAAAGGCACAAAAACATCACAACTCCCAAAAGGTTCTAATTTCCAAAGGCTGGAGAATCTAGCTGGCAGTCTCAGTGTTTTTGGCTCAGTAGGTTAATCTCGTATTTACGTACTTCTCTCCTTTCAAGAAGTTTAAAACATCGACAAACCTTGCTTTGCTTCTAGCTCCTCCTGGGTCAGCTGAGGCCGCTTCTCCTCCGCGACTGCACAGGGTGGGGCCACTGCCGGAGCAGTGTTCGCAGCACTGCTACAACTTTCTTGGCCTTCTTTGCTTTCTTCATCATCATCACTGTCATCATCTAGCTTCACACGGTTTTTTTCCAGGGGAAGCAGATCATTTTCTTTGGCTTTGATTGCAAAGCTTATTGGAGCAAACGAAGCTATCGAGCAAAGGTGAAAATGGTAATACATTTTTAGGTAACTGGAAGCACAGGGTTGAAGTCCTCATGGGCCCCACCATCCACAGGAGCATCAGCTGGTGGGAGTGACGTCTCAAGTGGAGCCACATCTTACGCAAAGGGAGGTTCTAGGGGCAGTGAGCAACGCCTGTGTTGTCAAATGGGGGCTGTTTCAATGCACACTGCATGCAGTGAGGCTGGGGCTAGCTCACACGTGACGTCCACACGAAGCAAAGCCTGATGGAGGGAAGTGCACAGGGCAGCTCCATCTCGGGCCATGTCAGAGCTGCACACGCTGAGTGCAAGCCGAGGTCAGTGCATTTGTAAATGGTCAATTCTTATCGGTGTTTTCCTTCTTTTTCTGGGCTCAGCACATACTTGAATTGGCATAACTTAAGAAGGCATATGATGTGACTCCATTATAAAAAGGTATCTTTAAAATATCCCAACTATATAAAGTAGCCTTGTCTAACAAAGCAAAAGTTACAAAATCTGTTCCTTTATTCAGCAAACATCTGACTGGGTGCCTACTTTGTGCTGGGCATTATGTCAGACTATTCTCTATACCTGTAAGAAACTGTAAATCTAATGTAACAAAAATTTAGGTGGTTCAATTTTTCTCCCCAGAATGCTGGGAAATTTGAATTTAAGAGAAATACGAAGGTTGCCCCAAAGGGAACAATCTTCTTTCCCATCCCACCCACTCAACAATCACTCCCTGAGTCCCTTTCCCCTTGAGACATGATGGCACACGGCTCTTAACAACACCTGATTGGTTGTAATAAGATACTTTATTTTTAAAACTTATAAGTAGTAATTTATGAAGGATATTCAAGTAAACTACAAAGAAGGGAGATTTTAAGTGTGGTGCAAACCAGCTGACTCTGAGAGGAGTGGATCCTGGCTTGGCAAAGGCAGGATCTAGAAGGACTGTGATGTGTCAGTGATCCCCCTTGTGGGTGGGGTTACCCAGCTGGCCCCCGAGGTCCTACCACTCTTCGCCTTTTATGGTTCCAAACTCATGTGGGACTTGAAGCATGCAAATATCTCAGATCTTTGAAATGTAATAAGCTTTTGTCAATAATCACCTCAAGCTATAGAGTACACCCCAAGATGTTAAATGTTGGGAAAGTGGTATTTTCTAAGTCAAAATGAAAAAGGAGCAAAATCAGTCTTTGTGTTGACTATGCAACGTTACCCACCTGCACCGTACACAGGCACACCACAAGTCTTTGTTCATAATAACCCCTAAATACAAGATGTCATCACACAAGGGGTTACATATACGTTGCATCAGGAGAGTGGGTATTAACCATTTTCCTGTGGTTATGATACAAACAGTCCTGATCTTCTGGAGATATGTACCAAAACATTTACGCACAAAATGCTATGATGTTGGGGATTTGCTTTAAAATATTCTGGGAGTGGGCTGGACTGAGATGTATAAAATTAGGTCAGTCCTGTGGCTGAGGGGGAGCTGGATGCTGAGCGCTTGTGTGTGGGGTCTGGTGTGCTCATTATCCCACTCTGCTTCTGTACATGCTTGAAATTTTCCATAAGAAAAAAAAGTTGAACAATATTAACTGTTCATTGGCTATAGTAATACTGTCTCTTTAATAAACACAGGGTCAAAGAAACTTTTACAAGGAGAGAAAACTTCACTTAATTGTTAATAAAAATTACTCATTAACTTGGGGCTATAACTATTACATCACGAAATAATTTGAAAACAATTACTCCCAAACCATTTCTTCCTCCAAATTAGGAAGGTGAGCAATCAACAAATATAGAATTAAAACGAAAGCTTCTGGATAAAGAAGATACGGTGTATATATATATATATACACACACACACAATGGAATACTACTCAGCCATAAAAAAGAACAAAATGGTCTCATTCACAACAACATGGATGGACCTTGAGGGAATTATGTTAAGTGAAATAAGCCAGATAGAGAAAGACAATCTCTGTACGACTCCACTCACATGTGGAAGTTAAACATGTAGACAAAGAGAACAGATTAGTGGCTACCAGGGGAAAGGGGGATGGGGGTGGGGCAGAAAGGGTGAAGTGGTGCACCTACAACATAACTGACAAACAATAACGTACAACTGGAATTTCAAAAGATTGTAAACTATCATAATCTCAATAAAAATAATAATTAAAAAAACCCAAAAGCTTCTGGGACACTTTCTATCTTAAGCACAACCCTCAGTGTAGACACTGTAAAGCTAGCACTGATGCACCCAAATACAATGCCAAATTGCACCGTTCTTCAATATACACTTTAAAGTGATTTTAATAAAAGAACTGACTAGGATGCACAGTCTACATGCCTCACCTGGCTGACATGTGCTGCCCCAGCAGAGGGACAGTCTCAGGCTCCCCATTTACAGATGGGGAAACAGGCTAAAAAGGTCAAGTACCTTCCCCAAGGCAGCTGTGCTAGACAACAGGGGATGAGGAATTAGCTCCTTTGCAGAACTGTTCAAGGACACAACTACTGCTCTACCTAGAATCTGATTTGCAACCACATCACAACACAGGAAAAGCATTCCCACGGCCTTCACTGGCTTCTCACTGCCTTAAGGTAAAACTCAAGTCCCCCCGAGGCTGGCAAGGCCAGGCCCCTCTTGCCACTCCTCCCGAGTGCACTGCGCTGTGGCCACGCCGGACCCTCTTCCTCAGTCAGACCCTGCCCGCCCGGCCCGGCCTCTGCCTGCAGCTGTCATGTTCTTCCCGTGCCTGGCTCTTGCCTCCTCTTCAGATGCCTGCTCAGACAGGCCCTGCCGGCCTCTCTGCCACAAGACCCTTTACAATGTGCTTTATGGCTTTGCGGTGTGCTCACCCAAGCCCGGGGAGGGCAGGACTGCAGGACCACCGCGGCTGACATGTGCACCCACGCAGCTTGGGGCCAGGCCCCGAGGAGCAGACGCTCAGTAGACACTCATGAGTGAGTCAGCAGTCCCCAGTCTTCCATCTTCCACACCAAAATGCTTCCATTTTTAAGGTAACCAGTTTTATTACTAACTTCTAACTTCAAAAGGAATAAATATTCTCCATGGGAAATTCTGAAAACATAGGTGAACAAAATGAAAGATCAACTGCAATTCAGATATGGGAAAAAAATAATTGGAGCACCGTCAATATAATAGTGACAGTTCCTAGCACACATGCATGTAGGCGCGCACGCATGAAACATGGGATCCTACTTTAGAGCTTGCTGTTTTCACTTAATAAGCAACAGCTTCCCATATAAACAGTGTAGACATGTTTTCATGTCAACACAGATCATTTAAAAAAATGGCAATAGGGGGCTAGCCTGGTGGCGCAGCAGTTAAGCTCGCACATTCCGCTTCGGCGGTCTGGGGTTTGCCAGCCTGGATCCTGGGTGCGGACATGGTACTGCTTGGCACGCCATGCTGTGGCAGGCGTCCCACATAGAAAGTAGAGGAAGATGGGCACGGATGTTAGCTCAGGGCTAATCTTTCTCAAAAAAAAAAAAGCAATAGTACTTCTTGATATGGACATACCAATTTATTTCAATCTCCCACAACTGTTCCCAATTTTTTATTTTTGAAGGCTAACAAGGCCTGTGATGGATGTCTGGTCCAGACAGCCTGGTGAACCAGACGTTTCTGGGAGTGGAAGGGCACATACATTTAGAACTTGGTCCACATTGTTGGGATGCCTCCTTCCGAGAGGGTGTACCCACTTACACTCCCAAAGACAACGTGCAAGTGCCCACTACCCCACGGCCTCTCCCTCACTGAAGAGCATTATTTTTTATTTTATTATTTTTTCCCTTTTAATTTTTCTTTTAAAGGTTGGCACCTGAACTAACATCTGTTGCCAATCTTCTTTCTTCTTTTTCTTCTCCCCAAAGCCCCCCAGCACACAGTAGTATATTCTGGTGGCAGGTCCTTTTGGTTGTACTGTGTGGGAGAAACCACCTCAGCATGGCCTGATGAGTGGTGCTGTGTCCATGCCGAGGATCTGAACTGGCGAAACCCTGGGCCACCAAACTGGAGCGCACGAACTTAACCACTTGGCCATGGGGCTGGCCCCTATTTTTTAACTTTATCAATTGGAGAGGCAAAACACTCTATCTTGTTACTGAGGATACAGTTTAAACGTTTATTTACTAACCATCTATTTTTCTTCTTTTGTGAACTATCTCCTCATGTCCTTTGTCTATTTTTCTATTGCAGTAATTGTCTTTTCTTATTGATTTATAGGAATTCTTTATAGAGTAAGGATACTGACCCTTTATCTTCTGTTACGTTGGCAATCACCAGCATTTGACATTTGTCTTTTAACTTTATACAGGTCCTGCTTCCATCACACCTATTAATCTCTCCTTATAATTTATGGCTTCAATTCTTAGAAAGTCCTTTCCAACTCCAAGATTATAAAAAAATTACCTTTATTTTCTTCTGTTTTTATGGGTTTTTCTTTTTACATTTAAATACTTAACTATCTGGAATTGTTACTATTGCCAGATGTGATGCAGAAGTCTTAATTTTTTTCAAAATGGAGAGCCTCTTTTTCCAACATCAACACTGTTATACTAAAGGAGCTTTATCATAAAAATTTCAGGACATGTTGATGCTCTTTCAGCATCTACTGATAAAGAAACACAAAGTCTTTTGTCTGTTCATCTGATAAACTATGATGGAAGATCTTCTGGTGTGATGCTATGCTGGGATTCCTGGAATGATCCCCAGCTGCTGTGACCACTGTCATTCCTAGCTGGCTTCACTCTGAGGTGTCAACATCTGTATTTCTTTCTTTCTTTCTCTTTTTTGAGGAAGATTTGCCCTGAGCTAACATCCGCCCCCAATCCTCCTCCTTTTGCTGAGGAAGACTGGCCCTGAGCTAACATCCGTGCCCATCTTCTCCTTTGGGACGCCTGCCACAGCACGGCTTGTCAAGCGGTGCGATGTCCGCACCCGGGATCCGAACCGGTGAACCCCGGGCCGCTGAAGTGGAACGTGTGCACTTAACCGCTGTGCTACAAGGCTGCCCCAACATCTGTATTTTTCAGTGATGGTGGCCTGTGGACTGCTAAGCTTTGTGGGGCTGGAGCACTGGGGCTCGAGAGCTTCATAATTTCCATCTCGGTGCTGCGGTGGCTGTAATCATGAAGGCTTTTCTCTTTCTTAAGGGAAATCACAGTGACCTGGACCTTGTTCTGGCTTGCTGCCTGGTTTTAGAGGTATTTCACTGACCAATGTTTTCTAGAATCTTCCAGGCCTATCAATCTGCCATTCTACTACCTCTTCTTGAAACAATTTTAGCAATTTATGTTTTCTTAGACATTTTTCAGTTATCTTCAAATTCACTCAAACATAGAGTTGTATGTATTATTCCTGTGGACTTTCAAAGTATCTGTGATTTTTTCCTCATTCATTAGGTTGTGTATTTGCATTTGCTTTTTTCTACATTAAACCTGCACAGATGATATTTTACTGGTCTTTCATTATTTTCTCACTGATTTCTGCTTTGATTTTTATTGATTCCCCTTTCTTCCTTTCCTAGGATGCATTTTATGGTTTCTTTCTAGGTTCTTGAGGTGGATGCTTGTTCTCTTTTTATTTTTTCTTTACCAACATACACATATAAGGCTATAGGCTTCTCTTTGAAGTTTTCACCACATTTGATAATTTTTTGATAAGAAATATTCTCCTTTTCCTCACTTTAACTATTTAAGAGCACTGACATGTCTGTAAAAGTTTCTGCTTCAGCAGCGTATTTTTCATTTAGAATTTCAGACAGACCTTAATTATCTTGCATTTAATGTTACAGACATCAGTCTGACATGCCAACCTTTTTTTCCCTCTCAGAGGACTACCTGCCTATTTTTCTCTCTGGATGCTTTTCCTCCATCTTTACCCTTTTCCTTGGAGAGCTGAGAAACACTTTGAACTTGTCTTCTCATCCCATCTGATTTTCAGTGCTTTCATTATATTTTAAAATTTGGCAATCTATTTCTAAGCAATCTTTTCCAGATGTCAGACCATCAGTTGCACTAGTCTTACAATTTCTTCAGCTTTGTGAGAATATAAATTAGAGATTGGAGGAAATTTTCTTTCTTTTCTTTTTTTTTTAAGATTGGCACCTGGGCTAACAACTGTTGCCAATCATCTTTTTTTTTTTCTCCAAAGATTGGCACCTGGGCTAACAACTGTTGCCAATCTTCTTTTTTTTTTCCTGCTTTATCTCCCCAACCCCCCCGTACACAGGTGTATATCTTAGTTGCACGTCCTTCTAGTTGTGGGATGTGGGACACCGCCTCAACGTGGCCTGATGAGTGGTGCCATGTCCGCGCCCAGGATCTGAACCCTGGGCCACTGCAGCGGAGGGCGCGAACTCAACCACTCAGCCACGGAGCCGGCCCCGGGAGGAAATTTTCCCGTCACTCGATAACTCTGCTTCAGAGGGGCCCATGTGCTCCAGGGCTCAGACATGTGTCCTCTGAGCACTTCTGCAGGCACAGGGGATGCTTGCTCCCTCATCTGACTGCGAGAGGCAGTGAGCTGGGACGTGCTTTGCCAGAAACCGTGCAGCTCTCAGGGATCTCGGCTCGGACAGCAGCAGGAGGGAAGCTGTACATGTTGTTTTATTTGCCAAGTTACGGGACCATCATGGGGCGTGGAAGGAGAGACCATCATGGGAGCGTGGAGGGAGCTACACTGCAGGCAGCAGCTGAGGGGACCACTGCACCCCATCCCCAGCCCCTTGGGAGGCCTGCTGCCACCTTGATGCTCTGGCTGTTCTGGCCTGCTGCCCGCTTCCTCTATGGCTGATAGTGGGTTCCCCCAAAGGTCACTGCTATTGAGTCTTAAAGTGTCCTTCTCTTCCCTATGAACTAAATTGCAGGCGGGCTGGCTGGTCCTTATGAAACATGGACAGTATCCCCTTTTTTCTGGAGCAATAACTGTTTTCAATCTCTGCTTGTTATACTCCTTTGGTTATCTGAATGAGTCTGAAGGTGGCTGGGAAAGGTGAGAGATTAAACGCGTGTGCTCAGGTAACCTCCTGGAACGAGAGGCTCAGAGATGCCTTCATGCTTTTCTAAATCACTGAATTCTCCTGGTCAGTCATTCATCCCAGTCAATTTGGATACTCTTGATCACCATCCAAAAAGGCATCTCTATGCAAAGAAAAGGCCTTCCTGCAATGTCAATGTTGTGTCTCCTCTGTCCTTCCTTGCACCAGGAGCTGCCGGCCTGCTCCTGCACACCTGACAGTGCTCCCTCTTCTACTTCTATTACAGTTCTATTTCAGTTCCACCAAAGCCCTCCAAAGTGCTTCTCTGCCTCCTCACAAAGTCACCAAACTGGACAAAGTTACTCCTCTGATCTAAACCTGTAAGGCGTGCCACTACCCGCACTGGAAGCTCCAGGATCTCACGGGAGGGCAGCGCCCTCACAAGCTGGCCAACGCTACCTCTCCAGGTTGTCCCACTTCACCACCACCCGAGTCTCTGGGTGACTTCTCACCCCTGCACAAGCCACAGAGCGTCTGCCTGGGGCGGCGGCCCTGTTTCTGGGGGTCCCGTTCAACTCTCAACGCCGGCTCCATCAGCCTTTCCCCACCAAGCCTCCCCCATTCAGCGCTACTTTGAATGTTCTACCACATGGCTCTTTGCTAACATGCCTGCATCAACTTTGTTTCCTTTCTCTTTTTTGTTATATTGGCTCTTTTCATGTCTGTCTGTCTGTCCTAGTAGATGGAAAACTTCCAAGAACATAAAAGGAACTAAAATGGAGCGAGTGGGGCACTGCCTGGTAGAGACCCTCAAAAGACTTGCCTTAACAAATAAAGAAAACTAATGTCACTGGTACAGTAGTTGGCATATAAATAGTTTCAGAAGTCTGAGGGGATACAAACCATTATTTGAAATATTCTGAATATTTCCATTAATCTACTGTAACAGGCTGTTAAACAACCATAAACCTAAGATGAGCTTATATCCAAATGACCCCAAAGTCCACAGTAGGAAAGTATTATGAAGTAAAGGACTTTATTACCGCAACTTGAAAGTAGCAGCCAGTTCTCTCCTGTCCTGTAGTTAAAGGCACCTAACCTTAAGGAATCCAGAATTCTCTCCTGCTAATTTAAAGTAACGTCTCCGAGGTCAGGACTGGAACTTCCGGCAGTGGTGGCAGCGTACCTTTCACTAGCTTCCCGTCCGTAACGGTTTTACTGGATGATGCCTCCTTCTTCCCCCCCGAGCCGCCTCTTCCTCCCGCGTCGGCCATGTCTTCAGACACACCATCCTCCCCAATGTCACTCGGTTTTTCAGGAGCAGATTCTGCAGGGGCCTCTTCCGGTGCTGACACAGCCTACAGAGATCAAACATGACTACAAACTGTTCCATGAGAAATTGCCTAGATTTGTTAAAAAAGATATATGTGTATATACGTATATTTCAGTGGACAATAGCATTTCTACACTACTCCCTGGCTAACACTAAGGAACATACCTTCAAACTCAGATTTGCTATCTGTTACAACAGAATGAAAAGAGGAGTGGAAGGAGGTATTTTCCTCCGGAAGAACATCACGCTTATTCTTAAAGCTTGAATACTGTCTTGGGAACCAATGCTCACTACTACTACTTTGGAGACTGATGACTGAGAACACTTTTAGAATACCAAATTATGCCCATTGCCTACAGATAAGTCAATTTTCTTCAGTTTGAGCAATCAGAGATAGAGGTCTGAAGAAGAAACCCAACGATAAGCAAGGCCTACGTCATCTCTCTAACAAAACAGGCTTTAAAAAAATGTCAGGGGGCTGGCCCTGTGTCCCAGTGGTTAAAGTTCTGTGCACTCTGCTTTGGCAGCCCGGGTTCACAGGTTTGGATCCCGGGTGCGGACATACTCCACCCATCAGCCACACTGTGGAGGTACCCCATAGACAAAGTAGGGGAAGACTGGCAACAGACGTTAGCCCGGGTGAATGTTCCTCACAAAAAAAAAAAGGGAAAAGAAAAATCAGGGTGTCCACATAATTGAGAAGAGGCACAAGAGAGGACTACAGGGACAGGAAGAAATGCTTCCAATGGGCATGTAAAAACCACGTGCGGGGATATTTGCAAGGAGGGGAGGGTGAGGGGAGTTGTTGGCAGGCAGCACCCGGAATAAAGGGTGTTCACCACAGATGGCAGCTGTGCAGCTCCAGCACAGCAGCTGTGACTGCACATGCTCACATTTCATACAGTTAGTGTATGTTGAGACAACACAAGTCTAGCATACGGCTCCCATGAGAAGTAGTTAAAAATAACAGCCAAGCAAAACATCAAGTCCTTAAAGAAATGGGATTTTTTGTTTACAACATGCTGGACAAATGCTCAGCAATGAATGATGAATATGGGTCAAAGTTTTCAACAGATCTAAAAAACAAGTTTCAACTCTGAGAGGCGGGAAAGGTTGAAAATAGCACATGCCAGATAGATATTACACCCAAAAACAAGTGTAAAATCTACAAGCCCTTTTATACATCCTGAGAGCAAACAGAAAATTATTTCTGCATCTGTAAATCAGAGCTATCACAAAAGAGCTTCACACTTGCCCTGCCTCGACAGGAACGCACCTGCGTGCTTTCGCTCCCTTCTTTCTGGAGGAAGAGCTGCTTCTTAAACTCGTAGTAGGCATTATACTGGTGCCACGGCTGTAGGAACTCAAATCTACGAACAGAAAAGGCAAGTAAGTCATTCAACGAGACGTGCACACTGCAACAGCAACACTTAACTCTTCCTGATACTGTGTACTTGCTGTGAGCTGAACACTGCTCTAAACGCTTTACAATGCCTGACCCTAATTATCTCAACAACTTATGTAGTAGCTATGACTACACCTACCCATTTCAGACAAGGGAGATCGAGGAACTGCCATGAAACCTCATGTTTTCTGTTTCCCTACCTGAGGTACGGAACAGTATTTCATTAAAAAAAATAAATAAAACTGAAGTGTGTCTAAATTTCCATAGCACATTCTTGAGAAGCATGAATTCCAGCCTTTTATTTTAGGTAGCTTCAATATTCTTAAAGAACAAAACCACCTACACAAACAAAAAAACAGATAACAATAAAAAAAAGACACCACCTGACTCAAAGTAGTTTAACAAGGTAATTACAAGATGTATTTATCTAAACACATAAGGATTAAAAAGAAAAAAAGGAATTCTGTAGCTAGATTAAGAAAAAGAAGCCAAACTAAACCCCAAATACCATCTATGCAACCCATATAAAATTCTCCACCTCACCTCTGATCATTCTTGGCACGAACGCTGGTCTCAAATTTAAGGCCATTCCTAGCCACGTACTCTGCCAGCTTGTCAATCACGGGCTGGATGTCGGGGGGCGGGGGGATGATGGCAGCCGCAGGAGCAAGTGCACTGCAGAGAAGCATTCCATCACTCACAGAGAAGGACCTCCTCCAGATCACTGGCAGGGGGATCAGCTCAGCACGGCGCAGGAGGGCCTTTCACTGTCTCAGTTCACACCAAGAGGGAAGTTACACACACACAGGGAGGCTCTTTACCTGAGGTGACTTGTACCACAAAACACTATGAAAGCCAATCCATTTAAAACAGGGACCAAAATATCGTCAAGGGCGAAAATGGGGATCTTACTGAAAAACGACACTTAAAGTCATGGAAACAGGTTCATTTCTTTTTCTCCTAACATTTCCCTCCAATTACAAGCTACTTCTTAGAAGCAACCAAGAATAAATCAAGTGTTGATTTTTGTTATATTAAAAAAAAAAGAGGGGCCAGCCTCGTGGCACAGTGGTTAAGTGCGCACATTCCACTTTGGTGGCCCAGGGTCCGTGGGTTCAGATCCTTGGTGCCCCTCTTGGCAAGCCATGCTGTGGTAGGCGTCCCACATATAAAGTGGAGGAAGATGGGCACAGATGTTAGCTTCAGGGCCAGTGTTCCTCAGCAAAAAGAGGAGGATTGGCAGCAACAAATTTTAGCTCAAGGCTAATCTTTCTCAAAAAAAAAAATGGCTAGCATGACAACATCTTTCATTTCATGTTTAACTTTCTTAGCATGATCAGAAAGTGGGTCATTTTTGCAGAAATATCCAAGTGTTTCGTCAAATTTCCAGAGAGCCTCTTTTCAACTTGAGACATTCCAGTGGGGTACTTGCTCAGCCCACTGACACTTAGAGTCACACACATGCTGGCCAGTGACAGGTGCTGGGGGTCTAGTCTCTGCCTTGCTATCATCAACTTTATGAAATCCTACACGTTTTGCAAGTAATCATGGCTTCACTTCACACTGATTTTGCCTAGTACTCCCCAACTGAGGTGTCAACACATTGGAAAGAATAGATGCTGGGATTAAGGGGGGCAGTGTGGAGTGCTAACTGGAAATTAATTTTCTAAGTGGTTAGATCTTGCTGCTAAAAGTGTTTATGTGTGACAATTTCTGTTGCCCTATCAACTCTGTAACTTGGGGATTTGAAAAATAAACACTCATAATGGAGATCCTCTATGTAACCCACATTATAAAGACCCCCGAACCAAGAACGCAGATGCGCCAGGTGACTCGAAGAAGTGAGAGCGTACCTTGTGGTGATGGTGGTGGAGGTCACCCCACCACTTGTCTCTGCTGTGGTTGGCGGGGGTGGTGGTGTGGTCCCAGGAGGCGGTGGGGCGGTGGCCGTCACTCCGGCGGAGCTGGACACGGTCACTCCGGCAGGCAGGGTGCTGTAGTAAGTGGCTACATCAACCCCTGGTGGGGGAGGTGCCAGGCAGTAGGTGCCATCGGGCAGCATGTAGTAGCTGTAGTACATGGCGGCCACCGTCGCTGTGAAGAGACGCGGTTGTGGGGAGTGAGAGCAGCAAGCGACAGGCGAGGAGACAGAGTCCATGCTGCAGTAAGAAAGGGACACCTTCCCAAGTCCAACACCATTTTGGTCCATTTTCAAGTACACTGTTTTCTATATTTTTCGGATACAAGAAAGACCACCCGTGTGACATGCAAAATGGAAGAGCCAGGCGATATCCACGCACCCAGGGACAGTGGAAAGTGAACAGGATATTCAAAACAGCCAAATGTGAACATTCCTCGACAAGTTAATGCTCTCCCTGACTGCAGAATGTGCAGCTTAGAAGAAAAGTCCCTTCTCTGGAGCCACTAGCTGCCCTTTCCCCACGTGGCCATCCCAGATGACCTATGCTGATGAAATCCACGTGTGACTCAATCCCTTCCCTGGTTTGCCCATTCTGATACCACTCCCATTCTCTATGCTCTTTTTCATTCAAACATTCGTTTTGGAAATCATCCCATTTCTAAAGCTGTGTTGCTCTTTGTCACTAGTGCAAGCCCCCACCCACAATACATGGATGTACTATAATTTATTTAAGAAGTTCTGATGGGCACTGAGGTCGTTTCAGGCTTTGCTATTATAAACAGTGATGTACAACAGCTTCCCGTTTATTCTGGGCACATATGTAAACATCTGTAGGACAGCAGCCCATTGTTTTAACAATTCAAAGTCCTGTAAGTTCTTTCATCTTTTTTTGGGAAAAATATTTAAAACTAGCTAAATCACAGAAGAGTCAATGATCTAATTAAGAATTTTAATTTCTAATCCTGTTTGTAGATAAGCAACTGGTTCCGACTACAGAGAGATTTAATTTCCTCTTCATTAGAGGATGGTGAAAAGATTTTTCCAATCAAGAAATATTATTTTGATTTTCAATTAATCCGTTTTAAAACAAAAACATTTACAAATAGTGAAAGCTTTACACTGACCATGGTTTTCAGTAATGTATGCTACACATGGGGAAACAGTAGTATAGCAACTGACAATTTCTCAATAACAGCTGGATCCCAGCATTTGCATTTTGGGTTGGAATGACTGTGTAATTCCTGTGTGCTGCAGGCATATCCACAGCTGATAATGACTTGATCTGTATTAATTATACATGCACAAACTCCCAAGTTGTTCCTCTCTAGCTTGACGTTACACCACCCACTGTTATGCATTAACAACAACAACATTCCACGTTCTCAAAATAAGATATGCGGCCCCAATATCCTCTCCACGTGCTCTTCAGCACAGAAACGTTCACATAACATCTGTGAAGGAAGCAGGGCCCGAGACAAGACTGTCCGACACAGGTGGGCACATGGGGCGATGGCAGGAAAGGCATGTGCACTCTGTCACCCCAGCACATAGCATGCAATATCTGTCGGATGGATAAACCGAAGCGACAGTTCAAATGGAAGATTTTTCTAACCAAATGAGGCATTCCAACATAAGCATATGCTTCTGAAAGATACAATATTAGCCCTGAAAGAATGGAATTACTATTCCCACCCATCCCCCTTCAGATAATCAAGCTACTGGGGTCCTTCCTGTCACCTCCTGGGCAAAGCCACTACCATGGAGGAGGAAATGATGTGGCATCAGCAAGACCAGAGTGTAACCTAACATCCCACAGAGAACACCCCCAGCGTGCCCGTGTCCCTGGGAGAGGGGACTGCAAGTCCTGCTAGCGCCCAGCCAAGTGGCACACCTCAAGGAAGGACAGACACTCCATATCCTGTCCTGCAGTCAGCCTCTTGCCTAAAAACAAGCCAAAGTACATTTTAAATCGCAGCCACAACCAATGAGCCATAGGAATTCATAAAAACAAAATGTTTTACAATTAAGTTTCAACTAACAGTATATATTATGCAATTGCAACTTAATGTGTTCTTTATGTAACAGAAGTGAATAACTTGTTTTCAAAATTGAGTACCATTCCTTTGAAAGTACTAATAGGCAGATTAATGAGCAGTCTATCTGACTTTCCTGAATTGTCCGTCACATTAAATTAAAACAAAGTGTTAAAAATAGCAGTGCTGGCAAGGTGGCAGATTAACTTAACTCAGGAACTCACCACTACAAACATCTAAAGACACTGGCAAAACATACTGAAAAACTTAAGATGTGCAGCTGAGCTCACCAAAAGAAAATGCCCTGTCCCAGGCATGAAAATAAACCCAAACCTCCAAGGCTGAAGCGTCTCCTAAGCCTTGAGTTAGATCTTACTCCGGATGTGGGGGGAGGCTGTGAGCCCTGGGCACATGGGGACCCACACCACAGGGTGTCACCGGAAGGAGGGATGGGAAACAGGAACCCTGGCGGAGGTCAGTGCAGGCTGCCCTTCTCTCTAGCCTCGCACTGCGCGCTGTGAGCCCTCTCCAACAACACGTTAAGTGCCCTCTGCAAAGGTGAGAGGAGTCTGAACATCTCCATGTGTCTCGCGACGGCAGTGAGCCACCCACGTCCCATGAGAGGAGGACGTGGCTGACCCGCTGGAGACATCCCGCTGCACAAGGCGCTCCGGGGAAGGCTGCTCTACCGGGTGGCCGAGAACCCAACACTGCGGCAGCTTTACCAGTTCTCTCCTTTCTCCCGATTCTCACTTCGGGGAAAGTCAGGGATGGAAAGATTTTAGGGAGAAGGTCGTTTCTGTCCTTTTCCCCACAGACACTGAGGCCTGGGAGGGCTGTGACAGAGACAGGGCAGCACTGTTGCCCCCTGGGATCTTTGGGTCCCACTGTCATGAATAGCGCGTTTCCTCATCCTGACCTCGGGGTATCCTTTCGGAGTCTTCTGCCTGCTGTGAAGCCCCCCTTGTTTTACCATCCCCTACCCCAGGCCGACTCAGTAGGCCCCTGCTCTGCCCTCTGTAGGGACCATGCACACACACCCCTGGGGTAATTCTCCACAACATCAGGGCTGTTGGCACAGCTACTGACCCAAGGGCTCAACATCTTAAAAACAGCAATAGGCAGCTCACACAGCTCCCAGTATACAGCAGGCACTAGATAAGCATTTAATAAGAAAAGCCTGCTGATGGCAAGGCCTGTGCACCTTCTAAAACACCCTGGTGCTAAGATAGCCTGCGGTGAACAGGAAGCCTGGCAAGCTGACATCACCCTATTACAGAGGCTCTTCAAAGACGCAGCAGGGGGCTCACACAGCTCTTGAAATACTTGAACTAAAACCCTTTAAAGTGGACACCGATTAGAGGACTGTGATTTTTGTATACAGCCCCCAACTCAGAAATTCTCATGAACACTAAGTTTTGAGAACCAATGGACTAGACCATGGAAAGAATAGACAGAGGTCTGGGCACTCCAGGACCACGTTCCCTTAAGGTCACCATCACATCCTAGACAGGCACAGGGGTGCGTACAGTTGCAAAGTGCTCCCACTGTTGTGTTTAGCACTGGGCTTCCATGACATAATACATCTTACCAGGTTTGTTGTTGTTCTCAGTATTTTACGTTGAATTTTCCAAGAGGAGATTGGGTTTTACAGTAAGTTAAATGCTGAAATGATTTACCTAATAAACAAACATCATGAACACCACAAACACTTACTCCAAATAAATCCAAGAGAGAAATCTCAACGGGCCCCTACATGTCCTAAGGGCAAGTACAGTTGTATGGAGAAATCAAGCTTCCTAAAAGCATAAGGCACATTCTTAAGCACTTCCTTCCCAACACCGAGTGTGCTCAGAAAGGTACAGAGCCACAGAACACAGCGTCAAAGGACTCTGCCTAATTATCTTCCAAATCCATTCTACTAGACTGGCTTCTTGCAAAAACAGAGCCAGTTTACCGATACTTCCATGTGATCTTAATCTCACACAAATTTAACTCCCAGAAGAGAATCCTAGCATCGAAAGGGTACTTGGAGATGAGAGGGCTGGTGAGCAATCCCTTCTGCGTAAGAGCCAATTCAGAGAGACAAACAACATGTGTCTGTATTAAGAATGAAAACAGTTCTGTAGAAAAAAAAATGAGCACCTTCTTTAAAAACCGATCTGCTTTATTCATAGAAGAACGTTAAGAAGATGGCACTGTGTTTTCACACGAGCATGACTAGCTGAGCGTGTCTGAGAAGCAGCAACAAGAGGCTCTCACCTGCCCGCCAGCGGTCTGCCACCTCAGCGCCCCCACCTGTCCACCCCAGGTCATGGCCTCGCCTCCCAGCATCCTTCACGGGACCTCCAAATGGTCTCCACCCACATGCATTCCAGGGACCTTTCTAGGAAGTTCAATGGCTTTAAATCCTATTTGTACTTGATGATTCCAGAATCCCTGTCTTCAGCCTGAGCTGAACTTGTATATTAATTGCCCGCTCAACACCCTCTTTGGGATAGCTCATAAATGTTACAAAGAGACTGCGTCTGGAACAGGATCTGCGAGCTTTCTCCACACACTGGCTCTCCTGCAGTCCTGCCCTGGCAGGAAGCGGCTGTGCCCTGCCTCCTCCCAGTGAGTCAGCCTGGACCCCCCTTCCGACTCCATCCAAATCAGACTTCTCCTGACTCCAGCTCTGAAGCTCCAGTACCCCTGCCCAGACTAGAGAGAACCTCCCAGCCATGACACTGCTCCGCCTGAAGCCCTCCTACCTCTCCCCTCGGGGTCCAAGCCAAGTGCTCCGTCTCCCAACGCTCCCCCATCCCTGCCTCTGCTCCACTTGGGGCCTCCCTAATGGCCTGGCTTGCCTGAGCTTCCTCTGGCTTCTGGTCTTGGGTGACCTTGGCTCAGACGGACTCCCTGACTATGCCCACCAGCACTGCTGACCTCCTCAGGGCTCTCACTGTCCCCGTGACATTCCTCATTGGAAGGAACTTTGTTCACTGTTATTCCCGGCATAGCATGACCAAAGGCCAATTTTTTCAATGAATGCACAAGTTATATGCAAAAGAATGAGAACTGGAATGGCATGAAGCTTCTCAGCAGCAGCAGAGGCTACTCTGAGACGGTGGCCCAGAGTATTCCAAAACCTGAGGGACAATATTCAACCCACAATTCTAGGCCCGTCTAAACTACCTACTGCATGTGCAAGCAGAATTAGGGCATTTTCAGACATTCAAGGATTAAAAAATATTGTCTTCGTACGTACCCTTTCTTGGTAAGCTACTGGAGCATGTGCTCCAGCAAAATAAAGGAGTAAACAAGCAAACCAACCAGAAGGAAACCAGGCACTAATGCAGGAAAGCAAGGAAGAGAAGCCGGAGGAGAACATGGCTACAGGCTAAGAACACGGCCACTCCACACTGCAGCAGGGGGCAGAGAGCTCCAGAAACATACCTGCAAATGTCACCAAAAGGCAGACTGTGAATGCCACCACCGATGTACCAGAGAAGCTCACTATCCACATTTCCAGCAGCAGGAAGCACGAGGCATCCAAAATCAAGACCTGCTCCTGGAGATGGCACCACTGAAAAGAGCCCATGTCGTTCAACAGCTCTGCGGATGCTAAGCTAGGAAGCAGGAGCAGTTCTGTGGGGCTGAGTGCCCACGACACCTGACAGCTGGGGCTCTGACACAGGTTGTACAAGACAGGTCCCAACCTTTGCAGAGGAATCAGCACAGATGATGGATGTGTAAGCTATGTCCGCATTGTTCCCTTTGGAATTTTGATTATAAAATACAGGTTTAAGTACATTAGCTAAAGTTACAAAGTAACCAAAACAGAAACATGTGATAAGAGTACATCCGGCGTGTGAGAGGAGGTTCAGCCGGGGCACAAGCTAAATTATCATCTGTCATGGCGGGAAGACGACAGAGAAAATCTAGTCTAAAGTAGATAAATCCAGAAACAGGCACAAGCAGGTTATTCAGACATACAGAAGTAATCACCGAAAACTCAAAGACAAAACAGTTAACAGTAAATGCTTATGAAACAAATTAGAAGCGGGAGGGGTGGGCCAAATACTCTTCATAACAAACAATCATTGTTACTATTTTTTTCCAGAAGGCACTGAATTTCCCTTTTTGTTTCCCTCCCCGAAGCCCCAGTACATAGCCATATATCCTAGTTGTAAGTCCTTCTAGCTCCTCTATGTGGGACGCCGCCTCAGCCTGATGAGCAGTGCGAGGTCCATGCCCAGGATCCAAACCCGTGAATCCTGGGCCACTGAAGCGGAGCACGTGAACTTAACCACTCAGCTATGGGGCCAGCCCTATTATTTGACTTAAAAAAATACAGGTATTACTTTGATTAAAATAATTTTTAAAAGTCTCCTAACTATAATCAAAGAGACGATGAGTATCTTATTCTATTTATCATAGTTTGAGCCCAGAGCAAAGACTTTAGAGAAACAACATTATTCATGCTCCTTTTCAATGTATTACTTTTTGCTTCATCTCTCCTTTCATCTGTCCATCCAGCCAATATTTACTCAATATGTCCTTGTGTCAAAGAGTCATCTAGGGGCTGGGGATCCAGCAGTATCCATGACAGACAAGTTCTGCCCTCCTGGAGCTTCTGCACAGCAAGTATGGAAGTAAACTACAGAGGAAAGAGAGGAAGCTCAGACACTGAGAAGGGCTATGAAAACACAAAACAGTATATGTGAGAAGAGGATGAATTGGAGAAAGGCCCGTTATGCAGCAGAGCCAGGGAAGGTCTGACCTGAGAAGTAAAAGCTCTCGGGGAAGAGCACTTTAGGCTGATGAGCAGCCAGTGCAAAGGTCCTATGGTCAGAATCAGTTACGACACTTCGGGAACAGGAAGGAGAGTGTGACAGAGCAGCGAGACATGGAGAGCAGAGGTGAGTTTCTGGAATTTCAATGAGATGAGAAGCCAATGGAAGATTCTGAGTAGAGAGGTGAAGAGATGGGATTCACTTTTTGTAAGGTCACGCTGGCTGCCAGAGGAAGCACGGGCTGTGGGAAGGCAGCACTGAGACCAAGAGGGGCTGTAGCAGATGCCAAGTCCAGAAAGATGGTGGCTTAGATCAGAGCGGATGCGCTGAGAAGTGTCGGATCTGGGATGGACGCTGGACATGGTGCCCAAAGACAAGCAGCAAAATCACCCATGGGTGTGAGGGAAGAGAAGACTGGGGGCGATGCCAACGCCTTGGCCTGAAGAGGAGAGTGATGCCGATGCCACTCCCTGAAACAGGGGCGTGTGCGGGAATTAAGAGTCCTGCTCTGGACATGCCAAATGCAAGATCTCCACGACCTAGCCAAGGGCTGGAGACACACATCTGCATCAGCAGGACACGGGAACCTTCCAAAGAACACAAACCACGACAACATACTGTAAAACCTGCATTTTTAACAAAACCAGTATTTACCATAACTTTAAAAGTTTATGGGGCTATCAAATAAAAAGGAGTAAACAAAATGAGAATGTTCATATTCGGGTGAGGTCTCTTACTAACAAATTTTGGGATAGAGCAGAGGTTGGCAAACTCTTCCTACAAAGACCCAGACAGGAAATACGTTAATCTTTGCGGACAAAGAGGCAGGCTAAATTGAGGGTATCATACAGGTATTTATACGATGGGAAAAAATAAATTCCCACACTTTTTCTCTTTGATGAAATTCAAAATATAATAAAAATAATTGAGTACAGTTTTGGGGGGAGGGTAACACATCTACTAACGGGAGGAGAACTCCTTTTATGAGGGATAACACTTCACGGCACTGGGGTGCAGAAAGGCCTGTCTGTAAAGCCTATCCGTAGCTCACACCCTCACAAGCACAGGTGCGCTGGATTCAGCCGCCAGGTTGTGGTGTGCCAGCCCCTAGGAGGGTATCATACATCTAGCATTTCCTATTTACCCCTGAGCTAGAACACCTCACTGTCCACAAACTGGAATTTTTGTTTTGCTTTTTAAAAAGTCAACATTTGGGGCCGGCCCAGTGGTTAAGTTCGCGCACTCCACTTTGGTGGCCCAGGGTTTCGCTGGTTTGAATCCTGGTGCAGACGTGGCACTGCTCTTCAAACCATGCTGAGGCAGCATCCCACATGCCACAACTAGAAGGACCCACGACCAAAAATACACAACTATGTACCGGGGAGCTTTGGGAGAAAAAGGAAAAATAAAATCTTAAAAAAAAAAGAGTCAACCTTTCATAAAAGGCTGTTTGAAAATGTTCTTAAAACCTGGATGGTTGATAAATTAAAAAACATTTGAAAAGTATGGAAAAGTCATAGGATTAAAAATCTGTCCCTAATCTCATAATCATTTGGATTCTCCTTCCGTCGTTTGTCCACGTGTACACGGATTTCTCAGACACGAGGATGGCAAGCACATTCCCTAACACTCGTGGGATCTGGTCTCCAACTCAGGCTAAGAGTCAACCAATGAATGTCCTGCTCTGTAACACTATGCATAGAACATGCAATATTGTAGCAAACTTCCCAAATCACAAGTTATGTTCACTTATCTCTACTTTATATTCAAGCTAGACTCTAGAGGAAGCCATCAAGCAGCAGAATTTACTGCAGTTAGTGCTGGTGACTGCACGAGTCGCCTCCAGGAAGCACTCGCTCTGAACGATCTGAGGCCAGGAGCTGCCAACTCCCCTACGTTTATGTGGCTGACAGACCAACGTCCGAATGAATTATTTCCATGGTGAATTCACTATCTAACAAATTCTACAGTACTACCTCTTTTGCTGAAAATAAACCTTAGTAAAGGTTTTATTGGCACCTGAAGATTCAGCTCTTTGATTCTGGTATTAACTGCACAGGCCCTTCAGACGACAGCAGTCTACTTGACTTGAGAATTTCCTTCTGCCTACAGTTAAAGTTATGTTTTCTTCACACTGAAGACCTTTAATCCAGGTGAGGTCAAATTATATAAGTTTAAATATGAGGCACCAACAACACAATTCAATAGTAATTGCCATTATTATTTTGCATTTTCAGGGGTGAAGAAAGTGTTTAATAAGCCCAGGAGATATTAAAAACCTTCAAGGTCCTTCAGCAGGAGAATAAGAGAGAACAAGGCTGAAAACTTCTTTCTCTCCCTTTTCCTAAGTTTTTCTTATCCACTCACTGTCTCCTTATCTCTGTTCTCAAGACTTCTGGCTTCACCTTCTGGACTCAGAAAATTTTCAAGAGTTCCTAAAAGACTCCTTTTGGCCACGGTTTGTTTGGGGCAGGGTACTTACCTATTAGCTCTCTACAATATACAATCATGTACTGAAAGGAAAAAAATACAGTCAAACAAATAAAAAACTCACCCTTCTGACTGCCCCAAACACTTAAAAGCATTAATCATTTGGATCATGACACATTGTGTCTAAATATTTTCAAACCGAGAAAATCTTGAGACTATCCACACCAGAGAGAAGGAGGACAACCAATGGCTCTGCTAACGGGCTCTCATGTGACAGAGAGTGTTCCAGAAGATGAAAGTTCATTGCAACCACCTGTTCTATTTACTTCATTGTGACATCCAGAGAACCCAAGGTTTAAAAAAACTCCCCAAACGAGGAGGCTTGTTTCCCTGTCACTAACCTTATGGAATAGGAAAATCTGACTGATTCTGTAGTGATGCAAGAGTACCACATTTCTAAAGCTGAAAAACCACTGGAATGACTCAGTTTCAGACATGTATGAACATGTGACTTATGAATTTTAGCCCACTATTTAGAAGTGATCTCTCTTTTTGGCACATAAAATTTTCTTCTAGAAAAGCCTGTTAGTTAAAGTCTTCATCAGTGACCTGCAAGTAAAAAGTTTTGAATTTTTAATACTGTATTGAGGTTTTGGAGGCGTGTTACATAAAAACAGGTTCTAGAGAGTTCTGGGTGAAGAAAGTAAGTGGTTCAAGTGTGCGACCGGAACTGTGAGGTGGGAGAAGCGTGCAGAGGTGCAGGGAGGGGGCCCGCAGACTCTGCACTGTCAGAAGGACGTCTCCCCTGGGTCCCTGACTGGGGGAAAAGACATTTGCTCTAGGCCATTTTTAGCATCTCACAAGAGAGCAGAGGATGGGTTTCCCAGAGAAAGCTGCACCTGGAAGGGAAGACAAAAGACCTCAGAGCAGGTGCAAACAGTGTCAAGGAGAAGGCTCCCATGGTGTTGGGGACAAAGGTCTGCATGGAGCTGCCAGCGTGGTGAGCAGGGACAGACGAGAAGGGCAGGGCTCAGCGGCCCCACAGGCACAACATCACCATGGCCAAAGGCTCTGGAGGGGACCACCACACGGAGACAGCAAAGAGCTGAGTCTGGAAGGAAACAGAACCAGGCAACCTCAAGAGTTTTTTGAGCCACTGACGAATGTGGTGAGACAGGAATTCAATCGAGCACAAAGAAAAGGAAATAAAACCACCAATGAGATGGAAAGGGAGGGTACTGAGCAGGGTCAGTAACTGGGCTTGCCTCTTGCTTCTTGTGCAGCCCAGGAGAGCTCCAAGGTTTTTTACATTTGTAAACGGTTGAAAACAAAACAAAACAACAATATTTCATGACGTAAACATTCTACGAAATTCAAATTTCGGTGTCCATAAATCAAGTTCTACTGGAACTCAGCCACAGCCCTCTGTGTACAACGGTTGGGCGGCTTTCATGCTACCACAGCAGAGATGAGTCATGAGACAGAAGGCACGACCCACAAAGCCAAAGACATTTACACATTTACGTCTGGACCTTTACAGAAAGAGTCTGCCGACCCCTGCTGCAGCGTTTAGAAAGCAAACTGAGGACCAAAACAACACCACTGTAGACCCAGCACATTTTAGACTGCAAGGAACAGAACAGACGTGGCTAAAGAAACCAGCTCAGCAACACAGAAGGAGAAGATGCACAGAATCATGCTGAATGCTGGAGAGAAAAAGGGATTACAATCAAAGAGAAAATGACAGACACAGGAGGAAGAGATGGTTCAAAGTAAGGACATTGGTGTCTTCCAAGCAGGAGAGCCAACTAATGGAACAGAAAAGGTATTCAGAGGCAGAACAGAAAATAATTTCTCTGAAATGAGACATGAATCTTCGATTGAAAGGGTACACAGTAGATTCCAGGAAGATGGGAGTGTATGCTGATCGTCATTAGAATTCAGAGCGAAGAAAGAATTTTTTTTTTTTTTGAGGAAGATTAGCCCTGAGCCAACATCTGCTACCAATCCTCCTCTTTTTGCTGAAGAAAACTGGCCCTGAGCTAACATCTGTGCCCATCCTCCTCTACTCTACATGTGGGATGCCTATCACAGCATGGCTTGCCAAGCAGTGCCATGTCCGCACCTGGGATCCGAAACGGTGAACCCCAGGCCACTGAAAAGGAATGTGTGCACTTAACCGCTGTGCCACTGGGCCGGCCCCTGAAGAAAGAATTCTTTAGGTGTCCAATCAGAAAAAGCAAGCCACCTAAGGGGTGAGAGTGGAGAAGATGAGGCTGGCCTCTCCCTTTCACAGCAACATTCAAATCCAGAAAACACTCAGCAGTGCTCCTAAGGTCTAGTCAGTGTGACTGACTATGTGTATTACTCTCGGCCAGGCTGCCGTTTACGTCAAGAGGCAACAGACAGACATTTCCAAACACGATGGATCTCAGAGAGTAGCACCCAGGAACAATTAATGAAAGTCAACCAACTGACAAACCCGCACAACTAGTCAGCGGCAAAAGTCAGACAGCCCCAGCTTCCCTGTGGCAGGAAGGACCATGTTAGATTCTAGTTTACAAAGGCCTCAGAGAAAGGAAATGCTACCCAAGAATTTTATACCCAGACAAGCTTTCCTCTTTACACAAGGTTTGAAGGCAGGCATTTTTCAAGTATGCAAGAATTCATGAAATAGAACCCTTGTAAAACTTATCGGTTTATGCAATTCAAATGAACAAGAGATGAATCAGATAAAGAACTCAAATGGAGATGCTATGGTGGCAAACTAATCCACAGAACTGAGACTAGTCAACAAGGAATTACAGCTGCAGAATAGGGCGTAAATGTTGCCTGTAAGCTCTCACAGTATAAACATACTTCTTTAAAAGAACCAGGAGTTGGGGCGGGGTGAGGGAAAGGAGGTATTTTAGGAGCATTTCATTTCCTCTAGTTTCACAGTTAATCAATTACATCTAAGATAAACACACAGCTTTAAAAAGAATTTACTGTTCCAACCTCTCTAATGTTCTAACTCTCAGTACTGAATTCTGTCTGGTGCTCAGCAACTGCTTCACTTTGATTTTTGATTCTAGGTTCTTCTGTTGAATTCAAGTAAAATTAAAAAGTTTATGTCCACTTTCACACACATATTTCTATCTATACATCATACCACGACATAACGAGTATCTCTGTATTCTATAGATATGAGTTTCTCTTTTTCCCTACTTAGCAAAATTATCTCAGTTTTTTCCATTCTGTCAATGATGTTCACCTAATGTTAAAAATGGCTATTTCTGGGTAGTGGAATCTTGGGTAATATTTTACCTTCTTCCCTTTAGTTCTTATGACTCACAATAAAGTCATTTTTAAAAGGGTTTGGGAGGTAAGTAAAGCACTTCGAGGTCATGATTTTGCACAGAAAAAAAAAAGAGAGAGAAAATGCCAAAAACAACAGCAAAACCACATTTAGAAAACTGGGATAGAAGCAAGAAAATATCAAGTCTAGCCACATGATATGGTTTAATTTCACTTAAGCTATTTAAAGAATGAAACATTTAAAAAAACTGAGTTGGCGTTTTATTTTTAAAAAACTGCATGCTATAATAGCGAGTAGTATTTCAGTACTATTGCTCCCTGCACAATTAATTTTGTTTATTATACTCTTCTGCAAGGATTTATAGCTAAATAGCAGAAGGCAACTAAATAATAACAGATAAGAAAGGGCACGAAAAACAGTTCATTGTCAGGCTAATAAATTAAGTGAATTGTTAGTTTTACATTCTATATTTAAGGAGCTTCTAGAAAAAATTCTTTTAAAATACAAGGCTAGGCTGCCTAAATCTAGGAAAAATTCTGATCATTAGAAAGTAAATAACAAGGAATGACTGAGTACATTCTAAGGAGAAGATTAAATGCTAAGCAATACAGAAGGACGGAGAAGCTCAGTGACCCAACCACCTCCAACGCGCACCAGAGGGGAGGCAGGCCAGCCTTTGTGGGGAAAACAGCTGTCATAGGGACCGCTTCAGCCTCAACACACTGAGAGCTGATAAAACAGTCTGGAGATTGCATATTAAAATCACAGAATTAACTCAGGACAATGGTGTATAGTTTCACAATAAGCATCACGTAAATCTGTACTTTTGCTGAGAAGCTGACAGATACGGTATAAAAAGTCCAAGCAGTACAAGTGGACGGGGAAGCAGTCACTGCTCTCGCCCTGAGCCTTGTTTTCGCAGATCCTCTGAGCGCACAGCTGTTACTAGTGTCCTCCCTGTCCTGTTAGAGACACTCTTACAAAAGCACAGCCACTTCCCTCCGCTTCTGGATTTAACACAAGTGGCCTCCTACCAAACCTACTCTTCTGCACCTCGCCCTTTCCCTCACGTGGGACAGGTCCTGGGCAGCATGCCGAGTGCACACGCACCTCTGGCTTCCTCTCGTTGGCTCCATACCCACTGTGAGCGTGCTCTAACGTTTACTCCCTCAGACCTCCACTAAAGGACAGACAGCACCTCAGTCTTTTGCTATTACTAAAAATCCGACTTATAATGAATATTCTTGTAGTTCTATCTTTACACACATATTTGCAGATCAAAGTAGAAATCCTGGGTCAAACGCACGTGCATTTTGGACTCTGATTTCCACTGTCAGCCTGCCCTCCACACTGGGGTACAAATCAGTAACACGCGAGTGCCTGTCAACTTGCTCCTTCTTTGCTTATGTGACAGCTGAAAAATGGCATGTCACTGTGAGTTCCACCTGTATTTCTTTTATTTAATCTCTTTGAATTAAGAAATTCAAACTTGTATATATGAAATAACATTTCAACAGCCCAGAAACTTCGATTTATCCTAAAAGACTTACAATTTCAAAGAGTTCTTGTGTGCCCGCCTTTCTACTAGAATACAAAGTCTCATATGCTTAACATACTGGTTGCAGTTGGTTTAAATAAGAGTGGATTTCACTTTCTCTGGAGGTTAGCTCCAAAGTCAGCATATACAATGCCATGTGAGTGCGTAGCAACCGGAAACCTTAAAAGTATGGCCATTTTTACCTTTGTGAATTATTCCCAGTGTAGTTCATTTCTCTACTGGACTATTATCCCCCTATGTGACTGTAAAAGCTGTTTGTATGTTAGACAGTTTTTTCTGCTTTCTCAACAGTTTTACTTTTCCAATTAGCTGAATATAATGCTGTCTGTCAGCTTAAACAGATGATTCTTTATCTGTTAAAGTATCCTTACTTTCCTGAGAATTTTCACCTCTGGCACTGAGACCTGGAAGTGATTGTGCTATTGGATAAGGCAAGGCTCTAACGTGATCTGCTTTGCAGACAGCTCTTCCCCGACACCACTCTCGCTGTGACGTCCCTCCTGCCAGTCTGCCCATCTCCTTTCCAGGCCCTTATGCTCGCTCTCCCTCTGAAGACTTGCTGGGTCTGTGCCGGGTGCGGGCAGAGAAGCCCCTCCTCTGTATAAGCTGGGCCTTCTCACTCTTACCAGCAGTTTTTCTCTTAAACTATGTCTTCCAGTTAAATTTACTGTAATTATGTATTTAACTAAAATTAATGCAAATAGATGAAATTCGAGCGAAAAAAAAGAACTACTGTTTCTGTGAAAATGAAACTGAATCCTTTGGAAAGACTGAATAAAAGGCCAATTGCTTAAAAGAATCTGTTGTGGAACTAGAGGCGGGAGAAACGACTTGACGCTTCTGTGTGAAGTGACGCAAAGTAAACGAGGACTCTGCTCTCAGGGTGCTAGTGCTCACCTCACCTCACCTCACCCAGACGGCGGGAAGGAGCGCTGCACCCTGACGCAGCTTTGCTGAGGACGCCCCGTCAGAGGCAGGGCTGTGGTCCCACGCACAAAGACAGGCCAACAGCACACGTTCATGTTTCAACTTAAAAGATAGCTCAGGCCCATATGTACGATTTTCAGATGTGTTCTAATTGCATATTTTGTTCAAATCAGCAACTATTTAAGCTCTGAGAAGTCTTTACTACATCATCTCACTTTATTATCCGATAGGGCACATCTCCCTTTATTGTGCCTCTTTTTCAAATTCTTGCTTGCCTTTTTTTGGATAACCATAGATAAAAAGAAACATCTTTGAGACCTGAGCAGAGGCGTCTACATTCATCTCTGCTGGGCGTTACTGTGGTCTAGACCCAACTTCTAGCCCATGGCTCTTCCTGGAAACTCGGATCAGCCCATCTAACCATCCAGGCCACCTCTCCCACCCTGCGACTCCTGGATCCTGGAAGGCAGTTGTCATGGTGACCCTAAAGGCCAATGCTCATGGAGGGCACTCTCAAGGGGACGCCTGTTCTCCGGCAGGCACTGCCCCCTCCCCTCTTCAGAGCTGAGTTTCACAGGACGTCTGCACTCAGGTCTCCATTTCTGCACCACCCATTTGTAGTCCAGCTTTTGTCCTCCACCCTTTAACAAAACTGCTGTCACTTCCGGTAACAATGTGTTCACTGTGAAACTGGAATTGTACTTTAGAGCCCCCTTCCCTGGCCCTAGCTGACCATGGACTCCGTGGAGAAGCTCTGTGATGCCCTGCTGTCCTGCTGCCCCTGTGCCCAGGACTCCACCTGCATCCACAGCAGAGGCTGGACGCGGGCAGGCACCTATGAGCAGCACCTGTTTTGCCAATGTTTTGATGGACTGCCTTGTAATTTTACAGACTATGAATTCACTGCTGACGTTTGTAAACTGTCCTTCTGGATTTCTTGCTTTTCTGGAAAATCTGGAATTTGGTTCCTGCCTTCTGGCACGGCCACAATCCACATCTAATCAGCCACGGGTTCTGTCAGCACTACTCCTTCATCTCTGCTGGGCTAGACAGGCTAGACGTTAAGGCTGGCTCCCAATGCAGGGCGTTGGTCTAAAACCTAAACACCAGGCACCACCCCCAAACACCTTGTCCTACACGTGTCTGTCACTCTTGCACCATGTGAAGGAAAAGATGGATGTCAAATGTCAAAACAACTATTTTACTGAGGACAAGAGTGCTGGGACACTTCCTATTGCGGGTCATGTGTCAGGCAAAGAACCAAGACATCACATCTGTTGGCTGAACCACAGGGAATCAGGACATCACACTTGTGGAATGGCCTGCAGGGTTTGCACAGAGCAAGTGTGGGATTCTCCCAGGGGCAGAGGCTGTCACGGCTCACCTTGGCCTTCAGGGCCCTCAGTGGGCCATGGGAGGGACTGAGGTCAGTGCAGCTCCAGGAGCCCTGCAGTGAGCTCCCTGGAACCTGCCCACCCCTCTGATCTTCCACACTGCCATTACATCACACAGGACATCGTCACCAACCAGACCATGGGATCTCACAGTAAAACCGCGTGTCACAGAGCAGCTACTCTCAGCCTGCTCCACTGCTGGCTTGGTCCCCCCCACCTGCCCCAGCCCTGTAGGGTCTGCAGACATATCACACCATTAGTGACCCAAGCATTTAACTGTATATTCACGGTGAGAAGCAGAATGAATAATCACGGGCATGGTCACCTTGCCCCGAACTCCTATCCTTTTCCCATGCAACAAAGGTTACAGCTTTAGCAATCTAGAGGATGTGCACTGCACTGAACTTACAGAAATTTAGACAGGTTTGAAAAAGGAAAGCTCGGACACTGGAGAGACGTTCCACTCAGCGAACTCACACCCTGGACTGATGTAAGATGGGAGCAGAATCTCCTGGTCACTCCTGCCTCCTGATTCATCTGTGTGGGCATCTACACAATGATCCCCACCAGGAGTACAGGCGCTGTGAGTGACTTACAGACGGCCTCAGGGGTAGCCGCAAGGACAGACGCACGAGTACAGGCGTTATAAGTGACTTACAGAACGCCGTGGGGATAACCATGAGTATGGGCGCTATGAGTGACTTACAAAACGCCTCTTGGGTAGCCGTGAATACGGCGCTATGACTGTCTTATAGAACACCTTGGGGGTAGCCGCGAGCACGGGCACTATGAGTGACTTACAGAACGCCGCGGGGTAACTGCCTTTCGTGATGTTTACAATATGCACTGACACTGGACCCCAATCACGAAGACGCAACTGCATGACACAAGATCTGCTCTTTGATTTGAACATCTAAAGAAATTTGGTTTGACCTGATTTAATCGTTTAAAGAAATTACCTGAGTTCTTTAAGAGGTTTTTTTTAGGACATACGCAGACATTCACTCAAGTAACTGATTTTTAAAGTCTAAAAATGTTAATTTAGCACACTGAAATTACACATAATTGCATGGCAGTGCTAGAAGGGAAGTGCAAAAGAACACTGTTAACATTTTTAACAAAAGCTTGGTCCTAAATAATGAGGAGCTTACATTTTAAAAGAGAATTAATCTCAGGCTGATTTTCCAATCTTTAACTGAAAATGACAAGCTTTATAGATGGATTCATTATATCAGATTTCCATGTGAAGCAGGCTGAACACATGAATTCCTGGGGCTTTGCCAAAGCTTCTTCTCTCATTCAATATTTAACCTCTGAATAAAACCACTTAAAAAAGACCTGATAATGAGCTCAAAATCAAATACTTTCAAATGACTTCTTGAATAGAACTTCAAAATTTGCCTTCTATTAATAATCTTTAAGTAATTAAAAAGACAAAACACTAGCAATCAGAGAGAATAAGTAAGAAGTGTAACTAATTCTGAGGGGGATATCATATGCTGTCTTAAGCTGTGTCTTTTTCAAGAAAGCAACCATGGCAGACAACACACCACGTCCACCAGTGTCCATTCTCCCCATTCCTCTTGACAGAACTTTGATTTTGTTTAGGGCAGCAGTGATGGGAAGGCCATGTGACATGGTCCTGGCCCATGAGTTACAGGAAGTCACCAGGCATGACTTCTGGAGGGTTCTCTGAAGAGGGGCAGAGTCACCCAGCACCTGCTTTCTGCCATTGCCTTTCCTCTCCGTCCTGCTGAAACACAGAGCTGACGCTGGAGATGAAGCAGCCATCTTGCCAACATTAGGTGAGACGCAAAAGGACGAGGCCACATGCTAAGGAAGCCTAAAGAGGAAGACCCAAGGATCTGGGCTCCTCATGGCACCTCTACCAGACCCACACTGCCTGCTTCCCCGCCCCGTGACAGCCTGCTGGTTAAGCCCTGAAGCTTGCTGCAGGCTGGGGGGTGCACGGTGAGATACTCGCACACAGCGAGGTACTCACAGTCAGTGGTGTATTCCACCTGGGAGGGCTGCACGGCTCCGCCATCTGCTGTGGGTGGGGTGGGGGCGGGACTGTCAGTCTGGGCTTTACGGACCAGCGCCGCAAGGGGGTGATCCGGGTCCACCACCTTCAGAGGCTACAGAGAGAGAATGCACGGTCACTCTATTTTCTGTATTCTGAGACACGCAGAACACTTCTGTGGCAAGAAGCCTCAGCTCAACTTTAGGAAACAGTGTATGCACCTCAGCAACCTCAGCACGTGCACACACGCACCTGCACACATGGAGGTCCTGACTGTGGCAAAGTACTCTAGCTAGTTGTGAGCTCCAGAGGAACTGGGTAAACAGATAACCTCAATCTTCCTAAAAACCAGTAAGGAAAGGAAGGAGGGATGATTAGACTAGACTGCTACTGATAAAAGTACGAGCGTCCAAATTCACTCAAAACTTGAAACTTTGTCCTTCTTTAAAGAAATTTCTGATTTTTAATCACCAACAGCTTTTGAAGTCCAATCAATCAACAATCATTCCTTGAAGGGCTCAGCCACACTACATGACTGTTGAAATGATATGCTTAAGTCTAACAGACTCCTGTTTTTTATTTCACAAAACCCAGTATGAGTGGTGTGAATTAACCACAGGACAATGATGAGTGACTCCTTTATAGTAAGGATGAGGAGAAGATCAGAAGAAAAAGTTTATGCTTTCAGGTAACATATTCTGTTACCTGTGAAGGTAACGAATTATTTCAAGCAGCACTGAACAGCTGTAAAATCTAATCCTATTATAATGAAATCTACATGACAAAACAATTTCCCAGTCTTAACTGACATTCTCCTATTCTAAATATCCCAAATGGTAAAATTACGGTAAAATAAAAATAACGCACTCATGAATTTTATAAAATGAGAATATGTAAGAAATAAACGAAGCAAACCCTTTGCCACCAAGCTAAAAACAAAAATGCAAATGATACCTCAATGACGATAAAATAAGATACAGCTATCATACAGAAGAAATGCCTAATAATTTTACAAAATTAAATTAGCTGTTTTGTTACTGCATAAAAAATACAGTTCAATAAAGAGATAAAAACCTTCATTAGCTCTTCTAGGCGGTTACACTTCTTGGAAGCAAAGAGAGACGGGTGCAGGTAACTGCCGTCGTCTTCGTCATCGTCATCTTCATTGTCAGAGCTGACCCCTGACTCTGAAAGCACAAGTGCATTTCACGATTTTGGCGTATAGGAAGAGACAAGACACAAATAAACTATGTAAAAACCGAGAAGCAGACAAAGGCAGAGCTACATGTAGTCATTTCTCGGTTATCTGTCCCAAAAACACCTTTGAAAATCTCCCCTGTAACGTGGCCACCCAAGGTGTCCAGCAGAAAGTCAGGAGGAAGAAAGGAGCACAACCTGGCCCTGCAGCAAACTCCCCCCAGAGCTCCCTAGTTGGGAGACACTGTATAGTTTAATTTTTAGAAAAAGGCAAAAATCTTACTGATTATGAAAGGTAAAACAACAGGAATAGTTTTAAAAACCAGAACAATCATAGAAAAGATACAATCTGTAGTAAGATTTATATGACTGACTTTGAAAATCATGTTTCAACCGAAGAGAGAAAAATTCAACGGCAGACACAGAGACTGTTGCTCTCAATGTTATTGATGAGAGTTGACTGGCCTTTGTAGCAAGCATCCAAATTTAGACACCGTCATAAAAACGACAGCTTAACATAGAGATGGGTAAAAAAACAGTACAAGTGATCTGTGGAGGAGTATGATTCCACTCCAGGCCCTAGGCCTGGAGCGAGGGTATTGCTGCAATAACCCACTGAGCACGAGTCACGGTTTGCTCTACAGAAAGTGAATCAGCCAAAATGACAGGAAACACTTCCAACCAGATGATTATGCTCTGAGGGCATCAATATACACATATATATTTATTGAGGAAGACTGGCCCTGAGCTAACATCCGTGCCCATCCTCCTCTACTTTACATGGGATGCCGGCCACAGCATGGCTTGATGAGTGGTGCATAGGTCCATGCCTGGGATCCGAACCTGTGAACCCCAAGCTGCCCGCGAAGCAGAACGTGTGAATGTAACCTCTGCACCACGCGGTGGGCCCGAGGGCATCAATATTTCACTACATTTCACCCATCTATAAAACGTTAATTAAGAATCTAACGTATTTTCAAGACTTATCAAGAAGAGTTTTATACTGTATCACGTGCACCAGCAGGGTTAACCATCATGCCTTAAGGGCAAGATTTCACAAACATTCTGGAAACTCTAAAGTGCAGACTTCAACCCGGTATCCATAACAATGACTGTCGTTATACCTTCCCAGAGTTGCCCCGCCCCCGCCCCAGGCGCAGAGTCTGAACAGGACAGACAGGGTCACATACTCTTTTTGTCCTCGTTTCTGTTTTCTGCCAGTACCGTGTATCGTCCTTCTTTCATAGCTTTCTGGATGAATTTGTAGTAGGGGTTGAGGTAGTGATCAAAACGTAGAAAGTCAAATTGAGAGTTTCGGGCCTGCTTGGCTTTCAGCATGATTTCAAACTGTGCTCCCTGTTTGCATACGAAGTTGGCGGTGCGCTCAATGATAGCATGCATTTTGGCTGTTGGTGGCTACGAGAAAACACACACATTCACATTATCCTCTTTTCCACTGGCCACATGACGTAAAACATAGAAATAATGCTGGTTTCACTGTCAATTATAAGAAACAAGAGACATTTCAATGGGAAGAGTCCAGTTTGAACAGATTCTGGCCCTGCCCCTGGTTACGTGACACTCAGTCTATTTCTGAATTTCACAGTATTTTGTGGGGAGGAAATTCACCTTCCGAGGCAGGCCATTCCAGCTTTGTGGAACGGATGGGAGGCACTCTTTTTTGCACCAAATCAACATATTTCCATATAACAGGGGTCCTTAACCGGGTTCTGTGATAGGATTCAAGGGGTTGTAAATCCTCGGAAATTGTATGCAAATTTTGCATATATGTAAGTATTTTTCTGTGGAGAGGGGCACACATTTCAACAACTTTCTCAAGGATCTAAGAATCACTCCTCTTTCCTTTTTCTTAGCTGGGGCTTTTTTTTTTTCCCCAACAGGAGTGTTGTATTTTTTTTTTTAAGACTGGCCCTGAGCTAATATCTGTTGCCAATCTTCTTGCTTTTTTTTTCTTCTCCCCAAAGCCCCCCAGTACACAGCTGTACATTCTAGTTGTAGGTCCTTTCGGTTCTGCTATGTGGGACACTGCCTCAGCATGGCTTGACGAGGCGCTAGCTCAGTGCCCAGGACCTGAACCAGAACTTGTGAACTTAACCACTCGGCCAAGGGACTGGCCCCGGGGGCTAGTTTTTATAGCTTGGCAAAGAGCCCTTTGAACATCTGAAGAAAGCCACATGCTCATGTTCTGTACCTAAACTCTTCCTCACCACATTCTTCCTTCCTATTCCCCATAAGACCCAGCTCATGGCTCCAGTTCATCGACATTCCCTTTGAAAGTAAAGTCCCATAGAGAAGCCCATCTGGGTGTGGTCTGGCCAGAGCAGGGAGGGTCTCACTTTCAACTGGGAGGTGAGTCATCCTGCTGCCTTGTTTATTACTGGGAGCCAAGCCCTGCCTCTTCCCTGCACAGGCTCCTGATATGCGCTTAGCACTTCCGACCCACAATGGAACTGTCAGACCCAAAGCTGGAAGCCATACATCTAAAATACTTTTAATATCAACAAAGAGATTAACACTAGAAAATTACATGCAAATAAAGCGGGAAATTATTCTCATTAAAAATGGGGACTTAAGAATTCAAGATGCTTACTGCAATTTCAGGGCCACATCCTTCATAAAATAAACACCTTAATTCCCAGATTTAATTCCTGAATTAATAACATCCTTTGCAGTTAAATAGGATAAATGCCTAAAATTAATGTTATTTACTGATCACAAAATAAACTAGATTGCATGATAAAGGCCCACTGTGCACTGAAGTATGAATCCTGATACAGATTTTCATTGGCTTTGGCCAAAAAGCAAGATTAACTTTTGAAATACTGTATTCCATATACACGTCAATTATTTATCTATTTTTTTTTCTGCTTTTTCTCCCCCAAATGTCCCCAGTACATAGTTGTATATTTTTTAGTTGCAGGTCCTTCTAGTTGTGGCACGTGGGATGCCGCCTCACCATGGCCTGATGAGCGGTGCCATGTCCGCTCCCAGGATTCAAACCCATGAAACCATGGGCCACTGAAGCGGAGCACGTGAATTTAACCACTTGGCCACAGGGCTGGCCCCCACATGTCAATTATTAATGATCACGTCAGAATATTGATCCTTAAAGGAAAATAAGATTATCCCCCTCAGTAGAGGCATTCTGACCAAACCAATCTGTTGGTCTAAAATTTCTTAAAAGGAGGCCCATTTATGCTGTAATATTACGGCTCTAGGAGTTAAAAAGCAATAATGATTATAGAAAAACAAAGCACCTTATGAACATCCTTCAAGATCTCCTACCAGAGCCAGTGGATATGAGATAAAAACGCTTGGTTTGGAAAAACTATTCTTTGCTGTCTTTATCATTTAAGTTTTAGATAAATCCTTTTCTACTTTAGAACATCTTGTTTATTTCTACTATAAAATGGAATCTTAAGGATACAGGCAACATAGAAATACGCATGTGTTACAAAGACTGACTGATAAAGGGGAAAATGCTGTTCTAATTTAAACCCAATGGGAAAGGCTTTAAGAAAGTGACTGAACCCAAGAAAGTGGGCTAACACCTTCCTGTTCCTACAAAATGCAATTAATGCAGCCCTACAAACTCCAGAGCAGGCACTGGGAAATGGGAGACTATGAGGAAACCGTGTGAGGTTTCCTCAGAGCTTTGGAAAATGCTGGAGCTCAGATGCCTGGAGCCGGAGACCAGGACCAGGTGGCCCAGGATGGAAGGTGGGGTGAATACAGGAGGGACCCCTGGAGCAGCTGGGCAAGCCCTCTCCGCTGTGATCAGAGGAGAAAAACTAATGCCTATTTCACTTAGAGTCCAAAATAATTATCAGATCAAGTCATAATTCAATTGCAAAAACAAAATTATAGAAGTAATAGCAGGAAATATTGGAAAATAGTTTTAACAGGGGTGGGAAAGGTCTTTTGAAACAAGATTCAAAATCTGACACCATAAAGGAACATAGTGACTCCACAGGAATGGAAGAGCAAATCAAGTTTCTTTTTCCTCCCCACCCTTACACCCCGTGGCAATCCAGCACCTTAATTTATGGTGAAAATAATGCTCTAATCAGAAGGACATTCAGTAAAGCCTAACTTCAGTGGCTCAGAGCTCTGGGGCAGCCACTCGGCGGGAACTGCAGGCTGACCCTTACATGCCTAACCAGGGACAGCTGCCCCAAACCGCTCTGAACCTCAGCATCTGGAGGTTCATCTGGAACTTCCCACCATCTGGAAACGGGACAACCACTGTATCTCCTTCACAGAGGTACTGGTATTGTGAGGACTCAGTGAGAATGTGAGTAAAGCACTTTGCACAGCAACTGGGGCACAGTACGTGTTCAACAGATGGTTATCTTATGTTGTTGTTATTAATCTAACAGACAGAAACACTGCATGTGATGGCAATTATATATTGAATCCTCCCCTTTTTCCTTTTGTCCATAAAATGTGTTTAAATGAGCACATTTCCCTTAGAAATGCATTCTAATGGGTCTGTTGAGCAGCAGCACTTCTGGCCCTCACGGCTGACCTGAGTGAAAGGTGAGATGCTACAAAACAGGCAGGTCCACGCAACCCCGTGCACCTGCAAGCATTATTTGTGGAAGCAACGTTTGGGCTCAGGATTCAACCTGTGCCACCTGTGGAGTCTCTGGTGGGTGAGAGACACTCTCTATCTTCCCAGCAGTGCTCCAGGTGTGCGCCAGGTGTGGGGGACACCAACACGACCCAACTCAACCAGGGATGGAGCAGAATACACCCAGAAACAGGCTCAGGCATGTGCAGAACTCAGGAGGTGACACAGATGGGCATTCAGGTCCCTGGGAAAGGAACAGATGACTGAAGACATGATGTCGGGTCAAACGACGCTGGGCTACATACTCGGGGAAAAAAAAGGTTCTTACTTCCCATGAAACACAAATTATACACCACAGAGTCTCTATGAGAAACTAAAATAAAGACGTGAGGTCACCTCAGGGGCTCAGGTCTAGAGGCCCAGCAGACACGGACTCAGGAGGGAGGGCTGTGTGGGGTTCATTGAGGAGGACAGCCCCAGAGGTGCCAGTCTCCAGCAGATGCCAACATGTGCCTCCCAGAGTGCTGGAATTTCTAACTACTCCTTACTCTTCACACAAAACCTCCTGAGGTCTAATCCAAAAGTCTAGTTTAAAAACCAGGGAGAATTCCTCTAAAGCACCTACTCTCTTTACCAAGCGCCCCACCTGCCATGGCCAGCAGTTAGAGCAACTCCTGCCCACTAAAGGCAGCAACTGTCCATCTAAACACAAGCCAGCAATTTCAGCCTTTAGTCACCCAAGCAGAATGAACGATGAGAACACCTCTGTCTTCTACATGTTCTCCACTAATGTGGACACCACAGTGTATAATTTATACCATGAACCACTGCCCCCAAATCACAATAATTGTGAAGAATGAAATACTGACACCATCATAAAGGAAAAGAAAGCTGCATGTCAGCAACCTAATAAGCACTCAAATACAGTTTCTACATAATTCAAACAATTTCCTACTAAAGAGGCCGTTCTATAATACTTTTGGAAGACACGCTTCAACATTAAGAGAGCAAATCACTAGACACTGGGCTGACTTTGCTCTCCAATGGGCAGGGAATATTTTCAGGTCTGGTAAACCATTAAACAGCTTAGTGATGCTTACTTTAGCTGAGAATACAAGCCATTAAATATTTTAATGGGAAATAAATAAGGTAACAAAATATTACACCTCTATATTTATATTTGCATAAAAGTAAAAAAATAATCTTCCATATCAAAAATAAATAAAATTCCATACAGTCAACCTCAAATAAAAGTCTTTAGCATTAAACATAGGTAAAGGAGCAACCCATTTACAACGGGTCTGCCACACAGCATAAACAATATATTCCAGAACAAGTAGGAATACAATACACAACAATACATAGAAAATATTTTAACATAAGTCTTAGGCTACCAAATCTTGAGTAAAATTTTCAGCTCAAACTATAGCAAACTAATCAATGGTGGAAACGGGGGGAAGCAAACACAAGTAGTAATTCCACTTGGCAAAATCCACAGAACTTCTTACTCATATTTGTAAGAAAAAAGAGGAAGGAAAGGAGAGGCTACGCAAATGAGTGAGTGAAGGAAGGAAAGGGCAGAGACAGGAATTAACAGGCTACTCTGCTATCTCCTGTCATCACATCAAAATGAAGGACAGGGGCTGGCCCGGTGGGGGAGTGGTTAAGTTTGTGCTCTGCTTCGGCAGTCTGGGGTTCACAGGTTCAGATCCTGGGCACGGACCTACACACCACTCATCAGGCCATGCTGTGGCAGCATCCCACACACAAAAGAGAGGAAGACTGGCACAGATATTGGTTCAGGGCCAATCTTCCTCACCCCACCCCCCCCCCCCCCCAAAAAAAAGTAAAAGAAAAAAAGGACAGGAACCATCAAATCCAGGCTGAGCTGGATCAGGGTGGTAGCAAGTGAGGGTGGGGAGAACGTAAGAGACTCTTCCTGGGGGCAGTTTGCAGCATTCACCGTATATCCAAAGATTCAGTGTGCAGGACACAAACAAGAACCTGGAATATCTGCATCCACAGCTCTTGCAATCCAGTTAGGAAAACTCCAAAAAAGAAACTTTACAATGAGCACAAATAGCCCTCCCAAGTATGTACACAACAAAAGTATTTTACATATCCCTAATAAACACAAAAAACGCCCATAAAGCATGGTGACTCCTGATGACACAACAATAAAGACGAGGGGTTTGAGTCCCTGCCTGCCATTTTCAAGCCAAATTCTTCACTTGTCTCCATCTGAATGGGGAGAGTAACAGCAGCTACCTTACGGGTTATGAGCATTATACGTGGAAAGCTCTCAATGAGGCCCATTATAATTTACCTTAACAGGATGTGGCCGAAATGGTGGGGTGAGCTCAATGTGACTTAGAGACTCAGCTGTGCTGACAACCGGTGGCCGAGGACTCAGACCAGGAGGAATCCACCCAGGATTTCCCCATGGGGGCAAGGGCCTCCTGGAGACGCCACAGGCCCAGTGACAACGGAGAGGAAAAGAGGGTGGAAAATTGAGCGCCAAGAACACAGAAGGTAAAGCAACCTGCCCTAAGTGTCCACCAAACCACTCCAGAAAAGCCAGAGCAAAGCCACTCTCCTGAAAGCCACGCTGCCCGGAGGAAGACTGTCTTCACGTCCAAACATGGCTATCAGCCTACACACCAGTAGTTCTGACTCGGGTTCTCCATGCTGGTAAAACTGGGGATTCAACCCTATGATCTCTGAGAGCCAGCTCCTCAAGTCGCTGGTGCTCTGGCGTAGTGATTTTGCTTTAATTACTCCCCTTTTCTTTACAGGAAAATAGGCAGGGGCTGATTTTCTCTCCATTAACTCAGAAATGATTTTACAGCATTACATACCTCACACTTATGATTACCATGGGCTGTCACACAAGTAGCAACTCATGATACACAGTGACATGAATGACCGTATTGTGAAGGAGAAACACACATACCAGCTCCACGTCAGGCGGGACATTCAATCCTAAAGGGGCAATGAAAGGCTCCTCGTTTTCCTCTAAATTTTCAGCCTCATTTTTTTCTGTATAAAAAGAAAACATAACACTTCAGAACAACGGCTAGGAAAGCTGGTGCCCGCCAATAATAAGCAACCATGAGGGGAGCAGTGACTGGCATTAGCTGGTTCTTGACCTCTCCACCCATCATTACCTCTAGAAACACCTTCCAGTTTGCTGTTCTATTCCACCACATGAAAGCACAGTCACTTCATCAAACCCCAGAGGCGGGTGGTGCAGTCGAAGAGTGTGCACCTGGGGCAGATGATAGCTAGCTCTGGGACCCCAGGCAAGTACTCCCACTGCTCCCCACCTCAGTTAGATCCTCCCTACAAATGCAGTAGCAGCATCCACTCCCAGGGCCATGTGGTGAGGTTTTGGTGAGACAATGCGTGTGAGCATCTCCACCATGATGCTCTGCACTTAGCAGTTCTCCTTCTCTGCAGCCTCTCTGACCTGTGCATGTGTTTACCTGGCACTGCTGAGATCTCCCCTCACACTGTCTCTGTGGATTCCCAAGTGCCAGGCAGAGCACACGGCACAGCTCAATTCCGAGATAAATGATTTTCACCATTGAACTGTAAAATCTCTGAGACCTCGCCACCCAAGCAAACTACCTCTCTTTCACAAATCACCAGACGTATTTTTTCCATTTCCATTTATTCATTTACAATTCATTTAACAAACATTTGTCTACTATGTATTAGACAAGGCACTACACATTATACCTTTCTGAATTCTCAGGCACTTACATACATCTCAATCACTCAGGTGATCACCAATTTAAAAGGACACCGTGAAATGTACAAAAGTATAGTAAAAAATTTATGAAAGTTAACATTTTTAAGGATTTCAACATCTACATAGGTTTTTCTTTTAAAAAAGGTGACTAAGTAAACAAACATTAAATCTTCATCAAAACAAATGTTTCCATCATACACAACGAAGTCTTTTGAAGAGATGAACAATTTCAAAGGTATGCTATCAAACCTACTTCTTCTGTGAAGCCAGAGGAATTTTAAGCATGTTTCATCACACATAAAAACCTGGGTATTGCAGTGTGATAAAATACAGGTTGATTATAAATTCCTATTAAGAGTTATTTAACAGAGTCCCACTTGTTTCTGCTAAGCACCCTTGTTCTCTCCTAAGAACCAGAGATTTACTACGGCCTGAAAACTCCCTGTTGTCAACAACCCCATTTTTCAGCTCCAATAACCAAATGACACAGTGCAAGTGGAAGATATTAGAAATGGCAGTTTGCAACATGCCAAGTAACAACTTAAACTGTCTTTGGGAATGAGGCCAAAGGTGTATTAAAATATAACTTTTACTGTATCTCTGTAAAATGAGTGATGGAAACTTTGTTCAAATAACCTTTCCTTAGAATTTGTTCACAAAAGTGAAGCTGTTTGAATCGAAAGAGCTGTTTGGAACAAGTGGGTCACACAGACTGGCTCCTACACATAACTTTATGTACAGAAAAACGGCTTTAGTAGCACAAAACAACCACCAACCATTGCAATACTAACTAAGATTCACATAAATTCAAATAACCTTCCTCATTTAAAAAAATGGATATGTAGGGACTGGCCCCATGGCTGAGTGGTTAAGTTCGCGGGCTCCGCTGCAGGCGGCCCAGTGTTTCATTGGTTCGAATCCTGGGCGCGGACATGGCACTGCTCATCAAACCACGCTGAGGCAGCATCCCACATGCCACAACGAAGAATATACAACTATGTACCAGGGGGCTTTGGGGAGAAAAAGGAAAAAAAATAAAATCTTTAAAAAAAAAAAATGGATATGTAATAATGACAAAAAATTATGAAAATCTGAAGGATAGGAAACAGGCTGAAAACAGAATGCTACAAAAAGGAAGAGAGGAGTTAAGTTACATAGAAATAAAGGTGTCATTAAAACACTTCTGGTTGGTATCAAGAGGTTTTAAAATATTCAAAATTGCCAGGACAATAGTTTAACTTTGAAAATCAAGGAACATTTAGACATGCTGATGCTGACTCAGGAAAATAAAAAAAATTAGTGTATTTTTTAATTTTAAGATAATGCAACAGTAAAGTAAAATTTGGCTGTTAGTGCCATTGGCTACCAATCTGAATTCTATTAAATGCACACGTGTGTGTATATAGGTATACAAGCATGTGTGTGTGTGTATCACGTTTATTTATATATGTGGCATTTTATTTATATTAGTGCGAGTTAAACATAAAAAGGCAAGCTGTAAATTTTACAAGGGCCCAACTTCCATTAAAAAAATTAATCAGCATATAAAATAAAGTTTTGAGAATGTGATTACAGAAAGAAAAAACTTTATAAAATACTAAAGAGAACTTTACGTTAAAGAAAAAGCATACTAAAACTTGGAAGAGAAACTAAGTCACCTTGAAGTTCTTAAAATTCAGTAATAATAACCAAGTTTATATCATTTAGCTCAATAATTACACTGAGACAACAGTCCAACACCGAGAACAGGGGCTGGCAACCTCTTTCTATAAAATGCCGGACAGTAAATATTTCTGGCTCTTCAGGCCTCATGGTCTCTGTCTCAACTACTTAACTCGGCCATTGGGAGTGCAAAAGCCGCATAGACAATACACAAACAAATGAGCATGGCTGTGTTCCTATAAAATGTTACAAAAACACACCTACTGGGCCTCAGGTCATAGTTTGCTGATTCCTAATCCAGAATGTTACGAAATGAACATTATGGACTTTTGCAAAGATAGTCCACTTGATCTTGCAAAGACATGTGGTCTTTACAAATTTTAATTCCTCCCTTGTGAAATGTTGACAGAGTGCATTCCTTCCTTCTGATGAAAACACTATGTATTTAAGGCAGATATAATGTATATGGTTCAGAGATGACACAGCAAAATCTGAGCTATTCAGCACCCTAAAATGGGTAACTTGTTCTGGATAAAGGAATAAGTGTTTATTTCTTAGACATGCAAGAACATTTCTGTGCATCATAACTTCTTTGGTACAGATAGGTCCAAACGTCGATGCAAAAGGTGTTAAATACCTTAACGAGGCTTTAACTCAAACACAGTTAAAATTACATTTGAAAAGTCTCTTTAGAAGCTCATAGAACACAGCCGTGCAACAGTGACTCTTTTGCCCACAAAATAAGGAGCAGGATGACAAGGGCGGGCAATAAGGCAAGTGCCTGGACGAGTCTGCCCCCACATCCTCTTGTACTGCCAAGATCATGCCCCTTGCTGAAGGGGACAGGAGAACCCCAGGGCAGCTGCACCACACAAGGCAGACAGCATTTTGTTTTAACATTAAACTGCTATAACTACTTCATACTTGTTAGGAGGTTTGTCACTTAAGGAGAAACCAATTAAGTCCCAAATAATAGATTCACTTATCTCTAAAATTAAATCTGTGTATGTGATTCCAGTTTATTCTTCTAAACATTTGAATGGTTTTCTAAAGTTAAAGTTCTCCTTCTCTTTAAACAGAATATACTGAACATAGTGATCCATCCTTAATGTTTCAGGTTTGTGTTACCATTATTGATAATTAACGACTGATAATTATACAGGGCTGTAAGAATGGTGCTCTCAGGATTTACCAAAACAACTAAAGATATTTGTTCCTGTACTGAGTCCAGATTTTTAGTGGCACTATTTTTTTATATTCAAAGTTCCCAGAGTTAATCCACAAAAGTGTAAATTTAAATCTTTAATTTAATGTAAATATTATTTTATGACACTGTGGTTAAGCATATGTCCTACAGCCTACCAAGCCCAAGCAGGGTATCTTGTGCTCCTTTCTGTTTAGTAATAACTGACTCCACAGGTGTCCTTCCACTGGACACCTGCCATTATTTCAGCTGTGGAGGGGAATGAAGAAGCAGGTTAGCATGCAGGTAGTTAATGCCTATCCTTGAAATGCCCCAGGAACAAAATCACTGCTGATCTCAACGCATATATCATCAATCTAGAAACCAAGAATCCAGAGTGAGTAATTTCCTGTTACCTCAATCAAAGAGAAATAAATGGAAAGGCACGAGATCTAACGCAGATAATGGAAGTCTGAATTCACTTTCCATCTCCATTAACAATCTGTTTTCTAGCTTTTAGTTTTCTACCCTAAGAAGGAATGCCACCAATGTTCTGTGTGTCACAGTGATGTTCTCAGGGCTCGGTCTCCGTACCTGAGTTCTGAAGACTTTAGCACTACGTGTGCAGCACTGCCCAACACCCCCAGGCAGTGCTCCTCTCTTACCTCTCTGTTTAGAAGGCTCCTCTTCCTCGGTGGGTTCTGACGGGTCATAATAGTCACTACCATAAGTGAATCCCACCGCATTATAGCTCCCGTCCTCTGCTAGGGCTTCACTCAAGCGCTTGTATTCTTCCTCTTGAATAAAAACGAGAATTTTATCAACAAACGTGGAAATTTACTGAGAAAAATTTTATACATTGCTAAAGTTGTAGCTATCAGTAAAGCATACAACACACTTTTTTCAACCTCTTTTTGAGGCAAAAATGCTTTTAAAAATTCACACTTCATATCTATCAATATGTACTTTTGCCAGTACATGTTTACCACAGACAGCAGAACACACGTCTTTTGTGGACAATTTCTTCCTGCTGAGAAATTTGGGGATTAAGAACTGCATTAAAGATTGTTAAGGCAAAGACAAGAACATCAATATTTAGTTTATACGATACTGTTAAAGAAGAACAGTTAAAGAGTTTGGTTTTTGTTTTTTCAAATCCCAGTCTGCCCTCAAAAGCTGGGAAAATTCTTTGTGGCTCTATATATAAACTATCCTGAGGTCCTCTCAGAACGCAAAGACTCCTGTTTTTCCACTCCACTGGGTACTGTCAAGATAATATCAGAAAGAGTGAGTATAAAAAAATGAATGGGAGTAAATTTTTAAATACTTAAAAAATTTTTAAAAGTTTGTTGCTTAAGTAAGTTTTTCTTGAGCAGTACCTTGCCTTGCCTCCTCCTCAAGCAAGTCCGTATGCAAGGCTAAATACCTCTCTTCATCACACAGGGCATCTATTCGTGCCTCCTCTTCAGAGAGCTGGTAATCTCTGTTCCATGTGGAATACTCAGCATCGTACTCAGAAAGGTCATGCAGGTGACCGCGCCCATCATATCTGTAATATGAACACACTGGTCAACGGAAAGAAATTAACGTCTAGGTTGGTGTCTGTGTGATGTTTTATATACATACTTACCGATTAAAATAAAGAAATAAAAATATTAAAACAAACACAAAAATGCTTCTCAGATTTATATTGAATTTGGCTAGTCATATCTCACCTACTTTTAAACTCAAGTTATCTTAACAAAGTCTAAATTCCTTTCTACAATATGATCAAATTTACAATTAAAGGTAAACGATCCTTTAATAGCATAAATGGTATCCATTTCACTGGCAATTCTTACCGTTTATGGTTTGATCAACCATTCAATGCCATTTGCAAAAAAAAAATTTTTTTCTGGAAAAGTCAAATATCATAGCTTACATTCACACAAACCGAATACATAAATACCTATCCGTAAGAACCAAACGGTCGAAATTTCCTCGCTTCTTTCTGCTAGTCCCGAACTCTCAGGAGAGATCTTCACCAAAGAAACTTGCGTCCATTGGAGGTAAAATCTTGGCTAGGCTCGACCCCTAGCCACTTGGCTGAGGAAATAAGTGCTGGGTTATGTGATAGAGAGACACACATACATAGGAACAGTGACATATACATGCAGTTTAAGGAGGTTCACTGGAAACAGAGCAAAACTATTAGAAGATGCAGTATAAATATTTTCTTCTAAACTTTACACCCCCAGGAAATAATATACATGAAGACACATCCATGTTTACTTGCATGGACCAATAGGTACTTTAGTCAAATTAAGAATAAGAAGAGCACTTTCTGCTATACTTTTAACATAAAGGAGTCAATGAAGATGCTGTCAGTGTGCAACTGTCAGATAATAAATGAGTGAGTTAGCGAATTTTACTTAAAACGTTCAGATTTAGGATTGCAAAAACAAATGTAGAGAGACAAACAAAAGTCTCCCTAATCTTTTAATGCTGACTTTTGTGATGAGGACCAAAAAATACTACCAAAAAAAAAAAAGACATTTACAAGAAAAACAGCCCAAAAATTCCAGGGTAGCCAAGTTACTGCATTTTATTAAATTTCAAAATTTTACTTTGATGTAAACCTCCTTAACTTACAAATGTAGATCATCATTTAAAAATACTCCACATATACATGTGTAGCGTTTGCTCCCCACTAGCTTTGGAAGGCCTAACTCAAATCAGATACAGAACGACATGGAAAACTGTATAAAGAGCTCAGACTTCACTGCTTACCGAACTTTAATAATAAATATCACAAGTAACACTTTGGAAAAGCAAGCTGCCTGACAACTCAGGCAACATCATTTAACAGAAACCACGGTTTAAAGGCACAGCACGTTTCAGCAGAGAGTGGAGCCATCAGGTGCAGACCTGAACTGGCAACCCTCCCTTCACGAGTCCTTGTTGTCTAGGTCTAACTCCAAACAGAAACGTCAGGAATAGAAAAAGGCCTATTTGGTCACTAATGTGTCCATTCTGGCCAGCACAGAGGTCATCCCTACAGTCATGTTCCAGGGCTTTGTAGAATCCAGTTTTAATTGTCTCAAACGATGGGCTTCCTTCACTTGGAGAGACTATTCCACGTTTAATGGCTGGTCACGTTAGCGTTTCAGTCCGGGGCCCCAGAAGTGAAGTTGCCAAACCGCAAAAACCCAAACCAATCAGCAAACAGAAAAACCCCAAAGGGGAGGAAAAGGAAAGGGGGACTAAAAACAGGGGAGGGGAGGAGAGGGGAGCAAACAACCTACATCATGTAATGTCATCCTTTTCAAATCAAACATCTTTAGAAATCCCCGTCCCAGGACCCCTCTGCCCATAGTGGCTGAACACCCTCCAGGGTGATTACCTAAAGCAGGTTTGATTTGAAAAGAAGCACATCTGTATCCCAGTACCACCCTTCAGTTTTAAGAGACAGTGAAACCAGCCCTAAGAACACGACCCCTAAGAGCAAGGCCAGTGTCTGCAGGAGGTCAACTGGCCTCCAACTGATCGACAACTTCACCCTCGGCCTGAATCTGTCAAACTCGCCGGTTATCAGAGAGCGGGAAGGAGGGGCCGGGGGTGTCAAACGTCAGGCCGGCAAAATGCGGGCGCTCCAGAGAGGAGGGCGCTGGGGGCGTGAAAGGTTCAAGGCTGACTCACGGGGTCCGAGAGGTTTCTAACCGCGGCCTCAGCGTGCGGCGCGTCGGGCTGCCCTCCCGCCACACCGAGCTGGTAGGAAAGCGGCGCACGACCCCGCGGGAGCGCCGGTCAGGAGGGGCCCGGGATCGGGCAGCTTCCACCGCGCGGAGTCGCCAGCTGGAACCCAGCGACAAGGGTGAGGGATCGCGAGGGGCCCCGGGAGCAGAGCGGATCCCTCCGGCGACAGACGCGACACGCAACTCCAGCCAGTGCCTTAAGGCAGGTTTCACCGTCCCCCTCCCCCCAAAACCAAGGGACGTGGGGACAGGGGAGGGGCTCCAGAAACTCCCTTTCAGTCTTGGCCATCAAGTCAACATCAGACGGAATCGAGGAGGCGAGGGAAGGGGAGGACCGACGGGTTGGGGGAGGAACCGACCTGTCGATGAGGATCTTGTGGTCCCCCATCCAGGGGATGAGGTGCTGTCCCTGTTCCTGGGCCAGGGCCCGCTCATCGTCCCGGAACAGCTTGCAGGCATAGCCGAAGACCAGCAGCTCCACTCGGTTGCCCCCACCGCCGGCACCGCCGGGCCCGGCCTCCTCCTTCGCGCCGCTTTTCCTCTCGGCTTTGGCGCGGCCTCCGCTCGCGCCGTACATGACAGCGTCCCCGGCGTCCAGGCTGCTCCTCTTCTGCGCCGCGCCGATGTCCCGATGCCTCTGCCTGGCCTACCCCCTCAGTCAAAAGCGCCGCATCCCGGCCCCAACCTCAACACCGCCGCCATAGCGGGCAACAAAATGGAGGGAGCGAAACTTCCGGCGACGGGCAGCCCTACTTCCGGCGAGCGGGCCCGGCAGATTCGCTACCCCTCGGAGCCGTTTGAGCCGCTAGAAAATGGTTTGTCTTCGGCCTTTCGCGTTCACAGGCGCCACCACGGTAGGATCTGTCGTGAGCAGGGGAGAGCGCATTTTTGCCGTCGCTTTTCTCGGGCGGCTGTCCGGGGCAGTGGCGAAAGTGCGGCTCCGGATCGCGCATCGCCTGCACCGGGCGGGTCGGGGCGCAGGGCGGAAGAAGTGCGGGCGTGGAATGGGTCTTGTGCGCGGCTCCGTGGGGCGGCTCCTGCCCGCTGTCGCTGGGCTGGGGTCTCGTAGGGCCGCAGCTTCTGGGACTGGGGCGCCGGGGGGCGGGGGTCCTGGGACTGGGGCGCCGTGGGGCCGGGGGTCCTGCGACTTGGGGGCTGTGGGATCGGGGCTTCTGGGGCCGGATCAGGCTCTGCCCGGGGCGGGTCGCTTCGCTTTTCTGAGGCCTCGGTGTCTTCTCGGTGCTGGGGGTCACGAGACTCGTCCTTGGTGGTCGTCAATGGCCTTAGTAAGCCGTGAGGCCCCTCGCGGTGAGGGGACTTAGGGGTCCCAGGACCCATGTGGGAGACAAGTGGTCGGGGGCAGTGGAGGGGACCCCATCCTGGGAGACCAGTCATCTGGATGCGGGTGACTCTGCTACTTAGGTTCCTCTTGGGCCTCAGGTTCCTCACCTGTGGCTCCATTAGGAGCTTTCGGGCCCTTCTAGCTCAGCCTGCAATTTGGGGCCACACAGTCCAGGGTGAAAGTGCAAAGGCTCAGACTTAGGGACCAGAGGTCCTTTTTTGTGCTGGGACTGAAAATTCTATGGCAGCAAGATAGACATTTTCCTTTCTGGGCCACATCCCTTCTTCATGAAACAACGATGACGTCTTTCTGCTAGTAAGGTTGAAATGAGATAATATATGTGAACATTAATAGGTTTTTAAAAATTAAGCCAGAAGCAGTTCCCTCCTAAGGGCCTTTGCTCTTCTGATTTCTCTGGCTGGATCACAGTCTCGCTTCTCATGTGACAGGCTCCTCATCCAGGTCTCCCCTTCTCGGCCTGGCTGTAGCTGTGTACGCTGTCTAGCGTTCCCCCTCACTGCTTGCTCTGTGGCCCTGCTGATGTGTCTTTGAAGCACCCACCACCACCTCGCAACACATCCTATGTGCAGCACCACACTAGGATTAGCTTCAGGAGGGGAGGGGTGTTGTCGGGTTCCCCTGAGCATCCCTAATGCCTGGAATAGCTCCCAGCACACACGGTGGGCCAAATGTTGATTCCTGTGTGTAGAAGGAGTGGGCCAGCAGCTGAGCATGCCCAGGCCATCTTCCTATCTGGCTCTGCGAGGCAGGCCTGCTTCCACCGATGGGGATGTGCCATATCTCTTGCTTACTTGATGAGTCTGACCTTCATTGCCCCCAGGCCTGTGCTGGTCTTTTGGGGTACTGGGCTCACTTCGAGCTTTCCCTTGAGTTCAGGGAGTGGGGTAAGGCTGAACACTCCTAGCCAAAGTCTGCTGCTGCTTTGACCTCCTCAGAGGGGATTCTGGAAGAACAACCTTCGGACCCTGTGCAGATGGTGTCTTCAGCCTGGCTTGGGACTTAGAAGACCTGGGTTGCATTCCTAACTGATTTCAATTCCAGTGGAACTTTGAGTTAGTCCTGTTCTCTTTCTGAGCCTCCGTCTTCTCATCTGTAAAATGGACATAGGACAATACTATTTCCTTTAGAAAGGTGATAGAGATCTTAGAGCCCCTGCTCAAGGATGCCCATTGTTCTGGCCCGAGTGCGTTTTTAGGCCAAAGCAATGGGAGGATAAAGGAAGGAGTAACCTGACCTGCAGATGGTGGATGGATGACTGGCTAAAGTGTCTAAGCAGCCGGGGAGGGCGTGGGAGACGGCCAGGCCGGAGGTGGACTGAGCTCCAGGCAGAGTCCTAGAGGTGAGATAAAGTAGAGCATTTTCAAGGAGTGGTAAATGCAGCTCAGTATGACTGTAGCACAGAATGCGGCAGAGCAGGGAGTGGTAGCAAGAAGGGAGGCTGGAAAGCAGGGCGAGATCGTGTAGGTTTGGGGACGAAGGTGGACTGAATTGGGCAGTGGGGACCATTCAGGGGTGTTGGAAGAAGTAATAGGAGGTGGGGAGGGAGAGCCAGGTGGTGAACTAGCTCAGGGTTTTTTTTTTAAAATTATTATTATTATTATTTTATTATTTTTGAGGAAGATTAGCCCTGAGCTAACATCCGCCACCAATTCTCCTCTTTTTGCTGAGGAAGACTGGCCCTGAGCTAACATCCGTGCCCATCTTCCTCTCCTTTGTATGTGGGATGCTGGCCACAGCATGGCGTGGTAAGTGGTATGTAGATCCTTGCTCGGGATCTGAACCCGCAAACCCCGGGCTGCTGAAGCGGAGCGCATGCAAACTTAACCGCTCTGCCACCAGGTTGGCCCCCAGCTCAGTAGTTTTTGAACTGGGTTGCAGTCCACTAGTGGTCATGAAATCAACGTAGAGGTGCATAACCAGCATGAAAGCATGAAAGGAAGGGAAAATATGTAACATTTTTCTAATGTTAAAGTAACCTTGAATTTTTTCAGATAATCCTAAATTGGTCATGATATTTTATTCTTTATATACATTGCTAGATTTGCTTTGCTAACGTTTTGTTTAGGACTTTTTGTTGTTAATCAAAATACTCCATAGAAAAGAGTAGATAAGAAAGCTACAGAGTGGGAGAAAATATATCAGTTCACAAAAGTCAGCCATCCAGAATATGCAAAGAACTTGTATGAATTAACAAGAAAAAGATTAATTAAAAAATGGGTAATGATAAACAGGTTTTTATAAAAAAGCATATGTAGATGACAATAAACATGGAAAGTAGTCTAATCTCATTAGTTGCCAGGGAAATGCAAATCAAAACTGCAATGAGCTACCAAGTGACACCAGAAAAATGGGCACAAATAGAAGTCTGACATTCATAAGAGTGGGTAAGGATGTGGGGTAGCGTGCTCCCTCATAAACTCCTAGTGGAGTGTAAATTGGTACAACCACTTTTTTGGTTTGTTTTATTTCTTATTCTCTTTATTTAGTTAGTTTATTTGGTGGTGCAAACACTTTGGAAAACTGTTTGTCTAGTGAAGTTCAACGTGATTACACAATACCCAGCAATTCCACTTGCCCCTGGTGGACAGATGCCCTAGTGTGAGTCCAAGTGCAGCAGGAGACCTGGACACAAGTGTTGGTAACATCATTAATTGAACGGCCCCAAACTGGAAACAACCCAAGTGTCCATCAGCAGTAGAATGGATAGATAAATTGCAGTGTATTTATATACGCAATGGGATATAATACAATGAAAATGAATGAGCTGCAGCTACATGCAAGCAGGAGCATGGGTGAATCTTGTATACAGTTTTGAGCAAAGGAAGCAAGAGAAAAGTGTGAACAGTACTTTTGTGCTCTTAAAATTGCAATCATAAAAATCAAACAGGCAAAATTAAGCTACAGTGTTCAGGATGCACACATAGGTGGTAAAAGTTTAGAAACAAGCAAAGCAATGTGAATATGAGAGACAATTACCTGTTGTGGAGGGGGAGGCAGAGAGTTATGACCAAGGGCTTGAGTGCATCTCACAGGATTGTGAACTCAAGGGTGATAGAAAACTGCATCCCCAGGTGGACAAAAATGAATGACAACGCCTTGTCTGTCAGTTGGGAATTTGTTCAGTGGCAAATAACACAGCAGCCCCTAGCAGCCAGACAGACTGGAGAGTACCATATTTTTAGTGAGACACATTGTCTCCTTAAATAAAGATTCTCCTGCTAACAGAGAAGGGGCAAATGGGCATTGGGTGGACCAACTGGCAATAGCTGCTACATTTACATTATTCTGACTTTTTTTTTTTTTTGCTGAGGAAGATTCGCCCTGAGCTAACATTCATGCCAGTCTTCCTCTATTTTGTATGTGGGACACGTCCACAGCATGGCTGATGAGTTGTGTAGGTCCACGCCCGGGGTCCGAACCTGTGAACCCAGGCCACCAAAGTGGAATGCGCTGAACTTAATCACTATGTCACAGGGCTGGCCCCACATTATTTTTACTCTGAATACATAGTCACATGGTGGGGGGGCATGGGAACACATAATTACTGCAAAAGTGCATAAAATCTGAAAATGATTAAAAATAATAGCTCATATTATTGAGCACTTTATCAGTCAGGAGAAAAGGTTAATGCCCTGACCTAGTAATAAGGACTTAGGAATTGCTGAAGATGGAACTAGGCGAGGCAACCTGAGACCAACAATAGCCGGAAGCCCCGACCACCCTTGGGGCTGGAGGAGCAGGTTGAGGTGGTGCTCTCAGAGCTGGGGTGGGGTACCTCCCAGAGCTGGATGCTGGAATTGTGGAGGGAGGGCTCCTGAGAGAGGTGGAACCAGGAAGAAGCTACAGGAAATGCAGCAGATGAGATGACTTCTGAAACAGAAATACTTGGTGTCTCCCCTCCTCCCACCCTCCAACACCCAGACAGTGCCAACGTGGGCTGGACAGAGGCAGAAGCCAGCTGGCAAGGGTGCCTGGAGGCTGAGCCCCTTGTGACATGGAGCAGAAGGGGGACTGGATGTGTGGACAGGTCAGCACCCTCCTGAGCACTGTATCACCCGTTTAGTCCCCATCAGGCCCTGTTCAAACAAGACAGCAGGCCCCAAAGGGAGTCCCTCATGCTAAGCCCCATTGTCACCAAACCAAGACCTGGCTTAATTACAGTTTTGGCCCTCCCAGAAATGGAATCTTAAACCAGTGAGTCAGGAATCCTCTGATCAGCATCCGCTAGGTGACCTGCCTGACAGGCCCCTGCCATCCCCTAAAGGAAAGTAACCTTGCAGTAATGCACCCACTTTTTTGCCTAGTATGACTTCTGTGCTCCTGCTTCCTCCTGCCTGTAAGTATTTCATTTTGTCCAGCTCCTCAGAGCTCCTTTCTGTCTAGCAGGTTGGGTGCTGCCCAGTTCATGAACTGTTGAGTAAAGCCAATAAGATCTTTAAAATTTGCTCAGTTGAATTTTGTTTTTTAATGGCCCTTTCATGAAGAAGGAGCCATGTGATCTCAGTCTCACATGGAGATGTCCATTAACTTGTCCAAGGTCACAGATCCTTGGCCGCCTGACCCCAGAGCCTGGGCTCCTGTCCACCGAGGCGGCTGTCTTGCACGGCCAAGCGTGCTGTGCTCAGCACCGAAATGAGAGAGTTGGTAGTCCCTGTCGTTGAGAGGCTCCTAGTGAAGCTGGGGAGACAGACATCTAAAGAATAAATCTGTTCTGTTCAAGCATGTTCTAAGGGGGACTTTCTTAGGAGGACACTTGGTCATACTGTGCACCGTTTGCACAACCCTGTCAGCCCCCCTCTGCCGTTATGTTCTCGACATGAGAGCTTCTTGGCTGCAGTGTGACCCAGGCTCGACTTCTTCACTCGGTATTTTAACAGCCACGTATGAAAATGAAAAGGACAGAGTTGCGCCAACGACAGTAGTGTGTGTGTCAGTTGGTAAAGGGAATTTGTTTTTGTTGTAAAGACAAAAGATAGCTCATACATTCAACCCTTAACAATTGATTCTTCATCTTCCTCCTCACTCCTGTTTTATTTCCAGAAGCTTTGAAACCTCAGGAAAAGAAAGCAGTCTTTCAGCAAAAGAATAATAGCAACAACAAAAGCCCAAAGTCCAGACAAACATCTCTTATTTTTCCTTTTTCTGTCTCCACCCAGTACTATTTTTCTTTTTTTTTTGAGGACGATTAGCCTGAGCTAACATCTGCTGCCAATCCTCCTCTTTTTGCTGAGGAAGACTGGCCCTGAGCTAACATCTGTGCCCATCTCCCTCTACTTTTTATGTGGGACGACCACCACAGCATGGCTTGACAAGTGGTGAACTGGCGAACCCGGGCCACTGAAGCGGAACGTGTGAGCTTAACTGCTGCGCCACTGGGCCGGCCCCCACCCAGACTATTTTTTAGGTTCAGAAACAACCATAAAAATAAAATAACAGGATAAGCAGTGGAATCTCCAATTTTTCCTTTTTTCCTGGCCTATTTCATGTCTAATACATCTCTTCATCTAGCCTTTCTCCTAAGTTTCTCTGCAATCTAGTTTTCAGAGTGAAAGCCTGTGAACAGTTGTGGTGAAGCCATTCCGGAAGCAGCTTCATGCTCCCTCCCGCTGGGGCCGCCCCTTGACCAGATGCACCGGCGGCAGTCTCCATTCCCGAGAGCAGTGCCCTGGACAGAGATCTTTGGGCCTTGTTGTAGACTCAGCCGCATCATACCCGAGGCCGTGGTCTTCTCATTCACCAACTGCACAGCTTCACCATTTAAAAATAGGAGGACGTATATTTTACTCTGCACCAGATTGTTCCCGGTTATCGTTTCACTCACCAATTGGCGTTGTATTCTGGTTTAACTCAGAAGTACCGTTCATGAACTATTTTATCTCAGTCGAGCTGTCATGATAAATTTGGGACCAGACGTTACCTGAGCCTGAGGTCCTTGCTCTGTGGGAGTTAAGAAGGAAAGTGGTTACATGTGTACAATCCATCCACGATTGATCATCGGCTGTCTCCTGTCTTCTGTAGTCTTGAACTTCCACTTCATCCTTCCTGTTAGACATGTCAGTGAATTAATATGCAAGCAGTCACTGTGAACATAGCCTCATTTGGCCAAGGGGACTTCACAGATGTGGTTAAGTTGAGGATCCTGAGATGGGAGATCGTCCTGGATGACCTGGGTGGGCTCTTATCAGCGGGCGGTGGGAGCTGCCGAGTCAGGGGAGAAGGCCATGTGAACATGGGAGCAGACTGGAGTGATGAAGCTGGTACCTTCAGAAGCTGAAAGAGCCTCCAGATGCAACCACCCTGCTCACACGCTGCCGTGCGCCCTTTCAGCCTCGCTTTGGACTTCTGACCTCAGAATGTAAGAAAATAAATTTGGGTTGTTTTAAACCACTCAGTTTGTGGTCGTTTTTTATAGCAGCACTAGGAAATTGATACATATGGTAACTCTATATTTAACTTTTTTGAGGAACTGCCAAACTGTTTTGCAAATGGCTGGAACATTTTACATGCCCACAAGCACTTGGTATGGTCAACTCTTGATTTTAGCCATTTAGTGGATGTGGAGCTCATCGTGGTTTTAGTTTGCATTTCCCCAGTGACTGTGTTGAGCATCTTTTCACGTGCTTACTAGCCATTCAGATATATTCTTTTTTTTTGAGGAAGGTTAGCTCTGAGCTAACGTCTGCCGCCAATCCTCCCCTTTTTGCTGAGGAAGACTGGCCCTGAGCTAACATCTGTGCCTATCCTCCTCTACTTTATGTGTGAGACGCCTGCCACAGCATGGCTTGATGAGCAGTGTGTAGGTCCGCACCCGGGATCCAAATCAGCAAACCCCGGGCTGCCAAGGCAGAGTGGCGAACTTAAACCCTATGACACGGGGCCCGCCCCATGTCAGGTGACCGGCCCCTGGTCACATATACTCTTTGAGGAAGTATGTGTTAAAATCTTTTGCCCATTTAAAACTTACAGTCTTTTCTGTCTGTCCTGACATGCTGATTCATGTCCTTCTTAAAGGTAGCTGTTACTCTGACTTTTATCACGGTAGATAAATTTTGCCTGTTTTTATATTTTAGATAAATGGATTATATAGTATGTACTCTTCTCTATCTGGTGTCTTACTCATTATGTTTTCAAGAGTCATCCATCGTGGTGTGTTATTCCTACTTTATTCCTTCTCAATGCTGAATAATATCCCATTGCTATAATACTACCATTTATTGATCCATTCTACTGTTTCTGGGCATTTCAGTAGTTTTAGTTTGGGGCTATTGTAGATAGTGCTGCCGTGACCATGAGCGTGTGCCTTTTGGTGCACATGCTTACACGTTTTCGCACTGGTGTCTACCTAGGGGTAGACGGATGGATTCTGGGCTTGCATATATTCAGCTGGAGTAGATAACTGCCAAACCTTTCCACGGGAGGTGTGGTGACCTGGACCAGGGTGTTTTGTCATCAGGCACTTCCCAATGACCTGTGGGAGCCACACCCAGGGGACTCAGTTGGTGGTCAGTGGGGCCAACATCATCATCTGAGCTGTGGAGGCACAGGTGATAGAGAGACCGGGAACCAGGCCCAGGGATGGGGGAGGCCAAGGGTCGCTGTAGAGGCGAGTCTGTAAACGTATTTAGTGCGTGTTCTTTGCTGCTGCAGAAAGCGTCGGCCTTCTGTGCTGTTGGGAATTTAATTTAGGGGCACGTGTAGTCATTTCGGCGTGTGGTGGAGCACCAGCAACTTGTGAAGCAGGTGTGAGAGCGTTGAGTATTTTCTGTTGTTGCCAAGTTACGTCCTTTGTGTCTGTCAAATGAGCCTGAAAAGAACCAAGTTGAAACAATGGCCTCCAATTCCCCTTACCCAGGGGCGTCCTCCAACGACCACGGCCGACACCGGGACTCTTCTCCAAACCAGAGGCAGGAGTAAAGGGGCGGCCTGTGGAGACTGTTCTTTCCCTGAGCGCGGAGCCCACCTGTCGAGCAGTTTCCCTCCAGAAGGAACAGGTGTCTTGGCAACTGAGTCATCGTCTCGCTGCCCTCCCTGCATTAAATCTCCTTTTCTAAGCCACAGAGTCCTTAAAACAACCTGATTCTTTGAGAGTCCCCAAATAGCCTTTTGCTCTCAATCAGGAGTACTAAATGCGGTTGCCTATGGGGCGGGCATGGAACACGAATGAGGATGCCACAACACTGGAAGGGGACACTCACTGTGCCCTGCTGTGACCCCAGCCCAGGGGCGCCCACAAGAACCTGAAAGTCTGGATTTTTATGTGAACTCTCCCTACCCTTTCTTTTTAAGTTGCAATAAGCAGGCCAAGTAAAACACCCTTCCATCAGCCCACCACTTTGTAATCTCCGCTTTTAAATGAGATTTGAATAATATGTCAATGCAGCAGAATAATATGGCAATGAAGCAGCTCTGGCAGGGGGACCTGGGAAAGCCTGGGGTCTGCCTCTCTGCCCGTGCCCTCAGGCATCCTTGAGAAGGGCGCCTTCGTAGGAATGCGATGCTGTGGGGCCGGGAGTGTTCCACCCCCACCATGGGCAGCCTCCACATGGGGAGAGAAATGTCCTCCCCAGCGGGCCCGCTCCCTGGGTGGTACGTCCTCTGCATCTTGTCTGCATTCGAGTGCACGGCTCTCTCTAAACTGAGATCCCTGATTCCTCTGAACGCACGGGAACACTCTGTGCTACGGGCCCTGCTGTGCTCTTCCTCCCCTGGCAGGGCTGTGCCGTCATGGTGTTAGCGGAGCCCTTGGGGACAGAGTCGCTGTAACTGCCAGAGGCGATCCAACAGAGGCCTTCATCCAGAGAGGGCTACAGGGGCCACCACGTGCATGGATGCTCAGTCCTATTCTGCCTCCTGGTTCCAACTTCCCACAGCCTGGGGGCGGGTGGGGTCAGTGGGGACCATCGTCCTCCGGCCTGAGAGCCTGGGAGCCAGCTGTGCGACTCGGGCACTTGGCCAGGCTGACCTCGGGTGGGAAACGGTTGGGATGGGGGTTGGGCTGAATCAGGAAAATCTGACCTCGGAGGGCTTCTGGCAATGCTGCCTCGTGGCTTCAAGCGCTGGAACCAGACGCAGCAGGGAGGGGTGCGGGCAGGAGGGGCTGGTTAGCATATAAATGATGGCTGGTTGATGGCGTTTCCTGTGCCCAGGGAAATGCCTTGTTCCCGGAGAGGTAAACGTCATGTCACGGGGATCAGTTACTCTGTCGATGTGCTCGATAAACCTTGTCTCCGGGGCTCACACAGCCCTACCCCCGTCCCTGGGAAACCTAAGCCAGGGTCGTCTGAGCAAGTGGTGTGCCACTGGGACAAAACCCACCTGAGCACCCTTGGTCAATGTCCCCAAATGCCTGGGCTCCACCCAGCCTGCAGGTCAGCATCCCCAGGCACGAAATAAACGAAAATTCATGGATTCGGGGGGCCTGTGCAACCTCTGAAAATGGTTTGCGGGACTTTGTGGATGCGGACAGAGGTGGACATTGGAGTACAAACGTCTACGTGCCGTCTCTCCCGCTGCCCGCCGTCGATGTTCAGTCTGGGAGGGGTCGAGTTTAGTCCACAGAGGGCTTTGCAGAAAGCTGAAGCCATATTTAGATATTTAAAAACTTCTCTCAAAGAACTGAAATATCTGGTCCTTTGGGCTGTGATTCTGTCATGGAGACACTGTCCTGGGGCAGAGGACCAGCTGTCCCTGTGGACTCAGGGTGTCCCTTTCCCTGCCCTTCCCCTCACTCAGCCTGCTAGGTGATAGCCCCATAGTCACCTCGTCCTGAGGGATCTGCTGGGGAGCCTGGGAGAGGGCCAGGTACAGGGCATTTATGGGGCGTGGCGCAGTCCCTAATCACCAACTGCTGGAGACTCATTTCGAGTGTTTCAACACTGCAACCATTGCTTCAGCTCAGAGCCACGTGCTGGGGAGGGTGGGAGGGTGGTGGCAGCTGCGTCCCAGGCCCCCCCACAGGTGCTTCTCCTTTGGCCTCTCTGGAGTGGGTCTGACACTGTCATGCAGACGTGCCCCGTGGAGCCGGTGCTTCATGTCACTAGAGCAGACACTTGCTGTCTCTTCCTCTTGCTCTCCTCACATCTCTCTGGCGCTGGTTCCATGTCTCTTTGCAGAGGAAGGAAAGAGGAAAATGCAAAGTCAACCCCCTGCGCAGACTCCACCTCACAGGACTAGAAAGTAGGGTCCCGTCAGGTCCACCCTGAGCCTCCCAGAAGACAGTCCTGAGGCTGTTTCCTCTCTGCCTCACTGTCTTTGTCTCTGTCTCTCTCTCTCCCCATCCCTCTGTCTCTGTCTCTGTCTCTGTCTCTGTCTCGCTGTCTCTCTGTCTCTCTGTCTGTCTCTCTCTCATAGAATTAGTCACTGAGCTGATAGGGCCAAGGATGATCATTAAAAGCCCATCATCTCAAAAGAGACACTTTGTACCCAAACGGGGATTTGAAATTGCACAAGATGAGTGTGTCAACTCCCCAAACCAAGGGGGCTGGAAGCTCCCAGACTCCCAGTGCTGTCTCTCCAGTGAAGATGGTTCTGACTCCCCATCGCGAGGCTCATTCCAGGGGCCTGGGAGATCTTGGCTGTTTCCATTCAGATGGGGCTAAACCTCTGTCTTGGAACCTTCTCGTGGAAGAGAATTACTCTACGTGCGTCTCCATCACTCAGATCTCTCTGCTGATTGGAGGTGACCACTGTCATTTATTGTGGGCCGAGGCTCCAGCTTCGCCAGGATTTCACAATAAAGTGTAATTGTGAAAACGTCGGGAGAATTTAGCTGAAACAGCCGCCCCTGCGGCAGAGGCGCTGGAGCTGCTGGGCTAACCAGGAGGAAAGTCCTCTCTGTGCAAGCCGCAGGGCCCGGCCGTGGCAGCGGAGCCACTCCTGAGCCTGGGGACCTGAGTCTTCATGAGGATTGTGTCTGCTGAGCCCTGACGGGGACTGTGAGCTCCTGCCGGCTGAGGCTGCTCCTTCGGTGCCGTGTCTGTCCTCCACATCCCTCTGCTGGGACGCCCATGTCCCGCCTGTGCTGGCCCACGGACCTCGTCTGTCCCCACGACCGTCCCTCTGGCTGTCCCGGAGCCCACCCTGCATGCTGGGATTCACAGGCTCCCAGGGCCATGGGATGTGGATGGTCCACACGGGCTGGTTTACGGGGCTGGGCAAGCCCTCTGGACCCCGATGAGTATCACTCAGCTGGTGACCAGAGGGGGACTCTGTGCCCGCTCTTGGTGGATGGTCCCAGGGAATGGCAATAGAAGGAAGACTGCTCTGCCCCTCACCCGGGGTGATTCATGGGGTCACCTGAATGAGACTGGACAGTCTTTGGGGCTGACCCATTCCTTGGCTCTCTGGTTCGCAAGGTGGGTGGTTTCACTCAGGGGCCTCCCCTGACCTCAGACTCTTCCTCTGACAACTCAGCCAGAGCCCTACTAGCATCTCCAGTGCCTTCGTGCAAATCGGAAAAGGCACCTGCTCCAGGGGACACCTGTACACCTGGTGGCTGGATTGTGGGCTCCTCCTCAACCTCCTCCTGCCCTCTCTTGGGCATCCTGAGCAGTGCACAACCTGCACCACCAGGCAGGGCAGCCCTGATGCAGCCCTAGTGAAATGCGTTGAAGCAGCTTTAAGGTTAAAATGTGTTTACCCAGCACTTCTTTCTAGAAATTCATCTCAGGGAAATAATCAGGGGTGTGTGCCAAGATTTATGATCATAGCAGTGTTGTTTATAATGGTGGAGAAATTGGAGACAATCTAAATGTTTAAAAATAGGGATCCATTAAATAAATTATTGTGCAATATTCTCAGAGCATTCTGAGCAGGCATTAAAAATAACACTGTAACCTGCACAAGGACGTCTGTGCGAGGATATTCATTGCCTGCTTATTTATCGTAACAAAAGACTGAGATGGATGTCTGCTGACAGGGAAGAGCTTAAGTGCATCGTGGGGCAGCCGTACGACAGCGCGCTCTGCAACCGCTAACGATAACGAGGCTGTCATTGTGACCATTTGAAAGAAGCTTTGAGACATTTGTTCATTGAAAAAAGGAAGGTCGTGTAATAGAAAAATGCACTTGTCGTGCCATTTGTGGAAAAACGATATATATAGACATACATATCTACGTATCAACTTGCTCCCGTTCGGACTAACTGTGCTGAGGCCGACAGGAGACTTTGTAGCCAAAGGAACAAAGCAGCAGCTCCCCCCAGATCTCATCTTATACTCTACACTTTTTACCGTTGCCTGAATCTTAATTTGGGGAGGAAGTAAAGAAAACCTCACCTACCATGCAAGTATACTATACGGGGAGAGGGCGTCTGGGTGGCCTGGGGACGTGATCAGGTCTCTCACCTCAGTGTCCAGCTTCACGCTGGAAATGAAACTCGAGGGTCAGAGGTTTGTGCTTTTGATTCCACACCCCAATGCCTACCCTGTTTATATTCACACAACTTTAATGAGCTTTTAGTTTTAGATGTATGGGGTTATCGCAGAGCGGGGCAGAGGGTTCCCATACACTCCAAACCCAGCTTCTGCAATTATTGACACCTTACATCTGTCACCATTAGCAAACCAAAGTTGACACGTTATTATTAACCAAAGTCCATTCTTTATCAGATTTCCTCAGTTTCCCCTAATGTCCTTTTTCTTTTTTTTTCTTTTTCTAATGTCCCTTTTCTGTCCCAGGATCCCATCCAGGGGCCACGCTGCGTTCAGTTGTTGTGTCTTCCTCGGCTCCTCTGGGCTGTGGTGGTTCCTCTGACTTGCCTCGTTTCTGAGGCCTGCACAGCTGTGGGGACTCTGGCCAGGTGTTGGCAGGATGTCCCTCCACTGGGATCTGTCTGGTGTTTCTCTCGTGATGAGTGTGGGGCGATGGGTAAACGGTGTCCTTCTCGCCCACCCTCCCCAGGGTGTCCACAGTCAACATGACTCATCAGTGTTGGTGTTGACCTTGATCACCAGCCGCGGCGTGCTGGTCGGGTCCTCCTCTGGACAGCTGCTATCCCCACGCTGTCCTCTTAGGAGGCAGCCACACAGTCGCGTGGGGAGTCACGCTTCACCTGCTTGGGAACTCTTCTGCACTGGAGATTTGAACACCCTCCACCACTTATTTAGCTATTCAATATCAGTGTAAATTCACGGCTGTTTATCTCACACTTTGAGTTATAGGCAACACTACTTTAGTTATTTTGTTGCTTAAATTGTTCCAGTTCAGCCATGGGGGGCTCTTTTAGGTGGTCCATTTGTCCTGTCCTATCATTGTGTCCGTGTGTGTGTGCAGACCTGTGTGCGTGTGTTCACACATCCCTAATCTCTGGCAGCACCAGGAGCTCCCGGCTCCCCTTGTGTGTTTCTGCCCCAGGCCTCGAATCATATTTCTCCAGGAGCCCTGGTCACTTATCCACACGGACCGATGGACCCACACGTCCAGTCCCTCCTTCTCATCCTGTGAGGGAAGTGGCACATCAGTGCCTTTAGGGTCAGAGAGCCTGAGCCAAGCGCCCTCATCCCCTGTGCGCGCTGGGCCTCACTTTCCTGCTTTGTGAGAGTGAGGTTGTGCGGTCATGGATTCAGGGGGAGGAGCAGGACACAGAGGCCCTGCTCCTGCTACACGGGGCTAAAAGAGAAGTTAGATCAGGTTTTAGGAGATATAATGTGCATTAGATCTCAACCCCTGAGTTTGGGCTGGTGCTCTCCCTCAAAGGAATTCCCTCCACAGCTAGCATGTCCTCCCTCCCGGTCACCTCCTGGGGTCTTGGTGCGTGCCTCCTCCGTCCCCTCTTGTCTGCTCTGGCCATGTCGGGCTCCAGTGGGGTCCTGGGGGATCCCTCATGGGAGTCCTGCGCCGTTCCTCCCAGATGCACCTCAGGTCTTGTCCACCTTGTGTCTCCCCTCGCTGTGGGTTCCTGACCAGAGCTGCCCCCGGTCCTGTAGACACAGAGAGGCGGTGTTGGCCAGCTGACACGTTCCCAGGTCTGGAGCCACGCAAGTGGAGATGTGGACAATTCCGCGGGCATAAACTAGGCTTTTGGTGTTCCAGGCACACCCAGAGGGGAGCTGTGCCTCCATGACACCCGGCAGGTCTTGCGAAGGACACAGGGCCTTTTCCTGAGCAAACTCGGGTATTGGGCACAGGCCGGGGGGGAAGGGCTTCCTCCTGGACAGGTGTCTCTTCTCTCCCCTCCCCACCACCTGACGCTGGGCACACACCCCCTTCCCATCCTCACTATTGCCCCTCAGCCCTTGCCTGGCAGGCTCCCCCCAGAGAGCTCCCGCGCAGTCTGTGCACGTGTGCTGGGCACTCAGGGAACAGGGCTGTTTCAGGAGGGGGATTTGCTGCTTCATCTCCCATAACTCTTTCTCTCCTGATCTCTCATCAAGGATTCCATCCCGAGGGAAGGAAGCACATCCCCTGAGGACCTGACTTCAGAGGCAGGGAAGAAAGAGTTTCAGGACCCTCGAGCCGGGGGAGACTCTGTGTATGGCTTCGTCGTGCTGGGCCTGCCCTCCCATCTGGGTTCAGTTCCAAGGACAGGGCCATTTTCTGTAATTGAATAGGTTTTTCTGTGACATTTCCTTGATCACGTGTAAATATTTCCTCAATTGGGCACATTTCAAGCTCTATTTGAAGTGCAATAGAGGTGAATGTAGCCTCCACCTTCACAAGGCAGAGACCACCATGAGGGCCCACCCACTGCACGAGCTCAGTGGTCCCCTTTCCAGGGAAGGGAGGAGACCCCATCTGACGGCCCCTGGTTCAATGATGCAGCTTGTGGTGTTTGGTTAAACCAGCGGTCTAACAGTTGCTGTTGCTGCCCTTTCAAGTCACAGTGGTGACCCTCTTCTCTCTGGGGACCGTCTCCATCCAGAAGCCCCTGCAGGTGCCGCATGGCTCCTCTCCAGCTGACTAAGCCCAGGCATCTGGTGGAGGCTCCCTGGTGGGACGCACGAGGAGTGGGCGCGGGCTCCCTGAAGCAGAAATGAACTCACAGGAAGGACATTGCACGGCCCGGTCGTCAGGGACCTGGAGTCCGTCCCCCACTCCTGGGTTGTGGTGGTGTCCTCATTACCATCGAGGGAGCTCCTGGGCCACCAGCCATTCATTGATCTGGGTCAGAACCAGCAGGATAGAGGAGGTGGCACAAGGCCCTCCCATTGATAACACTTCCTGAAGAACCCACTCTTCACTGAAGAAGCTTCCTGCTCACAGCTCCACCCAGACGTGGTATATGGCCCTGCCTGGCTGCAAGGAGGCGGGGGCTCGAAATCCTTTACCTAGGGGCACAGCTGCCGTCAGCGAAGTCGGGGTTCTCTCACTGGGAAGAGGGGGACGAGGACGTCTGATGGGCCACTAGCTCATAGCAGTGTCAGAGCCACCAGGAGATCTGGGTTCTGTTCAGCTGTTCTTATCCATGGGGCTAAAACACTCCCTTGTGTTACTATTGTTTTGTGGGGCCTCACAAGCAATTTTTATAAATGGCAAAGTATTAAAGTTTGGGAATTTTTTAGTTTTTAACAAATAAAGGGATTTGCTGGAGTAAGTGACACTTGGTAACTTTGTTCTTACTCGTTGCGTCCTCGTGTGCTGTCCCATGTATGGGGGGGTGCAGCTATTGTGACAGATGCTCAGCATCCTTAGATGAATAATCCACAGTTGGTGGAGAGCACGTCAGCTGACAGTTTCCATGAAAGCATCAGAAGTCCTGACTCTAATCGGTGTGTAAAGGGAATTTGTTGGCTCCCATAGCAGAGGAATCCACAGATGTTAGCTGGCTCTAGGTGTGGCTGCATTTCGGTCTCTGAAGGCACTGTCAGGAATTCCCTCTCTCCCTCTTACCTCTGCCCTCCTCTGTGCGGGCTTCAACCTCAGGCCCCACACGGTGTTCTGGCAGCCCCAGGATCCGCTCTGGCTGTGACCTCATCAATGCAGGACCTCCAACCTCACATGTTCTGAAGAAAGAGCACACGACTTCCCCAATCGCTCCTGCAACAGCCCTGATATGACTCTGATTGGTCCAGAGTTGGTCACATGCCCAAGCCCCAAATGATGCTGTGGCCAGGGATGCTGCGTGTTTATTATGTGGACCTAGATCACATGATTCACATGTAGAAAAAGGCAAGGGCCCCACCTATGCCACAAGAACTGACAGTAGGGAGGAGTCAACTCCCAAATGGAAAGCCATCACTGCAAGCAGGGGGAGGGGTGCTGGCAAGAAAAACCTCAAATGTCCACTGTGGGAGTGACCTTTACTGAAGGTCATCTGGTGCTCAGGAAGTGCTGTTTCTACAGTCACGTGCTGTAGCATGATGGTGGTCCCCTGAGATTAGTACCATAGAGTCCAGGTGTGCAGTAGGCTGTACCATCTGGGTGTGTAAGTGTACCCTGTGATGCTCACACAACGATGAAATTGCCTAACGACGCATTTCTCAGAACCTGCCCCCCCTCAGTAGTGATGCACGACTGCTTCCTTCCCTGTAAAGCCCTCTGGCTTTGTCAGATTCTAGATAAGCCCCGAGAGGGCGTGTTTCACACTTGAGCACCATCCACCACGTGCGCTGTGGAAACGGTGGGAAGCCCTCGTCTGTTTCACCCCAGTGACCCATGAAGCTTCTTAGTCCACGGGGACTTCAGCCGGGAGTGATGGCTCCCGAGGCTGCCCTGGACGCCTGAGGAAGCTCCCGTCTCTTCCATCGCTGGGGACCCAAAGCCCCAGGCGTGAGCCGCGGCAGGCCCTCCTTCCTCCTGCAGGGAACTTGCTGCGATTCACGCCCCAGGGTCAGCGCTGAGGCTGGCTTCCTGCTCGTGCAGAGGGACCGAGTCAGAAAGGTCCTCACCAGACGCCAGCCAAGGCGCTGTGCTCCCGCGTGGTTGACGGCTGCTCCCGGGCCTGCGCCTGTGCTGGGGGGGAGTGCGCACGTGTGTGAGTGTGAGGGTGGGATGAGTGTGTTTGTAGTTCACATGCACCTGTCGACACAATAACCCAGTTCAAGCATTTCCATCGATTCTGAAATGAGTAAAAATAATGACACATACCTAGGTGGCTCTTACTGTCTGCCAGGTGCTGGAGAAAGACAGATGCCTAGACAGATAGTTGGTGGATAGAGAGATGGCTCATAGATAGAGTCGTTTAACCATCTCAACACCCGCATGTTCACAGAAGCACCGTTCACAGACAAAACAAACAAACAAGCATGTGGGATGGATAATCATCACATAGGTGAACAAGGTGTGGTGTTTGAACTGTGCACAGCAGGGAAGACCCGTCTTCGATGTGCTCTTTAACACAGACGACACTCACAAGCGTGAGTTGAACACAGTCAGCACGTCTCAGAAGACGGCGGCTGGGGGATCTCCTCGAGTAAATGTGCAAAGGCTGACAACAGCAGACAGTGTGTTCAGGATGCGGGACTAGGGCCTGCAGCGTAAATGAAGAAGGGAGAGACCGAGACTGAGGAGAGGGGACCTCAGAGGGAGGGGGCTGAGGTGGGAGGACTCAGGAGGGGCCGTCGGGTCCCGATGGGGCTGGGGATCCAAGGACCCAGGGTGGGCGCCCAGGCCCCAGGCGCCGTGTGAATGTGACCTGCACCCTGGGCTCAGGTCGCCCCTGCGTCTTCAGCCTGCCCACCCCACGGAGGCGGCAGGGACACAGACAGGGACGTGGAGCTGGGGCGTGGGCTCCTTCCTCATCCCACCCGTGATCTCGTCTCCTCTCTGTTCTCTCATGACCTGTCCTGGACCGTCAGGCCCAGCGTTCAGAGTGGCTTTGACCCTGACCCTTCAGGGCAATGATGTTCCTGAATTAACCTGAACCCATGAGTCCCACCTGTGCCCACCTGGACACCTGTGCGGGGGTTGCTATGGCACCGTCACCACGGTCCCGGGCGCCCAGTGCCTGACCCAAATGCGCGTCAGTGGAGGGGAGTGAGTGGCATCAGCGTGGGGTGTGCAGGACGCCTGTGTGTGTGCCCCTCTGCCCCAGCCGTCTGTCCACACGGGGACATCCTGCATCCCCTCCTGACACCAAGAGGGCGTCCACAGGGAGCGGGGGCAGAAACTATGTCTCCCCCGCCCTCCCAGCCTCGTTCACCTGAGGCCAGCCGGTCCCCTCGGGGTCCAGACCACCGGCCTCTGTTCAGCTGAGGCCCTGCCCCCCTCCCTCCCTTCTCATTGTGACTCTTCATGAGGCGGGAGGATGTGGAAGGGGGGATGTGAGTCTAGAAAGTTCTGGAGAGTTATGTTCCCGTTACCCCATCTGGTCATTGAGATGAAACGTCCACTAACACTTCACCCTCTGCCAGACGAGTCCTGGGCTTCTGCCCTCACCTGGGCTGCGGGATGCAGGAAGTCAGACTTGGTTAGGGCCCACCTTGTCCATCCCCCACCCACCCCGATCAGCAGATGGGCGGTGAGAGCCTGAGAGTAAGTGCTGCCTGAGGGTTCCACATCAGAAAGGGAGCTCTTGGTTCTAAGTCCTGGGCTCCTTCTGCTCCTTCTGTGATGGACATGTGTGTGTGTATACACATGTGTGCACACCCATGTGTTTGTATACACATGTGCATATGTGTGTGTGTATATGTGCATGCACCAGCGCAGCCTCTCCTTGGGAACCACATCCCCATCTTTGGTCCCTCAATGGAGGGGGCAGACTCCACCTCCGAGCTCTAGCGGTGGGCATGTAGCCAAGCCTGGTCATGGGGACGCTCCGCTTCCCTGCCACAGTGAACGGCCCAGGAATGAACCCAAGCTGTACAGTGAGGGTCCCCTCCAGGAGACGGGTGCCCTCTCTTTCTGAAACCGTGGGCAATGAGAACTGTAACCTGAAGGTGCTGGGTTACAGCACCACAGGGGACAATGCTACCATGGGGGACAATTGCCTGATAATGTCAGAAGCGAGAGAGAGAGACAGACACATAGAGACACGGACAGAGACAGAGAGAGAGAGAGAGAGGGAGAGAGAGTCCTAACAGCGTGGGTCCAACCCTGGACCCAGCTGTGCCCAATGCCTTCACCCCATGAATTGCCCAGGCACTAAGCTGACAATACGCTTTTTCACTTAAACTGTATTAAATTTGATTTCTTTTTTTTTTTTTTAAATTCAAACTTTTTTTTTTTTTTTTAAGATTTTATTTTTTCCTTTTTCTCCCCAAAGCCCCCCGGTACATAGTTGTGTATTCTTCGTTGTGGGTTCCTCTAGTTGTGGCATGTGGGACGCTGCCTCAGCGTGGTCTGACGAGCAGTGCCATGTCCGCGCCCAGGATTCGAACCGACGAAACACCGGGCCGCCTGCAGCGGAGCGCACGAACTTAACCACTCGGCCACGGGGCCAGCCCCATTAAATTTGATTTCTTTCTTTTAATATTTAATGAAGTTCTTACTCAAATGATTCCAAGCCTTATCTGATGAATCATATATGAAATTAGTGATTTTGTTCTTGCAAGAGTGCCTCTGGCTTAGGTGACATGGATGAGAAAATCCTTCCTCTTCTCTGCCCTGCTTCCATCTCATCTTCTTTGCTTGGCAAAAGCCACTAACTTGGCCTGGGAAAGGCCGAAATTGGAAGGGAACAGAGTCAGCTTTAACCCAGCCATCCTGAGTCAGGCGCTCCTTCCCGTGGCCGCCTCTTACTTTCTGAGCTCCCGTCAGGTCTTAAAGGAGCACACGTGATTGACTTGCTGAAGACGCACAGTCCTCCGGTCTGAGCAAAGCCCAGTAAAGATGCTGACAGGAGCGCTGTGCTGGGACACATGTGTGCCCCATGCAGAGCATGTGTCCGCAGCATCTCATCCAGGTGGGGCCAGAGTCGGCCCCCGCCTTCTAGGTCTGCAAACCCACGTGAGGAGGTCCCTCTGTGGCGCCCTCCAGGAATCCGAGGGTCTGACTGCAGGGCCATCTGAGGGTGACGGGAAGAGAGGAGGAGCTGAGGAAGATGCGTTTCTTGTCCCTGCTGCCACCTACAAGCTGCGTGACAGCAGAGGAGCGGGGGACCCTGGAGGGCTAGGCCCACGGGGCCTGGGAAGAGCTTTCCTTCCTTGTGTTGGTCTCAGCTCCTCCCTCTTTCCTGGGCTCAGACAAAACTTATTTTGTTGTTTAATGTTAAAAATGGTAGTGTTGGAGTTTTTGGTTACATGTCACAGAATTGCATCTCCAGCCAGCTTAGTCAAAAGAGTGTTTATTGCCTCCCGTAAGAACAAGTGCATGGGCAATGTGGCCTGGGGGCGACTAAGGCTGGGGCAGCAGCACGCACCCATCCCTCCCGTCTTCGTGTTCACAGGCAGCCTCCTTGCCCTGAGGGGCGCTGGCTGCTGACCTCGGGCTGGTAGCTTCTAGTCCAGCAGAAGGCAGATCGTCTATGTGACAAGTGTTCCACAGACTTCCCCAAACGGAGTCTCATTGCTCTGACTTAGGTCCTGTATCCAGCCCTGAACCAATGACAGAGGCCAGGGTGTGAGACATGCACATGTCCAGGGCGGGGCCCCCTGTCTGCCTTGCCTCTGAGAGTGGGTAGGGGGTTGGGGGTCAACGCCCTGAGCTGATGGGCTGGGATGACAGAGTGGTTCTCACAGGAAAATCAAGGGCTGTCATCGGGGGAGAGGTGGGCGCTGGCAGGGAATATGACAGATGTCCACTGCGTGCATCCAATCGGCTGGAGCCCAGCATGGGGGAGCGTGAGCCAGGGGATATCCGAGGACTCCCAGCGAGGTCAGCAGAGCTCTGAGTCTGGGGAGTGACAGCAGCCGGCTGCCAGGAGCTGTGGGGGTGCCTGCGGAGCAGTCCTGGGCCTGGAGCTCACAGTCTACCTGGGCAGTGGGGTGGGGCAGCGAGGAGGTGAGGCAACTGGGCAAAGGGGCTGGGAGTTCCTCACATCCAGAACCATCCTTGGAGAGGCCCTTTGGGGATGTCCATGGGAATTTTCAGTTCCCAGCATGGCACATCCAGCAGCCTGGCTGAACCTCCCCCTGAAATGAGACACGGGTCCTGAGAGGTGTTCCCGGAGGCTGCTCCATCAATTAACTGAACGGCTCATCCAGGATCCAGCTCACAACGAGTCTGCTCTTTATGACTTTAATCCGACATTGTACCGCAATTGTGGGTGATCATTAACAGAGAATAGTGGGGCAGGAAAATTATAGGCTGGGGAGTTTCTGCAGAATAATTTGAGAATCAAGAATGTACACAGAGTAATAAGACGAACATGTGCTATAATTTCAAAAGTGAAGGTGTGGGCAAGCGGTAATTGCAGGTGCTAATGGGAGCTTGCAACATGGTCCATTTCTCCGTCAAGTAGGGAGACGTTCAAGAGGAGAGTTTCCGGGTCTCGGCTGCATCTGGAATAGAGAGAGAGATGTTCATGTGAATGGGGCCCTGGAGACGCGTGCAGGGCACAGTCCTGTGCTGACCTGGGCAGGGACGTGCACAGGTTCCAGCTGTGAAGGAAATAGTTTTGATCTCACAATTTCTGAACAGGTGCAAACCTCCCCCAAGGAGCCGGTGTTCTGTCTCCTTCTCTCCAGGACGAGGCTGCTGGCGGGACGGGCAGGACGTCAGCGGGCACTGCCTCTTCCCTGTCCTTCTCTGCCTCAGGCCTCCTTTCAACAGAAGCAGTAACGGGCCCACAGTCAATCATACTGGTAATCATTTAATTTAGGGGGGCCAGTGCAGCACAGGGGTTGGGGGCTGCAGCAGATTTCTGAGAGTCCATCCCGGCCCCACCCCTCACCTCCTGGGGGACCTGGGGCCAATTCCTTCACTTCTCCTGCTTCTGTTACTTCCCCTGTAGGCAGAGTGGGGAGGGTAGTGGTGCCACCACCCAGAGGAAGCCCTCGGTGAGAAGACCCCCAAAAACCCTTTCCTTGCGCCGAGCGTGAGCCTCAGGGAGCTGCTCCCCACACTGATTCTAATGTTTAAAATCTGTCTTTTTTCCCCACATGACCCCTAAATCTAAAGCAGTGACATCCTCTGTGACTCAACCAGATGTGTGATCGCTCCAGTACCCGTGAGCACTGGCCAGGCTGGACTGTGGGGAGACACTGGTTGTCACAATGCTTGCTGAGCACTTGAGGTGACTTTGCACTGACTTTACTCCTGTTTGCTGGACCCACCTGTTCTGTAAGCGACACCAGCCCCATCCCACCCTGGTGGCTCAGAGCACCTGAGACTGGGATGGGGGCAACAGGAGGAAACATCCTGCCCCTAGGACAAGGTAGGGTCCCAGCCACCGTCTCTGGGTCCCCTCCATGGGGCACAGTTGGCCATGTTCACTCCCCAAACTAAACTCATACATCCTAGTCACACTTCCTACTTTACTGGGATTTAAATGAATGCATTTTCCAGAGTTGCCATAATTTCCATCATGGAATGCGACAGATGGAGAAGACACTAGTCTAATCCCCTCTTTTATTAATAAAGAAAATAAATCAGGGAGCCCAGAGGGTGAGGGTGAGAGGCCAGCATCCCACAGAGTCCGGGGTGGGAAGGAGGCCCTGGGCTGCCCTCCTGGTAGGGGCAGACTCTGTCTGGGCTCTTCCAGCAGACGGACGGGTGACCCAGGGCCTGGCTGCGGTGGGGGCCTGGGGAAGGAGTGCAGACATCAGACACCATCACATGCTCCCGACTGACCTCAGAATCTTAGTCTGAAAGGTCAGGATCCTTGTGTGATCTCCTCTGCAACAGAAGAACAGAGCCCCAGCCAGCTGCGAGGTCTCGCCTCTCCAAGTGACAGTGAAGAGAGGACGTCACACAGGTGAGGGGCCAGCACATGAGGGGGAGTGCTGCTGGTTCAGAGCTGATTATGGCCTGAGTCCAGGGAGGCAGGAGAGGCTAGGGTGAGGAGCCCCCACCCTCTGTCTCCTGTGGCTCCTGCCGCACAGATGAGAAAGCCCAGAGGCCCGATGCCCAGAGGCAGGTGGTGGAGGGCACTCTGGAACCTGAGACGGCTGGGGAGGCTTGGGGCCAGGAGTCCTGAGGAGACAAAGGTGAAGGTGCCGGAGCTCCCAAGGTCGGTCCTGCGGAAACGACACCAGAACCAGGAGCTGCCCTGGCCCAAAGAGCTCATGATCCAGTGAACAGACAGAGCAGTAGTCACCGCAGTGAGCAAACGTAGATGGTGGGGCGTGAGGTGACGGGGTGTGGACGTGCAGGGCGAGGCCTGACTTCCGCGGAGGGCCAGGAAGACCCCTCTGAGGGATGGACTTGGGCAGACACCTGGAAGACGTGGTGGGGAGAGTCATGTAAGGACTCAGAGAGGAGACTTCCCAGGAAAGGGCATGGCAGGCACAAAGGCCCTGAGGTGGGGACAGCACGGGCATGCAGCTGGAGAGGAGGGAGTGGTGGGGGAAGGAAAGTAAATTTGGGGTTTAAAAGGGTCTCTGCATACCTTTGAAGACCAGGCTCAAACATGAATTTTGTGTGAGGAGGACTGGGGGGCTTTGAGTAGGGAAGTGACACGATCTGTTTTATCTTTAAAACCATCACTCTCCCAACCCACCCCTTTTCATGTCAAATCTAGCACGGTGGATTGGGGCACTTCTGATTGCACCCGCTCTGGGACTGGATCGGAGCAGCACAGTTATTTCTGTCTGTCTCCCGGAGCATTTAATCACAGCTGAGAATCCCCATTGGCCATGCGGTGGGGGAGGCTCCCATTTCCCTCCCTCCAACGCCGCCTCTGGGGTGGGCTCGGCAATCTTCCCTTTGATTAGTTCCAGAGGATCCACTGAGATGGGATTCCACACTGTGCAGGCTCCGTCAGCCTGCTGATGAGGAGGGAAGCGGGGCGCCCCTTGGTCCCCCATCGGCTCCACCAGGGTCCTCGTAGCAGGGTGACTGCCTTGATCAGCCTCTGTTCACACAGGAGGGGCCCTTCAGTCCTATAAGGCCAGGGGAGGGGTCAATAGTCACAGCGTCTCACTGCTGGCCTCTCCCGCAGGGGTCTGGAGGGGCTGCAGAGATTTTTGCATTAATATTCATTAGGGACATTGGTCTGTAGTTTTCTTGTAGTATCTTTGTCTGATTTTGATAACAGGGTAACACTGACCTTGTAGAATGAATCTGGAAGTGTTCTCTCCTCTTTAATTTTTTGGAAGAGTTTGAGAAGGATTGGTGTTAATTCTTCTTTAAATGTTTGGCAGAATTCACCAGGGCAGCCGTCTGATGCCGAGCGTTTCTTTGTAGGGAGGTTTTTGATTAATGATTCAATTTCCTTACTAGTGATGGTTCTGTTTAGATTTTTAATTTCTTCATGATTCTTGGTAGGTTGCATGTTTCTAGAAATTTACCCATTTCTTCTGGGTTTTCCTATTGTGGGTATATAATTGTTGAAGCAAGTCTCTTATGATCCTTTTTATTTCCTTGGCATCAGTACTAATGTCTCCTCTTTCATTTCTGATTTTTGAGTCTTTTCTGTTTTTTTCTTAGTCTAGCTAATGGTTTGTCAATTTGTTGATCTTTAAAAAAACCTTTAGTCCCATCGATTTTTTTCAGTTCTCTGTTTTGTTTATTTCTGCTCTGATCTTGAATATTTCCTTCCTTCTGTAAGCTTTGAGTATATTTTGATCTTTTTCTAGTTCCTTATGGTGTGAGTTAGATTGTTGATTTGATTTCTCGCTTTTCAAATGTGGCATTTCTGCTCTAAGCTTCCATCTTAGCACTGCTTCTGTGGGATCTCATGAGTTCGGGGACAGGGGGTTTCACTTTCATTTCTCTCAAGATTTTTTCTAATTTCCATTGTGATTTCTTCTTTGACCCATTGGTTGCTCAAAAGTGCCGTTTAATTTCCATGCATTTGTGAATTCCTGGTTTTTCTTTGCTACTGATTTCTATTTTCATCCCATTTGGGTCAGAAAAGATAGTTGGTATGACCTCAATCTTATTAAATGTGCTAAGACTTGTTTTGCCATGTGGTCTCTCCTGGACGATGTCCCATGCACTTCAGGAGAACGTGTGTTTGCTGCTATTGGGCAGCGTGTTCTCAGCATGTCTGTTGGGCCGAATTGGTCCATCGTGTTTCCTTATTGAATTTCTATCTGGTTGATCTGTCTTTACTAAAATGGGGTATTGGAATCTCCTCTGATTATTGTGTTACTGTCTCTTTTTTCAATTCAATCAAGGTTTGCTTCACATATTTAGGAGCTCTGCTCTTAGGTGCGTATACATTGACAATTGTTATAGCTTCCTGGGGAACTGACACTTTGATCTTTAGGTAACGTCCTTCTTCATCTCTTGTCGGCTTTTGACCTAGAGTCTATTTCGTCTGATGCAAGTACAGCCCCGCCTGGACTCTTCGCTGTCCGTTTGTGTGGAATCTGCTTGCATCCCTTCCCTTGCAGCCCGTGTGTCCTGTATCGTCAGGAGTGTCTGTGGGCAGCCTGCAGTTGGATCTTGCTTGCCTATCTATCAACCGCTCTGAGCCTGCTGATGGGAGGTCAGTCTGTCCACGTTACCGTCATCACTGACGGGGGGACTTCCTGTTGCCATTCTGCTCATCATTTTCTGTCTTTAGTTACTTCTCCGTCTTCTCCTCTCCTGTGCCTTCCTTTGTGTTCTGTTGACTTTTTGTAGTGACAAGTCTGATTCCTTCTCATTTTCTCTTGTGCATTCTCCATAGTTATTTTTTTTGTGATTTCCAAGGGGATTGCACAAAAGAACTTATATGTAACCATCTATTTTAAACTGATAACAACGTGCTTCAATTGCATAAAAAGCTCTACTCCTTCACACCCCCCAACACTTCCTATTATCGATGTCACAATGACGTCTTTTTATATTCTGTATCCATCCACAGCTGGAGCTGTCTCATAAAGGCTCTGTGCACTGTGTATTGTTGTCAAGTTGATTTTCCTGTGGGGAGTGAGGTCGGGGTCTTCCTATTCTGCCATCTTGCTCTCATCTCTGGAGGTTTTAGCTCTCAGCCAGGATCACCCCATGCGACACCCTGAGCAGCCCCATGAGGAAGTCTGCAGAAAAGAGTTAACCCAGCAGGCCCGAGACTACAATCCTCGGAAAGGCTGCTGGCAAGCCTTTCCCTTGGAGAGAGTCTGGGAATTTGGCTGCAGGCAGTTCCCTACGAGGCTATCAATCTTTCTTCACCAGAAGAGGGGTGCGCTGTGCCTAAATTCCCTGTGCGAACAACATGGTTGATGCTGGACACCTGCTTTCCTCGTGGAGCCTGGAATCTGGGGCCGTGCCAGCAGAGGGTGTCTACCTGACCAGCTCCCCCTGAAAACTGGGTGCCGAGTCTCTGATGAGCTTCCCTGGTAGACAGCGTTTCACATGTGTTGTCACAACTTGCTGAGGAGTTAAGAGCATCATGTGTGACTCCATGGGGAGAGAACCCTGGAAGTTCGCACCTGGTGTCCTCTGGACTCGAAGGGTAACCCAGCCCCTGGCTCTGCTCACCCCTCCCTGCCCCTCCAGCCTTGGGGTGGCAGCAGCTTCCTGCCAAATCAGGGTGCCCCTCCCCTGTGCTCTCAGCTGCCTTGCACATTTATAGTCAGTGTCCTTACTGAATTTGTGTCTTTCAACTTCCTGGTGTAGCTTCCAGCTCCCTCATTGGCTCCACACTAGTCAGTCAGTAGCTGTCATTTCTCTACCATAAAAATGTCCCCCTTGGAGCCCTGCACCCCAGGGGACCAAGGGCGTGGGCCCAGCTGAGACAGAGGGACTGGGGCCGGGCAGCTCCTGCACTGACCAGGAGCCCCTGTGTCCGTTTTGCTTGTGGCCACGTGTTGTCCATTATCTCTGGGAAGCAGCCTGCCCGGCTCCTCTGAGTCTGTATAATTTATTACCTTCACACCCACACAGAATGTTAATGTGACTGCTTATCTCCAACTCAGCGAGCAGGACAGATGCTCAGGAGGGAAGCAGCTGCTGCAATGGCAGCCTGGGCTGTCGGGAAGGGGCCCTGCAGACGGACGAACAGACAGACAGGCAGCCCTGGTGAGAACTCGACTCTGCTTCCTCGCGTCCGTGTGGCCCTGAGCAGTTCTGTCATCATCCAGGCCGCATGGCTGCCCTGGAGCCGGGGGTAGGGCGAATCCTATTTGCTGACCACCCTCCACTCCCACCGTCCCTTGGGGAAGCCCCCTCCATTCTCTCAGGCCTGTGGACTTGGGGGGGGGTGGACACGACAGCCCCACGCCTGCTGCCAGGCTCCAAGGGTGACCCCAGTGACCCTGTGCTGGGAGGGTGGAGGCGGAGGGGTCGTCAGGTGTGCCACCTTAAAACGAGGAAGATGAACCCTGCTGCTCAAGAGCTCCCAGAGTCGGGGTCACGGGCAGGAATGAGGGACGAGGCTCCCGTGACGGAATCAAGGGGGAGTGCGCCCTCCACGTGGTGGGGAACTGCTGTCCGGGCCTCAGACCTCGGCTCCTGACCCGCCAGGGCTGCTGGGAGGTTAACATTCCGCACAAAACATCTAATTCACAGGGTCAGACCCTCAAAGCTGCCTTCTCCCGGGGGCTCCCCGGCGCTGTGTGGTTGCTCAGATGCTCATAGGAGCCCGACGGCTGCTCGTCTCAGGCCCCCAGGACAGCCCGCCGGCCCCGCCGCTGCACCTTGGACGTGGCCTCTCCGAGACGAGGGCCACACTGGTCCTGGGGGACCCGGACCGGGCTGGGATCCCGCATCTAGTCGGCACAGCACAGGAAGCAGAGACCACAGCACAGGGCACTCCTGGTGACAGAGTACAAGGCCGAGGGGACGGCGGGAGGGAGAAACCATTTCTCTAGGCGTTTGTCCCTTTACCCACACAGTCATTCATTCCTTTACCCACGCAATCATTCATTCCTTCACCCATGCAGTCGTTGTCCCTTCACCCACGCAGTCATTCGTTCATTCATTCAGCACATATCCATTGGGTTTCTACTTCCTCCCAGGCTGTTTTATGCACATGAAGCACAACCTTGAATACAACAGCCCCAACTCCCAGCCTCATGGAGGTTATATGCAGGTAGAGGAGACCAACATTTCATAAACAAAGTATACAATGTCAGCTGGTAATTAGAGCTCTGGGCGAGAATAAAGAAGCCAGAAAGGGCAGAGAAGGGGGAGGCAGGGCTGCCAGGTGTGGTTGTCCAGGTTGTGCACTGCCTGATTTTGGCAGCACAGTTCACCTCACAGTTGCCCTAGAGTCACACAGTCACTGGGGCGGGTTCCCAGCAGATGGCAGTAACATGTCTGAGAAAGGGCCCATTTTTAATTTACCCAAAACCGTCTCCTGGGCTCACAGCCCCGGGAGGAGGGGGTCCTGGCAGGATGACACAGAGTGAGGGACCCTCATTTCCCTCCCACCTGGGGTGATGCAGAAGCTGGAAGGGCTCTGAGACTGGACCAGAGTGAGCAGAGGGTGTGGTGGGAGGGGATGAGGTCAGGGTGGGGCAGGGGCTGGGGCACTGGGGGAGGGCAGGGTAGGAGGGTCTGTTGGCCTTGGGCTACCTCCCAGGACTTAACCCCTCGCTCTCCTAGGCCCATCCCTGCCCTGTGGAAAGGGGATAGATGGAGTCCCCTCGAGGTCACCGCAGCACTGGCTCCTTGCTCACACAGCGATGGTCCCCTGCTGCTGTCATTCTGGTCACCGTCACTGGTCAGCGGCCCAGACCCTTGGCCAGCCTGTAGGGTCCACCCCAGCCTTGCCGTGTACTAGCTGTGTAGCTGTGCAGTTCCTACCTCTGGTCTAGTAGGACTGTTTGGTGGTGACATGAAGGACCACATGCCGGGCACAGAGCAAGTATGTGTGAGCGTCACCTCTTGGTCACGGTCACCACCCCTGACGAGGGCGTCCACGCAGCTATGTCCCCTGACATCACAGGGAGGCAGGACCTGGCTAGGGGGAGGGCCTGAAGGAGCCTAGTCCTGTCCCCAGACCAGGGCCAAGAAGACCTCAGAGGAGAACCAGGAAGGGGCTGGTTCCAATGCCCCCCACCCCCCCAAACAGGAAGCTGACCAGGGTGTGACCTGCCTGAGGTCACAGGGCAGAGCTGGGGCCATGGGCCAGGTGCTTCCTGCAGCTTAATTCACTCACTGCCCACCAGGACCCATAGTGCAGCTGCTGTCATCACTCGTTCTTTGTATGAGGAAGTGGAGATGCAGAGAGGGGAAGAAACTGGCCCAAAGACACATAGCTTGAAAGTGGGAAAACCGGGGTCCACACCCAGGCAGCTCTGCCCCCGACACTCAGCTCCTAAGGAGGCACCACATGTCTTGGCCCCCACACAGACTCTAGGTCGTCAGGACCTGGGCAGGCACGGGAGGCGTGCAGCGTCTGGAGGTGAGTAGTGGGGGGGCGGTGGTGGTGACTGTGGAGGACTGGAGAGGCTTCGCCCTCCTAAGGGCAGTGACCTTCTTGTCACAGAAACAAGCTTGTGCCAGCCCAGCCCCCTCTCCAGGGGCCCTTCAGCGTGTGCCTGAGAGCAGCCCCTGGTAAAGCCGGGTCTCAGGGCACAGGGGCAGCCAATCCTGGACACCTGCTCTGGAGGGAGGGGCGTCGCTGGTTCAGAAGTGTCCTGCTGAGCCAAGCGAGGACACAGGGCTGGCCTCAGGAGCAGGGCATTTGTCTGAAGATGGCAGCTCTCCTGGCAGCTGGTGGGGGATCCAGTGGGGACGGGGCGCCCCTCCCCGCAGAGCAGGAGGCCGGGCTGAGGCGGGTGAACCGGCACAGGCGGTGTCCCTCGTGGGCCAGGCAGATGTGGTGACAGCTGCGAGGAGGAAGGAGAGTTCGAGACGATGGGAACGGGAGCCCGCTGGGCCGTCAGGTGCAGGGGTCCCACCGCAGGTTCTGGGTGGGGGCAGTGACACAACAGGGGGTGGTCTCGCGGGCGCAGGCGGGCGGATGGCATTCTGCCTCTAGAAAGCCTGTGGGCACCCAGCGTCCTCTGTGCGATGCTCAGACGGGCTGGATGACGCTCTCGGGACTCGGGGACGCAGGGCAGAGCGAGCGTAACTGTGACGTGCGGTGAACCCGTCTCTCACTCCAGCATCCGGAGCGTCTGGAAAATGTGCTTTATAAAGGGCTCTGCGGCTGCAAAGGCGGATTTCTCTGGCTCCGTCTGAAGGTAAATTCGGTCGACACACTTGGAAAATGATGTCCCTGCTCTCTCAGTGGGATGTTATGAAAATCGATGGAAATCATCTGGATTTTTGGTGCAGATCAATAAGGTTATTGACTACCCTCCTCCTCTGCCGCCCTGGCGACCGAGGGGGTGATGGGCTGTGTACCCGAGTCCTCTCCACACCCACAGCCGCCTTGAGTGCGTGGCCCATGTTCATTCACTCAACAAACACTTGCTCTTGCATCGCCTACTGTGTGCCAAATGCCTACCATGTGCCGGGTGATGTTCTGTGCTGGAGTGCCTGTCTGAGGACAAGGCGAGACAGTGGAAGTGACACCTAGAGATGTTAGATGTGTCCTCAGTGTGAGGTGCTACGAAGTAACGAGAAGAAGGCAATGCACAGGGAGTGACTGGGGACAGGGAGAGGGTCTCTGTCCAGGGTGGTCTGGAGGCTCCTGGACCGAGACCCACATAGTCAGGAGGAGCCAGCTGACCACAGGCAGGATGAGCACTCCAGGCAGAGGGAACAGCACGTGCAAAGGCCCTGAGGCAGGGGGACCCATGTCCCAGGAGCAGGAGGAGGCCAGTGTGGCCGGGACAGGGACGGGGTTGGGGAAAGAAGCCAGGAGGTGGGAGAGGCAGTGTGTCCTGACTTGCAGGTTCGGGGTGCGAGGAGCAGGATGTACTTTATTTCTCCGTTTTACCTACTTAACACATTATTAAAATTCCTCTGAGGCACATGGCACAGAGCTGGCTGACCATGTTTAATGGACACACAGCACTTGCACCTGAGTGCAGCATCAGTGCTGGATGCTCACAGTGCACCACGACGCGGATCAGCAGCTGGTGACAGTGAGGACACTGTAAATTCCTGGGAGAGCCCGCAGGGCCCCTGGGCAGCTGGGGGTGGAGGGCGTGTTCCCCAAATGTGAGTAGCGACAGCCGGAGATATGTAGGCTCTGGTACAAGGTAACACTTGAACCATCATGATATTGGCTTGTGCACCCAGGTCTTCTAGAAAATTCTGAACTCTCACCTTTTTCCTCCATGAAGGGACACTGTCTCTGTTCCAGTCTGATAATGGCTTTAAGGAGCACATGTTTATGCCATTGTGAAAGAAAGCATGACTTGCTTGTCCAAAACTAATGGGTTTGAAAATCCCCAAGGTGACGAGCTGGTGGCCGGCAGTGACAGGCCCCAGCCTCCCAGGGTCACGTGGTGGGACAAGCTCGCCTGGGCCCCAAGGTTCCCATGTGAACACTGCGGAGTCGGACGGGCTCTGATGCGTCACTACTGGCCTGCAGAAGCTGTCCTTGTGTCCGGGGATGGGCCCTCCACTGCCCGGGCCTGCGTCACAGGGGGCTGAGTGGACACGGAGAACCAAAGCCCACCCTGAACTGAGGGGCGGTCAGAGAACAGCACCTGGAAGAGGCCCCTCTACTGGGCCGCCTGAGGAGCAGACACCCACTAGGACCTCCCACTGCAAGCGCCATCCCACGTCTGCGCCCCTGGCCCTCTTAACTGGGCCTGGTTTCACCTCTGCGCCCCCCCATAGACCCCAGCTGAACGCTGCTCTGCCACAACTTTGCTCTGCCCACACCCTGAGGCCAGGAACAGTGCTGCCCACCATGTCCCTCCTAACTCCTGGTCCTGTGGTTCACATCAGGAACGGATTCCCCAACAGAGAACTCAGACACGGATGGCTCAGAAATGTGACTGAGGGGTCTGTGATCTGCCCTGAGATTTGGTCTGGACGTTTCTGTGAGGCTGTTTCTGGATGAGATCAACATTGAAATTGGTGGACTTTGAGTAAAGCCGATTGCCCTTTCTCATGTGGTGAGCCTGGTCCAATCAGTGGAAGGCCTGGAGAGAACCAAAGGCCGACCTCCCCGAGGTCAAGGGGGAATTCTGCAGCAGACGCCTTCGGATGGGAACTGCACCATCAGCTCTCCTGGTCTGCAGCCTGCCGGCCAGCCCTGCCCTTCTGGACGCACGAGCCTCCACCCTCATTGAGCCGATTCCTCCCACAAGTCCCTTTCTAGACACCCACACTTCTCCTCGCTTCTGCTTCCCTGGAGAATGCTGACTGCGTGGGCTCTGAGTGTGCACCACAGGGCCGGCTCGACCCTGGAACTCAGGTGGGGCCTTGGGAAGGTGTGGGGATGGCCTGGATGTGCCCGGGGTGCTGGGACTCACAGGGGGGCTGAGCAGCCCCTTCCTGACTCCCTCAGGACGCTTCTCTGCAGCATGAGTCTCTCTCTCCTTTATCAACACCCCGAATTCTCCCTACCACGTCTCCTCCGGCTGCTCCATGGATTAACGAGTGTGTCTGCGAAGCGCAGAATTCCGGAAACCTTAGATTCCAGCAGTCCCGGTGCTGGCGCCGTCAGGGCCTTCGGTGCTGAGGGTCCGTGTGATCCCATGGGTTGCAGGGCCCTGGGCATCTCCGGGGAGGGTGGACTCTCTCCTGGTTTGAGCAGGGCGGTGATTTTGTGTCACAGCGGTGTGGGCAGAGGATGTTTCTGAAGCTTGTGATATTTTGACAAAAATTTGCTTCCAAAAATTTATGAGCCTGAGCAACACATTCGTTTTTGTGACACAGAATGAAAGAAGGCATACATTTTTCAAGTTTCCTTCTTAGTTCATTGGGCACCATGTGCATTACTCCTCAGCTTGTCAAAATGTCATAATTCATGAATTTGTTTTTCAAAAATGTGTGATTGTCAGGGAAGTGGGGGAGGGGGCCCCACCTGAGAAGGACTTTGGCGCTTATCTCTATCTGTCCTTGAGCGTCATCCCTCATGGGGATAGGGAGCCAACCCCAGGACGGAGGGCGGGCAGGGAGCTGCCGTCCGGGCTGGAAGCTCCCAGCTCCTCTGCCCACTGTGTGCACAGACCTGGGCTCAGCGCTGCCCTTGGCTCCCAGGGCCCTCAGACAACGGGGTGTCCTTGGCAGGAGTGGGGCAGCCTGGTCAGGGGCCCCAAGGGCCCCCCAACCTCCTGCAGGAGCCCCCTGTCCAGGGGCCCCACGGAGGACTGGCCCCCAGCCCCATGCTCCAGGAACCCCCAGTCACCCCCGTCCTCAGGCCCCTCGGCCTCCCTGGGGGTCACACCAGCTCCAAACAGCAGAGCTGTTCCCAGCAACCTGGAGGAGGCCCCAGCACGGCCAGCAGAGCAGTCTCAGAGCAGTGGGGTCTCCAGGGACACGATTCAAGTACGGACTGGCTGACCCCCTCAGGGAGCCCGGCCCAGGCCTGGGGTGAAGATGAGCCCAGGGACAGGGACACAGGCCCCCACGGGGGCTCTTAGACTGGGAGCCGAGGCACGATCTGTGGGGCCCAGTGCAAGATGGAAATGCAGAGCCCCCTGTTCAAACCCAGGAAAAAGGGCTGTGACAGGCGCCCAGGTATGATCCTCTTTCCACTTCTGTGGTTTCTCCAGACTTGTCGTGGGCTTTTCATTTGCTCTTTAATGTTCTAGATAAACAAAAGTTACATGTTTAAGTTGTTTGCATGAACTTTACCATTTGTGTTTATATTTACAACAATGGTTTAAACGCAAATATGAACATTTAACTCCTATGGGAAATCACCAAAATGACACAGGTCACATTTCACGGCTCCCTAGAGGTGCCTGGAGGCGGCCACAGAGACAAACAGGAGGTGGCCCCAGGGGAAATGGGAGGAGGAGGGTCCCCCAGGCATGGAAACAGGGGCGCTTGGGGCACAAGGACACTCGCAGGCCAGTGCAGCCCTCACAGGGGCCAGGAATGCTTGCTCTGAGGACCACAAGGCTCTGTCCCCTCTGTGGACCCTGGGAGCCCCTGTCCTGGTCCTGCTCCCCCAGAGCCTGCAGGGAGCCAGCTCACAGCTGCCCAGGGTTTGCTGGTGAGCACGTGGGGAGCAGTGCCCTTGCAGTCAGGACACGCTGCATCTCTGGCTTCAGAGGAAGGGCTGTCATCCCACAGACAGTGGCCCAGGCAGCACAGGGGGAAGGCGGCTGCTGCCTCGGTTCCCTGGAGAGACCCAGAATGCTGGGACTCCCCGGGATCCCAGACCTGGACCCCGATTGCAGTGGGCTCAGTGGGGCAGCACACAGCAAAGAGGCCATTACCTAGAGAACAGCTCCGTCTGCACAGCCCCCTCCAAACCCCACATCTCTGACCTTGCCAGCAGCCTGGTGCCCTGTGGACCCTCGAAGATCTCCCGAGCACCACCCTCCCCCCTTGAATGCACAATTGAAGGGCTCCCGTGAGCCCACAGGGACAGACTCCTCCCAGCCCCCGGCCGAAGATCAGCCCGCTACAGACGCCCCGGCCTCCATCAGCCTCCCAGGGCAACGTGTCAGAATGGAAACTCCGCCAGGAAAGTGTTTCATTAGACTCTCCTCTCCTGCTGGGTCTCTGGTCCACACTGCCTCGCCCTGAACTCAGTTTAGCAGAGAACTCTCTACTGGCTGCTGGAGAGAAGAGACGGGAGATTTAGTGAGAAAGGTAATTTCCGAGAGCCTGTGATGGCCTGTAGCCTCTGCGTGAAACTGTGCTCACCACCCATGGAGAAGACAGGGCGGCGGGAGGGCTGTGTGCTTGCGTCCAACAGACAGACAGAGGTGGGTGTGCGCGGTATCACAGGAGCCTCCACAGATCCACCATAAGCAGGAAACCCTGGGAGAAGGCGGGCAGGCATCACGAACAGGTGCACACAGACAAGACGACAAACTCGATTAAGCGCGAGAACAGACGCCCCAGCTCACTCATCAGCCAGGCACTGAACGCAGCAGGTCCGCGACATCTCTGCCCTCCCAATGCGCACCGAGGTGCTTTGGAGCACAGACACGAGCAGGGACACCATCCCACATCCCCTGCTGTGGCAGCCCCAATGCCTCTGTGGAGACTCCCCAGGAGGTAGGCATGTCAGAGGCTTCAGCAACAAAGCGATCAGCTCCTGCGCTCTGATGTCCACCCCGACTCCCTTAGCCAAGCACAATGTGGAAGCCCCTGATCACGGTGCTACAGCAGGAAACAGGGTTCGTGATATCGATGAGCCTTCCCAGGATGCCAGGGCCAGCGGGGCCCTTGGTACAGAGTGGGGGACCCACCTGTCTTCCCTCCTTGCCTGGGGCACATTTATGCCCCCTGCGGGTGGGACTCCTGCTGAGAAGAAGCCAGGAAAGGAGGTTTCCTAAAGGGCAGCTCAGCTCCTGCCTTATAAAGAGGGTCCCAGGACCGGAGGGATGGTGGCTGGGAGGGAGGAAGCTCCATGTCATCAACAACATGAGATATTAATAATAATGATAACAGTAACAATAGGCACAGTTTATGCCCTAAGCCCTGCTATGACCTCATTACATCTCCTCCTCTTCCTGGCAAGGGGCCCCATCATTACCAGCATCATCACCATCATCATCATCCTCCTCACCATCACCATCATCATCATCACCATTACCATCTTCATCCTCATAACCACCACCACCATCATCATCACCACTGCCACCATTGTCATCACCATCATCACCGCTGCCACCATCATCATCACCACCATTATCACGATTAGTATCATCATCCCTATCACCACTATCACCATCACCATCCTCACCACCACCACCATCATCATCATCACCACCATCATCATCCCTGTTTCACAGTTGAGGGAGCCCAGCCACAGGGAGCTAAGTGACTGCCACATGATAAAGTGATTAAATTGCCCCAAAGCTCACAAAATCCCCCCTCCCTTGGGTTCTCCTGGGCCAAGATGAGCAGCGGTGACTGCAAGCCGACCTAGTTTCATTCACACAATGGAGGGAGGACTAGAAGGAGGGGCTCACCTCCTTCCTTTCAGGACATGACCTGAAAGGGGCTCTCCTGACCTCTGCTCACAGGGCATTGGCCAGCACTGGTCACATGGTCACTGAAGTTGCAAAGGAGGCTGCGAAATGTAGTCCTTGCTGTGGGCAGCCATAAGCCCTGATCTCACTTGGGGATTAAATTCACAGAAGGGGCTGACACGGAGGGAGGAGGCCCGGAGTCTGCATTTCTAACAAGCTCCCAGTGCTGCTGCTGCTGCTGGTCCCTGGACCCCAGTCTGAGCAGCAAAGCTTTAGGGGCTCAAACACCCCGGTGTCCTTTCCTTGTGGGTGGCACCTGCTCAGGGCCATGGGAGGCTCCCATTTGGTCCTGTAACCCATCAGCACTCAGGGACTATTCGCTGAGCTTCCTGAGTGACCCCTGTGGACAGACCTGCGTGTTGTCCTCAGCTAATTAGTGCAGCATTTCCTGCAGCAGATTCTCCCCTAGAACGCATCCCCGGGACGCCTGGAGCCTGTCTGTCGTCCAGGCATTGATCTGATGCGCGAAATGAAAGCACAGGGCTGGTTTAGGAGATGGGTAATTTCTCCTGTCCATATGAAACACACCAGGGCATCGCCAAGCCTGCTCATTACAGTTTCAAATGTGTTCAGAGATGGGAACCTAAAGATCCATAATCCTCACCAATCTCTCTCTTTGCCTCAAACTTCAGAGGGGAATGAATTTGAGTCCCAGGATGGGCACGAGAAGACACGGAGTCCCAAAATGAGAGGAGAGGAGCCCTGAGGCATCCTGGGCAGAGAAGTGTGTGACTTCAAAGTGCAGACACTATGGGAATGGTGGGATCACAGTGAGCTAGACTGCAGCTGTGTGGCCAGGACATACTCTTCTCAGGGACCCAGGAGCTGCATCCCCATGGCCTCCAGCCCTGCGTCCCTCCACCCAGTCCAGCAGTCGAATGTCAGCTAATCCCCCTTGAGGGTGAGAGAGCCCTATAAACCCTAATTCCACAGGGATCAGCACTCTGCAAACACGCTGACCTCCCAGGTCACTGCCCACTGGGCTGCTCTGGCTGAGCCAGGGAAGGACAGGTAAGACTTTCCTGGGATTCGACTGTCCACACTGCAGTTACCGCCTGGAAGGACTTACAGACCCCTGACCCAGCCTCACTGCACCATAGTGAGGAGGGCAGCTTCCTCCATGCCTGAGGCTGCGTGCCCCTCCCACCCGCAGTCACACTATTCCTCGCACCACCTCACAGTTCAGAACAAAGGGGTCGATGCAGACTCCTCCCACCAGGAGCTTCAGGGCTCAGCCTGATGAATCGTTAACTACCCAGAACCCTCTTCCATTAGCCAAGTCTCCATTGGAAGACATTTAATCCTACTTGTCCCCTCCAAGCTCAGGATTTCAGTCAACAACTGCAGTGGATATTCTAGTCCTTGCCTCCTCTGTCCGCATGTGAGCGTTTCTCTAGGGTCGGTTCTGGGAAGCGCAACTGGTGACGCACAGGGCGTGTGGACTTTTGTCCTAACAGATACACCCAGACTGCTCTCCACAGAAGGCTGTTCACACTTCCATTCTCACAAACGGAGCGTAAGAGTCCTGTTTCCTCACCTCGCTAATACTTGATATTATCAGTATTTCTCATTTTTGCCAATCAGCTTGGGGCATGAGGGCCGCTCCCTACAACTCTTCCCCATTCTGCTTTGTGCCCAAGCCCAACAGGGAGCCCAGTACATCCAGGGCCCAGTGCACAATGCCATAAATTTATCACCAGACGATAACTTGAAAAACAGCCATAAAGTCTTCAGGAAACTCATATTGGATGCAACTAAATGATATTCTTCCCACAATCTCACATTGGACCAGTGAGACACATAGTGGGACCAGTGAGAACTAATCATCTTCTACAATAAGCATCAATTGACTATTAAAAATTAATTCGCTCAAATTACACTGTTCGCTCTTGGGGACTACGTCTCTTTCTGTGGCTGTAAGCATCAGCTAGTCCTGGAGTCAACCCCAGTCTGAGAAGGACAGGAGCTGGCTTTGCAGCCTGAGGCTGCTTGAGGTCTCTGAGGCTGCTGCACAGACAGACAGACAGACAGAACACATACTTGGGCTGCTATCCCACCACACAGTCCTCGCTCAAACTGGGTGTCCAGTCATGTAGGCAGAAGAGGGGCTTGGTCTTGGCTCCTTCAGGTACCTCATCTCCTGACCCACCTCCTTGGGGTGGCGGGACAAGCAATGTGGCCTGGGATTATGACCCCTGGACAGATACTCAGCTGGACGCACTGCTGTGTTTGTGCTGGGTTCATGAGAGGTGTCTGAGTGTCCATGTTCTATTCTGATGGTCCAACGCCCTGCTGAATATTATCCCAGTTGGAGCCATCTCACTGGCATAGAGCTGGGAAATCCTCCCCATCCCTATCACCTCTCTGTACCCCATTCCCCAATGATTATTAATTTCTAGTCAAGGATTCTATACCCTTAAGTACATTCTAGACTTGATCAATTGTCTCTACCTGAGAAAAGGGCAGGAAAAGATTGGGGAATATGAAGGGAACAGATCAAATCAGTGTTTATTTTAATTCCAAAGTTTCCCTTAATTTACAGATTCTTCAGCACGAGATGCCTAGCCATCTGTATGAAGCATTTTCTCCCGGAAATGAATCCCCAGGCCTCCCGTTCTTTATTGTAGGTGAGGGCCATATTACTGCTGCTTGAACATTTCCTTAGCTGTTAGTATCCAGAAAGAGAAGATTACTTGCTTCTGGAATCCACTGTTGTTAAGATGACAATAATCCCCAAAGCAATCTACAAGTTCAATACAATCCATATCAAACTTCCAACTGCCTTTTTGCAGAAGCAGAGATGATGATTCTAAAATTCACATGGAAATGCACACGGTGGTGGTGAGTCTGGACGGGCACTTCCTGGGGAATTGGGATTTGGTAGTTGGAGGCAGTGGGAGCACCAGGGGTAGAGAAATCTTGTGGTCAGGGTGGGCCTGCGCATGAGTGCAGGCTGTGGGCAGGGACACACAGGGTGGTGGGCAGCACCATCAGGAGAAGCAGAAACGCAAGTGGATGGGTCTCGTGACTTGGGGTTGGGGAGCAGGATTCACTGCGAGAGCAGGTGGGGCCACCATGAGAGGAGGTGGGGCCAAACAAGAGGGGGTGGGTTCATGTGAGACGGGGCCAGTCACCATGATGGGGCACGGTCAGATGGGGGTGAGTGGGGCCTCAAGCGGTCAATCCTCCCAGTTTGACTCTCCCAGGGAGGATTCCTACTTATGTCTGAGAACTTTCTTTCCTGCTGGCAGGTCCTTTTATGGTGTATCCGGCCATACCACAGTGACCCCTCCCCATGTCCCCAGCCACATCAGCTACCAATCCCTGTGTCCCAAGGCTACATAGCAGTGGCCCCTCCCAGTGTCCCCAAGCCACATCACAGTGACCCCAGCACCATCAGGATGCATAATGGTCAGTCTAAGCAGCAGGCGGAGTGGCCACCTGTTTATAAAATGACAGGTCCCGCATCTTCAGGATGGTCTGGAGGTTTATTTTGGGCAGAGGGAGGAGCAGACAGAGGCCACAATTAAGGAGTTTATGGCACATCCAGGGATGCAGCTCTCCCCGGGCAGTCCTGCCTCAACCTCTAACGCTGCGGGAATGAACTCCTAGTGGCCCTCGCCTCGCCTGTTCCTGCCTCCTCTCTGCATCTCCCTGTTCTGCTCCATGCTCACCTTCCCTCTGTCCCCATCTCTCTGTTCTCTGAGAGCCGCAGCTGGAAAAGCCAAATGCAGGAACAGTCATGGGTCCCAGGCCAGCCTGTGATAGCACATTTTCCACTGAGAACTTGGTGACTAGGTGTTACCTGGCCAGGGGACGATCTGAAAACACCTTCTGTTCAATTTTGAGGCAGGCTGTTCTAATTCCAGATCCTCATGTAACTTCAGTTGTTTTTCCTTGTTTTTGGCCTGAAACATCAAAGCAATTTCCTCTGCGTGTCTGCCTCACCTGCCTGGCGGGTTTCCAGGCTGAATACAAGCCATGAGCATGGTAATCAGGAGTCTGCAGGCTCGGCCGTCTCTCAAATGGGACTCATGGGGTTTAGGAGATGAGAGAGGGTTTGGGAAACCAGAGGATCACAACTTAGACTGAATTCCCTTCTGTCACCAGACCCACCGCTGGGTCCCCGAATCCCACACTGACAGTGAAGACAGAGAAACTCCAGGTCCCTGGAGTTGTGTGAACACCACAGTCCCGAGGCCTTCTGAGGGGATCTCCGACCCTGGTCCCCAGTGGCCATGGTTGTGCCACTGTTCTGCAGAAGACCCCTCCCGCGTGTCTCCTCCGCGCTCAGTGCATGTGGAGGGAGGCAGGTGGGGAGGTTGGGGCTTGATCTAGGACTGGGGCCTGGCTGTCACCTGGAGGTAAGGAGGAGCCTGTCACGCACATGGTGTCTGCATCACGTGGTCAGGACATGTCTGCCGATGGGACAGCACTGACTCAAGCCCCCTCAAGCCCAAAGGGGCCTTGATTGGCTCGTGGGCTTGGAAGGGCAAGGGGAGGTGGAGAGGCAGGCATCATCTGGACAGGGGAGGATGGTGTGGGTGGCCACGTACCAGGGCCGTTGGGATGTCCTCAGATGACTTGATTGACACATTGGAAGAAGGGTGCCTGAGGTTCAAGCAGCAGCCTGGGGTGAATGGGACGTTATGGGGGTGTGAGTGAAGGCGTATGCACACCCTCAGTGTCCTGGGCACGGCCCACCTCTCCACCACATGCAGACGTTACACACGTGACTGTATTCATTCTTGCGGACCTTCTGGGCTTCCTTTTTAAGAGATTCGATGGCCCACTTAGTTGGTCAGGTGTGGGGCTTTCTTATTCCACTCCTGCTGTCCAGATGCCTGGAGCCCACTCCTCGTCTGGGTGGATGAGTGTTCTGAGCCCTGGAAGGGGGACTGTCCACCCAGGGTGTGCTGGATTTGGGAGCTGAGACGAGCGTCCAGGGTGTGCCCAATTCAGGTGCACATCTGAGGTGGGGGACAGAGAAGACTTGTGCTGCAGGCTGCTCTCCACTGGCGCTCCATGAAGGAAGCAGGCAGAAAGATGGCAGGGAGCGAGGCCACTGCATCTGCACTCCTCGCAGACTAGGGGGGCAGAATGCCTCCCCACCTCCGTCTTTACCATCTCTGCTGCCCTCGCAGCCTGTGGGGTCTTTGGCAGAGATGGGAAGGGCAGGACAACTGTGTCTGAAGGGCAACTCTGTTCCTGTCACTGCCGCCTGCCCTGCCCGCCCCTTTTTTGAGGTTAACAGTTGCCATTTTCAGTTGTCTCCTTGTCTGTGCATGGAGGTGGGAATGGGGGAGACCCTCAGAGTGCAACTGGAAGAATTTCTGTCCAAAGACGGGCAGAATTACCACCCCAATACTCAGAATACCACAGTGCCCTGAGCAGTGATGAAGCTCTGCTCAGGTCTTTCCTTGGAAAAGGGTAAGCCAGTGAACCTGGGCCTGGGGCCCTTGTGGGCTGTGTGGAGAGGCAGCACCAGGCTCTGGGTCATGTCAGGGTCAGACAGAACAGGGTTCACCTCCCACTCATGCTGGACTTATTTGTTTTCTCTTGAACAAATCTAAGACCTGGCACTGGACTCCGTCCCTTCCTGACAGCACACTTGGCTGGAGCCGAGCAGCGCGTGTCCCCAATGCGGCCCCTGCAGGATCCTGAGCCCGCAGGCCTGACGTCAGCTGTCTGCAGTAAGGCTCGTGTCCCCAGCGCGGCCCCTGCAGGATCCTGAGCCCGTGGGCCTGACGTCAGCTGTCTGCAGTAGGGCGCTGGGCTGGGTTCTGGCAGCCTGATGCCTCCATCCAGCTTCCCGTCAGCTTTCCCGTCATTAACTCCGTCAGGCCTCCTGAGCCACGTCCTTCCTTCCGACTGGGTTAGCGCCGGCTTTGGGCCTGAGTAAAGACAGTCTGCGGGCAGCTGGGCTCTCAGCCTTGAGCTACTAATCAGGAGGGGCTGGAGGCTGCCCCAGGGCGCGGTGAGGTCACACTGCATGGACAGCCCCTCAGAGGGAGGCTGCTCCCGGAGCCTGGCACCCTGGTCTTACTCCCCTCACACGGTCTGGGAGCGCTGCCAAGTGAACACCTTCCCCCGACTCTCCCTCAGACGCCAGGCCCTGTGCGAGGAGGTGTGTGGTGAGTGGAGGTGGATGACAGACAACCCCTGTCCTCTGGGAGTCCCTGAGGAAGCCAGGAGAGGACACCTGATAAGCACCTGCGACTTTCAATGCCAAATGAGCGGACATGAACCTCAGATCACACACTCAGAAATGGAAGACACGCATTGGCTTCATTTTTCCTGTGATGCTACCTAATTTGCTTTAGGAGCTCATGTTAAGCTGAAGGTAGAACTTACCAGAGTCAATTCCGGATCCCATCAGGAAGATTAATTACACAGTGCCCAGATGTCTGGAGGCACACCTGTCAGAACAGGCTGTGTTGTGCTGCAGTAACAAACAATCCCTGAGATCTTAGTGCCTTGAAACAACCCATGTTTTGTGGGGTTTTCTTTCTCACATTTCACGTCTTTCAGGGGAATTCAGGAGACTCCACTCATCGTAGTAAAAACCTCAATGAGGACAGTAGAGTCTGATCCCTCTAAGAGTTTCCACTTTCGAGAGAGAGAGAGCGAGCGCTCAAACTCCAAAAAGTATATTTCAATACGACGGGACCAGGATTTTTATGCCAACACTTTTGTTAGGTATCTCACAGTGCAGAAGCTGGTAACAGAGAAAAAGGAGATGGGGATCTGAGTTGGTTAATAGTAGGAGAGATTATCATAGGTTATAGGTTACGGGTTACTCACAGTATTTCCAGAACTTGTAGCTTGGGCTGTGCTGCATCCACGGATTCCTGGAGTAGCTACCTGATGGAGTCCACAGATTACGTTCCCCAAGAGCAAGGCCTCGGGGATGTCAGCTTCCTCACGGAGAGGAAAACTTGTGGTCTTTGCGCCTGCAACCAGTCTCCTCACATTGGACTATGACTGCAGACGCACATCAGATCTAGACCCTATGCTGGGATTTCGGAGCCCTTCACTGCAGAGGGAGCAGAGGGAGAGGCTGCTGTGCTCAGGGCGGCTGCCTCAGATGTAGACTTTGGAGGATGCACCACTTTCTGAGCAAGCAGAAGTGCGTTGTTTCCAAAAACAAAGTTAGATTCTCAAATCAAGATCCTCAAAATTCACATGTGCATCTGGAATTGGAGAAAATTGTGTTTCCAAGTTCTGTTCTCCCGAACAAACTCCCCAGACAACGGGGGTGGGAAAGGCTGCGTCTCTCACTCCCTGTTTGAGATTCATAAACACATTAGCTCATAAAAGCCTCTAGGCTACGCAGTGTCCTTGGAAAGAGAAAGAGAAAGCTGCCCTGTGGTCCGGCCAGAGTTCCCAAAGGTGCTTTTGAATATAAGGCTCTTTCTTTGCAGAATGGCAAAAAGCTCTGAGAATTGCTGATCCACAGCAAGTTTTTAAAACTTTATTCTTAGTATTAGAGCTTTCTTTCAACTTCCAATCCCCAAACAAACTCTGATATGGCATTGAAAAACATCAGGCAGGTTATTTTGTCTTAATTCAATCTCAAGTGGCAGAAACACAACTCAAAGCACCTGCTGCAAAAACTGGAATTTACTTTTCATATGAGGAAAACATCCATGGTGATAGTTTCAGGCATAGCTTGATCTAGGGACTCAAATGACATTATCAAGATTTTGTCTTCCTTTTTCCATCCCTCAGATCTGCTTTCTTCATTTGTGCCTTGGCTTTCCCCATGCGGTACCAAGATAGCTGCCTGGATCTGAGTCTCCCTAATATCTGCATCTTCTCAGAAAGTTCAGCACTCTTCCTTCTCAACAGTTTCAATGAAAAATCCAGGACTGAGTCTCAGTGGTCCACCCAGAGCTCCATGTCCATCCCGGTCAGTCTCTGGCAGGGGATCTAACGATGCAGTTAGCTGAGACTGGGTCACACAGCCATCTTAGATCAGGAGAGGAAACAGACAACCTGACCACAGAAAACGACGAGGGGTGACGGCTCACCAGGGAAAATCCAGGTTCACGTACTAGAAGGTGGTGGACTGCGTGCAGATCCAGCAACATCAACAAATGCCCATCATCCTTCAAGGTCTTGTCTGCTCCAATCCCTCCCACCCTGCCTCCTCCCCACCATCCATGATCTAGACCAGCTGATTTCTCTCTTCCCATCACTGCAGGCCCACACCTTTCCCAGGGCATCCACTCTGACATGGAATACTTCACTTCATTATCCTTAAGTGGTATGCTTGTGTGTACGTGAGAAAGATACCTATTTAATTAGACTCTAAGCTCTTGTGAGAGCTGTATCTTATCTCACAGTTGCTCTCTGACCCCAGCTCTTAGACTAACCCCTTACCAGGCAGAGGGTTTACAGATAGTTTCTCCCATTCTATAGGTTGCCTTCTCACTTTGCTGATCGTTTCTTTTCTTGTGCAGAAGCTTTTCAGTTTGATGTCTTCCTACTTGTTGATTGTTGATTTTATAGCTTATGCTCATGTTAAGCTGGAAGGTAGAACTTACCAGAGTCAATTCCAGATTCTATCAGGAAGAATAATTACACAGTGCCCAGATGTCTGGAGGCACACCAGTCAGAACAGGCTGTGTTGTGCTTCAATAACAAACAACTCCTGGGATCTTAGTCCCTTAAAACAACCCATGTTTTGTGAGTTTTTTGGCTCACATTTCATGTCTTTCATGGGAATTCAGCCTTCTTTCCCAGCTCTCCATGCTCTGTGAGGAGAACTGGGGATCATGACATTCTGGCAGCAGAGCCGAGGGCGAGCTGTGGCTGAGCTCCCATAATGAGATGGTCCGGCTCCCGAGCCTGTCCTGTGTGGGCAGCACCAGGGCATCTGGAGTCTGAGTGCAGAGGTGAGGGTCCCGGTCCTGTCAAGGTGGAGCTGTGGAAGGCACGGAGGTTTACAGGAGGGGCTTTCACTTCCCCAGGAACCTGAGGCCTGGACACAATCTCTGCCAGGGACGCGTCACGCTGCTCCGGGTCCAAGCTGCAGACCTGGATTCTGGCCAGTGCCAAGCATCAGGAATTTGGAGACACTTGGAAATGTTATGGATTTTCACCCAGAACTTAGCGCTTCCCCTTTTCTGACCCTCTGTGTGCACCACGTGGAGGGGAGGAAGGGAGGGAGGGAGGGAGCTTGGCTCAGAGCAGCCTCACGGCAAACATCCCTGACACAGCCTCCTTGGCCCATCCTGGGTGAGAGTCCCCTCGGGACCTGGCACAAGACACCAGCTCCCAGGGACAGCGTCCGCTGGCGCCCGCCTGGCAGGTTATCCACGGGTGTGCGTCCTGGGGGTGGTGACTTGAGTTACCTGCGTGAGCTGCCTGCGCCTTACCTGTCTGTTCCCGTTTGAATGGCCTGTGGGCGGGACTTATGGGACGCCAGTGTGTTACCTACACGTGCACTGCTGTGTCACCTGTGTGTCATACGTGTGCTGTTTCCTTGGGTTCTGTGTGCTTGTGTGTGTTCCCAGTGAGTGTACCACCTGAGTGCCTCCAATGCATTCTATCCTGACGTCATCTCTGCCTATGCGACCTGTGTGCTACATGGATGCTTCTGTGTTACATCTGTGTCACCTCAATGGGTGTCTTGGTGATTCTTTGTGTTCCCACATGAATCTCGTGTGCTCTCCTTGTGTGTCACCTGTGTGTGCGTGCTGCTGGTGTGTGAACACTGTTACACACTCCGTGTGATGCCCACACGACCTTTCGGCAGGTGACTCACATTTTGGTCTGTGTGGCGCTGCCTGTGTGACATCTGTGTCACACGTGTGCGTGCTGCTGGTGTGGCTCGTTCTGTGCACCGCTTCCATACCGCGTGTGCCACCTCAGCATGACCTGTGCCTGCCGCTCCTGTGTGAACACTGTCACACACTCCGTGTGACGCCCATGTGAGCTGTGGCGGGTGACTCGTGTTTGGTCTGTGTGGCGCTGTCCATGTGTGACATCTGTGTCACCAGTGTTCATGCCACCTGGGCGTCCCCGGGGGCGACACTTACCGTGTCACGCGTCTTGCTGACCTGATCCACCTCCTGCGGCGTCGGGTGTTCCTCCCACCGGCTCCCCGGGACTGTCCGGGAGCGGCCCCGTCACACGCCGCCGCCGTGGGCCGAGGGCAGAGAGGTGGGCCGGCGGAGACTCGGACACGCCGGCCTCGGGCCGTCCTGGGTCGCGGGGACCGCAGGAGCCGCCGCGACGTCCATACCCACTGCCCGCCTCACTGCCCTGCCCTGTCTTCTGGGGCCGGGCCTCGGCGGGGCTGCTCTCGAGGCCAAGCCGCCCTCCGACCAGGCGTAGCTCGTGGCGACGGCGGGCCCTCGGCAGCCCACCGGCTGAGAGATGGCCGTGTCCGCCCCGCGGGCCCGGGCAGCGGCGGGCAGGCCCCTCGGGACCCCAGATCCAGGGCTCCACGACATCACGGACTCTGGTTTGCACCTCGGCCGTCTGGCTTCATGAACGGGACCCCATCTCTCTAATCTGACACCTCTAGGCCCCTCAACGGTGACAAGATGGTGGCAGAGCGCCGTCCTCACCTCCTCTCACGGCCAAGGCTTTCCTGTTAACCTGGCTGCTCCTGACACTCACTCTGATTGGACAGGCGGAGGTCATATGACATCCCTGAACCAATCCCGGCAGTCAGGACACAGCCAGTGGAAAGTGTAAGAACCTTTCCTGTTGGCTGGTGGGCAAGTCCAGACCTTCACTCTGATTGGACACACCCAGGTCATGTGACATCCCTGAACCAATCACCACTCAGGACGCAGCCAGTGGAAGGTGTAAGCCTTTCCTGTTGGCTGGGGGGCAAGTCCTGATGCTCACTCTGATTGGACACACTCAGGTCATGTGACATCCCTGAACCAATCACTGCAGCCAGGTTCCACCTTCACTTGAACTGACCAGATCACAGCGCCCCCTGGAGCCAAGGGAGCCCCTCCGGGATCACTGGTCTGGGTGGGAGGGGGGGATGGCGGATTCCTGATGAAAGCTGGGGGCTCCTGGAAGAAGAGGGGGATGCTGGAGGCCACCCCCGGTGTCCTCCAGGGAGTCTACGTCACTGTCGCGAGGCCCCGGCTGCCCCAAACAGAGACCCTGACGGGAGGAGAGGCGGGGACGTGGCCTGTGGCCTTTCCTCCTGACTTCCGGTCCTGGACCTGCGGCTTCCAGACCCGCCGACCTCAGCCAGAGCATGAGACCCACGGGACTGAGGCCACCCGGACAGTCCTGGGCAGAGCTTGGCCATCCCGCCCCTTGTCCCGTGGATTCCCACCAGTCTCCCCACAGCCCAGCCACGGGCCAGCGCCTCTCCGGGTCCACCCGTGACGTCCTCCTTAAGGTGGTGCTTTCGTAGTTGGAAGCCTGAGGCCTGAGTGTCTCCGCGTGAAGATTCGGGGTTTGTGCGTTGATTGAATATAAAACATACTGAGCTCCAGAACGTCTGGAGGCTCTGAGGGAATTTGAAATTTTAACCTGCTCTGTGAACTCCGAAGCTGGTGAGTCAACCACAGACTTCGCGAGGTGTCAGACAGCCTGGGCTTCTCCACTCGATCTGGAAACCAGAGATGCTGCCTAATGACATGCAAAGCTCTGGAATCAGAAGGAGAGACTGGCGGGACGTCTCCCAGAAGGAAGGCCTGAGATGGGCTCACAACCACCCCACGGTCCTGGGTCCAGAGGAGGCGAGCGCACTCCCGTGGTGACAGGTCCGTCCTGTCACCCCCCTCGACCCCACGACCCTGCGGTCCCCCCTCGGTGCTGCTGGGGAGAATCCACACCAGCAGCGGAGAAGCAGGAACCCAAGGCACAGGCTGAGCCCTGCGGGGCACTGAGACCTCCGCACCTCCAGAAACGTCGGAGGCTGGGCCTTCCCCCAGCTCCCCTTCACCTGCAAGGCGGTCCACCCCTGAGACCCCTGGGGAGCCCTCCCAGACCCTGTCTGCCCCTGAGGGCCCCTCCTCTGGGCCTCACAGTGCAGGGCGAGCCCAGGAGAGAACTTCCTTCATTCCCGGGTCTTGGAGTTGGTCTCACCGCCTGGTACGATGGGGTTGCTGACTCGAGGCGGCCCGAGGCACTTCTGACTTCCTCGTCGAGCTCCTCCGCAGCCCCCTCCCAGTGGCGTGGTGACTGGCCGCAGCAGCCTGCGTCCTGGAGCCCGTGCCGAGCGGAGCACCGCTGTCAGTCCAGGAGGGACGTGAGGCGCGGGTGAGAAACGCACAGTGGTTTTAAGCCACTGAGATGCGGGGTGGTGTGTGACGGCTGCAGACCTGTGTGTGCGTTAGTCAGAGCAGCTCTTGTCATAGGACAGGAGTCTGGACAGCAGGCGAAGGTGACTTCACGACCGCGCTGAGCTCGCCTCCTGCACAGGTTCAGCTGCCGCCCTGTGATCCTGCGTTCCCGGGCTCAGAGCCGGAGCCCACGTTTCCTCCAACTTCCTCTTCTGCCAAGGTTGGGGCTTCTTTCTTATTTGCATCTGGCACATCTCTTTAATGGTTCTGATGTGTTTACTCTTCACATCATTTCCAATCTTAGTGATCATAACGCTTATTTATGTATTTATTTGTGCCTCAGTGTGTTCTCTTCATCTCAGAGATGTGGAATTTCCTTCTAGCTTCGTCGTCCATTTCTCTCTCCCCTGGGCTCTCAGGGGCATTTCTTCTGTGGTTTTCCAAAACTAATGAACGTAGCTAGAGCGTTTCTGCAGAGTGTTCTCACCTCTGAGTGGAGAGCTCACCATCTCTAAACAGGGGATCTGAGGCTCAGAGAGTGTGCTGCTCAACACGGTAGACCTGCGCTCAGGTCAGTAGACTGGGCGGGGGGCACACGGCTGCTTGATTCAGTAAATGCTCAGAAACATAAATTTTAAAACATCTGTTAGCACTGTATAAATTTAAGAAAGGACACATATTTAGAGGTATACGTGGTAGAAATAAATTGAGAAAAGATTAAATAAACGAATATTCAGAATCACTTGTGGACTTTACACAGAACCGCTCCATGTCTCCTGCTGCTCTGTGCCCAGGTTTATAAATTAACACAAGTGCTTTCCACTGATCACAGGGATGGTGCACACTCCCCACCTGGAGTGATCACAAGGAAACTCACCCTTCAGACCCTGGGGAACAGGCCTCGGGTCGATGTGGGGAAATAACACACTGGTGAGAGCTTGCTGTGTGTCAGGAGCACCAGGTGCTCACCCCGGGATCTCTGGCCTCAGCCCAGCCTATGTGACAGGAAGAACATCCTCCATCTGTATGAGGAAACTGAGACCCAGCATTGGCCATGGTCTTGCATTTAATGGGGACATAGGACAGGACTGTACTGACACATATCACAAGGACACTGTGATCAGTGTGGCACACACAGACTTGGAGAAGGGGGAGATGGGGAGGGGCCTCCACCATGGGGGAGATGAGGATGGTGTTCAAGGGTGTGATTCCTCCATGGTGTTCAAGGGGTGTGATTCATTCCATGGAGAAATTGGAACCCTCATAAGTTGCTGGTGGGCATGTAAAATGATTCAGCTGCTGTGGAAAACAGTTTGGCGATTCTTCAAACAGTGAAACATAGAATTATCCTATGATCCAGCAATTCCAGTCACAGGTATACACCCAAAAGAATTGAAACAGGTACTCAAGCAAATCCTTGAACCTGAATGTTCACAGCAGCAACATGACCACATAGCCAAAAGGTAGGAACAGCACAAATGTCCATCAAAGAAAGAATGGATAAGCAAATGGTGGGATATCCAAACAATGCAGTATAATTCAGCCTGAAAAAGTAATGAAGCACTGATACATGCTACACTGAGGATGAACTTTCAAAACCTGTGCTACCTGAAAGAATCCAGATGTGAAAGTCACATATCCTGTATTCCTTTTGTATGAAATGTCCAGAATAGGTGAATCCATAGAGACAGAATGCAGGTTGGTGTTTGCCAGGTGGAGGTGGGGAGGAATGGTGAGAAACTGCCTGATGGGTAGGTTTATTTTGGAGTGATTAAAATGTTTTGGGACTAGATAGAGATGGTGGTTGAACGATGTACTAAATACCATTGAATTATTCAGTTTAAAATAGTTAACTTTATGTTATGTGAATATCACTTCAAAAAATATTAAATGGTTGTGTATAAAATCCTGACTTCCAGGTTTTCTTGAACAGTCAGGACTCTGGTAACCTTGGGCCCCATTCCTGCCTGGGCTCTTGCTGAGCAGTGGACACCTCCTCATGGAGTCATGGTCTCACCAGCTCACCCAGCCCCACAGGTGACAGTGGGCCCATTGTATCCTGTAACCACCTGCTTTAGTGTGTCCTGAGGATTCCAAATGTGCATCAGTTCATATTCCCTGAGCAAGCATTTGAAAACTCTAAGACTGTTCTTGACCTTGAGAAGGTTTGACTTTCATGTCAGATGAGGTAGACAGACAGGCACGTCAACAAATCACGGCATAACACCAAGTGCAGGGAAAGGGAGTGTGGCAGATCTTAATTCAAGTCTATGAGGATATTGCAGGCAGAGTAATCGTCCCCAAAGAGCTCCACACGCTAATCCCCAGAACCTGTGACTGTTACCCTACATGGGAAAAGGGGCTTTGCAGATGTGATTAAATTATGGACCTTGAGATGGGGAGAGCATCCTGGATTACCCAGGTGAGTCAATCTAATCACATGCCTTCTTAAAATAGGATAACCCTTCCCAGCTGGGTCAGAGAGAGAAACAGAAAGAGGAAGAGGAGAGATGTGAAACATGAGAGGGTCTCCACCACCATTGCTGTCTCTGAAGATGGAGCAAGGAGCTGTGAGCCATGGCAGACACGTGGCCCCTAGAAGGTGGGAAGGCCCTCAGCTCCCAGCCAGAAGGAAGCAGGGATCTCAGTCCTACAGCCGCCAGGAGCTGAATTCTGCCCAGAGCCCACGTGATTGAGGAAGCAGACCCTCCTCTGGAGCCTCCAGAGAGAGAGACGCAGCCTGCAGACACCCCGAATTTAGCCCAAGGAGCCCCATGTCCGACTTCTGGCCTGCAGAGCTGTGAGATGAGGAGTCTGTGTTGTCTAAGCCACTGAGTTCATGGTAATTTTAGGTCAGCAGTAGGTTCCCAACACAGACGGCTGTGTTTCTGGAAGTAAGAAGCAGCTGACCTCCCGCTTGCACAGACCAGAAGGCTGCTCCCCGAGGCCAGGTGTGTGCTTGAGGTGTTGGGCTGGGACTGACTTGGTTGGTGAACAGAAATAAGACGTGTGAGAGGGTGAGGGCAGCTGCCTAGCGGAGAGCGTGGGCAGCGCTCACTAGTGTCCTGAGAGTTGGGATAGGGGAGTCGGCCCCAGGCCATCCCCACTGCAAACCAGAATCTCCAGAATTAATAAGCCACCATCAGAGCTCAATGCTGCCCTTTGCTTAGCAAACTTGTAGAAGAATCAGCAGATCAACCTCCTCGAAATGGTGAGGGAAGGAAATAGGTTTGGCAACTGAGTGATGTGCTGGAGTCCTTTTATTCCTAAAGGGTTGTCATGTTTGTGCTTTTCATGTCCTACCTGTGAAAATGATACCTCTGAAGATTTGTTTCGTTAAGAAACCTAGCCTTTATGTTCTGTGCTTTGCTCACACTGTCTAATGGCTCTCAGAGAGGGGTCATTTTTTTCTTTTGCTGGCAAGTCTGAACTACACACCATTACTTGTAGTCAGGGAATTTCTCTCAGCTCCGTGTCATCACCAGCTGCACCAGCTCTGCCATTGATCCCAGAACGTCCTCTGTGACTGTGGCAATGACGGCTTCCTTTAAAGACCCACAGCGAATTCTCGGGATGAGGCTGAGCCTGTGTCAGACGGATGGGCGTGAGGAGGACTTGGCCCCTCCCAGATTCCCCGTTCACTCTTGTGACTGATGCTCATGGCCTGTGTGTTGTGGCCAGGCCCTCCCTGGGTGCTGGGTGTGAGCTGGGGTGAGGAGGATGACCAACTCCTGCAGATCAACTCACATGTCAGAGATTCGAGGAGGCGGAGACAGTGAGGGGCAAAGAGATGAGCCTGCAGCATCTGAATTCAAGGAGGGAGGTTATTTTTTAAATTTTTTTTTATTGAGTTCATAATAGTTTACATCATTGTGAAATTTCAGTTGTACATTATTTCTTGTCCATCAGCATATACATGCTCCCCTTCACCCACTGCGCCCACTCCTCACCCTGCTTCCCCTCGTAACCACTGAACTGTTTTCTTTCTCCATATGTCTGTTTATATTCCACATGAGTGAAATCATATGGTGTTTGTCTTTCTCTTTTTAGCTTATTTCACTTAGCATAATACCCTCCAGGTCCATCCATGTTGTTGCAAATAGGATGATTTTGTCTTTTTTTATGGCTGAGTAGTATTCCATTGTATATATATATCACATCTTTATCCAATGATTGGTCGATGGGCACTTGGATTGCTTCCGTGTCTTGGGTATTGTGAATAGTGCTGGGATGTATATAGGGGCCCATATGTTGCTTTGGATTGTTGATTTCAAGCCGTTTGGGTAGATATGGTAGTTCTATTTTTAGTTTTTTGAGGAATCTCCATACAGTTTTCCATAGTGGCTGTACCAGTTTGCATTCCCACCAGCAGTGTGTGAGGGTTCCCTTCTCTGCACACCCTCTTCAACATTTGTTATTTTTAGTCTTAGCAATTATAGCCATTTTAACAGGTATTAGGTGGTATCTTAGTGTAGTTTTGATTTGCATTTCCCTGATGATTAGTGATGTTGAACATCTTTCCATGTGACTATTGGCCATCTATATATCTTCTTTGGAAAAATGTCTGTTCATCTCCTCTGCCCACTTTTTGATCGGGCTGTTTGTTTTATTGTTGTTCAGTTGTGTGAGTTCTTTATTATATTACGGAGATTAAGCCCTTGTTGGATATATGATTTGCAAATATTTTCTCCCAATTGGTGGGTTGTCTTTTTGTTTTGATCCTAGTTTCTTTTGCCTTGCAGAAGTTCTTTAGTCTGATGAAGTCCCACCTACTTTTCTTTTGTTTCCCTTGTCTGAGACATGTTATTTGAAAAGACCCTTTTTAGTTTGATGTCAAAGACTGTACTACCTATATTATCTTCCAGGAGTTTTATGGTTTCAGGAGTTATCTTCAAGTCGTTGATGCATTTTGAGTTTATTTTTGTGTATGGCATGAAGAATAAGCATTTCATTCTTTTGAAAGTGGTGGTCCAGATTTCCCAATGCCGTTTATTGAAGAGACTATTTTTTCTCCATTGTATGTTCTTGGCACCTTTGTCAAAGATTAGCTGTCTGTAGATATGAGGTTTTATTTCTGGGCTTTCAGTTCTGTTCCATTGATCTGTTTGTCTGTTTCCATACCAGTACCATGCCTTTCTGATTACTATGGCTTTCTAGTACATTTTGAAGTCAGGGATTGTGATGCCTCCAGCTTTGTTCTTTTTTCTCAGGACTGCTGTAGCAATCTGGGGTCTTTGGTTGCCCCATATGAATCTTAGGATTCTTTGTTCTATTTCCATGAAGAATGTCATTGGGATTCTGATTTGGATTGCATTCAATCTGTAGATTGTTTTGGGTAGTATGGACATTTTAACTATGTATATTCTTCCCATCCATGTGTATGGAATCTCTTTCCATTTCTTTATGTCATCATCTATTTCTTTCAATAATGTCTTATAGTTACCGCTGTATAAGTCCTTCACCTCCAGGAGGGAAGTTATTTTCACTTTACACCAAACATGAATAGGATTCCCAGAAAATGGCTGCTTTCTCATGAGGGTGACAAAGCTCTACTGTGTCCTGTATTAGAGGGCGCCACTGCTGCCATCTCCCCGAGTCTGGGAGGGCTGGGTCTGGGAGAAGCCACAGTGCTCTCCTGTGGGCTGGAGGAGACGGACCTTCCTGAGAGAGCCGTGATCTGAGAGTGCAGGGGGGCTGGATGATGGGAGGTGAGAGGGTAAGTGTGAGGTGCACCCAGAGACTGCTGAGGGAGACGCCCTGCTGTGAGGCTGCTGGAGGATTCCTGGAGGGATGTGCCATCGCATTTGGGGGCAGTCAAGTTTGCCTTGTGTGAGAGAGCGTGAGAAAGAGATGACACTGGCTGACACAGGAGGCCAAGTGAACACTGGGAAAGGCTGAGCAATTTCAATGCTCCCTCAGGTATAACTTAAAACTCATCTCAAGTGTGTTGACTGAAAACAAGCAGCTTCCTTCCAGATGACAAGCTGGAGAAAGGAGAGATGAAAAATGAAAGGGATGCTCTGACTAAGCATTAATAAGCCACAGGCTTGTGTGAAAGGCAAGATTTTAGGGAATCAGAACATCAGTTTTAATCTGAAAGAAAAAATAATACAAGGGTAGTTCCATTCCTGATATCCTCCTGAAGTCGAGGCTGAAGCAGTAGGACCGAGGTGATATGAAATGTGAGTTGAGGCAGCCAGGAGAGGAACAAAACTGCATGTAACGTGAACAAATATTTGAGCCCAGGGTCCTAGTGATGAGAAAGATGAGAAAGTATTTGATAAAAGCATTAAATCTAGTACCTCATTCACAAATGTCCTGAAACATTGGGCATGACAAATTTCAAAGTTGTCTCTGCACCCTTTACTGCAAAGTCCGTCTTGTGAACATGAAGGTAAGCACTGGGCATTTACTGAGCACCTGCTGAGTGACAGGCCCTGTGCAAGGGCCTTGGGTGGATGCTCTCATTCAGTCCTCTCTCAGTGAGATAGGTCCTGTGACCATCCACACTAATCAATGAAGAAACTGAGGCACAGAGAGGTTAGAGGTGGCAAAAGGCCACTTATCCGGCAAGGGATGGAGCCAGGGTTCCCACTCAACTGTGTTCAGCTCTGAGCTGGGACCTTAGCATCCAGGACGGTGTGGCGGTGCACAATATATAGAGGCCGTGAAAATAATGACAATGTGGTGGAGCCACACATCACACAGGGCTTAGGTCTAAATTGAGTTCCTTGAAAATCACACGTTGCCCAGTGTTGGAACAGATCACAGTTTTTAGTTTTTTCTGTGTTGAGCGTAAGATGAATAAATGCCTGGAGGGAGCCGGCTCCATGCCCACTGGCACGTCCTGCCAGAGTCCCAGTATCCTTCCTGGGGACAAACCAGCTCAGGCATCCCCAGTGCACCCAGCAGACTCCAGAGGATGGCTCTCCCGTCCCCGAGAGAGGCCAGGTGCTGGCCTCCACTCTGCCCAGCCCTGATCCCCTCGGGCTCCTCATCTGACCAACGGGCTGCAGCTGGAGGACTGCACCGGGCTGGGCTGTGCCTTCCTTCCCTAAGAGCGGGCGGGTCCTGGAACATGGGGAACTGAGTCGTGGGAAACAGAACAGCCTTTCCCTCACCCTCCTGTGGGCCTCCCCGGGGTTCATCCAGAAAACGGCCCATCTTCTCAACCTCTGACCTGAGGCACACAGATCCCCATCCTGGGGCGTCCTCCCCTCTCTCGGCACCTGCCTCGCCTCCAGCGTCCGTGTTGGCCCAGGGTCGGGCCCTTTAATTTAAAGATGCCATTCGTGTGAGAGTTGAGCGTTGTGCCCTCGATAGCGATGCCTTTTACAAGCTGGGTCACGGAGAACTGTGAGCGGCTACCAGAAAGCACTGGAGCTAGACCTTGTGAGGAACCCGCGCGCACAGGCGCTCACACCACAAACAGCCTCACCAGCCTGATCAGCTTCATCTCAGAACGTTCCTTCCGGGGGAGCCCTGGGTCTGCTCTGAAGATGCCCTGGAGTGTCTGGCCGGATGGGCCGGGTCACGGGGTCTGGGTGAGTGAAGAGTTGTCTGCCAACGCGGAAGACATTTCATAACTGTGTGCGGAAAGCGGGAGGCAGTGGTGAGCCGTCCCCGCGGTGGTGTCAGTGATCCCAGTCCTGGGTTTGGGCGAGGCCTTCTGGAATGACTGGGGTGGGAGGGGCCGCCCTAGGGGGTGGTCAGCGAGCGCCCCTCTGAGGAGGTGGCGTTTGGGCCCAGGCCTGGCTGCAGAGGTGGCACAGAACGTTCCAGAGCCCGAGCTGGGGCTGGGCCTCGTGTGTGGGAGGACAGGAGGCGCCGGAGGGAAGTCGGGGGGGAGGGTGCGGGACGGCCTGGGGGTCTCTGCCGGGCTCCGCTCTGGGAGAAGCTGGCGGGGACACCTCGCGCCCCTGACTGTCCTGGAGCGCCCCCTCCCCGCGCAGACGTTTTCTTCCTCGTCACTCCCACAATCCACGGGGCGGACACCACGCGCTGGCTTCCCAGCCTCCCTTGCAGCCGGCGCAGTCATGTGACCCGGGCCCACCAATGGGAAGCCCCCTGGGCCTCCTCCCAAGGGACCGGAAGGAGATGGCGCCGGGCGGAAGCCGCGGGCACTGGGCTGGGTTCGCTGGCGCTTCCGGGGGACCAGGGCGGGCGGTGTCTCCCTTCCGGGGGCCGCAGGCTTGGGGCTCGGGTCGGGTGGCCTTCCTGGAGCGGCCCAGGTGTGGGCGGCACTTGATCCCCCGGAAGCCGCTGAGCCGAGTCGGCCCCCGTGGGTCCTGAGGGCGTCCTGGGGTCCACACCGCGCCCGAGGGCCGGCCTCCCTGGAGCGTGTCGGCGATGCACGGGCTCCGACCCTCAGGCCCGAGAGCAGAGCCCGCGCCTCCCCAGGCCGCGGGGGTTGGTGTGTCCGCTGACCTCCGGAAGCAGCCGTCACGTGCTCCTTAGCCGCTTAATCCAGCTGCGCGGCGTCCTGGCGTCACAGTTCAGAACCTGGTGACGCAAAGCCGTGGGGCGAGGGGGCGGCTAGCCAGGGAGCGAGGCGACCTGGTTGTCCTTTCAGTGTCTGTCCTGCCGCTGGAGTCCAGAGCCAGCAGTTGATGTGGATAAAAGGCTGGTGGCTTTTGAGCCGGGGCCCGTGGGGACCCGCATGAACCCTGGGCAGCGTGCTGGCGGGTTGCCCCTTTGCCCTGCACGTGCTGTGCCCCTAGGTTGGTGACGTGGCTGTGCCATTTATGCATCAGCAGGGGGCTCGGACCTAGAGAGGGTGGGGACATCAGCTTCTCCCCACGATCAGCCGTAAACACCATTTAGACCCAGGCAAGTCTATCCTACTAATCGATTACAGGGGAGAAAATCAGGTTTGAGAAGGAGTCGTTGTGCAGTATGTTGCACTTCCATGGATAATTCTATGAAGTCTCATTACTTATGACTAGACTGAAAGAAATTGAATTTTGATTACTTAACTACATTTCCTGCTGTGCTTATGAGGAATGCGCTTTTTCTAAAGGCCCTCTGTCTCCTTCGTTGAGTGTGATTTTTCTCTGAGAGCCTGTCTTCCCCCACGAGGCAAGTGTGCCTAACAAAGGGAGATGTATCTGGAACTGAGCAGCGCCATGAGGGGCTTCTAGAAGTCTCTGGGAGTCTCAGGGTTTGTCCTGGAAGGTGATTCTGGAAGGAAATCATATCCATCCTGGGCTCTTTGCTTTCATCATTGTTATTGTCATCGCCATCGTCATCACAATTGTCATCATCATCACCATCAGCTTTATCATCAGCACTCTCGTCATCACAGCCATCACTGAATATGGTGCTCACTATGTCCCATCACTGCTCTAAGTGATTTCAGTTGCTCCTTTGTCATCATCACAAATCTCTCAGGTAGTATCATTGCCATCCTCATTTTAATGGTGAACAGTTGAGGCACAGAGAGGTTAAGAGACCACCTAATGTTGCACAGGTAGTGAGCTGCAGAGCCTGCACTCACATGCGCAGCCCGGCCCCAAGTCCACGCTCTCAGCCGCTCTCTGTGTTGCACAACACGCCCTGATCTCCCTGGACAGTCTTTGCTCCCCGTCATTGGCATCGTGTCCCCACCTTGGCTGTCCTCAGAATGCCCCTCCCCCAGGCCTGGGTCAGATGTGCCCATCCTCCAAGCTCCTTTCTGGTCCACCTCTTCATGAAGCCCCTCCTATCATCTCCTCTCCCTGGCTCCAGAAGCTCATGGCACTGCTGTTGTCCCCTCCTGACACCGTCCCCCTGCAGCACTGGCCTGAGGGTCCAGGAGGCAGTCCTCCAGGCATGCGGACTCTCCCAGCCTGGTGCCCTCAATTTCTCCCCAGGATGCGCAGGGACAGCGTGTTGTGGGCCCAGCAGTGGCCTTCATGGTGGGCTTTAAGGCTCAGGGTGAGGGAGGAGGGGAGGTGTTCATCACCTGAAATTTTTGGCCTCTCGACATCCTCACATCACAGCCCATGGAAACTGCATGGGCGAGGTGTCATTGTGATCTGACGTGCATCCACCGCTCCCCCCAGCCTGGCTCTCGACGTGAGCGTGTGGTGTGTGGGCAACTGAGGGACACTGGCTTTGAATGAACAAGGTTGAAGCAGAGAGATCCTGTCTTCCCCCACGAGGCAAGTGTGCTGACACCTCCTGACAAAGGGAACTGGCTGTGCATCTATTCTCCCTGCTGGAGACACCTTTATCTTTTCTTACAGAGCATCTAGCCTCTGAACTCACACAGTATTCCTGCCCTAGCAAGATCAGGACATGAAATCAGGACAGCGAGTTTAATAGACTCAGGCTGGGCTTCCCCGTTGCCAGCCTCCTGGGGGGCACGTCCCCTCTCTGGGCAGCCTGGGCAGGAGTGGCCTCTGCCGTGGTCCCTTCTGAGAGCCCAGCCTAAGGATGTGGACCCTGGACCTCCCCTGGCCAATGTGCAGACGAGAAGAGCCAGCGTGAACTGTGCTCACTTTGTGCCGGCCATGTTTCTGGGAGCTTTAGTGATGGAATCTGCTCACTCAATCTTCATCCTAGATGAGGAAACTGAGGCACAGAGTGGTTCATTCACTTGTCCAAGGACACACCTTGGTGAGTGAGGGGACTGGGATTGTCATCATCGTTATCAATATTTTCTCCACCACCACCATCATCATCATCATCATCACAGTCACCCCTCCCTCCTTTCTTTTTGTTTAATGAATGTCTTTCTTTTTTATTTTTTTTTTAAAGATTGGCACCTGAGCTAACAACTGTTGCCAATCTTCTTTTTTTTTTCTGCTTTTTCTCCCCAAATCCCCCAAGTACATAGTTGCATATTTTAGTTGTGGGTCCTTCTAGTTGTGGCATGTGGGACACCACCTCAACGTGGCCTAATGAGCAGTGCCATGTCTGCGCCCAGGATCTGAACCAGTGAAACCCTGGGCCGCTGCAGCGGAGTGCGTGAACTTAACCACTCGGCCATGGGGCCAGCCCCAGGATGTCTTTCTCTTCTATATGGCATTGATTTCTTTGAGAAAGTGGAATCATTTTTCTCCTTGTAGTTTGGCTTGTTGCTCTATAAAACAGTTTTTTACAAATATATGAGCACTATTCAGATACTTAGAAACCAAATATTCAGATATTGTGAAATTAAAGCTAAGTAATCGTTTTGCAGAACAAGAGAAGAAGGAGACTAGTAATTCACATTCACTAGCAACACTTTGATGACTCTCCTTCTTTGTTTTTATGCACAGGTATGTAAAATGTTTTTTCCACCAAACGTGGGATAACATTGTACGTGGTATTTCATAACCAGCTTCTCTCCCTGGACGATATGTCACAACGTTTCATACAACTGCCGCCCTTCTACACGGGCTTCATGGTGGAGCCCTCACACGCGGCACCAGCCAGCCTTTCCCACCTGTCCTCATTGCTGCTCAGTGGGACGAGCCTCTGTCCCCCATCTGCCTCCTTCCATCTGAATCTCACTGTTTCTTGGTCATCAGCTCTGACCTGCTCTTCTCACCCACGTGTTCTCTGAGGTCCCCTCTCACGTGGCTCTTAGCTCATAAACAATCCTGCTCAACCGTTGTCACACATTTCCTGACAAACCATGTGCTCCAGACCCTGGGCTGGGTACTGGGAACTGGGGACAAGCCCAGCTGACATTTCTGGAGCACTGACAGGCACCAGGAATTTACTTGTCTGATCTCCGTTATCCCATTGCAGCCCTATGAGGTGCATTCTATCATGTCTCCGCTTTAGACAGGGAGGAGGTGAGGGGAAGCTGCACAGTGAGCACGTGAAGAAGCCAGATTTCACGCCAGCCCGACAGAACCCAGAGCTGAGCCCAACCCTCGTGCTGGTCCGTGGTGGCTGCCTGTGAGGGGCTCACCCTGTATCAACGGACCCTTCACCCTCCCCCTCCTGTGTCCTGAGAAAGGCCAGGCAGAGCCCAAGTGCTGTGTGCAGCTGGAACCTGTTTGGTGGCAAGTGACAGAAAACCCAACTCTAACTGGCTTTAGATGAAATAGAGATTCAAGCCACTCCACAGTCTGGGGCTAGAGCTGGCGTCTCCAGGGCTGGATGCAGACCCAATAATAATAAAGACCCAATCGTTGGGGCCCAGTTTCTCTCTCTCCATCTCACTGTCTCGTTTATTCTTGTGAGTCAGCTCCATTCTCAGACAGGCTCCCCCTCATGGATACAGAACGGCTGCAGCATCTCCGGCCCTCAAACTCTCTCAGCTTCAGCTTCAGTGGGAAGTCACCTGTGTCTTTCCTGGTTTCGCACCAATGAAATGTGAGAGGGCGTGATGGGCATCCCTTCTGAATAGAAGCTTTAGGAGCCAGTGTGTCACTCACCACGTTCTCTCTTTTCCCTGCCATAGGGAGCAGCAATGTTTGAGGCAGAAGCTGCCTCATTAGCCTGGTCCTGGAGTGACGATGAGGTGGAGCAAATCCACAGCCAAGTCAAAATGAACAGGAAGCGTGATGGGAAACAAGCCTGTCTTTCTGTGAACTGCTGAGACCTGGGGGTTCTTTGTTACTGCTGCATGACTGGGTCATCCCACCGATCCACCAGCCCACAAATGGAATGCGTGTCCACCGAGGGTCTGGATGTGGGTGTCTCTGTGTCGTCTTGTCCCATGTGGAGGGGCAGTGTCCACTCAGGGACCTAGCGAATATCTATTGACTGACAGGTGCCAGTTAACTGTTCACGTCGCTCCTGTTTGGTCTCTGGGTGCTTCCTTTCTCCTGTGACGTCTCCCTCGCTGCTTGCCCTCCTGGCTCCAGCCTGAAGCGCCCGGTGAGGCTCCAGCAGCTGGTCGGGAGCTGGCGAGGAGGAGCCCCAGCTCGGCCTGCTGAGCCATGGAGAGGAGTCTCGTTTCCATCAGTTCTTCTCGGGCCTCTGAGCTTGGAGTGAGATGAGATCCGCCCTGGATCCAGTAGCCTGGGCCCTTGCCTCACACGGACACGGGAAGGAAACAAATGCCCACGACCAGCTTTTATGTTTTTTCTCTACTCTTCTGGGAAAAATAGGGTCCTGGCTTCCAGAACGTTCCCTGAAGCCAGGAAGGGCCAGGGCTCCAGTTTCGCCTTTGTCAGCTCCAGACCCGTTTGCAGTTCCATCAGAAGGAGGCATCGCCCCCACAGAAGACCCCTCCTCACTCCCACAGGACGCGGTCCCTGTGAAGGAAGGACTGTGTTGTCAGAGCTGCTGCCACTCAGCCTGGAACGAGCCTCCCGACTCGGCGTGGCCTGTTTCCATCTACCTGCTCTACGGGGCCTTCGATTCTGGAAACCAGTTCAGTAAATACATCCGTACCTGTGCTATACATACATATATCGATATATATGAATAAACGCTCATTGGACTATCGTTTACGACAGGTTAAGACCAGCAACCACAGAGTGTGCCTGGACAGGGGCAGGTAAATGCTGTGTGTTAATCTGATCACAGGGACCCCACTGGCTGTAGAAATGAGGCTCCTCCACGCCTTGTCCCTGGGGGTTGGGAAGATGCTCTGGGCTTGGCCAACCGGGTCTTGCTCTGGGACTTAGGAGCTCAAGTGAGGGAGATGGAGCTGGAGGGGTCACATGGCGGTCAGTGGGGTGTGTGGGGAGGGATGCTTGGGTGTGACCTCCCTGGGGTCCCCGCTGCCGGCCTCCTGGGAGTGACCTGGTTCCTAGGTTCCCAGTAGGTCTGTGAACCCTGAGAACTGTGGATGGTTTACTTTGTCCTTAAGACAGAGTCGGTGTCTGTGGTGGCCCGAGGGCCCTGGGCACTGGATCTGCTCCGGCCCACGTTACTCTTAACTGCAAGGTCACACGTGTGTGTCCCCGCCTCTGCAGCCAGACCACAGGCTCTCAGATGGCAGGGCCACTTCTCACATGTCCTTTGTCCCCATGTCACCTCCTACAAGGCGTGGGGGCCCCACAGACACCCAGCACTGGCTGCAGGGCTGATGGCACTGATCACCTCCCTCTGTCCACGTTGTTGGTCTCAGGTGGCGGATGATAGGAATGACTGTGACAGCAGGAACACACATTGCTGGAGCCCTGCCTTTGCCCAGAGCTCACACTGAGAACAACCATTGCAAAGAGCAGAATGGGTTTGCCCTGGCCGACGTGGAGGTCGCTCATTAACACAGACGGAAGGGACCTGATGGCAGACGTGGGGGACGGGAAGGCTGCCTCCTGCTCAGAGCCGGTCCCGCTCCAGTCCATCTGCCCATGTCCAGATCTGGGCAGTGGTGGGGTGATGCACGAGAGGTACAAATGGGGGCGTCTTTGGGGAGCTGTTGATGACAAGGATGGGTCCTACAGAGAGGAGCCTTTGGGAGGTGGTGGCGGCTGAATTGCTCTGTGGGTTTGACTTTCTATTTAAAGTTAACTAAACCATGACTCATGCCTGCCACATCCCATGCATATTGGTTTCAGTGGATTTGCTGCTAATTTCTGCCTTAGGAAGAGCTGAGCCTCAGGAGAAACTCGATAAGCAAAAGTGAGCAGGTGCATCTTCTGAGAACCGACTGGAGTCATCTTCACCATGTGTTCAGGTGTCTGCTAACTTTATAAAAACAGTTTGTCCCTTGACAGTCCATGAGCAGAGGAAGGATTGAACTCACCAGGATGGAAGGAGCCAGCTTGGGAGGAAGGAGGATGAAATAAGGTACAAACAAGATGATACCCCATATTGGTATGTCTGCACCACCTTCTGGGTCTCTATCCTGTCAAAGCCCAGGGCTTACAGGTCCCATCCTCTCGTGTCCAGGACGAGATTCAGTGATTATCACCTGGCATAGAATGGACGCTCAGGCCTACACATGAACAGCAGCCCTGGACTCACCTGGGCGTGGCCTCTGACCAAACTCTCCCTGAGGCCACCCCAACACATTCCTGCCTCCAGTCGCCGCATCTGGCTGCTGTGGGAGCTTCCTGGTCATGACATCAATGTCCCCAGCCTGATTTCAAGGGAAAACTAAATGAAGGAGAAGGCAAGGCTGACAAGAGGCTGGGCCCTGACTGGGGTCTGGGAAGCTGGTCATGCTGGAGACACGGCCCATGGGCACTGACTATGGGCAGAATCGAGATGATCATCCCAGACAGGCCGGGCTCCTGGAGCTTGGTGTGGGATCACCCTGCTGTTTGGAGCAGCCCAGGGCAGAAGGGAGCAGGTGGAACTTCCCCCTGTGACCTGAAGGAAATCAATCGCAGGGCTGGGGGACTTTGGCACCTTACAAATATCCTGTTCTTTCATTTTCCACCTGTTGGTTTCTCCCCAGTTGATAAGGCTGCCCTGGATCAATAATTCATTTCCACTGAGGATTGTGCGATGATGACTTTCCAGTTCCACTGTCCCCTCCCTGCTTGGTGACTGTCATTGTCCTGTGAAGCGGAGCCTTTGGGGGAGGCTCTGAATGACAGGCCCTGTGGAAGGCAGGGCGAAGGCTTCCCCTGTCCCTTTCTTCATCGGTTTTCGAAGTGATGTGTGGTCCTGGTTGGGTCCTGGTTATAACATACTGACACAGCAAACATTTGAAAACCATTGGAAAAATCAGAATAAAACCTGGGTATTAGAGGGGCCGGCCGGTTAAGTGCACATGTTCCACTTCGGTGGCCTGGGGTTGGTCAGTTCCAATCCTGGGTGTGGAGATGGCACTGCATGGCAAGCCATGCTGTGGTAGGTGTCCCACATATAAATTAGAGGAATATGGGCCTGGATGTTAGCTCAGGGCCAGTCTTCCTCAGAAAAAAGAGGATTGGCAGATGTTATCTCAGGGCTAATCTTCCTCGGGAAAAAACAAAAAACAAAAAATGTGGGTATTAGAATCTAATCTGGGTATTAGACTGGATTCAGAAATTATTAATTTTTTTTGTAAGTGTGATAATGTTATTTTGTCTATATAGGAAAATGTTCCTCTTTTTTAATACATGTAGACAAATAAAAACAACTCAATCCCTCAAAAACAAAAATATAATTGCTTCAAACACAGGATAATTGCAGACATTTTATGTGCATGGGTGCACACACTCCCATGTGCACACACGTACACACACGGTCACACACACACACACTAACAGGACAGTGTGGGTGCACAGCTCAGGCTGGGGCAGGATTTTAAATGTCTGTGACGAATCTCCTGCCCCTTCAGTCCTGTCCGCATGTCCTGTAACTGTGGCTCACGTGCATTTGGGGACAGGGTTGGAAGGTTAGGGGTTGAACTGTGACAGCTTGTGCAGTCGTTCTCAGATCTCTCGTGTGTCCGCCCGCACCTGTTCCCTTGATGCTGGGTTTGCACACGTGACTTGCTTTGGGCGATAGATGGAGGCAGAAGGGCCAGTGAGGCAGTTCTAAGCTGAGGACTCAAGAGGCCTGGGAAGTTCCTGTGCTCTTACACCGCTGCTCTTGTCAGGAGAAGAGCATGCCTGGGCTAGCTCGCCAGTCCCAGGGAGATGAGAGCACATGGAACAGACTCCTCAGCCAAGTTCCGCCCACACCAGGCAGTACCCAGCCCACTGCTGACCCGTGAGTGAGCCCATGAGACCAGTAGAGCCACCCAGCGAAGTCAGCCTCAATAAGTGAGCCAGCCCTCGGCAGACCTGCAGATCCACGAGAGCACAAGGCTGTTGTTTGAGGCCATTGCATTTCAGGGTGATTTGTTACACAGCATTCTCCTGACAAAGCTGACTGATGCAGTGTCCCCTTCCCAGTCTGGGCACCCAGGAATCCTTGGGTCTTCCTGTCCTGCAAGTGCCTGGGCTCCTCACCCCACTGACACAGCATCGGAAAGCAGTGGGGGGAGAGTCTTGTCTATTGAATTTGTTCAAGACACCAGGCGTTCATGGGCTTGACTGCTTTTGAGACACTTAGCAGGTAATTTACGACTCACATAATAAACACGTAATTATTGCTTATGCAGGTTTGATGACTGCGTTATGAGAAATATCAATCTTTGCTCAGAAGTTATTAGGAAAAAATATTGTCCCCAAACAAGCCTCGTGAACAGTGACACACAAAGCGTTCACTCAGAACGAGTGATCAGATCGCGATCAGCTTTCGTGTGGGACACAGGGCGCGTCTGGAGGACCGTCCTCAGCGGGATGGTCTGACGGAGCTGGTGAAGCATGGGCCGGGTGGGAAGTCGTCGCGTTCCCGGAGAAGAGGTTTCTGATCGTCAAAAGCAGCCTGGGCTCCGAGGTCTGGGGCCCCGAGGTGACAGAGACTGCGGCGTGTTGAGAGGAGCCAACAACAATGCTCTATGCTCTTTGTTCATCGTGGGAGGGCAGAGACGAGACGGGGTGGGTCAGGAGTCGCCACGTCTGCCCCTGGATGGGGCGGGGGAGCCGTGACACGGCGTCCAATGAGGACAAAAGCAGGTCTGGGCTGTGAGAGCTGCAGAGGGCGCCCCCCACCCCCACACCCCATGCCTGGCGGCCCCAGACCCACACAATTCTGTGTTCTGGAGGAGATTCGACGACTTTCCAGAAGTCTTCTTTCCTGTACCTTCTCCTACCACGTGGGCAGAGGGTGCTCCGTGACCCTGACATGGGGTGCAGCCAGGTGACGTGTTTTGACCCATGGCAGACGGATGCCAACTCAGGCTTGAAAAGCTCTGCCATGGTTGGAAGTGAGAAGAGCCTGCCGGCCAGCTTGCTGGTCCAGGAGGACAACAGACACGTGGAGCTGACCCAGGCCTGCATGCTGAAGGGGGCTGCCCGGCTGAGCCTCACCTGGCCTTGCCGTCTCCATCGCACCTTTGACGGGCGAGCCCTGCCGAGGTCAGCTGGTTCGGGCAGCGGATGCCCCTCCGGCTGTGTCTTGCCTGCGGCACTGCCGCGAGGGCCATCTGTTCCGAGGGCTGTGACTGCAGCGTAAGGTGATGGTTACAGGCCCCAGGCCTGGGGCTCCATCCAGCTCCACGCGTGTTACAAGCACGCGGGTAGATGGGACAGCAGGTCAAGATCCAGTTCCAGCGCTGCCAACCTCTGCGCCCTGACAGACACTCACCTCTCTGATTCCCTGTCCTCGTCGTAAATAATAATCATCATCCCTCACAGGCTCCTGGTGAAGAGTAAGTGTCTGGACATGTGTGGAGCGGTAGGAACAATGTGTACACACAGTCACCGTCGGTGCTGCTGCAGTAGCTGCATCGGATGCTGGTGGTCCTTCAATGCCAGCTGAGAGTCGGGGCCTCGTCTCACAGACCCGCCTTTCCCCAGCGTCCTCTGCACAGTCACATTCAACAGGATGAGCGAAAGGATTCTGATCAAACATTTGAGAATCACAGGATTAAACCAGGTCAATCAAGTTCTTTCCCACAGAGCACGTCAGCGCCTCTCACGTGGTGAGGAACACTGTCCGGGAGGGGCCGGCTTGTCGGGGATTAATGCATGGCTTTGCAGAGCATTTCTTATGGCTGGAAAAGAGTGAAATAAACCTAGAAAACCCTGCGCTGTGTCCTCCTGTCACTGAGTGAGCTGCCTCCTGCTCGAGTCCCTGCAAATGAAGTTACTGTGCAATTTACAAAATGGGGAAAAGGAAACACTCCCTTTCCAGCACAGGAGCCCGACGGGGCAGCTGCTTCCTTTACCTCTGAGGGCAGCTCAGAAATCGGTTAGCTCTGGTTTGTCAAGTGTTTACAGGCCTTGCCCCGCCCCCCGCCTTGTTAGCAGCGATGCTCTGACTTTGGAACATCTTTGCACCAGCTCAGAGCTCCTCCTATCAGACTGAGGAGCCGTCAGTGTGAGCCGGAAGTCGCCGCCCTTGAACAGCTGGACCAGCTTCTGCCCTGTCAGGGAGAAGGCCCTGAGCGACAGCTCTCCAGCATGATGCGTAGGAAATAAAGTCTCCCCAGACAAGTTGAAACACATCTTCTTTCCATAGGGTTTTCTTCTGAGGGTGCACACTTAGCCAAATTCTACAATTTTAAAAATTGAACCTGTGAATGACTAGTTCTGCTAGTCCTGCTTCCAGAGAGCTCAGGCGTGGAAAGCTGTCCCAGCCACTCTCGGGGTCCATGCAGAAATCACCGCCACACTGAGCATGTTGTGCCTCCGACGGCCATCTCCAGAGGCCGAACATCTCTGCAATAAAGGACCGTCCACGCTGCTGAGACCAACACACCCGGAGAAAAGTGAGCGGTCAGTCCGCCCACAAATGCTGCATAGTTTGGCCTTTTCGTCCCAGGCGTCTTCACTGAGAGATGGCCGGTCCAGACAGTCAATGCTGAGGGCGGGCTGGGTTCAGCCCCGGCAGGCTGGAGTTAGCGCTCGACTCGTCTGAGAAATTCCCTGAATTTCCCACTTTGCTTTTATTTTCTATTTTTTACCACTTTATTGAGTTTGTGTTGACTTAAAATAAAAGGCACATACTGATAGTTTTGGACGTATGTGAATCCACGTGAAACCATCACCACAGTGAAAATAATGAGCATATTCATCACCTCCAAATTTCCTCCTTCGTTTTTGTCACCCCCCTCCTGCCTGCTAACTAACGCCCTGCCTGCTCTCACTATAACCTCTTTTTGTTTTCTAGAATTTCATATAAATCCTACTGGTCATACTCATTTTGTGTGGCTTCTTTGTTAAAAATTATGTTATTGAGGTCATATTGGTTCATAATATTGTGTAATTTCAGGTGTACATTATTATATTTCAGTTTCTGTATAGACTGCATGGTGCCCACCACCAATAGTGTAGTGTTTATCTGTTACCATACATGTATGCCCCTTTACCCCTTTCACCCTCCCCCCCTTCCTTTCTGGTAACCACCAATCTGTTCTCCTTATCTATGTGTTGTTTGTTTATCTTCCACATATGAGTGAAATTATATGGTGTTTATCTTTCTCAGTCTGGCTTATTGCACTTAATGTATACCCTCAAGGTCCATCCATGTTGTTGCAAATGGGACGATTTTGTCTTTTTTATGGCTAAGTAGTATTCCATTGTATATTTATTCCACATCTTCTTTATCCATTCATTTGTTGATGGCCACTTGGGTTGCTTCCACATCTTGGCTATTGTGAATAATGCTGCAATGAACATAGGGCTGCATAGGTCTCTTTCCATTGTTGATTTCAAGTTCTTTGGATAAATACCCAGTAGTGGGATAGCTGGATCATATGGTATTTCTATTTTTAACTTTTTGAGAAAGCTCTGTACTGTTTTCCGTAGTGGCTGCACCAGTTTCAATTCCCACCAGAAGTGTATGAGGGTTCCCTTTTCTCCACATCCCCTCCAATATTTGTTATTTTTTTGGCTTGGTAATTATAGTCATTCTAATGAGTGTAAGGTAATATCTCATTGTAGTTTTGATTTGCATTTCCCTAATAATTAGTGATGTTTAACATCTTTTCGTGTGTCTGTTGGCCATCTGTATATCTTCTTTGGAAAAATGTCTGCTCACATCTTCTGCCCAATTTTTGACTGGATGTTTGTTTTTTTGTTGTTGAGTTGTATGAGTTCTTTATCTATTTTGGAAATTAACCCCTTGTTGGATATATGACTTGCAAATGTTTTCTCCCAGCTGGTGGGTTGTCTTTTCATTTTTTTCATGGCTTCCTTTGCCTTGCAAAAGCTTTTTAGTCTGATGTAGTACCATTTATTAATTTTTTCTTCTGTCCTCCTTGCCTGAGTAGATATGGTATTCAAAAAGATGCTGCTAAGACTGATGTCAAAGAGTGTTCTGCCTATATTTTCTTCTAGGAGTTTTATGGTTTTAGGTCTTACATTCATGTCTTTAATCCATTTTGAGTTAATTTTTGTGTGTGGTGCAAGATAATGGTCTACTTTTGTTCTTTTGCACGTGGCTATCCAGTTTTCCCAACACCATTTGTTGAAGAGACTTTCCTTTCTCCATTGTATGTCCTTGGCTCCTTTGTTGAAGATTATCTGTCCATAGATGTGTGACTTTATTTCTGGTCTTTCAACTCTGTTGCATTGATCTGTGTGTCTTTTTCTTCTGCCAGTACCATGCTGTTTTGATCACTACGGCTTTGTAGTATATTTTGAAGTTAGGGATTGTGATGCTTCCAGCTTCTTTTTTCTCAGGATTGCTTTGGCTGTTCAGGGTTTTTTTTGTGTGTGTGTGTGAGGAAGATTGGCCCTGAGCTAACATTATTGCCAATCTTCCTCTTTCTGCTTGAGGAAGATTGTCCCTGAGCTAACATCGGTGGCAGTCTTCCTCTATTTTGTTTGTGGGATGCTGCCACAGCACGGCTGATGAGTGGTGTGTAGGTCTGTGCTGGGATCTGAACCTGTGAACCCCAGGCCGCTGAAATAGAGTGCACAGATTTAACCGCTATGTCACTGGGCCAGCCTCTGTTCGGGATCTTTTGCTGTTCCATATAAATTTTAGGATTCTTTGTTCTATTTCTGTGAAGAATGTCATTGGGATTTTGATTGGGATTGCATTGAATCTGTAGATTGCTTTAGGTAATATGGACATTTTAACTACGTTTATTCTTGTAATCCATGATCATGGAATATCTTTCAATTTCTTTATGTCTTCGATTTCTTTCAATAATGTTTTATAGTTTTCAGTGTATAGGCCTTTCACCTTCTTAGTTAAATTTATTCCTAGATATTTTCTTCTTTTTGTTGAGATCGTAAATGGTATTCTATTCTTGACTTCTCTTTCTGCTAGTTTGTTATTAGTATATAGAAATGCAACTGATTTTCAGAAGTTGACTTCGTACCTCACAACTTTGCTGTAGTTGTTTATTATTTCTAATAGCTTTCTGGTGGATTCTTTAGGACTTTCTATATATAGAATCATGTCTGCAAACAGCAAGAGGTTCACTTCTTCCTTTTCAATTTGGATTCCTTTTATTTCTTTTACTTGTCTAATTGCTCTGGCCAAAATCTCCAGTACAGTGTTGAATAAGAGTGGTGAGAGTGGACACCCTTGTCTTGTTCCTGTTCTCAGAGGGATGGCTTTCAGTTTTTCCTCATCAAGTATGATGTTGGCTGTAGGTTTGACATATATAGCCTTTATTATGTTGAGGTACTTTCCTTCTATCCTCATTTTATTGAGTTTGTGTCACAAGTGGATGTTGGATCTTGTCAAATGCTTTCTCTGCATCTACTGAGATGATCATGTGATTTTTATTCCTCATTTTATTAATGTGGTGTATCACATCGATTGATTTGCAGTTGTTGGACCATCTCTGGATCACTGGTATAAATCCCACTTGATCATGGGGTATGATCATTTTAATGTGTTGCTGTATTTGGTTTGCCCATATTTTGTTGAGAATTTTTGCATCTATGTTCATCAGTGATTTTCCTTTTTTTGTGTTGTCCTTGTCTGGTTTTGGTATCAGGGTAATGTTGGCCTCATAGAATGAGTTAGGAATCATTCCATCTTCAATTTTTTTGGAATAGTTTGAGAAGGATAGGTATTAAATCTTCTTTGGATGTTTGGTAGAATTCTCTGGAGAAGCCATCTGGTCCCAGACTTATGTTTTTTGGGAAGTTTTTTGATTGCTGTTTCAATCTCTTTACTTGTGATTGGTCTATTCAGATTCTCTATTTTTTCTTGATTCTGTTTTGGGAGGTTGTATGAGTCTAAGAATTTATCCATTTCTTCTAGGTTTGTGGGCGTATAGTATTTCACAGTATTCCCGTATTATCCTTTGTATTTCTGTGGTATCCATTGTAATTTCTCCTTTTCATTTCTAATTTTATTTGAGCCTTCTCTCTCTTTTTCTTAGTGAGTCTCACTGAGGGTTTGTCAATTTTGTTTATCTTCTCAAAGAAACAGCTCTTAGTCTCATTGATCCTTTCTACTCTTTTTTTAGTCTCTATTTAATTTATTTCTGCTCTAATATTTATTATTTCCCTCCTTCTACTGACTTTGGGCTTCATTTGTTCTTCTTTTTCCAGTTCTGCTAGGTGTAGTTTAAGATTACTTATTTGATATTTTCTCATTTGTTGAGGTGGGCCTTTATTGTTATCAATTTCCCTCTTATAACCACTTTTGCTGCATCCAACAAAAATTGGTATGTTTATTTTCATTTTCATTTGTCTCCAGGTATTTTTTGATTTCTCTTTTGATTTCTTCATTGATCCAATGGTTGTTCAGTAGCATGTTGTTTAATCTCCACATATTTGTGACTTTCATAGCTTTTTTCTTGTAGTCAATTTCTAGTTTCATAGCATTGTGGTCAGAAAAGATGCTTGATATGAGTTCAAGCTTCTTAAATTTATTGAGGCTTGCCTTGTTTCCCAACATATGATCTCTCTTTGAGAAGGTTCCATGTGCACCTGAGAAGAATGTGTATTCTGCTGTTTTTGGATGGAATTCCACATATATATAGATAGATATCTATCTATCTATCTATCTATCTATCTATCTATCTATCTATTAAGTCCATCTGGTCTAGGTTTTCATTTAAGTCCACTATTTCCTTGTTGGCTTTCTGTCTGGAAGATCTATCCATTGATATAAGTGGGGTGTTGAGGTCCCCTACTATTATCGTGTTGCTGTTAATTTGTCCCTTTAGGTCTTTAACAGTTGCTTTATATACTTTGGTGCTCCTGTGTTAGGTGCATATATATTCGTAAGTGTTATGTCCTCTTGGTGGGAAGTCCCTTTCATCATACTGCCCCTCTTTGTCTCTCATTGTCTTTTTATATCTTGAAGTCTGCTTTGTCTGATATGAGTATGGCAACACTTGCTTTCTTTTGTTTGCCATTTGTTTGGAGTATCATCTTCCATCCCTTCACTCTGAGCCTATGTTTGTCTTTAGAGCTGAGATGTGTTTGCTGGAGGCAGCATATTTTTGGGTCTTGTTTTTTAATCCATCCAGCCACTCTGTGTCTTTTGATTAGAGAATTCAATCCATTAACGTTTAGAGTGATTATCAATATGTGAGGCTCAATATTGCCATTTTATCTCTTGTTTTCCAGTTATTCTATATTTCCATTGTTTCTCTTCCTTTGTATTTCTGATTGCCATTTCATTTTGGTGGTTTTATGTGGAGATTTTCTCAGTTTTCTCTTTTTTATGAATTGTGGCTCTGCCCTGATTTTTTGTTTAGTGGTTACTGTGAGGTTTGTATAAAAGATTTCATAGGGCCAGCCCCATGGCATAGTGGTTATGTCCAGTGCATTCCACTTCAGTGGCCCAGATTTGAGGGTTTGCATCCTGGGCATGGACCTACACCACTCCTCAAGCCAAGCTGTGGTGGTGACCCACATACAAAATAGAGGAAGATTGGCACAGATGTTAGCTCAGGGCTAATCTTCCTGAAGCAAAAAAAGAGGAAGATTGGCAACAGATGTTAGCTTAGAGCAAATATTCCTCATTAAAAAAAGACAACCAAAAACAAAAGATCTCATAGATGAGATAGTACATTTTCTGATAGCCTCTTATCTCCATTCACCGAAGCAGGTTCCATCCCTTTCCTCTTCCCCTTTTGAGTTATTGTTGTCACAAATTATCCTGCTTTGTTACTAAATTGAAGTGTTTATAGTTACTTTTGATGTGTTCCTTCCCTTTATCTTTTAAGTTATAAGTATTTGCTACCCTGTTTTGAAAGAGATCTGTAGTTTTCTGATTTTTTCTGTCTATCTCCTTGCTCAAAGCTTTGTAGACCTTTGCCTTTTTGTTTCAAGTATGAGGGCATCCTTCATCATTTCTTGTAGGGGAGGTCTAGGCAATGAACTCCCTTAGCTTTTGTTTATCTTGGAAAACTTTTGTTTCTCCATTGTATCTGAAGGATAGTTTTGCTGCATAGAATATTCTTGGCTGAAAGTTTTTATCTTTCAGTATTTTAAATATGTCATTCCATTCTCTCCTAGAGTATAAGATTTCTGCCAAGGAATCTACTGAAAGCCTGATAGGGGTTTCTTTGTAGGTTATCTTCTACCTTGCTGCTCTTAATATTTTCCTTTGCTGTTGGCTTTGCCAGTTTTCCTAATATATGCCTTGGAGAAGGTCTTTTAGCAGTGATGTGATTAGGAGTTCTATTGTCTTCATGTATTTGTAAGTCTGGCTCCTTCTCCAGGTTTGGGAAGTTCTCAGCTATTATTTCTTTGAACAAGCTCTCTGCTCCTTTCTCCCTCTGGAATACTCACAATCCTTATGTTGCATTTCCTAATTGAGTTGGATATTTCTTGAAGAATTCCTTCATTTTTAAAAAATCTTAGCTCTCTCTCCTCCCGCATCTGAAGCATTTCTATATTTCTATCCTCTAAGTCACTAATTTTTTTCTCCATAACATTAGCTCTATTTTTTAAGGATTCTAGATTTAAAAAAAAAATCTCATTGTGTTCTTCATATCCAGAATTTCTGCTTGCTTATTTTTTATAGTTTCAATCTCTTTGGTGAAGTAGTCCTTCTTCTTATTAATGTTGTTCCTGAGCTCATTGAACTGTCTTTCAGAGTTTTTTGTAACTTGTTGAGTTTCTTTATGATTGCTATTTTGAATTTTCTATCATTTAGATTGTAAATTTTTGTGACTTCAAGGTTGGTGTTGGAGATTTGTCATTTTCCCTCTGCTCTAAGTTTTTGCTGTAGTTTCTCATGGTATTTGATGAATTAATCTTTTACTGGTGCATTTGGTAGTATCAGCTCTCAGATTCCACCTGCTATCTCTAGGGGGAAGCAGGAGCTGTGTTTCTGATCCCACCCTATCTGCTAGAAGTTGTGCAGCTATGGTGTGCCCATGGGCTGCGAAAGCATTTTCACCCAGGCTCAGGGCTGCTTCTGCACCAAGGTGCTTTCCCACTTGTGGGGCTGCAGCAGTACTATGGGCACTCATGTTGGCCAGGAAAGCATTTGCATGCATGTGTATTTCTTCCACCACCTGTTCTTACAGTCACCCTGGCCTCTCTGCTTGGTCAGTGGGGCTTCTTTGCAGGGTCTGAGCCTGGGCCACTCATTGGGACTGCAGTGGCAGGGTGGGCTCTCCCACTAGCTGGGAAAGCATTTGCACATGGGCCCAGGGCTGCCAGGGAAGGGTAGGGGAGTGCTCACCTATTTCCACCACTTACTGGGGGGGCCAGTCTATCCACCTACAGATGTATAGCTGTGTAGGTCTCTCTGGTGTCCTGTTGTGCTGTGTAGGTATCTTCTGTTTGTCAATGAATGTCCATTAGTTGTAGTTCAAAGGGGGAGAGATAAAGAGAAGAGCTCGCTCTGCCATGTTGCTGACATCAAAACCTCTGCTCTGATTTTTTTGTTTATTGGATACCATGAGGTTTGTATAATAGATCTCACAGATGAGATAGTCCATTTTCTCATAGCTTCTTATTTCCATTAGCCTAAGCAGGTTCTGTCCCTTTCCTCTTCTCCTTCTGAGTTATTGTTGTCACAAATTATTCTTTTTTGTTTTGTTAGTTTGTGACTAGATTGAAGCATTTATAGTTATTTTTGATGCTCTCCTCTTTATCTTTTGTGTTACAGTTAATTGTTTGCTAATCTATTCTGATAGACAGCTGCAATTTTCTGATCTTGTCTTTCTATTTATCTTCTTGCTCAAAGCCTTATAAACCTTTGCTTTTTTGTTTCAGGTTGGAGGGCTCCCTTCATCATTTCCTTTAAGGCAGGGCTAGTGGCAATGAACTCCCTTAGCCTTTGTTTATCTTGGAAAGCTTTCATTTTTCCATCATGTCTGAAGGATAATTTCAATGGGTAGAGTATTCTTGGCTGATAGTTTTGTCTTTCAGTATTTCAAATATATCTTAGCCTGTAGGGTTTCTGCTGAGAAATCCACTGAAAGTCCAGTGGGGTTTCCTTTGTAGGTGATTTTCTTCTGTCTTGCTGCTCTTAATATTTTTACTTTGTCATTTCCTTTTGACAGTTTTACTAATATATGCCTTGGAGAAGGTCTTTTTGCATCAATGCAATTAGAAGTTCTACTGGCTTCAGGTACTTGTAAGTCCAGTTACTTCCCCAGGTGTGGGAAGTTCTCAGCTATTATTTCTTTGAACAAACTCTCTGTTCCTTTCTCCCTCCCTTCTCCCTCTGGAATACCTATAATCCTTATGTTACTTTTCCTAATTGATTTGAATATTTCTCAAATAATTTCTTCATTTAAAAAAATCTTAGTTCTCTCTCGTCCTCCACCTGAAGCATTTCTATATTTCTATCTTCTAATTCACTAATTCTGCCCTCCACAGGATCTGCTTTATTTTGTATGGTTTCTACATTATTTTTTATCTCATTAATTGTGTTCTTCATATCTGGAATTTCTGTATAGTTTTTTTTAAGGGCTTCAATCTCTTTGGTGAAGTATTCCTCTGTTCATTAACTTTATTCCTGAACTCATTGAACTGTCTTTCTGGGTTTTCTTGTAACTCACTGAGTTTCTTTATCATAACTATTTTGAATTCTCTATCATTTAGATTATAATCTTCTGTGACTTCAGGATTGGTTGCTGGAGACATCATTTTCCTTCTGTTCTGCAGTGTTACTCTAGTTCTTCATGGTGTTTGATGAATTGATCCTCTGCTGGTACATTTGTGGTAGTATCAGGTTGCAGATTCCACCAGGCACCACTTCGGGGGGTCGGGGGGTGGGGGTGGGGGACAACAGGTGCTGTGTTTTCTGATCCTGCACCATCTGCTGGTAGTTGTGCCTATCTGTCTGCTCTCTGTCCCCACAGGCTGGCCACAGCTCGGGGAGTTGAACTCATGTGGGTGGGGCCTCTGTGCTTGGTGGGAAGGTTGTGGCTGGGTGCTGCACTTGGTGGGTGGGTTGCTTTCATGCTGGCAGGGGCCTCTGCACTTGGCAGGTGGGTCTAGCTGAGCTGCCGTGGTAGGTTGGTGGGGCACCTTCATGGGGGCTAAGCTGCTGCCACTCAGTGGATGGTGTTTGCATGGGCAGGGCTGCCTCAGTAGGTGAGTGCACCTGCGTGCTGGGCTACCACTCTGAAAGTATTTGCACATGGGCTTGGCTGCCTCTGCTCCCACTCAGTTGCACTGGCTGCTGTGTGCGGATCCGCAACCTGGATCACAGCTGCCAGGGAGAGGGAGGGGTCTGCTCACCTAGTTGTACAGCTTCCTGGGGACCCAGTCTGGCCACCTTCAGATGTATGTCTATGTGGATCTCTCAAGCATCCTGTTGTGTTGTGTAGGGAATCTTCTGTTGGTTAATGAATGTCTGTTGAGTTGTAACTTAGAGGGGAGAGACATAGGGAACAACTCACTCTGCCATGATGCTGATGTCACTCTTCTGTGTCTTCTTTTACTCAAAATAACTGTTTTGACATCATCCATGTAGTTGTGTGTGCCAACATTTCATTCTTTTCATTGCTGCTGGACTATCTAGTCCACACACAGGCATGCCAAAACGCACATTTATTTTCCCACAACTGGACTTATTTTGTATCTTGAGCCAGTGTTATGACTGATGCAAAAAATGTAATTTAGTCAATTTGAGGAAAGTCAGGCAAGACCAAAGTGATGTGGTAGAAGGGGGTGTGAGGAGGAGCTTCGTAGACGTAACGAGAGGGACCTAAGTGTGTGTGTGTGTGTGTGTGTCCTGGTGTGATCCCTAATCAGGAGTCTGGGCCCCAGGGAGCCTGCTGGGCTCTCGGCAGCAGGGGCTGTGTTCCCTCCCCTCCTGGAGCCCAAGGAGGGGACATTGCCCAGGCCCGGCCCTGGCACTGCCCCCCTGCTGACAGGAGAGCTGACAACCACCAGGGGGAGGAGATGGGGGACAACAGGGCCTTGTCCCTGCAGCCTGAAAACCCCTCCTGGGCCCCCAACCCCATCTCCCTCCTAAATCTAGCTGGCTGTATCAGGATGTCCACGGGCAGGGAAGGTGGAGAGGAACTTTCCAGAGCCTTTCTCAGCCCCATGATGGAAACGGGTGCAGCCTTGAGACAGGCTCATAGGGGTCAGCATGCACAGTGCACACCCACTGCTGGGGGTCCTGCTAAGGGGCAGGCGTGGGACCCAGAGTCACTCAGTGTGTCTCAGTGTGATGTCAGAACATCAGGGAACCCTGAGGGACCCACACAGGGAGCCGTCCAGTGGATGGAGGACAGCGCTTGGCAGCAGTGGGGCGGTGAGCAGGGCTGGGTGAGGAAATGTTTGTGACATGATCTCGTTTCAGCATAAATGAGGCTGCACAGATTACACGCATCAGTGTGTGTTCCTTTTAGACAAAGTTAGAAATGGAAGAGAAGCAGTATCCATTGTTAACGTGATTCGTCTCTGAGGATAGAATTTTGGGTGATCACACTTTCTTTCTCTGTGACTCTCAGGATTTTCTGATCCCCCCACTGATGTGCATCCTTCATGCAACTAGACAGATAGGAAGCTTTTAAAAATTGGCTTTGCTTCCTGGCACCTTCCTCCTGGGCACATCTCTCGTGAGAATGGCCTCTGGGTTTTCCCGTCTTGGTGAAATGCGTGTACATCATCTCTCACTAGCACAGCAGAGGCCACGAAAAAGTCAATGAAAACAGCAGGTGGACTGCACCACAGACATCTAACCACAACTTGAATTTCAGAATGTGTCAACGGTCTTGTCTGTGCACAAACTCTAGTTTGTCTCATGTTTTCATCCATGAACTAAAATAATCTAAGATTGAATAATCCTCAGCTAATTTATACTTGCCCTCAGAGTAAATTAATTCCCTTTTTAATTAATGATTTCATTACAGCAGAATTATATTTTTTAAATGTGTGACTCGGGCAAATATTAAAAGTGTTGGGTTCCCCAATTCACACTGGCTAAGGTAGGGGTGGAGTCAGCTCAGAGGGTGGGGGCCAGGTCAGAAGGGTGGGGCCAGGATTCAGGGACAAGGCTAAGTAAGAGGTGGAGGGACCATGTCAGAGGGGTGCAGTCATGTCAGAGAGGTGAAGTCAGGCTGGAGGGGCAGGGCCATGCCTGAGAGGTGGGGCCCATGCTGTCCTTTAGTGGGGAAGGGCCAGACAAAGTGATGTCCATGGACAGGGCTCCATGGGTCTCAGCCCTTCTTTCAGTGCTTTCATCTCCACCATCTTTCTTATTGACCTCGAGAGAAATGGGGTGAATTCACCTCTGCACAGTCCATGACACACTGTGTATATCCTTTGTCTGCATGTGGATTCTATCTGATTTTATTTCTTTATTCCCCTTTAATCCCATTCCTCATCTCGTTCCAGTCCCACTCTTAGGAAATCATAAAGCTGTTTTCATTAGTATCTTTTCTTTATTGAAATTTTCTCTTATTTATTTATTTATTTAAAGATTGGCCCTGAGCTAACATCTGTTGCCAATCGTCTTTTTTTTCCTTCTTCTCCCCAAAGGCCCCCAGTACCTAGTTGTATATTCTAGTTGTGGGTCCTTCTGGCTGTGCTATGTGAGACACCACCTCAGCGTGGCTTGATGAGCAGTGCTAGGTCTGTGCTCAGGATCCGAACTGGTGAAACCCTGGGCCACCAAAGCTGAGTGTGTGAACTTAACCACTGGGCCACGGGGCTGGCCTCTATCTTATTTATTTGAAAGTGTTTGTTGAGACTCTTTCCTAAGACTTTATCCTTATGAAATCCTTGAACTGTGTTTAATGACTGTTTTTTTTATTTGAATGTGTTCTTGCAAAACGTCCATTGCTGTCTTGTGGGCATATAATTTAAATATACATCAATGGTACTGTGTTAAATGTTTCATTCTGTTTATGACAGTTTTTCTTTTTACAGATGATTATGTGTTGAGCATATGCTCCTGTTGCTGAGTACACAGTAGCTCTATGTTTCTCATGGCTGCATCATGCTCCAAGGCTGCATTCTCCTCATTTTCCCTCTCCAGGCTCCCAGGACGGTACCCACACCACGATCAGAGAGCAGCCTCTTACTATTCCCTATGGACCTGTGAGAACATCTCCCTGGGCATGTGCTGGAAGGATAGAGGACAGCATCCCCCCTGCACTACCTGCTCCCCACAGACCCCAGGGTCCCACACACCTGTCAGCAGAGACCCTGGGCTATGGGAGGCCCCTGGCGGGGGAGCAATAGTTCTGGTACAGAGGCCTCCTCTTTAAAGGGGACCCCCCCCCCCCCCACAGGTCTGGTCCAGAGTCACATCTAAACAGGCAGCTGACACTGCAGAGGACAGGAAGGGGCAGCTCAGGTCACTCCAGGTAGAGTTACCAGTAAATAAAGATACAGGATGCCAGTTCAGTTTTAATTCCAGGTAAATAACAGGTCATGTTTAGCCTCTATAGGCCCCATGCTGGTGTGTCCTAAACACATGGGGGCCTGTGAGGAGGGGGATGGGCCAGGGGCCAGGGGCCACCCCTTGTGATGCTCCCTGAGCCCTGAACGCAGACCACCTGAGTGGGGTGGGGGTGACCCAGTGCCAGGAGACCCTGGGAAGGAAAAGCACTTAGCTGACGCGTTAAAACATGCCGGTGCTGCACTCCTCTCCCTGGAAGCTGCTCTGTGGGTGGAGAACAAAGCAGAGCCTACAGTGAAGGGGTGAGTGAGGCAGAGAAATCCTGTCTTTCAGCTGGAAGTGCCTGGGGCAGGTGTCCCTGCTGATGAGAAGAGGGAGAGAGGAGTAGGGGGAGGGGAGAGGAAGCGCAGGTCTCTGCAGGGCAGGAGTCGGGGAGGACGTGGGCCCTCAGGAGGCCTGGCCACAGGGAGATGAGCAATTCTTCTGAGTAGGAGGAAAGAAGTTAAGGTGGTTGGGAGCTTCTGGGTTGGTGAAAGCGGTGGAAATTCAGGGACAGTGGTGCTCAGAGAAGGCATGGAAGCTCCATGACCCTTCCCTATGCATGCCTTCCATCTGGCTGTTCCTGAGTTATAGCTTTTTATAATAAACCAGTAAGCTAGATCTTCAAAATCAATTCTATGAATCAGACTATTTAAACTTTATTTCTGCTATTTCAAGAAGTAAACTGGGGGCCAGCCCCATGGCCCACTGGTTAAGTTTGTGTGCTCTACTTTGGCAGCCCAGGGTTTCACCAGTTCGGATCCTGGGCACGGACATGGCACCACTCATCAAGCCATGCTGAGGTGGCATCCCACATAGCACAACCAGAAGGACCTACAACTAGAATATACAACTATGTACTGAGGGGCGTTGGGGAGAAGAAGAAGAAAAAAAGACTGGCAATAGATGTTAGCTCAGGGCCAATCTTTAAAAAGAAAAAAAGAGAAGTAAACTGGAAGACACTGCAAATGCAAAATTTGTAGCTAGTGCAGTAACACAAGTAGCCAAAGTTTTTGATCAGTATCTCAATTTTATTACTTTGGAAAATAATGTCCTTGTATTATGTAATCAAGATAAGGCAATGGTTCCAGTTGTGCCCTGACCAGTCCAGATAGCACAGACATGGTGATGGAGCTGTTCCAGGCACTGTTGCTGACAACTTCTCCTGCTTTTTTCACCCTGGGTACTGTTCCTATAAACAGATGTTCAAGAGGAACAGCAGCAGAAATGAGAGCAGTGAAAGTAGATAAGAAACTTAGGGAAAATCTAAGAGATGCACGAAATAGTCCTCTCCCAGGAGGCACTTGGAGCTGGCTGAGCCCACCCCACGGGCCTTTGTTCATCCCGTGGACGGAAACAGGGATCGGCAACTCCTGTACTGCGTCCAGCTGGGCCTTGGCGCATGGTGCACTGGATTCCACTTAGACTTAATTTGGAAGAAACTTCAGGAGTGGAAGATTCTCTATGATGCTGGACCACGAAGAAAAAACAAGAAGTCTTACGATTTAACTGAAGTTGAGAAATTTTGGCAGAAACATAAGGGAAGTCCATTCCCATAAGTTGCAGAATCAGTTCAGCAGGAACTGGAATCTTCCAGAGCACAGGAGGATGAGGTCAAATGACTTAAATGCATTGTGGCACTAGAGGGGGGAGATGAAGGAGCCCTGAGTTCGCTTTCTGACGAGACTCCTAAGCTAACATCAGCTGCGATTCCTTGCCAGAACTCCGTGGGAAAAAAAGACATTGCTCTCCAGACAAGCGTTGCCGGTGCTGTCTTAGAACAGAGAAAGGTGAGAAAACTGGATGCACATTTTGAAGATGAATAAGAAATAATGAGCAAAACTCCTCTGGACAAATCTCTTTTGGGTATAATGTCAGACCCTGGTGCAGGAACTCCAGAAGACAACAGAAGCTGTTTCTTATCTGTTATATGAGCAAGCACCTTCTGAGGCTGACTTAGAGTAATACAAAAAGGCTTTAGCTGACACAGGACGCAACCTAAATCCCTTACAATATATCAAACAGCGGAAGGCTTTTGCCCAGATGGCCTCAGCTCCTGCAGCTATGGCAACACCACCACTAAATGCTGGCTCTCTTACCATGAGGCCTGAATACAGGATCCTGGTTTGTGGTGGAAGGAGGGAAGAACCTGGTACTGAAACGGCAAAATCCACCTGTTACTCGTATTTTAGACAATCTCATGGAGAGGAAGTCAAACTCTAAAACTGATGACTACAGATATTTTAAGCCCAAAATGCTGCAGGGCAAAGACGGCTCAGTTCCAAGGAATCCATGCCAAGAGGCAGTTGCTTGGGAGGAGGCAACTACATTGATGGCAACATCTTGTTGACCAATAACGGGGAGACAGGCAAACACATTGTATACAGCTGCGGGGAACTTCTTAATGTGCCACAGCTCATAAAACAGTTGTCACAACTTGGAGAAAAAGGAGAGGCTGCAGTCTGATCAGCCGGGAGAGCCCCCGACACGGCTGTCCACGGTCCCTGGACCTGGATCCCTGCCCCTGCAGTTCTAAGTCACAGGTCCTGTCATTTAGTGCAGCCCGACCCCGTGCACCTGCCGCCCTCTGCGTTAGGCTCCTGATCCCCTCCTGGCAGGTCACTCTTTGATTCCTATTCAGCTTTCATGAGTCCCTCTAACCGTGCTGGTGACAAGTACAGATTAATTTCTCGGCCTGACTTGGATGGTTTTCATCTTCGATTCCTCTGTATCCCCAGGGCAGCTCCAGGCATGTTGGTGTCTTAATTCATCATCTGTGATTTTACAAAGCGATCGCCCAGCGTGGGGACACTTCCACGTCACACATCTCACTGCACAGGCCACACCCAGGCCAGGCAGGACCAGAGTTCAGAGCTGCTTTCTAGGGGCCATCGTCACGGACACCAAGGGGCAGGCCCATGTCTCCTCACAGACGTGCAGTCGGTCTGTCTGCAGTCAAATGGAAGTGGCTGCACTCACTGTGGGCACAGGGGCCTGTAGGTGCACATCTTCTGTGTTGACTGTTGCTCATTCCCTCTGCTTCCAAAACCAAAAGGCCGATTTTGCTTTGGGAAACCACATCTTCCCCCCTTTAGTTCTCACAAACCTCAGGAATTGGTTCCTCCGTGACCCAGGCATTTTACAAAGGGCTGAGCCAGTCAGATCTTCATACTCCCCTGGAGAAAGGCAGAGGGAGTGACTTGCAGGGTGAGAGCATTTCCAAAGTCAGAGCAACTGCAGCCAGCGAAACACAGCCCTGAGTCACTGTGCTGGGCCATCTGGGGGCAGATAAAATACACTCAGTGTATGTGACTTCCCCAAATTCAGATAACCCCCACGTGACCTGGGTTGGGGAAGCCCGTCCCTCCCAGGCTGACTCTCCTCTCAGCTAGAAGCCGGGCGCAGGTGTGCTCCTGAACATCCATTTCCAGGCTCAGAGCGCTGGCCACCTGGCTGGGGGCCCCTTCTCACCTGGGCTGAGTGCTCTCAGCTGTTCCTGAGCATCTCTCTGGCTCGGCAGCCTGAGGCCTCAGAAAATGTCCCCAGAGAGGATGGATGGAACTTTCCACGGAGTGCTGAGTTAAACCCACCCTGGTGCAGACTTCCTTGTGTTCACAGGGGCTGCCGACTCTCTGGGAGAGACCAGGGGAAAGAGCGCGAGTGGACGGAGCCTGTGTAAGGGACTAACTTGGGAACTAATTCATCCTGTGAGCACACTCCGTCTCGCCTGCTCATCCTGCATCCTGCTCTTCTCCCATCTCTCTCACACCAGCCTCCCCTCTGGTCTCCTTGGTGAGAGCCACCAGGAGGGTCCCCCCCAGTACTGGTGGGATGCCCCGCTGTCTGTACCCACACAATCTGTGCCTGGACAGGGGTGGGGTTGGGTGTGAGACACACTGGAGGGAGCACCGTGGGGTGGGGGCTCTCCGAGGTGGAGGAATCCCAGGCAAACACCCGCATCGTCCTCCACAGGGTCTGATGATTCTCCGCCCACACGGTCAGGAACGCAGGCACGTATCAACCTCCAGGTGATGTTCCCTGTTATCCCTCAGCACTGATGAGGGAGGAATGACTTCGTCCGTTCGTTATTCAAGTGCTGTAAAAGTTTGACCCCGCACTGAAAGAGCAGCAACAAGACACCAACAGCAAAGACGGTCACGTGGAAGGGTTTGTATCACGCCTCATGCACTATTCTGCCCAACAGAACAACAGATTCACACCCCCCACCCCCAGCTCAGCTCTGAGCACTGGGGGTGGGACGCAGGACCCTGGATGTGTCCCCACGCCCACACACTGAGGGGGAGGCTGGCTTCCTCAGTGAGTCATTCTTGCCCAGCACGTCAAGCGCAGCAGGACAGCTGAGAGACCAACCAGGGACTTGACAAAAAGCAAGGCCACTTCAGCCCCACCTCCCTGTTCTTCTCAGGCTTCCTCTGGGCTCCGAATCCCAGGCCTCATGTACAAGTAATCAGCCTCAGGTTAGTCACTGAGTTTAAATCGTGACATTTTGAGAATTCAGATCACAGCAGCATTTGCTCACTGCCCTGTGTATAATCCTAACCCTACGGCAAGGCCAACCTCACTAAGCTTGTTTCTTGAGAAATGCCAAAATGCAACCTCTCCTTCAATTTACTTCTTAACGCTTTTTTATTGTTTTGCTTTTTGCTTGTTTTATACAGGCTTTCTCCCTCAAGGGAGGTTAACATGGAAAGACATGTCACCACTCAGGTGTTATCATTGTCAAAATCGGAGGACATTTTTTCTCTTTCTCTTCTATTTCAGCCCATCACGGGTCCATGTTCTCTGTGCACATCCACCTCAGCCTCCCTGGATTCGCCTTTTAAACAACTGTGGACTCCCCTGGGAGGGATCATCACGTCGTGGAGAGCTGTGCAGGGCCTGGAGTCAGACAGCCGGGGTGGAGCCCCGTCCACACCCTCACATCTGTGTGGCCTTATAAAGTCACTTCATCTCTCTTAGCTTCAATCTCCTCATCTCTGAACTTGGAAGCATGAAAGCACACACCACCCAGAGCAGATCAGATGAGTCAGTAGACGTACGGAGTCAGCACTGAGCCTGGAAGGTAGGAAGCACTCAGTACGTTACCTCTCATTATTGTCACTTTTATAATTGCCAAACCTTTTTGCTTTATATGTTTCTTTGCTCCTTCAGGAGACATTGTTCCCCAAGACGATGGCTGTGGTGGCTCCTGACTATTTACAAAGATCTAACATGACTGATGTTTAGTCAGACCTGAAAGAAAGGGGGACAGACGGGGCAATTCCTGCTGAGCAATGATAGTCTCCACATCTCAGAAACCTCCTGTGCGCCAAGCTCTGTGTTAGCTGCAGTTGTGATCGGTCACTTAATCCTCGCAGTAGCCCACTAGACATGGACTACGATCGTCCCCATTTTACAGAGGATGGAAACGAGGCTCAGAAGGCGTAAAGCTCTTGCCCAAGGCCGTGGCTGGGAAGTGGCGGAGCCAGTATTGGCGTCAAGGACAGGAGGAATCTGAAGTCCTCGCTCTTCTTCTCCATGCCATGTTTTCTCTGTTTCATTCATAATTAAAGAGAAAAAGTCAATCCTCAACTCTCTGTAGCACAGTACAAACAGCACAGCAGGAAGCTTTTCCCTTTAACCCAGAGTTTGCTGAACTAGGCTGGGTCAAAGCTACTTTTTAGTTCCTTTTTCCCTTTGTTTTCCAGTTTAATGTCTATTGACCTACTCGTAATTACTTATTCTGTTCTTAGCTGTGTGTCAAGTTTACAGATGAATCTGTGACAAGTTTCTGCATCTGTTACTATGATTCGTTTTCTTTTACATTAGCATTACAGTTCCCATCTTTCTGTTGAAATTTGTTATTTGTTCATGCATATTCTCCAGATTTTCCATTAGAGGCTTTAGCGTATTAGTCAGAGTTGTTTTAATTTCACTGACTGGTAGTTCCAACGTCCGTGTCATATCTGAATCTGGTTGTGTTGCTTGTCTTCTCTCTTGAATTTTTTCCCCGTGTCTTGTACTTTTTGGTTGAAAGTTGGACATGGGAATGGACCATAGAAGTTGCGATAATAGTACTTATATCTGGAAATGTGTATGCGTCTTGTCTTATGAGGCCTTGATTTAGAAGAAATGCTCTTGCCCGCATTTATGGAAGCCCTGGGTTGCTCTCACTCTGACCCAGATAAGCCAGCATTCCATCTCCATCTCTCCCTGAAGGCTCCTGTCTCCCTTAGATTTCAGGTTAGTTGGTTTCCTGCAACCTCACCCCTCTAATGTGCTCAAGGAAAGTTATGATTTTGTAGATCCTCTGGTCTTTTCTTGTCACTAGGGTGTGGATGACGTTCTTTACAGCATTCTACAACCTAAGCAGCAACCAAACAGGACCCTTCTCTTTAAAGGTGTATTACTTTTCCTCAGAGCCTATTGGTCAGCAGTTGGTCACATGGCACACAGCTGGAGAGGATACTGGAAAATGTGGTTTGGATTCTAGATGGCAATGTATCCAGATAAATACTTTATGACCATGGAGGATGTGGAGAATGGTTATTGGGGGCGACTAGCAGGCTCTGCCACACCCTATCATCTTCCCAGTCTTCACGTGACTTCCTCCATTTTGGAAGCAGGAATACTGAAGTTCAGTGAAGTGATGTCCTTTGTTCTAGTCACGTGGTTCCAGATCACCCGTGCTCAGGCATGGACTCTGCATTCTGGGTACAAACCCAGTCAGTGGGAACACTGGTGAGGACAGGCACCGGGGTGCACTGCAGCTCCTCCCAGGCCCCTGCCAGGCCCACCAAGCCCAGGTCTCCCGTCTGAGCTGCCGTCTGGTCTGCATTTCTCCACCAGGCTCCACTGGTATCCAGAGGACCTTGTCAACTTCCTGCAAGCCCCCAGGTCATGCAGAGACCTGGAAGTGCCCCAACACAGTGGATGGGCATCTTGAGAGGGCAGCCGGTCCCAGAGAGGAAGGCCATTCTCCAGAGAAAGACCACTGAGGCAGGAGGATGGGGGATGCACCAGAAGATGGTAGAAGACAGCTTCTGGAGAAGACCGTGGGGTCTGGGTCTGACGGAGGCCAACTTCTCAATTGCCTTCCCCCGCCTTGAGGAGGGGTCCAAACTCTTCACCATGACCTGTGAAGCTGAACCTGACCTGGCCCCACCGCCCTCTCCAAGCTGACCTCATGGGGACGTGCCATCACTCACACCCTTCAGTCCAGCTGCACTCAGATCCTTCAGTTTGTCAAATGCTCCCAACTTTGTCCCATCTTATGGAACTTTGCATTTGCTCTTCCCTCTGCCTAGAATGTTCTTCCTGAGACATATGTATGGCTGGCTCCTTCTCTCCTTCCATTCTCAGCAGAAAAGTCACTTTGCAGAGAACGCCTCCAACTCTGTGGAAGTGGCCTCCCTGTGAATCTCCTCTCATCGCTGAGTTACTTCTGTTGTAGCAAACATCACTGTCTACAGTCGTCCTGCTCTGCTACTCATTTTATTGTGTGTTGTCTGTTTCCTAAGAGGGCAGGGAGCACGTCAGCCTTGACCCCCAGTGACCAGCAGTGTCAGGAACGTGGGACGTGACTGATTCAACTCTCCGGAGTGAAGGAAGGAACAGTGAATCAGAAAACCTTTGAGTCTGGGGAAGGAGCCCTGCTGGGTTTCCTCCTCCCGTCCGTTGCCGCCCTCCCCTCCCCAGACCTTGGGCGCCGCTGCTGCCCAGTCCCGCCGCTGAGGAGAGGGCCAGCGCCTCCCCTGCAGTTCCCGGCCCAGCGCCCTTCCCCCAGCCTGGCTCTGCCTCTCTTCCTCCTTTCCCTCTTCCTCCTCATTCCCCAATCTGTCCTCTGCTTCTCCCATCTCCTCCCAGCTCAGCGACTCCCAGACCTTGGGTGAGGAGCCCCTTTGCCACCTTGAAGTCACTGAATGCCCCCTGAACTCACCCTCCAGACTCAAGATGCTATCAGACCCAGACCAGCCTCCTCAGCCCTGGGGAAGCCCTACTTTCCGGTGAAGAAAAAAAGGTCTTTGTTCCTCCTGGGCCCTGAAGCAAGCTGGACATTTGTTACGCTGCAGGGAACCATGTCCCCCAGCGCACGTTCCTAAGTGGAGAGGCACAGATTTCCAGGCCGTCAACTCAAGTGTGTAAAATAACTGGATTCTTTTATAACTAAATATAGTCTGTCTCTAGAGCCCTCACTCTGCCTAATGGCAGAACAAAATAGACTCAATTCCAGGTGAACAGCGCCAATTCAGGGAGGGAGATGCTTTTTCTAGACAATTGAGGATCTTCCCCTCCCCTGTTAGGTGCCTGTGTGTTGTGGGTTCACACGGGGCAGGTGGGACCCTCAGCCGCCCCTCCTGTGCTGACATCTGGTGACCAGGCACAGCAGGGTCTGGTCCTGTAACCCTCAGTGTGCCTGGTGTCACGCTCCCTGACCCAGCACAGCTCTCTCTCCTGGCGCCTGGCCCTCCCTCCACTGTAGGACTTTGTCCTTTGTGGGACCCGGGGCACACCGCACTCTCCCCCAGTATACGGATGCGAGAACCCAAAGGTCTCTCCTGGGTCCTCTCTGCCCTGAGGCCCCACCAGCCTTCTCCTCTCTCCCTGCCCTCACTCTGGCTGTGTGGGTCCTCTGTGGGGTCACTGCTTCCAGAATCCCAGGTGGGAAGCAAACCCAAGTCCCCTCTGCTTTCAGAGCCCTAACTTATCAGGGGCGTCTGTCACTCTCCCTCAGGTTCAGAGCTGATGCGGGGGAGGGTGTGGGGCGCAAGGCCCCTCCTCACAGACCCTCCTCCAGTCTGTCCTCTTTCTTTTGGATTCCTTCTCTTCCCCCACCTAGAGATAATCTTGACCTACCTGGGGGCTGGGAAACAACTGACTGATAGGAGAGAAAGCAAGTCCCAGTGAGGCCCAACGCCCCTTGTCCGCAATGTCACAGCATCATACGGCCCCATGCACCAGTCAGCAACTCGGAGGGTGACTTTGGCCCATCAGTTAGAGAGTGAGTTTATGGAAAGGATCCTGGGGCATGCACAGAATGGCCGGGAGATGGGAGGTCAGGGGTGGAACAACGACCTGACCTGGCCAGAGGAGGTACCAGCTGTCTTTGCTGCTCCCCAGCACAGAGCACACCCTGGATGGGGTGGGATGAGGGGGGCTTACTTTTCTGATTCAGGTCATAATTATGTTTGCCAATCCCATCAATGGATGCAAAAAAGCAAACAAAATTGCCCTGTCACCTGTGCAGAACTTAGAATAGTAGAGAAAAGACCAGGCCCCTCTGCATGGACATGGGACAGTGACAGAATGCCCCTGTGCAGAAAGTCAGGGGGCCTGGGGCCAGACCACCACCCCGGGTCACCGTTGCCCCCTTCCAGTGTCATCACTTGGGTCTCTGGCCTCAGTTTCCACCCCTGCAGAATACAGGATGGCCTGAGGATCAGTGAGGTCACTCAGGGGAGGGCGAGCCCGGCGCCTGGGCCACAGGCTGCTCCGTGAGTGTCCAACATCACCATCTGCTGCTTGTACGCTGCGAGGAAAAGACGAAGAGGAAGATGGAAGACAAGAGGCGGCCGACTCAGCTCTGCGATCACCTGAAGCTGAACACGGACACCAGGGCCCAGCTTCCCACAGCACCGCAGAACTTCCCTCTCTCCACCGAGGGCCACACGCCCGCTCCCCGAGGAGGTGGGATCCAGGCTGGGAGCAGGTGCCCCCCTCAGGAGCCAGGGATCTCAAATAACAGTGGTTAAACAACCGAGGGCTCCCCATGACCAGTCCGGGCGCAGTTGTCAGGGGTCAGGGGTGACCCCACTGCACCCAGGTGGACCCTCCACCTTCCTCGCCAACAAAGATGGCACTCAGCCCTCCACTTTCCTCCGGGTCAGGAGAGGAAGGGAGGGCCGGCTTTAGGGACATAACTGGAAATAGCACACAGCATTTCCTCTTGCATCCCATTGGCCAGATTTGTCATGTGACCACCCCTAGCTGCAAGGGAGGCTGGGAATTGTAGTTCTTATTCTGGAAGAGCAGCTGGCTAGCTCTGCCCTGGGGGCTCTATTGCTACAGCACAAAGTAGAGGAATGGACTTTGGGGGCAGAGTCACTGCCCAAGGCTGGTCCAGAGCTTGTTTCCAAGCTTTGAGGCCACTTCCATTTATAGCTAAATATTCAAGATGAATGAAGGGAATATGAGAGAGTGACTTGAGCTGGATCAGGTGATCACGGACCATGTTAGGAAGGGAAACAGTTGGTTTCAGACAAGCTGGAATTGTATGTCCATGAGATCCACACCTAATCGGATGATACACATGTAAAATTTGAAAACAAAAAGACAAGCCAGTTCCAACTGGAAGGGAGATGGAAATTGCTTGTCAAAACATGTATGCCACGGCAGCCAGGAGAACCCACCAGCAATGCCTGATGACATTTTAAGTAGCTTTTGTGCTGCTGCACTCTCTCTAACAGTCATGGCTTTTATTATCTGTCACTATGACAGCCACTTAATGCATTTCATGATGGCCATGTGTCAACTGTCCTCCCTCAGCAATGTCACTCCAAACACTCCATTCCACAAACAGCCCTGCCCTTCCGTGCTCTCTGATACCGCCTGGGGAAGCCTGCCCTGGGGCAGACTGGCCACTCTGTGCATCTATCCCCGGAGATCCAATCGGCCAGACGCCCCTTCTCAATGTGCACACCAGACCCAGACTCCACGAGGACAAGTGCCCTCTGGAGGGAGACTTGGAATGCACAGCTAGTCTGACTCTTGTCCTGCTGAGACATTTAAAAATGAGCCTTCGCCATGTCTGCACACACAGAAGTCAGTGCTGACTACTGTGGGAGGACCAAGCTTTCTCTCTCTATTTATGAGTGATTTTTCTGCACAACAGCCTCAAACTTGCCTTTCACTTCTAGGAGCAATTGTTCACTGAGTCTCAGATAAAGACAGAATTGTCTCAAAGATACAGTCTGGGGATGCAGTAACGTGTTTCCAGCACTCAGACATCTGCTTCTTCTTTCTGAAAGAGCGTCAGCATTTGTGCAGCCAGACACCTAAGTCTGTCCTGGAGAGGCAGCCCCTGAAAGGGCCCCAGGAGGCACAGACACACACAGAGCCCTGGGCCCACATCTGGGGTGACGATCAGAAGGTAAATGCCCAGGTCAGTTTCCAATGATATTTCTGGAATGTTGCCCACCTAGTACATCACTCTTTGATTTGAAATGAGGAGATAAATTGCAGAGAGAGAGTCAGCAACACCTGATCTTTTCTCCAGAAAGGTGAGAGGACATCAGAGAAGCAGTGGTGACAAGCCAACTGACATGTGGACCCTGACGAGTGCTCAGTGATCTCTATATGCTTCCTCATCAGACTCTCCTTCAAGGTGAAGGTTCCTAAGCAGAGACTGTCAACCAAATGTTGACATGAATGCTGTGACCAGAGGAATCCTTTGTCTGTCCATAGGGGATGCTAGAGCTTGCAGTACCGTCTCCATGAGGGCATGCCTGCAGACCCGGACCTTACGAAGGGAATGCAGGAGCACATTCAGGAAGGGTCACTCCCCAGCTGATGGCCATGTGAGGAACCTGCTCTCCAGGGGTCAGCTGCTCTCCTGGACTGCGTGCCCTGGTGCTCCAGCCCAGCATGGCACAGTTGCCCATGTCCTGTTTAAAGAACTCTGGGGCTCTGCAAGGACAGCCAGGTCTCCATCATGTGGCCTTCTGCAGGTCAGTCAGTCAGGCATGGGAACTGCAGAGTCCACTCCCTCCCGCTGTCCAGGCCAGGACAAAGAGCACCCGTGTCCCATCTTGGGAACCTCCCCTTCCCAGGGAGATGCTCCATCTTGACTGGGGGCCACCTTCAGAAAGTCCTGGGGATCTAGAAAAGCAGCAGCCAGCTGACCCCAAAGCCCTGTCTGTGGAACCAGGGAAGCTGGAATGGGGGGCGCCCAGCACCACATCAGCCCATTGCCATCATCTGCTTCTCCATGCCATCATTATTGTCACTGGCACTACAGGAGGTTGGTAAGGTGAGGGATCAGCACGCATTCTCCCCAAGCAAGCAGACAAATCATCGAGTCCGCCTGGGGCATAGATTGCACCAAGAGGTAGGGAGCAGTCCATCCCAGGTGCAGGCAGTAAGGGGGCATGTAAAGACAGTGATACAACCAACTGAAAGCTGGTCTGTTTTTATTGTCACCCCAGGCTGTCAATTCTCATGCTTATGAGTGATGCCATGCTGGGCAGATCCGTTCGGCTGTTGCATCCGTGGGACCCCATCACACAGCGCTCATGGAGACTTGCTCTGTGCCAGGATCTCTGTAATCACCCAAAATGCATTAAGTCATGGGATCCTCACAGCCACTCCCTGATTCCGGTGCTATTATTATTGCCTTTGTGTAGAGGAGGAAACTGAGGCACAGGGAGCTATGCAACTTGCCCAAGATCTTAATTCTAAGAGGTGTCAGAGCCTGGACTGATGCCTAAGGAGGCAGGGTCTGGATCCCTGCTCTTCACCTCAGCACAGTGAGGATGTGGCCCTGACCTTGTCTGGGGGATCGTCCCCAAGTCCCCTCACTCTCTTGGAAACAGGGCCAGTGCTCCTTTTCCCCTCTGGGGACCATCTCCAGACCCTGGCAGTGCCAGAGGCCATGGTGTTTCTCCAGTGTCTTCCCTCCTCAAAGGAGAAAGTCATCGCTCATCAGCATGTTTTACACATGGCTCCTAGGTCCTCATGAGCTTTATTTTCTGTCTTTGCCACAAAATCCCTTCATTTTTCAGCACAACTTTTTTCCTCTGGATCTGCACTCCTTCTCTTCCCTCCTCTTCCTCACCAAATCCCTTAGGCAGCCTGGCTAACCCCTACTCATCTTTCAATTCAGGCGTCACTTACTCAGTGAAACCTCTGCCCAGCTGGGTTAGAAGCCCTTTCTCTGTCACCACGTGCTTCTCTCCATCATTCATTCAGTAAACATTTACTGGGCTCTCCCTGTGCCAGGCACCGAGGATACAAAGGTGATGGTGGTGTGGTCCTTGTCCCTAAGGAGATTCCAGTCATGTACCTTTCCACGTTCTATGAGATTGTGGACTCTTCCATGTCCTGCTTTGTCGGAGGAGGCTGGTCCCGACTCTGCCTCAAGCATTTCCTCGCCTTCTGGTTGGATTCAGCCAGCAGGGGGGAGTTAGCAGGAGATTGGAGGGTGGGAGGAGAGAGAAGTTTGGGCATAGCTCCTGCTTCTGACCTGCTGGACTGTGACTCTGGCAGAGGCTGCATTTCTCTAAGGCCACAGATCTTATCCACAGCCACTCTCCCCAGGTTACCGGGGCGTTTGGAGCAGGCATTCCACAGTTAGCTGTCGGCTTTTCAAGGGTGGATGACAGCAAATGCCCTACTTGTCCTTCCTTCAGACACACTAGGTTAAGTCTGTAGATGTTAACCAAGCTGTGTGAACGGGTGTTAACCAGCTTTCATCCTCTGTTACTAGCCAGGCAGGGTGCCTGATCATCAGCCAGGCTAAGACTGCAGGCACTAGTCTAGCTGTTCAGAGAAGACATCCAGTGTGTCCCCATATGTTAGGTTGGCTTAGTCTTCAGGTATTTGCCAGACTGGGTCGCCTATAACTAGCCAGACTGAGTCTCTAAACATTAGCCAACCTCAGCCTTCCAACATTTCTTGGGATCATTTCCTAGTAACTAGCTGGGTTAGTGGTTCAGACATCAAGCTAGTTTATTGCCCCGTCGTTAAGCAGACTCGATCTCTAGACATGAGCCGAACTCAGGCCCTGGAGTTTGGCCACCTACTTGGATAGTGGACAAACCTACCTGTCTGGCCGCACCCCCAGTTATGCAAGCAGTGCAGGATAGTTGCGGAGAGACCAAAGAAAAGACCTGGAGACAGCGTACGAGACATGAGGGTTTACTGGATCTTACTTACGGGGAGCATCCAGGAACAGCTGGCTGGACGGAGTTGTGCACTGGAGACCGTAGGCAGAGAGGGGGTTGCTTATGTAGGCAGGGGACGAAGAGGAACTGTCCTTGGGACAGCCAACGTTCCCAGGAACAGCAGCTCATGTGGAGGGGCTCTGTGTTCCTTTAAGATGTGATGTTCTTTGAGTGAGATAAATTAAGATCCGGGTTGGCCAGGCCCTGGATCATTATAAATCCCAGATTGTTGGCGTCTTGTCCGGAAAGGGGCCAGAAGGGAACATGATTGTTATAGGGCATGTAGGCTAGTTAGGCTAGTGCCCCTACAGTACCCCTTTGAACACAGGCCCAGCCTGGCCATGCTGCTCCTAAAGCTGCAGAGCTTGGCACCTGTGTCTGCTGGAGAAGCGGTGCTGGGGGCTGGAAAATGAGCGACAAATGAAACCAGTTTCAGGGTAAAAGCTGGGAGACATGCCAAGAGGTCATGAACAGGGGGCCATGATTCAGGAGAAGTTTACAACTCTGTCACAAAGGGAGTATTGATCATTCTCAAATTGAGTCTCAGATCCTGGCCCGGTCCTCCCAGACCATTCCTCTAACAGAGCGGTTGTATTTGCTGTGGGAAATTCTCCAAGCCTGGACAGTGTCACACCCCCTGAGCGGGGTCAGCAATGCATCTGACCCGGTTCCCTCCAGCCCTGCTCTGTGTCAGGAAGGTCGCTTCTCCTGCAGAGGAAGAAACATGGTTTATTCAGTCCCAGCGTATTTCAGTGGGAACCTGCGCGGGGTGCTCCACCTTTTGTGCGTTAGGCAAGGTGGTTTGAGCTCATCACAGAACCTAAAGCTGAGCTCAGCTCAGGACTGACTCCACGAGCTGCTGAACGCTGGGCGTCCCTTTGGGGACAGGTGGTCAACCTGGCAATGCTCCTAAAGCCCCACATCCTGGGACGGCTCCCCCCAACGCTTTCCTCTAGACTGTGAGCGGGCCCAGGCAGGGGGTGGTGGGTAAAACACAGGGAGACTTAGAGCCCCGCCTGGCTGACCTTGGAATGTATCATTCACGCCCCTCCAGGCGTGAAAGACAGAAAACCCAGTTCAAACCAGCTTAGAGAAGATAGGAGATTTATTGATTCATCTAACTGAGCAGAATGAACAGAATCAGGAAAATTAGATCCAGGGCCTCGAATGATAATGTCAAGGTCCAGTGTTCTTGGTCCATCTTCGTGGCTTCATTTTCTGTGTTAGTTTATATAACGGCCACCCCTTGCTGACCGTGGCTGCTGCATTAGTTGATTTAACAATAGTTCCTCTCTTAGTTTATATAACAACAGCCCTGTGTTAGTTTATATAATGGCAGCTCCTGTATCAGTTTATGTAATGGCGGCCTCTGTCTTAGATTACATAACGGCAGCTCCTCCGTGAAGGTGGCTGCTGTGTTGCTTTATGTAATGACAGCCCCTGCAATAGTTCACATAATGGCAGCCTCTGTATTAACTTAGATAAAGGCAGCCCCTGTATTAGTTTGTGTAACGACAGCCCCCGGAATTACTTTATATAACGGGGGCTTCCCCTGTATACGGCTGCCCCATCTCCAGGCCACACCCCTGGGTTCAGATCCCGCAGAATATGGGCTCATTCTGTGACCGCCCATACAGTGCCGAGGACTCTGATTGGACCAACGTGAGTCACATGCACACTTTGAACCAATCACACGAGCCCAGGGGCTCAGGGTGCTGATTGGCCAGGCCTGTCAGCATGCTGTGAGTTGGGGGGATCCAATCAAGGACTTTTCATGGAGAAGGCTGGGCGGTCACAGTGCTGGTCCCCTGGTGCTAGGTCTTCTCACCTGCTTTCTTGGCTGGCTGAGCCCCTGGGAAACCAGGAGGTCACAGAGAAGCTGAGGCCCCATGCTGATACCCTCATAAGGAAACTGTAGCTTCTTGTTCCCTAGACTTCTTTGACCCAGTATGGGCACCATGGGAACCTGACGGCCCGGGCCCTGGACCCCCAACTGAGACCCACCCCGGGAGAAGCCTGGACCAAAGAGACTGAGTGGGGATCAGGGCTCAGCCGCAGTAGGGCACGGGGGTCTGGAACAGCCCTGGTCCCCACGTCCTGAGAATTCCCTTGGAGGGGACCCACCTTCAGGCAGAGGCTCCCATTTTGGACTTTGTGTGAGTGATTCATAACTGGTTTCCTGTTGACCGTTATACATGTGCAGTTGTTTACAGCTTGCAGTGTCTCGGCTCATTCATCACCTCCCCCCCATCCACAGAGCAACATGGCTTTGTGGGGGTCACGGCATTACCACGTCCACTCCAGGTGAGACCCGGGCCCAGGGACCTGGCCTGAGTCATGTCCCATAAGGGAGTGAGTGTCTGACATCGAGTCACAGCAGGGGTCAAGCAGATCTGAGCAGGAGGTCGCATGGAGCTTAAATTTTACAGGGAAAAGGCTTTCTCTGAAAAAATGGGTTTGTCAGCAGCCCCAAGGGTCTTAAAATGTCTGGACTCCACCTCTCCGAGCATGGGTGGTCCAGCCAGGTTCTGAGTGTGGGCTCCTCTCTTCCCAGTCCCTGCCTGTTGTTCTCTGATGGAGACACAGCACCTGCTGGATCACAGGACGAGGTGCCACCTGTGGGCTGTAGATGAAGATCACCCACTGCAGGAGGACCTGGGACGTGCGGATCCAGGAGTTGACATGACACGTGGGGATCCAGGAGGTGACATGACACGTGTGGATCCAGGAGGTGACATGACATGTGCGGATCCAGGGGGTGACATGACACGTGAGGATCCAGGGGGTGACATGACACGTGCGGATCCAGGAGGTGACATGACACGTGAGGATCCAGGGGGTGACATGACACGTGCGGATCCAGGAGGTGACATGACACGTGCGGATCCAGGAGGTGACATGACACGTGAGGATCCAGGGGGTGACATGACACGTGCGGATCCAGGAGGTGACATGACACGTGCGGATCCAGGGGGTGACATGACACGTGTGGATCCAGGGGGTGACATGACACGTGCGGATCCAGGAGGTGACATGACATGTGCGGATCCAGGGGGTGACATGACACGTGCGGATCCAGGGGGTGACATGACACGTGCGGATCCAGGGGGTGACATGACACGTGTGGATCCAGGGGGTGACATGACACGTGTGGATCCAGGGGGTGACATGACACGTGCGGATCCAGGAGATGTGAGACGTGTGTGGATCCAGGAGATGATGTCGGATGTGAAGATCCAGGATACAACATCAGATGGGAGCATGTTGTTGGAGAGATATTATCAGAAATAAAGAATCCAGCAAAGATGCTCCCAATTAAAAGATGTTTAATAGGCAGATGTTTTGGGATGCGCCTCCAGGAGGTGACTTGGGGTGGATGGGTCTGAGATGAGGCATGTCCAGTGCAGTACCGAGTGAACGTCCTGATCTCGTGAGCCCACACCATGGTCCCCTGTCTGGAATAGGAGGACACGTGCACCGGCCAGGAGCCACTGAAGGTTGTCTGAGCCACAGGAGGGCAGGGAAGGGCTGTGAAAGGAAGAGTGGAGAGCTGCCCTCTGTGCAACCAGCTGACCATGAGTGGGCTCAGGACAGGGGTCACTGTGGAAGCTACTGGTCATTCCAGGTCTTTAGAGCTGAAGGGGGCTAAGTACAAGCCACACACAGAGAGGGAAGGAAGGAGGCGGGGAGGAAGACATACGATAAACGAGAGGAAGCTGAGGCATCCACAGCAGAGTAATCTCGCTGTGGGTCAGAGGAACATCATGCCGCACACTCGTCTGTGGGCTCAAAGAACTGGAGGATACACACAGCCTCCGTGAATCAGGAACTTATGGCAGAGACAGAAGGCTCAGGGATGGAATAAGAAAACAACAAAAGATGATGAAAAATGAATTGGTGATGCTCAAGAAAGAGGAGGGAGAAAAAAAGTCAAAACATCACAGTGAGGTCACATTAACTGTGGGGGGAGGAGAAAGGATACGGATGAAAAGAGAGCAGCAACAGGGGGATATATTTGAAAACCAGACTGAACAAAAATGACTTTAAGAAGAATTAAAGAGAAGATAATTGATATGGAAGCAAAAGGAAGTACATGGTGTCCACGGCTTGTGTCCCTCATGAAGAGGACAAAGAAACAGAGAAGTGAAATATCCAGAGATATAGGTTAAGAGAGCTCTCCTGAAATCAAGGGAGGGCTGAATCCATAGATTGAAAGGGAGTAGTATATTCCAGATGAAACCAACATGGATTTATCAACCCCAGCATGTGTCCTAATTTATGAGACTTCAAAGAGAAAGAAATGGTCCTCTAAGTTTCAGGCAACAACAACAGCAAAAATAACAACAAATATCAAGTCATAGGGGATAATTCAGACTTGCTCAAGCTTGTCCAAGTGAGATGAAACATTTACAATGCAGCCATTGTGTCTGGAGGGAAGTGAGTGAAGGAGAGAAAGAGGAGAGAGACGTAGAGTGAATTCAAAGGAGGGCAAGGCCCAAATCATGTCAAGATTTTAAGTTGCAATAAGAGATTTAGATTTTAATTGTAAGTGCAACGAGAAGGGTTTGGGAAATGCTGTTGTAGTTGTCCAGGTGAGAGATGGCAATGATGGGGACTGGGGTGATAGCAAGGGAGATGGGAAGAAATGGATGGATTCAGCACATGTTTTAGAAGCAGAGTCAACAGGACTTGGTGACATCCTGTGTGTGGGTGGCGGGAGGAAGGGCAGGGCAAGAGAAAGCATGGGAGTGAGCACGTTTTTGGACTGAGCAACTGGGTTGTAGTGGTGCCGTTTCACTGAGGTGCAGAGACTGGAGGATGAGCAGTCTTGAGGGTGAAGAGTTTGGTTTTAGACATGTTAAATTTCAGTTGTCAGGAGTGATATTAAAATAATTAATAGCTGATGTTCTCATAGGAACCTACTTATAAGAAGGGGTACTTTTCCAGTTAGGGCAGATATGATTCAGTATACACAATTGATGTGTACCAGTGCTGGAGTTTCCTACTGGAAATCATGGTGTCGTTTTGAGTAGACACTGTGTTGTGTGAGTGGGAAACTCAAGCAAGAGATCAGGGCTGAAACAGAACAAATGTAGCAGTCATTGGGATATAGGAGATATTCACTGCCTGAAACAGGATGATACTTATAGAGATGCAGAGAGGAAAGTCAAGAGATCCTAGTGTTACCCGGCCCACTGGCCCCATGAGATGTTAACCACAACCCTGCTCAGAACAAGCCTAAGACATTATCTTTAGCTTACAGGAAACCACAAAGAGAGGATGGAGGAGCTGGCTGAGACATATGATTGAAACCACTTAAAACTGGTTGAAGGCAACATGGCAGTCTGACCTGACCTGACATAGACCCTGCAGCTCATTACATGCTCGTTGTAATATATTGCCATATTACAGAACGCACCCACTGGCACCATGACAGTTTACAACTGCCATGGCAACGGCAGCATATAACCAAATAAGGAAAGAAAAGAGGTAGTACCCATGCTCCGCAGAACAGCCTGCCCATCTCCCTTAATAACTATGGATATTCCTCCCCTTCATTACCTAGACCCCTTATAATAGCAGTTTATCACCCCAGGAGCTGAGAAGTTGACTTGTGAACATAGTTCCCACTTCTCCGTTCTTTGGCCGTTGAATAAAGCTTGTGCTGTTGAATGCTCAGCTTCGGTTTCATTTCAAATCTGTAACACTGAACAGAAAAGAATCCTCCGAGGAAGAAAAGGGCTGATTGTGAGTTGGAAGCCCACCTTCCCTGGGCTCTTCCTTGGGTCCCCTCTGATTGTGGGTTCAAGTCCCACGCGAGGGAAACAAAATTGGTAACACTAGGAGGCACATTAACATTGAGAAACAGAGAGGAATAGGAATGAGCAAAGAAGACTGAGCCTGAGGCGCAAGAAGATTAACTGCAAGTTGTCATGAGAGCTAGGTAAATGCAGTGTTCAAAAAAGGAGGGGGTGGTCAGCTGAGTTGGACTCTCTTAAGAGCAGTAGGATGAAGACAGAAGGAAGTCATTGGTTTGACAACCTGGAGATGCCTGGGGACTTTGACAAGAGTACTTTTAGTGGGGTGGGGTTTAGGCACTTGGCTTAAGAAGGTAAAGGGGATACAAGACATAAGGATGTGGGGCAGTCACCACAGACAGTTTGATCAAGAAGTGATAAGAAGTGGGACGGTAGCTGGAGAGGTGAGGGATCAAAGAGAGTGTTATAGTGTTTTAAGATGGCAGATATTGAGGCAATTTGTACACTGGTAGGACAGATCCAGTGTGGAGGGAGAAGCTGATGGTGCAACAGGTGGAGGAGTTACCTGAGAAGGGCTTTGAGTAGTCAGGAGGGGGAGAGCCAGGGCACAGGGAGGGGTTAGAGTCTGCAGGGGAAGGGAAACTTCGAATATTGCACCAAGAGAGAAGGCAGAGGCTGTGGGTGGGCTGAAGATTTGGTGGTGAGAAGGTGAAGGAACTATTGCCTAATTGTTTCTGTTTTCTCCATGAAATACGAGGCTAGGTCATGAGCTGAGAAAGGGAGAAGAGAAGGCACGTGAGGGGCTTGACGAGAGAAGGGAATGTATGCAAACGTTATTTCAGAGCGTGGAAATGAAGTTTACCAGGGAAATTGTTCGTGCAATTTGAGATCTGAAGACTCGAATTTACGAGACCAGTCAGCACAGCGTGTGCTTTTCCTGCAGCCCCACTCAGCTCCTGGGGCAGGTGCGGGGCATGTGGAGAGTCGGGCTTAAATTGAGGTGGTTTTGCCCAGTGAGTGCAGTTGAGGGAGAGGAGGCAAAGGAGTTAATGATGTTTGATGAGCACTGAATCTAAGATGAGCTGTGAGCGTGGGGGCACAAAGGAGATGATGGTCAGTGAGAACACGGTAGACCTGATGTTTTCACAGGGACAACAAAGTCAAAGAAATTCTGGACTGAGAGTGCTACATCATGTGGAGTGAATGGTCAGAAAGTGGCATAATTGCAAACAAGATGTCAGAGGTGGAGCGGTTATTCAAGATGCAGGATCACAGAGGCTGGGGTGGGGGTAGAGGTCTTTGGAGGGGATGATGTCAAGGAATGAAGACCAAGAAATGGGAAGGACCCTCGTGTTTCACTTGTAATATTCAAAAGAGGTGAAACCCATGTGCGGTGTTAGATGTCTGGATAGTCGTTATTTGGGGAAGGAAGGAAGGACAGTGACTGGGAGGGGACATGGGGAGGCCTCTGGGGGCTGGTGATGTCTGTGTCTTGACCCAGTGCTGCTTGCACAGGTGTTTTCACTTTGTGAAAAGTCGTCAAGCTGTTAACTTATGATTTGTGCACGTTCCTCTATATTTGTTATGATTCAATACAGAACTAAAAATATAAACAACAAAAAGTGAAGGAACACCAAGACAAAGTTACACAAATTATGGTGCAAATTGTTACAGTTGTTCCTTTTTTCTCTTAATCTCTGTTTTTAACTTTTTTGTACACATACCCCACACACAGATATATAACTGTGGGATCTCCTGAATTTTCTTTCTAAATATTCATTGTTTCGTTTCTTATAATTAAGGCTTTAATCAGTTTTCCATTAATAGTATCAACAGGGGCTTGCATTTAAAATTGAATAACTTTAATTCCAAAATTTCTGGTGGTCTCTAATTGTTCTATTTGCAGGGTTATTAGAGAATTTATTTAATGAATCAATTTATAACCTGGCCAGGGAGTTCATCCAGTCATGGGGTACAGGTTTAAGGTCATTCTCTTTGAGTCTCAAGTTCTTTGTGTATGTGTCATTAAATATAAATCCTCATCTGGAAGTAATGTCAGTGATGTAAATGACAGGCCCCAAAGGCCCCCTGTGTGCCCCGATGGTCAGGCGAATGTTCCACCCTTTCTCCTCCTCCAGGTGGCCCCAGAGTGGGGCTCCCGAGCGCCTCCCTCCTTGTCTGTATTCTGGGAGGACAACAGGTCCCTTTGTTCCTCTCCCTCAGGGCCTGGAGATTCAGGCTGGAGTCACTGGGCTTGCTGGCCAGTGGGTACCAATCCCTGCAGGATGCTATGACGATTTACACAAAAATATCACCTCCTCTGGGCCTCCTCGGTGGCTGGAGATGGCCTCAGAGCTGGCCCTGACAGGTGTTTGGAGCCGCAGCCAGAGCGCCTGTCTCTGACCCGGACCCCGGAGCTCTGCAGGCCTGGAGGCGTTTTATGCTCTGTTAAGACGTGTTTGAAACGGGCAGTCCCCCTCAGACGTGCGAACGTTGCTTACCTCCCTCTCTCTCTAACTGAACTGCACTAGTTTCTAAAAGTCCTGTTTTCCCCGCTTAATTCGATCATCATGACTTTTACCTTTATCAGTTTTCTCCAAGGTAACCCAGTCACTTCCTTTTTAACAGTCATTTTGGTGTAAATGTCCCATCAGGACTGAGGTTCAAGCGCCAACTCCAGGTCAGGCGGTTCTGCCTCAGGGCTGTTCTCTCCTCTGCTTCTCTTTGCGTAAAAGCCGCTGAGGGAGCTGGGAGAGCGGGCTGTGGGGGCTGCCGGATAAAGCACAGGACGTCCAAGTTTGAATCCCAGACAGACAACAATTTTTTAATTACAAATATGCCCTAAAAATTTCACGGGACGTTCTGATACTGAAAAATACGTCTATCATTTCCCTAAAATGCAAACTTAACTGTACATCTCTATTTTTATTTGCTAAATTGGGCAACCTTGCCCTCTCTCATGATGTTTCTCCCGGCCCTTTTGGCCTGTGCAGAGTCATCTCCAGCCCCCTGACTTTGGAAATCACAGCCAGGACGATCCCTGCCACCCCTTCGCTAACACAGCGAGCCTGCACTGCCGGCCTGCTTCGATGGAGGAGCGAGGGGGCAGGAAGGGCGGAGGTAGTGAGGCTGGTTGATCTGTCAGAAGGAGTGTCTCCCTGGCTCGAGGCTCCGTGGGGCCCCTTTGATGGGCCCGCCTGTGATCCCGCCCACACCTCTGAGGGACCGGATTCGCCTTGAGCTCAGCAACGCGTCTGGCTCATCGCTGCACGCCTGGATGGTGGGTATGCGTGGGGGCGCCTCTCCCAGGAGCTGAGCAGCAGGGGGGCCTGGGGTGAGCAGGTCACTTTGAGAGAAGTGGTGAGTTGTGGAGGTCACAGAGGGTGGCCAACCCGTGTGTTGACATCCTGCTCCTGTGATACCGTAGGTCTTCAGGAAGACAGCCCGGCCCGCAACCCTTTAGCTTGCTCGGGAACCCAGCAGGGGAGGAGCTCTGAGCCGGGTGACATGTCAGGAACGGGGAACAAGCTCCATGGAGAGCTGAGACAAGGCAAGGCAAGTGAGTGTTGGTGGAGAAGTTTCACTGCCAGGGCAGCACGGGTCAGGATCCTGGGACTTAGCCAAACCTGCTAGAAGGGCCAGAAGGTGGACCTGGCCAGTTTCTCGTGTCCATTGTCAAGGTCTTGCCCCTTGACGCCCCTTTCGACCTTTTTACTCAAAGTTGCTGCCTCTGTCATGGGTTTCAGCAGTTGACTTTGAAACTCCAAAGCTGAGGGTTGTTCACTGGGGGCCCAGCTGAGTGGGGATGAGTGGAGCTGGAGGAACTTAGCCAGGTCACACAGCTCCTTCGTTTGTTCCACACGTTGATGAAGTATCCGGCATGGGCTTGTCCAGTGCAAGGGTCCCCAGTGGATATTTGCATATGCATGTTCATAGCTACATTATTCATAAGAGCCAAAAGTGAAAGCTCCCCAAGTGCCCATGGATGGATGCGTGGGTAAGCAAAGCGTGGTCCATCCATATGGTGGAATATCATTCAGCCTTAACAAGGAAGGAAATTCTGACACATGCTACATGAATGAAGTTTGAGTACATTATGATAAATGAAATAAGCCACTCCCAAAAGGACACATTCTCTGTGATTCCACTCATATGAGGTCCCTAGAGGAGTCAATCTCACGGAGGCAGAAAGTAGGAGGGTGGGCACCGTCCCGCTGGATGAAGGTCGATGGTGGGGATGGTTGCACAACAATGTGAATGCACTTGACACCACTGGACCGTGCACTTAGAAACAGTTAAGATGGTAATTTTATGTTATGTGTATCTTACCACAATTAAAAATAATTTTAAAAAGAAAATAAAAATCAGTGTTATTATGTCCATGGTAATATCTCCTTGTCTTATATGTATAAGTGTGTACAAGCCTTTTAATTTTATTTCTTCTGTAATTTTATTTATTTTTCAAACATTCTTCAATAAATCATTGCACAGTCAGGTGCCACATAACAACGTTTTGGTCAACGACAGACCGCATGTATAGCTGTGGTCCCATAAGGTTAGTACCACAGAGCCTAGGCATGCAGCAGGCTGTACCATCGAGGTTTGTGTAAATACACTCTGCGATGTTCACACAATGATGAAATTGCCTAGTGACGCATTTCTCAGAATGTGTTCCTGTTGTTAATTGATGCATGGCTATAATAAGGAAACAAAATGTTGGCAACGTTTGTTGGCAATAAATGTTGACAAACGTGTTTGTTTAAAAGTGTTGTGTTTAGATGTTTGTGAAGGTTGCACTGGTCATCTCGGGCGACGGCTGAAAGCTCTCTTTCTAAATAAGCAGGTGGACGAGGAAAGCGAGATGAGTGTGAAGATTCTATGGTGGCCTCGAGTGCCACAAACTCAGGCATTCCCTGAAAGCCGGCGCTGGCAGCCCCTGGGAACGAAGGAAGACAGAACTAGGGGGCGGTGAGGGGCCACGGGACCTCTCAGAATCCCAGCTTTCCCCTGTCCCAGCCCCTGTGTTCAAGAAAAGGCTAATATTCTGCTGCCAATGTGTCCTCCCTTGTCCTTTAAAGAAAAATCGAGCTGTGATGTTGCTTCTGTCCCCTTGAGACCCCTCAAGGGAGAAGGGGGTCCCCACACAAAGCCCTGGTGAGGGTCCCAGCCCCCAGATCCTGACCGGGACGGCCCTGCTGGCGGAGGGTGGGGCTGTTCAGGCTGCTGCAGTCCTCATGGACATGGGGCCTCAGCTGGTGCAGGCTCCAGGACGGATAGCAGTTCCTTCCCCTGACCAGACCCTGTGAGGGTCCTACCGACTCAGGCTGCCCCGAGACTTGGGACACCTAGGGTCATCGTGGTGCTCATGGGAGCAGCCAGGCCCACCAGTCCTCTCAAAATGTGGTTCTCAAGGCTGATTACATTCTCGTGTCTCCCCTGAATGTGGATGGATCTCAACGCGCTGTCCTCGGTCTGCTCTCCATCTGAGCTCTGCAGGCTTCAACCAGCAGAGGGGCGTGCAGCCACCAGGCGCAAGTGCATTTGTTAAGGAGCTGAAACCATACAATCCCCTTCCTGGTCCATGTCCCACACACCCTTCTCTGGCATTCTGAAAATGCATATGTGGTCACACACCCTACACTCACGTACATACACGTGCATGCACAACACACGTACCCTACACACGTGTACGTGCACACGCATGCTCACTTAGTTCTCTCCAATATAATTTAGCATCCAAACTGTGACAATTTAGAGACCGGAAGGGGCCACTCTTTCTGTTTACATCATGTCCACAGATGCCCACCAGGACTGCCCTGGGCCCACCTGCACGTATGTTTTTCCACCAAGAGAGTCCTTCACGGTCTACTTCCTGCCTTTTTCTCAAAACATCTTTTCACCTCTCTCCTCTCCCTCTGTGTTCCAGCCACACTGGTCTTCTCCCACCTCAGGGCCTTTGCACATACTCTTCCTGTGACTGAGACACTCTCTCTTCTCCTGGCTCATTCCTACTCACCGTTTAGGTCTCAGCATACATGTCACTGCCTGGGAAATGCATTCAATGCCCCCTCTGTCTCCATCCCTCATTTTATACTATCTTGAGGGACCTGTCTTATTTTCTTTCTAGCACGTATCATAATTTTTAATTACGCTCATATTTGTTTCAGTGGTTATTTGTTAAACGTAGGACTTCTTGTCTAGACTGTAAGCTGCATGCAGGCAGAGAACAAATGGCCGTCTTTACCCTTGTGTCTGGCACAATGCTCCCACTGGACATTTGCTGGATGTTTGAATGACTTTGTTCCTACACCTTTTTTCTCTAGGTGGAAAAGGAAGGTACAGAGAGAAGGGGATCCAGCCCCTCCAGTCTTATCAGAATCACATCCTGAGGATCATTAATTCCCTCTCCATTGACCCAAAGACTCCTATTAGAGTCCGGTCACCCTGCCTAAGCTTGGACCCCTTGTAGGCCCCTTCCCTGGGGAGCAGTAACTCCGCCATTGACCTGGACAGGGCAGGGGTGGCAGTCCACGCATTGCCCTCTGCCCCCTGCTCGTGTGTGTGTGTGTGTGTGTGTTGGGGGGAGGAAATGTGGTCCCACTTCCACAAGACAGGCCGGGAGATGACAGATCCACCCTGAGGAGGCGCTGGCCCTGGGGACGGGATTCTGTGCTCCATCCCAGCCCAGAGCGCTGGGTGACGATGATGGGCATAGTTCAGCCTCACTGAGAACAGACTTTACTGTCACCACTGAGTCCTGATGCAGCGCCCTCTATCCTGTGAAGGATCCTAAACTCCAGGACATCCCATCAAATAAGCCCAGAATAGCAAGAGGGGTTAATGAGCCTGTGAATTAGTTTATCTTGGCAGAAAATAGAAATGCAAAGTAATGGCAGATTTGAAAAAGATCGTTAGAGGGGAGATGAAGAGAAGAAAATAAGATCAGCTTCGCCTCCCTGGCTAAATTCCCTGGAACGTGGCTGAGCTTCTGTCCCACAGGATGCCCGAATGTGGCCCGGGGGGCACCGTGCCAGGTTCTCGGTTGGCAGTGGCAGCAATGACTCATTTTAGATTAGAAGCCATTTCACTTTCCATCAACCACATTGAATCTGTCAGTTTAAAAGAGGGAACAGTCTATCTTGCTCTTCACTATCTTTTAGCTAATTCTTTCCTTTTTTCAATAAGTCTACTAGTTCAGGCCCATTTCAGTAGCAAGTGACAGAATTCTAACTCAAACTGGCTTGAGTGAAGAATAAAGTCTATAGAGATCAGTGAGTTTGCCGTGGACCACGGGAATGGCGGGGTTTCCTGTCCCCTCTCTCTGTTCTCTCATCTCCGATTTCCTCCCCTGATCACTGAGCTCCTGCAGGCGGCAGGGGCCCCGGGAAGGTGATGTTTACTTGCAGCCTCGCCCACCCCCTGCCTGCTGGTCCCTCCTGCAGACGTGGAGGCTGACTCAGGCCTCTGAGAAGGGCAGAGCTGCCTCTGGGTATAAAGTCATCACAAATTCTGATCATGTGGGACGGACGAAGCTTCCGTGGTGCTGCCGGCTCTCCTCTGGAGATGACCCCCAGTGGGAGCAGGAGCTGGGTCTGACCCCCGGCCCTGGGCCCTCACCTTGGCTTGGTGAAACCCACTCAAATGTGTGCATTTTCCTTAATTTATGAGGAAGTGTGCTGGGACAGGTCAAGAAACTCTACTCCTGGAAATGTGGTTATTAAAAGTGATTTTCGAAAGTGTGATAGCCTCAGGGAGGGCTCTCGTTCTCTTGTACAGGATTCGATTATAGGTCCTGGGGCGTGGATTCTGCCCACCCATCCCCCAGGACACCCTAAGACCCCTTCTTCCCTCCATGCTCCAGACTGAGCCTCCCAGACTCAGTGGTTATGAGTGACTGGGCTGACTCCCTCCCAGGGCTCCTGTGGTTTCTTGTCCACTTGAGATGACGCCCACACTGTCCTGTGGCCTGGCCCCAGCTGCCTCTCTGATGTTGTGCCCACCGCGCCTTGGTTTACTCTGCTTCAGCCTCTCTGGCATTCCTGCGGATCCCTGAACAAGTCATGCTCACTCCTGCCTCAGGGCCATTGCACTTGCCGTTCTACCAGCCTGAAAACTGTTCCAACAAACCGTATCCATCCAGTCAGCTGCAGTGTCACCTCCTCAGAGAGGCCTTCCTTGACCTCCCATTTCATGTGGCCTCCTCACACCAAGTTGCACTCACACCTCCCTCTCTGATTTCCTTCATCGTGCTTGTCACTCTCTGAAATTATTTTGCCGATTTGTTTAGAGAGTAGTTTCTGAGTCCACCAATTCTGGAGTCAGATGCCTTCTCTGAACCTGAGCATCACCACTTCCTCTGTGACCTTGGGAAAGTGACTTGGCCTCTCTGTGCCTCGGTTTTTCATTTATGGATTGGAGATAATGAGAGCACCTACCTCAAGTGTTGTGGCATCCACTGGGTGATTTAATGCATGTGAGGTGTTTAGAATAGTGTCTGGTGCACAATAAGTGTTTACTTATAGAATTACTCCAACTGTTGCTTCCTCTACTGCTAATCCCATTATGACCACCATCATCACCACCATCATCATCATCATCATTATCTGCTCGCAAAAATATGAGCTCAGTGAGAGCAAAGATCTGAACTGCTGTTCACTCTGCCCGGTGTCTAGAACAGTGCCTTGCGTGTAGCAGGCATATACGTATTTATTGAAAGCATGTGGAGTTAGTAAACGAGTCCATGTGCAAACACTCCAATTATAGCGGAATTCTGCTGCAGTGCGAACACTACGTGGAATAGACTGCTGATTGCTGGAGCCTGGATGTCACAGCATCAAAAATAGAAACCGCCCTTTCGCCCACTCTGGATGCTCTTCTAGCCTCGCCTGCGCTCCCGGCACCTCTGACTCATACGGGCTCCCTGTTGCCTCATTGATTAAGTGCCCAGGCCCATTAAGTGATGGATTTTGCATCAATACCATCCTGCCCTGGGTGCAGGCCTGGGCAGGAAACCTCTCTAAATAAAGACATCTAATGGTGAGTGTGTGACCCTGGTGAAGGCAGGCGGGGGAGGGAGCTTCCGTTTCATTAGCTGAGGCCAGAAGGGGCCAGGCGGAGGAAGTGTGGGGGCTGGAGCCCGCACTGCGCTCTGAGGCAGAGAAGCCTGGCTCTGGGAGCTGCCTGTGGGCTCTGCGAGGCAGAGGGGTGTGGGAGCTGACTCGTGAGTCGTCCTGAGGCCACGCAGAACTACAAAGGAGGGCAGAAAACTCAGCGCTCGATTTTCCCGCCTGTCTGCCTGGAGGCCACAGGGGAGACGGGGCGAAGGAGTAGCCGTTTGACAGTGCCTGGCAAAGAGAGGAAACCAGATTATTTTGTTCATAAAATTCAGCGCATTGGATTGCAATGGGAATTCAGCTTATGTGTTATTAGTAATATTCTACTAATCCAGAAAAAGAAAATAAGAGAAATATCTCTTTCATACTTGCAACCAAAAGTCATCATTCGTAAAATGCTTTTGTTTTTCTAGATATTTATTTGTTGATTGCTAATACTCTTGCAGAGCTTATGTACCAACAACTGAGGCAGAGCTTTCCTCAGACTTGTCTTCTGCGTGCTGTGGAAGTCAAACGCACTCTCCAAGATTTCAGGGTGCATGGTCTCCTCTGGCCTGGAGCTCCCCTCACTACGCTCAATTCGTCAACCCATATGCCCTGTTTCTGTTCTGCCCATAAAAGGCCAGAGTTGGGATTCAGTCCATATTTTCCATGAAAGAAAGAAAGGAAGAAAGGGGAAGGAATGCAGGGAGGGAGGGAGGGAGGCAGGAAAAAATTGGTTTGCCCAAGAGCACCCAGCGTGTCCCTGCAGCTCCAGGGCTCGCAGCCCGGCCCTTTGCTTCCCACTGGGTGTTCCTGCCCATCGCCTGGCCGCTGGCCGACCTTGCTCAGTTATCAGAAATGATCCCACGTAAACTTTAATAAATTAACTCATGCGACATTTCTTTTTTCTACCCCATAGCTCTTTCGCCATTCCCTCAACATTGACTTTACAAACCTATTGCCTCCGGGGAAAGCTGATTGTGTGCAATAATTGACACACGTGTTTTGCTTTTACTTTGAAAGATTCGCAGTGCAGATTTGGAGGACTGTTCGGTTAGTTTCAGGCAGTTTTTGCCATCTCCAAATTAAGTAACACCGGCCAATCTGGATGATGGTAAGATGAGGTTTAGACAGGAAGCAGGAAAGAAGGGCCTTGTACACTGACCCTGCAGCAAGTAAATAAGGTGGCAGCGTCTGAGAGGAAGGAGGACCTGGCCTTCCTCCAAAGTGGAGCTTTGGAGGCAAGGAGTCTCCTGTGTCCCTGGTGCCTGCAGAGGGGGCTGTGTCAATGGAGAAAGCTGCACAGAATCCCCCACATTCCCAGAGTGTCAGTGAAGATGGTTTTTTGTGACCCCAAGGGGGTCCTAGGCTGGAGGAGGTAGAGAGAGACCTATGTGCACATCATAATCAAGATGGTAAGTTGGAAGCAGTGACCTGCATAGACCAGTGACCAAGGTGAACACAGAACAGAGTGACCAATCATCGCGGACCCATGGACTCAGCATCAGGCCGCATGCCCCCCGCCCCCCCCAGGCCTTGGCCCTACACGCGCTCCCTCCCCACTGCAACCTGAGGGTGGAGTTGGGGAGGGACCCTTTGACTAACCCAGTGAGCTGGTCATTCTCTGTTTGCTGGCCTTTCAGCCCTGCTCTCTGATCCAGGAGTCTGACCCATGGACCAGATCCTAAGGATGCCACTGACATCCGCTTCCATTGAGTTTTGCCAATGGGCAGACCCCGTAGGAGACTGGGAGGCAGGAGGGGGGTGGGGCTAAGTGACTTCTTCCCCTTCCCTTCCTGCTGTGTCTGCGGTCCTGGCAGCCTTGCCTCCCTCCAGGACCACTGCCTTCTCTGGGCTCCATGGCCCTCTCTCCTTCCTGTCCCCTAGGCCTCAGGGACAGGATGGCCTCCTGCCCTTGCTTGTCCCTGGTGTGTCCAACTCCCTGGTGGGTTCCCTGTACCCTGCCCACAGCTCTGACGACAGCTCTTTATTAAACCATCCCTATGAACCACCTGAATTGGATTCCCTTCCCTCAGGACCTCGACTGGTGCCCTAAAGAAAGTCTGCACCGACGGAGATGCACTGATGGACTGAGATGAGGTTTCTCACTCCCAGGAGGAGTAGAGACCTGAGGCAGGACCTACACAGACTCACGGACACAGAGTTCCTGTTGTGCAGTCCTGAATATGTGGCCTGGGGACACACTTGCCCCTTTCTGCCCAAAGCCATACTCCTGGATCCCCCAGGAGTGGGCTCAGAACTGCCTGAATTCCCAGAGATAAGTTGTGATTGACAGGTACCCACAATAAAAAATGCCACGACTCACAGAGAGATGAGCAGACTTGAAAGAGAGTCTGCAGAGACAGAGCAGACCCAAGTCCCCTGAGTGCTGGCCTGGGCTGTCTGCCTTTGCTTGGACATTCCCCAAAGCTAGAGGACATAAGCACTCATTAACACCGTGGAAAGTATTAACCATGGTGACTCCCAGAACCTTCCTAGTCGAGTACTCAGAGCAAAGGTTTAGGGAACAAAAATCTGCACTTAGAGCCCGCTGTCCCCTGGGCTGTTTCTGACAGAGACAGTCTGCAACCCACACCTGGAGAAACAGGTCCCTGGTTCGCCGCGCACTCCCCAACAAGAGCCACTCATCACCCAGGTTGTCAGGAGGAGGTGGTGTCCTTGGGTATATTTATATGGTAAACATCCTGGGAATTTGTAAGTGGCAAGGACAGCTATCATCACAGTGGTTTTCCTCACGCTGTCACATTTGCCTGGAGCGTTAAATAGCCTCGTCCACAGTCACAGCTCTTGTTAGGAAGGACAGTGTTTTTACTTCAAGAAGGCTTCAGAATCAAAGCAGAACAGGATCCACTGGTGAGGCAGCATGTGCTTCCCCTCTGTTATAAATGACTTGGCCTGACAGAGAGTATTGAGTCATTAATACAGAAATGGTGGCTCCATTTCAGTGCAGTTCTTATAAAGTGGGAATTGGAAAAAAAGGTCACAAGGAACTTTTTTTTTTTACACATCTCTGTGTAAAGATGAAAGGAAACCTAGAACAGAGATCCAAATGGCCAGGAGGTGGAGGAGAAGGCAGAGGAGGAGGGAGAGAAGCCATCCCTAGTGATGGTGACGGCCGGGGGGCGGTGCAGAGCAGAGGACGCCGATCCCCCAGATCCCATAGTGGAGCTTTTTCCAGGTTGGACTCTGGTTCTCACTGTGAAGTTTGCAGACATCAAGAGCCAGCTGCTCAGAGCAGAAAGTGAAACCACACATCCGTCCTAGAGCTGGCACAGGCAATGCTCCCTCGCTCTGTTCCAGCCCAGAATAAAGAGGCCTCCAGCTTCCCTGGCCTGCTTGGCCCTCTCCAGGGTCCTGAACGCATCCAGCCAGGGAGAAACACCTGGTTCTCTAAAGCTCGAGCTCGGTGAACCCGGCCTTGTTATTAAGCTCCTATTGTGTGTAAGGCAGTATGTGGGGCACATGTAGTAAGTGAGACAAAGTTGCCAATGTTCTCAGGAGGTAGAAATGGAAGGAATCCATCCAAATCCAGAATAGTCTTGTACGAGTTCTATAAAGGAGCCACAGGAAGAGAGAGTAACTCCAAGGTAGGGGCTTGAAGCAGACCCTGAAAGATATGGTGTCAGTCAGGATCCAACCAGAAACAGATGGCACACCCGGGCTGAGGGAGCTGGGGGTTGGTTAATAGAATAACGGTCCACAGAGGTGCAGGCAGCAGGCGCGGGAACGCAGAGCTAATGCCAGGATCCCTAGGCTAGAAAGGACGAGGGCTGAGCATGTTTACTAGAACCTGGGGTGAGGGAAAGAGACAGAGAGAGAGACAGAGAGAGACAGAGGGATAGGGAGAGAGAAAGGGAATTCAACTTGCACCAAACATGTGACCCCACAAGGAGCCGGGAGGTTTGTACTCAAACACCCCTGCCCTCCCTCCCAGCCTCTCACCAGGCTCCCTATTGGTTAAACCTGACCAGAAGCCAAAAGGCAAAGGACTTTGACTGTTGGAGCACATACAGGTGAGCGGTGCCATGGAAAGAAGGAGGAGCAAACAGAACTCTGCACAGAGGTGGAGGGTTTCAGCAGACAAAGAGGAAGGAAAGCACGCGAGGCACAGCAGGGGGAGGGAAAGGCACCCGCAGGGAGAGCCAGGGCCCAGCTGGCAGGAGGAGGTGGGCTGTCAGAGAGCAGAGTCCTGAGAACAGACCACAAGGACCTGAGACACCAAGAAAACCCCTCAAGATGAGTCATGCTTCACCTGAACCAGCCCCAGGTGGGTCCACACTGACCAGAGGTGGCTCCCTCTGTGGGGAGTTCCCATTGTGTCTCTCTTATCCCTCTCATATGTCTGCACTGATCTGGGATGTTCCCCTAGTTCCCTGAGGTGTCTACATTGACCGGGGGTACCTCCCAAGTTCCCCTGGTGTATCAACACCGACCTGGGATGTCCACCTACATCCAAAGTGTGTCTACACTGCTAACCTGGGATGTCTTCTTATACTCCAGGTGTGTTTACAATAACCAGGATATCCTCCTAGTTCCACAGGTGAGCCTGCACTGACCTAGGGTGTCTACTTGTTCCACCAGTGTGTCTACATGGCTGACCTGGGATGTCTCTTTCCTTCCCCTGGTGTGCGCACACTGACCGGGGATGTCTCACTTGCTCCCCTGCTGAGTCTACACTGACTGTGCTCCCAGCACTGACTGACCTTCGTCAACTGAGAAAAAAATCACTACAATTCAAACAGCACATATTTATTTTGGCAACTAGAATTGTAATTCGGGAGACACAGATTCAGGTAGAAACCCAAACAGTGTCCCACCTGGGAGTAAAAGTCAGGGCTTTTCAGGGCAGAGAAGGGAGGCTGTATTACAGAGAACGTGAATTAGAGGTGGAGGCAGAGAGCTGGTCTTGGCTAAACGTTCATTGACTGTTGACTCTATCCTCAGAAAGTCCACCATCCTCAGTCTTTGTGATCGGGGTGTCCATTCTCCTGCCGACTTCTCAAACAACGGCTTGTAAACAATTGCCATTTTGGCCCAGTCCAAGGCTCAAGACAGCAAGGTGGTTTCTCTGAAAAGCAGCTCTGACTCCGTTTTAAAATGGCTCCACTAATGTCAATTTTGACATCTGGGATTATGTTTATTTACCTACTTTTGTCTTTATTGACTTGGTTATCTCTCTATTTCCCCTTGGGTGTCTACACTGGCCTAGAATGTCTCCCCAGTGTCTATGCTGTTTGAGATTATTCCCTCAGTCCGCTGTGTGTTTACACCAATCTAGGATGTTTCCTAGTTGTTCTCATGTGTGAACACCGACTTCGATGTCTCCTTTGTTCCCATTCTATGTCTACACTTTTCTGGGATATCTCCTTAGTGACACTAAGGTACTTGGGTCTACACTGGCCCAAGATGTCTCCACAGAACCTCTGCTGTGTCTACACTGACCCCAGTTGTCTCCTTTCTTCCCCTATTTTTACTGACCTGGGATGGCGCGCTGCTTCCCCACGTGTGTGCACACAGACCTGGTGGTCTCCCCAGTTCCCCTGTTGTGTCTACACTGAGCCTGTGGTGTCTCCCTAGCCACCCCTGGCCCTACACTGGCCACATGAGCACAGTCATGTCTTGCTAGAGAAACAGCCTGGAGCAGGTGCTCAGCGCCCTCCCTGCCCGTGAGCCCACTGTGCTCAGGCGGGAGCACCTGCTCCAGGTCTTGAGGCATCAATCCAGGACCCTTTCCTGCCTGCGAATCTATTTCAGACAAAACCTCTTACATCAGCAGCGTAATGAGCCACCCCTGCTCCAGGATCAAGCCCTCCAGGTGATGTTGATTCTGCTGTTCTCAGTTCAGCTTGTGGAGGGAGCGCAAGGCTTCCTGGGCCTGGAGCATGGCCGGTGGGGGCATGAGCTGTGGGAGGAGGCCAAGCTCTTCTTCCAGCATCTGGAGAACAACCCCCTTTCTCCACGAAGGAACCTCAGTGCCCATGTCCAGGTGATCCCTGGACACCAACCCACATTGAAGAGGAGCAAGTGGGGCCAATGGTCACAGAGAAAGGCCTGCCCGAGTCTCAGACACCCCACCCTGCATCTCAGGCTGCAGCCAGGAGGGGTTCAGGCACCACCCACGGTCAAGGTCTCTGAGGACCCCCAGGTAAGGCCCTCCCAGGTGAAGATCCCCCAGGTGAGGCCCCCCATGAGCTGTCCTCTGGTGTCAGAGCCCAAGGACTTGGCGCGGGGGCAGGCCTGGGCCGCGGGGCCAGCTGGCAGGGAGGCTGCAGTGTCCCCTGCTCTCCCCTCAGCCTGCTCTCTGCCTGTGGGAGGGGGCTGCACCTGCTCCTGCACCAACAGTCAGAACCTGTCCTCTGTCCCCTGGGGAACTCAGGGCTGATGTGGGGTGGGGAGCACACTCCGTCCACGGTTCCCACTGCACGACTCACCAGGGGAGTGGCTTTGCAGTAAGTGCACCTGAGTGTGGCGGAGCCGCCCAGGGCTGCCCACACCTGCTGTGTGTCACCTGCAGCTCAGCCCCAGGAGGAGTTTGCTCTGCTCTGTGGCTGTAACTTCTGGTCTGAGCTACAGAAGGAGGAGAGAGGACGTCAGGAAGGAGGAACTGAGCTCCCGTGGGAGAGGCTCAGAGGTTTCCAGATGCAGAGCAGGCCTCTGCCTCAGAGCAGAGCCTGAGGTTGGAACCACAGGTGATTGGCTTCCTAAGTGCCAGCCCTGCGGGGGCTCCAGTTGAGGAGCAGCAGAGCCCCGACTGCAGGGGTTGCAGTCCTTTCTTGCACGGCAGATGCTGGTGCAGAGCTGGAGGCTGTGAGCATGCAAACAGCAAATACAGCATCTGAGGGAATCTCCCTGCACCTCGGTGGCTCCTATCTGAGCTGTCAGATGGAGCCCTGACCCCTCATCTGGAGGGGCTGTGGGTGTCTGCTCTGCCCCAAGCCTGCAGTAGGGAAGTGAGGGGAGGTCTGGGGGGTAGCAGCTGGAGCAGGTGTCCTGGGCACCTACCTGCTCAGGGGCCAGAGGGGCTGCGGGAGCAGGGGCAGCTGGGGGGAGGGGACAGGGGCTCAGCTGGGAAGGAGGACTCTCAGGAAGGCAGGAACCCTGGGGGATGTGGGTGGGCTGTCTGCAGAGCTGGGCTGACGGGAGCGCTGGGGAGGCTGAGCTGGGCCAGCAGGGGAGGTGCCTCTCACAGTCCCATGGAAGGGCTGCTTCACAGGGTGGTGAGCTCCCCGTCACTGGAGGGTTCCGGCAGAGGTGAGGTGATGGAGGTGCAGTCAGGGAGCTCCCTCCTCGGGTCAGGTTCTCTGATGGTCAGTGTTTAAAACGGCATCTGGGGAGAGCTAACATTCAGGGCTGGCCCTCCCCACAGAGTCTGACTCAGGTTCTGGGGGCCTGAGGACCCTCTGCCCCTGCAGCAGCTTCCAGCTCTGAGAGTTGTGACTCGTGGGGTCTGCGGGCCCCAGGCCTGGACCGGCCTCACGTCCTTCTCCTTGTAGGTGGGGCTCCAGGAGGACAGGGGTCTCCCGCCTCGATTCTCCACGGGATCCCAGCGCCTGGAAAGGCTCCCAGCTCTGGGTGGACTCTCACAGAGGGCCTGTTGACACAGTGAATGAACAGGGAGGTCTGCCCTTCCCTCTCCCAGCCCCTGGGCTAGGAGATGAGGAGCCCTAACCCGGGGCCTTGAAGGTCCAACCTGTGGGGTGAGCCCTGGACGGCGACAACCCCAGCGCAGGAAGCCCCTGGGAGGAGCCTGGCCCCCAAGCCACGGTGTCATCCCTCAGGAGGGTTCTCCTCACCGTGACAACTAAGGACACACTGTCCAAGTCCCTCCTTCCCTGGGCAGTTGGCCGATGGTCAGTGTTCTGAAATCAAACTCAAGCTGGGAGCAGCTGTTGGCACGGGGTGCTGTGTTTGATGACTGTTGTCAGGCACGAGGTTTGTTTCTGATTCTCACGTGTGGGGGTCGGCCCCGTGGCCAAGTAGTTAAGTTCTTGCGCTCAGCTGCGGCAGCCCAGGGTTTCTTCTGTTCGGATATTGGGCGTGGACATGGCACGGCTTGTCAGGCCTCGTTGAGGCGGCGTCCCACATGCCACAACTAGAAGGACCTACAACTAAGATATACAACTATGTAGCGGGGGGATTTGGGGCAATAAGGCAGAAAAAAAAGGACTCATGTGGACCCTGAGCCCCCAGTCCCTGTGTGCACACATGGGGGCCGGCAGAGGAGGAAGTCCAGGGAGTCCTGTCCACAGGGCAGCCCCCTGGGCATCAGCCCTCTGTCAGGACAGGGTCTGGGGGATGGTATTTGGGGGAGCAGGCACTCAGGTTGGAGCAGGGTCCCGCTCAGGAAGCTGACACTGCTCCTCGTGCTGGGCCACTGGGAAGGATGCAGAGATAGCAGGACAGGTCCAGTCCTCTGGGAGGGGTCCTAGCAGGACCCTGCAGCCTCCCTGGGAGCAGGCCAGCTCACTGCACTCAGGGGAAGCTGTGCTGGATCCTCCAGATCCCACAGGAAGTGATCCTGGAGCTTGCTCTCTGCTGGTCACGGTGATGTCAGGGCAGGTGCAGAGGAGCGATGGCCCACGGGCTCCATTGTCCAGGCCAGGTTTTCTCCCCTGTAATTATCCTGTCAGCGGGGGAGCGAGGAGCCTAGGGGTAGGATTCCTTCTGAATTGGGATTCCCAGAATGCTCGGGGGGACTGACTGGAGCCCCAGGCAGGTGGTGACCTTGACCCCTCAGGTGCACTTGAACTTGGCGTCCCAGGGGGTGACAGCCACCCCACCTGCTGCTGCTCAGGGCTGCCCTGGGCGGGGCGGCTAGCTGCACCTGCTGTTTGCGGACGGACAGGACCCCAGGAGGCTGAGCAATCTTAATTTAAATGATTCAGTAGGAAGGTGGAAATCAAGCTGGAGATGTTCTGCTTAAGGACAACACATTTAAAGGCCCATGGATTATTTATTCCCTTAATTTCCCCTCGAATGCAACCCTCAGTCTGTATTATTAGATTTTTAATGACTATTAACTTCTAACATGAAATACCCGGGTTTCTCAGTTTTCACTGAAATGCCGGGGGCGGGAGGGAGGCCGCACTCCTGGGGCTCTAAAGGCCCTGACCTCCGGGGACAGGGACGGGTCCCAGATTCTCCCAGAGCCCCCCGCGCAGGAGGACCTGCTCCCTCAGTGTCAGTGGGCCTTCCGTCCCCTCACCCAGGAGGAGCAGGAGGCAGGACCTGGCGGGGCTGAGGCTGGCAGATGCCCCCACTGGCCGCGGGCTCCACGGGGCTGGGCTGTGCAGGACGAGCGGGCAGAGGGTCCAGCCCTTCCGCGTGGGACTGAGCTTCCTTCCCTTTGGGTCCCATGTCCCCCTGCGCTGTGCTGAGAAGCTGACCTCCACGGACAGGGTCCGCCACCCTCCTCCTCTGGCTGCTGTCCGGTTTGGACATTGGGGCGCCAGCAGGACATCAGAGGGAGTGAGGAGAGGGAGGTGGGCGTTTATTCCGGCCCTCCCTGCTCAGGGCTCTGGGCTCAGGCAGGCCCCCTCCACCGGCCCCGCTGTCCCCACAGGGCCAGGCTCTGCTGATGTGAAGTCCTAGGACCTGGGGACCCAGAAGTGAGACGTGCTCAGTAGAGACTGCAGGGGGAGGGGTGACGGGAAGGGAGGGGCCACTTTAGACCCAGGAGGGGGGTCAAGAGGCCCTGTTACTTCAGCTCAAACCAGTAACGGGGAGGCTGGGAGAGGCCCCTCCGCCCACAGCCACGTCCTGGAGAAGAAAGCGGTGGTGCGGAGCCTCAGGGTCAGCGTTTCCTCTGGGCTGCCAGGTGGTGATTTGTGGAGGCGGGACCACGGGGTCCCCATGCTGGGGAGGCTGCTCCAGTCCCCGATTAAAGAGCAGTCCCAGCTGGGGGCTGGCTTGATTGAGGGCTCGCTCTGACATTTGCTGATCCTCCTTTAAACAAGGAGAGAGGGGTCTGAGCCTCAGCCCTTGGCCAGTGTTTGACCAGCATTTAATAAAGTGGAGGTATTTCCATGCATTTAGCTAAGTGAAAAAATGTCATTATTTTAAAGTACTTTATGCTTTTAGAGCAATTTTAGGTCCACAGCAAAACTGAGGGGGAAGGTAGAGAGATTTCCCCTGTACCCCCTGCCCCAGCACATGCACAGCCTCCCCCATCATTGGCCTCCCCACCAGATGGGGCATTTGATACGACTGATGAACCGGCAGGGACTGTCATCATCACCCAGAGTCCACAGCCGCCATCAGGGTTTGCTCTCATGTTGGACGTGCTGTGAGCTTGGACAAATGCGTAATGACGTGTATGCATCGTTATGGGATCACACAGAGTATGTTCACTACCCTAAAAATCCTCAGTGCTCCTGCCATCCCTCCTTCCCCACCCCCTGGCAGCCACTGATCTTACTGTCTCCATAGTTGTGCTTTTTTGGAATGTCACAGAGTTGAGATCGTACAGTATGCAGCCTTTTCAGATTTGGGTTGGCTTCTTTCACGTGGTGATGTGCATTTAAGCTTCCTCCATGTTTTCATGGTGTGGTAACTCGTTTCTTATTTTTCCAGCTTTATTGAGATATAATTGACATAACATTGTGCAGGTTTAAGGTGTAAACGTGTTGATTTGAAACACATTTGCAAAAGCTATCACCTCCACCACATCACATCGTTACCATTTTTTTTCCTGGTGAGAACATTTACGATCCACTCCCTTCGTAATCTTCGAGTATGCAATACAGTACCGTTAACTATGGTCACCCTGCTGTATGTTAGACCCCAGAACTTATTTGTTTCATAACTGGAAGTCTGTGTCCTTTGACCAACATCTCCCCATTTCCCTCGCTCCCCCGCAGCCTCTGGTAACCCCCATTCTACTCCCTGGTTCTATGAGTTTGTTGTTTTCATATTCCATGTATAAGTGAGATCATACAGTACTTGTCTTTCTCTCTCTGATTTATCTCACTTGGCATGATGCCCTCGAGGTCCATCCATGTTGTTGCAAATGGCAGGACTTCCTTCTTTCTCATGGCTGAATACTGTTCCATTGTACATACATACCACTTCTTCATCCATTCATCTGTTGATGGACACTTAGGTTGTTTCCATATCTTGGCTATTGTGAACAATGCTGCAAGGTACCTGGGAGTGCCGACATCTCTTTGAGACCTTGTCTTCATTTCTTTTGGATGTATACCCATAAGTGGGCTTGCTGGATCATATGGTAGTTCTAATCTTAATTCTTTGAGGAGCTACCATACTGTTTTCCATAGCAGCTGCACCAATTTACATTCCTGTCAACAGTGCACAAGCGTTCCCTTTTCTCCACGTCCTCACCGACACTTATCTCTCATCTTTTTTCTGACAGCTGTTCAAACAGGTGTGAGGTGATATCTTGTGGTTTTCATTTGTATTTCCCTGATGATTAGAGATGTTGAGCATCTTTTCATGTGCCTGTTGACCATTTGAATGTCGTCTTGGGCAAAATGTTCAGTTCCTCTGCCCATTTTTTAGTGAGATTGCTTTGTTGTTGTTGTTATCGAGTTGTATGTTCTGATGTATTTTGGATATTAACCCCTTATGAGATAGATGATTTGCAAATATCTCCCATTCTATAGGTTGCCTTGTCATTGGTTGGTTGTTTCCTTTGCTGTGCAGAAATGTTTTAGTTTGATGTAGTTCCACTTGTTGATTTTGCTTTTGTTACTTGTGCTTTTGGTGTCATGCAAAATCATTGCCAAGATCTATGTCCGGGAGCTTTTTCTCTGTTTTCTTCTAGGAATCTTATGGTTTCAGGTCTTATGTTGAAGTCTTTAGTCCATTTCAAGTTAATTTTTGTGAGTGGTATAAGGTAGGGTCCAATTCCAGAAACTGGTGTTGTCAGTGTTCTGGATTTTGGTCATTCTAATAGGTGTGTAGGAGTATCTAATTGTTGTTTTAATTCCCTGATGACACATATCATAGAACATCTTTTCTTATGCTTATTTGCCATCTATATATCTTCTTTGGTGAGGTGTCAGTTTAGGTCTCTGGCCTATTTTTAAGTTGGGTTGTTTGTTTTCTTATTATTGAGTTTTAAGAGTTCTTTGTATATTTTGGATAACAGTCCTGTATCAGATGTGGCTTGTCTTTTGAATCTCTTGATAGCGTCTTTCCCAGAATAGAAGTTTTAAAAGTTAAAAATTTTAAATTTGAAAATTTAATCAAGTCCAATGTAGCAACTATTTCCTTCATGGATCATGACTTTGGTGTCATATCTAAAAAGTCATTGCCATACCCAAGTTCATCTAGGTTTTCTCCTACGTTGTCTTCTAGGAGTTTTAGAGTTTTGCATTTTATACTTAGGCTTATGATCCATTTTGAGTTAATTTTTGTGAAATGTGTAAGGTCTGTGTTAGATTCAGTTTTTTTTCACGTGGATGTCCAGTTGTTCCAGCACCATTTGTTGAATAGACCATCTTTGCTCCATTGTATCGCCTTTGCTCCTGTGTCGAAGGTCAGTTGACTGTATTTATGTGGACCTGTGTCTGGGCTCTCTGTTCTGTTCCATTGATCTACTCGTCTGTTCTTTCACCAAGGTCACACTGTCTTAATGCGGTAGCTTGAAGTCGAGTATCATCAGTCCTCCAACTTTGTTCTTTTCCTTCAGTACCATGTTGACTATTCTGGGTGTTTTGCCTCTCCATATAAACTCTAGAGTCAGTTTGTTAATATCCACAAAATAACTTGCTGGGGTTTTCAATGAATCTATAGATCAGTCTGGGAAGAACTGACATCTTGACCATGTTGAGTCTCCCTGTTCATGAACATGGAACATCTCTCCATTTATTTAGTAGTTCTTTGATTTCATTCGTCAGAGTTTTATAGTTTTCTTCATATATATGTTGTACATATTTTGTTAGATTTATACCCAAATATTCCACTTTTTGGTTGCTAATGTAAATGATATTGTGTTTCAAATTCCACTTGTTAAAAGTGAGTCATTTCTATGAAAAGTGAAAAGAAAGTATTAGCAAAGGCAGTCATGAGGGATGGTATGCAAGGGGGAGGCTGGTCTGACTTTGAGGAGGATGCAGATGTGCAATCGTCTCATCCCACCCCAGCCACCTGTCGAGTGCTCTGGACACATCCATGTGGTGAGCACATCCCTAACTAGTCCATCACCTCACTGACCCGCCTCCTCCCGACTCCCTCACTCCCAGGCTCTCCCTCCCAGCAGGAGCCCCAGCTCCTCACTGTGTGGCTCTGGCTCCCTCCCTCTTCCCACCTCCCTCTTCCTTCCACCTCCTCCTCTTCCCTCCACCTCCCCCTCCTCCTCCCTTCTCCTCCTGCCTCCCTCCTCACCCCTACTTCTCCCATCTCCCTCCTCCTCCCTCCTCCTCCTCCTTGTCCTTCTCCCCTCCTCCCCCCTTCTCCCCTTCCTCCCTCCCTCTTCCTTCCACCTCCTCTTCCCTCCTCCTCCCCCTCCTTCTCCTCCTGCCTCCTTCCTCCTCCTCCTTGTCCTCCTCCTCCTCCTCCTCCCTCCCCCTCCTCCTCCCCCCGCCCTGTTGGTCCAGGCCCTCTCTAACACACCCCATTGCTGTTGTCTCTCCCCTTTGCCCCTTCCCCATGGGATGCCATCCAGTGGCACAGGTCAAAGACACCACCAACCAAAGGACCAGCCAGAGGAGGAGGAAGAGACAGGGAGGGAGTGAGGAAGGAGAGAAATGGAGGGAGAGAGGGCCCCTAAAGCTCTGGTCAGAAGTGACACACGGAACTCCCTCCCACACTTATTTGGCCAAAGCCAGTTCACTTGCCCTTGAGCACTCCTGGGTTGGGCGGGTGGGGAATGCGTGGTCCTCTCCCAGGGATGAGAAGCTGCTGAAGACAGTGGGACCCAGCACAGTCCCTTTCTTAAAGGAGAGTGTCCTTGGTGGCCTCAGGGGATGCCCTATTTTTTCCTTTTCTTAAGTTTAATTTACAAATTGCGGGTGCACAGCCCAGCAGATTTCACGAGGTGAACACACCCGGGTAACGTGCGCTCAACCAGGAGACGGCCTGGCCAGGGGAGCAGAGGACCCTCCTGCCCTCGCTCCTCTCTCTGACATCCAGCTGATGGCAGGTTAACTGGAGAAACTACTGGTCAATCGGACACATACAACGGAAAGTGACAGCTTCGACCTGTTGCAGGGCATCTGTGAGTCCGCGCCTGAGGCGGTTGGTGCTAATTACAAACCCACTGGAGCCCTGTCTCCGTCGGCCCTTCATTCTTTGTGATTTGGGCTTTGTCTCCGTTGCTTCATGTCCCTCTTTATTCAGAAGGAATCAGCCTGCCAGAAAAACCAATTAAAAACCAAAAGAGATTAAAGGCAATTACTGTTACGATGTGAACATTTCAACAGCATTGGGAATAAACAGCTTAACGTCTGCTCACATTAAAATTAAACAAACACTTTATATTCAGCATCCATTTCCTGGGTCAGATTTTGTGTTGTTTCCGTGGAAACACGCAGCACTTATGCTAAATGCAGCCCCCTCCTCGGTTGCTGTCCTTTTGTCCCAGCGCTGGGTGCTTCTGCTCCATCAGGTCCCCCTTCGGGGGGTTTGTCCTGGTGCAGGACTTGCATGGTCTCGGGCAGCATCGTCTGAGGCGTGTTTCGTGGGAGGTAAACCGAAGTGTTGCCTCATGACTCCTGCACTGAATCTCTGCGGGGACAGGACAGTGTGTCCCAGATTCCTGCGGGTGCGTCGTTTTGCATCTTTGCAGAGAATACGAACAGACGTTTCAGTGGCCTCCTCAGGGAATTCAGGGTCTGTCCCAGTTCGCACTCAATCCGCAAGGAAAGCCCTGAATTCCAGTGGACAGTGGTGAGCTCGGACAATTTGTGACCAGAAAGACTGGAAAGAAAAATGCAAACCACAGTCCATTTTTGAGCACAGTGAGTACGTCTAAGGAAAACCTCTGGAATACAAATTGCACTCTGTTGCCTCAAAAAGTGGAAAGTGGTATCAGGCCCGTGGCCGTGCTCAGCAGACTGTGTGAGGACGGGAGCTCGTGTGGGGTCCTGCGGGAGGGCAGTCCCGGGCCCCCAGCTCAGTGAGGGCAGCACAGGTCACGCGGGAAGGGAGGTGATTACGCTGGTGATCATGAGAGAGCCAGACGATCGGTCCATCACAGGGAAGCGCTGGGAGACTCGGCAGCAAAGTGTGTGAGATGCAGAAATGAGCCTGCTCACCCTGCTCCGTCTCTGGTCCTCGCAGTGCGGGTGGCTCACAGTGTGGATACCGCGCTCTGCTGAGCGTGCTGGTGGCATAGAGATCTGTGTCTTTCATACAACGCGGCCCCTAAGTGCAGCTGCCTCCCTCGTCTGCTGCTCAGCTGGAGAAACAGGGATCTGGTCCATCGCTGCAGGACAAACCTCCCATGGGGGTGGGGGGGGGGGGTGCACCGAGAATGCCACGTCCTTACGCTGCAACTCAGGGGCCAGGAAAGGTCTGCCGTCAAGGGCGATTTTGACTATTCATAATTTCATCCTAGGTACTGACTGTAGAACTTCGCTTCGGAAGAAGATGTGACTGCCCTGTTGCGTTAAAAGAGTGTGAAGTGTTTTTCAGGGACCCACTGCCTGAGGGAACCCTCCGTAGTTCTGGGGTCGCGCGTGGAAACTCACGCCAAGGGGTTAGGCATAGGAAGAGCTTCTCGGCAGAAATGACGCATTTGTGAAGGAGACGTCTGTGAGCTCCGTGTTCAAGGATGGAAACGTGATAATAACACGGGGCACACACTGTGCCAGCACTGTTTGCACTGAGTCCACACAAACGCCCGCTCTGCAGGTGAGGAAGTGGAGACCCAGAGTCAGCAGCTTCCCCACTGCCCACGGACGTAGACCACAGAGCGGGGGTAGGACCCAGCTGCTGCCTCCAGGATCCGTGCCCTTGACCACTACACGTCCTGCCTGTCGGAGCAGAGCCCCCGATTGCTAACTTACAGTGTGAAACACAACTGCCGACCAAACCACGTGGTCACTTTGGCTGACCTAAGTAGAATCCCCTCCCCCCACAGATTCAGAGAGGGCGGGTACTGGAGTCTCAGAGTCTCAGCAGAGGTCACTTTGCTTAGGAAGCAGTCTCCTGGGCGAGGCTCCGTCTTCCCACATCTACCTCTGGGACCCTGGGTGGCTGAGGGCCCACTCAGGCGCCCCTGGAGGTACAGAGATTTCACTCACAGCACTGATTCTGTTGGGTGAGGTGCACCCTTCAGAGCCACACTGGACCCTGGCGCCCACGTCTGTCTCCATCTGCGCATCCCCAGGCCTCTCGTTCTTACAGTGAAGGAGGCATCTGAGCCCAGGATGGTTCCCAACGCTGCTCTCTCCTGTCTCCCTGGGGTCCCTGCCTTCTCTCTCATCTGCCATGTCCTGTCCTCTCACAGAGATCAGGAGGTTGGTCCCTAACTTATCCTCATTAATTCAGATTCCATGACCAGTGACAATCGAGCCCCGCTGTAGTGGGCACTGGTATGGTGGGCACTGCTGTGGTGGGCACTGCTGTAGTGGGCACTGCTGTGGTGGGCACTGCTGTGGTTGGTACTGCTGTGGTGGGTACTGCTGTGGTGGGCATTGCTGTGGTGGGTACTGCTGTAGTGGGCACTGCTGTGGTGGGTACTGCTGTGGTGGGCACTGCTGTGGTTGGTACTGCTGTAGTGGGCGCTGCTGTAGTGGGCGCTGCTGTAGTGGACACTGCTGTGGTGGGCACTGCTGTGGTTGGTACTGCTGTGGTGGGTACTGCTGTGGTGGGTACTGCTGTGGTGGGCACTGCTGTGGTGGGTACTGCTGTGGTGGGCATTGCTGTGGTGGGTACTGCTGTAGTGGGCACTGCTGTGGTGGGTACTGCTGTGGTGGGCACTGCTGTGGTTGGTACTGCTGTAGTGGGCGCTGCTGTAGTGGGCGCTGCTGTAGTGGACACTGCTGTGGTGGGCACTGCTGTGGTTGGTACTGCTGTGGTGGGTACTGCTGTGGTGGGCGCTGCTGTAGTGGGCGCTGCTGTAGTGGACACTGCTGTGGTGGGCACTGCTGTGGTTGGTACTGCTGTGGTGGGTACTGCTGTGGTGGGCACTGCTGTGGTGGGCACTGCTGTGGTTGGTACTGCTGTGGTGGGCACTGCTGTGGTGGGCACTGCTGTAGTGGGCACTGCTGTGGTGGGCACTGCTGTGGTGGGCACAGGGGTGATGGGTACTGCTATGATGGACACTGCTGTTTGATGGCCTGTTGGTTTGCTGCCCGGCATCCAGTAGACAAACTGATGGTCAAAGGGAGGCAGGGCCTGGAAAATGGGCAATTTGCCTTCCTCCTGACCGATTCCTTGGCCCTGAAGACATCTGGACGTTTAATGAACAGCTGAGCAAGTGACAGGAAATCAGGGTTATCCATGGGAACGTTCTAGGGGCTGGTGAGTTGTTTAGGCATCTGTGCGAAGGTTCCTTCAAAGTTTATATTCGCGTTTGGAGCCCGTGATTGAAGCTGGGACGGGGGCAGATCATCCCATCCACCCTCCAACCCGAGTTTTCAGCTTTGGGTTCTGGCAAAGGGAGGTGGGGAGGGGAGAAGCACTGTCCTGAAGTCAGGCCCGGAGAAGCTGCCTGGGCACACGGTGAGAACAGAAATATTAGGTGCTGTGCACACTCCTTCCATCTGTCCATAGAATGACTTCATGGGGCCCCTTTTTCATCTTCACTACATCTGACCTTGAACTCAGTGGCAGCTGGACAGGTGAGCACAGCTCAGCCAGCGAGCACATTAGCACCAGACCCAGGGCCTGGATCCTAAGAGCCTCAGAGAAGGAATGGAGACCTGGAGAAATCGCTTCACATGTGTCATTGCTCCTGTAAAGGGACAGAGACGGGAGGCTCAGGGTTAGACGGTGTGGATTCCCGTCCTAGCCCCACTGCATTAAACATGACTGTCACTTCTTTGGAAACTACAAAACTCAAACATGCTGTCTGATATTTTATCCTCAGAAGGGTGTGTAACAGGACACTCACCAGGACCCTTCCCACCATCTGGAGGGAGCCAATGGCACATCTAAGAGGGTTAACTAAGAGATGTAGGTCAGCCCTGGGGACAGGACCCTGCTCTAGCCTTTATCAGAGGCCTTGTGTCGGGAGCACTCCCCAAAGAGGAGGAGTCGGTAAAGAGAATTCAAGGATGCTTCAACATACAAAAATCAGTGTAATACATTACATTAATGGAATGAGGGAAAAAGAAAACCATGATAATCTCAACTGGTGCAGAAAAGCCTTTGACAAAATGCAACACTGTTTCATGATAAAAACACTTAAGAAACTTGGAATGGAAGGAAACTTCTCAATACAATAAAGGTCGTATATCAAAGACCCACAACCAACATCACACTCAGTGGTGAAGAGAGAAAGCTTTCCTCTAAGATCAGGAGCAAGACAAGACGCCTGCTCTAGCTGCTTCTATTCAACACAATGTGCGAGTTCCAGCCAGAGCCAGCAGAGAAGAGAACGAAATAATAGGTGTAGAAACTGGGAAGGAGGGAGTAATGTTACTTCTGTTCACAGACATGATCTTCTACGTAGAAAACTAAGGACTCTGAAAACAAAAACAACTGTTAGAGCTAATGAACTCAGGAAAGTGGCGGGATACAAAATCAACGTACAAAAATACGTTTCCATGTGCTAACAATAAGCAATCCAACAAGGAGATCAAGAAAATAATTCCGTTTACAATGGCATCAGAAAGAATAGAATATTTTGGAATAAACTTAACCAAGGGGGCAAAAGTTTTGTATGCTGAAAACTACGAAATGTTGCTGATAGGAAATAAAGAAGGTGTCAGTACCTGGAAAGACATCCTGTGTTCGTGGATCGGACGACCTCATATTTCTAAGATGTCAGTACTACCCAAGGTGATCTGCAGATTCAGTGTGATGACTCTCAAAATCCCAAAGACATTTTTTTGTAGAAATAGAGAAACACATCCAAAATTTCACACAGAATTTCAAGGGACCCAGAATATCTAAAGCAATCTTGAAAAAGAACAAAGTTGGAGGACTCAAACTTTTTGATTTCAAAATTTACTGCAAAGATACAGTAACCAAAATCATGTTGCACTGGCATAAAAACAAAGGTACAGACCAATGGGATGGAAGGGAGAGCCCAGAAATAACCCTCAAGTATGTGGTCATGTGATCTTCAACAAGGGAGCCAAGACCATTCAATGGGGAAAAGACAGTCTTTTCAAGAAATGGTGCTGGGAAAACTGATGTCCACATACAAAAGAAGGAAGATCGACCCCTACCTCACACCACACACAAAAATGAATTAAAATTGGGTCAAGTTCCTAAATGTAAGAGCTAGACTATAAGACTCTTAGAGGAAAACATAGGAGAAAAGATTCATGCCATTGCATCTGTCGATGATTTATTGGATATAACACCAAAAGCAGAGGCAACTAAAGAAAAAATAGATAAATTGGACTTCAACAAAATTAAAAACTTTTAGGTATCAAAGGAATCTATCAAGGAGTTAAAAGACAACCCACAGAATGAGAGAAAATATCTTCAAACCATATATGTGATAAGAAATTAATATCCAGAATATATAAAGAACTCTTGCAACTCAATGCAAGAAAATAATCCAATTGAAAAATGGGCAAAGGCCTGGAATAGACATTTCTTCAAAGAAGATACACAAATGGCTGATAAGCACACAAAAATGAAGATATTCATCTTCAGAATTCACTAGCTAAATGCAAATTAAAATCACAATGAGATACCACTTCACACCCATTGGGACCGCTATTATCAAAAAACAGAAAATAACTAATGTTGGCAAGGATGTGGAGAAACTGGAATTTGTGTGCATTGCTGATGGGAATGTAAAATGGGGCATCTGTGTGGAAACACTGTGGAAGTTACTGAAAGAATTCAGCATAGAATTACCATGTGATTCAGCAATTCCTCTCCTGGGTGTACACCACAGGAACAGAAAGCAAGGGGTTTAAAAGGCATCTGTACGCAGTGTTCATGGCAGCACTATTCACAACAGCCAAAAAGTGGAAACAGCCCCAGTGCTGTCTCCCCAGGCATCACCCCAGGGCCAAGGCGTCTGCACCCGCATGGGGTGAGCCTGCGGTGCTCTCTGGACTGCGCCCCTGGGGTCAATTCTGCAGCAGGGTCCCCTCCCCTAACTGTCTCTCCCTGGTGCAGCAGCCTCCTGCCCCTGGGAAGCAGCCATGCCCCAAGTCTCAACACATCGCATTTTCCAGAATTAAATTCCTCTGCCAGAGGCTTTCACTCAGACAGCAGTCTCTCATAATTGCTCATTTTGGGGCCTGAACAGATACGTCCTTCACAAGAGCCTGTGGATATGATGTTCAAGGAAAAAAATTATTGCTTGCCAAAGGCATGAAACCCCATTTCTTATGAGTTTTCTGCTGGCAGATTTATTTTTGCTTTTCCTCTTTATTGCTGGTCGCAGTGGAACCTGAGCCGTCTGAGGGGACAGAGAATCTGATTTTCCACCTCTCTGCCATGTGGCTCATCAACGTCATGCTAATAACACAGAGGATGGATTGAAAGTCCAGGCTCAGATGGCAGAGGGCTGCCTGGAGACGTAAATGAGGGCACCCAGGCGGGGGCTTGGGCACCGCAGTGCATTCCCCCCTCTAATGGGGTCACCGATCACTGCTGGGTGCGACAGAGGGTCCAGTGTGGACCAAACTTCCGATTGTTCAAGGGCATCCAGGTATCCGTGTCCTCAGGTGCGAGCTCCTGATGTCTACCGGTGGCTTTTGTGCAGGACATCTCTGTTGCCCTCCAGATCCACGCCCCACCCTCTTTCACCCTGTTCTATCCCCACCAGATGACCTGGGGGACAGTGTCACCCAGGCTCCCTCGCCTCCTGCCTTCTGTTTGGGCTCCACCAACAGGAGGCTCCCAGGAGGTCAGGGGGCAGGTGGAGAGAGAGGTTGGGGCATTTACTCCTCATGTCCTCCCTCTGGGGGCTTCGGGGCTGGCAGGAGCTGTGATCCTCAGCCCGTGGCCCCTGTCACGGAGCCCCAGCATCATCATTCCCTTCCTGCTCTTCAGGCCAGGGGCAGAAACTACTCCCCACCACTGACCCTCCCTGAGTTTCCCACCTTCTGTGTCTGTCCCTCTGTAAAGAGCCCCTTCAGTTAAGTTTCTTCATTTGAACCTCTGCGTGGAATTCTATGTCCCCAGGACCCGGACTGATGGAGGCTTGAAGAGAAAAGCAAAGCATTACGATCCTCCGTCACCTGACCAAGCATCAACCCCCGCCAAGCAGCCACCGGGGGACTCCTGCTGGGCCACACCACCAGGCCAGCTGCGGCTGTGGCCCTCACTGACGCCAGATGTGGCCCGGCCAGCAAACCCCGGACAGCTCCTGGCTCTGCGGGGGCCGTGGGAGTCCCCTGGCCGGTGGCTGGTGGGTGGCAGGTGCCTACTGGGCACGTTGTTGTCCCCAGGCAGCTCCAGAGCCTTGTTCCAGCTGAGAGAAGGGCCTGCCATCCAGGAGGAGGGCCGTTTTCTCTCTCCAACTCAGAACTGACGCTTTGCTTTGCTGTTTGTCAGAGTGGTATGTGCCCCTTGTTAAAAAAAAGAAGTGAAACAATGTAAAGCGTTTTGAATAAAACAGGAAGCTATGAAGGAGGAAGTCAGGGTGCCCTCCACACCCCACCCAGTGAGCCGTCTGTTGAGTTTCTTTCAGCTTTTAAATTTTTCATGTATTAATGTCATATATTTTGAAACAAAATTTGGTCATTATGTACAAAAAATTCTTTTCTAATTTCTCATCACACCAGGCCTTGTCCTGATGAGTACAGTCGACACCGTCTCCTAGAGAGGAGCCGGTGCTTCCTGTGTGGGCGCTCCCCCACCTGTGAAGCCATCTTCTCTCCTGGGAGCCTGGTTAGCTGTCAACAGCTTCCGGCGTAAAATGCTGTTGGTGAGTGTCCCTGTGCGCACGCCCTGAGAGCTTGTCCTTGTAGGATCTCGTTCGTGGATCCGATATGTGCCAGGTTGGGACACGTGTCACACCTGGCCCCGGAAGTTTGTGCACCTGACCCTTTCCCAGCCCGGAGGGGCCTTGGAGTGACCAGTGCCTGGACCCTCATCAGCGTCAATTATTATCCCTCGTTTTCCACTTTGCTAAACCCAGTGAACCAAAATCTTTTCTCCTTGTTTGCACGGCCTTGGTACCTGAGATGCTGGCTTCTTGGGCAGCCGTGTTGTGTACGTGTGGGTCTTTGTGACGCCCTTTCCGTGCCCTCCCTCTGCGTCTAGGAAGCTCCTTTTCATTGACCTGAGTACACGCTTCAGATAGTAAGGGTGTGAACTTGTTGGTTTTCATATTTTCTTCGAATATTTTCCTCCAGTTTATTTGCCTTATATTATGATGTCTTATTTACACTCAGAAACTTTAAAATCTGTTATTAACCTATCTTTTGTTTATTATTTCTGCATTATGCTTAAAAAGTCCTTCCTTACCCTCAAGATTTTAGATTACTAGACTAAATTTTCCTCAAAAATGTATATAGATTTTAAAATTAATTCATTTTATATGACAAAAATTTAATACGTTCTAGCATAAATTTTCAAGAATTCAGCAAAGTACATTTTTGAGGACTTCTCATGTGCCAGCCGCTGTGCTGGGAATATTGTGAAAAGTTGGGGCTCTTTGAGCTCAAATGATCACACAAGTAAATGTAAAATTAATGCTGGGAATTCACAAACTCACGAAATAAATGTGAGACCACCCCTGCGAACCCACAAATATCACACAGGTGTGTGCACAGCGGTGTGGGGTGAGCTGTCTGCAGGCGAGCTGTGTGGCACGGATTGCCTGTGCAAGAGGGCGCCCTACCTCATCTCCCTGGTCACCGTCTCCTGGAGGGAGTACGAGGCGAGTTGTGCTCTAACATGAATGCAAGTTCACTGCATGTGGAACGTGGTGGTGGTCGGAGGGGAGGTGAGTGGGAGCAGGGTGGAGCATTCTGGCAATGTGGAACAGCATTGCAAAGGCTTTGTGTCAGGTGAAGAATGGAGCACAGAACAAGATGCACTGGGATAGTGAGAGGGGCATGGGGGTGAAAAACCCAAGAGCATGAAGTAAAAGTGTAAGTCCTCTCCTCTCTGTCCCCTCCTGCTCCATTGCCTCCTGATCCCATTTCTCAGAGGTAGCCACACATTAAACCCGGGTGTTTATCCTTCTCAAACATCCTCTGTGCACAAACGTAAATTTATAATATTAAAAATGGAAACATAGGGTATACACATGCATACGGATTTGTATTTGCTTTCCTAGTATAAAAAATTGACAAACATACACAAGGTTGGAGGAGATGTAAAACTCTCAGATACCCATCGCCCAACATCAACAGCCGTGAGCACTCTGCCACCCCAAAAGCAGCGAGAGTCCCCACCGGTAACAAATGCCACCCACACAGGGTAACGGGAGAGAGGTTCCTGCAGGGACCGATTCCGCAGGAGCGGGCAGGGGGACAGGAGTCAGTGAGGGCTGGCAAGGCACTTTGGGATTTTCAAGGCGCTTTCAGCACCAGCAGGGAGCAGCTCAGACCTCTGAGCCTGAGCTGGCAGCGAGGGTAGCTGCTCCAACCACAAGAGCCGTGGCTGTCTCTGCAGGATGGGCTGTGTGACAAGGGCTGCAGCAAAGAGGGGGGGAGCAGGGGGGACAAGTGCCAACCTCCAGCCTAGCAGCCAGGGAGCCCAGAAAGAAATGCTCTAAACACTCCCACTTGCCTTTTGGTTGAACCAGAGCGCTCCAGAGGAAAGCGGTCCCTTTATTGCAGGATATTGGGATCAGCCTCCTGGGCACAGAGCCAGGGAGAGAAGTGGGAGCGGGTCTGGAGGAGGAAAAGACGAGACAGCACAGCCTTCGTCTGCACTGCAGGATTTTAAAGCAAATTCTGTGCATCATGTCATTTCTCTCCTAAATACTTCAACATGCATCCTAATACTCTCATCTCCCATAAATACCATGCTATTATTACGCTTTACTAAGCAAACAATTCCTTAATTTAACGCCAGTCCATGTGCAAATTCTGTCTAAAAAAACTATATTTTAATAGTTGTTTCCTTTGAACTCAGATCCAAAAAAATGCTACAGATTGTGTATGAAAGCTGTCTCTCTTAAGTCTCTCTGAGTCCAGCATGGGTCCCGTCTCTCCCCCATATTGTGGGTTTCCGTTGTCATGTCGACCACTTGGAGAATCCGCGTCACACGTCTTTGTTAGAACGCCCTGTATTTGGATTTTAGCTGAGTTGCTTCCTTGGCTGTTGCTTCCCCTGCTCTCCTGTCTCCCAGCTTGCTGCAGGCTTGGAATGAAATCAAGGCCTGATTATATTTAGTTAGTGTGTATGAATATGTCAAAGGCGAAGCTGAGCTCTTTATGCTGTATCATATCAGGAGGCGCATGTGACTGCCCGTCTCACTTTTCATGGTGCTGATGGATCAGTGACTTCAAATGGTGACACTGTACCCCTCAGTGTAAATTTTCCCATCGATCTTCCACCTACTAGTTTTAACACCCCCTGAAATTATCAGAATTGATTTTTTTAATAAGGTGTTGAAGCTTCTCGTTCTCTCACTTCTTCTGAAATTATTTGCTTGAGTTCTTTTGTTTAGACGAGCTATTCCACATCCACCAGGACTATGGATTTACCATCAAGTACAATTCGTACTAGAAAGGCAGGATAAATGCTTAATTTTTCCCTTTATTTATCAATTTTCAGAGTAATGAATTGGCATCCTAGCAACTTCTCGTGGAGTATGATGAATTTTGTATGTATTTTTGTCTTTGTTACCCCCTACATCCTTTATTGTACTCATGGCTTTTGTTTTAAATGAGGTGAAATTCACTTAACATAAAATTAAGCATTTTAAAGTGTGCAGTTCAGTGGCATTTAGTACATTTATGATACTGTGCAGCTATCGCTTCTGTCCAGTTCCAAAACATTTTGATCACCCCTCATTCTTCCAACCCAGCTCCTGGCAATGATTAATCAACTGTCTAACTCTAGAGATTTGCAGCTGCTTGACATTTCATATAAATGGAACCATATAATATGTGACTTTTTTTTGTGAGGAAGATTGTCCCTGAGCTAACATCCATACCAATGTTCCTCTGTTTTTTTGTATGTGGGATGCTGCCACAGCATGGCTTGACAAACGGTGTGTAGGTCTGCGCCTGGGATCCAAACAGGCAAATCCCAGGCTGCTGAAGTGGAGCGTGCAAACTTAACCACTACGCCCCTATGTGACTTTTTGTTTCTGACTTCTTTCACTTAGTAAAATGTTTTTGAGGTTCATCCATGTTGTAGTGTGTGTTAGTGCTCAACTCATTTTTGTGGCTGAATAAGATCCCATTGTATGGATAGACCACTTTTGTTTATTCATTCATTGAATGAGAGACATTTGGGTTGCTTTCAAATTCTGGCTATTAAGTATAGTGTTGCTATGAACATTCACGTGCAAGTATTTCTTTGAATACATGTTTTCCATTCTTTGGGGTATATACATAGGAGTGGCATTGCTGGGTCATTTGGTAATTCTATATTGAACATTTTGAGGAAATACTCAGCTGTTTTCCACAGCAGCTGCAGCTGCGGCATTTTACGTTTCCATCAGCAATGTCTGAGGTTTTCACTTTCTCCACATCCTTGCCCACACATGTTATCCTCCATTTTCAAAAATTATTATTATAGCCATCCTACTGGCTGTGAACTGGATCTCTGAGTAGTTTTGATTTGCTTTTCCCTAATGACTACCAATGTTGAGCATATTTTCATGTGCTTTTGGCCATTTGTGTATCTTCTGTGGAGAAATGTCTATTCAAGTCCTTTGCCCAATTTTTAATTGGGTTGTCTTTTGTTGTTGAGACGTAAGAGTTCTTAATATATTCTGGATACTAAACCCTTATCAGATTTATAATTTGCAAGTATTTCCTCCCATTGCGTAGGTTGCCTTTTGACTTTCCTGATAGTGTCGTTTGATATACAAAAGGTTTTAATTTTGATAAAGTTCAGTTTATTTTTTCTTCTGTTGCCTGTGCTTTTGGTGTCATATCTAAGAATTCATTACCAAATCCGAGGTCATGAAGATTTACCCCTAAGTTTTCGACAAAGAAATACATAGTTTTAGCTCTTAACTTTAGGTCTCTAACCCATTTTAGTTAATTTTTGTATGTCGAGTGAGATGGGGTTCCAACTTCATTCTTGTGCATATGGTTATCTAGCTGTTCCTGTACCATTTGTTGAAAAGAATATTCTTTTCCCATAGAATGACCTTGGAATCTTTGTCAAAAATTTATTGACCATGGATATACAGGTTTATTTCTGAACTCTCAGTTCTCATTTGTCTATATGTCTGTCATTCTGCTGCTCCTTTGGTCACCATATCTTTATACAAGTTTGGAAAGAGGGAAGTGTGAACCTTCCAACTTTGTTCTTGTTCCAGATTGTCTTGGTTATTTGAGATAACTTGCAATTCCATATGAATTTTGGGATCTGGTTTACCATTTTTGCAAAAAAAGACCGTTGGGATTTTGATGAAGATTGCCTTGAATCCGTAGATTGCTTTGCATAGTTTGGACTTCTTAACAGTACTAAATCCCTAATCAACAAACAGAGGATGTATTTCCATTTATTTAGGTCTTTTAAAATTTCTTTGAGCAATTTGCTTATTTTCAGTGTACAAGTCTTGCACATCCTTGATTAAATTTATTCCTATGTGTTTTATTTTATTATTTTGATGCTATTGTAAATGGAATTATTTTCTTAATTTTTGAATTGTTCATTACTAGTGTATAAAAATACAACTAATTTTGGGATGTTGATCTTGCATCCAGCAACTGCTGAATTCCTTCATTAACTTTTACAGATTTTGTGTGTGTATTTGTGTGTGTTCTTTAGGATTTTCTATATATAAGGTCAAGTCACCTGTAAATAGGAATAATTTTTCTTTTTTATTTCTGATTTATATGTCTTTTATTTCTTTTTCTTCCCTACATCTTCTGGTTAGGAATTCCAGTACAATAGAAGGGGCAAAAGCAGACGTCTTTGTTTTGTTCCTGAATTTAGGGGAAAAACTTCTAGTCTTTAACCACTGAGTATGCTGTTGTCCATAGCTTTTTTTTAGATTATTGATTTTTTTTATTGTGGTAAAATACATATACCATAAAATTTACCATCTTAATTTTTAAATGTACAATTCAGTGATATTATGAACACTCATATTGTTATGTAATAGTCACCAGATCCATTTCTAGAACTCTTTTCATCTTGCAAAACTGAAATTCTATGCCCATTAAATAATAACTCCTCATTAACCCTTACCACAGCACATGGCAGCCACCATTTTACTTTCTGTCTCTGTGAATATTACTACTCTCCCTTAAATGAAATAGTTTTTCATAAATGTCTTTTGTCAAGTTGAGAAAGTTTCCTTTCATTCCTAGTTTGTTGAGTATATTTTTAAATCATGAAAGTGTGTTAAAATATGTCAGATGCTTTTTCTGCATTGATAGATGTGATCATGATTTTTAAAATTCTAATAATTACATGTTTTGCATTGAATTATTTTTTGTGTGTTTAACCATCCTGGCATTCCTGGGGTAAATAGCATTTGGACGTGGTGCAGAATTCTTTTACTATGCTGCTGGTTAGGTTTTATAGTATTTTTTTGAGGATGTTTGCATCAATGTTCATAAGGGGTATTGGTTTGTAGTTCTCTTTATTTTCCAGCTTTATTGAGATATAATTGGCATATGACATTGTGTAAGTTTGCTTTGATACACATATATGCTGTGAAGTGTTTACCATAGTCAGCTTAGCTAACACACCCTCTGCCTCACATAATTACCGTTTTGTTGTTGTGGTGGTGAGAACGTCAAAGCTCTGCTTCCCAACCACTTTCAAGTGTACAGTACAGTATTCTTAACCATGGTCAGCATGCTGTACGTCAGCTCCCGGAACTTGTTCATCTTATAACTGAAAGTTTGTACCATTTGATCAACAACTTCCCATTTCTCTCACTCCCCAGCACCTGGCAACTGCCATGCTACTCTCTGTTTCTGTGTTTGATGTTTTTATCATGTATAAGTGCCATCATACAGTATTTGTCTTTCTCTGACTTACTTCACTTAGCATAATGCCCTCAGGGTCCATCTGTGCTGTCACAAATGTCAAGATTTACTTTTTTGTGACAATAATATTTCATTGTATATACCTACCACATTTTCTTTATCCATTCATCTGCCCATGGACACAGTTGTTTCCATATCTTGGCTATTGTGACTAATACTTCAGTGAACATGGGGGTACAGACATGTCTTTGAGATAGTGATTTCACTTTCTTCAGATATATACCCAGAAGTGGGATTGCTGGATCATATGGTAGCTCTATTTTTAATTTTTTGAAGAGTTGAACCTCCATACTGTTTTCCTGTTTTTTTGGTTGTTCCAATTTACATTCCCACCAACAGTGTACAAAGGTTCCCTTTTCTTGATGTCCTTGCCAGCATTTGTTTTCTCTTGTCTTTTTTGATAATAGCCACTCTAAGAGGTGAGGTGATATTTCATAGTAGTTTTGATTGGCATGTCCCTGATGATTAATGATGTTGAGCACCTTTTTGTGTACTTGTTGGCTTTTTCTGTGTCTTCTTTGGAAAAATATCTGCTCAAGTCTTCTGTCCATTTTTTAATCAGATTTTCTTTCTTGCTGTTGAGGTATATGAGTTCCTTGTGTATTTTGAAATTAATCTCTTTTCAGATACATGGTTTGCAAATATTTTCTCCCATTCTGTAGGTTGCCTTTCATTTTGTTGATTGTTTCTTTTGCTGCACAGAAGCTTTTTAGTCTGATGTAGTCCCACTTGTTGACTTTTTGCTTTTGTCGATTGTGCTTTTGGTATCATATCCAAAAAATCATTTGCAAGAACAATGTCAAAGAGCTTTTCCCCTATGTTTTCTTCCAAGAGTTTTAGAGTTTCAGGTCTTATGTTAAAATCTCTAACCCATTTCAAGTTAATTTTAGTGAGTGTTCTAAGATAGGGGTGTAATTTCATTCTTTTGTGGTTATCCAGTTTTCCCAACACCATTTATTGAATATCCTCGATTTCCCCCATTGAATATCCTTTTCCCATTGTCAAATATTAGTTGACCGTATATCTGTGAGTTTATGTTGGGGCTCTTGATTCTGTTCTGTTGGTCTGTTTGCAGGTTTTTACACCAGTACCGTACTGTTTTGATTACTATAGCTTTGTAATGCAGTTAGAAATCAGGAGATGTGATGGCTCCAGCTTTGTTCTTCTTTCTCAGGATTACTTTGGCTATTGGGGGTCTTTTGTGGTTCCGTACTAATTTGAGGATTGGTTTTTCTATTTTTGTGAAAAGTGCTGCTGAAATTTTGAGAGGGATTGCACTGAATCTGTGGATGGTTTTGGGTAGTATGGACATTTTAAAAATATTAACTGCAGATCTGTGAACATGGGATACCTTTCCATTTATTTTTGTTGTCTTCAATTTCTTTCATCAATATCTTACAGTTTTCAGTGTATAGATCTCTCACCTCCTTGGTTAAATTTATCCCGAAGTATTTTATTGTTTTTGATGCTATTGAAAATGGAATTGCTTTCATCTCTTTTTCAGGTAGTTCATTCTTAGTGTATAGAAATGCCGTTGATTTTTATATGTAGGTTTTTGTATCCTTAAACTTTACTGAATTCATTTATTAGGTCTAAAATTTTGTTTTTGTTGGAGTCTTTAGGATTTTCTATTAGACAAGATCATGTCATCAGCAAACACAGACAATTTTACTTCTTTTCCAAATTGGATGTCTATTTTTTTGTTCTTGCCTAACTGCTTTGGCTATGACTTCCAGTACTGTGTGGAATAGGAGTGGTGAGAATGCACACCCTTGTCTCGTTCCTGATTTTAGAGAGAAATTTTTCAAATTTTCGTCATTGAGGATGACACTAGCTATGGATTTGTCATATATGGCCTCTATTATTTTAAGGTAGGTTCATTCTATATATCATTTCTTGAGAGTTTTTATCATGAAAGGATGTTGGATTTTGTCAAATGCTTTTTCTGCATTTATTGAGATAATCATATGGTTTTTGTCTTTCATTTTATTAATGTGGTGTATCACATTTATTTATTTCTGTATGTTGAACGATTCTTGCATCCCACTTGATCATGGAGTATGATCCTTTTATATGCTGTTGAATTCAGTTTTCTGGTATTTTGTTGAGAAGTTTTGCATCCATATTCAATAGGAATATTAGTATAGTTTTCTTTTCTTGTAGTATTCTTATCTGGCTTTTGTATCAGTGTAATGATGGCCTTGTAAAATGATTTTGGGAACGTTCCTTCCTTTTCAATTTTTTGGAAGAATTTGAGAAGAATGGTGTTAATTCTTCTTTAAATATTTGGTAGAATTTATCCGTGAAGGCATCTGGTCCTGAGCTTTACTTTGTTGAGAAGTTTTGGATTAGTGATTTAATCTCCTTGCTTGTTATTGGTCCATTGAAATTTTCTGTTTCTTCATGATTCATACTTGATAGGGTGTATATTTCTAGGAATTTATCCATTTCTTCTAGGTTGTCCAATTTTTTTGTGTATAATTATTCACAGAAGTCTCATGATTCTTTGTATTTCTGTGGTATCAATTGTAATGTCTCATTTGTCTTTATGCTTTCATTTGGGTCCTCTTTTTTTTTTGGTAAGTCTAGCTAATGTTTGTCAACTTTGTTTATCTTTTAAAAAACAAACCTTTAGTTTTGTTGATCTTTTCAATTGACTTTCTATTCTCTACTTCATTCATTTCTGATCTTTCTTGTCTCCTCCCTTCTGCTAACTTGGGGCTTAGTTTACTCTTCTAGTTCCTTGAGGTGTAAAGTTAGGTTGTTTATTTAAGATCTCTCTTTTTTCTTACTGTAGGCCTTTATCTCTATGAAATTCTTTCTTAGCATTGCTTTTGCTGCACCCCGTAAGTTTTGATATGTTATGTTTCCATTTTCATTTGTTTAATATACTTTTTATTTCCTTTTTTGATTTCATGGTAGTTTCATTTTCACATATTTGTGAATTTTCAAGCTTTCCTTTTGTTATTGATTTCCAGATTCATACCACTGTGGTTGGAAAAGGTACTTGGTATAATTTCTATTTTTAAAAATATGCTGAGACTTATTTTATGACCTATCTATCCTGGAGAATTTTCCATGTGCACTTGAGAAGAATATGCATTCTGCTGCTGTTAGAGTGTTCTATATATGTCTGTTAGTTCATTTGTTCTGAAGTTCAAGTCTAGTGTTTTCTTATTGATTTTCCATCTGTAAATTTATCCATTGTTGAAAGTGGTGTATTGAATTCCCCTACTATTATTGTATCGTTGTCTATTACTCCCTCAGAGCTGTATTTGCTTAGTATAATTAGGTACTTTGATGTTGGGTGCATACATTTACATTTGTTAAATCCTCTTGATGAATTGACTCCTTTATCATTATTTAATAACAGTCTTTGTCTCTTGTTACTGTTTTTGACTTAAAGTCTATCTTGTGTCATGTAAGTATAGCTACCCCTGCTCACTTTGGCTTCCATTTGTGTGGAATATCTTTTTCCATCCCTTCAATTTGAGGCTATGAGTGTCCTCGAAGCTGAAGTGAGTCTCTCACAGACAGCATAATTGGGTCTTGTTTTTTAATCCATATAGCCACCTATGCCTTTTGATTAGAGAATAGAATTTAATCCATTTACATTTAACGTAGTCATTGATGGGTAAGTATTTACTATTGCCATCTTGTTAACTGTCTTCTGGCTGTTTTGGAGTTCCTTTGTTCCTTTCTCTCTCTCTTGCGGTCTTTTCTTCCTTTGTGAAATGATGATTTTCTGTAGTGGTATAATTTGATCCCCTTCTCTTTATCTTGTGTGATATAAATCTGTTTTATGCTGATAACAACATCAATAGCATACAAAAACTCTACCTCTTTATTCTTCCCCTGATTTTGTTTTGATGTCACACTTTACATCTTTTTATATTGTGTATCATTTAACACATTATTGTAGCTATAGCTATTTTTAATACTTTTGTCCTTTGACCTGTATACTAGAGTTACATGGTTAGCCTCCACCACCATATTACAGTATTAGAGCATTCGGAATCTGACTGTGTACTTGCCTTTACCAGTGCGTTGTTTCTTTTTATATGTTTTTGTGTTACTGGTTAGTGTCCTTTCATTTCATCTGATGAACTTCTTTCAGCATTTCTTGTTAGGCAGGTCTGGAGTTGCTGAAGTCCCTAAGCTTTTGTTTATTTGGGAAAGTCTTTATCTTACCTTCATTTCTGAAGGACAACTTTTCTGGGTTAAGTTTTCTTGATCGGTAGTTTCTTTCTTTCAGCACTTGAATATATCGTCTCATTCTCTCCTGGCCTGCAAAGTCTCTTCTCAGAAATCTGCTGATTGCCTTATAGGGGTTCCCTTGTATGAGAGAATTTTTTCTCTTGCTGCTTTTAAAATTTTCTCTGTGTTTGATTTTAGGCTGTCTTATCATATGTCTTGGAGAAGATAATTTTGGGGCAACCTACTAGCCTCATGAACTTGGATGTCCAAATCTCTCCCCAGGGTTGGGAGATTTTCAGTCATTATTTCTTTAAATAAGCTTTCTACCCACTTTTCCCTCTCTTCACCTTCTGGGACCCCAAGGTTGTGTAGATTGTTTTTCTTTATGGTGGTGTTACTGGCTCTTAGTTAGTATCAGACCTGATGTTGGTTCCCCTACAGTGAACCCAGCATATATGGGTTAAAATTAAAAGCACACATTCCCAGGTCCCTGGCTCCTTAGTCACACTCAAATGTAGATGCTTGTTTCTTTAACCTCTGACCCCCTGAGCTATAGAGCCAAATAGAAGTCACAAATTGTTAAAGTCCAGATGACCTCACGCTGGGCTCCCACTAAAGTTGTGGCTGATCCCAGGACCTTGAAGTTCTTTCTCAGAGAAACTAGTGTCCAGAGAATATCAAGAAACCGAAGCTCCCCAGGCCCAACTCCTCAGCTCCCTGACGGCAGAGTCTGCCTTCCACCATGGAGATACACAGCCAAGGACACTCATCTGAGAAATCCTTTGTTTCCTCTGCTGGAAGCAGCCCCAGACACAGGCTGATGGGAAAACACTGACTGAGAAGGCTATGGCCCCCTCCCCTACCTAAAACCCAAAGTAAGAACCCCTACCCATTTATTAACAGGGAGCAAGCAACTTTTGGGGCACTGGCCCTTTGCTTTGCTCCCTCTGCCTGGCAAAGTAAAGCCTTTCCTTTTTCTCCCAAGACTCTGTTCTCATTATTTGAATTGGCATCAGGATCAGAGAGTGAACTTTTGGTAACAGTGTCCCATAAGACTCGTAGGCTTTCTTCATTCCTTTTCATCCTTTTTTTCTTTTTACTCCTCTGCCTGATTCTTTTTTCTCCTTGGTCTAGATGTTGAAGCTCTTTATTGAGTTCCTTCAGTTCAGTCACTGTATTATTCAGCTCCAAAATTTCTGTTTGGTTCTTTTCTTCTTCTTTTTTTGTTGGGGAAGATTAGCTGTGAGCTAATATCTGTGCCAGTCTTCCTCTATTTTGTATGTGGGCCGCTGCCACAGCATGGCTGATGAGTGGTGTAGGTCCATGCCTGGGATCTGAACCCATGAACTTGAACTATGTCATGGGGACAGCCCCTGTTTGGTTCTTTTTTATGTTTTCTACCTCCTTGTTGATCTTCTCATTTTGTTCTTGTATTGTTTTCCTGATACTGTTAAATTATTTCTGTGTTCTTTTGTAGCTCTCTGAGCATCTTTAGAACAATTATTTTGAAATCCTTGTCAGGCGTTTCCTGGGTGTGCGTTTCTTTGGGGCCAACCATTCGAGATTTACCATGCTCCTTTGGTGGAGTCATGTTTCCCTGATTCTTCATGATCCCTGTAGCTTTATGTGGTGTCTGCACATTTGAAGAAGCTGTCACCGCTTCCAGACTTCATGGGCTGACTTCAGTATGGAAAGACCTTCACTTGCAAGTGGGAGCATACTGTGGTGCATAAGTGGTGCAGGGCACCAGATAGGGGTGTGTGTGGCAGCAGTGGTTCTGGACTGGTGTGGTGACTCACTGACTTATGTTGGTGGGGTCCACAGTATTGACAATTGTGTGGTCCTTAGCAAATGTGTGTGGGGTCCACAGAGGCTGCGAGGGCTGTCAGGGTCCCCAGCAGCACCTCCAGGTCCATCAGCTAGGGACCAGGGGATGCAGCAGTAGTAGTGGCCATAGCCTGTGATGTGCACACACACAGTTGCTGGGTGTAGCTACAAGGGCATGTGCAGTGGCAGGGGCCAGTTGCAAACAGATATGTAGTGGTAGGGGCTGGGGTAGGCAGCAAGGGACAGGGACAACTGTGGGTGCCCTCACAGCTGGGGGCCCCTGGCTGTCAGTATGCTCTCCTGTGGCTACACAGTCTCGCCCGGGCATGTGCATGGCAGTGGAGGCCCGTGAAGGGCATCAGGCTGGCAGTGTGCAAGTGCACAGATGCAGAGGCTAGCCCTGAGTGCACACACAGCAGTGGGCATCAGCCACGGGACCTAGGCTGTGTCTTGCACTGGTGTGGCTGCAGAGCTGTGGGATGGCTGCCAGGGCTGGGCTCTGGCAGGGGTGGAATGGGAAAGGGGCAGAGAGGGACTCAGGCAGCTAGCATCAGAAAATGCAAATACCCGTGTGGAAGCTGGTGAAATGTGCAGGGGTTCTGAGGCAGCTGTGCTGGCTGCTGGTTCCTCAGCGGTGAAAGCCGCGGGGGTTGTCTGGAAAACAGGTCACTGGGCGCCGTGGTCACTTTTGAAATGTTTCACAGTCTTCACCAGTGAAGCCGTCTGGTCCTGGGCTTTCCTTTGCTGGGAGGTTTTCGTTATTGTTCAATCTCTTCACTTGTTGTGGTCTGATCAGATTTTCTTCTTCGATCAGTTGTGGTAGTTTGTGTGTTCTAGAAATTTGTCCACTTCCCCTGGGGTATCTAATCGTTGGTGTACAGTTGTTCACGGTTTCTCTTTTAATCCTTTTATCTCTGTGAGGTACGTAGTCATGTTCACACTCTCACTTCTGATTTGTAGACTTGATTTTTTTTACATGCCCCATGTCTTTTAGTCCATTACAGCCGTGATTCTTTTTGATGTTTGAATTAACCCCTCCCTGTCTAGTGAGAAACCCGTCGTGCTGGTTCCTGTGTCCTGCTGACATCACTCCACTAGCCCTTCGCAGCTGCCTTGCTTTGTGAAACACCAGACAACCCAAGCTCGTCACGTACGTTTCTTGCCCTGACCTGGAATCAGTTCTTCAAAGGGCCGGGATCTTTCCAGATCCAGAGCTATGCGTTGGCAGCTCCCTCTGCCCGGAATGCTCTCCCCGTATCTCTTTGGTTCAGTTGATATTTAATCTTCAAGTCTTGGATTAAATGTCATGTCCTCATAAACTCTTTGACAACACCCCCGATTTAGCGAACGTCTTGTTTCAGGACTTTCGCTTTGTGGTATTTTCATAAAGTGACTGGTAAATGTTTGTTTAAAGTCTGGGCTGCTAATGCTAATGAGGATCTGAGTTTGGGCCTTTCGGGTGAAGCCATGTGGAGCTTGACAATGACTAATTCAGAAGGCAGAGCCACCTGAGAAAGACACTGTGGTCCCAATGCCGCTGAGCCCTGACTGCAGCTGTGCCTGGACTCAGGGCTCTCACAGCCTTTTCAAGCATGCAAGCAAAAAAATAAGGAAAAGAAGAAAAAAGAAGAGCCCTGTTTCCTCAAGCCAGCAAGAATCAGGTTCAAGTCACTTGCAGCCAAGAGTCCAAACTTATAAATTTATCTTTTCCAAGCTTTTTAGGATTTTTGTCCCCACCCCCTGTCACCATGACACTGTACATATTGTAACAGGCGAGTTCCACGAATAAAGGAGCTGAAGGGGCAGCTTATGGTCTCTGTCTTCCGCAAGCTTTATCTACTTTAGTCTTTCAAAATTAGATTCTCCAGCCATTATAAACTTCCAGAAGTTTCAAAGATCCCAGATGACCAGATGTTACCCTTAAAAAGGACAATGTACTTGAGGAGAATTTAAAACCTATTTGCAGAGGGAGCAGTGCAGGACGAACCAGAACGAGTGTGTTGACACTGACCTGGGACACCGTCCTAATTGCCTAGGTGTGTTTACTCTGACTTGGGACGTCTCCCTTATGTGAAGTGCGGCTACCCTGACGTGGGATGTCTTTATAATCCCCCCACGTGTCTACCCTGACCTGGGATGTTGCCCTAATACCATCCTTTGTCTCCCCTGAATGGGGATTTCTGGAAAGTTGTCCAAGCACGTCTAAGCTCACCTGAGATGCCTCTCTAATTCCCCAGCAGAGTCTACTCTGACCTGGAAGGCTCCCCGATTCCCCAACTCGTCCACCTCTGCGATGCCTCCCTAGTTCCCGAGGCGTGTCTACACCAACCTGGGATGTCTCCCTAATTCTCTAAGTGTGTCTCCACTGACTTGATATGTCTCCCCATTTCCCAGGTTTGTCTTCAGGGAACTGGGGTGCGTGTATAATTCCACAGGTGTATCTACCGGAATCTGTGATGTTCCCTACTTCCCCAGCTACATCTGTCCTGCCCTTGCATGTCTCCCTAGTTCCCCAGAAGTGTTTGTGACTCCCCAGATGTCACTGACTTGGCATGTCTCCCTGGTTCCAGGCGTGCCTACCCTGACTGAGACGTGCGTGGTCTTTATTCCCGGTGTGTCTACTATGACCTGGCATAGCTCTCTTACTCCCCAAGTGTCTGTACTGGAAGTCCCTCTCGTTGTGAGCTGTGTCTAACCTGACGTGGTTATCTCCATAATTTTCAAGTGTCTACTCTGACCTGGAGTGTCTCCCATCCTCCCCAAGTGTGTCTTCCCTGTCCTGAGATGTCTCCCTAGTCCCCCTGGTGTTTCTACCGTACCCTGGGGTGAGTCTGTCTACACTGATCTTGTGTATCTCCCTTGTTCCCAGGTGTTTCTGCACTGAACTGGTATATTTCTATAATGCCCCAAGGGTTTCTACCCTGATTTTGGATGTTTTTCTGACTCCTCACTTTGTCTAAACTAACCAGTGATGTCTCCCTAACTCCCTAGATGTGTCTACACTGAATGGGTTACACACCCTAATATACAGGTGTGTCCAGAATCTGCTGTCTCCAGTGTTCCTCAGGTGTGTCTTCCCTGACCTGGCATACCTCCCTAATTGCCAGGTGTCTCCACCCAAACATGGGATGTCGCCCTAATCACCCAGGTGTGTCAGCGCTCACCTTGGATGTCTCCATCATTCTTCAGTTATATCTACATTGACCTGGGCTGTTTCTCTATTTTCTACATGTGTCTAACACAGTCCGGTTGTGTGTTAATTCCCTGGGCTTGTCTACACTGATGAGGGATGTCTCTAATTCCTCAAGTTATTACTCTGACCTGGCTTGTATCCCGTCTTCCCCATATGTGTCTACCCTGACCAGTGATGTCAACCACATTTTTCATATGTGTCTACTTTGACCTGGGATGGCTCCCTAATTCCACAGATGTGTCTACATTGACCTGGAATGCATCTCTAATTATTCACGTGCCTACCTTGACATAGGATGTCTGCCTAATTTCACAGGAACTTCTGTGCAGAATGGGGACAAATCCCTAGAACCCCAGGTATGTCAGTCATGAGCTGGGATGTCTGCCTAATTCCTCAGTTGTGTCTACACTGACCTGGGATATCTTCCAAATCCCCCAGCTGTGTCTATACTGACCTGCAATGTCTCCCTAATTCCCCAGGTAAGTCTCCTCTTACCTAGGATGTCTCTCTAGTTCTCTCATTGTCTACTTTGATCTTGGATGTCTCCCTAATTCCATGGGTGTTTCCACACTTACCTGTGATGTTTCCCTTTCCCCCAGGTGTGTCTACTCTGACCTGCGTTTTCGCCTTAATTCCCCAGGTGTGTCTAAACTGACCTGGGTTGTAGTCCTAATTCCACAGGTGTGTTTCTTCTAACCTGAGATGTGTCCTTTAGTTCCCCAATTGCGTCTACCCTGAGTAGTGATGTCTCTCAAATTTCCCATATGTGTCTCCGCTGAACTGGGATGTCTTCCTGATTCACCAGCTGTGTCTATCCTGACTAGTGGAGTGTCCCTAATTACCCAGAGTGTGTGTCTGTTCTGAGCTGAGGTTATCTCCCTCATCCCCAAGGTGGTGTACCCTGACCTACAATGTCTCATTATTTTCCCAGGTTTCTCTTCTCAGACATGAGATTTCTCCCTAATTGCCCAGATTTGTCCAAACTGGTCTAAGATATCTCCCCAACTTCCTGGGTTATGTCTACCCTGATATTGGTTGTCTCCCTAATAACCTAGTTTTGTCTGTATTGACCAGGTGTGTCTCCCTAATTCCCTAGTATTTCCTACCTGACCTGGGATGTCTCTATAATTCCCCAGTTTTGTCTACCCTGATGATGTCTGTCTCTCTAAATTTTCAGGTGTTTCTACTATGACCTGGATGTTTCCCTAATTCCCCAGGTGTGTCTACCCAGACCTGGGATGTCTCCTAATTTTCTAGGTGTAGGTGTGTCTACACTGAACCAGCCAGTCTCTCTAGTTCTCCAGGCCTGTCTGCTTGACCTGGAATGTCTTCCTAAAACCTCTGGAATACCTACACTGACCAGAGATGTTTCCCTAATTCCCTAGTTGTGCCTATGCTGAACTAGGATGACTCTTGAATGCCCGGGGAGTGTCTGTATTTCCCTGGCATGCCTATTGATGTCTGCCTAACATCCTAGTTTGTCTACCCTGACCAAGTATGTCTCCATAACAAACCAGATGTGTCTACTCTTACCTGGGATCTCTCTCTAATTCCCCAGTTTGGTCTACCTTGACTTGGGAGGTCCTCATTCCCCAGGTGTGTCAACCCTGATATTATACGTGTCCCAAATTCACTAGGTACATCTTTTCTGACCTAGTGTGTCTTCCTATTTCCTAGTAGTGTCTACACTGACATGAGATGTCTCTCTTTTTCCTGAAACGTGTCTACTCTGAACTAGGATGAGACACTAATTCCCCAGGTGTGTCTAACTCTGACATTGGTTGTCTTCCTAGTTCTCCAGTGAGTCTATTGTGACACAGGATGTCTCTTAATTTCCCCAAGAGTGTGTACACTACCTGGGTGGTCTCCATACCTCCCCAGCTGTGTCTAATCTGGGATGTCTACCTAGTTCCCCGGATGTGTCTCCTCTGATCTAGGATGTCTCTCCAATTCCCCAAGAGTGTCCACCCTGACCCAGGCTGTCTCCCTAGTTCTCCATGCATGTCTATACTGACGTGGGTTATCTCCCTAAATTCCTAGGTGTGTCACTTGTGACCTAGGACATCTCTCTTATTCCCAGATATGTCTGCACTGCCCAGGATGTCCCATTATTTTCTAGGTGTGTCTACTCTGACATGACATATCTTCATAGATCCACGGGTGTTTCTACCCTGACCTGGGTGTTTCCCTAATTCCTCAGGCGAGTCTACACTGACCTGGGATGTCTCTCCGTTTCCTTTCGTGTGTCTTTTCTGAACTTGGATATCTACATAGGTCCCCAAGTATTTCTGCTCTAACCTGTTTTTTCTCTAAAGGTGTAAGTGTGTAAAGGTGTGTCTACCCTGATCCAGGATAGCCCCTAATATCCAAGGGGTGTCTACCCTGGCCTGGGATAGCAACCTACTTCCCCAGGTGCGTTTATGCTTAACTGGCTTGTTTCCATAAATCCCCAGTCTGTCTACACCACCTTGGGATGTTTCCCTAATTATCCAGGTACGTATTTCACAAGACATCTCCTTAATTCTAATGGTGTGTCTATGCAAACCTCATATGTCTCCCTATTCTGGATTTTCTACTCTGACCTGAAATCTGTAATATCTCAGGTGTGTCTAAACTGAGCTGGAATAGATCTCCAATTCTTAGATGTGTTGACACTGTGAGGGTTTGTCTTCCTAATTCCACAATAGTGACTACCCTGACCTGTGATGCCTCTGTATATCCCCACGTGTGTCTACACTGACTTGGGATGACTGCCTCATAGTGCGGGTATGTCTAAACTGAAATGGGTTGTCTCCCTAAGTCCCCCATGTGTGTCTACACTACCTGTGATGTCTCCCTAATAAAATAGTTGTGTCTACACTAGGACTACCCTCTAATTCCCCCATGGATGTCTACTCTGACTTTGGATGTCTCCAGAATACCCCAGGTATGTCTACACTGTCCTAGGAGGTTTCAGTAATACCCCAGGTGTGTCTATTCTGATATGGGTTATTTTCTCACTTTTCCACAAGGGTCATTCTAACCTGGGAAGTCTAATTAACCAGGTATGTCTGCACGGACCTACGCTGTCTCTCTAATTCTTGAGATATGACACTCTGACATGGGATGTTTCCTATTTCCATAGTCTACACTGACATGGGAGGTCATGTCCCCGAGTGTATCTACACTGACCTGGGATATCTCCCTAATTGCCCAAACATTCTTCTCAAACTTGGGATGATTCCTACATACCAAGTGATTTTACTCTGACCCAGCATGTGTCCCTAATTCCCCAGTTGTGTCTACACTACCTGCGATAGCTCCCTAATTCCCTGGTGTGTCAACACTGTCATTCGATGTCTCATATATCTTCAGGTGTGTCTACTATGATTTGGGATGTCTCCTAATTCCCAGGCATGTCTACCTGGACCTGGAATGTCTCCCTAAATCCCCAAGTGTGTCTACTCTGAACTGGAACATTTCACGAATTCTGCTTGTGAGAGCACACTCACTTGGAAGTCTCACTAAGTTCCCACATGCATCTTCTATGACCTAGAGTATGTCCCTAATTCCCTGAGTGCGTCTTCCTTGATCTTGTTCATCTGCCTAATTCCCCAGGCCTACGCACACAGACCTGGGGTGTCACCATAAATTCTTAGGAGTATCTACAATGGCCTAAGGTGTCTCCTTAATTCCCCAGCTCTGTCTGCTCAGACCTGTGCAGTCTCCCTAATTCCCACTGTGTCTACACTGCCCTTAGATGTCTCCCTTTTCCCCCTGGTGTGACTACAGGGGATTTAGTCCCTCATTTCCAGGGATGTCTCCCTCGTTTCTCAGCTTTGTCTACACTAACCTGGTCTTTGTCTAAGGCTGGTGTGACTACTCTGACCTAGATGTCACTTAATTCCCCAGGTGATTCCCCATGTGTCTACCCTGGGATGCCTCCTTAGTTCCCCACTGTGTCTAACTTGTCTTGTGATGTCTAAGTGCTCGGGTTTACTGTTCTCACGTGGGATGTCTCCCACATTCTCCAGGAGCGTCTTCCCCGACTTGGCCTTCTCAACAGTGCCCCAGTTGTGGAAACACTGACCTGGGGTATATACCTCATGTCCTAATGAATACAAGCTGATCCGAGATGTGTCCCTACCTCACCAGCTGTGACTGTTCTGACCCAGGACTTCATTCCATTTCTCCAGGAGTGTCTACTCTCACCCTTGATGTCTCCCTAGTCCCCCACATTACTTCTCTTACCAGAGATGTCTCTCTATTCCCTAGGTATGTCTACACTAACCTGGGCGGGGGGGGGTCTCCCTCATTCCCTAGTTGCATCACCACTGATGTCTCACCTAATTCCTCAGGTGTGTCTACTCCGACCAGAGATGTCTCCTACGTAGGTCTGCACTGAACTTGTATATCTTCCTAGTTCCTAGAGTTTGTCTACACTGGTGTGGGATGTCTCCTTTATTCTCCATGAGTTTCTATCCTTACCTGGGATGTCGTTCTAATTCCCCAGGTGTGTCTACTCTGACCTTTGATGTCTTGCTGATTCTCCAGGCTTGTCAACTCTGAATTAGGATGGCTCCTTAACTCCTCAGATGTGTCTACTCTGACCTGAGGTGTCTCCTTACTCCCCAGCTGTGTCTACCTTGACCTTGAATATCTAATTCTATGGGCTTGTCACCTCTCACCCGAGATGTCTCCCTAGTTCCCCAAGAATGTCCACATCGCTGTAGGGTGTGTCCCCTTGGTTCCCCACGTCTCTCTGCCTCGCCTGGCGTGTCTGTACTAACCGGGGATGTCCCTCTAATCCCAGATGTGTCTACTATGAAAAGAAAATTCAGTGAGTTTTACGTGATATGAATATTTTATTGAGTGAGAAACAAGCTTTTTGGGAACAGAGGAACATCCAAACTGAAAGTGGTGAAGAACTGGGCTCTCAGTAGGGCCAGCTGAGGGTACGGAGCATGGATGTGCAAGCGCGTTGTTTTCTATCCTGACCGGCTACGAGAAACTCACATTCCTTTTCATCACATTAGCCTCCTTGATTGTGGATGATTAGTCTGGAAGCTGCCATGTCACGCTGACAGGAGGAAAGCTTAAGTTTTGTTTAAAATCAGAGTCAGAATTTTGGGAGTCAGGACAGTTTTAAGTTTTGGTCACATGACTGAGTCTTTGGTCCAGGGGTTTATTCAAACTGTGGCCTCCTTTTCATTTTTTTTTGACCATCCTCCCTTTTGATCATTCTCTCAGTTGACCTGAGAGAGTGGCCAACTAGTTAGCATGACTCTCGGTCACCAAGATACATGTGGGGAATTAGGCAGCTATACCAGGTCCGAGTGGACACGCCCGTGTTACAGAGACTCATCATTGGTCAAGGTAGACACACGAGGGGAACAAGGTACACTTCCCAGGTAGAAGTAGTAATATTGGGGTTTAGAGAAGAATTCTAGTCAGGGTAGACATATCTGGGATGTAGGGATCATCCTGGGTTATATTAAACTCACGTTGGGCATTATGGAGCCATCCCATGTGAATGTAGACACACCTGGGAAATTAGGTGGCCATCCCCATTAAATGCAGACACCTGTGGAATTAGACAATCCAGTTGAATGGAGACACACCTGTGGAATTGGAGCAACAACCCAGGTCAGGATCGACACTCCTGGGTAGAGAGACAATCCAGGTAAGAGTAATCACACCTGGGAAAAAAGACGTTCCGGGTAAAGGAACGCACACCCGATTATTAAGGAGACATCCAGGTTCAGGTTATACACATCAAGGTTAGTAGGCAGGCATCCCTGATGAGAGTAGACAGAGCTGCAGAATTAGAGAGACGTTCAAGTTAACAGTGACTTCCCAGGTGAGTGTAGAAATACTTGGAGAACCAGGTGACATCCTAGGTCATGGTAGCTTCCCCTGGGGAAACAAAGAAACATCTTATGTCGGAGTAGACACACTGGGGCTATTAGGGAGACATCCCTGGTCAAAATAGATGCACTTATTTTGGAATAAAGTGGACATCTCCAGCTAGTTTAGACACATTTGAGTTATTAAACAGACATCCCAGTAAGGGCAGACACACCTGGGGAATTAAGGAGAAATTCCAGGTTAGTGCAGACATCCCACATCAAAGTAGAAACACAGGCCAGAGTAGATGCACCTGAGTTATTACGGAGACATCCCAGGTCATTGTAGACATACCTGAGGAATTCGAGAGGCATCCAAATCACAGCAGACACACTGGGGACACACAGACCAGACAGGCAGACAGACATCCTAAGTCAGTGTAGACACATCTGGGGAAATAGGCATTCCAAGTCAGTGTAGAAACACAGGGTGAATTATGGAGACATCCAAGTTCAGGGAAGACACCTTGGGAATTATAGGGACAAGCCAGATCAGAGTAAACAAACGTGGAGTATTAGGGACACATCCCTGGTCAGCTCAGACATATATGGGGAATTGTGGAGACAACCCTGGCCAGTGTAGATACACCTGGGTTATTAGACATCTCAGGTCAGGGTAGACACACCTGGGAAAATAGGACATCCAACATTAATGCACCATCGCATGGGAAATTAGCGAGACACTTAGGGAGATATCCTAGGTCAGTGAACACACACCTGGGGACTAGAGAGAGATCACTGGTTATGACAGACACAACTGGGATTGAAGGGGTCAATCCAGGTCAGAGAAAAAAAAAGGGAGGCATTGTAAGCGACATTTGAATAAATAGGGGACAAACAATTTCAGAATTGACACACCTGGGAACTAGGGAGACATACCAGGTTAGGGCAGACACACCTGGGGAGTTAGGTAGAGTTCCAGGTCTGCGCATGCACACTGAGCAACTAGACAAATATCCCAGGTAAGTGTAGACACAATGGAGTGTAGGGAGACAACCCAAGACAGAGCAGACACACATTGGGAATTAGAAAAATTCCAGTCCATACTGGAGACAAGTTTGTATTAGGGATTTATCCCATGTCAGTGTACACACACTTGGGGAATGAGAGAGACATCCTATTCAGGGTAGAAACACCTGTGAAAAAGGGGAAACTTCCTAGGTCAGTGTAGACAAACCTGGAGAACAAGGGATACACCCCAGTTTAAGGTAGACATGCTTGGACTGGGGAGATATCCCAGGACAGGGCAGACATACCTGGCTAATTAGGGAGACAATCCCGGTCAATGAAGACAGAACAGAGGATTAAGGGAGACATCCTAGGTCAGCGTAGACACAGCAGGGGAATTATGGGAACATCCCATGTCATATTAGACACAACTAGGCTATTAGGGAGATGTCCCATGTCAGTGTAGAGACATCCGTATATCCTGGGAGACATCCTACATCAAAGTAGACACACTGGGGGAACTAGGGAGACATCCCTGTTCAGGGAAGACACTCCTGGGGAATTAGAGACTTCCCAGGTCAGGGTTAACACACCTGTGGAACTAGGGACGCATCCAGGTCAGAGTAGACACTTCTTGGGATTTAGGGAAACATCCTTGACTACTGTAGACTCACATGGGAAAAGTGGAAGACTTCCAACATTAGGGCAGTCAAACCTGGGGAAGTGGGGAGACACACAAAGTCAGTGTAGACCCACCTGGGAACTGGGGAGGTCCCTGGCCATTTAGACACATCTCTGTACTGGGGAGACATGAAACATCAGACATCCCAGGTCAGAGTATACACAGTATATCCAGATAAGGTTAGATACAACTAGGGAACTCTGGAGACATTCCAGTTGAGAATAGACATCTGGGGTATTAGGGAGAAATCCGAGCTCAGGTGTACTTACCAGAGGACTTTGAGAGAGAATTTAGATCAGGGCAGACATGTGGGGAACTATGGATATATCTCATGTCAGCTTTGTTAAAGTAGCCGGATTGGGTCCACGATCTAAGTCACTCATGCTGAGCCCCATGTCAGCAAACCAAAACCTAAGTTTCTATGCTCTGATTTCCCAGAAAAGGCAGGCCTAGGTCAACCAGCCAGTGCTTGCCTGCTCTGGACAAGTTACCTGACCTGGCTCCAAGACTTCCCTTTGCTCCATATATGGGAAGTAACCCTGTCTAACCACTCAGCAAATGCCCAGTGTCACTTCCTTGTTCCTGCTCACTTGGTCTATAAAAATTTCTTGCCTTGGACAGCTTTTCGGCGCTCCTTTCTATTGCTAGATTGGATGCTGCCCAACTCATGAATCACTAAATAAAAGACAACGAGATCAAGAAATTATGGAAAATTTTCTTTTAACAGCTTTGGGGACAAGGATGGGATCCAAAGGAGATTGCTGATGACTTTGGGGACAACAAGATATGCAGGTGTTAGTATCTGCTGAACCATTTGACTTCTCTGTCTTTCTCGCCATTTCCGAGGACCATGGGTAAGTTCCTCTCAGATCCGAGCTCTGTTCTTTCTGCATCTGAGCTCTCGGATCTACGGCTTTTCCTGTCCAGGCTTAGTAGGTCAGCTTGAGCGGGCAGACAGTTCTGCCTGGAACTTGCGTCCCTAACCCTTTGTTAGTCTGAGGTTCCAGTCTAGGCCTTAGCAGGTCAGCTTGAGCTAACAGACGGTTCCATTTGGAGGCCTGGAGTCCCTTGCCCTTGGTTAGTCCACAGGCCCAATTTGTTGGCTTCTGTTGGCTCAGTCCAGACTTTCACTTTGGGATTTGCTGGTTTTGGTGGTGTGCACCTACGATAAGAGTGACAAAGTTGTCTAACAGAAACTGAGGAGACGTAGGATCCTCAGGTTCTAAAGGATTGAGTGCTCCACCTTCCAGTACACCAGCTCTTTATATGTTTAAAAACTATGGTTCTGAAGTTGTATATATTTTCAAAAATGGCAAGATCTCACTAAGGATAATCTTGAGTTACAGCGGTCGCAGTGGGAAACTTTTAACCTAGATAAGCTTATTTATTTACAAGGTGCCTTAGAGAAAAAGGGTCTTGGCCAAGAACTCACTGTAAAGGGTGGAGGGAGAATTTTTTCCTCCTCTACAGTTCCCAGTGACCCAGATGGGACCTGCTGGGACACCCACCCCACTTGCTCTGGAGCCTGCAGACAGGATCCAGGGAAAACTGGCAGAAGTTGGCAAAGGGTAAGAATACTGACCAAATGTTATATATTTATTACATAAATATTAATACTTACCAATATTACAGTCAGTCTGTAGTGCCTGGTCGAGAGAGGAAGGTAAAATTTCACGTTGTCTCTCCCTTTCCAAATTCAGACTCTTATGAATTTAGTATTGGGGTGCCCACTGGTTATCAATCCTTTCCCTCCCTGGGGCAGCTATTGCTTTCTTGTCTGTCTTGTTTTGTGTCCTGAGAACTTGGCTTGGCCTTCTGCCTGCCTGGGGCACAGAGGTTGTTGGGCAGCTCAGCTTTCAGGTTGGGGGTCCTGAGAATATGGCTGGACAGAAATGTGGGTTATACCCCATTTATGGCTATTGTCCTACCGACTGTTGCCAGCTCTCAGAGGAATTGTCTAAGTCTTTCTTTAGGCTATCTTTGGGAGTGGTCTTGAATCTTGGGAGGAGTGCATCTTTTGCATCTTCTTAGGGGACATATCTTGAGTCCATGGATATGTCACAAAAGTCTTTTGGTTTTGGTTGAATCACTTTATATATAGGTATACCTTTGGTTTAAAAGAAGAAGAGAAGGGAGTTCAGTATTGCCAGGGATATTTATTGTTTGTCCCAGCGAAAACCTGTTAAGAAGATATTTGAAAGGATTTTTTCAAAATAGCTCTATGGTCAAAAGTTGGCCAAATTGGAAGCTGATATAAGAGCCTGATAGAGGAGAAAGTCTAAAAAAAGTTCCTAAACTAAAATGAAACTGTGTACCCAGAGGGAAAGAAAAACATTCTGAAGCCACTGTGGAAGGCTTTACTAAAAGACTCCAAAGACACACAGCTCTAAATCTAGAACATAAGAATCTTTTGATGTCCATCTTAGTTGAAAGTCTGCCTGATATAAAATAGAAAACTGAAGATAATGTGGTTGGATGGGTGGATCAGCTCCTGGATAGCATTCAGGTTGCAACCCAATTCTTTAAGGAATTAAAAATAACTGTCTTTGTCTTACAAATGGAGTTTTTGTTTTTGTTTTTTTCCTGAGGAAGATTCACCCTGAGCTGACATCTGTTGCCAATCTTCATCTTTTTGCTTGAGGAAGATTTGCCCTGAGCTAACATCTTGTGTCAGTCTTTCTCTGTTTTGTATGTGTGTTGCTGCCACAGCATGGCGGCTGATGAGTGGTGTAGGTTTGTGCCTGGGAACTGAACGCAGGCCACCGAAGCAGACTGTGCTGAACTTAACCACCAGGCCATGGGGCTCGCCCCACAAATTGAGTTTTTACAAGGACAGAAATGTAGCTCTGGAAACAATTTGAAACCTACATATCATCTTTACCAATCCTGAAACTTCCCCTATTCATATCAAAAGCCTTGTAGATATTGCTAAAGATCTGGACTTCGGAAACAAAAGTCCTTCTTGGAGAAACTTTCATTGTTTCTCTGTGGCTTTGAGATGTAAACGTTCCTCCTAGAGGGAAGGAAACCAGAGCTATCTCTTTGAGATGCAAACTTCAGGGAGGGAGATTTTATCAGGACCAAAAAAAAAGAGAAAAGAAAGGCTATTCGGAAACTAGGCCTATGAAAAATATTGTCTTCTCCACAAATATTAGTGAAAAGTTTAAACCGTCTGAGTAGGTAACCTTAACTTATTCCATCTGCCAGAAACACAATCTGTATCCAGCTGTTCTTTTATAAACTAGTGTGTTTTGCATTATTGTATCTGTCTCATGGGTAAAATTTTAAAATGAAAGCTATAAGATCTCTGTTTGCATCTGTTTATTTCTATATATATATATATATGCATATTATAGATGTGTGATGTTTCTACTTCTGGATTGTATTGCCAAAATTTATAAAAAGATTTATTTAATTGGCTTAAATAAGTGCTTGTATAAATTAAGTATACTCTCAGAAACATGGAAACTAATCCAAATGTTTTTTAAGTTCATGTGATTGAGGATAATCTTCCATAAATAAAAGCTAGTTTAAGTTTGTTGGTTTAATTAAAACAGGCATGTCTTCAGAGTTATCAATATTAAATATAATGTGGACATACAACTTTTATTCTACATAAGTTCACTAAAAAAATAAACTCATTATCGCTGTTACAGAATTTGTCAGCAAGAAAAAGATGATGGTTAGCTGTTTAATGTCTCATGGAATTTTCATGAGTAAGCTAAACATAATGGTTAAGAACAAACAAATAGATGTAAGAAAAGTTTATAAATGAACTTTTCAATAATTATGATTTATGGAATGTATACTTAAAAATAGTTTCCAAAACCTTTTTAGTAACTTGAAACCTTAAAGTTATACTGAATTGAGTTAAATGATGGATATCATTCAATATCTAGATGATTTATGAATAAGAAAAAATACTGAAACATTAATTACTGAACACAGTTTTATTTACTTTTGGCTTCTTATTACAGAGGAACTAAAAATATTTGGGTCTATTAGTAAACGTGTTTTGTGCCTTATTGAAATTTTACTCTGAGGAAGACTGTACTTCTAGAAATTATTAAATGTATTTATCATAGTGTAACAGACAGTCCAGAATTGTTTACTTTGTAGTTTTAACTAGAAGTTAAAGATTCTAAGGTTAAGAATTCTAATCAATATATGTAATTAAAACTACTTAGAAATAATAAAGATGAAAAGAAACAAGTGTGTATGAAAAGTAGATAAGGAAAGTAGAATGTGTTTTTGGATAAGGAAAGGTGAAGGACGTGTTTTTTTGTTAAGGAAAAAAGAGAGTACTTTTATCCTAAAGTAGAATGACTGGTTGTTCCAGAATTGGAAAGAAGAAAATATAGGACAAAACCTGAATGGATATAAAATGTTGTAGGAGGTTTGTGGAAAAGCAATTTTGGGAAGGGAATTTTATATGTGGTCAAGCTGGCTTAGATTGGAATGAAATTTTTAAAGAATGAGTTTTAATACCAAAAGTACACTAACACAAAACTAGAATTTGTTTTTTTCTCTGTGAAAAGGGCAAAATTTTCTTGGACTATTGGTCTGCCCTTGATAAGAGATTGTAAAAGGTTTTTCTTTGCTTTCCAGATAGATTGCCCAAAAGGCAAAGATTTTGTGTCTTACCAGAATGTCTTGTGCTTCATGTTATCTTTATCAGGTCTTTGATCACTTGGGAGAGCTGAGTCTTCTCAATATTAAAAGAGCTAAATTTTGTTCACAACTGTAACCTTCTTTATTTGCCTTGAAAATCTTCTATTGTCACTTTGGTTAAATAGATAATTAAGTATTATTTCATAATAATCCATGATCCAATTTAATCAAATGTTTTGACATTTTTCACAACTTGTCAAGATCAAATTCTAAATGGAGGCTTTTTTTGACTTCAAACTAACTTTGAGATTTTCCAGAGGGCCCCTGGAAAAATCTCAAAGGATATGTCTTTTACCTGGTAAGATGTTAAACTAATTAGATTTATTTGATATCTTAAATTATATAGGAAGCATTGTGAAATAAGAAGGGATGCTAAACCTTCTTAGGTTATATTTGTATGGATACATGTTATTAATATAAACGTTCCAGAAATTATACGAAATTCCTAGGAGTCTCATATATCCAGGTAGAATGTTATCAGTCATAATCCCAGTTATGAGGTTAAAACCTATGCCACAGAAATGACTAGATTTCCTTAATCAATGAACTCTCATCAGGTTTTGTCACTTACAGACAGTTATTTGATTTACTTTGATGCTTTTACAAAAGGGCTTCGTCTTCAAAGAGATTCATGGAAAGATTCTACCAAGCGCTCTTGAACGCTGACACCACTGCCAAGTTACAAGGTGTCAAACCTTGGGTGCACGTTTCACAAGTGGAACGATCTGCCCTCTGGTCCTGCATTGATGGCGAAGAATCAAAACCAACTTGACCAGGAAGAGAAGCACTGACACCACGTGGTAGACTGCTTCCTCCAATGACATTGGATCAAGAAAGTTTGTTTCCATTCCTCCTCCCCTCTTTGATTATCTTTTTCCTAATTCTTGCCTTAATTTATATATCATGAAGGTCTTTATGATTCTTTTGTCCACCTTTTTTGCTTGCTCTGTTCTGGAAAGATAATGACGTTCTCATCTTTCATGCCATCACAAAGGAGGTCATGCAACTGACCGTTGGATTTGTCACGAGGCTGATGATCCTGTAGTTCTGCCCGTCACAAACTTCTCCCTGCTTTCCAGTGCCTCAGTTTCTCTGGAGCAGACTCAGCCCTCTCTCTATTGTGCCAGACTCTGTAATCGTGGGAGTCAATTCCCCTGTCTCTGGTTAACAACGCCAAACCTAGGGAACCTTGCTTCTAGGCTCTGTAAAAAGAAAGAGACATAAGGCAAGGGGAACCAGGATAAAACAGCTGTGAGGGCTACAGGCCCCTACATCTTACTGGCCTCCAGGGCTGTCACCTTTTCAGTCTGGAGCCTTGGCTGATCACCCTGAACTCCACTATTCTGACAGCCTTCACTATGGGAAATACCTCTTTTGGTGGCATAAACTGTGCTCCTGCCAGATACATTTTTATCTGTAGAGGACTGCCACTCTTCTGTGAATATTTCCCAGAGGGCCCCTGGAAAAATCTCAAAGCCCCTAGGTAACTCAACGTCTACATAGATGGAAGACAGTAAGAAGCTGTGGTCTGGGCTACCTAGTCATGTCTCTGTCCACAACCAGACTGAGGCTTCACACTGTGCTGCACCTCTCAACCTGAGTTACAGACTCACATTAGAATTACCAGGAGGTGAATGTGACTCATCCTCTGCTTCCTTTGGCGGTCCTTACTGCCTTGGTTGGAAGTAGGTGCCAAAAAAACAATGATTAGAAATCTGTTGCTTGCTTTAGGGGAAATAGAGGGTCCTCTGCCAAAGCTATAGCTTCCCAGAATAGATCATTGGACTCACCTGCCAAAGTTGTCTTAGACTATAGAATAGCTCTTGACTATCTCCTTGCTGAGCAGGTAGGTATGCTATAGCCAATACCTCTTGTAATCAGATAAACGCTTCTGGGGAATCAAGACACAACTGCATGACATAGTTAAACAAGCCACTTGCCTTAAGCAGGTTAAACCTAACCCTGAATCATTCTTCGACCTGTTTGATTTCAGCTGATTTGGGACATGAAGACCTTGGCTTCAGAGTGCGCTCCAAACTTTGGGTGTTATTCTTCTCAGCACTGTAGTCTTCCCAATGTGCTATAATCTCTCAAAGCTCTCGAATATATGTTCACAAACACTGGCCCGCCAACAGATGACTTCACTGAGATTGGAACACCAAAAGAAAAAGGAGGAAAATGGTCATCTACAAGAATATGAGCCTAACTTTGTGACTTGCAAATATTATATGGAGACCCAACATAGATGACAAAAGTGGTGACTGAGAGTATCACTTTAGCCTTAGATTTTGATCACACCTCTCAGTAAGATGAGTCTGCTCAAAAGGGGGAAGTGTTAAAGTAACCAGATTAGACCCAAGATGGAGTCACTCATGCTAAGCCCCACATCAGCAAACCAAAACTTAAATTTCTATGGTTGACTCTCCCAAAAAAGGACGGCCTAGGTCGACCAACTAGCACTTGCCTGCTCAGCATAAGTTACCTGACTCGGCTCCAAAACTTCCCTTTGCTCCCTATAAGGACAGTTACCCTGCTCTAACCAATCAGCAAATGCCCCGTATAACTTCCTTGTTCCTGCTCACTTTGGTCCATAAAAATCTCTTGCCTTGTACAGCTCTGTGGAGCTCCTTTCTATCTGCCAGATTACATGCTGCCCAATTCATGAATTGCTAAATAAAAGCCAACAAGATTAAGGCTGCCTGGTGGGGCAGCAGTTAAGTGTGCTCATTCCACTTCAGTGGTCCGGGGTTTGCTGGTTTGGATCCTGGGTGTGGACATGGCACCACCTGGCAGGCCATGCTGTGGTGTGTGTCCCACATATAAAGTAGAGGAAGATGGGCACGGATGTTGGCTCAGGGCCAGTCTTCCTCAGCAAAAAGAGGAGGATTGGCAGCAGATGTTAGCTCAGGGCTGATCTCCCTCAAAAAAAAAAAAAAAACAATAAGATCAGTAAATTGTCTGTTAAAAACTTTCTTTTAGCAATGTAAACAAACCCAAGTTATTAGGACAACGTTCCAGATCAGAAAACACGCACCCTGATGAATAAGGGAGACATCCAAAATCAGGGTAGATACACATGGAGAATTAGAGAGACATCCCAGGTCAATGTGGACACACTTGGTTGATTAGGAAGACATACCTGGTCAGGGTAGACATCTGGTAAAATAGGGGGACATCTCAGAGGAGAGGATCCTATAGAATTAGGGAGACATCTTAAATCACAGTATACAGATCTGAAGAACAATGGAGTCATCCCAGGTCAGGGTAGACAAGCCTGTTGTTGGTAGGGAGATTTCCAAGGTGAGGGTGGAGACACATCTGGGAATCAGGGAGACATCCAATGTCTGTATAGACACACCTGGGAACGACACAGACAGCTCAGGGTGCAGTAGACAGACCAGGGGAATTAGACATCACAGGGCAGGGTAGACATACCTGGGTGTTTAGGAGGAGATCTCACTTAAGGATAGGCACACCTGAGCACTTAGGGAGACATCCCAGGTCAAGGAAGTCACACTTGGGGAATAAGGAAGACATCTTAGGTCAGCGTAGACACAGTGGAGCCTTTGAGGAGACATCCCAGGTCCAAGCAGACAAGCTGGGTAACTAGGGAGACACTCCTGGGCAATTAGGGAGACATCGTGGGTCAATATAGACACAGCTGGGAATTAGGGAAACACTGGTCAAAGGAGACACACCTGGGTAAGTAAGGAGCATCCCAGGTCTGATTAGACACAACTAGTGAATTAGAAACGGTATGTCAGAGTTGACATACCAAGAATAGCAGGCGACAGATCAGAATAGATACACCTTGGACATTAGAGAGCAATCCCTGATCAGCGTAGACAAACATGGCGGATTAGGCAGACACCCAGGACTAAGGTAGTCAAACCTGGGTAAATAGTGAGACATTCCAGGTCAATTAAACACATCTAGGGATCTAAGGAGACATCCCATGTCAGAGTAGACACAATGGGGATCTACAGAAACATCCCATGTCACCATGTCAGGGTAGCTCTGGACACCTCTCAGGTCAGGGAAAACACACTGTGATAATTAGGGAGACATACAGTGTTGGTGTAGACACACCTGGGAAATTGGGGCGACACATCAGGTCAATTAGGCACATCTTGGTACTAGGGAGACTTCCCATGTCAGAGTAGATAAACCTGCATACTAGAGAGACATAGCAGGTTAGAGTATAAAACCTAGGGAATTAAAGAAATAGATCAGGATAGACATCTGGGGAATTAGACTTCTCAGGGCAGATAGACACAACAAGTGAATCTGAGAGAAGGCCTAGGTCAGGGTAGACAAACCTGGAGAGCTATGGATATGTCCCATGTCAGTGTACATAAACCGGGGGAATTAGGGAGATATTGGAAAACAGAGCAGACTAACCTGGGCAATTAGAGAGACATCACAGGTCAATGTGGACACACTTGGGTTATTAGGGTGACATACTATGAAGGAGTAGACATTCCTGGTGAACATTGGGATATCCCAGGGAAAGGAGAAAATTCTCTGTAATTAGGGAGACATTCTGAGTCAAAGCACACACACCTACATAACAATAGAGTCATTCCAGGTCAGGCAGACACACCTCTTGAATTAGGATGAAATCCTAGTTCATAGTGGAGACACCTGGAGAAGTGGTAGACATCCAACATCCCTGTAGACACATTTGGAGAAATATTAAGACGTCCCAGGTCACTGTAGACAAACCTGTGGAATTAGGGAGACATCCTAGGTCAGTGTAGTCACACCCGGGGAATTACGGAGAAAACCTAGACACACAGGTAATTAGTGAGACACCCAGTCAGAGTAGACACTCAGATAATTAGGGAGACATCCTGAGACAGTGTAACCACACATGGGATACAAAGGAGACATTGCAGTTCAGGGTATACACACCTGGGAACAAGGGAATCACCCCAGGTCACTGTAAACTCAAATGAGTAAATAGGGACACAACGTAGGTCCTTTTAGATGCACTTGAGGTATTAGGGAGACATCCCGGATAAATGTGGACACAGCTGCAGAATTAGGGAGATAATACTGGTCAATATAAACATACATAGGGAATTAGGGGACTTTCCAGGTCTGGTTAGACACACTCGGGAAAATAGACATCCCAGGTTAGGGTAGACACACTTAGAGAAGTAAGGACACATCCCAGGTCAAAGTAGACAAACCTGGGGAATTAGGGAGACATCCCAGGTTATGATAGAAATCTGGAGAATTAGGGAGACATCACAGCTCAGTGTAGACCTTCTTTGGGAAGCAGGGAGACAGCACCTGTTGGTTAGACCCTTCTGTCGTAATAGGGAGATGTCCCACGTCAGAGTAAACACACCCGGAGAAGTAGGCAACCCACATTAGAGACACCTGGAGAATGAGAGCGACACCCTAGTTCGTAGTAGATACACCTGGGAACTAAAACATCCCAGATCAGAATGGACACAACTGGGTAATTTGGGAGCCATCCAAGGTCAACATAGACACATGGGGTATTAGGCATAGAGCCTAGGACAAAGAAGACACACTCGAGGAATTAGAGAAAACATGGGTCATGGCAGACACATCTTGGAAGTAGATATATCTCATGCTAGTGTATAAACAACTGGGAATTAGGGAGACATTCCAGTTCAGGGAACACATGAGTGGAATCAGGGAGCTATCCAAAGTCAGGGTAGAAAAACCTGGAGAATCAAAGAGTCATCCCAGGTCAGTGTAGACACACCTGAGTCATTCAGAGACAACCCAGGTCAGGTAGACACCTCTAGGGAATCAGGAAGACCACCCTGGACAGGGTCGACAATTTGGGGGAAATTCAGGAGGTATCCCAGGTCAGGACAGACACACTTGCGGAATTTGGGAGACATGCCAGTTCAGATAAACACAAATGGGGAAATAAGGTGAGATCCCAGGTCAGGGTAAACACCCTGGGGGAAATAGGGAGACTTCCTAGGTCAGTGTAGACACTGGTTGGGAATTGCAGGTCAGGAAACACAAGGAAGGAATTATAGATTCAAGCTAGGTGAGAGTAGACACACCTGGGGAATTAGGGAGCCATCCTAGGGCAGTGTGAACACATCTGGGGAATTATGGAACTCAAGGCAGAGTAGTCACACTTCAGGAACTAGACAACCCAGTTCACAGCAGATTCAAGTGGGGAATTAAGAATATATCCTAGGTCAGTGTAAACACATCCAGGTAATTAGGCAGATATACCAGGTAATGGTAAACGCACCTGGAGTATTAGGGAGCAATCCCATGTCAGTGCAGACACTGCTAGGAAATTAGAGAGGCATTCAAGATCAATGTAGACACCTGTGGAATTAGACATCTAGGTCAGTGTAGACACATGTGAGTTATTAGGGACACATCTAGGGCAGAGTAGACACATCTGTAGAAATAGGGAGACATTCCAGATCAAGGTGACACATGTAAGGAGTAAGACATCTGGGGTCAGGGTATAAACACCTGAGGATTTAGTGAGACATCAGGTCAGTACAGGTAAAACTGGCTTATTAGGGAGGCATCCAAAGGCATAGTAGAAACACCTGGGGAATTAGCAAGACATAAGTCAGGCTAGTCACACTGGGGGATTTAGTAAGATATCCCAGGATTGAGTAGACATGCCTAGGCAATGAAAGACATACTTTTGGTCAGTGTATACACTTCTGTATAATTAGGGGGACATCCCATACCAGTGTAGAAATACCTGTGACATTAGAGAAATGTACTCTGTCAGTGTAGACACATCTGGGTATCTAAGGACACATCCCTGATCAACTCAGACACACTGGAGAATTAGGGAGACATCTCAGGTTACAGTAGACACACTTTGGAAATAGTGAGACATTCCTGGTGAGAGAGGATAAACCTGGGGAATTGGGAGCTATATAAGGTCGGTGTAGACACATCTGGCAAATTAGACTTTCAGCTCAGAGTAGGGACACCTCAGGATTAGGAAATGATCCCAGGTCTGTGTAGACCCACCTGAGGCCACTGTAGACACACCTGGTTTGCTAGGGGACATCTCAGATCTGGGTAGACTCACTTGGGGAAATAGATATCCCAGTATAGTGTAGATATACCTGGTTTATTAGCAGACATCCCAGGTCAGAGTGGAAATGCCTGAGAAATTAGAGAGATACCCCACGTCAGTGTGGACACACACGAGTTATTAGGGAGACATCCAGTACAGGGCAGATACATCTGGAAAGAGGGAGACAACCTAGTTCAAGATTACAAACCTGGGAAATAAGGGAGACAGCTCAGGTCAGAGTAGATATATTTGAGAAATTAGAGAGACATCCCCAGTCATAGTGGAGACACTTGAGGGACTAAGGAAACATCACATTTCAGAGTGGACAGACCTGGGTAATTAGGGAGACATCCCACGTCAGTGTGGACACACGTGGAGAATTATAGAGGCATTCAAATTCATGGTAGACGTATCTGGGGAAACAGAGAAACATTTCAGGTCACTGTAGACACACCTGGGTAATTAAACAGATATTTCAAGTCAAGCTAACACTTTGGGGAATTAGGATGACATCCCAGATCAAGGTATACAAACCTGGGTAAAAAGGGAGATATCTCAGGGGAGTGTATAAACACCTAGGGCACGAGGGATGCATAGGGTCAAACAGACATACCTCGGAGACAAAGAAGTCTGCCAGGTCAGGGTTGTCACACCTGGTGAACTAGTAAGACGTTCCAAGTCAGAATAGATACTCCTGGGGAATTTGGCACACAACTGGTCAGAGAAGACACACCTGGGAAATTAGGGAAACATTCCATGTGGGTGTGTACACCTCAGGAAATAGGTAGACATTTCAGGTCACTGGGACTAGGGATGCATCCTATGTCAGTAGAGAATCACTTTGGCTCGGAGGGGACATCCCAGGTCCATGGAGACTCACTTGTGGATTTAGTGAGACTTTGTGTATCAGAGTAGACACCGGGGGAATTGGAGGGATTTTGCTCTTCAGGGTAGGCATGCCTAGAGTATTAGGGAAACATTCCTGGTCAGAGGAGACACACCTGAGAAAACAGGTAATCTTCCCAGGTCGGAAAGCCACTATTTGAATTAGGGAGACATCTCACATCAGAGTAGACACCCAGAGAATTTGAGTGACATCACAGATTAGTGTAGAAAGACTTGGGGAATAAAAGAGATTTTCCAGCTCATATGTACACACCTGAGAATTAGAGAGGTATCTCAGCTCAGTTTTCTTTTCTCAACTTTATTGAGATATAATTGACATATAATTTGCATAGATTTAAGGTGTACAATGATGACGTGATACACATATATGTTGCAAAACGATTAGCACAAGGTCAATGAACACATCCAATGGAATGATCTCAGCATCATGGCAGCATAAGATGTCCCTCATTTTATGTCCCCTTTAACAACTAAAATTAGGCATCCATCCATGAACAAAAGTGCCTCTGTGGGAGTTGTGGGACCCAGGACCATGTACCAAGGGACCCAGGAGGAGTCTTGCCCACTGGTGCTTTGGGAAATAGGCAGACAGACCACAGCATGGGCTTTGGAACTGGCAGGATCCCATGAACCAGGTCCAGCCCCTCTCAGCTGCAATCAGGGAGCACCTGGAGAACAATGACTTTAGTAGACACCCTTGGAGAGATTCTTTGTAGAAACCCAGGTTTCCAGAGAAGTTCTAGCACTCCACTGGAGAATAAATGAGTATGAATGCACTGGAATGGGTAAGAGGAACTCTGCCAGCATCACCCTCCTCCCAAGGTGGTACAACTTAGAGCTGCAGGAGATGGTGGTCTCTCCTACAGGGAAAAGGAAGAGTGGTGAGGGCCTGGCTTCCCCAGCTGTGCAGGACTCTGATAAAGAAACCCACTTCTCTCTCACAGCACCCAGAGTATTAAAGTATGAGCTCCATGACTGAAGGAGGGCAAGAGGCATGTAAGAATATCAGAGGGCACTAAAGGGGTGCAGTTCCTGCTGACTGCATTCTGGACTCCAGCAGGAAGCCCACCCACAAGCCACTGGGAAAATCTCACCCAAGGATCCCTCCAACCGGACTGTGCATCCCCAATGCCCTGAGTGCCAAACTCACACCTCCCCCAACTCTGCAGTCAGCTCCTTGTGTGTGTCCCTGTGGGCAGCAGTGAGAGCAAGAGCAGGTAGACAGGGAGCAGGCACAGAAAACAGACCAGGGTCTGCGAGCAAGGGAGAAACCACAATCTCGAGCTCTAGCACCACCTTCAGGAAAACAAAAGAGAGGTTTCCAACAGTTGGCTTGGTGTGTTGTAAGATCAAGAGAAAACATAGAAGCTTAAGAATCCTGCCACAAGAGGGAGAAGGAAGCATGCCAGGTATATCCATACAAGGTCAGAGAAAGCCACAGAGTATAGAGCAGAACCAATAGGAAGCATCTCTCACCTGAAGGAGGCTGGTAAAGCCTGGAGAACGTGACTGATACATCAAATGTGAAACAGCAACACAAAACTCCATGGAAGATGAAGAATCAAGGAAACAGGACATCACGAAAAGATCACAATAGTCTTCCAGCAACCGAACTCAGACATGGAGATCTGTGGCTTATCTGGTAAAGAATTCAAAATAGCTGTTTTGAGGAAGCTCAGTGAACTATAAGAAAACACAGAGACCATTCAACAAAATTGGAAAAAAACACACAAACAAAATGATAAATTTAACAAAGAAATAGAAATCATAAAAAAGGAACTAAACAGAAATCTGAAGCTGAAGGATTCAACACATGACGTGAAGACTGCAATAGAGAGCATCAACATCAGAATAGATCAGAAAGAAGAAAGAATCAGTGAGTTAGAGGATAGGAACGTTGAAATAATCCCATCAGAAGAGAAAAAGAAAAGTGAATGAAAAAGAGCTAAGAAAGCCTACATCATCTATAGAATACCATCAAAAGAACCAATATCAGAATTATTGGAGTTCCAGAAGGAGAAGAGAGGGATAAGGGGGCAGAAAGTTTATTTAAAGATATAATGACTGAGAATTTCCCAAATTGGGGGAGAGACTTGGACAGCCAAGTTCACGAAGCTAATAGATCACATCATTATTTCAAACCAAGACAATCTTCTCCAAGACACATTATAATGAAACTGTCAAAAATAAAAGGCATAGAATCATGAAAGCAGCAAGAGAAAAAAAAATTGTGATCTATAAAGGAACCCACATTAGCTATCAGTGGATTTCTCAGCAGAAACCTGACAGGCTAGGAGAGAGATGATGTATTTAAAGTGCTGAAAAAAAACCCCTGCCAGCCAAGAATACACTATCCAGCAAAGTTATCCTCCAGAAAGAAAGGAGAAATAAAGACTTTCCTAGACAAACAAAAGCTGGCAGAGTTCATCACCACTGGACTTGCCCGACCAGAAATGTGAAAGGAGTTTTCCAAGCTGAAGTGAAAACATGCTGATCAGTGACGTGAAGACATGCAAACACATATAACGCACTGGAAAAGGTAAATATACAGTCAGATGAAGAAAACTCTAATTCTGTAATATGATGGTGTGCTAACGTGTTAACCAAAGCATAAGAAAGGAAAAGAGTATTAAAAATAACTATACTTACTATAATTTGTTAATATACACACAATATAAAAAGAGGTAAATTGTGACATTAAAAACACAAAAAGAGGGAGTAAAAGGGTAGAGTTTTGTATATGATTGAAGTTAAGTTGCTATCAGTGTAAAATAGACTGTTATATCTATAAGGTGTTTTATGTAAGCCTCATGGTACCACAAAGCGAAAACCTAGAGTAGATTACAAATATAAAGAGAAAGGAATCAGAGCATACTACTATGGAATACTACCAGCCCACAAAGGGAGGCATCAAGAGAGGAAGAAAAGAACAAGGGAGCTACAAAAGAATCAGAAAGCAATCAATAAGATAGCATTAGTAAGTTCTCACCTATCAACCATTAACTAAATGTAAATAATTTGAATTCTCCAATCAAAAGGCACAGAGTGGCTAGATGGATTAAAAAAAAAAGACCCAACTATATGCTGCCTACAAGAGACTCACTTCTCTTGTTTAAGGACACACGCAGGCTCAAAGTGAAGGGATGGAATAAGACATTCCATGCAAGTGGAAACCAAAAGAGAGCAGGGGTAGCTATAGTGACATCAGACAAATAGACTTTAAGCCAAAAATGGTAAGGAGAAAACAAAGAAAAGTCATTATATAAGTCATTATATAATGATAAGGGGGTCAGTTCATCAAGAAGATACAATAACTGTAAATATAAACACACCCACATCAGAGCATCTAAATATATTAAGCAAATACTAACAGATCTTAACAGAGAAATACAAAAAAACCACAATAATACTAAGAGACTTCATTACCCCACTTTAACAATGGATAGATTATCCAGACAGAAAGTCAACAAAAAACGTTGGACTTGAACCACATCTAAGGACAAATGGACCTAACAGATATTTATAGAACCTTCCATTCACAGCAGCAGAATACACATTCTTATCAAGCACACATGGAACATTCTTCAGGATAGAGCATATGCTAGGCTGCAAAGCAAGCCTTAGCAAATTTAAGAAGATCAAAATCATACTAAGTATCTTTTTCAACCACAATGGTATGAAACTAGAAATCAGTAACAGGAGGAAAGGTGGAAAATTTACAAACATGTGGAAACCAAAGAACACATTGTTGAACAACCAATGAGTCAAACAAGAAATCGAAAGGAAATTTAAAAAGTCTTGAAACCACTGAAAATGGAAACACAACATACAAAACCTATGGGACGCTGCAAAAGCATTTCTGAGAGGGAAGGTTATAGCGATAAATGCATATATTAATAGAAATAGTAGAAATAATAGAAATATCTCAAACAACCACACTTTACACCTCAAGGAACTAGGAAAAGAAGAACAAACTAAGCTCAAATTTATCAGAAGAAAATAAATAACAGAGATCAGAGCAGAAATAAAAGAAATAGAGATCAGAAAAACAATAGAAAATATCAATGACACTAAGAACTGATTTTTTTAAAAGATAAACAAAATTGACAAAACTTTAGCTGGACAAACTAGCTAAAGAAAAAAGAAGACTCAAATAACTAAAATCAGAAATGAAAGAGGAGACATTACAAGTGATACCACAGAAATACAAAGGGCCACAGGAGACTGCTATGGACAATTGGATAAGCCAACAAATTAGATAACCTAGAAGAAATGGATAAATTCCTAAAAACACACAACTTACCAAGATTGAACCGGGAAAAAACAGAAAATATGAACAGACCAATAATGAGTAAGCAGTTTGAATCAGTAATCACAAACCTCCCAACGAAGAAAAGCCCAGGACCAGATGATTCCCTGGTGAATTCTACCAAACATTTAAAGGACAACTAATGCCAGTCTTTCTCAAACTCTTTCAAAAATTGAAGAGGAGGGAAAACTCCAAACTCTTTTTCTGAGGCATTACCCTGATACCAAAGCCAGATAAGGACACTACAAGAAAACTACAGACCAATATTCCTGATGAATATAGATGCAAAAGCTCTCAAAAAAATATCAGTAAGCTGAATTCAACATTACATTAAAAAGATCATACACCACGATCAAGTGGGATTTATTCCTGGGAGGCACAGATGGCTCCATCTATGCAAATCCATGAATGTGACACTACACTAATAGAATGAAAAATAAAAATCATCATTTCGCTAGATTCAAAAAAGCATTTGAAAAAATACAACATCCTTTCATGATAAAAAATCTCAATAAATTGGATATAGAAGGAACATACCTCAACACAATAAGGGACATACCCAACAAGCCCACAGCTAACGTAATACTTAACAGTGAAAGGTCGCGAGCTCTCCTGCTAAGGTCCGAAACAACATGTGTGCCCACTCTCACCACTCCCATTCAACACAGTACTGGAAGTCTTAGCCAGAGCCAGGAGGCAAGATAAAGAAATAAAAGGCATCCAATTCATAAAGGAAGAAGCAAACTTGTCTCTGTTCGCAGATGATACGGTCTTATATGTAGAAAATCCTAAAGAATCAACCCCAAAACTGTTAGAACTAATCAACAAATTCAGTGAAATTGCAAGACACAAAATCAGCATACAGTAATTAGCTGCCTTTCTCTACACAAACAATGAAACATCTGGAAAAGAAATAAAAAAAAATCACAATAGCATCAAAAACAATAAAATACTTGTGAATAAATTTAACCAAGAAAATGAAAGATCTGTATACTGAAAACTACAAGACTTTGATGAAAGAAACCGAGAAGACACAACCAAATGGGAAGATATCTTGTGTTCATGGACTGGAAGAATATTATCAAAATGTCTGTCCTACCCAAAGTTATCTATAGAGTCAATGCAATTCCTATCAAAATTCCAACGGCATTCCAATGGCACAGAAATAGAAAAAAGAATTGTAAAATTTGTATGGAATCACAAAAGACCCCGGATAGCTAAAGCAATCCTGAGAAAAAAGAACACAGCTGGCAGCATCATACTTCCTGCTTTCAAACTACATTAAAGCTATAGTCATCAAAACAGTGTGGTGCTAGCATAAAAACAGACACCTAGACCAATGAAACAGAATTGAGAGCCCAGAAACTAACCCATGCATATACCTACTACAACAAATGTAAAAAAAATAAATAAATAAAAGTGGGACTACATTAAACTAAGAAGCTTCTGCACAGTAAAAGAAACCATCAACAAAATGAAAAAGCAACCTACAGAATGGGATAAAATATTTGCAAACCGTCTATCTGGTAAGGGGTTAATATCCATGAAAGAACTCATACAACTCAATAGCAAAAAACCAAGTAATCTGATTAAAAAATGGGCAGAGAACTGAATAGACATTTTTGTGAAGAAGACATGCAAATGGCCAACACGTACATGAAAAGATGCTCAACTTCACTAATTATCAAGGAAACGCAAATCAAAACCACAATGAGATATCACCTAACCTGTTAGAATGGCTATTATAAAAAAGACAAAAAGTAAGTGTCAGGGAGAATGTGGAGAAAAGGGAACCCTACCGTGTAGGTGGAAAGGTAAATTGGTGCAACCACTATGGAAAACAGTACAGAGTTTCCTCTAAAAGTTAATAGAACTAGCATATGGTGCAGCAATCCGACTTCTGGGTATATAGCCAAAGGAAATGAAACAGGATCCTGAAGAGACATCTGCACTCCCATTTTCATTGAAGCATCATTCACAATAGCCAAGATATGGAAACAACCTAAGTATCCAGCCACAGAAGAATGGATAAAGAAGTTGTGAATATGTAGTAACTATTCACACAATGGAATATTATTCAGCCATGAGAAAGAAGGAAATCCTGCTATTTTTGACAACATAGATGAACTTTGAGGGCATTATGCTATGTGCGATAAGGCAGACAGAGAAAGACAAGTACGGTGTGACCTCACTTCTATGCGGGATGTGAAAAAGCCAAACTCAGAAACAGAGCAGAGTGCTGGTTGTCAGGAGCTGTGGGCTGGGGGAAATAGGGAGCTGTTGGTCAAAGGGCACAGACCTCCATTTACAAGATGAACAAGTTCTGGGATCTAAGTACAGCATGGTGACTATAGTTAACAATACCATACTGTATACTTGAAAGTTACTAAGAGAGGGATCTTAAATATTCTCACCTCAAAAATGTAATTATGTGAGGTGATGGCATTGTTAACCGCCCAGCTGTGGTAATCATGTCACAGTACATACTCACATCAAATCATCACTTTGTACATCTTAAACTTACCCAATGGCCTGTGCTGCCTGTATCTCAACAACCTGGAGAAAAAAAAATCAGAACTTCTCCATATTTTCTTTAAGAAGTTAATATTCATTAAAAATCGAATATGGGGGGCTGGCCCCATGGCCGAGTGGTTAAGTTCGCGCGCTCTGCTGCAGGCGGCCCAGTGTTTCGTTGGTTCGAATCCTGGGCGCGGACATGGCACTGCTCGTCAGACCACGCTGAGGCAGCGTCCCACATGCCACAACTAGAAGGACCCACAATGAAGAATATACAACTATGTACTGGGGGGCTTTGGGGAGAAAAAGGAAAAAATAAAATCTTAAAAAAAAAAAATCGAATATGGGTTTACAGTTGCACTGGAGGGGAAATTAAAGGAATAAATGATCCATAGGTGTTGTCCTAAGAAGAAATATCTCCACCTTGATTTCCATCTTCCTGCTGAATTATTTAAATTAGCATTACTCAGTTGTCAGGAAACATTAAGTTTAGCAATTCTTGCATTCCTTTTTTAATATTAAATTTTTACACAAAACCCACGATCTTCCTGTTTTGCTGAAAGTTCAGCAAACTCTGGGAAGATCATATTTTTAAGCAGCTTTGGGATGATTCAGCAAAGTTCTGACACGAGTCACAGCAGCTTTTCCCGACTGGAGGGTCTGTGGGGACCCCACGTGGGCCCAGGCGGGGTCTCTGAGGGTGTCTGTCCTTGGAGCACCCGGAGCTTACTGAACTGCCGGGAGGGGTGTTTGGGGCTGAGTCCTGGCTCCTAGTCAGTCCAGAGCAGCGCCCTGGGGTCCTGTCCACAAACAGCAGGTGCAGCTCACCACCCAGGCAGAGACTCTTGGGGCAGCCCTGGGCAGCAGCTGGCGGGGTGGCTCTCACCCCCTGGGAGAGTCAGCTCCTGGGACGCCGAGCTCAAGCGCACCTCAGGGGTCAGGGTCACCACCTGCCTGGGGCTCAGTCAGGCGCTCAGGGTTCTGGGAATCTCACCTCAGAAGGAACCGACCCCCAGGCTCCCTGATCCCCACCATGGGATAATTACAGGGGAGAAAACCTGACCTGGTCAATGGAGCCCGAGGGCCATTGCTCCTCTGTACCTGCCCTGACATCACCGTGACCAGCAGAGAGCGGGCTCCAGGATCACTTCCTGTGGGATCTGGGGACCCAGCACAGCTTCCCCTGAGTGGATAGACTGTCCAGAGTGAGCAGGCCTGCTCCCAGGGAGGCTGCAGGGCCATGCTGGGGCCCCTCCCAGAGGACTGGGCCATGTCCGGCCATCTCTGCATCCTTCCCACTGGCCCAGCACGAGGAGCAGTGTGAGCTTCCTGAGGGGGACCCTGCTCCAACGTGAGTGCCTGCTCCCCCAAATACCATCCCTCAGGCCCCATCCTGACAGAGGGCCGATGCCCAGGGGGCTGCCCTGTGGACAGGACTCCCTGGACTTCCTCCTTTGCCGGCCCCCATGTGTGCACACAGGGACTGGGGGCTCAGGGGCCACATGAGTCCTGACCGGAAACAAACCTCGTGCCTGACAACAGTCATCAAACACAGCACCCCGTGCCGACAGCTGCTCCCAGCTTGAGTTTGATTTCAGAACACTGACCATCGGTCAACTGCCCAGGGAAGGAGGGACTTGGACAGTGTGTCCTTAGTTGTCACAGTGGGGAGAGCCCTCCTGAGGGACGACACCCTGGGCTGCGGGCCAGGCTCCTCCCAGGGGCTTCCTGCGCTGGGGTTGTTGCCGTCCAGGGCTCACCCCACAGGCTGGACCTTCGAGGCCCCGGGTTAGGGCTCCTTGTCTCCTAGCCCAGGGGCTGGGAGAGGGAAGGGGCACAGACCTCCCTGTTCATTCACTGTGTCAACAGGCCCTCCGTGAGAGTCCACCGGGAGCTGGGAGCCTTTCCAGGCGCTGGGATCCCTTCCAGGCGCTGGGATCCCGTGGAGAATCCAGGCGGGAGACCCCTGCCCTCCTGGAGCCCCGCCTACAAGGAGCAGGACGTGAGGCCGGTCCAGGCCTGGGGCCCGCAGACCCCACGAGTCACAACTCTCAGAGCTGGAAGCTGCTGCAAGGGGCAGAGGGTCCTCAGGCCCCCAGAACCTGAGTCAGACTCTGTGGGGAGGGCCAGCCCTGAATGTTAGCTCTCCCCAGATGCCGTTTTAAACACTGACCATCAGAGAACCTGACCCGAGGAGGGAGCTCCCTGAATGCACCTCCATCACCTCACCTCTGCCGGAACCCTCCAGTGACGGGGAGCTCACCACCCTGTGAAGCAGCCCTTCCATGGGACTGTGAGAGGCACCTCCCCTGCTGGCCCAGCTCAGCCTCCCCAGTGTTCCCCTCAGCCCAGCTCTGCAGACAGCCCGCCCCACCTCCCCGCAGAGTTCCTGCCTTCCTGAGAGTCCTCCTTCCCAGCTGAGCCCCTGTCCCCTCCCCCCAGCTGCCCCTGCTCCCGCAGCCCCTCTGGCCCCAGCAGGTAGGTGCCCAGGACACCTGCTCCAGCTGCTACCCACCAGACCTCCCCTCACTTCCCTACTGCAGCCTTGGGGCAGAGCAGACACCCACAGCCCCTTCAGATGAGGGGTCAGAGCTCCATCTGACAGCTCAGATAGGAGCCACTGAGGCGCAGGGAGATTCCCTTAGATGCTGTATTTGCTGTTTGCACGCTCACAGCCTCCAGCTCTGCACCAGCATCTGCCATGCAAGAAAGGACTGCAACCCCTGCAGTCGGGGCTCTGCTGCTCCTCAACTGGAGCCCCCACAGGGCTGGCACTTAGGAAGCCAATCACCTGTGGTTCCAACCTCAGGCTCTGCTCTGAGGCAGAGGCCTGCTCTGCATCTGGAAACCCTTGAGCCTCTCCCACGGGAGCTCAGTTCCTCCTTCCTGACGTCCACTCTCCTCCTTCTGTAGCTCAGACCTGAAGTTACAGCCACAGAGCAGAGCAAACCCACCTTCCTTCCTCCTGGGGCTGAGCTGCAGGTGACACACAGCAGGTGTGGGCAGCCCTGGGCGGCTCCGCCACACTCAGGTGCACTTACTGCAAAGCCGCTCCCCTGGTGAGTCGTGCAGTGGGAACCGTGGACGGAGCGTGCTCCCCACCCCACATCAGCCCTGAGTTCCCCAGGGGACAGAGGTCAGGTTCTGACTGCTGGTGCAGGAGCAGGTGCAGCCCCCTCCCACAGGCAGAGAGCAGGCTGAGGGGAGAGCAGGGGACACTGCAGACCCCCTGCCAGCTGGCCCCGCAGCCCAGGCCTGCCCCCGCGCCAAGTCCTTGGGCTCTGACACCAGAGGACAGCTCATGGGGGGCCTCACCTGGGGGGGGCCTTACCTGGGGGTCCTCAGAGGCCTCGACTGTGGGAGGTGCCTGAACCCCTCCTGGCTGCAGCCTGAGATGCAGGGTGGGGTGTCTGAGACTCGGGCAGGCCTTTCTCTGTGACCATTGGCCCCACTTGCTCCTCTTCAATGTGGGCCGGTCTCTAGGGTTCACCTGGACGTGGGCACTGAGGTTCCTTCGTGGAGAAAGGGGGTTGTTCTCCAGGTCCTGGAAGAAGAGCTTGGCCTCCTCCCACAGCTCATGCCCCCACCGGCCATGCTCCAGGCCCAGGAAGCCTTGCGCTCCCTCCACAAGCTGAACTGAGAACAGCAGAGTCAACATCACCTGGAGGGCTTGATCCTGGAGCAGGGGTTGCTCATTACGCTGCTGATGTAAGAGGTTTTGTCTGAAATAGATTCGCAGGCAGGAAAGGGTCCTGGATTGATGCCTCAAGACCTGGAGCAGGTGCTCCCGCCTGAGCACAGTGGGCTCACGGGCAGGGAGGGCGCTGAGCACCTGCTCCAGGCTGTTTCTCTAGCAAGACATGACTGTGCTCATGTGGCCAGTGTAGGGCCAGGGGTGGCTAGGGAGACACCACAGGCTCAGTGTAGACACAACAGGGTAACTGGGGAGACCACTAGGTCTGTGTGGACACACGTGGGGAAGCAGCGCTCCATCCCAGGTCAGTAAAAACAGGGGAAGAAAGGAGACAACTGGGGTCAGTGTAGACACAGCAGGGGAACTAGGGAGATATCCTGGGCCAGTGTGGACACTGCAGGGAGATGCCTCAGGTGGCCTGTGCCGTGAGATGTGTGACGTGGAAGTGTCTCCACGCTGGGCGATCGCTTTGTAAAATCACAGATGATGAATTAAGACACCAACATGCCTGGAGCTGCCCTGGGGATACGGAGGAATCGAAGATGAAAACCATCCGAGTCAGGCCGAGAAATTAATCTGTACTTGTCACCAGCTCGGTTAGAGGGACTCATGAAAGCTGAATAGGAATCAAAGAGTGACCTGCCGGAGGGGATCAGGAGCCTAACGCAGAGGAGGCGGGTGCACGGGGTCGGGCTGCACTGAATGACAGGACCTGTGACTCAGAACTGCAGGGGCAGGGATCCGGGTCCAGGGACCGTGGACAGCCGTGTCGGGGGCTCTCCAGTCCGTGCCACTCTCCCTGACTCAGTTATCTCTTGTTGCACAACAACCCATCCAAAAGTGCCGTGGCCGAAAACACCAGGGATTCATTATTTGCCGCAGTCCTGGGGTGGTATTTCAGGCAGGGCCCAGCTGGGGCTCCTCAGCTCCCCGTGGCCTTGGCTGGGGTCACTCCCTCAGCAGCAGCCAGCTGCTGGCGGGCTGAGCTGGGAGGTTCAGGAAGGCTCCCGTGTGCCCCCTCCGCCTGCCTCTCCATGTGGCTTCTTCACGCACTCCTTGGGCTCCTCAGGCACGGAGGTCTCACCGTTGCCCTGTGACATGGCAGCAAGCTTCCAGGAGGCGGAAAGGGGAGGCTCCCGTTGCCCTAAGTTCCGGGCATGAACGTCCCTGTATATCTCTTCCTCTGCATTCTGTTGGCCACAGAAAGTCACCAGGTCAACCCACGGGAAGGAGACAGACTCCACCTCTGGATGGGGGGAGGGGTGGCATGTGTACACAGGGGGACAGGGAGTTTGGGTGGCCACCTCTCAGACTCTACCACACTGCCAGTGTCAAAGTCAAGTGAGAGAGCACTGACTGGGCAGCTTGTCACCTGCCTGCCCCTTGGTCAGGGAGGGCTAGACACGCAGGAGCAGCTTCATCAAAACTGCATCTAACGAGGAAGGTGTGGGCTCCAGGCAGAACCCCATGCTGGGACCCAAGGAAGGGAGGGCCTGCGACCACAGAAGTCCCCCAGCCTCAGCCCGCCTCCTTGCACGGCAGTGCCCCGGGAGCTCACAGAAGTTTGGGCAGCCAGGACCTCAGGCGATGCGTCACTCTGATCTTGAGACTTTAATTAACCTTCTCAAATCTCCAGCCCGTGTCTCCCTCTCTCCTTCACTTGTCTGGATCTCAGCTGGGAAGAACGGAGACTTGAGACATTCTGAAAAACACAGAGTTTGATTTGCTAGTTGCCAAGAAAACTCATTTTCAGGGAATTTAGGAAGCTCAGCTGTTGGCTCCATCTAATGCCTGCGGCTTATTGTGCACCCGATGAAGTGACAGGTTTTCCCATGAGAGACTGTGGACTGACTGCTCCACTGAAATACACACAGGAGACCCGAGTGCACGCGAGCCCGGGTGAGAGGACAAATGCCAGAGCCTGCGAGGAGTGCCCAGAAACCCCTGCTGACCTGGCAACCTCCTCCAGTTCCCGGCAGAGGACAAAACCTGGAGGGCCGCGCAACGCTGCCCAGCCTGGGTTTTAAAAAGTGGAATTAATTGCCAGTAAATTAATCCCAATTTAAAAATTGGGAGATTTTGTGCGTCCATTTGTTAGTATTTATTGAGCCCTCACAATGAGCCAGGCACTGCTGGGTGCTGGGGACACAGAGGGAACGAAACAAAGACCCTGCCCACATGTGGATCCCCTCCTGGGCTCACACTCAAGCTGCACCCCGGCTTTGTCGACCAAGGGGACGGTCAGCCTGTGCTGGGCCCGTGCTCTTGCGGGCAGCGTCTGTGGATGGGGCAGTGGCTCCCCTCAGGAGGGCCTGCAGTCTCCTGGCACCACAGTCCCCACCACCCCCTATTGTCCCCATGCTGGGGCTGATGCCACTTACTGTTGGTTGTCATACTTGAGCTGAGTCTTCCTTTGAACAAACTAAGGAGGAAAGGGCAGTGTGTTTGTGTTCATGTTTTTACTGGAAGTGGGAAAACAGAAAATAGAACAAGAGGGCTGTGTCCCACAAACCCCTGGAGAGGACACTGTCACATGTTTGTGGAAATGTCACGGTTAAAACAACCAACTCCGAGTGCCAGTGTGCTTGGGCTCCCATCCTGGCTGCACCCGCACTGTGACTCGAGCAGGTGGCTGTGGTCTCTGACCCTCGGTTTCCTCGTCTGCACAAAGGGATGATGACAGCACCTACCTCTTAGGGCTCTGGGAAGGGCTGAGTGAGTTCAGAGACGCACAGAGCTCACCATCGTCATCATCACATGATTGACATGGGAAGGACCCCATCACTCCTCATGTCTCTTCCTGACCCACGGGGCATTTGAACTTTCATCCCTGTGCGAGGACTTCAGCCTCCCAGCCTTGGACAGGTAGCGGCTTTCGCTAGTTGCCAATAACACCGTTCTGTCTTCCCTTATTGTTCCAGCTGCCTGCTGTTTACGGCAGGTGAGAATGGTTTTCTGCTGACAGTAGTGAAATGAAGTCTCCTCTCTACGTGAATTTAATTTGAAAAGTGAGATGACAAAGACAAATATTGAATACATAACGCGTGGGGAACGTGGAAGGCAGGAAGTGGATAATGAGGTCTGGACACCAAGAACGAGTGCAATTTCTTCATTTTACAGATGAAGACACCGAGGCCCAGAGAAGGGTGAGCCTCACCCATGCTCACAGCAAGGCCAAGGGAGAGGCTAGACCAGAACCGCGGTGTCTGTCCTCAAACCCAGTGTGTGGTCAGTCATTCACAGCCGCTGCACACCGCCTGGGGAAGCCCCAAGGACAAACAGGAAGGCAGTGACGAGACTTCTGCCCCCTCAGTGTCGGGAGGCAGATGGGAGCCGCCCCAGGCCCCAGAGGAAGGGATGGGTGTTCACAGGGTGAGCTTGGGTTGGCCTCCCTGGTGGGCACTCTGCTAAGCACACTGTTGGTGGTGGCTGTGAGCAGACACCCCCTCCCACTCTGGGTCACCCCCTGTAACTAGGTCTGGGGGTATCGTCCCTGTGGATGGAGAGACCTGTGTTTGGAACCCCCGCTGTGCTCACACACCCCTCATCAGTGCTTTCAGCAGTCGGTTTGTGGCTCCAGACCTTCCTCCTGCTCCTGAGGGCCAGTGAAGAGGTTGGGGGCTGGGGGCCGCCTGGGGTGAATGTTACCCATTACAGTATTTGCTGATTTCAGGGCCCTGGGCTTGTCAGCAGCTGCCTCTGATCCCCGGGCATAGTGGCTTCCTGCCCCTGACTGCACGCCGGTGCCCTCAACACACACATTTGTCCCCCAGAGCAGTCAGGGGGGCAGCGGGGGCAGGCCCCACACCGGCTTAAACCAGCCAGCACTTTCCCATTACAAGAGGACAAGACGCACAGCTGCCTGGCCCTGGGTGACCTGCCCTGCCCCTGGGAAGGGGACCCTGTGATCACCGGAGAGAACAATGGGTTCTCTGAGAATAGTAGAAGCTGGGAAATGGATGCCAAGAAGGTAAAATGACAGACTTTGACCCCAAATTTTCTGTTCAAGAGCTAAATATTAGATCCATTAATACATTTACATACAAGGTTACACGACCTTTGTGCATATAATATGAATGCCAGAGAGAAGTCTGCTCACCATCACCTTCCCTCCTACTCAGAAGAATTGCTCATCTCCCGGTGGCCAGGCCTCCTGAGGGCCCGGCCTCCCCCCTCTCCTGCCCTGCAGAGACCTGCGCTTCCCCTCTTCTCCCCCTACTCCTCTCTCCCGCTTCTCCTCAGCAGGGACACCTGCCCCAGGCGCTTCCAGCTGAAAGACAGGATTTCTCTGCCTCACTCACCCCTTCACTGCAAGCTCCTCTTTGTTCTCCACCCGCAGAGCAGCTTCCAGGGAGGGGAGTGCAGCACTGGCATGTTTTAACGCGTCAGCTAAGTGCTTTTCCTTCCCAGGGTCTCCAGGCACTGGGTCACCCCCACCGCACTCAGGTGGTCTGCGTTCAGGGCTCAGGGAGCATCACAAGGGGCGGCCCCTGGCCCCTGGCCCATCCCCCTCCTCACAGGCCCCCAAGTGTTTAGGACACACCAGCATGGGGCCTATAGAGGCTAAACATGACTTGTTATTTACCTGGAATTAAAACTGAACTGGCATCCTGTATCTTTATTTACTGGTAACTCTACCTGGAGCGACCTGAGCTGTCCCTTCCTGTCCTCCGCAGTGTCAGCTGCCTGTTTAGATGTGACTCTGGACCAGACCTGCGTGTGTGGGGGGGTTTCCCCTTTAAAGGTGAGGCTGCACTATCCCTCCCTGGCTGCCGGGGGTGGGGCCTCTTCACAGCCGGGGGTCTCTGCTGGAGGTGTTTGGGACCCTGGGGTCTGTGGGGAGCAGGTGGCGGGTGGGGGCCCAGGCTGGAGCACGGCTGGATCCCTGAAGGTGAGGCAGAGCCCGCGGCCTGTTTCCATCCTGCTCTTGCCCTGCGCCCTTACTATGGCTCCAGGAAGAGGGGCCCTTTACCTCGTGGTGAGGAGCAGCCGCCCTTTCTGCAGGGCACGAGCGGCCTCCCCACGTCCCCCTGTGCAGAGGGAGCAGGCTCTGCCGGGACACCACTGTAGGGGAGGAGGACATGTCCTCTCCCCAAATGGGGGTTCGTCTGGCCGGAGAACAAATTAAATTCACATGAGACAGAATAGCAAGAGAAAATCAAACAAAGCTTTATGAGGAACCATGGCCAGGGGCCTTTCTTCCCGAAGAAAGGGCACCAGGGCACTGAAGAAGTGGGGTGCACATAGTGGTTATATACCCCCAAACGGGGTGTTTCACATATGATTGAAAAGTTCCTTTTACAATAGTCACGAGGCTGCTCTGTCAGCACAGCGCTTGATGGAAACGGCAGATAGGTCTGCTGTCTCAGTGAGCGCCGCGGGGTGGCAGGTGTGGTGCCTCGGGCTGGGGGGGGGAGGGGCGGTCACAGATGAGCGCCCGCAATCGGTTCGCAACCTAAAGAAAGATGCTTAATCTTTAAGGAGATGCCAACGTTGGGAGGGGGAGGGAAGTCAGTTACGGGAGGTTACCAGACTAGCACAATAAAATGCAGATTTTAAGTCATTGCCTTTAGTATTGATTAAGAGTTTTTAGAGAGAAGGTCATCTCCTTTCTTCTTCCTGGTACAGAGAGGGAGGCAGCTTTTACAGATAGAGATTTACCTTACAAATGTAAACGTGTCCTAACAAAGGGCAAGTTCCATTCCTCAGAGCCTCCTTCCCTGTCCCGGTTTATCAAAAGCAATCAGCCTCAAATAATCCTGATGCCAAAGAGACATATCTTGGGGTGGCCAATTCCAGGTCCCCACACCACCCATCTCACCCTGGGCCTCAGCAGCCTGGACCCCGAGGGCAGCGAGATGCGCGGCTGCTTCAGACCCAGAGAGGGCTGGGTTTGAATCCGGCTCGGCCCTGATGGTCCCTGTGGACGTGGACTGTCCTTCCACTCTTCCCAGGCTGGGGGCTGTGCTGGGACATCTGAGCTCCAGGCAGGGTGGGGTGGTCACAGATGAACACTCGCTTACACACAGTTTGCTGGTACCGAGCTGGGAGCTTGTGGTGTGACCCCATTTAATCCCCCTCGGTCCCCTGGGTGGGGGCCAGTCCTCTTTCCCCTTGACAGAAGGGGAAACTGACGCTCAGGAAGAGGGAACTGCGGTGAGGACCTGCAGATGTGGAACCACCCGCTCTCCAGTGAACGCTGGCCCGGGGAGGAGGAGCTGGCGCTCAGAGCCCTGGGTCCCCTGTGGTCCCGGGCCCTCCTCCTCTGGGCTCCCCTTCCTCACCAGCCCCTGCACTCTGCCCGCATCCAGGGAGCTGGGGGTCCTGGCCCAAGGCCTGGAGCTCCCCCTACCCGCTGTCAGAGCCGATTTCTACGTGGTGAATTTTCAGGAATTCTAGGAGCCAGGTGGTAGCTCACATGAGTCACAGTGAAAATATCTCCACCGCAGACACCGGCACACGCCATGAACTCCCCCAGAGCCAGCATTAAACGCTCCGCAGCAGGACCCTGACCCCCCACCCGGCGCCCCATAACCCAGGACAGGTGTGGGGTCTGGCCCCAGGTCCCCAGCCTGCCTCAGGACAACCGAGATGTGATGGCCCTCCACGCTCCACACAGTCACACCAAGGCTGTGACGGAGGACCACGGGGAGACCACTCTGCCAGGCTGGATCCCCTCAGGCCCTGGCTCCCGGGCCCTCCCCAGTTTCCGGAGAGCCTCCTGACCGTCCCCTCTGTGACCAGGTCTACGCAGCAGGCCTGCTGGACTCCCAAAGCCTGCCCCAGCCCAGCACAGCCCGAGTGAAAGCAGGAGCATCAGGGCTGCGGTGATAACGTGTTTCCATCATTCTGCGGGGTTTGGGTTTGTTTCCCCTAGAGGAGACAGTCAACAAAAACAGAACATTTCAGTAGAACCAACAAACTAAGTAACTGTTCACACGATGGTGTCAAGACTATGATGAAATCAGGCCACAGACAGCAGGCAGAGGAGGGGCCGTGTGGAAGGTGGGGTTGGGCCAAGTGGCCAAGTCCACGGGCGAGTGAGACTGAATCCTCACCGAGACCACAAAGAAGGTGGGATCCGGATGGTTAAAAACCAAATCGGAAAGGAAATAAAATAGGAGAATATGTAGCATATTTGTGAACTTGTGGCTGGGAGATATTTTTTAAACAAATTAAAAAATATAAACCAGACCATAAAAGTGATTAACTTTATGACATCAGAACCAAGGATGTCTGTTAATGAAGGAGATCACGGGCAAAGTTAACAGACAGCTGACAGATGGGAGAATACGTTTGTAATGCTTAAAACTGGCCAACAATCAACACCTAGAATATACAGTGTAACTCTGTTATCAACAAGAAAGAGACAGAATTCCCAACAATGGGCAAAGGAATATTAACAGACAGCCTTCAGGGAAGGAAACCTCACAATATGAGCACATGTGAGCCCAGATGCTCAAAACTGTTGGAAATGAGGCACGCAAATGAAACAACACAGTGAGAGCCGTTTACACCTAACGGTCGGGCAGCGATTAGGGAGCCGGCTGCTGCCAGCGTTGCCAGGGAGACGGGGACACAGGGACTTCGTGCCCGGCAGGTGGGAGGGCAGATAGAGTCGCCATCCTGGGGGGGAACCCGGCACCGTTTAGTCCAATCAAGGACACACATGTGTCTGACCAGGGGTCCCACCCTGAGCACATGCCCCGGGAGATACTCTCCCGGGTCCATAGGGACACAGAAGAGGCTACTCTCTGAGCGTGGGCGTGGGACCATCCTGGGAGGCTGGAGAGGAAAAATGTGGAGGATGCAGCCTCGGAGCATGATGCAGCCATGAGACACAACGGAGCTACCGTGTTCTCAGCAACATGAGCTGATTGTATGCACAACACACAATCATCTGTAAAAATAAAAACTGTCATAAACAGAATGAAACGTATAACACAGTGCCATCAACGCATATTTATGTTATATGCCCACAAGACAGCAATGGACGTTTTGCAAGAACACATTCAAATAAAAAGACAGTCATTAAACACAGTTCAAGGATTTCCTAAGAATGAAATCTTAGGAAAGAGTCTCAATAAACACTCAAATAAATGAGGTAAAAATTCAATAAAAATAAAACAGACACGATTAAACACAGCTTTATGATTTCCTAAGAGCAGGAGGGGAATGGGATGAGGAATGGGATTAAAGGGGAGCAAAAAAAAGCAGATGGAATTCACGTGCAGACAAACGATATACACAAGGTGTCATGCACTGTGCATTTGATGAATTCACCCCACTTCTCTTGAGGCCAATAAAGAAGATGGTGGAGATGGAAGCAGTGAAAGAGGAGCTGGGACCCACGGACACCCACCTAAGGTGGCCATCAGTTTGTCCCACTCCCCACTAAAGGACAGCATGGGCCCTGGCCCTTGGGTGTGGCCCAGCCCCTCCAGCCTGACTCCACCTCTCTCACCTATCCCTGCCCCTCTGACATAGTCCCTCCCCTCTGACCTAGCCCTGCCCTCCCATTCTGGCCCCGCCCCCTGGCCTGACTCCACCTCTCTGGCCTGGACCCGCCCCTCCAACTTGCTCTTTCCTCTTGGATTTAGCCCCACCCCTCCATCCTGGCCCCGCCCCCAGGCTCCCACCTTACCACACAGCACACCTGTAGTGAGCACAAATAGCCTGGCAATGGGTGTGATGCCCTTCTGTCTGTTGGGGTGCAGTCCAGAGCTTCCACAGGGTCTGCACAGGCCTGGGCCGGGGGTCTGAAGCCCCTTCACTGATGCAAACCTGGACCCTCTGGAGGTGGGTGGGTGGGCAGCTCCGGGACCCCGTCATTTGCTCCCTATTTCCACCTCCCCAGGCTGTCCTGCCTCCTGTCCACCTGTGTGGAACCTGCAGAAGAGCAGAGTCCTCCTGTCCCCTCCCTGGGGAGCAGCCTGCAGGGATGGGGGTCCCCAGGGTTCCCTCTCCATCGCCCCCCAGCCCTGCCCAGGACTTCACACAGGGAAGCTTTCCTGAACATCAGGACATCGGCATCCTGTGCACAAAGACAATTCTGTGGAAACAGTAAAAATGATGGAGCCAGGCCAGTGGGGTCAGCAATTTCTTTCTGCAGTTCTCATTTTTGTTTCATTTTGTCTCAAACAGAAGAGTCAAGATAAGGAGGCACCGTCTGTGGAGGTGGCCTTGAGAGAAGGCTTGGGGTCAGCAGGTGCGGGCTGGACTTGAGGCAGGTCCACCTCCCCAGTACCAGGGCCTGATGCTGAGGGGGTGAGCGTCCTCTGGCCTCGGTCTCTCCTTCTGTGTGAGGGGCCTCATGGAACTCCCCTCCCAGGGCTCTGGGTGTCATGTCCTAACCTCCCCTGAGTGTGTCCGTTTTTGTCCATCTGCCCCTCCCCAAGCCACCGTCATCCTTGTCGGGTGACGAAGGAAGAGCTGCAGTGTCTGTTCCTGCCTCTGCCCCACCCCCACCTCATTCTCTGCTCCTGCCTGAGTCGGCTTTAAAACTCTGAATTGAATAAAGTCATTTCCTCACTTAAAATCCCTTCTGTGCTTCAAAACTCTGAATTGAATAAAGTCATTTCCTCACTTAAAATCCCTTCTGTGCTTCCGCTGCACCCAGCCTCAAATGTGGTGAGGGCAGCGTCTACACAGAAGGGTGGAGACGTGGTCACGCTGATGGTGGCATAGCTGGAGGGACAGAGGGACAGAAGGGACGACAGGGGTCCGGAGGAGCAAACAGGAGGCTGATGGGCAGAGAGGAGCAGCTGCAGCCCCTCCCGGGTCGCGGGCAGCCATGAGGGTGAGCAGAGCCCAGAAGCACACTGGGCACTGGGCTGGGCTGGATCACTGCCCACCATAGAAGGACCCTCTGGGGGGCTTGGGCTGTGGGGGAAGGGCATCCACCCAGGGCTGGACCCCCGAGAACAGGGCTCTGCAAAGAAGCTGAGGGAGCTGGAGGGACACTCCAACAGGGTCCTGGGGGTCTGTCCTCCACCCTGGGACGCATCTCCCCCACTTCCCCAGGGCTGGCTGCGGTTGGGCCTCACTGGACCTTGTTAGTCCCCAAGACACCATGCCCCCGCCCAGGCCCCGACCTCCTGCCCCTCTGCCCATAAAGCTCCCCACTGGTCGGCTCCTACTCACGCCCCTGTCTCAGCTCCAGCCTCCTCCCCAGGGAAGTGCTCCTCACCTGGTGTCCCCCAGGCCACCTCCCCTGGGCTGTCCCCTCCTTCCTCCCACTCAGCCCAGCTGACAAGGCAACGTCTGGCTAATACTCTCCCCTCGAGACACAGGTCACTGGGGGCTCGGGGACCACTCATCCCACTGCCTCGTACACAGTAGGTCCTCATGAAATACTTCTGGGGTGAATGGGTGGTGGACCAATGGGACCTTGGAGCTGGAAGAGGCCTCCCAGCCTGGGAGAGGGGTCTGGGTCCGGCTGGACCATCCACCCAGGAGGTTTCCTGCAGCGAGCCAGCCCTGGCTGCGCAGAGAGGAGCATATTCCTAAGTAAGGAACAGCCAGAGGGGGCGGGTTCTGCTCAGGATCCAAGACGCCACAGAAGCCCCGGCTAGAGCTCCAGGCCAGAGGTGTCCCAACTGTGAGCAATCCCGCACAGCACTCGTGGCCACGGGGGACTCCATCCTGGCCAGTGGGAAGGTGGACGTTTCTCTTGCTAATGAGCCTGGGGCTGCCAGGGAAGTGGGGGGACAGGAGCTGGTGGCAGGAAACGTCTGGTCCCCAGAGGACAGAGGATGGAAGGGGGCTATCCATCGGGTACATTCCATCACTCCTGGCTGGGAGGGGACAATGATGGGCCCGGAGGGATCGTCCCCCCCCATCCCATCAGTGAGGTCTGATCCACACCAGCCTGATCTCCCCAGGTTCCCTGGACGACTGCAGGGGCCTTGCTGTTGCCGTGCGAGATGGTCACACACCCACGTTTAAGCTACGAATTCAGATACGCGCACTCGCCTAGGAAGAAACCAAGAGGCAGTCACGCGGGGGGACTCAAGAGCTGGTGGGGATCCCGCCACACAGGTGAGGGAGCACTGCCCGAGACTCATTCACATCTTTGTGTTCACACTGAGACACCAGGGGATCCTCATTTGTGTGGTGAATTCACACATCACATGTGCGCTGTGTCCTAACGCGGCACAGAAGGGTGCTTGGTCAAAATTGCCTTCACAAGTAAAAGTCTCTTAAATCACCCGTAAACCACAATAGCCAGTGGCTTTGCCAAATGCAGGCACAACAGATGCAAATATATTGAGACGTAAAATACACACTGAAATGAACAGCATACAATAAATAGTACGTGTTAAATTTAATTTTACAGTTTAATTTGAATTAGCTTTCTCATTTTTTCTGGCAAAATGCATGTATTTGAATCCTTATGAATTAAACGTGGGTATGGTGAGAATGCAAGTCGTTCACTCTCAGGATGGTCGCAGAGAGCAGGCCCCACCCAACACTGTCGCACCCTCTGCCCGGCGGGTGCACAGGTCACGTCCCCACAGGAGATGGAAATTGTCCCCTGACCCGGCAGTTCTGTGGAGAGAGCCCAGAGCCCTGGGTCGCGGGGGCCAGGCCTTGTCCTGGGCACCGTCCACACAGACTCATCAGCTCACACCCCACGGGGCGGGCTTATCACTGTCCTCAGCTGACAGACCCGGATACGGAGACGGCAAGCGACCTGTCCCAGGTAACACAGCTGAGTGGTGAGCAGGGCTCAGACCATGAGGTTTGGCTTCAGGGTCCTGCTCTGACCCGTCCCTACTCGTGTGCGGTTCCCTCCGAGATCCCGCTTCATGGTGCCTATCTGTGGCTTCAGCTGGAAATAAACACATGGATGAATAAGGAATTAAATGACTGGCTGACTGGCTGACTGACTGACTGATGGAAGGAAGGAATGAACACACACATCTGAGTCGTTCCCTCGAGGGATGCCTGTGAGCTGAGCTCCGGGTCCTCGGGAACATTCTCTGCTCAGAAAACCCTCTCCTCCGCCAGGGCTCCCTGGGCTGTGGAAGTTGCTCAGCCAGGGGCTCGCTCGAGGCCAGGAAGGCTGCTCTTCCCCAGGTCGCAGACAGTGCACAGTGGCCTCTGCGGTGTCCGCCCGCGAGTCTGTCCTGGAGTCACACAGCGGTGCAGCTGGCCCAGCAGCTCCACGACCCACCTGCGCGGCCCACCCTGAGGAGTGGACACACGCACCCACCGTCCTGGGAGGGCTCCCGCGGCCCCGCCCTGGGACCAGGGTCAGGGGTGGCGCATGTCTCATCGTGGGGACACTTCCCTCTGCTTCCTCCTTCCCGCTGGGGAGAGACGAGGAGTGGAGTGCTGTCTGGGACTGAGTGTATGGATCAGAAGTCACTCAGCTGCAGTGGCACCACACCCCTTGCTGGGTCTCAGGGCCCTGAGGCTGCGGGCTCACACTGCAAGTCTAGGGGCAATGATTCCAGCCCCCTGGGGGCTGTGGGGGATACACGCAGCTGCCAGACTCCAATTTCCTCCCCTGATGTGCACCCCTTTGTTTCCTTGATCCCTGGGCTGATTCCCCGAATGAGAAGACCCAACTGGGGGGCTTTCTTGTCCAGCCATCTCCCGGTCCCATCTAGGTCCCACAAGTCAATGTGGCCACCAAGGGTCAGGGGACCACACCAGAAACCACGTGACTACTCCAGCATCCAGCATGCCAGGAGGCCGCCCAGTCAGGTCTCAGAGTCGGGATGGGTCCTCTTGGAACAGGGGGTGCTGCTGTCAGAGGAGATGTGTGAGGTGCCCACAAAGCCACTGCAGCCCAGGGTGTCCAGCCCAGCCCAGGTCCAGCCAACATGTGGGCAGAGGCCCTGAGCCTCTCTGAGACTTGTGCTGCCCCTGACCAGCGTTCTGCCCGCAGCTGCCCATCCCCTGCTGGGACCCCTCGCTCCACATCCTTCTAAGCTGTGCCCACTCCTCATAGTCTGCTGCCCCTCTGGTGTCCTTTCATTACTTGTCCCTTTACGAGAATATGCTCCATGGCTCCTGGATCAGCCTGTGGCTGAGGGGCCAGAGGTGACGGCCTCTGAGAGGCTCCAGCCAGGCCCGCTGACCTGAGGCCCCCAGTTCCTGGTGCTGGTGAGAGGGAGCCTCTTGGGGTGGGTAAGGCAGGGGAGCCCCTGGTGGCCTGCTCATCATTCCAGGTTAAGGCACTGACTTGACAGGCATTAGACGGTGATTTTTTTTTTTTAAAGATTGGCACCTGAGCTAACAACTGTTGCCAATCTTTTTTTTTTCTTTTTATCCCCAAATCCCCCCCAGTACATAATTGCATATCTTAGTTGTTAGACAGTGATTTTTAAAGTCACTAGAGGCAGCAATGGGAAAGCAAGCCCTCAGACATGCAGAGATCCCAGACAGCGAGGGCCCACGCCCGGCTCTAGCCTGGTTTATCTGTGCTTAGACCCCTCTGCCTCCCCTGACCTGTGTCCAGGGGCTGGCCCTGCTGTGTCCTCTGGGGTCCGCTGGCTTCTGTGGGGTTTGGCAGATGGAAGGCAGAAGTGGGAGACAGAAGGACAGAAGGCGGTGCACAGGGGCCTTCCCCTCGTTGAGCCTTCTGCGGCTGTTCTGGCGGTGCCATCTCCAGGGCTCCGGTCCCCAGTGCACAGGCTTCTGGTCCCTGCCCTCCTGGGTGCCAGTGAGTGGCTATGTGGCTGCTCCCAGCCTGCTGTCGCTGCTGTCTGGGTGACGGCCATCCCCGCTGGCCTTTTGGGTCTTCCAAGCCCTGTTCCTGAGTCCCTGCAGTCAGTCCCCTGGGTGCCGAGAGCTCAGAGTGGCTGTCTTCTCTGACTTACACCTGGAGGTTGGAGTCCAGCTCTGTGGGAGGCCCGGCTGGGGTGGGTTGGGGCTTACCGGGGGCACCTGCTGTTTCATACCTCAGATCCAGTGCAGGGTCACATGACAGCTGAGAACACTGAGCCCAGAGCAGGACTGGTCCAAGGTCACCCAGGGTGGGGTGGGGGAGGCCAGAGGCCTCTCTGCTTCCTGGGTTCAGGCCTCAATCTTCTCCCCTGGGAGAATAACCCTCTTTGCTCCCACATGGCCACCTGGCCTCATGCTCCTGTGGGCAGGCCTGGGGTTTCCTTCCCGGTCCGTGTCTGGTTCAGCTGGGCCGGCAGCCTTTAATGCAGCGGTCACTGCACTGAGGTGTCTGTCCTGGGCTAGTGGAGGCCACAGGGCCAGGCCCTAATCTGAGGGCCGTGGGCAATTTCTTCCTGTGTCTGAGTGTCACCTGGTCTCCCGGCAGAATTCACTGACATTTGGGAATTCTGGTTTGTAACACAAATCAGTGCTCAGGGCCCCTCCAGTACCGAGGGCAGTCTCGCCTGGAGCACAGGCTCCTGCAGGCAGGGCTGGGGCTTTCCCTGCAAGGTAATTGTACAGGAAGGGACTCCCCAGGCCCCAAAGAGAGGAGGGGTGTGTCTGCGCTGTCCGTGGTCCTGAGGAGGAAGTGCTCAGAGGATTTAGGCCCTCTCGGGGGCTGGTCCTAATCTGAGGGCTGGAAACCTCAGAACCAGAGAAAAAGAGAAATGTCGTTCATTTAACAGAAATCAGATCAACGCCTCCAGGATAGCTCAGGGCCCAAGTTAAGGTGAAAAGTGACTATTAGGTTCTTTCCCGCTAAACTTCAAAGTTCAGATATTATGTTTGCAAATAATTTGTCATAAAAAGTTGAGTATCTTAGGTCAAACCCTCTTAAAATTTGTTCTTAACTTTCAAAAAAATGACAAATCAAAATCAGGGTGAGGAAACGCTGCTCTCTGCGTCCTGAGTTGGATGGTGTACTTTTCCCGGCACGCCTGGGAGCTAAGAGGAGGTCAACCACGGTAACCAATTAAGTGAGCTTCAGATCCCTCAGAAACACAAGTGGGGGACTCTATGCTGGCGGTGAAAATAAATCCAAGTGGAAAACCACAGCGGGAATAAATGATTGGCGCTAAAGGTCATGTAATAAACTACCCAGAGTGCCAACCCAGTCCCCGTCCCCAGAAAATCACATCGAGTTTGCAGTTAAACCATCAACAAAATAAGCAAACATACGGGGTCTGGTGCTGCTGCTTTCTCACAGGTGATTTTCTTCCACCACAGACCCGTATGTGGGACTGGCTATCACGCCACGGTGGGGACCGACATTCTGGAAATTTCTGGTGTTTGCATAGGGTTGGCTGCATTGTCTGCCTTCCGCCTCCTGTGCAGGTGGGTCCCAGAGAGGGTGGATGGCAGAGCTTCCCAGAGGGTGTCCTGCTGCTCGGGTCTCAGGATGTGGGACAGGAGGTTCTGGGCTGGTCACTCCCCTGCCCGATGCTGCTCCCACCAGGTTGGTGCAGCCACCCAAGCCCCTCCTGAGATCCTGTCCCCTCCCACCCACGTCCATCAGAGCCACAGGCTGGGATGCTCAGAGAACCAGAACATTGAGGGACTGAGACCTGTCAGGACTGACGTCAAGGAATCTGTCTCTTCTCCTCCAGGCTCTCCTTTCTGGGCTTCTCCAGTTAGGAGAACCAGCTTCAGAATCCCTGCCAGGAAGCACAGGTGGAAACTTTAGATGAAAAACCATCCATTTCCTCCTCTAGTAGAATTACTTTTGTTTTATTTTTGGCAGTGTGGCCTCTGCTTGAAATATAAGTCTAATTAGATCACTGTAATGATGCATTTCAAACCACAAGGATGAGAACAGAAATTCCTGCTCTGTCTTCTGCCTGTATAAACATTCCCTTCCCACTATGATTCTGCAGCAGCCTGTCTGTTTATGGCAGCAAGTGAAACTGGGTGTGTCACTGCTGGTGAACATTTACAAGGGTCCCCAGGGCACTTCTGGGACCCAAGAGACCAAGGACATGGGAGGGAGCTCCTGCCTCCAAGGGGAGCACAGCCGGGAGGAAGGGGTTCCAGGGCAGAGAAGACATGGAGTTGGGCCGAGCACAGACTGCAGATGGACGGGGTGGGAGGGGTGGCAGAAGATGAGACCAGGAAGGCGGAGGTGTGTGAGGGCAGCAGCTCGCCGGCCCACTGGAGTGGAACAGAAGGTCTGAGGGGTTGTCTGCAGCTCGTGGGTGCAGTGGGCACCAAGACAGTCCAAAGGCTTTGATGGAAATAGTGTTTCCGTCTATCAGGCCGTTGATGTGGCAGGAAGGGGCCACAGTGACCACAGCCTCAGAGCCTGACTCTCCACAGCCCACTTATTTTTCTCCCCAAATCTTCTCAGGCTCAAAGGACTGAAGGTGGGGTGGGAGGGACAGGGACGGGTTACTAGTTCAGACTCTGTTAGTCAGGGACAGAACCAATTTCCAACTGGCTTAAGAAAAAAGGGGTTTATTGGTTCATGGAACCGAAAAGTGCAGGGCATTACCTTCAGGCATGGCTGGATCCAAGCGCTCAGGGGATGCAGTCAGGCTCCTCTCTGTCCTTCACAGTGACCATCTGTGTGCAAACAGGATGTTCCTGGACAGCCAGCTCTGGCGACAAGGACGGACTTTCTCTAAAGCAGGATGGGGCAAGCCTCTCCATCACCAAGGACACAAACTCCCCTCTCTGTCCTGGAAACAGAGAATGGGGAAAGTGTGGCAGCAGGGAGAGCAGGCGACCCCCACAGCAGCCTGGGTCCCCAGTGTCCCCAAGTGGCAGAGCCCCTGACTGCCTCAGGTCAGGTTCTCCATCCACGGCCCCTGAGTCTGGGGCTGGGGGAGGTGTTGCCTGCCGGGTGGGCAGGCAGCAGGGCTGAGCCGACATTTCCCAGCCTGGCAAAGCCAAGGAGAGAGGGCTCCTGCCCCCCAGCTGAGATTCCGACCCAGAGGCAGCAGATCCCACAGGCAGAGCTGGCCCCAGGCATGGGGTGGGGGGGGGGGTCCCACCCTGTCTCCCCGAAAGCCTCTTCCTCTTTCTAGATTTCCCTCCACAAGAGGGATTTTCCTTTTCATTCCTCATCATCTGTCACTCCTAATTCCCCAGCACCTCAACTCACGGAGCGGACTTGAGCATTTCAAACCTGCTTCTGACGTGGAGCTTCCTTTTAGAGGGGTGTTTCCCAACACACACCAAGCTCCCCAGAAGACGACCCTTAGACGATGTACAGTTGTGTGCATGACCTTCATGCAGAGTCTTTTTAACTAAAGTAGTTAACACTCACACACACACACACACACACACACGACACACTCACGCTCACATATATACAGGCACACATGGACACACACATGCACACAATTGTTTCTAAATGTTCAGAAAAAAATCCCAACCCTTGTCTGTGAACAACACCTGGGCATTTCACAACCTCTTACAGTTAGTGACTTGGAAACACTCAGTGACAAATTAGCAGTTTGTAGAGCGTATTTCAAAATTACTTTCTATTCATTTAATTTGTTGGCTTTTATAGCTTGCAGCTCTCACCAGGGCTCCAAACTTCTTTTTTACTACTAAAAACCTGCTCGGACCCAGTCTGCCGAGGGCATCCGTCTTCACGTGTTGTAAACTGCCCTCTCTGCATGTTGCAGAGGATTGCATAAGGTTCACCATTATAATCAGAGTCCAAATTACAAAACAGGGCCTCTCTGATAAATGGTTTCAGGCTCTAAGTGTATAATTATGGGGTTTGGCTAATTACATAAACAAGACAGGTGATTATTTCATTAAAATGTGACATTTTTATCCACTCTGCAGAAACTGTTTGTGGACAATAATGAACTTGGAGGGCCCGGGGTATGAGGGGGTCTGCCCGGGCAATCCTGAGACCACCACACGTGGAGAGATGGAGATTTCACCATGACACAGAATTTCCCAAATTGCTGGACTCTCTGTCCACCCTGGAGATGGGAGCTTCTAAGAGACTTAATGACACGAATGTTCTCCCACTTAATAACAAAAGGACAGACTACACCCTTCTTCTCTAATTGCCTGAGTTATCTGGTTAAGACCCGTGTAATTGTGCCCCCCCTAATGACTGACAATCGAGCTTCAATGGGGCCAGCACTGACTCCCCATGTACTTGCACACTGTGGAGCTCGATTTTCCAGGCGGGGGTCTTCTCAGGACGTGACCGCCCTGCTGCTTGGCCAATACAGCTCTGGCATGCCCGACTGTGACCCGGGATGGGATGCAGGCTCAGGCTCACTTCTCTGACAGGAGGCCCTGGACTGACACCGAGCAGGGGCTTTCCCTTCCACACGTTCCTGACTTACACCAGATCCATCTCTAGCCACCACGCTCCCTCCCTCGTCCTAGCTGGATAAAGGCCTGCGAGTCTGAAATTCTCTCCTCTGTGAAAGCTCCTCTCTTTCCGCGTAACAGACCATTGCAAGCTGGTGCTCAGCCAACTTAACCACCGCAGGTCAACACCCTGCGTGCAGAGCTGGGCTTGAGCCCTGGACAGAGGCTGGCACACGGTGGGGACAGAGACTCCAAGGGGCCGTCCCCCAGCCCCGCGCTGAAGCGCCATGAGCGTGGCTGTCACTCATGTACCCCCAGGGGCGCGTTTTCTGCCTTGAACACCAGTGTCCTGAGGTCAGCAGTTGCCCTGCCTGGTACTCCCTAACAGAGTTGAAGGAAATGAAGTTTTAGGAAATTAAATGCAATGATCGTGGCTCCTATCACTTTTCCTCCTTCAACACAATGAAAATGCAATTACATCCTTTATGGGACAGCTCACCCACTGTAACGGCTGTCGCCCAGGTACAACGGTCACACGTTGTTGTTTGCTGGGTCTTTTCATTGTGTTTTTGCAGGAAGAACTCAGTGTGTATATTAAGTTCCATGTTACCGTTAACAACAGGACAAGAAAAGGGACAAGAGGTGCCCGTGGATACAAAGGGACAAAACAGTGTTCTCACGAAATCACAGAGCATAGTCCTGCTCCCATCTGTCCCCAGTGTCAGCTGGGCCTGGCCAGGTGACCAGGGGCTGGAGGGGGTGAAGGGGATGAGGGAAAGAGGGGACAGGCCCCTGAGCTCGGAACAGCAAAGAGCGTGTCCTGACACTCCCACATTAATGGAACACAGACGCAGAGAGGAGGTCTCCATGAGTCGTGTTAATAATGGAGAAATACAAGTGGTTTATTTAATTTATTGTGAAAAGGAATTTCTTCCAAGTGTTGCCTAAACCTGGAGTTTCCCTTTTGATGAGAATAGGTCATTAAATTGGATTTCATGAGCTCTACTTAGATTTCTCCTTAATTCCATGAAGGTGTTACTTCCTGGGACCGTGCCTGTCACCCGTGGTTCAAGGACATCCTGGGCGGATGACTCACTCGGGCTGCTCTCTGGGTGCATCTGCTTGTGTATGTCGGGCCGGGGTTGGAGGGGAGAGAAGTGGTCTGGGGGTTTGCGCTCCCAGGCAGGCTGTCCCCTCCCTTGTGCTCTGTGTCTGCTCCCCATGCACACCCCTCAGCCCCTCCCTACCCCACTCCATGAGTCAGGGTGAATCGAGAAACCCAACTTTTGCCCAAGTCAGACATTTTAAAAATATAATTCTCCTGGGATGAAATCATTAATAAAAAAGGGAGTTAATTTACCCTGAGGGCAAGTATAAATTATCTGGGGATTATTCAATCCTAGATTATTTTAGTCCATGGATGAAAACATGAGACAAACTAAAGTTTGTGCACACACAAGACTGCTGACACATTCTGAAATTCAAGTTGTGGTTAGATGTCTGTGGTGCAGTCCACCTGCTGTTTTCATTGACTTTTTTGTGGTCTCTGCTGTGCTAGTGAGAGATGATGTACACGCATTTCACCAAGACGGGAAAACCCAGAGGCCATTCTCACTGAGAGATGTGCCCAGGAGGAAGGTGCCAGGAAGCAAAGCCAATTTTTAAAAGCTTCCTATCTGTCTAGTTGCATGAAGGATGCACATCAGTGGGGGGATCAGAAAATCCTGAGAGTCACAGAGAAAGAAAGTGTGATCACCCAAAATTCTATCCTCAGAGACGAATCATGTTAACAATGGATACTGCTTCTCTTCCATTTCTAACTTTGTCTAAAAGGAACACACACTGATGCGTGTAATCTGTGCAGCCTCATTTATGCTGAAACGAGATCATGTCACAAACATTTCCTCACCCAGCCCTGCTCACCGCCCCACTGCTGCCGAGCGCTGTCCTCCATCCACTGGACGGCTCCCTGTGTGGGTCCCTCAGGGCTCCCTGATGTTCTGACATCACACTGAGACACACTGAGTGACTCTGGGTCCCATGCCTGCCCCTTAGCAGGACCCCCAGCAGTGGGTGTGCACTGTACATGCTGACCCCTATGAGCCTGTCTCAAGGCTGCACCCGTTTCCATCATGGGGCTGAGAAAGGCTCTGGAAAGTTCCTCTCCACCTTCCCTGCCCGTGGACATCCTGATACAGCCAGCTAGATTTAGGAGGGAGATGGGGTTGGGGGCCCAGGAGGGGTTTTCAGGCTGCAGGGACAAGGCCCTGTTGTCCCCCATCTCCTCCCCCTGGTGGTTGTCAGCTCTCCTGTCAGCAGGGGGGCAGTGCCAGGGCCGGGCCTGGGCAATGTCCCCTCCTTGGGCTCCAGGAGGGGAGGGAACACAGCCCCTGCTGCCGAGAGCCCAGCAGGCTCCCTGGGGCCCAGACTCCTGATTAGGGATCACACCAGGACACACACACACACACACTTAGGTCCCTCTCGTTGCGTCTGCGAAGCTCCTACGCACACCCCCTTCTACCACATCACTTTGGTCTTGCCTGACTTTCCTCGAATTGACTAAATTACATTTTTTGCATCAGTCATAACACTGGCTCAAGATACAAAATGAGTCCAGTTGTGGAAAATAAAGAAATGTGCATTTTGGCACGCACATGTGTGGACTCTGGCTTTTCTATTAACTGAGCTGCGGTCTGTCCCTTTCATCCGCGTCCCTTATGGAGACTCTGTGCATCTAAACATAGGGATGCCCCTCGTCCCTGCAGTGCCCATTCCAGGGCTGCGTCCATGAGGACGATTCTGTCCAAGGACAACAAAAGACATAGGGCCTCGGCGTGCGGGCTGCTCGGCCCCTTAGTTTGGGGAACGGGCTTTCTCAGTCCTCCTGCCAGATCCCCAGTGCCACCCCAACCCTGCCGACTGAGCCAGCCTTGCTGTGTCATCCCAGCTCAGGCTGGGGTCTTGGGCCACGTCTGATGTCTTCCCAGCCATTCAGGGATTTGGGGGGGGGAGTGAGCTCAAAGGGACATGGATCTGAAGGGCACCAGGCAGAGGCTGTTCAGACAAATGAGCCCCAGAAGGAGCGCCGTCTGTTCTGCTCTGCGAGGGGCTCAGAGGCTGGCATCCAGAGCACATGGAGAGCAGCCACCACTCCTGTCTCCCACCTCCGCAAATGCCCATTCTCCCCTCCTCCTCACCTCTGCCCTCTCTGGGGAGATGCAGTGACCATTCCTCCCTCATGCTCTGTCCTCTCTGCTTTCTCTGGCCAGGCATCCAGTTCTCTGTTCTTTATAGGTAAAAATATGGCCAATCTGAACGTCCGCACAGTTCTCACTAGAAAACGTAAAATTAGGAGAGAGCAGAGCAACAAATTGCTTCCCTCCTCAAAGAAATGGAGTCGGCCGGAATTCCGGCTCCAGTGAAAACACCCTTCAATACAGGTGCCAGAGAGACATTCTCAGAGGCAGGAAGCCAGAGAAGGCATGGCCAGCAGGCCTGTTGTGAAGGACAAGTCACAGAAGCTCCTCCGACTGCGGGGGAGAGACCAGAGGAGAACTCAGAACCTCACAAATGAAGGAGGAGCAGCAGGAATCGCAAATATCTGGGGCTACAGAATAGGCTGTTCTTCTCCTAAGTTCTTTAAACAGGAGACTCTGGTTTCAGCTCTGACATTAAAGAGCCTGGCAGCTTTCACTTCCATCCGTAAAACAAGAAAAAACTGAACAAACTAAAAATCAACTTTGTTCAGAGGCCTCAGAGAAGTGAGGTCACAGGACAAACCATCACATCAACACTTGGAGAGTCGGAGACACTGGGGACACAGCTGGCAGGAGGACTGACATGCTGATTTTGATGCGTGGCTGAGCCTGAGTGGGGACCGCATGAGGGTGAGAATCCCCTGGAGGCCACAGTTTTAGGGGATGCCACACACTCGTGGATTTTACCTCCAGGCACCCCGCCAGTTTCTGACACTGAAGATCCAGGACAGAGACCTCTGGCTCAGGCAGAGGGAGGGGAGAGCAATCGCTGAGAAAACACCCCGAGCCTTCTCCAGGGGAAGGCCTGCTCCGCCGTGGGCTCGTCCCAGCTTGGAGAAGGGGACTCCTCCCACAGCAGCCCCTCCAACCTTTATGTCTCATCTAAGTGGGGAAAGGATTCTATCCCTTTGTAGAAACACGTGTGAGGCTACGGCCCAGGGACCCAGGCTGCCAAACGACAGAAGCAACACAAGACGGTAAAGCCTTTCCTCCCCACACCTGCGACATGCCTGCAGGGCTCTGGGCAATAACTATGGACACAGCAGAAAAAGCCATAGGACGCCGTCCTGAGGAGGGGTGCTGGGGAGGCCAGAGGACAGTGGACAAGGGCACCAGGGGAATTTGGAGCCTCTGGCACCTGCAGCCACAGCCAACCTTACTCAGAGCCCAGTTCTGGCCCGATTAACAGAAAACCTCACACGAAGGGTCTGTTCATCTCCGTTCCTACTACACAGTACAACGTGTCTGGCTTTCAGGGATACATATGACAGTTAATGTAAGACTGTCTGATGGGTTATAACGTACGATGACGTAGACAACAGGGCAGCTGTACCATAAATGTGGGAAGATAGAGGTCCTAGATCGAGCTGATGTCTCCACGGTCTGCGTGGAAACAAAATACCAGTATCAGGTAGATTGTGAAAAGTTAAGTATGTACCTTTTAACCCCTAAGGCAACCACACACACACACACACACACACACAACTATACAAGGGATATATTAATATTAAAAAATCAATACATAAATTGAAATACTAAAAAACAGATAAATTGAAATAGAATAGCAAAAAAGTAAAATGTTACAAAAAGAGGCCAGAAAAGGGAAAGAGAGGAATTAAGAACAGAGGGAGAAAACAGAGAAAAATATAATAAATGGTTAGATATAATCCAAACGTGAATAATTATGTTAAGTATAAATAATCTAAAATAGGATTCGACAAATGACAGCCTCTGGGCCACATTCAGCCCCGCCTGCTGCTGTAACTGAAATGTTACTGGGACAGACAACACCATCTGTTTGCGTATTGTCTGTCAGGCTTTGTGCTGACACCGCAGAGGGGAAGAGACGCTACAGAGACCGTGTGGCCCACAGGGCGAGAACCGCTTACCATCTGTCCCTTAAGAAGAAAAGTTTGGGAAGCCTGGTCTAGACACACTAGCCAAATATTGTCAGAATATTAAAAAAAATAAAACAACAAACAAACACATACAAACTCTATGCTGTCTATAAGAACCCACTTAACTATGTCGTTGTGGTGTGGGAAAGATCAAAGTAAATGATGAAAAGAGCTACACTCTGCAAACGCCCATCACACGGCAGTGAGAGGACCTGTCCTCCCATCAAGGCAGACTGAAGAGAGGAAAGTCACCACGTTGGTAGGGGAAACACATCGACTGTGCAAATCCTTTCCAGGAAACAGGAGAGAAGAAAACATTCAGCAACTGATTTGAGAGGCCAGCATTTGCACCCTGAAACCAAAATCCTGCAACCACAATAGGAAAAAACCGCAGAACAATATCCCTTATATACAGAGACAAAAATCATCACCTAAATATTTTTAAAAAACAGAATCATGAAAAACATAAAAACTTAGCATTACACAAAGAAGTGTAGTTTATCCCAGGCATATGTGGCTGGTTCAATATTCAAAATGCAATTGATAACATGCATCATATTAACACACTAAACTAAACACACAATCATGTTAAAAAACAGAGAAAGAACATTTGACAAAATTCAATATATCTACCTGATAAAACCTCTCAGCTAAGGATTAGAGGGAACTTCCTTAACCGGACAGAGGTCGTCACACACACACGCACAGCTAAGTCATGCTGAATAGTGGAAGACTGAGTATCCCCCCAAGACCGGAGCACAGCAAGGGGCCCACTCTGACCGCTCCTACCAAACGTTGTCCGGATGTCCTGGGGAGGGCACTGGTCAGGAAAAAGTCATAAAAATCGTATATGTTGAAATGAAAGAAAAACAGCTGTCCCTATTAGTAGACAACATGATGCTCTATGAAGAAAACCTCAAGGAATCCATAAAAATAAATAAGAAAAAGAAAAAAAACCCCTATGGTAACTAATAAATGAGTCTAGCATGCATTTAGCATTCAAGGTCAACAGAGAGAAATGAGTCACATTTTTACATACAAGAGATGAAAACTGGAACCACAAAATACAATTTACAACAGGTCATAAAACACGTACAGCATCTGTAGTCTGTATTCACAAATCACTGATGGAGTGAGTCAAAGATCTGAACAAACGGAGAGACATTCCACACGCATGCATTTGAGGAGTCAGGAGTTAGGTATCAATTCTGCCCCAAATAATCTATATAGTCGTCTCCCCTTATCTGAGGTTTTGCTTTCCGAGGTTTCAGTTACCTGAGGTCAACTGCTGCCCAAAAATGTTACATGGAAATTCCATAAATAAATAAGTTATAAGTTTTAAATTTTGAACAGTTCTGAGCAGTGTGATAAAATTTCGTGCTTTCCCACTCCGTCCTGCCCAGGATGTGATCCGTTGGTCCAGCGGATCCACGACGTATACGCTACCCACCTGGTGGTCACTTATTAGCCATCTCAGTTATCGGGTGATCTGCATTCAGATGCGTCGCATCGTCAGAAGGTCCACAGGAGCTTAACGCTACGTCACAACGTCTGCGTCATTCCCCTCACTCATCTTATCACGTAGGCTTTGTATCACCTCACATCCTCACAAGGGTACAGTACGAGATATTTTGAGAGAGAGAGACCACATTCACATAACTTTTATTACAGTATTTTGTTATACTTGCTTTATTTTATTATTAGTTATTGCTGTCAATCTCTTCCTGTGTCTAATTTATAAATTAAACTTTATCACAGGCATGTATGTACAGTCTTGTGCCACATAACGATGTTTTGGTCAACGATGGACCACATATATGATGGTGGTCCCACAAGGTTAGTGCCACACAGCCCAGGTGTGTAGCAGGCTGTACCATCTAGGTTTGTGAAAGTGCACTCTACAATGTTCACACAATGATGACACCATCTAATGACGCACTTCTCAGAACGCATCTGCGTCGCTAAACGATGCATGACTGTATAGGAACAAACATAGCATACATAGGGCTCAGTAGCCTCGGTTTCAGGCGTCCACTGAGGGTCTTGGAACGTATTCCATGCAGATGAGGGGACTAACTGCACGTGTAATGCAATACAATAAAATTCTAGCAGGATTTATTTTGTAGATAGTGACGAGCTGATTCTAAACTTTACCTGAAAAGGCAAATGAACTAGAATGGCCAGAACAATTTGAGAAAGAAAAAAAGTTGGAGGAAATGCTCTACTTGATTTTAAGAATTCTTATAAAGTCACAGTAAGCAAGAGAGTGCGGTACTGATGAAGAGGTAGGAATGTGCAAGGTAACAGAAATAGACCCACAATGCTGTGGAAACTGACTGCAAAGCTGAGGGAGTAATTCAATGGAATACGTACGGTCTTTTCAACTAATGGTGTTGGAAGGATTGGACAGTCACATGCAAGAAAAAAAATCATCGTAAACCTCCTACCTTGTACAAAAATAAACCCAAAGTTGTTCATAGATCAAATGTAAAAAGGAAATCCATGAAGTTTTTAGAAGAAAATGTAGGAGAAATTATTCATGCCCATGGTTTAGGCAAAGAGTTATTAGACATGAAGCCAAAAGTAAGATCTTTAAAAAATAACCATAAATGGAACTTCACCAAAATTAATGCTTTTATTCTGCAAAAGACAACATTAATGGAATAAAATGACAAGCTACAGATTGGGAGAAAATATTTACAAATCACATAAGCGACAAAGTATTGGTATCCAGAATATCCAAAGAACTCCCAAAAGTCAACAGTAAAAACGAACATTAAATATGTATGTGTACACATATCATACACATATAATAAGGTCAGGATAAGATCCTCACTAGCATTATTAATATCAACACCATTAATCATTAGAAAAACAAAATTAAAGTTTAAGTGTGATACAATTTCAACTTCACACCTATTAGAATGGAAATCAACAAAAAGACAGATAATAACAAATGTTGACAAGTCCGTGGTGGGATCTAATGTATGGCATGGTGACAATGTACACAACACAGTTCACAATACCGTACTGTGTATTTGAAAGTTGCTAAGAGAAGAGAACTTAAAAAGTTCTCATCACAAGAATAAAACCATTGGTAACTTTGTGAGGTGATGAATGTTAATGAAGCTTATTGTGGTACACATTTCACAATAGATACATGTATCAAATACTTATGTTGTACACCTTAAACTAATACAAAGTTATGGGTCAAATATACCTCAATTAAACTGGAGGACAAAAAGAGAAAAGTATGTGGAATAACTTTAATCCTCACGCACTGCTGGTGGGAGTGGAAAATGGTCCAGCTATTTTGGAAAACAATCTGTCTTAGTTCATTTGGGGCACTATAACAAAATACCGTAGACTGGTTGAGTGGCTTTTAAGCAACAGAAATTGATTTTTCACAATTCTGGAGGCTGGAAGTCCAAGATCAGGGTGCCGGCAGATTCAGTGTTTGCTGAGAGCCCGCTCCTGGGTCATAGACATCGTCTTCTCACTGTGTCATCACATGGTGGCAAAGGAAGGGAGCTCTCTGGGGTCTCTTTTGTAAGAGTACTAACCCCATTCATGAGGATTCCACCCTCACAACCTAAGCACCTCTCAAAGGCCCCACCTCCTGATGCAATCACGTTATGTTGAGGATCTCAACATAAGAGTTTTGGAGGACACAAACATTCAGACCTTAGCATAGTCTGTCAATTTAAAAAATATATATATATATATATATAAACTAAAATTTTACCCAGTAATTCCATTCCTAGGCCTTTAGCCGAGATAAATGAAAACATAAACGCTCACACAGCATTATGTGTGACAGCCAAAACCCCAAACCAATTAAGATAGCCTCAAATGGTGACGCAATAGACAGGTTGTGTTATATGCATACACTGGCGTACCATCTGGCAATACATGCTGAGTGCACAAAGCCTGATGCAGAAGACCACAGAGGGTGCAATTCCATTTACGTGGGCTGTCCAGAAGAGGCAGAGCCATAGAGACAGACAGTAGATAGTGGTTGCTTGAGGCTGGGGGTGAGAAGTGAATGTGACTGCTGCAAAGGGGATCTTTTCGGGCTGATGGGGACGTTCTAAAATTGCATTGTGGTGGTGGTGTGAAATTCTTTAAATTTACTAAAAATTATTGAATTGTACATTTAAGTCAATGTTGTGGTATGCAAATTATATCCCCCAAAGTTGTTAAAAATACTTCTAGAATGGCCTTAGAATGGCCAAATTTCAAAGACTGGTCATAGAGAGTGTTGTTGAGGGTGTGAATCAACCAGAACCCTTGGCACTGTTAGTTACAGTGTGAAACGATACAACAATTTCAGAAAACAATATGGCAGTTTCTTAAAAAGTTAAACACAGCCATACATAGGATTCAGTCAGTCCATTCCTAGATTCTCACCCAAGGAAACGAAAGCAAATGTCTAAACAATGACACGTGCAGAAATGTGCACAGCAGCTTTATTCGTAATGAGGGAAAACTGGCAATAACCCGAATGTCCATCATCAGAGGAATGGATAAAAGAATTTGGTCCATCATACAGGGAACTACTCAGGGATGATGTCAAAAGTTATTTTGAATAAAAGAAGTCACACAGAATGAGTATGACCAGTAGGATTTCATCCATATAAAATTCTAGACGGTGGATGCAGGTTATAGTGAGAGCAGGCAGGGCGTTAGTTAGCAGGCAGGAGGCGGGGTGACAAAAGCGAAGGAGGAAATTTGGAGGTGATGAATATGCTCGTTATTTTCACTGTGGTGATGGTTTCACGTGGATTCACATATGTCCAAAACTATCAGTATGTGCCTTTTATTTTAAGTCAACACTAACTCAAAGTGGTAAAAAATAGAAAATAAAAGCAAAGTGGGAAATTCAGGGAATTTCTCAGAAGAGTTGAGTGCTAACTCCAGCCTGCCGGGGCTGAACCCAGCCCGCCCTCAGCATTGACTGTCTGGACCGGCCATCTCTCAGTGAAGAGGCCTGGGACGGAAAGGCCAAACTATGCAGCATTTGTGGGCGGACTGACCGCTCACTTTTCTCCGGGTGTGTTGGTCTCAGCAGCGTGGACGGTCCGTTATTGCAGAGATGTTCGGCCTCTGGAGATGGCCGTCGGAGGCACAACATGCTCAGTGTGGCGGTGATTTCTGCACGGACCCCGAGAGTGGCTGGGACAGCTTTCCACGCCTGAGCTCTCTGGAAGCAGGACTAGCAGAACTAGTCATTCACAGGTTCAATTTTTAAAATTGTAGATTTTGGCTAAGTGTGCACCCTCAGAAGAAAACCCTGTGGAAAGAAGATGTGTTTCATCTTGTCTGGGGAGACTTTATTTCCTACGCATCATGCTGGAGAGCTGTCGCTCAGGGCCGTCTCCCTGACAGGGCAGAAGCTTGTCCAGCTGTTCAAGGGCGGCGACTTCCGGCTCACACTGACGGCTCCTCAGTCTGAAAGGAGGAGCTCTGAGCTGGTGCAAAGATGTTCCAAAGTCAGAGCATCGCTGCTAACAAGGCGGGGGGCGGGGCAAGGCCTGTAAACACTTGACAAACCAGAGCTAACCGATTTCTGAGCTGCCCTCAGAGGTAAAGGAAGCAGCTGCCCCGTCGGGCTCCTGTGCTGGAAAGGGAGTGTTTCCTTTTCCCCATTTTGTAAATTGCACAGTAACTTCGTTTGCAGGGACTCGAGCAGGAGGCAGCTCACTCAGTGACAGGAGGACACAGTGCAGGGTTTTCTAGGTTTATTTCATTCTTTTCCAAGCATAAGAAATGCTCTGCAAAGCCATGCATTAATTCCTGACAAGCCGGCCCCTCCCGGACAGTATTCCTCACCACGTGAGAGGCGCTGACGTGCTCTGTGGGAAAGAACTTGATTGACCTGGTTTAATCCTGTGATTCTCAAATGTTTGATCAGAATCCTTTCGCTCATCCTGTTGAATGTGACTGTGCAGAGGATGCTGGGGAAAGGCGGGTCTGTGAGACGAGGCCCTGACTCTCAGCTGGCATTGAAGGACCCCCAGCATCCGATGCAGCTACTGCAGCAGCACCGACGGTGACTGTGTGCACACGTTGTTCCTACCACTCCACACATGTCCAGACGCTTACTCTTCACCAGGAGCCTGTGAGGGATGATGATTATTATTTACGACGAGGACAGGGAATCACAGAGGTGAGTGTCTGTCAGGACGCAGAGGTTGGCAGCGCTGGAACTGGATCTTGACCGCGTGCTTGTAACACGCGTGGAGCTGGATGGAGCCCCAGGCCTGGGGCCTGTAACCGTCACCTTATGCTGCAGTCACAGCCCTCGGAGCAGATGGCCCTCGCGGTAGTGCCGCAGGCAAGACACAGCCGGAGGGGCATCTGCTGCCCGAACCAGCTGACCTCGGCAGGGCTCGCCCGGCAGAGGTGCGATGGAGACGGCGAGGCCAGGTGAGGCTCAGCCGGGCAGCCCCCTTCAGCATGCAGGCCTGGGTCAGCTCCACGTGTCTGTTGTCCTCCTGGACCAGCAAGCTGGCCGGCACTTCCAACCATGGCAGAGCTTTTCAAGCCTGAGTTGGCATCCGTCTGCCATGGGCCAAAACATGTCACCTGGCTGCACCCCACGTCAGGGTCACGGAGCACCCTCTGCCCACGTGGTAGGAGAAGGTACAGGAAAGAAGACTTCTGGAAAGTCGTTGAATCTCCTCCAGAACACAGAGGTGTGTGGGCCTGGGGCCGCCAGGCATGGGGTGTGGGGGCGGGGGGCGCCCTCTGCAGCACTCACAGCCCAGACCTGCTTTTGTCCTCATTGGACGCCGTGTCACGGCTCCCCCGCCCCATCCAGGGGCAGACGTGGTGATTCCTGACCCACCCCGTCTCGTCTCTGCCCTCCCACGATGACCAAAGAGCACAAAGCATTGTTGTCGGTTCCTCTCAACACGCCGCGGTCTCTGCCACCTCGGGCCCCAGACCTCGGAGCCCAGGCTGCTTTTGACGATCAGAAACCTCTTCTCCGGGAACGCGACGACTTCCCACCCGGCCCATGCTTCACCAGCTCTGTCAGACCATCCCGCTGAGGACGGTCCTCCAGACGCGCCCTGTGTCCCACACGAAAGCTGATCGCGATCTGATCACTCGTTCTGAGTGAACGCTTTGCGTGTCACTGTTCACGAGGCATGTTTGGGGACAATATCTTTTCCTAATAACTTCTGAGCAAAGATTGATATTTCTCATAAAGCAGTCATCAAACCTTCATAAGCAATAATTACGTGTTTATTATGTGAGTTGTAAATTACCTGCTAAGTGTCTAAAAAGCAGTCAAGCCCATGAACGCCTGGTGTCTTGAACAAATTCAATAGACAAGACTCTCCCCCCACTGCTTTCCGATGCTGTGTCAGTGGGGTGAGGAGCCCAGGCACTTGCAGGACAGGAAGACCCAAGGATTCCTGGGTGCCCAGACTGGGAAGGGGACACCGCATCAGTCAGCTTTGTCAGGAGAATGCTGTGTAACAAATCACCCTGAAATGCAATGGCCTCAAACAACAGCCTTGTGCTCTCGTGGATCTGCAGGTCTGCCGAGGGCTGGCTCACTTATTGAGGCTGACTTCGCTGGGTGGCTCTACTGGTCTCATGGGCTCACTCACGGGTCAGCAGTGGGCTGGGTACTGCCTGGTGTGGGCGGAACTTGGCTGAGGAGTCTGTTCCATGTGCTCTCATCTCCCTGGGACTGGCGAGCTAGCCCAGGCATGCTCTTCTCCTGACAAGAGCAGCGGTGTAAGAGCACAGGAACTTCCCAGGCCTCTTGAGTCCTCAGCTTAGAATTGCCTCACTGGCCCTTCTGCCTCCATCTATCGCCCAAAGCAAGTCACGTGTGCAAACCCAGCATCAAGGGAACAGGTGCGGGCGGACACACGAGAGATCTGAGAACGACTGCACAAGCTGTCACAGTTCAACCCCTAACCTTCCAACCCTGTCCCCAAATGCACGTGAGCCACAGTTACAGGACGTGCGGACAGGACTGAAGGGGCAGGAGATTCGTTACAGACATTTAAAATCCTGCCCCATCCTGAGCTGTGCACCCACACTGTCCTCTTAGTGCGTGTGTACGTGTATGTGCACATGTGTGCACATGGGAGTGTCTGCACCCATGCATATAAAATGTCTGCAATTATCCTGTGTTTGAAGCAATTATATTTTCGTTTTTGAGGGATTGAGTTGTTTTCATTTGTCTACATGTATTAAAAAAGAGGAACATTTTCCTATATAGACAAAATAACATTATCACACTTACAAAAAAATTAATAATTTCTGAATCCAGTCTAATACCCAGATTAGATTCTAATACCCACATTTTTTGTTTTTTGTTTTTTCCCGAGGAAGATTAGCCCTGAGCTAACATCTGCCAATCCTCTTTTTTCTGAGGAAGACTGGCCCTGAGCTAACATCTGGGCCCATCTTCCTCTAATTTATATGTGGGACGCCTACCACAGCATGGCTTGCCATGCAGTGCCATGGCCACACCCGGGATTCGAACTGACGAACCCCAGGCCACTGAAGTGGAACATGTGCACTTAACTGCTCACCACCTGGCCGGCCCCTCTGATGCCCAGGTTTTATTCTGATTTTTCCAATTGTTTTCAAATGTTTGCTGTGTCAGTATGTTATAACCAGGACCCAACCAGGACCACACATCACTTCGAAAAACGATGAAGAAAGGGACAGGAGGAAGCCTTTGCCCTGCCTTCCACAGGGCCTGTCATTCAGAGCCTCCTCCAAAGGCTCCGCTTCACAGGACAATGACAGTCACCAAGCAGGGAGGGGACAGTGGAACTGGAAAGTCATCATTGCACAATCCTCAGTGGAAATGAATTATTGATCCAGGGCAGCCTTATCAACTGGGGAGGAACCAACAGGTAGAAAATGAAAGAACAGGATATTTGTAAGGTGCCAAAGTCCCCCAGCCCTGCGATTTCCTTCAGGTCACAGGGGGAAGTTCCACCTGCTCCCTTCTGCCCTGGGCTGCTCCAAACAGCAGGGTGATCCCACACCAAGCTCCAGGAGCCCGGCCTGTCTGGGATGATCATCTCGATTCTGCCCATAGTCAGTGCCCATGGGCCGTGTCTCCTGCACAACCAGCTTCCCAGACCCCAGTCAGGGCCCAGCCTCTTGTCAGCCTTGCCTTCTCCTTCATTTAGTTTTCCCTTGAAATCAGGCTGGGGACATTGATGTCATGACCAGGAAGCTCCCACAGCAGCCGGATGTGCTGACTGGGGGCAGGAATGTGCTGGGGTGGACTCAGGGAGAGTTTGGTCAGAGGCCACGCCCAGGTGAGTCCAGGGCTGCTGTTCATGTGTAGGCCTGAGCGTCCATTCTATGCCAGGTGATAATCACTGAATCTCGTCCTGGACACGAGAGGATGGGACCTGTAGGCCCTGGGCTTTGACAGGACAGAGACCCAGAAAGTGATGCAGACACACCAAGATGGGTTTAGGGAGGAAGCTGGCCAGGGCTTAGATGGAAAGGAGGCCGTGCCGAGCTTTGTCACCGCCTGGCTTGAGCACAGGAGAGTGTCTCTTTGGGACTCGAGGAGTGTGGGCATGCTGGACCTCCTGTCACACCTGTGAAATGTCAGGAGGCCTCCGGCGGGAACTGTCATCATAGTGTCATCTTGTTTGTACCTTATTTCATCCTCCTCCCACCCGAGCTCACTCCTTCCTCTGCTCATGGACTGTCAAGGGACAAATTGTTTTTACAAAATTAGCAGACACCTGGTGAACACATGGTGAAGATGACTCCAGTCGGTTCTCAGAAGATGCACCTGCTCACTTTTGCTTATCGAGTTTCTCCTGAGGCCCAGCTCTTCCTAAGGCAGAAATTAGCAGCAAATCCACTGAAACCAACATGCACGGGATGTGGCAGGCATGATTCACTGTTTAGTCAATTTTAAACAGACAGAGTCAAACCCAGAGTAATTCAGCTGCCACCACTTCCCAAAGGCTCCTCTCTGCAGGACCCATCCTAGTCTGCAACAGCTCCCCAAAGATGCCCCCTTTGCACCTCTCAGTGTCACCTCACCACTGCCCAGATCCGGACATGGGCAGGTGGACTGGAGCGGGACCGGCTCTGAGCAGGAGGTGGTCTCCTCATCCCCCACGTCTGCCGTCAGGTCCCTTCTGTCTGTGTTAATGAGCAACCACCACATCGGCCAGGTCAAACCCATTCTGCTCTTTGCAATGGTTGTTCTCAGTGAGAGCTCTGGGCAAAGGCAGGGCTCCAGCGATGTGTGTCCCTGCCATCACGGTCATTCCTATCATCCGCCACCTGAGACCAACAACGTGGACAGAGGGAGGTGATCCATGCCATCAGCCCTGCAGCTGGTGCTGGGTGTCTGTGGGGCTCCCACACCCTGTAGGAGGTGACGTGGGGACAAAGGACGTGTGAGAAGTGGCCCTGCCATCTGAGAGCCTGTGGTCTGGCTGCAGAGCCAGGGACGCACACGTGTCACCTTGCAGTTCAGAGTAACGTGGGCCGGAGCAGATCCAGTGCCCAGGGCCCTTGGGGCCACCACAGACACCAATTCTGTCTTAAGGACAAAGGAAACTATCTGCAGTTCTCGGGGTTCACAGACTGCTGGGAACCTAGGAACCAGGTCATTCCCAGGAGGCCGGCAGCAGGGACCCCACAGAGGTCACACCCAGGCACCCCTCCCCACACACCACACTGACCGCCATGTGACCCCTCCAGCTCCATCTCTCTCACTTGAGCTCCTAAGTCCCAGAGCAAGACCCGGTTGGCCAAGCCCAGAGCATCTTCCCAACCCCCGGGGACAAGGCGTGGAGGAGCCTCATTTCTATAGCCAGTGGGGTCCCTGTGATCAGATTAACACACAGCATTTACCTGCCCCTGTCCAGGCACGCTCTGTGGTTGCTGGTCTTAACCTGTCGTAAACGATACTCCAATGAGCGTTTATTCATATATATCGATATATGTATGTATAGCACAGGTACGGACGTATTTACTGAACTGGTTTCCAGAATCGAAGGCCCCGTAGAGCAGGTAGATGGAAACAGGCCACGCCGAGTCGGGAGGCGCTTTCCAGGCTGAGTGGCAGCAGCTCCGACGACAACACAGTCCTTCCTTCACAGGGACCGCGTCCTGTGAGAGTGAGGAGGGGTGTTCTGGGTGCGATGCCTCCTTCTGATGGAACTGCAAACGGGTCTGCAGCTGACAAAGGCGAAACTGGAGCCCTGGCCCTTCCTGGCTTCAGGGAACGTTCTGGAAGCCAGGACCCTATTTTTCCCAGAAGAGTAGAGAAAAAACATAAAAGCTGGTCGTGGGCATTTGTTTCCTTCCCGTGTCCGTGTGAGGCAAGGGCCCAGGCTACTGGATCCAGGGCAGATCTCATCTCACTCCAAGCTCAGAGGCCCGAGAAGAACTGATGGAAACGAGACTCCTCTCCATGGCTCAGCAGGCCGAGCTGGGGCTCCTCCTCGCCAGCTCCCGACCAGCTGCTGGAGCCTCACCGGGCGCTTCAGGCTGGAGCCAGGAGGGCAAGCAGCGAGGGAGACGTCACAGGAGAAAGGAAGCACCCAGAGACCAAACAGGAGCGACGTGAACAGTTAACTGGCACCTGTCAGTCAATAGATATTCACTAGGTCCCTGTGCGGACACTGCCCCTCCACATGTGGGGACAAGACGACACAGAGACACCCACATCCAGCCCCTCGGTGGACATGCGTTCCTTTTGTGGGCTGGTGGATTGGTGGGATGAGCCAGTCATGCAGCAGTAACAAAGAACCCCCAGGTCTCAGCAGTTCACAGAAAGACAGGCTTGTTTCCCATCACGCTTCCTGTTCATTTTGATTTGGCTGTGGATTTGCTCCACCTCATCGTCACTCCAGGACCAGGCTAATGAGGCAGCTTCTGCCTCAAACATTGCTGCTCCCTATGGCAGGGAAAAGAGAGAACGTGGTGAGTGACACACTGGCTCCTAAAGCTTCTATTCAGAAGGGATGCCCATCACGCCCTCTCACATTTCATTGGTGCGAAACCAGGAAAGACACAGGTAACTTCCCACTGAAGCTGAAGCTGAGAGAGTTTGAGGGCCGGAGATGCTGCAGCCGTTCTGTATCCATGAGGGGGAGCCTGTCTGAGAATGGAGCTGACTCACAAGAATAAACGAGACAGTGAGATGGAGAGAGAGAAACTGGGCCCCAACGATTGGGTCTTTATTATTATTGGGTCTGCATCCAGCCCTGGAGACGCCAGCTCTAGCCCCAGACTGTGGAGTGGCTTCAATCTCTATCTCATCTAAAGCCAGTTAGAGTTGAGTTTTCTGTCACTTGCCACCAAACAGATTCCAGCTGCACAGAGCACTTGGGCTCTGCCTGGCCTTTCTCAGGACACAGGAGGGGGAGGGTGAAGGGTCCGCTGATACAGGGTGAGCCCCTCACAGGCAGCCACCACGGACCAGCATGAGGGTTGTGCTCAGCTCCAGGTTCTGTCAGGCTGGCGTGAAATCTGGCTTCTTCACGTGCTCACTGTGCAGCTTCCCCTCACCTCCTCCCTGTCTAAAGCGGGGACATGATAGAATGCACCTCATAGGGCTGCAATGGGATAACGGAGATCAGACAAGTAAATTCCTGGTGCCTGTCAGTGCTCCAGAAATGTCAGCTGGGCTTGTCCCCAGTTCCCAGTACCCAGCCCAGGGTCTGGAGCACATGGTTTGTCAGGAAATGTGTGACAACGGTTGAGCAGGATTGTTTATGAGCTAAGAGCCACGTGAGAGGGGACCTCAGAGAACACGTGGGTGAGAAGAGCAGGTCAGAGCTGATGACCAAGAAACAGTGGGATTCAGATGGAAGGAGGCAGATGGGGGACAGAGGCTCGTCCCACTGAGCAGCAACGAGGACAGGTGGGAAAGGCTGGCTGGTGCCGCGTGTGAGGGCTCCACCATGAAGCCCGTGTAGAAGGGCGGCAGTTGTATGAAATGTTGTGACATATCGTCCAGGGAGAGAAGCTGGTTATGAAATACCATGTACAATATTATCCCACGTTTGGTGGAGAAAACATTTTACATACCTGTGCATAAAAACAAAGAAGGAGAGTCATCAAAGTGTTGCTAGTGAATGTGAATTACTAGTCTCCTTCTTCTCTTGTTCTACGAAATTATTACTTAGCTTTAATTTCACAATATCTGAATATTTGGTTTCTAAGTATCTGAATAGTGCACTTATATTTGTAAAAAGTTGTTTTATGGAGCAACAAGTTATGCCAAACTACAAGGAGAAAAATCATTCCACTTTCTCAAAGAAATCAATGTCATATAGAAAAGAAAGAAACTCATTAAGTAAAAAGTAAGAAAGGAGGGAGGGGTGACTGTGATGATGATGATGGTGGTGGTGGAGAAAATTATGATAATGATGATGACAATCCCAGTCCCCTCACTCACCAAGGTGTGTCCTCGGACAAGTGAATGAACCACTCTGTGCCTCAGTTTCCTCATCTAGGATGAAGAGTGAGTGAGCAGATCCCATCACTAAAGCTCCCACAAACATGGCCGGCACAGAGTGAGCACAGTTCACGCTGGCTCTTCTCGTCTGCACATTGGCCAGGGGAGGTCCAGGGTCCACATCCTTCGGCTGGGCTCTCAGAAGGGACCACGGCAGAGGCCACTCCTGCCCAGGCTGCCCAGAGAGGGGATGTGCCCCCCGGGAGGCTGGCTTTGCTCCTGTGGCTGTCAGCGGGGAAGCCCAGCCTGAGTCTATTAAACTCCCTGTCCTGATTTCATGTCCTGATCTTGCTAGAACAGGAATACTGTGTGAGTTCAGAGGCTAGATGCTCTGTAAGAAAAGATAAAGGTGTCTCCAGCAGGGAGAAGAGATGCACAGCCAGTTCCCTTTGTCAGCAGGTGTCAGCACACTTGCCTCGTGGGGGAAGACAGGATCTCTCTGCTTCAATCTTGTTCATTCAAAGCCAGTGTCCCTCAGTTGCCCACACACCACACGCTCACGTCGAGAGCCAGGCTGGGGGTAGCGGTGGATGCACGTCAGATCACAATGACACCTCACCCATGCAGTTTCCGTGGGCTGTGATGTGAGGATGTCGAGAGGCCAAGAATTTCAGGTGATGAACACCTCCCCTCCTCCCTCACCCTGAGCCTTAAAGCCCACCATGAAGGCCACTGCTGGGCCCACAACACGCTGTCCCTGCGCATCCTGGGGAGAAATTGAGGGCACCAGGCTGGGAGAGTCTGCCTGCCTGGAGGACAGCCTCCTGGACCCTCAGGCCAGTGCTGCAGGGGGACGGTGTCAGGAGGGGACAACAGCAGTGCCATGAGCTTCTGGAGCCAGGGAGAGGAGACGCTAGGAGGGGCTTCATGAAGAGGTGGACCAGAAAGGAGCTTGGAGGATGGGCACATCTGACCCAGGCCTGGGGGAGGGGCATTCTGAGGACAGCCAAGGTGGGGACACAATCCCAATGACGGGGAGCAAAGACTGTCCAGGGAGATCAGGGCGTGTTGTGCAACACAGAGAGCGGCTGAGAGCGTGGACTTGGGGCCGGGCTGCGCATGTGAGTGCAGGCTCTGCAGCTCACTACCTGTGCAACATTAGGTGGTCTCTTAACCTCTCTGTGCCTCAACTGTTCACCATTAAAATGAGGATGGCAATGATACTACCTGAGAGATTTGTGATGATGACAAAGGAGCAACTGAAATCACTTAGAGCAGTGATGGGACATAGTGAGCACCATATTCAGTGATGGCTGTGATGACGAGAGTGCTGATGATAAAGCTGATGGTGATGATGATGACACTTGTGATGACGATGGCGATGACAATAACAATGATGAAAGCAAAGAGCCCAGGATGGATATGATTTCCTTCCAGAATCACCTTCCAGGACAAACCCTGAGACTCCCAGAGACTTCTAGAAGCCCCTCATGGCGCTGCTCAGTTCCAGATACATCTCCCTTTGTTAGGCACACTTGCCTCGTGGGGGAAGACAGGCTCTCAGAGAAAAATCACTCTCAACGAAGGAGACAGAGGGCCTTTAGAAAAAGCGCATTCCTCATAAGCACAGCAGGAAATGTAGTTAAGTAATCAAAATTCAATTTCTTTCAGTCTAGTCATAAGTAATGAGACTTCATAGAATTATACATGGAAGTGCAACATACTGCACAACGACTCCTTCTCAAACCTGATTTTCTCCCCTGTAATCGATTAGTAGGATAGACTTGCCTGGGTCTAAATGGTGTTTACCGCCGATCGTGGGGAGAAGCTGATGTCCCCACCCTCTCTAGGTCCGAGCCCCCTGCTGATGCATAAATGGCACAGCCGCGTCACCAACCTGGGGGCACAGCACGTGCAGGGCAAAGGGGCAACCCGCCAGCACGCTGCCCAGGGTTCATGCGGGTCCCCACGGGCCCCGGCTCAAAAGCCACCAGCCTTTGATCCACATCAACTGCTGGCTCTGGACTCCAGCGGCAGGACGGACACTGAAAGGACAACCAGGTCGCCTCGCTCCCTGGTTAGCCGCCCCCTCGCCCCACGGCTTTGCGTCACCAGGTTCTGAACTGTGACGCCAGGACGCCGCGCAGCTGGATTAAGCGGCTAAGGAGCACGTGACGGCTGCTTCCGGAGGTCAGCGGACACACCAACCCCCGCGGCCTGGGGAGGCGCGGGCTCTGCTCTCGGGCCTGAGGGTCGGAGCCCGTGCATCGCCGACACGCTCCAGGGAGGCCGGCCCTCGGGCGCGGTGTAGACCCCAGGACGCCCTCAGGACCCACGGGGGCCGACTCGGCTCAGCGGCTTCCGGGGGATCAAGTGCCGCCCACACCAGGGCTGCTCCAGGAAGGCCACCCGAACCGAGCCCTAAGCCTGCGGCCCCCGGAAGGGAGACACCGCCCGCCCTGGTCCCCGGAAGCGCCAGCGAACCCAGCACAGTGCCCGCGGCTTCCGCCCGGCGCCATCTCCTTCCGGTCCCTTGGGAGGAGGCCCAGGGGGCTTCCCATTTGTGGGCCCGGGTCACATGACTGCGCCGGCTGCAAGGGAGGCTGGGAAGCCAGCGCGTGGTGTCCGCCCGGTGGATTGTGGGAGTCACGAGGAAGGAAACGTCCACGCGGGGAGGGGGCGCTCCAGGACAGTCAGGGGCCGAGGTGTCCCCGCCAGCTTCTCCCAGAGCGGAGCCCGGCAGAGACCCCCAGGCCATCCCGCACCCTCCCCCGCCCCCCCCCCCCCCCCCCGACTTCCCTCCGGCGCCTCCTGTCCTCCCACACACGAGGCCCTGCCCCAGCTCGGGCTCTGGAACGTTCTCTGCCACCTCTGCAGCCAGGCCTGGGCCCAAACGCCACCTCCTCAGAGGGGCGCTCGCTGACCACCCCCTAGGGCGGCCCCTCCCACCCCAGTCATTCCAGAAGGTCTCGCCCAAACCCAGGACTGGGATCACTGACACCACCGCGGGGACGGCTCACCACTGCCTCCCGCTTTCCGCACACGGTTATGAAATGTCTTCGGCGTTGGCAGACAACTCTTCACTCACCCAGACCCCGTGACCCGGCCCATCCGGCCAGACGCTCCAGGGCATCTTCAGAGCAGACCCAGGGCTCCCCGGAAGGAACGTTCTGGGATGAAGCTGATCCGGCTGGTGAGGCTGTTTGTGGTGTGAGCGCCTGTGCGCGCGGGTTCCTCACAAGGTCTAGCTCCAGTGCTTTCTGGTAGCCGCTCACAGTTCTCCGTGACCCAGCTTGTAAAAGGCATCGCTGTCGAGGGCACAACGCTCAACTCTCACACGAATGGCATCTTTAAATTAAAGGGCCCGATCCTGGGCCAACACGGACGCTGGAGGCGAGGCAGGTGCCGAGAGCGGGGAGGACGCCCCAGGATGGGGATCTGTCTGCCTCAGGTCAGAGGTTGAGAAGATGGGCCGTTTTCTGGATGAACCCCGGGGAGGCCCACAGGAGGGTGAGGGAAAGGCTGTTCTGTTTTCCACGACTCAGTTCCCCATGTTCCAGGACCTGCCCGCTCTTAGGGAAGGAAGGCACAGCCCAGCCCGGTGCAGTCCCCCAGCTGCAGCCCGTTGGTCAGATGAGGAGCCCGAGGGGATCAGGGCTGGGCAGAGTGGAGGCCAGCACCTGGCCTCTCTCGGGGACGGGAGAGCCATCCTCTGGAGTCTGCTGGGTGCACTGGGGATGCCTGAGCTGGTTTGTCCCCAGGAAGGACACTGGGACTCTGGCAGGACGTGCCAGTGGGCATGGAGCCGGCTCCCTCCAGGCATTTATTCATCTTACGCTCAACACAGAAAAAACTAAAAACTGTGATCTGTTCCAACACTGGGCAACGTGTGATTTTCAAGGAACTCAATTTAGACCTAAGCCCTGTGTGATGTGTGGCTCCACCACATTGTCATTATTTTCACAGCCTCTATATATTGTGTAGCACCGCCACACCATCCTGGACGCTAAGGTGCCAGCTCAGAGCTGAACACAGTTGAGTGGGAACCCTGGCTCCATCCCTTGCCGGATAAGTGGCCTTTTGCCACCTCTCACCTCTCTGTGCCTCAGTTTCTTCATTGATTAGTGTGGATGGTCACAGGACCTATCTCACTGAGAGAGGACTGAATGAGAGCATCCACCCAAGGCCCTTGCACAGGGCCTGTCACTCAGCAGGTGCTCAGTAAATGCTGGGGTGGTTAACTTCACGTTCACAAGACAGACTTTGCAGTAAAGGGTGCAGGGACAACTTTGAAATTTGTCATGCCCACTGTTTCAGGACATTTGTGAATGAGGTACTAGATTTAATGCTTTTATCAAATACTTTCTCATCACTAGGACCCTGGGCTCAAATATTTGTTCACGTTAAATGCAGTTTTGTTCCTCTCCTGGCTGCCTCAACCCACATTTCCTATCACCTCGGTCCTACTGCTTCAGCCTCGACTTCAGGAGGATATCAGGAACTGAACTACCCTTGTATTATTTTTTCTTTCAGATTAAAACTGATGTTCTGATTCCCTACAATCTTGCCTTTCAAACAAGCCTGTGGCTTACTAACACTTAGTCAGAGCATCCCTTTAATTTCTTCATCTGTCCTTTCTTTCTCCTCCAGAAGGAGAGAGTCTGAGTTTTCAGTCAACACACTTGAGATGAGTTTTAAGTTATACCTGAGGGAGCATTGAAATTGCTCAGCCTGTCCCAGTGTTCACTTGGCCTCCTGTGTCAGCCAGTGTCATCTCTTTCTCAGACTCTCTCACACAAGGCAAACTTGACTGCCCCCAAATGCGATGGCACATCCCTCCAGGAATCCTCCAGCAACCTCACAGCAGGGCGTCTCCCTCAGCAGTCTCTGGGTGCACCTCACACTTACCCTCTCACCTCCCATCATCCAGCTCCCCTGCACTCTCAGACCACGGCTCTCTCAGGAAGGTCCATCTCCTCCGGCCCACAGGAGAGTGCTCAGCCTCATCCCGAGAATTCGCTGTGGGTCTTTAGAGGAAGCCGTCATTGCCACAGTCATAGAAGACGTTCTGGGATCAGTGGCAGAGCTGGTGCAGCTGGTGATGACACGGAAGCTGAGAGAAATTCCCTGACTACAAGATAAGTAATGGTGTGTGGTTCAGACCTGCCAGCGAAAGAAAAAATGACCCCTCTCTGAGAGCCATTAGACAGTGTGAGCAAAGCACAGAACATAAAGGCTAGGTTTCTTAACGAAACAAATCTTCAGAGGTATTATTTTCACAGGCAGGACATGAAAAGCACAAACACGACAACCCTTTAGGAATAAAAGGCCTTCAGCACATCACTCAGTTTCCAAACGTATTTCCTTCCCTCACCATTTCGAGGAGGTTGATCTGCTGATTCTTCTACAAGTTTGCTAAGCAAAGGGCAGCATTGGGCTCTGATGGCAGCTGATTAATTCTTGAGATTCTGGTTTGCAGTGGGGATGGCCTGGGGCCGAGTCCCCCGTCCCACCTCTCAGGACACTGGTGAGCGCTGCCCACGCTCTCCACTGGGCAGCTGCCCTCACCCTCTCACACGTCTTATTTCTATTCACCAACCAAGTCAGTCCCAGCCCAACACCTCAAGCACATGCCTGGCCTCGGGGAGCAGCCTTCCAGTCTGTGCAAGCTGCTTCTTACTTCCAGAAACACAGCCGTCTGTGTTGGAAACCTACTGCTGACCTAAAATTACCACGAACTCAGTGGCTTAGACAACACAGACTCCTCATCTCACAGCTCTGCAGGCCAGAAGTTGGACATGGGGCTCCTTGGGCTAAATTCGGGGTGTCTGCAGGCTGCGTCTCTCTCTGGAGGCTCCAGTGGAGGGTCTGCTTCCTCGATCACGTGGGTTCTGGGCAGAATTCAGCTCCTGGCGGCTGTAGGACTGAGATCCCTGCTTCCTTCTGGCTGGGAGCTGAGGGCCTTCCCACCTTCTAGGGACCATGTGTCTGCCATGGCTCACAGCTCCTTGCTCCATCTTCAGAGCCAGCAATGGTGGTTGAGACCCTCTCATGTTTCACATCTCTCCTCTTCCTTCTTCTGTTTCTCTCTCTGACCCAGCTGGGAAGGGTTATCCTATTTTAAGGAGCCATGTGATTAGATTGACTCACCTGGGTAATCCAGGAGGCTCTCCCCATCTCAAGGTCCATAATTTAATCACATCTGCAAAGCCCCTTTTCCCATGTAGGGTAACAGTCACAGGTTCTGGGGATTAGCGTGTGGAGCTCTTTGGGGACCATTACTCTGCCTGCAATATCCTCATAGACTTGAGTTAAGATCTGCCACACTCCTTTTCCCTGCACTTGATGTTATGCTGTGATTTGTTGATGTGCCTGTCTGTCTACCTCATCTGACATGAAAGTCAAACCTTCTCAAGGTCAAGAACAGTCTTAGAGTTTTCAAATGCTTGCTCAGGGAATATGAACTGATGCACAGTTGGAATCCTCAGGACACACTAAAGCAGGTGGTTACAGGATACAATGGGCCCACTGTCACCTGTGGGGCTGGGTGAGCTGGTGAGACCATGACTCCATGAGGAGGTGTCCGCTGCTCAGCAAGACCCAGGTGGGAATGGGGCCCAAGGTTACCAGAGTCCTGACTGTTGAAGAAAACCCAGAAGTCAGGATTTTATACAAAACCACTCACTTTTTTTTGAGGTGATATTCACATAACATAAAATTAACCATGTTAAACTGAATAATTCAATGGCGTTTAATACATCGTTCAACCACCATCTCTATCTAGTCCCAAAACATTTTAATCACTCCAAAATAAACCTACCCATCAGGCAGTTTCTCACCATTCCTCCCCACCTCCACCTGGCAAACACCAACCTGCATTCTGTCTCTATGGATTTACCTATTCTGGACATTTCATACAAAAGGAATACAGGATATGTGACTTTCACATCTGGATTCTTTCAGGTAGCACAGGTTTTGAAAGTTCATCCTCAGTGTAGCATGTATCAGTGCTTCATTACCTTTTAAGGCTGAATTATACTGCATTGTTTGGATATCCCACCATTTGCTTATCCATTCTTTCTTTGTGGACATTTGTGCTGTTCCTACCTTTTGGCTATGCGGTCATGTTGCTGCTGTGAACATTCAGGTTCAAGAATTTGCTTGAGTACCTGTTTCAATTCTTTTGGGTGTATACCTGTGACTGGAATTGCTGGATCATAGGATAATTCTATGTTTCACTGTTTGAAGAATCGCCAAACTGTTTTCCACAGCAGCTGAATCATTTTACATTCCCACCAGCAACGTATGAGGGTTCCAATTTCTCCATATCAGTGCTGACACTTCCTTTTGGATGTGAAGTGTTCTCTCACTGCAGTTTTGATTTGCATTTCACTAATGACTAATAATGTTGAGCATCCTTTCATCTACTTGCTATCTATGTGTATATCTTTTTTTTGGAAAAATATTTATTCAAGTCCCTTGCCCATATTTTAATTGGGTTCTTTGCTATTTTGTGATGAGTTTCTAGATTTCTTTATACGTTGTGAATACCAGATGCCTAACATATAGGTGGTTTTCAGACATTTTCTCTGTTCTGCAGGTTGTCTCTTCACTTTCTTGATAATGTTTTTTGAAGCAAAATGTTTTAAATTTTGATGAAATCCAACTTACGTTTTTCTTTGTCATTCATGCTTTTGGTGTTATACTAAGAATCAATTGTAGGGGCCGGCCCAGTGGCACAGTGGTTAAGTGCACATGTTCCGCTTCTTGGCGGCCTGGGGTTTGCTGGTTCGGATCCTAGGTGCGGACATGGCACCGCTTGGTAAAAACCATGCTGTGGTAGGTGTCCCACATATAAAATAGAGGAAGACGGGCACGGATGTTAGCTCAGGGCCAGTCTTCCTCAGCAAAAAGAGGAGGATTGGCAGTAGTTAGCTCGGGGCTAATCTTCCTTAAAAAAAACAAAATGTAGGGGCTGGCCCCGTGGCCCAGTGGTTAAGTTTGCATGCTTGGCTTCGGTGGCCCAGGGTTTGGATCCTGGGTGCAGACATGGCACCACTCATTAGGCCATGTTGAGGTAGCATCCCACATGCCACAACTAGGAGGACCCACAACTAAAATATACAACTATGTACTGGGGGTATTTGGGGAGAAAAAGCAGGAAAAAAAAAGATTGGCAACAGTTGTTAGCTCAGGTGCCCATCTTTAAAAAGGAACAAGAATCAGTTGCCTCCACATGGCAGGAACTCAATGAATAGCAGTTGATGGATGAGGCTTCATCTGGATCGAGGTCCAGGAGGTTGTAGCAGTGAGCCCACATCCCTGGGTGCTGGAGGAATCACACCCTTGAACACCATCCTCATCTCCCCCATGGTGGAGGCCCCTCCCCATCTCCCCCTTCTCCAAGTCTGTGTGTGCCACACTGACCACAGTGTCCTTGTGATATGTGTCAGTACAGTCCTGTCCTATATCCCCACTAAATGCAAGACCATGGCCAATGCTGGGTCTCAGTTTCCTCATACAGATGGAGGATGTTCTTCCTGTCACATAGGCTGGGCTGAGGCCAGAGATCCCGGGGTGAGCACCTGGTGCTCCTGACACACAGCAAGCTCTCACCAGTGTGTTATTTCCCCACATCGACCCGAGGCCTGTTCCCCAGGGTCTGAAGGGTGAGTTTCCTTGTGATCACTCCAGGTGGGGAGTGTGCACCATCCCTGTGATCAGTGGAAAGCACTTGTGTTAATTTATAAACCTGGGCACAGAGCAGCAGGGGACATGGAGCGGTTCTGTGTAAAGTCCACAAGTGATTCTGAATATTTGTTTATTTACTCTTTTCTCAATTTATTTCTACCACGTATACCTCTAAATATGTGTTCTTTCTTAAATTTATACAGTGCTGACAGATGTTTTCAAAGTCATGTTTCTGAGCATTTAACTGAATGTAATAGTTGTGTGTTCCCCACCCAGTCTACTGACCTGATTGCAGGTCTGCAATGTTGAGCAGCACACTCTCTGAGCCTCAGATCCCTCATTTATAAATAGTGAGCTCTCCACTCAGAGGTGAGAACACTCAGCAGAAATGCTCTAGACCACATTTATTAGTTTTGAAAAACCATAGAAAAATGCCCCTGAGAGCCCAGGGGAGAGATTAAATGGACGACAAAGCTAGAATGAAATTCCACATCTCTGAGAAGAAGAGAAGACACTGAAGCACAAATAAATACATACATAGGATTTTAAAAGACTAATTGTAGGATGTCAGCATCATGGCGGAGGCACCTGTCCCCTTAATCTCTTCCCCCTAAGAAACAACCAGACAGACATTCATTAACCAAGGAGGTTTCCCTAGAAAGCACAACAGGACATCTAAGAGATCCATGCAGCCATACATCTGAAGGTGTGGGGACTGGATCTTTGAGAATCAATGGAAGGAGGTGAGTGGATCCCCTCCCCGTCCCCAGTGGCAGGAATCTAGGTGGTGGGTCCTCACACAGTAGCCAGTGCACAACTGTAAGAGGGAGGTGGGGCAGGCAGGCCTGTGTGTGAATGCTTTCACTTTTGGAGTTGCAGCCCAGCATGCAGGAACACTCCACACTGAGTGGTTCAGCTCAGCCAACATGTGGGTGCTCCCACCAAGTGCAGCAGCCCAGGCAGACCGCCCATGAGCACAGAGCAGCCTGCACATGCAAAAGAAAGCACCCCTTCCCTCCTGCCTAGTGCACCAGCTCAGCCAGTCACTGGCCAAGGCAGTGGTCCCGCACCAGAGTGCCTGTGTGTGCATGTGTAACCTGCCAAGTGGCTGCGGCCAGAGGGCAAATGAGGATGGGCCCTATAGGCACAGCTTCCAGCAGATGTTGTGCGTTCAGAAAATACAGCTCCTGCACCCCCCACCCCTGCTGAGGTGCCAGGTGGAATCTGATACTACTACAAATGACTTGGCAAAGGATCAGTTCATCAAACACCATGAAAAATTACCGTAACACTTCAGAACAGAAGGAAAATTACAAGTCTCCAGAAACCAACCCTGAAGTCAAAGAAACTTACAATCTAAATGACAGAGAATTCAAAATAGTTGTCATAAAGAAACTCAAAGAGTTACAAGAAAACTCAGAAAAACAGCACAATGAACTTAGGAATAAAACTAATGAGAAGAAGGAATACTTCACCAAAGAGATTGAAATTGTAAAAAAAAAACAAATAGAATTTCTGGACATGAAGAACACAATGAATGAGATAAAAAACAATCTAGAAACCTTAAAAAGCAGAGCTGATGTTATGGAGAACACAATTAGTGATTTAGACAACAGAAATGTAGTAATGCTTCAGGTGAAGGAGGAGAAAGAACTAAGACTTAAATAAAAATGAAGAAATTCTTTGAGAAATATCTGACTCAATTAGGAAAAACAACATAAGGATTACAGGTATTCAAGAGGGAGAAGGGAGTGGGGAGCTTCTTCAAAGAAATAATAAATCTGAGGAAGGCACTGGACTTACAAGTATACGAAGCCAACAGAACTCCTAATTACATCAATGCTAAAGACCCTCTCCAAGGCATATAATAGTAAAACTGGGAAAAGCAAACGACACAGAAAAAACATTAAGGGCAGTAAGGCAGAAGAGAATAATCTCCAAAGGAACCCCTATCAGGCTTTCAGCAGATTTCTCAGTAGAAACCTTATAGGCTAGGAGAGAGTGGAATGATATATTCAAAATATTGAAAGACAAAAACTTTCAGCCAAGAATACTCTATCCACTGAAACTATCCTTCAGATATGATGGAGAAATGAAAGCCTTCCCAGATAAACAAAAGCTGAGGGAGTTCATTGCCACTAGACCTCCCTTACAAGAAATGATCAAGGAGGCCCCCATACCTGAAACAAAAAGAAAAAGGTTTACAAAGCCTTGAACAAGGAGATATATAAACAGACAAAATCAGAAAATTGCAGCTCTCTATCAGAAAAGGTTATCAAACTCTTAATTATAAAATAAAAGGTAAATGGAAGGAAAGCATAAAAAATAACTATAAACACTTCAATTTAGTCATAAATTCACAATACAAAAGAGAATGATTTGTGACAACAATAACTTAGAAGGGGAAAAGGAAAGGGATGGAACCTGCTTAGGCTAATAGAGATAAGAGGCTATTGGAAAATGGACTATCTCATCTATGAGATCTTTTATACAAATCTCATGGTAACCACTAAACAAAAAAAACAGAGCAGAGCCATAAATCATACATAAAGAGAAAACTGAGAAAACCATCACAGAAAACCATGAAACTGAAATGGGAGTCAGAAATGCAAGAGAAGAGAAACAACGGAAATATAGAACAACCAGAAAACAAAAAATAAAATGGCAGTATTAAGCTCTCATATACTAATAATCACTCAAGGTAAATGGATTGAATTCTCCAATCAAAAGACACAGAGTGGCTGGATGGATTAAAAGACAAGACCCAACAATATGCTGCCTCCAGGAAACACATCTCAGCTCTAAAGACAAACACAGTGTCAGAGTGAAGGGATGCAAGATGATACGCCAAGCAAATGGCAAGCAAAAGAAAGCAGGTGTTGCCAGACTCATATCAGACATAGCAGACTTCAAGATAAGAAAGACAATGAGAGACAAAGAGGGGCAGTGTATAATGATAAAAGGGACGTTCCACAAAGAGGACATAACACTTATGCATACATATGCACCTAACACAGGAGCACCACAGTACATAAAGCAACTATTAACAGACCTAAAGGGAGAAATTAACAGCAACACAATCATAGTAGGGAACCTCAAGACCCCACTTATATCAATGGATAGATAATCCAGACAGAAAGTCAACAAGAAAATAGTGGACTCAAATGAAAAACCACACCAGATGGACTTAATAAATATATGTAGAACATTCTATCCAAAACCAACAGAGTACACATTCTTCTCAAGTGCACATAGAACATTCTCAAAGATAGACCATATGTTGGGAAACAAGGCAAGCCTCAATAAATTTAAGAAGCTTGAAATCATATCAAGCATCTTTTCTGACCACAATGCTATGAAACTAAAAATCAACCACAAGAAAAAAACTGGGAAAGTCACAAATATGTGGAGACTAAACATGCTAATGAACAACCAGTGGATCAATGGAGAAATCAAAAAATACCTAGAGACATATGAAAATGAAAATACATCATATCCACTTACAAGATGCAGCAAAAGAAGTTCTAAGAGAGAAAGTCATGGCAATACAGCCTCACCTCAACAAACAAGAAAAACCTCAAATAAGTAACCTTAAACTACACCTAACAGAACTAGAAAAAGAAGAACAACCAAAGCCCAAAGTCAACAGAAGGAGGGAAATAATAAAAATCAGAGCAGAAATAAGTGAAATAGAGACCAAAAAAACAGTAGAAAGGATCAATGAAACCAAGAGCTGGTTCTTTGAGAAGATAAAACTGTCAAGCCCATAGCCAGACTCACTAAGAAAAAAAAGAAAGAAGACTCAAATAAATAAAATTAGAAATGAAAGAGGAGAAATTACAGTGGATACCATGGAAATATAAAGGATTATGAGAGAATACTATGAAAAACTATATGCCAACAAATTGGATAACCTAGAAGAAATGGATAAATTCCTAGGCTCATAAAAACCTCCCGAAACTGAATCAAGAAGAAATAGAGAATCTGAATAGACCAATCACAAGTAAAGAGATTGAAACAGTAATCGAAAATCTCCCAAAAATCACAAGAGCAGGACTAGATGGCTTCTGTGGAGCATTCTACGAGATATTTAAAGATTTAATACCTATCCTTCTAAAACTATTCCAAAAGACTGACAAAGATGGAATGCTTTCTAACATATTCTATGAGGCCAACATGACCCTGATATGAAAACCAGACAAGGAAAACACAAAGAAGGAAAATTACAGGCCAATATTGCTGATGAACATAGATGCAAAAATCCTCAACAAAATATTGGCACACCTAATACAGCAGTACATTAAAAGAATCATAAACTATGATCAAGGGGGATTTAAACCAGGGATGCAGGGATGCTCCAACATCCACAAATCAATCAACGTCATACACCACATTAACAAAATGAGGAAGAAAAATCACACGATCATCTCAATAGATTCAGAGAAACCACCTGAAAGATCCAACACCCATTTATGATAAAAACTTTCAATAAAATGGGTATTGAAGGAAAGTACCTCAACATAATAAAAGCCACATATGGCAAACCCACAGCCAACATCATATGTAATGGTGAAAACTGAACTCCATCCTGCTGAGAACAGGAACAAGACAAGGGTGCCCGCTCTCTCCACTCTTATTCAACATAGTACTGGAGGTTTTAGCCAGAGCAATTATGCAAGAAAAAAAATAAATAAAAGGGATCCAAATGGAAGGGAAGAAGTGAAACTCTCGCTGTTTGCAGATGACATGATCCTGTGTATAGAAAACCCTAAAGAATTCACCAGAAAGCTATTAGAAATAATCAACATCTACAGCAAAGTTGCAGGGTACAAAATCAACTTACAAGAATCAGTCCTATTTCTATATGCTAATAATGAACTAGCAGAAAGAGAACTCAATAATACAATCCCATTTACAACAGCAACAAGGAGAATAAAATATCTAGGAATAAATTTAACCAAGGAGGTGAAAGACATATACACTGAAAACTATAAAACATTATTGATAAAGAAATTGAAGAAGACATAAAGGAATGGAAAGATGTTCCATGCACATGGATCGGAAGAATAAACTTAGTTAAAACGTCCATATTACCTAAGCAATCTACAGATTCAATGCGATCCCAATCAGAATCCCAATGACATTCTTCATGGAAACAGAACAAAGAATCCTAAAATTCGCATGGGGCAACAAAAGACCCCGAATAGCCAAAGCAATCCTGAGAAAAAAGAACAAAGTTGGAGACATCACAATCCCTGACTTCAAAACATACTACAAAGCTACAGTAATCAACCCAGCATGGTAGGGGCACAAAAAACAGACAAACAGATCAATGGATCAGAACTGAAAGCCCAGAAATAAAACCACACATCTATGGACAGTTGATCTTCTACAAGGGAGCTGAGAACATACAATGGAGAAAGGAAGGTCTCTTCAATAAACAGTGTCTGGAAAACTGGACAGCCATATGCAAAAGAATGAAAGCAGACCATTATCTTGTACCATACACAAAAATTAAGTCAAAATGGATTAAAGACTTGAATGTAAGACCTGAAACCATAAAACTCCTAGAAGAAAATAGGCAGTACACTGTTTGATATAGGTCTTAGCAGCATGTTTTTGAATACCATGTCTACTCAGCCAAGGGAAACAAAAGAAAAGAAAAAAATAAATGGGACTACATCAGACTAAAAAGCTTCTGTAAGGCAAAGGAAGCCATGAAAAAAATGAAAAGACAACCCACCAACTGGGAGAAAATATTTTCAAATCATATATCTGACACGGGGTAAATTTCCAAAATATATAAAGACCTCACACAACTCAACAACAAAAGCCAGACAACCCAATCAAAAAATGGGTAGAGGATATGAATAGACATATTTCCAAAGAATATATACAAATGGCCAACAGACATATGAAAAGATGTTCAACATCACTAATTATTAGGGAAATGCAAATCAAAACTACAATGAGATGTCACCTTGCACCTGTCAGAATAGCTATAATTACCAAGACAAAAAATAACAAATGTTGGAGAGGATGTGGAGAAAAGGGAACCCTCACACACTGCTGGTGGGAATGCAAACTGGTGCAGCCACTCTGGGAAACAGTATGGGGATTTTGTAAAAAATTAAAGATAGAAATACCATATGACCCAGCCATCACACTACTGGGTATTTATCCAAAGAACTTGAAATCAACAATGCAAAGAGACCTGTGCAGCCCTATGTTCACTGCAGCATTACTCACAATAGCCAAGACATGGAAGCAACCCAAGTGTCCACGAACTGTAGAATGGATAAAGAAGATGTGGTCTATATATACAATGGAATACTACTCACTCATAAAAAAACACAGAATTGTCCCATTTGCAACACCATGTATGGAGCTTGAGGGTATTATGTTAAACGAAATAAGCCAGACAGAGAAGAACACTATACGATTTCACTCATACGTGGAAGATAAACACATGGGTAAAGACAACAGATTAGTGGTAACCAGTGTGTTAGGGGGGTGGGCGAAAGGGGTAAAGGGGCACATATATATGGTGTTGGATAAAGATTAGACCATTAGTGGTGAGCACGATGCAGTCTATACAGAAACTGGTAAATAATAATGTACACCTAAAATTACACAATGTTATAAACCATTATGACCTCAATAAAGTAACTGGGGGAAAAAGATTGATTGGAAATAGGAATAAACACATTAGAACTGTTAAAGAGATGTACCAGATGCAAATTAAGAAAGAAGCCCCAACCTCGGCAGAAGAGGAAGTTGGAGGAAACGTGGGCTCCGGCTCTGAGCCCGGGAACGCAGGATCACAGGGCGGCAGCTGAACCTGTGCAGGAGGCGAGCTCAGCGGGGTCGTGAAGGCACCTTCGCCTGCTGTCCCGACTCCTGTTCTATGACAAGAGCTGCTCTGACTAACGCACACAGGTCTGCAGCCGTCACACACCACCCCGCATCTCAGTGGCTTAAAACCACTGTGCGTTTCTCACCCGCGCCTCACGTCCCTCCTGGACTGACAGCGGTGCTCCGCTCGGCACGGGCTCCAGGACACAGGCTGATATGGTCTCCAGGTAAGTTAGAGGTTCTAGAGACACAACACCTGCAGGAGTGGAAGTCACCTGAGGTGGTGTGAACTAGAGAAGTGACAGTCTGCCCCCAGGGGGAAGTTAGAATATCATGTGCTCATGGTAGATGATTAGTGATGACCACTCACATTCACTGGACACCTATTCTGTGCAGCCTCTTGTCTGAGGACATTGACTCACTCACCTCCCAATCCTGTGAGCAGGTGCTGTGCTCGCCCACATTCTATAGACAAGTGTCAGATCCGGGAAGAGGTACGGTGGCTCGCTTCCTGTCCTACAGCTAGAACGTGGCAGGGTGGGGTCCAAGCCCCACAGTCAGGCTCAGCCCCCTCAGCCCAAGGAGCGTCAGTGTCACACGCCCTTCCCAGACCCAAGACTGTGCATTGACCAAGACATGCCTGGTCATGCCTCCAATCCCCGACCCAAGCTGATCCAACACAGGAAATCCCACTGACCTGTGGGAATGAGAGACCCTTAACATTGGAGTGCTGGGAGGAGTGGGGTAGGCCTGGACTTACCTGCACATGGAAGCACGAGGCTGGTGCCTCCCAGAGGAGAGCAGAGCAGAGCCCAGTGGGGAGGCAGAGACCAACTGAGCCCTTGGATCCAGCCGCACCTGCAGCCTACAAGGAGCCTGTGCTCCCATACGCTCCCGTAACCAATCTGAGTTGGGTTCCTGGGCGTGTGACCCCCTACCCTGCACAATGCGAAGCCCCTTCTAGATCTGACCTTGCTCTCCTCTAGCCGTTCTCATGCCACTCCCTGCTCCAGGCTCGTAGGCACCGCCTGCAACACCATGCCCACCCCATGCTGCCCCTCTCCTGAACACCCTCTGGACTCAAAGAGAGAGTTATTTCTTAAAGCCACACGGCTAATATGTGGTAGAGCCAGGATCTGAACCTGAATCTGCCTGACACGAGAATCCACATTCTTAACCACCTTGCAGGGTGGTGGGCCTCTGGTACTGAGGACTGCGGACCCCCGGAGAGAGGCTGCGGTGACAGCTCCTCCAGTCCAGACCCCTGAGCCAGGACCTGCACCGCCCCTGTCAGCATTGACAGTGAGTGTCTGCATGGGACACAGAGGGAGGATGGGAGGGGGTAGAGGGGAGGGACGCTCTGATGTCGCTCAGCCTGCTCCGTGAAGGGGGCTCACGTCCTCAGGACAAGTGGTCAGTCGGGCTCCCGGGCTGCAGCTGCCAGTTTCTGATCAGTCTTTGGACAAGAGAAAGGAGACCATCTGAAAACCCAGCAGATGGCTGATAAAACCTACTTCACAGGCTAACAAAGCATGAATGGAAACTGTTTACTCGTCCTGGGCCTCTGATAGCACAACAATGCCCTGATTTCCTGCTGTGGAATGAAGCCTGCAGGGCAGCCAGGTGAAGAGTAGTGCAGTGGCCCCCAGGCCCTTTGAGCATTGAGAGCCCTCACTTCCCACCTGGCCCATCCTCCTTCAGGCCTCTCTGCTGACTGCTTCTCTCCGGGGGGGCTCCTCTTGTGGGCAGGAGCGGAGCAGGAGCTGCCCTAGGGGGACCCCAGCAGGCAGGTGAGTTCTAAGCCCCTGTTACCCCAGGTGTGGTCGGGGGACCTGCAGCCTGGCATCCTCTGGGAGCCTGTTGGAAATGCAGAATCCCAGGCCCCAGCCAGGCCTAGGAATCAGCATCTGCCATGTAACCAGCCCCAGGGGACTCATGAGCACGGTGCACTCTGAGGAGCTCAGGGCTCAGCCACAGCCAGCGGGCAGCTGTCTCTCCAGTCAGCACATCACAGAGAGGGAGAAATGCCCCTGTTGTGACTGCATCGAATAAGGTGAGAGTCAGCTGTGAGCAACTGGAAACCACAATCCACAGGAACTTGGAGAAGACAGAAGTTTACTTCTCTCACAAAAACAGAGCACAGAGAAGTGTAGTGCAGGGCTGGCTTGATGGTTCAGTCATAAGGGAAGGAGGCTCCTCTATCGTGTTTCTAGGACATCCTCAATATCTGATCCCTCCTTATGTTCCAAAATGGCTGCTTGAGCTCCAGCCCTCACATCTACATTCCAGTTGCACGAGACAGGCAAGCCACTGTCCTTATTTGACTCTACTCTCCCGACCTTCTCCAGTCACCTCCAAGCTTGGGGACCAGCTTCACACAAAGCCATGGCAGCTTCGCCTGCATGCTGGGATGAGCCCTGGGAAAGTCAGAGTAATTTTCTCATTGCCGGGAAATGGTGTTCAGAGCCTTCATTACAACTCCAGGGTGGTTCATGGGTCACCAGCCCAGAGCCCAGGTTGTTGTAATCTGTCCTGTAGAGACAGGGTCACCCCAAGGCCTCAAGGGCAGAGGCTCCCAACCCCCACATGGAAACAACCTGCATGGTGTCCATCTATAGCGGATACCATCTAAATGGTAGATACCAAAGAGAGAAGAGAGAGAGTCACTCCAATTAGTGAGGGGAAAAAAAAAAATCTCTCAAAACCCAAGGGATTTGTAAAACCAAGAATAGAACAAGGACAGTGCTGTTTGCAAACTAACTGACAAGCACAGCTTGTTAAGCTAATAGAAGCAGAAGAGTCTCCAGAATATTCAATTACTTGAGCAGACTACACAGCACGCAGGGGCCAGGTCGCTGTCTCATGTGTCTGGACAGACTCCATTAGGCCCATTATTCCTTCTTGATTAAACCTCCTCTAAGGACAGCTGTCCAGTCAGGGAGAGAATAGTCATACATTGGGCTCAGGGCAGAACTGAGGGCAGTAGGTGGCACCCCCTCGCCCCAGCGATGCCTCACAGTCCCTCCCACTCCCAGCCTCTGGACCGGGAGCTGGCTTCATTCCAAACCCCTGCCCCCCACCACGGTGAGGAGCCTCGTTCCTGCTAATGGTCACTCATCTTTAGTCTCATCTCCATTCTTCCTGAAACATTTTAGATGGCTGACCAGTTCCTCTGTTATGAAAATCTTTCATAGATTGTTTCCCCAGGCACCACACTTCTCGGTTTTCTTCCTGCCTGTCTGATTCCATATCTGCCTCCATCATTGTCTCTCCTCCTCATAATCCCTAAATGCAGGCATTCCCCAAGGCTCAATTGTCAGCCACCTTCTCTTGGTAACCTCTCCCCTGGGACTCCACCTACCTCCATGGCTCCAAGTAGCCCTGTGAATAACTCCCATCTCTCCTTCTCCACCCCAACTCCTCGTCAGACCCTGTAGAAGTCTCTAACTGTAGAAAGCCTCTTGGAGCTGATAAATAGTCACGCTACAGAACGTTACAGACCAAGCTGACTATCAGATTGGTGGTTCATCACACAGCCGCTCGCTCAGTCCATAGAGCCCACATCTGTGTGTGCTGGAGACACTAATAAGGCTGTTGGTGCTGGGTGATGGAGGATGATGTCCCCAATGGTCAGCACTGAGGGCTGTGACCTCCCACCAAAGAAAGAAGTCCTGAGAACTGCACACCGAGGATAGAGCCACTTTTAGCAGAGAAGAGCTGGGCTATCCCAACCCAGGAGATTTACTGGTTTCCTTAGAGTATGTTTGTCTCATTCTGATGGTTGATCTCTCATCGAGAACCGAAGTTAAAATTGCTTCCAAGATAAAGGCAAACAGCCGGCGCCCATTCTCCCCCTGCTCACTGATGGTGTCTGAGGAGAGCCCTGAGCTCCCGTTGGTGGACAGGACTTACTAGAGCAGAGACTCCCAGACGTCAGCGTGCAGGAGCGTCCCCTGGAGGGCCGGGCCCCACCCCAGAGTTCCTGATGGAGCAGGTCTGGAGGTCAGGACTGACAGCTTGTGTTTCTGATAAGTCCCCGGGTGACGCTGATGCTGCTGGTCCAGGGACCCCACTTTGAGAAACACTGGAATTATGTGAAAGGAGCATCATCCCAAGATGGCGCAGGACCCAGTACTCAGCACGTCCCCATATAATTCAGATCCAAAGAGCAGGCCTTCTAGGGCTGGTCACTGACCTGAGGCATTAGTGAGGGGGGAACCCAGGGTTCCTTTGAGAGGTGGCCCAAGTTAACCTGTGGTCAGAGATGGCCCTGGCCAGTCTGTGGGCCCTGGCCTGCCCTGTGTGTTTCACTGACTCTGACACAGGGTCTTCCACGTCTGAGACATGTGGTCCAAGCTGCCATTAGCTTTATTTAGAATCATGTGACAAATTCCCCACATGTCAATATGAGGCTACATCCTGCAACAAGACTCAGCACATTCAGCTGATAGATTTGTATGACAAATTGGATTTTCAGATATCCATCATCGTCCATGTTGTAACCCCTTAACAGGAAGCTGCACTGCCACATATGCACCTGCCACATCCCTTCTTCCTTCCCTCCTAATTGTCTCTCACATCCCATATTTGACTTGTCTTCTCACTTTTCCACATCCTTCCACTAGAATGTGAGTTCCACGCAGGCAGGAATTTTCTCTGGTCTCCTGTACTGCTGACCCCCACAGCTAGATCAGCCCGGCACACAGCAGGTCTCCACGACCACTTGTGAAAGAGAGGCTTTCTCCAGATTCCAAAGACACATTTGGGCCGCTTTCCTGAGTCAAAGATGTGCTTTCAGGAGAATGTCATGCAAGTACTTGGCAAAACCAAAGTTGGCGGGGTCTCGGCAGATCCTTCTTTTTCTCAACACTGTGGCCTGCTTGTCCTCTGAGTGGTGTGGACACGAGCTTTAGGTATTGTGACCATGTGGTTTTACCACGCAGTAAAACCGTGTGGATGTGTTCAGGAAACCATGGAAATGAGCCCAAAGGCCCAGCCCACTGACACGGAGAACCCTGGGGTGACAGCATCAACGGCACAAGCTTCTGAGCACTTACAAAGGGCTGGCCCCAGGGTGGTGTGTGTGTTGTCTCATCACCCTTATGATAAGCTCTGAGACAAGTACTCTTAGTCATCCCAGCTTACAGAGGAGGAAATGGATGCTCAGAGAGGTTGATGGTCATGTGCCCAAGGCCAACTCTTATTGATGGAGGGGCCGGGGTTTGCACCCAAGCTTGTCACTACTGTGCTGCATTCACCCCACTCATAAGAAATGGACCCAGCTGAGGAGATGCCAACAATAGACTGAGACCAGGGCCCAGCCTCCCCAACCCTCCATAAGCAACCGATTGCAGCCTAGCTCCTACACCCAGGCCTCCGCGGCCCTGAGAGAAGGCGGGTCTCCCATTATTCTGTGTATGCTGAGCTTCGGGGATGAGAAACACCACATAGCCCTGCCTTGCTTTCTTCAGAGCAGTGACCTCGTCTTGAAATCACCTTCTTTACTCGTTTTCTTGTTCATCCGTCCACCTTTCATCCTGCCAGCCTAGAATGTAAGTACTGTGAACCAAGTTCTATGAGGACCTCACAGTGTCCTCAGAGCCCAGGACAGAGCTGGCATGGAGTCGGCTCTCAGGGAATATCAGTTGAATGAATGAATGAATGAGCCAGTGCCCAGGCTGCATGACTCCAAGCTGTTTCTGAGATGCCATGCGAATCATGGTATGCAAACTGAAGTCCAGTCTACCCTGACTTCTGAAGCAGCTGGGCTTTCCTCGGTGGCGTTTTCTGCATTTAAGCTTTAGAGAAAAGTCTGGAGCCAGATGGCGGCTGTGCTGCCCAGCTCAGCTCAGAAGACCTGGCCAGCCAGAACAAGGTGTAGAGTAGGGGTCTTGCCCTTCTCTGGATGCACCACACCCTCCTAGCCTCCCCATTCCTGCTGACTGGGAATAACTCTCTATCTGCCCACCCCTCTGCCCCCCACCACTCGGCATCTGGTGAGTGCCGGGTCAGTCAGGCACCTGGTGTGCCTCAGTTTACCCCTCATCGCTGGGCACGGTGACTGAGTCTGTCTCCCTCACGAGACTTGGCGTTCCCTAAAGGCTGGACTTGTCTTCATCTCTGCAACCCCGAAGCGCAGCCCAGTGCCAGGGAGCAGGGGCTCTTGGGAAGGGGTGCTGAGTGAATGAATCAATGAATGAATGATGAACACATGCGTGAACGTAGAAAGTGCCACCTGTGGATCCAGTGTCTCCCAGGAGGAGGTGTGACATGGCCATAATGAACTTCCGGGTCAGAAGCCCGAGGTCCCGGCACCGACAGCTCCGGGCCACAAATCCCTGGAAAACCGAGGACTGTCCGGCATGGCAGCTCTCGGGAGCTGCAGTGTTTCCATGAAGTTAATACAGTTGGAATAAAGCCCCTGAGTCTGGGAAATGAAATACCATGAATTGCTCAGCATCAGGCTTTAGATCCTGGAAAACCCCTGTCTGAGAGGAGCAGCCACTGCGAAACAGGCATGAAATGTGCTACTCTTAAAGAGATGGTTTATCTTTACTTAAAAAGTAAAGCACTAAAAGGAGATCTTGGGAAAAACTCCTCTAGTTGAAGCTCTCTGAGGATTCCTGTTAACACGGCCAGAGCTGTCAGGGTCCCCTTGTCACACGCAGAAGGACAGGAGTCACTGCACTGGGAGGAGGCCCCGGGCAGGTGGGGGACGCGGCCCGGATGCCCATTACTCCCAATGCCACTGTCCCCTCTGCTTCCCCAAGCCCATCCTACTGGGGGGCTCCAGGGTCTCTTGTGATCCCACAAGCATCTTTTCTCCCACAAAACACAGCTCTTGAAGGTTTCCAGAAGCTGAAAAAAGCCCAAATGGGCTGAGACCACTTGTTTGTTTAATCCCCAGTGTTTGGAATTCATGGCAGGATAATTATCTTATCAATTTTACTGCTGACACAGTTACTGTTTTTTCTTTTAGATCCAAAAAGATATAGAGTAACTAAAGTAACTTTAATCCTGCCAGTGCCTTGGAAATTTGAAAGTTGTTGTCACTTTATTTTTAGCCTAAATTCTGCGAAATGGAGGTCACCCTCCATAACAAAATTTCAGCATGGAGGGCCAGTGCCCTGGGCAGTCTCACTCTGTCTTCATGCCTCAGGCCCCTGTCTGCCCTGACCCCTCTCCCCCAAACTCCAATCCGAGGGTGAGGGTCCCCTGTGTGCTCTGTCCACTGGCTGCAGGGTGGGCTTCCCCACATGTCCCCTCTTGTTCTGGAAGGAATGGCCTCATCCCAGGTGTGACATCCATTTATCTGTTGTGCCCACCAGTGTACATACTCTAAATGTTCATAACAGCCCCAAATTCCCTTTGAGGAGCTGGCTCCCACTCACTTCCTGGCCCTGTGGTTTGGGGGTGCTGACTGCACCCCACAGGCAGAGTGGACCGTGTGACTCAGGTCCAGGTTAACTGGTGACTTCCATTCCTCTATGACTGGTTCAGGGGTGGACACGTGGCCTAGCTGGAGTCATCTGCCTCCAGACTCAGGACCTCTGTCTGAAGAGATGGGCAAACGATATATATATACACACACATCACACACCTCTTTCTCATTTCCTTCACCCACTCCAGGCCTAGGGCTTGTCATAGAATAGGGTTCTTTAGTTTCTGCCCAAGACTCCCTCCTTGCTAGGAACCTGCTGGAAGGCTCTCCTTAGGGTCTGTGGGGCTGGGCAGGGGGATAAGGGGTCTCTGGCTGAGGCTCCAGCACAACATGGTGGTCACCTCCAGTGGGCAGCTCTCCAGGGTCCTGGACAGGAGCCTGACAAGGCAGGTGCCAGCAGGGGAAGGGGAACCCCCTGGTTGGTTTCCTTCTGCTACAGGATCCACAGCTGGATCCAACAGCTATGCTTTGGCCAGGGACTTTTATTTTCTGAAACATTCTGAGTTAATTTGAAAAAGCTAACTTGTTTCCTGTGAACATGTCAGCAGTGTCCTTGGGGTCAGGAGGAAAGGACACGTAACTGTGCCGTGTCCTGGTGGTTCAGGGAAGGAGACAGAGAGACCAGGACCTGGGAAAGGGATGACCACTCAGAGATGCCATGTATATATATGTGGAGAGAGAGAGAGAGAAGCTTCAACACCCTACATGAGCTCTGAATCCTCATCACAAACAGCACCCATGAGAGCTCAGAGGTCTCACTGTAATGCAGCCTCTGCTCCTGAAGGCCGAAACACTTGCCTCTGCCCTAGCTCTCCAATTAAGCTTGAATGAGGAGTCTTGTTGAACCAATGGATTATACAGATTTCTGTACACAGATGTCTGCGATGGAACCACTGAAGGAATAATAAATTACGGCAAAGTGTTTTGCAAACTTAAGTGTGCTGAAGTAATTAATAAGACACTATAGGCCCTTTGTTATCTCTTGGCCTTTGTTTTTAAGACCCGGAAGGAAGTGTTTCCATAATTGTTATGCTGCTCACATTACTGGCTGTTACAATCCATCATCATGCCCATTTAGCCAAAGATTCTGCTGTGTTTTCTTTCTTTTCATCCCTCTCTCCACCCGGCTCTGTCTGGTTTCACTGGCGTGCACACTTCCTCCACGTCAGGAGGACAGTCACACTACTGTGACATTCGGAGAGGAGGCGCAGCTAAGCCGGGCTCCAGTCCTGCATCAGTGTGCAATTAAGGGGAGACAGCGGCTTCGAGTGAGACCAATCTGGAGTTTCAGGAAAATTCAAGACAGAGCAGGCCTGGCCCTCATGCCCTTTCTCTTGTTCTGCTCTGTGCCTGGCTGGAGGCTGCCTCCGTGACCAACCACCAGTCAGAAGGCCCAGGGAGGCTGGGAGGTGAGTGGCATGGAATTTCATCTGGTAACCATCTTCCCATTAGGACTGCGCATAAGCTCCTCATCCCAGATGTGGAATAAATCACTGGAAGAATAATTCAGGGGTCGCTTTGCACCCACAGATGAAAATGGAGACCCCATTGCCTTGGGATGCTGGGACATTAATAAAATGTGACATTTCTCTCTGATCTGGTTATTTAAACTAGGGAGGATTCTCGGTTTTTGTTTTGTTTTCTCATCTCATCAAAAGTTATTTTTAAGACCATGTTCTGATCTGTGGTTTAAGTGTAGAGAGGCCGCAGGAAAGCGTGTGTCTCCCACCCAGACAACGGGACAAACAGCCGGCCAGTCTGCAAAGTAGCAGCTTCTCCTGAGCCTGTTAGAGAACTGAGATTGCAGAGCAAACAGCTACCCTGAAATGGGGGTGGCGGGGAGGAGAGAGGTGCTTGCAGAGACACAGCAGGGCCCAGCACTTGGTTAACTGGACACTGCAAACTAAGCTGGTATGAAGACTAAAAATTCAAAAATTGTGAAAAGCTGAGTGTGGGAAAGTTGAAATGCATGACAGTGTGCCAGGGATGGCAGAGAGGGGTTGGGGTACAGTGTTCCACGGTCCTCACACTGCAGGTGAAGCAGTGTATTATTATTTGAAGGTGGACTCAGATTATTTAAAAGTGAATATTATAAACCATAGCTCAGTCACGAAAAATGTTCTAAATAAAATGAGGTATCAACAAGAAGGCAATTGAGGAGATAAATGGAATAATAAACGCATATTAATCTCAGACAAGGAAGAAAAGCAGGGAAAAGAGAAAAGAAGAACAATTGGAATAGATCGGAAACAACTAGCAGGATGGCAGATGTGAATCCCGCTCCATCAACAACCATTTCAAATGTGAGTAGAAAAATGCAACAGTGGACACTTGGAAGTTACCAGATTGGATAAAAATAAGCAAGAATCAACCATGTGCTGTCTACAAGAAACCTACTTTAATAAACATAAAAATGTAGATCTGCTAGGAGTGGAAGGAGGCAGGAAGGTGGACCACGCAAACACAAACCAGGAGAAAGCTGGACCACACACACTCACTTCAGGCACAGGGGACCTGAGAACAAGATCGATTCAGGGGCAAGCGGCCACTGCAACAGGCAGAAGGGTGCATTCTCCAAGAAGACGTGACGATCCTAAATATCTGTGCACCTCACCACAGAACTCAAATCACACGAGGCAAAAAACCGATAGAACTGAGAGGAAAAACCGGCAGGTCCATGATTAGCGTAGGAGGCTTCAACACCCCGTCTCAGTAAGTGACACAGCCAGCAGGCAGAAGATGAGTAAGGACACGGATGACTGGACAGCATCATCCAGCAGCTCAACAGAGCAGACATCCCAGAACACCCGGCACTGTGACAGCAGAAGGCACGTCTCAGGTGCCCAGAGAACATTCTCCAAGTTAGACCCTCTCTGGGCCATAAAAATGAAAGATTGTAAATCGTAAAAGCACATTCTTGAACCATTATGGAATTAAACTAGAAATCAATATCTGGAAAATCTCCAAATATTGAGAAATTGAACAACACATTTCTAAATAACCTATGAGTCAAAGAGGAAGTCTCAAGAAAATTGTATGTCATCGTATATACACATACAGAGGAAAATGAAAACAGATCACGTTGAAATACGTCAGCTGCATTTAACGCAGGATTTAGGGGGTCAGACCATCACTCAGAGTGAGAAGAAACTGAGCCGTAATGCACAGAGGCCCCACAGTCTGAACCGACGCGGCCCCGAGTCCCTGCCGCCATGTGGGGCTGGGGAGTGAGATGCAGGAGGGGCACGAGATCCTTTCATTATTCGTCCACAAATGGTTCAGGGAGGACCATTCGTGCTCAGCCTCCGGGACCCCTGTGAGCAGACAGAGGAGTCTGGAGGTGGGAGCCGGTATCAGAGTGTTGTCTCCCCATTGCTGACCCCCTGCAAAGGAGCCCCAGGACCGCTGTCCCAGGTTGGAGAGCAGGTGCGTGGGGCTGGGGGTGGGGCTGGAGGTGGTGCCCCCTTAGGAATGAAGCCTGGAGGACACGGGGATGCTGGGGTCCTGCTGCTGGGACCCCCACCCCGTGGTGGGTGGTGGAGAAGGATCCAGGCAGGGCAGCCTCTGGGTCCCCAGCTGTCACCAACCAAAGCCAGACAGAAAACTCAGCTCACCCGGAAACGTCCAGGACGGGCCCATCCTGCCTGGGCCCTCGGATCTGGAGGTTCAGTCAGTACAGAGAGAGGACGGGGACATGGTGCCTACAAATTCAGTCACTCCTCTGGGTCACCCTGTCATCAACTCTCCCTTCAAGCCCCTCCCAATGTCCGTGCTCTGACCAGGAGAGTTTAATTACTGATGGGCCTGCAGTCTGTGCTGAGCCTGCTTCTGCATTTGGGTTGACCAGGCGAACTGTCCTCCCAGACCCCAGAAACGGGAAGGGGGAGCCCGCGAGTCTCTTACTGAAGCCTCTGTGATCCCGTAAAAGGCCGGGGGGTAAAGTGATTGCACACGAGCCTCACACGGCCCTGGGGACAGGGGACAGCCTGCATTTGAAAGCTCAGTGACACGTCACCACGAGGCATATCTCCGGCAGCTGAAAGCGATGAGCTGAAGCACGCTGCCTGCACTCAGGGCTCTCTGTCAACGCCAAGGATGGCGGCTCCAGGGCCACCTTCCTGTCCCACTCCTGACCTCGCCGCCCCTCCTGGAAGGAGATTCCCTGCAGAACAGGTGTGCGATTGACCTGGACCTGCTCGAACTCTCCCTGCTTGGTTCTCGGCCTCGTCCAGCTCACCTGAAGCTCCTCTCCCCCGAGGGAGCTGTCTTGTCCACGGTCCATCCCCAGATGGTGGCTCAGCCCCCAAGGGTGGCAACCAGGCCTTGGGAGTCAAAGATTACCCCCGCATCCCCACCCACAGCTCTACCTGTCTCATTTCCTCCTGGGCTCCACTGTTATCACCTCCAACTCCATGTATTCTGAAGCAGGTTGTCCAAGAGGAAATACTTTGGGTTCCAGAAAGATTCCACAAATGGGCCAGTCTGGGTGTGAGACATTGAGGTGTGATGGGACTGCAGTGACCTGGGAGATCATTTTCCTGACCTTATAGAGCCCGTGGCTACTTACTCTCTGCCATCGGCCACTGTACCAAATGCATTTAGCTTTAGTGTTTCAGCATAAACAGTGTGGCATTACGTGAAGATTAATCAGCTGAGGCCACAACTGGGCACAGCTGACCTTGTCACTGAGAATGTCCACTCCAGAGAGGCCCCCTGGCATCGTATCCAGGATGTCTGACTCAGAGGCCCCTCCATGGTGTTCCTGTTCCCACATCTTGACCCACACAAGGGCTGTGACTGACATACTGAATGACAGAAAAAGGTTGTCACAGTGGAAATCTTTGGGTTACTAAGATGCATACCAGATTATGGAAATGGGACTCATTGGAAAAATTAGAGGTGTTCAATTTGTGTGGACCCGGTCACAGTATTTCAAGAACTACCCTGTCCTTTAAATGAGAACTTTGTCAGATCCATCGGTTCCTGTGAGACAGGGGGAGCTGAGGGCAGAGGGCAGCAGCGTCGGGGACGGAGGTGCTGGGACCTGTGAGGACGGAGCAGCCCCCGTGCCACAGCCGCACGAGGAGCCGGGGCGAGCACCTGGCATCGCCTCCTCCTGCCCTCTGATCTTCGGCTGGTGCCTCCAGGGCCAAACCTCCCCAAGGCCAGGGGGCAAGGTGCCTGGTCCCTGTCCGTCCAGACCAGATCCTCCCGACTACCACACAGCAAGGGCAGGAGGGGGACAGCATCCACACAGCCCCTCTCCCTGTCGTCCACCCCCTCACCCCACCCTGGGGACCCTGCAGAGAGCCTGGTGGCCACAGAGCCCCGCAGAGCTCAGAGCAGCACCCGCGTCCCATGCCTCTCGTCTTGCAGTGGTCTGGGCTGGGCCACGGAGGACCCAGGAGACTCACAGGGCCGTCGTGTGCTTGTCCCTGTGGACGCCCCACAGCACTTGTTGCCGGCAGGAGACGGACATAGAGGGGAGACGAGTTGATGCAGCTGTCTGGATGACAGGGATCATGTGCGGGGCTGGTACTCGCCCCCTCCCATCCCAGACAGACGACACCAGGAGGATGTCCCCTCAGGTTCTGTCCTCTGGAAACCCTTTACCAAAGAGCGCTGCAGCACCTCTGTGTGGCACGAGGAGGGGCTGAGTAGAGTGTTAATTAAGACGGAGGAAGCAAGCCTTTCAGCATCGTCCCTGGGACTCATTTTGATGAACCACCAGGGCCCACGGCCTTGATCGGCGCCATTGAATTTGGAACAAAGTCAGAGGAGCTTTCAAATTAGCTGCTGGGGGCAGGAACAGGGAGTGAGAAGGAAGGGCTGGCTGCACGCTAAGCATGAGCTATCCCTGTGGATGGAGGAGCGGGGCTGGATGTCAACGCCCACCACTGACCCTCCCAGCAAGTCCGTGCTGACTGCCATCACTGGTGACATGGAAAGTGCGACTTGTCATCAGACTGGGAGGACAGTTCATGGTGCTATCACTCTGGGATGCGTCTGGAAGAGATGGGGCTTCCAGAGACAGGATATGTGGAGGCACAGAAGGTAAGCATGGGCCACTGGCCCCTCTTCTCCCTCAGTGCTTCTTGGGGACTCCCAGCCCAGCCCCTGGGGATTAGGTAAAACCTTTTGATTTTCTTGTGAGAAGGGTAATCTCTTTGGAACTTGGGAACATGACCTGGGCCCAACGTACCACCTGATGCCCTTTGAGATTCAACTATGGATTCCTAAGATATAGTTTCAAATGGTGACATGAGATCTTGGACCACACAAACCTCCATCCCCCCTACTGAGCAACGGGAATCCTAAGACTCACCTCCCTGGGCCACAATAGACCATATTCATTTGTACATTCATATAGTCACTCAACTATTTGTAATTTGCTGAGCAGTGATTATATGTTAGGCCCTGGGCTGAGCACCTGAAAATGGACTACAGGGTCACAAAATTGGGCTCCACGTGTGACCAGACCTGTGTGACTGGGAAGAGCTGAGCTGGAGTTGCTTCTCAACCCTTCTGGTCCTTGCTGCCCAGGGCCTGGGGAGACCAACCTCATATGGCTCCTCTGCCCTCACCTGGAACGACACACTGGACCAAGGCAATGGACATAGAGACCCTGACATGATCCCACCATGGGAGCCATGATACTCAGGAGAGCCAGTGAGCAGACAGACCCTCTTTCCACACTTCCTCTCCCCTGCTAGCCATCCAAGGTACATGACATCAACATGACACAAGAAGAGGAGAACCTGCAAAAAATCAGGGCAGGAAATTACTCGCCTGGATTCCACTTTCCTTTCAATCGTTCTTCTTCCATTCTCTAAGCTTGAACTTAGCACTTGACAGATGCAGGCACCATGTGCTAAGAGCTGGGCTCACAGAGCACAGGTGAGAGAAGATACAGCTCTCCCAAGAGCCCAGAGTCTAGTACACAGATATCACACACATGCCACATGAGGATAATGAGGGAACGCTTCCATGTCAGCATGGATGACCTGGGCAAGAGGTGGCCCTGCAGTGACGGGAAGAGGGAGATGAGCCGGTCCAGAGGCATGAGGAGGAAAGGAGGAGAAGACAAGATTGTCGGGAACTTGAAGGCTGACGGACATTTGTTGGTGTTTCTGGATCTGCACGCGGTCCGCCTTCTTCTAGTAGCTGAACCTGCGTTTTCCCTGGTGAGCCGTCACCCCTCGTCGTGCTGCGTGGTCAGGTTGACTGCTTCCTCTCCTGATCTGAGATGGCTGTGTGACGCAATCTCAGCTAACTGCATCATTAGATCCCCTGCCAGAGGCTGACCCGGGGCGGGGGGGGGGACATGGAGCCCTGGGTGGACCAATGAGACTCAGTCCTGGAGTTTTCACTGAAACTGTTGAGAAGGAAGAGTGCTGAGCTTTCTGAGAAGATGCAGATATTAGAGAGAATCAGATCCAGGCAGCTATCTTGGTACCCCATGGGGAAAGCCAAGGCACAAATGGAGAAAGCAGATCTGAGGGATGGAAAAAGGAAGACAAAATCTTGATAATGTCATCCGAGCCCCTAGAACGAGGCATGCCTGAAGCCATCACCTGGATGATTTTGTCATATGAGCAGTAAATTCTAGTTTTTGCAACAGCTGCTTTGAGTTGTGTTTCTGCCACTTGAGATTGAATTAAGACAAAATAACCTGCCTGATATTTTTCAATGCCGTGTCAGAGTCTGTTTGGGGACTGGGAGTTGGAAGAAAGCTCTAATACTAAGAATAAAGTTTTAAAACTTGCTCTGGATCAGCATTTCCCAGAGCTTTCTGCCATTCTGCAGAGAAAGGGCCTTATATTCAAAAGCACCTTTGGGGACTCCGCTGACCATAAGCCGCTTTCTCTTTCTCTTCCGAGGACACCCTGTGGCTTAGAGGCTTTTATGAGCTAATGTGTTTATGAAGCTCAAACAGGGAGTGAGAGAAGCAGCCTTTCCCACCCCTGCTGTCTGGAGAATTTGTTCTGGAGAACAGACCCTGGAAACACGACTTCCTCCACTTCCACAACACACGTGCATTTGGAGGCATATCCCTGTGAATCCAGTTCTATTTCTGAAAACAACCCACTTGTGGCAGCTGGGAAAGCGGGAAATCCTCAGGGCCTGTGTCTGATGCAGCGCCCTGGGCCCGCAGCCTCTCCCTCTGCTCCCCCTGCAGTGAAGGGTGGGGGCGAGGAGCAGACACAGCAAAGGACCCACCCTGATTCCACCCACCAAACCTCCTCGAGGAGGGCTTCAGAGAAATGGCTCCCAGCAAGGACACTGCATTTCTCAGATCCCTGGCACAGGGAGGGAGACAAAGGAACCCACTGAGGAAGTACTCGGGCTGTTAGTACCTTCAGTGGCAGGGCTCCTGCCCACCAGGGACCATGCCCTGGGGAGTCTCAGTGGCCTCTCCAGGCCGCAGGAGGAGGGAAGGCTGCTCCTGGCTCCAGGCCCGAGCTCCTCAAGGCAGGGCCTCTGCAGGGGCCTCTGGTGGCAGAGCCAGCTCCATGTGACCCCGAGTGTCACACCTGATGAATCACGTGGAGAAGAAGCTTCCTGTGCCACGTGCTCGCTTTAAATGTCAACAGCACAACTACATTTCAGGAAGTCTGGGCAGTGCAGGGAAACCGTGCCCGAAGCTCCGAGGCCGTAACACAATCCCGTGTCACTTGTGCACTGCCTCTCAGAACTGATTTCTTCAGTAATCATGTATTTTGTGGCTGCAATCCTGTTTTACAAACATATTGCCACTGTTCCGTCTGCTTAACATAAAAGCATTTTTGATGTCTTACTATTCTAATAACAGCGTGACTAAAAAGTGCCTATTAGTCAATGACCTGCTCCTACCTCATCTCAGGAAACCACTGGTAAATAACCTAACTTAGTCAACCTGATGGTCAGAAGAGGGCTAGTACCAGCCCAGGGTCTAGAGCTGACACGCATCTGCAGCCAGGGCCCAGTGTCAGGAGAAGGGCCCAGGTGCAGGGCTGGGGCCTGAGCGGGTGCAAAGAGCCGAGACCACATGTATCCTCTCCTGGAGGAAGCGGACGGCCCAGTTCTTGGGGAACATAACCCGTGGACTCCATCAGGTGGATGCTCCAGGACCCCATGCACGCAGCACAGCCCCAGCCCCAGGTTCTGGAGATACTGTGAATAACCCCAAGAGCACAGGGACCTCCATCTCCGGAGCAGAGCAGAGGAGCGAGGATTAGCCGGCATCCATTCCTGGTGAGTACTGAGACTGGGCATTCACTGATCTAAGGAGTTCGGTTCCTGCCGAGTCTCTGGGCCTGACCCTCTGGAGATGAAGCACGGGGGACTTCCAGAGCATCGGGCATCAGGACCCGCAGGGGAGGGACAGGACCACACCCTGGCCAACTGCAGCTGCTCTGGAGGCTTCTGCTGGAGCTGCGGCTCTCGCCGCCATGAAGATGAGAACGATTACAGGATCAGCCGGAGCATTTCACATGTGGCTTTCTCATCTCCACTTGGAATTCATTCCCTTTTGTTCCCTCTGTCTACAGCACCAGCCATCCTTTGTAGGGAGGACAATTTTAGACTCTCACAAGTCCTACCTTGATTAAATTCTGAAATTACACTGAAGGGGAAATGGAAAACTGCTTCCTGGTACGATGCTAAAACGTCTGGAGCTGAAGCCTCACAGAGTCGTCTGAGTAAAGCCAGCTCTGTGCCAAGTCAGAGCATGTCTGCAGCCCAGACCCACTCTCCCCAGCTCTAACCACACATAAATGCAAAATTCTTCCACAGCAGGATTTGATGACTGTGAACTCACTCCACTACCCTCCTCCTTTCTGGGTCTCCAGAGACTTGGGACAGAATCTGTGTAAGGCTGGGGGCCGGGTCAGAACGGCAGTGGCCTGTGTGTCTGGGAGGCACTGATCCCGACTGTGGGGTCAGACTCCCTGGTTCAAATCCAGGCTCTACTCCATTGCCGGGTGGTGTTGGCGAGTAAGTTTACCTCTCTGAGGCTCAGCTGCCTCACTTGTGAAATGGGGGTGACAGGAGTCCTTAGCGCAAATGGTTACTGTGAAAACTGAGTAAGTAATTTATCGTTCCTGGTAAACAACGCACACTCAGTGAAAGCTAGTGGGAGGATGAGGGTGGGGGAGGAAGAATTATTATCACATGTATGGTATTTAAGGTAACTGAGCCAAGTCTTAAGATCTCTATTGGTCATCGGTGAGTTAATGAACTCATTCATTTAAGAAGTGATGATTGGGAAGATGAAGTAAGATAATGTGTGCAAGGTCCTAACCCAGCACCTTCTAATCAGATGTGCCCAACAGGTGTTAGTTATGAAAGTGATGATGGTGATGATGATGGTGATGGTGGTGACGATGGTGATGATGATGATGGTGATGGTTAAGGTGGTGGTGAAGGTGGGGAGGATAGTGATGGTAGTGAAGGTGATGGTGATGATGATGAATGTATCAGTTCTCCACAGGAACCAGTAGGATATATCCATATCCATATCCATTTGTATATCTATATGATCTCTCTATCTATCGTCTATCTATCTAAAGGAGATGTATTTTGAGGAACTGGCTCACAAGATCATGGAGACTGGACAGACCCATGATCTGCCATCTGCCAGCTGGAGACCTTGGGAAGCTCATGGTGAAACTTACTCTGAGTTTGAAGGCCTAAGACCCAGGGGAGCTAAAGGTGAATGTTCCAGTATAAGGGCCAGAAATGAGATGATATAGACCAGCTCAAGCAGTCAGGCAAGAAGCAAAAAAGTGCATTTCTCCTTCCTCCACCTTTTGTTCTGTTCAGGCCCTCAGTGGATTAGATGATGCTCACCCACATTGGGAGGGCTATCTATTTTATTCAGCCCACCTGTTCAAATGGTAATTGGATCCAGAGACATCCGCACCGACCCAGAAATAATGTTTAATCTACGCACCCCATGGCCAGTCAAACTGACGCACAAAATTAACCATCACAAGGACAAAGATGATGGTTTTGGTGATGGTGATGATGAGGGTGATAGTGATGACAACGATGGGGGTGATGAAGATGATGGTAAAGTGATGATGGTGGCAATTTTGGTGGTTATGGTGATGACAGGGATGATGGGAATGATGATAATGATAATGATGACGATGTTGGTGACGGTGGTGATATCACAGTGATGTGATGATGTGATGGATCTAGAGGATGATGCATGAGGATGAGGAGAATCCAACAGATGCGTCTAAAATAAGCAACTGCGTGTGTGACCCTGTTGATCGCAGCTGGACTTAGAAGAACTCATCCATGTGATGAATATTGACCAAGGACTCCCTAAGAGCCAGCACTGTGCTAGGGATCTGTCCTACAGAGGCTCCCACGTGTGCACAATAACTTAGGTACCAGGACACTCTCTGCAGCCTCGACAGTGGCAGCAAAACAGCAGAGCCGGCCCAAACACCCGTCCTAGGAAAGCGGTGGAGATGGAAGGATCTCTTCCTGCACTCACAGCTGCCACGTGTCCCTAAGACCCCAAAGTAACACGGAAGCTACTTTGCCATTGCGTCCCCTGTGTCATCCCTGTGTCCAGCAGTGGGGCCGTGACCGGAGGGCGTGCCTGAGCAGAGGGCGCCCACTCTCTGCTTGCTCTGAAACAAGCTGCAGGAGCCAGAGAGACTAGACAAGGGTGTGTGTTCTTAGGAAGAAAAAGCTCCCAGGTAGAATGAGGAGTGTGGGAGCAGGATGGACAAGGCAGCGAGAGGGGAAAGCCTGGGCTTTGGAGCCAACAGACACCTGGTTCTACTCCCAGGGCCACCTGGGGCCAGCTGTGCAGCCTCAGGGACCAGCTAGACATCTCTGGGGGGCCAGGTTCTCATGTGGAAACTGGTGATGGGTGCCTTCCTCATCATGCTGTCGTGAGGATTAAATGAGGTGTGGCCTGGCGTCTGAGGGAGAGTGGGGGGAAGGTGTTCACTTGGCAGCATTCCCAGACTGTGTGAGGGGAGTAAGACCAGGGTGCCAGGCTCCAGGAGCATCCTCCCTCTGAGGGGCTGTCCGTGCAGCGTGACCTCACCGCGCCCTAGGGCAGCCTCCAGCCCCTCCTGATTAGTAGCTCAAGGCTGAGAGCCCAGCTGCCCGCAGACTGTCTTTACTCAGGCCCAAAGCCAGCGCTAACCCAGTCGGGAGGAAGGACGTGGCTCAGGAGCCCTCACGGAGTTAATGACGGGAAAGCTGACGGGAAGCTGGATGGAGGCGTCAGGCTGCCAGAACCCAGCCCAGCGCCCTACTGCAGACAGCTGAAGTCAGGCCCGCTGGCTCAGGATCCTGCAGGGGACGCACTGGGGACACGCGCTGCTCGGCTCCAGCCAAGGGACGAATCCAGTGCCAGGTCTTACACTTGTTCAAGAGAAAACAAATGTGAAGTGTTGAGATCTAACCCCATTCCTTCTCAAACCCTGCATGGACCAAATCCGGCAGGTGCAGGCCAGACTGTGTCCCCGTCCTACAGGCTCTGAGCGATGGGTGCCCCTCACCACAGAGACCAGGATGAGGTGAGTCCCAGGAAGGCTCCGAGCTCAGGTCAGCTGAATCCAGCGATGCTTGTGGTACCCGTGTGTGTGTGTGTGCGCGCGCGCACGCACTTGTGCACAGGTCCTCCAAAACCCCTTTGCAGAGTGAGGCCTGTGGGAGTCACACTGAGGACCCTGCAGGGCTGGCCAGGACTCCCCGGGGGCGGTGAACAGGGAGGCAGGAGCTCCAGGGCCACACCCCTCTGTAACTCCAGAGTGTTGCTTTCTGGGGATTGTAACCCAAATTGAAGCTCTTCAACTGCACTGACTTAGCCCCTTGCCCTGGGGAGCTCCAGTGTTTTCTATTGACCGTCCATGTCCCTCCTGAGCCCCGCATGGCATCATCCAATTTTCCAGCCACCTGGGCTCCCTGAGGCTGTGCGACAGTCAACCCCAGTGGCTGTGATACATGGACCCAGTGTGGGGGGGGGGGTGATAGAGGCCTCCGGGAGCCACAGGAAGCCCAAGGAATGTGACCTCTGCTAGGAGTCCTAAGCCTTTCCACAGACCTTGTTTGGAGAGAGAGATTTACATGAATTTTCTGGAGAAACAGCACCAGGTAAGTCAGCAGCCACCAAGCACGTCAGGACCTGGGACCCACAGGTTGCCGGGACTGACCTGAGAGCCAGGTCTCTGGGCTGTCAGGAATCCATCCTGGTCAGTGGGCTGGAGGGACATAGTGCTCACACCTGGGCCACCACCTCAGAGGTCAGGTGGACAAGGACAGGATGCTGGAGCATAAGGAGGGTCAGACCTGTGTCCCCACATGTCAGTTCCACACTCAATACCTCAGGCAGTCCCAGGGATGCTCTGTGGCAGATGCAAAGATTCCGGGTGTCAATCATGCAGCCCAACCCTCCAGCAGGAAAGGGGGCCTCAGGTACTCGCCCAGGACTCCTCGGGATGGACAGGGACAGAGTCAAACACACAAACCAAGAGGCCTTTGCCATCCCTGTCCAAGGGGGTCTCCTTCCCCACCTGCCATCCTGGGGGCGCCAAGAAGAAGGACATGAGGATGAAGAAACAGCCACCTCCCCTCCTACCCCATCCTCTCGCACCCGCCTCATCTTTTCCCTCCTGCTCCCTCCTCTCCCCACCTTCCCCATCTTATCCCTCCTTCCCCATCCTGTACCCACCTGCCTCATCTTATCCCTCCCAGCCCATCCTCTCCCCCCATCCCCTCTTATCTCCACAAGAGGAAGCCAGTTGAGAGGCAGAAACAGATTACTGATGGCCTGGCCAGAACCCTGGGTCCCCCTGTGCCTGAGGTCCATTATGCTGGCTCTGCATCTCTTTTAGTTTAGAACTGAGAGAGGGCCAGCTGACGTGAGGGTGAAGATGCCGTGAGGCCACGCTGAGATGGTGAATGAGATAGAGGAGGTCTGAGACCCAGGAGACCCGGCTGCCTTCTCCTGGAAGAGGAAGGGAGGGGACATGCTGGCCCCTGCCCCTCACAACGCAGTGGCCGCCTCCCCTTCACTCCTGCCACACGTGGCCGTGAGCTAGGGCTCCGGGTCCTTGGAGTCACATGAGGCCAATGCAGGCGGCTTGTCCTGTGTCCCCAGGAGGCTCTGGGGTGTGGGGACACCCAGTCCCCGTGCCTGTGTCCTGCTAAGAAGGCGAGAGATGTCAGAGCCTGGGAGGACAGCCAGAGAGAAAGGAAGAGGGGAAGACGGCAGGGTGGGGGAGGGATTTCTAAAATGAAGATAAATGAAAGACAGAAACCCAGGAGCAGCTTGATTTCTGTTGGACTCTCCAAGTTCTCTTCTTACAATACTCACAATCTGCTAATTCTCAGGATAGAAATAGTGTGACACCCAAGAGCTTTGTTTTTTGTAGTTTTCATGCCCTCACTTTGATGCAAGTCCTTATCTTTCCAATAAATTCCTTTCTGCTTAAGAGAACCAGAGTCGGCTTCTGTTGTTTACATCCAACCATCCCTGACACCTGCCTCACAGGTGGTTAGAAGTCTCTATTGGGATCAGATGTATGAGCCCCCTTGATGGGATCTAATCATAGCAACAGTTACCTCTTTCTAATACTTGCTCTGTGCCAGGTACTGTTTCAATGTTTCCAGGTATGAAGTCATTCAACCTCTACAGCATCCTGTCAGCTATGTACACTATTGCTCCCTTTTACAAGTAAAGACCTGAAGCCACATCATGGTTAGAGGGACTCACACCAAGTGACAGAGCTGGTAAGTGACCAATTCCGGATGCAAGCCCAGACCTCCTGGCTCCAGGGCCCCACCCCAACTCAACATGTTACTAAACAAAGTTGAGTTATACCTGAATTTTCTCTCTCTTCATTGTCACGGGGACTGAATTTTCTTGGCAGGGTCCGTGGATCTCCTCCACACCACATCTTGTACGTCAGTGGCTGGTAGTGCACAGCTGCACACTCAGACACCTGTGTCTTTGGCCTTCAGAGGTGTGAAGTGGGCCTGGTGGGTGCCCACAGCTGGGAAACCACATGACTCCTAGAACATGGGAGTCCTGGGCACCAGAGCATCCACATTCCTTCAATGACATTTTTTAGGAGTGAAGGAAGTGGCAGAAGAGAAAATCCATACAGGGGCTGTATGCCAAGTGAACACGTTTCCATGCGAGAGCAGTCTCCCCCCATCTCAGCGCTGCAGGTCAGGCAAGACAGATGGTGTCCGAAAACACCTACAGAAGCGCCATAGCCTTTCACCTGGGCTCCTGGGCTGTGGCTGCCTGAAACCTCTCTTAGCTTAAAGTTTGGTTCTTCTTCCCTTTCTTCTTCTTGTCATGAAATTAAACAGTGTGTTTTAATTCTAAAGGACCCAATCCATATGGATTTATTTTCTTAGTCACAACTGAACTCTATCCTATTTACATGCACAGGAAACACAAGGAAATGAATAGGACGGGAGAGCAGCCATTGCTAATGGTAAGAGTGTCTCTACATAGTGATGAGAAAGATACACCCCTGTGGCTTCAGCCTGAGGCTAGTTTTAAGGAATTAGGGTATTAGGCAGGTAAAGACTGTCTTCCCCAATCGATATGTCAAGAAGATGCAGTCTCTAGAGACACACGCACTTATAAGAGTGCCTGTCAAGAGGAATTAGGTAACAAATCATTGCCTAAAACTGGCCATGCCAGATTATCTCAGCCAAATTGTTATTCTGTCACCTTGAAAAAGTAATCACAACAGGAATGTCTAAAGTGACGCAGCCCACCCCAACCCCAGACCACGTGGAGTGTCTCTGCAGTGGCCTTCTCGCGCCATGCCTCTCTGGTGGGTAAGATTAGTTTTCTCATTCCTCATGGAATATCTGGAGTTCTGCTCTGTCAAATACCTGGTCACCAAATCCAGAGACAGGGAAGGAAACCCAAACACCCAGAACTGTAAGTTAGAACAGCAATGAGTAAGACAATTTTTTTTTGGGCTCTGTCCTGCTGCCTATGTAATTAGCAATCCACGGCAAACATGTTTTCTAGAACAGAGAAAACACCGTGTTCAAACTCACTCGGCCCCTCAGCACTAGCACCTCCCTCTGCCTGTCCGTGCTTCAGAGCTTCCATGGGATTCTGGAACCAGTCCCGATGGACTTGATCTGCTGACTTCAGGAATGAGGCTACAGGATTAGGCATTTGGCAAGGCTTTCCTGAAATTTCCTAGATGGAGCACCGCACGGTGCCTAGAACTAGAAAAGGACCAGGGAGGCTGACCTCAGTCCATCAGGAGGGGCCCCTCATCTGCTTTCTGGCTGGCTGCTCAGAAGCCAGATCTTGGGAGGAGGCCTGGGGAGGCCCCATAGAGGCAGACCTACCTCCTCTGGGGACTCTGGCAGGCTCTGAAGATGCCTGGGCAATGTGCATGTGCCCTTTCTCCTGATTGACAAAGCACCATTGTTGTCCAGGCTGCAATGTGCCCAGCTGTAGAATTACATTTCTCAGAAACCCCTGCAGAGGTGGCTGGTCATGTGAGAACTCTGACCAGTGAAATGCAGGCAGAGGGGCAGGAATACCAGGAGGAAGATTCTCCTGAGGGGTGGCCTCCGCTGGCTAGTCCTTTCTGTCCTCCACTCTCCCCATTTGTCCCGCCGGGAATGCAGCTGTGATGGGGGAGGTGGAGCAGCCCCTCTCGTGACCACAAGGCAGCACAACGGTGCCCAAACCACACGCCAGGGCAGGTCATGAGGGCATCGGGGGCTGTTCCACCAGCCCTGAACTGCCTTCCTTGGATGTCTGAGGAGGGGGAAAGCAAGGCCCCCTCGGGCCAGGCTCTTGGCTGTCTCTTCTGGTTCTTGCAGCTTAACAAACAGAGAAAACACATACTTTTCACCCTCCTACCCTAAAATGTCTCTCTTTTCAGAGATTATTAAGAAGGAAGAGAATCAGGACTAAAATGTAAGGCTCTGACAGACCTGAAAGATATATTCAGTTAAGGAGTAACTGTCACTCCCTAATTAATATGCTAACAAGGTGCCTTCTCCAGAGACCTGTGCCAGACAGAGGATGCTTCTGGAAGGAGAGTGCCACGGGCCGCAGAGCCCCCAAGGATGGCGATGGTGATGCCCCCAACGTGCTCTGAGCACAGCACACACACTGGCCTGGGAGAGAGGAGCTTCACTGGCCTGTTCTCCATGGAGGATGCTTGGCTGGAGGCTGAGCAACGTGGCCAAGGTCTGGAGGTGGAGTCCAGCAGAGACTCCCTCCATGGGACACTCTCACGGGAACCGTCCCCTCGCCGCTGGAGGGGTCTGTTTCGGGGGTCCTAGCTGCAAGAGGAAGGCCCTGTATCCTGGAAGGTGGTTGTGCACCTGAGTAGGGGATGGGAGGGAAGCTGGAAAGGAGAAGTTCTACTGGGTTCAAAGGTCAAATCACCACCCCAAACTGCAACACACCAAGGGTGAAGGGTCTAGGGGGCTGGGACTGAGGCCCAGACAAGCCCAGCGGGGTTTTGGACTCCCGCCCTCTCCATCAAATGTCTGTGCCTTTGGGAGGTGATTAGATCATGAGGGCGGAGCCCTAATGAATGGGGTTAGTGCCTTATAAAAGAGACCCCCCCGAGAGCTTCCTCGCCTCTTCCGCCACGTGAGGACACAGCCAGAAATCGGCCATCTGCAGCCCAGAGGGAGCCCTTCACTAGAAACCCCCATGCTGGCACCCTGATCTGAGACTTTCAGCCTCCAGAACGGTGAGAAATAAATGTTTGCTGCTTACAAGACACCCAGTGTGTAGTATTTCGTTACAGCAGCCCAAAGGACTAAGACGCCTTCCAAGACTCCTTTGACCCAAAAGCATTTCTCAGTCCACTGACAGCTCAGATGCCTCCGCCCCATTTCCAGGGCCTGAGATGAAGCTCTCTGCACACCCACAGCCGGCTGAGGAGCTGACTCATGCTGTTCCGCCGACTCCGATTCACCGGAGAGAGCACGGCCATCTCCAGGGCGGTTTCCTCACCTTCAAACGCACTTCCATCTTGGGGTCACAGGGTTATCCCTCCTGATTTTATCCAGTTCCTCCAACGGCTGTGGGCAATCCAACCTCACCCGCGTCATTCTCCCTCCTGTGTTCACATCCAACCGGGTGCTGACAGTGTATACACACGTGCCTGCCTGGAGTTACAGTGGGCTGATGTCCCCTCGGACTCTCAGGGGCAGGTCTCCAGTCCCAGGCATCCTCTCCTCCTGCCCCCTGGAACTCTGGCAGCAGCATCACCTCCCTGAGGGGCATGCTTTGACTTCTTGTGGAACCAGTAGCCTGCGTGCAGTCTGCGCAGGGACGCAGGGAGACGGGCATCCCAGCCGGGGCCCACCCGGGGCCTCCAAGGTCTTGCGTCAGATTCCACCCTCCACACATGTCAAAAGTGTCCCAGAACTGTTGCCTCTGGACCTCCTTCTGGAATGTTCTCTCCAGGTGCCTTTTGCCCATGGAATAAACAGATTATAAATCATTTATCCCAGACACCCTGGGTTGAATTTCACCGAGACCTTTTGAAGACTGCATTTCAACACGTTATTCATTCTCAGTGTAAGAAGAGCTGAGCTTAGACTGCAGCTTCTAGAATGATCCTCTTGACCTTTTCACTCTGAAGCCTCCACCTCCCTCTCTGACTCTTGAATTGTTGGAAAGAACAGCAAGGCTGGCTCTGGGCACTGGGCTTTAGGACGATGTTCTTTACAACAAACAGTAAAGGGGTGAGCAGTGCTCCCTGCGCTAACCGTCCTCATCGATTCTGTCTCCAAAGGTCCTTCTCAGGAGACGTAGATTTTCCATGGTTAGGAAAAAAGCTCCTTTCTAATTTATTAAACTGCTTTATAGCCTATGTCTGACCAAAGGAGCTTATGATCAATACAGGTAATCTCCCTCTCTCCCTGTCTCTCTCATGTGGTCTTCAACTGGGAAAAATATGGTTTTAATAACACAAACTACAGAGCAGACCTCCCTAACACATCTCCTCGGTTGGAGGATTTGCAGATAATGAGGCTCACCCAGAGGCATGGATCCCTGTGGGGATTGTATCAGAACCCCCGGGAGACACTATTTTTATTTCTGTAATATTTTCACTTCTATCAAGAGGCAGTATAGGTTTAAGATGCCATGAATGTTCTTCCACCTCAGAGCCTGGCTCAAGGACTGTTAATGACAACAAGCATGTTCACGGCCTCTAACACTTCTCATACTTTATTTCCCAGGAAAGGTGATCAGTTCCCGTCACAGTGGAAAGCAGGCTTTGAGGAGCCCGTCCTCCGTGCCCAGAGCCACCTGGGGGAGGGCTGCGACACGGGAACTGCAGTGCCCCTCCCAGCATATGCTCTGCCTCACGTTTCCGTCCATTCCTTTGCTTCACATTGTCCGGTGAGCTACTCTACCAGAGAGGTCCATGAAGTTTCTGAGCCCACACTGGCCTGGCCTTGATCTCAGGAAAATGGTACAGCTACTCAGCGTCTATTGGCCCATGTCCTGGTTCACTGCACCCTGACTTTCCTAGAGGGGTGCCATCTCTCCTGGGGTGACTCCCATCATCGGGGTCTGAGTCACCCAACTGTGCATCTTACCTCCTGTCACAGTGATGGTCGGGATAGGCAGTGACCGTCAGGGCAGGTAAGCTGCGTGGGACCTGGGCTGGGAAAGCTGGGACAGACCCAGCGTCTTCAGCTCGGCGTGAACGAGGAAGGATGTGGCCTGGCAGCTGCTGGAGTTACCTTGTCTGAGAGCGGAGTCAACGCAGTGACGAGGAGCTGAGTGGGGGTTCTGATGATGCTGTTGCAGCTCTGACCCAGCCTGCCCCTTCCAGGTCAAAGGAGCCCATAGATTTCCTCTGTATGTGCAGTCTGGGTCAGGTTTGCTTCACCTGTGATCAAACAGTCCTTACTGATGAAGATAAAAGAGAAGCCATGCTTTGATTCCCTCCCAAATGACCGGGAACAGAACAACTCTGTCCTCGAGAGACCAGCACTCCTGCCCCAAATGGAAGGTGGGCTGGCGACTGAAGAGCTCACTTTGGGGCCAAGGTCAGGACCAGACGAGAAGACACAGAGACGTGAATGTGGAGTGAGCTACAGCCGGTCCGTGGGCTGGTGGAGCCCACCCAGGACGGCTCAGGACCCCGGGCCCTGCCCAGGCTGAGCTTGCGCAGGGGTCTCAGAGCCCTCCTGCCACCGCAGCCCACTCTGCCCTCCTCCTGTGTCAGAGGCCCCCTCGTCCCTGAGCCAGTGGCTGTGACAGAGGGTCGTGCTGCCCAAGATGGAGAGGGAGCTCCTGGCCCGGAGGGGGCTGTGGCTGTGAAGACACTGGTCTACGTGGAGAGGGTAGGGCAGGGTTTCCAGTCTCCTAGGTCATCTGAATCTCGACAAGGGCGTGGCGACTTGTCCACGCGTGTTTCAACAGTTGGAATGAAAATCACAGAAGAAAGGAGTCAAACCACCAACCCATGGAGTTACTAAGACCCTCAGCGGCTGTGAGCACGCACGAATGGTGAGTGCCCACCATCCCAGCAGGGTGCCAGGAACCGAGATGAGAGAGACACAGACACGCCTGGTCACACTTCACCACACTGACTCACGTTTTAAAGTACAAACATTTTTAGAAAAATAAGACAAATAAGGAGGTGGAGGGTACATTTCAGTGATATAATTTAATCTGTAGTGGTTGTGTACGGTGGATCTCCATGCAATAACCCTGCCGTTCACAATTATAATAACAATAACCATGAGAATAAAAACTCATCTACATTATAATTACTGTTTCATAAAATTTATGTATACTAGTAACAACTAAATTATTCAGTTTATCAAATAACAAGTATCTTCTTCCATGTTTTTATTGTGAATTATATTAATTGTGTTATACAATTTCTTCTCAATAGATAATAATAGTCATACAATTTAAGTGACTGACCTTTGCAATATATCTACCTTCAAATCTCTTAAAACAAGTAACTAAACCAGCCTGTTTGATGAACAGATGTCTTGTTCATTAAATGACTGACTCAGTAACACACCTCAGTTACTTCTTAAGGAGTGAACGGAAACGAGAACACGCAAACAGATGCAAACTGAGCCTCTGACTCCTCCTGCGGAGAGGACGGAGAAGGAACAGAAGCCTGTGTGCCCACCCAGAGCAGCTGCCGTGGGCTCTGGCGTCTCACAGACCTGGATTCGAGTTCTGCAGCCATTGCAGCCTCACTGTGTCATTTACCTTTTCTAACCTCTGATTTCTAGTTACAAAGGGTTATTACGTGTAGTTTATTCATTCATTCTGTAGACATTTATTGAGTTCCTACTGTAAGCATGTGCTGTGCATTTCATGATGAACAAAAGCACATGAGTTGACAGTCTAGTGGAAAAAACAAACACGAAATGAATGACAACAGGAGGCGTGTGCCAACAAGGAATGGGAGCCAACACAGTGAACTCCACCTGATCCAGGAGGGTCAGGCAAGGTGCCCTCGGGGAGTGACAACAGAGCTGAGACACGAGGATGACCGGGAGTGAGCAGGGAAGAGAGAGAGCGCTCCAGGCAGAGGGAACAACACGTGTAAAGGCCCTGTGGCTGGAGCAGGGAAGGACAAGGAGCATGGTACAGATGAGGCAAGATGACAATCCTGGGCTTTTGGGCCACAGGGAGGGGTTTAACTTCACTCCAAGTGACGGGAGCTGAGGACGATCCACGGCAGAAGAGGTAACTAGATGTGCCTCTTCAAAAGGTCACTCAGTCTGCCACAAGGAGTATAGAAGGGGCAGGGGCGGCAACTGTAGAAGTCAGGAAATGGTCAGGAGGCTGTGTTCCCTTGAGGTGGAGGCCGTGGAGATGAGGAAAGCAGGTGGATCCCAGGGAAGTTTGGGACGTAAAATCAACAGGTTAGCGGTGGGCCAGATATGAGGAGAGTGAGGGGGACGGAATATAAGGAATGGATTCCCTTGGTTCATACAAGTCGATGGACTGTGGTTCCATTTATTAGGCTGGAAACACTGAGTGAGGTAAGAGTGAAGGAATGGAGATTACTCTTGACCTGCTGACTGTGCATTGCCCACGAGCCATCCAAATGCAGACACCAAGTAAACAGGTGGATTTACGAGTCTAAAGCTAAAAGACAGAATATTCTAGAGACATGAATTTGGGATCCATCAATGTATGGGCAGTATGAAAGGCCCAGGGGATAGATGAGAAAGAAACATAATGACTAGAGAACACCCAGGATGAATCTTTGTGGAACATTTAACATCCAGGTCGGGGCGGCAAGATCTGAACAGAAGACTGAGAGGGAGCCATCAGAGAGGTGGGAGGAAGACAGGGGAGCACACTGCTGCGCATCCAGTGCATGAGGGTGTTTATGGAGGAGGAAGGGGCCAGCGGGTCAAACCTGCTGAGCAGTCAAGACACAGACTGAGAGGTGGACTTAGTGATGCACAGGCATTGGTGACTGAGCAAGAGGTGTTTGGGTCAAGTGTGGGGAAAGAACCAGAATGGCGAGGAGTCACTGGTGAGGAGGAGACGGAAAATGCAAGTGACTCTTCCCAGAGAGTGGCTGTGAAAGAAAGGAGAGGGGCAGTAGCTCCACAGAGATGTGTGGCCAAAGGAAGGATTTTTAAAGGTCTAGCGCAGCTGAGAGGGAGGGGAGGAGTACACTGGAAGAGGATAGGGTAATCACTACCAAGAAGCGGGGTTCACATTCGAGTGCTAACGAGACCAGGAAGGTAACACAGGAGCGAGCAGGCAGGGCTGGGGTTCTAGGAAGAGGCTGCACTGAAGGGGAGCGGCCACTGCAGGCAGCTCTGGCCAGGAAACGCAGCCCCATGCTGACAGCCTATCACTGTTTGCAAGAGAAGCAGAGAGTCCTGCATTTGCAGTTGATTTTCAATAGAAAAGCAGGTCTGCAGATCGGCCCCAGTGTGGAGCACCTGCCATGAGGGCTGACACAGCGGACCGGAGAGGACTCCGAGCTCCCGCGTGAATTGAACGAGGTGCTGCCAAGCGCTCAGCACAGCCAGCACGTGGGGACTTCTCAGAAAGGGCAGCACTCACGGTCACCATCACAAGGTCAGGGGGCTGCCTGCTGGACGGGTTCACACTGACCTTCATCTTTACACTCACATTCCACTCTTGCAAATGCTCCCCCAAAGAGCACTGCATGCGGATTTTCTGAATTATTGAAAATATTTATTGAATGTTAAGTATCTTGAAAAGCCAAAGAAACTGCATTAATAATAAGCAGACTCATTGCCCACAGGCTCTGCAGGTCCAGCAGCGTTCCTTGAACTCCACGGAACTTCTGCCTCCGGGCTACCCAGAACCTGCCAGGAGGAGAAAGCACTTGGCCTCAGTCACACTTTCCCACCAGGATGCGTCCACTTCGAGCCACAGGAAACGTGTCCTTCACGACACTGAAGACCCCCTGAAGCCCGGAGGACAAAACCACTGTGAACCACACACAAACCGAGACCTATCAGGCCCGTGCTGGAGTCGGCGGTACCTTCCACAGGGCACAATTTCAAACAGGGCACTTCAGATCTCGGCAGAACAAGTCACCCTTAGCCATGGACCCGGCCTCACGTGTTTTTCCGAAGATGGTAATGGAAACACAGCCCAGAAGTAACACACCTGAATCAGTGAGTATGCTCCACTCCTCTTAGACAAATTCAAACGGAGTTTGATTTGAAAACTTGGGCACACTGACTGGTGCTTAGTTAGATGGTCTGAAATGAGGAAAGATGGAAAAAACATGCTTTTTTCTTCTCTTTCTGGTGAAACTGCAAGTTTAAATCTCACTGTTGGTGGAAGGACCAGACTCATGGCTCCTTATCCAAATGTGACTCGCCACTGTTGGCTGGTTTAGCTCCATCGTGTCAAATACACTACTGAGGGTGACAGGTTTGATCCATTTCTGAAGCTGATGTCCGGAATCTCCTGATTGATGAGGAAAGAGAGAAGTAACTTTCTCTTATTTACTAACCCCGTGGCGCAGTGGTTAAGTTCACACACTCCGCTTTGGCAGCCCGGGGTTCCCTGGTTTGCATCCCGGGTGTGGACCTACACACTGCTCAGCAGGCCGTGCTGTGGTTGCATCCCACATATGAAATAGAGGAAGATGGGCACAGATGTTAGCTCAGGGCCAATCTTCCTCCAAAAAAAAAGTCTCTTCTCCATTGAGCCATGGGCTCTGGGTTCCCAGTACATGTAATGAATTCTGCTTCATCTCTGGCTCTTCTCCAGTGGAAAAGGGAGACTCCACCTTCTCTGGTGTTCCACTCTACTAACATCCGACATGAACGTGGGATAAGGCTAAAATCAGCTGAGGCAGTGTGTGTTGCTTGCAAATAAAGAATGCTGAGGGTCCTGGTGGTTTTTATGGAAAAGCCTCACTATTCCTACTATGAAGTTCCCTGCTTCAGGACAGTGAGAATTAAGTAAAGAAGCTCACAAAGAAACTCCAACAAGCAATGGCTCATAAATTCCTAAATTCACTACTGTGCCTGTCGCTACTGTTAAAAACAAGAAGAATAAATAAGACTAACGTAAGAATGTCTATATCACTCCAAAACAAGAAAAGAATAAGTTCCTCTGAAGTAATATGACAATTTCCTGCCATCCCTCAAAGTAAAACTATCAGCATAATAAAAACAAAATTTCAAATGAGGCACAAACATGACATTTAGATTCTAAAGTCCACTGTGACACTCACCAGGACAGCAAATTCCCACACGTCTTTTTCAGAACCCACTTGATGCCTCATCCACGTGGGGGCATATGAAGAGCTACATTGACATCCGAGGGGAGGAACTGTGAGGAGACCTTCTCTGGGGAGAGCGATCCCGTGAGTTCCACCGACACCCCCAGGTGGGGAAGAAAGGGGGGTGACCTCCTGGTGTGGGAGCGGAAGCCTAGAAGAGGCAGCTTCACAAAGGATCTGTGGGTGGAGAAAAGTGGGTGGATTCTAGGGGAAATGTGGATGTTAAACTAACAGGTTGTATGTGTAAAACTTTTGCTCTAAGTCCTCGTGAAGAGGATGAAAAGACAAGCTATAGACTGGAGGAAAATATTTGCAAACAATATGTCTGACAAAGGAATAATATCTACAATATATTAAAAACTCTCAAAGTTAAACAGTAAAAATATAAACAATCAAATCAGAAAATGGGCAAACAGCATGAACAGACATTTCACCAAAGAGGATATAAAGATGGCAAATAATCCGTGAAAAGATGTTCAACATCACTAGCCATCAGAAAAATGGAAATAAAAGTCACAATGTGATATCACTACGCACCTGTCAAAATGGCTAAAATAAAAAAGAGCGACAATGGCAGATGCTTATGAGAAGAGGGGAAACTGGATCATTCGCACACTTCTGGTGGGAATGTAAAATGGTACAGCTACTCTGGAAAATGGTTTGGCAGTTGCATACAAAACTCAACAAACATACCAGATAACCATACTATCTAGCAATTGCACTCTTGGGCATTTATCCCAAGGAAGAGAAAAGTTACGTTCACACAAAAATCTGTACACGAATGTTTATAGCAGCCTTATTCATAATAGCCCCAAACCTGAAACACCCCAGATGTCCTTCAAAGGTGAATGGTTAAACACACTGTGGTACATCCATACCACAGAATACTGTCCAACAATGAAAAGGAATAAATTACTGACATATGCAAAAACTTGGATGTATTGCCAGAGAATTACACTGAGTTAAATAAAGCCAATGCAAAAGATGACATACTGTATTTTTTTATATAACATTTTTGAAATGACAACATTTTTTAAATGGAGCACATATTAGTGGTTGCCAGGGAACAGCCATGGTAGGGGGAGTGGTGGGAGGTGGATGTGATTATAAAAAGGCAACGCAACGAAACTGTTCAGGATCTTAGCTGTGGTAGTGGATACACGCACCTACACAGGTGAAAAACATGTACAGTCCTTAAAACATACACAAACATGCAAACAATATAAGTAAATATAGGTAGAATTGGGGAAATCTAAATAATATTGGTGGATTGTATCAATGTCAATATCCCAGATGTGATACTGTACTATAGTTTTGCAAAATGTTACCTTGGGGGAAACTGAATCTTTACATGGGATGGCCTGTATTATATCTTACAATAGCATGTGAATCTAAAATTATTGTATTAAAATATTAAAAACAGGTACTCTTCACTTTGAATGATCCTGCTATGTACTAATTTCAGTTACTCCGGTTTAGTTAAATAAAATAACACCAATCTCCCAACAACATTGTTCGAATTTAATTTCCCATAGTATATTAAACGTGATTAATGGAACAAAGTGCAAACCACACTGCTAGGTTTCAGCCCACATATCACTACACAACTAACACGCACACGATGATCAGTGACCAACCCCGCCACTTCCTTCAGAGTCTGTCAGTGATTGATCTGTCACTGACTGATCACTGTGCCTCTGTCACTTAGTTCACACACACAAGGCAGTATGTAGCTCTGTCTACTTCTTACCTTTTACAAAACAAGGTAGAAAAAGAAGAGCAAAATACACCCAAAACAAAAAGAAGGAAGGAATAAAGGGCAATAAACAATGAAACTGTAAACAAAAAACCAATACAGACAACCAGTGAAAAGATCAATGAATTTGGCAAATTCTAGCAAGACTGAAAAAAAGACAGAAGAGACAATTTACCACTATCAGGAATAAAACAGGGAATATTATTACAGACCCTACAGATATCAAAAGGATAATCAAAGAATAATTATAAACAACTCTATGCACAAAAATTTTACAACTTGCATGAAATGGACCACTTCCTCAAAAAGCACCAATTACCACAGCTCACACAATATAAACTAGATAACTTGATTACGTTGATAACTAACAAAGAAATTTAATTTGAAATTAGAAATTCCTGAAAAAGAAATTTCCAGGAAAGTTTGTTCCACCAGAATATTCCACCAAATGTTTAACCAAGAATTAACACCAATTTTAAACAATGTTTTCCAGGAAATAGAAGGTAAGGAAACACTTTCCAAATTGTTTTATGAGGCCAGTATTACTCCTTTTCTAGAGGAACAGAAGGAGAGCGCAAATGAGTATCCTGGGAAGGAAAGGTCCTTATTAACCACAGATGGGCCCTAGGAAAGGTTGGAAGAGGAGACTGTGGTGAAAATGACAATTATTCTTCACTTCCTCAAGTTCAGTCAGCAATCCAGGAGAAGGTATGACTAAAACCATGAGATGGGGATGGAAAGGTAATTAGTGTGAAGACGTAAAGGGGTACCTTGCATAGACACAGTGTCTGGCACATGGTAGGGCCTTAGTAGTCATTAGTGGGATGGAATGGGTGGAATGGATGGAATGAATGAAATAGATGGAATGGGTGGATTGGATGGAACAGATGGAATGGGTGGAATAGATGGAATGGGTGGACTGGATGAAATAGATGGAATAGATGGAATGGATGGAATGGATGGAATGGGTGGAATGGATGGAATAGATGGAATGGGTGGATTGGATGAAACAGATGGAATGCATGGAATGGATGAAACAAACGGAATGGATGGAATGGATGAAATAAATGGAATGGATGGAATGGGTGCAATGGGTGGAATGGAATAGAATGAATGGATGAAAGGAATGGAATTGAAGGTCCTTGAAAGGATTGTTCTTTAATATCTCTTCTACCTATGAAACATATTGAGCTTCTCCTTAATAACCGTCTTGGTAAGATCACAATCTTAAAGTCAACAAGAATTTCACGAACAGGAACACTGCCCCCATGAGCTGTGGCTGCAATGACTGCAGATATAAAATGATCACACAAATTTTGCGAGGACATTACTTACTAAATCAGGTAGGAGGAAACTTTTTTAAAAGTCAGTAGATTGTGCACATGCACATTATCAATAACTTGGGCATTTTTGTCCATTGAAAAAGAAATTCAATATAGACAAAAATTAAAGTTATGATGCATCAGGACAAGCCTTAATGGTTTATTCCAAGCTCTCAAGTGTGTTTCTTTCAAGCAGAAAGCATTGCTTCACTTGTCATTGGTCATTACAGAAGATAACTGAGGATGGCCAATTTATCCCCACTATCCCAAAAGCACATACTCTGCCCCCCTAAAACCCATCCTTTCTATTCATAGAAACATTCCTGGTTGCTGTACCACCGTATGAAATCTTCATTGTGACCTCAGATGCCTTTTACCCAGCATCAACAACAAGATCAACCCTCACTGCCATCAGAGGGGCTTTTCTGCTATAGATCAAGAAAAGGAAGGATCTCTTGGGGCAGGAGAATGCCAACTCAGTCCATCGAAGACTCTTTTTATGATCACATGGAAAAACAACTAAAAACCAAATCAAAGAAGAGAAACTCACCTATTCGTGCATGAGATGGATGGTGATAAGGGGACAATCTAACAAATTCTGGGAGAGTCCGTGGTAGTGGTCCCTCCAGGGAAATATGGCAACTAGTTGCAGACATCACATAGTCTTTGAAATTCACTGCCTCAGCAATCCTTGGAAATAAAAGGGACATTATTACAAAACGGCAAAGGAGGGCATTCAGCTAGAAAATGGGTTTGAAACAATATTAAACTTCAAATTATTGAGCCAGTGATCTTTTCAGATGAAATTTTCAATTCTATTATTGAATACTATTCTACTTAAGACTCTATTCTGACACCTATAGGGAATATTAAGAAAGATAAAATATATGGGGTTGGCTTGGTGGTATAGTGGTTAAATTCACGTGCTCTGCTTGGTGGCCCAGGGTTTGCTGATTCCGATCCTGGGCACACTGTTCATCAAGCCATGCTGTGGCAGCATCTCACATACAAGATAGAGGAAGACTGGCACAGATGTTAGCTCAGGGCCAAACTTCCTCACCAAAAAAGGAAAGGAAGAAAGGAAGGAAGGAAGGAAGAAAGAAAGTTACTGCACTGCCTAACTGAATTAAATTAAAATAAATTTTAATATATATATATATATATATATATATATACATAAATAATCTTTGGCCACAAATAACAGACAATCCAGTTGAGGTCCAGTAGCACGGCTCAAGAAGCTGTCAAATAACGAAAAGAGTCAAAACAATTGGGGATGGAACAACTCCTTACCCAGCGGTGTGCCCTCGGCAGGTTTGAACTTTAACTCCCTGATTATGAAACGGTGTGATGAACAGTAGTGCGGTGGTGTAGGGGAGAAAGAAATAAGTCTTTTTCCCTCTGCACATCTTAGCTGCGTGGCTGGGGCCCTGTGAATTAGACTGACCACACAGATTAACAATAAAACGCAAGCAGAAGTTTATGAACACGTGCGTCAGAGTGCTCAGCGATGACAACTCAATAGAGCAGGTAGTACCTGGGCTTACATAGCATCTTACCTAAAGGAACAGTATACTTTGAGAGAAGTGACAAGACAAAGGAAGGGGACTTTGAGTTTCCACGGTGGCAAGTTGCGGGAAGGTAAACGTCCAGGGGGACTAAAGGAAGAGACAGCCTGCTCAGTCAGCTCTGTTCTGCGGCTTCCTCTGGTGCTGTCTCTAGGCTGACGAGGCCTAGATTTGTCTCTGGTCATCAACTTCTGTTCTTCCTAGTAGAAAGCGGCAGGGAAGACACCTTCACAAATTTATGTCCTGCTTTGAGGCAAACAGGGGGAGGGCAGAGAGCTTTTTTGGTATCCGCTTCTTCAAAATTGCCTTCAGTTCAAAATAATTCATATGTCCAAGTGGCATATTTTGGGGTGACACATTTTACTACATTTCAGTGGACATCTGTTGTCTTGCTGCCCAGTATCCATTCACTCTTCTCCTGATAAAGGCCCCTCATTTCCCTCCAGGTGACCACTACCTTCCCCACTTGCAGCCCATGTAATTGAAGTTGACTCCATCCTCGGCTCAGAAGGAAACCCTGCTATCCAGGCCTGAATCAGTCACTGTACTGCATTCCTCAGGCCACGGTGATTGTTCAGGGATGAGCACATGATCCAGTAAAATCCAGGAAGGTGCAAGAAGAGTAGAGTGGAGAATGCTTGTTCAAAGATTCTCACTTGTCTGCTAGATGTCAGCCATGAAGGATGAGGTCCTGGGAGTGACTTTCACAGGTGACGGGAGAGATTGACTGAGAAAGGAGCCCAACTGTGGAAGACAGCTGAGAGATTCTGCTGAGTGACAGCAACTGGATGCTGGATCAAGCTGTTCCTGAAGCTAGTATATCCATGGACCTTTCAAAGTACATGTGCCAAAAATAAATCTGCTTTTGCTTAAGACATTTTAGGTTGAGTTTTCTGTCATTTACAACTGAATCAAAATATCCTACCTGGTATGTAAAGTACTTGTCTGATGGAGGTTGATGAAGAACCGAGATGGCATTGACCTGTGCTATGGCAGGTGTTCAGTAAATGATTACTGAATGAGTTAGAACCTCACACACTGCACAACTGTCCCTGAGACCTGGAACCACTTGGCCCCACACAGGTTACTCGGCCGTCTGCTGGTTTCTCGCCTCATCTGGACCCCGCGTGCCTCCCAGCTCAGCTCTGCAAAGCACTGACTGAGACTTCTGCTCAGAGACAGATGTGGGCAAACCCTGCCCCTAGCTGTCATCCGACATTCGACAGAGCCCTGAGAGCTGAGTGCACCATATTTTCCCTCCTTCAACAACTGGTTTTCCCTAAACAACAGTGTCAAACATGGTGTTCAGGGACACCGTCCTGGTATGGGGGGGGGGGGGCATGCAGCACGCAGCCCTGCCCCAAACACGACATGAAGTCCTGCAGGCAGGGACATCCCACCAGGAGAACAACTGGGGTCTCCCGGGCCGCTCCGTCACCAGGAGACTGACTGCCGGGGCCGGAGTAGAAGCCGGTCCCGAAGACAAAGCCTCTACTCCAGCCTCAGGCCACCAGAGAAGGGGCAGCAGAGATGGCCAGGGCCGTTTAAGAGACACCACAGGAGTCCCTTAGGATTCAGTGTGGCAGAGAGCAGCCGTCCTCAGCGCCTCCTCCTCCCCTCCGCCACCGCACACGGCGCTCCCTGTCGGGAGAAGGGGCCCTGGACGGCGATGGTGACCCAGGCGGGCTGCAGAGGAGCCCAGCACCACGGATCGTCCCGAACAGCAGCCACAGAAACGCTGACAACCAACGTGCTCCCGAATCACGCCGGCCGGAGGCAACACACGCGTGAAAACAAGCTACTGCCACACTCCTCTCAAGTGCACCGAACGGGCAGCACGCACTGTGCTCATCCTGGGCCGGGGTCTGTCCTCGCGGACACGGACTGCGAGGTGACCTCAGAGAGGTCACCAGGCCAAAGGGCTCCAGACCGTCCCCGCTTAGACAAGGGCCACTGCGGGGCCCCAGCTCCACTCCCACCTTGGAGGCTGCGCGTTGAGAGGGCGGCCTCAGAGGCTGGACGGAGCCAGGACCCCTGAGCCGCCGCGCGGAGGGCACCCGGCCGGCCTCAGACTTGGCACCAGCGAGAGGTAACCGCCCGCGCTACCGCAGTGACAAGGGGACCGAGTCGGCACGCGCGAAACCCCAGGTGCTCCCTGTACTGAGTCCCGGGCTCCGGCGCACGCCAGTCGGGGACGCTCTCCTCAGGACCGGCACCAGGTGCCTCAGCCGGCCGTCCACCCTCCTGGGCAGCCCCTCCGTCTGGACGTCCGCCCACCCCCACTCTGGGCTCAAGGAGAACACGCTCCCCGGCTCCGGCCTGTCCTCGTGTCCCCCCTCCCCCCCCCCCCCCGAGTCTCCTGCTGGCTCCGGCCTGTCCCCGTGGCTCCCCCACCCCGAGTCTCCTGCTGGCTCCGGCCTGTCCCTGTGGCACCCGCCCTCCCCACCCTAGTCTTCCCGGCCTCCATCATGCGCAGCTCAGCATGGGTGGTGTGCTCAGCCACACTGCCCACCCGACCTCCACAGGTCAGGGGCGAGGCAGACTCTCAGTCAGCAAAGAGCCACGGGGGGGAGGGGGCGGGGGGGTTCTCACAGCGCACACACACCTACTCCTGAGGCAATACAGTGATTTCTGGAACATTCCTTCCAGTCAACACCTGGCTCCGGAAGCACTTCCTTGGGAGAGCCTGGAAGTGCACAGACAAGCAGCCTTGGCCCCGCCCATAGCTCCTTAAGATTGGCTGAGCCATCCTGCCAATCCTTTGCTCTTGGCCAATGATTGGTCTGGAGTGGTCATGTGACGAGCTGTGGCCAATGAAGGGTGAGAGGCAATCTGCGTGGGGAACCGTGGAAGCTTTTCCTCAGTAAGGCGGTGAGCGGCGTGCCCGTCTTGTCTTTCCCGGAAGTGGTCCCACAGGCGCTGCGCCCGCTTCCGGCTGCGGCCCTTTGGAATCAGAGTGGGAGGGAGGAATCCCAACGTCCGGGGTTTGCCGGGCGCTGAGGCGTCTCCCGGGACGGGGACTGTCCGTGCTGAAGCGGAATGTCCCTGACAAAGCGGAGGAGCTGGTCCCGGCCGGACCCTGCCCCACCGAGGCCCGGCCGCCCGTCCGCGGGGGTCGCCTGCTCTGGGGTCCTTGTGATGAGAAGGAAGCAGATGTCCCGTGTGAGCCTGGGCTGGCGGCGCCGTGTGTCCTGTTAACTTGCAGTCAAGGGCAGCTGAGAGAGACTTGGCTCTTGTAGTTGTCCGCATGCCGCAGATGGGGAAACTGAGGCTTCCAGAGGTGGATAACCTGCCCAAGGCCGCAGAGCTGGGGCCAAACCCGGGTTTGTCTGACTCCGGAATCCCTGCGCTCCCTCGTACATCCCCTATGGCGCTTTTCAGACTGTGGGCTGTGTTTACCCTCTGAAGCGACCCTCTTGAAATCTGTAAGTGCTTCTTGGTCACCCTGGATCCCCGGCACCTAGATGTTCTGTGAGTGAATGAATGACATCTGAGGAGTCTAACTCTTCTTTTCCGTTATGCGGGAAAGCTAAGGGGAACCTCCCACCGCTTCAGGACCTATTGAACACGTGGTTTGTGTTGTGTTTCTTTGGATCTTCTTCAGCAAGGAAAATAAGGAAGAGGAAATCCTTGGGAAGTGCTTACTTATGTAAGCAGACGCTTCTGTGATCTTTACTCACAGGGACCCATTTAATTATCAACAACCACATGAAGTTTGGGGTTCAAATACATCTAGACCGGTTCAGAAAAGGTACAGTGTGTGTGCTCTTCAGGACATATAAATGTTAATAGAGTTCTCCTGACTCTACCAAAGAGTCAGTGTCACCTTTACCAAGTGCAGAGGGCCCACGGGGTTCAGTAATGGCGCCTTCCTGAAACACCGCACCATGCGATGGATGGTCCACGTTGCTGAGCCCAGAGATGTCCTCAGACAGAGGTTTGCTGTGACAGCTACTAGAACCGGAAACAACGGCACATCTTTCCAAGGTTACTGAAACTGTAAACTATCAGAAAGGTGGATTTATTTGAGGCTTTCAGTCACACAAATACTAATGACATCTTGGTCTCAAAGTGACAGCTCTCTGAATCCCAGGCGATAAAATGCAGTAGATTGATATTTTCTTCTTCTACAGGACACTCTCTTTAGTTCTTCTGTCACTTCAGTGAAAGGAATGAATTCCATTTTTCTCAGTGGAAGCTAGAAGATGGACGTATCAAAGACTGTGGTGAACACGTGTTTTTTGCCTGCACAGGATCTATTCCCTCTTTGAGGCCAGCATGTCTGATCATCCTTTGGGGAGTCCGCTCCACTCTGTGTGCTTTGGCTGAGCCTGACCCCACTGCCATTTCAGGGAAGTGGCTTGTGAGCCGAGCTTAAGCCCATCAGCATATTCTACACTTCTCCCTACCCCTATCTTTCCAGTCATAGTGATTGGCTCGTGGTAGACATAGGGACCACCTTGGCCAATAAAAGTCAGGCCTCAGCCCTTTTTAGCAGCTGTTAGAAAAGAGAAACTCTCTTTCTGTTGGAGTTGCTGAGAGGGGAAGGTGTAACCCTGGAGAACCTCGCAGGCATCTCACCTCCACAAGGGGGAGTACTCACCTGACAAGGCAGCAGACAGGAAGGAAGGAGGGGTAAAGAAAGCAAGAATTCCTTGGTAATGTCCGTGGAGCCCCTGGATCGAATCATCTCTAAAGCAACTGCTCCTCTACTCCTCTCTTACCTAAGTCCTTTTTGAGATGGATTTTCCATCACTTGAAATCACGAGTTGTGACTCCATGTCAAGTGAAGGATCCAAGGGCAGAACCTGAATAAGGGCAGGCTGAGGTCTGGAGCCCAGACCCTTCACCTCCTCACCCGGAACTTCCCCTGTTGTTCTGGAGGCACTACGGTAGACCTTTAGGCAGATTATTGCTTGTGGAAATTAAGAAACAATATCAGCTTTGTAAAAAAAGAACATGCATTTGCTGACAAAAGTAAAATGGAACTGTAGGAGCAAAGGGCATGCGTTAACAGACCAACAAACACTCCTTGAGCTGTATGGGGCCTCTGCCTGATTCACATTGTCCCGTTTTATTTTCATAGGCCCTATGGACTGGACTCCCTTATTGATGGGGGAACTTACACCTGGAGAAGTGAAAAGTGTCTTCGCAAGTCCCAAGGCTTGTCCTGGCAAGAGGAGGATTTGAGACTAGGTTCACCTCGTCGCAGGCCCCAGCTCTGAACAACTGCTCTGTGCTGAGCAGGAAGTGGGCATCCTCAGGGCTCTCCAAAGGCCCTTCAGAGAGTCAGGCATGCAGGAGGTGTGTGGTAAAATTCTTGGTCAAATTTGTTGGTCAAATGCACTGAACCCAGAATATTTGCTACCCCAAACTTTCTGTAATCATCTGCCATGTACACCTCGAAACCCCATAATGGTCAGCGGGAGAATATCAATCTCACTGTCTCTGCTGAGCTGGTGATCCCTCCATCTTAGGGAACAGGCATTCTGGGAAATGTACCTCTAAGGTTCATGAGATCACATCTCAGGCTGCAACACTGACTGCTGTCTCAGGGGAGTGGGGAGAAGAGGAGAGCTGGGAAGGGGAGGTGGATATGAAAGTGCCACCTAGAAGCAGATGTCACACCCGGCCCACAGCCCTCACCCTCTCACTGACCGATGGCCGCTGTGAGGTACATTGCTGTCTCCTCTGGAGTCGGAGCCCATTCCCAGATGATGAACTCATCGAAATCTCTGTTCTCATAGCACTTGGTTGGGTCCTGCTCAGACCCTATCACGAGGTTGACATCTGTGTCCCCGTAGGCATGAGACACTTTGCCCCTTGGGTTGAAGGTGCTCAGGGTTCCATTGACATAGACTCTCAAACACTCCTTGGACTTCTGTGTAAACAGGACGTGAGTCCATTAGGCGCCTGGGAAAGAGCAGAGGTCTCCACTCTGATGATGCGAATGAGCTCTGCATGCACTTTTGTTTCTGCTTATTAAGCATGTCCCTCTTTCTTAAGATGACTGGTCACTGCTAACCTTGGTGGGTCCTAATATAGGTCATCATATAGTTCTGACTTTCCTCCATCCTTTGGGCACAGGAAAGAAATTGCACTTTACTGACATCCCACGGTCTGTAAGAGCAGTTCAAAGAGAATTCTGGCGATTTTAACACAGAGGCACAAATTCAAATGCCTGCAAGCAAAGGTGATGCTCAAAATCTTTGACAGCTGGCACAGCACACACACGGACAAATCAGACTGCGTTCAACATGCGCATATTGCAGTGCTGGGAGCTGGGGCCACAGGGACCTGAGGAAGGTAGATACCAGGATGTGGTTTCCATGGTGATGGTGATGCTGAAGAGCCTTGACTGACAGGAGGGGCAGCCAGGACTCAGCCCAACATGAGGGAAGAATTAACTCTGCAGACCAGGCTAATTCGCAAAAGAAGCTAAAAATTCATGATTCTTAGGTGAAATTTCCTAATTTGTTGTGTTCAACACTATTTTAAAAAATAGCACTGCACAGGCTGACACAGTGCAGGACACTGGAACGCATCTCCAAATGGTTTTAGCCCCAGACCAGTGATACTGACTTCTGCTCTATGTGTTGTATGTGCTGTTCACCAGCGTGGTGGTGCCAGGTAAGGCAAGACTGAAGGTCGAGCAGACACGCTCCAGAGGGGAGATTCAAACCCGGCGATCCGGCTCCAGAGTGTGCTTTTTAACTGCTAAGCAGTGCTGCCTCTGTAACGTGTGCTGGGTTACAATTACACCCCTTACACATCCAAAGATGGCATCTCCTGCTGGAGGAAACATTGCAGCATTTCACCTGCACCCCTCAGCCTTGCTTTCAAGCATGATGGTCCCTCCCTCAAAGCCCCCTGAAACACCCCTCAGTCCCCAGTCTCCTCCCCCTGCTCCACAGCTTCCACTCCTTCACCAGCCTCCCGGCCGGCCTCCTGCCCTCATCTCTGACCTCAGGCCCGGCAGCGGACCTGGCCCCTCCTTCACTGAGAGAACAGAGTCCAGCAGACAGATCTCCAACAGCTCCTCCCCTCCCCTAGTCACTGCGTCGGGGCCTGTCCAGTCCTGCTCGCTAAGGCTTCTCAGTCCGCTGGGGTGGCCTGCCCTTCCAATGAGCAACTCTCCTCTCCGCCAGCTTTTCCTTTCAGGTGTCAACACTCTCGAGGCTCTCGCATTAGTACTCATACTAATAGCAGCCATAATGAGGACGAAAGCTCCCTGGCAGGCCCCATGTTTGCCTCACCTCTTCACTTCTTCGCTGTCCAGTTCTTCCAAGGAGTGTGTCCCCATGCTGTTCCCACTTTGTCGCCTCCTCTTCCTTTCTTTTCCCATTGAAGTCCAGTCTTTGCCTCACTATGCCTCCAGGACTGCTCTGAGCACAATCACCGGGGACTGCTGGTCCTAAATCCCACAGGAATTTTCAGTCTGGACCACGTGGTTCCCCGGCCAGGAACCCGCCTGTCATCCCATCTAACACCAAGTCCTGTGGGCCCACCGGCTCGTGTTCCTCACTCTGCCCTCTTCTCTCCATCCCTTCTGCCACCAGCTTGGTGGGAGCCAGCACCACCCGGTCTGACCTGGGTCATTGCAACAGCCTCAGTTTGGTGCTTTTCCAACATCCACATGCTCATGAATCACAGGGAGCTTGTGCCGTGCAGGTTCTGATTCAGTACTTCTGGGGGCTGTCCAGGGGCTATATTTCTAATCACTTCCCGATGAGACCAATGCTGCTGGTCCAGGGGCTGCGTGTTGGGTAGCCAGATCCTGACCTGTCTCCTTGCCCACAGCGTCAGCCATCTGCCATGGCAGTCGGAAAGGTCTTCTCACACTCAAACTGGGTCATAGTCTACCGCCACGTAGAACCCGCCATGCTTCCCACAGCCCACAGGGGCATCTTCACTGGTGTATCTCATGGCCCTCCCCACCTCAAAAATGCTGGTTTATAATTAGTCGTGCCATTCTGCAAATGTGCCCTGCTCTGTCCCGGAACTCCTCCATGCTGTTTCCTTGGCTTAGAACTTCTCTCCTTCCCTCCCTCTGGCAATCCCTCTGTACCCTTTTAGGCATCAGCTGATCTCACCTCCTGTGGGAAACCTCTACTGAACATTTGGAAGGTTAGGACCCCCCCATTTCTGTCCATCATGGCACTCATCACATAGCATTGCAGGGGTTTTATGTCTTGTCTTTCCCTCTGAATAGACTGTGAGCCCCTTAAGTGCCAGTGCCGACCCAGAACACTGCCAGGAGCAGGGGGTCCTGCAGTGGTTTTGTTAAATGGGGAATGAGAAGAGAGTTGACACCCTGGCGGGGCGTTGCCCATCCTGGCCTTCATTCTTCCTTTTGGCCAAACAGCCAATGTGTAGCTCTGGGGCCAGATTCAGTCTTTCCCTGAGAGACATGCACATGGCAGAAAAGAAAAGGGCCTCTTTCCTCTAATTAGTTCACAGAGGCAGGAGTTTCTCCTACAACTGTGCCTGCAGGTTTCAGCTCGACAGCTCAGAGCAATATCCGTGATTGCAATTGAGCTGAGTGTAATAAATCACCTCATTTCAGACTGGTCACACTTAATCCCACTAAGCTTATAATAAGAGAGTGGGTCATTATGAAGTCTTTCAGATGAAAGGATATTTGACACACATAAAGCCTCTGTGTTCTCAGTCATGTTTGTGTCGCAGTCCGTCAAGTGTTTTCTGAGCTCCTACTATGTGCTGGGGGGATAGCAGTAAGCAAAACAGATGATGTGGTTTGATTTTGTGGTGTCCACGGACTAGGCGGGTGGGAGAGAAAGCCATCAGAGTCCCTGATGCCCCCTACACCCCATCATCCACCCCGCTGGGGTTGGTGCTGCCACAGGAAAGCTGCTGCTCCAAGACCCCGTCACCCACCTAAGTCTGGAATCCTCCATCAATTGCCTCATCTCCTGCCCTGCAGAAAACGTGCACCACAGAGATCAAGTTTGTCTCAGGGCCCCAGTGAAGGGAGTACGCGGCGGGCCCTTCAGGGCTTGTGGTGGTGGCAGTAGTGGGAGGGGCCTGTAGTTCACATGTGACAGAAGTACTCCAAAATTTCTATCTGCCTAAACCTTGGACTCTCTGTTAGGGTTATACTGTGCAGATTACCACAGATTTAGCAGCATAAACAACACACATCTATAATCTCACGGTTTCCACAGCTCTGGTCCTGGCACAGTGTCACTGCCCTCTGCTCCAAGTCTCACAGGCTGAAATGAAGGTGCTTTCGGCCCTTGTTCTCATCTGGAGACTGGACCAGGGAAGGAGCCTCTTACAAGCCCCCTCTGGCTGGCAGAATTCATCTCCTTGTAGCTGTAGAATTCACGGCCTCTCGCTTCTTCGTAACCAGCAATGGAGAGAGAGACTGTTGCTTTGAGACTCTGACTTAGGGAAGGCCTGGACCTTCCTTTTTTTTTTTTTTTTTTAACAACTATCATGTTTTTATCTCTCCAGGTTTTGTGGCTTGCCTGGGCTCAGCTAGGTGATCCTCACTCGAGATCTCTCAGGCAGTTGTAGTCAGACAGCAGCTGGAGTGAGAGCCATCCTGCAGGCTTCCTCAGGATCCTGTCTGAAGGACAGGAGTGTTGGAGTGTTGGCTGGGACACCTGCATGCGAGCTGTCCTGTGCCCTGATTTCTGCATGGCACGGAGGCTCAGTTCCGGGAGCGAGTTGGACTCTTTTTTTTAAAGAGCTCACCTGATTAGACCAAGCCTACCCAGGGTAACCTCCATTTTGATGAATTCGCAGTCAACTGATTAGCAACCTTAATCGTATCTGAAAAATCCCCTCTTCGCCAGAAACCCTAACCTAATCCCAGGAGTGAAATTCTGTCATATTCACAGGTCTTTCTCCCACTCAAGGATAAGGGTACCAAACAGAGTGTGTACACTAGGGGGTGGGAATCTTGGGACCGTCTTCGAATTCTGCCTAGCACAGATTGGGTCCTTCACAGCATTCCAGGGAAGTTTAGACGTCTCAACCTCATTAATCAGACACCATTGAGTCCAGATTTCAGTCAACCAATCAAGAAAAGGGCTAGAGCCACTTCCTGTGACAGGAAAGATCCTGCCTCTCCCATTCTCTGCTTTCTCTGAACCTGCCTTCCTGCGATGGGAGCTGGTGGGGAGGACTAGAGTCCAGGATCCTTCACCCACCCCTTCTCTGTGCCTGAAGCTCTTGCAGTGCTGTGTCCATAACAGTCCTGTGCCTTCCCGCTGTGCCTCTGCACTCAGAAATAGCCAGCTCCATGGGGATCCAACATAGCTCATTGTGCAAGTTTTTGAGAAAAGAATTCCCACTGAGATTCAGAGAAGAAAATTTTTCCAAATGTCTCAGATGCATTTAAGAATTCCTTTCATGCCATTCAAAATGACATTCTGTCTGGGCCAAATAGCCTGCTGCCCATGAAGAAAAATTAAATTTTAAACATGAACTTTAGAGTTAGGTAATGATGGCAGGTGAGTCATGGAATCCACACGCAGAGCTTCACGTTCTCGTCAATCCACCGCAGAATAATTGCTTCTGTTGGAGAAGCAGCTTAGATTTAACCGTCAACTCAGCTCTCCCCGGGGCCCTGGGAGGAACTCAGAAGCAGCTCTGTGATTAGAATTTTAAGGAACTTTGCTCCCTTTGCTTTGGGCATCTTCAGTACAAAGAAGAAAACTAATCTGATGGAAGGAGAAATGAGCACCGTCTTCAGAACCCACTTTAGTTTTTAACTTGGGTTAGGTGTCTAATGGTAATCCATCCAAAATGAAAGTAAGAGAGAGTGGTGTTCCCTGCGTCTCAAAAAATCCAGAAGCCACAAAAGAAAATATTCTTATGGTTGAGGACCAAGAACCTTTATGCTGAAGCCTATTTGAGTTGGGGGTTTTGTCATGGCAGCTCTTCCAGTTGCCTTTAACTCTCTGGAGGAGATGAGTCCTTCTCCCCACTCCAGCCAACCTGCACTGCGCACTGCACGCTGCACTCCTGGCTCCAATCAGCCCATGCTAAACGCAGCGCTCCCTAAGGTAGCCGGCCCACACTGCACTCTGCTGCGCTCCCTAACCCAGCCAGCCCACTCTGCAGGCTGCACTCCCTAATCCAGCCAGCCCACGTGGCACTCCCTCATCCAGCCAGCCCACAGTGCACGCGCACGCTGTGCTCCCTATCCAAGCAGACCAGCTGTATCTTGGCTTCCTCCCCGTCTCCATCTTATGATTTCTAGAGAAGTGAATCCTCAGAAACAAGAAAGCAGATTTGCAGCACCACTAACAATATAAAAACCCTTGACTCCAAACAAACATTCTTACTTCTCTTTGCCCATCCCTGACCCCGCAGCCCCCACGAGATTTTTTTAAGTCTCAAAAGTATAAAACAAAAACAAAAAAATCACCATAATCTCCAGGGTTGTTTTAAATTTTTTTCCATTATTTTCTTGGAGCTTTGAATATCTAATGTTTTCCACCTTTTTCCCTAAGGATTTCCCCCAGGGTTTCAGGGCAGAAGTGTATAAACAGCTGTGATGGGTCTTTCCTGCTGGAGAAGCACTTTCAGAGCCCTCCTCACATGAGGTCTGATTCGGATCAGGCACAGACGGATGGCTCTGTGCTGGATCACAGCATCACAGCGCCTGGTGGAGGGACACTTGGCACTTTCTGTGACCACAGAACACTGCAGTGGAGCTGGGTCCTTGTGCCCTCATTCACTAATTGCATAAATTCACCAACTTTTTAAAACTACTTCCCCCCTCAGCAAATCATTCCCAGTCATCATCTCACGGGCGAACGTAGTATTCTATCCCGGTTTCACTCTGGGTACCATTCGTGGGCTCGCAATCTCAGTGGACTCATGAGGACACTTTCTGGATTGGACGCTACCTGAGCGTGGGTGCTCTGTGGGAGGGACGAGGAAGAGGAGTGCTTATTTGCACAGTCCACTGTCAGAGGTTCATGCACCGTCCTGTGTCTTTACTGTTTTGAACTTCTAGTTCTTCTTTCATTTTCAGACACGTCAGTGAGTCAGCTGAAGTAAAATTAGCTGTGCCCTGAGATTTCTTCCAATTTTAAGAATCTGTCATAATGTTTGATATTAAACAGCCTTGTGGACAACCATGATGGGTGGGGAGGTGCTTGTGAACTATAAAAGCACAAACGAATGCAGGAGATTAGCAATTCAGCCCTCATCGTGCCTTTAACATAGCTTGTGGTGTTCCGTCATAGTTTTCAGTGTACGCCCCGTACAGGAACCATCGGATCTTTGCACACACGGCTGGTCGAATGCTGACATCCACTGATCACACGGGACTGGAGATGGTCTTCGAGGGTCTCCAGCCACTTGTAGAAGCATCTTCTCCTGCCTCATCCGCATGCTTCTCCAAGTTGGCTCCTCTCCTTTAGGTGTGTAGGCTACAGATTCCAGTCGTAAATGACGAATCACTGTCACATAGGGCAGTCTGCAGCAGACACCATGTGAAGGTGTCATGAACTTCCCAGCTGTCACGCACTGTGTTTTGTCTTTTTGAGGGGAGAGAGGCTGGTTGTCATTCGTGCTGCCCTGGACTACCAGTTCTTTATGATTTCCCCCAACATCAGTAGCTTGTTTTGTTGGTTTTTTCACTTTGCACAAGTCTCTATGGGATAATTTGTTGTGGCCTTTTCATATGCCCAGATGGCCTGACATTTTTGTTTTATCATAAAATTCAGTGGGTGGAAACTGTAGAGGGAGAAAGAATCTAACTATTAAATATGTTGAGCAAAGATCATTAAATTAGATAAATAAAAATTTGAAGGTTCTCAATTAATAGTGTAGCCGCCCCTGACATAGGAAGGGTTAATAATCACTGGAAAAAGCTTGCCAACAAACTGTGACCCGGAGGTGAGAAGGCCGGTTAGCCAATGATGGGTAAGACCCCCTGGGGGGGCAACCTAAGCCAGGCGGCGGCCGCCCGGGGGCACAGATGGAGAAACGATATCGATATCGGGAGCAAGAGGGACCGTTGCCTAAGAGACCTTGCCTGCTCTGAGATAAAAATATAGGAGCACAGCAACAACATGAAAATATCAAAACAGAGGCCAAGGGAGGGCTCCTTGAGAAATCACTAAGAATTCTTGGCATTCGCTAATTACTTCATCCAGAACACCTGTGTATGTTTAACAGATGTAAGCTATGTATATATTGAAACGCTGGTTATAATAAACTCAGAGTGGCCATCAGCCCTCTCCGCATCTATCCTGATGTGTACATTGGATTGCGATACCGACAAATAGCATCACAGTCCTAGTGTAGATTTTTTCCTGAATTCCTATCTGAAATGGGTTGGGTTGGTTCTAATTAAAATACTTTTGGGACTTTTATTTCCCTTCAGTTGTATACAATAATAGGTTTTGTTTTAATTGTTTTATTTGCATTTCATAGGGAATCAGTTCAATGGACAAATGAGGTAGAAATAAAAACAGATTAGAGACATTGGTTTCTGCCATGTGACCATGTTAAGCAATCCTGGGAATAAATACTTTTGCATTTATTTATTGTAGGATTAAACACATACTTTATATTTAACGTTTACTGCCTCGTTCTCTTTTCTGTGCTGTTTCTACATGACTTGTGATAAAATGCAATCCACGTGTGATTTATCTTCAGCCTCGTTTTGGATATTGCCTCCTGTATCAAACACTGTGTCACTACTGTTGCGTCTGACACAGAACAGGTGTCAGCTGATTCAGAAACGTTGTTAAGGCAAGTTCCATGGTGGGTAATGCAAATATTTTGCTTTGGGAACTTCTGCATTTAAAATCTTGGGATGTACTGAACAGGAGGTCCCCAGTCCAGTCTGGCGCGTGGCTTTGGGGGTTTTATCATGAATAAAAGCACGTTTCAACCACAGGCCTCCACAGGGAAGTCAGAACTGTCACAGTTCTCATTCAAACTGCAAAAAATGTTCTCAGTGCCATTGGACAGGTTGAGATAGACAGTTGCGATAGAAAAATCCAACAAGAAAATCACCATAACCAGCGTCCTTTTTGAGCAGGGTTAGCACAGCTAATTAGTACACCTGAAACCTAGTATTTGCTCTGTTGCCTCAAAAAGCGGAACCTGAAGTCAGGATTGGGGCAGGCGGCAGCCGAGCGTGTGAGAATCCTTGGAGCAGGCTGTGGGGTCCTGCGGGAGGGCGGTCCTGGGCTCCCCCAGCTAGGTGCGGACAGCACAGATCACCCTGGGGGAAGGAGCTGGTTACACTGGTGCCTGTGATCCTGGGAGACTCAGACAATGGGTCCATCACGGGAAGTGCTGGGGAACTCAATAGCAAAGTATTTCATCTTGGCCTTCAGACCCTGCGGTCAAATAAGGAACATTGGACAGAAACAGCTCTTGCTCCTCAGTGCCTGATGGGCAGCGGATGCGGGGTAAAAGGACAATTGCGTAACCTTGTCGATGGAGGCCCTTTCTGTCTCTGCCCAACATGTAAACTTCTGATGGTCAGTTTCAGAAAGTCACCATGTGCCTTGTGGGACCACAACGGGAAATTAATGTTCCCACTGTTTCTAAGGCTTGAAGACCACCCACGGGCAATGTTAGGATCTGGTCCATTGGAACGGGCTGATTTTAAGGAGTCAGAAACTCTGGTCACTCTGAGTGGTCTCAGATGCCAAGGGTCTATAACATGACCCCACCCTCCAGGGCAGTTGACTAGGCCTTTGGTGACACTTGACACAGCTGGCCTAACCAGAGCCCTTTCTCTGAGAATTTGGTCCTCGAGCCAAGAGGTTCTTTTCTCAGACTGAGCCTCTCTCTTAGATGGAGGAGACCTCAAGTCTTAGGGCCTCTGTGTGTGTGGTGGGGTGGGGTGGGGCGGGGTTCTTCTGCTTGCAGATGGAATTTCAGAGAAATCTGCTCAGCAGAGGAACACGAAGGATGCAGCCATGTAGAGGAAAGCAGAGGTGAGTTGGGACTTCTTTTCCTGAAACCCTCTATTTTATTGACTTTTCTGTCTTTAAACTTTCCTGGCTTTTACTCCTACGTCTCTGGACGCTCTTCTGGGTTCCCCTTGCCAGCTCTTCCTCCTCTTTCTTTAAACAATGTCTAAATGCAGATGTTCCTCGGGTCTCAACCCTGGGACCTCTGCTGTCACTCTGCACGTGCAGTCCCCCCTGTGGCCATGGCCCTCACGCAGATGGCTCACTGACACCTTCCCAGAGCTCATAATCTCACGCCCAGTGGACTGCTTGCATCTCCACCAGGCTGTCTCACAGGCATCATGGTGATGATGTATCAAGGACTTGGTGTGCACTGAGCTCTTTTCATGGGCCATCTCTAGGTTAATTGTCACTACCATCCAAGCCTGGGTCTTTAGCAACACCTTCATACAAACTTAGTTCCTCCAACTGAAACCTTGCTCCTACCTCCCTCACCTCTCTTTCTTCCAAATGTCTTCCCAGCTCGGGAATGCCACTGTCATCTAGCAACTTTCCCAGCACAGAAATCTTCGGTTCTCCCCTCATCTAGTCTAACATCACATGCTGTTGTGTCTACCTCTAAAATACTTCTCCAGTCTGTCCATCTCTTCCGCTTCCATTGTCTCCACCTGCCCAAGACACCATCGCCTCTCACTGGACAACAGCAGTTCCCAGGAGCCAGGCGGGCTCAGCACGGGGTTTAGTCCTCACCGTTGCCCCAGCCAGCAGCTCCTCTCCCGCGGGTACCCGGAGCTGCTGGTCTCAGTGACCTCCTCCACTGCCCACCTGCTCAGTGGACAAGCACGCTGCCTGAGCAGGAGGCGGGGCTGCACTTGTCTTCATCTCCCCGTGGACCTTACCGCATGCTCAGCTCAGAGGTCACCTGCTGCCACACGTCGGGATCATTGTCGCTTGTCTGACTCTCTCAGGATCACTTATCACATCGCTTTCTTCCCAGTGTGTGTCATTCACCAACGACAATTTCTGACAGCTTGCTTTATTCTCCCAACATATTTTTGTATTAAAGATCTTTATCTGAGTCTGAGATTGTGAAGTAAAAATTGAATTGTCTGATCTGTGGAAGAATTCGTGAGCTCCAGCATCCTCCTGCTGCAGGGACTCAGCGGCGGGCCTAATTTGACCCGGTGAGGACTGTCCTCAGATAAGCTTGTTAACAAGTCCCCCTCGGGGAGAGAGCTGTGGCTGGGTGACCACTGACACACTTAATCACACAATGGATGAGTCTCGGTGACTGAGCTGGTTTCTCCGAGCTGCCGAAGCCTTTCTGGGCTCCTGAGGAGCAAGGGGCTGTGCTTCGCGACTGTCACCAGGTTGTCCTTCTCAGAAGATAATTTAGCCTCGTACAGTCAGCCTTGAACAGCCTGTCCTTAGGACAACAATCGTGTTAACGGGAAGAGCAGAAGAAGAAACCTGACCTGCTCACAGGGCAGGCAGATGACAGCCCAGGTGGGGATAGCACTGCGTAGGGAGAGTGGCCCCCACCCTGCTCCAGACCGTCAGCCTGGAGGGTCAGGTGCAGGTGCATCTTCAGGAAATCGGGGTGTGACGAGACCCCTTGATTGCTAAATGTTGTCAATGTGTTCCATTGGGGTCCATTTTATGACGACACTGTACACTGTGTGTACCTGTTCCTGTGATAGATTTCATAATTACCAGACTACAATAACCCCTTGGGGAGCCAGTGTTCTCCCAGGGCAGACCTGGAATGAAGCATCGACCCTGTCCCTTCTCCACTCACTCCGTGAATAACCCCCATGAAAAGGACTGAGGGCTGCACTTAAGTCAAAGGTTGACTGGAGTTCCCTTCTGAAATGACAGCATGAGGACACTCCCCACCAAAACTGGTGAAGAGTTGTGTGTGTAAAAACACACCATTGAAAGTCTCTGGAAATGGTCCTTAGATCAAACAATAAATGAAGAAACATCCATTAGAGGAATCTATAGACATTCGTAAGAAATGTGAGAGTCTGTGATGTTTGAACCAAGACTGCTTCCCTCTGCCCTCCTCGCATCTCAGAGGACTGCACTCCAAATACTGCAGCCAAGAACACGGGGCTCCCCTCCCCACAGCACACAGACAGAGGACTTTCCTCCCGGGAGGAGTGGCCCTCAGATTTCTCATCCTGCCATCAGCTCCCTGTTTCTGAGGCTGAGTTCTGAGTGAGTGTCGCAGAGAGTCGGGGCTTCCTCCTCCCAGTCCTGGTTGTGGAATGGGGGCCCTCTGTGGGTGAGAATGAGGAGGCCCTGATGGACTGCCCGACCCGACTGGGAGCAGTGCTTTCCCACCAGCAGAGGCAAGCCAAGGAGGGCCGCTCCTGCCCCCTCGTTCCACCAGCGCTCACTGCTAAAGCAGGGGTGCCGTGCAGAGAGAAGCTTGCTGTCGCCCTGACATCCAGTACCAGAGCTGAGGTGCAGAGATGCTGCCGGGGAGAGGGAAGAGGGGTTCCAAATTCCTTTTGAAAGGAAGTGGCAGAGCATGGGGAAGTGGAAGCCCAGGGAGCTCTCAGGAACAGTGGAGGTTGTGGCGACAGGTGACTGGGTAGAGATTGGTGGCTTCCTGGAGAGGGCAGCTGAACTGTGGGCTGGCTGTTTGCTGGCTGGGGTGTGGCCATCTCTCAGAAGGGGACTGTCATGCTGGGCTGGCAGGAGACCCCAAGGTACCTGCCACAGGGGTGAGCACCCTGCACACAGTAACTGGGTTGAGGCTGTGCAAGGACAATAGTGCCTGGTGCCCAGGTGTGTACAACAAAGATGTGAAATCGCGAAGGAGGGAGGGGAGGGATGTCCTGCTAGAAAGCAATCAAGATGCTATCTCTTCAGTTTTACTCATTAAAACATAGTGCTGGGATTCAGTTCCTCTGTGGCCAATAGAAGTGTTGGTGTCCTGGGTTGTCTAGGTGTTTGGCGTCTAAATGAGCTTCTGTTTTCTGCATGTCTGGATGTGTGGGGCTGAGCAAAACAGAGGCCCAGAGTCTGTTTATTCAGTTTACCCTGACTGCTCCTCACATTGTCTGGGCATAGGATGCCCAGTGGGCAGTGGAGTGGGGGCAGGGCTGTCCAGTGGGCCAGGGGGTAGAAGGGGTCTTCCAGATCCTAGTCAGGAGGCTTTGCAGTCTGGGCCCAGGGTATGTAGGGAGAAGTCCAGCCTGCATTCAGCGCTTGGACAGGGGCTCTGATACGGGCCAAGCCCACCAAGGGCCCTTTGTGCCAACTCATCAGCCCAGCAGGGGGTGCGTATTACTTCTGCCCCAAATGGCCCCAGATGGGCTGGAGGTGGCAGGTCCCCTGTGCCCTGGCTCTGCTGTTCTGCAGGCCCCTGTCCTCCTCTGTGTTGTCTACCCTGTGGCTGTGTCACCTGACTCATGTATTGCATTTCTGCACATGACTCCCACATGTTCCCTGCCCTGTGCCCAACAAGTGGTCCACCAGCCCTAGAGGAAACCCAGAGCGTGTGTTCCTGAGCCAGATAAGGGTGAGCCTGAGGTCCTGTCGGGACCCAGGCCATCCTCTGAGGTGGGGTCCCCCTACCCGTTTCTACTCCATCCTGCTGGGCTGATGTCAGGGCCACCCTGCCTCTTCTCTTCCCTCCCCTGCTGTGGAAAGCAGGCTGGCTCCCTCCTGCCTCCTGCCTGAGTCTTGAATTATGATATTTTCCAAAATTAAATTACTTTGCCATAGGCTCTTCACTTAAAATGCAATTTCTCTAATTGCTCATTTTGGGATCTGATCTGATATTCCCCTAACAGGGGCTTGTGGCTAAGGCGTTAGCAGAAATTAAATATCTATATCTTTAGATCCTGTCTCCAAACACACACACACACACACACATACATGCACACACACAGGCACACGCTCACACACCACATGTTGTGCTCTTCCTGCCAGGCTCCAGTCCCCCTTTCTCATTAGTTTCCTACTGGCAGAATCGTTTAGGTTTCCCTCTTTATTGCCTGGACTCTGTGGAACCACACCTGTCTGAGGGAGAACATTCTCATTACGTGCAGGGCCATGGGGCTCATGGTGCTAATAACACAAATCCAAGGTCACACACACACCCTCATGCCACAGGGCGGGCATGTGACATCTGAGAGGGAGCCCTCCTGTGGACTGTGGCCTGGAGACCACGTGCCAGTCTCAAGGGGCAGCTGCTCCAGTCTCCAGCTGATGGTTGCCACATGGGAAGGCATATGACAGTGTCGCCAAATGTCCCAACATGTCGAGAGACTCCAGAAAGCCACATTGTCAGTGAGACCTCCTGGTTAACAAACTGGACTCTGCGCCAGTGTCTCTCCTCCCTCATTGCCCTCCATCCCTCTGTGACCTCTGCCCAGAGATGGCTAGGGGTGCACTGTGACACCGAGGCTGACTGCGTGCACTGTGACACTGAGGCTGACTGCGTGCACTGTGACACCTGAGGCTGACTGCGTGCACTGTGACACCGAGGCTGACTGCGTGCACTGTGACACCTGAGGCTGACTGCGTGCACTGTGACACCGAGGCTGACTGCGTGCACTGTGACACCGAGGCTGACTGCGTGCACTGTGACACCTGAGGCTGACTGCGTGCACTGTGACACCGAGGCTGACTGCGTGCACTGTGACACCGAGGCTGACTGCGTGCACTGTGACTCCCAGGTGTCCTTCCCTCTACTTGCCCTTGGGTTTGTCTGATGACGGCACCAGCAGACAATAAGTGGCTGATCCGGGGTCAGATGTGCATTGAAGTCGTCAGCGTGTGGTACTGACGGAAGCTGTGGGTGTGACTGAGGCCTCTCAGGAGGGACTGGGCAGTGAGGGGACAATAGGCACTGAACACTGGGGAGAGCAGCGTGGCTCCTCCCAGATCGTCCCCAGGCCTGAGGCTGCAGGGCCTCCAGGCATGTGACCCGTGCAGGCTCTGCCCAGAGATGTGACATGCTCATACCCATGCAGGGCACAGCGGCTCCTGGAGTTGAAGGCGCTGTGGACACCTGAGTGAGACCGGTTAGAAATGCCTGCCCTGCCTGGATCATGCCACCACATCAAGTGTGACCCTGAACCTGATCATCTCCGTTCTCCCTGGGGTGTTGTCCCCTGGGTCCTTGTCACCAGCAGCATCAGCCTTGCCGGGGCTCATTGGAATACAGAACCTCAGGCTGGCCCCTGGACCTACTGGATCAGAACCTGCATTCTGAAAAGGTCCTGGTGAGTCACAGGCAGAGGAAAGCCTCAGGAGCACTCCCTGCGTGCATCACAGAAGCCCCGCTCACCCTGAGGCCTCGGTGTGGGCTGTGGTGCCCACAGCTCCTGCTCTCTAGGAACCAATTAGAACTCCTGGTCAAAGATGTGGAAGGAACGGACTCTTCCTCCAGAATCCCCGTGAGAGAGACAAGGAATGGGCATTAAACCAAGCTAAGGGGAGGGGGCCGTAACGAGGCTCTGGGAGCTCCTGGGAAACGGTGACCAGTGACCAGCTCAGTGAGGCTAGGACCCTCGCTGGCGAGATGGGAGGAGTTTTCCTCTTGAAGAATCTGGCCAGGCTGTGAAAGAAGCCCAATGGACATGGACATGAGGGGTTTCCCAAGAGAATGCCCTAACAAGGGTGCATCACAGAGGGCACATGGGACCTGAGCACGGAGCTTCCAACAAGCTTTTCCTTCCTGCGATTTGAAGTCAGCACCCCCAGACAGAGGAAAATACGGAACGTGACAGTAGCAGACATGGTCCTATGAAGAGAGAAGAAAATGTCAAAATCACAACTGTGAGCGTCCTCAAGGGGTGAAAGAGGACACTCCAGCAGATAACAAGGATAGGATGCTATTAAAAAGAGCATGAAAATGTGATTAAAAACACAGAAGTCATAAAAACTGTGGACTCGGAAGTAAGCAAATGTCCCCGAACAGAGAGCAGGAGAGGTGTGGTGTCCTCGATGCCCACAGCTCGGTTGTCCTCCGGGCTCTGCCTTCGCCACCATCTGCCATGTTGGTCTTCTCTGTCCCTGATGGACCTCTGGCTCTGTGGGCCCCTTCTGCTCAGATCACAGTGTGCAGTGCCCTCCAGGCGGTACCTCCCCCTCACCCTGGGGCCTCCTGTTCCCTGAACTCTTCCCTCCCACGTTAGAACCACTGTGTCCTTGGTGACAGCCCGGGGCTCTCAGATGTTTGGATCTAAGGGAAAAACTACTCCCTGGACCCTCCACAGGAAGGCTCCTCTTGGATAACAAAGAGAAGCTGCCGTGGCCGCGCCCAGTGCCAGGCTGGGGTCCAGGGCCTTTGGTCTGGGGAGTGCGGGGTCCACGGCTGGCCTCTCTGAGTCTCCTGGGAGAGACTGCCCGGTGGAATCTTGTGGCCAGTGTTGTTGGCCGGGCCTGCATGCTAAGCTGCCCAGCACCGGGGTGGGAATGTGGCTGCTGTGTGATTTCTGCAGAGCAAAGAAGTACAGAAACAGCCTCCGTGAATAATTTAGTGTAAGACCTCCAGTTAGCCACGGGGTTCCACCAGGATTCAAGTAAATTAAAGGCAATTTCCTCCAACTTTCATTCTCAAAGTTGTCCACAGGGAGGGGTCCACTGGCATTCAAATGCAGCAGCAGGAGGAGAGAGAGAGAAAGGGAGAAAAAGACAGAGAGGGAGGCAGAGAGGGACAGACATGGAGAGGAGAGAGAGGTGTTTTCCAGCTGCTTGCTCCTTCCACAATTTCTGGGTTCACCTGATCTGATTGTTGTGTGTTCCCCGTCTCCCCACCTAGCAAATCAGCAGACCTACTGACTGTCAAGGTTTTACTGAAAATGTCCTTGTGCCGGCAGCATCGCCCTGGTAGGCCAGTGAATGGAGCCAGTACACACCTCTCTTTCCCTGCCTGCTGTTGACGATCTCCTCCGCCCCCAGAGCCTGGAGGTAAGGCGCCTCGCCCGCACCAGCTCTTGCTCCAAAGCTGTTCATTGGGAGAAACGCTGAGTGTCAGCCCCCCAGCAGGCCCAGCCCCTGTCAGGTCTGCTCTGAGCGTCAGGGTGGACGGCACAGCGAGGGCGAGGCCCCTTTCCCATAAGGGAATCTGCCCACTCTTCTCTCTTTTCACCCAGGATCATGAGATGCATGGTTCACACCTGTGTTATGTGTGGGCTCTGTCCACCTGAGCCACCAGCTTCCCAATACCTGGGAAACAGAATTTGTGTTATCCTGTGTTATTCCACGGGTACACAACTGAAACCATGAGCATTCATTTCCAGAGGACGCCCCCCTCCCCGCAAGGCCCTCGGGGCTGCTGAACGTGCCTCAGGACCATGACTGGGGCTCTGTCAACTGAGCCACCCAGAGCAAACTCGAGATTCCTCCCCAGGCCCGTTTCCTCCTCATCTTGCCCATCGGAGAAGATCCACTCTGCTGCTCCAGGCAGACTTCTGGGCGTCCCTGGGACTCTGTCCAGCTGTGCATCCTTCCTCTCCTGGCCAGAACGCAGGTCCCTCAGGATGGCCCTGGCCCTGTGTCCACTGCCGTTCCTCCACGTCTGCCATGCTGCTTGGCACACGGTAGGCGCTCGGTGAGTGTTCGTCATGATTTAATAATCCCCCGGGTTACACACTCACCGTCTCCTCCTTTGGAATCCCATCGGCGGGGGGGCCTGAGGTTCAGCTTTGTCAGAGTCGCAGGGACGGGTGAGGCTGAGGGTGAGCATGAGCACCCTCCTCCAGGTGCTTGTCCTGGGCACCATCACCGAGGGGGTCCTTCCTCCCATTGGCTGCAATTCGCTGGGCCGTTTGTGCTGCTATGAATATTTGATGGGCCCAGCTGTGCAGGAGGGAGCCTAAAAGCCATCCATAATTCATCACGGGGCGTGCGCGTGAGGCAGCAGCGTGCGCCCTTCAGAACGGCCTCCTGCGCAGACGGCAGCCTCTCCAGGAGGAAAGGCCCCAGGGCTCCTCCTGCATCACGAGCTCATGGACCAGCAGCACGAAAGGCAATTCAGCGACCCTCTCGCTGAGGCCCTGGAAGCTTCTGGCAGCCACTAGATTCTCAGAGGTGGTCACTCACAGATGCCTGAGCTCTACCATGTCGGCCCAACCGCCCTTGTGCTGACCTTCGGCCTCCTCACTCCCTCTCCGCATGACCCTCTGAGGACCTTCTCTTCCCTGCAGGGCCCACATTGACACCACCCATGTCCCCACTAGGACGTGAAAGCCATGGGCATGGGGCCTGGCCGGGCTTATTAGCTGCTGGGTCCCCAGCACCCATGAAGGAATGAGTGAAGGAATGAAGGAGAGAATGAGTGAATGAGCGAACGAGTGCATTAGCTGCGCAAACACCAGCCCCTTCTAGAGCGCGGTTCTCACACTGTCGCAACCCCGCGAGTGACCCAGGAGCGTGTAGAAGGCAAAGGCCTGGGCCTCTCTCGCTCCTAGTTCTGACCGGGAGTCTGGGCAGGGTCCAGGCATCTGCGTTATGGACCAGGCCTTCCAGAGGCTTCCGACCTGAGTCAGGTGAGGTCCCCTCTGGTAGAAAGACGCTCTTCCAGGACAGCAGAGCGCGGAGCTGGAAGCCGTGTCCCTCTCGCCCCCTCCAGCCCGGGCTCCTGACAAACTGCTCAGACTGCAATGCAGGAGCCATTTCCCACTCTGCTCCCCTCTCTCTGCGCCACTCAGGGATCCCGAGAGGACCCAGATGAGGATGCGGCTCCAGCTGTCTTCCTTCTGCAAACCCCTGAGGATTCCTCTCCAGGGAGGATTTTGAGTGGGGCATGAGGAATATGCGTGTCTTCCAGGGAGAGGCTGTCTGAGACCACAAGCAGGGAGGGAGATCCGTGTTCAGAGAGGCTGTTTGTCACCAGTGGGGGTCGGCGTGGTCAGGACGGGCCGGCAGAGGACCTGCAGGACTGGACAGAGCGGACGGGTGTGGACAGCTCTCCTCCCCTCTGCTCAGGGTGCATCGTAGTGCAGGCCGGCGTCCCGGGTGTGCTGCTCTCGCCTGTGGCCGGAGGGGGTGGGTTTGTGGGCCTGGAGGAGCTGGCGGGAGGCCCCAGTCTGGGTGGGACGAGCCCGGCAGGGCAAGACCAGAGTGGGTGGAGTTGGGGACTGGAGGGCTCCCTGCATCCAGCCCTCTGCGTGCTCTCTGCCGGCATCGGGGTGCACAAGCCCACCAGCTCCCCAGACACACAGGAGCACGCGTGTACACACTCAGACACACACACAGACACACAGGAGCACGCATATACACACACAGGCACACATACAGACACACAGGAGCACATGCACACAACCATACACACAGGAGCACATGTGTGCATGTACGCACACACACTACAAAGACACAGGGGCACATGCATACACATACACACACATTCAGCAGCACATTTGTCCACATGTGCATGGGAGCATGCGTGCACACACAGGAGTACATGTGCATGCACACACAGGAGCTTGTGTGTACACACACAGGAGCACAGGTATGTGCACACACGCGGGAGAACACACACACACAGTGCTGGAACACCATCACCAGTGTGCTGTCTGCTCCCCCCCGTTGGAAGGCGCTGCCCGAGTTGTCCCACACCTCCCCCATCAGCACACTTCGAGAAGCGGGTCCTGACCAGCTCCAGTCCATTGCGGGAAGCAGCCCTCAGACACGGGGAGAGCTGCGGGCTCATGGTCCTGAGAACCTGGCTCTCCTGCCACTGGGAGGGCTCACGGAGGACGCCTGGAACCCCCTCCGTCACCTCTTCAGACAGTCAGGAGCCTGCTTTCCCCAAAACTGGAAGGTTGGAGCCATAGGAAATGTCCCCATCATATCAGAAAACTGAGGACTCTGCAGAATGTTCTGGAACCTTCAGTGAGTGGGAGCTGCTGATGCTGGTGACGGAGACTGGACAGGCTGTGAGGGGAGCATGGGGACCTAGAGAAGCTTTGGGGACACATCGGCACATTTACAATTTGTGCCTAAATTTGCTCCTCCTTGGAGACCTGGCCAGGCTCAGAGCGATCAACAGACAGGACACCTGTCGCCAGTCAATCGCTTGATCGCTGGATGAGTCAGTGGATCAATGCGCCGACTGCCCTCTGAACCGAGGGTGTGTTTCCTGGGACGGGAAGATGGTGAGGAGGCCCGACGCGCCCTGTGCGCTCAGCGCCCTGCTCCCCCAGCCAGCGGCGGCCTGGTGAGCAGGTGGGAGCTGTGGGGGGGCATCTGGGACCTGCTGCCCCCGGGGTTGCTGACCTGCAGGGCTCCTTTGTGAGGGGGAGAAAATGCTCCCAGGAGGAGGAGGCCTCCTCAGGGCCCAGGCTGGCATTTTGCCAGTGCGAGGTGTCTGGACGGAAACCTCTAGAGGGGAACTTCCCAGGTCAAAGGGCGTCTGCACACAGGGATTATCACAAAAGTGCCCCCGGGGGTTCCACCCACAGCCTCCCTCAGAGTCTGGGTTAGCAGAGCAGGCCCCTGGTCCTTGGAATGAGAAACCCCAACTGAGTCGCCCCATCCCTGCATCTGGGGTGCGGCCTGTGGGAGGGGCTGGCGGGCAGCTGCGGGGTCCCTGGGGTCTGGCTGTTTCTCAGTCCCCTCCTCATGCCCCCCACTGTCTGCCCCCCCTGAGGGCCTGGCCGCGAGGTGAAGGGTCCAGGGGTCACTTGAAGGGAGGGGCTGCAGCTGGGCCATCCCAGGGGAGGGGGCCGATTATGAAAGGCCCTCAGAGAGCCACACAAGGCAGCCTTGTTGGGTATGAGCTCCCCCCAAGCTCGGGCTTTCCTCCCCCGTGAGCAGGAAGGGGCGACCCAGACCGAGGTCAGATGGCCTGCACTGTGTGGGGTCCCTGTGGTCTATTTCCAGCTCCAGCCTCTGGCCCTGCACACACAGTGGCATTAAAGGAAGCTGCTTGTAGCATGAGACATCCGCCCTGTGGTCCTTCCTGCAGCTGTGTCCTCACTAAGGGAAGGTGACCGAGCCCAGAGTGGGAGGGGTCGGAGGGCCCAGCTGTGAGTGTGGACCAGGCTGAGGCCTCATCACCAGCCAGGAGGCTCCCTGGAGACCCTGGGGCCAGAATGACCTCCCTCTACAACCTTCCCTGGCTCCCCATTGCTGTGCAGGGGAGTCCATGCTCCTCACCCAAGGTCCCCATCATAACCTCCATCAGACGCGCCCCCACTCCTCCTGGGCTTGACCCTTGACCCCCACCCTCTGTCTCTGGGTTGAGACCAGGAGCCGCCCCAGGGCAGGGTCAGGAGTGACACCCTCTGAGCCTGGGTGTCCACAAGACTCTGCAGGCTGCACGTTCAGCAAACATGGGCCCAGGGGTGCGCAGGGCGAGACGGCAATGACACCTGACCCCAGCACACAGTGAGCCGGACGCCATTGCAGCTGAGAGGTCAGAGTGCCTGGACCATCGGGATGTGGTGGATGTCGGCTGGCCCTGAAGGTCAGCAGAGCACAGCCCAGGAGCAGACCCTGCCCCAATGGCCCAAGTCTCACCCCCTCCAGGTGCCAGCAGGGTAGCCGGCCGGTCCCCATGGCCTCTCTGGACCTGGCTTCCTCGTCTGGGCCGTGGGGATGGAGTCGCAGCAGGCTGGCCTGGCACGGTTGTTTTGAGTATGACTGAGCGAGCCCCTGGTACGCACGGCCCTCCTGTCACTAGAAGCTCCACGTGGTGCCAGGACTTCCCTTCCGGGATCAGTAAGAGTAATGACAAATGCTCCCGCCTCCTCCCAGGGAGCAAACGATCTCCAGGTCATAAAGGGCAAGAGCAACAGGCCACACTCTGCGAAGACGACGCCTCCGAGATCTAAATCCACACTATGGACAGTGGCCTCCGGGGTGTTGCCATCCAGTCTCGGGAATGAGAAGGAAGCCTCCAGACTCCGCGTGCAAACTCAGGAGGAGCATCTCTGTGGCTTCAGCGGCTGAAGCACCCCTGCCTGAAAGCTCCCTGGTGTCAGACGCCCCGTGAGGGGAGGCGGGGACAGAGCCCACCCCTCTCGGGGTCTCTGGAAAGAGCATCATCTGCGGGAGCATCCGCCAGCCCTGCCTCCGTGTCCTCCCTCCTGCTCCAGGGGCGACCCTCCTGGGAGCCTCACAGGGAAGGGCCATGGCCAAAATGAGGGAGGGGCCCAGGTGCCAGGTGTCTCCGCAGAGCCTGTCCCGGCGGAGGCCGCACCCCCCACCCCTGCCCTGAGACCACGGTAGTCACAGTGACCATGGATCCTCGCAGCTGCTGCCTCCATCAGGGTCGGTGCGGGAACAAAGCACCCAGGGATGCAGGTGGGGTGGGGCTTAATGCAGGGAATTGGGTGCTCACAGAGCTGGGGGGCAGGCTGAAGGAGTGGGGTGCCGGCTGAGCCCACAGGGACTACTCGGGGTCACGGCAGACCTGACGCCAGGGAGCCCCCTCTCCCAGGGCTGGAATTAAATGCAGACCCTCCTAGACCAGTGGGGTGGGCCCAGCCTTCTCCCTTCATCTCCACCTGCTACCTGTTCTGAGCACTGTCCGTGTCCCTGAGTCACCTGGTGCAAGGAGGCCCCTGAGACAGACCCCGGACGAGGACGCCTCTGAGTCCAGCACGGTTGCCGGGACCGCTCCTCACAGGAGGCAGAACACAGGCCCTTCTCCTCCCCCCACAGCAGACCCCAAGAGCGGGGCGCCCTGAGGACCGGCTGGCCAGGCCCCTCCCTGGGGAAAGTGACCAGAGGTGAGGGGGGCCTTGGCTGAGAGGCGCAGTGGGAGAGACAGGGATGTCATGGGCTCAGATACCAGCACGTGGCCGGGGTAGAGGGACAGCCTGCAGGGGCAGTGACAGAGCCAGCTAAGTGAAGCAGGACTGAGTTAATGAGTCAGGAGCAACACTCCAAAGATTCACAGAAATAGTTTGGGGGAGGCTGAGGCACAAAGGGAAATGTATTGGAAAACTTAGTATTCACCAGCTTCAGGCACAGTTTAATCCAGCAGCTAGAACACTGGCAGCTGGGCCTGACCTCTCTTTATCTCGTGGCTCAGGTATCCCACGTCCATGTCCCTCCCAGGCAGCATCTCCTCAGCGTTACATCCACTGAAACAAATTCTCTTGTCCAAGCAGGTCCAGCAGACGGCCCACCCCTGAACCATTCACTGTGGCCAAAGGAGCAGAATGTTCTAGTCTGAATAGGCCTGAGTCACATGACCACACCAGGGCTGGGGGTGGAGTCTGGCCCTTGCAGACCACACACTCAGAGTTGGGGGTGGGACCCTAGGGAGCCAGGTGCTGTTGCCTCAAGAAGGAGCCCACTCCCTCAGCTGCTCTCCAGGGTTCCAGGGAGCTGTCACCCTGGGTTTTACCAATTCCTCCTGCAGAAGCCGTGGCTGCCGCCCCCCAGGGCCCAAGATGCCCTTTGAGCTTTCTCTCCTCAAGAGCCTGCGGCTCCAAAGGAAGATGATGCCAGACACGGCGCATGGACGCACTACAGATGCCCCCATGGGGAGGAGAGCTGAGCTCACCTCCACTTCACGTGCAGGTCACTGCCCCCCACGTCCTGGGCCTGGGCCCCGTTTGTCTCCGGTCCCCGGGCTGCTCCAGCTCCTCTCAAGGAGCCAGGAGGAGAGGCTCAGCCCAGGACGCTTGCTGACTAAGGAGGCTGCGCTGTGCTGAGCTGTTTCAGGCCGGCTCCTGGGCTGCTGTGGGATTCCTAGTCTGGAGGAGGAAAGGGTTAACTTTGTGGCAGCACAGGGAAGTTCTGGGATCCACGATGTTTTCCAATTCTGTGTTTCTTCTGGTCATTAATTGGATAGAAGTTGTTAAACTTGATGAGGAAGCCAGAGAGAACGCAGGTTGACTGAATCTCTGGGAGATTAAGTTAATTTTTCTCCTCCAAGAACTGCCGGAAGCTTCCATGTCGGTGCTGCTGAAAGAGAAAGGAACAGAATGGTTCAGACAGGATTGTCTCTTGTCTTCTGACGCCTGCATTGTGGACGCAGTGGGCCTGTCTGCTCAGAGTGGGGGCTCCGGGGTCAGCCTGGCGGGGACCCCAGCTCGGGGACACAGGCCGTGTGGCCTTGGGCAGGTCCAAGCCTCAGTTTCCACTCGGGAGAATGGGGTTGAGGACAGGGCGTGCTCTCCAGGGGCTCTGTGGGGATCCAGGAGACGATGCCCTGGGAGCATGTGGCACCGGGGCCTGGCACATCCCCAACCTGCTCTTGTCCCAGAAATGACCTGGTGACAGATCACCACTTTCCTATTGATGTGGCATCAATTCTTCCCACTGCCCTTCTGATAAAGTCCTAAATGTTTAACACACTGTGAAGACTCCCCAAAACAAGGCTAAAGACGTGCTGGGGGAACCAAACGTGGGAGGATGAAAACATCCAGGGGTCAGGAGGGCGCTTGTGTCTGGGGCTGGGAAAACCACCGTGCCTGGGGGAAACCAGAACCGGCTCCTGAGGTTATTTTCGGCTGAGGAATTGTTTTCAGCTTCAGCTGCACATGGGTCCCCCTTCAGGTCAGACTGGCCCCTAGGAGCCTGCATCTGGCCTGTGGGGTGGTCTCCTGACCCTGCAGGACCTGCCCCCACACCCGTATCCCCTCTCCGTGCACCCGTGTCTCCGCCCCAGGAACCCCTCCTTCTCCTGCAAGCTGGCGCTCCCCCAGCCCCCCAGCCCCTCCCTTCCCTGGAATGTTCCCCCTCCCCGAAGCCCCTTCCGTGGGCGAGTCCTGGGGGGCCCTGCCGCCCACTGCAGGCTCCCTGCCCTCTAACCAGCGCCCTTCACACTGTCTGCTCTGGGCCTCCACGGGACCGAGCGTCTGTCTCCCTCACAGGCTCATCTCACAGCTGCAGGTCCAGGTTCTAGCTGAAATTTAAATATGCTGGTGAAGAATGTAATACGGAATTCCTCGTATATTGGTAATATTGACATTTTAGATAAAACTACTACATCTCTCTCCTCAGTGTATCCAGTGAGATGCTGAGAACATAGGGATGGGCCATCCATTTAAAATGACATCATCTGGTTAAAATGACAGAACGGAAATCGTGTTGTTCTTTCTTCTCCTCCCACTCACATTTCACTGCCTCCCTCTTCTCGCCCCAGCGCCCTGCTGCTTGAGACGGTGATATTCATCACTGGTTACGCTTCTCTGTAACAAAATGCATATGCATATTTGAAGTTTAAGTAAAATAAACTTTGTGTCTAAAAAGCTCCAAGGGTTAAAATATTCTTCTGGATTGAGTTATAATCATGTTTTTAGTAGCAAACAATTCTCAAAACAACAAAAATAGATTAAATATTTATATATTGTGTATATTTATGTCACATAAAAAACAATTTATATTTATATAGTAAGCATATAACAGATATATATTTACATAATGCATGAGATAAATACTGACATACATACTCTATGTAGATTATATATTTATGTATTTAATATATCAGAATTTTTAGGATTATTAATTTTTAAAAAGGGATAATGCCCCTTTATGGAAATAGGAGGAATTTTCTGAAGGCTTAATCTGAGGGATTTCCTGTCACCTTGGGGCCTTCCTGGGTCTCATCCTCCCCCCTCCCCCCAGGACCATGCCCCTGAGGGGCCTCAGGATGGGGATTCCTCTCCCAGGGGATTTCCCTGTCACTGGAGGGTCGCTGACCCCCGCATCTCTAACTCGAGGGCAGGGACCCAGTCTGGATCATCATCCCTGCACTGAGCCTGGTGCCCCCCATGGGGCCTCTGCTCAGGGACCCTGACACTGACCATCTCAGGACTCCGTCCTCCAGACTCACAGCCACAGGCAGGCCCAGAGGCCACACTGACTGAGATCCCTCTCAGAGCACCAACAGCCACTTCCCGAGGCTCAGCTCTGCGGTTCTCTGCCTGCCTTCCTGCATGCATCTCAGTCCACCAGCTCTCTCCCACTTCTGGACCCCCCCCCACCCTCTTCATTATGCAGATCAACTGGCCTCTCCGGCCTTTTCCACTCCCTCCCCCTCCCCCCCACACAATCAGGGACCAGCACCCCAGTCCTGGGGGGAGAAGGGTGCTGTTCACAGGACTTCACCCAAATCCTTGCTGGGACTGGGGGAAGGAGCCATGGAGCCTGGAGCCAGCGCCCCTGTGTGCTCAGAACTGGGCACTGGGAAGGGACAGCCCCATCTGCTCCTGGCCTCTTCTTCACATCTGTCCCCAGGGAGGGGGCTCATGCGGGGACACCAGACTCTGGGCTCCCTCAGTTCCCAAAGAGGCTGTGGCTTGGGTTCCTCAGTTCATCACCCTGTCTGGGCTCAGCTCTGGCCTGGGAGAGTCCCACCTGACCCTGTCAGTGGGGGCGTTAATGTCCATCTTTTACTAATGGGGGGAGCCTGGGGGTTAACCCCTTGATCCTGCAGTGTCGGAGCCAGGATCCGACCCAGGCTCCCCCCAGGGTCCTGCTGTGTCCACTACCCCAGGTCAGATGCCTCCCCAGGAGCCTGGGAGATGCTTCAGAGGCTGGTAGAGCCTGAGAAAGGGGTCCTGGCCCAACCAGCTGAGTTCATGCCTCATCTTCTTCCTTCCAACCGAGGACACCAGCGCTCTAGGGACAGCTTTTTTGTTAAATAAGAAAAAGAACAAATGTGCTGAGACATTAAACCTATAAGATGCAACCTGACGTCCAGAAGTGAAATAAAATAAGGTGAGTTAGAATTGAGTTGTACTCTGCATTAGCCATCTGTGTGTTATTTCACTAAGAACACCACCCCTCCCCCCCCCCCCCCCCCCCCCCCCCGCGCCCCCACCCCCATGCACACATGCTGAGCTCTGGGTGGCACAAGGCTGCCCCGTGTGCTGGGACAAGGTACTGCACCCATGGGAAATTCCGCCCATCCCCCCCCCCCAGCATCCCTGGGCCTCAGGGCTGAGATGCTGTCTTGGAGCCTCCCTAACCTCTGAACCCACCTGGGTCGCAGTGTCATCACTGGTCCCACTTGCCTGGAATTGCCCAGAGCTTTCTCCTCACCTTAAAGTCTCTCCCTAGTGGTTTATCAGATAAAATACAGGATGCTCAGTTAAGTTCGATTTCAGATAAACACAAATGATTTCAGTATGAGTCTGTCCCAAATACTGCATGGGTTATACTTACACACACAAAAAATCATTTGGTGTTTATCTGAAATTCACATTTACCAGGTGCCCTGCATGCAGATCTGCTAAATTCTGGACCGAGTTCCCCAGGCAGTGGCCCCTGCCCGAGACCCCAACACCATCTGCTGACAACCCTGAACTTTCCTCCCCCTGGCCTTGACCCCAGCCCGCTCCTCCAGACAGACCTGCCTTTTGGACATCACACCATGGACATCTCCGAGGACCTCAGCCCCGCTCGTTCCCGCTGAGCTCAGGACCTTCCCCTGAATCCACTCCTCTTCCAGCATCTCCACCTCCCTCCTCTTGACTCCTACACCAGAAACTTTGGGGACACGATGGACACTTCTCTGCCCTCCCCGCCAGTCACCAATCCCGTAGATCCTGCATCCAAACACATCTCAACCCACCCCAGGCCCCCACAGACCCCCCCACCACCTGCCTCCTGCACCGTCTTCTCTTCCCAGCAGAAGCTTCCGGACTGACCCTTCACCTCTGGCCCCTTCTCTAGCTCACAGCGAGGGGCAGTTGGGGAGTCAGGGAGTCAGCTCTTATATGACACCCTCAGATGCGTCTCCCTGCTCTTAGGTGCTGGGCCCGCCCTGAGGTCCTGCCTGTCTCCCTCATGGGCCTACTCCCCGCTCTGGTCCACACCTCTAGGCCCAGGCACCTGCCAGTCCCTCTTGCTGGGACCCTCCTCCCCTGGCTCGTCGCCTCCCCCTTGAAGGCTCTGACCACCTTTATTCCCTCAAAGGAGCCTCCCAACCCCAGACCAGGCTGGTGTCCTACTGACTCCTGGAGCTTATTGCAATGGTGAGCTTAACATCAATTCATTATGTGACATAGAAGGAAGCAAACCCACAAGGATGTCCACTCAGGTGTGGTGATGGCAGCACTGTTTGTGGTGGCGGAGAACTGGGAGCAATAACCAGGATGCCCAGCTCGGGGAGGACAGTTCCGGACATGTGGGTCCATGAACACTGTGGGATTTTCCACAGCGGCTGCAAAGGGTAGGGGGAACTCACCGACCTGAAGGATGTCCCCAACGTGTGGTTAAGTGACAGGAGTGGAAAGGCACATGACGGAAAACTCCCTATATTTACGTGCATGCTTGCGTGACTGCATGGCTGTGGAGAGGCGAGGGGACACACACCAGGTGAACTGGGACTGCAGGGCACTGGGCCTGCACAGGGGCGCTGGGGGGCGGAAAAGAAGAGAGTGCTTGTGTTGCAGGACAAAGACAAGAGAGACTTTAGCAAACCACTATAACGAAAGAGGAAAATGTAGAATACGAATTGTGTATTTATGGTAATGCTGCAAATATATGCAAATTAAAAATTCCTTTGTAAAAATCTAGGAAATAATAGGGACAAATGAAAATACAGATTTGATCCCATGGAAAATTAAAACATTTTAGATTTCTGTTGCTGTTTGAGTATAGTTTCTTCAGCAAAGAGTTAATCTCAGTAGAAAGAAGGGAGAGTATGTGGCTCCTGGCCGCCCCCCACCTCGGTACACATTCCAGGAGGAGGGCCCCGTCTCTCTTGCTAAGGGCTCCCTTCCCAGCTCTTGCAGAGTAAGCATTTGTTGGATGGATGAATGAATGAATGAAGGCTGCTGAGAGGTCAGGGGACCCCCACTGACCCACTCTGGGGGCCTTGGCTTTGGCATCAAGCCCCCCATGAGAGAATCGCCCCCGGTGGCCCATCCTTCGGGCTCCTGTGCTCCCCCATCCTCGGGGTGGGGGCGCCCACTGGGCAATGAGCCCACTCTGCCGGGCCTTCCTCCTGCTGCACTGTGCTCACTCGTCAGAAAGCCGATGGCAGTGGGTCACTGTTTTATTGCTGACGTGTCGCCGTGAGCTCTCTCATATTTGGACACGCAGCACCAGGAAACCGTGGCCAGGGCAGGTTTTGGCAAAGAGTGCGTGTCATCCCTGCAGGTGCCGGGGGCATCGTGGTGGCCACATCCCCTTGGATGTACTTGAACCCAACCTCGCTGTGGGCCTGGCCGGTTCTTGGACGCTGGGCTGAGAGTTCCTCCTGTGAGGTGTCGAAGGATGGCAACTCTCCCAGCTGCAGTGCCACAAGCCAGGGCCAGCAATTTGAAATTCCGCTTTTCTGAACAGACAGTGCACACTCTGACAGCTCAAAGGCCTCTCCCTGAGGACAAGTCTCCCAGCTCCCTCCAGACACCACCGGTGCCACCAGCCTCTTCCTCCCGCTTTCAGAGGATTCTGTGTGTTTACGGGGAAGTAGGTCGTCTCTTACTTCCGTACAGATGGAAGGGCACCACGTGCACTTTTCTGCAACTGCTTTCTCACATAACCACACACACTGCAAAGTGTCTGTGGCCTGGATGTTCCAGAACTTATTTAACCCACCCCTGCTGGCAGCTGTCTCTCGGATTTCCAGTCCTCTGCCGTGACATATGATGCAGCGATAAATGTCTATGCTCGTGTGCCTTTCTGCACATGTGGGGCCTCTGTGGGGTTCATTCCTAGAGAACTGCTTGGTTGAAGAGAAAATGCATTTTAGCATTTACTTTTTTTTTTTTTAAGGAAGATTATCCCTGAGCTAACATCTGCCACCGAACCTCCTCTTTTTGCTGAGGAAGACTGGCCCTGAGCTAACATCCTTACCCATCTCCCTCTATTTTATATGTGGGACGTGTGCCACAGCATGGCTTGATGAGTGGTGCATAGGTCCATACTTGGGATCTGAACCTGCGAACCCCGGGCTGCCAAAGCGGAACGTGCGAAGTTAACCACTGCACCACCGGGCCAGCCCCTAAAATTTGTCTTTTAATTAACATACCCTTTTTCCTGCACTGTTCTTTGAGTTTGGACAAATATACCGAGTCAGGTAAGCACCACCACAGATAGGACAGTCCCCTCACCTCCCCTAAACCCCTCATGCTTCTCTCTGTGCTCCCCGCTCCCCGCAGCACTCGTGCCTGGAGATCGCTGATCTGGTCTCTGGCCTTCCAGAGCCTCAGGTAAACGGAATCACACAGTATGGAACCTTCAGAGTCTGGCCCCTTCTGATCTCCGTACTGCTGAGCGGTGTCCGCTGTATGGGCGCGCCGGTCTGTTATCTCCTCCCTGGTTGAGGGACACTGGGGGTGTTTCCAGTTTGCGCAATGACAAATAAGGCTGCTACAGACATTTACATAATTTGCGCGTGTGTGTAAACATAGGTCTTCACTCCACTTGAGCAAATACCCAGGAGCGGCGTTGCAGGTCACCTGGTGAGGATGTGTTTAACTGTGTGAGAAACCGCCAAACTGCTTGCCAGAGTGGCTGCGGCATTCTGCATTTGAGAGTCCCCGTCGCTCCACGTCTTCAACGGCACTTGGTATTATCATTCTTTTCTTTCTCTCTCTATTTTTACATTTTGGCCATTCTGGCAGGTGTGCACTGCTGTCTAATTGTGGCTTTCACTTGCATTTTTGTAATAACTCATCCTGTTGAGCATCTTTTCATGTGCTTGTCACTTGCATATTTTCTTTGGTAAAATGTCTGTATAAATCTTAAGCTGGTTTTAAAAAATTGAATTTTTTGTTTTGCTGTGGTTTTAGGAGTTGTTTGTGTATTCTAGATACCAGCCGTCTTCAGATCTTTGAGTCTCAAATACTTCTGCTGGTCTGTGGCTGGTCTCATCGTTCTCACCAGAATGTCATCTGTTGAGAGAAAGATTTGAGCTTCGATGAGTCAACTTTACCAATATTTCTTTAATTGTGCTTTTGGCATTGCCCAACCCAAGGTCACAACATTTTCTCCTATGTTTTCTTCTAAAAAGTTGATGATTTTACATTTAGATCCACGGCACCTTTTGAGGTAATTTTTGTATAAGGTGGGAGATGTCATTTGGGGTCGGTTTTTGCACATGGATGTCCTCTTGCTAAAATGGTACGTTGGAAAGACTACGCTTTTTTTGCTCAGCTGTCTTTGCAGGTAAGTGCATTTTGATGCATCCAGTTAGTACGTATTCGTTACTGAACGAATGCAGACTCAGGAGTGGGGGAGGCTCTGTCGTGTTGAAGGCCGGGACGCTGGCTCTGTCTTCTTGAGGGCCGGGACGCTGGCTCTGTCTTCTTGAGGGCCGGGACGCTGGCTCTGTCTTCCTGAAGGCCGGGACGCTGGCTCTGTCTTCCTGAAGGCCGGGACGCTGGCTCTGTCTTCCTGAAGGCCGGGACGCTGGCTCTGTCTTCCTGAAGGCCGGGACGCTGGCTCTGCCTTCTTGAGGGCCGGGACGCTGTCAGGGATTCCGTTTGTCTGGTTTAGGGATGGATGTCTGTTGCTGCAGCGCAGTGAGGAAAGGCCCCCGGAAGGTGGTCGTCGGCCCTGGCTGCAGCTCTGCTGACTGGGCTGTCACTCAAGGCCAGGCCAGCCCTTCCAAGGTCAGGGTCCAGGGCTCTGAGTTTGAGGAGCAGCCCCTTTGCCCCCAGGCAGCCCGGCTCTCCCCGCCTGGGCCCGGCTCAGCCGAGGCGCTGTGTCCTGGCTCACTTTGCTATGATGCCCCAGCTCCAGCTGGTGGCTTGGTGGGTCTGAGTCACCAGATTGTTCCCTGGAGAGCTGTAATTAGGCTTCACGTGCAAGGAATTGATGAAAATGACATTTCACAGCACTGACGAGCTGCTGCCGTCTTTCCAGAGGGACTGAGTTTGTTCAAAATGCAAATTGAAATCAATAGAAAGTGCCTTGTCTGTGTCAAGTCCAGAGCTGTGCTAGCTTATTGTGGAGGAAAGATGGGTCTGCTCTTTCCCCTGAGGGAGAGGACAGGGGCTCCCGGAACTCCTGTGCTGGGTCGGGGGCTCATTACCGCCCTCTGCAAGGGGTGGATGCTTCCCCAGCCAGCCAGCACCTGCACAGGAGCAGGGGGAGGTCGACGTGACCAAAGAAACGGTTCCAGCCGGAGTCCAGACGGCCTGAGTCGTCCAGGTTTGGGCGGAGTCCTGTATTCCGATTACCCACGTGATGACCTTGTTTCCTCATGTCTGTTGGCCAGTGTGGGCTCACCGTCACCCCCATGTCCACACTGACTGGGACATCCACGCCACAGGGCAAGGTTGGTTGACCACCTGGCTGACTTGTGTTTCAGTGCAACCAGGAAGCGTGGAGTTGCTGGGAAACTAACTCATAAACCTGTATGTTTCATGTGCATTTTTTTACCCTAAGATTAAAAGCCCCCAAATCAGCCCTTGGCCGTGGGCCTTTGTGTGTGTGATGTCATCGTCTCAACACAGCTGTGCTAGGAGAGAGCCCTGATGTTGGGTCACTGGTTTCTGGCAAAGAGATGCCATGTTCTGCTGTTTGACAGAAATAACCACAGGTGACAAGGATGGACACCATCAGAGAGCTGGTACCCTGTGAGCTCACTTTGATGAGACATGGTGGTGAGCTCTGTGCAAGCCCCACACAAGCCTGTGGGGTTGGAAGCATTATCAGCTCCATTTTACAGGTAAAGGAAATGAAACACAGAGAGGGGCATGACTTATCTGGATGTCACAGAGCACAGAGCAGGGCCACACATCACAACCAGGCAGGGTAGAGCCTCTGCTCAGCCACCACATGGACTGCCTCCAACAAGGCCGTGTGACTTCGTGACCAGAGCTGCTCACCATCAGGGGCGTCAGTGAGAGGTATAACCGTCTCAGGGAGGGGCAGGCGTGTGGACAGACAGCAGACCCTGGACAAATAGGGTGAGGAGGGTCCCTGGAGGGGAGCGGGGTCCCCCTCATTCTGAGGTACTGAAGTGAGAGGAGTGAAAACGCAGACCACGTCCTTCTCCCACTCAGGTCTCTGAGACCATGCGGGTCTTGCAGTGGGCGGATGGACAAGCCTTGAGTCGGGTGGAAGTGAGAGGCTCTGGAACTGCCTGCACTTTGTTTTTATAATAGGATAGCTTGTTCAATAAGAGAACGTAACTGGAAAGTGGTGGGATCCTCCCCAAGATGCTCTTATGGGACCTGCACCACCGCAGCCGAGAAGGAAAGCTGGGCAGAGGGCAGTTCAGAGGAGCAACTGGGGGAAAAGTTCAGTGGCAAACAGCAAACAAGTCAGAATAACAATGCCTCGGAGATACAAGGGTTTGTTCTCTCGTGGGCAACCCAAGTCAAGGATCAAAGACCCAGAATCCTTCTATCTTTCCATCCGGTCATCTTTAGTGTGATGCCTCATGGTCCAAGATGGCTATTGGAGATCCAGCCCTCACATCCACATTTCTGGCAGCCAACAGGAGAAAGCAGGAAAGAACAAAAGGGTGGTTCTTCCCATCTGAGTCAGCCCCTTGAACAGCCTCCCAGGAATTCCCACATATATGGTCACATTTAGCTGCAGCAGGTTGAAAATGCAGGCTTTTATCTGGGTGCACTTCCACTTGTATTAAGATTTGGGTTGTGACTAAGGAAGCTGGGAGAAGAGACACTGAGTAGCAACCAGCGGTTCCTGCCATAGGTCCTTGTGAGTTAAGACCCCCTCAAGTAACACGTTACATGTTTCTGCCTGGCTCAACCGTTTGTATCTCAAGGGTCAGCTCCTTGGGCGTCCCCAAACCCTCCAATCAGATGGGTCACCCTATCCTTCAAGACTGAAATGCTCTTGGCTCAGATCCCATCTTGTAAGTCTCTGAGGGTCCGAGGAAGGAGCTTCTGCTTCTCCCTGTTGTCTCTGCCTTGATCTCCTGCCTCTGTTGACCCCCCGCCCGACTCTGCATCTCCTGTCTTTTCCCACAGCGCAGACGCTGCCCGGAGGTGCCCGTGGCACATGCAGGTGTTGGGGAGACAGAGCTGAAGCTCGAGGTCACGGGGAGTTCCACGGAGCCTCAGCCCTGGGGGTCTGCGTGTGCGCTTCACCTCCCGTCCTTGGTGTGCCTGGCCCTGGCCCCCATGCTTGCCCTTCTCTGCCTTCCCATCCCTCTCTGTCTCCTTCTGTCCCTGCCGGGCCCTCCTCCCTGTCCCCGTTCTTGTGGGGAGAGGTTGGTCGTCCCTTGTCCTACAGCTGTCCAAGCCTGTCCTGGGAGCTGTGCCTTCTGCCCCCAGGTCCTCTCGGGTTGGGACACTGAGTCCTCCAGCGCAGCCCCTGGCAGCCCGACCCCGTCCCTGGGGTAGAGTGCCGAGGCAAGGACAGGAGCGGGGGGCAGATCTGTGCGTCTTATTGTCGGTTTGACTGCAGCATCTCAGAGCGACAGAGGCGCTGGGGCAGGGGGTCCAGACGCAGTCCCTCGGGAGGATCCGGACTCAGAACCAGCAGCCTCTTTTCAACCCTTTGTCCCAAAGAGAGAGAGTGGCTCTGAGCTCATCAGAGTCCAGGACGTCCCACTTCTCGGCCGCAGTCGCTGGAGCTGCTGGGCGGGCGGGAGCAAAAGTGCCGCCAGAAGCCTGGCCTCGTGCACTGCGCACGGCCGTCGTCTGCAGCAACATGGCTTTCAGACACAGCCGCCCTGGTTCTACCCGAAGCCAGTGGCGCCCAGGAGCAGGGCGGGGAGGGCAGAGGGACAATGAGGAGCCCACGAGCCTGGAGCGGGGGGCTGGTCGCGGGGAGAAGGGCCTGCGCACTCATTCATTCATTCACATGCTTACTGGTTCACTCATTCACTCACTCACTCATTCACTCACCCACTCATTCACTCATTCACACACTTGCTCACTCACTCACTCACTCACTAGTCCGGGCCCCTTCTTAGGCCCGCATGCTGAATGCTGCTAGTTGCTGTGCTAGGAGGAAAGAGAGTCCCCGAGTCTCACACCGGCAATTAAGTGCTTTAACATGGATGTGGCCTGTGTCATTTCCACTCAAAACTCATTGGCCAGCGCCAGTCCCCGGCCCCACCCAGCCCCAGCGCACCATGGTGTGCAGTGCGTCCGTGCATCCATGTGTCCAGAAGGGCGCGAACCAGAATACCTGGTGACACTGCTGAGAGCACATGGGGAGGTTGGCTCCATCATCACGATTTCTCCCCTGGGCTTCTGAGGCGTGCTCCTGGCTCAGACCTGGAGCTGAGAGTTGGCAGCGTCTTTCTTCACCTATAGTTTTGTCCGAGGGTCCTTTCCATGGAGAAGAGGATGTGGCACTGCCACTTCCCTGTACCCACAGTGCTGTAAAGATCAGATGGAAATCCTCGCTGATAATCTGTACACACTGGGCCACTCACCTGTGATGGAGACGTTGGCGGTGCCCCCCGACCCCGCCTTGCCCACTCCTGTGGTCTGAGAGCTCCTGAGACGATTACAAGGTGCCATTTCTTCCTGGGGAAGCAGATGGATTAGATGACTAGGGTGACCATACGGAAAGCTCTTCTATTGACAGTGGACTTTCCCTGAGGTAGCCAGCTCATCTGCAAGGAAAGAGTTGAATCTGTAAACCTGAAATTCTTTTAAAATCTCACTTTTTCTTTTATTCAAATCATAATACTTGTTTTCGTGTTTCTCTAGAACACTGGGGAGAAACGTGTCACTCACCGTTCCAAGAAAGGGAGGTAGACCCGTGATCACAACGTGGGCCACCCTTTCTATCTGATCGTCTCCACTATGTTGGTGGGGGTTTGGGTCCGTGGGTGGCGTGGGGCCTCCTCTCACGGAGGAGGCACAGAGCTGTTGAGCCCGTTATCTCTACAAGATGTACGTTTCCTCTGGGCTGAGCAGTGACCTTGGCCAGTCTCCTAGGATGAGGTGTGTGAAAAGCACGAGCCATCTTGGAGAAGTCTCTGTAGGGTTAATCCTTGTGTTTTATTGGTAACATCCATTTATTTTCTGGAGGGGCTGTCAGTCGTTCATGCTCCTCGCTTACCGTTCACGCTGTGGTGGGAAGAACCATGGTCCAGAGAGACGTGGGTTCCATCTCCAAACCCCAGCGGCCACCAGCCCTAGTCAAACCATTGAGGATCTCTTCAGACTCGAGGCCTCCTCTGCTCAACGACACCGTCCCACTGAGCTCTCAGGACTATAGTAAGGGGCAGAGAGGACAGTGGCCGTCCAACAGCGGGTGGATTTCCACGTGTCTTCCCCATGGCTCTGGCCGGAGAGTCATGGAGGCTGTGGGAGCTCAAAGGCAACTTGGGGTCCTGCTTTGTCCGTTTCCTCGGGAGAAAAGCCCACCTTTTCCCGCCCAGAGTCGGGAACCAGCCGAGACTCTTGGGCAGCAGCTCTGGTTGGTTTATTCCAACACCCTTTTCTTCTGCCCAAAATTTGAGTGCGTGATTTTTTTTTTTTTTTAAAGATTTTATTTTTTCCTTTTTCTCCCCAAAGCCCCTCCAGTACATAGTTGTATATTCTTCGTTGTGGGTCCTTCTAGTTGTGGTATGTGGGACGCTGCCTCAGCGTGGTTTGATGAGCAGTGTCATGTCCGCGCCCAGGATTCGAACCAACGAAACACTGGACAGCCTGCAGCGGAGCGCGCGAACTTAACCACTCGGCCACGGGGCCAGCCCCTGAGTGCGTGATTTTTAAAACACTTTTGGAGTCTAAGCAGGAGTAGAGTACAGGGTGTTGTAAACATGCCAAGTTCAAAGAACTGAGAGAAACTCATTTATTGCTATGTTTTGTGGTGAAATACCAGTGCTTTCCCACTGAAGTCAGGAAACATGTCAACAATCCTGCTATCATCGACACAAACGACTTTTGGTGGAGAACCTGGATGGTGTGTCCGGCAAGAACAAGAGAGGCATCAGCATCAAAAAGGAAGAGACACCAGCCTCCGTATTTGCAGAATACATGATTGTCTATGTAGAAAACCCAATAACCAACATCGCAAATCATAAGGACTTAGAAAAAGTCAAAATAAAAAGATCAAAATTGTTCTAATTATTGGCAGTAACCAATTAGAAGATTCAATAGAAAAAATTGCCATCACAACAGCAGCGAGAGCTGTGACGTCTGCGAGTGAGCCTGTGAACGAGCGAGAGCCTTCGATGAGCCTGGAAACCATCCTGGGAGGCGTCCACCGCTCCCTCAAAAGGGGCAGTGCCTGGCCACGCTCCTGAAGAGGACGCCTCAGAACTGTGCAGCTGGCCACTCTTCCCATTTTAATCGACGCATTCAAAATCTTAACACAAATCTTTAGGGACATTGACAAAAGGATTCTAAAATTCATCTTGGAGAGAAAGCACAAGAACAGTAAAGATAAGAGAGGAGGACGAGGAGAAGGTGGTGCTCCCTCCGTGTGTTCAGTGTATAAGGCGCGTAGCAGGTGCAGCAACACGGAGCTGACAGCAGTGGAGCGAGTAGATCAAAGAACATCAGGGAAAGTGCAGAAACAGACATTAGCGTGTGAGAAATTAACATACAAGAAAGCAGGAATTTCACATTCATGGGGGTTGAGGGTGCTAAGTGGTGTGCAGACCCTTGCCTGTGATCATGGAAGAGAGAATAAATTAATCTTCACCCTCATGCTATTTCCAAAAGCGATTTCAGATGGATTTAAGACCTAAATATAATATGAAACTATAAAAACATTGGACAAAAATATAAGAAAACGTAACTTGGAGAGACCAAAGACCTGAAACAAGAAAAAAATGCAGAAGGCTGAAATAAAGAGCACATCAGCTTGACTATATCAAAATTTAAAATTTCCATCTGACTGAAGATAGAGTTGCCAGACCACCTGCAGAAGCAGAGAAAACGTTCACACAACACGTATCAAAAGAGTCCCGTGTAGAAAATGTGATCCCCTCACAGAGTCACACGAAAAAGAAGAACAACCCAGGGGAAACTCAGCAAAGGATGTAACACACAGTTCATGGGACAGGATTTACAGGGGCTGGCCCGGTGGCGCAGTGGCTAAGTTCTCATGTTCCACTTCAGCAGCCCGGGGTTCGCCAGTTCGAATCTGAGGTCCTGACCTATGCACTGCTGTCAAGCCATGCTGTGGCAGGTGTCCCACATGTAAAGTAGAGGAAGACGGGCAAGGATGTTAGCTCAGGGCCAGTCTTCCTCAGCAAAAACAAAACAAAAAAAGGTTTGGCAGCAGATGTTAGCTCAGGCCAATCTTCCTCAGCAAAAAGAGGAGGATTGGCAGCAGATGTTAGCTCAGGGCTAGTCTTTCTAAAGAAAAAAAACAAAAAGAAATTACAAATGGCCGAGAAACACAAAAAATGCTCAATTCAGTAGGAATAAGGGAAAAACAAGTTAAAACAAGATGCACTTTTTTAACTATTTGGTGAAAATGAGAAATACTGATAATATGAAGTATTAGCAACAAGGTGAGGAAACAGGACTCTTACATTCCGTATGTGAGAATGGAAATGTGAATAGCCTTCTGTGGAGAGCAGTCTGGGTGTATCTATTAGGACAAAAGTCCACACGCCCTGTGCATCACCAGTTGTGCTTCCCGGAACCGACCCTAGAGAAACGCTCACATGCGGACAGAGGAGGCAAGAACTAGAATATCCACTGCAGTTGTTGACTGAAATCCTGAGCTCGGAGGGGACAAGTAGGATTAAATGTCTTCCAATGGAGACTTGGCTAATGGAAGAGGGGTCTGGGTAGTTACGATTCATCAGGCTGAGCCCTGAAGCTCCTGGTGGGAGGAGTCTGCATCGACCCCTTTGTTCTGAACTGTGAGGTGGTGCCAGGAATAGTGTGACTGCGGGTGGGAGGGGCACGCAGCCTCAGGCATGGAGGAAGCTGCCCTCCTCACTATGGTGCAGTGAGGCTGGGTCAGGGGTCTGTAAGTCCTTCCAGGCGGTAACTGCAGTGTGGACAGTCGAATCCCAGGAAAGTCTTACCTGTCCTTCCCTGGCTCAGCCAGAGCAGCCCAGTGGGCAGTGACCTGGGAGGTCAGCGTGTTTGCAGAGTGCTGATCCCTGTGGAATTAGGGTTTATAGGGCTCTCTCACCCTCAAGGGGGATTAGCTGACATTCGACTGCTGGACTGGGTGGAGGGACGCAGGGCTGGAGGCCATGGGGATGCAGCTCCTGGGTCCCTGAGAAGAGTATGTCCTGGCCACACAGCTGCAGTCTAGCTCACTGTGATCCCACCATTCCCATAGTGTCTGCACTTTGAAGTCACACACTTCTCTGCCCAGGATGCCCCAGGGCTCCTCTCCTCTCATTTTGGGACTCCGTGTCTTCTCGTGCCCATCCTGGGACTCAAATTCATTCGCCTCTGAAGTTTGAGGCAAAGAGAGAGATTGGTGAGGATTATGGATCTTTAGGTTCCCATCTCTGAACACATTTGAAACAGTAATGAGCAGGCTTGGCGATGCCCTGGTGTGTTTCACATCGAAAGGAGAAATTACCCTTCTCCTAAGCCAGCCCTGTGCTTTCATTTCACGCATCAGATCAATGCCTGCACGACACACAGGCTCCAGGCATCCCGGGGATGCGTTCTAGGGGAGAATCTGCCGCAGGAAATGCTGCACTAATTAGCTGAGGACAACACACAGGTCTGTCCGCAGGGGTCACTCAGGAAGCTCAGCGAATAGTCCCTGAGTGCTGATGGGTTACAGGACCAAATGGGAGCCTCCCATGGCCCTGAGCAGGTGCCACCCACAAGGAAAGGACACCGGGGTGTTTGAGCCCCTAAAGCTCTGCTGCTCAGACTGGGGTCCGGGGACCAGCAGCAGCAGCAGCACTGGGAGCTTGTTAGAAATGCAGACTCCGGGCCTCCTCCCTCCGTGTCAGCCCCTTCTGTGAATTTAATCCCCAAGTGAGATCAGGGCTTATGGCTGCCCACAGCAAGGACTACATTTCCCAGCCTCCTTTGCAGCTTCAGTGACCATGTGACCAGTGCTGGCCAATGCCCTGTGAGCAGAGGTCAGGAGAGCCCCTTTCAGGTCATGTCCTGAAAGGAAGGAGGTGAGCCCCTCCTTCTAGTCCTCCCTCCATTGTGTGAATGAAACTAGGTCAGCTTGCAGTCACTGCTGCTCATCTTGGCCCAGGAGAACCCAAGGGAGGGGGGATTTTGTGAGCTTTGGGGCAATTTAATCACTTTATCATGTGGCAGTCACTTAGCTCCCTGTGGCTGGGCTCCCTCAACTGTGAAACAGGGATGATGATGGTGGTGATGATGATGATGATGATGATGGTGATGATGGTGGTGGTGATGCTGATGGTGGTGATGGGGATGATGATGATGGGGATGATGGTGATAATAGTGGTGGTGATGATGGCCATCATCATGGAGATGATGATAACGGTAATGATGATGGTGATGATGATGATGGTGATGGTGATGGCAGTGGTGATGGTGATGATAGTGGTCATGGGGATGTTGATGCTAACAGTGATGATGATGGTAGCAGTGGTGATGGTGATGATGATGGTGGTGGTGGTTATGAGGATGAAGATGGTAATGGTGATGATGATGATGGTGATGATGGTGGTGGTGATGAGGATGGTGATGGTGATAGTGGTGGTGATGGTGATAGTGGTGATAGGGATGATGATACTAATCGTGATAATGGTGGTGATGATGGTGGCAGCGGTGATGATGGTGATGACAATGGTGGCAGTGGTGATGGTGATGATGATGATGCTGGTGGCGGTGGTGGTAATGATGATGGTGTTGGTGGCTGTTATGAGGATGGTGATGGTGAGGATGATGATGATGATGGTGATGATGCTGGTAGTGATGGGGCCCCTTGCCAGGAAGAGGAGGAGATGTAATGAAATCATGGCAGGGCTTAGGGCATAAACTGTGCCTATTATTACTATTATCATTATTATTAATATCTCATGTTGTTGATGACATGGAGCTTCCTCCCTCCCAGCCACCATCCCTCCGGTCCTGGGACCCTCTTTATAAGGCAGGAGCTGAGCTGCCCTTTAGGAAACCTCCTTTCCTGGCTTCTTCTCAGCAGGAGTCCCACCCGCAGGGGGCATAAATGTGCCCCAGGCAAGGAGGGAACACAGGTGGGTCCCCCACTCTGTACCAAGGGCCCCGCTGGCCCTGGCATCCTGGGAAGGCTCATCGATATCATGAACCCTGTTTCATGCTGTAGCACCGTGATCAGGGGCTTCCGCATTGTGCTTGGCTAAGGGAGTCGGGGTGGACATCAGAGCGCGGGAGCTGATCGCTTTGTTGCTGAAGCCTCTGACATGCCTACCTCCTGGGGAGTCTCCACAGAGGCATTGGGGCTGCCACAGCAGGGGAGGTGGGATGGTGTCCCCGCTCGTGTCTGTGCTCCAAAGCACCTCGGTGTGCATTGGGAGGGCAGAGATGTCGCGGACCTGCTGCGTTCAGTGCCTGGCTGATGAGTGAGCCGGGGCGTCTGTTCTCGCGCTTAATCGAGTTTGTGTCTTGTCTGTGAGCGCCTGTTCGTGATGCCTGCCCGCCTTCTCCCAGGGTTTCCTGCTTATGGTGGATCTGTGGAGGCTCCTGCGATACCGCGCACACCCACCTCTGTCTGTCTTTTGGACGCAAGCACACAGCCCTCCCGCCGCCCTGTCTTCTCCATGGGTGGTGAGCACAGTTTCACGCAGAGGCTACAGGTCATCACAGGCTCTCGGAAAATAGCTTTCTCACTAAATCTCCCGTCTCTTCTCTCCAGCAGCCAGTAGAGAGTTCTCTGCTAAACTGAGTTCAGGGCGAGGCAGTGTGGACCAGAGACCCAGCAGGAGAGGAGAGTCTAATGAAACACTTTCCTGGCGGAGTTTCCATTCTGACACGTTGCCCTGGGAGGCTGACGGAGGCCAGGGCGTCTGTAGCGGGCTGATCTTCGGCCGGGGGCTGGGAGGAGTCTGTCCCTGTGGGTTCACGGGAGCCCTTCAATTGTGCATTCAAGGGGGGAGGGTGGTGCTCGGGAGATCTTTGAGGGGCCACAGGGCACCAGGCTGCTGGCAAGGTCGGAGATGTGGGGTTTGGAGGGGGCCCTGCAGACGGAGCTGTTTTCTAGGTAATGGCCTCTCTGCTGTGTGCTGCCCCACTGAGCCCACTGCACTCGGGGTCCAGGTCTGGGATCCTGGGGAGTGTCAGCATTCTGGGTCTCTCCAGGGAACCGAGGCAGCAGCTGCCTTCCCCCTGTGCTGCCTGGGCCACTGTCTGTGAGGGCTGCGCTGGCCCGCGAGTGTCCTTGTGCCCCAAGCGCCCCTGTTTCCATGCCTGGGGGACCCTCCTCCTCCCACTTCCCCTGGGGCTGCCTCCTGTTTGTCTCTGTGGCCGCCTCCAGGCACCTCTGGGGAGCCGTGAAATGTGACCTGTGTCATTTTGGTGATTTCCCATAGGAGTTAAATGTTCATATTTGCGTTTAAACCATTGTTGTAAATATAAATACGAATGGTAAAGTTCATGCAAACAACTTAAACATGTAACTTTTGTTTATCTAGAACATTAAAGAGCAAATGAAAAGCCCACGACAAGTCTGGAGAAACCACAGAAGTGGAAAGAGGATCATACCTGGGCGCCTGTCACAGCCCTTTTTTCCTGGGTTTGAACAGGGGGCTCTGCATTCCCATCTTGCACTGGGCCCCGCAGATCATGCCTCGGCTCCCAGTCTGAGAGCCCCCGTGGGGGCCTGTGTCCCTGTCCCTGGGCTCATCTTCACCCCAGGCCTGGGCCGGGCTCCCTGAGGGGGTCAGCCAGTCCGTACTTGAATCGTGTCCCTGGAGACCCCACTGCTCTGAGACTGCTCTGCTGGCCGTGCTGGGGCCTCCTCCAGGTTGCTGGGAACAGCTCTGCTCTTTGGAGCTGGTGTGACCCCCAGGGAGGCCGAGGGGCCTGAGGACGGGGGTGACTGGGGGTTCCTGGAGCATGGGGCTGGGGGCCAGTCCTCCGTGGGGCCCCTGGACAGGGGGCTCCTGCAGGAGGTTGGGGGGCCCTTGGGGCCCCTGACAAGGCTGCACCCCTCCTGCCAAGGACACCCCATTGTCTGAGGGCCCTGGGAGCCAAGGGCAGCGCTGAGCCCAGGTCTGTGCACACAGTGGGCAGAGGAGCTGGGAGCTTCCAGCCCGGACGGCAGCTCCCTGCCCGCCCTCCGTCCTGGGGTTGGCTCCCTATCCCCATGAGGGATGATGCTCAAGGACAGATAGAGATAAGCGCCAAAGTCCTTCTCAGGTGGGGCCCCCTCCCCCACTTCCCTGACAATCACACATTTTTGAAAAACAAATTCATGAATTATGACATTTTGACAAGCTGAGGAGTAATGCACATGGTGCTCAACAAACTGAGAAGGAAACTTGAAAAATGTATGCCTTCTTTCATTCTGTGTCACAAAAACGAATGTGTTGCTCAGGCTCATAAATTTTTGGAAACAAATTTTTGTCAAAATATCACAAGCTTCAGAAACATCCTCTGCCCACACCGCTGTGACACAAAATCACCGCCCTGCTCAAACCAGGAGAGAGTCCACCCTCCCCGGAGATGCCCAGGGCCCTGCAACCCATGGGATCACACGGACCCTCAGCACCGAAGGCCCTGACGGCGCCAGCAGCGGGACTGCTGGAATCTAAGAGGTTTCTGGAATTCTGCGCTTCGCAGACACACTCGTTAATCCATGGAGCAGCCGGAGGAGACGTGGTAGGGAGAATTCGGGGTGTTGATAAACGAGAGAGAGACTCATGCTGCAGAGAAGCGTCCTAAGGGAGACAGGAAGGGGCTGTGTAGCCCCCCTGTGAGTCCCCCCACCCCGGGCACATCCAGGCTGTCCCCACACCTTCCCAGGGCCCCACCTGAGTTCCAGGGTCAGCCCAGGAGCTGGCCCTGTGGTGCACACTCAGAGCCCACGCAGTCACCATTCTCCAGGGAAGCAGAACTGAGGAGAAGTGTGGGTGTCTAGAAAGGGACTTGAGGTGAGGAATCAGCTCAGTGAGGGTGGAGGCTTGTGCGTCCAGAAGGGCAGGGCTGGCCGGCAGGCTGCAGACCAGGAGAGCTGATGGTGCAGTTCCCATCCGAAGGCGTCTGCTGCAGAATTCCCCCTTGACCTCGGGGAGGTCGGCCTTTGGTTCTCTCCAGGCCTTCCACTGATTGGACCAGGCTCACCACATGAGAAAGGGCAATCAGCTTTACTCAAAGTCCACCAATTTCAATGTTGATCTCATCCAGAAACAGCCTTACAGAAACGTCCAGACCAAATCTTGGGACAGATCACAGACCCGTAAGTCTCATTTCCTGAGCTATCCGTGTCTGAGTTCTCTGTTGGGGAATCCGTTCCTGATGTGAAGCACAGGACCAGGAGTTAGGAGGGACGTGGTGGGCAGCACTGTTCCTGGCCTCAGGGTGTGGGCAGAGCAAAGTTGTGGCAGAGCAGCGTTCAGCTGGGGTCTATGGGGGGCGCAGAGGTGAAACCAGGCCCAGTTAAGAGGGCCAGGGGCGCAGACGTGGGATGGCGCTCTCGGTGGGTGGTCCTAGTTGTGTTGCGTCACTGCCCCCACCCAGAGCCTGCGGTGGGACCCCTGCACCTGACGGCCCAGCGGGCTCCCGTTCCCATCGTCTCGAACTCTCCTTCCTCCTCGCAGCCGTCACCACATCTGCCTGGCCCACGAGGGACACCGCCTGTGCCGGTTCACCCGCCTCAGCCCGGCCTCCTGCTCTGCGGGGAGGGGCGCCCCGTCCCCACTGGATCCCCCACCAGCTGCCAGGGAGGGGCGCCCCAGGGAGAAGACAGCTTTGAGGGTCTGACCCTGTGAATTAGACATTTTGTGCGGAATGTTGACCTCCCAGCAGCCCTGGCAGGTCAGGAGCAGAGGTCTGAGGCCCGGAGAGCGGCTACCACCCACGTGGAGGGCGCGCTCCCCCTCGATTCCGTCTCGGCAGCCTAGTCCCTCATTCCTGCCCGTGACCCTGACTCTGGGAGCCCTTGAGTGCCAAGGGTTCATCTTCCTCGTTTTAGGGTCACACAGCCGACGACCCCTCCACCTCCGCCCTCCCAGCACGGGGTCACTGGGCTCAGGGGTCAGTGACCTCCCGCCCGGGTTTGTTCTAAGGTCGACCAACACCCACGGGAGGTGGATGCGGACCTCTGCGAAGGTCAGGGCTCAGCCAGTCGTGAGCGACAGAAAATCAACCCAAACTGACTCAGCCCAGAGGGAGGCGCTGCTCACACGACGGAGAGCTGCAGGGCCGGTGGAGGGCCAGCCCAGACCCCAGGGGACTCAAGGTCGTCGTTAAGACGTGTGTGGCCCCAACTCTCCGCCTCTTCGATCTCCTCTCTCCTGTGCTGTCTGCACGTGGGCAGACCTTCCTCTCCTGGGGCAAATGTCCGCTCCCTGCTCAGGGCCCGTGCTCTCTGCGACCAACCTGCGATTGTCCACGTCCTGGATCCTTCTCACAGGTTCCACGTGGACCCTGTCCCCATCCTGAGCCTGTCCCGCTGACCAGGGCATGGAGCACAGGGACTGTCCAGGCCTGGGCCCTGGGCCCCCTTGGAGCCTGGCAGCAGGCATGGGGGTGTCGTGTCCACCCCTAAGTCCACAGGCCCGAGAGGAGGGAGGCGGCTTCCCCAAGGGACTGTGGGTGGAGCATGGTCAGCAAATAGGATTCGCCGTCCCCTCAGCTCCAGGGCAGCCGTGCGGCCCATATGGTGACGGAACCGCTCAGGGCCACACGGACGCGAGGAAGCAGAGTCGAGTTCTCACCAGGGCTGTCTGTCTGTCTGTCTGTCTGTCTGCAGGGCCACTGTCCCGACAGCCCAGGCTGCCTTTGCAGCAGCCGCTTCCCTCCTGAGCATCTGTCCTGCTCGCTGAGTTGGAGATAAGCAGTCACATTAACATTCTGTGCGGGTGTGAAGGTAATAAATTACACAGACTCAGAGGAGCCGGGCGGGCTGCTTCCCAGAGATAATGGACGACGCGTGGCCACAAGCAAAACGGACACAGGGGCTCCTGGTCAGTGCAGGAGCTGCCGGGCAGGAGCACATACATGCACACACACAGATGTGCACACACACACACGGGTGTGCGTACTCATGTACACACACGCACGTGTCCGTCACGAGGCCAGGAGCCCTGGACTCGTCTGGCAGAGAGTGAACTGCAAGTGGACGTTTCATCTCGATGACCAGACAGGGGGAGTGGGAGTGGGAACATAGCCCTCCAGAACTTTCTAGACTCACTCTCCCCTTCCCCATCCTCCCCCCTCAGGAAGAGTCACAATGTGCTTCCTGTCCAGGAAGCACTCAGAGAATTGAGGAAGGGGGCAGGGCCTCAGCTGGACCCCGGTCGGTGCTCTGGACCCCGAGGGGACCAGCTGGCCTCCGGTGAATGAGGCTCTGGAGGGTGGAGGGAACACAGGGGTGTCTCCTTTGCTTTCTGCTGCCCCCTGCAACCCCATGGAAGCCCTCTTGGGGACAGGAGGGGACGCAGGAGCTCCCTGTGTGGACAGACAGTGATGGGAGCTCGCACGCAGGGCTCCTAGGAGACAGGACAATAAGACCCTGCAGTGCACACCTGGCCCTCGGCCTGGGCACAGGTGGAGAGGAGGTTCGGAGCTCTGGGTGTCCCCAGGAAGGGGGATGGGGACAAAACAGGGGCCGAGGGGCACACACACGGGCGTCCTGCACACCCCACGCTGATGCCACTCACTCCCCTCCACTGACGCGCATTTGGGTCAGGCAGTGGGCGCCTGGGACCGCGGTGACGGTGCCATAGCAACCCCGCACAGGTGTCCAGGCGGGCACAGGTGGGCCTGGCGGGTTCAGGTTAATTCAGGAACGTCATCGCCCTGAAGGGTCAGGGTCAAAGCCACTCTGAACGCTGGGCCTGACGGTCCAGGACAGGTCATGAGAGAACAGAGAGGAGACGAGATCACGGGTGGGATGAGGAAGGAGCCCACGCCCCAGCTCCATTTCCCTGTCTGTGTCCCTGCCGCCTCCGTGGGGTGGGCAGGCTGAAGACGCAGGGGTGACCTGAGCCCAGGGTGCGGGTCACATTCACACGGCGCCTGGGGCCTGGACGCCCACCCTGGGTCCTCAGATCCCAAGCACCATCGGGACCCGGCGGCCCCTCCTGAGTCCTCCCACTCAGCCCCCTCCCTCTGAGGTCCCCTCTCCTCAGTCTCGGTCTCTCCCTTCTTCATTTACGCTGCAGGCCCTAGTCCCGCATCCTGAACACACTGTCTGCTGTTGTCAGCCTTTGCACATTTACTCGAGGAGATCCCCCCGCCACCGTCTTCTGAGACGTGCTGACTGTGTTCAACTCACGCTTGTGAGTGTCGTCTGTGTTAAAGAGCATATCGAACACAGGTCTTCCCTGCTGTGCACAGTTCAAACACCACACCTTGTTCACCTGTGTGGTGGTTTTCCATCCCACATGCTTGTTTGTTTGTTTTGTCTGTGAACGGTGCTTCTGTGAACATGCGGGTGTTGAGATGGTTAAATAACTCTATCTATGAGCCATCTCTCTATCCACCAACTATCTGTCTGTCTATACATCTGTCTTTCTCCAGCACCTGGCAGACAGTAAGAGCCACCTAGGTGTGTGTCATTATTTTTACTCATTTCAGAATCGATGGAAATGCTTGAACTGGGTTATTGTGTCGACAGGTGCATGTGAACTACAAACACACTCATCCCACCCTCACACTCACACACGTGCGCACTCCCCCCAGCACAGGCGCAGGCCCGGGAGCAGCCGTCAACCACGCGGGAGCACAGCGCCTTGGCTGGCGTCTGGTGAGGACCATTCTGGCCTGGTCCCTCTGCACGAGCAGGAAGCCAGCCTCAGCGCTGACCCTGGGGCGTGAATCGCAGCAAGTTCCCTGCAGGAGGAAGGAGGGCCTGCCGCGGCTCACGCCCGGGGCTTTGGGTCCCGAGCGACGGAAGAGACGGGAGCTTCCTCAGGCGTCCAGTGCAGCCTCGGGAGCCATCACTCCCGGCTGAAGTCCCCGTGGACTAAGAGGCTTCAGTGGTCACTGGGGTGAAACAGATGAGGGCTTCCCACCGTTTCCACAGCGCACGTGGTGGATGGTGCTCAAGTGTGAAACACGCCCTCCCGGGGCTTATCTGGAATCTGACAAAGCCAGAGGGCTTTGCAGGGAAGGAAGTAGAAACAGCAGCTCCTGAGCGCCAGATGACGAATGGCTCTTCAGACCTCTAGGGACAGAAGGAGCATCTGTGACCTCTCCAGAAACCGCCCCCCAGGGGTGCCCGGACGCTCCTGCTGAAGATCCTGGTCTCTGGACTCCTGGATGGGAGCGAGCTGTGGCCGGAAGGTGAGCAGGGCTGGGGACCACAGTTCTGTCTGGTCTCCACCTTCGTCTGCTTCCTTGGGCTCCACGCACTCTCTCCTGCTGATGAGTCAGGCCGACGGCCACCTCGATGTCTGCACCTCTGCTGCCAGAACCCAGACTTTCAGCCTGCAGACAGAGAGATCCACAACAAAGTCCACAGAAGAGCGATGCCCATGTGTCCTCAGCCCGTATGTCCCTGGTTATCTCTGCCCCTGGAACAAGCAGGCAAACCTCTTCCCCCATGAAGTCGCCATTCCTGCCACTGTGTGTTTGATGGAACTGTCTCACAGAAAATTCACGGAGAAAATCTTCTCTGACTTTCCATTCCATAACGTCTACCTTCAGAGAATCTCACATAAATACGAATAAGGGACAGATGTGGAAGGGATCCTGGAGTCTGGGAGCATCATCCCAATTGGTGGTGTGATAACCGCATTGCAAGTGAGCGGAGTGTTGGAAATATGACCTCCAAAAAAGGAACAATGGGATGGTCTTCATGCCATCTCAGTTAAAGGTGAGAAAGATGATCCTTTAGGAAATTAAACGGGGAATAAGAAGCCACTTTCCTTACTTCTGTGTAAATTACGGCTCATTTCCTGACATGAAGACAAGATTGGGACTCCAACTGTGAAGAATACACCTTCGTTCTCTCCTAGAGGACCCAGAAACTCCCCTAGAGTCCAAACATAATGATTCAGCCTTATTTCTCCCCCGACACACAAAGGAGCAGTGGCAATTGTGTCTGCAGCTTGTTCCTAGGTGGGACAGGGGCAAAGGTCACAGATAGCAGGACCGGGCTGTATCACCAGGTGTTAGCAAGATCAGGTTCATGACTCAGCTGTGCAGAGAGCTGAGAGAGCAGGGCTGGAGTATTCCAGAAGCAGGAGGGACCGAGGTGGATGCTGCTGGAGGGTGGGGCCCACGAGGGTGAAGAGGGTGCCCATCAGAGTGTGTGCAGAGTGGGGCGGGCAGCTGTGCATCCAGGAACCTCCCCCACCTCCTCCTCCTCTCCCTACCCCTGCTCCTCGCCCTCCTGCCTGTCCCCCCCTCCCCCGGCTCCTTCTCTTCCCACTGACCACTTCTTTGCAGATAATTCAGGAAAGACAATCGTGTCCCCATCCCTTTAATGGATTTCTCGTTGACAGTGGGGAAATTCAGCGTTTTTAAACAGGTGTTTGCTGGGCATGGGACATCTCTGCCCTTCATAGAGGAGGCTGCCCCATCTGGGCTTGTTGTGGCCGGGGTCTCCTCCATGGGGAGAAGGTTGGGGCTTCTAGGACTTTCCATCTGTTCTGCCTCCATCACCTCGGGCAGAAAGGACAGCCCGGGATCGCCTGGTCAGCGCAACCCTGGGCCCTTCCCGTCTCTCAGGCACAATGGACGCTGTGCCCTTTCTCAGCAGCCTCTAAGCATGCCGAAGCTCCGACACTTCCGGAACATTGCCAGTCCGTGTTGAAGATGCTCCTGGAGGAGTTTCCAGCTTCACAGCATTGTCCCAGGACACTGGGTTTCTCTCAGGAGCCATGAACTATCACGTCCCCTCGGATGGCATAAATGACACACCAGGGGCCCTGTGAATTCTGTGTAGGGAGGACGAGGGAGAGAAAAGAGAAGCAGCTGGAAGAGCAGGGGTGAGGACCTGCTGGCCACGAGTTTCCCCTCAGGGTCAGGCAGCTTCGGGCTGGGGGTGTTTCTCAAAGCCCCAAACCTCATGACCCATCTCTGGGCCACATGCCGAGCTCCCTACTGCGGGGTCTCAGCTCGTTTGATTCTGAGGCTCATGTCCAGTGACTGGTGTCCACACGGAGCCCGGCCTGTGAGACACCTTCTCTCCTGCGTCCACGTGCCTGTCTCCGGCCCCCAGGGGACAGCTGACGGCATGCCCCCTCCCTGCAGCACTGGCCTGAGTGGCCACGGGTCATCTCATTGAGACAGAGATTAAACCAGGAGCCTCTTCCTGCCTTGCAAAGAACCAGCGTCTCTCAGGGTACGGCTGGAACTTGACCTCTGACCTTCATCCAGCTCCATGTCTGGCCCTGCACAGGGATTTGAGGTGGTCGAGGGGTTGGCACACAGGGATGCTCCCTCAGTCTGGGAAGGAGGGGCTGGAGACCAGGCTGTGTCTACGACCTCCCCGTGAAGCTCAGGCAGAAGAGTGACAAGACTTCTTGTGCCGTGTGGGCAGTGCCTGACGTCCCAGTGACACCCGGGGACTGCCTGTCCTCACGCCATCCTCAAAAGGAAGCAGCGAGGGTGTGACCAGCTCTATCTTCGTGGAGTGACAAGCGTACCAGCCCCATGAGACAGTGGAAGCACCAGCACTGGGTTCACTCCCTGCGGCCGATGGCCCCAACAGTGCAGACTCCACGTCCCTCGGTCCTCACAGCCACCCTGCAAGGCTGCATCCCACAATGCAGGAAACTGAGGCCCAGCGTGAACAGGGGATGAGGGGGCTTGGCTCAGGCTCTCTGACCCTAAAGTCACTGATGAGCCACTTCCCTCACAGGGCGGGGAGGAGGGACTGGACGTGTGGGTCCATGGGTCCATGGGGATAAGTGACCAGGGCTCCTGGAGAAATATGATTCTAGGCCTGGGGCAGAAACACACAAGGGGAGCCGAGAGCTCCTGGTGCTGCCAGAGATTAAGGACGTGTGAACACACACGCACAAGTGTGCACACACACACGGACACAATGACAGGACACGACAAATGGACCACCAAAAAGAGCTCCCCACGGCTGAACTGGAACAACCCATCTCTCCTGTCGTCTTCGGTGTCCCTGGCGACACCTTAAACAGAGTCTGAGATGGGCGTTGTCATCTGTAATCCTGCTGATCACACTGGAGCCTGTTGACCTGGGGGTAACGCGGGGGGAGGAGGGCTGTCCAAGGAGAGTCTGAGAAACTGTCACAGCCAAGAGAAGCCTGAGGCGATATGGGGACAAATGCAACGTGGTCGCTGGACAGGGTGCATATTGGTTCATGGACTGTGGCACATGCCCCCTAGTGTGTAAGGTGTAAATAGTGGGGGGAGCTGTGTTCGCGCACATGAGAACTCTGTACCATCCCCACAGCTTTTCATAAGCCTAAAACTATTCAACAAAAAGTTTCTTTAAAAATAGGTAGGAACAGCTCGGGTCTGGGTGGGGTCACAAAGCAGAGCTGAAGAGCTGAGAGCCCCTGACCCCGTATTCCCACGTGAAGGTGATGTCGACAGAGGAGAGACGCCAGGCTCCGCTGAGCTGAGCGACGTGTTTGTGTGTTGATTATATCACCTTTTTCTTTCTTTTATCTCCCCAAATAAGACATGTCCATGGTTAAAAGTGTAGAGTATAGAATGGGACCCGGTGGGGAGAAAGTTTCTCCTTGGTCACTTTGCCCGCAGTCTCCCTGTCGGCCTTGCCAAAGGCAGAGCCTCGTCCTGTGTCTGAGGGTCTTCCTGGAGGGGGTCTGCACGTGAACAAGAACACGTAAGAATACACACAAACAAGACACATACACTTGTGCATATATGTACACACATACGTGTGTGCACATTCCACAAATGGCACCACGCTCACGTGTATTTTTCTATTACACGACCTTCCTTTCTTCAGTGAACAAATGTCTCAAAGCTTCTTTCAAATGGTCACAATGACAGTGCCTCGTTATTGTTAGCGGCTGCAGAGCGTGCTGTCGTACGGCTGCCCCACAATCCACTTAAGCGCTTCCCTGTCAGCAGACATCCATCTCAGTCTTTTGTTACGATAAATAAGCAGGCAATGAATATCCTCGCACAGACGTCCTTGTGCAGGTTACAGTGTTATTTTTAATGCCTGCTCGGAATGCTCTGAGAATATTGCACAATAATTTATTTAATGAATCCCTATTTTTAAACATTTAGATTGTCTCCAATTTCTCTACCATTATAAACAACACTGCTGTGATCATAAATCTTGACACATACCCCTGATTACTTCCCTGGGATGAATTTCTAGAAGCAAGTGCTGGGTAAACACACTTTCACCTTAAAGCTGCTTCAACTCATTTCACTAGGGCTGCATCAGGGCTGCCCTGCTTGGTGGTGTGGGCTGTGCACTGCTCAGGATGCCCAGGGGAAGGCAGGGGGGGCTCAGGAGTCCATGGTCACCTGGCCAGGTGTACAAGTGTCCCCTGGAACGGGTGCCTTTTCTGATTTGCACAAAGGACTGGAGGTGCTAGCAGGGCTCTGGTTGGGTTGTCAGAAGAAGAGTCTGAGGTCAGGGGAGTCCCCATGAAGCTTCAGACACATGTGGTGTGACATACCCCTCCTTCTGCAACATCAATGGCTGCTTAGCACTCAATCTTCCCTTTTCTGAGCCCCCAAACTCTGCAAACAAGCAATTCTTGAAGGTCCTAGACTTTACTCTCCTCTGAACCTCGGTGCCATCCACGCCGTAATGTCTGAGGGGGCCAAGAGGTGGAGGCCCTTGGGGCTGTGGGGCCCCTACCCACAGAGAGGAAACTGGAGAGATGCCTGCCCTGCAGGAGGACAACTTTCTGAGTTTAAAGAGAAGCTAAAAGGCTGAAAGCCTGTATTTTAATTTTAAATGCCCTGAGTTTTCAAAGCTGGCTGCATGCAGACCAGTTAATGCACACCTGTGTCCCCAGGCCAGCAATCTGCGGTGTCTGCCTTAAATGCTTTCAATGTGACTGAACCAGCAGAATCCATTTAAGTAATGAGCTCTGGCAGGGGGACCCCAGGAGCTTAGCACTTCTCAGACCCGCGAAAGTCCTGAGCATCTGCCGCTACCAACCGTCCCACCAGGCGGGGGGAGAAGAGCACCTTTGCAGGAATGCGCTTCCCCTGGATCTCCCACCGCAGGGGGTGAGAGGGAGAAGCGTCTCCCCTCCCACCTGCCAGGACGGCACCGCCCCGCTTTCTTCGCCCACCAGCAAAGCTGTGTGGTTCTCTCCATTGGGAGAATTCAGTCCGGTCCCTTTATCTGCTGGAAATGACCTGACAGGAGGAGCCGTGGGTCACAGCACCCAGACGCTCGCGGCTTGGAGCCCTAACCCTCAGGACGTCTGGCTCTGAGCCCTGGTTCTGACGCTGGAACCTGGGGGTCTGTGAGGCAGAGCCCCCCTCAGGCCACCATCATCCCACGAGGCTGGCAGGGGTCCTCCATGAAGGGGCCCTGTCAGCAGCCCTGGGTGTGCGAGACCCTGGGATGTGGGGAAGGCCCGGAGGCAGTGCAGCCCCCCTCCCTCCATGACCTGGATCCGGGGCCGCACAGCTGCTGGCTGCAGTCCGGGGAGGCCCAAAGGGCCACTTGGAGGGGAGTGAGTTAGCGCACACACCACCGCCTGGAAGGGTGTGTGCTGAGCTGGGTGAGCAGCGTGCCCCTGAGAGTTGGGCGTGTGCCCCGGAAAACAGCGACTCTGCCGTTTGCTCCCTCAGCCTTGCCTCTGCCACCCAGCCCTGCCCACACTGTCGGATTCTTGTTCCCTTGACAGCCAGGGGCCGACTGCTGTGTGAGCATCTCTGCCCACACCCAGGCCATCCACCAGAATGAGTGAGGGGTCCTGGGAATTCGCCTCCCCAGGCTCAGCTCAGAGCTCTGGAGCCGCATCCCCAAGGAGCCCTGAGTGCAAATAAACGGATTCAAGGAGCCCAGAAACCCCGAAAACATTTGCAAACTGACCTTGGTGGATTTGGGGTAAGAATTCCGCACAGAGGCCATCCCCGTCACCTTTGACAATACCCCCGGGGGAGGCGTCACATCTGGACTCTACAAAGAGAGATTTGTTGTAAGGATTTGGCTCAGGTGGTTACAGAGCGTGAGAAGACCCAAGATCTGCAGTCTGCAAGATGAACGAGCTCCAGCTGAGCCCAGGTCTGAAGACAGGAGACCGATGCCCCCTTTCAATGACCTCCAGGCAGAGAGAGCGAATTCTCCCCACTTGGTCTTTCTGTTCTGTTCAGGCCTCCAGGGATCAGATGGGGCCCATCCACTTTGTGAGGGCCATCTGTTTGCTCAGCCCACCAGCTCCAATGCTAATTCATCCAGGAACACCCTCCCAGACACACCCAGAGCCAGGCTGAGCCAGTTATCTGGACCCCAGGCCGGTCAAGTCGACACATTAACCAGCACAGGCAGTTCCTACTTAGCAACTGCTAGAGACACACTTCGAGTGTGTCGACACTGTAACAAGGGTTAGAGCCACAGTGAGCTCAAAGCCACAGGGGTGGGGAGGCCCTGGCCTGGGGGGCAGAGCGCTCGCGAGCCTGGGGACCCGAGTCTTCATGGGTACAGCGTCCGCTGAGCCCCGACGGGGGCTGTGAGCTCCTGCCGGCTGAGGCTGCTCCTTCGGTGCCACATCTGTCCTCCACGTCCCTCTGCTGGGACGCCCACGTCCCGCCTGTGCTGGCCCACGGACCTCATCCGTCCCCACCACCGTCCCTCTGGCTGTCCCGGACCCCACCCTCCACGCTGGGATTCACAGGCTCCCAGGGCCATGGGACGTGGATGGTCCACGGGGGCTGGTTTACGGGGCTGGGCAAGCCCTCCAGATGCAGATGTGCGTCACTCAGCTGATGGCCCAAAAAGGGACCCCACAGAGGCTGATTGAGTGGGTGCCACGCTGGGAGAACAGAGCACAGATAGAAATTAAATGCATTTGTCAAACTGTAAAGGAAGTGCTGCGACTGCGGACTGAGATGCCACCTGCTCCCGATCTTGGCCTTCCCGGCATCTCACGCAGCAATCATTTCTCCACAAAGTGCAGGAAACGCAGCGGAATCCAGCGCCCCAAGGAGAACAGCTCCATCACGTGGGCATCCCCAGCCCTGGGCCATGATGCTGTGCGAGCAGGCTCCCTCCTTACGTCCATCGGGTTGGGGGACTTGTCACCATCACACAGCCGAGGCTTGGGGCTTAACTAATGTGATGGGCTCTGCTTGGAGGGGCCACTTGGGCTGAGAAAGGTCATGTAGGTGGTTCGCCCCTCGTCCCTGTTTGGGTGTGGGGTCAGCACGTCCCACTTTCGTGGAGGAGCCACTGGAAGGAGGAATCAGGAAGGAGTGATGAGTGACGGGCACTGTCGGCCTTGCCTGCCTCCCGGGGCAGGGCCTTAGGGCGCTGGGCTGGAGCAACCGCCCGGCAGGAACGGCCCAGGGTGAGAAGGTTCTGGATTGGAAAGCCAAGCTGGGAGGATCAGGGGCCCCCACCACTCCCCGTGGGTTCCAGGACCCGTGGAAAGAACCAGGGTTTGAACACTTGGATGCCTGATGCAGAGAATGGGATCAGGGCGTCATGGAGATAAACTCCCCGTCACGACAAGAAGCCACGTGTTCAGTGTGTTCAGACAGTCTCTCCTCGAGCCAGGACCCTCGACGCTGCGCCTGCTCCTACGCTTTGTGGCCTCGCCTTATCCCTTCTCTGCTGTTTTTCCAAATCCTTGTTCTGTGGGATAGCAGAGCAGCTGGTGCTGACGAGCCGGCTCGTCCACGTCTTGGGCGGCTCTCTGCCCCAGCTCTCCCCTGGGCTGCACGTGGAGCAACCGCCCCGCACGCCTCCTTCCCGCCATCAGCGAGGGCAGAAATTGCCTTCGCCTTTCCCCCTGAGTCCCGGGTGAACATGGGCAGCAACGGCTCCTGGTGTGACTTTGTGTCCAGACGCGTGGGCGTTTATTTCAAGGGAAGTCACAGCCATCCCTTCTGCCGAGTTCCAGACACACAGGCAGGCATGGGCTGAGCGGAGGCCCAATTCCCCCTGGAATCCACAGAGCTGAGACCCGCTTGTTCTCCCAGGAGCGGCCTTGGTCCCCCACGCAGCTGCCCCACGCTGTCCAGGCCGCGTGAGGCACTGGGAGAAACCCTGCATGCAGAAAGCGGTGTGCCTTGGTTTCCCCAGACACCCCCTGAGCACAGGCATGGAGGCTGTGATGGACCAAAGGTTTGCATTTCCCCAAAATCCATACGGTGAAACCCTACCCACCACTGTGATGGTGTCAGGAGGTGATTAGGATTAGATGAGGTGGCGAGGGAGGCGCCCTCATGATGGGATTTGTGTCCTTGGAAGAGGCCCCAGAGGGCTGGCTTTCTACTCCGCTCTCCTCCGTGTGAGGTGATAAGGAGAAGCCAGTCGTCTGCAGTCAGGAGGAGGGTTCTGAAGATGACCTGACTGTGCCGGCACCCTGGTCTCAGTCTTCCAGCCTCCAGAGCTACAAGAAACTTCTGCTTATACATTACCCGTCTGTGGTGCTCTGTTACAGCAGCCTGAGCGGACTCAGTCAGCGCTTCTCTGATTTTGAGTTGTGATGGGAAATAAGCAGAGAATACCAGAGGCAGGTGTCAGGACACACCGGCAGCTGCGCTTGTGGTGGAGAAAAACACGGAATGGCCGAAACATCCACTAGTCAAGAAACAGGCAGAACTCACCCGCGATCACTCACCCCGAAGGCGGGCTGTGGAAGGCATGGAGCAGTGTGAAGCCTACGGCTGATTGTGTATACCACTGTGGACACGCTCCAAGGTGCTTGTGGACTGAGAACGAGAAGGAGCCTGCAGTGTGCACAAGGGTGCCATTGAGGAGGGTGCCGAGAGCGCAGCAGACCAGTCCCAGAGCCCACGCCTTCGGCCACAGGGCTGTGCGCCGCTGCTGGTGTGCTGGGCTGGGCTGGGCTGTGACGAGGAGCCGTCAATTATCAACACACGTAAAGGCACAGAAAATGCTGCCAGATGCCGCACACCAAACAGCTAAGAGGAGTTACCTCCAGGGGTTGCTGGAGAAGGGGGAGACCACTGACCACAGGGACATGGGGCTCATCTTAGGGCTGGGTCTTTATGAGGAAGATGTGTTGAACTGCTGCGTGCTCTGCCCCCGTTACCCCAGGGGCCTGGGCAGGCTGTTCAGCTGCTCTGTGCCTCCGTTTTCTAGTGTATAAAATGGTGGCCTGACGGTATGTAGGGGTGTCATTGGATCACAGGTGTTAACACACCTAAAGCCCTCGAGCGTGGCTCCACGTCCACTCAGGGACTGAGGTCTCTCCTGGAGGTCGGAGAGGGTGCAGGAAAGGAAGGAGAAAGAAAGAAAAGGCATAAGGATTGAAAAGGAGGAAACAAACGAGCTGTATTTTCTGATGGCCTGGGCATCCTGACTTTAAAACTAAGGGGGAAGGAATACGGCAAAGTCACTGGATACAATGTCAATAAACAAAAACTTCCTGGAAATATCAAGAATCTAAAAAAAGATGTGAAAGCACACAGAAGCACTCGCACACTTCAAAGCATTGTCGAGAGAAATGAAATGATTCGCGCAGGTCCCCTGTAAAGAGGACATTCAGATGTTCCATAAACCTATAAAATCGCTCAAGTTTATGGTCAACAGGAGCATACAAATTAAAACAGCAATAATGTCATGACACACCCACCACGCGGCTAAGAGGAAGCAGAGAGACAGCACTGAACACGGACAGGGAGGAGAGGCCGCAGACCTCTTGTGCGCAGCTGGCCGGAGCAGTGCTCTGTAAGTGTGTCACACGGGCAGTGTCCACGGAGGCCAAGCGTGTGCACACCTGGGCCCGGCAGCAGCTCCACTCCACATGTTTATGCCACAGGAATGTGTGCACGTGTTCACCAACAAGCAGAAAAACAGCGTCCGCAGCAGCTCTGTTCATAAGAGCCCTGCCTGGAAACAAAGCCCGCCAGCAGCAGAATGGGTGGGTAACTTGTGCGTGGAAATAAATTCACCCAGTTGGTGCTACACTGTAGTGAGAAAGACTCACCCAGAGCTACACACAGCATGGGGACACAAGGCGATGCTGAGTGAAGGAAGGCAGATGCAGTGTAACGGTGGGATTACCAGTACATATCGGGCCAAGGGCAGACTGCCCATGGTGACGGAAGTCAGTGGAGAAGCTCCTTTGGGGAGTGGGCAGTGACTCGTACAGGGCATGGGGAGGGGGTCCCTGGTGACCCGGTCATGCTCTGATCTGTGATCTGGATGCTACTTACATGGCTGTGCTCACTTGGTTAAAATTCATCAAGCTGTGCACTTTCAACTTGTGTTCTTTTCTGTGTGTGTGTAAACTGCAATTAAAATGTGCTGTTTAAAACTGTAATTTGAAGAACTAAAGAGAACAGAGTGAATCATAAACATACACTGCGGGATGTCTTCACCTTGAACATCCTCCATGTGCAGCCTCCATGGTGGATCCTCTGTGGTGCAGCCTCCACGGTCCAGCCTCCATGGTGCAGCCTCCACGGTCTGGCCTCTGTGGTGCATCCTCCATGGTGCATCCTCCATGGTGCAGCCTCCATGGTCCAGTCTCCGTGGTGCAGCCTCCGTGGTGTGGCCTCCATGGTGCATCCTCCATGGTGCGGCCTCCATGGTGTAGCCTCCATGGTCCAGCCTCTGTGGTGCAGCCTCCATGGTGCGGCCTCCATGGTGTAGCCTCCATGGTCCAGCCTCCATGGTGCAGCCTCCATGGTCCAGCCTCCGTGGTGCAGCCTCCATGGTGTGGCCTCCATGGTGTAGCCTCCACGGTCTGGCCTCTGTGGTGCATCCTCCATGGTGCAGCCTCTGTGGTGCGGCCTCCATGGTGTAGCCTCCATGGTCCAGCCTCTGTGGTGCAGCCTCCATGGTGCGGCCTCCATGGTGTAGCCTCCATGGTCCAGCCTCCGTGGTGCAGCCTCCATGGTGCAGGCTGTGGAGGTTGTGCACAGCTCCTTCTACAGGATCCATTCTGCCCTGCTCTGCCACACTCGCCCCCCTTGTCAGCGGGTTCCAGGAGGCGCCCTCTCCTCACTCCCCTGCCCTGTGCTCAGAAGCCTCAGGAGGTGCATCTGCTGCAGGGCTGGAGGGTCAGTGAACCCCTGACACCGCCCCGCAGAGGCAGGAGCACTCAGGTGGGTGTGTCCCTCTTTATGCTGTGATGTCCCAGCTCCAGACTGCCCTTCTCCGCTCAGTCAGGTGACCCTGAGGCTGCCTGTGAATCCCAGTTCTGCAGGGTCAGCCACTCCCTGTTAAGCTCTGCCACTAGGTTCCGCCAGGGGGAGGCTGTGGGGAGCCGGGGCATTCACTGCATCCTGTCTGCCTCCTGCTTCTCTGAGCATCACCCTGTTCCAAACTCCTGATTCCCCTGAGCCCGGCCCTCCCAGGACCAGCCGCACCGTGCTCACTCCAGAACACTAGCACCTGCTATGCACAGTCCTTCCCCTGGGGTCTGGGTCTCAGCTCAGTGGGGTCCTTCCTCCAGCTCTAGCTGGGACCCAGAAGCTTCCCCAAACATGGCAGGGTGGACATGGAGGGTGGGGCTGCAGAGTGGGAGAAAGGTGCTCTGAAGGACGAGGGAGAGAGCCATGTTGCTCCCTGGTGTGAGCCCTGGAGGCAGGCGGGGGGAGGGGACATCCCTCATGGCTGTGGGGCCTCAGAGCAGTGAGGACTCCATGGGGAAACCAGAGAAGGAGCTGGATGCTCAGAATCTTGAGACAGAGCGAGTCGGGCCGAGTTCCCCAAGGCTGAGCACGAGCCGCCCTGTGCCCCACAGAGGCACAGAAACTCCAAGCGGACGTCCAGGTCCCAGGCCCGGAGGAGAACAAGGAGCGACCTAGCAGAACCTTCCTGGACTGGTGACGGAGGCCCATGGGGCTGGCCAAGGCCGGCCTCCCAGGTGTGAACGTTCCTGCCGCGGCCGACGTCCAAGTGCACGACCGCCTTCCCGAGCACGCAGCTGGGGACAGGCACCCGGCAGCCGCCACGCGCGGCATCTCCACAGCTTCCAGACGTGAGCATGGATGGCAGTTAATGCAGTAGAATAACTAGGAAGCAATGAGTTGTGAGCGACCATTACCTTTGTTTTAGTTTGCTTAATTGTAAGTTTGTATAATGTAATTTTTTTCTGCTTTTTCTCCTCAGATCCCCACAGTACACAGTTGTATATCTTAGTTGCAGGTCCTTCTAGCTGTGGCATGTGGGACGCTGCCTCAGTGCGGCCTGACAAGTAGTGCCATGTCCGCACCCAGGATCTGAACCCGCGAAACCCTGGGCCACAAAAGCGGAGTGTGTGAACTTAACCCCTCGGCCACAGGGCCGGCCCCTATATAATGTAATTTTTAATAATGGCTGAATCAGGAATTTCCTGACACTATAACAAAGGGCTCCCACAGGCCTGTCCCTGCTGAGCCCAGTGCCCTGCTGCCGCGGCCGCTTGGGGAATGGGTGTCCCCCCGTCCTGTACAGACAGATAGCATTGGGGATCGAGTGGCCTCCCTGTCCCCTCCCGACACCCGGGCCCTGCATAGACCTGGAATTCAGCGGCAGCCCCTGGACGTGGAGAGCCCAGAAGACACTGCGGTTCAGCAGGCACCATGCTGGGAGGACCGGCTGCAGGTAGAAATGAAATTCGTTTGTCAAACTGGAAAGGAAGTGCTGCTTCCCACACACCTGAGACTGAGGCCTGAAACGCTCACCTGCTAAAAAAGACTAATAAAGACTCTGACCTGGAAGTCTGCAGCAAATTTCATCTTTGAGGCCATATCTTTAGTGATTTCCCAGTTGTTCGTCCCCACTCAGCTCCTGGTTCCGGCTCAGCTGGGCCAGGTCAGGACGTGACCCTGTGGTCCTCCAGCTGTGCCCTGGGGCTCGGCCCCTGCTCTCCTTGGAGGGCCATCAGGATCACCGCAGGAGGCCTGCTCACCGGCCACAGGAATGGTGTTTCGGGGGAGATCGTGCCTGGCTGCTAGAATTAAGCATGTGCCTGGGTCACTCTCTCATCCACATATTTAGACCGAGGAGGGAAGCGCAAAGTGCATTCTTTAAAAGAAACCACTTTTAAGGATCCTCTGAGGACAGTTCTCGCTTCACAACAGACAGAGCTGGGAGCGGAGGGCTAGCGTCACCCAGCATGTGAGAGAGACGACCCCAAACTGGGCCCAGCAGCGGGCTGAGAGGACAGCCCCTCCCTGACCCTTGGAAAACGGCTCTCATTTGCGTGACAAGCACACACCACACGTGTCTGAAGCTTCTTGGGGGCTCCCCTGACCTCAGGCGCTTCCTCTGCAACTCGGTCAGGGCCCTGCCAGCACCTCCAGTTCTTTGTGCAGACTCGAAAAGTCACCTGCTCCAGGGGACACCTGGATCCTGGGGATGGACCGTGGGCTCCTCCTCAGCCCCACTTGCCCCTCCTGGGCATCTCGAGCAGTGCACAACCTGCACCACCAGGGAGGGCAGCCCTGACACAGCCCTGGTGAAACGAGTTAAAGCAGCTTTAAGGTTAAAATGCATTTACCCAGCACTTCCTTCTAGAAATTAATCAGGGGTGTGTGCCAAGATTTATGATCATAGCAGTGTTGTTTATAATGGTGGAGAAATTGGAGACAACCTAAATGTTTAAAATAGGGGAGGAGTGATATAAATTACTGTACATTGTTCTCCTCGCATTCCGAGCACGCATTAAAAACACTGCAATGTGCACGAGGACGTCCAAACAAAGACATTCATTACATGGCCATTTGTAACAAAAGACGGAGATAAATATTTCTTGATGGGGAACCGCTGACATGGATTGTGGGGCATCTATTCACAGGGACGCACTGAAACCGTGGAACATACTGAGGGATCCGCAAATGTGCTTATTGGGAAGAGTCCTATAACATAAAACAGGACATAAATATGCTCCCGTGTGTGTGTGTGATATGTGTGTATGTGTGTCTTCATGTGTATGTGTGTATATGCGTATATGTGTGTGTGTGTACGTGTGTGTGTCTGCACACTTGTTCACATGCAGACGCCTTCTGGGAAGACCCTCAGACACAGGACGAGACGCTGCCTCTGGCGAGGCCAACAGAGAGACTGCGGGCAAAGTGACCAAGAAGAAACCTTCTCCCCACCGGGTCCCGTTCTATACTCTACACTTTTAACCATGGACATGGCTTATTTGGGGAGATAAAAGAAAGAAAATGGTGATATAATTGACACACAAAGACGTCGTGATGGCGGAGGCGTCTGTGGCTGTGGCCCCGCTCAGCGCGGCCGGCCCGGTGTCTCTCCTCCGTCGACATCGCCTTCACGTGGGAATATGGCGTCAGGGGCTCGCAGCTTTTCACAGCCTCAATACCAACCATATCGTATATTTTTAAAGGAACTTTTCATTTTAGAATAGCTTTGGGTTTACTGAAAAGCTGTGAAGCTGACACAGAAAGTTCTCGAATACCCCGCACACAGCTTCCCCTGTGCTAGCATCTGACAGACGAGGGCGCACTTGTCACTGGTCATGAACCAGTGATGATACATTATTACATTATTATCAACTGAAGTCCATACTTTACTCATACGTCCTCATTTTTCTCTCATGTCCTTTTTTCTCCCAGTATCCCACGCAGGGACTGAATTACACTCTATCATGGTGTCTCCTTGGGTTTACTTTGGCCGTGACCATTGCTCAGACCCCCCTTGTTTGGATGAGTGGACGGCTGTGAGGAGTAGGGAGACACTGGGCCTCAGCACGCTCTTCCCTCCCGACATCCCGTGCAGCAAGCATGGGAGGGCCGTGTGTAGCTGAGGGCGGCTCTGTGGGGTTCCCAGGCGGCAGGACCCCGCAGGGCATGGGGTTCAGGTCCCTCGGGAATGGCGGGAAGTCCTGGGATGAGAGCCAGTTGAGTGGTTTGTGCGCAGACTTAGAGTCGCAGGAACCGGGGTCTGATCCTCGGCCTCTCGCTCTCGCGTCCTGTGGTGCAGCCGCGCCCACTGGCAGGCAGGCAGGAGAGGGAACCAGGTGACAGGCAAGCAGGCCCAGGCCGGAGCCTAGTCACTGGGAACAAGTGGCCGGTGTCCTCGAGACAGATGCAGGACCAGCACCGGCTCCCACGTGGTGGGGTGCAGTAGGGGCTATTACGGGCTGAACTGTGTCCCCCAAACTCATGTGTTGAAGCTTTAACCCCAGGACCTCAGGATGCAACTGTATCTGAGACGGGCCTACAAAGAGATGATTATGTTAAAATGAAGTCACTGGGGTGGCCCTGATCCGTCTGATGATGTCCTTATAAGAAGAGGAGCTCAGGACACAGACACAACAGAGGGAAGGCCATGTGAGGACACGGGGAGGAGATGGCCATGTACACGGAAGGGAGAGAGACCTCAGAGGGAACCACCCCGACACCTGGATCTCGGACGTCCAGCCCCCAGCCTGTGAGGAAATATATTTCCGTTGTTTAAGGGGCCGGGTCTGTGGTATTTGTCACAGAGCCCCCAGCAGACGGACACAGAGGCTCTGATGCACGCGGTGCACGCCCAACCCCAGCCTCCCTGTGCTCACACCCAGACGCCTGCCGGGAGCAGAGGGTGGAATGTGGCCTCTCCCCCAAGGTGACGTCGCTGCACAGGCAGAGGACGGCAGTCACGGGGCACGAGGGGGAGGCTGGACGGGGCCCAGAGCCCCAGAGCCCCAGCGTCCGGGGGAAGGGCACGGGTAGCCCAGAGCAGTGGTGGGCAGCAGGAAGTGGCACCCTGTGAGCTGATGCTCCGAGACCCCGGTGCCCGCCCCAGTGTCCCACAAAATTACAAACCACAAGTCAAACACAAAATTACTACTTGAATTAATTACTATTAATTCAAGATGACAGCCCCAGAGCATTAAACCCCAATGTGGGGCCCTGCGGAGTGTGGAAGAAGCCGCTGGCCCACCAGACACACCTGCCCTGGATGTCACCTGAGAGAGAAATGCTTTTATTCTGAAGACACTGAATTTGAGGGACCCTCCCGCAGCGTCGCCCTAACTGGTAGAGAACCACCATTGTTGCCCCTCACAGAGGAGGACGGAGGCACAGAGTGTTCACAAGCACGCCCAGTACTCAGGACATCGCGGCAGAGCAGGCTCCCCACCAGGGCGGTGGCTCTGCGGGTCTCCGGGGGGGGGCGGCGGGGAGAGCTCAGGAGTCTCCTGGGTTCCCTAACCCTGATGGGGAAACTTCAGCATCCTGAGACCCCTGTCCCCATTGTGAGGGCTGGATTCCAAGGACACCCCTCAGGGACAGGGCAGCACCTCGCGCTCACAGGGAGCACGTCCCAGGCAGGAGCCCAAGCCCCTTTCAGCTCTGTTTGGTGGAAGACAATACATTTTGACATGAATGGGCTTTCTTTTCAACTCTTTCGTGGACTTTGCCGTGGATCTCTCTGTCTGCAGGCTGAAAGTCTGGGTTCTGGCAGCAGAGGTGCAGACATCGAGGTGGCTGTTGGCCTGACTCATCAGCAGGAGAGAGTGCGTGGAGCCCAAGGAAGCAGACGAAGGTGGAGCCCAGACAGAACTGTGGTCCCCAGCCCTGCTCACCTTCCGGCCACAGCTCGCTCCCATCCAGGAGTCCAGAGACCAGGATCTTCAGCAGGAGCGTCCGGGCACCCCGGGGGGCGGTTTCTGGAGAGGTCACAGATGCTCCTTCTGTCCCTCGAGGTCTGAAGAGCCATTCGTCATCTGGCGCTCAGGAGCTGCTGTTTCTACTTCCTTCCCTGCAAAGCCCTCTGGCTTTGTCAGATTCTAGATAAGCCCCGGGAGGGTGTGTTTCACACTTGAGCACCATCCACCACGTGCACTGTGGAAACGGTGGGAAGCCCTCGTCTGTTTCACCCCAGTGACCACTGAAGCCTCTTAGTCCACGGGGACTTCAGCCGGGAGTGATGGCTCCCGAGGCTGCACTGGACGCCTGAGGAAGCTCCCGTCTCTTCCGTCGCTCGGGACCCAAAGCCCCGGGCGTGAGCCGCGGCAGGCCCTCCTTCCTCCTGCAGGGAACTTGCTGCGATTCACGCCCCAGGGTCAGCGCTGAGGCTGGCTTCCTGCTCTTGCAGAGGGACCGAGTCAGAAAGGTCCTCACCAGACGGCAGCCAAGGCGCTGTGCTCCCGCGTGGTTGACGGCTGCTCCCGGGCCTGCGCCTGTGCTGGGGGGAGTGCGCACGTGTGTGAGTGTGAGGGTGGGATGAGTGTGTTTGTAGTTCACATGCACCTGTCGACACAATAACCCAGTTCAAGCATTTCCATCGATTCTGAAATGAGTAAAAATAATGACACACACCTAGGTGGCTCTTACTGTCTGCCAGGTGCTGGAGAAAGACAGATGCGTAGACAGATAGTTGGTGGATAGAGAGATGGCTCATAGATAGAGTTATTTAACCATCTCAACACCCACATGTTCACAGAAGCACCGTTCACAGACAAAACAAACAAACAAGCATGTGGGATGGAAAACCACCACACAGGTGAACAAGGCGTGGTGTTTGAACTGTGCACAGCAGGGAAGACCCGTGTTCGATGTGCTCTTTAACACAGACGACACCCACAAGCGTGAGTTGAACACAGTCAGCACGTCTCAGAAGACGGCGGCTGGGGGATCTCCTCGAGTAAATGTGCAAAGGCTGACAACAGCAGACAGTGTGTTCAGGATGCGGGACTAGGGCCTGCAGCGTAAATGAAGAAGGGAGAGACCGAGACTGAGGAGAGGGGACCTCAGAGGGAGGGGGCTGAGGTGGGAGGACTCAGGAGGGGCCGCCGGGTCCCGATGGTGCTTGGGATCTGAGGACCCAGGGTGGGCGTCCAGGCCCCAGGCGCCATGTGAATGTGACCCGCACCCTGGGCTCAGGTCGCCCCTGCGTCTTCAGCCTGCCCACCCCATGGAGGCGGCAGGGACACAGATGGGGACACGGAGGTTGGGCGTGGGCTCCTTCCTCATCCCACTCATGATCTCATCTCCTCTCTGTGCTCTTGTGACCCATCCTGGACCGTCAGGCCCAGCGTTCAGAGTGGCTTTGACCCTGACCCTTCAGGGCAATGACGTTCCTGAATTAACCTGAACCTGTGAGGCCCACCTGTGCCCGCCTGGACACCTGTGCGGGGTTGCTATGGCACCGTCACCGCGGTCCCAGGCGCCCAGTTCCTGACCCAAATGCGCGTCAGTGGAGGGGAGTGAGTGGCATCAGCGTGGGGTGTGCAGGACGCCCGTGTGTGTGCCCCTCGGCCCCCGTTTTGTCCCCATCCCCCTTCCTGGGGACACCCAGAGCTCCGAACCTCCTCTCCACCTGCGCCCAGGCCGAGGACCAGGTGTGCACTGCAGGGTCTTATTGTCCCGTCTCCTAGGAGCCCTGCGTGCGAGCTCCCATCACTGTCTGTCCACACAGGGAGCTCCTGCGTCCCCTCCTGTCCCCAAGAGGGCTTCCATGGGGTTGCAGGGGGCAGCAGAAAGCAAAGGAGACACCCCTGTGTTCCCTCCGCCCTCCAGAGCCTCATTCACCGGAGGCCAGCTGGTCCCCTCGGGGTCCAGAGCACCGACCGGGGTCCAGCTGAGGCCCTGCTCCCTTCCTCAATTCTCCGAGTGCTTCCTGGACAGGAAGCACATTGTGACTCTTCCTGAGGGGGGAGGATGGGGAAGGGGAGAGTGAGTCTAGAAAGTTCTGGAGGGCTATGTTCCCACTCCCACTTCCCCTCTCTGATCATCGAGATGAAATATCCACTTACACTTCACTCTCTGCCAGACGAGTCCAGGGCTCCTGGCCTCGTGATGGACACGTGCGTGTGTGTACATGAGTATGCACACCCGTGTGTGTGTGTGCATATCTGTGTGTGTGCATGTATGTGCTCCTGCCCGGCAGCTCCTGCACTGACCAGGAGACCCTGTGTCCGTTTTGCTTGTGGCCACGTGTCGTCCATTATCTCTGGGAAGCAGCCCGCCCAGCTCCTCTGAGTCTGTATAATTTATTACCTTCACACCCGCACAGAATGTTAATGTGACTGCTTATCTCCAACTCAGTGAGCAGGACAGATGCTCAGGAGGGAAGCGGCTGCTGCAAAGGCAGCCTGGGCTGTCGGGACAGGGGCCCTGCAGACAGACAGACAGACAGACGGACAGCCCTGGTGAGAACTCGACTCTGTTTCCTCGCGTCTGTGTGGCCCTGAGTGGTTCTGTCACCATACGGGCCGCACGGCTGCCCTGGAGCTGGAGGGACGGCGAATCCTATTTGCTGACCACGCTCCACCCACAGTCCCTTGGGGAAGCCGCCTCCCTCCTCTCGGGCCTGTGGACTTGGGGGTGGACACGACACCCCCACGCCTGCTGCCAGGCTCCATGGGGGCCCAGGGCCCAGGCCTGGACAGTCCCTGTGCTCCATGCCCTGGTCAGCGGGACAGGCTCAGGATGGGGACAGGGTCCACGTGGAGCCTGTGAGAAGGATCCAGGACGTGGACAATCGCAGGTTGGTCGCAGAGAGCACGGGCCCTGAGCAGGGAGCGGACATTTGCCCCAGGAGAGGAAGGTCTGCCCACGTGCAGACAGCACAGGAGAGAGGAGATCGAAGAGGCGGAGAGTTGGGGCCACACACGTCTTAACAACGACCTTGAGTCCCCTGGGGCCTGGGCTGGCCCTCCACCGGCCCTGCAGCTCTCCGTCGTGTGAGCAGCGCCTCCCTCTGGGCTGAGTCAGTTTGGGTTTATTTTCTGTTGCTCACGACTGGCTGAGCCCTGACCTTCGCAGAGGTCCACATCCACCTCCCGTGGGTGTTGGTCGACCTTAGAACAAACCCGGGTGGGAGGTCACTGACCCCTGAGCCCAGTGACCCTGCGCTGGGAGGGCGGAGGTGGAGGGGTCGTCGGGTGTGTGACCCTAAAACGAGGAAGACGAACCCTTGCTGCTCAAGGGCTCCCAGAGTCGGGGTCACGAGCAGGAATGAGGCACTAGGCTGCCGAGACGGAATCGAGGGGGAGTGCACCCTCCACATGGGTGGTAGCTGCTCTCCGGGCCTCAGACCTCTGCTCCTGACCTGCCAGGGCTGCTGGGAGGTCAACATTCCGCACGAAATGTCTAATTCACAGGGTCAGACCCTCAAAGCTGCCTTCTCCCCGGGGCGCCCCTCCCTGGCAGCTGGTGGGGGATCCAGTGGGGACGGGGCGCCCCTCCCCGGCAGCAGGAGGCCGGGCTGAGGCGGGTGAACCGGCACAGGCGGTGTTCCTCGTGGGCCAGGCAGATGTGGTGACAGCTGCGAGGAGGAAGGAGAGTTCGAGACGATGGGAACAGGAGCCCGCTGGGCTGTCAGGTGCAGGGGTCCCACCGCAGGCTCTGGGTGGGGGCAGTGACACAACACGGGGTGGTCTCGCGGGCGCAGCCGGGCGGATGGCATTCTGCCTCTAGAAAGCCTGTGGGCACCCAGCGTCCTCTGTGCGATGCTCAGACGGGCTGGATGACGCTCTCGGGACTCGGGGACGTAGGGCAGAGCGAGCGTAACTGTGACGTGCAGTGAACCCGTCTCTCACTCCAGCATCTGGAGCGTCTGGAAAATGTGCTTTATAAAGGGCCCTGCGGCTGCAAAGGCGGATTTCTCTGGCTCCGTCTGAAGGTAAATTCGGTCGACACACTTGGAAAATGATGTCCCTGCTCTCTTAGTGGGATGTTATGAAAATCGATGGAAATCATCTGGATTTTTGGTGCAGATCAATAAGGTTATTGACTACCCTCCTCCTCTGCCGCCCTGGCGACCGAGGGGGTGATGGGCTGTGTACCCGAGTCCTCTCCACACCCACAGCCGCCTTGAGTGCGTGGCCCATGTTCATTCACTCAACAAACGCTTGCTCTTGCATCGCCTACTGTGTGCCAAATGCCTACCATGTGCCGGGTGATGTTCTGTGCTGGAGTGCCTGTCTGAGGACAAGGCGAGACAGTGGAAGTGACACCTAGAGATGTTAGATGTGTCCTCAGTGTGAGGTGCTACGAAGTAACGAGAAGAAGGCAATGCACAGGGAGTGACTGGGGACAGGGAGAGGGTCTCTGTCCAGGGTGGTCTGGAGGCTCCTGGACCGAGACCCACATAGTCAGGAGGAGCCAGCTGACCACAGGCAGGACGAGCACTCCAGGCAGAGGGAACAGCACGTGCAAAGGCCCTGAGGCAGGGGGACCTGGTGTCTCAGGAGGAGGAGGAGGCCAGTGTGGCTGGGATGGGGACGGGGTTGGGGGAAGAAGCTGGGGGGTGGTGCGTCCTGACTTGCAGTTTCGGGGTGCAGGGAGCACTGTTTTACCTGCCTACTTAGGCAAGACGTATGAAGGGAGTCAAAAGCTACAAATTTACAGTGATAAATAAATGTCATGGGGATGTCACGTTCAGCATGGCGACTATAGTTAGTGACACTCTGTTGCATATTTGAAAGTTGCTAAGAGAGGAGATCTTCAAAGTTTTCATCACACACACAAATCTTGTAACTGTACGGTGACAGATGTGGACTAGACCTACTGTGGTGACTATTTTACAATACATACAAAGACCGAATCATTATGTCGCACGCTTGAAACTAACATAGTGTCATACGTCTATTATATCTCAATAAAAAATGACAAAAAGTTAAAAAGAAATTCTAAATCACCTATTATGTTCGCTTCTGGACATCAGGTTGCATCCTACACGTTTAACGTCTCAGCATATTTATTCTTTTTCTTTTTTTTAAAGATTGGCACCTGAGCAAACAACTCTTGCCAATCTTCTTTTTTTTTTCTTTTTCTGCTTTATCTCCCCAAATCCCCCCGCCCCCAGTACATCGTTGTATATCTTAGTTGCAGGTCCTTCTAGCTGTGGCATGTGGGACGCCGCCTGAATGTGGCCTGATGAGCGGTGCCATGTCCACACCCAAGATCCGAACGAGTGAAACCCTGGGCCGCTGCAGCGGAGCGCATGAATTTAACTGCTTGGGCACGGGGCCGGCCACCGTTCTTTTCCTTATTTAACAAAAAAGCTGTCCCTAGAGCGCTGGTGTCCTTGGTTGGAAGGAGGAAGATGAGGCGTGAACTCAGCTGGTTGGGCCAGGACCCCTTTCTCAGGCTCCGCCAGCCCCTGAAGCATCTCCCAGGCTCCTGGGGAGGCATCTGACCTGGGGTAGCGGACACAGCGGGACCCTGGGGGGAGCCCTGGGTCAGATCCTGGCTCCGACACTGCAGGATCAAGGGGTTGACCCCCAGGCTCCCCCCATTAGTAAGAGATGGACATTAACGCCCCCACTGACAGGGTCAGGTGGGACTCTCCCAGGCCAGAGCTGAGCCCAGACCGGGTGATGAACTGAGGAACCCAAGCCACAGCCTCTTTGGGAACTGAGGGAGCCCAGAGTCTGGTGTCCCCGCATGAGCCCCCTCCCTGGGGACAGAAGTGAAGAAGAGGCCAGGAGCAGATGGGGCTGTCCCTTCCCAGTGCCCAGTTCTGAGCACACAGGGGCGCTGGCTCCAGGCTCCATGGCTCCTTCCCCCAGTCCCAGCAAGGATTTGGGTGAAGTCCTGTGAGCAGCATCCCACCCCCCAGGACTGGGGTGCTGGTCCCTGATTGTGTGGGGGGGAGGGGGAGGGAGTGGAAAAGGCCGGAGAGGCCAGTTGATCTGCATAATGAAGAGGGTGGGGGAGGGTCCGGCAGGGCAAGGGGGAGGGAGCCGGGTGGACTGAGAGATCCGAGACAAGGGAAGGCAGGCAGATGGAGTCCTGAGATGGTGAGTGTCAGGGTCCCTGAGCAGAGGCCCCGTGGGGACCACCAGGCTCGGTGCAGGGACGATGATCCAGACTGGGTCCCCGCCCTCGAGTTAGAGATGCGGGGGTCAGCCACCCTCCAGTGACAGGGAAATCCCCTGGGAGAGGAATCCCCATCCTGAAGCCCCTCAGGGGCATGGTCCTGGGGGGAGAGGGGAGGATGAGACCCAGGAAGGCCGCAAGGTGACAGGAAATCCCTCAGATTAAGCCTTCAGAAAATTCCTCCTATTTCCATAAAGGGGCATTATGCTTTTTCATTTTTAAAATTATTATTAAATTCATGTATTTATCTTTGATGAATCGGCGACGACTACACTAACAGAACTGGATCTCCATCCAGGGTAATATTTTAACACTTGCAGCTTTTTAGATGCAGGAATCATTTCAATATTTAAATTGTAATTTATATGTATATTTTTGTAGCAAAGTATAATATGGTAATGAATACAATATTTTCAAACATAAACTTATTACTTAAGATGAACATTAACCGGCAAAACAGAACCCAGTGAAATAAGAATGAAAGAGGAAAATGTCATTTCCCTGCTGCACTGGAGGCTGGTGATGGTGAGAACCCCGCCCTGCGTCTCAGCGTCTCACTGGGTACATGAGGAGAGAGACGGAGCAGGTATTTTGCAATGTCAATATTTACAATCCACGAGGAATTACATTCTTCACCAGCGTATTTAAATTTCAGCTAGAACCTGGACCTGCAGCTGTGAGATGAGCCTGTGAGGGAGACAGACGCTCCGTCCCGCGGAGGCCCAGAGCAGACGGTGTGAAGGGCGCTGGTTAGAGGGCAGGGAGCCTGCAGTGGGCGGCAGGGCCCCCCAGGACTCGCCCATTGGAGGGGCTTCAGGGAGGGGGAATGGTCCAGGGAAGGGAGGGGCTGGAGGGCTGGGGGAGCGCCAGCCTGCAGGAGGAGGAGGGGTTCGTGGGGCGGAGACACGGGTGCACTGAGGGGGGATACGGGTGTGGGGGCAGGTCCTGCAGGGTCAGGAGACCACCCCACAGGCCAGATGCAGGCTCCTAGGGGCCAGTCTGACCTGAAGGGGGACCCATGTGCAGCTGAAGCTGAAAACAATTCCTCAGCCGAAAATAACCTCAGGAGCCAGTTCTGGTTTCCCCCGGGCACGGCAGTTTTCCCAGCCCCAGACACAAGTGCCCTCCTGACCCCTGGATGTTTTCATCCTCCCATGTTTGGTTCCCCCAGCACGTCTTTAGCCTTGTTTTGGGGAGTCTTCACAGTGTGTTAAACATTTAGGACTTTATCAGAAGGGCAGTGGGAAGAATTGATGCCACATCAATAGGAAAGTGGTGATCTGTCACCAGGTCATTTCTGGGACAAGAGCAGGTTGGGGATGTGCCAGGCCCCGGTGCCACATGCTCCCAGGGCATCGTCTCCTGGATCCCCACAGAGCCCCTGGAGAGCACGCCCTGTCCTCAACCCCATTCTCCCGAGTGGAAACTGAGGCTTGGACCTGCCCAAGGCCACACGGCCTGTGTCCCCGAGCTGGGGTCCCTGCCAGGCTGACCCCGGAGCCCCCACTCTGAGCAGACAGGCCCACTGCGTCCACAATGCAGGTGTCAGAAGACAAGGGACAATCCTGTCTGAACTGCTCTGCTCCTGCCATGAGATAAAGAGAGGTCAGGCCCAGCTGCCAGTGTTCTAGCTGCTGGATAAAACTGTGCCTGAAGCTGGTGAATACTAAGTTTTCCAATACATTTCCCTTTGTGCCTCAGCCTCCCCCAAACTATTTCTGTGAATCTTTGAAGAGTTGCTCCTGACTCATTAACTCAGTCCTGCTTCACTTAGCTGGCTCTGTCACTGCCCCTGCAGGCTGTCCCTCTACCCCGGCCACGTGCTGGTATCTGAGCCCATGACATCCCTGTCTCTCCCACTGCGCCTCTCAGCCAAGGCCCCCCTCACCTCTGGTCACTTTCCCCAGGGAGGGGCCCGGCCGGCCGGTCCTCAGGGCGCCCCGCTCTCGGGGTCTGCTGTGGGGGGAGGAGAAGGGCCCGTGTTCTGCCTCCTGTGAGGAGCGGTCCCGGCAACGGTGCTGGACTCAGAGGCGTCCTCGTCCGGGGTCTGTCTCAGGGGCCTCCTTACACCGGGTGACTCAGGGACACGGACAGTGCTCAGAACAGGTAGCAGGTGGAGATGAAGGGAGAAGGCTGGGCCCACCCCACTGGTCTAAGAGGGTCTGCATCTAATTCCAGCCCTGGGAGAGCGGGCTCCCTGGGGTCAGGTCTGCCGTGACCCCGAGTGGTCCCTGTGGGCTCAGCCGGCACCCCACTCCTTCACCCTGCCCCCCAGCTCTGTGAGCACCCAATTCTCTGCGTTAAGCCCCATCCCGCATCCCTGGGTGCTTTGTTCCCACACCGACCCTGATGGAGGCAGCAGCTGCGAGGATCCATGGTCACTGTGACTACCGGGGTCTCAGGGCAGGGGTGGGGGTGCGGCCTCCGCTGGGACAGGCTCTGCGGGGACACCTGGCACCTGGGCCCCTCCCTCATTTTGGCCATGGCCCTTCCCTGTGAGGCTCCCAGGAGGGTCGCCCCTGGAGCAGGAGGGAGGACACGGAGGCAGGGCTGGCGGATGCTCCCGCAGCTGATGCTCTTTCCAGAGACCCCGAGAGGGGTGGGCTCTGTCCCCGCCTCCCCTCACGGGGCGTCTGACACCAGGGAGCTTTCAGGCAGGGGTGCTTCAGCCGCTGAAGCCACAGAGATGCTCCTCCTGAGTTTGCACGCGGAGTCTGGAGGCTTCCTTCTCATTCCCGAGACTGGATGGCAACACCCCGGAGGCCACTGTCCATAGTGTGGATTTAGATCTCGGAGGTGACGTCTTCGCAGAGTGTGGCCTGTTGTTCTTGCCCTTTATGACCTGGAGATCGTTTGCTCCCCAGGAGGAGGCGGGAGCATCTGTCATTACTCTTACTGATCCCGGAGGGAGGGGAAGTCCTGGCAGCACGTGCAGCTTCTAGTCCAGGAGGGCTGTGCGTCCCGGGGGCTCGCTCAGTCATCCTCAGAACAACCGTGCCAGGCCAGCCTGCTGCGACTCCATCCCCACGGCCCAGACGAGGAAGCCAGGTCCAGAGAGGCCACGGGGACCAGCCGGCTACCCTGCTGGCACCTGGAGGGGGTGAGCAGACCGTTGGGGCAGGGTCTGCTCCTGGGCTGTGCTCTGCTGACCTTCAGGGCCAGCCGACATCCACCACATCCCGATGGTCCAGGCACTCTGACCTCTCAGCTGCAATGGCGTCCGGCTCACTGTGTGCTGGGGTCAGGTGTCATTGCCGTCTCGCCCTGCGCACCCCTGGGCCCATGTTTGCTGAACGTGCAGCCTGCAGAGTCTTGTGGACACCCAGGCTCAGAGGGTGTCACTCCTGACCCTGCCCTGGGGCGGCTCCTGGTCTCAACCCAGAGACAGAGGGTGGGGGTCAAGGGTCAAGCCCAGGAGGAGTGGGGGCGCGTCTGATGGAGGTTATGATGGGGACCTTGGGTGAGGAGCATGGACTCCCCTGCACAGCAATGGGGAGCCAGGGAAGGTTGTAGAGGGAGGTCATTCTGGCCCCAGGGTCTCCAGGGAGCCTCCTGGCTGGTGATGAGGCCTCAGCCTGGTCCACACTCACAGCTGGGCCCTCCGACCCCTCCCACTCTGGGCTCGGTCACCTTCCCTTAGTGAGGACACAGCTGCAGGAAGGGCCACAGGGCGGATGTCTCATGCTACAAGCAGCTTCCTTCAATGCCCCTGTGTGTGCAGGGCCAGAGGCCGGAGCTGGAAATAGACCACAGGGATCCCACGCAGTGCAGGCCATCTGACCTCGGTCCGGGGTCACCCATTCCTGCTCACGGGGGAGGAAAGCCCAAGCTTGGGGGGAGCTCATACCCAACAAGGCTGCTTTGTGTGGCTCTCTGAGGGCCTTTCATAATCGGCCCCCTCCCCTGGGATGGCCCAGCTGCAGCCCCTCCCCTCAAGTGACCCTTGGACCCTTCACCTCGCGGCCAGGCCCTCAGGGGGGGCAGACAGTGGGGGGCATGAGGAGGGGACTGAGAAACAGCCAGACCCCAGGGACCCCGCAGCTGCCCGCCAGCCCCTCCCACAGGCCGCACCCCAGATGCAGGGATGGGGCGACTCAGTTGGGGTTTCTCATTCCAAGGACCAGGGGCCTGCTCTGCTAACCCAGACTCTGAGGGAGGCTGTGGGTGGAACCCCCGGGGGCAATTTTGTGATAATCCCTGTGTGCAGACGCCCTTTGACCTGGGAAGTTCCCCTCTAGAGGTTTCCGTCCAGACACCTTGCACTCGCAAAATGCCAGCCTGGGCCCTGAGGAGGCCTCCTCCTCCTGGGAGCATTTTCTCCCCCTCACAAAGGAGCCCTGCAGGTCAGCAACCCCGGGGGCAGCAGGTCCCAGATGCCCCTCCCACAGCTCCCACCTGCTCACCAGGCCGCCGCTGGCTGGGGGAGCAGGGCGCTGAGCGCACAGGGCGCGTCGGGCCTCCTCACCATCTTCCCGTCCCAGGAAACACACCCTCGGTTCAGAGGGCAGTCGGCGCATTGATCCACTGACTCATCCAGCGATCAAGCGATTGACTGACTGGCAACAGGCGTCCTGTCTGTTGATCGCTCTGAGCCTGGCCAGGTCTCCAAGGAGGAGCAAATTTAGGCACAAATTGTAAATGTGCCGATGTGTCCCCAAAGCTTCTCTAGGTCCCCATGCTCCCCTCACAGCCTGTCCAGTCTCCGTCACCAGCATCAGCAGCTCCCACTCACTGAAGGTTCCAGAACATTCTGCAGAGTCCTCAGTTTTCTGATATGATGGGGACATTTCCTATGGCTCCAACCTTCCAGTTTTGGGGAAAGCAGGCTCCTGACTGTCTGAAGAGGTGACGGAGGGGGTTCCAGGCGTCCTCCGTGAGCCCTCCCAGTGGCAGGAGAGCCAGGTTCTCAGGACCATGAGCCCGCAGCTGTCCCCGTGTCTGAGGGCTGCTTCCCGCAATGGACTGGAGCTGGTCAGGACCCGCTTCTCGAAGTGTGCTGATGGGGGAGGTATGGGACAACTCGGGCAGCGCCTTCCAACAGGGGGGAGCTGACAGCATGCTGGTGATGGTGTTCCAGCACTGTGTGTGTGTGTTCTCCCACGTGTGTGCACATACCTGTGCTCCTGTGTGTGTACACACAAGCTCCTGTGTGTGCGTGCACATGTGCTCCTGTGTGTGCACGCATGCTCCCATGCACATGTGGACAAATGTGCTGCTGAATGTGTGTGTATGTGTACGCATGCACACACACAGACACACACGCACCACACGGGAGCGCGTCTTTGTAGTGTGTGTGTGTACATGCACACACGTGCTCCTGTGTGTATGGTTGTGTGCATGTGCTCCTGTGTGTCTGTATGTGTGCCTGTGTGTGTATATGCATGCTCCTGTGTGTCTGTGTGTGTGTCTGAGTGTGTACACGCGTGCTCCTGTGTGTCTGGGGAGCTGGTGGGCTTGTGCACCCCGATGCCGGCAGAGAGCACGCAGAGGGCTGGATGCAGGGAGCCCTCCAGTCCCCAACTCCACCCACTCTGGTCTTGCCCTGCCGGGCTCGTCCCACCCAGACTGGGGCCTCCCGCCAGCTCCTCCAGGCCCACAAACCCACCCCCTCCGGCCACAGGCGAGAGCAGCACACCCGGGACGCCGGCCTGCACTACGATGCACCCTGAGCAGAGGGGAGGAGAGCTGTCCACACCCGTCCGCTCTGTCCAGTCCTGCAGGTCCTCTGCCGGCCCGTCCTGACCACGCCGACCCCCACTGGTGACAAACAGCCTCTCTGAACACGGATCTCCCTCCCTGCTTGTGGTCTCAGACAGCCTCTCCCTGGAAGACACGCATATTCCTCATGCCCCACTCAAAATCCTCCCTGGAGAGGAATCCTCAGGGGTTTGCAGAAGGAAGACAGCTGGAGCCGCATCCTCATCTGGGTCCTCTCGGGATCCCTGAGTGGCGCAGAGAGAGGGGAGCAGAGTGGGAAATGGCTCCTGCATTGCAGTCTGAGCAGTTTGTCAGGAGCCCGGGCTGGAGGGGGCGAGAGGGACACGGCTTCCAGCTCCGCGCTCTGCTGTCCTGGAAGAGCGTCTTTCTACCAGAGGGGACCTCACCTGACTCAGGTCGGAAGCCTCTGGAAGGCCTGGTCCATAACGCAGATGCCTGGACCCTGCCCAGACTCCCGGTCAGAACTAGGAGCGAGAGAGGCCCAGGCCTTTGCCTTCTACACGCTCCTGGGTCACTCGCGGGGTTGCGACAGTGTGAGAACCGCGCTCTAGAAGGGGCTGGTGTTTGCGCAGCTAATGTACTCGTTCGCTCATTCACTCATTCTCTCCTTCATTCCTTCACTCATTCCTTCATGGGTGCTGGGGACCCAGCAGCTAATAAGCCCGGCCAGGCCCCATGCCCATGGCTTTCACGTCCTAGTGGGGACATGGGTGGTGTCAATGTGGGCCCTGCAGGGAAGAGAAGGTCCTCAGAGGGTCATGCGGAGAGGGAGTGAGGAGGCCGAAGGTCAGCACAAGGGCGGTTGGGCCGACATGGTAGAGCTCAGGCATCTGTGAGTGACCACCTCTGAGAATCTAGTGGCTGCCAGAAGCTTCCAGGGCCTCAGCGAGAGGGTCGCTGAATTGCCTTTCGTGCTGCTGGTCCATGAGCTCGTGATGCAGGATGAGCCCTAGGGCCTTTCCTCCTGGAGAGGCTGCTGTCTGCGCAGGAGGCCGTTCTGAAGGGCGCACGCTGCTGCCTCACGCGCACGCCCCGTGATGAATTATGGATGGCTTTTAGGCTCCCTCCTGCACAGCTGGGCCCATCAAATATTCATAGCAGCACAAACAGCCCAGTAAATCGCAGCCAACGGGAGGAAGGACCCCCTCGGTGATGGTGCCCAGGACAAGCCTGGAGCCCAAGGCATCTGGAGGATGCGCCCAGCTTTACCCATCCCTGTGACACCAGATGTCTGTACTGGAATGTGCGCCCGGGTCTGGGGTGTGCAGGGAGGCATGAGCCCTCCCCAACTTCAGAGCCGGGGGCGTGGAGTGACAGCTCTGCATGGGGAACTGGGCCTGCCACTGCAGGATGAGGACATTGGTGACGGGCAGGCAAATAATAGGTGCCCACACTCGGTTTCTGAACAGGAAAGAAGGGGAGGGTGGGCTTCCTGCAAACGGCCCCGTGGAGCCCAAGGGTACTGCTCCAGGACAGGGCACGTGGCCCTCCTCATCCTCAGCGTCTCTGGCTGAGCTGCTGCTCCTCCATGTGGCCAACACCCCAGGATGGCAAGGCCACGAGGCCCCAGAACCGATCTCTCCCTGCCCAGTCACTCCACTCCCAGGACGTGTTCCCAGCTCTCAGGAAATGGGAGGGTCCTGCTCCTGGATGGACCCTGCTGAGGCAGAGCAGCGGACAATTTTGCAGTGCCAGCCCTCTCCTCTCTGCCTCCCTGCTTCCCTGCGCCCCACCACTGCTCTCTGTGATGAAAAGCTGTGACAGAGAGAAGGAAGCAGCTCTTCAGTCGGGAGAGCAGCCATGGAGGCCGTACAGCTGAGGACTCCACAGAGGGAACCAGTTACATGGGGTGAAAGAGCAAAAGCCCATCCAGGGTTCAGGAAGGTGACGGGATCTGCGACAGCAGGAACCAGCAGGGCTGAGGACCTGGGGGAGGGGTTTACCAGAGCCCAAGGCTGGGGCCAGGCAGGAACCGGGACCATGGGGGGAGGGATGGGGGCCCCTGCGGAAGGTGGAGCCACAGGATGCAGTCACCGCAGGAGGTGCTGCCCCAAACGGAGAGACAGGGAGAAATACCCCAGCTTCTCCCTCCTCCCATCTTCCAGTCTCCACCAGGGACTCCCATTGGCTGAACATCCCCAGGAGCAAGCTGCAGAGGATCCTGGGAAGTGTAGTTTTTAGGGCTCAGTCCCTGTGATGTAGAGCAGAGCAAGGGAAGGGCAGAAAGGGAGCAAGTGGGCAGATGACCAGCACAGAGGCCCACGCCACCTACATGCACACTCAGATACACTCACACACATTCAGATACACATATGCACTCTCAGATACACACTCACACACATACACACGTATGCACACTCAGATACACTCACACACATTCAGATACACATACGCACTCTCAGATACACACACACACACACATGCACACATGCACTCTCAGATACACACTCACACACACATACACACTTATGCACACTCAGATACACTCACACACATTCAGATACACATATGCACTCTCAGATACACACATTCAGATACACACATGCACTCTCAGATACACACTCACACGCACATACACACTTATGCACACTCATATACACTCACACGTGCACACAGACATGCACGTGTGCACACACACAGACACACGCGCACCATACAGGAGTTTCCATTGTGCAAGAGGGCTCACGGCTGACAGTGATGCTAATTCCAGAGGGTTAGCCCTGCGAGAGGAATTCCAAGGGATGCTTCTTCCTGACGTTTAGAACCTCACATCCTCAGTGACTGGCCATGTCATCTCCCTAAAACCGTGGTCGTGGCTGAATGAATTCCTGGCTCAGCAACACTGATGCCAACTGTCCTGAAAGTCCCTCCAAGCCACCAACTCAGAGGGCGGTGTTGCCTGTCTCTCTTGTCTGCACTGGGGGTGAACACGCCTTCCCCCCAACCCCGCTGCCAGCCTGAGTCCTTGATGGCTGGGACTGAGCTCAGGGTCCCAAAGAGCAAAAGCCTCCTTAATGTTTTCCGGAAGAACGAGTGAGTGAATGAATGAATGAGCCAGAAAGCTGGCGCCGACAGGAATGGACAGGGGATCTGATTAAAGCAAAGCTGAACCTCAGGCCCCCCCGCCAATGGGATTCCAAAGGAGGAGACGGTGAGTGTGTAACCCGGGGGATTATTAAATCATGACGAACACTCACTGAGTGCCTATCGTGTGCCAAGCAGCATGGCAGACGTGAAGGAATGGCAGTGGACACGGGGCCAGGGCTGTCCTGAGGTACCTGCGTTCTGGCCTGGAGAGGAAGGATGCACAGCTGGACAGAGCCCCAGGGACACCCAGAAGTCTGCCTGGAACAGTGGAGCGGATATCGGTGCATTTTCTCCGATGGGCAAGACGAGGAGGAAATGGGCCTGGGGAGGAATCTCGAGTTTGCTCTGGGTGGCTTAGTTGACAGAGCCCCAGTCATGGTCCTGAGACACATTCAGCAGCCCCGAGGGCCTTGCGGGGAGGGGGGCGTCCTCTGTAAATGAATGCTCATGGTTTCAGTTGTGTACCAGTGGAATAACACAGGATAACACAAATTCCGTTTCCCAGGCATTGGGAAGCTGGTGGCTCAGGTGGACAGAGCCCACACATAACGCAGGTGTGAACCGTGCATCTCATGATTCTGGGTGAAAAGAGAGAAGAGTGGGCAGAGTCCATTATGGGGAAGGTGCCTCGCCCTCGCTGTGCTGTCCACCCTGACTCTCAGAGAAGACCTGCCAGGGGCCAGGCCGGCTGGGGGGCTGACACACAGCATTTCTCCTGATAAAGGGCTTTGGAGCAAGAGCTGGTGCGGATGAGGCGCCTTACCTCCAGGCTCTGGGGGCGGAGGAGATCGTCAACAGCAGGCAGGGAAGGGAGAATTATTATTAGAACTTTTATACCAGTGGCTTTGCTCACTTTCTAGGAAGGAAGACGTGGGCTGAGGAAGTCAGAAATCTCTCTCTCCTTCTGCTCTTGCTGGAGTTGAATTCTAATGATTCTGGCTCTGCAGACAACTTTGAGAATAAGAGCCGCTGGGAGTGTCATTGAATTTACTTGAATCTTGGTGAAACCCAGTGGCTAACTTGGAGATCTCACATTAAATTACATAAAGAAGCTTTCTTCTGACGTTCTTTGCTACACACAAATCCCAAAGCAGACACCTTCCCACTCCTGTTGCCACTTAGCTCAACCCGTAGGCCCTTCTGTGTGAACACTTTTTTCCTAAAAATAGAAACAAAAATATTACATAAAACAATGACTCAGTGAGAATCACGTTGAAGAGTTCTGTGTGATTAGTTGGAGGAGGAGAGGATTTATAATTCATCCACCCCACTCGAACTCCACTCTCAAATCAGAATCTTCCTGGATCAGAGCTGAATTTCCAAGATGACAGCAGTGGAATGTTCCTGCTTCTTCCCGCACTGCTCCCTGTGCGTGCAGAGTGTAAATTACCATCGGATGGCTCTAATCTCTGAGAGTAACGTCTGCTCAAGCAGGGTCATCGCAGCATCTGGAAATCTGTCAGAACTGGAGAATCTAATCTTGAAACACTAACGGAAATAAAGCTTGGGTGAGATTAACCCCATAAGCTGCCTCTCCACCTCAATTATTCATGAAACTAACTCATTACAATATGTAGGTTGTCATGGTAACAGGTGGTAGGAACAAAATTCTAAAAAGTTTGGTGAAGATGTTTTTGTAAGTTAGGCCTCTTGGCTGCAGGTGACTGAAAGCTGGTCCTCGCTAGATTAAGGAAAAAAATTTTTTGTTTTTTTTTAGGGGGGGAGGTAATTGTGTGTGTTTGTACACCTTAAAAGGCTGTGGAGTACTGACCTCTGGCATGGCTGCAATCAGGGCTTAGCATTCTCCTCTGGTCAAGGGTCTCTTCCTCAAGTGTCTCTGCCTTCTGCTGCTGGCTGTCACTGTCAGGCTCCACGTGGTGTCTCCTGGAAGCCCCAGCAGAGCATCCTTAGTGTTAGCAATCCCAGAGTCTAAACACATCACCACCAGATGGCCATATAAGCATACATGCCACAAAGGCAAAGTACCAAAAAACAAAGAATTTGATAAAGTCTGGGGGATGTAGGGAAGGTGCCTCTGAAGAAGTGAGGTCAATCCAAGACCTTGGAAATAAATATAAACTGAACCAGGACAGGGTATAGGCAGAGCATGCCAGGTGGAGGGAATTGTACATGTATAAGCTCCAGTTCTGTGAAGATGCCGAACCATTTGAAGAATTGATGCAAGGTCTGAGGCTAGCTATGTACGTGATGAATCTGGGTCATCTTGACGTGCAACAAAGCAAGGAGCTCCCAAGTGCTAATGGAGTTGTGTCAGTGGGTCACAAGACCAGCTGGATGGATCTCTCACTGGACAGTGATGGGCTAATGCAAATATCAAAAAGAATGACTGTAATGGATTAGAAGACGTTAAGCATTTGGGAGATCATGAGTAAAAGACAGAAATGACAGTGTGGGCATAATTATCTACCTTACAAAAATAAAAGGCTTAAAGACAATAGTATGGACAATTGTACACAAAGGAGACAACCTAGAAGAAATGGAAACATTTCTAGAAACATGCAAATTGCCAAAACTGACTCAAGAAGAGATGGAAATTTGAACAGACCTATAACAAGTAAAGTGATTGAATCAGTAACCAAAAACCTCCCAACAAAGAAAATCCAAGACAAGATGACTTCACTGGTGGATACTACCAAAAATTTGCTTAAAAGAGCAAACACCAATCCTTCTCAAACTCTTCTAAAAAATAGAACAGGAGGAAACACTTTCTAACTCATTCTATGTGGCCAGCATTACCCTTATACCAAAGCCAAATAAAGACATCACGAGAAAAGGAAACCAAAGACCAATATCCCTTTTGAGTATTGATGCAAAAATCAGCAACAAAATACTAAAATCCTAATCTAGCAGCATATTAAAAAGATTATTATATACCACAACCAAGAGGAATTTATCTCAAGAATGCAAGGATGGTTAAACATATAAAAATCATTCAAAGTAATACACAGAATTAATAAAATCAAGGGAAAAATGATCATTTCAATCAGTGCTGAAAAAGTTTTTGACAAAATACAATAGCCTTTCATGATTAAAAAGAATATTCAACAAACTAGGAATGGAAAGGAACTTCCTTATTCTGGTAGAAAGCATTTATGAAAAACCTATAGTTATTATGCTCAATAGTGAAAGACAAAAAGCTTTCCAGCTAAGTCCAGGGACAAAACAGGATGCTTACTTTTGCCACCTCTATTGAACATTGTATTGGAAGTTCTAATGAGAACAATTAGGCAAGAAAAAAAAATAAAAGGCATACCAATTGGAAATGAAGAATTAAAACTCTCTCTATTCACAGATGACTTGATCTTATATATAGAAAATCATAAAGAATTCACAAAGAACTATTAAAGCTAATAAAAGAATTCAGCAAAGTTGTAGGATACAAGTTCAACACACAAAAATTAGTTGTGTTTTAAACACTAGAAATAAATGATCCAAAAATGAAACTAAGAAAGCAATTTCATATAAAATAGCATCAAAAAGAATAAAATACTTAGGAATAAATTTAATCAAAGAGGTACAAAACTTCTACACTGGAAACTACTAAACACTGGTGAAATTAATTAAAGAAGATCTAAATAAAGGGAAACCCAGCCTGTGTCCACAGATCGGAAGACTTTGCACTGTTACGATGCCAAACCCCCAGAGCAGCCTGCAGATGCAACGCGATCCCCAGCAAAATCGCTACAGCTTTTTTCTCCCAGAAATTATAAAGCAGGTCTCCAAATTCATATGGAATTGCAAGTTATCCCAAATAGTCAAGACAATCTTGAAAAGGAGGAACAAAGGTGGAGGGCTCACATTTCCCTATTTCCAATCTAACTGCATTGCTACATTAGTCAAAACAGTGTGGTACTGACATAAGATACACTCATAGACCAATGGAAAGGAAATAAGAGTCCAGAAATAATTCATACATCATCCATGGTCCATTGGTTTTTGACAAGGCTGCCAAGACAATTCAATAGGGAGAGAACAGTCTCTTCAACAAATGGTTCTGGGCAAACTGGACGTCCACTCAGAAAAGAATGAAATTGGACCTCTATCTCACACCATATGCAAAGATTAACTCAAAATAGATCAAAGACTTAAACATAAAAGCTAAAAGAACAAACTACTAGAAGAAAACCTAGGAGTAAATCTTCATGACTTTGGATTTGGCAATGGGTTCTCTTTTTTGAGGAAGATTAGCCCTGAGCTAACTGCTGCCAATCCTCCTCTTCTTGCTGAGGAACACTGGCCCTGAGCTAACATTCGTGCCCATCTTCCTCTACTTTATATGTGGGACGCCTACCACAGCATGGCTTGCCAAGTGGTGCCACGTCCGCCCCCAGGATCCAAACCTGCAAACCCCAGGCTGCTGAAGCAGAAGGTGCGCACTTCACCGCTGCACCACCGGGACGGCTCCTGGCAATGGGTTCTTAGATATGACACAAAAAGCATAAGCAACAAAATAAAAAATAGATAAATTGAACTTCATCAAAATTAAATATTTTGTGCATCAAGGAAAAGTATCAAGATAATGAAAAGACAACCCATAGAATGTGAGAGATTATTTGTAAATCACATACATGCTAAGGGGCTAGAATCCAGAACATGTAAAGAGCTCTTAAAACTCAAATACAAAAAGACAAATAACTCATTTAAAAAAAAAAATGGGTAAATGACTTGAATGGTTATTTCTGCAAAGAAGAAATACAAGTGGTTGACAAGCACATGAAAAGATGTTCAACATCACCGATCATTAGTGAAATGCACATTAAAACCAGAATGAGACACCACTTCATACCAAATAGGATGATAATTAATAATAATAATAGTAATGGGAAATAAGAAATGTGAATGTGAAGGCAGTGCAACACTCATACATTCCGGTATCTGTAACATGCATGTAAAACGGTGCAGGCCCTGTGGAAAAGTGTTTGTCAATTCCTCAAAAGTTAAACATAGAATTACTATATGACCCAGCAATTACATTCCTAGACAGGTACCCAAAGGTGTTGGAAACAGGGACTTAAACAGATACTTGTACACAAATGTTCATAGCAGCACTATTCACAATAGCCAAACATTAGAAAGACTCAAGTGCCTATCAACCAATGAATGGATGAACAGAAGGGTATCCACACAGTGGAATATTATTCACCCATAAAAAGTAGTGAAGAGCTGACACATAACACAACATGGACGAATCTCCAAAACAATAGACTAAATAAAAGAAGCCAGAAAAAGGGCATATGTTGTACAATTTCATTTATATTAAATATACAGACTAGTTAAATCCATAGAGACAGAAAGACAGATTAGTGGTTGCCATGCAAAATGCAAAATGTCCTGGAATTAGATAGAAGTGATGGTTTAACGGTTGTGAACGTACTGAATGCTACTGAACTGCACTTTTTGAAATGGTTAATTTTATGTTTATGTGAAATTCACTTTAATAAAAAGAGGCCATGAGCCAAAAGACAAGCGTGTGAGGAGGAGTGAAGAGAAGAAATTTGCACAACTCATCGTTTACCCCTGGACATTGCTAAGAGGCCAGCCCATTACTCTGAAAACTGATAAACAAAGGGAAAAATTAAGGATTTATCCTGCTGTTCTGATAGAAATTCTATTTCATGGAAGATCTTAAAGGACTTGGGATTCTTCATGACAGTTGGAGCACGAAGCCGCAGGGAGGGGCAGAGTCAAGAGCGCACCTGACCTTCACGGACTCCTCATGCAGCTGCAGGTGCACAGGAGCCTCCGTCCAGGACAGTGTCAAATCCGCCAGAGCATGTCCATCCTGGTACGGACGGTGAGGAGGGGAAGGAGTGGCAGGAGATGACGAAGGAGGAGGAGGAGGCTTGGAAGGTATTGATGGAGAAAGTGATGAGGACAAAGGAGAAGATGAGGAGGGGGGGGGAGGAGGGGAGGTGGCCCACAGACTCCATGGATGCAACCTTCCAACCTTCCACGTACTTTCTTTTTTTTTTTTTAATTTTTTTTAAGATTGACACCTGGGCTAACAACTGTTGCCAATCTTTTTTTTTTTTTCTGCTTTATCTCCCCAAACCACCCCCCCGTACATAGTTGTATATTTTAGTTGCAGGTCCTTCTAGTTGTGGGATGTGGGACGCCGCCTCAACATGGCCTGACGAGCGGTGCCATGGCCGCACCCAGGATCCGAACCCTGGGCCGCCGCAGCGGAGCGCGCGAACTCAACCACCTGGCCACGGAGCCGGCCCCCCACGTACTTTCTACCTTCCCCACCCTCCTGTGCTCACCTATCCCTGAGGTCTCTCTTCTCTCCTTCACATCTCGGCTCTCCACTTACATTTGGAGAAACACCTTGAACAGAACACAGTAGGAAAGGATTTCTATGCATTTCTGTTCCAAGCTCATTTCTATCTTTTCCTGGCTCTCAAACAGGGAAAAGGAATCCATACATCATGTGGGGATAAAAGAAACCCTTCTCCCCTGTTGCTGGGCGGGGTGGAGGGCTCGGGGCCTCACGCAGCCCTGCAGGGCTCATCCTTCCTTCTCGCGTGCTGGCTCGGAGATTCCACTCGGTCCGTGTGAGGGCGGGCAGGCAGCCTTTCCCAGCGTCTATCTGTGCACCTCCTCGGGTTCACAACAGGAAACAATAATCTTATGAACGGGGGTCTGGAAGATCAGCAAAGGGTGGCTTGGCATGTTTGGCTGGCCGAGTGACACCTGACCACGCAGCTGCCCCTCCAGCAAGCTTAAGTGTGACGTGGAGGGGAAACTCCTGCCTGCGAAGACCAACCTTCGACGAGTTCTGGAAGTCGGTGGAGAATGGGCAGAACTGGTTGTGTCTTACTTGGGAGTGACATTCTCCATTGTGTTTTGTTCCTTTTTGCATTTAGATTTTCTTTGTTTTCCTCGGAAAGCTGATGCTCAGTTTTAAACGTTGAAAGTGTAGAATTAAATCCGTGCATGTGCAAGTACAAGCAGAGTTAAATTCGTAATTTACAAAGTAACAGAGGAACTAAATACATTAAACAAAATAAAGCACAGAAACCAAATGCAACTAAAGACGCAAAGTGACTAATCTCCCCACATTAAAACTACCGGGATTTCCTGGGGGGATGGTCCCCACAAGGCTGACTTCACACATGGCTCCAGCAAAGAGGCTGCGAGCCTAGACTTCGGATCAGTGTGTGGACCCAAGTGCTGCCTGACTCTCTCGAGGCTGTAGGATGTTGGGCAGTATTTGAATTCTTTCCAGCCTCAGTTTCCTCATCCGTCACATGGGACAACACATTGGGGTGTTGTGGGGGTTCACTGAGACCATCACAAAAAACACTGAAGATGGTGCTTGCATGTCCGAAGTGCACAGTGGGTGCTCACCAGCAGGATTCTCTTCTCAAGTTGTGGTAGGAGAAAGCACATGGAGCATGACGTCTGCATCAGCTGGGGCTTTCTTAGTCGTAAGACACAGAATCTGGGGCAAATCGGCAAAAGCAAAGAAGAGACGTGTTGACTCGCATAATTGGCAAGTTCTGAGAAGGACTCAGGCGCAGCTGATCCGGGGCTTACTCACGTCCCAGGACCTGAGCACTACCCTCCGCGGGCTGACACGACTCCTCAGCTCCACGTGGGAACCTCCCTCCCTTCAAGAGGGAGGGGGAGGTGGCACGGGGCCCGGAAGGCTGAGAGATGGAGAAAACCCAGGAAAGCCTGGTTTGCCGAAGTCAAGAGGAAAGAGGCCACCTCACTCTGGTTCTCCCGGTGTGGCTGCTTCATTCCTTTTTCCTCGCAGACTCGATTTCTCAGGACTTCCACCTGCTGGGGGAGGCGGCGCCGCACAGGCCTACGCTCTCATGCTTCTCCAGCTTAGAGGGCAGCCTGGCTGGAGAGATGGTCTCCTCACTTCTGGGTCAGATTTCCCGGAAAGGGCTCTGCTATCCCAGCTTGGGCCTGGGTCCACACGGGACAATCGGCTGGGGTGGAGGGCAGAGTCACACTGTCACCCAAGGTGACTGACGCCCAGGTCCTTAGACGCATGCAGCCCAGGCGCGAGGCTCGCAGTTGCAGCAGTGGGTTGACCTCTCGCCTGGCAGGGAGCGGTGGGCAGACGCGCCTTCACCATCGTGGCCCCCTAGCACCCCCTGGATGGATGAAGTCGGCCTTCGGAATGCCGGACCCTGGCGGCAGATGGAAAAGGCCTCCCGCAAAGATGTAATTTTTTTGTGTGAGGAAGATTGTCCCTGAGCTAACATCTGTGCCCATCTTCCTCTGTTCTATGTGGGATGCTGCCATAGAATGGCTGCCAATGAGTGGTGCCAGGTCTGTGCCCGAGATCTGAACCTGCAAACCCCAGGCCACCAAAGTGGAGCTCACAAACTTAACCATCACACCACCAGGCTGCTACTGCAAAAATGTTACTTAACTGCCTTTTCCCTCCTGACCCCGCTCCAGGCGGGAAACCTCAGCTTAGAATCACCCTCTCACATCTCCCTTTACTCTGCCCAACCAGCCAGGATGACACTCTCCACTGAGCTGTTTATTCTTGGCTCCTTGAAAGGGTGGGTGGGACCAGCACAAGCTTCTAAACGGTTTTCCTTTCTAATTGGTTTGTCCGTTGTCCTGATTCCCTGTGGAAAGAAAACAAAGCAACGTAATTAAAACAAAACCGAGATCCTCAGCACCTGGAGGCCAGACAAAGCACAGAGTTTCGAAAATGAAAACAAACCCATCTCAGATATGAATTCAGGGAAAAAGTCTATGTGGGAATTGCCGTGGTATCAATCCAGCCCTTCAACATCTTTTTTTGCTGTTATTTTCAAAGATTGGCCCTGAGCTAATAGCTGTTGCCAATCTTTTTTCTTCTTCTCCCCAAAGCCCCCCAGTACATAGTTGTATATTCTAGCTGTAGGTCTTTCAGTTTCTGCTATGTGGGACGCTGCCTCAGCATGGCCTGATGAGGGGTGCCACGTTTGCGCCCAGGATCTGAACCGGTGAACCCCTGGGCCACCAAAGCGGAGTGTGCGAACTCAACCACTTGGCCGTGGGGCCGGCCCCCCTTCAACATCTTTAATTCTTCTTTTCCAATGATCCTTGTCACACAAATCTAATAGTTACTTTTCTCCTGTTACTGTTACCACCCCACTGAATTTGGGAAGAAAAAAGTGAGTGTATCGGGGTATGTGAATGGCCATAAATTATATCATAGACTTTTGCAAAGGTGAAAAAAACCTTTACTGCAGCCAAGCAAAAACATAAAAAGACTGATTGCTATGGTCTGCAAGTTCGTCTTGCCCCCAAATTCATATGTTGAAATCCTAACCCTCAAAGTGTTAGGATGCAGGATCTCTGGGAAGCAATTAGATCGTGAGTGTGGACCCCACATCATAGGATTGATGTTCCTGTAACAGAGTCTCCAGAGAGCTCTCCACCCATCCCTCACGTGAGGATGCAGTGAGAAGACGCCGTCTACGAACCAGGAAGTGGTCCTCACCAGAGACGGGATCTGCCGGCACCCAGTCTCGGACTTCCAGCCTCCAGAACTGTGGGAAATCAGCGTCTATCATTCATAAGCCCCCCATCTCTGGTATTTTTTTACAGCATCCTGAATGGACTGAGACTCTTCCTCCCCAAATAAAGGCGTGATCGTTGGACGATTCTTTGTTCAGTATGGTAATCATCGCTGCAAGGACCTCTGACGTGATGGTAATTCATCATTCACTGATGCTGGGAACGCACACCTGTCTTAAGTAAACAGGGGAATCATCTTGAAGAATCATAGGGATGAGAGGGACTGGTGAAGGAGGAGATGAGTCCAAACGTGTCGTGACCGTTCCAAGGCCGAGCCACGCCCGTTCCTGTGAGCTGCACGGACGCAGCGTTCCACCAGCCGGAGCGCAGACACTGTTGACAGGGGGTGTCTTATGATCACCACACTCTTCACACTTTGAGAAGTGCTACCATCTCAAGGTCGAACAGGATGCTGTCTTGATGGTGAATCTCTTGAGTTTTCTTACACCTTTATAATCATAAACACTCCTGCTCCATCGTAATTGCTCACACACATGTGGAATGCACAATAAAATCCCAGAATCCCAGAATTGGGAGGAACCTCCAGGGACAGCTGACTTACTGACCTGTCGGTCAGAGAGAGGAAATCGAAGTCTGTGGCCACAGAGAGCACCAGGCACCAAGATTAATCACCAAAGGATCCCAGATAACCACTCCCTTCCTCCCATCACCACAGAGCACCCAGGCTCGCAGCACTTTTCATCCGTAATTCATCACGGCGACTCCATCGAGATTAAACAGCCCAAGAGTGATCCTCCCAACTGGAACCGGACAATACGGACACTTGAGGGGGGGGTGATGGCTGGACACGACGGGGAGTGAAAACTACGGCAAATTCAAGGAAGGTGAATCTGTGGGGTGTGAGCGAGCAGAGGAACGGCCGGGTCCAGCCGGGCCTGGTGGCCCACAGCAGGCCCAGCCGGCCACCCAGGACACTGCTGTCAGCAGCACACGTCCAGTTACACACCGGGACCCGAGCTTCACAGACGGGAGAGAAACAGGAGGGTGTTCCTCAAGGTGCTTCCTCCAGCAGAGGACACCCAAGAAAAGTAGTTCAGAAGCTTCCAGCCTGGAAACAAAAAAAGAGGAAAAGGGAAAATCTTAGGATAAAGGCAGAGAAATATTTGATAAAGACTCAGGAAAAAAAAAAGAAGTCTGTGGTGATTTCATGTGTTGCTTTGGAAACCAGAACATCTTGACCCGGAAAAGAAGAAACCGGATTTATTGGTCTGGAGTTTGAGTTGTTGTTTTTGATGAAACTTGACTTTCCTTTTTCTGAGCTTTCTTTCTTCCAGAAGTTGCCAACTGGAGAAGGGAAAGGGAAGAGAAGGAAAAGGCAAGAGAGAGCTGTGTGCATCCTGGGGGCTCTGGGGCTTTCGGGGTCAGGAAAGGAACACCCCCGCCCCCAATTGTCAGGGCTTCACAAGGCGGTAACTCTATTCCAACTGGCTGAGGCAAAAGCGGGGGATTTCCTGGCTAAAGGATGGCTTCTGATTTGCCTGAATCCAGGCGCTCGAGTTCTGTCACCAGAGGCATACTCCTGTCTCTCTGCTTGTCTTCCTTCCGCAATAGCTCAGCTTTCAGGTGAGCCTTCCTAGGGATGCGGAGAGGAAGTGGCTCTAAAAGCCTGAGGCCTCCCTTCTGTCCACTGAGCCATCCGCCCTGGTCACTGCATTCTGACCGTCCAGGCCTGGGTCAGCCTGGGGGCCCCTAAACCCCAGGAAATGGGTGGGGAGAGCCGTTCTCAGGAGCCTGAGGATGACGCTGGGCAAGCTGAGGCAGCCACAGGCAGCGGGCCCTCTCCCCAAGGCTGCTCCCCTTCCTGGTATTAGAGATAAAAAAGGGGAGGAGGGAGGCAGGGAAAGTGGAAAAAGAGAAGAAAGGGATGACACACTTCAAACCAGGGCCATAGAACTGGGGTGTGTTGTGCCTGTTATTATTAAGCAGCTTAGAGCTTTGAAAACACAAAGCTCCAATGCAGATAATTGTGCTGTTTACAAGATTTTAAAAAGACTAACAAATATGTCAATTCATAAGGCTCTGTGGAAGTGTGGTCTCGGAAATAAACACGAGGCTGAAAGCTGCCTGACAGAGATGTCCTCATTCAGTCACGTCTCCGGTACTGTCCCTACACCCTCATTTTGAGATAATGCCAACATCTAAATATGGGGTCCTCTGTTCAGTCAGGCCCCCAGCAAATGGCCCTCCACCTCTCTCCTCCCATCCCAAACAACGCTTTAGGAAACTGAGCACCTAGGATGCAATTCTATCCTGAGAATTAGCAGATTGTGAGTATTGTAAGAAGAGAACTTGGAGAGTCCAAGAGAAATCAGGCTGCTCCTGGGTTTCTGTCTTTCATTTTTCTTCATTTTAGAAATCACTCCCCTGCCATCTTCCCCTCTTCCTTTCTCTCTGGCTGTCCTCCCAGGGTCTGACATCTCTCGCCTTCTTAGCAGGACACAGGCCCGGGGACTGGGCGTCCCCACACCCCAGAGCCTCCCGGGGACACAGGACAAGCCGCCTGCATTGGCCTCATGTGACTCCAAGGACCCGGAGCCTGAGCTCACGGCCACGTGTGGGAAGAGTGAAGGGGAGGCGGCCACTGCATTGTGAGGGGCAGGGGCCAGCATGTCCCCTCCCTTCCTCTTCCAGGAGAAGGCAGCCGGGTCTCCTGGGTCTCAGACCTCCTCTATCTCATTCACCATCTCAGCGTGGCCTCACGGCATCTTCACCCTCACGTCAGCTGGCCCTCTCTCAGTTCTAAACTAAAAGAGATGCAGAGCCAGCATAATGGACCTCAGGCACAGGGGGACCCAGGGTTCTGGCCAGGCCATCGGTAATCTGTTTCTGCCTCTCAACTGGCTTCCTCTTGTGGAGATAAGAGGGGATGGGGGGAGAGGATGGGTTGGGAGGGATAAGATGAGGCAGGTGGGTACAGGATGGGGAAGGAGGGATAAGATGGGGAAGGTGGGGAGAGGAGGGAGCAGGAGGGAAAAGATGAGGCGGGTGCGAGAGGATGGGGTAGGAGGGGAGGTGGCTGTTTCTTCATCCTCATGTCCTTCTTCTTGGTGCCCCCAGGATGGCAGGTGGGGAAGGAGACCCCCTTGGACAGGGATGGCAAAGGCCTCTTGGTTTGTGTGTTTGACTCTGTCCCTGTCCATCCCGAGGAGTCCTGGGCGAGTACCTGAGGCCCCCTTTCCTGCTGGAGGGTTGGGCTGCATGATTGACACCCGGAATCTTTGCATCTGCCACAGAGCATCCCTGGGACTGCCTGAGGTGTTGAGTGTGGAGCTGACATGTGGGGACACAGGTCTGACCCTCCTTATTCTCCAGCATCCTGTCCTTGTCCACCTGACCTCTGAGGTGGTGGCCCAGGTGTGAGCACTATGTCCCTCCAGCCCACTGACCAGGATGGATTCCTGACAGCCCAGAGACCTGGCTCTCAGGTCAGTCCCGGCAACCTGTGGGTTCCAGGTCCTGACGTGCTTGGTGGCTGCTGACTCACCTGGTGCTGTTTCTCCAGAAAATTCATGTAAATCTCTCTCTCCAAACAAGGTCTGTGGAAAGGCTTAGGACTCCTAGCAGAGGTCACATTCCTTGGGCTTCCTGTGGCTCCCGGAGGCCTCTATCACCCCCTACCCACACTGGGTCCATGTATCACAGCCACTGGGGTTGACTGTCGCTCAGCCTCAGGGAGCCCAGGTGGCTGGAAAATTGGATGATGCCATGCGGAGCTCAGGAGGGACATGGACGCTCAATAGAAAACGCTGGAGCTCCCCAGGGCAAGGGGCTAAGTCAGTGCAGTTGAAGAGCTTCAATTTGGGTTACAATCCCCAGAAAGCAACACTCTGGAGATACAGAGGGGTGTGGCCCTGGAGCTCCTGCTTCCCTGTTCACTGCCCCTGGGGAGTCCCGGCTCACCCTGCAGGGTCCTCAGTGTGACTCCCACAGGCCTCACTCTGCAAAGGGGTTTTGGAGGACATGTGCACAAGTGCGTGCGCGAGCGCGCGCGCACACACACACACACACACACACACACGGGTACCACAAGCATCACTGGATTCAGCTGACCTGAGCTGGGAGCCTTCCTGGGACTCGCCTCACCCTGGTCTCTGTGGTGAGGGGGCACCCATCGCTCAGAGCCTGTAGGACGGGGGCACAGTCTGGCCTGCACCTGCTGGATTTGGTCCACGCAGGGTTTGAGAAGGAATGGGGTTAGATGTCAACACTTCACATTTGTTTTCTCTTGAACAACTGTAAGACCTGGCACTGGACTCGTCCCTTGGCTGGAGCCGAGCATCTCGTGTCCCCAGTGCGGCCCCTGCAGGATCCTGAGCCCGCGGGCCTGACGTCAGCTGTCTGCAGTAGGGCGCTGGGCTGGGTTCTGGCAGCCTGACGCTTCCATCCAGCTTCCTGTCAGCTTTCCCATCATTAACTCCGTGAGGCCTCCTGAGCCACGTCCTTCCTCCCGACTGGGTTAGCGCCGGCTTTGGCCTGAGTAAAGACAGTCTGCGGGCAGCTGGGCTCTCAGCCTCGAGCTACTAACCAGGAGGGGCTGGAGGCTGCCCTAGGGCGCGGTGAGGTCACGCTGCACGGACAGCCCCTCAGAGGGAGGCTGCTCCCGGAGCCTGGCACCCTGGTCTTACTCCCCTCACATGGTCTGGGAGCGCTGCCAAGTGAACACCTTCCCCCCACTCTCCCTCAGATGCCAGGCCACACCTCATTTAATCCTCACGACAGCATGATGAGGAAGGCACCCATCACCAGTTTCCACATGAGAACCTGGCCCCCCAGAGATGTCTAGCTGGTCCCTGAGGCTGCACAGCTGGCCCCGGGTGGCCCTGGGAGTAGAACCAGGTGTCTGTTGGCTCCAAAGCCCAGGCTTTCCCCTCTCGCTGCCTTGTCCATCCTGCTCCCACACTCCTCATTCTACCTGGTAGCTTTTTCTTCCTAAGAACATACACCCTTGTCTAGTCTCTCTGGCTCCTGCAGCTTGTTTCAGAGCAAGCAGAGAGTGGGCGCCCTCTGCTCAGGCACGCCTTCCGGTCACGGCCCCACTGCTGGACACAGGGATGACACAGGGGACGCAATGGCAAAGTAGCTTCTGTGTTACTTTGGGGTCTTAGGGACACGTGGCAGCTGTGAGTGCAGCAAGAGATCCTCCCGTCTCCACCGCTTTCCTAGGACGGGTGTTTGGGCTGGCTCTGCTGTTTTGCTGCCACTGTCGAGGCTGCAGAGAGTGTCCTGGTACCTAAGTTATTGTGCACACGTGGGAGCCTCTGTAGGACAGATCCCTAGCACAGTGCTGGCTCTTAGGGAGTCCTTGGTCAATAGTCATCACGTGGATGAGTTCTTCTAAGTCCAGCTGCGATCAACAGGGTCACACACGCAGTTGCTTATTTTAGACGCATCTGTTGGATTCTCCTCATCCTCATGCATCATCCTCTAGATCCATCACATCATCACATCACTGTGATATCACCACCGTCACCAACATCGTCATCATTATCATTATCATCATTCCCATCATCCCTGTCATCACCATAACCACCAAAATTGCCACCATCATCACTTTACCATCATCTTCATCACCCCCATCGTTGTCATCACTATCACCCTCATCATCACCATCACCAAAACCATCATCTTTGTCCTTGCGATGGTTAATTTTGTGCGTCAGTTTGACTGGCCATGGGGTACATAGATTAAACATTATTTCTGTGTTGGTGCGGATGTCTCTGGATCCAATTACCATTTGAACAGGTGGGCTAAATAAAATAGATAGCCCTCCCAATGTGGGTGAGCATCATCTAATCCACTGAGGGCCTGAACAGAACAAAAGGTGGAGGAAGGAGAAATGCACTTTTTTGCTTCTTGCCTGACTGCTTGAGCTGGTCTATATCATCTCATTTCTGGCCCTTATACTGGAACATTCACCTTTAGCTCCCCTGGGTCTTAGGCCTTCAAACTCAGAGTAAGTTTCACCATGAGCTTCCCAAGGTCTCCAGCTGGCAGATGGCAGATCATGGGTCTGTCCAGTCTCCATGATCTTGTGAGCCAGTTCCTCAAAATACATCTCCTTTAGATAGATAGACGATAGATAGAGAGATCATATAGATATACAAATGGATATGGATATGGATATATCCTACTGGTTCCTGTGGAGAACTGATACATTCATCATCATCACCATCACCTTCACTACCATCACTATCCTCCCCACCTTCACCACCACCTTAACCATCACCATCATCATCATCACCATCATCACCACCATCACCATCATCATCACCACCACCACCACCACCACCTTAACCATCATCACCAGCATCATCACCATCATCACTTTCATAACTAACACCTGTTGGGCACATCTGATTAGAAGGTGCTGGGTTAGGACTTTGCACACATTATCTTACTTCATCTTCCCAATCATCACTTCTTAAATGAATGAGTTCATTAACTCACCGATGACCAATAGAGATCTTAAGACTTGGCTCAGTTACCTTAAATACCATACATGTGATAATAATTCTTCCTCCCCCACCCTCATCCTCCCACTAGCTTTCACTGAGTGCGCATTGTTTACCAGGAACGATAAATTACTTACTCAGTTTTCACAGTAACCATTTGCGCTAAGGACTCCTGTCACCCCCATTTCACAAGTGAGGCAGCTGAGCCTCAGAGAGGTAAACTTACTCGCCAACACCACCCGGCAATGGAGTAGAGCCTGGATTTGAACCAGGGAGTCTGGCCCCACAGTCGGGATCAAATAGGAGCCTCTCAGTGCCTCCCAGACACACAGGCCACTGCCGTTCTGACCCGGCCCCCAGCCTTACACAGATTCTGTCCCAAGTCTCTGGAGACCCAGAAAGGAGGAGGGTGGTGGAGTGAGTTCACAGTCATCAAATCCTGCTGTGGAAGAATTTTGCATTTATGTGTGGTTAGAGCTGGGGAGAGTGGGTCTGGGCTGCAGACATGCTCTGACTTGGCACAGAGCTGGCTTTACTCAGACGACTCTGTGAGGCTTCAGCTCCAGACGTTTTAGCATCTTACCAGGAAGCAGTTTTCCATTTCCCCTTCAGTGTAATTTCAGATTTTAATCAAGGTAGGACTTGTGAGAGTCTGAAATTGTCCTCCCTACAAAGGATGGCTGGTGCTGTAGACAGAGGGAACAGAAGGGAATGAATTCCAGGTGGAGATGAGAAAGCCACATGTGAAATGCTCCGGCTGATCCTGTAATCATTCTCATCTTCATGGCGGCGAGAGCCGCAGCTCCAGCAGAAGCCTCCAGAGCAGCTGAAGTTGGCCAGGGTGTGGTCCTGTCTCTCCCCTGCGGGTCCTGATGCCCAATGCGCTGGAAGTCCCCCGTGCTTCATCTCCAGAGGGTCAGGCCCAGAGACTCGGCAGGAACCGAACTCCTTAGATCAGTGAATGCCCAATCTCAGTACTCACCAAGAATGGATGCCGGCTAGTCCTCACTCCTCTGCTCTGCTCCGGAGATGGAGGTCCCTGCGCTCTTGGGGTTATTCACAGTATCTCCAGAACCTGGGGCTGGGGCTGTGCTGCGTGCATGGGGTCCTGGAGCATCCACCTGATGGAGTCCACGGGTTATGTTCCCCAAGAACTGGGCCGTCCGCTTCCTCCGGGAGAGGATACATGTGGTCTCGGCTCTTTGCACCCGCTCAGGCCCCAGCCCTGCACCTGGGTCCTTCTCCTGACACTGGGCCCTGGCTGCGGATGCGTGTCAGCTCTAGACCCTGGGCTGGTACTAGCCCTCTTCTGACCATCAGGTTGACTAAGTTAGGTTATTTACCAGTGATTTCCTGAGATGAGGTAGGAGCAGGTCATTGACTAATGGGCACTTTTTAGTCACGCTGTTATTAGAATAGTAAGACATCAAAAATGCTTTTATGTTAAGCAGATGGAACAGTGGCGATATGTTTGTAAAACAGTATTGCAGCCACAAAATACATGATTACTGAAGAAATCAGTTCTGAGAGGCAGTGCACAAGTGACACGGGATTGTGTTACGGCCTCGGAGCTTCGGGCACGGTTTCCCTGCACTGCCCAGACTTCCCGAAATGTAGTTGTGCTGTTGACGTTTAAAGCGAGCACGTGGCAGAGGAAGCTTCTTCTCCACGTGATTCATCAGGTGTGACACTCGGGGTCACATGGAGCTGGCTCTGCCACCAGAGGCCCCTGCAGAGGCCCTGCCTTGAGGAGCTCGGGCCTGGAGCCAGGAGCAGCCTTCCCTCCTCCTGCGGCCTGGAGAGGCCACTGAGACTCCCCAGGGCATGGTCCCTGGTGGGCAGGAGCCCTGCCACTGAAGGTACTAACAGCCCGAGTACTTCCTCAGTGGGTTCCTTTGTCTCCCTCCCTGTGCCAGGGATCTGAGAAATGCAGTGTCCTTGCCGGGAGCCATTTCTCTGAAGCCCTCCTCCAGGAGGTTCGGTGGGTGGAATCAGGGTGGGTCCTTGGCTGTGTCTGCTCCTCGCCCCCACCCTTCACTGCAGGGGGAGCAGAGGGAGAGGCTGCGGGCCCACGGCGCTGCATCAGACACAGGCCCTGAGGATTTCCCGCTTTCCCAGCTGCCACAAGTGGGTTGTTTTCAGAAATAGAACTGGATTCACAGGGATAGGCCTCCAAATGCACGTGTATGCGTGGAAGTGGAAGAACTCGTGTTTCCAGAGTCTGTTCTCCAGAACAAACTCCCCAGACAGTGGGGATGGGAAAGGCTGCATCTCTCACTCCCTGTTTGAGCTTCATAAACACATTAGCTCATAAAAGCCTCTAAGCCACAGGGTGTCCTCGGAAGAGAAAGAGAAAGCGGCCTATGGTCAGCCGCGTCCCCAAAGGTGCTTTTGAATATAAGGCCCTTTCTCTGCAGAATGGCAGAAAGCTCTGGGAAATGCTGATCCAGAGCAAGTTTTAAAACTTTATTCCTAGTATTAGAGTTTTCTTCCAACTCCCAGTCCCCAAACAGACTCTGACACGGCATTGAAAAATATCAGGCAGGTTATTTTGTCTTAATTCAATCTCAAGTGGCAGAAACACAACTCAAAGCAGCTGTTGCAAAAACTAGAATTTACTGCTCATATGACAAAAGCATCCAGGTGATGGCTTCAGGCATGACTCGTTCTAGGGGCTCGGATGACATTATCAAGATTTTGTCTTCCTTTTTCCATCCCTCAGATCTGCTTTCTCCATTTGTGCCTTGGCTTTCCCCATGGGGTACCAAGATAGCTGCCTGGATCTGATTCTCTCTAATATCTGCATCTTCTCAGAAAGCTCAGCACTCTTCCTTCTCAACAGTTTCAGTGAAAACTCCAGGACTGAGTCTCATTGGTCCACCCAGGGCTCCATGTCCCCCCCCCCCCGCCCCGGGTCAGCCTCTGGCAGGGGATCTAATGATGCAGTTAGCTGAGATTGCGTCACACAGCCATCTCAGATCAGGAGAGGAAGCAGTCAACCTGACCACACAGCACGACGAGGGGTGACGGCTCACCAGGGAAAACGCAGGTTCAGCTACTAGAAGAAGGCGGACCGCGTGCAGATCCAGAAACACCAACAAATGTCCGTCAGCCTTCAAGTTCCCGACAATCTTGTCTTCTCCTCCTTTCCTCCTCATGCCTCTGGACCAGCTGATCTCCCCCTTCCCGTCACTGCAGGGCCACCTCTTGCCCAGGTCATCCATGCTGACATGGAAGTGTTCCCTCATTATCCTCATGTGGCATGTGTGTGATATCCGTGTACTAGACTCTGGGCTCTTGGGAGAGCTGTATCTTCTCTCACCCGTGCTCTGTGAGCCCAGCTCTTAGCACATGGTGCCTGCATCTGTCAAGTGCTAAGTTCGAGCTTAGAGAATGGAAGAAGAACGATTGAAAGGAAAGTGGAATCCAGGCGAGTAATTTCCTGCCCTGATTTTTTGCAGGTTCTCCTCTTCTTGTGTCATGTTGATGTCATGTGCCTTGGACGGCTAGCAGGGGAGAGGAAGTGTGGAAAGAGGGTCTGTCTGCTCACTGGCTCTCCTGAGTATCGTGGCTCCCATGGTGGGATCGTGTCAGGGTCTCCATGTCCATTGCCTTGGTCCAGTGTGTCGTTCCAGGTGAGGGCAGAGGAGCCATATGAGGCTGATCTCCCCAGGCCCTGGGCAGCAAGGACCAGAAGGGTTGAGAAGCAACTCCAGCTCAGCTCTTCCCAGTCACACAGGTCTGGTCACACGTGGAGCCCAATTTTGTGACCCTGTAGTCCATTTTCAGGTGCTCAGCCCAGGGCCTAGCATACAATCACTGCTCAGCAAATTACAGTCGAGCGACTATATGAATGTACAAATGAATATGATCTATTGTGGCCCAGGGAGGTGGGCCTTAGGATTCCTGTTGCTCAGTAGGGGGGATGGAGGTTTGTGTGGTCCAAGATCTCATGTCGCCATTTGAAACCATATCCTACGAATCCATAGCTGAATCAGAAAGAGGATGAGATGGTACTATGGGCTCAAGCCAGGTTTCTAAGTTCCAAAAAGATTATTTCCCCTCCTTACAAGAAAATAGGAAAAGCTTTAGCTGAAACACCTTTAGGAAGCTCCCCTCTCTCCTTAGTGGAGCTGAGGACCCACAGAGTGAAAACACAAAAGGAAACGTCACTGAGAGAGCTTAAGAAGAGAAGTTAAACATTTTCATCACTTCAGGATGAGATGATGTTCTGGCTGAGTTGCTAAATGGGGAGGAACGTAGCCTTTTCGACTTTAGTGCGACAATTCACTGAAAATGAAGCGTTTGAAGAGAGCGTTGTCTGAGTGCATAGTGAAACAAGGAGGATCCAGCAGCAGTCGTTCCGGCTCCTTCCTTCCAGTGGGGATGGTTGTGGAAGCTGAGGCACTAATTAAAGCAGCGGCTTCTTCTCAGACAGTCTCAGGGCATCTGTTCCGCTTCATCCCGACTGGAGTGTGCAGACGGGCCCCCCCGCACGTGTCCAGCAGGGTTGGTGTCTGGTGGCAGCCCCTCTCCACCCACGGCCTGGCAGCAGGTGGCCCACCAAGGGCTCAGGTGGTGGTGGAGTCTCTGGAGAGGACAGGACATCAGGAGACCCTCATGGACTGAAAAGTCTGCCTGACAGTGTCAGAACGCGAGCGCTTTCTCTTTGCAGAGGCACCACTCACACTTGCCACGCATGCATTTAAGCACTGCGTCTCGACGGGAGGGGCGCTGTCTTCCCTTCCTGCTCTGGGTGCGCAGGTGGGACCTGTTTCAGGGCATCCAGTGTCTCCTGGTCCAGGAGGTCTTGGGGCAGGAATGGGGGCAGGAGGGTGGACACCTGGTGAGTCGCCTCCAGTCACCTGACCTCTTGGGGCCTCGGTTTCCTCATCTGCAGGGTGGGTGTCATGAGAGTGCCTGCCTCAGGGGGCGCCATGAGGTTGTGAGGTGCTGGGGTCCCTCGGAGTCATCCAGGTGGTGTGTCAGGACTGCCCCACGTGCCTGGCCACATCCCGGCCAACGTGCCCAGGCCCCTGGTGCTGTCGCAGATCCAGGGAGATGATCTCCAGGGCTCCGTGGAGATGGGCCAGGCTCCCGAGGTCACGTCCTGAGCTGGTACAGCTGCATTCTTGTTGCTACGGCGCCCTCAGGACCAGGCTCTCAGCAGTTCTGATGCTCTGGAGAGAAAGGAAATAGGAGAGGAGCGGGTTTTCTTGCTGAGTTCCTGCAGACACATCTCATAAACTCTCGATGGTCAAGGCCATTTCATTTCAGACTACATCTGCCAGCCACCCTTCCCCAGTCTAGAAACCCTTCTAGAAGTCCACACAGCAGACTCCCTCAGCGGAACAACATAACTCCATCTCCCAGCTGGTGTCCTCCCCACTTGTTTGACGAGGTGGCATTACTGCCGACAGCCTGGTGGAAAGCCTCAGGGAGCTGGGATGGTTGTGAAGTGACCTAGGCCAGCTTGTTCACGGAAAACTATCAGGCTTTTGGGTACATGACACTTAGCTTCCAGAAAGTCTGAGATGACGAGGGCTACATGTTCTCATCCACCTCTCCCACCAGGTAATGGTAAAGCTGCCTGGACCAGCTCTGACACGTAGATGGTCATGCATTAAACGCATTTATTAGGAGGCAGACACGGAACGGCCCCTATCACACTCCTCTATAAGCCTGCAAAAATTCCAGGTCTCCTTGCTGAGACGTGATCTGGTTTTGCCCTGCAGGAAGGGTCTCCGTGACACTCCAGAGGCAGGATCTTGGCTTCCTGGTCAGCACCACCCACAGTGTCCTCCCATCCACATGCCGAGCTGGGACTGAGAGTCCAGACCAGCCGGCCTTCTGGTGCCTGTACCTGCACAGGTGTGGATCGGGTGAGAGCGTCTCCGGAATATGTCAGAGTCTCATCATCACCAACAGAAAAGCACTTCTAAGGCTTGTACTGGTATTCACCACCCAGAGAAAGTCACTCTGGCTTCGCTGTGCTGATAAAATAACAACCCGTCTGCTGATGAGCAGACAGAATGTCAGCAGAGGCTCTTGTGGCGGCTGCTCGGGACTGAGGGATTCGATCATAAACTCCCGACCTGGGTGCAAATCCTGAGGGAGCAGGTGGAGACAGCCAGCTGGAGTGGACCTTGAACAGCTTCCAGGTCTCCAGCTGGCAGGGCGTGGCTGAGGCCATCCCTTGGCCCAGGTTTCCTGTTTATAGGTCAGTCCCCTGTCATGGCTGGGCTTTGACTCCCATGGCCTGGCCGCCGCCCTTGGGGGCTGAGCCACCATCTGGGGATGGACCGTGGACAGGACAGCTCCCTCGGGGGAGAGGAGCTTCAGGTGAGCTGGACGAGGCCGAGAACCAAGCAGGGAGAGTTCGTGCAGGTCCAGGTCAATCGCACACCTGTTCTGTAGGGAATCTCCTTCCAGGAGGGGCGGCGAGGTCAGGAGTGGGACAGGAAGGTGGCCCTGGAGCCGCCATCCTTGGCGTTGACAGAGAGCCCTGAGTGCAGGCAGCGTGCTTCAGCTCATCGCTTTCAGCTGCGGGAGATATGCCTTGTGGTGACGTGTCACTGAGCTTTCAAATGCAGGCTGTCCCCTGTCCCCAGGGCCGTGTGAGGCTCATGTGCAATCACTTTACCCCCCGGCCTTTTACGGGATCACAGAGGCTTCAGTAAGAGACCCACGGGCTCCCCCTTCCCGTCTCTGGGGTCTGGGAGGACAGTTCGCCTGGTCAACCCAAATGCAGAAGCAGGCTCAGCACAGACTGCGGGCCCATCAGTAATTAAACTCTCCTGGTCAGAGCACGGACATTGGGAGGGGCTTGAAGGGAGAGTTGATGACAGGGTGACCCAGGGGAGTGACTGAATTTGTAGGCACCATGTCCCCGTCCTCTCTCTGTACTGACTGAACCTCCAGATCCGAGGGCCCAGGCAGGATGGGCCCATCCCGGACGTTTCCAGGTGAGCTGAGTTTTCCGTCTGGCTTTGGTTGGTGACAGCTGGGGACCCGGAGGCTGCCCTGCCTGGATCCTTCTCCACCACCCACCACGGGGTGGGGGTCCCAGCAGCAGGAGCCCAGCATCCCTGTGTCCTCCAGGCTTCATTCCTGAGGGGGCATCACCTCCAGCCCCACCCCCAGCCCCATGCACCTGCTCTCCAACCTGGGACAGCGGTCCTGGGGCTCCTATGCAGGGGGTCAGCAATGGGGAGACAACACTCTGATACCGGCTCCCACCTCCAGACTCATCTGTCTGTTCACAGGGGTCCGGAGGCTGAGCACGAATGGTCCTCCCTGAACCATTTGTGGACGAATAATGAAAGGATCTCGTGCCCCTCCTGCGTCTCACTCCCCAGCCCCACATGGCGGCAGGGACGCGGGGCCACATCAGTTCAGACTGTGGGGCCTCTGTGCATCACAGCTCAGTTTCTTCTTTTCACTCTGTGTGATGGTCTGACCCCCTAAGTCCTTTGTTAAATGCAGCTGACGTATTTCAACGTGATCTGTTTTCATTTTCCTGTATCTGTTTGTGTGTGTGTATATGATGCATACAATTTTCTTGAGACTTCCTCTTTGACTCATGGGTTATTTAGAAATGTGTTGTTCAATTTCCCAATATTTCGGGGTTTTCCACATATTGCTTTCTAGTTTAATTCCATAATGGTTCAAGAATGTGCTTTTACAATCGATGATCTTTCATTTTTATGGCCCAGAGAGGGTCTAACTTGGAGAACGTTCTCTGGGCACCTGAGACATGCCTTCTGCTGTGACAGTGCCGGGTGTTCTGGGATGTCTGCTCTGTCGAGCTGCTGGCTGATGCTGTCCAGTCATCCGTGTCCTTACTCATCTTCTTCCTGCTTGCTGTGTCACTTACTGAGACGGGGTGTTGAAGCCTCCTACGCTAATCATGGACCTGCCGGTTTTTCCTCTCAGTTCTATCGGTTTTTTGCCTCGTGTGATTTGAGTTCTGTGGTGAGGTGCACAGACATTTAGGATCGTCACGTCTTCTTGGCGAATACATCCTTCTGCCTGTTGCAGTGGCCGCTTGTCCCTGAATCGATCTTGTTCTCAGGTCCCCTGTGCCTGAAATCAGTGTGTGTGCTCCAGCTTTCTCCTGGTTTGTGTTTGCGTGGTCCACCTTCCTGCCTCCTTCCACTCCCAGCAGATCTATGTCTTTATGCTTATTAAAGTGGGCTTCTTGTGGACAGAAGTCATGGTTGACTCTTGCTCATTTTTATCCAATCTGGTAACTTCCAAGTGTTCACTGTTGTGTTTTTCTACTCACATTTGAAATGGTTGTTGGTGGAGCGAGAGTCACGTCTGCCACCCTGCTAGTTGTTTCTTATCTGTTCCATTTGTTCTTTGTCTCTGTTTTCCCTGTTTCTCTGCCTTGTCTGAGATTAGTATGCATTTATTATTCCATTTATCTCAATTGCCTTATTGTTGATACCTCATTTTAAAACATTTTTCGTGACTGAACTATGGCTTATATTATTCATTTTTAAATAATCTGGGTCCACCTTCAAATAATGATACACTGCTTCACCTGCAGTGTGAGGACCGTGGAACACTGTACCCCAACCCTTCTCTGTCCTCCCTGGAGCATTGTTGGCGTGTGTTTCACATTCCATGTTATAAATGCACAACTAATTATCACTACTATTCCTTCAAGTAGTCATTGATCTTTATGAGCAATGAAAATAAGAAAGAGATAACATTTTACCTTCCTTTAGTCCGTGTCTTGTGCTACTCTTCCTTTTCTAGATCCACGTTCCTGACCTACATGACGTCCCCTCCGCCTGCAGAGCCGCCCTTCCCGTTTATGGAGGAGTAGGCCCATCAGATCTTGCTGATGTGGGAAAGTCTTCATTTCTCCTCACTTTTCCAAGATGTTTTCAATGGATGTAGAGTTCTGAGACTCTTGTTTTCTCTCTTGGGACTTTGAAGACATCACTCACTGTATTTCAGTGGCATCATTCCTCTGAGAGGCATCTGTAATTTATTTTTTTTAAGATTGGCCTTTAGCTCACATCTGTTGCCAATCTTCTTTTTTTTCCCTTCTTATTCTTCTCCCAGAAGCCCCCCAGTAAATAGTTGTATATTCTAGATGTAGGTCCCTCTGGTTGTGCTGTGTGGGACACCATCTCAGCATGGCTTGATGAGCGGTGCCAGGTTAGGGCCCAGGATCCGAACCGGTGAAACCCTGGGCCACTGAAGCAGTGTGTGTGAACTTAACCACTCGGCCATGGGGTCAGCTCCTGTATTTGTAGTTTGAACTCTGTCCCCTGTGCCCACCTGGCTGCCTCTGTTTCTCTCTCTGCTCTCATTTGCAGTAAGTTTACTCGCCATGTCCAGGTGTTGTCGTCACTGTTTATCCTGCGCGTTCTCTAAAGTTTCCTGGATCTGTGATTTGTTATCTATCACTAATTTTGGAAAATTCTGTAATTATCCTTCACACACTTCTTCTGGCCCATTTTCTCTTTCTTCTCCATCTGGGATTCCAACTCTGGGCATTTTAGATCTTTTGATTTTGTTGCACTGTTTTTGGAAGCTCTACTCTGCATGTGTGTATTTTTAAAATCCATTCTTATGTTTTCTCTCTGTTGTGTTTCAGTTTGGGGAATTTCCATTGACTTATCCTGCCATTTGTTGATTCTTTTTGTGTCTGTGTCCCTGTGAACAATTCTTCCCATTACTGTGATTTTGATTTCTAGCACGACCATTTTATTCTCTCTCATACTTCCCCTCTCTGCTGAAATTACCTATCAAATGGTGCAATGACTATCTTTCCCATTAGCATCTGCCATGCTATTTTTAAACTTTTAATTTCCTGTCTGATACATCAGGAACACCAAATTGAATTGCAGTTGGGTCCTGAGAATTACCTTGTCTCTTTGGACTGTGTTTTATCTTGCCTTTTGTGTGCCTTGTGGTTTTGGTGGAACGCAGGATGTGCTGTATCTGGCAGCAGATACTGAGGTAAGACTTACTTGTGCTGGAGATGAGCACACCTTTCCTTCTACCCGGCCTTCAGCATGAGGGGCTGTGCTGATCCAGGTAGAGCTGAGTTGGGCTGGAAGTGTCTGTTGCCTTGGTGACCCTGCCTCCCCTGGAGACCTCCAGTGCCTCTAGTGATCTTTGCTTTTGTGGCCCCTCAGCTTTGGGTCCCACCTTGTGCTGTTCCATAGAGAGCAGCTGTGTCTCACTGCTGATTTTATCTGAGGGTCCTTAGCAGGGTGCTGGGGTGTGGCGGGGGGGGGGGGGGCACTCTCAGACGTGCTCAGGCCGCCATCTCAGGCAGGCACTGTGAACCTGAGTCTGGGGGTCTGGCCGTCCTGGGTGTCCCTGTCCCTCCCCCATGGAAGAGCTCCTTTGTTCCCTGCTGCCCCCCGTGCAGTTTTGTGGCCCTTCCTTCTCTGCCCTGAGGGTGGAGGAGGCCGAGGGTCTGGGTGGCCCTGCCCTCCCACAGCAGAGCTTCCTCAGCTTCTCCCCAGTCTTGCCTGGGGACACCTGGGGCGGTTCCTGGGGGAAAAGGCTGAGGGAACTGGGTGTGGGCCCCTGTGTCTGTGGACTGCCTGCTTCCTGGTCTCTCATCGGCCCATACTCGGCTTGTAGCAATTTGCTAACATTTCCAGTTTAATCTTCCTACCAGCCTCATCAGACACCGTCTGTCCCAATTACCCAGATGTCTGGGTCCTATTGCCCAGGTGCCTGATTCTCCGGGTTTCAGAGTAGCCGTTTGCTCTGCAATTTCAGTTCTCTAACAGGCTCAGGAGAAGTTGCTACTTTGCAGTCTGGCCGGCTGTTTGTCCCGTTGTCTGGGTGGGAGACACACGCTTTCCTGCGGCCTCTCTACACTTAAACCACAGATCAGAACATGGTCTTAAAAATAACTTTTGATGAGATGAGAAAACAAAACAAAAACCGAGAATCCTCCCTAGTTTAAATAACCAGATCAGAGAGAAATATCACATTTTATTAACGTCCCAGCATCCCAAGGAAATGGGGTCTCCATTTTCATCTGTGGGTGCAAAGCGACCCCTGAATTATTCTTCCAGTGATTTATTCCACGTCTGGGATGAGGAGCTTATGCGCAGTCCTAATGGGAAGATGGTTACCAGATGAAATTCCATGCCACTCACCTCCCAGCCTCCCCGGGCCTTCTGACTGGTGGTCGGTCACAGAGACAGCGTCCAGCGTCCAGCAGAGCAGAACAACAGAAAAGGCGTGAGGGCCAGGTCTGCTCTGTCTTGAATTTTCCTGAAACTCCAGATTGGTCTCACTCGAAGCCGCTGTCTCCCCTTAATTGCACACTGATGCGGGACTGGAGCCCGGCTTAGCTGCGCCTCCTCTCCAAAGGTCACAGTAGTGTGACTGTCCTCCTGACGTGGAGGAAGTGTGCACGCCAGGGAAACCAGAAGGAGCCCTGTGGAGAGAGAGGGATGAAAAGAAAGAAAACACAGCAGAATCTTTGGCTAAATGGGCATGATGATGGATTGTAACAGCCAGTAATGTGAGCAGCATAATAATTATGGAAACGCTTCCTTCTGGGTCTTAAATACAAAGGCCAAGAGATAACAAAGGGCCTGCTGTCCCTGTTAGTCAAACACATTTTCCTGTCTGCCAAACACTCTGCTGTGGTCTATCACCCTCAGGGCCATCACAGACATCTGCGGAAGCTGCTGGCCTCAATTCCGAGAGGCCTGGGCCGTGCACATTTGTAATTACTGGTTGTCATATGAGTCTCTCCTCCTCTCCAGCGCTCATCTGTCCGGCCTGGGCAGATGAGCCCTGGTCACCGTTGGTCTGGACTTCCCGTGGCCAGCTGGAGGTCCGCATCTGCCGTGTTGTTCCAGAAGCATCCTTGGGCCTTTGAGACCACGGGCCTGGCTATCTGGTTCAGAAACAAGCTCCTGTGAGCATGAGGGGAGGGGTGAGAACGAGCCAGACTTCCAGGTTCAGGGGACGGAACCCTTGACAACTTGCCCAGGTGAAGACTGCAGAGCAAGGTCAGGGACAGACCAACAGATGCTAGTGGGGAGGACGTCCTTAAATGAGTAAATCAACAGAAAAACAAGTTGTTACAAATGGAATTAGGAGTGAGGAAGGCAGGCCTGAGTTGTTGGGAAAGGACATGGCCCGAGAGCCTCCGCCGTGTTCCTGGGATACGCGTGAGGAAAGGCTCCATTGATCTGAGACCTGACTGCTCAGAGGAAGAGGGTGGGCACAAAGGCCCTGGGGTTCTGGCCCCAAATGGAGGCCCTGGAGGCTGGCGCCGAACCAGGCAGGGAGAGGCCGGCCAGTAGATGGTGTGGGAACCAGCGAGGGGAGTGCCGTCCTGGGCGTGATAGGCGTGGACCCCTGTCCCCAGGACACCAGCCTCCTGGATGCACTCCCTCCCGAGGAAAACTCCGCATTTCCCACAGTGCATGTTCCCCAGACACCTGCCATTCCAGCTCCTAAAGGCAGCCTGGGGTGCACCTGCGCCCCTGTCTTCCTCCTGCGGCAGGACAGATGGGAGTGCAGGTGCTCAGTTCTCTGTCCCCCAGCTCAGACTTCTGTTAGTGTCACAGGAACTGGTGCAGAGGGAGTGGAAACCAGGGGGTCCTCGGGACTGGGGAGCACCAGGAAAGAGGGCGAGCCCAGCTCTGCAGGAGCCCCATCGAACCAGGAAAGAGGGTGCCAGAAACACCTTTATAGGAGAATAATTCTCAGGGATGCCCATAGTCCTGAGTCCAACAATTGAGACAAAAAACTGGGTTGAATCTGACCCTGTGTTGGAGGCAAAAAGTGTTTACCTGGAACACGTCACATAGTCTGGTCCACAGCATAAACATCAATTTCCAGTGATTGCAATTAAATGTATCATTGCAAATCCTCTTCACGCATCAAAGCAACAATGATGTGAGTTATCCAAGCTCTGGCAACCGCTATTCATGAAAGAGCAATGAAGCTATACTTCACAGGTAATACTTCCCGTGTGTGCTGGCTCTCCCGTGGGTTGAGTGCGGCTTCCCTGCAATTATTCACCACAAGCCAGCCCACGCGGGGCACTGGTGTTCCGGACACTCACTGTGTGCAGACGTCTGTGGGGCGGCTGCATCCCTGACCTCGGCTCCCCCTCCCCAGACCCGGGGAGAGAGTGGTAGTACCCTCATTTTACAGAAAGGAAACTGAGGCAAATAAGGTGGATCAGATCTTTCAGATGATCTCTGAGTTTTTCAAAAGGAAGGAAGGGGTCACTGGTCACAGCACAGCCCATGAATTCAGCTGTGGACTCTGTAGCAGAAGGAAACTGGGGGGGAGTGGAGGGGACAGGCTGTGCTGGAGCCTCTGCCAGAGACCCCTCCCCTTGCCCAGCCCCACAGACCCCAAGGGGAACCTTCCAGCAGGTTCCTAGCAAGGAGGGGTTGTTGGGCAGAAGATGAACCCTCTGCTGTGGTCTCCATGGATCACACAGCCCTTGGCCTGGGGTGAGGGTGGGAAGTGAGAGCCTGGACATGTGCTAGAGAAACCCCCAATACACCCCCCTCCCCACCATCAATCCTTAACCCTTTCAACCAGCAGGGTAGAATGTCCTGGTGGCTCTGGGGCTGGTCCATCCACGGGAGGAGCAGGTGTCTCTGGGCAGGGACTCCTCCCACACACTGGCTGTCCTCTGGGGTTTCCTGACCCCGTATTAGTTAGAGCTCTGCTAAACACAAGGGACAGGAAACCCAACACAAACTGGCTAAAGGAAAGGGGGATTTACTGACACGGGTCACTGAAAAGTCCAGACCCTATTTGACAATAAAATCACCAGGACCTTGTTCTCTTCGCATCTCTCAGCTCCACATCCTCTGTGTCAGCTTCAAGCTGAGGTGGATGCCACCTCCTGGTGACACAGGGAGGAACCTCTACCCAACCTGTTCAGGCAGAGGTCCTGAGTCCACGGGCCAAGACACGGGCTGGGCCACATGTCCACCCTGAACCAGTCATAGAGGAATGGAAGTCACCAGTTAACCTGGACCTGAGTCACACGGTCCACTCCGCCTGTGGGGTGCAGTCAGCACCCCCAAACCACAGGGCCAAGAAGTGAGTGGGAGCTGGCTCCCCACAGGGAATTTCGGGCTGTTATGAACAGTTAGGGCATGGACAGTGGTGGGCACAACAGATAAATGGATGTCACACCTGGGATGAGGCCGTTCCTTCCAGAACAAGAGGGGACATGCGGGGAAGCTCACCCTGCAGCCAGTGGACAGAGCACACAGGGGACCCTCACCCTCGGATTGGAGTTAGGGGGAGAGGGTCAGGGCAGACAGGCGCCTGAGGCGTGAAGACAGAGTGAGACTGCCCAGGGCACTGGCCCTCCATGCTGAAATTTTGCCATGGAGGGTCACTTCCGTTTCACAGAATTTAAAAGGTAATATTTAAAGTGCCAGTAACTTTCAAATTTCCCAAGCACTGACATAATTAAAGTTACTTTAGTTACACTATATCATTTCTGATCTGAAAGGGAAAACAGTAAATATGCCAGCAGCTGATCAATAAGACAATTATTCTGTAATGAATTCCAAACACTGTAAATTAAACAGACAAGAGGTTCCGGCCCTCCTGGGCTCTTTTGGGCTCTGGAAACCGTGGAGGGCTGTGGCCCGGGGGAGAAGAGATGCTCAGGGTCAGGGATCACTTCCTTTCCTCTTCCATCAGTGGGAACAGGCAGTGCTGTCCTGTGAGGCTGGCCCGTCTCCGTCCTCCCTCCCTCCACCCTCAGCTCCCCAAGGCCCCCCTGGGCTCAGGGCCGCCAGTCTGTCTCCAGCCCTTCTCTACTCCCCTGCAGCCTGGCACCAGTGGGACCACTGCTCTCTGGTCCCCAAACATCTGGGTGCTCACCCCACCCCTGTGCTCTCACCCCTCAGCCCCCAGGAAGCAGCCTTCCTCCACCACCTTGTCTCTCATCTTCTGAGGGAAAGGCTGACGGGGGGGGGGGGGGGGGGGGGGGGGGGTGGTGGTAGGGACCGTGCATTGGGAGTGCATTTCTGAGTCTCTGCAGAACCACAGCTGGTGGCACTGCCCACGGTGCCCTCCCGGGTGCTGCACGTGACAGGAGGGTGTGACCTTCCTGGGGGAGTTCAGGCCGCATCTCTCTGGACGGACACCCTGACTCCGTCACAGAACCCAGCAACCCCTGCCCTGCAGCTCCTGCTCTTTAAGTGGCCGAGCCTGACCCCCAGGACACTCCTCGCTCTCCTCTTGGTGTCATTTGTGTAACCCTCGCCTGCCTGGGCTGGTGCTGCCGACCCAGGAGCTCTGGGAGCCAGGGAGGAGGACAGCATTACAGCGTCCTTGGAAAACTTCTGTGGCTCCTTCTCCTCCTCGTCTCTTGGTTTCAATCTGGTCTTTTTCTTTTGTGCCAAGCAGCTCAGCATCCAGCGACTAAGGGATGAGATGCTTCCTCAGGAGTCCTCAGCAGCGCTGGCCTCCACTTTCTTTTTAATTTATTTATTGGTTATGATTACAAACGCCCCAGAAAGAAGCAGAGAGCATCCAGTTTTCACAGTGAGATCCGGGGTCCTGGGGTGGGGGAGTGAGGGTAAGACCCACATGGAACCACCCACATGAGCCGAGGATGTGGGAGGTGGAGACTCAAGCGGGGCCTGAGCCTGAAGCAGGGTGGGCTTGGGGGAGCAGAGGAGGCAACAGCATTGGGAGTAAAGGGCATCCGGGCCGCATCCCCCACCTGCCCGGGGCCTCCTCCCAGTGCAGTGACTCCTGTCTTTCTGCATGTGACAAGGGGACCCTGACAGCTCGGACCGTGTTAACAGGAATCTTCAGAGAGCTTCAACTAGAGGAGTTTTTCCCAAGATCTCCTTTTAGTGCTTTACTTTTTAAGTAAAGATAAACCATCTCTTTAAGAGTAGCGCATTTCATGCCTGTTTCGCAGTGGCTGCTCCTCTCAGACAGGGGTTTTCCAGGATCTAAAGACTGACGCTGAGCAATTCATGGTATTTCATTTCCCAGACTCAGGGGTTTTATTTCAACGGTATTAAATTCGTGGAAACACTGCAGCTCCCGAGAGCTGCCATGCTGGACAGTCCTCAGTTTTCCAGGGATTTGTGGCCCGGAGCTGTCGGTGCCGGGACCTCGGGCTTCTGACCTGGAAGTTCATTATGGCCATGTCACACCTCCTCCTGGGAGACGCTGGATCCACGGGCGGCACTTTCTATGTTCATGCATGTGTTCATCATTCATTCATTGATTCATTCACTCAGCGCCCCTTCCCAAGAGCCCCTGCTCCCTGGCACTGGGCTGCGCTTCGGGGTTGCAGAGATGAAGACAAGTCCAGCCTTTAGGGAACCCCAAGTCTCGTGAGGGAGACAGACTCTGTCACCATGCCCAGCGATGAGGGGTAAACTGAGGCACACCAGGTGCCCTAGGGGAGTGAAGGATCCAGCGTCAGAGCTCCAGTGTGGGAGGGAGGAAGAGCTCACGGAGGAGAGAATCCTGGAGTGATGAGGAGGAGACGGCGCTCACCAGGTGTCGAGTGTTGGTCAAGAATCCCAAAGAATCAGAACAGTGTGACTGCACAGATGAGAACTCACGAGGGGGCTGCGCTCAAGCCTCCACCCAATCTACAACACAGGGTCTCTGTCATCTTGACTGAAGAGAGGGAGGAAGATACTAGGCACAAGATCCATGAAGCCCCGGCCTTTGTCACTTCAATGCCCCCTTCTTCTCCCATCCCCAGGGTGGGTGTCACCAGGACCCCCACCTCCTCCCTCCCATCCCCACTCCTCAGGGTGGGTATCACTATGCTCAGCAACGCCCCTGCTTCCAAATGAGCCAACCATGAGGAGGCATTGCTCTGGGACAGCAGGAGATGCAGCAGGGACCCATGGGAGAGGCAGGCACACGGCAGAGAATCCCTGGCCATTGCTCGGGGTGCCCCAGCATGACTCTGACACCCAGGAGATAAAGACAAAGCATGTGACAAAACCAGGTAGAGGGCGTGCAGGCAGGTCAGTCACCGCACACTCACTGAGTGTCTGTAAGTCATGCAGCCCCCTGCCGGGCTCTCTGAGATCATCTACCATCTTGAGACCTGCCCTTTAAAATATGAAGTGAAACCCCAGGAGCAGGACGAGACCAACGGGAATCTTAATTAAAGCAAGAATAGACCTGTCTGAAGCATGGCTGCCTCCCTGAGCAGATGGCCCTGAGAGACTCCCACCAACGCTGAGGGGTGGGGTGCAGCAGCAGCGTCCAGGCTTGTGGGTACCAGTTTGGAAGGGTTTGTTCCCCCGGACAGCCACCACCACTGTGCCAGTTTTTCAAGTTTACTTTTAATTTGTTTTACATTCTCTGACTATATGGAGAGGTGGGGTCATCTCTGAGGAACTGCCCTGGCAGAATGTAGCCTCAAACTGACATGGTGGGGGTTTTGCCACACAACCCTGACTAAAACCATGACGATCGAATGGCTTGGACCACATGTCTCAGACAGGTAAGACCCTGTGTTGGGGCCAGTGAAAGGCAGAGGGTGGGAGAGGGACACTGGCCAGGGCCATCTCTGACCACAGGTTAACTTGGGCCACCTCTCAAAGGAACCCTGGGTTCCCCCCTCACTAATGCCTCAGGTCAGTGACCAGCCCTGGAAGGCCTGCTCTTTGGATCTGAATTATATGGGGACGTGCTGAGTACTGGGTCCTGCGCCATCTTGGGATGTTGCTCCTTTCACATAATTCCAGTGTTTCTCAAAGTGGGGTCCCTGGACCAGCAGCATCAGCGTCACCCGGGGACTTATCAGAAACAAGCTGTCAGTCCTGACCTCCAGACCTGCTCCGTCAGGAACTCTGGGGTGGGGCCCGGCCCTCCAGGGGACGCTCCTGCACGCTGACGTCTGGGAGTCTCTGCTCTAGTAAGTCCTGTCCACCAACAGGAGCTCAGGGCTCTCCTCAGACACCATCAGTGAGCAGGGGGGAAGAATGGGCACCGGGTGTTTGCCTTTATCTTGGAAGCAATTTTAACTTTGGTTCTCGATGAGAGATCAACCATCAGAATGAGACAAACATACTCTAAGGAAACCAGTAAATCTCCTGGGTTGGGATAGCCCAGCTCTTCTCTGCTAAAAGTGGCTCTATCCTCAGTGTGCAGTTCTCAGGACTTCTTTCTTTGGTGGGAGGTCACAGCCCTCAGTGCTGACCATTGGGGACATCATCCTCCATCACCCAGCACCAACAGCCTTATTAGTGTCTCCAGCACACACAGATGTGGGCTCTATGGACTGAGCGAGGGGCCGTGTATTGAACAACCAATCTGACAGCTCGGTTTGGAACGTTCTATATCATGAGTCCTTCTGAGCTGTAGGAGATCCTCTCCCAAAGCTGATAGGTCGCAGCAGCACATTGTTAACTCAGCCACCTGCCAGGTGAGAGGGCTGTGATCACCTGCCGAGAGACTCCAAATTGTTCTGTGTGGAGGTCACAGCACCTCCAGAGGATGGGTGACACATTTCAACCTCGGGTGCCCGTTTCCTGCGTGTGACTCTTGGATGCCTTGGTGTTGGGAGCTGATCTTTTGCATTTGCTCGGTGGCCATCTGACTAAGAAACGACAGCAGCCTCTGATGTGCTGCCCCATCAGCCGCACCTCCTCAGCAGGGGATTTGTTGTAGGCATTTACGAATCCCAAGAGTGGGCCTTTGGAGAGTACTGCCCAAATGTCTCTTGTGAGAGAATGGTGCTCAGTGGATGGAGACTGCCCTGCTTTTCAGTGAGTTGAGACTCGACCTGCACAGGATTCTAGCTCTCTTGGTGTCACCAAATGCCATCAAAGACACCCATTTTGTCTGGATACAGATCCAAGAGACCCCTGTATCTTAGTCTTGGATTGGACGTGGGTCATGAGCAGATTTCATGGAGTCAAAGAAGGCATCAACATTCGGTACCTGGATGCTGGAGGGATGGGGCTGCCCTGAACAAGATGGCAGGAGCTGGTACTGAGAGGTCACACAATTGGATCTAGCCTGAGCCTATCAGGCATGTCACATGGCAGGACTTCAGCGGAAGTGGAGTCTGGAGAAGGAGTCAGGGCTGGAGATGCAGAGATAAGAGCTATTCCCATGACACTTGGACCATGGTGGGTAGATGGAATCCCAAGGGAGAGTTTACAAAGAGAAGGTGGCCAATATTGAGTCTTAGGGAATGTCTGTATTTCGGAGTCATGAGGAGGAGAGACAATGATGGAAGCAGATACAGAATCAGAGACACAGGAAGAAAACAAAAAATGCAGTGCCAGACAAAACCGCTGATGATATATCTGGAGGAACTACTCAGTTATCTAAAATGTTTCAGAGAGAACCAAGATGAAACCAAAAAGCAGCCACCAGTCAGAAAGACCATTTGGGAGAACACTGCTCCTCACTGAGGACAGGGGCTGGGGGTTGGGGGTGAAGCCAACTCATGACCTTAGGGCGGGGAGAGGGTGACGGGCCACCACCTGCTTCCTGGCACCTCCCCTGGATACGTGTGATCATTCCCCCTCCACCCAACAAGCATCCTTAGAGGAGATTTAATCAAGAGGAATGGGCCTAATGGAGTCTGTCCAGATACATGAGACAGTGGCCTGGCCCAGCGCTGTGTAGCCTGCTCACGTAAGCGCGTATCCCAGCATCTCCTCGGCTTCTATCAGGTGAACAAGCTGAGCTTGTCAGTCAGATTGCAAACAGATCTGTCCCTCTGTTCGATTCCTGGTTTGACAGATCTCCTGGGTTTTGAGAGATTTTTCCTAAGAGCACCGATTTTCTCTCTCCTCTCCCTGGTGGGTCCTATAGATGGATGCTGGACAGGCTCTTTCCACGGGTGGGTGGGTGGGGGGTGCGGGTGAGGAGCTCAGGGCAGTCAGAATGCTCATGCCTGGCCCTGCTGGGAGGATTACTTTGACTTCCCCAGGGCTCATCCCAGGATGCAGGCGAAGCTGCCATGGCTTTGTGCGAAGCTGGTCCCCAAGCTTGGAGGTGACTGGAGAAGGTCTGGAGAGTAGAGTCGGGTAAGGATGGTGGCTTGCCTGCCCTGTGCAGCTGGAATGTAGATGTGAGGGCTGGAGCTCAAGCGGCCATTTTGGAACATAAGGAAGGATCAGATATTGAGGACGTCCTAGAAACAAGATAGAGGAGCCTCCTTCCCTTATGACTGAACCATCAAGCCAGTCCTGCACTACACTTCTCTGTGCTCTGTTTTTGTGAGAGAGAAGTAAACCTCTGTCTTCTCCAAGTTCCTGTGGATTGTGGTTTCCAGTTGCTCACAGCTGACTCTCACCCTATTTGATGCAGTCACAACAGGGGCATTTCTCCCCCTCTGTGCTGTGCTGACTGGAGAGACAGCTGCCCGCTGGCTGTGGCTGAGCCCTGAGCGCCTCAGAGTGCACCGTGCTCATGAGTCTCCTGGGGCTGGTTACATGGCAGATGCTGATTCCTAGGACTGGCTGGGGCCTGGGATTCTGCATTTCCAACAGCCTCCCAGGGGATGCCAGGCTGCAGGTCCCCCGACCACACCTGGGGTAACAGGGGCTTAGAACTCACCTGCCTGCTGGGGTCCCCCCAGGGCAGCTCCTGCTCTGCTCCTGCCCACAAGAGAAGGCCCAAGGAAGAAGCAGTCAGCAGAGAGGCCTGAAGGAGGATGGGCCGGGTGGGAAGCGAGGGCTCTCAAAGCTCAAGGGGCCTGGGGCCACTGCATTACTCTTCACCTGGCTGCCCTGCGGGCTTCATTCCACAGCACAGTCTTGCAGAGTAAATCAGGAAGCTGGGGCATCGGTAGGTGACACTTACCAGCAGCACGGGAAGGATCCAGTGGTGCATTAACAGTCTGGTAGGTGGGTTATCAGGCCACTGGTTTAAGATTCCCTTCATTCAACTTTTCCAGTGCTTGATTGGAAACTGGCGGCTGCGGGCAGGCAGCCTGACTGACCTCACTTGCAGCACTGAGGATGCAAGCACCCCTCGGGACAGCAGATCTGACATCAGAGGGTCCGTCTCCCTCCCTATCCTCCCATCTTCTCTGGGGCCCTGCGGCCCTCAGTGTCCTCTCCTCATCCCTCTGCTGCCCTGCAGGGCAGGGAGCCTGCCTGGGATCACCTGGCCTCTGGGATCCAGCCTCCGACTCTGCCTGTGCTTGTGTGCTCTTCCTGGCCAGGGGAAAGATTTTTGCCAATGGCCAGGGAAAACATTCCCACACATCATTTGTTTTTTTTGAAAAATGATCATTTAACTTTATGCCAACAGCACATTATTGATTTAAAAATTTTTTTTGAATAGATGCTTGAACAATTCCACAAGCAGCGCATGCACATCGAACCCTACCAGACAGATTTCTTTATAGTTGCTTCAACTCTCACAACTCTCATCAGTTGCCCTGGCTCTAACCAGGGTTTACAGTGGAGTTTTTTGGTTCCAGTATTTTTCCACTTGGTTTGTCCATTCCCTGGTATCCAGTTGCCAACCACTGCGTTTGGAAGGTCATCTGCTGTTTGTAAAAATAACTTTTGGTTACAAAATGTGTATTTACTGTAGAAAAATTTAAAGTGTTATATATATACCCCGCAATAAAGCTGTTTAAAAAATAAAGTATGTTAGTAAAAGGAAGAAAAAAATCACCCATAATCCTCTCATCAAGAACGAACCACTGGAGATATCTGGTGCAGAGGGTGCCTGTGTGTGTGACTGTGTGCGCACATGTGCACCTACATACACAGAAGTTCAGTCTTTTGGATGAAAATTGGCTCACTCTATGCACTTTATGGTAACCCATGTCCTTATTCAATCACATGACGGGCCTTTGTCTTCAAGTCATTAAACATACCCCACTAAGGATGATGGTTTCCTCTGGGGAAGATCAGAATCACCCGAGGTGCCTTTAACAACAGACAGAGCCCTAGGCGCCCCCTGCAGACTCTCACCGGGGAAGTCTGACGTGGGATCAACAGCATCTTACATGGCTTTTTGAGTTGTTATTCCTTTAATGCCACGTTGTTGAAAACGGAGACATTTCAAATGTCTTCCTATTATAAATAACGTGTCTCATGGTGACTAAAGACATACTGGCCCTGCTCTTGTGCTGCTCACAGTCTAGCCGGATAGCACTTGGGAGAGCGCCTGCACAGGGTAGGCACCCAGAGAGTGCCTGCTGCAGGTGCCCACAGCACACCCTCTTCTTTGGGCCGAGCCCTCCACCCCACTGTTGGAGGAGGTCACAGAAGGATGTGACTGCTGGTTGCTTGACCTGAGAGCTGGCCTGGGCGATCCAAGGCTCCTCACCCATCTCATCCTTGGATTGTATCCCCTGTCCACCGTTCCCACAGTGGAAGCCATGTTCGAAGAAGCAGCCTTGAGAGAGCAACATGTGTTTGAGACCATTTGGATGGTGTAGTGACTGAACTCCATCAAGGCCTCTCTATAAATGATCTGCTTGAATGGCTATGAAGAGGTAGTCAGTGTTTCTTGAGACTCGAATCAGGAATCAGGAGGATGTTAAGGTTGCAGTTGCTGGACAGAGCCAGCACAGAGGAGGAGAGAAAAGAGTGGGCCCTGACGATGTCACTTGAACCCCTGGATCAAGCCAGGCCTGAAACACACCCCAGACATTCCAGGTAAGTGCACCAGTAACATCTCTTTTGATTTAAGCTGGTGTGGTTTAAGTTTGCTGTTGCTCACAACAGAAAGGATCCTGACAGATGCAATGGCCTGCAGGCCCTCATGCTCTGGCTCTGGTCCTGCCCACACCCAATCTCTTCACATCATGCTCCACCTCCTCTTAGAGCTGAAGCCACACTGAGAGATCTTAAAGCAGCTCAGCACAGGGAGCCAGGTGGCCTGGGTCAGGTCGTAGCCCCATCACTCATGAGCTGTGTAAACTTAGGCAAGTTACTTCCACAACATGCTCCGACATCCTCATCCATGGAGTGGGAATGATGGTGTTGATGTGCTCATTAGCTTGTCTTTACTCCTGAGGCTGGACTGAGAATTAAACGGGGAGGTGTATTCACAGCAGTGAGCACAGAACCCCATGTCAGTGTCACATATTGGTACAATGACTTCTGTGTCTAAGGGGTCTGCATCATCTCACCCCGAGGCCTTTGCACTGGCTGTTTCCTCTGCCTGGAATGTCCTGTCCTTGACTGCACATCCTTCAGATGTCAGCTCCCTGACCCTCCCTGTCATACGTTCCCAAAGCTCCCTGGAATTCTGTCCTGATGTCCGTTACAGTTCGCAATTCTGTCTTTACAGTGGTCACTCCTTGCCTGTCTCCCTCTCTAGATGGGGAACTTGAGGGCAGGGTCGAGTCTGCTGTGCTATGACTTGTACCTTCAATACCAAGGACAGAGCCTGGTCCCTCTGAAAACACATTTTGAATGCGTGAAGTAAGGAGTGAGTGAGTGAGCTGAACGGTCTGCTAACTCAGGGACGGCTTCTTCCCTGGGAAAATGCCTCCTGACCATGGCCCACACCCAGAGCGCTCTGGTATGCAGGCTGGGAGGTGCTGACTTCCTTCCTGACTGGCCCTCCGGCGGGCCTAGAATACCCTTTGACCTTGCAGTGGTCTTGGGGCTGTAAACAGTCCAAATTCTTGATCACCTGATCAGGAAGGCACCTGCCATCAGATCCTCTCAGCACCTGCAGCTGATGACAAAGCTCCAGCAAGGTCCGTGACGGGCAGGTGGGTTGAGTCACACACTCCCTGGGGTGTAGTAAACAAGCTGTAACAAGCACATAATTATCCCCAAAGGAGAATTCTGTCCTTTTTCCTTCTAAGTACATTTGAACATTATGAGCTTTTAATTAAAGCGAAGGCAGGTGTCACTCTGCACTAAGACAATACATAACAAATGAGGGTGCAGACGGTGCGAACAGGATTTGGGTGTTTATAACGCAAGGTAATTGTGACGCTGTTCTACGAAATGCATTTTGTTCTTGAAACTGAAATTGACGTTGATGTCTTTTCAAAGCCTTATGCATTTTAACTTGCGCAGAGCCTTCTTTCCCAGTTCTCAGTGCTCTGCCAGGAGCACTGGGGATCGTGACATTCTGGGAGCCGAGCCGAGGATGAGCTGTGGCTGAGCTCCCATAATGAGATGGTCCGGCTCCCAAGCCTGTCCCGTGTGGGCAGCACCGGGGCATCTGGAGTCTGAGTGCAGAGGTGAGGGTCCCGGTCCTGTCACGGTGGAGCTCTGGAAGTCACGGAGGTTTACAGGAGGGGCTTTCACTTCCCCAGGAACCTGAGTCCTGGACACAATCTCTGCCAGGGACGCGTCATGCTGCTCCGGGTCCAAGCTGCAGACCTGGACTCTGGCCAGTGCCAAGCATCAGGAATTTGGAGACAGCGGAAACGCAATGGATTTTCACCCAGAACTTAGCACTTCCCCCTTTTCTGACCCCCTGTGCGCACCACGTGGAGGGGAGGAAGGGAGGGAGGGAGCTTGGCTCAGAGCAGCCTCACAGCAAACATCCCTGACACAGCCTCCTCGGCCTATCCTGGGTGAGAGTCCCCTCGGGACCTGGCACAAGACACCAGCTCCCAGGGACAGCGTCCACCGGCGCCCGCCTGGCAGGTTATCCATGGCTTTGTGAGTGCTGACCCACAGCAGGGAGAGCAATCCCAGGCCACGTGAAAGGTGAACAGAACACGCTCCCAGGACAGAAAGTCCCGTGCAGCATCAGTCTCCTCGTTCCACTACAACCTGGTGAGGGTCCCGGCCTCGTCTTCCTCTGGGCTGTCAACAGTGGGTGCAGTAAACGGGAGTGTTCCCTCGTCTAACAGCAGCTCACCCCGATTCTGGAGATGTCCAGGGCCCCCTACCACCTGGGGGCCTCTCCACGTCCTAGCTCGGCAGTTACCGCATCCCAGCTGAGCCCCACCTCCGCTAACAGGAGGGGCCCACACAGGCCTCTGCAGCAGGACGTAACCTGGGGAGATTTATGAAGCAAGTCAACGAGGAACTTCCGCACAAGCTCTTTTTTATCTAAGAGATGAAGCCTTCACTGCAAAACATTTACACACCTGTGAAGGGAGAAGAGAAAGGGACTCACAAAGGTTATTTAAACATCTTGACTGTCTTCTCTGTGGGAGATCAAGGATAAGCACTGTGACACCCTACCCAAAGAGGACTCAGAGCAGCACCCCATCACCCTCTCAGGATCAAGCCCTGAGGCCGAGCCAACCACCCTTCTCTGCCCCTCACCCTGGCATCCAAACATGCTGTGGCTCCCAGAGCAGCTTTCTCGGGTAGGAAGGGCACACTGGGCCCATATTGGGTCCTTCCCCGATCTCAGGTCTGAGTCCAGGGCTGGGGTCAGCCTGTGCACGTGTCACAGGTGCGACACCCATGTGGGTAACCTACAGGTCTGTGTCCCGGGGGGGTGTCTGTTACCTGTGTGAGCCGCGTGCGCCCGAGCTGTCTGTTCCTGTGTGAACTGCCTGTGGTGTGACTTATGGGCTGCCAGAGTGCATTATCCATGCATGTCCTATTGTGTGTCACTTGTGTGCCATGTATGCGCTGATTCCTTGATCTGTGTGCTACCTGCGTGTGTTCCCAGTGAGCATGTTATCTGCAACTGCTGCCCGCATGTCCTTTGTATGTGCTACATTTCTACTGCAGGGGTCGCAGCCGTGTTAGCTAACCCCTGTTCCCTTTGTGCTGCCTAAGTGTGCACCTCACATGTGTGTGAGGGCTGCCTCCACGTGGGCACTACCTGGCTCTGAAGCTTTGAGCGTCTTCTCCTGTGTCACATGTGCTGAGTGCCTGTCACCTGTTTGTGTGCAGCCTACATGTGCACTCACTTGGGTGGGGGACTGCTCGTGTGTGTGAGTTACAGAGTGGGATGCGTGTGTGTTGTCCGTGACACCTGCGTCCCTTCTGTTACCCAACAGTCTCCATCTTGTGTTACTTGCATGCATCACGTGTGTGTTGGTGCTGTTTGGTGTCATTATATGGGTGTGCTCTGTGCCCTATTTGTGAGTGTCAATGTCTGCGCACCACCTCCATACCGCGTGTGCCACCTCCGCGTGACCTGTGCCTGTCCCTCCTGTGTGAACACTGTCATACACTCCGTGTGACGCCCACGTGAGCTGTGGCGGGTGACTCGTGTTTGGTCTGTGTGGCACTGCCCGTGTGTGACATCTGTGTCACCCGTGTTCATGCCACCTGGGCGTCCCCGGGGGCGACACTTACCGTGTCACGCGTCTTGCTGACCTGATCCACCTCCTGCGGCGTCGGGTGTTCCTCCCACCGGCTCCCCGGGACTGTCCGGGAGCGGCCCCGTCACACGCCGCCGCCGTGGGCCGAGGGCGGAGAGGTGGGCCGGCGGAGACTCAGACACGCCGGCCTCGGGCCGTCCCGCTCTCAAGGCCGAGCCGCCCTCCCTCCAACCAGGCGACCAGGCGGAGCAGGGCCCGGCTGCACAGGGCGGAGCTCGCGACGACGACAGGCCCTCGGCCGCCCACCGGCTGAGAGACGGCCGCGTCCGCCCCGCGGGCCCAGGAGCGGAGGGCAGGCCCCTCGGGACCCCGGATCCAGGGCTGCAGGACGTCACGGACTCCGGTTTGCACCTCGGCTCTTCCCCTCGGCCGTCTGGCTTCATGAACGGGACCCCATCTCCCTCACCTGATGCCTCCAGGCCCCTCGACGGCGACAAGATGGCGGCGGAGCGCGGTCCTCACCTCCTCTCATGGCCAAGGCTTTCCAGTCAGCCCGGCTGGTCCTGACGCTCACTCTGATTGGATACGTGGAGGTCATGTGACATCCCTGACCCAATCACTGCAGTCAGGACGCAGCCAGTAGAAGGTGTAAGAGCCTTTCCTGTTGGCTGGGGGGGGGGGGGGGGCAAGTCCTGACGCTCACTCTGATTGGACACACTCAGGTCATGTGACATCCCTGAACCAATCACTGCAGCCAGGGCCCACCTTCGCTTGACCTGAGCAGATCACAGCGGCCCTGGAACCGAGGGAGCGGGGCTGGGATCACAGGTTTGGGCTTGGGGGTGGGTTCCAGATGAAAGCTGGGGTCTCCTGGAAGAAGAGGGGGATGCTGGAGGCCACCCCCGGTGTCCTCCACAGAGTCTAGGTCACTGTCCCGAGGCCCCGGCTGCCTCAGAGACTCTGACGGGAGGAGAGGCGGGGACGTGGCCTGTGGCCTTTCCTCCTGACTTCCGGTCCTGGACCTGCGGCTTCCAGACCCGCCGACCTCAGCCAGAGCATGAGACCCACGGGAGTGAGGCCACCCGGACAGTCCCAGGCAGAGCTTTGGCCACCCAGCCCCTTGTCCTGTGGATTCCCACAGCCCAGCGCCTCTCCGGGTCCACCGTGACGTCCTCCTTAAGGTGGTGCTTTCGTAGTTGGAAGCCTGAGGCCTGAGTGTCTCTGCGTGAAGATGCGGGGTTTGTGCATTGATTGAATATAAAACATACTGAGCTCCAGAACGTCCAGAGGCTCAAAGGGAATTTGAAGTTTTAACCTGCTCTGTGAACTCGGAAGCTGAGAGTCATCCACAGACGTCCCTAGGTGTCAGACAGCAGCAGGCTGTGGAGGTGTTTCTGCCTGGGCTTCTCCACTCGATCTGGAAACCAGAGATGCTGCCTAATGACATGCAAAGCTCTGGAATCAGAAGGAGAGACTGGCGGGACGTCTCCCAGAAGGAAGGCCTGAGATGGGGTCACAACTGCCCCACGGTCCTGGGTCCAGTGGAGGCGAGCGCACTCCCGTGGTGACAGGTCTGTCCTGTCACCCCCCTCGACCCCACGACCCTGCGGTCCCCCCTCGGTGCTGCTGGGGAGAATCCACACCAGCAGCAGAGAAGCAGGAACCCAAGGCACAGGCTGAGCCCTGCGGGGCACTGAGACCTCCGCACCTCCAGAAACGTCGGAGGCTGGGCCTTCCCCCAGCTCCCCTTCACCTGCAAGGTGGCCCACCCCTGAGACCCCTGGGGAGCCCTCCCAGACCCTGTCTGCCCCTGAGGCCCCCTTCTCTGGGCCTCACAGTGCAGGGCGAGCCCGGGTCTTGGAGTTGGTCTCACCGCCTGGGACGATGGGGTTGCTGACTCGAGGCGGCCCGAGGCACTTCTGACTTCCTCGTCGAGCTCCTCTGCACCTCCCTCCCAGTGGCGTGGTGACTGGCCGCAGCAGCCTGCGTCCTGGAGCCCGTGTCGAGCGGAGCACCGCTGTCAGTCCAGGAGGGACGTGAGGCGCGGGTGAGAAACGCACAGTGGTTTTAAGCCACTGAGATGCGGGGTGGTGTGTGACGGCTGCAGGCCTGTGTGCGTTAGTCAGAGCAGCTCTTGTCATAGAACAGGAGTCGGGACAGCAGGCGAAGGTGCCTTCACGACCCTGCTGAGCTCGCCTCCTGCACAGGTTCAGCTGCCGCCCTGTGATCCTGCGTTCCCGGGCTCAGAGCCGGAGCCCATGTTTCCTCCAACTTCCTCTTCTGCCAAGGTTGGGGCTTCTTTCTTATTTGCATCTGGTGCATCTCTTTAATGGTTCTGATGTGTTTACTCTTCACATCATTTCCAATCTTAGTGATCATAACTCTTATTTATGTATTTATTTGTGCCTTAGTGTCTTCTCTTCATCTGAGAGATGTGCAATTTCCTTCTAGCTTCGTCGTCCATTTCTCTCTCCCCTGGGCTCTCAGGGGCATTTCTTGTGTGGTTTTCCAAAACTAATGAACGTAGCTAGAGCGTTTCTGCAGAGTGTTCTCACCTCTGAGTGGAGAGCTCACCATCTCTAAACAGGGGATCTGAGGCTCAGAGAGTGTGCTGCTCAACACGGTAGACCTGCGCTCAGGTCAGTAGACTGGGCGGGGGGCACACGGCTGCTTGATTCAGTAAATGCTCAGAAACATGTACATCTTTAGCAGTTGTTGGCACTGAATGCATTCAAGAGATGACACACATGTTTAAGGACAACACTGTAGAGATAAATTTAAGAGAGATTAAATAAAGCAAACATTCAGAATCACATTCAGACTTTACTCAGAGCCACTCCATGCTTACCTCTAGTTGGTGGGTGTCCGGGTTCATAAATTAACACGAGTGGTTTCCACAGATCATAGGATTGGTGCACAATCCCCACCTGGAGTGATCACATGAATGCTCGCCCTTCAGACCCTGGGGAACAGGCCTTGGGTTGTTGTGTGAAAGTAACCAGCCCTGCTGAGAGCTTGCTGTGTGTTAGGAGCACCAGGTGCTCACCCGCGGGATCTCTGTCCTCAGCTCATCCTGTGAGACAAGGAGGACATTATCCCTCCTCTGTATGAGGAAACTGAGACCCATCATTGGTCGTGGTCTTGCATTTAATGGGGATATAGGATGGGTCTGTGCTAACACATATCACAAGGACACTGATCAGTGTGGTACACGCAGACTTGGAGAAAGGGTACAGGAGGAGCTTCCACCATGGGGAAGATGAGGATCTGTTGAATGGGTGTGATCCAGCCCCAACCCAAGTGTTTGGGGTCACTGCCAGAACCTCCTGGACCTTGATGAAGATTAAGCCTCATTTGTCATCCAATATGGATTCATCCAGTGCCTGCCACATGGTAGGGAAAGTTCTAGAAATTGTGGATGAGCTACTGAATAGGTCAGACAAGTTCTTACCCTGATGGAGTGGATGCTCTAGTGCGGGAAGAGGCCGACAATAAGCAAGTATCATGGACACAGTGATTCCAGGTGGTGATGTGTGTTCTGAGGACAATGAGGCGGGGTGGTGCAATAGACTGTGTGTATGTAAGTATGTAGGTGTCTGTGTGCACACTTTCTAAATGAGGGTGAGTGGTCAGGAAAAGCCTCCCTGAGAGTTGAGAGTTAAGCTGAGGCCTTGGGGAAAAGTGACCCAGGATAAAAGAAGAGCAGGAGCAGAGGAGCCAAGGGGGGTCTGGGGTGGGGTGTGGAGAGAAGAGAAGCCTCATAGGAGGACATTGGGAGACAAGGTGGGCGGGGCCTGGTCATTTATGGAGCTGCAGGCTGAATTAAGGGGTTTGGGTTTTTATTCAAATTCTCATAAGAATTTCTTAGAACTTTTATAAGCAGTTTTGTTGAGAAAAAGAGAACACAGTAATCTTTACATAATTAAGTGTGTAGTTTGATGAGTTTTGACTCATGTGCATCCCTGTGAAAACATCATGACCATCAAGGTGGTGACCACACCCCATTCCTCCCGAGAGTTTCCCCCAACCATAGCCCACTTTGCTCACTTATGTGACAGACAGAAGGTGCTGTGGGACTGATGCCCCCCAGAAACAGCCCCCACCAATGACTGACAGGGTCTGGTGTATCAGTGTCCCAGCTCCCCCACCCCTTGGGAGAGTGACAACCAGGGGCATGTGTCCTACACTGATCCTCAAGATCCCCAGTGGGGTCAGGCGCCAGGTGCACACAAAGTCACTGACTTGACAACAGACCATTTGTCACCTTATCCCCTCCCTCTTCCACTAGGGCTTCCTAAGATCCCCGCCCAAATACATGGTTTGACCTTGAATCTTTGCTCCAGACCAGCTTCTGGCAGACAGAACTGAGACAATGTGTACTGAGGTAAACCTTCCGGGACTTATAAGATGTTAGATGTGGAATGTGAGGCAAAGAGGGAAAACATGGGCGAAGCCTAACCTTCTGGCCGGGATGTGAAGGCAGCTCTGCTGTGGAGACGTGCATCATTTGAAGGAGACGCGTTCCAGGATTGGGGAAAGGCTGGGACAATCTTGATGGTCACACTATCTGAACTCTTCCTTGGCTAGCCCCAGAATAAAGGGCTGTGAGTGTCTATCCAGTATTTCAGTAGCACCAAAGCCCAGATGTCCCCAGTGGATCTTTTTAAGTCTGTCTTAGAGCATTCAAGAATTCCTCTTTTTATCATCTGTCAGTAATGGATTATTCAAATAACTTCCAATGAGTACCATTCATTTGTGTGTAAAATGTCCAGATACTGTCTCAGGAATAATTTCATTAGCCACCTCATTTTCAGCCACATGACTTTATTAAAGATTGCTCTTAGAAGTTAATTTTCCATGCTTGGTTTCTACCTGACGGTGACTTCATTGCAGAGTTTAGTTAAATTTGTTTTAGTCCTTTGTGAGTTAATAGAACGTGTGCTTCTAACCAGCAAATGGATATTTACAACTTTACGTTTGTACATACCTGGGAATTCTCAAAGGTATTGCGGCTGGGAACTTTAACCCTTTCTTCCTCCAAGTGTGAACACCACAGGAAACAGGGGGCTAAGGTTTGGCAAAAGCTTGTCCTTTTGAGATCTTGCCCAATAAGCTTATCACTGAAAGTCCATAGATTGTTCATTGCATGTCTTCTGTGTTCTTAAGGCACTTGAAGTTCCATAATGCCATTGAGGCAGCCGCCCATCCTGTGGGGTTTCTGTTTTGTAGAGGGAGACCTTTATGTGTGTGTGAGAAAGATTGGCCCTGAGCTAACATCTGTTGCCAAGCTTCCCCCTTTTTTTTTTTTGCTTGAGGAAGATCGTTTCTGGGCTAACATCTGTCCTGTGAGGAAGGTGCTGGGCTGTTTTGTTAAATATGAAACTTCTCAGCTCAGAAATTACAAACTGGAGGACCACAGGCTGGGCAGGACCTCTGGGTGCTTGCTTCACCTGCTCAAGTGCTTAAGCAGTCTGGATCAGTGGCCAGGGATTGAAAAAGGAGAAGTTTTGACTGAAATTCTGATTTCTGGACGTTCTTCAGCACTTGGGCCGTGGCTGGTGCTGAGCAGTGGATGCTTCCTCCTGGGGCATCGCTCTCACCAGTATTTCCTTACATGGGAAAAGGGGCTTTGCAGATGCGATTGATTAAATTATGGACCTCGAGGTGGGGAGAGCCTCCTGGATTACCCAGGTGAGTGAATCTAATCACATGAGTCCTTAAAATAGGGTAACTTTTCCCAGCTGGGTTAGAGAGCGAAACAGAAGGAGGAAGAGGAGAGATGTGAAACATGAGAGGGTCTCAACCACCATTGCTGGCTCTGAAGATGGAGCAAGGAGCTGTGAGCCATGGCAGACACGTGGCCCCTAGAAGGTGGGAAGGCCCTCAGCTCCCAGCCAGAAGGAAGCAGGGATCTCAGTCCTACAGCCGCTAGGAGCTGAATTCTGCCCAGAGCCCACATGAGCGAGGAAGCAGACCCTCCTCTGGAGCCCCCAGAGAGAGACGCAGCCTGCAGACACCCCGAATTTAGCCCAAGGAGCCCCATGTCCGACTTCTGGCCTGCAGAGCTGTGAGATGAGGAGTCTGTGTTGTCTAAGCCACTGAGTTCGTGGTAATTTTAGACCAGCAGTAGGTTTCGAACACAGACGGCTATGTTTCTGGAAGTAAGAAGCAGCTGACCTCCAGCTTGCACAGACCGGAAGGCTGCTCCCCGAGGCCAGGCGTGTGCTTGAGGTGTTGGGCTGGGACTGACTTGGTTGGTGAATAGAAATAAGACGTGTGAGAGGGTGAGGGCAGCTGCCCAGCAGAGAGCGTGGGCAGCGCTCACCAGTGTCCTGAGAGTTGGGACAGGGGGAGTCGGCCCCAGGCCATCCCCACTGCAAACCAGAATCTCGAGAATTAATCAGCTGCCATCAGAGCCCAATGCTGCCCTTTGCTTAGCAAACTTGTAGAAGAATCAGCAGATCAACCTCCTTGAAATGGTGAGGGAGGGAAATAGGTTTGGAAACTGTGTGATGTGCTGGAGTCCTTTTATTCCTAAAGGGTTGTCATGTTTGTGCTTTTTATGTCCTGTGAAAATGATACCTCTGAAGATTTGTTTCGTTAAGAAACCTAGCCTTTATGTTCTGTGCTTTGCTCACACTGTCTAATGGCTCTCAGAGAGGGGTCATTTTTTCTTTCGCTGGCAAGTCTGAACCACACACCATTACTTATCTTGTAGTCAGGGAATTTCTCTCAGCTTCCGTGTCATCACCAGCTGCACCAGCTCTGCCATTGATCCCAGAACGTCCTCTGTGACTGTGGCAATGACGGCTTCCTCTAAAGACCCACAGTGAATTCTCGGGATGAGGCTAAGCACTCTCCTGTGGGCCGGAGGAGATGGACCTTCCTGAGAGAGCCGTGGTCTGAGAGTGCAGGGGGGCTGGATGATGGGAGGTGAGAGGGTAAGTGTGAGGTGCACCCAGAGACTGCTGAGGGAGACGCCCTGCTGTGAGGTTGCTGGAGGATTCCTGGAGGGATGTGCCATCACATTTGGGGGCAGTCAAGTTTGCCTTGTGTGAGAGAGTGTGATAAAGAGATGACACTGGCTGACACAGGAGGCCAAGTGAACACTGGGACAGGCTGAGCAATTTCAATGCTCCCTCAGGTATAACTTAAAACTCATCTCAAGTGTGTTGACTGTAAACTCAGACTCTCTCCTTCTGGAGGAGAAAGAAAGGACAGACGAAGAAATGAAAGGGATGCTCTGACTAAGTGTTAGTAAGCCACAGGCTTGTGTGAAAGGCAAGATTGTAGGGAATCAGAACATGAGTTTTAATCTGAAAGAAAAAATAAAACAAGGGTAGTTCAGTTCCTGATATCCTCCTGAAGTCGAGGCTGAAGCAGTAGGACCGAGGTGATATGAAATGTGGGTTGAGGCAGCCAGGAGAGGAACAGAACTGCATTTAACGTGAACAAATATTTGAGCCCAGGGTCCTAGTGATGAGAAAGATGAGAAAGTATTTGATAAAAGCATTAAATCTAGTACCTCATTCACAAATGTCCTGAAACATTTGGCATGACAAATTTCAAAATTATGGCTTCACCCTTTACTGCAAAGTCTGTCTTGTGAATGTGAAGTTAACCACCCCAGCATTTACTGAGCACCTGCTGAGTGACAGGCCCTGTGCAAGGGCCTTGGGTGGATGCTCTCATTCAGTCCTCTCTCAGTGAGGTAGGTCCTGTGACCATCCACACTAATCAGTGAAGAAACTGAGGCACAGAGAGGTGAGAGGTGGCAAAATGCTACATATCCAGCAAGGGGTGGAGTCAAGGTTCCCACTCAACTGTGTTCAGCTCTGAGCTGGGACCTTAGCATCCAGGACGGTGTGGTTCTGCACCATACATAGGGGCCATGAAAATAATAGTAAATTGAGTTCCTTAAAAATCACTTAAATTGCCCATTATTGAAAGAGATCACTGTTTTTGTTTTTCTGTTGAGCATCAGACAAAGTAGACACCTTGTTTACAAGACCGTGTTGAATGAAAAGCAGTTTCAAATGCAGGGATCACCTCACAATGGTGAACTGTTGACCCCTGGGAAAGACAAATCCCCAGCGGATCCCTATGTCCCATTCCCTCGGCATTTGACGCCTGGAGTCCTTGACTAGAATGACCCACGTGGTTTGGAAATTGCCCTCCCTCTCTCTCCACACACCTCCTCTCCCCCGCCTCGTTGGTGAGTGTACACATTTAGAATTAGTAATTGAATCAGGGTGTGTGGGAATCCCACTGTGTACCTTATCACTAGTAGAAGGTTCTTCGATCAACATAGTGAATTCCCCACATTGACTTCCCACTCCTGCACCCACTGACTGGAGCCTGACCACGTGCCAGCTCAGCCCTTCTCAGGTTCCTGGCCACCTCTGCTCCCATCTAGGGCGGTGCTGGCTGACCAGGAGTCATGGGTCTGGTCCCAAACCTGCGTACTCCTGTTGCGTTAGTGCATTTAGGTACTTGAATAAACCCTCAGAAGACAATGAGGTAAGAGTGCGAAGGTAGCCTTGTAATTTTTGTGAAACCTAATGGAAGCCTCAGAGTCCCTTAACAAAGAGAAGGAGAGCCTGGCTTTAGAGGCTGAGATTTCTCCTTTATGCTTTGATGAGCAGCTCCCTCAGTCAACACTGGGTTACCTCTGACTTCTGCCTCATCCCCACAGCTCTGCCCTCAGCTTCTCCCGTTCCTGATCCCTGGCTTCCATCCTTCTGCTCCCACCTGATTCCAGACTCACCTTCCATTCACCTGGGTGAGCTGTGGCCTCTGCTCTGCCCTCCCACCTCTCCCCCTCCCCACCTGTTTCATCCTCCATGCCCTGAGACATGGCCATCACGTTTAGTGTCCCCAGTGAGAGAGCAAGTGGCGGAGTGGACAAATGCAGGGAGCACTTGGAGCCCCTGGGATGGGCACTGCCCCAGGCGTTCACAGGGGCACCTTTTCGTCTCTCTCTAGCTCTCCACACCAGTCCCCTTATCCCACATGAGGGAGGGAGGGAGCTGCCTCCACGCCCACTGCAAATGTCCTGCCAGAGTCCCAGTATCCTTCCTGGGGACAAACCAGCTCAGGCATCCCCAGTGCACCCAGCAGACTCCAGAGGATGGCTCTCCCGTCCCCGAGAGAGGCCAGGTGCTGGCCTCCACTCTGCCCAGCCCTGATCCCCTCGGGCTCCTCATCTGACCAACGGGCTGCAGCAGGGGGACTGCACCGGGCTGGGCTGTGCCTTCCTTCCCTAAGAGCGGGTGGGTCCTGGAACATGGGGAACTGAGTCGTGGGAAAACAGAACAGCCTTTCCCTCACCCTCCTGTGGGCCTCCCCGGGGTTCATCCAGAAAACGGCCCATCTTCTCAACTTCTGACCTGAGGGAGACACATCCCCATCCTGGGGCGTCCTCCCCACTCTCGGCACCTGCCTCGCCTCCAGCGTCCGTGTTGGCCCAGGGTCGGGCCCTTTAATTTAAAGATGCCATTCGTGTGAGAGTTGAGCGTTGTGCCCTCGACAGCGATGCCTTTTACAAGCTGGGTCACGGAGAACTGTGAGCGGCTAGCAGAAAGCACTGGAGCTAGACCTTGTGAGGAACCCGCGCACACAGGCGCTCACACCACAAACAGCCTCACCAGCCGGATCAGCTTCATCCCAGAACGTTCCTTCCGGGGGAGCCCTGGGTCTACTCTGAAGATGCCCTGGAGTGTCTGGCCGGATGGGCCGGGTCACGCGGTCTGGGTGAGTGAAGAGTTGTCTGCCAACGCTGAAGACATTTCATAACCGTGTGCGGAAAGCGGGAGGCAGTGGTGAGCCGTCCCCGCGGTGGTGTCAGTGATCCTGGTCCTGGGTTTGGGCGAGACCTTCTGGAATGACTGGGGTGGGAGGGGCCGTCTTAGGGGGTGGTCAGCGAACGCCCCTCTGAGGAGGTGGCGTTTGGGCCCAGGCCTGGCTGGAGATTGGCAGAGAATGTTCCAGAGCCCGAGTTGGGGCTGAGCCTGGTGTGTGAGAGGATAGAAGGCCCCAGTGGGGCTGGGGCAGGGAAGGGACTGTGTGGGAGGAGGTGCGGGGGGGGGCGGCGCCAGCACAGATTGGGGGGTGTGCATGCAGGCATGCTTGCACACACACACGGTCACATGTACAACCAGAAGCTTTGTGTAGACACAGAGAACACAGAACTGCAGACACTCAGAGGTGGGTGACTTCCAAGCTTCTCTGGGTGTCCCTAGAACTACAGGAAGGAGCCACACCTGCTGGACTTTGGCTTCTCCCCTCCTCTGACTCGACAACTGAAGCTGAGCTTCCTCAATGGGGGCCCCCTTCCATGGGGGCCAGGGTGGGGAGAAGGGATCCTATAATGAGCAATCTCAGCTCCAGGCCAGAGGAAACGCCTGTTCCTCCTCTGTCTGGGGAGTTGCTTGGCTCAGCTCCACACGGCTGCAAATCAATATGGATCAAATGCTGGTGGCTTTTGAGCTGGGGCCGGTGGGGACCCGCATGAACCCTGGGCAGGGTGCTGGCGGGGCACGCCTTTGCCCTGCACATGCTGTGACCCCAGGTTGGTGACGCGGCTGTGCCATTTGTGCATCAGCAGGGGGCTCGGACATAGAGAGGATGGGTACATCAGCTTCTGCCCACGATCAGCCGTAAACACCATTTAGACCCAGGCAAGTCTGTCCTACTAATCGATTACAGGGGAGAAAATCAGGTTTGAGAGAGAGTCATTGTGCAGTATATTGTACTTCCATGTATAATTCTATGAAGTCTCATTAAGTCTAGACTGAAAGAGATTGAATTTTGATTATTTAACTGCATTTGCTGCTCTCTCAGGAGGCTGGCTGTGTTTCTAAAGGCCCTCTGCCTCCTGCACTGAGAGTGGTGTTTTCAGAGCAGCACCATCAGGGCTTCCAGGAGTCTCAGGGTTTGCCCTGGAGGGTCATTCTGGAAGGATGCTCTGCCCACCCTGGGCCTCTTTGCCCTCAGACCCTTTCCTTCCCCCTCGTGTCCTCTGTTCCCCAGGCTGACCCCATGCACTGCGTTTCCCAGGCCCTGCCGCAGCTGGGCTCCGCCTCGGTCAGCCCCTGGGAGGCAGTGGTGGAGGGTGGGCAAACGGAGAGCCCACAGTACCCCCTGCCTGGATCCACCTCTGCAGTGGCTGCATCTCCCCCATGGCTCCAGCTCCCCCAGTGCCCAAGCTCAGGGAGCCCTACCTCTCTCTCAGTCACTCTGACCCCTGGGGTGGTGGCAGGTGTCTGTGCTGGCTGATCTTTGCCTCAGAAGCCCCTGTTGCCTTCTCAGCTTTTCCACACTGACCCCTGCATTAACCCTTCCTGGGTTGGTGCACTTGCCCTGACTCCTGTTTCCCTGGTTGGACCGTGGTGTAGACATGCTCCTCACCAGGACTCAGGCCTCGACCTCCTCCCGCTTTATCCCCCCATCCCCACACACCCACAGGCTCCCTGCCATCCTCCACACAGGCCCCAGGGCATTTGCTCATGCTGTTGGCTGGCCTGGAGTCCTCACTGCAAACCCAGCCCTTCTGTGAAGTCCCAGCTCTACATGTCACCAGTCCTGCAGTGACGAGATCTGCTAGGTCCTCCCAGAGCCCTTGTCTGTCTCCTCTTGGGTGCTCAGCAAGAGTACATCATGGGATTGTCACATATGTTCACTTTCATTCATTCTTTTATTCCTCAATTATCCACCAAGTGTTCATTGGTGCCGACTGGGTGTCAATCACCTGCCATGATACAGCTGGACAGTCAGGACTTTCTCAGTTGTAAGTGGCAGAAATCCAAACTCAAACTGGCTTAAGAAGGAAAGTTTGTTGACTCACATAAGATAATGGTCCTCATATATGTTGGCTTCAGGCATAGCTTGATCTAGGAAATCAACTCATCAGAATGCTGTTTCTTTCCTCCCCTTGGCTTTACTGTCCTCCATGCAAGTGCTGGAGATACAACAGTGTAATGAGAATTTATTTTCAATTATAAGTGACAGAAACCCTAAACTTGCTTAAACACAGAAATGTTTGTTGATGCAAATAACTTGGATGGTTAATTAAAATAATAGATGGTTAATCTATGGGTAATTAGCTTCAGGCATGGCTGGATCTAGGAGGTCTTCAGGATTCTCTCTCTTCACATAGTACTCTGCTTTTCTCTGTATTAGCTGCATTCTCAGACAGACATTCCTCACTGTGGTGTCACCGTAGCCTCTCAGGAACCCCAGTGGAAGTGTTTGGCTCTTCCACTAGTTCCTACAGAAGTTTCAAAATTGAGGTTCCTTGTCGCCCAGTGGGCTGGCTTCAGTCACATGTCCATCTGTGAAGCAATGCTTATTACAGGGGTGTGCAACATTCTGGTTGTGCCTGAGACAGGCCCGAAGAGACAAGGCACGTATTTGAGGCAACGAAGCTTCTCTCTCTCTGTCTGGTGAGAGTTTGATTTTGAGATGCCTGTAGAGTTGTGAGCTGCTGTAATAGAGAGGGCTCCTGTGCGCCTGTGACCCGGCTTTCCCCAGTGGTGACATCTGGCAAGACTGCAGCACAAGGTCACAGCCAGGGAGGTGACTTTGAGGCCTCGTCAGGGGGAAGAAGTGGTGGTGGTCCTGGATCAAAACGTCCAGCAGGTTGACCTCAGTTGTGTATTTCACGTGCCGTGTGTGTCTGTGGGTGCGTCTGTGTGTGTTTGTGAGCACAGCACAGATCAGCAAAGCCCTCCCTCCAGGTGCAGGTGATGGGTCACGAGAGTTGACAGGGAGATTGTCAAAGCTGTGTTAGTTAGGCATTAGATTCACAAGGAGAAGGTGCTTACACGCAGCTGTGTAACTAAAAAGTAACATATCGATTCCCACTGGAGCTTCCCGGAGGTGGTAGACAAGGAATGTGTTCATGTATCACTTGTGCTATTAAGTTAATTTTTAAGGGGCTGGCCTGGTGGCATAGTGGTTAAGTTTGCACGCTTTGCTTTGGTGGCCCAGGATTCGTGGGTTCATTTCCCAGGTGTGGACCTACACACTGCTCATCATCCATGCTGTGCCGGCATCCCATGTATAAAATAGAGGAATATTGGCATGAATGTTAGCTCAGGGCTAATCTTCCTCACCAAAAAATAAAATAAATAAATAAATAAAATTAATTTTTAACATGGAAACAAAGCAAGATAATCAACGCTTGTCTGAAGGCAGAATGTCTCTTATCTACTGCGATGTTTGTTACAAGAGTGGCAGAGAGTGAGGGAGCTGGCCGGTGGCGTAGTGGTTAAGTTAGCGCACTCTGCTTTGGCAGCCTGGGGTTCACAGGTTCAAATCACAGGTGTAGACCTAGCACTGCTCATCAAGGCATGCTATGGTGCTGTCCCACATAGAATAGAGGAAGATGGGCACAGACGTTAGCACACTGACAATGTTCCTCACAAAAAAACCCAGACTGACAGACAGTGTACGATCTTCTCTCACCTCCTCACTCCATCCCTGGAAATAATATTCCAACTCATACAACATGACATCCTACCGATCCACCAGCCCACAAACGGAATGCGTGTCCACCAAGGGTCTGGATGTGGGTGTCTCTGTGTCGTGTTGTCCCCACATGTGGAGGGGCAGTGTCCGCACAGGGACCTAGTGAATATCTATTGACTGACAGGTGCCAGTTAACTGTTCACGTCGCTCCTGTTTGGTCTCTGGGTGCTTCCTTTCTCCTGTGACGTCTCCCTCGCTGCTTGCCCTCCTGGCTCCAGCCTGAAGCGCCCGGTGAGGCTCCAGCAGCTGGTCGGGAGCTGGCGAGGAGGAGCCCCAGCTCGGCCTGCTGAGCCATGGAGAGGAGTCTCGTTTCCATCAGTTCTTCTCGGGCCTCTGAGCTTGGAGTGAGATGAGATCTGCCCTGGATCCAGTAGCCAGGGCCCTTGCCTCACACGGACACAGGAAGGAAACAAATGCCCACGACCAGCTTTCATGTTTTTTCTCTACTCTTCTGGAAAAGATAGGGTCCTGGCTTCCAGAACGTTCCCTGAAGCCAGGAAGGGCCAGGGCTCCAGTTTCGCCTTTGTCAGCTGCAGACCCGTTTGCAGTTCCATCAGAAGGAGGCATCGCCCCCAGAACACCCCTCCTCACTCCCACAGGACGTGGTCCCTGTGAAGGAAGGACTGTGTTGTCAGAGCTGCTGCCACTCAGCCTGTAAAGCGCCTCCCGACTCGGCGTGGCCTGTTTCCATCTACCTGCTCTACGGTGCCTTCGATTCTGGAAACCAGTTCAGTAAATACGTCCGTACCTGTGCTATACATACATATATCGATATATATGAATAAACGCTCATTGGACTATCGTTTACGACAGGTTAAGACCAGCAACCACAGAGTGTGCCTGGACAGGGGCAGGTAAATGCTGTGTGTTAATCTGATCACGGGGACCTCACTGGCTGTTTGTAGAAATGAGGCTCCTCCACGCCTTGTCCCCGGGGGTTGGGAAGATGCTCTGGGCTTGGCCAACCGGGTCTTGCTGTGGGATTTAGGAGCTCAAGTGAGAGAGACAGAGCTGGAGGTGTCACGTGGCAGTCAGTGTGGTGCATGGGGAGGGCTGCCTGGGTGTGACCTCTGTGGGGTCCCTGCTGCTGGCCTCCTGGGAGTGACCTGGTTCCTAGGTTCCCAGCAGGTCTGTGAACCCTGAGAGCTGCGGATAGTTTCCTTTGTCCTTAAGACGGTGTCGGTGTCTGTGGTGGCCCCGAGGGCCCTGGGCACTGGATCTGCTCCGGCCCACATTACTCTGAACTGCAAGGTCACACGTGTGGGTCCCTGGCTCTGCAGCCAGACCACAGGCTCTCAGATGGCAGGGCCACTTCTCACATGTCCTTTATCCCCATGTCACCTCCTACAGGATGTGGGAGCCCCACAAACACCAAGAACCAGCTGCAGGGCTGATGGCATGGATCACCTCCCTCTGTCCACATTGTTGGTCTCACGTGGCAGATGGCAGGAATGACCATGACAGCAGGGACACACATTGCTGGAGCCCTGCCTTTGCCCAGAGCTCGCACTGAGAACAACCATTGCAAAGAGCAGAATGGGTTTGACCTGGCCGACGTGGTGGTCACTCATTAACACGGACAGAAGGGACCTGACGGTAGACGTGGGGGACGGGGAGCCCTCCTCCTGCTCAGAGCCGGTCCCGCTCCAGTACACCTGCCTGTGTCCAGATCTGGGCAGTGGTGGGGTGATGCACGAGAAGTGCAAATGGGGGCATCTTGGGGAGCTGCTGCTGACAAGGATGGTTCCTGCAGAGAGGAGCCTTTGGGAGGTGATGGCAGCTGAATTACTCTGGGTTTGACTCTCTGTCTATTTAAAATTGACTAAACCGTGAATCATGCCTGCCACATCCCGTGCATGTTGGTTTCAGTGGATTTGCTGTTAATTTCTGCCTTAGGAAGAGCTGGGCCTCAGGAGAAACTCGATAAGCAAAAGTGAGCAGGTGCATCTTCTGAGAACCGACTGGAGTCATCTTCACCATGTGTTCAGGTGTCTGCTAATTTTGTAAAAACAATTTGTCCCTTGACAGTCCATGAGTGGAGGAAGGAGTGAGTTCAGGTGGGAGGAGGATGAAATAATGTACAAACAAGACTTTATGATGACAGTTCCCGCCCGAGGCCTCCTGACATTTCACAGGTGTGACAGGAGGTCCAGCATGCCCACGCTCCTCAAGTCCCAAAGAGACGCTCTCCTGTGCTCAGGCCACGCGGTGACAAAGCTCGGCACGGCCTCCTTTCCATCTAAGCCCTGGCCAGCTTCCTCCCTAAACCCATCTTGGTGTGTCTGTGCCACCTTCTGGGTCTCCATCCTGTCAAAGCCCAGAGCCTCTGGGGGCTGTTCCAAAGATGTAAAAATATTCCAAATATTTACAAACTGGTACAGAAGGAGCTCCAGCTGGAAACAGCGAGAGGCCCACACAGCCGGTGCTGGCCCTGCACCCTGCCACCTCCCCCGTCAGATGTGCCTCCCTTGCCCCTGGCTTCGTCCAGCACCTTAAACACACTCGAGCAGTTCCCATCCTAAAGGAAAGTCTTGCCTAAACCTGTTTTCTCTCCTTCTCCTCTAATTGTCAGCTAAACTTTGGACTATTTTAGAATTTTGATGTTAAATTTGTTTTTACTAGGAAGACTTGTGCTATGAGTTGAAATGAATGTGACTCTTCCTCTGACAGCTGCCACTCGCGTGTGGATTTCCCAGTTCTCCTCCCCATAGGCAAGTCTGCTTTTTAAGAAGCTTCCAGCGGCATTTTAAACATATCCAGGAAGATGTGTGTGTGTGTGTGTGCTTTTCACAAAATTGTCGCACCTTACATTCTTGTCTCCTGGAGAATCTTCAGTCGTGTTCCTCCTCTCCTCGTGTGTGGGACGTGCATTCTGTGTGTCTCCTTTTACTCGTCACCCACACTTTTAACCTGTGTGTTTTCTTTATTAAACTAAATCAATTAATATCTCCACCTCCTTTCTAAATTGTTAATTATTAATTCCACTCCTTGCCCTCTGGCTCCTTGGCTCTTCATGTACAGCCCTTGGTGCTGGTTCGTTTGTGTTTCCTCCCCGGGTATCACTATCATTACACAGTCATTATCCAGCGTCACATCTAGTGTTCATTTCCGTTACTCACCATACTTGCAGTATTTCAAACTCTGCCTCTCCACCCAGGACCCTTCTTCTGTGTGTACTTCCCTTAGAAATTCCAGCAGGGAAAAGCTCCCGGTGTTAATTTCTCTTTTTTTTTTTCTTTCTCTCTAAAAATCTGTGGAAGCTCCCATTCTGCCCCTTGAGCATCACCTGCCCTCATTTTCTCTGTTTCCCGTCTGGCCCTTTACAGGAAAGTGTGGCTGGTGCTGGGTCAGATAATGTTGGTAAGGGAGGAAGACTTATCCTCTCCCACCTCAGGTCCTTCTGGCCGGGCTACAAATTAAATTGACATGAGACAGAACAGCAGGAGAGAATCAAACAAGGCTTTATAACATGTATGCATGGGAGAGACCCAGGAAAACTGAGCAACTCGCCAAAATGACAGAGGCTCTCATCTTGAATACCATCCTCAGCTAAAGACAGAGGAGGATGTCGGGGTGCTGGTTTGGGGCTTCAAAGGGAAGGAGGCAGTCCACACAGAGATGGAAAAGCAACTGTTTGGTAGACCAGAGTGGGCTTAGCAAGGACCCTCCCAGTCTACCGTGCCCAGAGTTACCTATGCTGATGGCCTGTCCTGGGGACGGGCCTTTATCTTAAATTTCTTTTATGCAGTTAGTGGGGGAGGTCAAAGTTTCTTTCAGAGTCTTCTGTTCTTAAAATTAATCAAGCCAAAGAGATACATTTTGGAGCGGCCAATTCTGATCCCCAACGTGGTCCTCCAAGAGGTTTGCTAGAGTCATCCCTACTGGTGCCCCTACCTCCCACTGCGCCCCAGGGCAGGCCCTGCACCTTCCCCAACAGGGACGCCGCCCCTCTGTGAGGCCTGGGGGGCCCCGAGCTCAGGCAGTGCTTCACCTCTCCTGCCGGAGTCCCTGCCCTTTGGCCTTCCCTTTGGGTTGGAGCCTGGGACTGGCTCTGGCCAGGAGAAAGGGGAGGGAGTGGTGGGCCACCAGATCTTCCTGTGTCTCTGTTGCCAGCTCCTCCCATTCTGGACGTCGGAATCCTGACAGTGGTCAAGGGAGCCTGGTCTCTGTTGGGTTCTCTGAAGACTCCAAGCTGCTGTGAGCTGAAGCACTTTACACACTTGACAGGTGATGTACAACTCATTACACGCACAGGATTACTACTTACGGGTGTTTTATGGCTGCAAGATGAGGAAATCTATCTTTGGTCAGAGGATTCTAACAGAAAAATTGTCCCTCCACACACCCCTCCTGAACAGTGACGCTCAAAGCGTTCACTCAGAACGAGTGATCAGATCGCGATCAGCTTTCGTGTGGGACACAGGGCGCGTCTGGAGGACCGTCCTCAGCGGGATGGTCTGACGGAGCTGGTGAAGCATGGGCCGGGTGGGAAGTCGTCGCGTTCCCGGAGAAGAGGTTTCTGATCGTCAAAAGCAGCCTGGGCTCCGAGGTCTGGGGCCCCGAGGTGGCAGAGACCGCGGCGTGTTGAGAGGAACCGACAACAATGCTTTGTGCTCTTTGTTCATCGTGGGAGGGCAGAGACGAGACGGGGTGGGTCAGGAATCGCCACGTCTGCCCCTGGATGGGGCGGGGGGAGCCGTGACACGGCGTCCAGCGAGGACAAAGGCGATTCGACGACTTTTCAGAAGTGTTCTTTCCTTCCCGTGCCTGTACTGGTTTACCCTTGAACCTTGGGCTTGGTCATCTAAGGTGCTTTGGCCAATGAATATTAGTGGACAGAGGCCACCGCAGGCTTGGGAGAGCTGGCACAATCAGCTCTCTGCCTCTGCTGTCACCATGAGAAGAACTCACTGGTCCAGGAGGACGGGTGACGCGTGGGGCAGAGCTGACCACACACCTGCAGGCTGAGGCGCAGCTGCCCCGCTGAGCCTCCTGGACGTGAGCAAACAGCAGCAGCCCTCAGGTCCCTGAGCGGGCCCCGCTGGGCTGAGCTGAGCTGAGCTGAGCGTCCCGGCCGCCTGCAGACCCGTGAGAAATCAGTCCTGATTGTTTGCTGCCGCTCAGATTGTGGCTGGTACGCAGTGTGAGCTGGCTGCTACAGCTTCCTGCTGCTCATTCTGCTCCCTGCACTGGGGTGGCCTCTTTCTCTCTGGGGGCCACGTGGCACCATCAACAGCCAAAAGCCTATCACTGTTTTTGTTCATTGTTTTGTATTTAATAAGTTTAGAGAAGAAAACTTGCTGTGCGTTCAACACAGCCCTTCTCGTCACGATGACCCGATGATCTGTGGTCGTTTTGGCTGATATCCAGAAGACATGCTCCAAACTTCACCGGGGCCTTGAGGTCTCCACTTCAGTGGGTTCTGCTAGGCCTTGAGGGCATGCTTTAGCCCACTGCCTGGGGGCTCTGCAAATCAAATCAAAGTCATGAAAAAAGTCTCAATAACAAGGCTACTTAAACACACCCTTTTCCCTGGGCTTTGGTATCCAAGAAGTCCTTTTGTGTTTGTTTTTTTTTGGTTAGAGAAACAAGAGCATAACTAGGGGTACCTCTGGATCCCCTCCCTCCAAGTCTCAGCAGGATGGGGCAGAGCCATGGTGCCCACCAGATGCTCCATCTGTCCCCACATGTCCCGCCTCTTTGCCAACGGGCTGGGCCACATGACTAGTCCTGGCCAACAGGGTAAGGCAGGAGGGACATGGTGACGCCCGGGGCTGAGGTAGAGAAGAGCCAGCACGTGCCTCTCCCCCCGCATCTGCCTTGCTGCCACCACCCGGGAGGCCACGTGCTCCTGCGAGTGCAGCTGTGAGGGGCAAGCCTGTCAGCCTGGACCTGAGCGACAGCCCGGAGATGATGTCCACGTGCCTGCCCTGTGGATGTGAGTGAGAAACTAACTCAGGCCACGTGACGCTCTGAGAGTTTGGAGATGTTTGCTACTGCCACAGACGCTGACGGTCACAGGGCCACAGACCTGGGCTCCTCCAGCTCAGTGTGCCTCGTACACTCTCTGTGTCATATTATCCTCTTCTCTAAAGTGAGAGTGACGGTGACGGTGATGACGATCCCTGCCTCACTGGCTTGTTGTGAAGGTCAAATGAGTTAACATACGTGAAGTTTTAAGAACAGTGTGTGTCAAACGCAGTCACTGTGTCAGTGTTGGCTGTTATGATGGGAGTCAAACTTTTGAAGGCTGCATTTTGCAGACCTGCTTTTTTCACCATGTCTTCTGCAAACACTCATTCTGCAGGATATCAATACTTGTTGCATGAAATCAGTATTCTGTGATTTTTCTTTTTGAGAAACACTAGATTTAACAAAGTGAATGCAGAACTTGTCAGTGCCTTTAATATTAGGGGTGGGCTCTCCAGGAGGGGCTGGGTGACAGGGATTTAACACTCATTTTCGTCAAAGTATTCATCTGGGCAAATACTTTGGGAGAAGGGGGGATGCACTTGGCAGACCCTGCTCTAGTCTCTGTCTGCCCCCGATCTTAGGAACTCCCACTCCCCCATTAGCAGCCATTCTGCTGACCCCACACAGCCCTGGAGGTTTTCTCCTGTGTTGGTGTCTGCATTCTTCAGGAGCTATATGAGGGACAGGCACATCACACCCTAGGACAGGCTCCTAACTGGACGCCATGATGATGAGTGTCGTTCAACAAAATAATACAGAGAAGTTGGAAACGTCAGCCATCTGAAGGACCCCCACCATCTCCCCACAGCGGGAAGGAGGAAGCAGAGGGAAGTGTCCCCACGATGAGACATGCGCCACCCCTGACCCTGGTCCCAGGGCGGGGCCGCGGGAGCCCTCCCAGGACGGTGGGTGCGTGTGTCCACTCCTCAGGGTGGCCGCGCAGATGGGTCGTGGAGCTGCTGGGCCAGCTGCACCGCTGTGTGACTCCAGGACAGACTCGCGGGCGGACACCGCAGAGGCCACTGTGCACTGTCTGCGACCTGGGGAAGAGCAGCCTTCCTGGCCTCGAGCGAGCCCCTGGCTGAGCAACTTCCACAGCCCAGGGAGCCCTGGCAGAGGAGAGGGTTTTCTGAGCAGAGGATGTTCCCGAGGACCCGGGGCTCAGCTCACAGGCATCCCTCGAGGGAACGACTCAGATGTGTGTTCGTTCATTCATTCCTTCCATCAGTCAGTCAGTCAGCCAGTCAGCCAGTCATTTAATTCCTTATTCATCCATGTGTTTATTTCCAGCTGAAGCCACAGATAGGCACCATGAAGCGGGATCTCGGAGGGAACCGCACACGAGTAGGGACGGGTCAGAACAGGACCCTGAGGCCAAACCTCATGGTCTGAGCCCTGCTCACCACTCAGCTGTGTTACCTGGGACAGGTCGCTTGCCTTCTCCGTATCCGGGTCTGTCAGCCGAGGACAGTGATAAGCCCGCCCCGTGGGGTGTGAGCTGATGAGTCTGTGTGGACGGTGCCCAGGACAAGGCCTGGCCCCCGCGACCCAGGGCCCTGGGCTCTCTCCACAGAACTGCCGGGTCAGGGGACAATTTCCATCTCCTGTGGGGACGTGACCTGTGCACCCGCCGGGCAGAGGGTGCGACAGTGTTGGGTGGGGCCTGCTCTCTGCGAACGACTTGCATTCTCCCCATACCCACGTTTAATTCATAAGGATTCAAATACATGCATTTTGCCAGAAAAAATGAGAAAGCTAATTCAAATTAAACTGTAAAATTAAATTTAACACGTACTATTTATTGTATGCTGTTCATTTCAGTGTGTATTTTATGTCTCAATATATTTGCATCTGTTGTGCCTGCATTTGGCAAAGCCACTGGCTATTGTGGTTTACGGGTGATTTAAGAGACTTTTGCTTGTGAAGGCAATTTTGACCAAGCACCCTTCTGTGCCGCGTTAGGACACAGCACACATGTGATGTGTGAATTCACCACACAAATGAGGATCCCCTGGTGTCTCAGTGTGAACACAAAGATGTGAATCAGTCTCGGGCAGCGCTCCCTCACCTGTGTGGCGGGATCCCCACCAGCTCTTGATTCCCCCTGCGTGACTGACTCTTGGTTTCTTCCTAGGCGAGTGCGCGTATCTGAATTCGTAGCTTAAACGTGGGTGTGTGACCATCTCGCACGGCAACAGCAAGGCCCCTGCAGTCGTCCAGGGAACCTGGGGAGATCAGGCTGGTGTGGATCAGACCTCACTGATGGGATGGGGGGGGACGATCCCTCCGGGCCCATCATTGTGCCCTCCCAGCCAGGAGAGATGGAATGTACCCGATGGATAGCCCCCTTCCATCCTCTGTCCTCTGGGGACCAGACGTTTCCCGCCACCAGCTCCTGTCCCCCTACTTCCCTGGCAGCCCCAGGCTCGTTAGCAAGAGAAGCGTCCACCTTCCCACTGGCCAGGATGGAGTCCCCCGTGGCCACGAGTGCTGTGCGGGATTGCTCACAGTTGGGACACCTCTGGCCTGGAGCTCTAGCCGGGGCTCCTGTGGCGTCTTGGATCCTGAGCAGAACCCGCCCCCTCTGGCTGTTCCTTTCTTAGGAATATGCTCTTCTCTGCGCAACCAGGGCTGGCTTGCTGCAGGAAACCTCCCGGATGGATGGTCCAGTCGGACGCAGACCCCTCTGCCAGGCTGGGAGGCCACTTCCAGCTCCAAGGTCCCATTGGTCCACCACCCATTCACCCCAAAAGTATTTAATGAGCACCTACTGTATACGAGGCAGTGGGATGAGTGGTCCCAGGGCCCCCAACTACCTGTGTCTCGAGGGGAGAATATTAACCAGACATTGCCTTGTCAGCTGGGCTGAGTGGGAGGAAGGAGGGGACAGCCCAGGGGAGGTGGCCTGGGGGACACCAGGTGAGGAGTACTTCCCTGGGGAGGAGGCTAGAGCTGAGACAGGGGCATGAGTAGGAGCCGACCAGTGGGGAGCTTTATGGGCAGAGGGGCAGGAGGTCGGGGCCTGGGCGGGGGCATGGTGTCCTGGGGACTAACAAGGTCCAGTGAGGCCCAACCGCAGCCAGCCCTGGGGAAGTGGGGGAGATGCGTCCCAGGGTGGAGGACAGACCCCCAGGACCCTGTTGGAGTGTCCCTCCAGCTCCCTCAGCTTCTTTGCAGAGCCCTGTTCTCGGGGGTCCAGCCCTGGGTGGATGCCCTTCCCCCACAGCCCAAGCCCCCCAGAGGGTCCTTCTATGGTGGGCGGTGATCCAGCCCAGCCCAGTGCCCAGTGTGCTTCTGGGCTCTGCTCACCCTCATGGCTGCCCGCGACCCGGGAGAGGCTGCAGCTGCTCCTCTCTGCCCATCAGCCTCCTGTTTGCTCCTCCGGACCCCTGTCGTCCCTTCTGTCCCTCTGTCCCTCCAGCTATGCCACCATCGGCGTGACCACGTCTCCACCCTTCTGTGTAGACGCTGCCCTCACCACATTTGAGGCTGGGTGCAGCGGAAGCACAGAAGGGATTTTAAGTGAGGAAATGACTTTATTCAATTCAGAGTTTTAAAGCACAGAAGGGATTTTAAGTGAGGAAATGACTTTATTCAATTCAGAGTTTTAAAGCCGACTCAGGCAGGAGCAGAGAATGAGGTGGGGGTGGGGCAGAGGCAGGAACAGTCAGACACTGCAGCTCTTCCTTCGTCACCCGACAAGGATGACGGTGGCTTGGGGAGGGGCAGATGGACAAAAGCAGACACACTCAGGGGAGGTTAGGACGTGACACCCAGAGCCCTGGGAGGGGAGTTCCATGAGGCCCCTCACACAGAAGGAGAGACCGAGGCCAGAGGACGCTCACCCCCTCAGCATCAGGCCCTGGTACTGGGGAGGTGGACCTGCCTCCAGTCCAGCCTGCACCTGCCGACCCCAAGCCTTCTCTCAAGGCCACCTCCACAGACGGTGCCTCCTTATCTTGACTCTTCTGTTTGAGACAAAATGAAACAAAAATGAGAACTGCAGAAAGAAATTGCTGACCCCACTGGCCTGGCTCCGTCATTTTTACTATTTCCACAGAATTGTCTTTGTGCACAGGATGCCGATGTCCTGATGTTCAGGAAAGCTTCCCTGTGTGAAGTCCTGGGCAGGGCTGGGGGGCGATGGAGAGGGAACCCTGGGGACCCCCATCCCTGCAGGCTGCTCCCCAGGGAGGGGACAGGAGGACTCTGCTCTTCTGCAGGTTCCACACAGGTGGACAGGAGGCAGGACAGCCTGGGGAGGTGGAAATAGGGAGCAAATGCCGGGGTCCCGGAGCTGCCTACCCACCCACCTCCAGAGGGTCCGGGTTTGCATCAGTGAAGGGGCTTCAGACCCCCGGCCCAGGCCTGTGCAGACCCTGTGGAAGCTCTGGACTGCACCCCAACAGACAGAAGGGCATCACACCCATTGCCAGGCTATTTGTGCTCACTACAGGTGTGCTGTGTGGTAAGGTGGGAGCCTGGGGGCGGGGCCAGGATGGAGGGGTGGGGCTAAATCCAAGAGGAAAGAGCAAGTTGGAGGGGCGGGTCCAGGCCAGAGAGGTGGAGTCAGGCCAGGGGGGCGGGGCCACACCCAAGGGGCAGGGCCCACATTGTCCTTTAGTAGGAGTGGGACAGACAACGTGATGTCCACTTTGGATGGGTGTCCGTGGGTCTCAGCCCCTCTTTCACTGCTTCCATCTCCACCATCTTCTTTATTGGCCTCAAGAGAAATGGGGTGAATTCATCAAATGCACAGTGCATGACACCTTGTGTATATCGTTTGTCTGCACGTGAATTCCATCTGCTTTTTTTTGTTCCCCTTTAATCCCATTCCTCATCCCATTCCCCTCCTGCTCTTAGGAAATCATAAAGCTGTGTATAATAGTGTCTGTTTTATTTTTATTGAATTTTCATCTCATTTATTTGAGTGTTTATTGAGACTCTTTCCTAAGATTTCATTCTTAGGAAATCTTTGAACTGTGTTTAATGACTGTCTTTTTATTTGAATGTGTTCTTGCAAAATGTCCATTGCTGTCTTGTGGGCATATAATGTAAATATGCATCGATGGCACTGTGTTATATGTTTCATTCTGTTTATGACAGTTTTTATTTTTACAGATGATTGTGTGTTGTGCATACAATCAGCTCATGTTGCTGAGAACACGGTAGCTCCGTTGTGTCTCATGGCTGCATCATGCTCCGAGGCTGCATCCTCCACATTTTTCCTCTCCAGCCTCCCAGGATGGTCCCCACACCCACGCTCAGAGAGCAGCCTCTTCTGTGTCCCTTATGGACCCGTGAGAGTATCTCCCGGGGCATGTGCTCAGGGTGGGACCCCTGGTCAGACACATGTGTGTCCTTGATTGGACTAAACGGTGCCAGGTTCCCCCCCAGGATGGCGACTCTATCTGCCCTCCCACCTGCCGGGCACGAAGTCCCTGTGTCCCCGTCTCCCTGGCAACGCTGGCAGCAGCCGGCTCCCTAATCGCTGCCCGACCGTTAGGTGTAAACGGCTCTCACTGTGTTGTTTCATTTGCGTGCCTCATTTCCAACAGTTTTGAGCATCTGGGCTCACGTGTGCTCATATTGTGAGGTTTCCTTCCCTGAAGACTGTCTGTTAATATTCCTTTGCCCATTGTTGGGAATTCTGTCTCTTTCTTGTTGATAACAGAGTTACACTGTATATTCTAGGTGTTGATTGTTGGCCAGCTTTAAGCATTACAAATGTATTCTCCCATCTGTCAGCTGTCTGTTAACTTTGCCCGTGATCTCCTTCATTAACAGACATCCTTGGTTCTGATGACATAAAGTTAATCATTTTTATGGTCTGGTTTATATTTTTAAATTTGTTTAAAAAATAACTCCCAGCCACAAGTTCACAAATATCCTACATATTCTCCTATTTTATTTCCTTTCCAATTTGGTTTTTAACCATCTGGATCCCACCTTCTTTGTGGTCTCGGTGGGGATTCAGTGTCACTCGCCCGCGGATTCAGCCGTTTGGCCCAACCCCACCTTCCACACGGCCCCTCCTCTGCCTGCTGTCTGTGGCCCGATTTCATCATAGTCTTGACGCCATCGTGTGAACAGTTACTTAGTTTGTTGGTTCTACTGAAATGTTCTGTTTTTGTTGACTGTCTCCTCTAGGGGAAACAAACCCAAACCCCGCAGAATGATGGAAACACGTTATCACCGCAGCCCTGATGCTCCTGCTTTCACTCGGGCTGTGCTGGGCTGGGGCAGGCTTTGGGAGTCCAGCAGGCCTGCTGCGTAGACCTGGTCACAGAGGGGACGGTCAGGAGGCTCTCCGGAAACTGGGGAGGGCCCGGGAGCCAGGGCCTGAGGGGATCCAGCCTGGCAGAGTGGTCTCCCCGTGGTCCTCCGTCACAGCCTTGGTGCGACTGTGTGGAGCGTGGAGGGCCATCACATCTCTGTTGTCCTGAGGCAGGCTGGGGACCTGGGGCCAGACCCCACACCTGTCCTGGGTTATGGGGCGCCGGGTGGGGGGTCAGGGTCCTGCTGCGGAGCGTTTAATGCTGGCTCTGGGGGAGTTCATGGTGTGTGCCGGTGTCTGCGGTGGAGATATTTTCACTGTGACTCATGTGAGCTACCACCTGGCTCCTAGAATTCCTGAAAATTCACCACGTAGAAATCGGCTCTGACAGCGGGTAGGGGTGGCTCCAGGGCCCCGGGCCAAGCACCCCCAGCTCCCAGGATGCAGGCAGAGTGCAGGGGCTGGTGAGGAAGGGGAGCCCAGAGGAGGAGGGCCCGGGACCACAGGGGACCCAGGGCTCTGAGCGCCAGCTCCTCCTCCCCGGGCCAGCGTTCACTGGAGAGCGGGTGGTTCCACATCTGCAGGTCCTCACCGCAGTTCCCTCTTCCTGAGCGTCAGTTTCCCCTTCTGTCAAGGGGAAAGAGGACTGGACCCCGCCCAGGGGACCGAGGGGAATTAAATGGGGTCACACCACAAGCTCCCAGCTCAGTACCAGCGAACTGCCTGTAAGTGAGTGTTCATCCGTGATGACCCCATCCTGCCTGGTGCTCAGATGTCCCAGCACAGCCCGCGGCCTGGGGAGAGTGGAGAGACAGTCCACGTCCACAGGGACCATCAGGGCCGAGCAGGATTCAAACCCAGCCCTCTCTGGGTCTGAAGCAGCCATGCATCTCGCTGCCTTCGGGGTCCAGGCTGCTGAGGCCCAGGGTGAGATGGGTGGTGTCCCCGCAGAGCCTGCTCCCTCTGCACAGGGGGACGTGGGGAGGCCACTCGTGCCCTGCAGAAAGGGTGGCTGCTCCTCACCCCGAGGTAAAGGGCCCCTCTTCCTGGAGCCATAGTAAGGGCGCAGGGCAAGAGCAGGATGGAAACAGGCCACGGGCTCTGCCTCACCTTCAGGGATCCAGCCGTGCTCCAGCCCGGGCCCCCACCCGCCACCTGCTCCCCACAGACCCCAGGGTCCCACACACCTGCCAGCAGAGACCCCCGGCTGTGAAGAGGCCCCACCCCCTGCAACCAGGGAGGGATAGTGCAGCCTCACCTTTAAAGGGGAAACCCCCCCACACACGCAGGTCTGGTCCAGAGTCACATCTAAACAGGCAGCTGACACTGCGGAGGACAGGAAGGGACAGCTCAGGTCGCTCCAGGTAGAGTTACCAGTAAATAAAGATACAGGATGCCAGTTCAGTTTTAATTCCAGGTAAATAACAAGTCATGTTTAGCCTCTATAGGCCCCATGCTGGTGTGTCCTAAACACTTGGGGGCCTGTGAGGAGGGAGATGGCCCAGGGGCCGCCCCTTGTGATGCTCCCTGAGCCCTGAACGCAGACCACCTGGGTGGGGTGGGGGTGACCCAGTGCCAGGAGACCCTGGGAAGGAAAAGCACTTAGCTGACGCGTTAAAACATGCCGGTGCTGCACTCCCCTCCCTGGAAGCTGCTCTGCGGGTGGAGAACAAAGAGGAGCTTGCAGTGAAGGGGTGAGTGAGGCAGAGAAATCCTGTCTTTCAGCTGGAAGTGCCTGGGGCAGGTGTCCCTGCTGAGAAGAGGGAGAGAGGAGTAGGGGGAGGGGAGGGGAAGCGCAGGTCTCTGCAGGGCAGGAGTCGGGGGAGGAAGGGAAGGAAGCACATTGAGCAGTCAGTCCACAGTCTCTCATGGGAAAACCTGTCACTTCATCGGGTGCACAATAAGCCGCAGGCATTAGACAGAGCCAACAGCTGAGCTGCCTAAATTCCCTGAAAATGAGTTTTCTTGGCTTCCTTTTCTTGGGAATGAGTGAATCAAACTCTGTGTTTTTCAGAATGTCTCAAGTCTCCGGTCCACCCAGCTGAGATCCAGACAAGTGAAGGAGAGAGGGACGCGGGCTGGAGATTCGAGAAGGTTAATTAAAGTCTCAGATTCAAGGTCAGGGTGACCCGTCGCCTGAGGTCCTGGCTGCCCAAACTTCCAGGGGTAACAGCCCCCAGTCCCGTGGACCAGAACCATCCCTCAGAACAGGAATCTACATTTGACAGCCTTCGCTCATCTGATGGATTCTTCTCCCGAATTCTCCTCTTAGAAATGAAATGGATTTCCATGGCAACGTGGGCCTTGATGGTGCAGGACACAGGCTGTTTTCAGTGGTGCCAAAGCAGTGTGGCCGGTGCATAGACACCCAGGCTGAGCTCATCCATGAGGTTCCACACTCAGGAACCTCAGCACCCGTGGCAGTCAAGGGGCCGGCAGGACCGTGGTGCTGTTATGCTCCGCAGACCAGCAGGAAAGTGTGTGAAACCTGCCAGGAGCACCCGAGAAACATGGGAGGTTGTTTTTGCTGAGGCGACTTGACAGGAGGAAGTGGAAGAGGATTGGAGCTACTCTTCCCAGGTGAGCACCATGCTGCACTCCCAGGAGACAAGGAAGGTCAGTCACTGCAGGGGCCCATGTGTCTTCTCCAGGGCATCAGCCACACTTGGTCCCAGCCCAGTGCGACTGCCCACACACTGCATTCTGTCGCCCTCAGGTTCCTGACTCGGCCCAGACAGTGTCCTTGCTGCCTGCAGGGCCCTGGAGTGGTCACAGGCCCAGCCTCAGGCTGCGTGAGCTCCCAAGGCACTGCCACGCTAGGAGGCAGAGGCAGGCTGAGGCTGGGGGACTTCTGTGGTCGCCTGCCCTCCCTTTGTTGGGTCTCAGCATGGGGTTCTGCTTGGAGCCCACACCTTCCTCATTAGATGCAGTTTTTTTTAAAAAAGTTCACTAAATTTTGCCACAGCAATAGTTATATTGTTTTTGCTCATTTTTCTTCCAAAAGGAACATCTTTTTGTTGTTGAGTTATGCTTTTTGGCGAGGAAGATTTGCCCTGAGCTAACAGCTGTTGCCAATCTTCCTCTTTTCTTTTTTCCCCTCCCCAAAGCGCGAGTACGTGGTCGTATATCCTACTTGTATGTCATTCTAGTTCTTCTATGTGGGATCCTGCCACAACATGGCTTGATGAGTGGTGTGCAGGTCTGTGCCCAGGATCCAAACCAGCCAACCCCAGGTTGCTGAAGCAGTGCACGCAAACTTAACCGCTACGCCACCGGGCCAGCCCCTAGATGCAGTTTTGATGAAGCCGCTCCTGCGTGTCTAGCCCTTCCTGACCAAGGGGCAGGCAGGTGACAAGCTGCCCAGTCAGTGCTCTCTCACTTGACTTTGACACTGGTAGTGTGGTAGAGTCTCCAGAGGTGGCCACCCAAACTCCCTGTCCCCCTGTGTACACATGCCACCCCTCCCCCTATCCAGAGGTGGAGTCTGTCTCCTTCCCGTGGGTTGACCTGGTGACTTTCTGTGGCCAACAGAATGCAGAGGAAGAGATATACAGGGACGTTCATGCCCGGAACTTAGGGCAACGGGAGCCTCCCCTTTCCGCCTCCTGGAAGCTCGCTGCCATGTCACAGGGCAACGGTGAGACCTCCGTGCCTGAGGAGCCCAAGGAGTGCGTGAAGAAGCCACATGGAGAGGCAGGCGGAGGGGGCACACGGGAGCCTTCCTGAACCTCCCAGCTCAGCCCGCCAGCAGCTGGCTGCTGCTGAGGGAGTGACCCCAGCCAAGGCCATGGGGAGCTGAGGAGCCCCAGCTGGGCCCTGCCTGAAATACCACCCCAGGACTGCGGGAAATAATGAATCCCTGGTGTTTTCAGCCACGGCACTTTTGGATGGGTTGTTGTGCAACAAGAGATAACTGAGTCAGGGAGAGTGGCACGGACTGGAGAGGCTGCAGTCTGACCAGCCAGGAGAGCCCCCGACACGGCTGTCCACGGTCCCTGGACCCGGATCCCTGCCCCTGCAGTTCTAAGTCACAGGTCCTGTTATTTAGTGCAGCCCGACCCCGTGCACCCGCCTCCTCTGCGTTAGGCTCCTGATCCCCTCTGGCAGGTCACTCTTTGATTCCTATTCAGCTTTCATGAGTCCCTCTAACCATGCTGGTGACAAGTACAGATTAATTTCTCGGCCTGACTTGGATGGTTTTCGTCTTCGATTCCTCCGTATCCCCAGGGCAGCTCCAGGCATGTTGGTGTCTTAATTCATCATCTGTGATTTTACAAAGCGATCGCCCAGCGTGGGGACACTTCCACGTCACACATCTCACTGCACAGGCCACACCCAGGCCAGGCAGGACCAGAGTTCAGAGCTGCTTTCTAGGGGCCATCGTCACGGACACCAAGGGGCAGGCCCATGTCTCCTCACAGACGTGCAGTCGGTCTGTCTGCAGTCAAATGGAAGTGGCTGCACTCACTGTGGGCACAGGGGCCTGTAGGTGCACATCTTCTGTGTTGACTGTGTCTCATTCCCTCTGCTTCCAAACCAAAAGGCCGATTTTGCTTTGGGAAACCACATCTTCCCCCCTTTAGTTCTCACAAACCTCAGGAATTGGTTCCTCCGTGACCCAGGCATTTTACAAAGGGCTGAGCCAGTCAGATCTTCATACTCCCCTGGAGAAAGGCAGAGGGAGTGACGTGCAGGGTGAGAGCATTTCCAAAGTCAGAGCAACTGCAGCCAGCGAAACACAGCCCTGAGTCACTGTGCTGGGCCATCTGGGGGCAGATACAATACACCCAGTGTATGTGACTTTCCCAAATTCAGATAACCCCCACGTGACCTGGGTTGGGGAAGCCCGTCCCTCCCAGGCTGACTCTCCTCTCAGCTAGAAGCCGGGCGCAGGTGTGCTCCGGAACCTCCATTTCCCGGCTCAGAGCGCTGGCCTCCTGGCTGGGGGCCCCTTCTCACCTGGGCTGAGTGCTCTCAGCTGTTCCTGAGCATCTCTCTGGCTCGGCAGCCTGAGGCCTCAGAAAATGTCCCCAGAGAGGATGGATGGAACTTTCCACGGAGTGCTGAGTTAAACCCACCCTGGTGCAGACTTCCTTGTGTTCACAGGGGCTGCCGACTCTCTGGGAGAGACCAGGGGAAAGAGCGCGAGTGGATGGAGCCTGTGTAAGGGACTAACTTGGGAACTAATTCATCCTGTGAGCACACTCCGTCTCGCCTGCTCATCCTGCATCCTGCTCTTCTCCCATCTCTCTCACACCAGCCTCCCCTCTGGTCTCCTTGGTGAGAGCCACCAGGAGGGTCCCCCCCAGTACTGGTGGGATGCCCCGCTGTCTGTACCCACACAATCTGTGCCTGGACAGGGGTGGGGTTGGGTGTGAGACACACTGGAGGGAGCACCGTGGGGTGGGGGCTCTCCGAGGTGGAGGAATCCCAGGCAAACACCCGCATCGTCCTCCACAGGGTCTGATGATTCTCCGCCCACACGGTCAGGAACGCAGGCACGTATCAACCTCCAGGTGATGTTCCCTGTTATCCCTCAGCACTGATGAGGGAGGAATGACTTCGTCCGTTCGTTATTCAAGCGCTGTAAAAGTTTGACCCCGCACCGGAAGAGCAGCAACAAGACACCAGCAGCAAAGACGGTCACGTGGAAGGGTTTGTATCACGCCTCATGCACTATTCTGCCCAACAGAACAACAGATTCACACCCCCCACCCCCAGCTCAGCTCTGAGCACTGGGGGTGGGACGCAGGACCCTGGATGTGTCCCCATGCCCACACACTGAGGGGGAGGCTGGCTTCCTCAGTGAGTCATTCTTGCCCAGCATGTCAAGCGCAGCAGGACAGCTGAGAGACCAACCAGGGACTTGACAAAAAGCAAGGCCACTTCAGCCCCACCTCCCTGTTCTTCTCAGGCTTCCTCCGGGCTCCGAATCCCAGGCCTCGTGTACAAGTAATCAGCCTCAGGTTAGTCACTGAGTTTAAATCATGACATTTTGAGGATTCAGACCACAGCAGCATTCGCTCACTGCCCGTGTGTATAATCCTAACCCTACGGCAAGGCCAACCTCACTAAGCTAGTTTCTTGAGAAATGCCAAAATGCAACCTCTCCTTCAATTTACTTCTTAACTTTTTTTATTGTTTTGTTTTTTGCTTGTTTTATACAGGCTTTCTCCCTCAAGGGGGGTTGACATAGAAAGACATGTCACCACTCAGGTGTTATCAGTGTTAAAATCGGAGGACATTTTTTCTCTTCTATTCCAGCTCATCACGGGTCCATGTTCTCTGTGCACATCCACCTCAGCCTCCCTGGATTCGCCTTTTAAACAACTGTGGACTCCCCTGGGAGGGATCATCACGTTGTGGAGAGCTGTGCAGGGCCTGGAGTCAGACAGCCGGGGTGGAGCCCTGTCCAGACCCTCACATCTGTGTGGCCTTATAAAGTCACTTCATCTCTCTTAGCTTCAGTCTCCTCATCTCTGAACTTGGAACCGTGAAAGCACACACCACCCAGAGCAGATGAGATGAGTCAGTAGATGTACGGAGTCAGCACTGAGCCTGGAAGACAGGAAGCACTCAGTACGTTACCTCTCATTATTGTCACTTTTATAATTGCCAAACCTTTTAGCTTTATATGTTTCTTTGCTCCTTCAGGCGACATTGTTCCCCAAGACGACGGCTGTGGTGGCTCCTGATTATTTACAAAGATCTAACATGACTGATGTTTAGTCAGACCTGAAAGAAAGGGGGACAGACGGGGCAATTCCTGCTGAGCAATGATAGTCTCCACATCTCAGGAACCTCCTGTGCGCCAAGCTCTGTGTTAGCTGCAGTTGTGATCGGTCACTTAATCCTCGCAGTAGCCCACTAGACATGGACTACGATCGTCCCCATTTTACAGAGGATGGAAACGAGGCTCAGAAGGCGTAAAGCTCTTGCCCAAGGCCGTGGCTGGGAAGTGGCGGAGCCAGTATTGGCATCAAGGACAGGAGGAATCTGAAGTCCTCGCTCTTCTTCTCCATGCCATGTTTTCTCTGTTTCATTCATAATTAAAGAGAAAAAGTCAATCCTCAACTCTCTGTAGCACAGTACAAACAGCACAGCAGGAAGCTTTTCCCTTTAACCCAGAGTTTGCTGAACTAGGCTGGGTCAAAGCTACTTTTTAGTTCCTTTTTCCCTTTGTTTTCCAGTTTAATGTCTATTGACCTACTCGTAATTACTTATTCTGTTCTTAGCTGTGTGTCAGGTTTACAGATGAATCTGTGACAAGTTTCTGCATCTGTTACTATGATTCGTTTTCTTTTACATTAGCATTACAGTTCCCATCTTTCTGTTGAAATTTGTTATTTGTTCATGCATATTCTCCAGATTTTCCATTAGAGGCTTTAGCATATTAGAGTTTTTTTTTTTTTTTGAGGAAGATTAGCCCTGAGCTAACATCTGCTGCCAATCCTCCTCTTTTTGCTGAGGAACACTGGCCCTGAGCTAACATTCGTGCCCATCTTCCTCTACGTTATATGTGGGACGCCTACCACAGCATGGCTTGCCAAGTGGTGCCATGTCCACACCTGGGATCCCAACTGGCAAACCCCAGGCTGATGAAGCAGAACGTGTGAACTTAATCACTGCGCCACCAGGCCAGCCCCTAGTCAGAGTTGTTTTAATTTCAGTGGCTGGTAGTTCTGTTTGTTGTCTGTTGTCATATCTGAGTCTCATTGTGTTGTTTGTCTTGTCTCTTGAATTTTTTCCCTTGTATTTTCTTGTGTCTTGTACTTTTTGGTTGAAAGTTGGACGTGGGAATGGACAATAGAAGTTGAGATAGGGGCCGGCCCCGTGGCCAAGTGGTTAGGGTTGCGTGCTCTGCTTCAGTGGCCCAGGGTTTCACCAGTTCCGATCCTGGGCACAGACATGGCACCACTCATCAGGCCATGCTGAGGTGGCATCCCACATGCCACAACTAGAAGGAGCCACAGCTAAAATATACCACTATGTATGTACTGGGGGTATTTGGGGGGAAAAAGCAGAAAAAAAAAAAGAAGATTAGCAACAGTTGTTAGCTCAGAAGCCAATCTTTTAAAAAAAAAAGTTGAGATAATAGTACTTATATCTGGAAATGTGTATGCCTCTTGTCTTACGACGCCTTGATTTAGAAGAAATGCTCTTGCCCACATTTATGGAAGCCCTGGGTTGCTCTCACTCTGACCCAGATAAGCCAGCATTCCATCTCCATCTCTCCCTGAAGGCTCCTGTCTCCCTTAGATTTCAGGTTAGTTGGTTTCCTGCAACCTCACCCCTCTAATGTGCTCAAGGAAAGTTATGATTTTGTAGATCCTCTGGTCTTTTCTTGTCACTAGGGTGTGGATGACGTTCTTTACAGCATTCTACAACCTAAGCAGCAACCAAACAGGACCCTTCTCTTTAAAGGTGTATTACTTTTCCTCAGAGCCTATTGGTCAGCAGTTGGTCACATGGCACACAGCTGGAGAGGATACTGGAAAATGTGGTTTGGATTCTAGATGGCAATGTATCCAGATAAATACTTTATGACCATGGAGGATGTGGAGAATGGTTATTGGGGGCGACTAGCAGGCTCTGCCACACCCTATCATCTTCCCAGTCTTCACGTGACTTCCTCCATTTTGGAAGCAGGAATACTGAAGTTCAGTGAAGTGACATCCTTTGTTCCAGTCACGTGGTTCCAGATCACCCGTGCTCAGGCATGGACTCTGCATTCTGGGTACAAACCCAGTCAGTGGGAACACTGGTGAGGACAGGCACCGGGGTGCACTGCAGCTCCTCCCAGGCCCCTGCCAGGCCCACCAAGCCCAGGTCTCCCTTCTGAGCTGCCATCTGGTCTGCATTTCTCCACCAGGCTCCACTGGTATCCAGAGGACCTTGTCAACTTCCTGCAAGCCCCCAGGTCACGCAGAGACCTGGAAGTGCCCCAACACAGTGGATGGGCACCTTGAGAGGGCAGCCGGTCCCAGAGAGGAAGGCCATTCTCCAGAGAAAGACCACTGAGGCAGGAGGATGGGGGATGCACCAGAAGATGGTAGAAGACAGCTTCTGGAGAAGACCGTGGGGTCTGGGTCTGACGGAGGCCAACTTCTCAATTGCCTTCCCCCGCCTTGAGGAGGGGTCCAAACTCTTCACCATGACCTGTGAAGCTGAACCTGACCTGGCCCCACCGCCCTCTCCAAGTGCACCTTGTGGGGACGTGCCATCACTCACACCCTTCACTCCAGCTGCACTCAGATCCTTCAGTTTGTCAAATGCTCCAAACTTTGTCCCATCTTGTGGAACTTTGCATTTGCTCTTCCCTCTGCCTAGAATGTTCTTCCTGAGACATATGTATGGCTGGCTCCTTCTCTCCTTCCATTCTCAGCAGAAAAGTCACTTTGCAGAGAACGCCTCCAACTCTGTGGAAGTGGCCTCCCTGTTAATCTCCTCTCATCGCTGAGTTACTTCTGTTGTAGCAAACATCACTGTCTACAGTCGTCCTGCTCTGCTACTCATTTTATCGTGTGTTGTCTGTTTCCTAAGAGGGCAGGGAGCACGTCAGCCTTGACCCCCAGTGACCAGCAGTGTCAGGAACGTGGGACGTGACTGATTCAATCTCTGGAGTGAAGGAAGGAACAGTGAATCAGAAAACCTTTGAGTCTGGGGAAGGAGCCCTGCTGGGTTTCCTCCTCCCATCCGTTGCCGCCCTCCCCTCCCCAGACCTTGGGCGCCGCTGCTGCCCAGTCCCGCCGCTGAGGAGAGGGCCAGCGCCTCCCCTGCAGTTCCCGGCCCAGCACCCTTTCCCCAGCCCGGCTCTGCCTCTCTTCCTCCTTTCTCTCTTCCTCCTCATTCCCCAATCTGTCCTCTGCTTCTCCCATCTCCTCCCAGCTCAGCGACTCCCAGACCTTGGGTGAGGAGCCCCTTTGCCAACTTGAAGTCACTGAATGCCCCCTGAACCCACCCTCCAGACTCAAGATGCTGTCAGACCCAGACCAGCCTCCTCAGCCCTGGGGAAGCCCTACTTTCCGGTGAAGAAAAAAAGGTCTTTGTTCCTCCTGGGCCCTGAAGCAAGCTGGACATTTGTTACGCTGCAGGAAACCATGTCCCCCACTGCACGCTCCTAAGTGGAGAGGCACAGATTTCCAGGCCGTCAACTCAAGTGTGTAAAATAACTGGATTCTTTTATAACTAAATATAGTCTGTCTCTAGAGCCCTCACTCTGCCTAATGGCAGAACAAAATAGACTCAATTCCAGGTGAACGGCGCCAATTCAGGGAGGGAGATGCTTTTTCTAGACAATTGAGGATCTTCCCCTCCCCTGTTAGGTGCCTGTGTGTTGTGGGTTCACACGGGGCAGGTGGGACCCTCAGCCGCCCCTCCTGTGCTGACATCTGCTGACCAGGCACAGCAGGGTCTGGTCCTGTAACCCTCAGTGTGCCTGGTGTCACGCCCCCTGACCCAGCACAGCTCTCTCTCCTGGCGCCTGGCCCTCCCTCCACTGTAGGACTTTGTCCTTTGTGGGACCCGGGGCACACCGCACTCTCCCCCAGTATACGGATGTGAGAACCCAAAGGTCTCTCCTGGGTCCTCTCTGCCCTGAGGCCCCACCAGCCTTCTCCTCTCTCCCTGCCCTCACTCTGGCTGTGTGGGTCCCCTGTGGGGTCACTGCTTCCAGAATCCCAGGTGGGAAGCAAACCCAAGTCCCCTCTGCTTTTGGAGCCCTAACTCATCAGGGGCGGCTGTCGCTCTCCCTCGGGTTCAGAGCTGACGCGGGGGAGGGTGTGGGGCGCAAGGCCCCTCCTCACAGACCCTCCTCCAGTCTCTCCTCCTCCTTTTGGGTTCCTTCTCTTGCCCGACCCTGACCTCCCTGGGGGCGGGAAACAAGCGACTGTGAAGCTGTGCTCCCAGGTCTCTGCCTTACAGCAGGAGGCGTCCGAGACGTCACCCCGCGGAACGGCCACGCGGCTCCTGTCCCTCTGTTCCGGCGGCCGGACTTCCCACCGTGTCACCCGCCGCGGTATCGGTGACCCAGCCCAGAGGAACGCCCACCGCGGAGGGAAGCTGCTCGGCCGACCCATCGCCGACCGGGGGCTGAGCTGTCCCTCTAGGGCCGCTTGTCCCTCATGCCCGGCTCAGGGGGCACCTGACGTGCACAGACGAGGAGCTGCCCGAGCGCCGGACGTCATCCTGAGCCGCGTCACAGCTTAAACAACCAGGGGCTCCGTGTGACCAACTCCAGGCGTGGCCGTAGGGGGTCACCCCTATGGACCCCACCGGGCCCAGGGGGACCCTCCGCCCTCCTCGTCACCCAAGATGGTGCTAGCCATCCACTTCCGTCCACGTCTGGAGGGGAAGGGACCGCGGGCTTTAGCAGCATAGCCAGAAGTAGTACGCATCATTTCCTCCCGCATCCCATTGGCCAGCCCTTGGTCATGTGACCACTCCTTGCTGCAAGGGAGGCTGGGAATTGCAGTCCTTATTCTGGAAGAGCAGATGTCCGGCTGTGCACCGTGGGCTCTGTTGCTACAGCAGGAGGAAGACGAATGGACTTTGGGGGCAGAGTCACTGCCCAAGGCTGGTCCAGGGCTTGTTTCCAAGCCTTGAGGCCACTTCCATTTATAGCTAAATAATTCAAGATGAATGAAGGGAATATGAGAGAGTGACTTGAGCTGGTTCAGGTGATCACGGACCAAGTTAGGAAGGGAAACAGTTGGTTTCAGACAAGCTGGAATTTTAGGTCCATGAGATCCACACCTAACCTAGTCGGATGATACACATTTAAAATTTGAAAACAAAAAGACAAGCCAGTTCCAACTAGAAGGGAGATGGAAATTGCTTGTCAAAACATGTATGCCACGGCAGCCAGGAGAGCCCACCAGGAATGCCTGATGACATTTTAAGTAGCTTTTGTGCTGCTGCACTCTCTCTAACTGTCACGGCTTTTATTATCTGTCGCTATGACAGCCACTTAATGCATTTCATGATGGCCATGTGTCAACTGTCCTCCCTTGGCAATGTCACTCCAAACACATTGTTCTTCAAACAACCCTGCCCTTCCGTGCTCTCTGATACCGCCTGGGGAAGCCCACCATGGGGCAGACTGGCCACTCTGTGCATCTATCCCTGGAGATGTAATCGGCCAGACGCCCCATCTCAACGTGCACACAGACCCAGACTCCACGAGGACAAGTGCCCTCTGGAGGGAGACTTGGAATGCATAGCTAGTCTGACTCGTCCTGCTGAGACATTCAAAAATGAGCCTTCGCCATGTCTGCACACACAGAAGTCAGTGCTGACTACTGTGGGAGGACCAAGCTTTCTCTCTCTATTTATGAGCGATTTTTCTGCACAACAGCCTCAAACTTGCCTTTCACTTCTAGGAGCAATTGTTCACTGAGTCTCAGATAAAGACAGAATTGTCTCAAAGATACAGTCTGGGGATACAGTAACGTGTTTCCAGCACTCAGACATCTGCTTCTTCTTTCTGAAAGAGGATCAGCATTTGTGCAGCCAGACACCTAAGTCTGTCCTGGAGAGGCAGCCCCTGAAAGGGCCCCAGGAGGCACAGACACACACAGAGCCCTGGGCCCACATCTGGGGTGACGATCAGAAGGTAAATGCCCAGGTCAGTTTCCAATGATATTTCTGGAATGTTGCCCACCTAGTACATCACTCTTTGATTTGAAATGAGGAGATAAATTGCAGAGAGAGAGTCAGCAACACCTGATCTTTTCTCCAGAAAGGTGAGAGGACATCAGAGAAGCAGTGGTGACAAGCCAACTGACACGTGGACCCTGACGAGTGCTCAGTGATCTCTATATGCTTCCTCATCAGACTCTCCTTCAAGGTGAAGGTTCCTAAGCAGAGACTGTCAACCAAATGTTGACATGAATGCTGTGACCAGAGGAATCCTTTGTCTCTCCATAGGGGATGCTAGAGCTTGCAGTACCGTCTCCACGAAGGCATGCCTGTAGACCCGAACCTTATGAAGGGAATGCAGGAGCACATTCAGGAAGGGTCACTCCCCAGCTGATGGCCGTGTGAGGAACCTGCTCTCCAGGGGTCAGCTGCTCTCCTGGACTGCGTGCCCTGGTGCTCCAGCCCAGCATGGCACAGTTGCCCATGTCCTGTTTAAAGAACTCTGGGGCTCTGCAAGGACAGCCAGGTCTCCATCATGTGGCCTTCTGCAGGTCAGTCAGTCAGGCATGGGAACTGCAGAGTCCACTCCCTCCCGCTGTCCAGGCCAGGCCCTCAGGTGTCCCAAACAGGAGTGCCCACATCCCATCCTGGGAACCTTCCCTTCCCAGGGAGAGGCTCCAGCTTGACTGGGAGGCACCTTCAGAAAGTCCTGGGGGATATGGAGAAGCAGCAGCCATCTGATCCCAAGGCCTTGTCCATGGAATCCAGGGAGGCTGGAGTGGGGGATGCTCAGCACAACCTCAGCCCATTGCCATCATCTGCTTGTCCATGCCCAAGTGAGTTTCCCAAGGTCTTAATCATAATAAGTGTCAGATCAGACCCTGGGCTCATGCCCAGGCAGGCAGGCGTCCATGCTGTTAGGCTCAGTGCTGTGAGGATGCTGCCCTGACCTTGTCTGGGGGATTGTCCCCAAGTCCCATCACTATCCCCTTGGAAACAAGGCCAGTGCTCCATTTCCCCTCTAGGGTCCATCCCCAGACCCTGGCATTGACAGAGCCCACTGACAGGTCAACGTCTCCCCTCTTCTCTCCTTACAAGAGAAACCCCTCACTCATCAGTGCATTTTACATGTGGCTTCTTCATCCTTGTGAGCTTTATTTTCTATCTTTGCCACAAAATCCCTTCATTTTTCAGCAAAGCTTAACTCCCTCCATTTTTCTCTGGCTCTACACTCCTTCTCTTCTCTCCCCTTCCTCACCAAATCCCTTAGGCAGCCTGGCTAACCCCTACTTATCTTTCAGACTCAATTCAGGCATCATCTACTGAGTGGAGCCTCTGCCCAGCTGGGTTAGAAGCCCTTTCTCTGTCACCACGTGCTTCTCCTCATCATTCATTCAGTAAACATGTACTGGGCCCTCCCTGTGCCGGGCACAGAGGATACAAAGGTGACTGTGGTGTGGTCCTTTGTGAGGAGTTCCTAGTCATGCACTTTGCCACATTCATGAGCATCTCACAGTGGACACATGAGCCCACCCTCATGGCCACCATTCATTTATCCATAAAAGTGGTCACCTGACCAAGGCTGAGCCAATCATAGTCCTTCTCTGAGACCTTCCAAATTGGAACTAATATGGCGTATCTTTCTCCAATGGCCGAGGCTCCATGACATGAGGCTCAGGGGCTGTGAACCTCCATGTTTCCTGCCACCTGGAGAAGCTGGTCCACCGTGGGAGAGAATAGAGTCAGTGCAGGGAGTGACGAGGACACGATGCTGCTCCTGAAGCTCACACCCATCTGCCTCTGGCAGTGTGTGGGCACACCTGAGTCAGGTGGGGTCCTGATGTGACCAGATGGCACGCCCAATGTGGATAACTGAAGATAGCTTTTCTATTTATCCTTAGAGGTGTAGGCAGGTGCAGAGGACCCACAGCAATGCTGAAGCACCCCAGGGACTAGCAAGAATGAGGAGTCTTATCCCTGGGCCCGTATAGCTCCCAGCTTTCCCTTGGGAGTCTCATGACACAGTGGCACCTCACTTTGTGATCCCACCCCATCATGAAGCAAACTCAATCTCTAGATGTGAGCCAACTTCAGGCCCTAGACATCAGTTACCTATTTGGATACTGGACAAACCTACCCCTTTGAACACAAGCCCAGCCTGGCCATGTTGCTCCTAAAGCTGTAGAGCTTGGCGCCTGTGCTTGCTGGAGAAGCGCTGCTGGGGGGCTGGAAAAAGAGTGACAAATCAAAGCAGTTTCAGGGTAAAAGCTGGGAGACATTCCAAGAGGCCATGAACAGGGGGCCCTGATTCGGGGGAAGTTTACAACTCTGTCATGGAGGGAGTATTCATCATTCTCAGATTGAGTCTCAGCCCATCAAGGTGTCTGGAGATCCTGGCCCGGTCCTCCCAGACTGTTCCTCTGATAGAGTGGTTGTGTTTGCTATGGGAAATTCTCCGAGCCTGGACAGTCTCACACCCACTGAGCGGGGACACCAATGCACCTGACCCGGTTCCCTCCAGCCCTGCTCTGTGTCAGGAAGGTCGCTTCTCCTGCAGAGGAAGAAACATGGTTTATTCAGTCCCAGCGTATTTCAGTGGGAACTTGCATGGGACGCTCTACCTTTTGTGTGTTAAGCAAGATGGTTTGAGCTCATCACAGAACCTAAAGCTGAGCTCGGCTCAGGACTGACTCCACGAGCTGCTGAACGCTGGGCGTCCCTTTGAGGACAGGTGGTCAACCTGGCAATGCTCCTAAAGCCCCAAATCCTGGGACAGCTCTCCCACCACGCTTTCCTCTAGACTGTGAGCTGGCCCAGGGTGGCCTCAGGGTGCCTGGTTCAGGGATGGGCACAGGAGGAAGTGTGCCCCACAGAGCTCCATCCTGAGTTGGTTTTGTGACTGTGAGGAGACAAGCTGCTCTTACAGGGTGAGAACGAGAGAGACAGAGACAGAGAAATGAATACAGAGCTTGCGGACCAGCCAAGCTTCTACTTCTCAGATGCGGTGGCACATAAATCACTTCTCATCCTGACTACAGTCCCCTGTGCTCTGTCCCTTGGGATGCATCCCACTGTGCCCTCTCAGAGAGCCAGTGCCCTGGGTTCTGGTCTGGGTTCCACCTCTGCCAGAGTGGTTTTAGGGAACCACATCTCCCACCAGCCTCATTTTTCTCATGTGTCCCCGAGGGGCTTGGGAGTGATTCTCTCAGGGTCAGAGTCCTGCCCCTCACCCTCTGTCCCGAGCAGCCCAAGAAAGGTGATACTGGAGCCCCGTCAGCCCAGACACAGGATGAGGTGCTTCTTCACTGGAGTCCTCTTCTGTCGGGGCTCCGTCTGGGGAGTGAAGCACGGGTTCCTTTGCCTGGTTCCCATGAACACACCTTCAGGCCCCATTTCCCTGTTCAGCTAATCCCAGGGTGGAGAGGATGTGGGGCCCCAGCTACATCTCAGCACACCTGGATCTCAGCTCTGTGCCATCCCTCGGATGCTCCCGCTCCGTCCTCCAGCCTGGGGAACCTGGGCTGAGGGAGGCGAGCACGGGCAGAACATCCTGCTCGTCTACACTGTTGATCCTTTCTCTTGCCCTCAGACACTGAGTTCTGATGCTCAGTCATAGTGAAGCAGAAGGAAGGAGCTGACTGTGTGGGGATGGCTGGGGCAGGAACACAGCCTCAGTGGTCGAGATGCAGAAGTGCTGCCCTGTCTCAGCTAGAAGAGCCATAGCTTCAATATCCAGCGCTCAGGGATCAGGGTGAAGCCCAGCTCTGAGCCTGGGGGCCAGTGCAGTGATGGGGCTCATGTGGATGATAACAGGCTGAGAACCCAGGGGTGGGTGTGAGTTCTGCATGGGAAGCAACATCTTGGTAGAAAACTCCCTCCAGGGCACAAGGGGTGCAGGGCACCGGGACAAAGGGGACCATCCCAGGACACCAGCCCAGCCCACCTCTTTCCACAGGCCATGGCCATTCTGTTCTGATCACAAGGATGGAGCACCCACTCCCAGGACGACATCATCGTGACAAGACTAAGGTTAAGTGATCGCTTACAAGGTGCCAGGACAGGTCTGTGAGCCTTACGCGCACTGACTCCTGTAACCCTCGCGGCTCCTTCACGGGGCAGCTCCTGCGCTGACTGTTCTCAGTTACAGGTGGGGAAGTCAGAGGTGCCCAGGCTTCAGTGTGCGGCCTGCCCCCCACCAAGTCCCCGGGGCCAGCACTGCGCCGTCCCTGGGTGGAGCGCGATGATGGCAGGGGCCTCTGTAAAAGGGACCCTTGTTCCCTGAGGAGGGGTCACTCAGTAACTTGTACCAATGGCCAGGCGCAGGTCTGCATCACAGATGCAGGAATGAGCAGGGCTCCAGAGACAGGGTCAGTTGGGGAAGCTTTGGAGGGAGAATCTGGAAGTCCTGGAATCCTGGACGTGGCTGGGGAGCAAGGCTGGCCCTGGGCGAGTAGAGCCCTGCCTGTTGGGGCATTTGGGAAGGAGAGGATGCACCAGGCAGAGGCCACTGGAGATGCACATGACAGGAAAAGTACTGGCAGTGCACATGGCAGGGTGGGCCCAGAGAGGCTTAACTTGGCCCAATCCATTCACTGTTGGTCTCTGGGCTGGGGACCCTCCGCACCAGCCCAGTGTGGCCTCCACAGCATGCTGGGAGGTAACTGAGCCTCTGCCTGCATGGTGGTCCAAAGATGTCTGAGCCTCCAGGCCCAACCCCACACTTGCTGTAGCAGTGACAGCCAACCCAGTTCCCAGGGGAGGCCGGCTTGGCTGTAAAGTTGCTCTGACTCAGGTCTCCTGGGCCTTGGATGCAAGAGTAATGCCAGAGTGATGGTGCTGGGATGAGCAGGTGTCCCTAAGCCTGTGTGGACATGAGGAACAGTACCTGAGGATGCATTTAATAGAGCCCCACCTCGTCCGGATGGAACGAGAGCTCACCCTGCAGCTGCACCTGACCCACGTCCATTCTCACGGACACTCGGGGGCAGGGACTGGCTGCTGTGGCCAAGCCTGCATCCTGGCCTTCCTGGACCACAGCCAGACCACACGCCCCAGGTCCCAGCTGTTATGTGAGGCCGTGTGACAAGAGCGAGGTCCGGGAAGGTAGGCAGGAAAGATGCTTGTCCTGCTGGGGTGACCCTTAAAACCTCCCATGAACCTTGGTGCTCTTGACCTTCCACCAGCTTGACACAGATGACCACAGAACTTGGAGACCAAACACTGGAATGGTGGAACCACATGAAGGAAGTGAGTCCTGAGAATTCCCTTGGAGGGGACCCACCTTCAAGCAGAGGCTCATATTTTGGACTTTGTGTGCGTGATACATAACTAGTTTCCTGTTGACCGTTATACATGTCGCGGTTGATTAGTGGCTTGATTGCCTCAGCTCATTCATCCCCCCCGCCTCTGTGACCCACACAGCAGGATGGCTTTGTGGGTGTCGGGGCATTACCATGTCCACTCCAGGTAAGACCCGGAGCCAGCGACCTGGCCTGTGTCCTGTCCCATAAGGGAGTGAGTGTCCAACATCGTGTCACAGTAGAGTATCTTAAGCAGGTCTGAGCAGGAGGTCGCAGGGAGCTTACATTTTACAGGGAAAAGGGTTTCCCTGCAAAAATGGGTTTGCCAGTGGCCCCAAGGGTCTTAAAATGTCTCTGGACTCCACCTCTCTGAGCATGGGTGGTCCAGCCAGGTTCTGAGTGTGGGTCCTCTCTTCCCAGTCCCTGCCTGTTGTTCTCTGATGGAGACACAGCACCTGCTGGATCACAGGACGAGGTGCCACCTGTGGGCTGTAGACGAAGACCACCCACTGCAGTAGGACCTGGGACGTGCGGATCCAGGAGGTGACATGACACGTGCGGATCCAGGGGGTGACGAGACACATGCGGATCCAGGGGGTGACATGACATGTGTGGATCCAGGAGATGTGAGACACGTGCGGATCCAGGGGGTGACGAGACACGTGCGGATCCAGGGGGTCACGAGACACGTGCAGATCCAGGAGATGTGAGACACGTGCGGATCCAGGGGGTGACGAGACACATGCGGATCCAGGAGACAAAGTGAGACGTGCAGATCTGACAGTCAGTGTGGGCTGCGCTGATCCAGGATATGGAGTGAGACATGCAGATCTGACAGTCAAAAAGGGCTGCGCTGATCCAGGGTATGGAGTGAGACGTGCAGATCTGACAGTCAGTGTGGGCTGCGCTGATCCAGGGTATGGAGTGAGACGTGCAGATCTGACAGTCAGTGTGGGCTGCGCTGATCCAGGGTATGGAGTGAGACGTGCAGATCTGACAGTCAGTGTGGGCTGCGCTGATCCAGGGTATGGAGTGAGACGTGCAGATCTGACAGATGACAGGATGTGAGGCTCTGACAGACAACCTCGGACGCGTGTCCAGGAGGTGACTTGGGGTGGGGAGCTCAAGAGATAATGTGTGGCCTCCAGTCTGGACAACCTCTCGGTCTTGCCCTCTTGGGACAGAGCGGGGAGGGTCTGCGTCACTGGCACTCCAGAGTGCCCCCAGAAAGAGTCATTTATCACCCAGGTTGTTATGAGGAGGTAGTATCCTTTGGAATCAATAATAGCACTTAAGGACAAGGCAAAATTGTTGTCCAAATAACTTCACATCTCAGTGGCCACGGTTCATTTCTCCGTCCTGTCCTTGAAAGCATTGAAATCAATTTCTAGGCCCAATTTCTAGGCTCCCACCTGGTGTGCCACGTCAGCAAACCCAACTTTCCTGTTCTGTCAAAGCTCCACTTGATCAGAAATGCAGTATATCAGTCAGCCCATCCCCGGGCGCCAGGCCAGCCCTGGGCTCTCTGCTCACTTCCTTTTCCTTGACCTTTCTAAACCAGGTCAGACACGCACCCCAGCCACCCAGGCCCTGCTCCCACGGTGCCCCTTTTGACGCTCTATAAAACCTGCTTTCGCCCCAAATCCCCCACGAGGCTGCTCTGCTGTGATGAGGCTCTGTACTCCCCAACCCATGGAGAGTCTGCCCTTGAATAAAGGACGTCCAACTTGTCACTAAGTTGTTTCAGTTTCATAATTTGACAAAAGGGATGTCCTGGTTGTCATCCAACCTCAAGCAAATTCCATAGAATTTTGAAAACTTCCATCACACATGTGCACACGGTTCACACCCCTGTGTGCTGAGCGTCTGGTGGCGCCAGCGTCTCACGGCGGAATTGATAGGTGGCAGAGCAGCCACAAGCACAGTGATTGTCCTCACACTGTCCTATTAGCCTGGAGCGTTAAACAGCCTGTCACAGGCACTGCTCTCAGTGGGAAGGACGGTCCCTGACTGCAGAAGGCTTCAGAGTCACAGCACAACAGGGTCCGCTGGTGAAGGAGCCCGTGCGTCCCCTCTGTTATAAATGACCAGGCCTGACAGGGAGCCGAGTTTGGGATTATTAACCCAGAGGTGCCAACAAGGAGACTGTCGCACACGCTTGAGAGGAGTTCCTGTAACCCCGAGGGGAAGAGAAGGTCACCCAGGAACCTGGCACAGAAACCAGTGTCCAGACGCCAGAGGAGGGAGAGGGGAGGCGAGCACCCGCCCGGGGCGCCCAGAGTGGGAAAGTCGGATCCCCACTGCCTGTGCCCCGTGGTCCCCGCCCTCAGGACCAGGGCAAGATCCTGCAGGACCCCCATCCCACCAGAGCTGTGGGAAGGTTCCGGAGCCCATGCCCAGCGCTCCCACAGGACCGGGCACCCGCCCGCAGCCTGCTGGCAGGTGTGATCTGTTCCCCATGACCATCCTCGGGCAAGTGTCCCGCTCACCACAGCGAAATGCCAAATACAGCCACACCGGCTCCCCTGAACGTTCCACCTGCGTTCTCCTTCCAGGCCCCTGGTCGTGGAGATAGTCGCAAAGGCAGATCTCCAGGTCTGTCCAGGACCCTTCTCCTACCGGGGAGCCCATTTCAGACCAAGTCTCATCCATCAGTGAGGACAGCAGCACAGACCCCCAAATAGGTCGCCTGGGCACGTTCATCACCTGGAGCTGAAGGCACTTGACATGCAGCAAACGCGGGAGAGGCTTTCTCTGAGCTCCCTCTTCTGCCTGCAGACAGACCCTCCTGAGGGAGCTCATTGTCAGCCGTCCCCCTGGAAGTTTCCTCAGCCAGGAAGGTCCGTGCCTGTCCCAGGGGAGGAGACTGGAAGTGGACCCCACACCCAGTCAAGACTCATCACAAACACCCCTCCCACCTGTTCCTCCCAGGGCCCGGCCATCTGTCCTCAAGATCATTCCTCTGCCTGAGCCCACGCCCCCTCCCCTCTCCTAGAGGATGGTATTTAGTCTGAGATTCTCATCTTCCTGGTGTCTCCCGTGTGTACTTGAGGGAGACATGTTAATAAACATCTGTGTGTTTCTCTCTTGTTAATCTGTCTCTCACGGCAGGTGTCTCACCAAGAACTCAGCAGGGAGAGGGGAGAGGATTTGTCCCCCCACATCAGCAGCATAATGAGCTGCCCCTGCTCCCACATCAAGCCCTTCAGATGACATTGACTCTGCCGTTCAGCCTGTGGAGGGAGCGCAAGGCTGCCTGGGCCTGGAACACGGCCGGTGGGGGCACTGAGCTGAGGGAGGAGACCGAGCTCTTCTTCTAGGACCTGGAGAATGACCCCCTTTCTCCATGAAGGAACCTCAGAGCCCACGTCCAGGTAAACCCTGGAGACCGGCCTGGATTGAAGAGGAGTGAGTGGGACCAAGGGTCACAGAGAAAGGCCTGCCCGAGTCTCAGACACCCCGCCCTGCATCTCAGGCCACAGCCAGGAGGGGTTCAGGCACCTCCCACAGTCAAGGCCTCTGAGGCCCCCAGGTGAGGCCCCCCATGAGCTGCCCAAGGGGGTCAGAGCCCAAGGACTTGGCGCGGGGGCAGGCCTGGGCCGTGGGGCCAGCTGGCAGGGAGGCTGCAGTGTCCCCTGCTCTCCCTTCAGCCTGCTCTCTGCCTGTGGGAGGGGGCTGCACCTGCTCCTGCACCAGCAGTCAGAACCTGTCCTCTGTCCCCTGGGGAACTCAGGGCTGATGTGGGGTGGGGAGCACGCTCCGTCCACGGTTCACACTGCACAACTCACCAGGGGAGCGGCTTTGCAGTAAGTGCACCTGAGTGTGGCAGAGCCGCCCAGGGCCGCCCACACCTGCTGTGTGTCACCTGCAGCTCAGCCCCAGGAGGAAGGAGGGTGGGTTTGCTCTGCTCTGTGGCTGTAACTTCAGGTCTGAGCTACAGAAAGAGGAGAGTGGACATCACACCTGCTGCTGCCCAGGGCTGCCCCAAGAGCCTCTGCCTGGGTGGCGAGCTGCACCTGCTGTTTGTGGACAGGACCCCAGGGGGCTGCTCTGGCCTGACTAGGAGCCAGGACTCAGCCCCAAACAGTCCTCCTGGCACTTCAGTAAGCTCCGGGTGCTCCAAGGGCAGACATCCTCAGAGACCCCGGCTGGGCCCACGTGGAGTCCCCGTGGACCCTCCAGTTGGGAAAGCCGCTGTGACTTATGTCAGAACTTTGCTGAATCATCCCAAAGTTGCTCAAAAATATGATCTTCCCAGAGTTTGCTGAATTTCAGCAAAACAGGAAGATCGTGGGTTTTGCATAAAAATTTAATATGAATAAAAAGGTTGCTAGAATTGTTAAAATTAAGAATATTTAGAATACTAACAACTGAGCAATCTTAATTTAAATGATTCAGTAGGAAGGTGGAAATCAAGCTGGAGATGTTCTGCTTGAGGACAACACATTTAAAGGCCCATGGATTATTTATTCCCTTAATTTCCCCTTGAATGCAACCCTCAGTCTGTATTATTAGATTTTTAATGAATATTAATTTCTAACATGAAATACCTGGGTTTCCGAGTTTTCACTGAAAGGCCAGGGGCCGGAGGGAGGCCGCACTCCTCCGGCACTAAAGGCCAGATTCTCCCAGAGCCCCCTGCGCAGGAGGACCTGCTCCCTCATTGTCGGCAGGGCTTCCGTCCCCTCACCCAGGAGGAGCAGGAGGCAGGACCCGGCGGGGCTGAGGCTGACAGATGGCCCCACTGGGCGCGGGCTCCACGGGGCTGGGCTGCGCAGGACGAGCGGGCGGAGGGTCCAACCCTTCCGCGTGGGACTGAGCTTCCTTCCCTTTGGCTCCCATGTCCCCCTGCGCTGTGCTGAGAAGCTGACCTCCACGGACAGGGTCCGCCACCCTCCTCCTCTGGCTGCTGTCCGGTTTGGACATTGGGGCGCCAGCAGGACATCAGAGGGAGTGAGGAGAGGGAGGTGGGCGTTTATTCCGGCCCTCCCTGCTCAGGGCTCTGGGCTCAGGCAGGCCCCCTCCACCGGCCCCGCTGTCCCCACAGGGCCAGGCTCTGCTGATGTGAAGTCCTAGGACCTGGGGACCCAGAAGTGAGACGGGCTCAGTAGAGACTGCAGGGGGAGGGGTGACGGGAAGGGAGGGGCCACTTTAGACCCAGGAGGGGGGTCAAGAGGCCGTGTTACTTCGGCTCAAACCAGTAACGGGGAGGCTGGGAGAGGCCCCTCCGCCCACAGCCACGTCCTGGAGAAGAAAGCGGTGGTGCGGAGCCTCAGGGTCAGCGTTTCCTCTGGGCTGCCAGGTGGTGATTTGTGGAGGCGGGACCACGGGGTCCCCATGCTGGGGAGGCTGCTTCAGTCCCCGATTAAACAGCAGTCCCAGCTGGGGGCTGGCTTGATTGAGGGCTCGCTCTGACATTTGCTGATCCTCCTTTAAACAAGGAGAGAGGGGTCTGAGCCTCAGCCCTTGGCCAGTGTTTGACCAGCATTTGATAAAGTGGAGGTATTTCCATGCATTTAGCTAAGTGAAAAAATGTCATTATTTTAAAGTACTTTATGCTTTTAGAGCAATTTTAGGTCCACAGCAAAACTGAGGGGGAAGGTAGAGAGATTTCCCCTGTACCCCCTGCCCCAGCACATGCACAGCCTCCCCCATCATTGGCCTCCCCACCAGATGGGGCATTTGATACGACTGATGAACCGGCAGGGACTGTCATCATCACCCAGAGTCCACAGCCGCCATCAGGGTTTGCTCTCATGTTGGACGTGCTGTGAGCTTGGACAAATGCGTAATGACGTGTATGCATCGTTATGGGATCACACAGAGTAGGTTCACTGCCCTAAAAATCCTCAGTGCTCCTGCCATCCCTCCTTCCCCACCCCCTGGCAGCCACTGATCTTACTGTCTCCATAGTTGTGCTTTTCTGGAATGTCACAGATTTGAGATCGTATAGTATGCAGCCTTTTCAGATTTGGGTTGGCTTCTTTCACGTGGTGATATGCATTTAAGCTTCCTCCATGTTTTCATGGTGTGGTAACTCGTTTCTTATTTTTCCAGCTTTATTGAGATATAATTGACATAACATTGTGCAGGTTTAAGGTGTAAACGTGTTGATTTGAAACACATTTGCAAAAGCTATCACCTCCACCACATCACATCGTTACCATTTTTTTTCCTGGTGAGAACATTTACGATCCACTCCCTTCGTAATCTTCGAGTATGCAATACAGTACCGTTAACTATGGTCACCCTGCTGTATGTTAGACCCCAGAACTTATTTGTTTCATAACTGGAAGTCTGTGTCCTTTGACAACATCTCCCCATTTCCCTCGCTCCCCCGCAGCCTCTGCTAACCGCCATTCTACTCTCTGGTCCTATGAGTTTGTTATTTTCGTATTCCGTGTATAAGTGAGATCATACAGTACTTGTCTTTCTCTCTCTGATTTATCTCACTTGGCATGATGCCCTCGAGGTCCATCCATGTTGTCACAAATGACAGGACTTCCTTCTTTCTCATGGCTGAATACTGTTCCGTTGTACATACATACCACTTCTTCATCCATTCATCTGTTGATGGACACTTAGGTTGTTTCCATATCTTGGCTATTGTGAACAGTGCTGCAAGGTACCTGGGAGTGCCGACATCTCTTTGAGAACTTGTCTTCATTTCTTTTGGATCTATACCCGTAAGTGGGCTTGCTGGATCATACGGTAGTTCTAATCTTAATTCTTTGAGGAGCTGCCATACTGTTTTCCATAGCAGCTGCACCAATTTACATTCCTGCCAACAGTGCACAAGCGTTCCCTTTTCTCCACGTCCTCGCCAACACTTATCTCTTGTCTTTTTTCTGACAGCTGTTCAAACAGGTGTGAGGTGATATCTTGTGGTTTTCATTTGTATTTCCCTGATGATTAGTGATGTCGAGCATCTTTTCATGTGCCTGTTGACCATTTGAATGTTGTCTTTGGAAAAATGTCTGTTCAGTTCCTCTGCCCATTTTTTAGTCAGATTGCTTTGTTGTTGTTGTTATCGAGTTGTATGTTCTGATGTATTTTGGATATTAACCCCTTATGAGATAGATGATTTGCAAATATCTCCCATTCTATAGGTTGCCTTGTCATTTGTTGGTTGTTTCCTTTGCTGTGCAGAAATGTTTTAGTTTGATGTAGTTCCACTTGTTGATTTTGCTTTTGTTACTTGTGTTTTTGGTGTCATGCAAAATCATTGCCAAGATCTATGTCAGGGAGCTTTTTCCCTATGTTTTCTTCTAGGAATCTTATGGTTTTAGGTCTTATGTTGAAGTCTTTAGTCCATTTCAAGTTAATTTTTGTGAGTGGTATAAGGTAGGGTCGAATTCCAGAAACTGGTGTTGTCAGTGTTCTGGATTTTGGCCATTCTAATGTGTGTGTAGTAGTATCTAATTGTTGTTTTAATTCCCTGATGACACATATCGTGGAACATCTTTTCTTATGCTTATTTGCACAGTGAGTATGTCTGATTAATCCCTCTGAAACATAATTTGCACTCTGTTGCCTCAAAAAGCAGAAAGTGGCATCAAGAATGGAGCAGTAATGCCAGCCCTGTGGCTGAATGGTTAAGTTCACGCACTCCACTTTGGTGGCCCAGGGTTATAGGGTTTGGATCCTGGGCACGGAGCTAGCACCGCTCATAAGGCCACGCTGTGGTGGCGTCCCACATGGCAGAACTTAGAATGACTTACAACTAGGATATACAACCACGCACTGTGACTTTGGGGAGAAAAAAAAGAGGAAGATTGGCAACAGATGTTAGCTCAGGGCCAATCTACCTCAAAATATATACATATATATATACAATCATTAAGAGAAATAGAAAGAGAATGGGGCCATACTCAGCAGACTGTGTGAGAGCAGGGGAGCTCATGTGGGGTCCTGCAGGAGGGCAGTCCTGGGCTCCCAGCTCAGTGAGGGCAGCACAGGTCAGCCTAGGGGAAGGAGCTAGTTACACTGGTGCCTGTGATCGTGAGAGAGTCAGACGATGGGTCCATCACAGGAAAGCTTTGGGGACTCAGTCGCAAAGTGTGAGCATGTCATGCTGGCCTGATAAAGTGAAGTGTACCGGAGGGAGTAACCCTCCTACAGCGCGGGGACTGGAATTTCTGGGGCCAGCCGCGTAAATTAACGGCGCACCTCGGGGCACTGCAGTGGTGAGCGGACTTCTCAACTGCAGCAGACTTCCAAAAATAAAAGGCACCCCTGGCAAAGTTGGAGGGGGTGGCCATTGGAAAGGGTGTCTCTGAGGACCTGGGGATGCAGACACTCAGGGGTGGACCTGCTGCCACATGCCCACAGTCCGACCCCACCCTGCAGGGCACAGCTGAATCCATCTTCAGGGACACCCGATGCAGCCAGCCCAGCCAGCCCCGAGCATCTGGCCTTGCAGTCCAGAGATTCCCGTCTGGGGCTGAGCCCATCTCTTAGATGGGGACGGTGTCACATCATGGGGGCTGGGGGTTTCTTCTGCTTTGCGGAGGGAGGTGCAAAGAGAGCCGGTCGTTGTCGCCAGAAGGAAGCCAACTCCTGCCACAGAGTAGAGGCGAGCGGCCCTTCTTACTGAAACCTCCTGTTTCTTGACTTTTCTATCGTTAGGCTTTCCTGGTTTTCCTCCCATCCCCTGGACACTCCTTCTGGACCCTTTGCCAGCCCCTCCTCCTCCTCTGAGTGACATCTAAATGCTGGAGTCCCTCAGGTCTTAGACCCGCTCCTCTTCTCACCTCTGTGTACCGTCTTGCTTGGTATTATAATCCAGCTGTTGGTGAGCTTTGTTCTGTGAAGGGCTAGATAGTAGCTATTTGAGGCCTGTAGGTAATACAGTCTCTGCTGCGCTCATTCCACTTCACCGTGTGAAATGAAAGTGGCCGCAGACAGTACGTAAGTGAACAGGTGTGACTGTGCCAATAAAACCTCATTCAAAAAATCGGGCAACCAGCCAGATTTACTCAGTGGGACATAGCTTGCCGACCCCTGATCCACGTCCATGGCGTAAATATCATGTGGGTCATAAACATCCATCTCTACTGTGGAGCCCCATGGCCGTATGTCCAGTGGCCTCCTTGGCATCCCCCCCAGGATGTCTCACATAATCATGATGACATTACTGAGCACTTACTGGGTCCTAAGCACACTGCAGAAGTGATCTCATTTAGTTTTCTGATACACAGACTCTACACCTTTATCCACTATTCTACACCGCCTCAAATTGATCCAGACTGAAACCTTCTCTACCGCTGGCTCCTCCAAAGCATTCCTGGGTCATTCAGTGGTGCCAAGTCTCTCATGCCTGCGATCTGAGGGTCGCCCTGATTCCTCCTCTCACTCTCACCCCTAATGCAGCATCAGGTGCCATCGGATCTGCTTCTGGGACATTTCTTACCTCTTTGCACCTTTCCGTCTCACTGCCATCCGTGACCCGAGCCACCAGACCTCTCCCGGAGACGGCCTGGCCGCCTCCCGATACTTCTCTCCAGCCCCTTGTTCATCTAACAGCCCACATGTGGGTCTCCCAGTGCCAAGCGGGGGTGATTAGCAAGACTGATAGATTGTTGAGAGAGTAGCGGGACCCAGCCATCCACAGTGAAACTGAAGGACTGGCATTGTTTTTGCTTTGGCAATGAATATCACAATTTTATGTAACAACTCTATTTCTAGTTATTTACTAGAAAACTCCTCACAGGTAATAAAAACCATAGTTAATACTTATCATGCATTTACTATGAGACAGGCATTGTTTTAAAATGCTTGATGTACATTATTAATTTAATCTCATAATACCCCCACTATGTAAGTACTATTACTAATCGTCCCCATTGTGTCTCTCTGAGACACAGAGAAGTTAAGTCATTTGTCCACGGTTACACAGCTATTAAGTATTTGAGTCGGGATCTGAACCCATGCATCTAATTCTCAAGCCTGCTCTCAACCAATACAGACAGTGTCTCTCTTATAACTACACAAATGTGTGTTTTTAGGATTATTCATGGCAAAATTATAAGAGAAACAAAGTGAAACAAATATATAAGAACATCAATTTTACCAACAGGGAACCTGTTAAATGACAGCACAGTGTTACCATGAATGCTGAGTACTGGTTACTGCTGTGTGCACTGAACGACTGTGTGTGCGTGTACATGTATCTGATGCACGTGCATGCAGACACAGCACACACGCAGACCCACCTTCATATGATTCTGTCTGATGTGAATATAGAGTAACTCTGAAAAACTAGGCACTGATCTCATTTTTTCCAATTTTTTAAATCGTAAAATACATGCAACATAAAAATTCCTCTCTCAATCATTTTTGAGAGTATAGTTCAGCGGTATAAAGTACATTCATATTGTTTTGCAACCATCACCACCATCCATGTGCAAATTGAAAGTGTCCCCGCTAAACAGTGACTCCCCATGGCCCCACCCCCAGCCCCTGCTAACCACCCTTCCATGTCACTACTCGTGCGTCTTCTTTCTTTAGTCCCACGTGTAAGTGAGATCACGCGGTGTCTGACTGTGTCCAGCTTATTTCACTTAGCACATATCTCGACTATTGAAAATAATGTTGCAGTAAACATGAGAGTGAAGATGTCTCTTCAAGATACTGATTTCATTTCCTTTCAATATATACCCAGGAAGGGATTACTGGATCACATGGTAGTTCTATTTTTTATTTTTTTAGGACCCTCCATGCTATTTTCCAGAGCGGCTGCACCAGTTTCCAGTCCCGCCAACCGTGCACAGGGCTCCCTTTCCTCCACCTCCTCCGACACTTGTCATCTTTGGACTTTTTGATGGTAGCCCGGTGTTTTCATTGGGATGCTAATTTCAAGAATGGAGACAAGGGTTAATGATGGCTGCTCAGCAGATGTTGTGAATGTGATTTTGGAAAGAATGTCGCTCATTTCGAGCAGTCAGTTGTGTCTCGGCTCCCAGCCAGCCGTTCTTGTTATCCCTAGCAACTGAGCTCCTGTGCAGAACCGGAAGGGAGTCTGCAGGACTCGGAGCTTGCACACCGCTCCAGGGTGCACCAGCAGCAAACGACACGCAGGAGGAAGGCTGGCACCCTGACCCGGCCTCTGCGTCTGTGCAGCCCCCTCTCCCGGACCTGCTGCAGTATCCGTTAGCGCGGCTCGGGAAGTGGATTGTGAAGGACGCGTGTCTGCTCTTGCTTTGATTGAAGAGTTCCAGCACCATCTAGGGGGCTGTCTTCTAAAGCAGCTTCCCAGAATTTCTGCACAGTAAGAATCGGGACGTGTGATTTAGGCCACCCCAGACCTCCTCAATCACTGTCTCCAGGGGTGGAGGCTCAGGGGCTGTGTGTTTAAGGTTGAACTCGGCTGTAAAGCAGTCTGAGATGTCAGTGGAACCGTCCCCTGGGGCTTGTTCAAATACAGATCCCAGGGCTCTGCACCTGGAGTCTGATTCAGGGGAGGCGCTGCCCTGGGGATCTACATTTTTAAAGCATCGGAGCGATCCTGAGTGGGGTCAGAGGTCACCAGAATGCTTTGAGAAGGGCTGTTCAAAGCACAGGGCAAGTCTGCCTGACTTCCTATTCAGAGCTGGCGGAGATGCACGGGTGTGTGGGTCCTTTGATTTTTGCCCTCAGACCCCTTCCCTGACTTTCTTCGCTGTCCTTTGTCCCCCAGGAACTTTTCTCTGGCTGCCTTGTCCTGCGCTTCCAGGCAGCTTTGTCCAACGGGAAGCATTCTCAGGACATGGGAAGGAGGGAAAGAGAGCAGCCAGACCCGCCCCCTCGCCCCAATTTTGCACGTCGGGCCGGCTTCCCTGCTGGTGTCTTTATCTTTCCTGAGGTTCCAGCTTTGCCTGCATCTTTCTCCCTCCAACCCTAGATGGTCACAAGCGTAACGGCTTCCTCTATTGCCACACTCTGGCTTCCTCCCCTGTTTGGTTTCTAGGTTCTTCCACCACCAACTTCCTGGATGACGCTTCCTCTCCGTGAAATATCTTGAGGCAGGTCCCTTACCCTGACTGGAGCATGACGGTGCAGCGTTTGTCTTATTCAGCCAGGAGGTCCAAACATGACAGAAGGCCTGTGCTACACACCTGTGGGGCGCTGGTGCTCACAGGTGGGATGCCAGACTAGGGTCCCCAACAGCCTTCTCCAGATACAGTGGAATACTCCACAAGCGGCTCTTTGCCCCCTTCAGCTTGGCTACCCTTCCCACCTTAAGGATTTAGCAGCTGAGGTCCCTGGGAGATGCCATGCTCCCCGGATCCTGACACTGAAGCTGTGGTCGCTGACTACAGGTCATTGCCTGTCACTTAGGGTCTCCTACATTCCTCCAGGGAGCCCCGTCTTCTCTCCCACCCTCAGCACCCCTTTAAATTCTGTGCTCCAGCTCTGTCTGAATCATGGGGTTATGGCCCCATGAGGTACAATCCTGGGAAAACTGGGAGCAGATTTAGAGGGAGAAACACACTGAAGAGTTGTGTCGCACGGACATGTGACTTACAAATGCTTGGCCAGATAAATACAACCTGGATAGCACGGGTTCTTCTCACTGCCATTCTTTGCAAGGAGGGCATGCCCTGGAGTGAGGGGGAGATGCAGAAATGAGCCTGCTCACCCTGCTCCGTCTCTGGTCCTCGTAGTGCGGGTGGCTCACAGAGTGGATACTGCACTCTGCTGAGCGTGCTGGTAGCATGGAGCCTCGCCAAGGAGACTGCTTCCTAAGCAAAGTGACCTCCACTGAGACTCTGAGACTCCAGTACCTGCCCTCTCTGAATCCGTGGGGGGAGGAGATTCTACTTAGGTCGGCCAAGGTGACCACCTGGTTTGGTCAGCAGTTGTGTTTCACACTGTAAGTTAGCAATTGGGGCCCTGCTCCGACAGGCAGGACGTGTAGTGATCAAGGGCACGGATCCTGGAGGCCCTTGTCTTTCATACAACACGGCCCCTAAGTGCAGCTGCCTCCCTCGTCTGCTGCTCAGCTGGAGAAACAGGGATCTGGTCCATCGCTGCAGGACAAACCGCCCATGGGGGTGGGGGGGGGGTGCACCAAGAATGCCACGTCCTTACGCTGCAACTCAGGGGCCAGGAAAGGTCTGCCATCAAGGGCGATTTTGGCTATTCATAATTTCATCCTAGGTACTGACTGTAGAACTTCGCTTCGGAAGAAGATGTGACTGACCTGTTGCGTTAAAAGAATGTGAAGTGTTTTTCAGGGACCCACTGCCTGAGGGAACCCTCCGTAGTTCTGGGGTCGCGCGTGGAAGCTCACGCCAAGGGGTTAGGCATAGGAAGAGCTTCTCGGCAGAAATGATGCATTTGTGAAGGAGACGTCTGTGAGCTCCGTGTTCAAGGATGGAAACGTGATAATAACACGGGGCACACACTGTGCCAGCACTGTTTGCACTGAGTCCACACAAACGCCCGCTCTGCAGGTGAGGAAGTCGAGACCCAGAGTCAGCAGCTTCCCCACTGCCCACGGACGTAGACCACAGAGCGGGGGTAGGACCCAGCTGCTGCCTCCAGGATCCGTTCCCTTGACCACTACACGTCCTGCCTGTCGGAGCAGAGCCCCCGATTGCTAACTTACAGTGTGAAACACAACTGCCGACCAAACCAGGTGGTCACCTTGGCCGACCTGAGTAGAATCTCCTCCCCCCACGGATTCAGAGAGGGCGGGTACTGGAGTCTCAGAGTCTCAGCGGAGGTCACTTTGCTTAGGAAGCAGTCTCCTGGGCGAGGCTCCGTCTTCCCACATCTACTTCTGGGACCCTGGGTGGCTGAGGGCCCACTCAGGCGCCCCTGGAGGTACAGAGATTTCACTCACAGCACTGTTTCTGTTGGGTGAGGTGCACCCTTCAGAGCCACACTGGACCCTGGCGCCCACGTCTGCCTCCATCTGCGCATCCCCAGGCCTCTCGTTCTTACAGTGAAGGAGGCATCTGAGCCCAGGATGGTTCCCTACCTAATTCCCTCGGCGTGTCTACACTGACGGAGGGTGTCTCCTTCTATCTCCAGGTTTGTTTCCTTTTACCTGGATTGCCTCCTTAAGAACCCAGGTGTATCCCCCAACCTGGAATGTCTCTCTAATTTCCCAGATGTGTCCTTCTTCACCTGTAATCTCGTCTTCATTCCCAAGTATGTATATCTTGACCTTATATGTCTCCCTAAATTCCCAGGTGTACTTTTCTGATGTGGGATGACTCCCTAACTCCCAGTTGTGTCAACACTGACCTAGGATGTCTCTCAAAAATACCCTGGCGTGTCTACACTGACCAGGGATACCTCAGTTATTCCCCAGGTATGTCTAAACTGGCATTTTCCCCTAATTCCCCCTGTGTGTCTTCTCTAACCTTAGCAGCCTCCCTGGATCCCCAGATGTGTGGACTCTGACCTGGGATGTTTTACTAAAGCTCCAGGTGTGTCAGTATTAACTTGTGATGTCTCCCTCTCTCCCATGTGTCTACTCTGACTTTGGATGTTGCCCTGTTTCCCCAGGTGTGTCTATATTGATATGGGGTGTTTCCTCGATTCCCTTTGTGTCTACCCTGACTGGCATGTCTTCTTAATTCCCAAGGTGTATCTTCCCTGACGTGGGATGTCTTCCTTCTCCCCGGGCATGTCTACTCAGACCTGGGAAACGTCTCTAATTCCAAGGTATGTCTGCCCTGCCTTTGCACGTCTCTCTAGTTCTCCAGTTGTGTCTAACCTGACCTGGGACATCCCCTAGCTACCCCGCTGTGTTTCCACTGAAGGGAGCATCTCCCTACTCCCCTAGATGTCTCTGCTATGATCTTGGATGGCTAACCTGGGATGGCTCCCTGTATCCCCAGATGTGTGTATTCCGACATGAGATGCTACACTAGTTCTCCAGGTGTGTCTGCACTGATGTTGGATGTTCCTAATTCCCCTTGTGTGTCTACACTGACCTCGGTTCTTTCCATAATTACCCAGGTGTGTCTATCTTAGCCTCGTATATCTGCCTAATTCTGTACATGTGTTTACACTGACCTGGGATGTCTCAATTCCCCAGGTGTGTCTACTCATACCCGGGCTAACTTCCTAGTTCCCTTGTATTATTCCCTAACCAGTGATGGCTCTCTAATCCACAGGTGTGTACTCTGACATGGAATGGCTACCTCATTCACCCAGTGTTTCTACACTGATCTAGGCTGTATATCTAATTCCCCAGGTGTATCTACCCTGACCTAGGATGTCGCCTTAATCCCCAAGGTACATATATGCTAGCATGGGATGTTTCCCTCATTTCTGAGTTGTGTCTACCCTGACATGAGATGTCCCCCTAATTCCTCAGGCGTGTCCACACTAATCTTGGATGTCTCCCCATTTCCGCAAGGATACTTATCCTGACCTGTGATGTAGCTCTAATTCCCCAGGTGTATCTACTCTGGCCTTGAATGTCTTCCTCATTCCTGGGGGTGTCTAACCTGATACAGGATGCCCGCTAATTCCCCAGGTGTGTCTACTCTTCCCTGGGCTGTCACTAATTCCAATTGTGTCTACCCTGACCTCGGATGCATTCCTAGTATCCCAAGTTTGTCTACTCTGATCTAGGCTCTCCTTCCTCCCCAAGAGGATATGGAGTGAGATAGTGATCTGCTTTCATTCCTTTGCATGTGGCTGTCCAGTTTTCCCAGCACTACTTATTGAAGAGACTTTCCTTTTTCTGTTGCATGCTGTTGGCTCCTTTGTCAAAGATTAGGTGTTCATAGATGTTCGGTTTTATTTCTGGGCCTTCAGTTCTGTTCCATTGACCTTGTGTCTGTTTTTCTGCCAGCACCATGCTGTTTTAATTGCAATAGCTTTGTAGTATAATTTGAATTCAGGGAGTGTGATACCTCCAAATTTGTTCTTTTTTCTCAGGATTCTTTTGGCTATTCTGGGCCTTTTGTTGTTCCGTATGAATTTTAGGATTCTTTGTTCTGTTTCCATGAAGAATGTCATTGGGGTTCTAACTGGGATTGCACTGAATCTGTAGATTGCTTAGGTAATATGGACATTTTAACTATGTTTATTCTTCCTATCCATGAGCATGGAATGTCTTTCCATTCCTTTATGTCTTCTTTGATTTCTTTCAATAATGTCTTAAAGTTTTTACTGTGTAGGTCTTTCATCTCCTCGGTTAAATTTATTCCTAGGTATTTTTGTGATTGTAAGTAGGATTATATTCTTCACTTCACTTTCTGCTAGTTCATTTTTAGTGTATAGAAATGCAACTGATTTTTGTATATTGATTTTGTGTCCTGAAACTTTACTGTATTTGTTGATTATTTCTTTCTTTCTTTTTTTCTTAAAGATTGGCACCTGGGCTAACAACTGTTGCCAATATTTTTTTTTCTGCTTTATCTCCCCAACCCCCCCCCCCCCCCGTACATAGCCGTATATCTTAGTTGCAGGTCCTTCTAGTTGTGGGATGTGGGACACCACCTCAACGTGGCCTGACGAGCAGTGCCATGTCCACACCCGGGATCCAAACCCTGGGCCGCCACAGTGGAGTGCGCGAACTTAACCACTCGGCCAGTAGTTAAGTTGATTCACGGAGCCAGCCCCTGTTGATTATTTCTGGTAGATTTTTGGTAGATTCTTTAGAGTTTTCTATATATAGAATCATGTCATATACAAATAGTGAGAATTTCACTTCTTCATTTCCAATTTGGATCCTTTTTATTTCTTTCTCTTGCCTAATTGCTTTGTCTAAAACTTCCAGTACTACGTTGAATAAGAGTGTCAAGAGTGGGCATCATTATCTTGTTCCTGTTCTCAGAAGAATGGCTTTCAGTTTTTTTCTGTTGAATATGATGTTGAATGTGGGTTTGTCATATATGGCCTTTGTTATGTTGAAGTACTTTCTTTCTATACCCATTTTTTGAGCATTTTAATCATAAATGGATGTTGGATTTTGTCAAATGCTTTCTATGCATCTATTAAGATGATCATATGATTTTTATTCATTTTGTTAATGTGGTGTTGAACCATCCCTGCATCCCTGGAATAAATCTCACTTGATCCTGGTGTATGATCCTTTTAGTATATTGTTGTGTTCAATTTGCTAATTTTTTTTAGTATTTTTGTGTCTATGTTCATCAGTGATATTGGACCATAATTTTCCTTTTTTGTGTTGTCCTGGTCTGGTTTTCATATCAGGGTAATATTGGCGTCATAGAATGAGTTAGGAAGCTTCCCTTCCTCTTCAATTTTTTGGAAGGGTTTGAAAAACATAGATATTAAGTCTTCTTTGAATGTTTGGTAGAATTCACCAGGGAAGCCGTCTGGTCCTGGACTTTTGTTTTTTGAGAGGTTTTTGATTACAGTTTCAATCTCTTTCCTTGTGATTGGTCTAGTCAGATTCTCTATTTCTTCTTGATTCCATTTTGGGAGGCTGTATGATTCTAGGAATTTATCCATTTCTTCTAGGTTATCCAGTTTGTTGGCATATCGCTTTTCATGTTCTCTTATAATCCTTTGTATTTCTTTAGTTTCTGTTGTAATTTCTCCTCTCTCATTTCTGATTTTATTTATTTGAGTTTTCTCTCTTTTTTTCTTAGTGAGTCTGACTAAGAGTTTGTCAATTATATCTTCTCAAAGAAACAGCTCTTAGTTTCATTGACCCATTTTATTGTTTTTTTGTCTCTATTTCATTTATTTCTGCTCTGACTTTTATTATTTCCTTCCTTTTACTGACTTTGGGCTTTGTGTGTTATGCTTTTTCTACTTCTTTTAGGTATAAGATAAGATGTTTATTTGAGATTTTTCTTGTTTGTTGAGATAGGCCTGTATTGCTATAAATTTCCCTCTTAGTATCACTTTTGCTGCATCCCATAATTTTTGGTACATTGTGTTTTCATTTTCATTTGTCCCTAGATAGTTTTTGATTTCTCCTTTTATTTCTTCATTGATATAACAGTTGTTCAATATGTTGTTTAGTTTCCATGTATTTGTGACTTTCCCAGCTTTTTTCTTATACTGATTTCTAGTTTCATAGCAATGTGGTCAGAAAAGATGCTTGATATGATTTCAATCTTCTTAAATTTATTTAGGCTTGCTTTGTTTCTCAGCATATGGTCTCTTTTTGAAAATGTTCCATGGGCACTTGAGAAGAATGTGTATTCTGCTGGTTTTGGATGGAATGTTCTATATGTATTTATTAAGTCCTTTGGTCTAGTGTTTCATTTAAGGCCATTGTTTCCTTGTGGACATTTCATCTGGCTGATCTATCCACTGATGTAAGTCAGGTGTTAAGGTCCCCTACTATTATTGTGATGCTGTCATTTTCTCCCTTTAGGTTGGTTAATAGTTGCTTTGTATACTTTGGTGCTCCTGTGTTAGGTGCATATATATTAAGAAGTGTTCTATCTTCTTAGTGGAATGTCCCTTTTATCATTGTATACTGCCCATCTTTGTCTCTTATTATCTTTTTTATCTTGAAGTCTGCTTTGTCTGATATGAGTATGGCAACACTTGCTTTCTTTTGTTTGCCATTTGTTTGGAGTATCATCTTCCATCCCTTCACTCTGAGCCTATGTTTGTCTTTAGAGCTGAGATGTGTTTGCTGGAAGCAGCATATTGTTGGGTCTTGTTTTTTAATCCATCCAGCTACTTTATGTCTTTTGATTGAATTCAATCCATTTACATTTAGAGTGATTATTGATATATGAGGGTTTAGTACTGCCATTTTATCACTTGTTTTCTGGTTCTATATTTCCATTGTTTCTTTTCCCTTGTATTTTTTCTTTTTTCTTTTTTTTTTTTAAGAAGAGGACTCTTGTGCTTCTTTCTGGTTTTTTTTAGATTTTTTTTTTCCCTTTTGGTCCCCAAAGCCCCCCAGTACATAGTAGTATATTCTTAGTTGTGGGTGCTTCTAGTTGTGGCATGTGGGACGCCACCTCAGCATGGCTTGATGAGTGGTGCCATGTCCGCCCCCAGGATTTGAACTGACGAAACACTGGGCTGCCTGCAGCGGAGCGCATGCATTTAACCACTGGGCCACGGGGCTGGCCCCTCCCTTATATTTCTGTCTACCATTTCCATTTGGTGGTTTTCTGCAATGGTTTTCTCTTTATTTATGATTTGCGACTCTGCTCTGATGTTTTGTTTAGTGGTTACAATGAGGTTTGTATAAAAGATCTCATAGATGAGATAGCCCGTTTTCTGATAGCCTCTTATCTCCACTAGCCTAAGCAGATTCCATTCCTTTCCTCTTCCTCTTCTATGTTTTGGTTGTCACAAATTATTCTTCTTTGTGTTGTGAGTTTGTGACCAAATTGAAGTGTTTGTAGTTATTTTTTAAGCTTTATTTCCCTTTATCTTTTATGTTATAATTAAGTGTTTGCTAACCTATTCTGATATGGAGCTGCAATTTTCTGATTTTGTCTGTTCATCTCCTTGCTCAAAGCTTTGTAAATATTTGCCTTTTTGTTTCAGGTAGAAAGGCTCCCTTCATCATTTCTTCTAAGGCAGGTCTAGTGGCAATGAACTTCCTCAGTTTTTGTTTGCCTGGGAAAGATTTTATTTCTCATATCTGAAGGATAATTTCACTGGATAGAGTATTCATGGCTGATTAGTTTTTGTCTTTCAATATTTTGAATATATTATTCCACTCTCTCCTAGCCTATAAACTTTCTGCTGAGAAATCTATTGAAAACCTGATGGGGGTTCCTTTGTAGGTTATTTTCTTCTCTCTTGCTGCCCTTAATATTTTATCTTTGACATTGACTTTAACAGATTTAATATTATATGCCTTGGAGAACATCTTTTTTCATTGATATAAATAGGAATTCTATGGACTTCATGTACTTGCATGTCCCGTGCTTTCCCCAGGTTGAGAAAGTCCTCAGATATTATTTCTTTGAATAAACTCTACTCCTTTCTCCCTCTCTTCTTTCTCTGGGATACCTAAAACCCTTATGTTACTTTTCCTAATTGAGTTGGATATTTCTCAGAGAATTTCTTCATCTTTTGAAAAATCTTAATTCTCCCTCCTCCTCCTCCACCTGAAGCATTTCTAGGTTTCTATCTTTGAGGTCACTAATTCTTCTATAATGTCTGCTCTATTTTTTATGCTTTCTACAATATTTTTTATCTCATTAATTGTGTTCTTCATATCCAGAATTTCTGTTTTTTTTTTTTATAGAGTTTCAGTCTCTTTGGTGAAGTATTCCTTCTGTTCATTAATTTTATTCCTCAGCTCTTTGAACTGTCTTTCTGGGTTTTCTTGTAGCTTGTTGAGTTTCTCTATGACAGCTATTTTGAATTCTCTGTCAGTGAGATTGTAATCTTTTGTGACTTCAGCTTTGGTTTCTGGAGAGTTGTCATTTTCCTTCTGTTCTTCCACGTTACTGTAGTTCTTTGTGGTGCCTGATGAATTGATCCTTTGCTAGTGCATTTGTGGTAGTAATAACTTTTCTTATTTGGGTATGGCTTTGTTTCTTTGGCTCTGCTCACCTGGGTCTCGCGTTCCTCTACTGGCTCTCTGTAGGCTCAGATGCTGCTTTCCCATGTACCACCTGTGCTGCTGTTCAAAGGTTGTGTTGCAGTTCTGCCAGTGGTGCTGGGTTCATGGGTGTTGCTGACGGGGCCCGGGGGCCTGGGGCCCTGTGCACTTGTATGCAGCTCCTGCTGCTGGTGGAGCTGGTGTCAGGGTTGCTGCCACTGGGGGCTGGGTCACCAGTTCTGCTGTGGTTCCTAATGCTTCTGGTCACAGATTCCACCTGCCTCCTGGGGGGGAGGGGCTGTTTTTTCTGTCCCTGCCTGTCTACTCATAGCTGTGCCAGTCAGGCTGCTCCTCATTCATGCGGGTGGGGCCACCACCCCTCAATAGGTACATTTGCACAGGCCGGCCTGCTGCTGCTTGGTGGAGCAGAATCCACCATCGTTTGGCAGAGTGTGTTCACCTGGGCTGGGCTGCCACCACTTTGCAGGATGCATTTGCACAGGCAGGGCCACTGCCACTCAGGTGCTTTCATGGGCTGGGCTGCCTCCACTCTATGGGCATTTGCACATGGGCTGGGCTTCCCCCACCTCCACTCACAGTTGCACTGGCTGCTGCATGAGTATCCATGTCCTGGATTGCTGCCACCAGGGAGGGGGAGGGAGCTGCACACCTAGTTCCACTGCTTCCTTGGGGTCCAGTCCACCCACCTTCCAAGGTGCAGCTGCATGGATCTCTCAGGTATCCTGCTGTGCTGTGTAGGGAATCCTTTGTTGGTCAATAAATGTCCATTTGGTTGTCACTTAGGAGGGAGAGACAAAGGGAACAACTCACTCCACCATGAGGCTGATGTCAGTCCTCTCAGGTGTGTCTACTCTTACTAGAGATGTCTTGTCAGTTCTCCATGTGTACCTTGACTGGGGATCTCCATAGTTTCTCAGTTGTGTCTACTTTGAACTGTTCTGTCTCCCTAAAGCCACAGCAGTGTCTGCTCTACCAGGAATGCCTCCCTAATTCCCAGCTGCATCTACCCTGAGCCTCCATGTCTCTCTAGTTCCCCATGTGTGTCTATTCTGACAGGAGGTGTCCGCCTATCTCCATGTGCCACTATTCTTCCCTGGGATGTCTGTCTCATTCCTCAGATGTGTCTACCCTGACTTGGGAAACCTCCCAAATTCCCCGAAATGTGTTTACTCCTTCCTAGTAAGTCATCCAGATTTCCCAGGCATGTATTTTGACCTGGGATGTCTTTCTTGTTTCCCCAGTAAATCTACTCCTACCTGAGATGTTGCCTCAATTCTTCTGTGGTATCTACACAGACTGGGGTATTTTCTCTAATTACCTAGGTCTGTCTAGACTTACTAAGGATGTCTCTCTAATTCCCTAGGTGTGTCTACCTTGACCTAGGATATCTCCTTAATTACCCAGATTTGTCTGCATTTACCTGGAGTGTGTTCTTTATTCCTCACGTCTGTCTACACTACCTGGAATGTCTCCTTAATTCCCCAGTTGTGTTTACACTGGCATAGGATGACTCCCAATCACCCAGTTGTGTCCACTGTGACCTGAGAAGTCGTTCTAATTTCCCAGGTGTGTCTAATCTGACCTGGAATTTCTCCCTAGTTCCCCAGTTGTGTCAACATGAACCTGGTATGTTTGTCTAACACCCCAGGGCTGTATACACTAACCTGTGGTGTTTCCCTAATTTCCCAGATGTGTACACCCTCATTTGTGATGTGTCTCTAGCTCCTCAGGTGTATCTACTATGAACTGGGATGTCTTCTTAGTTCTTCAGATATGTCTACCGCTGATGTCTCTCAAATTCCCTAGGTGTGTATACACTGGCCTCAGATTTCTCTGTAATTCCACAGTTGTGTCTACACTGACCTAGGATGTCTAATTCCTCATTCGTTTCTACTGTATCCTGGGATGTATCTCTCCCTCCCCAGGTGTCTACCTTCACCTTGGGTATCTCCCTGTTACTGCAGATGTGTCTACATTGACCTGGGATGTATTTGGTTACTACCCCAAGTATATTAACCAAAAACTATTATGTCTGTCTAATGCCCCGGGTACACTTACATAGAATTAGGAGGTCTCTCTAAATTACCAGCTTATATCTACAGTGCCCTTGGGATGTCTCCGTAATTCCCCAGGTGTGTGCTCTGATCTGTTGTGTCCCTACTTCTTCCTGTGTCTACTCTGATGGGGGTTGTCTCCCTAATTTCTCATGTGTGTCTACAGTGATGTGGGTTACCTCCCTAAGTCCTCAGGTGTGTCTGCACAACCTGGGACCCTCCCTAATTCCCAGTTGTGTCAACACTGCCCTTGGATATCTCAATATTTCTCTAAATGTCTCTGCTATGACTTGGAATGTATCACTAATTCCCAAGGTATATCTACGTGGATTTGAGATGTGTCCCTAACAACCCAGGTATGTCCACACTGACTGATAATGTCTGCCTAACTCCCCAGGTGTGTCTATTATTACCTATGATGTCTACCTTATACCACAGGTGAGTCCTCACTGACCCAGGATGTCTCCCTAATTCCCCTGGACATGTCAACTCTGACTTAGACTGTCTCCCTAACTGCTTGATAAAGTAAATTTGGAAGTGTTTCCTCCTCTACAATTTTTGGAAGATTTTGAGGAGAATTGGCATTGATTCCTCTTTAAATGTTTGATAGAATTCAGCAGCGAAGCCACCTGGTCCTGGAGTTTTCTATGATGGGAGGTTTGTGATTACTGATTCAATCTCCTTACTCGTTATTTGCCTGTTCAGATTTCCTACTTCTCCCTGACCCAGAATTGGTAGGTTGTATGTTTCTAGGAATTTATCCATTTCTTCTAGGTTATCCAAGTTGTTTGCATATAATTGTTCATAGTAGTCTCTTATCCCATGTATTTCTCTAGTATCAGTTATAATGTCTCCTCTTTCTTTTCTGATTTTATTTAGTTGTCCTCTCTCTTCTTCTTAGTCTAGCTAAAGTTTTGTCAATTTTGTTTATCTTTTCAAAAAACCAGCTAATATTGTTGATCTTTTCAATTGATTTTCTGGTCTCTATTTCATTTATTTCTTCTCTGATCTTTGTTATTTCCTTCCTTTTGCTAACTTTGGGCTTAGTTTGTTGTTTTTGTAGTTCCTCGAGGTGTAAAGTTAGATTATTTATTTGAGGCCATTTTATTTTCTTAATATTTGCATTTATTGCTATAAACAACTCTCTCAGAACTGCTTTTACAGCGACCCCTAGGTTTTGGTGTGTTGTGTTTCCATTGTTATCTGTTTTGAGATAGTTTCTCCATGCTTGTAGACTTTTCCAGCTTTCCTCTTATTGTTGATTTCCAGTTTCATACCATTTCAGTGATAAAAGATATTTGGTATGACTTCAGTCTTCTTAAATTTGTTAAGACTTGTTTTGTAGGCTATTGTATGATCTATCTTGAAGAAAGTTCCATATGCACTTGAGAAAAATGTGTATTCTGCTGCTGTGGATGGAATGTTCCATAAGTGTCTGTTAGGTCCACTTGGTCTTATTTATGGTTCAAGTCCAGTGTTTCCTTCTTGACTTTCTGTCTGATCTATCTATTGCTGAAAGTGGGAGATTGAAGTCTCCTACTATTATTGTTTGTTGTGTATTTCTTCCTTCAAATCTGTTAGTGTTTGTTTAATATATTTAGATGTCTCAGTGTTGGGTGCATATATATTTATGATTGTTATATTCTTGATGAACTGACCCCTTTATCATTATGTAATGACCTTCTTTGTCACTTGTTATTGTTTTTGGCTTAAAGCCCATTTTGTCTGATGTCAGTATAGCTACCCCTGCTCTCTTTTGGTTTTCACTTGCATAGAATATCTTTTCCCATCCCTTCACTCTGAGCCTGTGTGTAACTTTAAAGCTGAACTGAGTCTCTCGTAGGCAGCATATAGTTGGGTCTTTTTTATTTAATCCGTTCAACCACTCTATGTGTTTTGATTGGAGAATTTAGTCAATTTATACTTAATGTGAACACTGATAGTTAAGGGCTTACTATTGCCATTGTGTTGTTTTCTGATTGCCTTGTATTTCCATTCTTTCTTTTTCCCTCTGTTTCTGCCTACCTTTGTAAATTGGTGATTTTCCATGGTGATATGCTCTGTTGCCCCTTTTTTTATCTTTTGTGCACCCATCTAGGTTTTTGTTTTGTGGTTACCATGAGGCTTACAACAGACATCTCATAGATAAGCTGACAGCAACTTAACTTTGATCACCCACAAAATCTTTACCCCTTTTTATATTTTTGATGTCACCCTTTACCTCTTTTTATATTGTATATTCTCTAATAAATTATAATAGCTATAACTATTTTTAATACTCTTTCCCCTTAACCTTTATACTATGGTTAAATGGTTAACACACCACCCTATTGCAGAACTAGAGTTTCCTTAGTCTGACTGTATTTACCAGCATGTTGTATACTTTTAAATGTTTTTATGTCACTTATTAGCATCTCTTCATTTCAGCTTGAATAACTCCTTTCAGCATTTCTTGCAAGGAAGGTCGAGTGGTGGTGAACTCCCTTAGCTTTTGTCTGGGAAAGTCTTTATTTCTCACTCATATCTGAAGGATAACTTTGCCAGATAAGAGTATCCTTGGCTGGCAATTTCTTTCTTTCAACATTTTCAATATGTCATTCCACTCTGTCCTGGCCTGTAGAGTTTCTGCTGAGAAATCCACTGATAGCCCAGTGAGGGTGGGTTTTAGGTTACAATCTTTTTTTCTCTGGCAGCTTTTAGGATTTTTTCTTTAAAATGAAACTCTCAAAGATAATGTGTCTTGGAGAAGGTCCTTTGTCATTGAGATAATAGGGTGGTCTATTAGCTTCTTGAACTTGGATGTCCAAGTCTCTCTGCAGGTTTGGGAAGTTTCAGCTACTGTTTCTGTAAGTAAACTTTCTGCCCCTTCTTCTCTTCTCTTTCTGGAACTGCAGCTTTCCTAATATTTGCACTTTTGATGGAATCCCATAGATCATGTAGCCTTTCTTCACTGTTTTCCATTCTTTTTTTCTCCTCTGATTGTGTTATCTCAAATTCCTATCCTCTAGCTCATTGGGTCCATCTTCCATTTTATCTACTCTGCCATAGATGCTCTCTCCTGCATCTTTCATTTCATTCATTGAATTCTTCACTTCCAGAATTTATTTTTTTAAATGATTCCAACTCTGTTAAATTTCTCATTTTGTTCATGTATGTTTTCCTGATTTTTGTTGAATTGTCTTTGTATGTTTTCTTGTAGCTCATTGAGAGTCTCAAGACAGCTATTTTAGATTCTTTATCAGCTAGATCACAAATTCCATGCCTTTGTGTTTTGTTATCAGAGGATGATTATCATTTGGTGACAACACATTTCCTGAATTCCTATGTTCCCTGTAATTTGGTGTTGCTCCTCTCACATGTGGAGGAGAAGACAGTTCTTCAAATCTTTGCCAGTTGCCCACAGGTGGAAGATACTGTCCATTGGCTGTGTTATATCTGGGGTTCTCTCTTCCCTGTATGGATACATCTGTGCCACACTTCTTTCTCCCTCTTGTGGCAGAATTCTTAAGCTTTTATGTCTTCTCAGGTCCGTACAACCCCCTAGGCTGGCTGTTGGAAACCTATCTTTTGTTTTCCAGAAATTGGTGCTACCGCTCACGTTTGTGGCTTCTCCCTTGCCTGCAGACCCTGATCTATTTTTTTGAGAGCACTCCATTTACTGGCGTGCTCACAGGAGCCAGCTGCACAGTGTGTGTGTGGAGGGGTGTCCTCAGGTGAGGTTCTTCCAGAGGCTCATGGGTGGGCTTCTCGCTGAAGTCCTGAGTGCAGTCAGCAGGGACTGCATCCTGATAATGCCCTTTGATATTCCTATTGGCCTCTTTCCTCATCTCCTCCCTCCCCCCAGTCATGGAGTTCCCTCCTCAGTACTCTGGGCACTCTGGAGAGAAAACTGTTCCTCTCCAGCAGCATCCTGCACAGCTGAGGAAGTTGACCACTCACTCACTGTTCTCCCTTCCCCCGTAGGAGAGCTTGCCTCCAGCTAGCCCACTCAGTGTCACCTTGGGGAGGGTGGTGCTGGCCAAGTTCCTCTTACCCTTTCCATTCTGTGGATTGTCTTTTAACTCCCTTGATGCCCAAAAGTTTTTAATTTTGTTGAAGTCCAATTTATCCATTTTTTCTTTAGTTGCCTCTGCTTTTGGTGTTATATCCAATAAGTCATCGACAGATGCAATGGCATGAATCTTTTCTCCTATGTTTTCCTCTAAGAGTCTTATAGTCTAGCTCTTACATTTAGGAATTTGATCCAATTTTAGTTCATTTTTGTGTGTGGTGTGAGGTAGGGGTCCAACTTCCTTCTTTTGTATGTGGACATCAGTTTTCCCAGCACCATTTCTTGAAAAGACTATCTCTTCCTCATTGAATGGTCTTGGCTCCCTTGTTGAAGATCACTTGACCACATACGTGAGGGTTATTTCTGGGCTCTCCCTTCCATCCCATTGGTCTGTACCTTTGTTTTTATGCCAGTGCAACATGATTTTGGTTACTGTATCTTTGCAGTAAATTTTGAAATAAAAAAGTTTGAGTCCTCCAACTTTCTTCTTCTTTTTCAAGATTGCTTCAGATATTCTGGGTCCCTTGAAATTCTGTATGAAATTTTGGATGTGTTTCTCTATTTCTACAAAAAAAATGTCTTTGGGATTTTGAGAGTCATCACACTGAATCTGCAGATCACCTTGGGTAGTACTGACATCTTAGAAATATAAGGTCGTCCGATCCACGAACACAGGATGTCTTTCCACGTACTGACACCTTCTTTATTTCCTATCAGCAACATTTCGTAGTTTTCAGCGTACAAGACTTTTGCCCCCTTGGTTAAGTTTATTCCAAAATGTTCTATTCTTTTTGATGCCATTGTAAATGGAATTATTTTCTTCATCTCCTTGTTGGATTGCTTATTGTTAGCACATGGAAACGTATTTTTGTACGTTGATTTTGTATCCCGCCACTTTCCTGAGTTCATTAGCTCTAACAGTTGTTTTTTGTTTTCAGAGTCCTTAGTTTTCTACATAGAAGATCATGTCTGTGAACAGAAGTAACATTACTTGCTCCTTTCCAGTTTCTACACCTATTATTTCGTTCTCTTCTCTGCTGGCTCTGGCTGGAACTCGCACATTGTGTTGAATAGAAGCAGCTAGAGCAGGCGTCTTGTCTTGCTCCTGATCTTAGAGGAAAGCTTTCTCTCTTCACCACTGAGTGTGATGTTGGTTGTGGGTCTTTGATATACGACCTTTATTGTATTGAGAAGTTTCCTTCCATTCCAAGTTTCTTAAGTGTTTTTATCATGAAACAGTGTTGCATTTTGTCAAAGGCTTTTCTGCACCAGTTGAGATTATCATGGTTTTCTTTTTCCTTCATTCCATTAATGTAATGTATTACACTGATTTTTGTATGTTGAAGCATCCTTGAATTCTCTTTACCGACTCCTCCTCTTTGGGGAGTGCTCCCGACACAAGGCCTCTGATAAAGGCTAGAGCAGGGTCCTGTCCCCAGGGCTGACCTACATCTCTTAGTTAACCCTCTTAGATGTGCCATTGGCTCCCTCCAGATGGTGGGAAGGGTCCTGGTGAATGTCCTGTTACACACCCTTCTGAGGATAAAATATCAGACAGCATGTTTGAGTTTTGTAGTTTCCAAAGAAGTGACAGTCATGTTTAATGCAGTGGGGCTAGGACGGGAATCCACACCGTCTAACCCTGAGCCTCCCGTCTCTGTCCCTTTACAGGAGCAATGACACATGTGAAGCGATTTCTCCAGGTCTCCATTCCTTCTCTGAGGCTCTTAGGATCCAGGCCCTGGGTCTGGTGCTAATGTGCTCGCTGGCTGAGCTGTGCTCACCTGTCCAGCTGCCACTGAGTTCAAGGTCAGATGTAGTGAAGATGATAAAGCAGCCCCACGAAGTCATTCTATGGACAGATGGAAGGAGTGTGCACAGCACCTAATATTTCTGTTCTCACCGTGTGCCCAGGCAGCTTCTCTGGGCCTGACTTCAGGACAGTGCTTCTCCCCTCCCCACCTCCCTTTGCCAGAACCCAAAGCTGAAAACTCGGGTTGGAGGGTGGATGGGATGATCTGCCCCCGTCCCACCTTCAATCACGGGCTCCAAACGCGAATATAAACTTTGAAGGAACCTTCGCACAGATGCCTAAACAACTCACCAGCCCCTAGAACGTTCCCATGGATAACCCTGATTTCCTGTCACTTGCTCAGCTGTTCATTAAACGTCCAGATGTCTTCAGGGCCAAGGAATCGGTCAGGAGGAAGGCAAATTGCCCATTTTCCAGGCCCTGCCTCCCTTTGACCATCAGTTTGTCTACTGGATGCCGGGCAGCAAACCAACAGGCCATCAAACAGCAGTGTCCATCATAGCAGTACCCATCACCCCTGTGCCCACCACAGCAGTGCCCACCACAGCAGTGCCCACTACAGCAGTGCCCACTACAGCAGTGCCCACCATACCAGTGCCCACTACAGCAGTGCCCACCATACCAGTGCCCACTACAGCGGGGCTCGATTGTCACTGGTCATGGAAACTGAATTAATGAGGATAAGTTAGGGACCAACCTCCTGATCTGTGTGAGAGGACAGGACATGGCAGATGAGAGAGAGGGCAGGGACCCCAGGGAGACAGGAGAGAGCAGCGTTGGGAACCATCCTGGGCTCAGATGCCTCCTTCACTGTAAGAACGAGAGGCCTGGGGATGCGCAGATGGAGACAGACGTGGGCGCCAGGGTCCAGTGTGGCTCTGAAGGGTGCACCTCACCCAACAGAATCAGTGCTGTGAGTGAAATCTCTGTACCTCCAGGGGCGCCTGAGTGGGCCCTCAGCCACCCAGGGTCCCAGAAGTAGATGTGGGAAGACGGAGCCTCGCCCAGGAGACTGCTTCCTAAGCAAAGTGACCTCTGCTGAGACTCTGAGACTCCAGTACCCGCCCTCTCTGAATCCGTGGGGGGAGGAGATTCTACTCAGGTCGGCCAAGGTGACCACCTGGTTTGGTCGGCAGTTGTGTTTCACACTGTAAGTTAGCAATCGGGGGCTCTGCTCCGACAGGCAGGACGTGTAGTGGTCAAGGGAACGGATCCTGGAGGCAGCAGCTGGGTCCTACCCCCGCTCTGTGGTCTACGTCCGTGGGCAGTGGGGAAGCTGCTGACTCTGGGTCTCGACTTCCTCACCTGCAGAGCGGGCGTTTGTGTGGACTCAGTGCGAACAGTGCTGGCACAGTGTGTGCCCCGTGTTATTATCACGTTTCCATCCTTGAACACGGAGCTCACAGACGTCTCCTTCACAAATGCGTCATTTCTGCCGAGAAGCTCTTCCTATGCCTAACCCCTTGGCGTGAGCTTCCACGCGCGACCCCAGAACTACGGAGGGTTCCCTCAGGCAGTGGGTCCCTGAAAAACACTTCACACTCTTTTAACGGAACAGGGCAGTCACATCTTCTTCCGAAGCGAAGTTCTACAGTCAGTACCTAGGATGAAATTATGAATAGCCAAAATCGCCCTTGACGGCAGACCTTTCCTGGCCCCTGAGTTACAGCGTAAGGACGTGGCATTCTCGGTGCACCACCCCCCCCACCCCCATGGGCGGTTTGTCCTGCAGCGATAGACCAGATCCCTGCTTCTCCAGCTGAGCAGCAGACGAGGGAGGCAGCTGCACTCAGGGGCCGCGTTGTATGAAAGACACAGATCTCCATGCCACCAGCACGCTCAGCAGAGCGCAGTATCCACACTGTGAGCCACCCGCACTGCGAGGACCAGAGACGGAGCAGGGTGAGCAGGCTCATTTCTGCATCTCACACACTTTGCTGCCGAGTCTCCCAGCGCTTCCCTGTGATGGACCGATCGTCTGGCTCTCTCATGATCACCAGCGTAATCACCTCCCTTCCCGCGTGACCTGTGCTGCCCTCACTGAGCTGGGGGCCCAGGACTGCCCTCCCGCAGGACCCCACACGAGCTCCCGTCCTCACACAGTCTGCTGAGCACGGACACGGGCCTGATACCACTTTCCACTTTTTGAGGCAACAGAGTGCAATTTGTGTTCCAGAGGTTTTCCTTAGACGTACTCACTGTGCTCAAAAATGGACTGTGGTTTGCATTTTTCTTTCCAGGCTTTCTGGTCGCAAACTGTCCGAGCTCACCACTGTCCACTGGAATTCAGGGCTTTCCTTGCGGATTGAGTGTGAACTGGGACAGACCCTGAATTCCCTGAGGAGGCCACTGAAACGTCTGTTCGTATTCTCTGCAAAGATGCAAAACGATGCACCCGCAGGAATCTGGGACACACTGTCCTGTCCCCACAGAGATTCAGCGCACGAGTCATGAGGCAACACTTCGGTTTACCTCCCACGAAACACGCCTTAGACGACGCGCCCGAGACCATGCAAGTCCTGCACCAGGACAAACCCCCCGAAGGGGGACCTGATGGAGCGGAAGCACCCAGCGCTGGGACAAAAGGACAGCAACCGAGGAGGGGGCTGCATTTAGCATAAGTGCTGCGTGTTTCCACGGAAACAACACAAAATCTGACCCAGGAAATGGATGCTGAATGTAAAGTGTTTGTTTAATTTTAATGTGAGCAGACGTTAAGCTGTTTATTCCCAACGCTATTGAAATGTAACAGTAAATGCCTTTAATCTCTTTTAGTTTTTAATTGGTTTTTCTGGTGGGCTGATTCCTTGTGAATAAAGGGGAGACATGAAGCAACGGAGACAAAGCCCAAATCACAAAGAATGAAGGGCCGATGGAGACAGGGCTCCAGTGGGTTTGTAATTAGCACCAACCGCCTCAGGCGCGGACTCACAGATGCCCTGCAACAGGTCGAAGCTGTCACTTTCCGTTGTATGTGTCCGATTGACCAGTAGTTTCTCCAGTTAACCTGCCATCAGCTGGATGTCAGAGAGAGGAGCGAGGGCAGGAGGGTCCTCTGCTCCCCTGGCTAGGCCGTCTCCTGGTTGAGCGCACGTTACCCGGGTGTGTTCACCTCGTGAAATCTGCTGGGCTGTGCACCCGCAATTTGTAAATTAAACTTAAGAAAAGGAAAAAATAGGGTGTCCCTTGAGGTCATCAGGGACACTCTCCTTTAAGAAAGGGACTGTGCTGGGTCCCACTGTCTTCAGTAGCTTCTCATCCCTGGGAGAGGACCACGCATTCCCCACCCGCCCAACCCAGGAGTGCTCAAGGGCAAGTGAACTGGCTTTGGCCAAATAAGTGTGGGAGGGAGTTCTGTGTGTCACTTCTGACCAGAGCTTTAGGGGCCCTCTCTCCCTCCATTTCTCTCCCTCCTCACTCCCTCCCTGTCTCTTCCTCCTCCTCTGGCTGGTCCTTTGGTTGGTGGTGTCTTTGACCTGTGCCACTGGATGGCATCCCATGGGGAAGGGGCAAAGGGGAGAGACAACAGCAACGGGGTGTGTTAGAGAGGGCCCGGACCAACAGGGCGGGGGGAGGAGGAGGGGGAGGGAGGAGGGGGAGGGAGAAGGGGGAGGAGGGGAGAAGGACAAGGAGGAGGAGGAGGAGGGAGATGGGAGAAGTAGGGGTGAAGGGGGGAGGAGGAGGGGGGAGGAGGAGGGGAGAACGACAAGGAGGAGGAGGAGGGAAGAGGAGGGAGATGGGAGAAGTAGGGGTGAAGAGGGAGGAGGGAGGCAGGAGGAGAAGGGAGGAGGAGGGGGAGGAGGGAAGAGGAGGAGGGAAGTGGGAAGAGGGAGGGAGGCAGAGCCACACAGTGAGGAGCTGGGGCTCCTGCTGGGAGGGAGAGCCTGGGAGTGAGGGAGTCGGGAGAAGGCGGGTCAGTGAGGTGATGGACTAGTTAGGGATGTGCTCACCACATGGATGTGTCCAGAGCACTCGACAGGTGGCTGGGGTGGGATGCGACGATCACACATCTGCATCCTCCTCAAAGTCAGACCAGCCTCCCCCTTGCATACCATCCCTCATGACTGCCTTTGCTAATACTTTCTTTTCACTTTTCATAGAAATGACTCACTTTTAACAAGTGGAATTTGAAACACAATATCATTTACATTAGCAACCAAAAAGTGGAATATTTGGGTATAAATCTAACAAAATATGTACAACATATATATGAAGAAAACTATAAAACTCTGACGAATGAAATCAAAGAAGAACTAAATAAATGGAGAGATGTTCCATGTTCATGAACAGGGAGACTCAACATGGTCAAGATGTCAGTTCTTCCCAGACTGATCTATAGATTCAGTGCAATCCCAGTGAAAACCCCAGAAAGTTACTTCGTGGATATTTACAAACTGACTCTAGAGTTTGTATGGAGAGGCAAAATAGCCAACACAATGTTGAAGGAGAAGAACAGAGTTGAAGGACTGATGCTATCTAACCTCAAGACTTACTATAAAGCTACCGCATTAAGACAGTGTGACCTTGGTGAAAGAACAGACGAGTAGGTCAGTGGAACAGAGCAGAGAGCCCAGACACAGGTCCACATAAATACAGTCAACTGACCTTCGACACAGGAGCAAAGGTGATACAATGGAGCAAAGATGGTCTGTTCAGCAAATGGTGCTGGAACAACTGGCCATCCACATGAAAAAAACTGAATCTAACACAGACCTTACACATTTCGCAAAGATTAACTCAAAAAGGATCATAGGCCTAAATATAAAATGAAAAACTCTAAAACTCCTAGAAGACAACTTAGGAGAAAACCTAGATGAACTTGGGTATGGCAATGACTTTTTAGATATGACACCAAAGTCATGATCCATGAAGGAAATAATAGATGTGCTGAACTTGATTAAATTTTAAACTTCTGTTCTGTGAAAGACACTGTCAAGTGATTAAAAAGACAAGCCACATCTGATACAGGACTGTTATCCAAAATATACAAAGAACTCTTAAAACTCAACAACAATAACAATTAAAAAATTGGCCAGAGACCTTAAAAGACATCTCATCAAAGAAGATATACAGATGGCAAACAAGCATATGAAGAGATGCTCCCCATCATGTGTCTTCAGAGATGTGCAGATTAAAACAATGAAATACCACTACACACCTGTTAGCATAGCCGAAGTCCAGAACACTGACAACACCAGTTTCTGGAGAGAATGTGGAGCAACGTAAACTCTCGTCCATTGCTGGTGGGAATTTTAGAAGACAGTTTGTTCATTTCTTAGAAAACTAAATATACTCTCACCATAAGATCCAGTAATCAAGCTCCTTAGTATTTACCCAAAGGAATTGAAAACTTATGTCCACACAAAAACCTGCACAAGGTGTTAATAGCAGCTGTATTAGTAATTGCCAAGACTTGGAAGTGATCAAGATGTCCTTCAGTAAGTGAATGGATAAGTGGACTGTGGTACATCTAGAAATATTTTTCAGAGCTAAAGAGAAATGAGCTGGAGGGTGATATCAGCATTGTGGTGGCCTAAGATGTCCCCCATTTTTGTCCCCCTCCAACACTAAAAATTAACAGAGATAAACAAAAATCACAAATCTTTAGTTAGACTAAGAAAAAAGAGAGAAGAGTCAAATAAATAAAATCAGAAATGAAAGAGGAGACATTACCACAGATATACAAAAGATCATAAGAGACTACTCTGAATAATTATAAGCCAATGAATTGGATACCCTAGAAGAAATGGATAAATTCCTAGAAACATACAAACTACAAAGAGTGAATCAGGAATAAACAGAAAATCTGAACAGACTAGTAATGAGTAAAGAGTTTGAATCCGTAATCACAAACCTCCCAACACAGGAAAGCCCTGGCCCTGAGGCTTCACTGATGAATTTCACCAAACATCTAAAGAAGAAATAACGCAAGTCTTTCTCAAACTCGTCCAAAAGGTTGAAGAGGAGGCAACACTTCCAAACTCATTTGACAAGGTCAGCAGTACTCTGATACCAAAGCCAGATCATCTCTGGGATGCAAGGATGGTTCAGCATCGCAAATCAATCAATGTGACACCACATCAATAGAATGAAAGACAAAAATGAGATGATCTTCTCAACAGATGCAGAAAATGCACTTGGTAAGATACAGCATCCTTTCGTGATAAAAACTCTCAACAAATTAGACATAGAACAGACCTCAACATCATAAAGGCAATAAACGACAAGCCCACAGCTAACATCATACTCAGTGGTAAAAGGTTGAAAGCTTTTCCTCTAAGATCAGGAACAAGACAAGGGTGCCCGCTCTCACCACTCTTATTCAACGCAGTCCTGGAGGTTCTATCCAGAGCAATCAGTCAAGAAAAGGAAATAAAAGGCATTCAAATTGGAAAAAGGATGGACCACAGACCCCGTTGACCAGGTCAGGTTTTCTCCCCTGTAATTATCCCATCAGTGGGGAGCCTGGGGGTCAGGTTCCTTCTGAGGTGAGATTCCCAGAACCCTCGGTGCCTGACTGAACCCCAGGCAGGCGATGACCTTGACCCCTCAGGTGCACTTGAGCTGGGCGTCCCAGGAGCTGACTCTCCCAGGGGTGACAGCCACCCCACCTGCTGCTGCCCTGGGAGCCTCTGCCTGGGAGCGGGGCTGGGGCTGTACCTGTAGTTTAAGCTAATTTTAAATAAGGAGAGAGGGCCTGAGTCTTAGAGCCCTTGGTGGGCTGACGTATTTACTTAGCTTTTAATAGCAGGGCTCCTTGGGGGGCATGTCCATATACTTATCGAAGGAAAAAATATATCATTATTTTGAAATACTTAATCTTTTTAGAGCAGTTTTAGGTCCACAGCAAAACTGAGGGGAAGGTACAGAGATTTCCCATATACCCTCTCCCCTACACATCTGGAGGGCTCGATACAGGAGCAGGGGTGGCTCCTTATATTGCTGATGTGGGGGGACAAATCCTCTCCCCTCTCCCCACTGAGTTCTTGGTGAGACACCTGCCGTGAAGACAGATTAACAAGAGAGAAACACACAGATGTTTATTAACATGTCTCCCTCAAGTACACACGGGAGACACCAGGAAGATGAGAATCTCAGACTAAATACCATCCTCTAGGAGAGGGGAGGGGGCGTGGGCTCAGGCAGAGGAATGATCTTGAGGACAGATGGCCGGGCCCTGGGAGGAACAGGTGGGAGGGGTGTTTGCGACGAGTCTTGACTGGCTGTGGGGTCCACTTCCAGTCTCCTCCCCTGGGACAGGCACGGACCTTCCTGGCTGAGGAAACTTCCAGGGGGACGGCTGACAATGAGCTCCCTCAGGAGGGTCTGTCTGCAGGCAGAAGAGGGAGCTCAGAGAAAGCCTCTCCCGCGTTTACTGCATGTCAAGTGCCTTCAGCTCCAGGTGATGAACGTGCCCAGGCGACCTATTTGGGGGTCTGTGCTGCTGTCCTCACTGATGGATGAGACTTGGTCTGAAATGGGCTCCCTGGTAGGAGAAGGGTCCTGGACAGACCTGGAGATCTGCCTTTGCGACTATCTCCACGACCGGGGGCCTGGAAGGAGAACGCAGGTGGAACGTTCAGGGGAGCCGGTGTGGCTGTATTTGGCATTTCGCTGTGGTGAGCGGGACACTTGCCCGAGGATGGTCATGGGGAACAGATCACACCTGCCAGCAGGCTGCGGGCGGGTGCCCGGTCCTGTGGGAGCGCTGGGCATGGGCTCCGGAACCTTCCCACAGCTCTGGTGGGATGGGGGTCCTGCAGGATCTTGCCCTGGTCCTGAGGGCGGGGACCACGGGGCACAGGCAGTGGGGATCCGACTTTCCCACTCTGGGCGCCCCGGGCGGGTGCTCGCCTCCCCTCTCCCTCCTCTGGCGTCTGGACACTGGTTTCTGTGCCAGGTTCCTGGGTGACCTTCTCTTCCCCTCGGGGTTACAGGAACTCCTCTCAAGCGTGTGCGACAGTCTCCTTGCTGGCACCTCTGGGTTAATAATCCCAAACTCGGCTCCCTGTCAGGCCTGGTCATTTATAACAGAGGGGACGCACGGGCTCCTTCACCAGCGGACCCTGTTGTGCTGTGACTCTGAAGCCTTCTGCAGTCAGGGACCGTCCTTCCCACTGAGGGCAGTGCCTGTGACAGGCTGTTTAACGCTCCAGGCTAATAGGACAGTGTGAGGACAATCACTGTGCTTGTGGCTGCTCTGCCACCTATCAATTCCGCCGTGAGATGCTGGCACCACCAGACGCTCAGCACACAGGGGTGTGAACCGTGTGCACATGTGTGATGGAAGTTTTCAAAATTCTATGGAATTTGCTTGAGGTTGGATGACAACCAGGACATCCCTTTTGTCAAATTATGAAACTGAAACAACTTAGTGACAAGTTGGACGTCCTTTATTCAAGGGCAGACTCTCCATGTGTTGGGGAGTACAGAGCCTCATCACAGCAGAGCCACCTCGTGGGGGTTTTGGGGCCAAAGTGGGTTTTATAGTTTTATAGCTTTATAATTTTCTTTTCCAAGACCATTTCAAGGAGTTTGATGTGCTGATTCTTCTACAAGTTTGCTAAGCAAAGGGCAGCATTGGGCTCTGATGGTGGCTGATTAATTCTCGAGATTCTGGTTTGCAGTGGGGATGGCCTGGGGCCGACTCCCCCTGTCCCACCTCTCAGGACACTGGTGAGTGCTGCCCACGCTCTCCACTGGGCAGCTGCCCTCACCCTCTCACACATCTTATTTCTATTCACCAACCAAGTCAGTCCCAGCCCAACACCTCAAGCACATGCCTGGCCTCAGGGAGCAGCCTTCCGGTCTGTGCAAGCTGGAGGTCAGCTGCTTCTTACTTCCAGAAACATAGCCGTCTGTGTTCGAAACCTACTGCTGGTCTAAAATTACCATGAACTCAGTGGCTTAGACAACACAGACTCCTCATCTCACAGCTCTGCAGGCCAGAAGTCGGACATGGGGCTCCTTGGGCTAAATTCGGGGTGTCTGCAGGCTGCGTCTCTCTCTCTGGAGGCTCCAGAGGAGGGTCTGCTTCCTGGATCACGTGGGCTCTGGGCAGAATTCAGCTCCTGGCAGCTGTAGGACTGAGATCCCTGCTTCCTTCTGGCTGGGAGCTGAGGGCCTTCCCACCTTCTAGGGGCCACGTGTCTGCCATGGCTCACAGCTCCTTGCTCCATCTTCAGAGCCAGCAATGGTGGTCGAGACCCTCTCATGTTTCACATCTCTCCTCTTCCTTCTTCTGTTTCTCTCTCTGACCCAGCTGGGAAGGGTTATCCTATTTTAAGGAGCCATGTGATTAGATTGACTCACCTGGGTAATCCAGGATGCTCTCCCCATCTCAAGGTCCATAATTTAATCACATCTGCAAAGCCCCTTTTCCATGTAGGGTAACACAGTCACAGGTTCTGGGATTAGCGGGTGGAGATCTTTGGGGCCATTATTCTGCCAGCCACACTGTCATAGACTTGAATCCAGGTTCTCCCACTCCGTGTCCCTGACCGGATGTTGTGCTGTGATTTGCTGAACTGCTTGTCTGTCCACCTCGTCTGACTTGAGGGTCAAACCTTCTCAAGGTCAAGAATGGTCTCCAATTTCCAAAGGTCCATTCAGTGAACATGACTTGATGCCAAGTCCAATCTTCAGGACACCCCTGGGCAGGTGGTTACAGGACACAATGGACCAGGAGAAGGGGCACTAGCGAGAGGTGCCCCCGTGAGGGGTGTCCACTGCTCCACACAGTCATGGCTGCCATGGGGGATGGGGCCCAGGGCTGCCTGAGAGCTGACTGCTCAAGAACGTCCAAGAATTTCAGGCAAAACTTTTCCATTTTTAAAGAATTTTAAAGCCCATGAATCCAAATGCTTTTAAGCACTGACCAGGTTAAGCAGACAACTTAGGCCTTCCCAGCAGGCGGCCCTCCAGTTTACAATCTCTGCCCCGGGAAATTGCTTGTTTAGCAAACCAGCCCAGAACCCCGTCACTGGGGCCACATTTCGAAGGTCAGATGTGTTCTGGCCACTCATTTCAGTGGTAAGCGTGGAGTGGCTCTGGGTAAAGTCTGAATGTGATTCTGAATGTTTGCTTTATTTAATCTCTCCTAAATTTATCTCTGCAGTGTTGTCCTTAAACATGTGTGTCATCTCTTAAATGCATTCAGTGCCAACAACTGCTAAAGATGTACATGTTTCTGAGCATTTACTGAATCAAGCAGCCGTGTGCCCCCCGCCCAGTCTACTGACCTGAGCGCAGGTCTACCGTGTTGAGCAGCACACTCTCTGAGCCTCAGATCCCCTGTTTAGAGATGGTGAGCTCTCCACTCAGAGGTGAGAACACTCTGCAGAAACGCTCTAGCTACGTTCATTAGTTTTGGAAAACCACACAAGAAATGCCCCTGAGAGCCCAGGGGAGAGAGAAATGGACGACGAAGCTAGAAGGAAATTCCACATCTCTCAGATGAAGAGAAGACACTAAGGCACAAATAAATACATAAATAAGCGTTATGATCACTAAGATTGGAAATGATGTGAAGAGTAAACACATCAGGACCATTAAAGAGATGTGCCAGATGAAAATAAGAAAGAAGCCCCAACCTTGGCAGAAGAGGAAGTTCGAGGAAACGTGGGCTCCGGCTCTGAGCCCGGGAACGCAGGATCACGGGGCGGCAGCTGAACCTGTGCAGGAGGCGAGCTCAGCGCGGTCGTGAAGGCACCTTCGCCTGCTGTCCCGACTCCTGTCCTATGACAAGAACTGCTCTGACTAACGCACACACAGGCCTGCAGCTGTCACACACCACCCCGCGTCTCAGTGGCTTAAAACCACTGTGCGTTTCTCACCCGCGCCTCACGTCCCTCCTGGACTGACAGCGGTGCTCCGCTCAGCACGGGCTCCAGGACGCAGGCTGCTGCGGCCAGTCACCACGCCACTGGGAGGGGGTGCGGAGGAGCTCGACGAGGAAGTCAGAAGTGCCTCGGGCCGCCTCGAGTCAGCAACCCCATCGTCCCAGGCGGTGAGACCAACTCCAAGACCCGGGCTCGCCCTGCACTGTGAGGCCCAGAGGAGGGGGCCTCAGGGGCAGACAGGGTCTGGGAGGGCTCCCCAGGGGTCTCAGGGGTGGACCGCCTTGCAGGTGAAGGGGAGCTGGGGGAAGGCCCAGCCTCCGACGTTTCTGGAGGTGCGGAGGTCTCAGTGCCCCGCAGGGCTCAGCCTGTGCCTTGGGTTCCTGCTTCTCCGCTGCTGGTGTGGATTCTCCCCAGCAGCACCGAGGGGGGAACCGCAGGGTCGTGGGGTCGAGGGGGTGACAGGACGGACCTGTCACCACGGGAGTGCGCTCGCCTCCTCTGGACCCAGGACCGTGGGGTGGTTGTGAGCCCATCTCAGGCCTTCCTTCTGGAAGACGTCCTGCCAGTCTCTCATCTCCCAGTGTCGGCTAAGCTGCGGGCAGACGGGCCCAGACTTGCCCTGACATGCGGTGTTCACTGGTCCCTTCGGTCTGGAGTGTGGGTGACAGTACAGATCAGCACATGACAAATGGTGGCTACCTGTGACCAGTTTCCAGAATTCATCCACGTCGATGTATGCAAAAATACATCCTCAAATATTTGATGTCCTTATAATGGCAATTATCCCCATATATACTCATAACGGCAAAAATCTCCCAAGTTCCTGACAACCTGGACTTGATTAAATAGGAACTTGGGCGTCCTGGGCACCGTCTGCTCCCTGTGCGGCTAAGCAAGAGGACACCCTCGTGCATGCGTCAGCCTGGCTCAGTCAGCCTCCTGGGTGCACCTGGGGACCACGGCCCCTCCTCAGGCCCCTCAGGGGACTCCTTCAGCCAGTGGACCACTCACGCTAGAGGTGAATGACTGACATCACTCAAATACAGTTACACTCAATTGGTACATTGTGCTGTTAAGAAAAAAACCACAAGAACAACAAAGTGAGTGTAGTATGAACCCATTTTCATGAAGACAGAACTCGAGCCCACGTAGGTGTGAACACACACCTCTCACACACAGGGAGGGGCCACGAAACGTTCCCCACACTTCTCCCAGGGCCACAAAGATGGGTGATTCTTTTCCTTCCTTTGACTCATAAATAATTAACACATTTTCTACAATAATTATGTATTTTTATAATAAAAAAGGGTAACATATTAAAAAATGCTTCTAATCTTCCAAGCACAGTTGTGGGCACTCGAACACTTGGGGATGGATATACGAGATGATGGTGATAAATAATAGTAATAAATATCACAAAGGAGAAAACTGCAGACCCCAAAGAGCAATTTTAACCCTGAAGTTGATGAGAGTTGGAAATTAATTTAAATAAATTTGTATACCTGGAGTCTAATATTCACTGGCTAATTTTTTCCCCTGTAAAGTTGCTAAAGAAATTGCTGTTTAAAAATTAATAAATGTACACTTAAATAAATAGATGAGCTCCCTAAAACTTGATTCACTGTTAAAAAAAAAATGCCGTGTGACATTCCACTCACGAAGCAGAAGAAACCTTTGAGCCAGGAAGACGGCACAGGCAAGGCCGAGGGTCTGAGGAGTCACCACACGGCCAAGTGGCCCCAGGTGGCTCCGTGCAGGGCAGCGGGGTGACAAGGACTGAGGACTGCAGACCCCCGGAGAGAGGCTGCGGTGACAGCTCCTCCAGTCCAGCCCCCTGAGCCAGGACCTGCACCGCCCCTGTCAGCATTGACAGTGAGTGTCTGCGTGGGACGCAGAGGGAGGATGGGAGGGGGTAGAGGGGAGGGACCCTCTGATGTCGCTCAGCCTGCTCCGTGAAGGGGGCTCACGTCCTCAGGACAAGTGGTCAGTTGGGCTCCCGGGCTGCAGCTGCCAGTTTCTGATCAGTCTTTGGACGAGAGAAGGGATCTGAAAACCCAGCAGATGGCTGATAAAACCTACCTCACAGGCTAACAAAGCATGAATGGAAACTTTACTCGTCCTCTGGATCCTTCCTGAGCCTCTGATAGCACAAAGATGCCCTGATTTCCTGCTGTGGAATGAAGCTTGCAGGGCAGCCAGGTGAAGAGTAGCCCAGCGGCCCCCAGGCCCCTTGAGCATTAAGAGCCCTCACTTCCCACCTGGCCCATCCTCCTTCAGGCCTCTCTGCTGACGGCTTCTCTCCAGGGGCTCCTCTTGTGGGCAGGAGCGGAGGAGGAACTGCCCTGGGGGTAACCCCAGCAGGCAGGTGAGTTCTAAGCTCCTGCTACCCCAGCTGTGGTCGGGGGACCTGCAGCCTGGCATCCCCTGGGAGCCTGTTGGAAATGCAGAATCCCAGGTCCCAGCCAGGCCTAGGAATCAGCATCTGCCATGTAACCAGCCCCAGGAGACTCATGAGCACGGTGCACTCTGAGGCACTCAGGGCTCAGCCACAGCCAGCGGGCAGCTGTCTCTCCAGTCAGCACAGCACAGAGGGGGAGAAATGCCCCTGTTGTGACTGCATTGAATAGGGTGAGAGTCAGCTGTGAGCAACTGGAAACCACAATCCACAGGAACTTGGAGAAGACAGAGGTTTACTTCTCTCTCAAAAACAGAGCACAGAGAAGTGTAGTGCAGGGCTGGCTTGATGGTTCAGTCATAAGGGAAGGAGGCTCCTCTATCTTGTTTCTAGGACGTCCTCAATATCTGATCCTTCCTTATGTTCCAAAATGGCCACTTGAGCTCCAGCCCTCACATCTACATTCCAGCTGCACAGGGCAGGCAAGCCACCATCCTTACCCAACTCTACTCTCCTGACCTTCTCCAGTCACCTCCAAGCTTGGGGACCAGCTTCGCACAAAGCCATGGCAGCTTCGCCTGCATCCCGGGATGAGCCCTGGGGAAGTCAAAGTAATCCTCCCAGCAGGGCCAGGGATGAGCATTCTGGCTGCCCTGCGCTCCTCACCCGCCCCCCCATGGAAAGAGCCTGTCCAGCATCCATCTATAGGACCCACCAGGGAGAGGAGAGAGAAAGTCGGTACTCTTAGGAAAAAAAATCTCTCAAAACCCAGGAGATCTGTCAAACCAGGAATCGAACAGAGGGACAGATCTGTTTGCAATCTGACTGACAAGCTCAGCTTGTTCACCTGATAGAAGGTGAGCAGATGCCAAGATATGCGAACGTCAGAAAAAGAAGAGAGAGACTGGGCCAGAAGGAACATTGAAATAATATTGGCTGAGAACTTTCCGAGATTAATGACAAACACCAAACCACAGATTCAGGAAGCTCAGAGGGTAAAAACAAAAAAGAAAGATAACCAAGAAATATCACATTAAAGTTGCACAAACCAGAGACAAAAAGAAAAGGTTGAAATTAGCCAGAGAAAAAACCACCTCGCCTAAGAAGCAAGAGCAAGAATTACAGCAGACTTCTCATCCCAACCACACAGCGGAGTCAAACATTCAAATTGTTGAAAGAAAAATCTCATCAACCTAAAGTTTATATAATATCCTTTACAGGTGAAGGAGAATAAAGACACATCAGAGAAACAAAGCTGAGGGATGTCATGACCAACAGATCTGCCGCAAGAACCGTTAAAGAAATTCTTCAGAGAGGAAGAAAGCGACACGGGCATAACCCTGCATATACCTGAAGAATGGAAGAGGCTCAGAGAAGAAATAGTGAAGGTGGAATAAAATCTTTTCTTTTTTTGTTCTTAGTTGTTCTAAAAAAATGGCTGTTTAATTCCAGCAACAATGCATGAGATGACTCTACCATATGGACGAGTGCAATGAATGACAACGAGGCCGTAACGACGGAACTAGGATTCAAGGTCATGGGCGCCTGCAGAGCCCGTGCTATGCCCTATGTGAAGGTGCATTGCGATTAAACTCTATATTGCAAACTCTAGGGCAATCACTTAAAAAAAATCAGTTAACACAACACATATTGAAATCTGAAAGCCAATCAGTCTGAATTCTACCAACCATTTAAAGAAGAAATTACACCTGTTCTAAAGATCTAAATAAATGGATAGATACTCCATATTCATGAGTTGAAAGATTCAATATTGTTAAGAAATCAACTGTTCTAGATTGATCTATAGATTCATCGCAAATATCAATCAATATCCCAGCAAACTATTTGTAGATATTGACAGGTTGATTCTAAAATTTATATGGAAAGGCAAAATATCTAGAATAGTCTACACAACACTGAAGGAGAAGAGCAAAGTCTGGGGACTCCCACGTCCCAATTTCAAGACTTACTATAAAGCCATAGGAGTCAAGATAGTGTGGTGTTGGAAGAAAAAAACAGACATGTAGATCACTGGAACAGGACAGATCCCAGAATGAGAACCTGCAAATACAGTCAACTGAACTTTGACGAAGGAGCCACCACAATTCAACAGTGAAAGGATAGCCCCTCAATAAATGTGGCTGAGGCAATGGGGACATCCATAAGAACAGCCACAGGCAAAAAGAATGAGTCTTGACTTAAACCTGAAACATTATACAAAATTTAATTTTAAAAGGATCATATATTTAAATTTAAAGCTAAAACTATAACATCTTTAGAAGAAAATATATGGGGAAATCTTTTCAATGTAGAATTCATTGCAGATTTCTTAGACATGACACCAACAGTATGACTGACAACAGAAGAAATACACTGAATTTCCCGAAAGTGAGACATTTGCTCTGGAGTGACATCATCATCATGGCTGACTGAGGTTTCTACCGTCTTCCCTCCAAAGACACCAATGTAGACAATGAGCTCTGGATGAGAGGGCCTGTGCAGGAGTCCAGCAGAGAAGCTCCAACACACCGTGGGAGCAAAACAACCTGAAGTTGGGTGCACTGAGAAGGGTGAGAGGCCAGTCTCACCTTCCCCAGAGAGGCACAGCTCAGGGCCAGGAGAGACCTTCCCGGCCTGAGGTTCCTCCCATGGGGCAAAGTGAGAGCATGTGAGGCTCGCCTGGCTTCCCCAGTGGGGTGGATGCTGCCAGAGACTGAGATCTTTCTCGTCCCATCCAGGATACTGAGGGTGCTGCATGACCAGTGCGGGAGCAGCTGGGAGAATAGCAGCCAGGGCTCTCTGAGGACAACACAAGGTCACAGATCCTACTAACTGGGGTGCAGACTCCATCAGGAAGCTGGACCATGATCTTGCAAACTGGCCCACAGGAGCCCCCAAGACTCTGTGCATCTCACCCACACACACACAGCCTCCCCTCCCCGTGGCCAGTCCCCTGTGTGCGCTCCTGAGGGCAGTGGGAGCGAGCCTTGAAAGATGACCAGTGAGCATATGCACAAAGCTGGCCGACTTCAGGCGTAGGAGAAACCACATACATCCGAGCGATAGGCACCACCTTGGGAAAGCTGGGGGAGGCTGTCTGTACTCGGTCCACTGCTTTGCAGGATCCAGGGAAGGTGGATGAGCTTAAGGATTCTGCCACAACACGGAAGAGGAAGTGTGGAGCAGGTGCACCCATAGAAAGGCCTGAGGAAGCCTCGGAATCCTGAGCAGGCCTGAGAGAAGGCATTCACACACAAAGATAAAGGAGTCAAGGAAATAATCAGAAATGAAAGAGGAGACACTACCACTGACACCACGGAAAGACTAGAATCTTAAGAGAGTATGTCATATAATTACATGACAACAAATTGGAAAACCTGGAGGAAATGCATACATTCCTAGAAACATACAACCTGCCAAGACTGAATCATGAAGGGACAGAAAATCTGAAGAGACCAACAGAGAGTAATGGGACCAAATCAGGATCACATGGCTCACTGGTGAGTTTTATCAAACATAAAAAAAAACTGACACCAATCCTTCAAACTCTTCTAACACACTGAAAAGGAGGGAACCCTCCCAAACTCACCTTACAAACTAGCATTACCCCGACACCAGAGCCAGACAAGGACACCACAGGAAAAGAAAACTACAGGCCAATACGCCTGATGAACACAGATGCAAAAATCCTCAACAAAATACTAGCAAACCGCCTCCAACAACACATTAAAAGGATCATACACCACGATGAAGTGGGATTCATTCCTGGGATGCACGGATGGTTCAACATCTGCAAATCAGTCAATGTGATGCACCACGTTAACAGAATGAAAGACAAAACCATATGATCGCCTCAGTAGATGCAGAAAAAACATTTCACAAAATTCAATATCCTCTCGTGATTTAAAAAAAAACCTCTCAATATAATAAAGGTCATATATGACAAGCCCACAGCTAACATCATACTCAATGGAGGAAAACTGAAAGCTTTTCCTCCAAGATCAAGAACAAGACAAGGATGCCCACTCTCACCACTCCTACTCAACATGGTACTGGAAGTCCTAGCAAGAACAATCAGGCAAGAAAAGGCATTCAAATCAGAAAGGAAGAAGTGAAATTATCTCTATTTGCAGATGCCATGATCTTGTATGGAGAAAACCCTAAAGATTCCACCAAAAAACTGTTAGAACTAATAAAGGAATTCAGCAAAGTTGCAGGATACAAAATCTGCATTGGTGAATGAATGGATGAAGAAAAGGTGGTAAATACACACAGCAGATACATGTACACTCTACAATGGGATATTATTTAGCCGTGAGAAAGAAGGAAAGCCCGCCATTTCAGACAATATGGATGAACCTCGAGGGAATTATGCTACGTGAAATAAGTCAGGCAGAGAAAGACAAATACTGTATGATCTCACTTGTATGAAGAATCTAAAAAGGCCAAACTCAGGAACAGACAGCAGAGTGGCGGTCGCCAGAGGCGGGGCTGGGGTGGGGGGGGTGAAAAGGGTGAAGGGGGTGAAAAGGTACCAACTCCCAGTTATAAAATAAGTAAGTATCACAAGAAAATAAATTCTGTAACTATACGTGGCGATGGATGTTAACCAGACATTTGGGTGACCACTTGGCAATATATACAAATATCGGATCACTATGTTGTACACCTAAAACTACTATAATGCTGTGAGTCAATTATACCTTAATAAAAATAAATAAATAAAATTTTAAAAAAAGAAAGTAGAGAACTGGCCAACGACATGAACTGAACACCAGCTCTATCTCCCCTCAGCCCAGCGCTCACACCCAAACTCCCTGAACATGGTGAGAAATATTTAAGAGGCCTAATCAAGCCCAGAAAAAGAATGACCTCCACGTGTGGACCCCAAGTTCTGAGGACTCTCTGCAGGAAAGAAGGCACTAGAAGACTCCCTGACAGGTGGGGCTGCAGCTGGGGCTCTGACAGGAGGCAGCGGGGACCAGGCAGGCATCTGGGGATCCACCGTGGAGTGGCCTGTCAGTGGCCCCCAGGTCCTGGCCCCACAACCAGGCTCAGGCCTCGTAGATGACGGAAGAGGGACAGCCCTGCACCCCACCTCCTCTGACATCGCAGGAGTGAGCAGGATCCAGGGCCCAGGGGCTGACCGAGCTCTCTAAGTCACACCGGACACCTGGGAGTGACCGAGGCTTTTCCACAGAGCAACCGCAGCAGTGATGACGCGCAGGCTGTGCTAGCGGTCTGTGGGAAGGGGGTCCCGGCCCGTCACTGCGGGCTCGGGAGGACAGCCTCCTGACTCACCGAAGTCCGTTCCTCATCAACCGAGGGGAACGTGCGTGAGACGAACTCAAAGCGCAGGAAGTGAGAAAACGCCGTAAATAAATGCTTCCCCTATCTATTCAGAATTTTCAGCCCCCTTCTGAGAGAAAGAAGAGAAAAAGTAAAGATGCGTATGAAAAACCGCTCAATCTCAGTACCGATCAAAGAAGTGCAAATTATGACAGTTTCACATATATTAAATAGGTAATAAAAATACTAATAACACTCTTTGCTGGTAAAATTTTTGAAAAGCAAGACTATCAGTGAGTTCTCACTGGCAGTGGGAATGGACCCAGTAGCCATTTTGGCAGCAATTTGGCAAAATGTTTCAACAGTCATGGAATTATTTACACTTTCTAGATGCAGAAACCCAGTTTTCAAATTTTAACTGGGAAAATAATCAATGCAAGCAAAAAAGCCAAAAGCAGGAAGACAAAAAAGACATCAATACCTATTGATTGATCATCCCATATTGGATAGAGCCCAGATTAGATAGATAGATAGACAGACAGACAGATAGACAGATAGGTGATTGATAGAGATGAAAATAAGAATAAGAAGTTTTCACATATTGAGGTATATGGGGAAGCGATTCTGGTTTAAATCTGATTCGGCCTGGAACTTGTTTTTCCCGCAGCAGCCTGACTTACGGCCCCCAGACCGTGCATCGTACATGTGCTTCAAACGTTCTCCCAGAGCGCGGAGTGCACGCTTTAAAGATAAGGATGAATAGCTTCCTTTCTCTGACGCGGATACCAGTGCCTCTTTGAAGATTAGCTTTTCTTCCCAGAGAACCAAGGTCAAGCTGACCTGCTGTGCATGTGCTAAACTGCTGCAAAGCCTCTCCCTCGACTTTGGGAAACAGGTGCATTCCCGTCACGCTTGCTCTATGTTCTCTGCTCTGAAATGGTGTATAACCGTACTGTTGACCACACTTCTCCAGACCGCTTTCTTCCCTGGGGGAGGGCGTGCTTCCAGGCTAGTCCTCAAATTAGCTCATTAAATATCTTTCTTATCTGTAGATTGTTGTTATTTGTGTTGACAATAGTATAGATATAAAATATTAAAATATGTATACAGTATGTATATCAATAAAATATATATTTTATATGCTGTATATAACACAGAAGCATAGAAATCATCTAATTGCAAAATTGTGGAAGGTTTCAGTAAAATACACGTAACTGCATGTTTTACGTATACACATTATAGTTACAATTATGAGCAATAGATGCAACACGGAAATGGCTTAGGCGCGTGCACTAGGTTTCCCAGCAGACGGCTGCACAGCAGGGATGGGGTAGGAGCACGTCAGTCACGGCCGCCCGTGTACAGGATGCAGGAGCAAATGAACGAATACAGCTGGGGCAGGGCGTGTGAGTGAACCTCCTGTCACCTCCTGGGAACAAGCTTCAGTGTAGACAGATGTAGACAAATCCTCTTCCTGTCCCTTCTCCACATGCCTGCGGGCCCAGGCCCCCACCCCCAGCCCCAAGAGGGAGGCTCCTGCCAGGGTGGGGCTCGTCCACCAGGTGTCCCCAGGCGAGACCGTGCTGGGAGCAGAGCAGGCACCAGTAAATGTGTGTGGAGGAATCCAGGCTGGGATTCCTTCAGGAATTCTTTAGGTTTGATCAGGAGACTCGTGGTCCTGCTTGCCTCCCACTAGCAGAAGACTTTAAAGACTACACTTTATTTTAAGGACATTAAGATTTTATTTCATAAAAATCACAACAATTTTCACTACTTAGTGGCATTCATCATCTCTCCTGGGCCAGAAACTCCTTTAAACACACAATCCTTTCCAATTTCTCATCTTTGGGCAATTTTGTGTCAATAATCAAGTACTGCAGAAGCCAAAATACACAGCCCATAAATAAAGTGCGCGACGGGCATTCACAAGAAATACAGAGTTCGTCCCTCACTTCCTGTGATGTATCAGCTATTACCGTGAGTATGCTGAGAGTTAAAGAGGAAGAATTCCGTCTAAACTAAAGATAGTTCCTTCCTCGATTTGCTTCACCAGAAACTAAATAAGAAAAACATCCAAGTGTAACTGTTAGGGATACAGTGTTCTCACTTCTACCAGCTCGTGGGCAGGACAAGGGTCTGGGCTGTGTGACGAGTGGTCTGATTTCTGGGATCACAAGGACAAGCCTGGGCAGGCTGGGCACACACGCACTGTCCACTACGCAGGGTCTGGGCAGTGGTCTCCGCTCACATCAGCCAGTTTACCCCACAGCACGTCCGGGGGCCGCACGGCAGGCAAACGGCCTCGTCACCCGTGCTGAGTCGCCCGGTGCACTTGGGACCTCGCCTCGGTGGAGGAACAAGGTGATCCCCTGGGCATGCTGCTCGGTCGGACCCCTCCCCACAGTGGGGGTCGCCTGTGGTGACCATTACACTCATTGCCATCGGGGGTGGGTTGCATTAAGCAGGTACCCGATGAAGAAGCAAAAGGCCCACAGAGCTAGGCAAACAACTCTCTGAAACAGCAGGTGCGTGGAGGGGGCGGGGGTGCTTAATGCTACGTGGTCACAGTGTTAAAGGAGGATTTTCCAGTATCAAAAACAGGTTTGAGTTGACCCACACATCTCACATCACACCATCACAGTACGATCTCTCTCGGCCTGTTTCCCAAATTTCCACGGCGTTCAGCTCACATCCACGATCACAAACCTTGTGTTCCACAGGATCCTGCCAGACGTGGAGCCGAAACAGTGAATCCATTTCCTAAGGGCTGAGTCCGAGTCCATAAATTAGCTCAGAAGACACAGCCATTGCCAGGCTTCCCCGTCAGGCAGGACGTGAGTCCCATCCCTCCCTCAGGGCTGTTGGCCACACGGGACGCAGGCAGCCTCCGTTCAGTGTGGTCAGAGGCCGGGCCCTCTGCGGCGACATGAGCTGCCGTGCTGGCGCCCATCCCTGTGATCCGCTTGTCAGAAACCCAGCAGAGGCTGCAGGTGACGAGGAAAGGACTCTGGGGGAAGTCAGGCCTCGGGCACTGAGACGTCTGGGCAGGGAAACCCAGCTGCGGGCGGCAGTCAGCTCCGGGGCTGCTGGGAACACAGGAGGAGGCTCAGGTGCCAGAAAAGGGGGTGTCTGAAGGCCAACTGAGTCTGAGGAGTCAAGACTTGAGGACCGGCCACGAGGCCCCCCCAGGCAGTGGCACCGTCAGGTGGCCTCCAGGCCCAGCTGCTGCATGTGGCCCCACCACCTCTCCTCCTGGGCGAGGCATCCGCCACCACAGGGCCAGAGCAGCCAGTGTCTGCAGCCCAGCATCACGGAGGCACCACAGAGACCACAGAACCAGACCGCGGGGTTGGCCACGTGGCCTCACCCTGTGCAGAGACCCGCACAGCAGCTGGCGCCTGGTTGCCGGGGACTTGTTGTTCGGTGAAGTCAGCAGGTTGAAAACATGCCCCAGCTCTTCCCCACGCGCCCCCATCTGCCTCTGCTGACCCTGCAGGGTGCAGAGGACCGTGACCTCCCCTGCAGGGCCCGCCTCTTTGGTCCTGAGGCCCCAGTGTGGTGCAGAGGCTGAGCTGCAGCCCCGGGGCCCGTGAGCTCAGGTGTCGTGAGTCTGAGGCTCTGCAAGTGCAGGATGAAGGGAGGCTCAAGTGCACATCACAGGGGCCACTGAGCATTCAGGGTGCCTGGAGGGCAGGCACTCAGCCCACAGGAGGACTCAAGCCAGGAGGTCTGCCCATCGCTGTGTGTCAGGCTGCAGGCTGAGCAGTGGGCACTGTCACACAGGGAGGGTCACAGGCGAGGACGCTGGCGGGGGGTCGGGACACCCATGTCCAGACAGCCATGAGGAGAGGGTCCCACTGGGGAAGGCAGATTGCTCCTTGTGTTTTGTTTGTGGGGTGGGGGTGTTCCGAGGGCAGGCGGGTCAGCGGCTCTCTGCTCACACGGCGGACAGGTCCACACGGTGGGTGGACTGGCTGCTCTTGTCCCAGGGGCTGAGCTTGGTGGAGGCCGTGCCTGGCCGGGTCCCGTTCATCTGCAACCACAGAGCAGTGAGGACCCCGCCCCGAGATCAGAGTCCCAAACCCTACATGGGTGCGGAAAGCATGGGGCCAGAAAGCTGTGTGGGGACACTCCCCTGAGAAACGAGGATCCTGGACCCGAGCAGGCACTGCCCTCCCCTGCTCTGCGCTGAGCCCCCTCCACCGTCTCTTCCAGGCTCTGGGCACTCACTCATTCATCCATCTATCCTTCTATTCATCCATCCACTCACTCGTTCACCTGTCACTCTGCACATTCCCACATTCCCTCCACGCCTGTCACTGAGCACACTGTGCACTGGGTACTGGTCACGCAGGCTCATGCAGTGAACAAAGCCAACAGCTCCTTGGCCCCAGGGCCCTCTTGTCCCTGTGATGGAAACAGTGTTTCCATCCCAGGGGGACGGCAGACAGTGGTCACTGCAGAGAGTGGCAGGAGCATGACTCTGAAGTGGCAGGGTCCAGGGGGACACGGAGAACTGCTGTCCAGGAAGGACTTCCTGAGGATGCAACATCTGCGTGAGGACCTAAATGATGGGAGGAGGCAGCGGTGCGGGGAGAGCACAGGCACCGTCTGCGCCAGGCTGCTGGGGGCCTGCTTGGGGGTCTGAGGGACAGACTGATGACCACGCCCCACAGGAGGAAGGTGAATCAAGTCGGGCACTAAGATGACAGGCCTGTTTAGACCCCAAGCACGGAGCGTGGAGACCCGATTTCTCAGGTGCCCATAGAAGGAGACCCGGCATGGAGGACAAGTTGGAGGCAGGGCTGGGCCTGGTGACTGTGCCTCCATGGGACCCATCAGCAGGTCCAGCGTCTGCCTCGCTGTCAACTGATCTGTATGTCCTTCCGTCTCCCTAAGTCAACAAAGAAGTGTTGCCCCTGGAAACGGGGCAGGAGAGAGGGCTGTGGATTTTATCAGGACAGAGGACCCTGCTGGGCAGACAGCCTGTAGCCTCCATCAGGCATGAAAGGGCTGGACAGGAAGCCAGCATGCAGCCTCGCCTTCCCCACCCAAGCTGGGCAGCTGCCTGCACGACACTGAGCTGCAGGGGCTGCAGCTTGGGGAGGAAGGGGGGGCCAAGGCTCGGGGTTCAGAGACCGGGCCCCAGCACCGCGGGCACCACGTCCTTGCTGAGGCAGAGGCTGCGGGCCGCTCAGCAAGGCCGGAAGGCAACTCCACGGCCAGGGGCTGACGAGGGCTGGCTCTCCAGGTAACAACTGACAACAGAGACCCCGAGCGCTCGAGCGCTCGGGCCAAGGATGCAAGGCATTCAGAACAGGATCAGCCGGCGCAGACAGGGGAACCTAGACAGCACACCACACTCACGATGTCAGAGCTGAAGGGCTTCACGTTGGCGCTGCGGGAGGAGCTGCTCGTGAGGGACCAGACCTTGGTTTTGTGCTTGAAGGCAGCTCTCACCTTCGGAGGCAGAACAGAGGGCTCATTAGAAGCAATTTCAGAGGTTGAAATGTTAACAATCAGAGGTCATTCTAAAAGGTGTCTAGGAATCTGTGCTGATAGAAGGCCCCAGAACACTGGGCGCAGGGCAAGGACAAGATTTGGACACATCAGATTCAAACAGGGTCATGATTCATTTGGCAGACAGACTGCGTCCCCGCCACCGTCCCGGCCCCGGCTGGGGAGAGAGAGGGATCTGGAGGATGGGCTTTGTTGGCTTCCCCACAGTTCTGGATGGGAGACGGGACACAGTCGGCAGTGAAGGGTGCAGAGGGAGAGTGTGTGACAGCGGCGGGGCCAATATGGAGGAGCAAACCAACTAACGCACAGGTGGGGCAGGCCACGCGCGGGCTGAGGCCCATCCCCTCTCCACCGTGGACATCAGGCTCGGGCCCTGCCTGGGCTGCTCCGGGGTCTTTGCCATCATGTGACCCCTCCTCCCCTGGCCACCCCACCTCCTTCCTCCCTGCCTACCTCTCCTTGTGCAAAGGGACGGCTCTAATCAAAAGCTCCTGCCTGTTCCCATCTCTACTGTGGAGGCATTTCCCCTCAACCGCAGCCTGGCAGGGCTCAAACGTCAACCCCCAACTCCAGGGAGCACTTCCTCCCACAGGACGGCAGGTGCTGAGGGGCAGGGCTGTGTCCAGAGCAGCCTCCACCCTCCCCATGGTCAAGCACATGGCAGGTACATCGCCCCAGGCTGCACGGAGGGGAACAAGCCGGCCCCAGCTGCCCCGGTGCCCCGGAGGGCCAAGTTACAATAGTCCCCTCTGCAACCCCTGCAGCAGGAGATCTTTCTTATAGTGCAAGATGGATTCCCTAAGCCCTCTGGGGGGACCGCTGGGAGCACACCCACATCTTACTCTCCCTAACATGCCAGACACCAGAAAGGTCCTGCTCTCCATCTCTCCTTGTCCTCTGCGCAGACAGCAGTGCCCACAAGACATCAGAGAGGGAAGATGCTTGGAGGTTGCCTAGCAACCAGGAAGAGTGAGAAAGGGCTGCAGGGGAGCATCCCCCCCGGGCGCAGCTTGTCCCCAGTACCAAGGCTTATCTGGGGCCACGCTCCTGACACCAGCCTGACAGGGCAGCACCGCTCCTGTTTCTGCCCTTTCAGAAATGGAAAACCAGCTTCGTGTGGTCAGGAAGGAGAGCAGCCGTACCTCAGAATTCAGGAGACAATGGAAGAGGAAGATGAAAAATCCCTGGGAAGGAAGGGGAGGAAAACACAGAATTAGAGCCACTTGCATTTCGTGACACAAACTTTCTAAGGGTCCTCTCCAACGCCACACATGGGCTCTGAGAGTGGACGGTGTGGTGCACTGCCAGGGAGCTTGCGAGTGAGCTGAGGATGAGGACGGAGAGGTGTCCGGCAACCCCCCCTCTAGTCCGACTACATGCAGGCAGCCACTGCTGCCAGGGTGCGGAGGTGGCGGGGCTGCGGGAAAACATACAAAGACAAGTGGGCTCCCAGCCGGCTAACCCAGGAGAGGAGCAAAGTGCTGGGGATGGACAGAGGGGAGGACACTAGCCTGTCACCTAATTTGAGCTGTGGTGTCCTCATCTGCAGACTGAGAATGAGGACAACAATAAGAGACACGAGAATGAGGATGTCGCCAAACATGCGCCAGGCACTAGGCAAACTTCGCATGAGTTATCTCATTTAGTGCTAAAAGTAGCCCCGTGAAGTGGGGCCTGTGACTGCTCCCACGTTATGGACGAGGAAACTGGGACACAGAACAAACGAGGAGCCCCAGGGTCTGCAGCGTGTGAGGGCTGCAGCCAGGACAACTACCACACCTCACGATAAACCACCAGAGGGAAACTGTGCAGAAGCTTTTGACAAACCAGAAGCCTGGCCCACCCCGTAAGACCCGGTCCCCTGTCACGAAGACCCACAGGCAGCAAGGACAGCACGGCAGGGCTGGGGTGGGCTGTGGTGACATTTGCCAGGATTCAGCCTTAGGCTTGGCTATGTGGGCTGTCTACAGTGATGGGTACCCACCTCTGCCCTCCCTTTGGGGGGCTTGTGGGTCTGGGGACCCAGACTCTGGGCACCTCACATCTCCGGTTTCCAGGCTGGCAACCCTTCTGGGCCCCTCCCCACAGAGGGCATACACCAGCTCAGAACCTCAGGCACCCCCATCACCACCTCTCCACACCCGGCACCCTCAGGAGCTGCCCACATACTGACCACCTTCCCTCTCAGGCCTGGACGTGCCTCCTGCAGACACAGGCCAGGAGGACGAGGCAGCCCTGCTGTGAACGGGGTCACCATCCTGAGGCCCTGTCTGCCCAGAGACCTGGTGTGGCTGGATCCATGGATCCATGCCTCTGTCCTCGGGCCTTGGCGACACCCCCATGCTATGGGCTCACCAGGTGTGTGCTGGTAACAGAGAGGGGGGTCTCCCTCCAGCCCTTGTGTGTCAATCTGCTCCTTGCACATCCACTCACAAGCTCACAGCCCACCTCACAACTCGCCCACGTGCCAGCGCCATGGCTCTCACCTGGAAGGAGTTGAGAATGGCAAACATGTACTGGAAGGCCACGGCCTGCTGGTTGACAGCAAGCACGCCAAAGACCCACGAGGTCCCCAGGATGGGCAGCAGCACGGCCACAGCTTTTGCTGTCAACCTGAAAGAGACATGCGGATGGCCACTCTGGGTGGAGGGAGGACAAGGGTGGGTCCAGAGACCCGGGCTCTGGATGCGAGGCTTCTGATGGGAGCAGACATAGGCCCTGCTGGGAGCGAGTCAGGGCTCCCCACTGCAGGTGACCTCGGGTGAGAAGTTAACACCTGGGATGTATGAGACAGGGTCGCCACCGGGCTGGCTCTGGGACAAGTCAATGGTGCTGCTTCTGCTCTGCTGTGGCCGGCACAGGGCACCCAGGAGCCAGCAAGCCCTCTGCACACACTCAGGCTCACCACCCCACCCAGCCGGTAGTGATGCTGGATGGACACGCCAATCCCAAGTGCCCAGAGAGGAGAGCAGAGCTGAGGAGCCCAGTGGGGTGGGAGAGTCACCCAGCACAGGGACAGCTGCACTAGCCTCGTGGGCTCACCCTGAACCCCAAGCTGCTGAGCCCCCAAAGAACGATTAGACTGAAACCAAGAGATGAGGAGAAAAAGGAGCCACAGAAGTTTTCCGAGGACGCTGTAATGCTGTCCTCCTCCCTGGCTCCCAGAGCTCCTGGGTCGGCAGCACCAGCCCAGGCAGGCGAGGGTTACACAAATGACACCAAGAGGAGAGCGAGGAGTGTCCTGGGGGTCAGGCTCGGCCACTTAAAGAGCAGGAGCTGCAGGGTAGGGGTTGCTGGGTTCTGTGACGGAGTCAGGGTGTCTGTCCAGAGAGATGCGGCCTGAACTCCCCCAGGAAGGTCACTCCCTGCTGTCACGTGCAGCACCCGGGAGGGCACCGTGGGCAGTGCCACCAGCTGTGGTTCTGCAGAGACTCGGAAATGCGCTCCCAATGCATGGTCCCTACCTCCCCCCTGTCAGCCTTTCCCTCAGAAGATGAGAGACAAGGTGGTGGAGGAAGGCTGCTTCCTGGGGGCTGAGGAATGAGGAGAGCACAGGGGTGGGGTGAGCACCCGGATGTTTGGGGACCAGAGAGCAGTGGTCTCGCTGGTGCCAGGCTGCAGGGGAGTAGAGAAGGGCTGGAGACAGACTGGCGGCCCTGAGCCCAGGGGGGCCTTGGGGAGCTGAGGGTGGAGGGAGGGATGACGGAGACGGGCCAGCCTCACAGGACAGCACTGCCTGTTCCCACTGATGGAAGAGGAAAGGAAGTGATCCCTGACCCTGAGCATCTCTTCTCCCCCAGGGCACAGCCCTCCACGGTTTCCAGAGCCCCAAAGAGCCCAGGAGGGCCGGAACCTCTTGTCAGTTTAATTTACAGTGTTTGGAATTCATTACAGAATAACTGTCTTATCGATCAGCTGCTGGCATATTTACTGTTTTCCCTTTCAGATCAGAAATGATATAGTGTAACTAAAGTAACTTACAGAATCCCCACTCCCCAGAGTCCATGGCCTGTTTTACATAACCGAGCGAAATTCCCTGTGAGGAGCTGGCTCCCACTCACTTCCTGGCCCTGTGGTTTGGGGGTGCTGACTGCACCCCACAGGCAGAGTGGACCGTGTGACTCAGGTCCAGGTTAACTGGTGACTTCCATTCCTCTGTGACTGGTTCAGGGTGGCCCAGCCTGTGTCTCAGCCCTGGACTCAGGACCTCTGTCTGAACACGTTGGGTAGAGGTTCGTCCCCGTGTCACCAGGAGACAGCATCAGCTTGAAGCCGACACAGAGGATGCGGAGCTGAGAGATGCAAAGAGGAATTGGGTCCTGGTGATTTTATTGTCAAATAGGGTCTGAACTTTTCAGGGACCCGTGTCAGTAAGTCCCCCTTTGCTTTAGCCAGTTTGTGTTGGGTTTCCTGTCCCTTGCGCTCAGCAGAGCCCTAACTGATATGGGGTCAGGAAACCCCAGAGGACAGCCGCTGTGTGGGAGGAGTCCCTGCCCAGAAACACCTGCTCCTCCTGTGGATGGACCAGCCCCAGAGCCACCGGGATGTTCTCCAATGACAGCCCTGTGGGCCAGTCCTGCTCTCAGCCCCACATCACAGATGAGGAAAACAAGGAATTGAGGGGTTAAATAACCTGCAAGGCCCTAGCAGATGGCAGGGGCCGAGGCAGGACTGACCCCGGCAGGGCAGTCGGGCTCTAGAATCTTCCTCTTCACTCTGCTTCATGTTGCCTCCCACCCTGGGGGTCAGCAGTCCCCAGATGACATCTATTAAACCCCCTCTTACACAATCAAGGGCGTTGAGGCTGAGAAAGGACAGGTCCTGGTCATAGGGAGTGAATACAGAGCCAAGTGAGGATGCGAGCCCAGGGCTCCCCCTGGGAGATGGTTGGGACACCAAAAGAGGTGGGGTACATGATGACAGCCCCTCCTGCTCCCTGAGCAGCCCTCTGTGGGCAGGGGCCCTGCTCACAGCCCCTGTGCCACCTTACTTGAAGGCGCTGGGATCTCCATGGACCTTGTAGTTGTCGGCGCTGATCTGTGAAATGACCCTGGTCACCGCGACAAGGATGACAACGTTGACCTGCACGAGGAGAAACAATGGAGGGAAGATGAGAGGCCTGGAGCTGCACTTCCAGGAAGTCTGAGTCCACCTGGCAGCCACCCACTCCCCACATGCCACCCACAAGACTGCCCCCCAGGAGCTCACACAGAGCTATGGGGTCTGGTCCCCAGCACATCAAAGAAAGCCCATGGGTCAGACCTCATCTCAGCTTTTTCTCACTGTGTGTGACCCTGGTAACTCACTTCAGTCTCTGAACCTCAGTTTCCTCATTTGACGAGAAAGAGCAATATCCACCGTGCAAAGTGATCAATGACAGGATAAGAAATCCTATCGGAAGCCCTGGCACACGTCCAGGCTCTCACTTCCCACCCTCACCCCAGGCCGATGGCTGTGCGATCCGTGGAGGCCACCGCAGAGGGTTCTTCATCCTCTGTCCAACCCTCCCTCCTTGCTAGGAACCTATTGGAAGGCTTCCCTTGGGGTCTGTGGGGCTGGGCAGGGGCACGAGGGGTCTCTGGCAGAGGCTCCAGCACAACCTGTCCCCCACTGTGAGCAGCTCTCCAGGGTCCTGAACAGGAACCTGACAAGGTCCCCCAGTTGGTTTCCTTCTGCTACAGGGTCCACAGCTGGATTCAGAGGCTATGCTGTGGCCAGTGACATTTCCCTTGGTTTTTTTTCCTTTGGTGAGGAAGACTGGCCCTGAGCTGACATCTGTTGCCAATCTTCCTCTATTTCTTCTATGTGGGATGCCGCCACAGTGTGACTTGATGAGTGGTGTGTAGGTCCATGCCCAGGATCTGAGCCTGCAAACCCCAGGCAGCGGAAGTGGAGCTCGCAAACGTAATCACTACACCACTGGACTGGCCCCCCTCTTCCCTCATTTTTGAGAAACTCTGAGGTCATTTAGAGAGTTGGTGAGGAGTCCAGCTCCAGGCCCAAATCCTATGTGTGGACTTTCAGGCTCGACTCCAGGCAATGACACAGGCTTTACCTGAGGCCTCCCCACACCAGAGATCACCGCAGGCTCTGAAGAGACTACAGGCAGGGACCCAGGACCCTCCCAGCACTCCCATCGGGCTGGACATGCCACGCACACAGCTGCATTCCCAGCCTAGGCACCTGCCTTCCGAGGCCTCCTTATGGGGACCCCAGGCTGAGGCCTTCCCAAAGCCGCTCTGCCGACACCACTGACCCGGGGCCTCCACCTCAGTGCTCAGAGCTCTCCACACTCAGCCCTTCTCCCTCCTTCTCTCCCTGGGAAGTCAGCAGGAGCCATCTGTCCAGGGCCGGTCCTGGGATGGAGCCCTGGGGGAGGCGGGACCTCGTCCTGTGAGCCTTATGCTGTTGTAATAAGGGGATACAGGCTCGACTGCTGCTTCCAGGTCAGCCTCTTGTCTTAACTGATCACCTGGCAGCACAGCTCCTGGCAGGCAGACCCGCCTTACTTGCCCTCATTCTCTCACCTGTAAACTCAGGGCAACAATGGACGTCTCCCAAGGTCAGGAAGATGGAAAAAGGCAACAGCATGAATGTTCAGTCACACAAGTGACTCCCCCCTCCCCCCAGCTCACTGACAAACTGGGTGACAGCCACGAGAACCCGATCAGATCAAGAGAGAGCCGGGCCAGTGCAGATGATGGGTTATCGGTCTTAGAATGCAGTGACATTCCATTCAATCTGGACAGTGACAGGAGGGAAATGTAAGTGCAGTTACTGCTTCAGGGGTGGAATGTCAACCCCAGACAGTCGAGGTCATGGAAGTCTGGGAAGAGCGACTTCCCTGAAGTCAGGCTGGCATCGCACACTCGCCTGGAGCCGTTCCTGCCTCCAGCGGCGCATCCGCGTCCCAGAGCCAGGGGCGGGGGCAGGGAGAAGCCCAGCAGAGTGCCACTGACCCTGCCACCCTTACGGAGATTCACTAGTTTTTCTTGAATAAATGCTTTCAGTTTTTATACCTTTGGGTCACTTCTCAAGTTCTGAGATGCTGTGTTTCTCACCCACAGGACTGCAGGATTCTTCCCGCGGTCCCCTGCAGTGGGGAGAAGCTTTCCTGAGGCCCTCTGTCTGCCATGCTGCCAGTCCCACCTCCTCCACTCTGGGAATTTATGTGCTGGCAAAAGCTGAGGCCTTGTTTGCAACAAGAGATTGGAAACCACCTGAAAATCCACCGACAGGCAGTGGTCTGGGGGCTACAGTGGCCCCCACTCCATGGATGTAGCATGGACCCAGGCAGGTCTCAGGTGCTGACAAAGCTAGAGGTGCCATGTAGGCTGAGTGGAAAAGGCATGGGGTGAATATACGCCTATAGTTCCCTGTATCTGCATAAAGCCCCAGGACACACAAGAAACAAGCACCAGGGGTTGCCTGTTTCGGGGGAAATCATGGAATTGAGAGAGAGATGTGGGAAGAGACTCTTCATATATATTCGTTTTTTTTTTTTTTAAAGATTGGCACCTGGGCTAACAACTGTGCAACTGTGGCCATTTTTTTTTTCTGCCTTATCTCCACAAATCCCCCCTGGTACACAGTTGTATATCTTAGTTGCAGGTCCTTCTGGTTGTGGCATATGGGACGGCACCTCAACGTGGGCTGATGAGTGGTGCCATGTCTGCGCTCAGGATCTGAACCAGCGAAACCCTGGGCCACCGCAGCCGAGCGCACAAGTGCAAACTTAACCACTCGGCCACGGGGCCAGCCCCTTCATGTATATTCTTAAGTGTTTCTTTCAAATGTTTAACCACGTGTGTTAAAATTCAAAAATTAAATTAATTAACTAAATTTCAGTTTACAAGAATTATCAATTAAAAGGGAAATAACGTAATTCCCTTTTCCTGTGAATGTCTCAGCAGTGTCCTTGGGGTCAGGAAGAAAAGAGACATAACCGTGCAGTGTTCTAGTGGTCCAGGGAAGGAGACGCAGAGACCATGGAGCCTGCCACCTGGGAGAGGGACCCAGGGAGCCTCAGGGGAGGAGCTCAAACAGCCCATGTGAGCCCAGGAGACTCAAGGAACACCCTGCATGAGCCCAGAGGACCCATCATGACCAACAGCCCGCGTGAGCCCGGGGACTCATCATGGCCAACAGCCCGGGTCAGCCCAGGGGACTCTTCATAACCACCCCCCTTCGCTGCTGGGAGGCTGAAAAGTGCTTTTCCACATCAGCCCGCTCAGCGGGGAAGCTGAGAGGCACACAGACTGCTGTCCACAGACGTCCATGACAGGGCCACCGAATGGAAGACGGAATTACTGCAAAGTGCTTCACAGACACAAAAACGCTACGAGTGATTGATTTGATTTCAGATCCTTGGTTCTCCTAGCCTCTGTACTTAGAACCCAGAAGGAAGTGTCTCAATACGGTTAAGCTCCTCACATTACTGGCTGTTACGATTCATCATCATTCCCATTTCTCCAGGGATTTTGCTGGGATTACTTACTTCTCCCTCGCTCCCCTTCAGCCTGGGCCTGTCTGGTGGCATCTGGTGCTCATACTCCCTCCACCCCAGTAGGACAATGGCGTTTGCTGCGGCATGATGGGTGGAGGTGCAGCTGACCTCCGACCCCGCAGCAGTGGGCAATTAGTGGGGAGACAGCAGCCACGAGTGAAACACATGCAGCATCTCCTGAAAATACAAAACAGAAGCAGGCCTGCCCCTCACTCTGGCCCCTTGTCCTCTTTTATGTCTGGCTGCAGCCTGGGCAAGGCCCTGGCCAAGGCACATGTCACATGGACACCAGGTACTTCACCACCCAGACACCTCCGCTCAGAACAGCCGAGAAGCTACTTAGGACACTTGTCACAGGGATGTCTCAGGGGCCAAATTTCTGCAAAAAACAGGGGGGATACACACTGAAGATCACGGCGACCTCTGGCAGGAGGGGGAGTGACTGTACGGGGCTTCCGGGGTTTGGCCATTTCTTGACCTGGTCAGGGCCATACAGGTGTTTGTTTGTGAAAACTCACTGTGACTACACCACTATTTTACAGTGAGAGGGTTACACATGCACACACACGTATGTGTGCAGTGACACTGTAGTGTGCCTCTGCGGCCATCTCTACATCTGTGTCCTCCCTGTATCTCTCTGTATCGATGGAGCAGTGTCTGTATCTGTGTCTGTGACTCTGGGCCTGTGTCTACATACCTGTGTCCTCTCTGTGTCTGCATCTCTCTGTATCTATGGAGCGGTGTCTGTAACTGTAACTGCATCTGTGCCTCTGTCTGTGACTCTGGGTCTGTATCTACGTACCTGTGTCCATGTACCTGTATCTATATCGACACAGCCGCAGTGAGAGAAGGATTTAAATCTCTTAGAGACTCTTTCTCTTCCCCAACCTGGAGGCCCTCTCCCCAGTGGGGCCATCATAGAACAAGTCCCTTTGGGGGGCTCAGGCTAAGGTGACACTGCCACCCACAGGGTCCCCACTCTTGGGGATCCAGACTCTGTGGCTTCTGTACCATCCGCTGGTCCCATAGCGTGTCTGCATTTAGCCCACCTGGAGTCACCTGGAGAATGGCGTCCTCTTCCCCTCACAATCGGAGAGAACCATTTGTGAGGGGACAGTCGGCGGGGGTGCATTTGGTGGTGAGGTGACAGGGTGGGTATGACTGGAAAGGGCTTGGATCGACCCTCTTCTCCCCAGCACTGGGCCCCACAGGCCCCACAGTGACCCTTCACTGTCCCCAGATTCCTGCACCTGCAGGACAAACCTCACCAGGATACACAGAAACCACACGTCCCAACACAAACATGCACCTTTCTAATGCATCTTACTGTAAAATTTGCAAGCGACACTGGGCGTTCTCAAAGCCGCACCCTGCTGAAGCAGATACGCGCCAGGCCCAGCCCTCTCTGGGGAACCACCATTCCGCCGGCACTGTCTAGGCATTTCTTTCCCATGTACGAGACCGTACTGAGCTCTCGACACTTTACACAAACGTGTCAGGCCGTGCTTGTTACTCTGAAACTTGCTTTCTCCAGCTGCAAACTGGGCAGAGGTCCTCTGGGAGGACAGGGGCATGACTTGATGGCAGAACCATGGGTTCCCAGAGGAGATAAAAGGCCCAAGGCCCCCTGCCCGACCAGGCCAGAGTGAGGCCTGACAAGGTCAGAGAGGCATGGGGCCAGTAGGACCCCACTGCTGAGTTCCCTGGCCCTGCGCCCCATGCTTTTCTCTGTCAAGGGCTAAGCCATAAATATCTTTGGCTTTGTGGGCATATAGTCTGTACTGCAACGATTCAACTCGGCTGCCGTAGACGAAAGCCACCACAGCTGACACACAATAAATGGCTGTGGCCATGCACCAATGACACTCGATGCACAAAAGTGGGCGGTGGGCCACGTCGGGCCACAGTTAGCTGTCCCTGCACTTGACTGTGAAACCACTGAACCCTTCAGCTCACACCTCCCTCCCCACCACCCCTGTGTTCTCAACGCCCCCTGAGAGCACCGAGGACCTCAAGCCAGCTCCACGCTGCAGTCACCTCAGAGCTCTGAGAGGCCCTGGACGGAGCCCAGGTCCAATAAACCAAAACGTCCAGAGGTGGGACTCGGGCAGGATGTGCCCCCAAGCTCCCTGGTCATTCCATCAAGTGACAAGCTCCAGAACTGCTGTCCTCGAGGGCTGATGGCTAATCTCGAGGAGCGGGGCTGGGGGTGGGGCTGGATGTGGTGCCCCCTCAGGAATGAAGCCTGGAGGACATGGGGATGCTGGGGTCCTGCTGCTGAGCCCTCCACCCTGTGGTGGGTGGTAGAGAAGGGTCCAGGCAGGGCAGCCTCCAGGTCCCCAGCTGTCACCGACCAAAGCCAGACGGAAAACTCAGCTCACCCGGAAACGTCCAGGACGGGCCCATCCTGCCCGGGCCCTCGGATCTGGAAGTTCAGTCAGTACAGAGAGAGGACGGGGACATGGTGCCTACAAATTCAGGCACTCCCTTGGGTCACCCTGTCATCAACTCTCCCTTCAAGCCCCTCCCAATGTCCGTGCTCTGACCAGGAGAGTTTAATTACTGATGGGCCCGCAGTCTGTGCTGAGCCTGCTTCTGCATTTGGGTTGACCAGGCGAACTGTCCTCCCAGACCCCAGAGACGGGAAGGGGGAGCCCGCGGGTCTCTTACTGAAGCCTCTGTGATCCCGTAAAAGGCCGGGGGGTAAAGTGATTGCACACGAGCCTCACACAGCCCTGGGGACAGGGGACAGTCTACATTTGAAAGCTCAGTGACACGCCACCATGAGGCATATCTCCCGCAGCTGAAAGCGATGAGCTGAAGCACGCTGCCTGCACTCAGGGCTCTCTGTCAACGCCAAGGATGGTGGCTCCAGGGCCACCTTCCTGTCCCACTCCTGACCTCACTGCCCCTCCTGGAAGGAGATTCCCTACAAAACAAGTGTGCGATCGCCCTGGACCTGCATGACCCCCGACCACCGCTTCGTTCTTGGCCCCTTCCAACTCATCTGAAGCTCCTCTCTCCCGAGGGAGCTGTCCTGTCCATGGTCCATGCCCAGATGGTGGCTCAGCCTCCAAAGGCTGCAGCCAGGCCATGGGAGTCAAAGATCAGCCGCGAGAGGGCTCAGGAATGTCTTCCCACGTGACCCCCCTGACTCCATACCCCCTTCACCTGTCCTACTCAGGATGTGCCCCCAAGCCCACTCTTGTCCCTTTCCGGGAAAGGCCATCCTGGACCCAGGAGATTCTAGGAAGGCAGCAGCTGGGATGCACCTCCAGCACCTTGGTTCCTAGGCCGCTCTGCTCAGGAGAGGGCAGGCAGGGCCTGGAGGGCAGGGTCTTAGGGACAGGCACCCTCGGAGGACCAGAGACTGCTGGCCGGGGACACCTGCCCCAGCAGCACCTGCTGCCCCTTGTGGACAGGGAGGCTCGGAGGGGCTGCTGGGAGTGGAGGGGACGGAGGTGCAGATCACAGTGCCCCTCCAAGTGCAGCGGTGACAGCAATATGATTCTGACCATGGTGGACGAAGAAAGAAAACATCCAGGTGCCACATGGGAGCCAGAAACCAGAGAGCTGCACAGGGCTCTCAAGGTGCCTGGGACGTGGGCTCCCATGAGACAGGAGGAGCTGAGGGCAGAGGGCAGCAGCGTCGGGGATGGGAGCTCTGGGGCCTGTGAGGACGGAGCAGCTCCTGCACCACAGCCACACGAGGAGCCGGGGTGAGCACCTGGCATCGCCTCCTCCTGCCCTCTGGTCTCCTGCTGGTGCCTCCAGGGCCAAACCTCCCGAGGCCAGGGTGCAAGGAGCCTGGTCCCTGTCCATCCAGACCAGCCCCTCCCACTCCCCGGGCACAGCAAGGGCAGGAGGGGGACGGCATCCACACAGCCTTCTCCCTGTCGTCCACCCTCCCCCCGCCACAGGGACCCTGCAGAGAGCCTGGTGGCCACAGAGCCCCACAGAGCTTGGAGCAGCACCAGCCTCCAACGCCCCCTGTCTTGAAGCAGCCCGGGCTGGGCCACGGAGGACCCGGGAGGCTCAGAGGGCCACCGTGTGCTTGTCCCTGTGGACGCCCCAGAGCACCTGTCACCGGCAGGAGATGGGCGTAGAGAGGAGTCAAGTCGATGCAGCTGGATGACGGGGATCATGTGCGGGGCTGGCACCCGCCCCCCCTCCCATCCCAGACAGACAACGACGACACCACGACATGTCCCCTCACGTTCTGTCCTCTGGAAACCCTTTACCAAGGAGCGCTGCAGCACCTCTGTGTGGCACGAGGAGGGGCTGAGTAGAGTGTTAATTAAGACGGAGGAAGCAAGTCTTTCAGCATCTTCCCTGGGACTCATTTTGATCAACCACCAGGGCCCACGGCCTTGATCGGCGCCATTGAATTTGGAAGAAAGTTAGACGAGCTTTCAAATTAGCCACTGGGGGCAGGAGCAGGGAGTAAGAAGGAAGGGCTGGCTGCATGCTAAGCATGAGCTATCCCTGTGGATGGAGGAGCGGGGCTGGATGTCAACGCCCACCACGGACCCTCCCAGCAAGTCCGTGCTGACTGCCATCACTGGTGACATGGAAAGTGCGACTTGTCATCAGACTTAGAAGGACAGTTCACGATGCTGTCACGGCAGGCTGGGACACTCAATGGGGCAGGCAATGAATGAGGACACTAAGGAACAAGTCCCCTGCCTGAGGGAGGACTCAACACCCAACACCCTTCAAAGGCAGCAGCTCAGAGACAGTGACACCTGGAGTCCCTGCCCACGGCTACGTGCACAGTGTGTCCTGCTGTCCCGGCAGGGTGTGGAGAGCTCATGCTGGGGTCCCACCCAGGCCCGTGGAGAGCATGTTCTGCAGATTCACACAGGGTGGGCAGGAGGGATGTGAGGGGGTCCTTCCGTGGACCATCCCTCCCTGGTGTCACCTCACACCTGTGGGGAGGGATGGCTGGATGGGGTGGCACAGAAATGCCCCGCCCCTGACCAGGCCCCAGGCCAGGCTCAGCACCCAAGTACTGACCAGGGTGTGAGGGTGCTGGTACCCCCTTCTCTCACAGCCTCCCCACCCAGGGATTCTCCAGACCCCTTACCCTGCCCCCAGCCCTGGGATTCAAGGGGCTGGCCTAACAAGCCTCACGATGGGCAGTCACGTGATGCAGGTCTGCCAGTCATCCACCTCCACCTCATCCTTGGTGATGGGACAGACACGTGACCCACAGTGACTAATTAGAAGCTGACCAGGAACAGTGCCTCCCTCTCCACCTGGGACTATAGAGCTGGAGGACATGTGGGGGCACTAGCTCCACTGTGTCCCCCCTTGGGAGATGGGGCCTGAGATAAAGCCAGCATGGAGTCAATGGGGCCATGGGGTAAGCAGGAGACGTCTGCTGACATCACTGAGCACCTGGAACCAGCTATGCCTGACTCCCCTGTACTTCCCAGGACTGAGCCTTTTCTAGGTAAGGGAGTTCAAGCTTGTTTGTTATCACCTGTGAGCGAGGGGGAGGAGAGACAACAGAGAAGGAGGAGGAGGAGGCGGGAGGGATAGGTGGAGGATGAACACAACTAAACCAACACAGCTGCCATGACAGACCAGGATTTTGTCATTCTCCCTGACCTCTGTACCTTGACTGCCTCTCTATAAAATAGAAAGCTTCATCTCTTCAAGTAGCTATTTTAGGGGGAAGTAAGAGACATACTTAATGTAAGAATACCTCCACATCTTAAAAAAAAGATGCTCTATAAATTTGAGGCTTTGTTGTAAAGCTAAATAACTTCATGGGAAACCAAGAGTAAGGACACTCTAGAAATTTCCTTCGAATAACAACAGGGAATTGGCCAAAAATGCCCTGGTCAGTGTGATCTCAGTAACGCTCAGCGTCTCCAGGACTCAGCACTGTCTGCCTTTCCTAAGCACTTGGGGTGGAACCTGAGCCCAGATCCAGATGACAGGATGCACCGGGAACGGCTGGGGACAGACTCGGGACTGATCCCACGAAAGGGCATGACCTGCCATCCCTGACCTCAAAGAGACACCCCGCATCCTCCTGCCAAGTGCGTCCCCTCCTCCGGTAACAGCATCCTGATTTTCTCCCGGAGCTTCCCCGTTCTCTGAGTCCACGGGGTTGGGGGTGGGGGGGTGGTGACTGCCCACTCTAGCCCAGAGTTAGAGCTGTGACCCAAGCCTGGCCAATTAGAGCATTCCACTCCTCACGTCAATCAGAGCATTCCGCTCCTCTGGCCAATCAGGACATTCACTCTTCTGCCCTCAGGGAGGTCTGGCCAATCAGAGCATTCCGCTGCTCTGCCTCAGAGGGGTCCCTGATGGGCAGAGTTCCAAGCCAGGCCCATCGCGAATGAGGACAGTCAGTCCCAGGACTTCTGTGGGGAATGTGGGTGGAACAGTAGTAATGACGACAGAGGAGCTTCTCCCAGGACAGCTGTTAGCATTTGTGTGGTCCTAATTTTTCAGCAGCACAGGGGCCACCTGCCTGAGGATGCAGCCGCCGTAGGAAACGCTAGGGGCAGAGCCCCGAACCCGGGCAGACGGCCTTGTCAGCTGAGCCTGGACCCAGCAGCACCCAAGTGCTCCTACGACCAGCCTAGTAATCCCAAAGAGTTCCAGCTCCTTGAGTCGAGCTGTCTGCCCCTTGTAACCACAGGAAGTCTGACTGTCAGGTGTGGTTCCCAGGAGCTTTCAGGCACACTCCCGAATCCTGGAGCTCCTCGACCACCGAGACAGAGCCGGCAGGAGAAAATCAGGGAAAAGAGCAGCTACGTGCGCAGCCCCTTGTGCGTCTGCACCTGCGCTTCGGGCCGTCAGCAGGTCTGCATCCAACCTGAAAGCACGCCCCGTCCTCCCGAGGATCGTTCGGGAATGAGGCCGGTAGACGCCCCGAGAGGGGCGGTGGCAGGACGGACGCCACACCAGCTCGGACAGGATCCCACGGGCCCGAGCCCTGTCCACACCGCCCGGCTCCGGCTCCCTCTCCCCCTCCTCCCGGCCCACTCGGTGCCCACGCAGGCAGGAAACGTACCACAATGACGAACAGGGCAGGGGCCACGAAGGCCCAGATGGCGCCACTCTCGAGCAACAGCCAGCAACTGGGGGGGAAGCAGAATGGTTACGTCAACACCTCCTTCCTCCCGCCTGGCGCCCAGCGTCTTTATCAGCTATGGAGTCAACCCGGGGCCCAGTCATAATAACATCGTTACTCCCAGCATTTATGCTTGTTTCTATCCATGATGGTCTCATGTCTCTCATTCTCGGAAGGGATTTTCGAGGTTTGCAGACCAGCTCAGGGAAAAGAAGGCTTCACAGGCCCCAGTTAGTGTAAAAATTCACCACCTCTGGAGAAGTTAGGCAAAATCCTAGGCAGGTTTTAATTTTATTATGAAAAATAAATAAATAGAGCTTTGCCAGGGGCTGGCTTTCTTCCAGAGCATTTCAAATACTAACTGGTGGCTTCTGTCACGGATTAGCGGATCAATGAGTCACCATGTGACACCATTCATCTGCTCCTCAGCTGTGGGTCCATCACACCTCCCAGCCTCGCCCCACAAGCAAAAGAAAAGGTTCCAGTCGCTCTGACTTCCCGAGAAGCCTCATCTAGGAAGCGGGGTCCAGCTTGAGGATGCGAAATTCCACGTGGCTTCCAAGATGTGACTCCAAGAACTCAGGCAAGAAAACCCGCTCCTCTCCTATTTCCTTTCTCTCCGGAGCATCAGAACTGCTGAGAGCCTGGTCCTGAGGGCGCCGTAAGAGGAATGCAGCTCCACCAGCTCAGGACGTGATCTCGGGAGACTGGCCCATCTCCACGGAGCCCTGGAGATCATCTCCCTGGATCTGGGACAGCCCCAGGGGCCTGGGCACGTTGGCCGGGATGTGGCCAGGAGTGTGGGGCAGTCCTGACACACAACCCGGATGACTCCGAGGGACCCCAGCACCCCACAATCTCACAGCGCCCCCTGAGGCAGGCGCTCTCATGACACCCACCCTGCAGATGAGGAAACTGAGGACCTAAGAGGTCAGGTGACCGGAGGCCACTCACCAGGTGTCCACCCTCCTGCCCCCATTCCTGCCCCGAGACCTCCTGGACCAGGAGACACTGGATGCCCTGAAACAGGTCCCACCTGCGCACCCAGAGCAGGGAGGGAAGACAGCGCCCCTCCCTTGGAGACGCAGTGCTTAAATGCACACGTGGCAAGTGTGAGTGGCGCCTCTGCAAAGGTCGCCTCACGCCCGGGCTCCTGCGACAGCAGACGGTTCTGCAAACAGAAAGCGCTCGCGTTCTGACACTGTCAGGCAGACTTTCAGTCCACGAGGGTCTCCTGATGTCCTGTCCTCTCCAGAGACTCCACCGCCTCCTGAGCCCTTGCTGGGCCACCTGCTGCCAGGCCATGGGTGGAGAGGGGCTGCCACCAGACACCAACCCTGCTGGACACGTGCCAGGGGGCCCGTCTGCACGCTCCAGTCGGGATGAAGCGGAACAGACGCCCCAAGACTGTCTGAGAAGGAGCCGCTGCTTTAATTAGTGCCTCAGCTTCCACAAACATCCCCACTGGAAGGAAGGAGCCGGAACGACTGCTGCTGGATCCTCCTTGTTTCACTATGCACTCAGACAACGCTCTCTTCAAACGCTTCATTTTCAGTGAATTGTCGCACTAAAGTCGAAAAGGCTACATTCCTCCCCATTTAGCAACTCAGCCAGAACATTATCTCATCCTGAAGTGATGAGAATGCTTAACTTCTCTTCTTAAGCTCTCTCGGTGACGCTTCCTTTCGTGTTTTCACTCTGTGGGTCCTCAGCTTGGCTGAGGAGAGGGAGGAACATCCTAAAAACATTTGCGGTAAAACCTTTTGTCTTGTAAGGGGAGGAATCACGTTTCTGGAACTTGAACGTCGGACCTGCCCCCACAGCCCCATCCCAACCCCTTCCTGATTCAGCCATGGGCCCTTCAGCTGCGGTTTCAAAATGGGGGCATGAGGCCTCCAACAGCATGGCCGTTCTTACTGCCAGCCTCCTGCAGCCCCCTCCCCAGGAGAACCTGGGAGACCCCTCATGCACTCATGTCCCATGGGAGTCCTGCCACACGAGGGATGCGTCCCTGTCACTTACTTGTTACTCATTCCGTAACTGTCCGTGGCCGACGATACTGAAATGACACAGATCAGGAGAGGGGAACCTGTGGAAAGTGAGAGCACAGGATCCGTCAGTTTGCCCCTGCCACCTTTTATTCATCAGTCACTTCTTCGATTTGTACCCGATATGTACAAAGAACTGTGTGCTACGTGCTGGACACAGAGCAGCCTGTGTCCTCCAAGAACGTACAGTGTAAACACAGAGATAACTCACACTCACATGAATGTTAAGACAGGTCTGTTATAAATCTGATTCTAAATTTGAAAGCAACCCACTTGTGGTGGCTGGGAAAGCGGGGCATCCTCAGGGCCTGTGTCTGATGCAGCGCCCTGGGCCCGCAGCCTCTCCCTCTGCTCCCCCTGCAGTGAAGGGTGGGGGCGAGGAGCAGACACAGCCAAGGACCCACCCTGATTCCACCCACCGAACCTCCTGGAGGAGGGCTTCAGAGAAATGGCTCCTGCCAGGGACACTGCGTTTTGCGTATCCCTAGACTGGAAGGGCGGGTGGGAAGGGGGACAATACATTGAACACGCAGCTCTTTGTGCCGCCCTCCGTGGCTGAGTGTGCAGGGTCCCCGGGAGACCTCTGCTCAGAGGAGGAGAGGGCAGCTTGTCCTGGCTCCAGGACTAGCCGCCTCAACGTGGCAGCTCTCCCACGACCTCTAGCGCAGTCAGCTCCAGGCCCGCCCTTCTGAGGTCAGTTGTAAATAATCTCCTGGAAAAGGCGTTTCCTGGAGAGCGGTCTCATCTCTGAAAAACTTTGTTCTGATGTCAACATAGTTTAAATGCCTCACAGAACATCTGGACAAAAAAGCTGCCTGGCTCACAAAGGAGACCAGGTGGCCCCTGGGGAGAGGCAGACAGATGGGGTGACATGCCTGTCACGGTGGCCCCTTGACCACATTTGAGCTTTCTGTATGCGAGCACAACCTAACAGAGGGTGAAGCTTTGCTCTGGTGTCTGGATGCCTCCGGCTGCGCGCTCCTGCCTGGACGGGCCCAGAGCCACGCAAGACGAGGATGCACTGGGATCCGGTTCAGGCCCTGCTGCCCACTCACTGGGGGCCTTGGTTTCCTCAGACGGCATGGAGAATCCTCACTGCCTGGCTCATGTGGGGTGGGGAGATCCCAGGGGACCTGAGATGTAAGGGCCTTGGGGACATCAAGCCCCAGACACTGTCAGTCACCACCAGAGGCCCCAGTCCCGACTGAGGAAGCCCACGCCGCAGCGGGCAGGAGGCGCTGACACCGTGGGGCTATCGTCCCTTGCCAGGAGCACCGGGTCCACAGGATGGCCACCACAGGCCACACAGGGGCCCCTTTTGGAAGGTACGGCAAGGCCTAGGGGGCCCCCAGGATGAGTTTTCCTACTCGGTGGTGGAGGCCTTCGCTTTGAGCCGATGCTTGCGCCCCCCTTGCCCTGACCCTGGTCGTGATGAAGACCCGAGTCAACGGCTGGCATCTCTTTGCTGCTGAAAGTTAAACGGAGGAGTCGAAGATTCTTTTTCTGTACTCACAACTGACAGGTTTCTCGTACGACCCCAAAGCAGCACCAGAAGCTCCTGTGCCATTTCTCCTCTGTGTCCTCACCTGTGACCAGCAGAGGCCAGGCCACGAGGTGTGACCGGAGGGCGTGCCTGAGCAGAGGGCGCCCACTCTCTGCTTTCTCTGAAACAAGCTGCAGGAGCCACAGGGACTGGGTGAGGCTGTGTGTTCTTAAGAAGAAAAAGCTCCCAGGTTGAATGAGGAGCGTGGGAGCAGGCTGGAGAAAGAAGCGAGAGGGGAAAGCCTGGGCTTTGGAGCCAACAGACACCTGGTTCTATTCCCAGGGCCACTGGGGACCCGCTGTGCAGCCTCAGGGGACCAGCTGGACCTCTGTGTGGCCACATTCTCACTATGGAGATGAGATGACGGCACCCTCCTTATCAGGCTGCTGTGGGGCTCACACAGCTGCGGCCGTGTGTGACTGGTGAGGAGGTCGGTGTAGGAGGCTGATAGGTACAATACTCTCCACCATCAGAAACCAACGCAGACCCGTCCACTCTTCCTGTCACCTGAAACTTAGGTCCCAGTAACCCATCAGACACGTCACAGGCTCCTGCAGACAATGGGGGTCCCTCCAGTCCTGTCACATGGACACTTAGGGAGTTAAGGGGTGCTCTCTGTGGCATGCAGTGGGCTTCCAGAGGGACCAACCGGTGCTTGCACAGCTTCTGCTTCTAAGACCCAGCGAGGAGGATGTAAGGTCGATTGTGAGGAGCGCGTGCCAGGAAACACTAACCAGGACAGACAAAGACTTGAGAGGATGGACAAAATGACCCTGATGGGGGGGCAGGCGTCTCCACAGAGCAGGGCAGAGAGACGACGACCCCAGAGACAAAGGGCCACCCTCCTGTGACGTCACCGGTACTGCCTGCCACACAGTTCCAGGTGCCTCGCTCTGGGCGCAGGGGAGGCTGCCCTCCGGCACCTGGGCTGCTGGGCTGTAAGGCTCATCTGGGCCATGAGTTGTGAATGGAAGCGACACACACGTCCATTGGCTGAGCATTTAATTTCTAGTGCGAGGTCCTCTCGTGTCCTCTTATCTGCAGCAACCAGCGATGGCGCCAGGCGGTGACTTCTCCATGACCCCGGGCTCCTGAGCCATGGCCACGAGCAGAGCCCCTCCCAGCACCACCGGCCCCCGTGGACAGACGGTGCAAACAGGAAATGAACATTTATCACAGCATCGCCTAACCTAGCCTGCCCGGACAGACATGCCGCCCAAGCTCACGCCGCGTCAGCCCCCTGGAACACAACTGCACCTTCAGAGAACGGAGGGGTCCGGAATTAACTGTGGGTAAGTTTTCACCCCCAGATGAGTGGGAGCTCACGAAAGAAATTAAATTGTAATAGAGGAAAATAAAGCGAGTTACGCGTCTTTCACTTCTGAGTTTGTGACCAGAGCTTTGTATCCGCTGCCCCGCCGCATGACCCTCAAACGTTCCTCACTTCTGTCCCCTCGTGGCTCCCACACGGACAGAGGTTAAGTTCCACTCACCCGCGAGTCCTAGCCTAGAGCCTGACATCCAGCCAGACCTCAAGGTATGCTGTTGATCTGATACCTGCAACCCCCGACTCGCTTCAGAACAGTTCCCAGGTTTCAAAAACTGGTTCTGTTCCAGTGTCGGAGTAAGACAAGGGTGCCAGTCTCCAGGAGCACCCTCCCTCTGAGGGGCTGTCCATGCAGCGTGACCTCACTGCGCCCTGGGGCAGCCTCCAGCCCCTCCTGATTAGCAGCTCAAGGCTGAGAGCCCAGCTGCCTGCAGACTGTCTTTACTCAGGCCCAAAGCCAGCGCTAACCCAGTCGGAAGGAAGGATGCGGCTCAGCAGCCCTGATGAAATCAATTAAGAGAAAGCTGACTGAGACAGACGTGGCAGGCCTGCGGGAAGGCGGCCCAGCGCTCTGTCTGCAGAGCCCACGGCAGGCGCTGCAGGCTCAGATCTACAGGGACTCTGCTGGTGTCAGACACCACACAGTCCCAGCCAATGCTGTCAAGTAAGAAGATAAACTCAGGGTTCCCAGATCTCCTCATTTTTCAAAAGAACTCTGTAAGCTTATGTAAAATCTCTCAATTTTAAAATACTGGCAAATAATTCAGTTTTTATCTCCACACTGTGCAGACAAGATAAGACATCCTTCAGGGCTGGATTGGACTGGATTATGACACACACCCCCCATCTTAGGCCGACAGTGACAAGGCCACTCACCGGTTCCTCTCACTGTTCAGACAAATGCCACAAACATGTTTAATTCATTGCAAGCGTCTTTGCTGTGCCTTATGGTGTGTGTGTTAGCGTGTGTGCACGCACACATCTCTAACCCATGTGCCTGTATCTATAGAGAAACAAGTGACTGGCAGTTGGACACACATCGTCCTGGCAATCCTTACTGTCAGTGAAGTCGGAAGTGACAAGCAGAGCAGCCTTCCTCTCGGGGGGAGTCATGGAAGGGTTCAAGGAGCAGGTCCCCCTTGAATCTCGCTCTCCAGGGCAGAGTGGAGAGCACTTGCCTTCTGAGGGCCCAGGGCGGGCAGAGGCCTCGGAGTGGAAAAGCCCATCACCAACAGCGAGCCGGCGCACACGGCTCAGGGGGACCCGTGGGGGCTCCCTGCATGGCCACAGCAGGTGCAGCTGCCGAGTCTCCTCTCCCCAGGGAAGCAGGAGGGGTGCACAGTCTACCTCCACCGCTCCCCAAACGAACGACCTCAGCCAGCTCGAAGCACAAAACAAATGTGTGCATCTGCTCCTTACACAAGGAGGACTGTGAAAGGAAATCTAGTGAAGAAAACCAGAAACAAGGGGCAGGTCCCTAATGTCGGACTGATGCTATATAGCAAAGGCAAGAGCGCCAGATGTCACCACACAGCCCACGACTCCTGCGGGAAGCAGGCCTCCTATGCTGGCGGGGACTCCTCCAAGGGGCAAGAAAGAAGTTAAACAACAAGCCAAGTCAGTGAGGAGGTGACTTCCAGAATGATGGCATGATTGCTCCACAGACCCACTCCCCAGTGAGACAACCATAATTGGGGAAAATCAGCTTAAAGAAAAACCACCACCATTTAAAGTCCCAGTAAATTTTCCTAAAGGCATACAGCAAAGTAAGAAAAATTTATTCAAGGAAACCTACTAAGACTTGGTAAGACAGAGTCTGTGACCCTTGAACCAGCCCCTGCTCCAGTCCAGGCAAGTGTGGCTCAGAAGACCCGGCTCCCTCCCGCAGGGCCTAATCACAGCTGCGCATCTCCTGGGCAGGCCACCTGCATTTCCCATTCTCTGCAGCTCCCAGGTAAGAGCCACTGAGAGACCAGAGCTCCCGGCCTCCGTCCAACCGCGGCCACGGTGTGCGGGGTCTGTCCCAGGTGTGACTGGCAGGGAGTCCGGGCCTGGACTGCCCTCACCTCCGGGCACTCAAGGAGCAGAGGCTCCCCCAAAGGCAAACTGAGGCTGGAGGCTGCCTCCCCTGCGTGAGAGCTGGGGTGTCAAGCCGGAGGAGTGGGCCACCGCCCCTGCCCCCAACTCCAGGGATTTCCCCAGATAGGGGAAGCAGGCCATCAGAACAGAGAACGCCAAAGCACTCCCCATGGAAGCGACGTTTTCTGAAACAGCGTGCGGGGAAGTTCAAGCCTGAGGGTACCTGGCCTCTCCTGGGTGTGTCATGTGAGGATGAAATCACACCCGCCTACCCCACCCGCCCCATCTTATCCCGCCCCACCTGCCCCCCTCCCCACCTACCCCAGCCCATCCCATAGTAGTAGAGGTGCTTGCTGTCCTCCGAGCCGAAGACCTTGATCACCATGCTGTAGAGATGCAGCCCCTCCACCAGCATCCACGCGAAGGCGCTCAGGAAGAAGTAGTGCAGGAGCACGGCCAGCACCCGGCACGGGGTCTAGGAGCAGAGCAGAGGGGACACCTCTCTGGGCGTGCGCAGCGGGCTCCGCCGGTACCCCAGCCTACCCGCATCCATTTCCGGGGCATCTTCGGGTCACGGGGCCTCACCCCCTTCTGGGGACCCACTCCCCTTTCTGGTGCTGGGGAGTTGGGTGCAGCACATGTCTGACTGCCCTGTGGCCCCTCCCAGGCACAGTGATTGGCTCAGGAGAGGGCTGGAATCAGGCCTGGCCAATCCACATAAACATCCCCACCCTTGCAGCAGGATTGGCTAAAGGGCTGGCACGTGACCCGCCTGGTCCAATGGGGTGGATTCTGGGGTGGGCGGAGCCACCAGGGGGCAGGTTTCCCTCCTTCCTCTGGACAGGAGGACAGGAGCCTGGGGTTTGGGCAGCGGTCTTGGACCCAAACGTGAGGCCTGTGCAGAGCCGGGCCCCTGAGAGAAAGGGAGTTGAAGACAGAGAGGGCAGCTTGTGACATGGCTTAAACCCCTAGGTTCTGGACTTTTCAGTGACACTGGACTTCCCTAGAATCGTCCCAACAAGGGTAATGAACAGAGATGCGCAAACTATCCTAATGTCCTTATTTCTGGGTGCTGGATGCTGGCATCCAGGCCCCCCTGCCTTCTCTCGGATGAGGCCCAGAGGTCAGGGCCTGCCCAGCACACAGGCTCAGTCTCCAAGGGTCTTCTCTCCCTTCCGCTGCTGTTAGTCTCCTGGCCCCACCTAGAGGCTCAACCTGTGGCCTCTGATGCCTCTGGGAGCCTGGATCAGAGATGCCCTGTGCTCTGTGAGTCCACAGCCGCCGTCCCTAAGCTGGGACAAAAGGTCCAGGGGACCGGGAGCCCAGGGAAGAAAAGAAACATGAAAGCCAGGAGCGACCATCTCTGCTGGGGGCTCCAAAGTCCTGTCCTCCTGCGGCCCCCACATCAGTTAATTTTTGGAGAAAAAACGTACGAGCTGCTGCACTGTTGTGTTTCTTGTCATCAGGAGCTGTTAAATTTAGATACAAACTTGGGACACTCCTATTGCTTGTGTGGTCCCAGCACCACGTGGCCCTGCATCTTCTAGGACCCGCTGCCCCTTTCCTGTGGGGAACAGCCCCTCCCCACACAGAGGCTCTAGTGAGATTGGCCACCACAGTCACCTCTCCTGCTGGCCACAGAGGTCATCCAATGGGCCATCACTCAAGCAGGACCACTCAGAGCTTGCCGTGGGATTCGTCACACAAAGGCTCTGGGAGGGAGAAGCCCTCCCAGCAACCCCAGGTGGCCCCCAGGTGTCACCATCTGGGGTAATGGGTGTCTGGAGCTGCCACCACGCCGTGGGACCTCACTCCTCACAGTGTGGGCTGGACAGGTAGCATCAGCATCCCCTGAATGCTTGATGGAAATACAGAATTCTAGGCCCTGCCCAGAGCTCTGAACCCAAACCCGAATTTTAAGAAAAGCCCCATGTGATGATTCACGTTGGAGCTTCAGAGAAGTGCCCATAGGAGAGAGTGAGGCCGGTGCACACCTCGTTTGTCCACAGCACGTCCAGAGCTTCTCAGATACCCCCTGAAACCCTAAACCTGCAGGGAGGCACCTGGAACAGAGGAGGGTGGATGGCTCCTTAGGCAGCAGCCCCAGGACTGGGATGTGGGGGCCACGGACCCTGCTGGCAGCGAGGACAGGAGGATGTGCTGACCCTCACTCGTGCCAGATGAAGTTCACCTCACGTTAGCCAGTCCTGACGCATCCTAAGACCACCGACTTACAGCTTCTCCTGAACTGTCATTTCCTTCCCTCCGGCGAGAAGCAGTGTCAGCTTCTCCTTTCCACCAACTGGGTTGTAACCCACATCTCCCAAGCCTGGGTCATTTCCGTCTCAGCTCTGAACCTCCTGGGAGGTCTAAGACTTCCTACTCCTTGGAGAACCCCACCCCACATGAAGTAGGGGTGGGGGAGAAGGTAGGAGTGGGTCTTCACAGCCCCTTTGTTGAGAGCGCCCCCCCCCCCTCCCCCAGCAGGCAGAGGGAGTGCGGCTGTTTGCTGTCAGCGCAGGGATGGCCGGCAGAGTCTGCAGCAAGATGGCACGAGGTCAGACCCTGGTTGGCCGCTAACCAGGGTCATCACCTTGGGCGAGTGGCTGTACCCTTCATGCCTCAGTGTCCGTCTCTGTAAGCAGGAGGTTAGCACCTCCTTGAGAGCTTGTTCTAAGGATTAACCTTGCTGATCCATGCAAGCTCTCAGCACAGCGCCCAGCGCGCAGTCGGGGCTCATCAGTGTGAGCTGACATCTCATCAGCAGCATCTTCATTACTGAGATGGATGCTGCGCGGAGGCCGGCACGTGCGTGTCATCTTCTCTGTCTCTCCTGGAGGAAGCCTGGCTATTGGGGGCTATTGGTCTGAATTCTGAGTTGAAGAAACTAGCAGGGGAAGGAGCCAGCCCTGTGACATCAGAGAGAGGAGAGGAGGAGAGAGGACAGCAGCAGGACCGAGGGGCCTACTCACGGTGCCCGGCTCCAGGCGGAAGCTGATGAGCAGCAGGACCTGGGCCACCAGGACCGCGAAGGACAGGTTGGCGTGGATGTGGTAGCGCTGGTTCCGGATGGTGCTGACCGAGCTGAGGGCAGAGAGGCAGGGGTGAGGCCCAGGCCCAGTGCCGGCTCAGGCGTGGCTGTTCCATACCACTCCACCAAGAGCCACCAAACAGGTCTTTATAAAGCCTGCCCAGATGCTGTCACTCCCGGCTGTGAACCCTCAATGACTCCCTATTGCTCTGAGAAACAACCTACTCCTTCAGGCCCTGCACGGCCTGGCCCCTGCCTGCTGCTCTGAGCCCTTTCCTGGTCACGATGCCGCTTTCTGTTCTCAGACACCCTGAGTGTGCTCCAGCCTCGGGGCCTTTGCACCAGCCGTTCCTCTGCAGTAAACTCTCTTCCCAGGTCTCCACATAGCGGCTCAAACGTCTCCCCTCAGAGAGAACTTCCTGGCATGAAGGAGCTCCGTCTCCTCACTCTAAACCGCTGTCTCATGGTGCTGAGGGCCGTGAACTGTGTGCTTGTGCCTTTGTGTCCTTGCTCATTGTCCGGCCCCTTCTGGACATGTTATCTGTATTGGGCACAGCTGTGTCCCGGAGCTGACTACGCATGGGCACAGGGGGCTTGCTGAGGAGTAGCTGAGGAGCAAGGGAACCCAAGAATAAATGTCCTGAGCACAGTGCCAGGGTCCCTCTAAGCCTGCACCTGGCTCCCATCCTCACGTGTCCCGTGCACACCCCGTTCCTGCCACTCAAAGCTCCTGGGTTCCCAGATGACAGTGGGAAGTCAGGGGAGGGAAGCCACCAGCCTCTCCCTGCGGATCTTGTTGCAGCCCCCGACCACCCAAGCCCGGGACCCCCCATCCACAGAACTACCCAGATGACGGGTGTCCTCAGGGCACCAGAGCAGGTGAGGAGGGCGCTGGACTCCAGGACGAACCCCCAGGAGTGTCATCTCCCAGCAGAGGAAGGAGGGAGGGGGCCACAAAATCCCAAGCGACCCGAGAGAGTGAGGCCCCCCAGGGGAGTGTGAACGCGAGCCGTCTCCACAGCTGGCTGCCCAGACGCACATCTCTCATGTGATCTCTCTGTCCCCGGTCAGAAAGGGCCACAGAGGAACTTGGGTCCCGCCCTCCACTCGGAGGAGCTGCAGAGGTCCCTTGGGCTCTGACCAGATGACACAGCTTCAACGGGATGGTGGGGCAGCCCTGCTGGGAACATGCCCTCCTGCCCGTCCAGTGCTCTCTCTCCAGGGACCTCCCACGCCCTGTCCCACAAGGAGCTGGCCGCTTTGATATCACTGCAAGGGTGTGGGGGGGTCCTCAGTCCTGCTCTCACCTGGCCAGTCAAAGGGCCAGAAAGCTGGGGGCTTTCTGTGGGCTGGGGACCTTTCCAGAACTTTACAGCTTAGCTAAAGCTGGGTGCCCTCCAATTCCACAGACCTCCTCTCTCCTCTCTCTTTTCCAGCACCCACGGTCCCCTCCCTGCACCCCAGATCTCAAAATGAAAAGCAGTTGAGGGACAGCCGTCCAGCTGTAACAATGATGTGCAGAACTAAATAGGGGCAGCATGTCACCTCACAGGGGAAATCGAGGAGGGGCAGGGGTGACATTATCGTTTCCATGAGGCCACCAGCCCCCACCCCCCGGGGAGAGCAGAGGATGACTCACGAGAGCACGGCGAAGGTGACCAGTGTGACAGCCAGACAGAGCACGGACAGGGAGCAGCCGATGTAACTGATGGACGAGAGCGCCACCTGGTGACCGCGCGTGAGCTGCGGGGAATCAGAGCAGAGGGGTCAGCTGGCCGTCAGGTCCTGGAGGGGCACCGGCCCTGCAGTTGGTGTGGCCCAGGCCTGATGGGCACCTCAAGCTGGACAGGGTCCAGGGCTAATGCACAGCTGACTATGAGGCTACCACTGTCCCATTGTGGATGTGGTAGTGACCACTAAGCTCTGTGTCCACCCCAAAGGCCCTGCGGTCAGCACCGATGGAGGTTCAGTCCTTGGAACTAGCCCTTGCATTTGCACATTTCAAACACTCCAAATGGCACCAAAGTCACTCAGATCCCTCCTCCATCCACTTCTACACTGCTACTGCCTAACCCCTCCCCTCCCAACCGGGACACCCCCTGCTGTCCACCTGCTGGCCAGGCCACGGGCCCCGTGTCTAGACTGCACATCCACAGGTGCAGAGTTTGCTTAAGAGGACGGACCCAGGACCCATACACCCGGGTTCAAGTCCCAGCACGACCACGTGCCAGCTGATGACCTGGGACCGTGACTCAGTGACGCTATGTGAGGGTCCAATGAATTGACATCTGTGAAGTGCTTGGAGCAGGGCCAGGGAGACAAGACGCGCTGCAGGAGAGTTTGTGTAAGAGTTCACTGTTATCCATGTCGTCCTCCAGCAGAGCATAAACAAGTGTGGTGAACTGAGCGCCTGCAAAGCCACAAAGGGCCGTAACAGAAGCCACAGCTCACCCAACAGCACAACCTAAAATGGCGGCTCCCTCGGCTCCACGAGCTGGCATCTCGAGGTCGGACACATTTGACCCTGGGCTCTAGGAAGCTCCCTGCTCCCTAAGCCACATGCCTCAAAGACCAGCTTCCTAAAGCTTGTTCCTACAGAAGGTGCCACTGGGTGCTTCCTGCTATGGTTTACGGCCAGGTCTACAGCAAAGGCCCAGCCTGGAGCTCACTCCGCATCACTGCCCTCCACGTTCTGCACCAGACACCAGACATCAAGGTCCCTCCAGCTTGCCCAGTACACCCTGGGACCTTTGCCTTGGCTAAATTGCCTTCTCCCCGCTTCACTGGGACATAATCACAGCAAAAGTAGGCAACTCTAATGTCTGTAACAGTGCTGTTGGCAAGGACAGTGGAAATGCTCCAGACCCAGGAGGCCCCAATTCTGGAGCCCAGGAAATGTCAGTGGATCCAGGGAGCAATTTGGGAGCCAGCAGGACCGTGCCTGAGGATGGATAACTCAATGGATTTTACTACTTTCAGATGTGTGAGTCACTGCCAGTAACTCATTCCCGGGGCTACGAACACTTTAGTCCCAACTGAGTGGGGGGAGGGGAAGGAGAAACCTGGACCCAGCAGCCTAGATGCGGGAGGGGTGGGCCCTCATTAGTCACCTCCTGTGTCTAACCATCTAACTGTTTACCAAAACAAGTTCCCTAGACAGGTGGGGCCAGCAATGTGTTCCTACAGCAACCTTCTTGGAGATATCCCAAGATCTGGACCCCAAACTTCTCCACCTGCAGATAGACGGCCCAAGAGGTGTTCTGATTCAACAAGTACCCTGGGTGGGCAAATGGAAATACGTTCCTGGAGCCACATTCCCATACTTTCTTCCTTGACACTCTAGCTCCTACAAGATGTAGTTAGCGGGTCTTCCGTGAAACGATGTTTCTGGTTTTAGATAAGTTCAGAGAAAGCTGAGTTCTCTATCCCCCTTTAAAGACTTTTGATCAATATAAGAAATTTAAGAGTTCTGAGGAATCCTGCAGGTAACAAATATTTAGCTATGTTAAACTTGGCGTTTCTCAAACTCTTTGGGGAAGGAAAGGAAGAGAACACCTCTAGACACGTAGTTTGGAGGTGCTGTTATAGAGCAAGTGACATCTTCCAGAAAATGGACTAAAATCAAAGACAGAAAACACTAATATTATACCAAAAATGTAATCTTTCTTTGCTGTCTCATAAGACAATTGAAAAGTCTCATTGTCACCATTACGGTGATCTCTGCCTAGAGAGGTAGGGAGTATCGGTTACAAAAGTTAATGGGCATCAGCACACTATCAACTGTTCTTGGAAGTGAAGGTCCTTCTCTGCAGCACTCATGAAATTGAGCCAATGGAGATGTCAGCAAATGAACGATTACAACAGTGCCTGTGTCCCAGAGCCAGCCTGGCTCCAAGGACACCTTCACCCCAGTGCCACCGGGAAGCCCTCTCCCTAGTCTGGCCCTGAGCCCACGTGCTCCACATGAGTCCTCCTCCTCCCTGTCCATCTCTATACTGCCTTAGTCATCTCACATCCCACCAGCGGGGTGCGTTCCACTCTCTGATACCACTGTTCTGTCTCATGGGGGGGGTCTTCTTTCTCCCAGAGAGATGGGCTCTTTGAGGATGGAGATCACTTTAAGGAAACTGTGGGTGTCTCATCACCCACAGCCCTGAGGACAGCAGGGTACTACTGAGAACGATGGTTCTCCAGAGGTATTTGCTGAAATATACCCCAGCAGGGTAAAAAGAGCCCTCAAGTCTACTCCCTGACTCCATTACTGATTCACCATTAAAAGTTTACTTAACCAACATCACTGTTCATATACCTCTTACAGAGAGAATAAAACTTCACCTCCTCCATTCACAGATGTGTAGCGAGCTTCCAGCGGGCTAATGTTAGAGTTCACTGCACAGTGCAGAAGCTTCCTGGGTGTGAGGGTAGAAACTGGTCAGCCATACTCACTGAAATCTTTTGACCCCTGTTTTCTGCATACCTACTCTGCCTGGAGCTTCTGATAAATGAGATTTCAACCCTAGCCTCAGACCCACACCTACCCAACCCTGTGCCATGCACCCTACAACCCTACTGTCAACCAACCAACCTTACAACCTTACTTACAATCAACCAACCTTACTACTAGAGTCAACCAAATCTACCATCAACCAACCCCACCACAAACCAATTCTGCCATCAACACACCCTGTCATCAATCTACCTTAATATCAACCAACCCCATCATCAACTAACCTTATCATCAACCAACTCTACCATCAACTAACTACCATCAACCAACCCCACAATCAGCCAACTCTAGCATTAACCAACCCTACAATCAACCAACTCTTTATCACAACTTTTACCAAGCCCACCCAAAGCTAGCCTCATGCCAGGCACAATGGAGAACACTAAAATGAATGAGATATGGCCCCTCCTTGAACATAGCTAACAGCCTGGCCAGGCAGCCTCGAAACGGTTATACAGGACATAAGGCAAACTGTATTGGAGGGTCATATTTTACATGGCACTTGAATTATAAAATGAGCCCATTAGGTGAAAATGGTAGGTGATCTAAAGGAACTTGAAAACCCCTGAGACCCCCTAAAACTGGAGTGTCTATAGTTTGCGCATGTAACCTCATTCATGGCCCCTTTGCACAGGTGTCTTGACTAACACTCAGGAAGACCACAGAAGGGGCCAAGAGGAACCTGCATGCAGCAGTCAGGGTCTTCAGAGCTTTCCAGTTTAAGACGGCTGTCAGACCTCCAGGGCAGAGCAGGGTGGGAGGTGACGCTTGGAGAGACCCCGCTTGCCGGCAGGGTTCACCCCCTTCTCTTTTATATAAGGGCTTTATCACTTGAACCCATGTCCAGCCATTGGTTTGTCAGTGTGAGTATTAAGTGAATGTGTGTCCCATGTTAGCTGCAGCTCCACTGTGACCTGCAGACAGCCTGGCCCTAAGAGCCTGGAAGCGAGGGAGGGAGGAACATAGCGAGGAGGGCGGGGCGTTCACACAGCTCAACAGGTGGGCAGGAAGCCGACAGAGAGGAGAGGAGAGGGCCTCTTAGACTGGAAGCAACGTGAGCTCTGGATAGCGAACTCCCCGAAGACAAGGGTGGTTGGTCTGACGGAGGATCTGGCAAGCTAGGTGTTCAATGAAGGAACAAGGATCAGAACACAACGCCAGTCAGAGGTAGCGGGGCAATCACAAGAGCGGAGAGCTAGGACAGGAAGAAGGTAACTGCCTTTACTGGGCACCTGCTGCATGCAGGCTTTGAATCCTCAGAGCAGCCCTGTGAATGGGCATTGTGGTTCTCATCTGCAGAGGAGGAAATTGCTTCGGGAAGCGACTGCCCAACACTACACAGCCAGGAGGGGCAGTGCCGGGACACCCCAGACAGCCTGTCCTTCATCTGCAACAAGCACGTGTGGAGCACCCACCGGGTGCCAAGTGTGAAACTTACACTGCAGTGAGGGTAATAGATGAGGAACGAAGACACAAGCAGATAAACACACAAACGAATAAATGAGGCCGCTGGCTCCGTGCTTTGACGACGCCACGCGGGAAACAGACAGGGGCCCTGGCAGACGTGACCTGCAGAGGAGGGTGAGGAGCACCTGACAGCGTTCACACAGCCACAGACCTGAGAGTGGTTCTAGGTCCTTCGCTCTCCCCTCGGAGCCCACCCATCACCGAGTCCTGCTGGTTCCTCTGCCAACACGTATCCATACATCCCTCTCTCTCTCCCCAATTTCCAGAGCCTTTGCCTTAATCTCCTCCACCCCTCGGACCTCCTCCCTTCTCCCTACTGCACCCCGGGCCACCTTCAGTCGTCTCCACTCAGCAGACAGCACTCGCAGACCGCCCCGCCCCCCCACCCCCCCCCCCCACCCCGGGCGCCCTTGCATCTGGAAGGAAATTCATCTTCTTCCACGGCCCTGCCTGCATCTCTGCCTCCTCACCACCTTAGTCTCTCTCAGGAGGGTCCAGACAAGAAAGCAAGACCCTCCCCGTAATTCAGGAGGGGGAACTTAACGAGGGAAGCTGGTTACAGGGGTGTGGGAGACCCTGGAAGAGCGGAGGGCAGAACACCAGAGAACAGCCCAGCAAGAGCCTCTGCCCTTGCAGATCGAGAAGGACAACAGGAGGAGGTGACGTGAGCGGAGCGAGCAGGGCCCCACAGAGCTGGAATCAGTCAGGACAGGCCCGCCCAGGTGAGCTGGGGTCAGGGAAGGAGGGACGGCACAGTGAGCAGGGACTGCAGAGGGGCCACGGCCAATGTCAGCAAGCACCTCAGCAGAGGTGGATCACTCCAGTGCCCCCCTCTCATTGGCTGGAGTTGGCAGGAAGCCAGTTGTCAAGGGAGCCTAAGGCAGAGCAGGGCAAAGGACAAGGGGGGACACATCTGAGAGCAAACTGGAACATGCAGCCGCTCCCTGGGTCAGCCTCTGGCCCTGAGCACTCAGCCCCTCGCTGCTCCTGGACCCTGCACGCTCCGCTCCTCTGTCTCTACCGCCCGCCCCAGGCTCTTTGCAAGGCTGGCTTCTTCCCGCCTTCTGGCCTCCCAGCTGCTGGAATCCAGGCTCTGGGGGAGCCTGCCCTCCCTTGGGGCTTCTCTCTGACTCTCGCTGAGCCATGCACCTTCCTTCAGCCCCTGGCCAGCAGGAGCATGCAGCTCCCTGGGCAGCCCGGGTTTGGTGACAGCCCCTGGTCTTAACCAGCTGTAGCTTTTGTCAGCAGCAGCAGCCAGCCTCCCCTGTGCCGAGTCCAGGCTGCAGGTGCGTGTTGTGTTCCACTGAGGGAAGCGCATCACCAGCTGAGGGCCTGCGGAAACGAGCTCCTTGGCTGCTTGCTGGCTGCTGTCGGGGGCCAGGACTGGCACCCACGGGCCGCAGCATCCAGCGGGTGGGATTTCTTCCCACTGGATGCACAAAGACTTGACTCCCATGGCTTCAAAAAGACGTCAGCGACTTGCTTTCCTCGGGCTACTGTTACCTCATTGAAGGAGTCAGCTGGGGGCCGAGGACTGAGCCATTTCACCCCCTGGTTACCCAGGCCAGGCCCCCGGGCATGTCTCACCATCTCCCCTCAGCCACACAGCTTGTGTATCAGTCTGAAGCCAGCTGGGAAAATAGAAACCACTCTAGCCTTTCAAAGAGTGGAAATTTAATTCAGGGAAGCATTTACAATGGGGAGAAGAGAGCTGAGATGCCACAGGGATGATGAAGCCAGCGACCCTGGCCCTAATCGCAACAGGAATCCACCTCCCCCGGCGGGAGGACCAGAGCCCAGGGCTCATGGTCACCTGAGGAAGGCCACAGTCATGGGCTTGATGAGCGGCCCAGCAGGAGCACCATGAGAGAAGACGGGGCACCCAGCCTTGCCTCCATTCCTCCTCTGTTGGGGGAGGCACTGGACAAGAGGAAGACGTGGACCCAACCTGCAAGCCACCCCGACACCCACTGGCATGGCAGTGGGGCTGGAGCAGACCCCCGACAAGTGGAGCTGTAAGCTCTGCGAACAATTAAAACCGCACAGTGCTTGACCCAGCCGTCCCACTGTAGGATTTATCCTACATACTCGCAAGCGAAGGCAAGGATGTCTGCACAGATATCTACTATTTGCAGTGGCCAAAGACTGTCGTCACCTAATTCCATCCACAGAGGCTCAGAGAAGTCGTGGGGAGACCCTGCAGGGGTTAGAACAGAGGTGGATCCGTGCAGACTGAGGTGGAACAGTCCCCAGGACCCAGCGATAGGTGTTCAAAAAGTGCAGGACAGTCTTTCCTCTGCACGGCCTTTGTCTCAAGAGCAGAGGGCTGCACAGGCAGACTGTCTCTGAAGGGACAGAACCAGCCGCTGCTTCCCGCGGGGCGACAGGGAGACAGCCCTCGGCGGTGCTGCACCTTCCCACGTGCACACATCATCTTTAGAGAGAACGTAACTTAGAGAGTCCACAGGTTTCCTGTCACGTCACTTCCCGATGCCCTGGCTTCATCTCAGTCCTGGAAAGAACCCTCAGGCCCCCAAGGCCTGACACGGCGGGTTGGCAGCTTCTCAGAGATGGTCCGGCTTTTCCCCCTCTGGCTTCCACCACAATGCAGAGACCTATGATGCTTATGACAAAAAATGTGGACTTTACCACATAACTGGACCATAACACACTTCAATCCCTCAGCCTCCCAGCCCAGAGCTGACTGCCCTGAGCCGACACGGACCCCTTGGCCTCCCTGTCCCACAGAGGCTGGGTTGTGCATCAGTGCTGTGGGGCCTCCGGGGTGGAGACACCCCCTGCTCCAAGCTGGCTCATCGCCTTGCGTCCCCCACTCCCAGCCACCACCCTCACTGCAGACCCTGGAATGAGGTCTCGATTCTGAGGGCAGCCCTGAGACAGGAGCCCACAGGATCCCCCCGTCAGCTTCCCTCTGCAGAGTAGCTCAAGCCCCCACACAGCCCCAGAGCAGACGCTTCTTCTGGAAGATTCCAGAACAAATGAAGCAATGGCTGCTTTTCCTCTAAAAGTAGCAGCTGGGTCTGGTTGGAGGAGAGGGGATAAGTAAATTAGCAGGAGCGGATCCTGACCCCACGGTGAGGAAACTCTCTCACTGTCTCTAGGATGGGGCCGGGCCAATGGAATCTGAGCTCTCGACAGCACCTGGCCGCTGCCTCTTGCACCCTCATGTCCCATCCCACCTCCTGGGCCTGTGACACACATCCCGGGTGGGCCCAGAGGCTGCCCTGCGAGCCTGGGGTTCTGAAGGGACAGAGAGGGCAGCAGGAGTGGCCCTGCCCCAGAGCTCAGCAGACATACTGATATGCGGGCCCCATGGAGCTGACAAGGCCCAGTGCAGGGGAGAGCCCGGGAGCCCAGGGGAGACCTGAGGAAGAGAGGTGGGAGGGGGCAGCGCAGGGAGGGAGGCAGGAGGCACCATCTCCCCCTCCCAGGGCAGGGCTGGGAGCACCCAGCTCTCAGGCCATCTCAGGCTCTTAGGCCCCAGGGAGGGAGGTGGGTAAGAAGAGAAAGTGCCAAGTCCACGGCCTGGAAGGGCTCTGCTGGTGAATCAGTACAGTATGGAAGAGCGAGTGTGGAAGTCAGAGCCCAGAGGACATCCGGGATGCAGCAGGACCTTGTCTGCGACCCTTTTCCTAAATAGCTGCACAGACCCAGGAAGTCAGAAGCAACGTGGGGGGTTTCTGGGTCTGTAAGAGGAAGGCATTTAGGACAAGCCCCTCCGGGGATCACACACAGTGAGCTGTTACATTCTCGGGACAAGAAAAGGGCAGAACAACCGACTTTTCCGCAGGTGGAGTTCGCCTCTGCCCCAGACCGGAGGAGAGTGGTGGAGGTAGGGGCTCCCCTGAACCTCCATAGGACCCACATCAAAAGGGAGATGGGTCACCCCGCCTCTATACCCAGCAGCCAGAGGACTCTGACGTCCTTCAAAAGAAGGAACAGAAAGGGGGATGCCTGGCCACAAACTGACACGCAGTGCTGGGAGGTCTGCGGGCCCCAGACTCAGGCCCCCAGGTGGAGGGGCCAGCCCCACTCCACCCCAGCCCACTCCCTGCTCCTCTCTCATGTGGCTCCTCAGCTGTCCCGACACCTCCAGGGGCCTCATGCTAGTGCTGACATCACTGCGACCTCAGTCAGGCTGGGTCCTCAGAGCTCAGTACTTGGGGCTGGGTGTTCGGGGCAGGGAGGCATCTGACGCCCAACACAGCTCCACGAGGAGAGGGTCCCCACTTACATCCCGGACAGGAAGCTGAGGCTCAGAGCGGGCACTTGCCCCAGGCCATGCAGTGTGACAGGGGAGGGACCCTGAGTACATGGTTGACTGAAGCAGGAACAGAGCCACGCAGCAGGTGCTCATCAGATGCCTGAGTAAGTGACAAGCGCATGAGGAGCCCCGGGCAAGAAGCCTGTCTCCCTACGGTGCACCGTGCCCTCTGCCAGCACCATCTACATGTTGGCCTGGCCTGTTTGTGACACACCCACGGGGACCACAAATACAGCTCAGAGAGTGGGTGTTTCACCAGCCCCCAGTGCCACCTTGTAATCAGGCTCCCACGCCCGCCTGGCCCCCCTCCCTGGCAGCCAGAGCCGGCTGAGTGGCCTCAGGCGGCCGCACCTGGCCTAGCCAGGGAACTGCTGAGTGCGGGTCCTACAACCATCGGCCCAGAGTAGACGCAGCCCCAAGGGATGGGGAGGGGTGCTGAGATGGCAGGCCCCACTGCAGCTCCAGCCTGGGAAGGCGTGTGGGCCCCGACAGTGCCCTGCTCTCCCGCCCGTGGCTGGATTTAGAAATGCCAAGAAAAGCCTAGAGTTTGCTTCAGGACATGGATTCCTCTGAGTCACAGACCACAAACTCCAATGCCTCCAGAGACACATTTTCTATAAATTCACAAGGCCAGCTGTGAGCCTGCGTACATAATAAACAACAGGGACTATTCTTCCAGAAAGATCTTTTCCATTATTTTTTAACAAAAGTCCCTCTTAGTAGAAACATCATTTTCCTACCCTAGGAAAGAGCAAGAAGCATTTTCCTGTCCTCCCAAAAGGAGAACAATGATGTGAATATGATGCTGAGTGGCCAATGGCCCAGAGCGTGAGGAAGGCAATAGGGAGTGCTGGGGACTGTGGTGAGCTGAAGCCCACACTGCTGCCTGCAGGGGGCAGTGGCTGCTCATCAGGAGTGGAAGCTGCGTGTGGCCGTATCTTTTTTTTTTTAAGAAAACCAGAAATCCAAAATTTTAAGTAATATATATGGGTTTCGAAACATTGTCAACTTTTTTTTTTTAAATTTAAACCTCTGTGGGCTAAATGGAACACGTCCACTGGCCAAAGTCAGCCTCCAGACCACAATGCGAGACTGTCTTATTGACCTGCTCATCCCCTGTGACTGCCAGGCCCCTCCCCTGGGCTCCTGATGGGAAGGCGACAGGTCCCTGGGTACTCGCTTTCCCAGGCCGCACCTATCCTGGCAGAGAGCTCCTGCTGCCCCCTCCCCAGGACAGGTGCCTGTGCCCAGGCCACTCCCAAGGAGGCCAGGAGGAGCTGAGGACGGACCAGGGGGCCTGTGTGGGGCAACGCAGGGGAGCGGCCACACGTGGAGGGTCAGCCACCTGGAGAAAGTACAGCGGCACTGCGTGGGCCTCTGGTGCTTCTGCCAGCTAAGGGACCGCACCCACCACTCCCTTACCTTGGGTGTCACCCTCCCCACCGGGGCAGCCTTGCTGGGAGTGTCCGTCACTGCGTGGAGCTTTCCCACGTTAGACAGCCAGACTGTCCCCTGGAATGCAAACCTTGGGGGAGGGCCCCAGAAGCAGGAGGGACTGCACCACCCCTGAGGCGGCCCTAGTGTCAGCCCCTCGGCCAGAGCCTTCCTGTCCTCACCCCCTGACCCCTCCAAACCCTGACTGTCCTGATGTCCCTTCGTATACGTCCTGTTATGTCGGCCCCCGTGGTTACTGTTGCTTCCACAGCAAATCCAGGGTGACCACGCCTGCCCGCCTCCTGGGACCCTGGCAGGGCAGCCCACCACTGCAGCCACCGCTGAGGGACCCTCGCTCCCTGGCGCCCCCCGCTGGTCGGTCCTGAGGATGACAGAAATTCAAGCACCACCTACCCGCCCTGGAGCAGCCCACAGTCCGCATGCCTGCCCAGTGGTGTCAGCGAGTCCGGTTTACAGACTAAACGGCTTGCACGAGGCATTCTGGGCTCCAGGGAGAACGCTTCCTTATTTCCCCAAGCTCCTCTCCCCTGTGGAACTGACTCATTCATCCACGCGCTCTTTCAGGCCACAAACACTTATGCAGCACCTGCTGCATGCCAGGCTCTAAGCCACTGGGGGTTGGGAAGGAGCCGTGAAGGAGATGCGCTCTCAAAACCGCCACACCTAGGAGCAGACCTTGGAAACCGCCTCTCCAAGCTGCTGATTTTATTATCCAGTCATTTTATGTAATTCCACACAAATGCATAAACGGGAGGGTATCACGCAGGCCGGAGTTTCAGTCTAGTCTCCCCGGACCCTTACAGGGCTCGCCCCCCACCTCCTGCCCCTGCTGGACGCACGTGGCCCCTCTGACACTGCTAGCAACCTAGAATGCAGCTTCTATACCTTCCACATCATCATACAATCATATAACAACAGGTAAATTCACATACACGAACACACGCACACACAGGGATCCAACACCATTTCATAAAAATGGGATATTTATGCACTCTGTTCTGTGTCTTGCCCTTTTCACATAACAATACCTTGGAAATCCCTCCAAATCCATTGGCATAATTACAATTCATTCTCTAGTAGCCACATTTTATTTCTTGATTAATCGTTCCCCCTGCTGACATGGAGGTGCGTCCCGTTCCTTGGCGTAGACATGTCAGGATTTACGCACTCATCTGTGTAATCTTCACTGATGCTTCTGCTATTTCCGCTACAAATAAGGCTGTAAAAGTTATTTTATTTTATTTATTTATTTTTTTAAAAAAACTACTTTTTTTTTTAAAAGATTTTACTTTTTCCTTTTTCTCCCCAAAGCCCCCAGTACATAGTTGTATATTCTTCGTTGTGGGTCCTTCTAGTTGTAGCATGTGGGACGCTGCCTCAGCATGGTTTGATGAGCAGTGCCATGTCCGTGCCCAGGATTCGAACCAACGAAACACTGGGCCGCCTGCAGCGGAGCGCACAGACTTAACCACTCAGCCATGGGGCCAGCCCCCAAAAGTTATTTTATTTTATCCTTTTGCGTATTATCTTGCTTTCTGATCGTTTTCACTCTTTGATGTAGATTCTCGGGGGCGTGTTGATAAGTGACAGGGTCTGTTCTGGATTCTCTGCTGTTCCGATGGCTGCCGCCCTGTGCTGACGGCAGCCCCATGCTGTGTGGTCACAGGAGCTTCCCGGTGTATTCTGGTCCCTGTCGCAGCAACTCTCTCCTCCAGCTCTTTCACTTAATATCCTTGGCTACTCTTGGAACTTCCCGTTCCAAATTAACTTGAAGATAATTTTATCCAATAGAAATAAGTTAATTTCTTGGGAGCCAGACTGGATTTGAGCACGGTAATTTTAAAGATGGAGAATGTGCGTCTAGGGAGGTGCCAGCTGGCACTACCAGTGACAGACCCAGATCTACCAGCATCAGTGCCCAGGTTCATTCCCCTGGTCTGAAATGCACTTATGGCGGGAGGCTGAAGCCCCAAGATGGAGCTGGGTTTTTGTGATTCACATTTAAAATAAAGGTACCCATTCTCATCCACTGTTGGAGGAGGTATAAGTTGGCACAGCATCCCCAGAGAGCAACGTGGCAATGTCCTTGAACACTTGAGTGCCCATGCCCTTTGCCCACAGATTCCCCTGCCAGGAATTTAGGCCAGAGAAGTGTGTACAAGCCCGTGCACTGAACCGGCAGAACAGCCAAAGCCTGGGGCCGCCGTGGTGCTGACGGCAGGTGAGCGGACACCGCCTCAGAGCAGAGGCTCCTCGTCTCGCAGTGACGGGCGGCGTGACGAGAAGGAGGCGGAGGCATGGGCACAAACCACGAGGGTGTCGGAGCCGCGGAGCAGGCAGGGAGCCTTGTTTGCGGCGGGACAGTCCGTGTGTGAGGGCACGCACTCCTGTTTGGAACCGAGAACGGTTCTGGGAGGAGACGCAAACCGCCGGTGACAGGACTGTCTTCGCGGGAGTGGAGTTAGGACGCCAGGAGACCGTGGAGAAAGTTATTTTTCACTCAATACTCTTTTTCCTCCTTGATTTTCTTAAACATATGTATGTATTAGCTACTATACTAACTAAAACTATTTCCAATAAAAGAAGAATATCAGGACGATTAACTAAAAACGGTCACTGTCGGGGTGACCAGATGCTCTGGATCAAGGGGGCCCTACTGGTACCACGGTCTCCTGGATGGTGACTCTCCGACCAGCCTTCAACGGGAGGTGGCCCAGGCCTGTTTCCCGCTCACCTTGGCAGGAGCACAAAGGCTGGTGCAGTCTTACCTGCTTAGGGAAGGCCCACCCTCCAACGCCCCCCTCCTGGGGTCTTTTGGTCAGATGAGCCCTCACTGCTGGTGAGCAGAGCCGTGGCCAGGTTGGAGTCCATGGCACGCTCTCACCAGGAAGAGACAAGCAGAGTGAGGCTAGAAACAGCCAGGTGGTCCCGGCCCCGGGAGCCTGGACTGTCCCTTGAGCCCAGCCCACTGTCTGAGTCACCACGGAGGGGAAGCGCCAGCGGACGGATTCTAGAGAATCCCTTGGGTATGCTGGCCTGCCATGCCCCTGACAGCTGAGAGGCTCCGCTCACTCGGGGGGAAAGGGGCCCCTGACAGCAGCCCACTGAGGGCAAGCTGGGTGGTTGAGGAGCCAGGAGAAAAGGGATGCGTGGACACGAGCTCCGAGGAGAGAGCCTGGAGGCAGAGCCGAGAAGACCCGGGTTCAGGTCACGGAAGTGGCTGCCCAGCTGTTTTCATTAATCCTCTAAAAGTGCCACGGCTTGGGTTTCTACTGGTAATAACTGCCTTAATTCTTCTCACATTCGTTTTTAGCATGGATAATTTTAAATCATTTTCAAATCAACCTTTCCTGGCAACGAGTAGATATGATTTGCTTCCATGAAGACACCCACAGACAATCTAAATCTGGTGTCACCTACACTGAGTGGTGACAGATTTGTCATCTTACGTGCTCTGTGACCCCGGTGTTTTCAGCTTGCTGGACCGTGCTGCCTCCCTTCCTGCCTCTCCGCCAGCTCTCACGACACAGCTCGTGGTGCTTCAGCCCCCTCTGCCCTGCCCTGCCCAGAAGAGCCTCCCAGGTCACAGAGGGAGACGGACGGGATTAGTCCTCAGCGTGTAAAGGACCCAGAGGAGGGAGCCCTGCCCACAGGCCGTCCCGGGCCCGGGCCCGGGCCTATGCCTGAGCTCTGGGATTCCGAGGGCTCTGCTCCCTGGGTGACGGTGGGGAAGCCCGAACCCTCATGTGTAACCTCGAGGATGACAGCCCCTCACTCACACGGAAGGAGGGAACACACGCTGTGCGAGCACCTGACACAGTGCCTGAGCTGTCCTCGCTGTCACTGGCAGGTGGTCTGCACTGTGACCGCCAGGATTACAGCTGCCCTCACTGACCGCGGTGCCTGCCTTCCAGGGCCACCTTGTGGGCTGAGCTCCTCGTAAACCATTCTTTGTTTCCCGGGCCTCTGGAACACCTCTCCTAAAAGGCGGCCCGCAGGTTTCCCACTGCAGCTGGTCTCCAGGAGGATGACGTGTCTGAGGCCCTCCCTCCAGTCCCCCAGCCAAAGTCAGGTGTCTACAGGCTTCTGATGCACATTCGGGACCAGACGCTCCTAACTCACCCTTCAGATCTGTAATAGTCAGCCCGGCTGTCTCCACAGGACAAGAACAGAAACCCGATCTGACTTGTGCAAACCAGTGCCTACGTCCAGGTCTATTCAGAGAGCGGCCCGGGGCCAGCAGTGCCTGGGCATCCCCTGAGCCTTGTTAGAAATGAGGACCCTGGCCCACCCGGACCTGCTGAATCAGAGCCTGCATTTTCAAAGGCCTGGCTGGTTCTGAGCAAGTGGAGGGAGGGCAGCTGGTCTGGGGACATCGGACTGGGCCAGCTCATGGACATACCTCTCACACATGGCCTGGAAATAAAGATGACACATCTAAAGCTCAGGAGATTTCACAGCGAACCAGATCTCTAGCTTTTCTCCTCAGGAGATGGCGCAGCACTGGGTCTCATCTGCAGTGGCCGCCCCATTGGCAGAGAGTACTCTCATTCACCACCACCCCACCCTCCACGACGGTCCCCCACTTCCATCACTCTGTCACCTCTCTGTCCCCTGACATCTGAGTCTGAAGCTCCTGCCTCTGAGCCCCTTAGACTTTCCTGGGAGCCACAGCAGCCTCAGGCCTTTGCACCTGCTCCTTCCTCTGCCTGGAGTCCCTTCTGTCCATGGGGCTCCACTCCCACCTCTCTGAGGTCTCTAACCCATTGCCACAGCTGTCCTCTTTAAAACAGCACCACCGTCACCCAGGTCATGTTCTCTCGCCTTACAATATTCTCCTCATCACCCTCACTGCCACACACATAGCATGCTTCCATGGCTGAGTGTCTGCATCCCCCCCAAGACCGTGAGCACTGTGATTTTTCCACTGCTATCTTCCAAAGTCCAGACTAATGCCCAAAAGCCTGGGGTCTTCACCTAGAACTCAGCAATTGGTTGTTGAATGAATGAAGGACCACAGGCAAAACCATCCCTGTCTCTGGGCCTCATTTTCTCCACTCGTAAATGAAGGGACTTGGCCACAGCATCACTCAGACCCTCCCAGTTTTACTGACATATTGTTTTCTGCGTGGCAGCAGCTCAGTACCTTTTCCTCTGGAATGGCGAGGTGAGTCACTGGACTCTCACTGACACCAGAGGGATGCGTGAATGAGCCGTGTGGGCTGAGGCCTGGAGGAGCGAGGAGAGGAGGACGTGCAGCAGAGGAGACAGATGGAGGCACGAGCCTCACGGAGGCCAGGCTGCTCACCTCCTGGGGTCCGACCTTGGTGAGAAATATTTGTGATATCATGACCCACAGAACACGATAGGAAAGGATGACAGAGAAAGAAATGGAATGGATGGGATGGGACAGAATGGAAGAGAAGGGAGAGGATGGAATGGATGGGATGGGACAGGATGGAATGGATGGGATGGGATAGGACAGAATGGATGGGATGGAAGAATGGATGGGATGGATTTCAGGGGCATCTCCTGCAGTCAAGGTCATTGACACCCAGGCTCACAGCACAGACTTCCCCTTTCCACTTCAGTGCACTCTGGTATATTGCACTTTATTCTATTTCATTTTCCCTTAAATTGCTAGCAATGGCCCTCCCTAGCTACTAATGGTTCACAGCCTCCTGTGCACAGCCCTGATTTAGGAGCAGTGGAGGAGGATAAAAGAGCTGAGGGATAATGAGAAAGGGGTTTTGACAGAGTGCGTGGGAGGAATGGAGAGGAAAAGGGAAGGCGACCAGGTGCAGTCGCCTGATGGGCAGCTGCTCCCTAGACGTCACACCCACTGGGGTTGTCTGGGGGTCACACCTGCCTGAACATTTACCTCTAAGGGTGCTCTAAGGGCAAACAAGTGGGCGCACACCCCACAGGCCCTATGATAGAACCACCCTTTGGAAACTCAAAGCGCACAGCGTGAAGGATGCCTGGCCTGTAAGTGCCTCGGCTTCATTTCATGCCCGGTCAGGGTTCCCAGACATAACCCACGCTTCCTTGGCAACTCCGATTGATGGGATTGCCGAGGAGTCTGCACACTCCACTCTCTCACTTGAAGTTTCATCACAAGCAGGGCAAAGGGGGCCATTTGTCCAGGCTCCCACACATGGCCAATGTTGGGTGTGTCTGCGCATGGGGGGTGCGTGGGGGTCGGGGGTGTGGTGCCGACCCCATGTCCTCTTAGGGCTAGCGTGGAACTCCCCTCTGGATTCTCCACAAGCAGGTCATGTTCTCGATGCAAAATCCATGCTGCATTTCTCAAACAGAAAGAGCCACGGCACGCTCAGCGCCCTCCATCCCTGACTCCGAGCCCATGTCTGCCTCCTGCCCTCTGCGCTCGCTGCTCCTTAACCTGGAACAGTCTTCTCCCAGGCCTTCAAGAGACTAGCTTCTTCGGCCATTCAAATGTCCCTTCCACGGAGACACCTCTCCGGACCACACCGTCAGAAGGCCATCTCCTTCCCCCGCCACTTTCTCCATCGCTCTCTTCAGTGCTCTTCCTACAATTATTGCTATTTGAAATTACCCATTTGTTTGCTAATCTGTTTATTTTCTGTCTTTCCCACTAGAATATAAGCTCCTCAAAAGCAGAAACTCAGTATTTTTCTGGTTTGCCACTGAACCTCCAGAGCCTGCCCCATCGTAGGTGCTGACAAGTACGTGTTGAATGATGATGGATGAGGTCCTTACGGGGCGACCAGTTGCAATCTTGGTGTTGCTACAGGAATCACACATTCCAGACAGAACTGATCCAATTAAGCACTCCTCAAATATTTGCTGACGCCCGATCTACGCAGTCCCTGGCCTCCAGAATCCCAGAGAATGGAGCCTGTTCCTAAACAGACAGACCCCGGTGGAGTGGATGTGCCCAGGGAGGGCGGGCCACCCCCGTAACAGGAAGGGGGTTTGCCGGAGCGCCTGCCAGAGCAGGTGAGGACAGCAAAGGTCACTTTCAGCAGGTGCAGACATCCCAGCCCCCAGCTCATTTCCCAGGCTCGCCCGCCTCCCTCCACTCAGGCACAAGGAGCAGGAGCTCGAGCACCCGCCCAGAGGAGGGGAGGGGCTGCTGAGCCAAGCTGGGTGGAGAGCACAGCTCTGCTGAAGCAGGGAGGCTCTGCTCAGCTCCAGCCTCCCTGTTCTGAGTAAGAACTCGGGCGCAGCATCGCCAAACCCTCTGAATCTTCAAGAGGAGCCAGAATTTCAGAGTCGTAAATAAAATTTTTCAATTTCCAAAACACAGTTTGGGATGAAACAAAATTTGTCTATAGGTGCCTGGCTTTGGTGGACCTTAGGAGATCCTTAGGAGGAACAGCCCCACCTCCTCCTGCCTCTCCTCCCCCACCGTAGAAATTCACGGCCCTTTGGGAGCCTGGAAGCCCATGAAGTCATTCATTCACACACAGGTGTCAGAGACTGAAAACAGGTCCAAGGAGCCCACCCAGGGGCATCTGCATTTTTAAAGAGCACTTTTTTCTCTCTTACAAGCTATGCTTGCCTTGAACCAAAGAAATGAATCTCTAGCCCTTAGGGCTGACCATGAAGCCCAGTAGGAAATAAAGATAAAATATTTTGAACCAACCAGGAGGCCCGCTCCATCCTTAACCTGAGGCTCCAGGGAAGATGTCATGGTCCCATTTAGAGAGAAGGAGACCAGAAGGTTGTTGAAAATCACTTCGCCCACCACAGGGCTTGCTAACTCTGGAGCTAGAAGTCAGGTCTCTCAGAAACAGGCCCAGTGCCCTGTCCAGCCCAGTGTCTCCTGTCTCACAGCAGCAATGCTCAGAGGATGTGGCGTAGGCACACTGTAGACATAGGCACCTGTGTCTCACACTGGGTGACTCCTTCGCTGGACACTCACACACACAGGTTACAGCCCAGGACCTCACTCAGCTGAACTGGACACAGCCATGACACCCCGCAGCACAGGGAGGATGTCACAGCCCAGTGACAGAAGGCAGAAAGTGCTGGCGTGACCACCTTCCAGTCTGCACACAAATCTTCGGGAGGGAGCAGGGTCTGCACAGGTGCGGCCTGAGGACACCTGAGGCAAAGATTTCTTCTGCCAAAAAAAGTAGAGCCTCGCAAATGTCCCTAATCACAGAGCCTCCCTGACCAGCCCCCCCGGACAGTGACGGGTAACACAGGCCACCCTGCCCCTGCCTGCAGCCCAAGGTAGGCAGGGCACCTCCTCGAAGCCTGGGACCCCTCGACGCCCAGCTCTTACCTCCAGCGGGACCACCTGCATCAGGATGGCGAAGTTGGTGAGGTGCGTGCAGTGGCAGATGGAGTAGCTGAGGTTCCCCTCCACGAGCGCACAGCCCTGGTTCGACCAGATCCCGTCCCCGGAGCTGAGGACAGGACATGGGAGAAATGGTCAGCAGGAAGCACCAGACCACCCTTGGCCAGTGGACTCAGAAAGGCTTCTCATGCATCAGGCTGACAAGAGCAGAGCGCGGCTGGTGTTGATCAGGCCACAAGGAAACAGGCCTCCTTCTGGGAGAGGAAAGTGGTGGGGTCACTTTGGCACAATGGCTTTGAAAGCACCTGGACCAATAGCCACCAAAAAATGAGATGTATAAGTCCTACCACCCAGCAATCCTACTTCTAGAGGATTCTGAGGTATATGCACAGGGGACACGTCAGGGTATTTACTAAGTGATGGGTGACACTAGAGAACATTAAAGTAATCTAATGTCCACCTTGGGGAACTGGATAAACTATAATATATACCAATATGACAAAATACTACATGTCAGTCAAAAAGGTGTATCGATATGGATAAAACCCAAAAACGTAATGTATAATGTTTCATGTGTCACAATGCTGCCAGGGGCACGACACACAACGAGATCCTATTCTTCACATTTTCCGTGCACACGAACATCAACTGTGTATAAACTATTGAGACAACTCCCCAGCGGTTACCTCCAGAGAGGGGAGGAGCTCAGGATAAGATGTAAAAGTCAAAGAGACGTCTGCTTCTTTATAACGTTTTCCTTTTTTAAAGAATAATGCATCAACACAGTACTTGTATCATTTCTTAAAGTATAAACCTAGACAGAAATGACTCAAAGGTTAACCGTGGTTCATTCTTCTGGTGAGAATCTCGGCGATTATAATTCTCTTCTCCGTCTCTCTCTATACTTTCAAATTCCCAAAGAGATGTTTAAATGGTTCTTCCCGGACATTGTAACTTTGAGTTATCAGCAAAGACAGATCTTTGGCAGGGGCCTTGGCAGAAAGCTTTCACAAAGCTGAAGAAATTAAAAGGCTCTAGTTTCTCTTTGCTTCATCTTCAGTTTGACTGTAATGTCAGCAGCGAACGTAGCAGATGAGAAATGTGCCTTTGGGGGCGGGAGTGACTGATAAAGACTCAGTCGTGCCCCTGCCCCACCCCCGCCCTGAGAGTGTGCCACGAAGCAAGCACAGCTGGCAGCATTTTTATTTCCATCCCTGAGGCAGAGGGTGTCCCCGTGAGGATGCGATGCGGTATGACTGGAACTCTGTGCTCACGGGCGACACAGAACCTGAGGGCCGGGTGGGAAGGGTCATTTGGAGACAGCTCAGGCGGGCATTGAGCCTGATGGCCGAGACTCGGTCAGCAGCCTCAGAGGCACTTTTCACGATGCAGGGTCTGCCCTCCTCGGGAGGTGGGGGGCATTCAGCAGAGACCAGAGGGCACAGCCAGCAAAACCCCACTTCAGAAGAAAAGGGATGGAAAGATTGGGTCATATCCTCCTCCCTCTACCACTGGTTCTGGTCTAATGTCTCCAGGACCTTGAGGAGAGTCAGTGACATGGGCTGTCCGGTTACGTACAGCACCTCTGTCTGTCCACTGAATGTATGAAAGCCACCTTCAGTCAGAGTGTGGCCCGAAAACTAGCAGGCACTGAATTAGGTGAACATGGCCAAGGGGACAAAAACTGTGCTTCGTGGGGCTGGCCCCGTGGCCGAGCGGTTCAGTTCACACACTCGGCTGCAGCGGCCCAGGGTTTCGCTGGTTCGAATCCTGGATGTGGACATGGCATCGCTCGTCAGGCCATGCTGGGGCGGCGTCCCACATGCCACAACTAGAAGGACCCATAACTAAAAATACACAACTATGTACCGGGGGGCTTTGGGAGAAAAAGGAAAATAAAATCTTTAAAAAAAAACCCAAAAACAAAAAACTGTGCTTCTGCTAACACAGAGGGCGACTGGGAATTAAAACCAGGAAAATCACTTTCCCAAATGGAGCCGTGAAGGTGTGACAATGGCCTAATACGCCAGGGGAACTGAGCCCTAGTGGGCAGCACCTCCTCCCGGGTGTGAAGATCCCTTCCCAGAGTGCCAGGGAACACAAGGCGGGCGGGCTCCCGGCTTCCGCACAGACAGTCTGCCCTGCAGGCCAGGCTGGGCGATGTCAGACATCAGCAAAACGTGCACAACCCTGTGACCCAGGAAGTCTGCGTGCAAGAGAAAAACGTGCACTCACACGCATAAATAAAATGTGGTGCATGTATAAATAGGAAAAAAATACTACACATCGTTAAAAGAGATGAGCACAGAGCACAATATGGGCAGAGCACAAAACAAAGTGTCATGAAATGATGTGAGAAACGTGAAACTAAGCAATACCACTTATTTCCTTTCAACAGAAGTATAAATCATACATAAATGATTGAGAAAACACCCACAAAGATCTCCCTGCTGTGGCTCCTGCTAGAGAGAGGCGAGCAGATCAGGATAAGATATAATTGTATGTAAAGGGTCGTCTGCTTTTATACAATGTTTTACATTTTAAAAGAACAATGTATTGACATATTGCTTACGTCTTTTTTAAAGTGAAAGTCTAGAAAAAATGACCCAGAATTCTAAGCCCAGTGAGAATATCTTTCAGAAATAAAAGAGAATGCTTTCTCAAACAAAAAACGAATTTATTGCCAGGAGACTCACACACTACAGGAAAAGTTAAAAGCATATGATGCCAGATGGAAACTTTGATCTACACAAAGAAATAAAATAGCTGGAAATGGAAAAAGATGAAGGGAAGTATGCAATTATAATTTTCTTATTTATAATTGCTCTAGAAGATAACTAATTGTCTAAAGCAAAAATACTATCACCATATTGTGCATTTGGGGCATCTGTAAAGGTAAAATGTATGACAAGCAAGCACAAGGGATGGGAGGGGGAACTGTGAAAAGATTAATGTCTTAGGACACACGTGCAGTGACAGACGGTTATCTGAAGGTGGACACAGACGACCGAAAGGCATACACTAGTAAGCCTAAGGGCAACCGCTGCAAAAAATTAAAAAGAGAGTATAAACTAAAATCAAGAGTGGAGATGAAATAACATCATACACTAGCCCCCAAAATCCAAATGAAGTGAGAAAAAGAAAACATAAGAAACAACGAAAAGATAGAAAAAATAGCAAACAGCTAGCAACATGGCAGGTTTAATCCAACTACATCAATAATCACATTGAATATAAATTATCTAACATGCCAATTAAAAACAGAAATGTTCCGATTGGATAGAAAAGCAGAACCCAGTCACATGCAGTCTATAAGAAACTTGATTTAACTATAAAGATATGAATAGGTTAAAGTAAAAGGATAGGAAAAGATACAGCGTGCAAACACTAACTATGAAAGCCAGAATAGCTAAATCAAAGTTAGACAAAGTAGACTTCAGAGCCACAAATATTTCCCAGGATGGACAGGGACTTTGGATAATGACAAAGGGGTCAATTTCCAAGAAGACATAAGAATCCTAACTGTATACGCACTGAGAAAGAGCTTCAAAATACATTTTTCTAAAAAACTGATAAAACCGAATATAGAATTCACACTCCTCTCTTATTAATCGATAGAATAAGTTGACAGAAAGGTAATAAAGTTACAGAAGATCTGAACACTATCAATCAATGTGACTTAATTGACATTTATAGAACACTCCATTAAGAATACATTTTCTTGGGGGCTGGCCCCATGGCGCAGTGGTTAAAGTTCCTCCTGCTCTGCTTTGGCAGCCCGGGTTCATGGGTTTGGATCCCAGGCACGGACCTCCTCCACTCATCAGCCATGCTGTGGAGACGTCCCACACACAAAGTAGAGGAAGACTGGCATGGATGTTAGCTCAGGGCCAATCTTCCTCCAGCAAAGAAAAGAGGAAGACTGGCAACAGATGTTAGCTGAGGGCAAAGCTTCCTCACCAAGAAAAAATAAAAAGAAAAGAATACATTTTTTCTAAGTACATATGGGACATTCACCAAGAGTAAACATATTCTGGGTCATAAAACAACTTTTTTACAAATTAAAAAGAATTGAAGTTACATAAAAAATGTTTTCAGATCAACAAAAATTTTAATTAGAAATCAATAGCAAAAAGATCTCTGGAAAGTCTCAAATATTTGGAATAAACAATACACTTTAAAACAGTATATGGGTTGAAAAGGAAGTCATAAGGATAGTTAGAAAATATTTTTAATTTAATGAAAATGAAACAACATTTCAACATTCATGAGATGCAGCTAAATCAGTGCTTACAGGAAAACTTATAACATTAAATGTTTATATTAGAAAATAATAAAGTTCTCATATCAATAATCCAAACCTCCACTTTAAGAAATTAAAAAATGAAGAGCAGATTAAACCCAAAGCAAGCAGAAAGAAATAAACTAAAGACAACGAGATGGGGATAAATCAATGAAATTGACAATAAAAACACAATAGAGAAATAAAAAGATGTTTCTTTGAAAAAATCAATAAAATTGATAAACCTCTAGTAAGAGTGACCAAGAAAAAAGAGAGAAGACACAAATTACAGATATCAAAAATGAAATAGGGACATCACCACAGACCCTACAGACATGGAAAAAAGCTAATTAGGGAATACTACAAAAATCTCCGTGCCCAAAAGTTAAACATAATTTGGACAGATTCTTCAAAAAACACAAACGGCCAAAACTCACTTACAAAGAAGTAAATGACCTAAATAGTTCTGTATCCATTACAGAAATTGAATGTGCATGTGAAAACCTACCAACAACAAAAACTAAGGTTCAGATGGCTTCACTGGTGAATTCTAACAAATATTTATGGAAGAAATAATATCAGTTCTATACAAACTATTCCAAAATGCATTCTAAAATATACCTTTTACAAAGATACCATTACCTTGCCACATAAACCAAAGACATTACAAAAAGAGAAAACTATAAACAAATATCCTTCATGAACATAGATACCAAAATCCTCAACAATTCTAGCAAAACAAATTCAACAATATATAAAAAGATAATATATCATGACCAAGTGTGGTTTATCCCAGGAATGCAAAGCTGGTTCAACCTTCAGCTTTATTCATAATCCCTCAAAAGTGGAAACAACCCAAATGTTCCCCCACTGGAGAACAGACAACAAACGATATGGGACAGCCATGCAATGGAATACCACACAGCAACAGAAAACAAAAATGAACTGTTGACACATGCAACAACGTCAATGTTATTATGCTAAATGAAAGGAGCCAGACTTAAAAGGGCACCCACGCTATGATCCATTTATATGATTGAATATATATGGCATTCTTGCACAGGCAAAACTCCAGGGATAGAAGACGAATCAGTGGTTGCAAGAGCCGGGATCAGAGCGGGGGATGACGGCAAATGGCCAGGAAGGAATCTCTGAGCGTGATGAATTGCTCTACATCTTGATGACGGCAGTTACACAACTGCATTCATTTGTCAAAACTCACAGAACTGAATAACAAAAATGTATTCATTTTTCTGAATGCAAATTGTATGCTAATAAATAATAATTGGGAACACGGACAGGCAGGTTACATACACTGTATTCACATAGTAGCTGCCTCTGGGAATTGAGGGGAAAGAACAGGAGGAGACAGCGTTCTTTAGCATCATCTATGATGTTTTTGTTGATTTATTCTTAAAAATAGAAACATGTTAGTAATTGAAAATTTAGGGCAATGGGTACCTGGATTTGTTATAATATTCTTTGCACTTTGCTCTTAAAATTTCTTCAAAAATAAAAACCAACATTTCATTTGGTTCTTACTAAACTCCATCTCTCCTTTCCTTCCATAAATTTTTTTTCTACTGGCAGTGCCCCCAAGATCGGGGTGACTTTTTCTAGGAGATTGTGCTTCTGAATTTTCACAATTTACAAAGATATGAATAGAGGGATGCAACTGGCTGAACTTGGCCAAGGCAAAACCACTCAACTTCCAGAGCCGTCAATCCATTTTTCAGATGGCACGTGGGTGCACTGCTGAAGGCCACAGCCAGAGAAAAGCACCCCCACGAGATTATATATATATATATATATATTTGCTGAGCATTACGGGGACCTGCTGCATTTTCCTCACTGTTCATGGAGCGGAGATAAACTGGGATCAAGCCAACCCACCACAGCCCGACCCCAACCCAGCTCAGCATCTTGAGTCTCCTGGTCCTCTGAAGGCAGGGAAGCAGACTGGCTTTCTCTGATGAGTGAGGCTGCACCAGGGAAGGCAGCAAGGCCCTGGGAGGATGCTGGGCTGGAGGGACCTGGGGGCGTGGGTCCAGGTACAGGGAAGATGCTCAGGTGTGGGGAGCCCTGACAATATGAAAGGTGAGCAGCCATCAGGTTGGGTGTGAACCGGAGGCCCCAGATGTGTTCTTTTTACCTCTATGGTGTTTCAAATTTCACGTAAAAATCCAACCTCGGACAATCAGAAGATCTGAAAACATGGGGCCTGGAGCCCATGGGGAACACGCCACGGGGGCCCGAGCTGAGCAGCTGAGAGGGTCTGTGACCCTAGCGCCATGCCCCTACCCCATCCACTCCCAACTGTCTCTTATGCTCACTGATGGCACCTCCCTGGCCCTGTGGGGATCTGTTTTCAATCCCTGTTTTGACCATGGGGGCCGTTTGTGGTGGGCTCACGTCCAGAGGAGCATCGCGATGAGAACGACATCAGGAGAAGGCCCCCCCAGCCTGTGGGCAGGTGAGCCCAAGGAGGTGAGTTGGGATGGTGTCCAGGAGGGAGGGTAAGAGTGAACCTCAGAGGTGTGCACAGGAGATGCTGAAGAAGGATACCCCTGAGTCCAGGGCTGAGCGGCAGAGGCCGAGGACTCACAGAGCTGAGGTTCAGCTCACCCAGTGTGGTCATCAAGGTCTTAAAATCCTAAGATGCTGACATGTCAGCCAGGAAAGAGCTGCTTCCTGAGCCCTCCTCCTGACCCCAAGACCCCCAGTCCAGCACCTAACTCTGACACAGCCAGGGGCGCCAGGACCCTGTCCACCCAAACAGCGTCATCCATCCTGAGGTCCTGGTGACTCAGCTGAACTGGGTAAGTGTCTGAAGACCACCCTGGGCTCTAAGAGACGGTGTCTTGATAAACCTGGCTGTGTCCAGAGAGGAGCCTCTCCCAGCTCGTCCTCCAGGTCCTGCCCCTGTCCTGAGTCCTCTCCAGCCCCCGGAAGGTGATGCGACTGTGCTGCCTCCGGAAACGGGACCCTGGAAGTTTACCCGGGCTGGCATGTGATGGAGCATGGGCCTGGACACCCATGTGGCACCAGCCCCTTCCCCCACCCTCCCCCCACTCTCCCGCCCTGTCCTTGCCCGGGGACCTCAAGCAGCAGTACCTGAAGTCCAAGAAGGCGCAGTACAGGAAGACTCGGTTGCTCTCATTGGTGGCCTCGCTGTACTGCCTGCGAGTCTGAAATGAGAGAGAATGGATACATGTCAGGACGCAGCTGGAGAACCAAGTCCCCAGCACTGAAGTCAGAGCAGCACCCTCACGGCCCAGGGGGCCTTGGGTGGTGATGTGCAAAGTCATTGACTTTCCATCCGGATCCCAGTTGTGGTCAGACAGGGCCAGGTCACCCGGCCTGCCTCACTCTCTCTTTGCCCATACCAGCCCTCAAGCCTGGTCTCCCACCTCAGGGCCTTCACACTTGCTGTGTCCACCCTTTAGAATGCTGTTCCCCCAAGACAACCACCTGACTCCCTCCCTCACTTCTTTCTGGTCTCTGCTACATGTTAGTTCCTCAGAGAGACCTTCCCTGCCTATTCAAAACAAGACTGCCCCCCAGCCCGCCAGCCCCTTCCTTCCTCTTATTTATTTTTTCACAGCGTTGACCACCACGCAGCAGGTTCCATATTCCCTTATTTATGCGTTTGCTGTCTTCCCCTCTAGAAGGTGCACATGATGAGCAGTGCCTGTGTGGTCTTCTGCTGGTGCTTACTAAACATTTGTTGAATGAATGGATAAAAGAATGAAGGCAAGTAGATCAGTCAACGACCCTGTTCCTAGGACTCTCGTTCCCTCCCGAGAGAGAAAAAGTCTAGCGTCTGGGCTTCCTGGATGCCACCTTGGGGCATGTGGCAGCAGCTGCTCTGCCCTAAACGAGGTGCCGGGACTCCTCCAGGAACTGTTACTGGGAAGCTCAGGACGCCAGCAGCTCCCTCAGGAAACTGGGGCTGCTCAGGTTGGGCTCCCAGGACAAACGGCATCTTGCTGATTCCCCATCAGCAAGTCCCGCGCCTCTCACTGATGCACGGCGCTCACTCCATTCCCTCCTCTGCCAACGCTGCCATTCGTGAGCCTCTGCGGCTGGAGTGAGACCCCTCCCTCATCTTGGGGCTGCATCAGCTACCGATCGATTGAGGCCCCCTTTCTGCAGGAGAGACAGCAATGGTGACACCTCCCTCCGCTAGCGCCATTCTAACGCCTTACACACAGCTCCTCTTTCCCCGGCGGGCGGTAAGTGCCTGCAGCTACACTGATGGGCACCCCTCTGACAGGCCCCCTCAACCCACTGCAAAAACCAAAGGGCTCATCCATCATTTCCTGCATTCTAGAATTTTCTCTGATGGTCTCTGTGGGCACAGTACAATTATATTAATGCTGTTTATTACTGATCTTTTGGCAAAAGGGAATGTTTACTCCTTTTGCTCTCTTCCCCAAGCATCTTAGGGTTATTTTAACATACGATGACGTCCCTAAAGCCAACTGTGCCTGGAAATGCTGCAGGCCTGTGGCCAGAGCATTCTCCTCCAGGCTATGCCTGTTTCCTCTAATTGTTCATCTTCTCATCTTGGAGGGGCCTTCCCTGGCCTCCCCATCACTATCTCCTTCTACCAGTTTTATTTTTTCCACAGCACTCAACACTGTCCAAAACATTCAGCGTCTGTGCCCCCATGGGAATAAAGCTCACAGGGCAGGGACCCTCTGTCTTCACGCCTGCTGTGCCCGCACACGTGGAACCTTCAGAGGAGTCGCACGCACGAGTTACCGTGGAAGTGCGAGCTCACCGGCAGGCGGGTGTCATCTCCGATTTCTGAGAGGAGCTCCTGAGGGGCCACCCACCCAGACAGCATGGGCCACCACACTGAGCTGCAGGAGAAGCTGCAGGTCAGAACCCACAGGGCTGTCCTCCATCTGCACACGCGGGTTCCGGAGAGGACCCAGGACTCAGGGAAATGAGTTTAACTGAACCCCAAAACCTATAAAGAAACTCGGGAAGCCCAAGCAACACAACATCAGGCTCAAGAAAGTCAAAGGGGAAAAAACCCTAAAAATCTCAAGCATTCTTTTTCTCACCCTGTTTTTCTAGGCTGTGTCCAAGATGCCTGACCTTGTCCTCAATGGCACTGGGGACACCCTGGCTGGCACCCCTTCTCGTGTTCACAGAGGAGAGTGATTTTCACGGTGTGGTCCCACCAGCAGCCTCAGCATCACCCGGGAACCTGGAATGGCCCAGCCTAGGGCCCCAATGCAGAATCAGGAACTGGGAGTGGGGCGGCCCCTGGGACTTCTCAAGCCCTTCAGAAACACTGAATGCTACAGATGCTTCCTCCTCCGTCCCCTTGTAACATCTCTGCCTGCTGTGAACTTTGTGCTCAGACAGAGGGCCCTGCGTCTGCAGCCACTTAGGACCACAGAGGTCATCAGTGAGGGGGACCTTCGACACACAAAACCCACAAAATCGAGAATACAAATAGGAAGCTGGTGTGATCACCGCCCAGCATCGGCGAGCTTTCCTCGGGCCCGGGCTGCCCTGGGCCCACACCCTACAGGATAGCACTGTGTCATTTCCAAGCATGGAGGTGCATTTGTGTGTTACCTGTGTAAGGTAAAAGAAATAGTAAAGGCGGCCAGGACTGGAGGAAGCCAGCAAGCAGGCTCGCATGCCTCGCCCGAGGCTCCTCCTGGAGGAAGCAGTGGTCCCTGCCCTTGTGGCCTCTAACGTGGGGCCAGCGTGCTGCAGCACCTCCACCGGGCAGCGCAGAGGCCGGAGTGGCCTCTACAAGGCCTGACCCCCTGACTCCATGTCTAAATCACTCTTCAAGCGGAATTTGAAAACCAGCCACAGCGGCAACAAGCCAAGCGCGTGTGTGGCCCGGAGGGTGGAGGGGCAGACAGCAATCACGCCCGGGAAACTCCTGCCTCCCTCCGCCCGCCATCTGAGTTTCCTCCCAGCTCTGCTCCTGCAATGGGAAGAGCAAATTGCCTCCTCCTGTGTTTGGAGTCTGCAACCCAACTGGAACAAAGGCTCCCAGCAAGTCTCCAGGAAAGGAGGCCCCAAGAGTTCCCAGGAGCGTGATTTGGAGCGGGCGTGGCGCTCACATATGGGCTGGGGAGCTGCCAGAGAGAGGAAGGTGAGTCATCTGTGTGAGGCCCACTTTCCTGGAGAACTGCGGGCGGTGTCAACTAGCCGTCAGCCTCCCAAGCGCCTGGGAGAGATGGAAACCACTCCAGTTAGTCACCTGGTGGCCAGGGACCGGGAAAGGGGTCCTCGTCAGGATGGAGGGAAACAACGTACACCTTGAAGGCCCCCCAAGCCCTGAAGCCGAGGGGCCCGGCCGAGCTCCGCCGTCCAGAGGGAAGGCCTTCGCCAGAGAGCCGGCCCTGCCTCAGGGAGCCTGGCCCCACCAGACCCACTTCGCTTCAGGACAACTGCTCAGGAGAGCATCTCCTCCTGGATCGGAGACGTCCTCAGACAACACAGGGGTTTGCCATTTGGGGATAAATCAAGTATGCATTGCCTACTGTGCATAATCAAGGTACAGGAGGGTGTCTCCTTCTGGGAGATGCACGTCAAGAGAGGGATCATCTCTAACAGCCTGTTAATGCTCCGGGCTTAGAAATTTGCTTGCTTTTCATTCAAGTGTATACTTCTGCCTACAAATAAGTTGGGGAGACACTTGCCTATCACTGCTCCACCAAACACAAAGATGGTACCCTGGCCCTTAATTCTGACCCCTCATAAAGCAATGGAAGGGGTCAAGACGCCCGCTCCCAGAGCGCAGGCAGACGCACGTGGATGTCAGGGGAGGTCTGGAGCAGCCCCCTCTGCTGTCCACCGTCCTCTCCAACCCGCTCCTCTCACAGCAAGCCAGGGGCCAGGACTCCGAATGGTTTAAATGTCCCACCTTTGGGGGAAGCAAGAATAAGAGGAAAGGTGGTCCGTGTCTGGGACACTGAGGGTGTGCAAGGCCCTGCACTCACACCCCCACAACGTCCCATTCACCCCAGGCTGCAGCTTGAACCTCAGGCACCCTTCTTCCAATGTGTCAATCAAGTCATCTGAGGACATCCCAAAGGCCCTGACACATGGCCACCCACACCCTCCTCCCCTGTCCAGATGATGCCTGCCTCTCCACCTCCCCTTGCCCTTCCAGGCCCACGAGCCAATCGAGGCCCCTTTGGGCTTGATGGGGCTTGAGTCAGGGCTGTCCCATCAGCGGACATGTCCTGACCACGCGATGCAGACACCGTGTGCGTGACAGGCTCCTCCTTACCTCCAGGTGACAGCCAGGCCCCAGTCCTAGATCAAGCCCCAACCTCCCCACCTGCCTCCCTCCACATGCACTGAGCGCGGAGGAGACAAGCGGGAGGGGTCTTCTGCAGAACAGCGGCACAGCCATGGCCACTGGGGACCAGGGTCGGAGATGCCCTCAGAAGGCCTCAGGACTGTGGTGTTCACACAACTCCAGGGACCTGGAGTTTCTCTGTCTTCACTGTCAGTGTGGGATTTGGGGACCCAGCGGTGGGTCTGGTGACAGAAGGGAATTCAGTCTAAGTTGTGATCCTCTGTGGTTTCCCAAACCCTCTCTCATCTCCTAAACCCCATGAGTCCCATTTGAGAGACGGCCGAGCCTGCAGACTCTTGATTACCATGCTCATGGCTTGTATTCAGCCTGGAAACCCGCCAGACAGGTGAGGCAGACACGCAGAGGAAATTGCTTTGATGTTTCAGGCCAAAAACAAGGAAAAACAACTGAAGTTACATGGGGATCTGGAATTAGAACAGCCTGCCTCAAAATTGAACAGAAGGTGTTTTCAGATCGTCCCCTGGCCAGGTAACACCTAGTCACCAAGTTCTCAGTGGAAAATGTGCTATCACAGGCTGGCCTGGGACCCATGACTGTTCCTGCATTTGGCTTTTCCAGCTGCAGCTCTCAGAGAACAGAGAGATGGGGACAGAGGGAAGGTGAGCATGGAGCAGAACAGGGAGATGCAGAGAGGAGGCAGGAACAGGCGAGGCGAGGGCCACTAGGAGTTCGTTCCCGCAGCGTTAGAGGTTGGGGGTTATTTCCAGAAGTATCCATCCCCATTCCACATGAATGAGCTGCAAAGATTCTTGTTTGAAAAAAAGAAAAATCTTGTGTTGAGCCACAAACTTAGGACGATTGGACGCCAGACGTTTTATTTATTTACTGGCTTTTCATGAGTCTGGGCTTGTCACGCAGCTTTGCTTCCAGTTTGGTTCAAATAGAATCAAGCCACCTGTCCTGGCCTCAGATTCCCAACATTTAACTCCGCCTGACCCCCCTCCCCCTCCCCCGCAAGTTAACCACAGAGACATCAGGTGTCCCCAGAAACTCCCCAGGGAAGAGGCCCCAGCCCAGGCCAGCAGGACCTGAGACGGGAATCTCAAAACCGGAGAACTGACTCTCATCGCCTCTCCTGCCCAACCCGAGAGGCGAGGGTGGAAACCACATTAGCGTTTGTCTGAATTAAGACAAAGTCACTCGAGTAGCAAAAATGTCTTTTCCATGGAAAACCTGGGATCCTCAACTCTGTGGAATGATCTCCTCCCATCCGAAAATACGCTCCTCAAAAAGACAAGTGCCATGACTTCTGTGACGGTGCTTCATAAAACACATTCTGCGCGTGCTCACGAGGCCCACAAGATTGCCCTGATACACAGGGCGAATTTTTAGAAAGAGAATGAGTTATAAAAACACATCCTGACAGTCTGCAAATAGACCAACGGAACCCAGACACAGCCCCACACAAGCGCGGTTAGCCAACTTCTGACAAAGGAGCAAAGGTCGTCCAGTGAAGGAAAGAGAGCTCTTTGACGACAGTGTCAGACAATTGGACACCCACAGGTAGACGGACAGCTCAATACCTCAACCTAAACCTCACACCTCACACAAAAGTTAACCGCACGAGGATCCTAGACTGAATGTTAAACATAAAACTATAACACTTTTAGAAGAAAACATAGGAGAAAATCTTTAGGTCCTAGAGCTCAATGGAGAGTATTAGCTACGACACCAAAAATACAACCCTTAAGATTAAAAAAATCAATAAATTGGACTTCATAAAAATTAAAAGTGTCAGCTCTGTGAAAGACCCTGTTAACAGGATAAAAAGACACGCTACAGACTGGGAGAAAATATTTACACACCACATATACGACACTAGTCATGTCTAGAATACATAAAGAATTCTCAAAACCATAAAAAACAATTATTCCAGACAGAAAATGGGCAAAGGACATGAAGAGACGCTTCACTGAAGCGGATGTACAGATGTCAAGTAAGCACAAGAAAAGATTTTCAACATCACTAACCATCAGGGAAATTCAGACCACAATGAAAACAATCAAAACAGAAAATAGTGCCTATACCAAATGCTGATGAGGACGCAGAGAAACCAAATTGCTCATCTGTTGGCGGTGGGAATGTGAAACGGTACAGCCCCTCTGGGAAAGTTTGGAAGTTTTTAAAAATATTAAAAATACTTACCCTAGGCCCCTGTAAATGGACTCCTGGGCATTTATCCTAGAGAAATAGAGACTATTTCCACACAAAAACCTGTACACGATTGCACACAGCAGCTTTACTTGCAACAACCGAAAACTGGGAACAAGCAAACATCCTTCAGTGGGTGACAGTTCAACACACCATGGTTTGTCCACAGAACACTCCCAACAACAGGAAGGTATAAACTGCGGACACACGCAACACCTTGGATAGCTCTCATCACGTTGAGTGATAGAACCAATCTCCAAAGGTGACACGCTGTATGATTCCATTTGTGTATCATTCTTAGAAGGACAAAACGATCAAGATGGAAAGCAGATCGGCGGCTGCCAGGAGTTAGGTATGGGGGGGTGGGGGGAGGATGCGCAACAAAAAGGAGATGTTCTTGGTGGTAGAATCCTAACCTCAGCAGTGGTTCCAGCAACCTTGCCTGTGTTAAAATGACGCAGGACTATACACACATGCACTGTGCCGATGTTGGCTTCCTACTTTTGATACTCACTCTAGTTCCATCACCTGTAACCTCTGGGGGAAACTGGGTCCAGGGGACACAGACCTCTTTCTACCATCTTTGTAACTTCCTGTAAATCTATCATTACTCCAAAATGCAAATGAAAAAATGAAAATGAAAAAAGAGTGAAATCAGCAGCAGATCAATTATAAACAAGCAAAGTTTTCTACCTGGAGGAAACACACACTTGGGCAGTAGACAAAAGGACCCTACCATTAAGCCAGGGATTTTAATATTTAAGTCTCATTTTGATCAGCTGAATCCTGCACAGGAACAGGGAATTAGTCAGTAAGCCAGCTAAGGGGGCCACAGGTAATGGATTGTTACTCTCATCGTTGCAGACTACACTACCATAACTAGTGATTATCCTTCCCTCAGCCCCAGCATCTCGAATCTCAAGTATTTGTCCACTGTCACCTTGTGAGAGTCCCAGACAATCCCAGCACACTGTGATCCACAACAGTCCCATAGGACACTGGTGCCCCTACTTCTTCCCAGGAGTCTCCTTCTACTTCCGGGGCTGTGCTTGTTCCATGAGCATCCCCATGTGTATCCTGAGGTATGAGCATCCCCATCTGCATCCTGAGGTGTGAGCATCCCCATCTGCACCCTGAGGTGTGGGCATCCCCATCTGCATCCTGAGGTGTGGGCATCCCCATCTGCATCCTGAGGTGTGGGCACCCCCATCTGCATCCTGAGGTGTGGGCACCCCCATTTGGATCCTGAGGTGTGGGCATCCCCATCTGCACCCTGAGGTGTGGGCATCCCCATCTGCATCCTGAGGTGTGGGCATCCCCATCTGCATCCTCAGGTGTGGGCATCCCCATCTGCACCCTGAGGTGTGGGCATCCCCATCAGCATCCTGAGGTGTGGGCATCCCCATCAGCATCCTGAGGTGTGGGCATCCCCATCAGCATCCTGAGGTGTGGGCACCCCCAACTGCATCCTGAGGTGTGGGCATCCCCATCTGCATCCTGAGGTGTGAGCATCCCCATCTGCATCCTGAGGTGTGGGCACCCCCAACTGCATCCTGAGGTGTGGGCATCCCCATCTGCATCCTGAGGTGTGGGCATCCCCATCTGCATCCTGAGGTGTGGGCATCCCCATCTGCATCCTGAGGTGTGGGCACCCCCATCTGCATCCTGAGGTGTGGGCACCCCCATCTGCATCCTGAGGTGTGGGCATCCCCATCTGCATCCTGAGGTGTGGGCATCCCCATCTGCATCCTGAGGTGTGGGCATCCCCATCTGCATCCTGAGGTGTGGGCACCCCCAACTGCATCCTGAGGTGTGGGCATCCCCATCTGCATCCTGAGGTGTGGGCATCCCCATCAGCATCCTGAGGTGTGGGCATCCCCATCTGCATCCTGAGGTGTGGGCACCCCCATCTGCATCCTGAGGTGTGTTTTGGTCTCACTCTGAAGTGCACAGGTCTCTTGTGTGGTCTGGGGCCAGAATCAAGGGATGCATTCATCCCATGGAGGGTCCATGCACAGCCTTCTGCCCCTCATCAGACTCTATCCTCCACCTCCCACAGGGGCAGCTTTTGCCTCTAGGTCCCTTTCTGGATTATTTCTCTTCCAAGAAGCCTCTTGCTCATGGAAAATTTGTGTCATAAATTATTTTTCCCTGGACACTTGATGTGAATTTTTCAAACATGTTCCACAAACTTCATTTTAATGTTATCTGTACTGTGATATAAGAAGAAAAAAATAAGAAGCTAATCTTAAAATACGGCTTCCACGATGATCCATTTGGTCCTCCCCAGATGAATCCTCCTCCCCTCCTGTCCCTGAACCCTGTGGCAGAGCCAGGACTCCAGTGTGGCTGGGCCTGAGCTTTCTGAGGACGTTCTTTAGGGAGGTAAAAGGAGAGGGCAGTGGTCCCTTAATCAATCATCATAATTGCTTCTTGTTTCCATATGCTGGGATTTTTTCCTATTGCCAGAAAACCTTTCTGGATTATAACCTCTAATGTACATCTGAAAAAAGAGTTTATAACCAGAACACATAAATGCTGCCTCTAGGTACATCAGTGTCCTCAATTGGGAGGAAAAAAAGATTGTTTTCATAGCACAAAGTACAAAACAGAACTCTCAAGATAAACTTTTAGGCTGGAGGATTTGCAGATAATTAGGAAATTTCAATTATAGGTGTTCCCTTGGGGGCCATATCAGAATGTCCCAGGGAGAGTAATGCTTGTATTTCTATGCAGATGATGGTATGGGTTTGAAAGTTTATAAAATTCTGATCTATTTTACAGCCTGGTTCTGTGGCTGTTAATAATAACAAAGCATGTTTGTGGTCTCAAACCCCCTTTAAATCACATTAAAAATGATTTTATTTTCCATGAAAGATGAGCAATTTTACTTATAAAAGAAAGCAGGAATTTAGAAGCCCACAATTTGCATTCTAGAACTTTCTACAGAGAAACATGCTAAGTGGGCCCGTGACTCTCACTGGCGTGTGCTGTGACACAGCCGACTCTCACCCTTGCCTGCTGTGACACACATTTCTGTTAATCTCTGTTTCTCATTTTCCTCTGTTCGCCACTCTATTTTATAAGTTTCTAAGTAAAATAGGTCGATTCAAATTTCGCTAGGCCTGGGCCGGCCCGTTGGCGCAGCGGTTAAGTGCACACGTTCCACTTCTCGGTGGCCCAGGGTTCACCAGTTCTGACCCCAGGTGCAGACACTGCACCACTTGGCACACCATGCTGTGGTAGGCATCCCACATATAAAGTAGAGGAAGATGGGTATGGATGTTAGCTCAGGGCCAGTCTTCCTCAGCAAAAAAGAGGAGGACTGGCAGTAGTTAGCTCAGGGCTAATTTTCCTCAAAAAAAATGGAAAAAAAAAATTTCCCTAGGCCTTAAACATACACATGCAAATTTTTAAAAATCTTTTTCTTAAGACAATAGAGAATATTAAAGACTTTCCCTTGAAATTCTCTTCCCACATATTAAAAGACAACTTTTAAAAAAGGTAAAATTGTGACTCTCAAGCAGATATAAAATGAACACATATTAAAGAAACTATTTTGCTCATTAATGAATGAGGCAACCTCTAAGATGTGACTCACTTCAAAGGTAAATTCGAAGACCCATACAGATAGGAGGGCATCAGGGATGCTGAAATCAATCTGCTTAATAGACAGAAAACTGGTCCATATCCACAGACCCTCCATCTCTGCCAGACAAATTTACATGTCAACGGACAGAAGTAAAGACCTGATTTTGAACAGTAGAAGTAAACAAGCAATAGGAGAGGATGTTGGAGAATGTCTCCCGACCTTGGGGATGAGCTGGATCCTGAATGACACACGAGGCGATCACTTCTGAAATGAACCCCTGCCGCTCTGGGGGCACAACCAGCACCCCAGACCTTCCCAGCCCGCTGTGTTTCCTTGTCTGAGAAAGGTTTAGCTCAAAGACACAGCTTTCCTGACCTGGCAGAGCACTTGAGCAGAATTAAGCCGCCTTGAACAAAGACGGGTTTCCAAGAAAAAGTAAATAAAACTTGTACTACATGTAGTGGCACAAACATGAAGAAAAGGAAGGTGCAAATGAGAGAGCACAGAAGGCGAAGCAGAAAGGAGCAGACAGAAAGCATAGAGAGCGCAGGGTCAGTCAGCGAGCATCCTGGGCTCTGTCAGGATGCTGGCCTGTGCTGGCTCCATAAAGGCTGACAGAGGAAGCAGTTACAAGAGAGACATGACAGGAGACCACGTGGGAGGTCTCCGGGCCTGGACCTGAGGCAACAGCCCTTGGCTTTGTGCAAGTGAGGGGACTGTTTGGCCCTGTGCACGGGTACAGTCGCGTCATGATTTCTGGGGCCAGTAGAGTCCCCAGATGTGTTCTGTGCCATAAACAAGGGCCGAGTGCCTTGGAATCCAGCTCCTGAACACGCTCGGCAGACAGCCGCCTGCCCACTGCAGGATCGACTGGACCACCAGCAGGTCTAGTTGCTGATGCTTGCCCTGTCCCTCCCCTGGGTCCTCAGACCTTCAGAGCCACCTATGGCTCTGACAGAGCTCGTGAAACCACACACATCTCCCCTGAGTCTGTTCCAGAAAGCCACCAGGAAAGATGGGGTCCTAGACTTTATTGTTTTGGCTGCTCAGAATCCGTCCATACTTCTCTCAGTTTTACCCTAATTTCACTCTGATGGATTTCACTCTCTTTTTCTCTCTCTCTCTGGGGACCACTCTAGATTAGCTAGGTCTAAGTAATCAGGACAGATTCATCTCCTGACAACTCCTTGGAAAGAGCAGCCTGTCACACCTCTGGAGGAGGAAGCAGGAGTCACCAGGCAACATCATGTCACCTTACCTTAACCACGAGGACAGCCCTGGAAAGCGTGCTTTGATTCCCTGCCTGATGACTGTGAATAGGAGCAGTAACTCTGTCCTCGGGAGACCAGCACTCCTGCCCCAAATGGAAGGTGTACTGGTGACAGAAGAGCTCCCTTTGGGGCCGAGGTCAGGAGCAGACAAGAAGCCACAGAGACGTGAATGTGGAGTGACCTATGGCTGGTCCGTGGACTGGCAGGAGCCCACCCGGGACGGCTCAGGACCCTGGCCTCTGCCCTGGGTCTCGGAGCCCTCCTGCTGCCACAGCCCACTCCACCCTCCTCCTGCGTCAGAGCCAGCCTCGCCCCTGAGCCAACGGCTGTGACGGAGGGTCACGCTGCCCTAGATGGAGAGGGAGCTCCTGGCCCACAGCGGCCACACCCAGAGAGCAGCCCTGGTGGGCAGAGCTTTTCTGGTCTGTGGTGTGGGCAGCAGCCCCCTCAGCTCTGCTCCTGTGAGCCCCTCCCTCCTGATCACTTCTCTTTCCTGGTCTAATACAGGCGTCTCCCCTGTAGACAGACCCCAGAGGAGTCTGGAAGTTCTCAGATCAGAGCTCACTGCACAGGGCTGTGAAAGATGTGGTTTCTGTAGTGTGACGAGGAGGAGACCTCAACACAAGCCATTTGATTTAAGAAGGAGCAGGAAGGTATGAGTTTGGAGACGTCCTTTGACACAAGCTTGAGCCCCTCCATGGGTAAGTCTCCATTCACTGTCTCAGCCACCCTGGAAAAGAGAACGCCTTCTCTTCCTTTAAATGGTTACTATTGGTCGGGAAAGGTTAAGAAAGCTTTAGGAAGGCAGATATCCACTGCTGTCCCAAAGATCTCGTACTCCAGAAAACTGCATGTTGTTACAAGATTTCCCAATTTGTTTAAACAGAGGACTTTCGATGGAAATTTAGCATTTAAATACAAACACCTGAGTTTGTTTCAAATCAACTAATAGAAAAGAAAATGCAATGAAGTAGCCTTGGCTTTTGTTGATGTCAATCAAAGGAAATAGGGCATTCTCGCTGTTTCTTGGGGCATATCAGCATAATCCTACACCTTGTAGAGGTACAAACATCAGCAAGAGGACCGTATCATCTTCATCCCAAGCTGAACACAGATGCTAAGCATTTGAAGTCGTTCCACAATCAGACTGGCTCATGATCTCTGGAAATTCGGACTAGAAAAATACAAGCCAAATTTTGACCAGAACACCTGGCCCACCAACTAACAGCACTTCCTCCTGAAAATGTGTCCAGGATGTCCGAGCGAGAACCGTACTGGTGACGATGACCATTCTCACTGAAAAGACAGGGACCCTGTTATGTAAGGGCCACCAGCAGGCGGCGAGAACAGTGCTGTCCCAGCCAGGACGCGCTGGATCCCAGCCTCCGGCACAAAGTCCTGGGACCCGGTGCATCCAACACACTCTCCAAACCCTTTGCAAATGAAGTGTCTCCACCAGGTTCACAGGGTCAAGACCGAGACCAAGCAGAGGGAAGACAGCTTCCTAGACCACCCAGGGCGACATCTGCGAGCCACAAACAATCGCCTTACTGTTCCAGCTTCGAGCTCTGGTTCAGCTCTCCTGCTGCACCTCCCACGCTCCTACCTCACCAGAGACCTCCGCTCCGGGAGTGCTTTCTCTCCCACCACCAGCCCCGCGAGAGGCGCGGCCAGTCCTGTGGGGCAGCGGCTCACGCTCTCTCCCATCCGACAACACCTGTGCTGGACACCAGGCTCACCTTCGCTTACATGACAGCCCAGGCCACTGCCCCCAGCTATCACCAGCCCATGTGGCGCACATTTAGAGGTTCACGGTGATGTGAAGGTCAGTCAGAAAGGCAACCTATCCCGCAACCAGCACCCTCCAGACCATGGCTCACTCGACCACTCCTGGTGTCCAAGGTCATTTTGGGTGGGACAAGGCTGAACACTTTATTTTAGCTATGTTTGCATCTAATGCAGATTAGCAAATGCTATGATGAACATTTCATTCCCAGAATTTCTGGCTATGATTACTCAGAGTGAGAGAAAAGTGGGCATTTAGGTGGGAAAGAAGTTTATCAATATAAAGGCAGAAAGTGCATGGGATCTGAATACGCAAAAACCACGAAGGTGGAACAGAAATGAGGGAAGTTGAGGGGCAGCTGACTGGGCCTACGCTGTGGCGTGTGCCTTACAGCTGTTGGCTTCCACAGCGCTCACGCCTGTCTGCAGACAGCATCATAGGCCTGAGACCAGAGACCTCCAGGGACTAGCCCCCGGCCACAGCTCACACGTGACGGGGCTGGGACTTGACTCCAGGGGGTTAGCTCCTGAGCTTGCTCTCTGCGCCGTACAAAGTAGCGTCCACTTTCTGTGCTTATGTTTTATTTCCTTCCTCTTACGTTGGCCCTGCCCCTCCCATCCCCTAACACCAGCTCTTCCCCAACTCCCTCTGTCTTCTTTCTTATCCTCCTCCTCTCATCCTCTCATCCTCGCATCCAGGAAAGCCGTGGCCTGGCTTAGCCTCAGGGAGGACCCAAGGCCGACAAGCAGCCCCATCTCTGCGACACCTCTGAGTGCCGAGAACCGCACGGCAGCATGAAGTGCAGGAGAGAGACTTGTGCAGAGAAGGCCCGGGTGCTCCTCCCGACCTGGGGAGGGGACGGCAGGCCGGCTGCCAGCCCAGCACAGTGGACCCGGTTCCAGACGCCGGGCTCCTCGAAGGCGGGTTTGTCCTGCGTGTACAGGAGGGCCACGCCGACATCTGAAAATGATCCCGTCCCGCCCACAAATGAGGACCGGGGTCCTCAGAGGACAAGAGTCTTTCATGTGAACTATAAAAAGTTACTGGATCAGCAACCTCTCATCATCACGGAATGAATTACTGATGTGCACGTCAGCTGGACGGCGCCTGCTTTGGCCCTCGGCCCTCAACTCCAGGAGCCCCGAATCACCAGACACTCCCTCTAGGGCCACGCCCCAAATGCCACCCGTCTCAACTCTGCCCAGAGGCAGCGGCTTCAAAGCCAGGAAAGCCAGGCGCGCCCCTCTGCACATCTGGGTCACATCACAGTGGTAGCAGCTGAGAGTGCTGTGAGCCCGGGGGACAGTGGCTGATCCTGGCGCTCCGTGACCCTAGTGCATCCAGGTCAGCTGCAGGGTGGGCTAAAAGGAAAACACTCTCCCTGGGGAGGGGGAACCAGAGACGACCCGGGGCTCCCCACCCATGCACCGTCCACTGCCCCATTCACGCTTTCAGAAAGGCTGTTGGCCCCAGACGGATCCTGTGTCTGCAGCCTCTCATTCAGCTAACAGGATGTGCTGGCTGTGTGTGCCCCGGTGCGGGGCAGGACAGGGGTCTGTGACAGACTTACATCTGTTGTCTGTGGTTCAGAGTAAAAGGCCCTCTGACTGACCACCAACGGAGCCCACGTTTCCCGCCCTTGAAGCTGGGTGTTGCCACGTGACTAGATGCTGACGGGCGGGATGTTAGTGGACACACTGTGTGGAGGCTCCTGGAGGCTCCTTCAGAGGAGCTGACGGAGGCCCTGCAGCTCCACTCCCCACTGTGACTTATGACATGGAGGTGACAAGTGGAGAGTCATCCTGGGCCTGAGGACAGGGTCCACATCCTGGAAGGGGCTGGGACCCAGGGGCCTCAGCCTGCAAGGCTTGGATTATTCACCTCCAGGCCACTGAGCTCAGGTCACCATCATCTGGGGGCAGTGGTTACTGATGATGATGGTGTTTCACGTGAAACCAAAATTCCTCCCACTGATTCATCGCCTTCCACGAAGCATGAAGGAGGGGCATTCATGGCATCCCCACGGCCCCAAGCACCCAGCACGAGGCGGGACTCCCCTCCTGCTGACACAGACTGACTTCTCTCTGGAAAGGCTGCAGCTACAGAGGAGAACTCCCGTCCCAAACCCGCAGGAGGAAGTGGGTCTTGAGCTAGCAAGAGTGGTGTCGGCCATCTCCCATCTCCCAGGGAAAGCCATCTGCTCTGCCACTCCTCCTTCAGGGCCACTGACCTGATCCCCTCCCCTGAGCCTCCATCCCAAATGGCCGGGTGGGGTACGCAGAGAGGGCTCCCGGACCCGGCTGCGTCCAGTCTCCAGGGTGCGGGGTGTGCTGGGCTGGGCAGTGGAGGAGTCACCTGAACCATAAGCATCTCCTGCAGTGGGGCACTTGCCTTCATCCCTCACGGACACATGAGAATAGCTGGCTCACGGGGGGCTGCATTCATTCAAACAAGCCAATCAGATCCTCCCATGGAACCGGGCATCACCCCGTACTGTTGTTACTACAGCCGGCCTCCACGGCTCCCGGTCTCCACTCTGCTCCCGAGCACAGCCCTGTGCAGCCCTGTGTGGTGTGCAACGTCACCTTCCCAGGCTAATAAACCACCGTCGATCTCACCCGTCCAGTGTCATGCATCTAGCCATCCCATAACCCTACCACATGGACCCCGTCCTCACCGACAGGGTGGACAGGAGGCAGGCAAGGCACCTCCTTGCACCCTTGGCTGCAGAAGGCGAAAAGCTGACCACCAAGGTTTCCGTGGCACAGGTCGCCCTGCGTCTACACGCTCCACAGCTGTGTTACGGTTGCAGGGTGGCAGCACGACCAAAAACCAAGCACAGGGGTCCCTGTAGACTCCTCGCAGTGGGTCCAGAGACTCAGCTTCCCCCATCCCACCCGTTCTCAGACATCGGGTCTGACCCACTGATCTCAGCAAACCCAAGACCCACTGCCACGGTGTTAGAGGCCTCCCGTCTCCCTCCTGGAGCTGGCGGAGGGACGTGCTTGAGAACAGGTGGGAGACGCTCCTGTAAACGCAAAGGGCCACTGCCTGGATGCGGGCCTCACGGCAGCATCTGCACCCTGACCAAACGCGTCCCCCAGATGACCTACCCCCACCCTCCCCCAACTTTGCCCTTCCTTGGCCTTGAGTTGACTCACACGAGAACAGGAATAACAAACCCACCTTCCCACCGGGACCAGGCAGGGCCGGCTGAGGGGATGCGCAGGGTGGGCCAGTGGGAGGAGAGCCACACCCGTCTATGGAGCTGCAGACGATCGTTACCGCCAAGGAATGCAGCCGCCTGGCCTCCAAGTTTCCCCTAACAGGCCCTAGTCTGGATTGGGGGGAATTTAACCAGTTTGCAGCTGTTTCCAGCTAAGTCAAACTACCAGCCTGGCCAAAGCCATCAGCGCCAAACCCTGGTGTGACTGCCGCTCCAAAAGCCTCGAAGAAACGCCATCCCCGAGAGCGCATCCGCAGGGCCTTGCCAGCGCTCGGGACACCGCAGCGCCCGCTCTGCATGCCCATGGCCCCTCTTCCTGGCTCACCCGCCCCTGCCGCAGACACAGAGAGCCACCCCCCAGGGCACGTTGGAACACCCACCACCACTCTGATCCGCAGCGGGGGCCCACCTTTAAAAACAAAACGTCTTCAGTTTGGAAAGCGGTTAATCATGTCTCTTTCAAATGGAGAACATATAAAGTCATGAACTCTGTTGGAATTCTACTTTACCCACACAGCATTTCTTATGTTTATTTCATTCATTCATTCATTCATTCAGCAAACATTTACTGAGTGTCTACCATGAGCCAGGAATACAGCAGTGAGCAAAACAGACGTTTCCTGCCTCCGTGGAGCTGATTTTCTAGCGCAGGGAGACGGACAACAAGCAAGACAAGTGCACAAAATACATAACAGACTGTGATGTGTGTTATGAAGAAAAATAAAACAGGACCTGGAATCGGAGGGCGGGAGGGGGAGGGTCGCCGCCCACATTTTGAACTAAGGCCGTTCCACGCGGCCCTCGGGTGGCGCAGCCTCGTTAGACAGAATCGTGGCCTTGGAAGCCCTGGGCCTGGCCTGGCCAGACAGCAGCCGCGTAGAGCCATCACGGGTGCTCTGTTGAGACGGCCCGTGTCCTCCAGGCCACCTCCCCATGGCCTCCCCACATAAATGCTGTCACTTGTCACCGTGCGCCTGCTCACTCCACTGTGTCCTGGCCTCCAGCCTTGGGAGACATGGGGTCCTGGTCGCTGACACAGACCTGCAAGCGGGTCATCTGTGCCTTCCCTGTGCTCGTGCACTCCCATCTCCCACCTGGTGGGCTTCCTCGGGCCCTCTACGAACAGAAAGGAGCTGGCCACCCTCACAGATCCCCCACTGTCACCTGCCCTGGACCCCCTCGTCCACATCCCCTCCAGGGTCCAAGCCCGCTGGCCATTTGGGGCTGCAAGTCATGCCTGAGCACCTTGCCCCAAACTGTGGGATGCTGTGTCTCCATCCCATTCCAGGGCAGCCTCTCTGGGCACAACCTGAAGGAACCGCCATCGTGTAGCCGGCCCACCGAACCTCGCCCCTTGGTATATTTTGTGTGGCCTGAACGGTGTTCAAAACTTTTTTTAAATTTCATATTAAAAAAGGATTCTTGGTTCTCTTGAAAACCTGGAAGATTTGTCAAGCCTAGTTTAGAAAATACGTGTGCCACATTTATTAACAATTAACCACAATCCCCACTCTGAGATGCCAAACAAAAGACACTGAGCAACGAGAAGGCGGGAGGGGCTCCAGACCAGGTGGTGAGACTGTGCTGCGGAGGCCCTGTCATCGGGAAGATTCTGGTCTACACAGGAAGGGTGGGTGAAGGTGCCAGGTCATCCAGGCCATTGGCAAGGCCTTGGTGACTCGTTTCCCCAAGTTTTAAAAGTTGGAATGAAAACGGCAGCAGGAATGGGTCACCCGCCAGCAGACAGAGTTGATGGAGCCTCAGCTGCTGTGAGAACGGGCCAGCGGCGAGCGATCGCAAACACACCGCGGACTTAGGACACGGGGGCAGGGACACTAGCCGACGCCAGTTTCTTTTAAAGCCCCAATAAGCTTTTTTTTTTTAAGCAGATAAACAAGGAGAATAAGAGGCCTTAATGGTGATGTAATTTTCCCCTGTACTGGTTTTGTTGTGAACAAATCTGCAGGCTGTCATCTTGCCTTTTACAGATACGTTGAAAATAATTAACTGGGAGAAGAAAAGCTTCATCTACATTATAATTCCTGCTACATAAAATGTAAGTATGTGTACAGCCTTAGCGGGTCTGTATCTAGACAAATGCGTGAGTTTTTCTCCTTTTATTTTGACTTCCATTAAGATTGTTATAACATGGTTTCTCCAAAAAATAATAATAACCGTATCACTCTATTTAAGTGATTGAGTCTTGCAGTGTTTCTATTTTCAAATCTTAAAACAATCAACCAGATATCATGGTTAGGGGCCAGCTATTAACATCACGTCGTCAACTAACTGCGGGAAAGTAAGTCTTGGTGCAGCGTAGTTTGCTCGTTGAGGTGTAACACAGAATAAGGCTGAGGACGCGGACTGAGGTGTGATGCGAGCCACAGAGAGGACAGTCTGTGTTTTCGCACGGAGCTTCGGGGTCTCGCAGGCCTGGCTTCAATGCCTGTAGCCATCACTCCCCAGCTGTGTAATTTGGAGGTCATTTCACTTTTCCAAGCTCAGATTCCTCATTGTCAAAAGGTCTTACTGTGCACCATGTGCCGCACACAGCATGACAAGCAAAAATGTGCATAGTGTGCAGTTTAGCAGAAAAGATGGACATTAACCAACTGACCACAGGATGAGTGTTAGTGCCAGCAAGGAAATGGACACAGCAGTCACCCCCACCTGCTCCAGGAGGGTCAGGAAGGCCCCTTCAGCGAGTGGCAATAGAGCTAAGACATGAGATGACCAGGAGTCACCAGTAAGGAGAGGAGGGAGTGCTCCAGGCAGCTGGAGTAGTGAGTGCAAAGGCCCTGTGGCTGAGGCAGAGATGACAAGGAGAGTGGTAGAGAAAAGGCTGAGATGACCACACCAGGCTCTGGGTCATGGGGAAGGGTCCTCTTCACCCAAGTCACAGGAGCTGGAGAGGGTTCCCAGCAGAGAGGGAGGTGACCAGATGCACTTATTGAAAAGGTCGTTCTATCTGCTATGGGGAGAGATGGGAGCAACAGCAGAAAGAGGGAGAATGGTTAGTTCTGTCATCAGACAAGATTAGAGGGGAGGCCGTGGAGAGGGGAAGAGGGATGGGTTCCAGGACGCTCTGGAGGTAACATAACCAGGCTAGTGAAGCAGAGAACCTTAAAGTGGAGCCATGGTCTCCAGAACCCTCGGAGGCGCTCCGAGCCTGCCCTTGGCCAGCTAGTGGCTGTGGGTATGTCTCAGGCTCACCAAGTTTCATTTTAGTTATTCATTTATTCATTCAACAAACATTTTTCTGAGACCCTGCCATATGCCAGGTTCTTTTCTAGACTCTGAGGATCTATCGATAAACGAGACTCTCTCCCTCACACAGTTTCCTTTCTAGTGGAGGAGACAGACAAGAGAGAACAAACAAACACATAAATAAGATAGAACCGACTTCCGTGAAGGAAATAAAACCAGTTGATGTGATCGAGAGCCTGCTGAGAGATGGGGCTGGCCCATGTCGACGGCCAGATCTGCAGTGGTGAACAGGGGAGGTGTGAGCCTCGCAAGGCCCTGGGGGGAGCGTTCCATTTGGAAGGACAGTGCATGCCAAGCCCTGAAGAAGAACGTGCTGACACATCCGAGGAAAAGAAGGAGGGCCCGTGACTGGAGGGCGCGAGGGTGGCGGGCGGCTCAGAACCAGGCAGAGGGAAGAGACGGGCTTCGTAGACGTGGGTCCTACTCGAAATGCAGAGAAGGCACTGGAGGGCCTTAGGCACAAGACTGACACATTTGACAGACTTTCGAACACTACTCTGGACACCGTGTGCAGGAGGTGCCAGCCTGCAAGTGGAGAGAGGTCAGAAAACTGTCCCTTTATTCAGAGGGGCGATCACGGTGCTCAGGCGAGGGCAGCAAGGATGGTGACATGAATGGGTTTGGGATGCAAGCTGGAAGTCCAGCCAGCAGGCCCCTCTTACTTTCTCATTGCTCAGTGTCACCCTGCAGGGGGCCAGCAGAGGGTGGGCTCCCTCCTGCCCAGAGGGCAGCGCCGATGCTTGGGTACTAATGCCCCAGATCATCAACACACCGGAACTTTCTCTGCGTCACGGTGACATCACGTACTTCTCAGCTGTGTTCCCCCAGCAGAGGCAGCAGCCGCGGGGACACCCGCGGGCAGTAACGCAGCTGTGCTGACCCCAGCTAGGACGGCACCCACCCCACAGGCTGCTCGCCCCATGCAGGCCCCCAGCCTGTGCAGAGGCAGTGACTCCTCCATAACCCAACTCCCGTCAGCTAAGGCAAGAGGGCGCAACCCCCGTTAATCAAGGAGGTGCCCGTCTAGACGCCCCCGTCACCGCACCCCGAGCCCAGCCCAGCCGAGGACGGGAATTCCACGAACCCAGGCCAACGCAGAGCAGGAAAGACATAAATAACCCAGCACCGCAGGCCTGCTCTCCCAGCGGGAGAGAGAATGCCATATGCGGACAAATCTGTCTGCTCATCTCTGTGTCCCCAGAGCCCACGACAATGCTCAGCACAGATGGGAGCTAAGTCAACATTTGTCGGACGCATGAATGAACATCTGCATCCACACTGTGCAGACTCCCAATCAATGTGACACCATCAAGGGCACGTGGGCTCCAGAGACTTTGCTCCTGGACCCCCTGCCCCAGCCTCTGCCCCTGCCCCTGCCACACCAAACCGGAAACAGCTCCATCTGGACGTGGCTACCAGGGACCCACCCAATGGCCTCACCCACACAAGACAGAAAACATCAGTGCTGTCTACAGGGCTGAGAGTGATAAACACAGGCCAGTCTCATCACAGAGCTCTGCGTGAACCACCAGCTCGTCCTGAGCTTCAGGAACCAGTGTCAACGACGTTTTCCTTTAATTGGGGAGCAGAGCCCCTAGACAAATGAACCACTAGTGAGCGGAGGAGCGGACACGCGGAGGAGCTGGTTCTGCACCAGAGGCTTCAACCCCAAGGCTGTCGGGAGGGTGGGCAGGGCTGGAAAGACACACAAACCAGCCTGCAACATCGATCTCAGCAGTTTTCTCCAAGGAAGACTGCAGAGCTCGGAGCTAAAACAGCCCGGTGTGGGCAGCCCAAGGGCTTGTCCACTAGCACCCAGCATCCAGCATGGAGTTGTAGGCCGGGGGTCCCAGCTTTGCCCCGCCGTCGTCCCCAGGGCCTCTATGTGGCGCTTTCAATAACACTGAAGGAGAAGCGGTCTGCCCTCTGTGTGTGACAAGAGGCATCTGGCACTGACGGCCACCCCAGAACCACTGTCGACCGAGCAGGCCCCGTCTTCACTCACACACAATAGACGTACCTAAAGCGATGGGCTTTTAGATGAGTGTTAAATTACTGGTCTCTTCTGTTTCTTTTCAGTTTAACCGTGACACGCTGCAGGTGCTACACGCTGAATTACAGCACACCCACATTGTGGCCGCACAAGCCAGGGAGCGTGCTCTTGCTGCGCAGGGGCAGTGGGCAGGTTGACACACGCAGTTGACCAGGCGCCACATGGGACCCTGTCCTCTGCGGGAGGAGGACTCATGTGCAACAGGCCTGTGGACCTCTCCATTCCATCACTTCAATCAGAGCAAAAAGATCCGGGTACAGAAAATCTCGTTAGCTGAAGCAGGGATAACTCAGGAGGAAAAGTCTGCCCACCCTGCCAGGCTGGCTGCCGAGATGCAACGCCAGAAGAAGGGGCCAGAGAGGTCTGTGCTACTGTGCTGCTGGCCCTGAGGACGGGAGAGAGAGACGAGCTAGGAAGAAGACAGACGAGGGAGACGAGCGAGGGCACAGACTCTCTTCTGGAGCCTCCGGGAGGAGCAGACCTCCTGCATCTTGACTTTAGCCCTGGGAGACTGAGTCTATAGGCTGTAAGAGAATAAAGCTGTGTTGCTTTAAGCCACTCAGTCTGCTATAATGCGTTACAGGAGCAATAGGAAACACACACCTTCTTCTGGAGAAATGGTGGATATATCTGACAGTATAAAAATGTTTAACTTGCACCTGCCCAAAGAGTAAAATGGAAAAGGAGGGTGGTTGATTGCAACAAGAGGCAAGGAGCTCAGGCTGTAGTATGAGGGGGCCTCAGAAGTCAATAAGGAAACAGACACATCATCAGGAGAATCAGGAAAGAAAAGAGCATTCACCATGAAAAATTAAAATGCAAATGGCCAATTCACATAGGAACAGATGTTTAGCCTCATAATAATCAAAGAAATGCAAATAAAATAACAACAATACCGGGGCCATGGGACTGTCTGCCTACCAGAGTTTGCAACGCGGGAAAACCAGTGCCTGCCGTCAGGCCCCTCTGGCGACAATATAAATTGCTGCAGCCTTTCTGAAGGACAGTTTCACAACGTGTATCGAATGTTAAGATGTGTATCTCACCGGAAATAGCCAGGGCAGCCTGGAAGAGCAAGCGGGGACCTGAGCAGATCTCAGGGCCTGTTAGGAAGCTGCGGCAGTTATGATAATGAGGTGTTGGCATCAGAATAAACAACTAGGATAAAGGAACAGCGTCCAGAAACAGAGCCACATGGAAACCACCACGTGATCTATGACAAAGGTGGCACTCCACTGTAGGAGGGGGGGGGGGGCTTAGCTTTTCAACACACAGAGTGAGGAAAATTAGATGCCCATACGGGAAAAATAAGTAAACCTTGACCCCTACTTCATGGCACACACACAAACACGGGAGAAGGACTGCTGATCCAAACGTGAAAGAGGAAACAGCAGCTTTGAGGAAGCATAGGAGGCGATCTCCAGGACCCGGGGTCAGGGAGACTCCTCAGTGAGGACGCAAAAACCGCTGAGCACAAAAGAAGAGCTCAGTGGGGCCAGTCCAGTGACATAGTGGGTAAGTTTGCACGCTCCACTTTGGCAGCCTGGAGTTTGTGGATTCAGATCTCAGGCACAGACCCACACACTGCTCATCAAGCCATGCTGTGGTGGTGTCACACACACACAAAATAGAGGAAGATGACCACAGAGGGTAGTTCAGGAACAATCCTCCTCAAGCAAAAAAGAGAAGATTGGCAACAGATGTTAGCTCAGGGATAATCTTCCTCACCACGAAAAAGAAAAGAAGAAGAGCTTGATGAATTGGGCTGCATTACAATTTAAAACTGCAATTCATCAGGAGACTCCCTAAGAGTAAAAAGGCAAGGGCCAGTCAAAAAAGATATTTGCAATTCATATACCCAACACACGGCTCATACCCAAAACATACAAGGAACGCCCAGAAATCCATAAGAAAAAACATCAGATAACCCAGTAGCAAAGTGGGCAAAAGACTTGAACAGGTTAGACAAAAAAGCATATCAGAATGTTCAAAATACCTATAAAAAGGTGATTAACTGCCTTAGTCATTAAGGAAAAGCAAATAAAAATCAAAATGAGATACCGTTAGCCAGCAGAAAGGCCAAACTGAAAACAACAGACAATAGCGAGTGCTGGCAGCTGGAATTCTCGCACACTAATGATGGAGTGTGGACTGGTACCCATTACGGGAGAATCGTGTGGCCCCACCTTTCAGGGTGAACATGCGCACACCCTCTGACCCAGCAATTCCACTTCCAAGCTTATGCTCAACAGAAATGCATACAGATGGTCACCCAGTGGCATGTGCATGCTCAGGCAGCTCTCCGTGACGCCCGGAACTGACGGGGGGGGGCAGTGTCCACAGGGCTTCAGGTCATGCTCTGCTTCTTGATTGGGGCTGATTTCATGAGTGTGTTCACTTTGTGAAGGATTGTCGCACTCCGCACTTACGTGTGTGCTTTCCCGTAAGTATGTTAGACTTCAATTACATGTCTTCTTTTGAAACTGGGGAAAATGGGAATTTGGTCTCAATAATGTGAACTCCTAGCTCTCACGTCCTGATTCGGTGATTGCACTTGCTCACTTGGTAAGGAAATACAGATCTGGCTTAGACATCCAGAATAAATCTTAAATGAAAAGAATAATGTGTAGACTTTAGCTGAGGAATTCTGCTTCTAAGAAGTTACCCTAAAGGGAGAACTGAACGGAACACAGAAGCCTCCTCACAGTGCTGTTTATAATAACGAAAATGTGAAACTAATGAAATGTGTACCAGCAAAAGGATGAAAAATAGACTATTATGCAGCCACGAAAATGATCATATAGTTCATCATTATTGGCATGGAAATATAGACAAGTTAGATGAAAAGCGGAACCAGCCTAACAGTACAGATAGCGTCACCCCGCTTAGACGAAAGTGCGTGCAGCACACACGTGTGCACCTCCAGGACCCTGCAGGAGGCTCATCTGGATGCTAACACTGGGCATCTCTGGGCGGTGGGGTTTCAAATGATGCTGAGCTACGTGGGTATGTGTGTGTGGGTACACGTGTGTTTTTTAAATAGCCCTGTGTGGGCACGACGGTCTGCACAGTAGGAGTATCCTAGGCCCCTAGTGCACCAAAGAATGACCATAGGAAGGAAATAAAACTTCTTTTCACTCAAAATGAAACTTTTTTCTCCTTCACAACAAACCCCAGAGAAATAACAGCTGCACGTCCCAACCCTTGCCAGGAGGGGTCACGCCCTAGGGTGAACTCAATCCACTTGCTTGCATCTCTCTTCAATCTGGCTCTGAATAGTACAATTTAAGAAGCATAGAAAAGTGACTACTTTTAATAGTCCAAAACTGGAAACAACCAAATTATGGCTAAATAAACTGTGGTATGTTCACACGTCAGTTATTACACAGCAATGAGAACGATCCAGCCGCTGCTCCTGCAGTAACACACAGTGACGCTCAGCTGGGAGGCCACAGGAACCCCTGGCTCCGTCTGGACAAGTATTTGGTTGTCACAGCTGGGGAGGGAGGTGCCCCTGGCACTGAGTGGGCAGAGGCCAGGGCTGCTGCTCCACACCCCAGATGCACAGGACAGCCCCACAACAATAGGGCCATGGTTGAGAAGACCCATCACAGATGAATCGCATCCACGTAACGCTGAGCAAAGAAGCCAGAGCCGTTCAGTAGGGAATCGAGCGCCCGGAGGACAAACAAATGTCACAGGTCACAGTTCGGACTCCATGACATGCTTGAGCCATCATTCTGTTCGGTGCAGACATGACGTCAAGGGCTGAGGGTCACTCAGGAGCCACCCTGGAGTCCAGCCCCGACATTATCTATACAGATGCCCTGCCTGACCAGACACTGTGTGCTGACTTCCAGTGACCACAGCGCCCCTGAGACATGAAAATAGGCCCGTAGGGAGCAGAAGGAATTCGTTGGGGTCAGAGGGGAAAGCTTAATAAAACCAGCCAGCCCTCTGGAGATTACTGGGAAGGCTGAGGTGGTGACTGGGCCCCAAGAGAAGGCACCCACAGCCTCACCAGGCCTCTCCCCCGTCTACTCACAGGGCGTGTTCCAGAACCCGGGTCGGAACCCAGACTGGACTCACGGAAGTCTCATTCCAGTTCACCCGCAGTCTGACCCTCGGATTAACTGATAGCACTCGATGCGCTTGGAAGTGAACTGAACAACGTGGTCACGTGTCCTAGAAAAACGGGCCGGTGCCTCTGGTGGGCTTCCCTCGGTGCAGGGCTGGGCCAGGCCTGCTCCCACCATCCCTCGGAGACCCCATGGAGCCCACGCCCAGCTCTGTGCCTCAAGGCCTTGGCCCCGTTGTCAGAATGAAACAGCTGCAGCATCTGCAAACTAGGGAGACCATCTGGGTGCCCCCCACGTTTTTCTGGGCTCCTGCTGCCCCCCGCCACAGCCCACCATGAGCCTCCAGGAAAAATGTTTCCCATCGGACGAACCCTTTTAACTCAGAAAATCATGCCTCAAAAAACGTCCTCAGAAATGTAGAAAGCAACTTTCAAAAGAAAAACCCCAAACCCTGGAGAATGCTTGGCCGCCACAAGCCTCAATTATCATCCTCCGCTGGTATGACACGAATTCCTCTCTGCCTCGCTACAAGACGAGAGTCTTGACTCCAAAACTTTCTTTTTTAAAAATAACTGCAGTAACCGACCATTAAGACAGGGACTGCACTCTAATCCACTCTTTCTTTTTCTCTGGTTTCTAAACTGGCAGCTTCTTGACTTCACAGAGGACAAAATGCAGATTTCTATAAAACGTCCAGCGATCGCACCAGGGCCAGCAGAGCCCGGAATGCAAGCGGCAGGAGGGAAGCTGGAAGGAGTGTTTCTGGAAGACCGGCCTCCCCCAGCGCTCACAGCGTCCTCTGGACCCGTCAGGATGCTCCTGCGACAAGAAAGTGTCAACCACTAGAGAAAGACAATGTCACAGGGAGCCTCTGCCCAGCACCTTCTTGAATAAAGAGAGGCCCCTCTGGACACTCTCTCCTTAGCTTCTCCTGTCTGCAAGGTTAATCGAGTCCTCAAGGAGAAAAAAAAACATGTTTCCCAAAAGCACAGCAACACTCTGATTTCATCTTATGCTGCTTTGCCACGCGCCGGAGGCCCAGTGGCTTTCAACACCACTCGAAGCCGCACCCACCTCCCTCCAGCCAGGACCCAGTCACAGAGAACACAGGCTTGCCCCGCCCGGAAGAGCTGTCTGCACCTGTTTCCTGCACCCACTCCTTCGCCGGGCCTCCCTGCGGTGGGGCAGGAGTGCGCCACATTTGGGGGCAGCTAATTCTAGGCTTTGCTGCTCCCCAAACCGCCATTCTTCTGGGATAACCGTAGGGAGACATTCAGTCTGTAACACCCGTTCTATGGTATCTGTGGCTGACGGCTCACGATGCTGCACCTTCAGGAATGAATTAAAACACACACGGGTGGCAGGAGAGGTTGAGGGGAAGGCAGCTGGCCAGAAGCCTCATTCCCAGAGTGGGCTCATTTGTAGAGACTGACGCTCTTCTCGTTCTCTCTGCTATCGTCACTCCACTGCCCCTGAGCACTGCCAGAGGCCAAGACAAGGGAGGGAGGTCGCAGGCCCAGGGGAGGGCTCCACTGCGAGTAGACACAAACTTTCTGGATTGGAAGCAACTCAAACGCCATATGCAGGAGAGCAGCTGAACCAACCCCATGACGGCTGAGTGAGTCCCCGCAGTGGAGTACTATGCAGCTGTAAAGAAATGTGGACGATCTCTACGAACTGGTTTAGAGTGACCTCCAGGATACATGTGACATGAAAGACTGCAACGTGTGGGAGAGTTTCCACAGCACACTGCCCTTCATGGAAGAAGCAGGGAGATGGGAGAAAATGTACACGGACCTAGTCACTTGGTACAAAAGACACAGAAAGGAAACACCAGGAACTAAGCACTGCTTATCTAGAGGGGATGGGTGGGGACGGGGTGGAGAGAACCAGGTATGCAAGCTGACCGGGGGCCGCCACTCTTCTGGGCACCTGTTTGTGTAGATCTGATCCTCAGGACCATGGTAACACTTCACATACCCCCCAAATAAATTGATAACTAAAAGCGACCAGGATAGGAGTGCACCCAGAGTGGGATGCACCCAACCACAGGTGAATCTAACTGTATCATACATGATTAATAAAACCTTCTGAAGGGAATGGGGAAGAAAGGAACCAACCTCGGTAACTCTGGAGAACAGAATTTCAACAGCATGGTGTCAGGTGAAGATGAAGAGAAGGAAGAAATGCTGCCCTCCAGGGAGCACCTTTGCTCCCACAGGGTGTGGGTGGGCAACTCTGGAACTGTTCTCTGTGTGCACCGGGCTTAAGCAATACATATCGAGAATACTGAGGGCCAGGTTTCTAACTTTTAGAGAAAGAAAGACATAAGGAAATGCTCGAATGAATCCTGTGGTCTCAGATTGGAAACAGGTATCAGAATGAACTCACATCTTTTAACACACACACAGACACACACACACACACACACACACGTATGGATGGATCGATACAGATAAACACGTAGATGTGTGTGCTTGCTTGTGTGAGTACATACATATATTCCCAGCTCCATTTGCTCAGAGGATTGAGAAGCAGTGACACCCCAGTAGCAATGAGCACCCCAGCACCCAGATCTTGGTTTCTAAACACCACTCTGCAACAAAATGAACCAGGGCTCCTCAGAGAAATGGTTGATTCTATGAGCCCAGACTATCTTTAAAGTAAGGAAGGACTCAAAAAATGAGAAAGATACATCAAAGGGACACAGGAGACAACTAGGGATGGCTCCTGACAGTCAAAGCTGGGACAATTTGAGCAACAAAATAAATAACGATAGTCTTAGATTATAACCTGTGGAATAAAGTAAATGCCCAAGAGTCATGTTGATATAAACAAATAATTGAATACATAAATAGCAATTTGTCCTTGTCCTAGAATTCCAACTAATAAGTGTGGAAAGAATAATGGAAACACAAAATCACCCTTAGGCAAACAATACAGTAATAATTTTGCAGGCAGTAGCCATCAGTAGAAGCTAAAATTCATGGAGAAACTATTGTGAGCTAAAGGACAGCGTACTGTCTCATGGTATCTCCCCACAAGATACTTATAATTTGCAAAGGGAAAAACAATAACTTCTTTTAGTAGGTAAACCTGTGACACCACCTCAGCCAAGGGATCAAAGTGGTCACCACCAGTGACAATAAACAACATGCTGTACCACCTGTGTTATGGACGGAATTATGTTCCCCCAAATGCATATATTGGAGCCCTAACCCCCAGGACCTCAGGATGGGACTGTGTTTGGAGATGGGGTCCTTTAACTCACCTTAAAGAGGTGACTAAGAGAAATGAGGCCATATGGGTGGGCCCTAACCCCATCTGACTGGTGTTCTTATAAGAAGAGGAGAGCAGGACACAGACAGGCACAGAGGGACGACCACATGAGGACACGGGGAGGAGACAGCCATCTACACGCCAAGGAGAGAGGCCTCAGGAGGAACCAGCCCCCGACACCTGGATCTCAGACTTCCAGCCTCCAGGACTATGAGGATTAAATGCCCCATCTGTGTGACTTTGTTACGGCAGCCCCAGGAAACTAGGAGGCCTGATGATGCAGTGAGAGAGGCACCACTAGCTTCTGCGGTGTTCCTGTCAAAGACGCAGCTGCTCCCCTGATCCTGGGAAACCCTCAGACAGCCCCAAGCAGAGGCATGTTCTGCAAAACAGCTGCCTGGACTCTTCAAAGAGTGGAGGTCGTGAAAGACAAATGCCGAAGAACATCAGGGACAGGAGGAGCCGGGGAGAACGAGGCTGGAACGCTGTGACAGCCCGACGGGACCCGGACAGGAGAGGCCCTAAACGGGAAAACTGCCCAATTCAAACCACAGCTCTAGACGAGGGAATATCTGCTAACTCCCTCGTTTCAACAACTGGACCTTAAAATAGTAACACGAGGACAAGATGAGTGAATGACACATGGGAAGTCTGTCCTATTTTGCAATTTTTTCTTTAAGTTTAAAATAATTTCATATAAAAAGCCCAAAAAGAAATACAGGTTGTACACTGGTGACCTACTGGCCGAATTCAACCCAAACAAATATTTTGGTTGACAACGTTAAAAGCAAATTTTAATTAGCTGCCAACAATCCAAATCCAGAGACCTAATTTTAAATCCAGATTTATGGCTTCCTTTCAAAAATCAGAAGTTGGTTTCTGTTCCTGCAGCAAAGACCACGAAGTGAACAAGAGCCGACTAACCCATGGCGGGTGTTACGGCCCCATCTTCTCAGCCACCACATGGAGGCAGAGAGGCCGAGCGCTTCCTGAGATCACACGGCTGCTGAGTGTTGAATTAATGAATGACTGAATGTATGAGCCAACGAGTAAGCCTCTCAGGGGGCAATCACACCCTTGTGTTCGCCTGTTGTACCTTTGTGATGTAGATACTTTTTTACTAACACGTACATTACTCTTATTCTGAAAGGACTTCGGGTGGGCAATTCCAGTCCCTTCCACACCAGCTTCCCACAGTGAACGGCAATGGCAGCCACTCTGCCCGGAGCCTCTGACCAGTCACCGACGGCCCCGGTCCTGCCTGGCTTCCTCCTGCCTGGCAGTGGCAGCAGCTCCCGCTGACTCGCTGCTGAGGGTGCAGGGCAGCCGTGAGCCAGAGCCGCCCGCCATGCGTCTCTGCAGACAGCACAGCCTGTGCTCTGACCTCGTCCCATCGTCCTCGGGGGGATGATGTCAGCATGTGCACGAGGGGCGACCTTCTGTTTGGGACAGTTCCCGGAGTCCTGCTGCTGGAACATCACCCAGGACCGTTGCTGGACTCAGTCCCTCCCAAACTCTGTGACAGTCCTAACTGATGGCCTGTCTTTGGGAGTGACAGTCGCATGGAGCAAAAGCCCATTTGAGAAATGAATTCTAGACAACAGCAACCAGAGCTGACAGCACTTAGCTCCTGGAGAGACTTATTTTTGGTTTTCCACTTCTCAAAGTTTCCCAAGAGTCTGCTTCTCTCTGGGCTCGCCTCCTTCTGAGGGAAGTAGAGGCCTCATTTTCATTGACCGGGGAAAGGGGACAGTTCAATCCTGATTCTGATTAAACGCTGTGAGCAATTTTCACTGCCCAGAACACCGCAATTTCTGATCCGTCTGTGAGTCAGAAGACTCTGGCACCTGCTACAGGGAGAGCCAAGCCCAGCAGGGAGCTGCTTGTGGACTCGGGCTGGGGCCCATGGTGACATCTCTGGGGGGCTGTGTGTCTGCTCTCTGTTTCCATCCCCTCAACTGGGCGATCTACAGAAACGGCCTCTAACCAGCCACCTGCCACTCGGCTGCGTGGTCCGAGCTGGGAAAGGCCACTGCTCAGGGTGCTCCCCAGAGCAGGACAGGACGCTCAGAGGAGGAGCAGGAGCGGGTCAGCCGAGGCCGACGCCTGCAAATTGGCGCAACTGGGGCTGGCCAGAGGACAGGGGTCAAGATCTGGATTACGGACGGTTTGGGGAGCAAAGCATATAAAAATAGCAACATACTGCGATGGCGTCTGAATCCCGGGCTCTGAGATGCACGCTCGGTGCCAGGAGATTCTGAACAAGACGCTTACCGAGCAGGAGCCCACCACCCTGGCCGTCACGGTCTGTCTGACCCAGTCCCGGTCGCAGGCCCAAGGAACCCTGACAAGAACTGGGGTCTCCAGGCGAAGCCCCTCGATACCAGGCGAGTGGGCTCTGGTTTGTGTGCTTTTGGACCAGTAACTGACCTGAGTTGGTTTCCTAAGAAAATAATGAGATTACTTTATTAATGTAGGGATCCTTGTGGCATGAAAAAAATCGATGGCAGAACATCACAGAAGAAACTGGCTAAGTAGGAAGACCAGCAGGCAGGCCCGCCGATCGTGGCACCATGTCAGCTTGTGTCTCCATGCCTGAAAAGTCTCCTTGGGGAAAGCTCTAGAATGAGCCGCCCTCTCAAGCACAGTTGGGATCGGGTGGCGGCGCCAGGGAGGTGCTCTGCGGCAGGGGCGTAGGGGTGCACCGGCAGAGCCCCCCAGACGTGCAGGCAGCCCCCGAAACATGAACGTCAGGACCAGGATCTGAGGATGAGCGCTGACGCGGTCTACCGTCTCCTGGGAGCCGGCGGGGTCAGAAGGAGGGACAGCCCCGCTTTGAAGGAGGGGAAAGGCGGAGGGCCAGCGGCCTGGGGGAAAGTGCCCTGGAGACGGCCCCTCAGTGGGGGCGGGAGGAGGGAGGGAACTGAAACAAAGAAAACAAAACCACTTTCCAGTCTTCAGACTCCAGGCTCACAGCAACCTGGTCTGACAAGGATGGAGTGTGTGTACTGAGCGTGTGTCTGCCTGTGTGCCGGGTCTGGGTGTGTGTGGGTATTTGTGTGTGTGTACACAGGGGCACGAGTGTGCACGTGTGAACTCACTGGGTATCTGGACACCACAAAGCCCAGCATTTGAGCCACTCGTCTTCCACCCTTGGCACCTCCCCGAGCTGTTGCTCCCTCCCCTTCCCGCGCAGTCTCCTGCCTCAGCCCCAGGACCTGGGCCCCAGCGCCCTCAGCCCTAGCCACAGCCCAGCCCCTGACACCTGCTGACCCACAGGCCCCCCTTCACTAGGGTGACTTCCACCTCAAACACACACCGGTTCCCGAGTCTTTCAGTACAAGCCTTCTCTACCTGTGTGTCTCTGGATTACAGACTTGCAACATCCAAGTGCCACATGATAATATCCTCACGGCAGAAGCAAGAAAATCGCCTCCACTTCATGCTAGGACCAAATTTCCAACACAGCTGAGCCGGCGGAGCTCATCCTTCTGTGCTGGTGGCATTCTCACGATGGCAGCAGGGGCATAGCCTCTGCGCCAGGGGCGAGCGATCCCTCCACAGAACGAGAAGTTATGTAAATATACACAAACAACAACACAGCTCCAGGACAAGGCTGCTTACATGGCGTGGCTGATTCTCAGCTCACCATCCACTCCACAAATATTTACTGAGCCTTTGCTCTGTGCCAGAGCTCAGCGCAAGGCATCAGGAGGAAAGAATAGATGATTCCAAAGTGGGTCCAGGGCAGCTTCTCAAGAAACGCACAGGCTGGCTTAAGAGATTCTTGATTTGCACAAATAATCATGACATTCCACCTTCGGACGTGGTACTGACAGAGTGCAAGGATAGCGTGGAGGGAGGGGCTGCTCTTGTCTGAGAAGACGAGTGAGGGCTCTGTGGAGGCCATGGGATGGACCCCAGAGTTGTAGGGGAATGGCCTTCTAGACTAGGACAGAGGCTCACGTGAAGATGGAGAGGCCAGTGGGCCTGGGACTTCAAAGGGGAGCGAGATTTCCTTGCGCTGGAGGGAGGCTCGTGTGGAAAGTGGGATTGGGAGGGTCCCCTAGCGATCTGGCCCAGAGTTTAAATTTTTCTTTCGGGAAACCTGAGTCACTGAGTGAGACCACCCCGTCTGCGTTCCTGGAACTCAGGCTTGGGAACCTGACGGGATGAAGCAGGAAGAACCGGCAGGAAGCTTCCAGCCTAGGCAGAGCCACAGAAGCAAGAAGGCTCTGCAGCAGGGGAGGGAGAAGGGGGAGCAGGTGTGAGGGACCCTCTGAAAATAAGGCCACAGCTGGTCCTGCAAAGAGAACAAAGACCAGCAACCTGGGAAGGCGCCAACGCTCCAGACTCGACGGAGAGCAGGGCAGTGTCGCGGGAGGAAGATGGGCACAGAGGACGTGCAGGTGTGGGCCTCTGAAGCCTGGAGATGGGAGCGCAGGGTCGAGGGCAAGAGGAGGATGTGGGCCGTGGGTCCTCAATGACCTCTGAAAGGAGGTGATGGCTGAGATCACGGCATTTCCATGACTTCACAGGAGTAAACGTCGATGCGGAGGAGCCGAAGCCAACCTGCGCTTAGGGAGTCCAAGGAGGTCCTGCAGCCAGACGGGGCCCCGTGGGGGGTGTGGGCATCGACAGGGTCCCACACTGTCCACACATCAGAGACGATGGAAGGTGAAAAGGGCCCTGGACTGGGTGAGGGAGGTCTCTGGAGACTTGAGAAGTTTTGCAGTTTGAAAATCGACGTTCAGTAGTTCAGAGAACAGAGGCACAGTGTCGCACAGCAGATCCCTCGGACTTGGGAGCCCGCAACACCACTCGTGGATACACACCCAGAAGGACTGAAATCAGGGTCCTGAAGGGATTGTGCACACCCGTGTCCACGGCAGCATTACTCACAACAGCCAAAAGGCAGGAGCACCCAGTGTCCACCGTGGAGGCAAGGATAAACAAAATGTGGCGTGTATGTTTTATGTATATGAAAACGGCGTATTATTCAGCCTTAAAAAGAAGGAAATTCTGACACACGCTACAATGTAGATGAGCCTTGAGGATGTTACGCTGGGTGAAATAAGCCAGTCACAGAAGGGCAAATACCGTATGATTCTACTTCTATGAGGTCCCCAGAGGAGCCAAAGTCATAGAGACAGGAAGTAGAAGGGTGGGGGCCGGGGCTGGGGGAGGGGGATGGGGCGTTCATGTTTAATGGGGACAGAGTTTCAGTTTGGGAGGATGAAAAAGTTTTGGAGCTGGACAGTGGTGACGGCTGCACAACAATGCGAATGCCCTTAATGCCACTGAACTGTGCACTTAAAAATGGTTAAGATGGTATATTTTATGTTAAGTGTATTTTACCACACTTAATTTTTTTTTTATGTTTTGTCATTTTCAAAAAGAGAGGGAGAGAGAGGGTGATGGAGGCATTCTCAGGTGGGGACCGTTCGCAGGCGGATGAAGGATCCTGGAGAGGGAGGGACGGACCCGCAGAGGGGTCAGGGCCGGAGGGGGGCAGAGGGGAAGAAAGGTTCTTGAAGAAAGGTTAGCTCTGAAAAAGAGGAGGAAAACGTCTTTCCCTGAGAAAGGAGGGAATGACGAGAGGGTCGATGAGAAACCAGTGAGCTACAAGGACGAAAGAGGGAAGCAGAGCTGCCTGGTGGCGCTGATAATACGGACACGGCCAAAAGTGTGGACGGCCAGGCGCAGCTGGGTTCTCAGGGAACCAAGGAGGGGCTGGAAGGTGGGGGACATGGGGAGGCGCAGGGCAGGTGGGCCGGGGCTGCAGCGGGAGTAAGGACGACCTGACGCACCTCCACATGGCTCAGCACCCGCGGGCGTCTGCTCTGAGGAGGGGACGAGGAGATCATTACACGGGGACGGACAAGAGCGGCTCTGAACACAGGGCCAGCACATAGTAGGTCTTCAGTTAATGTTGGTGGAGCGAGATGGAGCAGGAAGGAATGAATGAAAAAGAAACTCCTGGAGGGAAGCGTCTTTAGTATGGCTTCAAACAACCAAAAATATCTCCAGCTCTTTAAAGATTCCTTGAAAAATCACACCCCTCAGGCGTGAACAACACGGTGCCTAAGGAGTGGCCCCGGCACAAGAGGAGCTGTGGTTCTCCACGGGCCCTAGCGCATCTGTGTCCCCACACCCTCGTCACTCCTTCCCTGACAAAGGCGCGTGAGCGCGGAGGGAGTCACAGCTACGCCGCGCAAGAGACCGTCCTCACTCTGACCGAAAGCGAAAGAATGGTCTGTTCTGGCCTCCGGTGTGTTTCTCAGAGCGAACAGAGTTCTTCATCTTGCTAACGGCTATCGTGGAGATAAGCAGAACCGGCCGATCTACCCCGCTCCAAAAAGGACATTATCGCAAATCGGAGCTACCCACAGCCGCAGCCCACGCACAGACGGGAGCCACCTCGGGTCTCCGAGGCTTTTCCACCAACGTCCACACCGTGCCACCAACCCCGAGTGCCGTCCGGGTACTTCCCACTGCAGCTCGGAAATAATCCCCAGAAAAGGAACTCTCGGGAGAGAAAAGCCAGTTCTGGCCAGCACCAAGGCCACCTCAGACCCTCACGCCACCCTGCAGACGGCCAGAAACTCCTGAGCGGAGCCACCAGAGGCCAGCGGCGTGGCCGACACTCACCAGCCTGTGCCGCAGCTGCACGGTGATGAGCGGGGAGCCGGACAGGTTCCGGGCCAGCGCGGGCGGTGGGGACACCTCCAGGGAGAGCAGGGGGCTGGTGGCCGACAGCAGGCAGGTGTGGTAATTCGCCGCCTCAGCGATCCTTGGAAACAAAGGAAAAATCATCACAAAGTGGAACAAGGCGGGCACGCCACTAGAACCCACTGTAGAATTTAACGGAGGCCTGAGATTTCTGAGACCGAACTCCTTTTTGGATGGAACTGTGCTTTCTGTCCCTCGGTCCCAGCTGCTCTCTAAGGCTTGACGCAGGCCTGCAGATGAGTGAGGTCTCCCACGCCGTGTTCCCACTCTGCCGCTTGAATTCTATCGTTCAGCACCTGCTCTTTTTAAGGTCTGATGCCAGTACCACGGGGCAGACTGAGCCCTTGACCTCACAGAGTTTATGATGCAGTAGAAGAAGGGGGAGACGGCCCAGGGAGTGTGAAGGACAGAAAGGTCAAAACAACAGTTTGTATCTCAGCAATTTCACTTACTCTGCTGTGTGACCTCAGGCAAGTGACTCACCCTGTCTGAACTCACCTCCCTAATTATAAAATGGTGTGATAAACAGTAGTGTGGCGGACACCTGCTGTCCTGCTCCCCAGTATCTCTTCACTCCTCTCCCAATAAAGGCCCCTCAGTTTCCCTCCAGGTGACCACTACCTTCCCCACTCGCAGCCCATGTGCTTTGTTGTTGACTCCATCCTCAGCTCAAGAGTAAACCCCGATATCCAGGCCTGAATCGATCATGCACAGCATTCCCAGGCCACAGTGATGGTTCAGAGGGCAGCACAGGATCCAGTGAAATCCAAGGAGATGCAACAAGATTCAGATGGGAAACGCTGGATCATAGATTCTCACTCACTTCTCTGCTACGTCAGCCCTGAAGGATGAGGTCCTGGCAGTGCTTTACAACCATGAGGGGAGAGACAGACTGAGAAGGGAGCCCACCCCAAGGAAGACCCGAGATGGAGCCAAGTGACTGCAACTGGATGCTGGATCAAGCTGCTCCTGAAGTCAGTATGCCCATGTACCTCTCAGCATATGCAATCCAATAAACTCCCCTCTAGCTTAAAGCTTAAGCTGGGTTTTCTATCACTTATAACCCAATCAAAAGAATCTTAATATGTACACTACTCATCTCCTGGAGTTATGAGGTTGAAATGATATTCAGGGCCAGGACTCGGGTGAGCAAGCTTCGGAGTGACCCGAAGCTGGGGTGTAGGATTTAAGGAAGTGCTCAGGTTCATGGTCTGGCGCGTGTGGCAACTGAACGACTCCTGGAATGAGCACCTCTCTGAATTGTCCCCCAGGTGTCTGCTGGCCTCATCCCAGCCCTGGCCCTGCTGGAGGGGAGTAGGTCACCCACAAGTGTGTGGTGCGTGCATCTGAACTTTGGAAGCGGCACTAACGCCAAGACATGAGTTGCTTGGTCCCACTCAGGTCACCCGGTTCATCTGCTTGTTTCTTGCCTAATCTTTGCATGCCTCCTGTTTGCTCTCCAACGCCTGACCGAGGATTCTGTGACCTACCTGTGTTGGTGCCCAGAGAACTCCTTCGTAACACGTAACAGGGCGCTGGGAGCTGGCGCGCCCTCTCCTTCCTCCCTCGGCAAGCTTTACCCGATCGCTAGACTCAGACACCGTAGCAGTGACGCTGTCCTGGCACCGAGCCAGTGGGCCCAGGCGGCCCGTCCCCCGCCTCCACACGAAGCCCCCTCACACGCGTCCCTGAACAGAGCAGGCCTCCACAGGCACGTGGAAATATTCCCGGAATGGCCGGTACCAGATGCTCACAAACACGACCATAAAGAATTAGTACCCTCGCCGTCCCTCATCGGAGCGAGAGGGTGTTTTCTACAGAACATCACCGAGTACCCGGGGCTGCAGCAAGACAGAGTCACCCACTTCTCGGGCCTGTGAGTGTCATCCAGGTCGAAATTCCGAGGAGCTGCCGGCAACTCAGACAGGCTCCTTCAACTCCGTCAAGTCTGATTACTCCTCTAAACGAAAAGGTCACTGATCCAACCATAAGCTAGACACACAAATTAAATTGTGGAATAAGACACACAAATCAAAAAAAAAAAATCTGAAAAGAAAGTGTCCTCTAGCTCAGTGTTTCTCAAGCACCTTTTCATGACATCCCCCTAAGGAGTCTTTCTAGACATTTTTATCCCAACGAACGCCCCCCCTAGGAAAGTTCAGTCCCACAGAGACACAGTGTCTCTGCCTGTGTCCTGTGCCCCTTTGCAGAGCCACAAACCAATGTACCACCTCAGACTCTTTGTCCCCAAAACCAACCTTCACCCCATGGGGTGATATCTCCCCACTGAGAAGGCGTGGGGTTTGGCCACGCAATAGAGTTAACATCAGCTCAATGTCACCAGGGACCAAATCAGGCCCAAGACAGAGAAGCCTGGTCCCCAGCAGCAGGGCCCCCCCCCCCCACCCCGCCCAGCAGAACGATTCCAGAGATCCCAGACTGAGGACGTTCCTTAGCTCAGTGCCATGTCCGCTGAGACCCACCCTCACCCTCGTCAGGTATCCCAATACCGCAGTCACAGGTCCCTTTGCAGAGCAACACCGTCAAACAAGCTAGAAATAATTTTTCTAGCAAAAATCAGGACTATCACCTTATCCAACAACAAAATCAGATCCCTGAGCATAAGACCCTAACATCAGCGTCATTTGTCTCTCCTCCTTTCCCTCTGACAGTGGACCCATTGGCCATTGTCTCCCACTGGGACTTAAGCCTCCTCGGGCCCAGATTCCCCAGCTCCCAGAACCATGCCTGATACATGGGCAGGGCTCCATAAATGTGTGTTAGATGAATGAATGAATGAATGAATCTACTCACAGGCAGACAATGGTGACTTAGATCAAAGTCTTAAGAAAACATACGGGAAAAAACTAAAGGAGAACCTTCTATCCACAGACTAATGCAAGTCCCGGGTGGATTCCTGGATTCCACTCCAGGCACCCGTGGATTCGAGCAGACGCGGTTCAGTGATCACTGCTTTCCAGGGTGGGAACTGACCCCAGACTCACCAAATCGAGATGAGACCGAGGGGCTACCCGCCTCCTTAGGAGCATCCTAACTCTGGAAAAGAGCGATTTCCCAAATACAGGCAGGTTTCCCCGGACAGCCTCCAGTGACTCAGACTTGTCGGGTGCAGACGGTGAGGCCCCGACTTCTGGTCGGGTTTGCCCAGCAGAGAGGGCGCCTGGGGCGAGGCCAGGTCTCCCCATCCGGGAGGGGTCCATGACCTCAGCACAACCCACCCACGTCGACAATGACAAGCTATCAGATGGACTAAGGAATCACTGTTTATTTTTTAGGTCTGATAATGGCATGTAGTCACTCTGTATTTTTTAAGAGTCTTTATCTTTTAAAAATAGAGACTAAATATTTACAGAGATTTACCTCAAAATAATTTATGGGGCCAGGCCAAGGGAGCAGGGCACACAGACAAAGCACAGATGGCCGTTGCTTGGCAACTGTTGTAACTCGGTGATGACCATCTCCTCGTTTTTACAGAGCTTTGAAATTTTTTGAAATTTTTCGTAATAAAAAGTGTTGTTTTTGTTTTTGGGGGGGTTGTGTATGTGTGAGGAAGATTGGCCCTGAGCTAACGTCTGTTGCTAACCTTCCTCTTTTTGCATGAGAAAGATTGCTGCTGAGCTAACATCTGTGCCCATCTTCCTCTATTTCATGTGGGGTGCTGCCACAGCATGGCTTGACGAGCAGTGTCTATGCCCGTGCCCGGGATCCAAACCTGTGAACCCTGGGCCGCCGAAGTGGAGCACGTGAACCCAACCACTATGCCACTGAGCCAGCCCAAAAAGGGTTTTTCTTTAATGACTTCATTCAATCTCTCTGGTACCTAAATGTTAATAAAAATTTCACTTTGTTTTCATAAATCTGATCTGGATTTGATTTTTAAAAATCCGTTATCGCTGGAGCAGCAGCACTTGGAGACTGGACCATCTACCGCTTTGGGATTGACTGTTCCCACACCCTGACCACACCTTTGCCAACAGCCCCTCTGTTAATTAAACTTCCCCCAGATGACCCACCTGGCCCCTAGGGACCTGACCAGTACGGGCTGAATTGAAGCTCGGAGACCACGTATTTCAGCACATTTGAGCCAAGACCGCCCTGCTGGTCATCCCTGCCTTCAGTGCAACACAGAGAGGTCCTAAGATGACAGGACTCCAGGGGTAGACGTGGGAGCCCTGAAATCTGCAAGGGAAACTCTAAGAGTTCCCAGCACGTCGGAGACCAGCGCTGGCTGTCCGGCACCAGAAGTTACTGCACGCGGTCTGAGACGGGGGCCTCGTTAGGAGAACTTTCAGAGGATAATGAAGTCCCCACAGCTCACGGAGCTGTGTAGGGAAGTAAAAAAATCAAAGAAGAAAATATTCCCCAGTGAATGAGCTACTTCTATAACTAGTTCCCACTTGAACCCGGCTTCCTGCTGAACTCTGGGGTCCATGCTCAGCCGTCCACCGGAGAGCTGTGTGCACGGTGACCATCGGGCGAGGGCCAAGGGTATCCTGGAAACGCCACGCAAAGGAAACCCTGAATCTCGTGAAAGACGCTCTGCATCACGACATCCATGAGAGTGACGTGGGAGCGACTCAGGAGAATTCTCGAGCAAGACGCGAAGCCGCTGGTGGATTTAGACAACCAAAGGGGAGCGCTCACCAGGATGACGTCGGCGACTTCCGCGGTGTCTCCCGCTGCTCAGAGAGCTGAGTCCTCTCCATCAAGAAGTCCTGCAGCAGGTCCTCCAGGGGAAGCACAGGCACCAGCCTTGCTGCCTAGGCCGGGAGCCCCGCCTCCCACGTTGCCTCGTCAAACACTCCAGCCCAAGGGAAAGCTGCCACGCACACTCGGTGAGCACACCTGCACTCTTCCCCTGGCTCCCAGCTCCTTCCATGTTGCCACATTCGCTTTATCAGGCAAGCTCACACTCTTCACACACACACACACACACGCGCTCTTTTTTTGCTAAACAGTTAGGAAGTGCGGCCTGACAATCCTCCCCTAACGACTTCCACAGGGACCTTCTAAAGATAAACACTGCCGCCTGCATGAGCATCCTGCCGTCCTCTCGCTCAGGACCTTGACTCTGCTTCCACAGTACGATGCGACACCGGCCCAAGTCAATGTCCACTGCCCCCACAGTGTCCTTCAGGAAAGATCCCACCACATCTCCTTGGTCTCCTCTTGTCTGGAACATTCCCTGCTCCTTTTTCTTTCCTGGCGTGGACATCCAGCAGTCCAAACCAAAGTCTTCCAGAATGTTCCTTTTCTTAGATCTATGTGGCTGTTTCTTCACAAGGAACTTTGGGCCATGATTTGGGGCAGGATGACTCCACAGGCCGTGTTAACTCTTCCCACTGCCTCACATCGGGGACACAGGACATCGATGAGTCCCATGGCTGACAATGTTGAGAGTGACCAGTGGTTGACATGGCACCTGACAGCTGTCTCTGTACTTGGTACCCTTCTCATGTTGTAATTAACAAATGCCCTTGGGGCAACGTTCCCTGACTACCCTTCACATGGTGGTGTTAACGTCCCCTGATGATTTCTGCCCAAATCAATGACCACACTGAGGGCAGCAGACATGACTTTCTGATCTGTCCTTCCTTCTGCCTTGGTTGGTTGGCATTACTCCATAAAGAAGGACAAGTGCAGACATTTAAGCCAAGTCAAAACCTCCTGGAACTTATCCTTCTGAAGCACAAGAGAGTCCGCCAACAAGACGCTGAAACCCAGAGAATCGAGTCACAGTCCTGCCCCTGCCAGCCGCTGGCCCTGCAGTCCCGCCCCCTCATCTATGGAGGAGGAGCGGGAGCTGGTAACTCTAGACTCCCCGCCCACTCGGAGTCCTGGCCCCATTGTAAGGAAACAGCCGTCCCTGCTGCCCTCCTGGCACAGCGGGAGCACAGGTAAGAACAGTCTCCGTCCTCGAGGGGCCTGGGAAGGGCAAGACTTGAAGGCAGCATGTCCGGGCAGCCGAGCAGGGACCAGCTAAGCCCCAGGCCCTGTGGACCGTCAGAGGGGTGCCCCCAGGCAGTCGTCACTTGGGGCCCCTGGAGCAGTCTACCCGGGGCTTGGCGTGGAGGTGGAGAGCTTGCCCAGCCCTGACCCCTGTCTTTGTGCTGCTCCACCCCCAGGAGGCTGTAGAGGACACTGTGATTCCCCCGCGTCCTTTCATTCTCACAAAGAAGGACGGAAGCGTGAGGACCACAGTGTGTAACATTCAGTGGAAGGAATTCAGCTGTGCAGGCGAGCGGGAGCCCCGCCCATGTGATTCTACTCATCTACTGCTAATCACGGAGGAACTGGATCATTATCTTACAGGCAGAGCAAAGAGAACATCCCCCCAGCTTATGAAGGGGTAAAGCAAGCGCTCACATGCCACGTTCAAGGGCCCCAAGCTTGATTTAACAATTAACTCACTCAGTGCTCGCAGCAACCCTCAGAAATCAGGACTGCCATCATCCCTCTTCTGGAAAGGAGAACACAGGCACAGAGACGGCCAGGCATTTGCAGGTTCACACAGCAATAAGGGTACCCACTGGGAGAAGGGAGCCAGGAGTCCAGCACCCAAATCTGTGCAGCTAACCAAAGCACTGTTGGCACAGCCCAGTCTGGGCCCTGCTCTAAGCTAGTCTACACTGCAGGAGAGGACACGACAAACACAGGGCTGCCTGGACCTGATGAGCTGGGGGGTGATTCTTCTCAAGGTTAAAGTCAACAACAAGACACCGTCGCAGTAAGTGCTGACTCCAGAACTTCGCTTGAGCTGAAAGTTCAACACATGAAAACTACGTCCTCGTCATTGCAAAATAATTCTATTTTGACTTCAGGAAGACAGTTGAGCACTTACGTCTGCTGCTGACAGAGTTCATAGGTCACTGGGTGCTAATGCGAAGGGGGACTGCTGCCCGTGCGGGTCTCAGAGCCCCCCATCTGCAGGAGAAGGGGGAGTTGACCAGGGTGAGTGGGGTCCTGCATCCTCTCTGTGGACACCTGGGGCAGTAAGGATGGCGGAGGGGAAGGGAAAGGCTGAAGCTCTGGGGACAGAGGGACCAGCACCCCATCTGCCAACCTTCCAGCATGGCCTGGGACTCCCCAAAGCAGGCCACACGCAGCCTCTCTGACACAGGGCCGGAGAGCAGGGCTCTGCAAACTAGAGGCCTGGCCCGGCCACCTGGTTTTGTAAATAAAGTTTTATTGGCACACAGCCACTCCCATTCCTTTACATACTGTCCGGGGCTGCTTCCACGCTTCCAGAGCAAACTGGAAGTGGCTCTGACAGAGACATTATGGACTGTTAAGCTGAAAATATTTACTATCTGGCCCTTTATGAAAAAGCTTGCCAATACCTGGCTTGAGTGATAATTCAACTTGGTGACAGTAACTTATCCCCTGAAATGTGTGCATGCACTGATCCTATAACCAGTAATTCTGCCTTTTCTTTTTCCAGGGGAAGGGGAGTTGCAGACAGTGTTACGAATCCCGTTCTCCTGCTTGGTCTGACCCTTGGCCCACAGAAGGGCTCACTAGGCCTCATGAATACACATTTCAAGTATTTCACTGAAAAATCCATTTCAGTCTGAACCTTCAGCAGTGAGAGCTGTAAATAAACACAGAGGGGCCAAGGACGGGTTCATTTTTCATTCATAATCTCAGGTTTGGAGAAAGTTTCCCCAAAGAGCTGAGAAGGCATCTTTCAGAGGAAAAGAGACTACATTTTCCTTTGACGATTTTCATGAAGAATTCCGGAACTCGCACACAGAGAGCGACAAGTCCCCTTTCTGTAGTTACAGGGAACTTGTCAAAGCGCAGGCTTCCCCGGGGCACGCAGACCCAGAAGAAGGCTCTTGCTCCTAATCATGACTGCGTTCTTCCTGGCCCCACCCTCTCCCCAACAGTTACAGACGATGAGCTCTTCCCTCACATCCAGGAGAGGAGCCCTGTCCGAGAGACACATGACATCAGGGCTCAGGTATTTGCGCTGTTAGAAGGTATTTATCATTTATCTGTAGGCGGTAAAAATCGCTGCCTGCTTTTCATCACGGGTGAATCTAAACCCCCAGCTGCAGGGCCGGCATCTGGAACTCACCCCCGCAGTTCCTGCAAACTTGCAGGAACGCCCTTCCTCAGCCCCTCAGCTTTCCCAGGCTCAGTGCCCGCAGGGGAGGGAAGCGGGTGGAGGGCTGTGTAGCTCCTTCTGACATGCATCGCTCTCTCCAGGCACCTTTTCTGAGCCCCCACTCTGGGCCAGGTGCTGTGCCAGACGCTGGGAACAGACGGACAAGAGCCGCCTGCTGCCCTCCGCAGAGCCCGTCTAGGGGCAGGTGTGCTGCCATCAGAAGCAGCTTCCCTCCAAACGCTGACTGCAGAGACACATCCTCGGGCTCACACCTGCTGGCTCTTCTTCTGCACGGGCCCTGGCTCCGCCTTGCTGCCCTCTCCCAGGGACGCCAGGAAAGGCAGGAGTGGAGCCCTGCCGTGATATTTCTGCCTCCTCCAATCTCTCCTTGGGGGAACCAGCCCCTCTCTGTCGTCTGAGTAGGGCTGACCCACCCCCAAGTAGGAGGGGATCCTGTGAGCAGACCTGGCCAGTGAGAGAGCAGGATCCTTTGGCCACCATGATTGGGTACCTAGGATGGGCACATGACCCAAAGAAGCCAATCACAGCCTTCCTCGGTTTTCCAAAGGGGGTCATGTGAGTAGACTTGGCCAATGAGAGAGCAGGATCATCTGGCCACTATGATTGGGGGCCTAGGATGGGCACATGACCCAAGCATGCCAATCACAGCCCTCCCTGAGTTTTCATGGGTGCATTCAGGAAAGAGGATGGCTCTTCTGAGATCTCAGGACCCAGAACCACATGGGCCTGAAGCTACCAGAGCCAGCCATGCCTCCATGGAGGGGCCTGCCTGGAAATGAGCCAACACAGAGGAGGGCAGGGGCAGGAGACAGAGAGACCAGGTCCAGAGAGCATCCTCTGGGTCCCTGGGTCCAGCCACACTTGAAGCCAACAGACTCCTGCCCTTCTTAGTCCCATGAGTCCTCAGTTCCCTGGCCTTCCGCTTAAGCTGATGTATCCATCACAGTCCTGACTGATGTAGGCATGTGCTGCTGGCTTCCCATTCTACAGAAGTGGAAACTGAGGCTCAGAGCGGTCAAGTCACTTGTCCCAGGTCACACAGCTAGTTTCAGGTGGGGGTGAGATGGGCACCCAGCCTGGGCTCCTGACCACTGTACTATCAGCCTGTGCCCACCCCGGGGCTTGCTGAGCCCCAGTGCAGGAGTTCCTGTGTCTCTTCAAAGGGCTGTGGCATCTCCTTGCTCTAACAGCAAAACATCAGATGTTGGCATCGCAAGTTCCCCGACACGATGTTGGGTATGCCTGTGACGGCAGGGAGGCGGGGGGGGGGGGTCTCAGGGGCCAGACACCCGGCAGCCAAGCACGCACATGCCCACTCCCGCTCTTGCTGCGTGACCCCAGAGACTCACTTGGTGTGGGCTGGCGGGATGTTGTTCAAGTAATCGTGCACTCTGTGGTAGAGAAGGCCCACGATGACGGTCCAGCCTGGGGAAAGCAGAGGGTCAGAGACGCCTGTCAACAGGCCAGGTGACAAGCAGGAGAGACCCAAAGCCCCCAGCCAAACCGCCTCGCCCAGCAGGGCGCAGCGCAGACCCTCACACCCAAGCACCAGGGGCAGCTCCTCGGGGGAGAAGAAAGTGAGGGACACTCAGACTCTTCAACTATGAATTCAGCTGTGACAATGACTCCCTGCTCCTCCCCTAAGCCAACTCCAGACACGCAGATGCTCAGCTCCAGGGAGAGCAAGACGTGCCAGGAACACTACGGAGCTTCTGGAGGCAGAAGGCCCCCTCGGGCCGCCAACGGCAGCGCCAGCCTGTGGCTCTGCAGCAGGGAGCATGTCTCGTCCTTCCTGCCCTAGGCAGGGTCCCACCTCTCTGTTATATTCCAGCTTTGAGGCAGGGATCATATGCTCACTTATTTCCCTCCACCAGCTGAACAGAGGGTGTTTGAGGAACGAGCCATTGGCTGACTTCCTGAGTTCTTCGGTAGATCTCTTGAGAATGTTAACATTTCAGGAATGTATCCAGCAAGCCATATCACACTTTCCCCGTGCCAGGTACTGATCTAAGGGCTTGGCTCATTTAATTCTCACAACAACATTATGAGGCAGGGACTAATACTCTCCCCCATCTGCCAGATGAGGAAACTGAGGCACGGACAGGTTCAGTAACTTGCCCAAAGCTGCACGACCAGTAAGTGGCTGAACTAGGATTTGAGCCCAGGAATTCTAGCCACTGAGCAGGCGCTCGTGACCAGCAAGCTCTGCTGCAAGTGTGAGAGTCCCCGAAGGTGGAGACCAGGAGGCTGCCGCCCTGCCGAGGCTGACACACTGAGAGTTTCTAACAGATCGAGCAGCCAGGTGGAGTGAGATGGGAACAGAGCACGTGTGCAGTTGGTGGACCATGGACACCCCTCCATTACTGAAGTTCACGCCCAGTGTGGGGGACAGTCCTCTGGGAGCAGGACACAGCTGACATCCCCGGGCCCCTTTCACACAGGCAGACAGGACGGTGCAGGGAGCAGACGTGGGCTCCTGAGGGCTGGCGAGTGAGGATTCCTTGCTGGGAGGGCGACACCATGCTCCTACACCACCAGGCTGGCCTTGGTCCCCAATCTCTAAGGCAGAACCCTAGGAATTGCGTGCCCTCTGGCCAGATTGTCAGGAGCTGAGAATCCATGACTGCCCTGGCTGCCCGAGGACCCCTGGAACAGAGGGACATGGCTGCAAAGACACATCCACTTTTCAAGGGACCAGGGGCACAGTCACTGCAGCAAAAACAGCCAGAGCCACCTTGATGGTACTCCTGGGGTCAGAGAGAGTAACTGGGGTCCCCTCGGCTGCTTGTTCATTATGACGCTTAACTTCAACCTGCATAGGAGGACCCGGGGCTCCTCAGCCGACAGACCCCCTGACCTACTCTGAGGACACCCTGGGGGGAGGGGAGAGGGCCGCATCTATTCATATTCAGCTAACAAGGAGCTGTGCAGATTCAGGGGACGCACAATGTCCTTCACAGTGGGCCAGAGTCACCCGAAAGGCCTGCCTAAAATGCTGCTCCCCAGCCCCTCCACCTCAATCCAGTCAGGAGGCTGGAGTGGGCTTGGGATCAGCATTACGAGTGAACCTCCCAGGAGCTTCCAAAGATGCACTGTGTTCCCGAGGACAGAAACCTGGCCCAGAGCTGCTCCTGCAGGAACAGGTGCAGAGGCCGGGGGGAGGCCCTCAGCTGGGCAGCCACTCTGCAAGGCCCGAGGTCTCCGGGGAGAGCCAGGGCAGCCCGTCCTAGGGAGGGCCCTGGGCTGTCGGCAGCACTCACCTTGGTTGCGGAAAGCCTCATGGGGAATCTCGATGTAGCTCTGCCCCTGGGCCGGGAAGCGGTAGTGGGAGGAATTCATGGTCTTGGGTAGGAGTTTGGCCACTGAGAACTCTGAGAGCAAGCCAGAGAGAGGAAGCTCGTCAGTAAACGGCAGGGCGCAGGAAGTCGGGCTGTAAAACCCCATCTGCTTTGCCTTTTTTTTTATCAGAACGAGCTCCCCTGGGGACTATAATTACCTTCAAAAATGAGGAGCTGAAAAAATAAGAGTCCAGGGAAGGACCTGGGACCACGCAGCTCTCATGTCCATCCAGCCACACAATGCGGGGCACTCTCGGCCCGAGGTGACACTCCTTCCCTGGCAGCAGCCCTCAGCTCGCAACGCCTCAGTTACCACGTGCGTTCAATCGTGCAGTGACCCCATGTGCCCAGGGGGGCTCCTCCTCCGAGCCCTGGGGGACCCCATGAGACACAGGGAAATGAAACACCTGAGACTGGTCTTCTAGACATCAGGCGAATGCGCCATCGCAGGGAGGCAGCTGTCCTGGCTGATAAACCCCCACCAAAACTAACCAGGTGGCTCAGTTCAAGCTGATTTTTCAGAGTCTGGCTCTTGTGGTAAAGCAGGGGTGGTACAACGCTCCTAGATCAAGACTTCTAAAAAAACGAAGGGCTGTGACGTCTGCTTGTCCGAGGCAACATGACAATCATCTCAGGAGCCATGTGGGCCAAGGCTACAGCTAACTCCAAGGAACCTGGTTTTGCACCTTTGAGCCCGCAGACACTTGAAGAAGCTGCTGCTTCTCGATAGCTGTTCTGAACTGAGACAACCATTGCACGAAATGAACTGGACCCCAAGTCACCGTCAAATGGTTATGCAGTCCTCCGTGCACATCACGGCTGAACACATCTGCCCTGATCCTAACTCTGCCTTCCTCCAAAATGTAATTTTGCATAAGGCAACAAACATGGTTTAGGAAAATGGAGAGTTTTATCTGAGCTGATGGTGTGTGAGGCACCGCGTATTTACGTCTCGCGGGAGAACGCAGGGCTGAAGTAGAGCAAAATTCAACGAGAAGCTGTGCTCCCCACGTCCCCACCGCCACCCCCCGCACGGCTGGTGCACACACCCCGAGTGACGCTGCCCAGCTACCTGCCATGGAAGAAGAGCCTATGATGGTGATCTGGGGCTCGCCGGAGGGCAGGTTGGAAGATATGTGGCCCATGACAGCGTCGACGGTTTCAATCAAGCCCAGCACCACAGCGCTGTCCTGAAAACAACACGACACGAAGGAGCCGTGAAAAGCAAGCTTGCTCAGCCATCACTGGAGACGGATGCTTCAAACGCACAAAAGTGAGCTTTACGTTCCCTCTGTCAGCCTCCCTCCAAAGGCAGGACACCCAGCCTCCGCCAAGAGTCATCACAGGCCAGGCTCTGTCTGCGCATCCACCAGATGAGAAGCAGCAGGAGAGGGAGTCACACCACCGCCCCATTTCACAGATGCAGAGGTGACCACTGAGTGCCCAGCGAGCTCTCGGAATGTAGACTCCAGCCGAGTTGACCCACTGGACTTCACGTGAGTGAGAAGTAAATTTCTGCCGTGCCAAGCCCCTGAGATGCAGGGTCTGCTTGTTACTGCAGCCTAGCCCAGCTGAGGCTGACCAATACAGCCCTGCAGAAGAGCACGCAGCTCCACCGGAAAAGGCTCTCCACGTGATTGAGGAAAAACAGGTTAAGTCAGATATGCGTATATTTGTAGACTAGATATGCACATGAGTGAACTGAAAACTACATTGTAAGGAACATATATGAGTGTTAAGAGTCATTATCTCTCAGTCTTAGGATTTCAGGTGATTTTTATTTTACATATTTTTTATGATCTATATTTTCTAACTTGAAAACACATTTACTTGTTTTATTTTTTAAATAAGTAAAATCAATGAAGTCATTTTTAAAAAGAAAAATTATTCCACTCTCTTTTCTAATTATTTGGAGTTCAGAGAAAAAGAGAAGCTTTTCTGTTTTTACACTTAGAATCGTGAAGTACAAATTGTCACGTGTTCTACTTTTTTCACTTATTTAGTGATCTTTAAACTTTAGACATGATTTTTATTACCATTTAAGAACAATGTGATGGAAAAAATATATTATAAAACTGATAAATAAGGGCCAACCAGGTGTACATTCCTCACGAAGAAATCCACCCGTCTCCCCGCACAGCACAGAGGACAGTGACGCATGACTGACGCTCACGTAACTCTTGGACCATGCAGAAGACAGGCATTTCAGATCAGTCGTGCACCCAGTCAAAATGAGCTCCAGCATTCCAGATGACAGGACCGGACACACATCCCTTCTCTGACAGACGTGAGCTGAGCCACACTTACGCCACTTCCAGAAGACAAAATGGTTCCCAAGGTACAGACACTTTGAAGATCAAAATGTTTTTTCTTACCTCTGACACACTAGTCCAACTGGGCAGCTGAAGAACCTCTCCAACGGATTTTAAGAACGTCTAAAGGCAGACAAAATGACACAGCTTAGCACGTACCCCTAAGCCTCATTTCTTAAGATTTTCAATTTTCCCCATCTCTATCAAGCACTGGGTTTTGCGTACAGCAGTAAACAGAAACAGCTCGCATTAGTGTATCGGGTTATATTTTACAAAGCCCTATCAATGTTATCTTATTTGCTCCCCGTGACAACCCTTTAGTTAGGGGCAAGCATTTAGATGTCAAAATGAACACAGCTTAGTTATGGCAGAAGCCCTACACACAGAATGAACAAGTGAACGAATGAAGAATTCACGGCCTGCTGAGTGTGATTCTTTTGGGACGAGAAGCCAAACTGACATAAAACACTTGTGTTCATTGGAAATTACCTCTCTATAAAGCGGAAGTTGCTTGGGGTTCCTTGGTCAAACCTTAAAGCCATGTTTGGTTTGGCTCACTATTGTTCTAAAAAAAATGAAATTAGCTTCTAACATTTTCAAATTGGGAGATTTAAATGAAAATATGTAAATTTCCTGCTTCTTTTTAAAAAGGCGAAAGCTCAGACAACCCCTAGCCCATATTCCCACATGGCCATCATTGATCAAAGCTGAACAGCAGCTGCCCCTAGGCAGGTATGTGTTTCCCAGCTCACCCTGGTCCTCACCATTCCCTATTGCCTTACGCCAAGTCTGTTTCACTCACGTACATCACTCTTACAGGCTTTTAACTGTTTGTCTCCTCCTATAGACACCAGAATTAAACTTAGAGCCTGATCTAAACCTCCCATATTTCCCCCCAAAACTGCCATCTCCAGAAAGATCACATTCTTCCTCACCCTTTTAGACACTAAATATTTAGAGAATACATCATCAAAACTCCTCACTCTTTAGTTTATCTTTATTTGATAAATACTCATTGAGACCCTAAAGTGCAAGGCCTTCAGAATGGAGGATGAACACAACAGTCCCCCTCCTGCCTCACGGGGCTCGAGGGCTCCAGGGCAGAGGTTACAATCTAGAGCGGGGCCAGCACCTTCTTTTCAAGGGTCCCCTAGTAAAGAGCTTAGCCTTTACGAGCCACACAGTTCTGCCACAAGCACTCAACTCTGCTACCGTAGTGCAAAAGCAGCCAGAGACAGCACAGAAGTGACCCAGAGAGCAGGTGTCAATAAAACTTTATTCACAAAAGCAGGCGGAGGGCCAGACGAGGGCTGGGGGCTGCGGTTTGCTGACTCCTGATCTAGTGCAGTTCAGTTGAGCTGAAATATAATGCAACTCACATTTGTCATTTTAAATCTTCTAGTGGCCATATTTTAAAAAGTAAAATAAGTGAAATTAATTTTAATAGTATATTTTACTTAGCCCAATGTATCTGAAATATTATTTCAACATGTAATTGACCTAAAAATTTTTAATTCGATAGTTTACATTCTTCTCCTTGTACTCGGTTTTAGGAATCCGGCTTGTGTTTTCCACTCACAGCACATCTTGGTTTGGACTAGCCGCAGGCCGAGTGCTCCCGTCTCATAGGGCTAATGGCCACCTTACTACCCAGCCCAGGAAGGGACTCTTGGCATTTTCCCATCCAACTGCCAGTGGCGAGAAGCCAGGGCATCATGGAAAATAGGATAAGGGATGCCAAGGATTTGTGTTTCTCATTAAATGAGAGACATCAGTGGGATTTGGGGTAAACCTGCATGAGCCTTCTCCAGGACACCCAGAGTCAGGTGCCTCCACACAGCTCCACTCCAGAGGTGTAGTGGTTGGGGTCACACCGTGTGACCCAACTCCACCTTGGCCCTGTTGCCAAGGGAGGCAGCAGAGTGTAGACCAGGAGTCACAAACCCAAATGCCTACAGGGGCCAGGCAGATGTAGAGACGGGCCAGGCTGGTGGGTGTTGGGAAAATGAGCTGAAGAGCTGAGTCTGCAGGAGGCCCCACTAAGCCGTCGAGAGCCGGCTGGAGTGGCCACGCCATCTCGTTGTTCATGAGAAACCTGACATCCGGCCTTTATCTAAAAGTTCCTCATTTTCTTAAAACTCTGTGTAGGTCAAACAAAACACCTGTGGGCCATGAGCTGGCAGGTGGCCTCCCCCGACCCCTGATCCACCAGGCACAGAAATCAAATAGCTTTACCTCGGTGAGATTCAGCGCTGTTTCCCCTGAGAGGGATTTGTTGGGTAAGCTGAGGGACACGTTTTGAAGATAATTCAGTACAATTCCAGGACTCTGGAAGTTTTTTCTCTCCTCTGTCAAGTTGGTTATGATGGGATGGTAGGCGTCAGTGGGCATCTAAAAGAAATCAGCAACATGAGTTCCTACTGAGCATGGAAGCCGAGATATTCTACAGAGTTCCGTGTCCTCTGGGTCTCCTTAGACGGTAATAACACGTAATGATGATAGCACCTACTGGGCACCAGGCACTTTCGTGACTACTTTACATCTATTGACATCCCATCCTGCCAACAGCCTCATGAAATAAATACGTGCCCATTTGGTCGATGGAACTAAGCACAGTGAGGCTGACACAGAAATAAGCGGTAGGACTGGGACGGGAAGCCAAGCAGAGGGTTCAGAGCCTGTGCCTCACCATGCTGTTAATGTTCTCATGGGGGAAAGTGGTTTGATTACAAACACTAATTCCATTTAGCATTTTCTGTAGGAATTGCTCCTTTCCTCGAACATGGGAAGACAGGGCATAAAGAGCAGCGGAGCGTCGAGGCCAGCTCCTGCTTGCTCTCTGCTCACTGTGCCGAATGCCCCAGGAAGCAGTCCCAGCGTCCCTGTGTCCCTAAGCAGCCTTGTTTACTCCTTTTAGGTGCCTGAGTTACAGGCTACATGACGCAGAGGATTTTTTCTTCAGCCACTCTTAGCATCAAGAATTAGCACCAAAATTAGCTTCTCCTCCATTTATGATTTCTTCCCAGACATCATATGCCAATAGGAGGGAGCCAGACTGTCTGATGGAGTTTCGCCTCTCCTGGCACACAGTCCGAGTAAAAAGACATCGACAAGAGGGGGCAACAGAGAAAGGCGCCTGCTCACCATGGGGCTCGCCGTGGGCGTCGTGAGGAAGCCCGCTGGGGTTGAAGACAGCAGAACATGCTTTCCTGGAAGAAATCAGAAATGCTTAATTAAGGACCGGAACAGGGGCACGTCTCTCGCCCTCAGGAAGGCCGGTCCCTGTTCAAGACTCTGCTGGCCGCAGAAGCAGCTCGGAGAGCCTCACAATGTTTTGAGTGGGAACGTTGCTGGAACAGTAAAGGGCTAATAAATCAGCTTAATGGAGAGATTGGAGGGATTTTCCCAGGTCAAATTATCTTTCCATTTATATCCTAAATTGCTTTTGATCACCCTTCATGCAAGTCACCATATAAACAGACGATTTTATACAGCTTTGACCAATTTCAAATAAGGAAAGAACCCAAAGAAAGAGGCTTCAAACGCCTCTGAACTAGTCAGAGAAACACAGAGCTCTGTTCGTCATGGGGCGAGGACAAGCAGGAGACCAGGGGACTTCCCTTCCAGAGAGATGACGGGACCCCAGGGAAGTGGGGGGCTATGCTCCTGAGCCCCTTCCACCCTGAGGATTCTAGTTATTCTTTCTATTCAAGACTCCATCTGGTTAATTACGAATAATGAAGATGAAATGAGGAAAATTAAGACATGATTTGCTATTCTCAGCCTGTTTGCCACGAGCTATCTCTGATCTTAGCATTTACTCCCTGATGAGCACACAGACTTAAGTAGACACTACATCCCTCAAGGTGGCTTTGGGGTGACGTGAGGAAGGACCTCCTCACCCCCAGTTAGCTCCAGGAGGAACTGACCCGTTGGTTGGGGTGAGGATGATAGCTGGTGGATGCAGAAAGTGTGACACGACCAGGAGAACCGGGGCCCCAGACACTCCATTATGCACGTCAGGGCCACATTCCTTCCTCGAGTGCCAACGAGTTACAGAGGAGTCATGTCAAATTCACGCTTATCTCAGGCGAGTCCACAAAACAAAGGGAAGGATGGTAAAAGTCAGCCTGGCGACCCCGCCCACCCTCACAGCTGATGCTCACGCAAGACTGAGATGAGAAATGAGGACCTGCCGTGTCCTCAGTCAGTCTCGTTCCCCAAAGACTCTTGTAAAGTGCACATCTGGCCATGCTGAGTGTGTTTCTCGTGTTCAAAGATAAACGCTTTCCAATCACGTGATGGAGCACGGCCTCCTCCTTGCTCTTGTTCTCGGCAGAAGGCGGGCCATCCGTTGAGGCTGAGGCAAAACCCGGCCAGGGTGATAGATAGATGATCTGCCTTTGTATGAACGAGAAAGGGCCCCGCATCTGAACAGATCGGCCCGAAAATGGGCCTGCTCTAGCTAAAGGGTTAGAAGAGGGCACCACCCTGGACAGTCACCCAGAGAAACACCCCCTTGGAGCCCGGCAGCCGCAGCACACAGCTTCACATGCAGATAGATCTTATGCCCAGAACAGGTCCTCCCTCCCCCCGGGGACACAGCCCACCAGGGCCCCGGCCAGGCCTGAGAGCAGGCTGGACTGCAGCACCACTTGTCTGTGTGAGCACAGCGGCCCTGAACCCGTGGAGCCGGACTAACGAAGCGACGGGACGTGGAGCCCCACGCAGGGCCTTCCAGGGGACTTCCCAGGTCATCTGTTCTACACGTGCTTTACGTCATGCACCCGTCTTCAGAACCAAATCCCCAAGCGACGTGGGACTCTGACGGCTCCCGTTCTGCTTCAGCAAAAGCGCAGGGCGTGAGCTCTCAGGATGCCGAAGTGTTAACAGAACACCTCTCCCGAATCCCCAAAGACTCGGGCATCCCTTCCCAGAGCACGGAGGGCGAGGCGGACTGCACGCACGCGACTCAGCCGCCGAGCGTTCCTGAAACGCTGCACCGGGCAGGCAGGCGACACGCCCCATCCCTGAGCCCAGAGTTGTCCTAGTGACAAGGGTTTGCTGTGACAGCTACAAGAACCAGAGATGCCTCTTTCCAGCGTTCCTAAGACAGCGAGCCAGCAGAGACGCAGGGCCTGCGTGAGGCTCTCAGCAACACACACGGACAGCATCCTGGTCTCAGAGACAACGCTCTGACTCCCAGGCAATAAAATGCAGGAGACTGATACCCTTCCTCCTTCCGCAGGACACCATATTTTGCCCTCATGGCCCTTCAGTGAAAGGGAGTGAATTCCACTCTCTCAGTGAAGGCTGGAAATGTCAAGGCTGCGATGCACGTGGGCTGTTTCTGCGTGCACAGCGGCTCCACCCGCTTCTGAGCCCAGCATCCCTGATCGTCCTTTGGGGCATCCCTCTCCACATACTCTGGACAAGGCTGACCCCACTGCCATTTCAGGGGTGGACTGTGACCCAGGCTTAGGCCCATCAGCATATTCTATAACCCAGCCACCGCAAGCCACTCATGGGAAACACATGGGTCAGTCTAGGCCAGTAAGAGTCGTGGGCAGCCCTGTTGAAGGAGCTGAGGGTGCTGGAGGATGAGGATGCAACCCCGGAGGGAAGGGCAGCCGCCCTGGCACCACAAGAAGGCTAACTCGAAGGAGGGCAGGGTCAAAAACAGATTCCTAGTGGCATCATTTGAGCACCTGAATCAAACCAGTCCTGAAGCAGATTCTCCCCTATTGTTTCCATTGTGTGAGATAAAAAAAATTCCCTTGTTGGCTTAAGTCATTTTGAGCTGAGTTTTCTGTCACACAATCACTAGGGTCCTCACAGCTGAGGGACTCCGTGTCAGAGCCTGAGCCAGTGCCAGCCGGGATCCCGAACGTAGGCCTTCCACCTCCTGGTCCTGAACTCCCCCTCCCCCTGGGGCCCTGGTGTCAGTGCAGCCACCAACCAGGAAGCGTTCACCAGGTGCCAACAGGGTGAGTCTTGCCATTCCGCAGATTATTTCATGTCAATCAAAGAAACAGTACTTTCACTTGTGGGGAGAATGAAAATGGAATTGTGGGGGAAACATTAATATTAATCTTAAAACAATGAAAATGTATTGAAAACTTGCCATGTGCGGGCCTTGTGCTAACGGCCTCAGCCTCTCACATTAATCTTCACAGCACCCCCAGGACGGGGCAGTGTGAGTCTCATCCATTTTACAGAGGAGAAAACTGTGACTTGGAGAGATTAAGACACAAAGGCTCTCAGTATTATCGGATTCCATTTATATGGACCATCCAGACAGGTCAATCCAGGAAAACAAAAAGTAAATCATGGGGGGCTGGCGAGGCAGGGATGGGGGTGACTGCTCGTGGGCGCTGCGTCCTTTTGGGGTAATGAGAATGCTTTGAAACTGGAGGCGATGGTTGCCCAGCACTATGGACACACTAAGTACCACTGAAGTGTACACCTTAAAATGGTTAAGTTTATGTTGTACAAATTTTACCTCAATAAAAAAAACTGACTTCCCCAGTCCCACGGCTCATCGTGGCTGAGTGAAGATTTGAACCCAGGTTCCACAGGTCCCTGATCTGAACAACTGCTCTGTGCTGAGCAGGAAGGGGCATCCTCGGGGCACGTGGTAAACACTTGTTGATGAAATGCACTAATGGATCTGGGATATTTGCTTCTCAAATGATCACCCGTCACACCCACGTCGAAAACTCCCTGAGGACCAGCGGGAGAATATTAATCACTGTCTCTGCTGAGCTGTCGATCCCTCCATCTTAGGGAACAGGCGTTCGAGGAAATGCATTTCTAAGGTTCACGAGATCAGATCTCAGGCTGCAGCGCTGACTGCTGTCTCAGGGGAGTGGGGAGAAGAGGAGAGCTGGGAAGGGGAGGTGGATACGAAAGTGCCTCCTAGAAGCAGGCGCCACACCCGGCCCACAGCCCTCACCCTCTCACTGACCGATGGCCGCCGTGAAGTACATCGCGATCTCCTCCGGAGTCAGGGCCCGTTCCCAGATGATGAACTCGTCGAAAGCTCCGTTCTCGTAGCGCTTGGTCCGGTCCTGCTCGGACCCTATCACGAGGTTGACGTTGGGCTCCCCGTAGGCGTGAGACACTTTGCCCCTTGGGTCCGAGGTGCTCAGGGTCCCATTGACATAGACTTTCAGACCCTCCTTGGACTTCCACGTGAACAGGACATGAGTCCAGTAGGGGCCTGGGAAAGAGCAAAGGTCACCAATCTGAGTGCTGTGTGAATGAGCTCCTCATGCATTTTTTCCAGTTTTTAAGCACATCCCTCTTTCTTAAGATGACTGGTCACCGTTAACTTTGGTGGGTCCTAATACAGGTCATCGTATAGATCTGACTTTCTTCTGTCCTCTGGAGCACAGGAGAGAAATTACCTGCATCCCCAAAATTCCAGAAGCAGCTCAAGGAGACCCTTGGTTATTTTAAATTAGACTCTTTGCTGTGTTCAATTAAAATAAAATAATAACAAATGGTCATAACTTGTTCCAAAGTGTTTTTTTTAAGTCCTGCCTAGGCCATCACAGTGAAGGTCAGTAAAACCTCTCTGAGGGCCTGACTCAGCCCACAGGACACCGGCATCAACCTATGCTCTGACGCAGCGCCTGTGGCATTAACCAACATGGCGGCACTAGGGAGGCAAGACGGCTCTCCTGCCTCGTTCGGGAGCCTCCATCAATGAGCTCTGGCAGTCACTCGTCTCTCCGGCATAAGAACTGTGTCTGCCAACGAGAAGAATGTTCATCCGACTTTCATGGCAGCTTGTCCCACAAAGGACCCCACTTTTTTTTCAAGTGTCTTGTTAAGACATCCTGATGGCCTTGCTGCAGGAAGGAACTGGCAGCCCTTCTGGACACATATCACCTCGAGCTGGGCAGTCATCTGAGATCACCAGCAATTACATCAGGCTTCTCGCTCAGGGTTGTGCAACTCTCTAATTTTGAGTCTCTGGAGACCACTCAGATCCCAAATAGGTCCCTTGAGTTTAAAGCATGAATAACAGACCCCTTCAATGAACAAATAAAGAGCACATTGCCAGGCAGAAATGTCTAGAATGCTCCCCATTTCCCTGGGTAGAAAAACAGGCCAAGTTCAGCTGACTTGAACTTCAAACATGTTCAGGAAACCTGCAAGGTGCCTGAGGTTGTGTTGGCCCAAGGAGCATGGAGAGAAGACTCGCACATAAGAAAGAGAGCAGGCAGGGGCTGTCCCCGTGGCCGAGTGGTTAAGTTCACGTGCTCTGCTGCAGGCGGCCCAGTGTTTCGTTGGTTCGAATCCTGGGTGTGGACACAGCACCGCTCATCAAACCACGCTGAGGCAGCGTCCCACATGCTACAACTAGAAGGACCCACAACGAAGAATATACAAGTATGTACCGGAGGACTTTGGGGAGAAAAAGGAAAAAAATAAAATCTTTAAAAAAAAAATAGAGAGCAGGCAGAACACGAGAAGACCATGAACAAGGTACGGCAGTTCAGCGGACGGGGGGAGCAGAGATTAGTTCCGGCCTCGGGGACCAGAGAAGGCAAATATGCAGGACTCCCTCAAACTGTAAACTCACTGAATTTCCCACGTTTACTGAGGTGGAGGTGCAAGCTTGGTCTGTGTACACAGTGCCCAGAGACGAAGGCAAAGACATTCAGTATTCCCCGTGCACCACATTCCAGCCTCTTCGTGTGTATTAACTCACTTACCTCTCATGGTCACCCTATCACGTAATACCGTGACCATCTTCACCTCATGACTGAGGAAACTGAGGCACAGAGCAGGCAAGGCGCCGGGGTTCCCACTGTGAGCATGGTACAGAGGCGGGATCTGGACCAGGCTGTTGGCTCCAGAGTCCACGTTTTTTAACTGAGACATGCAGCCACCAGAAAACGAATTTTCCTTAAATACGTCAAAGACGTCATTTCCTACTGTTGGAAAGCATTGTGGGCCTTTGTCCTGCCCCCAACACCTCTGTGCTTCCCTTCTTAGTCTCCCACCCTGACTGGGGCCCCCTCAGTGCTGCCCCAAGATGCTCTGAGTCCCAGGCACCGCTCCGCCTCCTCCTGTGTCCCCTGCAGACCTCCGCCAGTGCCCCGGCTTCCTGCCCCACACCTCTGACCTCACCCCAGTGAACGATCGGCCCCACTACGCCCGGGAGAAAGTAGGAACATCAAACAGAACCACGCTGGCCTCTCAGCTCCCACCTGCTAAGGCAGCCACAGTCGCAGGCACCGTCCTCTCCCCACCTGCCCAGAGCCCCCTCCTGTGCCCAGGGCTCCACACGCCCCCCCCAGCCCCACCTTCTTCTCCACAATCTCCAGCCTCTCTTTTCCGAAAGCCTTTTCATATCATATGTTAAACATTTTCAAGTCTATACCACTAAAAAGAAGGAGGAGAAGAAAGATGAGGGGGAGGAGAGGGGGACAATGACGACAAGGGGGAGGGAGAAGGGGGGACAGCCAGCACCGTCCACTTCACTTCCCCAAACTGTGAGGGGAGTGCCAATGACGCCGCCACCGCGCGGATGCAGACCCGCAGCCTCCGCACACAGAGGACTCTGACACAGTCCATTTGTGGTCAGTCGGGACCCAGGCGCCTGGTTGCACCACCTGGGCTCTTAACCCCGTGTTGAGCCATCTCATTCTCACCCTTTCCAGGCTCTTCCCAAGCTGCCCCTTCCAGAAGGGCGCTCGGTGCCAGGACACTATCAGCTTCCCGTCATCAGGAGGGCCTCACCTCCCCCAACGGACACTCGGGCTGGAGGCCCCCTTACCTGGGGGGCTGAAGGTGGCCTCCCACGTCTTGGAATTGTCCCGCGTGTACAGCTCCACAGAGCCCTTGCCACCGCTGGAGCAGATTTTGAACCCGTCGGAAATGACCTGTCCGCCATAAGCAGAAGGGATTGGTCTGGAGTGTTCTCCTTGTGTCTTCCAGAAAAAGGAAAATGTGACACCTGAGGAAAAGGAAGGTGCTGGGTCATTATTAATGACAAGCAGAAGGGATTTCACCTCTCAGAAGCAGGCTGTTCTCTCTGCTCTTTATTTTTTATTTAAAAAGCAATTTCTTTTTCTCATTCTAGAGACAATGTATGTTCAACTCAGAAAATACAGACAATAATAATAAGTAATACTTATTAAGAGCTCACTAAGTACCAGGCACTTTTCCAGGCGTTTCAAATGAATTATCTCCTCTTAAATAGTATGAAAACCCTGTTACCATCCCCATCATGCAGATGAAGAAACTGAGGCCACTTTGCCCAAGGTCATTAAATGAGTGACTGATGAAGATTAGATTCAAACTCCAGAGTCAGATTAGATTCAAACTCCAGAGTCGGACCCCAGAGCCGCGAACGTCAATAACCCACACCGTTCTGTTTCTATTCCTCCTACTGAGGCATCCTCAGGGCAGCTCCCGCCAGAACCTCTTCTATTAGCATATTTTACAAAGAAAGGAACTAACTCAGGCTTACTGGTTTACAAACCACATTTTTTAAAAACTTACTATATCATAAACTTCCTCCGATGGCCATAAATACACTTTTCTGCTGTCATGTTTTATATCTGCACAGCATCGCATTCTAAACAGGTACCACAATCATTTTTAAACAAGTCCTTGCTGCTGGGTCTTAAGGTTTCCTTCAACTTTTTATTTTCCAACAGAACTAGAAGCAGTTCACATGCCTTGAGGATGAATCCCAGTGGGGATTTCTAGGCAAAGGGGAAGCCCACTTGGGAGGGTTTGGATGTCTACAACTGTACGTTTCCGACAGGAACAGAGTGGGGCGCACAGAGGCCCTGGCAGCTAAAGTTTCTTTCAAGACGCCCGGCTTCCAGGTTCTTAGTGAGTCCCTAGCTCGGCCCCACACTGGGGCGAGGGTCCTGCTCCACGCGGACAACACGGTCTGGCTCAAAGGTCAGGATGATGGAGTTGGCCTGCTGCTTGATGTGTCTCCGTCACTGGAAGCAGACGGAGGGTGAGAACAAGGCCAGCTCTGGAGGGTGAGGCCCCCACCCCACAATCACCCTGTGGGCCTGGGGCCAGCTCCTCTGTGACGGACAAGGGCCAGACCTGGCTGGAGCCTCGGCTGGATTTTAGGCTGCCCCTCATCGCCTTTGGAGCTGATTGCCTCCTTTCTGCCTCTCTGACTCCAGTCACTCTCACCCTTTCTTTGCACGTGAGTAAACTGTGCGTGTGCGCATGAGAATGTGTGCACACACGTGTGTGTGCGCTAAGCCAGCAACCTGCCTGGACTCTGAGTGTGAAAGCTGGAAATAAATCCAGCTGCCTTGACCCTCCCACCCCGGCCCGGGCTCCGTGGAGAGAGAGCTTTGCTGATGCTGGGAGAGGACGGTGCCCAGAGCGGATCCCGACAGGCCGGCGATGGGGGCGGAGAGAAGAGGTGGAGGGCCATTTGCCATGGCCTTATTTACTTAAATGGCCCCAAATTGAGCCTTCAGACCTTATCTTCAAATGAGATTATGGACATGGTCTTAGAGAGTCACTGAATTAGAAGAGGACATTTGTCATCAAGTATAAACTTGTGTCCCATTACAATCATCCTATTGTAATGCCTTATGAATCAACATATTTGTTACACATTGTTCAAATGTCTTGTGACAATTACATTACATTATACTTTTGTGGGTTCAAAGCCCTAATAGGATTAACATTAGTCTGTAAAACATAGTATAATTTTATAACCCTGGTTTGGAATTTCTCCATTTTTCTTTTTAACATAACAGAAACCTCAAAAAAATGGTAGGGGCCTGGACCTTTCCTGAGCTCTGTGAGGCTCCAGGGGAGAACACCAGGTCACAAGGGGTATGTCCTTAGGGCCACTGAGGAAAGCAAGGTCCTCAAAAGTGGCCTGTGACGTGGGTCCCACAACAAAAGGACGCCCAGAGTGCGGCTGTGCTGTCCCAGGACACAGCCTGCTCCCTGCCCAGGCGGCCGGTGGAGGCCTCACCGCCCGGAGCATGGCCACCACCTCTGTCTGCCGTCACCGTGGCGGTGCGGTCTGGATACACCCCACGGCCTCCTGCCGTGCTCTCCCCTCTCCGAAACAACCAGTTTCGCTGGGAAACCAATACAGAGCGTTGTGAAACTTCTGTTATGAAACGAATTCCCTGTGGGATTCATGGAAGTCAAATTTTTCCAAACACTTTTGTGTTTAAAAATTCCTTCCACTCAATCCTGCCTTGGCCAAATGTCTTTCTGTTCAGGAAGAAAAATAAAAATAAAACCTTCAATTTGGTGTTAGGTAAGCGTAGATCGAAGGCAAACAGTGGTGCCTATAAGCCAAGCTTTTCATTTTTGTTAATTCGACCTGCAAAATAATTGCTTCCATCTGGGGAATAGTTTATATTTAAATGTCAGCTGACATTTTCATAGAGTCTTAAACGACTCGCAACGAGCCTTCTAATATTAGCATTTGCAGGAACTTTGTTTCATGCTCTTGGGGTCATTCATACAAAGAAGAAAAAATCTGAAGGAAAAAAATAATCACAATATTGACAAATTGATTTGACAGTTTTTCTCCTTATGAGCATTAAATCCTAGTTCATCCAAAAAATAAAGTGAGGAAAAGTTTTTCTCAACAAGACAAAAAAAGAAAAGAAAGATATCCAGATGTCACAGGAAAAGATGGATAAATTTGAGTGCATAAATATTATAAAATTCTGCAAGGCAGAAAATTTACCATAACAAAGTGAAAAGACAAATGACAATCCAGGAGAAAAATATTTATAAGACATTTAACAGTTAAGAAATTAATTTCCTTACTATATAAAGAACACTGTATAAAAAACAAAAGCATGATTCCTAGCATTTAGTGAGAACTTACGATGAGCAAGATTGACTAGTCTAAGACTTTTACGTGTATTAACTCTTTTAATCCTCCCAACAACCCTATGAGGTAGGTGTCATTATTTTCCCCATTTTACAGGTGAGAAAACGGAAGCACAGAGAGGTAAAGTAACTTGTCCAAGGCCACACAGCTGGTGACAGAGTCAGGATTTGACCCAGGCAGCCTGGCTCTGGAGCCTGCACCTGGAATCCCTGTGCTATTCTGCCCTTTCCTTGAGACAGTGTTGTTTGGGAGAGGGCTCATCACTGAACTAGACCAAGAAAGATCAGCAGGGATTCCAGGGAGGAAAAAAGTGCACTGTAAAGACCTGGGCCCAGCGAGGAAGCCTTGTTGATGCACGGTCCTCCCTGTCTCTGTGGTGGGTGGGAAGGCAGCTGGAGGGGTGGGTGGGAACCTTTCCAGCAGACCACCAGCTCTTCCAGGCCACAGACTCAGCACCACATCCTGTCTGTTTGTGATTCAAAGTGGACCAGAGCAGGAGCAAGTCAGAGGAGGCGACCTGCAGGTGTTGTCACTGCCCAGCCACCCATCCTCCCTCACCCGGGAGCAGCAGCCCCAGGTTCCTTGGGAGAACCATCCACCCCGCTCTCATTCCCTCGAGTTTAGGTGGGGCCGACCACTCACCCCAGGCTAACGCAGGCTGGCCCGACCAGAATCACAGTGACGGTCCAGGGGTGGCCAGGCTCAGCTGATAAAATGGCAACCCGCAGCTTCTGGACCACCGTTGCGCTCACACCTGGAAAGCCTTCTTGAGAATGGAGGCAGAGCAACGGAGACATACAAAGTTCCGATGACAGCGTCTGAGCACCTGGGCCCAGCTTGTGGCAGACCGTATTTTCCAAAGAAGTCACAGCACCTCCCGTCCTGTCTACTTTCACGCCGTGACCTAGCCCATCTTCATCAAGACCCAGGGCCCACTCCTCCAGCTGCCCTCTGCCTGACCTGACCAAGAGGACAGAGCAGAAGCGACACCGGCCGAGTTGCAGGAGCAGTCACTTACTGCCCAGTCGCCCCTGCTGTCTGCCCCTTGGAGCTCCAGGCCAACGTGGACGAAGGCCAGGCTATGCCGCTGGAGAGAGGAACCAGCCAGAGGAGCAAGCGGTGCCTGAAGGTGCTCGGGCACCCTGCGCAGGTGAGCCTTCAGACGCCTCCAGGCTCGGCAGCTGGTACTGCAGCTGCCCGAGAGCCCCAGCAGGAACTGCCCAGCCAGCCCAGCCAGCCCAGAGAGCTGTGAAAGATCATACTAACTGCGCGGTGCGTTGCTGAGTTTGGGACGTGTTTGTAGCACGGCAGTAGATAACCAGACACAATCTTACCTGAAGCCATTCAGGCCCACCAGCCAGGAGTTCCCCTTTTTGCTTAAGCCCAGTTGAGTTTCTGTTGCTTACAACTCTCCAGCTGTCATTGGGCGATCACCAGAGGATGAGTTCCCTTCCTGATCCTGAGTCCCCACAAAGGCCGCCACAAGGAGGTGCACATGGCTCCCTCCCTCCTGCCTGCCTGCTCTGGGTAGAGGGTTCTGGGAGGCTATGTGCATCCAGGAGGGAGAACAAGCAGACCCTCCAGCCTCTTCTGCTTACAAACCTGCCTGGTTCCAGCCAGGCGTAGCCCTAGGCCTCTGTGGGACAGGTGTCCACCCGCAACGTGATGACAACAGGAGACGAGCCTGTCCACAACTTTCCACCACGACAGCCAGCTGAAAGCAAGTTCCCATGAGAATCACCCAGAGTCAAAAGAGCAGGCTCAAGAAGGTTCTAGAATGGGAAACTGAGGGCATCAAAACCAGCGCCATCAGTTTCAGTTCAGGGCTAAGTTTTGGGCTTGGTTAACACCCATCCCGGTCAGCTCAGGCTGCTGTAATGGAACAAGCAGCCTGGTGGCCCGAACAACGACCCTTATTTCTCACAGTTCTCAGCCTGGAAGTCTGTGGTCAGGGCACCGGCCTGCTCGGGCTCTCGGTGAGAACCCCCCTCCTGGTTATGTCCTCACATGGCCTTCCTTGGTATGTGCACACACAGAGAGAGAGCCCCTGTCCCTTCCTCTTACGAGGACGTCGCTCCCATCACAGGGCCCCACCCTCATGACCTCATCTAATCCTCGCCACCTCCCAAAGGCCCCACATAAACTCATCACATCAGAGAGAGGGTTTCAAAATAGGAGTCTGGGGGGACACCACATTCAGTCCATAGCAACACCCTCATTCATTCATTCATTCGTTCAACAAACGTTTACTTAGTGGCTAGCACGCATCAAAGTCCATAAGCGAGGGTCTGGAGACAGAAAGGTGAAGAGACCCAAGGTCCCTGGGCTACTGGGACTATCAGGCAGGGCAGCGGTCACACAGGAGTCCTGCAGCGACACTGTGATAAGAAGGAGACCGTTAGTGAGCGACAGGGCGCCGTCTGCCCTGGAGGTCAGGAGAGGCTTCCCGGGGCCAGTCACTTTGGAACTGAGATGGGAAGGAGATGGGGTGATGCTCAGATTCAAGGAACTGACTCGACGTCAGTTTTGTGGCAAGATATGGTGAGGCCGGAGAAAGAGAAGCAGAAAAGTCGGCACGTGTGGTGGGCGTGGGCCGGGCGCGGTGGCCGCTGGCTCGGTCGAGGTTCAAGGGGAGGCCCGGCCTGCCCCTCAGCGTTGGCTTCCCCTGGCAGCCGTGACGAGTCCCCACCCGGATGGACGGCGGTGCCCCCACACAAACTCCTCTCCCACGGTTCTGAAGGGAGCAGGCACCGGCTCCCTCGAGGTGTGGCGGCCGCACCCCCCAGGAGGCTCTGGGGAGAATCTGCTCCTTCCCTTTTCCGGCTTCTAGAAGCTCTGTGCTCTTTGGCTCGCAGCCCTTCCTCCGTGTGCAACTGACTCTGCCCTTCTACCCCCCTGCCAAGGACCCCCGTGATGACACTGGCCCCACACAGATGATCCAGCTTTCTCCCCGCTCGAGATCCTTGACTCAGTCACATCTGCAAACTGGGTAAAGGGTACGTGGGATCTCTGCGTCTTATTTTTCACAACTGCACGCTAATCTACAATTATCTCTAAGTAAAAAGGCTTTTAGAAAGAAAAGAAGAGACTCAGCTAGGTCGGGCAGGCCTCTAATCTGAACTGGCTGCTTCAACTGCCAATTGCACAGGATGTCTCGGTCAGGGAAGTCAGGCGTTCTCCCAGCTTTGGCTAAGAGAGGCTTCCCAGAATTGGGGCCTTGGTTTCTTTATTTGTAAAATGAGTAGAGGATGTCAAGGGAATCTCCCAACTGTAGGATTCTGAGGGGGTTTTCCACGCAGTAGGGCGCTGGGCAGGAGAAGAGAAGCGAGCATGCAGGCTCTGAGCTGAGCCTCCTCGATGCGGGACAGCCACCTGGCAAGCGACCTCAGAAGAACTCAGTGGGGAGCGAAGCGAGGGTGGGAGACGCAGGCGTTCTGGCTACAGAGAAAGGTGCCAGATGCCTAGTGGCAGCCAGCCAGCAAGGTTGCTGCCTCAGGTCCCAAACTCTGACTTTGTCAGATACTATAATGTAACCTCTACTCCTGCGTGTCAGCCTAGTACTGGCTGATAGGTCAGTTTCTACCCACAAATTTTTGAGTCGATAACTCATCCTGTGGTCTTGGACACTTTTACAGGAGAATTTTAGCACACGGACGTGCCTTTTTCTAACACAACTCATATATGAGAAGCTTCTTCCGTTCTCAATTGTCTCAGTTCTTCTGACGGTGACAGCAGAAAGTCCATTTATACATAGCTGCAGCTGCTCATCCCCATTTTAACAAAAAAATGCCACATCTCAAATTTAGCCTTTGGGGGACAATGATCCCCAGGGAGAATTCGATAACACAGGTGTCTCCTACTTATGGGAATTATTATTGGTCTTTGATTCATGGGAGTGACAGAAAGTTTCCCTTTCGATTAAATCTAAGTGGGTAAAATTTAAAGAAAAATACTGAGTATTATAATAGTTCAAGTGGTAAAGGTATATGGTAAAAAATTATAAAAGGGGTTTAAAAATGAGTAAAATTTAAGAATCGCTAGTCTTAAAAAACATCCTACCATTATTGGAAATTTAGATAATTGCATCACTCAACCTGAACCAATTAAAGTAAATAACCCACCCTTGGACTTATTCCTTGGCATAAACACCATCCTGCACTGCTGTCTGATAGTCTGTGTTGCGTAAGTTGAGTTAAGGGGCTGACACGCGATTTTAATGTCCTCACATTAGGACAGTGAGGACAGAATTATGTCTGGCTATACAAGCTTCCTTGGTACAATTTCCAAGCGATCTACTATCATCTGTTGTCAAATTGTGCAGAGCCAGGAGCTGAAAAACACGAGGAGAACGGCTCAAAAGACTTTCTTATTCATCCTAAAAATCACGTAACAATTGAGGAGCACAAAGTTGGGCTATGTAGGGCCGACTGTCAATAAAGTAGACCTTACTCTTAAAGTAGAAAAGTTAAAAGGTATCAACTCCATGGCCCAGAGCCAACTGCCTTCTCTAACAGCATCTGGTTTCGACTTGACAAAGACGAGCTGTGGAGATGGTGAAGCTTCAACATTAACATCCAGCTCCATGATTAGAAGATGAGGAAGTGACAATCACATTAGGTGGGAGAAACGATACAGCAAAGAGCGAAATCTGGAGGGAAGAAGAACCGAAAGTCACAGTGATGGAGAATCTGGGTAACAGAAAAGACCCTGGTGGGCGATGAGGATTTCCGTCTTCAGCCATATCTGTGGGAAATGGTAGGAGACACGTGATGTATGAAACGCATGGGAGAGACACACGGGGTAGTGTATCTAGACTTCAGTGTGACCACAGAGGCAGTGCACTCAGAGCGCATCCAGCCAGGAAGACCGCGTCCTGAGTGACACAGCCACGCGGCTTCATGAAGGCAGGGAACGTGCACACACACACCCTCTCGCAGATCAAGCCTTTTGTATATCAAATACTCATTTCCACCCACCCCCAAAAAGGCTCTCTCCTACCTCCTCCTGAAATACTGGGCAGCAGGACTGTCTGTCATTGCCCCATCTGATAGAAGACATGCGGATAAGAAATGGCTCCCGCTTCTCTTCTCACTGCTCTTTAAGAGAGGACAATGCAAGCCATCATGGTGACTGGCAACTGGCCTTCAGTCTCTGCAGGCGAGGCACTAGAGAGTGGTGGAGACTGCAGAAAGGCGACTATCAGACCTTTCCAAAGGGAAGTCACCCCTCGGCTCTAACCAACAGCTGCCTGTGGGCAGGCAATATTGCTGGGTTCCCTTTTTATTAAGAAAAGTCAGAAGTGTAGATTTTGGGGGATGATATTTTCTCATATGAATTGGATATTAACTTTGAAAAAGACCCTTTAAATACTATAAGAGGCTCTGTTTCTGGAAACGTAGTGAGCTAGGATGTTTGGATCCACTCATCCCACTGAAACAAGTTAGAAAGCTGGTGAAAGGACAAAAACTGAGAGAACCAACGTAACGCCCCCAAACAAAACCCATTTGTGGGACAGAGTCAGCCCTGGCCAGTTTTGAGATGCGGTCCGTGAAGACCACCTGGAAGGCCTTGCCAAAAAAACAGATTCCCAGCCTCGCCCGTGGAGATCTGGAGTCAGTAGGTCCTGGGGTGGAGCCCGTGAACTTCTGTTTTCAGTGATCTCTGTAGCTGACTCTGCTGCCCACGGTGCGTAAATGATCCTCTGGGACACACTGCAGTAAGTCACTGTGTATCTCTAGACATGTCTTGCTCTCCTCTGGGCCTCAGTTTCCCCATCTGTAAAATGAGTGTGCTGAATGAATACTTCTCTGAGGCCATCTGCTCCACCATGCTTTCCAATGTCCCCGTAACCCCAGATCGGAAGAACACAGCAGCTGGATCCATGCCCAGCCTGTATCTGCCAGACCCCTCTGGAAATTTCTATCCTGAAACTCAATCCTGCAAATATGTTAGCATTTTGTTGACAGCTTTTTGAATTTAGTAACCTAATGTAAAGGGTAAAAAAGTCGTATCAAAGCTGAGAGGAAGAGAACGTGAACAGTGAGATTTTCCAGCTGCTGTTGCAGAGCCTTCTCGGAGTCTATAGGCAGTGGAAGTTCCAACGCACGAGAGGAACAACGAAGCGCATTTACCGAGGGAGGAAAGGTAAAGGCGGGAGTGACACAGGAAGCCTATCTTCCCAAGACGAGCCGAAGCAGAATGAGAAGTAATGGGTGGGAGTTACTCACAATAGAATTTAGTCCAATATCAGAAATAACTTTCTAAACGTCAAAGGAGTGCAAAAATGGAATGGGCCCCTTTAGCAATGGTGAGTGCCTCATCAAACTCTTGATGGAGAAGAAGTCAAAGGGATTTAAGCTTCAGAAAGATAGTTTGATAGACGGATCGGTTCAATAGATACGTATTGAGCATCTATAGTGCTGATTTTCATCCCAGAAACGACAGCAATGACCAGGACAGACGTGGTCCCTGTCCTCGCGAAGCTACAGGCTGAGTAAGGAAGACGGGCAATGCCCGCAGGCCTTTCACTGATGCTGCCGGTGCAGAGAGGAGTGAGCAGGGAGCTTCGAGAGCAGACAGAGGAACTCCCCTGGTCTGCAGCTCGTCCTTGCAAACGTAACACTGGAGCTGAGCCCTCACGGTCTACAAGGTGAGTGAAGAAGGTGCTAGAACTTTCCAGGGAGGGGTCCTTCCTACTTTGAGTTTCCCCGCTTTGTGCTCACTGGTCATGGGAGCTGAGGGACAGACATCTTGGTATTTAAGGCACACTGATTGTGTTAATGTTCAAGAATGGCCAGACATCCAAACAGCCTTTTTCGCTCAAAAGCTTCCTGCATTTGCACCCAGTGTGCATGAGAACGCTTCCCCAGAAGGAACCATTTGCCAAAAGGCAAGAACCACAGTCAGCTCACGGAAATGAAGGAAGGTGGAAAAGCAGGTGGAGAAAAGCTCTGGGCAAGGAAAGACGGCAGCGGAAGAGCTGGGAGTGGGTGGTCTGGCAGAGAAAGAAGATTCCATTTTCTATCTGAGAACTGAGAGGGAGACAGCTATTGCTCAGATGTTTTATTCCTTTTTGAAAAGCTCAAAGTCCAACTTTGTCTCCTAAAACATTTCTTTCTTTAAAAAATCAGCTGAGGGGCCGGTCCCGTGGCCGAGTGGTTAAGTTCACACGCTCCACCTTCAGCGGCCCAGGGTTTCACTGGTTTGGATCCTGGGCGTGGACACGGCACCGCTCATCAGACCACGCTGAGGCAGCGTCCCACATGCCACAACTAGGAAGACCCACAACTAAAATATACCACTATGTGCTGAGGGGATTGGGGGAGAAAAAGCAGGGGGGAAAAAAATAAGATTGGCAACAGTTAGCTCAGGTGCCAATCTTTAAAAAAAAAATCAGCTGAAAATATGAACAGAGACCACAAGAGAATTTGGAGCTAAGAAATACGAAAACAGTTGATCTTTTGGACTGGGGGTGGGGAGCATCTCTCTCTTTATTCAAATGTTGGTTTTATTTTTTTAATAATGGGTTATAAGTTTGTGTCCACCATCACCACTAAAAAAAAAATGTAGAGGAGATCAATGTGTCTAAGAAGGATAATTCAACGTTTCCTGCATTTTAATGCCTCACAATTTTCATCATATATAAATACCACCTATATTATTATTACGAAACACTGTCTTTAAGTCAACCCATTTTTAAAGCTTACCACTTACTGAAGTCCTGTCCTAAATAATATCTATGAAAACACATTTGTGATGAGCTATTTGTGTTAAAATAAAAACAGAACCATTAATTTTTTAATTGTTCCACATGCCCCTGAAATCATCTCGCACCCTTCCTGTGTGACATGGATGTTAATTTGGAAAATGCTGGACAGACCTTCCCATGAAGCCAAAGTTCACAGCTCTTTCCACCGCCCTAAGCTGCTGTCGGTCTTGTTTTTTCTGAGAACGATGTGAGTTAATCCACGTAATGGGATTAGATAGCAACTGTCATCTAGTAAGCCCTTAACAATCGAGGGTCATTATCACGATTAGTCCAACCAGGTCAGCCCCTGTCAGAGGGTCAGTCTCAAAGCGGGCAAACTGGTATTCTCCTTAGGACAATATCCCAGTGAGAGAAGAGAAGTGTGGAGACACACACAGGGGTTATCAACCCACGTGGCCTCTCAATAGCTGGGCCAACCCGTGCCAGGAATACATTAGTTCTTTTAGTCTTCACAACAACTGCACGAGGAAGGCACTTTTATTGACCCATGTTACAGATAAGGAACGTGGACTCAGAGCTTAAGCGGTGGCCAAGGTCACCATAGAAAGGACTGGAATGCTGGCCGTCTGACCCGGGATCCCAAGCTGTTAAAGTGCCTTGTGTCCCACTGGCTCTAGATTGAAAGGGTGGAGAAGGCCATGCTGACCCAAAGGGTCAATGTCCATTATGATGGGGTCACCACTGTTGTTCCGCCCAATGTGGGGGGCGGATTTCTTGAGAGAATCCAGAAATCCTTACTTATATGGGAAACGTTTCTATTTTTCTATGTTGGTAGCTAATTGAAAATTTTTAACTCGATGCCTGCCAAACCAAGCACAGCAGCAGGCCCAGGCAGCACAGAGGCTCCAGGCTGTGATCTCTGAGTTCAGGCAGAACTTTCTGATAGCTCTGATTTCCAATAGCCATGCTTCCCCACTGGGCTCATCACTGTCACCCCCAAAGGCTGGTGATCCGGGACAGTCCCCAATCCTCGGCATCTCTGAGACCTTCGCCATTCGTATCCCACATGAAATATACTCCAGTCCGTAGCCGAACTGTGGAGACACCTTTCCTCGGAAGAGAAGCAATCCCCGGAGTCTCAAGCGAAACTCACACTGAGACTCCCGTGCCTCCCTGAGCCGAGGCGGGAAGGGCGAGGCCCGGGCCCCACTGCCCCCGGGTTCCCTCGGTCCCTGCCGCTGAGGCGGGCTTGTTTTTAATTTAGAGGAGTAAACAAGTCTGGTGTGTTTACAGGACTGCTTGAACTCGGGAACAGCTCAAACGACGGATTTATAAACCTGGCCGTGGTTTTGGACCTCAAAACCATTTCTTAAAATTCTGGGTTCCGCAAAGTCCAAAACGTACCCTCCCACATGTTTTCGGCTTGCAAAACTTTTGTTTATTTTTTTGGGATTTAGTCCCTGAGTCCCAGAGTCGTGTACAATGAATTCATCACCATGATGTTTTCAAGGATGTCCAAAACCCCTTTGAGCTTTCAGAAAGGCTTACATTAAACTTCTTTATTTTTCCTAGAAATAAAATTTTTAATTTTGCTTACAATAATGGAACTGGAAGGCTTGAGGCCGATTTGGACAGCAGAGTACAATTTCCCAGAAAGTTTTGAAATGTGGCTCAGATGTCCACGGTTTGAAGTTCAGATACTAGAGCGCAAGTTACTTTCCACAGCAAAAAAAAAAAAAAGGAATAGATTCCTAACTCGTCTCTTGCATGTATTTGTTGCATCCATGGTTTTATTCCAAGCACAGGAGGAAAGCACTTGCCAATGCAGCTCTCTCCACCGACCCCCAGGCTCAAGGGCCGCGAAGGAAGCAAAGCCGTGGCGCCAGCCTTAAAAGGCCTGCCCTGCCCAGACCCGTCGTCCACACCCCGCGGCCAGAAATAACAGCGCAGGAGCCACACCATCAATTCACTTCCCACACACGCCACAGCCCCGGCCACGTCCCATGTGACAGCGCTGTGTCTGTTTTTTAGGGAGGTTTTTTTTTTTACTTTGCTTTACGAGATTAAATATTTTGATCTCAAAGACAGTGTTTTAATTCTTAGTCTCCAGAGCAAGTCTCCTGTTAGGGTGCTGGGTGCCTGCATCCCATCTCTTGCCTGCCCTCAGACCCATGGGTGGCATTTACAAGCATTCTGCACCTGAGCAGAACTTCACATTCACGTCCGCCAGGGCCGGAGGAGCAGGTGCCAGCCAACAACGAAACGCATTGGAAAGAACCCCAGCGGGCGCGCACTCACCCTCAGGGCCGCACTGGGCGGGGTTGCTGAGGCAGGAGGCGTTGTACCGGCTGTAATACAGCAGTGTGACTCCTTTCTCTTCTTTGAAGTAAATGCCCTTGTTGACCTTTCCTTCTACGATATCTGAGGACGAAGAATGACAGCATCGTGTGTTAATAATCTTATGAGATTAAAAGTCTAAAGACATGCCAGACTTACAAACAACTTATATATAAATACACTGTATTATTGATATTTACAATACATTTATATTTGATATTTAATTATTAACTAAATTATAAGCAATGTATAAGTTGTGAATGTTAAATATTAAATTAATATTTTATCATATTAATATTTTATCATTAATTAGTATTATATTACTGTATAATATGAAGAATACTATAATGATAACATAATTATTATATTTACCAACAGTTGAGTTACCAGCAGCAATGTGATTATAATCCCTTACTGTCCTAAGCTTTAATTCCGTCTCCGTGCTCCATGAGGCCTCCCCACTGCCATCTTCACACTGAACTTTCCAGCAAAACAGCTGGATACAAGTTTGAATGTAAACTACAGCTGAACTCCCTCTCCTTTTGAGTCTTAATTGAAAGCCCCGAATCCTAGACATGGGGACCCATGAATTTTTTTTTTTTTTTTTTGAGGAAGATTAGCCCTGAGCTGACTATTGCCAATCCTCCTCTTTTTTGCTGAGGAAGCCTGGCCCTGAGCTAACATTCGTGCCCATCTTCCTCTACTTTATATGTGGGATGCCTACCACAGCATGGCATGCCAAGCGGTGCCATGTCCGCACCCAGGATCCCAACTGGCAAACCCCGGGCCGCTGAGAAGCGGAACATGCGAAATTAACCGCTGTGCCACCGGGCCGGCCCCTCACGATTTTAAAAGAATCTATTTTCAGACTCTAGGAGGAAAATGCAGAGTTACGTTTCAGATCGTCCCAGAGGAGCCTGCCAGCGATAAGACTGAGGGCGGCAAGTCCTGGCTGGGACACACTCTGTCATCATTTTGTTTTGTTCTATTCCTATAGCAGATGTACCTGATGGTGTGAGTGTGAGGTAAATGGTTTACAGAATTGATAAGTGGAGACTATAAAAACCAAAAGTGATTAGGAATTTATTGTTAACTGGGGTCAAAGTCGCCTAGATACCTTCTCTGCCGTGTGGGCACGTGCCTGGGGCTTCCACCAGCTGAAGGTGTGCAGAAGAGCTGATGGGGTCCTCCGACCTGACCACTACGCCAGCTCGGGTTGTCCAGCAACCACAGCCATGTGGAGAACCGGCTCGAAGGTTCCAGTGTGCCTCCTCACTGTTTGCAAACTCCATACTTTTTTTCTATCTCATTTATTGCTGGGGGAATCCATATATTACAAAATTAAATGGACAACTAGCAGTTGCATAATTGAGTTAGGCTGTATAAACCCCTAAACCAGATTGCTTGATTGGAAAAATTAATTTTGGAAGCCAAACATTTCACAGTTGAAGCAATCAGGTTCTGTGTTGAAAGAATATCAAGGAATGTCACCTAAGTGATCTGAAATGACTCTCTATGCTGCTCTGATAGCAGCCACAATCGCTACCGTCCCTTTTGCTTTGAGCCACGTAGGGAAAACAGGAACCATATGGGCTCTGGGGGTTATTAAATAAGATAATAATTTAACCATGACTCTTGAGAGTGTGTGTTTTATAAAACAGCTTCTAATGATTACCAAAAAATTCCAGCTACAGAAGAAACGCTGATTTTAATATTTGTAAGAGATCAAATTTTTGATGAGGTATTTTTAAATCAACTTTAACTTTCCATTCAAAGGGCATGCTTTTCCTCTCCTGAAGAATATAATCCATTTAAAAATCCAAACAATTTCTATTTTTAGAAAGTGTCTCATCTTCTGTGTGTTTTGTTCTGGAAAGAAGCAGCTGGTTTGGAAGATCCTGGTGGCGTGAAAGCTCATTTGCACCCCCTAACATACTGGCCTCAGTGACACTTCCTCAGACCTAACTCGAAGTAGTTATTTCAATACCCTGGATCTTCGCGGTTTTCTTGCACATCTGCTCATTTTCTAGCCAAGATGAGTGAATTTATGGAGGAACAAAGTGAACTGGCCTTTAAATTCATTGTAGATCCCAACTCGACAGAACACAGAACAGAAACACACAAGTGCTCACCTACAGTCGCAGAGAAATTTGAGTAGGCAGAGTCATTGGTATATACAAAGGTAGAATTATGGGAAGGAAGCACAGTGAGGTTGTGGGTTCGCAACGCTGGGTGGAACGACAAAAGAAAAAGCACAACAAATGAGTGACACAAAACAAATGGAACCAACATATCTCTCAACTCAACATGCAGCAAGAAGCGTTCCTCTCATCCAATGAGCATCTCGGATTTTCTCTTCTGACCTCACCTCCCTCCGACCTCCACCCCCTCAGTCAACCTCATGGTCAACTCCAGTGGCCCCGTTCAGTCTCCAAGCTAGGGCGTGATTTGAATTCGGCCACACACGTCAGTTCCAATTTGCTGGCTCCAGCTCCCCTCCAGATACTTAGTTGAGAGATATGAAATTGAACTTGGCCATAAAATAGCCTTAACAAAAGGATTAATGGTTGTGATGTCACGAGAACTGATGACACAGAAACACAGCGTGAAAACAACTCCATGATATGATAACAAATGGACGAAACAACAGAGAATTCAGCAACAAATAACACAGCTGCACATCCACAAAACAACTCCCAGAGCTGCTCCACTGTCTCCAGCAGCAGCATGTGCTCATGGAGTCGATCCTCTTTTTTTTCTTAAGAAGCCTGTAATCGAATTGAAATAGACCAGCATAGCATTATACCATAAAGAGTGGATCCAACAGAAAAGAGCAGTGAAGCCTCTACTGTTCGGGTGTTTGGGACAAAAGTTAATATAGTTAGAGTTTTCTGGGAAATGAGTACATTGGGAGAACAAAATTCGACCACAATGTAATTGTATCTGAGGAATTATATCATCTTATAAGAAGAATTTTTCATCAGTAAAGATCCTCAACCAGCATGTCACTGGTTTAATCACAACCATGAGTTGAGTTGAGGGCGTGAGGAGAGAAATCCAGTGATGGTTATTCATCCTCTCGTTTAAAAGAACTCCTAAAATGCTAGTGTCTGCGCCCTAGACAACGAACTATTTTGAAATGTATTTCCACTTGGTGGAATGATCCCCTTTCCAAGGCTTTAAAATAAAGGCCCTGAGAAAAGAAAGCTAGATTATAACCAGGAGAGGCAGTGCACTGTAACCCGAGCTGGGCCTATAATCAGCTTCCACAGGGATGTTGTTCCTCCCTGCAGGGCTGACTGTTTGGAGAAAATGTGGAGCTTTAAGACGGTTTTCAATTGTGGTCACCGTCACCACCAGCTATGCAGGCGAGCAGGAGGTGACGCTGACAGAGGGAGAACGGCATTGCACACCAGACAGCACCCCCGGGGAAGCCCCTCTAAGGCCCCCAGCAGCACAGACCAGCTGTAATGCTTCTCATTTTGCAGATTTTAAGGGAAACGTTCTAGAATCTGAAGTGGCAATTTACGGCCGCACATGAAGTCACAAGAATAAGGAAAATGCCAGGGTGCTGGTGTGGGAAGCAGAGTGATCAGCAACATGCAGGGTTTCTAAAGGACTTCGTCCCACAGAACCGCTACAGACACGGTTTGAGCGTGTGCTGGGACGGCTGTGCGGGAAACCCCTCACTGTATACATCAGCCGCTTGACATAACTCAGAGCAAAAAGGAAATAAAATGTTAAAGCATCGCCATCTCTCAAAATTAATACTTTTAAGAAGGTTCTTATTAGAATGGAAAAGAAGTGTTCGGGGAAAGCTGAGGGTTAAACTCCTTCTGGCAAATGTCAGAACTGAGTCAGTTAGGGACTCTAGTTTCATGGAATTGGGGACCATGGGAAGCATCTGAGGTGATGTTTGGTCTTTTCAAAGGGGCGCTGCCGTGATGAGCAGGGAAGCTGACTGGCAGCTGGGGTACCATTCCTGAGTGACGTGCGACCCCTGAACATGTGGGTTAGTCTCAGTTGCCACAACCTTTGGCACTGGCTTCAAAAGGGCCCTGTTTGGACAGGCATGTAGATTATGTCAGTTTTGCCTAATTAGAAAACATACATCTGGACTCGTACGCAGATAGATCCATCACCTACAGTTTAAGCTTAAAACAGCTGCTTCGGTTTTAAGGTTGCTGGGCAAAATGTGCATTTTAATAATATTTTGAATTCTAAATTCTGTCCTTCAATCATAGAAATATATAAAAGTTCTTGTAAAATACTTCACAACAACAATGACTGGGGGGCAGCTACACAAATGTTTGTTAGTCCCCATCGTCCTGGCTTCAGAGCAGATGCTGTTCACATCTGTCTCTCCTGGTGGCCCCTGATGCCCCAGAGCCACCCACTCCTCTGCCTCAGTCATCGTCACCACACATGTCTACCTCCAGTTGTATCCTGAAGCTCATGGATCCCCTCCACATTTTCCAACGGCCAGTAATGGGAAGCAGAAGCCAAGACCTCAAACCCTTGGGGGGAAAAAAGAATAAAAATGTTAAATCAGCCTCAGGAAGGAAAGAGGTAAAGACAAAGAACTACTTACCATCTACATTGTGATCTGGGGGAGAGTGAAGATCACAGCGACCACAGAGGGTATTAAAAGGCATATGAATAAATTCAATCCCCACTCCTGGTTAAGAAAAAACTCTTAACAAACTAAAAATTTAGAAATATTGCCTTAACAGGATAAAATATGATAAATAGGACTCGAGAGATACTTTTTAACCAAGGAAAACAAAAGCCACCCTGCCTTGTGGTGCCCCACTAGAAGCAGGCCCATTATTGTCAGGAAAAGACAAGCACCCCCATTATCCACCATTACTGAATATTGTGCTAGAAGAGATACCAATGCAATCAGACAAGAGAAAGAAATCAGGTAGGAACAACTTTTTTTTTTTTTGAGGAAGATTAGCACTGAGCTAACTACTGCCAATCCTCCTTTTCTGTTGAGGAAGCCTGGCCCTGAGCTAACATCCGTGCCCATCTTCCTCTAGTTTATGCATGGGATGCCTACCACAGCATGGCTTGCCAAGTGGTGCCATGTCCACACCCGGGATCTGAACCCGAGAACCCTGGGCCACTGAGAAGTGGAAGGTGCGAACTTAACCACTGCGCCCCTGGGCAGGCCCCTAGGTAGAAACAACTTAAAAAGAGGAGGAAACCAATCCCAATATTGTGCCAGACACTGTGTGAGTGCCTTTACCAACCCTTCCTCATTTCATTCTAACGATAATCTACAAGACAACTGTGGCCTATTTGTAAAGACAAGGACTAAGATGCTTCCTCGGAAACCACCCAGCCGGCCGGTTTCAGACGCGATGCTCATATATAAGAATTTCTAGGTTTGGTCCCGATCTTTCCATTGTCTCTGCTGCCTCCATACTAAAAATTAATCTTTTCAGAACTTCCTTTCTGATCCTTGTTCTTTGAGCAGACATAATTTTGTGCAGATATATTATTTTCTATTCTGCTCTTCCCACTTCAGGCCATATGAATTGCTTCATTTATTTACTGCCCTCTCGCCTTCCTAATGGAGCTTGGGGAGCAGGCCCTGGAGGGGCTGCCCCACCACAGACTCAGCCGTTCTCCTAACGAAGCTTCCCTGGGCTTCGTTCTCCACCATTAGTTCCCAGAAGTGGAAATAACAGTCCAGATGACTCAATAATCATCAACGGCCCCAGATGTCTGCCAGATCACAGAAAAGTCAAACTTAATAAAGTAATCTTTGTGTTATTCATAGTAACAAAAATTTTTAAAGAGGAGATAATGTGATCATTATTTTCAAATGATGTATGCCTGATAATCAAAATGAACAACTATTACCAACAAGAAAAGAATTTGCTAAACGAAAAACTGTGACAAACAACGAAAGAATCTAGTAAAGAGGCTGACACAGATTTAACATGCAAATGTCAGTCGCTTCCCTGTATTTAAACCGCAATGCTAAAAAGTAACAGGAGAAAAGTTCTCATTTATAAATGTGGCCAAGATAGAGAAGACATTAAAGAAGAAAAGAGTAAGAACTGTACCCAATTCTCAACAAGAAAACAATGAAATAATACTGAGGCATGGAATAGGATCCTTGAATAAATGAAGGGCTTAACCTATTCCTGGAAAAGAAAATGCAAAATCATAAAAATATCAACTATCTTTTAGGTAATATACAACTATCGGGAAATTTGTCATAAGAATGCTGAGAGTTTTATGTGTGAGAGAAAGCTGATTATGGAGCTTGCATAGAAAAATAAATAATCAAGAATAACCAACAAAATCTGGGGAGGAAACAGCAAGGACAGTGAGGGGAGTAGCAAGAGCAGCTATTAGGATGCGTCTCAGAGCCGGGAACAGAGACAACCTGGTCCCACATGTGAACAGACAGGTCAGCGGGCAAAACCCATGAACCTTCCCAAGCACAAGGGAAATCTGAGTTTCTGATCAAGGTGGTATTTTAAATTAGAGGAGAAACGGTGTTCAACAGAAGGTATTAGAGCCCATTAACCGTCTACGAAGAATCAAGCTCCCCATCTCACTCTTTATACCACAGCAATTTCCAGATGGATCAAAGTTTACACGTAACAAAATAAAATATAAAAACTTCTGAGGAAATCAGGTTATAAATTTGACTATATAAGTTTCTTAAATTTCTGTACAGAAAAATAAATCAAGCTAAATCAAACCAGGGAATGATATGTATAATGCATAGGGCAGAAATATGCTGATTTCTTTTTAAAGAAATGTAACAAATTTATGATATTAATAAAACTCCTATTATTAAGAAAATTTAAACCAACAGAGTACTGGGGCAAAGGACATAAAAAGAGAGTTCAAAGAAAAATAAATGCAAATTATTTTTAAATATATGCAAAGACGTACAACCTTGCTCATAATTTTTAAAAGCCTGTTAAAACTACAATGAGCTAGCCTATCACAGCTCACAGCTCAGACTGGCAAGTAAAAGTAGACACACTAAGTCGGCAAGCTCTACCCTTTTTCGGTGGGATTCAGATCAGCATAGCCTTTCTGGAGGGCGATGTGGCAGGACCCACCCAAATTTTAGGTGCACTTTCCCTTAGATCTCATGATTCCACTCGGAGGAATTTATTCCAGGATACACTCGCATGTGTGATCAAAGACCTGTGCACACAGTATTTCTTGCTGATTTTTTTAATAGTATGAAAAGCCTGCAAACCACCTAAACCCTCACCCACAGAGGGTTGGCTAAACCAATACAGAACAGCTATGTGCGGGACTGGCCTGGACCGGGGCAAATGGTGAGGCTACAATATAGGATGTTCTCTAAGTTATGCTGTTAAGTTAAAAAAACCAAGGTGAGAAAAAAAGGTGTGTACTATGAACTATTTGTGTAAAATACAGTTGTTCAGCGGGCAGGGAGGGAGAGAAGCAGAGAAATGGAGAGGGAGAGGTGTTTGCACGGATACCCTGGAAACTGATAATGGTATTTTTGGGGTGAGGAAATTGAGGAACTCGGTATGAGGAGGAAGAAGAAGATTATCGTTTCATTATCTTTCTGTTCTATTTGAATGTTTGGACCAGTAATCCTTTAAAAAGCATGTTAGGACTTTTCTTTCACAATTGAAATGACCATAGGTGATGTCCATACTAAACTTTCAGATGAAAATGGAAGCATTCCATCTCATATCTGAACTTCCGTCTACAGGGTGCAAACATCTAGACATGTCCAGATCACTGGCTCCATTCTTCAGTTTGCAGCTGTGGGGCCATCTTTTCAAAAGTGTTAAGTACATGAGTCCACATGTAAGCCCAGTACAATGCTGTTCTCTAACCTGGCCTAAGGACAGGTAGGGCTCCAGCCACCTGACCGTGCACAGCGCAGAGACACGACTCCCGCGCATGCCCCGTGGGAATGGTCCACTCTAGTAATACAACACTGAGAATCTGAAAGGTAAACATCCAAAATACTCGTTTTCATTTCCACCATGCTTTTTTTCCCTAAAATCTAGGATATTCATTTTGAAGAGGGGAAAATACCATTGACTTATTCAATTCATCTGAGGAAAAAAATTGGAAGAGGAAATAACATCTGTTGTACAAAGAACAGATGTTGTATCTTCAGAATCCTCATCTTCATAAAATAAGCCCTGTGGATAATAAATCCTTTCTTATCCTCTCCATTTACAAATGGCTACAGTTCATCTTGGGCAGAAACGCTCAAGATGAGTAAAGAGATGCCGTCTCGTTCACATGGAAAGATGCACCCCGCAAGCTAGCCAGAGTCCGCAGCGTCAGTGATGAGAAGAGCAGCTTGGGATCCGAGGGGAGCCTGCTAGTCCATGTCACTCACTGCAGACACAGTAAAACACCCACTCAGTTGCCCCAGATGGCTGGTAACTAGCAACACTGAGTTAATCCTACAGACTGGAAATAAGGAATGGAGGGGTTGCAAACTGAAATATCCACAGGGGCCAGAGGCCATGAGGAGTTCTCTGGATAGAGCTCCGGATGATGTTCATGATGGTTACCAGCCTGGAAGGCAGAGGCTAAGCAAAACAGATGCTGGAAACAAACAACTCGTGTCACCCCAAGTTGTACTCTGCGGAGCAGAGCTGTGGCCAGTTGGAAAGTGTGTGTCCTGCCTAAAGAAAGAAGCTGCTCTCCAGGGCAAATCGCTGTGGCTCTGTAGGAAGATCCACCCAGTGCTGTCAGGGCCGCCATTTTTATAGCAAAGTCAGAAATCCAGATGTTTTAAATTTGAAATCTCCCCAAATTTTAATGTTAGCAATTAAGTTTCTTTAATTAAAACACTGTGATGCCAGCAAGACATGCCAAAGAACTAAAGTCAACACACAGATCCCCTTTTACAACCTAAGTAGTAAACAATCCGTAGCTCTATAATGTCAATGGAACAAGGAAATCTCCTTTGGGGAATAAGACGCTCTAGCTATTTCCCCAAAAATAAGGTGGCCTGCGATCTCCTAGTTATATGGTCATCCTGGTTTTCACCAGATAAACTCTCATAAGGACTAAACATCTGCTCAGACAAGACAGCAAGCCAAGCGATAACACGGCGCATTCCGGGACTTCAAAACATCTCCCAGCCGTAAAAAATAAAACAAGAGAGAGGGCGTTTTGCTACATCACCGCAATTATAAATCAGCTCTTCAGGAATAATTTCTCGTCCATATTTAATGTTTCATTGGCTCAGTTTGGTGAGAGAGAGGGAGGGAGACAGGAGGACCAGCACTCAAAAAGATAGTCAATAAAACCTTTCATGTCTCCTCTTCAGCTTTCCTGCCAGACTCCCCTCTGCTGCCCCTTCCCTATCCCTTATTCGTTGTGTCAGTAAAGGCAAACCCTTCTCCTCGAGCTTGTGTAGGAAAATACCTCCCCGGTGTCCCACTGACCGGACGTCGCACAGAGAGAGGTGGTCCCCTCCAGTCATCAAACTGGTCCATCTGTCTCTGTCTCTGACACCGAGCTTACTTCCGCTGCAGGTCTTGCCTGCGGTCCCCACTGCCGGAAACGCTCTCCTCGCCTGCTGCATAACCCACTCTGTCACTCCAGCCTCAGCCCAACGACAGCCCTCTCCTCCGAGAGGCCTTTCCTGATGGCCCCTGGTCACCACCACGCGCTCCTTCTCCCGACTGCTTTGATTGCTCACGGCACTCACTCTTAGTTGAACCTTCCTGCTGGTCAGTGTATTTGCTTGTCATCTGTCTCCGGATCTGACTCTTTGCGCCTGGAGTATAGAGACTTTGTCTGCTCTGTCTGCACCGTATTCCCGTGTCTAAAACAGGGCCTGGTGTGCGTGTGTGCCAGAGATCCAGATGTTTGCATTTGAACTCCCCCCAAAATTTTAATGTTAGCAATTAATTTTAAAAAACTATATAGGTGGAATGAATGATGAAATGCAAGAGTGAATAAATGAATGAATGAACTTAGAAAGACTATACATATATATATAATTCTGGTACCCCCACCCCCGAAAAAAAATCTCTATTTGCCAAATTTCCATTTGTTCAATAGGGTCTAAACATTATTTTTTAAAACTTCATCATGAGCACATTTTTCGCACTAGGAAGTTGAAGAATGAAGTTTCTGCCACGACCTAGTGGTTCTGACAGCTGTGTATAAACTAGGTAACACTATGTTGGTGACGGACGTTAACCAGACTGACGGTGGGGATCATTTCGCAATATATACAAACATCAAATCATTATGTTGTACACTTGAAAATAATATAATGTTGTACATCAATTATATCTCAATTAAAAAATAAAAATAAAGGGAACAAACTATTGATTTACACAGAAAAAACCACTATGTAAATATGGGGAACTATCATTACTCTAATCAGCTGCTGTGGCCTCCGGGACCCCTAACTAGGGTGGTGAGGAGAACTGCCTGATCTCCTGGAAATGGATTGCAACCAGCTGCTCCACGACCCTGGAACCTTCTGGAAACTTATGGAAAATGACATGTTTTTTTAAAGTCCCCTTTGCCTCATTACAAAAGTTATCTGTAAAGGGCACATTTTTAAAAATGACCTGCAATTTCTTGGCCAGTGCCATTTAGATTTATCAACCATTACAGCTTCCTCACATTGTCCTCAGGGAACAGGCAAGAAATGGGGCAGCCTGGAGCAGAGAAAAGGTGTCAGATGTGGAGTGAGGCTCCCACTCTCCCCTCTCCGGGCCTCACCGTCATCACCCATCGAATGGGGAGGTGGGCCAGCCAGCCTCTGCGGCTCCCTTGAACTACAGCGTGCTATGATGTCTGCAGATGACTATCCACAGCCACACGTAATGCAAAGGCTCAAAACGACTGGACACTGGTTTTCAATCATTTCTAATACCAAACACCTGGCAAGTACCTAGTTACCTGGGCTGGTGTAGACAGACTGACCAGATAACCAAGCCGGAACCTCTCCCTGGGAGCTGAAACGATGCAGACTGGCTATCACTACTGGTTCAGCTCCCCAGATGACCAGGAAATCTTGGACTGACGGCACAGAGTCCAGTCAACAGGTTCACTGAGCATCTACCAAGGGGAAGGCGCTGTGCCAGGCGTCACAGTGAGGAGACAGGAAAAGCTTACTAGTCCTATTAGAACCTGAGAAAGAAAGTTTGCTGTGGTCCTGGTGGCCAATAGGCTGGCCTTCAAAGACTGGGGTTCAGCCTATATTGGGGACCCCTGCTTTAGGTTCACCTAACATCCTGTCATACCTCCCTCACTGTACTGACCACTCTGACCACTCTGTGCTGTTTTCAGTAATCTCTTTATGTGTCTGTCTCCCCAGCTCCCTCCAAAGCGTGAGGTCCTTAGGTTACCACCGCGTCGCACAGGCACGGACTCTGGGCGATCGCTGACTCCCTCCGACAGACACGCTTCTGCTCTGCGGTGGGAGAGCCACTGCTGTTTGGAAGGGTTGTTGAGAGGATCACACAGAATCTACATAAAATGCCCGAGACGCTGCCGTGTCGGCACTCACAATTGCCGCTTAGTGCTCCTCGGGATAAAACGCTACAGTCTGTAAAGTTATTCCCACACCGATGGGTATTCAGGTTGTTTCCAAATTTCTCCCCATTAGGAACAGGCTCTCTGCATGGTCACTGTGCCCACGGGCGGACGCTCTTGAGAAGAAGTGCCGGGATCCAGGCTTTCTGCACGGGGGCCCCTCCTCGGACACTGCAGGCCTGATCGGCCAGAAGCCGAATGAGGGAGCCCTCCTAGGTGCTGATGCTACATGGACGACTCGGGGCCAGGTGTTTCCATAGGAAAGGGGGCTGAGAGGAGTCCAAGATGCAAGAAGAGAAGAAAAAAGAAAAGGACTGGAGGAGGAGGATGGAGACGGAGAGGAAGCGTGACAGGAAGAAAACGGGAGAGAAAGAGGAGGGAAGGAAGGAAGGAGGGACGGAGGGAGGAAGGGAGAATGGGAAGAAAGAAGGGAAAAAGGGAGAGAGGGAGGAAGGCAGGAGGGAGGGAAGAGAAAAGCAGAGGAAGTAATAGGGTTTCATCCACATGGGAAAAAATCACCTAAGTGTTCAATAAACGTTAGTCTTCATCTTATTCTAAAAAGGAAAGAAGGAGAGAAGAGAAGGAAAGAAAAGGTTGAAAGAAAGTGGGGTGCGGGAGGATGAGAAGAAAGAGAGCCTGCTGGAGACTGGGCACGCAGACAAGGAGGAACGCAGCGGCCGCGGAACGTCGGTGGAAAGATGTCTTAGAGCCGAGGAACCCAAACGCCCTTTGCCTTAGTTTTCTGCACAGGTATCCATGTTTATTGCTTCTTTTTGTAATATTTCTATTATATCAGGATTATTATTTCTCTAAGGTAGTTAGTTGATCAAGCAACTTTTTTTCCACCCTAAATTAGGACATGGAGAGAGAAAAGCTTCTATGTGGAACAACGACTGAATTCAAACCCTCCTTGAAGCTGAGGGTCAAGAATGCATGTGGACGCATGTGGGTGCGTGTGGATGCGTGTGGATGCATGTGGACATGTGTGGATGTGTATGGCGAAGGCCCAACCTGGCAACACCTCACAGCTTCCTGTCTAACCCTCAGCGCGGCCGGGGTTCCGGGGGCCGCTGTGTCCGCTCTGCCTGACAGTCCTGGGGTACCACACCTTCCCTCTCCCCGAGTCCCCCTCTACTGCAGAACCAGCATGAGCTACAGGCCCGGCATTAGCGAGAAGGGGACGGTCTCACACACACACTCTCTCTTTAAAGCCATGCTGGACGATTTCCTTCTTTCAAGCCACAGAAACCCTTTTTCTTTCTTTCAGAATTTTGGCTGAGGAAAGGGGAGCACGCGGAAATTCACACTTTTTTCGACAGAAGATTTAATTTGAACGTGTGGATGCAAGAGAAATGGCAACACCTCAACCACTGAAATTGGTAGGTTGAGGCAGCAATGACGGTGGGAATGTCCTAGCTCTGTGCTGCGTCACCAGAAAGGGGACAGAAAGGAGACAAAATCCACCCCCACGTGTAACTACACCCAGCGAGGTTCTGGCGCTTCCATCAGACCAGGGCGTTCTCCTAGGACCTGGCTCACCCGGGATGGGGCCCAGGAACGCCGGCTGTGCCCTCAATTTCCAGTTGATCCTTAAAGGCTACTCCCTGTGAAGGTGGAAGGACTGCTCGTGGTCACAATTGGGCACGTCCACCCAGACTCCCTGCGGCTCTGAGTCGGAGGCTGCCCACCCACAGGTCAGGGTTTGTTCTCGTGGCTCCCAGGCAAGGGTGTGGGGACATTTGTATGGGGCCGCCAAGGAGCAAACGGGAGACAAGCATCAGCCAGGTGAGGCCCCACTGCTCCCTGCCCATGTCAACCACCTGTGAGAGTGACGGCCTCGTGACTCCTCTGTCCTCCCGAGGAAACCTCAGCATAATGCTTCTAGACTGAGGACTCGAGATGGCAAGGCAAGCAGGCGCAGCCGGGGGCCGAGAGGTTTTCTCCTGCTGCGACCTCAGTCGAGGCTGCAGGAGCCAAGGTCCCAAACTCAGGATGGTGACAGAATGGATGCGACGGAGCCGTGAGGCTGACCGGCTGAAACTCTGTCAGCTCAAGGGAATGTGCACTGAAGACACAGGATGCGAGCCAGAGAGACAGGCAGAAGTTGTTCAACCCTGAGAACATCATATTTCCTTAATCACAAGGTTTCAAATGACCAAGAGCCAGAGGCTGCTGGGCGCAGAGACCTGCTCCTCCAGCCACAGCTCAGAGACACTGAAGCCGGACGTCGGGAACGAGCAGAGCGGCCAGGAGGGCAAGCACCGCAGGGCAGCAGGCTGGGGCCAGGGGAGCCCAAAGCCAGGCCACTGGGAGAAAACCCATAACCTGCTTCTAGATCCCCACGCCGGGCAAGAAGGGTAGGTGGTGCACGGGACGAGAAGCAAGCTCCCTTACCTGGGTGGGCCTGTGACCTGGAGTAGGCTCCGTGCACCTGCACACAAAACACCACATGGTGAGACACACTCAGGAACACGCCCAGAAGCGTCTAGTCCACCTGAGCACCGCCACCCGGGGACGTTACCTGAAAGTCGCAGTAAAGGAACAGCAGCCAGGAGTGCCAGCAGCAGAGAGGCGGCAGCTGCCGCATGGTCTGTGCCGAGGTTAAGACGCGATCGCAGCGAAATTCCTGAGGGTCCGTGACAAAGTGTGCCCTCTAACTTCCACCTCCTTGGGAAAGGGACATTTTCACAGGTTCTGGAAAGAAAAAGTCTGTTTCTCTAAAGTTGGTGGAACTCAGCCGTCCTGGAGAGTTAACGGGCACTTCTCGCTTGTCTCCAAGCTTGGGAGTCTTCAGGGATCAATAACCACATTGCCATTGCGAGGACCAGACCAGCCGTGGGAGGCAGGGAGGAGAAACCCAAATCCCAGTGGCCGTCCTGCAGGGCAACGCAGATCCGTGCCTGTGCGCGGAGGCAACGCGGGCGCCCGGCCGCCCGTCACTGTTTGCCTTTTATTTCGTGAGTTTTCATTTGTCTCCATCCAGGTTTGGCACTGGCTGTCTCTCGGTTTCCCTGAAGTGGGAGAGAGCAACAAGGCTTTAAGGGAATGCCGTCCTGGAGCTCCCGCCCGCTCCCGGGCTGGAGGGCTCGCTGGCCAACCCCTTCTGGTCTGACTCAAGCTTACACCTCACCCGCCCTCCCACCGGCCCTCTGGGTGGAGAGCAGTGATGTCAGGCTCTTCCTCAAACTTTGTTCTGTTCTGCTTCTCTATTTATATCCGTCGCTGCTGGGTCCTTCCTGGGTCCTAACACCAGTCTGTTAAGAACAATCAGGAATATCTTCAGGATCGTAGGTTCAGAAGCAGACCCAACAGACGTGGGGTGTGTATATAGATTAGGTGCTTTCCAGTCAGCACCCTCAACGTCAGCACAAATACTAATAAACACAAAATGTACAACAAACCATAAACTCCGTTTAGAGCTGAGTTTTGTTTGCCCAAAGAATGAAAGAAGGTGATAAATGGATGGAAAAAGAAAATAAACCACTCTCGCGTGCCCTGCGCTGAAGTGCTGAGCACGATTTTCTCTTTAACCCTTTCAGAGTGAATGAAAGCTCCAAGATTCCTTACAAGGTGCCTGTGTAATTACACCGAACCCAGCTCACTGGCAGCTTCCAGGACAGCGTCCTCAACGTGATAACAGAGTCAAACCCTAGCCAGACCGTGCCTCAGTTTACTCAAGACCAAACGTTTATCCAATCCACTCTAAATACATGTCCACACACATACACGATGATAGTCACGGCTGTGTGACAGACAGACGCACCTCTCCAACACTTACTAGCTGTGCGCCCTTAGGCGAGTTACTGAATCTCTCCGTGTTTCAAATTCCTCTTCTGTAAAGTGGGGGTAATAGTTCCTACTCCATCAGGTTGTCAGGAGAAATTAGATAATACATATAAAGCTCTTATAAGAAGCAGGGCTTGCAAAATACGTAGCACTCCATAAATGTTAGCTATGATTATTATTGTAAAGCAGAAAATAACACCCATTAAACGTTAACTGATATTACTACCTCCTTTGTCCTGGCTTTAAATGGGAATAGAGCCCAGAATCCAAGTACCTCCTAAGGAGGATGAGAGAACGACTTCCAGTCTCCACGGGGGAGAAAAAAAATTGATGCCAAAACCTGGTGATGATTTTTAACTCGTGCCTGCAGCCCACAACCTCCCCGATGGTCTCATAGCCTGAACCTCCTAGCATGGTCGCAGCAGGGTTCCAGATAATTCTGTGAACTCTTTCCTATCTCGTGGTGCTTGAAAACCGTGAACTCCAGATGCACGGTGCTGTTTGCAACACGACCTTTACCCCATCGCTAGGAGTGATCCACCCCAGAGAAAACTGCTTTATAGCCTTTCCTCAGATTCCCAGTCCCCGCTGCTGCCTCCCCCTGGAGCAAAGTGGAAGATGCGTGAGGAGCAGCAGCAGGTGCAGGTTCTTCTCAAGGCGGGTTAAACAGATCGCTAAATACATGTGCACCATTTCCAAGTCTGAACAAAGCCATTAGGTTTCTTTTTCAATCATGAAAATTATCATCAGATAAAGGGAGGCGCCCCAATTCAGTGGCAGTAATAAAAACTGGATATAAAGCAAATTAAGCAGAATCTGCCCTTCGGGTGTCTACACTCCCGGATGGACTCACTTTTGATCTCAGTCCCAGACCATGAGTCTGCGCTAACTCACACCCCTCACCTCTCCTTGTTCAGAGGCAGAACCGAGCCCGCCTTCACCGAAAGCAGCATTTCCCAGAGTGTGGAGACTTTGGAAATGCGCTAGGGGCCGCAGGGCCAGGACGCCAGCATCTCTTTATGCGCCTCGCCTCCTTGCCTCCTTCAGGTCATGCCCAGACGGCAGCTTGACATTGAGGCGTCCCCTCCCCAAGGCTCCTGCCTGTTCTGTTTCTCTCCATGTCACTTTTCGCTATCTGACATCCTTTAGACCTTAAACGTTGGTTTCATTTATCGTCAATCTCTCCTCACCAAGATGTAAGCCCCGCATGAGCAGGGACACTTTTCTGTCTTGTCCACCCCGTATCCTCACACCTAGAACGGCGCTAAGTATTTGACAGGTATTGAAGAGTCAACATTCAAACGATACTTTTTGGAATGAGTAAGTGTGTGGTTTACCTTAAGGGGTGGAAAAAATTGTTATGCTTTGGTAGAAGTTTATCAGGTTTGTACTGAGAGAGACGTTAATTAAATATTAAAAACGGGACCTTAATGTCACTTTTACCTAAAAAACAAAGTCGCACTCGTAGAAACAGTAGAATGGGGCTTGGGCCGGGGGTTGGGGAGACGGAGAGGCTGGTCAAAGGGACAAACTCTCAGCTGTAAGATGAATAGTCTGAGGCTCTAACGTGAGGCGTGGGGACGGCAGTCGGTGACACGCATGGTGTAATGGAAATTTGCTAAGAGAGCAGCACTTGTGTTCTCATAAAAAAAAAAGATAAATATGTGAGGTGAGGTGACAGATGTGGTAACGAACTCGATTGCAGGAATCCTTTCACACATCGATCACATCATCACACTGCACACTTTAAATATACTATAATTTTGTCAATTACACCTCAATAAAGCTGAAAGAAAGAAAAGAAAAGGGGCCTTAAATTCCAATTAGGCTCTATTCAATAATTTTTTACAGAGATGAAGCACAGTGTGAAGCCAGCTGAAAATAAGGACCTAACTGGATTATTCACGCAGCTGAATCTGGCCTGTGCCCAGAGGAGGAGAGGCGGGACCCCGCGAAGAACGCTGTGGAGTCTCCCAGATGCTGAGGAGTTGGATGAGCTGAGAGGACGATGAGTTCCCACTGCCTAATGCTTGGGACGGCCCCGTGGCCGAGTGGTTAAGTTCACGCACTCCGCTTCAGCGGCCCAGGGATTTGCTGGTTCAGATCCTGGGCACGGACATGGCACCGCTCGTCAGGCCACGCTGAGGTGGTGTCCCACATGCCACAACTAGAAGGACCCACAACTAAAATATACAACTATGTACTGGGGGGCTTTGGAGAGAAGAAAAAACAAAAGAGGAAGATTGGCAACAGATGTTAGCTCAGGGCCAATCTTAAAAAAAAACAAAAACCAAGAGAAAGTCCCTTTAGAAGTGAAAAAAAATCAATGTCTAATTCTCAACCTCCTAACTGCACTCCCCCACCACGTGGCCTTCAGTAAACAGTCACCTTTGTGAGAAGCTGCAGAGGGCACATGTCCACACGTGCCCCCACTGACTTTCCAGGTGGATGGACCCAGGGAGAGCAGTGCTTCTCGAGCCATGAGTGAAGCGGCACACACAACACACAGGCACTACGGAAACTAATGGAGTCAGAGAGTTTGGGAGACAAAGTCACTGAGGATGTGACATGAAGGAGTTGGGGAATTCTTTCTCTGAAGGGAAGAACATTCCGGAAAGAAGCTGTGGAATGGGCTGCAGCCCCAGATGCGGCATGGTGTGTGCCATGGGCATATGCTGCTTCTGCCGGCCCGGACTCCCTTTTCCCCTCTGCTGATAGCACATGACTCTCTTTGGAGAACGCTTCCTTCACCCACCTAGGTGCCTAAATCAGGACTGCAATATCACGGTGGGCACGGGGCCAGTGGGGACATTCATGGCGCCTCCACGCCACAGGCCCTGTGATTGTCCAGAGGTGTGCAAGTGACCTGCTTGGTACTAGTCAGTGTCTTCCCTGAGATTAGTACATTGACCTTGGCAGAGAGAAAGCTCCCCTCCCTGCTGGAGCTGCTAACTCAGACTGATCTCAAATTAAGGCGGGGGATGCCCATTTTTCTCACTACAAAGACAAGAATTACCTACAGTAGGAAAAAAATGGGAAAACAGCAGTAAGAGATTTGATGATGGCTGTTGAGGCCCTGGATCCTGCTATACCTAAAGCCAGTTTCACTGATAGGCACCAATAAATTCACGTTTTGGCTCAAGCAGCTTTGAGCTTGGTTTCCATCCCTCGCAATTAAGAGTCCTGGTCAACACAACATGTTGGAGGAGCCACAAGTAATCTGGCATTCAATGAAGCATAGGCATGAGAGGGGAAAGTGGCAGGCGCGGAGGGAGGCTGGAGAGCCAGGCGACGCTCCAGTTTGCTGGCCTGCATCCTGGACACCTTCCGTTCATCACTGTCAGTGCTCTCAGCCCGACTTCTCATTGCAGCTGCGTTAGGATGATCGTCTCCACAGGCTTCTGCCAGCTTCTCTCCTGACAGCAATTCTCCTGCAGGTCAGAGTGCGCCTCTGTCTGGGGCCTCTCGCACTCAGCAGATGGGATAAGAGCCCGCTCTGCCTCCGGCACATGCGCTCAGAAGTGAGGGGGCTTAATGAGTCAGAGCAGCCTGCCCAGCGAGGTACAGGCCCAGCAGATACACACTGTCCCTCTTTCTCTCCCGCTCCAGGGAAGCAGCTGAGTAACACCTCCCGGACTGACTCCCCCGCTGGCCTGTGTCACTCTCCCTGGAAACACCATTGCCTCTGGAATCACACCCCCAAGAAGACCCTTCACACGGAGTCTGGGCCTCGGGCTCTGCCTCCCAGGAACAGAGGATAAGACTGACCACCCAGCAGGTCGGTCCCATGGGTCTCGAACTTTCAAGGAGTCAGTGAAGGCCCTGAAATCGCAGGCACAACTTTGCTTGAAGGCATGAGAACTTTTGGGGCACAGGGTCCGTGGCTTTCCTCTAATTTCTGAAGAGGTGAGGATGGGCACAAGCTTAACTGTCCGGTGCGTGAGGAGGGTTTAAGCAAGAACCTGCACGGCACACGTGGCTGATTTCCTCCCAAACTCTGCTCTTGCCTTCCTTCTTCCTGCGCAGAATCCCAGGGACATTCGGGCGCCCCTGAGCTCAGTAAAAACGATGGCTTCCCTTTCTGCTGGGGTGGCCCTGTGACCACACACGAGAGAGGTGGGAGTCTCCGCACAGGCTCCTGAGAAAGCGCTTCTTGTCTTTGCTCTTCCCGAAGGCTTCCGACCCTGACCTTTATTCCACTGGAACGTGGAGGTGACAGTGGAGGGGGAGCAGCTCTCCTGCCGTCACGGGAATAGAAACCAGAAGCTTTTCCTCCAGGACATCGAAGCTGGAAAGAGCATCACCTCTCCTAACAGAAGCAGCCAGCTAATCTACAAAACTGTGACTTCTCTCGAAGCACAGAGGTTCAGGGAAACCACCTGGACCGAAATCTAAGAAGACAGACACCTCTCAGGAGAGAGGGGACATGAGGCTGGCTCATACGTGGCAGCACATGGAAGGAAAATGGCTCAAACAAGTAAGAAGAATCCAGTGAAAGAATTGCAATGACTTTGGGAGGGCTGCTGTGGGGGTGTCGGAGCACAGGACCTCCTCCCAGGCCCTCCCCCAACACCCCAGGGGTGCTCAGAGGAACATGGAGGCAGGCGGGGACTTGACAGATGCCCTCCACACGCCACACGTGGCGAGGTGAGTGGCCACCACTGCCCGAAGGCATGACGCCCACCTAGACCTCTCTCCCCAGGAACAGAGGCCTCCCGTCTCTGCAAGAAGGATGGGCAATGCTGCCCCCCAGGGCCCAGGGGAGAACCTCTGCAGTGGGAGAGGGAGAAGACACGAGCCTCTGTCCCCAGCGGAGGGGCAGAAAGATCTCCTTCCAGTGGGAGAGGAGCAGAGCCACCAAGAAACCTGCCCAAGGCACAGGGATGCGGGGCTCCTGAGCCAGGGGCTACAGCAGGACAGAACTCCACTGTCTCCCATCCCCGGCTGGCGGGAGTCAGCATTCTGGTAACGGGAGAGGCGAGAGCACCAGGAGAGACGCTAGCTGAAGTCCCGGCACACGGGAAAGGCCCCAAACTGAAAGTGGAGCAGGAACCCTGAGAAACTCCCTCCGCCAAACCGAGCCCCACCCTTTGCATAAGATCGTGCCAGAGGAATGTAAGGCCAGCAGTGCACCAAGGTCCCACGGCAACAGAACCCAAAGCCAGCTCCCCGCCTGACCAGACTGACCTGCCATGCATGCACAGACCCACACGCATACATATGCACACATGCACGTGCACACACACAACACACATGCATGCATGCATGTCATGTACATACACACATGCACACACATACACACTCATGGCCTAGCAGGAAAGAGCTGGGCCTGTTTCCTGGCATGAATACTGTTTACCTCGGTCTCCACTCTTACATATGACACCCAGCATTCATTCTAAAATTATGACATACACAAGAAAAGGCAAGGAAAACCAACCTACTGTCAAGAGACAAAGCAATCAAAACTATGAGAGAGAATATTCTGCATAACTATGACTCATTCAATGCTTCAGTGGAAAAGGATGACATGGACGATTCATGGACAAATGGGAAAGCTCTGCCGAGAGATGGAGACTATGAAGCAATGCATCCTTCAAACGGAAGTGTTATCACTAAAAATAAAATAGGTAACAGATAAAACCGTCCTTCTCTGAGCCCCTCAGTAGACGCCACACAGGCGAGGAAAGCATCAGGGAGGCTTAAGACAGGTCAATTAAAATGATCTGAACCGAAACACAACGTGAAAAAGAAAAGAATAATTTTTTTAAAAACAGAGCACGAAGGAGCAGTGTCACAATATCAAATAATCTAACACATGTGTAATTGAAATTCCAGAAGTAGAATGAGAAAATGGGGCAGAAAAAAATGTTTGAAGATATAACGACCAAGAATGTTCAAAAATAACGAAATACATTCAACCGCAGATGCAAGAAGCTCAGACAATCGTAAGCAAGATAAACACCAAACACACGCACCCCACACACACCACCCACACCACACACACACCACACACACCACACACACACACACACACCCCCTAGACACACGATCATCAAACTGCTGAGAACCAGCTATAGAAGAGACATCGTGAAGGCAACAAGAGGAAAAATAACACGTTCCATGCAGAGGAGCAGAGACAAGGCTTCTTGTCAGAAACTAGCGAGCCAACAGGCAACACGGGGAAATATGGAAAGTGCGGGAGGGCCTGGGAGAGGCACCTGGAAACCAGCGCTCTCGGTCTAGTAACGACCTCTCTGAAAATGAAGCAGAGGGCTGGGGAGGGGGAGTGAGGAGTCGCTGCCCGGGGGTACAGAGTTTCTCTTGCAGGGTGATGAAAATGTTCTAAAATTAGCAGCGATGGTTGCACAACCTTGGGACTACACTAAAATTCACTGATTCTTACACTTTAAAAAAGTGAATTGTATGGTACGTGAATTATATCTCAATAGAAAATAAGAGAAATCAACAGTTTTTCAGACACACACAAACTGGAAGAATCCAGCCTCAGCCGACCGGCACCGCGAGAGGCGTAGCAGTTCTGCAGGCAGAACAACAGGACCCCAGAGAGAAGCCTGGATCTACACAACGCGATGAAGACATCCAGAAACGGCTACAATTGGGGTCAACAGGGAAGACATTTGCCTGTTACGTTTAATTACTATAGAAAGAAAATTGTCTAAAGAAAGAAGAGCAGAACGTTCTGTGGGTTGATAGTATATGGAAAAGTAAAACGTAAGAAAAATATCACAAAAGATGGAGGCAGAGAGTGGACGTGCACAGCGGTGAGGTGTTTGCACGATTCAGGAAGTGGTGTAATATGATTGGAAGGCAGTGTGGTCGGTAAAGAGATCCATCCTATGACAACTACCGGAAAGACACGCAGTAAATCTTAGGACAACTACAGGAAAAATGTCAGAGAAGTGTAAATAATAAGCTCATAATAAGACATAAAACGGAATCATAACAAATTCCAAATTAATCCAAAAGCAGTAGCAAAAGAGGGATAAATGGGGGACAAAGGACAGATGGGACAAACGGAGAGTAACTGACAGGAAAGGTAGGTTTTGTCCCAATCACACCAATCTTCACGTTGACTGTAGCGCTCTGAGCACACCGAACGAAACACAGCGATTCCCAGACGAGACGGAACGGAAAGGCCCCACCAAATACTATCTACAGAAACACATTCTCAATATAAACACATGGCCAGGAGGTTGAAAGAAAAGTAGAAAAAATGTATCTTGTACACACTAAACAAAAGAAACCAGAGTGGCTATCATCAGACAAAGACAACTTGAGAACTATCATCAGGGATAAAGAGGATCATTACATCAGGATAATGGGATGAATTCAGCAACCACACATAACAACCCTAAATATGTATGCGTCTGACAGAAGGACCACAAAACACACGATGCAAAACCTGCAGTAACTGAAAGGAGGAAGAGACAAACCCGCAGCTCTATCTGGAGGCTCCTGTCTCCGTAATCAATAAAATAAGCAGGCAAGTACCACTCAGGATATAGATGACCCGACCGACACTCTCAACCAACTTGGCTTAGTGACGTTCACAGAACACTCCACTCGGCCACAGAGAAATGATATCCTCTTTAAGTGAACACAAAACACTCACCCAAATAGACCACACTCTGACCCATAAAGAAACCTCAACAGATAGGAAATATCACAATCGCAGAAAGTATGTTCTCTAATCATAATGGCATTCAATTAGAAATCTAAATGAAAGAAAGATACCTGGATTTGAGGTGATGAACATGTTTAAAATTAGATTGCAGTGATGGTTACATGATGGTCAATACACTAAAGACATCGAATTGCAGCTTTAAATGGATGAACTTCACAGCAGATAAATTGCTAGAATTAACAAGGGAGCTTACCAAGGTCACAAGAAAGAACGTCAACATGAAAAAATGTATTGTATTTTGATATGCTAGCAATGAAATATTGAAAATTAAAATACAAAAAAATCCTTTATAATAGCACGACAAAATGAAATAGGTATAAATCTAACAAAATACGTGCAAAGAGCACCTAAAGAAATGGAGAGACGCACTGAGCGCTCGGATTGCATGATTGAATATTGTTAAGATGTCAGTTCTCCCTCAAATAACCCCACTCAAATGCCCATCACAGAACCTCAGTCAAAATCCCACCAGGAGTTTGGGTAGAAATCAACAAGCTGATTCTAAAATTTATAGGGAAAGGCAAAGAAACTAGAGTAGCCAAAACTACTTTGAAAAATATGGACAAAATTGGAGGACTTCAATACATGATTTCAAGAATTACTATAAAGCTACAGTCATCAACAGAGTGGGGAATTAGCAAAAAGTTATACACATATATGGATGAGACAGAAGAGAGAACGCAGAAATACACCCACGCTCCATTGTTCACTGATTTTCAACAGAAGTGCACAGGGGCCACAATGGAGAAAGGATGGTCTCTCAACATATGAGCTGGAACAATTGGACACCCACAGGCAAAAACAAGACTCTCGACCCATACCTCACCCCATAATGAAAACTAAATCAAATTGAATCTTGGTCCTAAACATAAAATCTAAAACCATAAAACTTCTGGAAGAAAACATGGGGGAAAATCTTTGTGACCTTGAGTAAGGTAAAGACTTATTAGAAAACACACAAAAAGTACAAACCATAAAAGAAAAAAATGAGAAGTTGAACTTCATTAAACTTTAAAACCTAAGTTCTTTGAAAGACAGCAGTAAGAACAAAACACCGAAAGAAAATATTTGCAAAACGTGTATCTTGATAAAAGACTCTCAAACCTCAATAAAACAAACAACCCAATAAAAAACGGGTAAAAGTATATCTTCTTCACCAAAGAAGATACACTGATGGAAAATTAGCACATGAAAAGATGCTCAACAGTTGTAACCATTATAGAAATGCAAATTAAAACCCCAAGGAGATATTATTACACCCCATTAGATTGGGGAAAAGCTCTGAGACCCAGTGCTGGTGAGGGGGTAAAACAACGGGACTCTTGTACACTTCTGTTAAGCACAGTTTAGCCACTTGAAATACAGTTTTGCAGTTTCATACAAACCTAAACACACACCTACCACATGACCCAGCAGTCCCACTCCTAGTACTTACCCAAGAGAAGTGAAACTTACGGTCACTCAAAAGCCTGTGTGCAGATGTTCATAGCAGCTTTACTCATTATCTTCAACTACTGGAAGCACCCCAGATGTCCCTCAAATAGTGAATGAATCAACAAACTATGGTATATGCATAAAATAAAGTACTACCCAGCTTTTCTAAAAAGGAGAAAATATCAACACACAGCAGCATAAATCTCAAATTCATTATCCCAAGCGAAAGAAGCCGAACTCAAAAGGCTGCATGGTGTATGTCACTTATATGGCATCCTTGGGAAGACGAAAGGGCAGACGCAGAAAGCAGATAGCGGTCGTCAGGGTTGGGGGTGAAAGGAGAGGTTCACTACAAAGGGGCCCGCGGAAAATTTGGGGGATTTTGAGCCTATTCTATATCTTGTTATGTGCTGGTTACATGACTCTATGTATTGGTCAAAACTCATAGAATTGTACTCTAAAAAGGATGATTTTCTTCTACATACAAATTATCTATAAAAAACCTGCCCAAAAAGTCCTATAGGCTAAGAATGGCAAACCCAAAGGTTAGGAGGAGCTTGAGTCCTTGGCGACATCATGGAACTGCCATATCTATCTTCTATTTGGCTAAGCCACTGGACTCTTGTTTCAGTTACTTGTTTTGGAAAATAATCTCCAACTTATACAGTATGATATGCTGATTTGGACTCATCCTGATCACTCCTCTTCGATGATTTCTCAGTCCAGAGTGAGTTTTCTATTTTGTCTCTGAACTCAGCCATTTAAACAATCACGGGGGCCTATCTACAAGAGCATTTTCCTTTCACCCACCTGCAACCGAGGAATAAACTACTATAAATATTAACCAATGGGTTCTTAAGAGAGAGTGAGGCTCTAAGTAATCATCATCTGTCATCATTGCCACCATCATCATATGAGCAATTAACATGTCATCCAGCAAACAATATGACTTGCCATTTAGAAGCGAAATCAGCTACAGAGAAAAAGACAATCACTTGCACCTTCTAGAAAATCATGCTGAACCACTGCAGCAAAACTAGCAATTAATTAACACTTTACCTGCTGTCTCAGTGAATAACAATGTCAAGCACCATAAAACTCTTCAAAGATAGAGCTGCATTTCAAGGGATTTATGCCTGGAAGAGCCTATACTAGCAAATATTCTTTTTTTTTTTTTTTTTTTTTTTTAAGATTTTTATTTTTCCTTTTTCTCCCCAAAGCCCCCCAGTACATAGTTGTATATTCTTCGTTGTGGGTCCTAGTTGTGGCATGTGGGACGCTGCCTCAGCGTGGTTTGATGAGCAGTGCCATGTCCGCGCCCAGGATTCGAACCAACGAAACACTGGGCCGCCTGCAGCGGAGCGCGCGAACTTAACCACTCGGCCACGGGGCCAGCCCCTATACTAGCAAATATTCTAATGCTGAATCTCTTAAAGACCCTACAAATGGACTTAAACTAAAAATCAAAAAAAGAAAGATATTTGAACTTGAAATCCAATTGAATTTCACCAAAATTTTGTCATTGATTAGCCTATTACAACTATAACCAAAAAATTATCATAATACCCTTCCCCAAAACCTCCTCCTTTAAGACTGTGTCAATCAGAGTGCTTTCTGTTGCAAATGACAGAAAATCCAACTAAAAACAGGCTTAAATGAAAGGGAAAAAATGTTATGTATTTGCTCAAGTCATGAAAAGTTTGGAGGATAGTATGGCCATATTCAGGATCAGTCAAGGTCATCGGGAATTTAGTTTTTCTCTGTTTCTCAGTCTCTACTTACTTTCTTTTGGCTCCATTCTCTAGGAATAGAAAAAGAGCAACAGAAATAATACATAAATGGGTAGATATAATATACAATTCTTCCACCCCTGAAAGTTCTTTTAAACATGTTTGACAGTTGAAAGCAAAAAAAAAATAACATAGACTGCTGGAGTCCTTAATGTATGCAAATGTAATACGTAAGACAACTATACATAGAGGAGGTGAAGGGACCTATAGAGTGACAAGATTTCTACACTGAATTTGAAGAAGTAAAATATTGCTTGTAAATAGACTGAAAAGTGGAGAATGTATTTTGTAATCCCTGTGGTAACTACTAAAAAATTTTGCAAAGAGATATAGACAAAATCAAAATAATAAATAAAAAGAAATGCTAAAATATACTCCGATAAACCAAAATAAATTAAGAAAGAGGAAACAGAGGAACAGAAAATGAAACAAAACAGGAAAAAAATAATAAAATGGTAGACCTAAATCCAAATTTATCAATAATTAAGTAATATACAACACACCAAATATAAAACAAAAATTGTCAGATTAGATTTTATATGATGACCTAAATATATGCTATCTACAAGAAACTCACTTCAAACATAATGATGCAGGCAAGTTGAAAGTAAGAGAATGGAAAAAGATATACCATGCAAACACTAATCTAAAAAAAAAGTTGGACTGGTGGGGGCTGGCCCCGTGGCCGAGTGGTTAAGTTCACGCGCTCCGCTGCAGGCGGCCCAGTGATTCGTTGGTTCGAATCCTGGGTGCGGACATGGCACTGCTCATCAAACCACGCTGAGGCAGCGTCCCACATGCCACAACTAGAAGGACCCACAACGAAGAATATACAACTATGTACTGGGGGGGCTTTGGGGAGAAAAAGGAAAAAATAAAATCTTTAAAAAAAAAAAAAGTTGGACTGGTTATATTAGTATCAGACAAGATAGACTTCACAACAAAGAAAATTACCAAATATAAAGAGGAATAATGCACACATAAAAGAGTCAATTCACAAAGAAGACATAATAATGCTCCATGTGTATGCACCTAACTACAGAGCTTCAAAACACATGAAGAAAAAAGGACAGAATTCAAAGAAGAAGTAGACAAATCCACAATTAGAACTGGAGACTTCAACACTCCTCTCTCAGTAACAGAGAGAACTAGGAGACAGAAAATAGCAATGGATTTAGAAGAAATGAACAACATGATCAACCATCTGGATCTAATTGGCATTTATGGAACACTCCACCCAACAACAGCAGAACACACAAGTGTACATGAAACATTCATCAAGACACACTGTCTTCTAGGCCATAAAACAAATGTTAACCAATTTAAATACGTGAACTCATACAAAGCATGCTTTCCGGACATAATAAAATTAAACCAGAAATCAATAACAGAAAAATAACAAGTAAATTTCCAATCACTTGGAAATTAAACAACATACTCCCAACCGATCCATAGGCAAAAGAGTAACACTTGAGGGAAATTAGAAAATATCTTAACCAAGTGAAAATGAAAATATGACATATTAAAATTTGGGGGGCACAGCTAAAGCAGTGCTTAGAGGGAAATTTATAGCATTGAACACTTATAGTAAAAGATGAAAAGGTCCCAGATCAATAATCTAAGTTTCCATGTTAAGAAACTGGAAAAGAAACAGCACAATAAACCCAAATCAAGCAAAGGAAAGAAGTAAGTTTTGCTAAGTTATTATATGTCACCAAAGATTTCCGAGCAGGAAAATGGTTGCAGAAGTTAAGGCATCTGCTCAGAAATCTTCAGTGACATATAATTACTCACCAAAGAGAATGGTTACTAGTGTGCCCCTCCCCGTTATGGTCCAACATAACTGTCCACATTATCATTATCTTCTCCTTCCTGTTTTCCCAACCAAACTGAATATTTCAACTACTCCCCACCCTTCACCTTTGCCCCTCCTTGCTCCCTTTGTTCACATGACTCCACTTAGAATTTCCTTGCCCATCTTCATCTTAAATTCAAATTCACCTTAAATTGCCCATCTTCATCTTAAATTCAAGTGCTACCCAACTTTAGGCTAAAATGCCTCCATCCTCAGTCCTACATATTGAACACTTAATATTAAGATGCTGTTTAAGTGTCTTACAAGCTTTATTTTGTCTAATATTTCTGATAATTCTATGAGGTAAGTACTAATGGTTTCCATACTTTATAAGAAAGGAAATTGAGGCACAGGCCATTAAATAACTTGCCAAGGATCACACAGCTAATTAAAAGGGGACAGGAAACTGAACCCAGACAGCCCGGCTCCTGCTCCTAACTGCTGCATGGCCTGCCTCCCCACTAAACTCCCAGATATTGTGTCCATGCCTATCTGGTGGCACTTACTAAATTCTGCCTTGAATTTTGGGGTTTTGTGTCCTTGTCTTAACTCTCTTATTAGATTATTAGTTCCCAGAGCACAAAGGCCGGTCATATCAACTTTCCATTCAATCAAATTCAGGCCTAATACATATTTGTGGGATGGAGGGAGGGAGGGAAGGTATCTGAGTTAGGGTTCTCCAGAGAAACAGAATATCAGAATATACGTATATACAGTATATTATATAGAAGAGAACAGAGAGAGAGAGATTCACTAGGAGGAACTGGCTCACGTGATTATGGAAGCTGAGAAGTCATGAGATAGAGGCCAGTATCAGCCTTTTTTCTTGCAACCACTGCCTCCCTTCCCCCAACAAAACTGTTTTTTCCTGCATCCATACCCTCACAAAAGCTCCAGCTACAGCTAGGCCATGGTGGTCTGTGTCACCCGCCCAAGCGCCCACAAACACACCAAATTAGCAGACCCTGCACAAAATACCCATCCACTGCCGTCTCCCTGCCACTGTCTTTTCAGAGGACTTGTTTATTATTAAATATTTATTGAGCATCCACTGCATACCAGATACTCTTCCAAGCACTGGGGATGGAGCAGTGAGCAAGAAAAACAGGTGTCTGCCCTCAAGGAATTTATATTCCAGTGGAGGAGGAGAAGAAACACACGGCACACAAGTAAACAAAAGGTAAGAAGTTTGAAAATTACCATAAGTGCTGTAAATTAAAAAAAAAGCACTGGTGTCCACTCTGAGAGGAGGGGATGGAGGCGTTAGCGCAGCTGACGGCCTGGGAAGGGCCTCCTTGCTGAACAGGGGATACTGGAGCTGAGCCCTGAGTGACTTAGTGGAACCGGGCATGCAAAACCGTGAGGGAAGAGTACGCCAGAGGCAGAGAACATCAAATTCTCTAAGGCAAAATGAGCCTGGTGTTTACGAGGATTAGAGAAACTGGCGTGGCTAGCACACAGTAACAAAGGGAGTTGGAAGTGTGCAGGGGCTAGACCATGAACAGCTCTATGCGCGGGAAGGGAGTCCAGCTGGATTCAACGTGGGATGGGAAGCCACCGGAAGGTTTCAAAGAGGACAGACACGAGCTACTTTACATTTTTAAAAGATTGCTCTGGCTGCTGGGTAGATAACAGACTATTGGAGGGCAAGGCACCCCTGGAAGCAGAAAATCTAGTTTAGAAGCTTAGGGGGACATATCCAACCAAGAGGTCATGGTGGCTTGGACAGGGTGGTGGGAGTGGGAATGAAGAGATGTACGCCAATCCAAGGTACCCTTTTGGAAATAAAGCTGGTGCGACTTGACGATAAGTTGGATGAGGCCAAGGAGGGAATGTGAGAAGCCAACACTGACTCTTAGGTTTTTGGTTTGAGCAACCAGGTAGAGGATGGTGCCACTGAGTGAGAAGGAAGCAGCTGAAAAGCAGCAGGCTGGTGGCAGCAGGGGACTGGAGCCATGGGAAACGTAGTCCTGAACCCACCAGAAATCCAGAATTCAATAAATAACCAGATTCCAAGGTGATCCCTGCCCCCGCAGGACTCACGTGGGCCCTGGATGGTGACAGCTGTGAGCTGTGAGTCCTTTAGGGAAGATCAGAGCACATCTTAACCCCGCTGCCATGTCGGGGGCCCCTAAGGTGGCCTGGACACTGGGCAGACTCACTGGATACTGTGATAAGATCCGAAATTGTGGAAGCCCTCTGGGAACAGACGTACCACCTGAGACCCGAGAGCAGGTCTGCTATGAGGCAGAGGAAGGGACTCAGGGACCCCCGAGGACTCCTGGAGCCCTCCCATCTCAAGGTTGACCCCAGCTCCCTGGTCTGCTCCCCATCATGGCTGGTGAAGCTCTTGAGAATTCACACATCGCCCACAAGAACCACTTCAGAAACCGCCTGCATAACTAAAAATGTCCTTGTTTACTTTTTGGTTTATAATTTAAAGGGGGAGGAAATACCTACTTCTCGGTTCGCTTTCTAAAGTGTGTTTATCGACTCCAGTGGACTGGCCCCGCCGTGCCCTTCCCTGGGTCCCGGCGGCTGGAGCTGTTAACAAAAGACCCTTTCACAGCCCCGGGGCCATCGCCCTAGTATCCTTCTATGGGGCTCACCCATATTTATTTGTTTTCAATGTGGTGTTTTGCTAAGTGTCCATGGAATGCGCCTCTCTTGCCAATTGCTCTGGAACAGAACCGGGAAGGAGGCAGCTGACACTACAGTCAATTCCTTAAAAGTAACTTTTAAAAAAACAAGGAGGAAGCACCCTCTCTGTTTCTCTTGCTTCCTCAGCCATCACGAATCTTTCCAGAACAAAAGGTACCTTCCTTTTATCTTTTCTTCTGAGTCCCTAAAGCCCAATTAGACCCAATATCAGTCTCAGAGCCCAACCCAACTCTGCTCTTCAGTGGGATCACTCGGAATTTAACAGACTAGACGTTATTTTGGCCAGTAGATATGGCAAACGCAGCAGAGGACTGAGCTTACCAAATCTCCCTTTCCAACCGACAGAAATCTCACCAGGTAGGTTGTTTTGTTTTGTTTTGTTTTGTTTTTCAATCTCTCACTTTATCCCAAAGAAGATTATCCAGAATTACATTTTCAAAAAGGACTATTTTACTTGGAATTTAGTTGATAACATAGCTGAAATCCCTATGCATCGCTGGTCCTAAAATCTTTAGTAAATCCTGAGAGAAGAGAGTTTTAACAAACTCCCAGCGGTGAGATTTCATTTCTAGTCAGCCTCATTTCCCATAAAGACTTACAACCCACTAAAAATTCCAGAGAAGATGGGTTATCTCACGTTGTACTGTTTCTAAAATAAAGCGATGAATGCTATTGACTGTTTAGTGACTCTGACACTTCTCTCATTAAAACAGGAATAAAAAAGATGCTGCCACTGGGATGACTTTGCTGGTGAGCGTTTTGTGTCGGGGGGCATGGTTCAGAGGACCAAAGGCTCCCACAGCGCATATATAGATTCGGGGTATGGAAGAGATGGGGGTACTTTTGAAATAGTGCTTAAGGCTAGCCTTGCCTCAGGGGGAAAAGGACAGTAGATAACATGTGTTGAGTGATGACTAAGGCTGATATTTTCACACTGGCCTCAGAGGGGATGATCCAGGTCACAGAACTGAGATACCTGAATAGTTAATGTGTCTCTGTCTGAATCATTCTATTTCCTTGACGCTAAATTTTGGAGGTCTATAAACCTCACTTAAGAAATTGTCTAACTCAGAATGTGAAGAATTTTTGAAAATACAAAGTCTTTGTGCCCTGAACTCATCTGTCTGTCTCATACTCAACAATTGCAAGTTCTTCCACAACACTGAAGAAAAATAATGCCCCTTACGAAATCATTAAAGATCATACTTCCTGAATCCTGACATAATCTCTTACAGATTACTTTAAACTCTTAATTACTAGAACTGATGTTACTCTGCTGGTTGCACTGGTACCATTTACGTGCCTCATTCCTCTTCTGCCCCTTTATCAAATTATCCCTGTAAAGGCAGGAACTATCCTTTTTTTATTTTCCTTGTACGTGTGCTCAGAGATTATCAGACAGAGTATGCCAGGTAATAATATAAATGTAGAAAGTAATACCATTTCTAATCTATTTAAATTAATGATATTAAACTACTGAATAGCATTTCCTCCCGAGAGCATTTGGTTTAGGTTCTAAATCATATCCTGCAGTGTGGGACGGTGGACTGGGCAAGGTCCTTTGAGTACTGGAGTACGTTCTAGGGCAAAATGTTCCCAATCTATACACTGATGATTTCAGGAAAACCTTTCCAAAATCATTTGTAAAGTCAGAATAAAATGCTTCTAAGGAGTACATAGGATGTACGTACTCAGAAGGATATTGTACGGGAAAAGATAAACAATTGACTGTAAACAGACAAGGCAAACTGACATTTCCTGTACAGACTGTCGCACATCTTACTCAGACCTGTGGCAACAGCCATTAAATAAGTGGGAGAAAAAAAACCTTTGCATGTAGCCCTGCTCCAAAGTTATTACTGTATCTACAGCCAGCCTTGTTTTCCTTTGAGAAGGAAAATAACCTTGAAGCTGTGCAGCTGCTGAACTGAATCTCCAGAGGACGCAGAATCCAAGACCTCCAAATGCCACAGAAGAGGTGGCAGAGTAATGAAGCTTTCGTTCATTGTGGAAAATGGGAAAACATAACAAAACCATGACCCTTTTGGGATTTTTAATAACAAGCATATTTTTTGGCTCTCAGTTTGCTTTTAGACTTTTGTCTCTGCAGTCATAATGAGGAACTCCTCAATCAGGTCAACGACCAGATAATGCAAAGTCTTGGTAGTAGATTAGATTGTTACCCCTTCTTTGTAGTCATCTTCATCATCATCATCATCATCATAGACTACATCATCATCTTTTTCAACATCATCATCATAGACATCATTATCTTCTTCATCATTATAGACAACATCATCATTATCTCCATCATAGACAACATCATCTTCATCACTGTATCTTCATCATCCTCAAAACAGACACTTACAGAGCAGCAACCACGCGCAGACCTTGTTCTAAGCGCCTACCTACGGTAATTCATCGAATCCTTATGACAACCCTGATGAGACACATGCTATTTTCAATCCCTACTTTGCAGATGAGGAAACTGAAGCCCAGAGAGGTGAAGGTCCCTCCCCAAGGTCAAACTGTTTATGCGCAGGGGAATAGAAATTCAAACCCGGAAGTCTTACTCCAGCACGCACGTTGTTAACCGCTACACTGTACAGCCTCTCTATGTCCTAAATATTCCAAAAGAAAAATATCTGATGAAAAAGCAATGCTCACTTTTAAAGGTTACCATTACTTTGATATTATATTCTATTAGTGCACAAATACGTAGTTATCACTACCACACACACAACTCATGGTTGCCTTTATCTCCGTTCCTTCTCATACACACATCTCAGACACACACACAGGCTCAGGTGCACATTCACCACTGTAAGGATTATTTTTAAGTTTTTATAGTGATTTCATGGGCAACAATTCAAAGACGGTGGAAACCTTCCCAGTCTCATGGCATCTTCCTCTCAAGAGAATGCTCCTTTCTTTAACCTATAAAAACCCTTCATTTTCTATCCCTGCTTGAGCCTTTTAACAAAAGTCCCTTCTCACTTGCCACAATAATAAAGCATGGAAATAGCTGGCCAACATGCTCAGCAGTATTCTCGTTAAGAGAGAAATAGTACCACTCACTCCTTGCTTTGACTTAAATAAAGTCTGCGGCACCTTACCAAGAATTTCAGATTTGTGAGTCCATGTGGAACAAGAAAACAAAATCAATGTGCAGTGCAAGTGTTTATAAAAATTTACAGGCCACATGGTTTTCTTCTATTTGTGGGTAAAAATATGATGTAGAGGCCATTAGATGTAAACTTTTGGCAGGAACTCAAGAATGACAAACACAAGAAAACGTAAATGTAATGAGGAGGCAGCAAAGCTTCTCCATATGTTCCTTTCCCAGCACACTGGAGTTAAGATGACTATAAAACGTGTTGCCAAATAGATTATGCTAGAGCTGCAGAGAAAAGAATTTTTGGTAGATTTGGGGGAGTGGTTTTTGCCATCTTACCTAAGCCAAATACGAACTAAGGCACAAGTACACATAGTGACCATCACGCAGTCAAACAAGTAATGATTGCAGCTGTTACAGGCTGTTGACGTTTTCGGTCTTTTGCAAGGTTGAAATCAATAGTGGAGAGAGGCAGGGCGTCAAGGAGGAAGACAGAAGCCCGTGGAGGATGCCGAAACCAGAAAGAAACATACCAAGAGAGCACAAAATCCACCATGGAAGCTGTGTCAGTGAGCGCCAAATCTGTTGCCAGCCCATCTGATAGAAGCAAAAGGAAAATGTATTATTGGTCCACTGGAGGCAAAGGCCAGGGCTGGGTTCTGGCTGCAGGCACAGCTGAATCCAGGAGCTCAAATGATTCCCTGTCATGTAGCTTTGCCCTCCGCATGTCGGCCGTGTTCTCAGCCCCTCTCCCCATGGGAAGATGTGGGAAGAGGCTGGCATCTCCAGCTAACAGCCCAGGTTCCCTCTCTGACTCATTATGGTTATGTCTGTAGACCAGTTTCTGAGAAACATCACAGAGAAACCATGACCATTTAAATCTCAGTTATCAAGGAACTGGAGACAGATTGGTACCCAGTTAATTAGGCAAACGAATATATAGTAGAAAGAGGGAACCTCACTGGGAGAATGCTACCATGTTTCCAAAAAGGAACCCTCATTTGCTGCAGATATTTGAGGAAAAATCCTCAAAGTGATGGGGATTTTAGGAAGCTTAAAGAAATCTGAGGTTACTCATTCCCAGGTAATGGGAGCAGGCTGTCAAATATGAGTTTTAGAGGCTCCCAAATTCCCACAAATGCTTTAGAATTGGCGCAATAAACTGATGCACAGGGCCAGCTCAGTGGTGCAGCGGTTAAGTGTGCACATTCCGCTTCTCGGCAGCCCGGGGTTCACCAGTTCGGATCCCGGGTGCAGACATGGCACCACTTGGCAAAAGCCATGCTGTGGTAGGCGTCCCACATATAAAGTAGAGGAAGATGGGCATGGATGTTAGCTCAGGGCCAGCCTTCCTCAGCAAAAAGAGGAGGATTGGCAGTAGTTAGCTCAGGGCTAATCTTCCAAAAAAAAAAGAAACTGATATACACTCATATTTTGCAGTACTGTGTAGCTGCTAAAAGAATGAATGAGCTCTGTAGGTACTAACATGGGACAATCTCCAAGACATGTTGATGAAAAAACAAATGACAGAACCATTAGTATAAGTGACACCATTCATGTAAAACTCACATGCTGTAGTTTCTCTCTGGGTACACAGAAATCTATGTGAAGGCACAGCAAACGTTCTGGAAGGAAAGCGGAGAGAGGGGCCAGAAAGCAAAAAGGCCCTCTTGCCATATATGTAACATTTCACATTTTACAAGAAGGATGGCTCTAACACGTGACTTAATTAAATCCTGTTCCATAAAAGTTTAGAGAACATATTAGGGCTTCTCACCTTAAGAAACCAGCTTGTTGCGCTGTTCTTCATAATATATTCAATTCTTCACTCTTCCTTTTTTTCCCAAATATACGTAATCCAACCTTACGACATTCAAAAATCTGAGTGAGATCAATGGCAGAGAAACATTCTCTCCTCCAAACCACATAACCCAGCACAGCCCTTACTTTTGCTCAGAAGAAAAAACAGAGAATACTGTATTCTTTACCAATTTGAAGACTTTAAAATAGCAGATGAAAGAATGCCATATGTTCTTAAAGCTTCTGACCTCTACGTACTTCTATATTTAGCATGAGCTTCTTCAGATGAGTAACTGCTTATTTGGGAAACGTCAGCTGCCCGGTTGCAGCGTCTGCCTTCTTTAGTAAGAAACTAGTCTGTGTTTGGAAATCACAAGTCCCTACCTCGTGTTGCCTCGTTGGACTTGTTGGAATTCGCCATCAGTAGGGAACAAGTGTCAAGGATGGTGCATGGTTCCTTGTTCAGTGCTAGAAGGAACACAGATTAATACAACAGATGACTCCTGACTCAGAATTCACAGTCTTGCTGGAAAGATCAAATGGACCCACATGGAAGAAGAGGAAAGACCACAGAAGTGGTATGTGGTTAGCAGCCAGCTTGAGGGCAACCTCACTTCACCATAAAGTACCGTAGGAGGAAGAATGGTGGGACGGCAGTGGGGGTGGGCAAAGAGTTTTCCTACCTGCTTTATAGATTAGAGTTCAGTGGAGGATTTCATTTGATAAATGAGCCCCAACACTAGGTAGGATAACGGTTGAAGTGTTCATTTATACGTTATTCCTGCTACACCCCATCATCTCCCCCATCTAACTGTTCTCCGGTGCCACAAGATCTCCAACTCACTCTCTGCCCCCAGGCCAGACACAAAGGCTTGAGTCCCCTGAAGGAAAATCAAAATAAGGCTCAAACTCTTGATGTTGCCTTTTTCCCTGTGTTCTGTGTAAAAGGAGGCTGAGCTGCAGAGACGGCATCCCCAAGGGATCTCTCACCCTCTGGCTTCCGCTGGGTTCCCAAGGAGCTGGAGCCAGCCCTCTAAGGATTCGGGGCTGCCCAGCCAGGGCTGGTGTCCCTGAGAGGGGTTTTAGGAGGCTGGTTCCGGGAGTGCAGGAACTCAGGGTAGAGAGCCATTTCTGAGACAACAACACTCCAAAAAAGAAGAATTTCAAATGACCAATAAGCACATAAACAATTGCTCAACACCATTAGTCATTAGGAAAATGTAGTTAAAACCACAGTGATTTCCCACTATACACACCCAAAATGGCTAAAATTACAAAGACTGACCACCCCAAGTGTCGACAAGGACGTGGAAGAGTCTGAACTCTCACATCGCTGGGAACATGGGCTAAAGGATGCTGGTGAGAACTGACCATGTCTGCCACGGAGCAGTGGAGGAAGGGAGTGGTTGGCTCTGTTAGCCAAAAGGGATCAATATCTGCTCTGGAGGCTACGCATTTTTTGCGTGGGGATCTTAGGAGTATAGTCCTTTCTGCCAGGAAGAAATGAGGGCTCCATTTTGCAAGATCTTCCGATTTTTGTAAGGTTTTTGGAGAAGCTGAAAATTCTAAGTTTTGTGTAAAACCTTTTGATTTTTCAACATTGACAATGAATTCAAATATTCTGAAAAGATATGTGCAGGCCAAGTCAGGCAAAAGGCTACCAGTTTTCAATCTCCGTAAAGAGAACGGTATTGACCAATTCACAAAAGGGATTTGACAAAGAAAATGGTACCACCTGGGTCAAAGGTCATCACAGATGCGTAAGTGCCTGAAGCAAAGAGAAGCATGGCGACATCAGCCCTTCCCCGTGCCACGCTCTGAGGGAATCATTGCTACCGGCGCTGAGCGTTGCTGAGCATGCCTGTAGGTCACAGAGCTGCCCAGACGCTTATTCTAAGACCTCCCAACCAGCAAATATTCCTGGAGCTTTATCATCGCTGCTCCCAGAATCTCACTAAGTGATACAAAATGGTGACCCGTGAACATTAAGACATTCTTTCTCGACTAGGAAAACAGAACTTTCAACCCAGAAAAAGCCTATTTCTATTTTTAGCTTTCTTGATAATTTTGCATTCCCTCGTGGTGTTAAGTGCTGCTTAGAGTCACAATAGAAAGCAATTAACGGACAAAGTCAGCATCCTCAGCTAATGTGGTTCCCTTCAAAACGCAATGTTTCTGAAGAAACAGATAAGAGCCGGGCGTGAGTGATGGCAGTTATGTGAGGCCATTCCATGGGTATCTTTTAAAAAGTGATTACAGACGAATCTGCTTTGCCAAAAAAGCCAACGCCTAGTACACTTGCACTCGATTTTCTTGGCATCCCTCAACCCCTTAATCTTTTTTGCAATTAGGGAAATATTTGGTGATGGTAACTGCTCACATGTGAACCATGCTATTCCCTCCTTTTCTTCCTCCCTCCCGGCCCCTCCAACCCTTCCAGCTCTTCCCCAAATTGCCTCTCCACGGGGAAATTCCACCTCCAACCCCTGCAGCTTACTTTTACTGCCTATGGGTTATCTTGATCCGACTTGCAGAGTTTCATTCCAAATCCTCCCGGTGAAAAGCAGAGGATATTTCAAGCCAACGCTGGAGGCCAGGGGTCCCTAAACTGGGTAGAAACGGCAAAGGAGCAGAGGCTTTGGAATAGACGAGACCTGGGTGTGAATCCCAGGGGTTACCTGCCAGCTGAATAAACCCCTCTGCAGCTTGTTAACTGAGTTTTCTCATCTGTAAAATGGAAAGAATAGTATTTACTCCACAGGGCCGTGCTAAGGAGTCAGTGAGGTTGTATTTGCAAAGTGCCTAACGCACAATAGTAGCTCAACAAATATCAGCGCCCACCCCTGCTCCTCAAAGCGTGAGAGATGACTTTGTTCCCAAGATCCCCACACGTGTGTCCAGCCCCGAGCCGACACCAACTGCTTCTTTATCTGTCCTGGAGCAAAGCATCCTCTATTCCTGTAAGCATCCTATGGCAGGGCCTGTCAGGTTCACCTGCATCTTTTCGCTCCTGTTTCCCGGCATCCTCTGCAGTTAAGTTAGCCTTGTCTTTAATTATGTCATCCGCCCTCCTCTGCTGCATCCCGGCCAGGCTCTCAGACGCACTGAGGCATCTCCACTCTCTTTTCTGCTTGAAGCAGCGGCTCTGAGACCTGGTGGAGCCCCGAGTTGGAAGGGCCTGCCTCCCTGCATCATGCACGGAAGGGCATCGCCACAAGGAACACTAGCACTAGACTCTTACAGCGAAAAGAAATAAACTTTTATTTTAATTTTTATTCTTTTTTGGGAGGAATTTGCCATTGTACATGGGCACAGTAGGAGGCAACATTTATACCCACTCTGGAAGCTGAAGGGGACAAGATCCTCTGTCTTCCCACCTCGGCACAGTTGGAGGAAGCCCGCGACGCAGCTCTGCGCACACGGCCCTCCCCCGGCCCTCACATCCTTAGTGAGTGATGGACAGTCCGTACCCACATCCTGGCCTCCGCCATGATTCCTGCGGTCCAGCTTCCCGAGCCCCCTTGGTTGGTTCTATTTTCCAGGCCTGACCCTCCAGCCCCCAATGATTCCGTGAACTCTCAACATCCCTTCTAAAATCCCCTTTTTGCACAAGAGAGCCAGAGTCAGTCCACGGCACGCAGCCAAGGACCCTGACTAATATATTTGCTATCAGTGGGGAAAAAATGTTTACACATACTTGGCCTGTTCTCAGCCAAGTTGGCCACCCCTCCTCCCCACGACTAGAAGTGATGCGGCCGCCGAGCGGCACGCCCTTGGCAAGGTCTGCATGAGCACGTCTTGTGGATTTACGACAGCCCAAACAGCCAGGCCCTGTCATCATTTGGCCATAAAACACGCATTGGAAGAGAAGGATCGTGAAGGCGGTGCTGGATCCCGCGAGCAATCTTTGATTTCTGAGCATAAGTGAGAAAACCCAGTGCCACAGGAGGAGGGTCAGCCGAGCTTCCTCCAGATCCGCGAGGTTCTCCCCTCCACGCTGAAGACTCTCGGTGAGCCGTCGAGGGACAGTTCAGTTACCTCGCTTCAGCCCACGGTGGTGTTGCCAACGCTGCAGTCCACCAGCCAGTGTGGACGCCTCAGCCGTGTCAGTGTTGCTCTGTCCCTGAACCAGAGAGAAACCTCCCTCTGTGCTGGGGAGACAGTGCCATCTGCCACACCAAGCAGATCCCAAAACGGGTGACAGTCGCCCGTGACAGATGTTCACTGCTCGTCCACAGACACCCCAAATGGCAGGAGCTCCCCTCCGTGGGGTGACCAGGGCCCCAGTGCCCCCGTCTTGCTAAGCCACATCGAGCCAGTGGGAAGGACAAGGAAACTGCTGGTCATGTGGGGGAAAGTCTACAGGTCAGGACGGGAGGCCTCACGTGACTTCTCCTCACGTTCCATCCGCCACACCCACTGCCCGGCGGCCAGGATGCAAACCGTGTGCCCATGAAGAGAGCAGAGTAGGGCCAACAGCAACTCCCAGCCACATGGAGACCCCGGCCGGAGTGAGCAGGACGCCGCAAGCAGCCATCCCCCATGCGGCACCCGGTCAGGTGGGCACCGAAGAGCACCCTCTCTGAGAGCCATTGCGGTGGCCGCCTGTCCACCCCGGGAGCTGAGCCCAGACGACAGATGCGTGACTCCGACGGGCCGCTCAGTCTCAGCACGGGGACACACGTGAGCACTGGGTTTAGGTGCCAAGATGAGGGGCAGCAGGGACGTCAGTGTGGCGGTCTCCACACTGAACATGTCGCAGCCTCCTGGAAAGTGGCTGACCCTCAGGGCTCTGAGATGGTGGGGAAACCTCAGCCTGCTCATGTGTCCACCCAAGCGAACAAGCAGAAGGAAACATGAGAGAAACAGCCACACTAGCACCCTCGTTCAGACAGGCCCTCCACAGCTAACACCGCTTCCTGGGGGGCAGTCGTCACCCCTGCGGCTGCTTCCTTCTCCTTGGAGGTCTGTTTGCCCTCTGCTCCTGTCTCCGAGTGGAGAAAGGATGGGAGAGTCTCAAGGCAAAGAGCTGGCAGCCCACTGCCTCTCAGATAGGGTGAAACCAGAGCACATGTGGTGCTTGTCTGCCTGTCCGCAAACCACCCCCCACCCCTCAAATGGAAGGCTCCCATGCTCCCCACAGAGCCAGTTCAGGATTTCATCACTTTCACCACCCGGCACATCTTCTCTCTGCTGCCAGGACCCCTGCAACCCATCATGGTGGGAATTCGTGTCCCCAGGGTGCTGGGGGGCGCCCCATGCTCCTGCTGAGACACCGCCTCCCAGCGTATCGTCCTCACCTGGACACTAACTGGCTGAAGGAATGGAAAGAGGACAGCTGGAAGAAGGAGTGTGTGGGGGCTGTGGGGGTTTTCCAGCCTCTGTCAGGGCATCCAGACTATCAGTTTGAGGATTTTGTGGCCACACCTCTGGGGCAGTTTCGGTCCTCCAAGCGCAAGCCCTCTGGTCTGCTGCCCTCCAGTGGAGACTCCAGCAAGCATCCCGGCTTCCTGAGCTCACTCTGCCAGGCCCCCGTGGTCTGTGCGCACACTTGCCAGGGTTTGTCAGATGGAGATGCTACACTCACCGTAAAAGGAGAGGCACCCCCAGTCCTCACTTCCCCCTAGAGTGTCGTATCCTGACATCACCCAACTGGGCAGGATGAGCCGGGACTCCAGCAGGACCACCAACATCCCGCCAGGTCCCCGCCATCTTCTCCAGCCTCAGCTCCAGGCCTTTCCGCCCTCACTGTGTCCCACCCACATGGCTCCTCCGGTTCTTCACAGAGACCCACCTCCCTCCTCATCCCGTCACACCCTCTACCCCCCACCTCCGCCTAAGACTCCCTCAGCCAACCAACCTCTCTTCGTCCTGCAAACCTCAGCTCCGCGTCCTTTCCTGACTCCTGACCCTGGCTCACACCCCGTCACATGCGGCCGCAGCCCTCCGCCACCTCCATTGCTCATGGCATTAAAAGTTAGGAATTCCCAATCTCTGTGACTATTTGTCATCCAAATAAGACAGTAAGCCTCGATAGGGCAGGGACCAAGCTCAGTTTTACTCACCGTTTCTCTCCAGCCACTGTACCAGTCAGGCCTGCCCACTCGCGGTGGCCGCTCGCGGTTCTTGAACGCATGAAGGAGACGAATCCCGCAGTAGGAAGGGCGTGCGGCGGGCCGAGGCTCTTTGCAGACGTCGTCTCTCCGCAGTGAGTCCCTTGGTGGCCTTGGTACTAGAGTGCGGCCCGAGGACCCGCAGCACCAGAGCCAGCTGGGAGCTGGTCAGAGCAGACTCTCAGGCTGCAGCCGTCCTGCTCCCCGGGGGTCCCCGAGCTCACCCTCGAGTGAGGACACGCGTTCGTGCACCCGGAAAGGCACGTCACAGGGAACCGGCCGCCGCTTGTCCCAGAAGCCTGCTCCAAAGTCTCGCCGCTTTCCTCTTCCCGAGCATCACCACCTAGCATCCTCTAAGATCCTGGGGAGCCCCAGAGCAACAGCGGTTGTCAGAGCTGCGAGGTCCTTCAAACCACCTTGAAGCCTCAAAGGGTCTTTCCAGCTCACACTCCTCCCAGCGCTCCCTGCAGGTCACTGTACCGCGGACCGTGCAGGGAGCACGCCCTCGCGGCCGCCTAAGGCGCCTGCTTCACGGAGTTTTATTTTATATTTTCAGCTATTGGTCTGCCAGAGACACGATTTCCTTTGGGCTAGAACATGAAAGCATTTCAGGACACGGGTCCACACGTGCCTAATAGTCTCCCTAAAAACCTAGATACGAAGCGCGTAGACGCGACTCCGAGTGCCCGGGCGCAGCGTCCGCCTCCGCCTGCCGCGGGGCCTCCGGCGGCGCCGGTCTCTGGCCGCTCCACGCGCGTGTGCAGCCGGGGGGTCGCGCCCTCCCGAGCGTAAAGGCCACAAGCTCGAGTCCCCACGTGGAACGCCCTCCAGACGCCCATGCCTCTCCGCGGCGTTTCAGAGGACACGGGCGTCCCCCTGGGCGGCGGGGCTTTGAAGCGCGCGGGGATCCCGTCTGCGAGGAACTAACGGCCGCTCTGCGCACAGAGAGGCTTCTCACGTTCCAGCGGTGCCCAGCCGCGGCTCCTCTGCCCTAAGAGCGCACATTCCGCGCTGCCGTCATTAGTAGCAAGGCCCTCATCCTTGACCCCTTTCCGAGAAGGGAAACCGGAGGGTAATGGCCGTGGACTGTTTTCAGTGATTCCCGCTCCCTGAGCGTGTGGCCGCAAGCATGGAGCGCGAGTGCCCCCACGTGGCTCCGAGGGGAATTCGTCCGGTAAGTGTCAGCGACTCCCAGTCGAGGGGGTCGGGGTGGGCAGGGCGGGCAACCAGGTCCCTGCGCCCGCGAAGCGCGCATGCCAGCGCGACCGTCGATGTTTGTCATACGTGTGCGCTTGACAGACAGGTCCCCCGGGACGGGAACCTTCGCAACTGGAACAGAACCTGACGCAGGCACTCAACATGCACGAACTAAATGGGTAAATGAAAACAAACAGGAGGAGGAAGGCGGGGGAGACCGCGGTAGAAGGCTGCAGCATGCCCGGGGTGAGGGAGACACCACGCTGCCCAGGGTCACGGAGGCTCCCGCCGAGGACGCCTGGACAGAGACTGGGATCAGGAGGAGGAGCCAGCCGTGAGATGGAGGCCTGAGAGCTCCTCGGAGCGAGGAGGGCGCCTGCCGGGCAGCAGGAGGCCGGCACAAAGAGAATGTCAGCTGAACAGCGGTCCCCTAAAGACGCCCACGACCCACTCCCCAGGACCTGTGCGAGTGTGAGCTCACTGGGCAAACGGGCTCCGTGTCACTGAGTTAGGACCTCAGATGGGAGATGATCTTGGGTCATCCGAGGCCCAGTGTCATCACAGGGTCCTCACAAGAGGAGAAGGGTCAGAGTCACAGGGGACGTGAGGTCGGGAGCAGAGGTCGGAGGGCCTTGAGGGAGCAGCCAGGAACCTAGGAACTGCCAGCCTCTAGAAGCTGGAAAAGATGTGGAAACGAATTCTGCCCTGGAGCCTCCAGAAGGAGCCAGCCCTGCTGACAGCTTGGTTTTTCACTTCTGACCTCTGACAAATTTGTTTTATGCCACTAAAAAAAGAGAGAGAGAGAAAGAAATTGCAGGAAATGCAGACTAGGCCAAGAAAACAGAAAGAGCAAAGACTCTGGAGTGTCTGGGAGGTTGGTGCCTCTGAGGACCAGAAAGCAGGCCGGAGAGGGAGGGAGTTTGGAGGCACCAGCCACGTGGAGGAGTCCGTGTGTCCCTGTGATCGTGGGAAGGCTGGGTTTTATTGTGAGGGCTTTAAGTAGTGTACTTATATAAATGACTTAAACTTTAAAAAGATCACTTGTAAGGCTGTGTTTTTATTTAACAGAATTTTGTTTCTAGACCTAGGGAAACACAGTGGACCTGAACTCGGTTATGAAACAGAGGGAGCTATAGCCCCTGCACATTTTCACTATACAAGGACACCGTGGGGGGCCTGGTTTTGCACACAACCACTGGACCCAGGGGAGAATCCTCTGATGAAATCAGCGCTTAATCATATTGGACAGAAGAGGCTCATGTGAGCAATCTTCCAAACTTGAGTGATGATAGGGTAATCCTGGGGCAGCTTGCAAAAGTCACGGGGTCCCAGACCCATCCTCTGAAGATTCTGACTCACTAAGTAGGGTAGAGAGTCTAGGAATTTCTACAGTCAACTGCACCCTAGGTGACTGAGAAATAGAAAGTCTAAACAGACCAATAACAAGTAAGATCATTAACTGAATCAGTGATCAAATCCTCCCAACAAAGAAAAGCCAGACAAGATGGCTTCACTGGTGATTCCACCAAGGACATAAAGAAGAATCAACACCAGTCCTTCTCAGAGCCTTCCAAGAGTAGAAGAGGAGGGAACGCTTCCAAACTCACTTTATGAGGCCAGAATTACCCTGCTATCAAAGCCAAAGACACCACAAGAAAAGAAAAGTATAGGGCAATATCCCTGATGAACGTAAATGCAAAAATCCTCAACCAAATATTTGCAAACTGAATTCAACTGTATGTTCAAAGGATCATACACCGTGATCCAGTGGGATTCATTCCAGGGAGGCAAGGATGGTTCAACATCCACAAAGCAATGTGATGCACAACGTTAACAAAATGAAGGATAAAAATCATAAGATCAGCTCAACTCATACAGGAAGAGCATTTGACAAAATTCAACATCCTTTCATGATAAAAACTCTCAACAAAGTGGGTATAGAGGGAACATACCTCAACATAAGAAAGACCATTTCTGACAAGCCCAAGGAAGTTTCTTTCTAGTACTAGTTTGCTGACAGTTTCAATCAAGAATGGCCACTGGATTTTGTCAAATGCTATGATTCTATTGGGACGATCATATGAGGCTTCTAGACCATCTGGAACATATGAAATAGAGTTATAATAAGTGTTTTAATATCCTTTTCTGATAATTCTATTGTCCATGTCATTGTCTGGATTGGTTTTGGTTGATTCATATTTGTCCTCATTATGCTCACATTTTTCCTGTCTCTTTGAGTGTCTTGTAGTTTTTTATTGGTTGCAAAGCATCATAAATGTTACATTATTGATTGTTGGATATTTTTGCATTCTGTAAATATTCTTGAGCTTTGTTCTGGGATGTATTATTTGGAGACAATTTAATCCCTACAGGTCTTGATTTTAAGTTTTTAGGCAAGATTAGAGCAGCTTTTAGGTCTAAGTCTAATTTTGCACCATTTCTGAGGCAAAATCCTTGTGTGTACTTCACCTGATGCCCCTGAATTAGGAAGTTTTCATCCTGGCTGGTAGGAACGGGAGCTGTCCCCAGCCATGTGCGTGCTCTGAGATTTGTTCTCTCTAATCCTTCAGGGAGTTCTTTCCCCGGCTCAGATACTTTCCCCGCATGCCCATATCAGCATCCAGATGAGGACACAAAGCAGGACCCTCTGTGGGTCTGCGAGGTCCTCTGTCCGTGCAGCTCTCTCCAAGTCCTCCGCCCTGCACGCTCTGGTTGCTTCTGTTCCCATGACTATGTCCATCTCCTCAACTCTGGGACTGCTGGGCTCTGTGGGGCCACCCTCCCTGAGCCCTAAGCTGGAACATCTGAGGGGCTTTCCTCATTTGTTTTCCATCTCAGAGATCACTGGTTTTCATGGTTTGAAGTTCAGTGTCTTAGAAACCATTGTTTTATCTATGTTGTCCAATATTTTCCTTGTTTCAGTGGGTCTGGAGGGGTTGGGGTAGGGAATCCAGTCTCTATTACTCCCTTTTGGCTAGAAGCAGAAGTCTAGACTTCTCATTCCATATAAACAAGTATTCTTTGTATTTAAGCCACTTTGATTTAGATTTTCTGTCATGGGCAATAGAAAAAATACCCTGACAAATACAGCCACCCGCAAGGAATGGTTTCACTTCACTTTGTTAAAGTGTCTTAAGTTATGTCAATTGAAGATTCCCGTGGGTTACCAAGAATCTCCTTTAAATGCCAGTACTTTCAGTAGAAGGGAAGAGCCATCAACCCTTTCACACATTCGTGCAAATTGTTTCCGACTACTCTCCACCTAACAGCCTGCTGAGATTAGCCAGACTAAGAGTGGGATGCTTAGCTGCGGGAAAGGAAAGAAATTCTTGGTCAGAGGTTGGGAGAGAAAATCGAGCAAGCTTTGGTAGAATACTCCACCTGGCTGGGAAGAGGAAGGAGCTTTGTTCTGTGTGCGAATATTAGTGAGAAATAGTCAAAGAGCCAGGAAGATGCCAAATTGTCCGGCTCAATCACATAAAACTGCCATTTTGTAAGTCAAAATGTAAAATATCAGTAATTTCACATGGTTCCACAAAATGCTTTTTTCAACATTTACAATGAGCTGACTGGCCCACTGCATAACACCTCGCTCCCGGGATGGAGAACACTGGCTGGTGCAGGCTAGTCATCCTGTGAATTAGTTTATTTATTCACTCACGGTCTTGACACTAGGGATAAAGCCATCAAGAAGACAGAAGAACTCTCATGGAACATGTGGCAATACCTTAGATAGGGTAGTCAATAAGCTGAATTTTTGCAGAGACCTAAAATTAAGTAGGAGCCAGCCATTCAAAAACCTGGAGCAAAAACTTTTCAGGCAAATAGAATGGAAAATATAAAGGTCCTGTTGATGAAAATAATCCATAACCAATCTCTAAGTGAAAATTTGGGTGAGTTTATTCTGAGCTAAAATGTGAGGACCAAGACCCGGGGCCTTTCTTCCCAAAAGAAGAAAGGGCACCAAAGAAGTGAGACGTGCAGAGTGGTTATATACCCCCAAACAGGATGCTTTACATTTGATTGAAATGTCCCTCCCACAATAGTCACAAGATTGCCCTGTTGGCAGAGCACTTGATGGACACAGTAGATAGTGGGTCTGCTATCTCGGAGGGTGCAGGGTGCAGCAGGAAGCAAGTCTGTTGTCTTGAGCTGGGTGGTCACAGGTGAGCGCAGCAATCAGTTCCTAGCCTAAGGAAAGATGCTTAATCCTTAAGGAAATGCCAATGTTGGGAGGGGGAGGGAAGTTGCACCTTTATTTCAAGGGCCTTTGTTCTTGCCATAGGGAATATCTAAAGCAGATATACAATGCATGCTCAATGGCCTCGGTCAGGCCCTTTTGGAAAAACAAGGTCAGGCTGAATTAGGGTTACACCAAATGGCTTCCTCATATACTCCACTATATCCTATTGCTTGCCATTTCTATTTGTCAGTCCCAATAAGAGTATGAGCTTGGTGTCTTTGTGGAATAGACAGAATAATGATGTGGCTGGAGCAATGTGGACAGTCATTTAAGAAAGGAACAAAGTGGAGGCCGGCCCCATGGCCGAGTGGTTAAGTACACGTGCTCTGCTTTGGTGGCCCAGGGTATCACCAGTTTGGATCCTGGGCTTGGACATGGCACCACTCATCAAGCCATGCTAAGAAGGCGTCCCATATACCACAACTAGGAGGACCCACAATTAAAAATACACCACTGTGTACCAGGGGGCTTTGGGGATTAAGAAAAGAGCAAAGTGAAGAGTCAAGAGAAGAAGCTTATATTTTATTCTCAGGGACATCAGATGCCATCAGGAGTGAGGAAGTCACATGGTTGGATCTGCCTTCTTCAAAAATGACTCCATCACCTGGTTAAATCAGACACAGAGGGACGAACCTGGGAACTTAACTCCTCACTTTCCACTTCCCTGTTTACATACAACCTTATATTTAAAGTTGTCTGAGCGTGAGATCTCATTTTAGAAACACAAATCTGCTCCTAAGTTGGAGAATAACTCTCTTAGTTTAAATGAAGAGGAGGGAGGGAAGCCACCGCCACCCTGGAATATATTGTATTTAGTGACCCATCGAAAGAAGTCCAATGGGACTATGAGCACGAGGATGTCGAAGGTTTCTGAGAGTCTCAGAGACAAAAGACAGTGCAGCTTTGCCGGGAGTATATAACACCTCGTGTTCCTTCTTCCCAGAGGGAACAGCATTATCGCACCACCTTCCTCAGCGTTAGCTTCTGCTTTGAAAAGGTGAGACACCACAAAGACCAACCATTGATGAGTTTTCTTCTCCGAAAACACTTCAGTTCAGACCTTCCCTTCCCACCTCAGGGGTCGTCATCATTTCAAGACCACTTGATATAAGTATATCATGCCTCTGGAACAAGGCTGACATCAGGACACAAATTCCTTATATAATTTCAGACTATAAAAAACACAGAAAGATCCTCATTTCATTTTAGGAAGACAGCACAACTTTTTCTGACATTTAAGAGTGCACGATATGTCAACCGCTCTAAGTGCTTACATACATTAACTCACTTAATCCTCACAGCAGTCCTGGAAAGGAAGTGTTACCAGTATTCTCATTTTACAGATGAGGAACTGAAGGAAAGTGAGTGGTCCAGGGGCACGCTGCCAGTCAGTGGGGCAATGGCATTCAAACCCAGGCGTCTGGTCCCACAGCCTGGCACCAAAACCTGAAAATGGTCATTTACAACTAGAAAACTATCGATCAATGTCCCTTATGAATACAGACGCAAAAATTAACAAAGAGAATGCAGAAATGTGTCAAATAAATACGATGACAAGCAGGATTTATTCCAGAAATTCAAGAATGATCAATGCTACGAGATCTTCCAACATTAAAAAGTTACATCAAACAATTAAAAGAGGAAGAAATAAATTATGATGAGTAGATGCTGAAAGGCAATTGATAAAATTTAGTAACTATTTCTAATAAAATCCCTATAAATAAAATTCTTAAATATGTCAAAAATTATTTGCCAAAGAGAAATAATAAAGATAATTTAAAACAGTAAATAGTAATGCTTTTTCCTCTAAAATCAGGAACAAGACATAACTGTCATTATTCTTCAAATTGATTAGTGTTTTATCTTCTCAAAATCATGAGAAGATAAAATAATCAATATATTAGGAACATCATCATACAGACTCTTTTTTGCTAAATGATTGAATACCCAGAAAAGGCAAAATATTTGTAAAATAAATTAAGTAAATAAATCCTGTTTAAGGCAGTTAAAGATAAATACGATTTTTAAAAATAAAAAAAAAATGTCTATACGTTAGCAATAACCAGCTAAAACTGAAAAACAGAGAAAAATATTCCATTTGTCTAAAGTGATACAAATTTAAAAATCAAGTTAAAATAAAAATACAAGATGAAGAGCCAGCCCTGATGGCCTAGTGGTTAAAGTTCAGTGCACTTTGGTGGTCCGGATTTGGTTCCTGGGTGTGGAACCTCACCACTTGTCTGTCAGTAGCCGTGCTGTGGTGGTGGCTCACACAGAAGAACTAGGACTTCCGACTAGAATATATAGCTATGTACTGGGACTTTGGGGAGTAAAAGAAAAAAAAAGAGAGAGGAAGATTGGCAATAAATGTTAGCTCAGGGAAAATCTTTCTCAGCAAAAAAAAAAAAAAAAAAAAATGAAAAGAAAAACAAGATGAATTTTAAAATGTAGTACCTTATTGGAGGACATGAAACAACATCTACACAAATAGAAAAATATATTGTCAAACTCAGAAACAGAGAGTGGGTTGGTGGCTGCCTTGGGTTGGGGGTGGGGAAATGGGGAGATGTTGGTCAAATGGTACAAACTTCCGGTTCTAAGATGAATAAGTTCTGGCATTTAATGTACAGCATGGTGATTATAGTTAATAATACTGTATTGTATACTTGAAAGTTGCTAAGAGAGTAGATCTTAAATGTTCTCATCACAGGAACAACAACCAAAATTATTATAATTATGTAAAGTAAAGAGTGTGTTAACCAACCCTGTTGAGGTAATCATGTCACAATATATATATGTATCAAATCATCACACTGTACACCTTAAACTTACATAGTGTTGTATGTCAATTGTATCTCAATAAAGCTGGAAAAAATAAAATAAATAAAATACCACCATTTGGGAACTGTTTAAAACTCTCATAAATATTTAAAGTTAACACAAAGTAAATGTGCACAATGTATAGAAAATGACAACTTTCTAACATAAGAAGCAATGGAAACCAACTAAAGCATTCATTAAAAATATTTGTTCTAGGGAGTGACATCACCATCATGGCAGAGTGAGCTCTCCCCACGGACTATCCCCTCTAAGATACAATGAGAAGGCCATTCATACACAAACAGAGGACATTCACACAAAACAAAAGATGCCTGAGGGACCCACACAGCTGTACGTCTGAAGGTGGAGGTGCTGGACCCCCCTGAGGAAGTGGAAGGAGGTAAGGAGACTCTTCACTCCCTCTCCAATGGCAGGAATCTTGGGACTGGGTGCAGCTCTGAGAGGAAAGGGGGAAGGGGCGGCCCTCCACGGGAACACTGTCACTCTCTGAGTTCCATCACAGCCCTTGGGAAAGCCCCACACAGAGGTAACTGAGCTATCATGGGGTTTCTTCACCAAGCTCACACCCCAGGATAGCAGATAGTGAGGGCGCAGCCAGAATGCCCCCAGGATCATGCAGGACAAAGAAAGCGCCCCTCCCCCCACCTGGTGCTCCAGCTCAGCGGTCAGCCAGAGTGCACACAGATAGAAAAGCAGTCAGTGGCTGGGTAGTAGTGGGCTCCAAATACACAGCTCTGACCCTCACCCAGTAGTGGCAGGTGGAAGCTGAAACCAGAAACTATCACAATGCAGAGGCACAAATACACTCCCTCAAGAAGTATGAAAAAATATATTAAATCTCAAGACCAGAAGGAAAATGACAAGTACCCAGAAATCCATCCTGAAGGCACAGAAGTTTACAATCTAAATGACAGAGAATTCAAAATACTTATCATAAAAAGACTCAACCAGTTACAAGAAAATACAGAAAGACAGTTCAGTGAAGTCAGGAACTTCTTCACAAGAGATTGAAACTAGGGCCCCAGCCCAGTGGCATTTCAGTTATGTTCACATACTCCACTTCGGCAGCCTGGGGCTCACCAGTTCTGATCCTGGTGCTGACCTACACACTGCTTATCAAGCCATGCTATGGCAGGCATCCCACATATAAAATAGAGGCAGATGGACACATATGTTAGCTCAGGGCCAATTTTCCTCAGCAAGAAAAGAGGAGGACTGGTGGCAGATGTTGGCTCAGGGCTAATCTTCCTCAAAAAAAAAAAAAGAGAGACAGAGAGAGACTGAAACTATAAAGAAGAACCAATCAGAAATGTTGGAGATGAAAAACACAATGGATGAAATAAAGAAAAATCTGGACTCCCTAAACAATAGAGCCGATATTTGGAGGACCAAATTAGCCATTTAGAGGACAGAAATATAGAAATACTTCAGATCGAGGAGGAGAGAGAACTAAGATTTAAAAAGAAACAGATAAGTTCTCTGAGAAATATCTGACTTACTTAGGGAATGTAACATAAGGGTTATAGGTATTCCAGAGGGAGAAGGGGAAGCAGAAAGGGATATAATCAGCTTAGTCTAAGGAAATAAGAGGCTATCAGAAAATGGACTATCTCATCTATGAGATTTTTTTATACAAACCTAACGGTAATCACTAAACAAATAATTAGAACAGAGACACAAATGATAAATAAGAAGAAAACAATCATAGAAAACTACCTAACCAAATTGGTAATCTGACATACGTGAGACAAGAAACAAAGGAAATGCAGAAGAACCAGAAAACATGAAATAAGATGTCAGCATTAAGCCCTCATATATCAATAATCACTCTAAATATAAATAGGTTGAATTCTGCAATCAAAACACAAAGTGGTGGGATGGATTAAAAAACAAGACCTAACAATATGTTGCCTTGAGGAAACACATCTCAGCTCTAAAGACAAACACAGGCTCAGAGGAAAGGCATGGAGGACCATACTCCAAGCTAATGGCAAGCAAAAGAAAGCAGGTGTAGCCATACTTATATCAGACAAAGTAGACTTCAAGATAAAACAGGTAAAGAGAGACAAAGAGGGGCACTATATAGTGATAAAAGGGACACTCCACCAAGAAGACATAACACCTATAAATATTTATATACCCAACACAGGAGCACCAAAGTGCATAAAGCAACTATTAACAAACCTAAAAAGAGATATTAACAGCAACACAATAATAGTAGGGGACCTCAATGCCCTACTTACATCAGTGGATAGATCATCAGACAAAAAGTGAATGAGGAAGTAGTGGAATTAAATGAAAAACTAGACCAGATGGACTGTATAGATATATAGAGAACACTCCACCCAGAAACAGCAGAATATACACTCTTCTCAAGTGCGCATGGAACATTCTCAAGGGTGGACCAGATGTTGGGAAATGAAGCAAGCCTCAATAAACTTATGAAGATTGAAATCATATCAAACACCTTATCTGACCATAATGCTGTGAAACTAGAAATAAACTACAAGAAAAAAGCTGGGAAAGGGACAAAGATTTGCAGACTAAACCACATGCTACTGAACAACCAGTGGATCATTGAAGAAATTAAAGGAGAAAACAAAAAATATCTGGAGACAAATGAAAATGAAAACACACCATACCAACTCATATGGGATGCAGCAAAAGCAATCCTAAGAGGGAAATTCATAGCAGTACAGGCCCATGTTAACAAACAAGAAAAATCTCAAATAAGCAATATTAAACTACACATGACAGATTTAGAAAAAGAACAACCAAAGCCCAAACTCAGCAGAAGGAGGGAAATAATAAAAATCAGAGCAGAAATAAATGAAATTGAAACAAAAAAGACAGTAGACAGGATCAATGAAACAAAGAGCTGGTTCTTTGAGAAGACAAACAACATTGACAAATCCTTAGCCAGACTCACTAAGAAAAAAAGAGAGAAGGCTCAAATAAATAAAATTAGAAATGAAAGAGGAGAAATTACAATTGATACCAAAGAAATACAAAAGAGAATACTATGAAAAACAACTTGGACAATCTAGAAGAAATGGATAAATTCTTAGACTCTCACAACTTCCGAAAACTGAATCAAGAAGAAATAGAGAATCTGAATAGACCAATCACAAGTACAGAGATTTGAAACAGCAACCAACAATATATATGCGTTGAATATATAAACCTCCAAAATATAAAAGTCCAGGACCAGATGGCTGCTCTGGAGAATTCTACCAAACATTCAAAGAAGATTTAGTACCTATCCTTCTCAAACTATTCCAAAAAATTGAGGAAGATGGAACACTTCCTAACACATTCTACTAGGCCAACATCACCCTGATACCAAAGCCAGACAAGGACAACACAAAGAATGAAAATTACAGGCCAATATCGATGATGAATATAGATGCAAAACTCTTCAACAAAATATTGGCAAACTGAACACAGCAATACATTAAAAAGATCATACACCACGATCAAGTGGGATTTAAACCAGGGACACAGGAATGGTTCAACATCCACAAATCAATAACTGTGATACACCACATTAACAAAATGAGGAATAAAAATCACATGATCATCTCAATAGATGCAGAGAAAGCATTCAACAAGGTCCAAAATCCATTTATGATAAAAAAAAAAAAAACTCTCAATAAAATGGGTATAGAAGGAAAGTACCTCAACATGATAAAGGCCATATAGGACAAACCCACAACCAACATCATACTCAACGGGGAAAACTGAAAGCCGTCCCTCTGAGAACAGGAACAAGACAAGGGTGCCCACCCTCACCACTCCTATACAACATAGGACTGGAGGATTTGGCCAGAGCAGTTAGGCAGGAAAAAGACATAAAAGGAATCCAAATGGGCAATGAAGAAGTGAAATTCTCTCTGTTTGCAGACGACATGATCTTATATATAGAAAACCCTAAAGAATCCATTGGAAAACTGTTAGAAGTAATCAAGAACTACAGCAAAGTTGCAGGGTACAAAATAACCTCACAAAGTCAGTTGCATTTCTATACTGTAATAATGAACTAACAGAAAGAGAACTCATGAATCCTGGCTGTGGGAGAAACAGCAACACGTACTGGATGCTGATTTAGAGCATGTACAGCTTTCTGGAAAACCTTGTCCCAGCCCTGCACGGCATTGCCACCTAGCTGGCTCTGTAAGTCTGCCAGCTCCTTCTGGGTGGTGGGAACATGGTGACACCAGGGAATTCCGTTCCATGGGCCCATTGGTGAACTTCTTTTGCTGAGAAGTGAGTTCCTTGATGGGAAGCAATGCTGTGTGGAATGCCACGATGGTTGAGGAAGGCTGCAGAGGAAGCCCCCTCTTCTGAGAGAACTCCCAAGTGGTCACAAACAGGATGTTGGTAGAAATAGGGATGCTTAGGGCCATTCTGATGAGGTCTCAAACAGAAATAAGGAACATATTTTTCAAAACTGGAAGAAGTTGATCCTTGCTGTAGGGTGGCAAAGAGCTTGGCTGGAAGTCCTGGTGTTGTGTGGAAGGTAGGACTTGTGAGCACAGCAACAGGTATTTGGCTGAAGAAACTTGTAGGCCTAGGGCTGAAGGAGCCGTGTGATGTCTCTTGAATGTCAGCGGTAAAATGCGAGAAAAGAGAAACGACTTAAAGATGGAATGGTTGGTCAAAAGGGAAACAAAGCTTAAACATCTGGAAAATTCTCAGCCGCATTGAGAGATATAAGAAAATATGTTCAGAAGAGAACAAGGATGTGGCCAAAGGACCTTTTGAGATTTGCCAGCCGTCTAAACAGAAGCCAGGACCTATTGTCCAAGACAATGACCCCAAAGGCGTTTTGGAGGTCTCCCAGGCTGGCCCTCCCATCACAGGGTGCCAGGCCTGCAGGGCAGAACGATTTCCAAGGAGGGGCTGCCCCTGTTCACATGGGGGCTCCGCTCCCCAAATTCCTGCGCCACGCTCCCCCGCCACCCTGGTGTGGCCCTGGCAACCCAGGTGAGATGCGGGCCCAGGTGCAGTTCTTGAGGCCCAACTGCTTCCCCAGAGGGTCCAGAGGCAGGCGTCAGCCAACGGAGACTGCTCTCGAGTTTAAAATTTGGCAGTGTAGAGGCCGGCTCCGTGGCAGAGTGGTTAAGTTCACGCGCTCTGCTTCGGTGGCCCAGGGTTTCTCCAGTTCAGATCCTGAGGGTGGACATGGTACCACTCATCAAGCCAGGCTGAGGCAGCGTCCCACATGCCAGGACTAGAGGGACCCACAACTAAAAATATACAACTATGTACCAGGGGGCTTTGGGGAGAAAAAGGAAAAATAAAATCTTTAAAATTTTACAATATAAAATGGCCAGTTGACATAAAGGATTCAAGAGTGAGAGCTGCTGAGCTTTTTTCCAAGACGTTATTAAAGCTCCGCATAATTTGGGAATCATGAAGGCCGTTCATTCTTCTCTCATTACCACAGCAGTTCTTTTCAAAATAAAGTAATTTCTGACCGTTTTCCCTGAAACCTTAAAGACACACAATACTTTTGGTATCTTCAACAAGAATAAAATTTTTAAATGGATGATCAATAAATATATGTCAACTCTAGTCATTGTGGTAACTAAATAGGTATTAAAAATGTTCAAGGAAAGTCACTCTCATGTAGGAGATGATGAATTTTAGCATTTACTCTGTCAATCTGGCCACTCCTTCCCTTATAATAACCATAGCAACCTGACTAATGAATATTGAAGAAAGAAATCAATACTTATGGGGGAAAGAATTGGGGTTTATAAATTTCATGTGGTTTGAACCCATGTCTTTCTAGATCTAAAGTATTTTCTTTTTTTCTTCCTCCTCAAATCACTGTCTGCATGAAATGATTTACAGTAAACACCTGCAGAATCAGTAAGTAATACAAATTGGCAATGAGTGCTGCCAAAGTTGAGAATGCTCATTGTGTTACGACTTAAAACCAAGCAGACTGCCTGAGTCGAAACCCTGACTCTACTGCTGTGTAGCTTAGCCGAGTTGCTTAATAACTATCTTCCAAATATCCATGTTTTCATCTCTAAAAGAAGGAAAATTATAGTGTGGATTCCATTTAATCAATGAGATGTCAATAAGGCACTTAACTTTGTGCCTGGTTCTTTATATGTCTGAAAAGCTAGTTGTTGTTATTACATATATAAGTAATATATTTGTATTACCACTAATATATATCAATAAAGTATGCTTTTCATGAAGAAATTGAGTTAAATTTTAACTCAGATCAAAGCCTGTTTATTGCAGTTATCATCCTTTAGAAGGATATAGGAATTCTACCCAGTTGTACAAATCGCAGCATCAATTTTTAATTTGGTACAAATTGCACACCCTGGTCCTTTATGAAGTTTTTTTGTATTTGCTTGAGTTTGGCAAAAGAAGACACTAACAGTATGTGATCGCCATTTTAATCCTAAGAAGCAAAGAAAGAGAGCTCCTTGAAATCAAATTCCCATTTAACACTTTTCAAAGGTCTGCATATGTTAACATCGTTGATAGATCTAAAAATATCAGTCTTCCCAGAGTCCCTATCACAGCGCTAGGCCTGGTGGTGGGACGAAAGGCCCATGAGGTACCACCGTGTCCTGGGTGTGAGGCCTCGGCTGGTTTACCAGATTATTTTGAGAATCAAGTGAAGTCCAGACGGTTCTGATCATCCAATATTGCTAACTGAGGTTGCATTAGGGGGCAAAAGTCATCAAAACACTACATCATTCACTAAAGACTGTTTGTAAAATTGCTCCTACACGTCTCTGCCTGCTTAACGGCTGCATCTGTCATTGCCCAAGTCAGAGAGGCAGACACCCCTGTCTCGGTGATTAATGGAATTGCAGTAAAAATCAGTTAAAAGAGATCACAAGTCCTGCAAAAGGCGCAAGATTTGATAAAGTGGATAAAAGTCATGTTGACGAACTGCCCAAATTTCATGCAGAAGCATCAAGAAATAGGAATCTGGCAGAACTGGACCAGGTAAAATAGAGGAAGAGAAATCGACAAGGATGACCTCTGTTCCAAGGGAATAATCTGAACACTGAAAGACTAACAAAAGCCTCAGATAGTTTTACAAAAACATTTTTTTATTATGCTGTGAAAATCAAGCGTGAACAGAAGAATATACTATAATTCTATCATACAAATTGTGTTCCACCCAAATTAATGCAATTCATTTTTTGGTTTGTTCCAAGAATTAGCATATAATTTCAATTACAAGCTCAATGGCATTAAATATAAAACTTGTCATGATTTTTAGTTTCATCTTTCAAAATAAAGTCCTAATCATTTTTCACTCTTCACTCTTAAATTTTGATCCTTGTTTTAAATAGTTTTATTTCAAGTGCCTACTTTTAATACCAATTATCCTCAGATAACAAGGATATATACTAAAGAGCTTCATTAAACTAGAGTATTGTAACGATTTAATATTACTAAATATTTGGTGATTTAAACTTAAAAGGATCACTAAACAGGAAAATCTGCATCTTTCTCAACATCTCAGTGATAATACTGCTACCCAAAGCACCGTTCCCAGCCTGACCTCTTTAGACTCCTGTGACAATTCTCAGTTGTTCGACCTAAAAATCCAGACTCTTGGTTTGGATCTCAAGCTCAGGCCGGGGCCCCACACACACCTGCCCTCATCTGCGCAATACTTTTCCCTCGTGCGGGCTTATTAATAAAAGAGAAAAGCCCTAAAATAAAGGTGATAGTCCCACTATTTCAAACCCCACTCAATTTCTGTACAGTAAAAATAACTAAAAGAAAAAAACCTGGAGGAGGATCTACAAATCTAACAATAGATCAATTTCTGCATTGCATAAAGCAGCATAAACCGCGCTGGGCCCTCTCTGCACACACACTCCCACACATATATGATCAATTTCTACATTGCATAAAGCAGCATAAACCGCGCTGAGCCCTCTCTGCACACACACACACTCCCACACATATATGCACACACACTCATACATGTATACACCCTCACGCACTCACATTCACACACCCACACTCTCAAATGGAAGTACACTTAGAGCAGAAACATTTTCTGTCTCATTCACAGGTAATGAACATTTAAAACCATGAAATACAACTTAGAAAAAGAATTCACAAATTCAAATGGCTGCACACCAATGCCTGGGCCAGGTGTAAGCAAATATGCACACATCTGTCAGAAGTGGGAGCTGTGACAACCTGGAGAGCCCATCCCATCCATGTGGAAATGGGGTGTCCCCAGATCTTTTCACTTCTGGAGAAAAATGGAAAATGAAATTTTTATGTCAAATTTTTAAAGATATATAACTTTTTACAAATTACTGTGGCCAAAACAGAACAGATTGCTGGTGAGAATGAAAATCGATACAATGCCTAAAGGGAAGAATTTGGCCATATCTAGCAATATCGGCCATGCCTTTACCCTCTGACCCACGGTGCCGCTTCTGGTTATCTACTACAAAGATGCTCCAGCACAACTCTCCGAAACTTTCATTTCACAGGACTTTCATTCCACAAGACTGAAAAGAACCCTCATGCGCATCAAGATGGTGTGTTGAATGTAGCCCAGACTGTTACATAATCTATACCCATGCAGCTGTGAAATGAGTGCAAAAAGTCTTACATTGCTACACAGTGTGTCTGGGATTTATGATTTAAAGTTCAGAAGAGCACATACAGTATGAAAACTTTCGTGGAAGGGAGAATATAAATAAATATCACATACACTCAAATACAAGCACACATACACATGTGCTTACATTTTCAAAATATATAAAAATGTGCATTTTTATTTTCCAAGAGAAACTGTGGAAGGATAAACCGAAAACTAATAAACTCGTGACCTAGGAGGAGGGGAAGGAACAGAAATAAATCTTGACTTCTCTAATGTAACTCGTTTTCTGGTTTTGGCTTTAGAATATTTCTCCCCCTTTTTAAAAAAAGTAAATAAAAAAGAAAAAGGCCCTTTAAAAAAAAAACTGAAATAAATAAACCTAACTTTGTACCACGCTAATGATAGAACCAGAGAAGAATTATTTCAAGTGATCTGAAAACACTTCATTTTGACTGCACACCGTTAGTGGGAAAGAAAAAACACACGCATGCAGAGAAATCTCAAACTACATTCAGTGTTACTGTCATAGTGGTAACGTCGCTAGTGTTACTCTAGATCTACGATACGCAGTAGGATAAAGCAATTGAGTAATTATATTAACATTGTTAAAAACCAAGATTCCAGCATAAGATGTAAACACTGACCAAATAATCTCATTTCTATTTCTGAGGGAAAAAAACGTTCAAACCATATATTCAAAAATGTTCATTGCAGTTATGTAAAAACTGTGAATAAATTGGTTAACAATTACTTGAAAAATACATCATCATTTTTAACTGAGTGTGTGACAGTTAAATGATCACCCCCAAACCATCCCCACCCCATCCCTCCTCTTGTGCTGGTGGGCCCCCAGGTCTGTCAGGGGCAGCAGTGCACCCACTCACAGAGAGAAGCCGTGACGCGTCCAAAGTCAGGCCCGTCCATCTACAGCGACTCCCTCTGTCACTCCCGCAACGAGGGCCAAAGGGTCTGAGGAGACTGCCTCTGGGTTGCATCCACCCCGGCTTGAATCAGAAGTTGATCGTGAAGAACGCATTCACCATCCCGGCAGGGGTGGGGCGGTGACACCGCTTCTGAAGGGAGCCCTCAGCGGCAGAGGGGCTGGCCGTAAGCCCCCTGGGTTGGGGGGCAGCGATGACTGAGTTGGGAACCAGAGCTTTAAGGCATCATTCATTGATGGCTCTGTGTTATGACAAAGTTTACCTTCCTACACCGCCCCGTAACTGCAGGGACTCAAATAATGAATATCAGGTAACCAGACTCCCTATATTCACTCCTCACTCATCCTTCCTCCATCTGTTCTGGTGGCGCTTATAGAACAAAACTGCCAAAAGTTGTCTTAGAAAGGAAGAGGCAATGGTCGCTCCACCTCTTAGTACCTGGCAACTATTCTAGAGTAAGAGGTAAGAACGCGCCCTTATGGTACAATTGCTGGCCAGAGAAACTCCTTAGCTCTCTTAGGTTAACGTGTCTCTCGAGTATTTGGACCTTCGGGATCTGGGCCATTATGGGCTTTTTTTTGCAGCTGGTTTTCAGTCTCCTTTTCTTCCAGCAGCTTTCTTTGGTCAGCTCTACTCCCCTCCCAGATACCCTCCCTACAAATCCAACCCCAACATCACCAGTCGCTATTTCCTGAGCTCCACACTGGGGCATAACACAACATGAATCCTTGAAAAGGGAGTAAGTTTGTATATCTCTGAAAACACAAAATGTGAACTTACAGAATAAGTGGTAGCAAGGCTATTTAATAAAATACGTTTAATTCAGCACATACTAGTATCTTCGCATCTCGCACCACAGCAGGTGTTGGGGATAGAAAGTTGAAGATAACATGGCAAACACACACACAAAGAGAGATGCTTTTTAAATAATTTTCGTTTTCCATCTATTAGGATTTGGTAAAGCTGGGCACATCTTCCCAAGTTAAAATTTAAGAAGAACATGACAGTTTGAGTAGCATATGGAAGTGGAAGAACATGGAAGTTCTAAGCATTTGGAAATAGATTCCCCTTGAAGAGCTAAACCCACTCTGAAAGCTGCACAAAGAGGAGGACATAGAAACAACCAGACAAAATGAAAGAATATGTCAGACAACACAACGGCCCATCCACACAATGGATCACCAGGTAGTTGCCGAAAGCAGTGCAAAACCATCGAACAAAAGTAATAAAAAGTGAAAAATGGGTATGAAACAGAATTATAGTATAATCTCAGTTTTTGAAAAAACATTTGTAAAGATATACGACAAAATGTCAACAACGGTTTCCTCTAAACGGTAGGAAAATGAGGGGACTGTGTATGTTTTTTTTTAGATTGGCACCTGAGCTAACATCCCAGCCAATCTTCTTTTTTCCTTCTTCTTCTCAAAGCCCACCGGCACATAGTTGTATAATCTAATTGCACGTTCTTCTAGTTCTTCCGTGTGGGACGCCGCCTCAGGATGGCCTGACCGGCAGATTCGAACCGGCAAAACCCTGGGCCGCCGAAGCAGAGCAAGCGAACTTAACCACTCGGCCACGGGCTGGCCCCAGACTGAGTATGTTTTAACTGTTCAAATCCTGAAACTTTTAATATATAAAGTACATGACTTTTTTCACTTTTGGGAAAAAAAGCAAAAAGCCAACGTTAGCCAAAAATCGCTCATCAGTTCACTCTGCCGGGCTGCCTTCAGTGCCTGGAATGAACACCGTTCTTCCTAACGATTTGGGTTCCCATCTTTCACGCCTAGAGGATTATCGGCGCGACCCTCTCACCTGACCCCCAGTTCTCCCCGCTACTTGGGGAGCTCCTTAATCTTTTACTCCTCATCTAAGAAGCAAACTTATTTACAACAGCCAAGACATGGAATCAACCTCAGTGTGCATCAACAGACGAATGGATACGGAAAATATGGTATCTGTACACAATGGAATATTATCCAGCCTTTAAAAAGAAGGAACTCCTGTCATTTATGACAACACAGATGAACCTTGAGGACACCATGGTAAGTGAAATAAGCCAGACACAGACAGACAGTGTGTGGCAATAGTTACATGTGGATCCAAAAATGCTGAACTCATAGATACTGAGAGTCAAGTGGTGGGTGGCAGGGACGGGGGGTGGAGAACTGGGAAGCGGTGTGCAAGGTGTGAAAGAAAGCGTACAAAGTTTCCGTGATGCAGGATGAATGAGCTCTGGAGATTGATCTTAATGTGCAGCATGGTGACTATATTTAACAAGACTATACTTCAGATTTGCTGGGAGTAAATCAAATGCTTTTACTACACACAAAAATATAACTGTGTGGTGGTGGATATGTTGAATAGCTTGATTGTGGTAATCATTTCACTATGTATATCAGAACATCTTGTTGCACACAGTATATACCTTTCTTCCTGTCAATTAAACCTCAACGAAGATGGAGGAGACATGAGTTTGGTGGTTAAAAAAAGAGCTGGTGCCTGGCACTCATAGTGAACGCTCATTCGTGTTCTTGTTGAGATGTTTGTCAGATGAGTAGAGCTTTGTCACAACCGTGGTCTCACCCTCCCCTTTATGGCATATTGCAGTGTGGAGCATGGACTTGAGTGGGGCAAGAATAGATTGTCATCGGTCCCTGGGCACGCACTCCTGCTGCCAAAACACTCCTGAAAATGCCACTCTGACCCGGCAGTGGCTTCCCACTGTGCTCTGAGGATCAAACCTGTAAACAGGCTTTGAAAAGCCCCACCTGAGCGCCTCCACTTCCCGCTCTCCAGCCCTGTTCTCACCATGGTTGTGTGCTCCCCTTGCTCAGATTCTTCCTGCACACCTTGAGATCACTGCCATCCTCCCGGGCCTCTCAAGTAGATCTGCTCTATCATGTGCTCAAAGCTGTCTGTGTGTCCATCTTAGCACTTACTAGGCATCACACTCATTTCTGCAGTTACCTGACTGCCCATCTCCCAAGACGAAATGTTCCTGGGCAGAGCTAGTGCTCGTCATTATACCCCTGAGCACAGAGCTTAGAATTTATGGAATGAACCGTCCACGTTCTAAAGACTACTTATCTGGAATGGTCTATATTGTGCTTCTTAAAGGCAGGGAACTGAAAACCAACTAAATTCAACGTTCCTCTTCCACTTGCAATGGCTGAACCTAAGGCAACACAGACCTCGTGTCTACTAACGTCATCTTAACTCAGTGAATCACAGCCAGCAAGCTCCCTGATTGTCTACACTCCTTTCCTACTCTCTAAAACACTCCAGAATATAGGTAAGATAGAGTAAATGGCAAACTCCAGGAGGAAAACACTGTGACTTCGAAACAAGCAGACTGTAATGCTGTAATATTCTCCCTGCCTCTCCCCATTTCATCCACCCCAACATACCCCAGGCACCCCCCACACCCCACCCCTATTTGTAATCCCCACTTGTCTTCCTCCGCAGGGTTCCCACAGGAAAATATAACACCAGGGACATGAACGAGCAAAAGGACATGATCCTTGCCCCCACACCAGTTAGACTAGTAAGGGAGACAATCACAAACGCAGACTTACCATGCTGACCAGGGCTATGAGGAAATTCAGTGATGGGCCACAGTAGGGACATCTGACCCAGTGTAAAAACCAGTTCCTGAGGTTTAAAGGAGCTCAAGCACTTTAGTAGGATTTCCTTCAACAAAGAAGGAAGGGAGCATTCTGAAAAGAAACATGTGAAGCTACACTGATGGGACACCCCACCTCTGGAAGTACAAAGCCCACACTTGTGAGGCCTCCTGAGCGATGGGGAGGGAGCAGGGAATACAAACCAGATCTGCTTTCTGAACAGGGCCCCAGGCCCTCAACCAGGGCGAGGTTTACCATGGTAGGCACACCTTTAACCTCCCAACTGAAAGTGCGGCAAGGATTGAGATCAACATCGCTGCCAGGACAGTGCCTGCCTGACCTGTTACTTTGCCAGGAGGGACACCCACAGCCCCAACACGGCCCAAGGTATTGTCAAAACACAAGGTCAGTTGGTCCCAGGAGCACAAGCAGCAAATCAGACCAATTCTAACCTCCATCCCATTCACTCAACACCTAAGACCTTCAGTGATGTTTTTACACAATAAACCCAAAACTTGTACTACTTTTGAGTTAGTTCAGCTACACATGATCAGCCAAGTAGGTCCTCTGGAACTTTAACGTAGTTTTGGGAACCTCTGCCCTTTCCTAGACACTTCTGAGACAGGACCAAGAACCCCTTCTGCAAGGTTTTTTGTAAACTGGCCACGGCACATCATAAAACTGCCCCTCACACTTACCCTTGCTAATCTTACCAGCGCTCCTCTTTATTACGAAATATTCCAGCTAACAAAATAGGACAAATACTCCCATCTACCATCAGGGTAAAGAAACCAATGCTCCATACTTGATCTACAAGGCTTTCTCTGATTTTGTTCTAATAAACTATTACTAGTTTGCAGTAACTGAACACGTAAGGCTTTTCAGTTGAAGGCTTTCCCCCACTAGATTTCAAAAAATTTCCCCATTTGTGTAAACTGGATAGAAATGGACCCCCCACATGATGATCTCTGCTAAATATTCCCTATTCCCACCGTGAATACTACAGATGATTCAGAAATTCAGGCAAAGTAGAAGCAATGTATTTGGCAGCAATTTTTCTTCCAATGAACGATTTGTAAATTCTCTCCCGCCCCTTATTAAACAGGTAAGTGAAGTAGCTTCCAAAAGCCATCTGTTAACATTTGATTATTTGTCATATTTGCATATTCTACATAAGGTTACAAACAACACATACCCCTTATGTTAAATTAAGCATCTGAATGAAAGGTTTCCTCCCAATTATGGGAAAAACTTCAGACTTAAAATCTGATTCTAAACACAGCACAGCACATACAGCAACTCAAATCTGTAAGTGAACCTACTGGTACCAGTTAATTCAGTATCTTAATAGACTTATTCAGTCCTACTGTTTCATTTCACCATATACTTAAATGATCCTTTCCTTTCTTTTTAGGTAGGAAAGTAATCATTTAAAGATAATGGGGCATCTAAATAACTTTGGTAAACTTTACTAATATTTTTACGAGCAAAATAAAATAGCTCTTATTTCTAAGATTCCTAATTTCTACACTACAGTGTCACCGGGATCAAACTCAGGTAACAAAGACCCAATTCATCTTTAAATGTGTGAACCACAGAAAGATAAGTGGTTAATCTAATAAATTTTGCAGTCTGTTTCACAATACCGAGAAGGCATTCTAAGCTCTACTTTTCTGTTTAGGTATTTCTGGTTATTTTGTCTGTACCCTTGCAAAACTCCTTCAGGAAAAAAATCAAGGTTGTGGTTTGTCCAATTTAAATCCTTAATCTTTTGACATCTTTAAAGCTTAGGAGTACTTAAAACCAGCAGGTAAACATGGAACATCTCCCTAGAATATCAACTTTACATTAAAATGTAATGTTAAAACAAAAGACAAATAAATGCATAATTCATATTCTTTTAACAGACGAGACTCCCCTCAAATTCCTACAATCATCTGTATTTTATCTGACTTTGCAAAGCTCTACACTAGAACAGTTACTTTTGCCATAAAGGCAACTCATTCTCATCTATTTGAAATGCCCAAAACATGTACCACATTTATTCTGACAGGTCACAAAACTTGGACAAGCTCTTCTCCAGGAGACACTAGCAAAGCCAGAAGGCAGGTGGGGTAGATATTTCAGCTTAACTGCACTGACAATATTTACACCTCTTAACAACTTACCAAATACAATACTGTTGACCTGTTATATTATTTACGTGAAATGATCCAAATTTACGAAAAATAAAGACACAGAATTTAACCTAACAGACTTCAAAATAAGTGGTAATAGCAAAGGAAATTTAAATATTAACATAGCACAATTTGCCCTATTAGTGGTTTTAAAATGCTCATTAAACAAGGGATGAGTTCACTTGCTTAGATATTTGAAATACAACTTTATTCTGATTCTAAACGAAAAGGAATGGGAATGACAGTAACAAACAAGACTTCACCACTGAATATTGTGATGTGACTGCAGCAGTCTTATATTTGAAACTCAAGAAGGAAACAACTGCGTTCCAAACAGCTAAATATGCAGGTCCAAAAAAATGAAGGTATTTTTTTAACTGGCACATTCACTCCGAAGCCCATTCATCTCCTTCAGCATCCCAAAGATTAAGCACATGTTCTGCTCAGCTCTACAATAAAGTGGCAAACGCGCTGCACCACTGACATCACAGGACAGCTGCCTATAAAACTAGACTTCTGACGCTGGGCTCCAGCTTCCCCTGCTCACAGGTCATCGTCCTCGTCCGGGAGCGCAGTTGTTTGAGCAACCTAGACAGAGAGATGAAAACATTGTAACACTTTAAAGCCACTAGGATCATGCCAAACCCAACAGCACTCACTGAGACTGAAGCATCATACCTCTAGATCATGCTCATACTGTGCTGCCAAAGCTGGGTCCATGACAACCTCTGGTGGGGCAAGCGCAGGCATGGCGACAAACTCCAAGTTGGGGTCTCCAATGAGCTTTCTAGCAAGCCAGAGGAAGGGCTTTTCGAAGTTGTAGTTACTTTTGGCAGAAATGTCATAGTACTGTTTAAAGGAGATGTAAAATTAATTTTAAAACATCCATTACTCAAACAGTGATTATTCTGGGAGATGCTGCATGCTAAAAGATAAAATTCTTTCAATTCATATACCAAAGACATTTACGAACCACTTTAACAGACCTATATATATATACATATTTGATCTAAGGGTCATAATTCAGTAAATAGAAAGTTTTAAGAAACATACCTGAAGATTCTTCTTTCGGTGGAAGACAATAGATTTTGCCTTAACTTTTCTGTCCTTAATGTCCACTTTGTTGCCACACAACACGATGGGGATGTTTTCACACACTCGTACCAGATCTCTATGCCAGTTGGGCACATTCTTATAAGTAACTCTGGATGTTACATCAAACATTATAATGGCACACTGGGCTGAAGAAAAAATTTATAGGAATTAGTACACACCTAGCAACTACATGGATGAGAAACGCTAAGAACTATGGATTAGAACTCAGTCTCAGACCTAACTCTAGGTCCCATAGATCTCTCTAACCAATTTCAAGGTCGCTTCCAACTCTAAAAGTCTTCAATCACTGTAACATACAATACTGCTTAAAATTCCTTTTTATTTTGCAACAAAGTGTGAAAGACTAGTTTACCATATGAACTCTCTCTCCCTATAGTACTTCATCACTAACTCTGCCTCACCCCGAAAAAGTACCTAAATTAGATTTATGATAAATCAGCATTCCAAAAAACACAACTCCTCCCATATTGAGGATCTAGGAATCTGTGCTTTAAAAGGCCCTTAAACGACCAAATACACTAGAATATATTATGCCTCTACTTAAGAAAACTCAGGTAAGTTAACATATTGACCTGTAGGCACAACCATAAGGCTCATAAAGAACAGCCACAGAGTATGTACAGTATAACACAGTTCAGCTAAAGAACTTTCTGGGGAAAATCTTGTATTTCTACATACTCAAGGGAAAGCAAAAGGCATGGAAAGATTCCCAACAATCTTTCATCAAGAGTGATTCCAGGGGATGAGTATTTTCTTTATTCATCTTTTTGTTTGGAAAAACAATGAGCATTTATTTCCTTTGCAATTTTTAAATCAAGCATTTTGAAAAAAGAATTCCGCAAAACTTAGCACAATTAAAAAGAAAACAGCTAGTCTTTCACAACATTTGTAAGCTACAGAAGCGAGCTCCCCTGGTCCAGTATCTGGTCAAACTGTCCACTATCTTGTTAACGGAGCGGACAAGAAATGATCATCGATAACCACCAAAGTAAACACCCAGACGGACGTTTTCCCACGAGGAAGCTGCACCAACAGCTTGTATGTCGCTTCTTATTTTTAAATCACGAGCCTCAACATAAATCACACAGTCCCTTCAAGACAGCGCTCTCCTGACACAGCACGCCGTGCCCCGGCACAGGACGACTCTGCTGAGACGCCCCTCCAACGAAGGTCCCTCCCTGGACGCAGTGCGTCTCCCCCAGCCCGAGCCGCGCGGGTCCCCGCAGGCAGCACGAGCACGTGTCCGCCGGGCCGGGCCGGGCCCGGAGCGCTCACCTTGGATGTAGTAGCCGTCCCGCAGCCCGCCGAACTTCTCCTGGCCGGCCGTGTCCCACACGTTGAACTTGATGGGCCCCCGGTTGGTGTGGAACACGAGGGGGTGGACCTCGACCCCCAGGGTGGCTGGAACGACAGCCCGGGTCAGCGCGCGCCCCGCCGGCCCCCCGGCCGCCCCGCCGGCTGCCCCCACGTACCTACGTACTTCTTCTCAAATTCACCCGTCAGGTGACGCTTCACGAACGTGGTCTTCCCGGTACCGCCATCGCCGACCAGCACGAGCTGCGGGACACCCGATTGTGAAACAGACCCGGGCGGGGGGCGCTTCGGGACCCCGGGGCGCGGAGGCCACAGGCTCCCCGCGACGCCGCTCCCGCGGCAGCGACCCAACTTGCAGCACCCGCCAGGTGCCCCGAACAAAGGACCCCGGCCGAGGGCCGCGCCGCCCCGTCAACGACTTCGGCGGGTGCCCTCTCGTCCCCGCGCCCCCGCCCGCCGCAGGCCGCCCCGCCCGCCGCCGCCGCCGCCGCGGGGCACGCGGTCAGAGGGGCCCGGCCCGGAAGCCGCCCGCCCCCCGCGCCCCGCCGGGGCACCTACTTTGAACTGGACCTGGGGCTCTCCTTGGGCGGCCATCGCGATGTTCCTGCGGAGAGAGGAGGCGGCCGCGGGGCCGGACACATGGCCGGCCGCCCCACGTGCCGGGCCCACAAAGGCGGGTCCCCCCACCCCGACCCCGGCGCGCGGGCCGGCGGGCGGGGCGCGGCGCTAATGGCGGCCGGCGGCAGCCTCCCCGCGCCCATTCACCGCGGCTGGCGGCGCGCCCGCCGAGCGAGGCCGGCGGGGGAGGCCGCGCCCCGAAGGCACCCGGCCCCGGCCGCGGCACCCGCGCCTCCCCCATCCCTCCGTCCGCCCGTCCGCTCCGGCCCCGGCCCCCGCCGTCCTCCCGCCGGCCCCCCGCGCTCGGGTCCGGCCCGGCCTGCGGCCTCCACGGGGGGAAGGGGAGCCCGCTGCCCCGGGCCCGGCCCTCCGCCTGCCAGCGGCCGCTGCCGTCCGGACGCCCCCGCCCCGGGGCCGGCCCCGCGGCCCCGGCCCCCGACCCGCCCCGGCCGCCGCGCTGCTACCTTCCAGAAGCGTCTCCGGGCCCGTCTGACTGAGGGCTAGAAAGATGGCGGAAGCGCAATTCAAATGCCCGGAGACGCAGCCGACGCCGGCGCGCGCCGAGGGAGGGCGGGGCAACGGCGCGGCGCCGCTCCCACGTGGCCCGGCGCGCGCGCGCACGCACGCCGCGGCTCGGGCGGCCGCACCCGTCGGCCCGGCGCGCAGGCAGAGGCTCGCGGCGCGGCGGGCGCGGGAGGCAGAGCGGGCGCGCGCACGTACGCCGGCCCGCGGGGCCACGTGCGCCGGCCCGGAGGGCGGGTTCCCGCGCGCGCATGCGCCGACGGCGACGCGGCGCGCCCTGCGGCCGCCGGGGCAACAGAAGTGGGAGGGAGGATAGCGGCCTCTTGGGCGGGAAACTCGCAGGGAGCGGCCCACACAAAGCCCCTGGCTGTCCCTCGCGCCCTCCGGTACAAACGCGGGGACGGCGGTCTGCGGGGGTGCATGTTGGGGTGCGGGCCCGTCCCTAGCCCCCTCCCTGCGCCCCGGGCCTCCGTCGGGACCCTCGGAGGGGAAAGGAAGCAAAGACCGATGCTTTTTCCCCGCCCGGAGAAGCCAGCCCCCTCCCTCTCAAAGCATCTAATCGCTCAGCAGCCTCTGACCGTATTCTGCAAACAGGATGATGAAATGTGTTCTCAACCTTGGCAGCGCCTCTCATCCTGTTACAGACACGGGTGCAATCGATGAGTCTTTAGGTTCCGGACTCCGCAGGGGCATAAGGCTGTCGAGGCCTGACAAGCACTGAGTCACATGCTCCTGGGGATGCCAACCTCACAGGGCCATCTTGGGTAGAAAATGAGGAACCACAAGCTCAACGAGTATCGCTTATTGTCCATTCGCTTTTAGCAAAGATGTACGAATGGAGTCCTCCCGCCTCGTATCCTGAATCTGAGGCCGGTTTTTGGCGTTTGTACAGACAACCACAGGTTCTTTAAGATGTCTTGGTCCCCCCTCACCAAGCAAGCATCCACGCCTGGAAGCAAAAGCAGGCAGCCAGTGGCCCCTCAGAATGGTCAAGTTCCTCCCAAAAGATTCCACCACGGGGACTGTCCCCGGAGCTCAGAGAACCCAAACGACCAAGGAGTCCGCCACGTCGTTCTGAGCGCACTTGTGGGCAGGTCTGTTGGGAACCCAAGTGACGCAAATTGGGCACCACACATCTGGGAATCTGCCTGCTGGGAACTCCAGTCCAAGTGCCCCAGAGGACCCTCAGGAAAACACCAGCAGGTCTCCATGCTACCGGTGGGAGCTAAGGTTTGGCCTCTTAGGAGAGCAGAAACTAATAAAACATAAACGTCTATAGCGCGTGACCCTGTATTTCCATTTCTAGGGAAATACCCCAGAGTTAAATTCACGGGGAGACACGCTCACAATGCTCACTGCAACATTATTTATAATAGCAAAAAATGGAGCTTACATAAATGTCCACCAATAGGGAAATGTATAATGTTATATTTATACTATGGGTTACTGTACAGCATTTAAAAAGAACAAAGTTCATCTATATCAACAGGGTTAGGTAGATCTCAAAAGGATAAGATTGAGGAAAGAAGCAAGTTCAAGAAAAATGTGATAATACCTTTATATAGTCTACACTATATATAATTTTGTAGAGATTATATATATAGTATAACTCCATTTATGTAAATTTTTTACAAACACATAAAACCATATTAGTTGTTGGATGGATGGATATAAATTTTTAAAAATTGGCTACAAGGATACAGACTGAATTCTGATGGCTGTTGCTTCAAGAGACAGCAGAAAGGAGTGTGCTGGAACTGGGAAGAGAGGTTGAAGAAGGTTTTAACTTTATCTGCAATGTTCTATTTCTTTTTTGTGTCTGAGGAAGATTCACTCTGCGCTAACATCTGTTGCCAATCCTTCTCTCTCTTTTTTTTTTTTATACTTGAGGAAGATTAGCCCTGAGCTAACATCTGTGCCAGTCTTTCTCCACTTTGTACATGGGATGCCTCCACAACACGGCTGATGAGTGGAGTAGGTCTGCGCCCAAGATCCAAACCTGTGAACCCAGGCTGCTGAAGCAGAGTGCATGGAAATCTAACCACTTTGCCACAGGGCCCACCCCTATTTCTTTTTTTTTAAAGGTAATTGTATAATTCTGAGTGATGAAAACACCAGTGTTTAGACTTTTTGGCATTTAAAAAAAATTTCTTCCCACAAAAAAATCCAAGGCGAAGCATGTCAAACCAAGAGCACTAGTTGTCGTCACACCTGGTCTTCTTAAATGGAGCTCCTGGGTGCTCTGTTCTTAGCTGCTCATGTTAGTGGCTGGCCCAATCCAAGAACTTCGAAACATCATCTTACGGAGCAAAGTGAAAGAGGAAAATATACTCAAGCTGGCAGAAATAATGCTTTTCCCCAATAGAACTGTCCAGGCTCTTGCAATTGTCAATGGCTTTGCGGTTTACATAGGTACTTACTTGCAAACCCATGCGTAACCTGTAGCTTAAAAAATTGCAGCCATATATGCAAAGAAATAGGAGAATTACAAAAAAGTTGCAAAAATAGTACAAGGAATTTCAGCATCCGTGACTTCCGATTTCCTCAAATGTTAACATCAATCACTCATGTTTATCAATTTCTCCTCTCTCTCAAGATACATATCATGTATATATACTTTTTAAAATATATTCATATATATGTGATTTTTTTCCCTCTAAGATGTTTGAATAAGGAGCAAACAGGATGCCCCTCAGCCTTATTTCTTAAAACCAAGGGCCTTGTTACATAACCACTGTACACTTAGGAGAGGCAGGAAATGAACATTGTTGCAATCTGGTATCTCGTCTACAGACCTTAATTGCCACTTGTCTCGCTCCTGTCCTTTATCGGCTGCAGGATCCATCCAGGATTACATACTACACTTAGCTGTCCTGTCTCTTCACTCTCTTTCAGTGTGAAATACTACCTTCGTCTTTGGCCTTTATGACCTCGACACTTTTGCAGAGTATTTTGCAGGCCAGTTATGTGTAGAATGGCCCTCTATTTGGATTTGTTTGAGATTTCCTTAGGATTAGAGTCAGGTTATGCCCCTTGGGTTGGGATACCACAAAAATGATGTGATGTCCTTCTCAGTGCATCTTATCAGGAGGCACAGAGCCATCTTCAAACATATCAGACCATCCGTCTCCCCTCTTAACCCTGCAACGGTTTTCTATCTATCTCATTTAGATACATGAAATCCACAGCCAGCCAGGTCCTACGCCAGCTAGCTTGTGCCTATCTCTCCTGCCCCACCTTGGGCCTCTCTCCCTGTAACTCTTCTGTAGCCACACAAGCTTTTCTGAATCTTACCTTGGCCAAGTTTCTTCCTGCCTCAGGGCCTTTGCACTTACTATTCCCTCTACCAAAAATGCTCTTTCTCCACATCTTGGCCTGAGTGGCTCCTTTTTACTCTTCAGGTCACAGCTGAATGTCACCTCCTCAGGAAGGCCGACCCTGACCTTTCTAATGTGGTGTCCCCACTCCAGCCATTCCCGATCTCAGCAACCATGTCATTTTCTCCAAAGCACTTAACACTACCTGAAAATATCTTGCTTAGTTATTTACATGCTTGCTTTTTATATCTCTTACCCTCACTAGAATAAACGAAGCAGCTTGTTCGTCATGATATTCAAGGTGTTGAGCACAGCGCCTCACACATAATGGGAGCTCAGTAAATGTTTGTTGAATTGTTGAGTGGTTTGCTCTTAACCCCATCTGAATACAGAAGGAGTAATCAGAAACAGCAGTGTTATATTCTAATAAAAATAATAGTGACTTAAATATACAAGCTTACTAGAATTGTAATAATGCCGTTTCATATCAAGGACTCATCATGAAGCAAACACCTTAAACATTTACCAAATATAGGGCCAAGCTTTTCTATTGTGTGGTTTCCATCCACTTTGTTGACTCTGCAAACCAATAAGGAAGCTATTCTGAAAGATGTTACTATCTAATTCATTCATCAGTCCGGCTGATGAATGTCAGTGACTCAGTAAATGAGCTCTTTTATCTGACACTCGATGTTCTATTTAGGGAGCGTATCAATGCACAGGTTATGTGCTACTTCTTAGCATTAGCACAGAAATTATTAAAAGCAAGTGGAGAGGGGCCGGCCTGGTGGCACAGCGGTTAAGTGCTCACATTCCACTTTGGTGGCCCGGGGTTCACTGGTTCAGATCGCGGGTGCGGACATGGCACCACTTGACAAGCCATGCTGTGGTAGGCATCCCACATATAAAGTAGAGGAAGATGGGTACGGATGTTAGCTCAGGGCCAGTCTTCCTCAGCAAAAAGAGGAGGATTGGCAGCAGTTAGCTCAGGGCTAATCTTCCTCAAAAAAAGCAAGTGGAGAGACTTGTCATATATTCATGCCATACAGCCGCTCAGTCTCATTCATCTAAAGCTCAGGATAGTGTAGAGGGTACACCTTGGTGGCCCATGAACTAAATCCGACCTTCAGAGGTATCGTTTGTCCTGTACTCGCGTGGATCACAATATGCTTTGTATCTGAACTGGCATTTTAAAATGTTGGTTTTAAAAGAAGTCCAGAAATTCTTTGATATTTCTCTCTTTGAAAGTTGAGCCTAATTCTGCTCTCCTTGAAAGTGGGCTGGACTTAGTGACTCACTTCTAACAAAGGGAGTATGTCACAGGGGACAGTGTGACCTCGGAGACTAGGTCATAGAGGCCCCGTGGCTTCCTCCCAGCTCACTTGAATCACTCACTCTGCGGGAAGCCAGGCGCCGCATTGTGGGGACAAGCACAGCCATGCAGACAGGTTCGTGTGACTAAGAGCGGAGGTCCCCGCCAAGAGCCCTAGGAACTTGCTGGCCACGTGAGGGAGGCACCTTGGAAGTAGATCTCCAGGCCCAGTCAAGCCTTGGAGGGCTGCAGCCTCTGCCTGCATCCACCTGCAGTTTCACGAGACCTTGAGTCAGAATCACCCAGTTAAGCCACTCCTGAATCTCGGGCTCACAGAAACTGTGTTAGATAATACGTTTATTGTTGTTTCAAGCCATTAACTTTTGATGTAACTTACTATGCAGTGATAGATAACTAGTACAAAAATAAGGATACCTTACATAAAAATCCAAATATTTTCTTTCTTTTGAACGTCAAGATTGGGAAGCATTGGGCCTGCCTTCTTGCATGGCCATAACCATCTAAAGGGAAATAGCCACTGCCCCCCACAGATGGAGCAAAGCCTGCCGTGTGCCTCAGGCCCCGCCATTCCCCGTTATCTCTCAGACAGGAGGCCTGGTATCATTTACGCGTGTCATCTCCACTCAGCCTGGTCTGCTCGCTCACTTATCTGCCTGAGCCCTGAAATGTTCGAGTTCACAACCTCTAGCGAGTCTAAGACACAGTGATGAAAAATACACAGATTCCTTCCTTCATTCAGCTAATATTTATTGGGCACCTGCTATATACTAGGCACTCCCTAAGAACAGGGGCAGTGAACAAAACAGACCCAAAAAGTCCTGGTCTAATGGAGCTTTCATTCTAGAAGAAAGGAACTGGACATAGACTTGGTAAATAAGTGAAATATATGAGATGGTGACGATTGCTAAGGTGAGAAATACAGCAGTTAGAGAAGATATGGAATGTCAGAGGAGGAGGGTGAGAGTGAGGTAGGTGACCAACAGGCCTTCCCCAAGATGGTGACATTTCAGCAAAGACTGCAGAAGGTGAGGGGACGAGCCACACAGATATCTAAGAAGGGAATTTCAGGGAGAGGTGCAAAGGCCTTGTGGTAGCCTGCCTGGAGTGGTCAGGGACAGCAAGGAGGCCTGTGGCCGGAGCAGATGAGCTCACAGAGGGCGGGAGGGGCTCGCATTTTAACTGTATTCTATGTAAACTCAGGGTCGTAGGATGAGTGCAAAAGGCCTCTTGTGTTAGGAACAACGGTTGCTTCTTCTTAGCAAGAACTTTAAAAGCTGACTGTTGGCAGTTCACGGTAGAACAGGACGCTCTCTGAAAGACACTTTCATTCTGTGATCCATGTCATTTTAGGAGGGTCTAGTCTAAGAAAGGAGGAGAGAAAATGCCATAAGAAGACAGAAGTGTACATCTAACAGGACAGAGAGCACTTCTCAGAGGTTGAGACAGGCCTGGGACACTTTCATTCAATTGATCAATCTACCTGGATATTTATATTTACCTCCAGATGTATATATAGAGAGAGAATAGATAGAAATCTAGGATCTATACAATACATATAGTATCTATATAGTCTCTTTTTCTATATAAATACAGTACCTATGTCTATTATATAGATACATATTTATATATGAATATATAGATATGCAATTTTAAAAGTATATGTATATGAAAAATTCCAGTATATATATTTTCCAATATGTATTTAAAAGTATATATATTTAAATTTTCACTATATATTTTTTTCAGGGTTTCAAAAATTGCAGTACATTTTAAATGCTTGCTTTTAACAAGCTGACTCTTATATGACATACTAATCACCAATGCAACATAACTGTGCTATTTATGAGATAATTACAGGGCATATTGGCTTTCCTGGGCTACCATAACAAAATACCACAAGCTGGCTGCCTTAAAATAACAGAAATGTAGTCGTTCACAGTTCTAGAAGCCCAAAAACAAGGTGCTGACAGGGCCATGCTCTCTGAGGTTCTGGGGGAGAGTCTGTTCCAGGCTTTTCTCTGAGCTCCTGGTACTGCTGGCAATCTTTGGTGTCCCTGGCTTTCAGATGCATCACTCCCATGTCTTCCTCTGACATCACATAGCATTGTGCCTGTGTCTCTTCACATCGTCTTCCCTCAGCGTGTGCCTGTGTCCTAATTTCCTCTTCTGATAAAAACACCAGCCACCCTACTGACCACATCTTAACTTGATCCTCTGCAAAAACCCTATTTCCAAATAAGGTCACATTCACAGGTATAGGGCTTCGAGCTTCAGCGTCTCTTTCTGGGGGACACAATTCAACCCACAACACAGAATTTATAAAATAGATGAATTCGTTTTTAACATAAAGCAGTAGGCATTGTTAGAACGGCTCAGAACTGGGGCACAAGCTCAAGGTCGTGTGATGACTGCTCTCATCTCTCGGCGCTGACAGCATGTCTCAAAGCTACTGGACTCACAACCTTGCTGAGACCGAGGTTAGGGAGTGGCAGGACTGTGTCTTCCTGCAGTACTGTCTGCCTCACATAACAGTCACGACACTGGTAAATCCCAAGAGATTCAAACCTTCCACCACCAATAGACATTCTGGCATTTGTTAGCTCTTTTCCCCACTAAAACGACAGGGCAGTTAATATCCTTAAACACATATTTGTATCCTGGGGCTCTTATTGTTATGGCACTTTAGATTCCCCAAGAGGAATTGTTAGAGCAAAGGAATGTATATTTTCTTTCTATTTTCCATAGAAGTTGGGAAAAGAGTGTTGCACCGTAGTTTTAATTTGCTGTTTGTGATGATCAGGAATACGTCTATCTTTTTATCCCCATGTGCCATTTCAGCCTGTAGCTCAAAAGGTGGCTTCTCAGAAGTGACCTGATTGAAGCATTTCAAGTATTTTTTCTCTTGGATAACATCCGTGCTAAAACAAAAGTCATGAGTCATGATCTGTGAAGTATTTTATCCTGTTTCCCTTCCATTCACATAAACGAATACATCCAACAATTCTCTGAAAAATAAGCCAAGGGTATGCATACTAGGCAGAATAATGGCCGCCAGAGATGTCCATGCTCTAGTCCCAGGAACCTGAGACTATGTCACCTTCTATGCAAAAGGGACTTTGCAGGTGTGATTAATGGTGTGAACCCTGAGATGAAGAGGTTATCTAGTTGGGCCCAGTCCAATCACATGAGTCCTTCAAAGAGGAGAACTGGTTGTGGTCACAGAAAAAGAGGTGACAATGGAAGAAGGGTCAGAGCAATGCTACATTGCTGGCTTTGAAGATGGAGGAGGGGCTATGAACCAAGGAACGTGGGTGCCTCTCAGAGCCGTTACTCCGTGCGTCACGATGACTAAATGGAATTTCTCTGTCCCTTTTCTCTCTCTTCCTTCTCTCCTTTCTAAGATGGCCTACTGCAGGAGAAGACATCTTTTCAGCACTTGTCTAAGTCCAACTCACAATGGCACCTTTCTTAAGGAAACCACCCCCATGTTAAACACCCCCATGGGGATGGTTAACAGCTGAGTAATCAAATTCTCTTTTTTGGCAATGTAGATTTCTTTCCGTCTTGATGTGTAGCTGTTACTATAGTGTTTTGAACCCCTTACCATGATCTGGCTATATTTTGACCTCAAAGACATATTGATTGCAAATGTATGCATATAATAGGGACAAAAATCACAAACTGCGTATTAGTATTCACACCCTCATTCTTTCTCTGGCAGGATAAGAACATTCTAGTTGACAGTTCGATTCAACTACTTCCCTATTTTATATGTTTTGGAATAATCAGTTGGGGGATGGGGAGAAAGCAGGTTGGGGCCAATACTTACTGGAGAGAGTGATTAACAATGATGGCGGCTGAGGAAAGGAAAAGGGGCTGAGGGAGAAGTGTGGGCCAATTAAAGTGCCAGGAGAAGGCCTTTGTTGGGGGTAGGGGGGGAAGTTCAGGATGAGGTGTGGAGAGAAAGAGGGTATTTGGGGAGCTATAGGGTATTGATATCAACCCTGATATCAGTTTCCCCACATTAAACCCAGCATATATGGGGTTAAAAGCAAAACACCCATTCCCTGCTTACTCTCTGGCTTCCTGGCTCCAGAATCCACCATCCTCCATGGAGACAGACACCGTCAAGGACAAGCACCTGGACTATCTCCTCCCGCAAAGAGATATGGGCTGGTGGGAAAGCTGCTGACCAGCAAGGTCATGAGCTCCCTCCTCTCTGCAGTGTCTCACGGCCAAACACAGGCTGGTGGGAAAGCTCCGACCAGCAAGGCCATATGCTCCCCCTCCCCTACCTAAAACCCCAAATAAAAACCCTTCCTTTTAGCTTTTCGGGGAGTTTGGGATTTGAGCGTTAGCTGCCCTCTCTCCTTGCTCAGCGCTGTGCAAAAGTAAAATTCCTACTTTCTTCCACCACACCCGGTGTCAGAGATTGGCTTGCTGCGCAACGGGTGAGCCAACTCACTTCAGGTTCGGTAACAGTATAAGACATACGGAACACTAGAAAACTGTAGAAAGAGGATTTTAAGAGTGATCCTGTGGATCATAATACTAAAATTTGGGAAACTTTAATAACGATAGGAGTAACTTTAACTGCTTTTGACTGTGGAACTCCATTTCTCTGAGTGAGACACCACAGAGATTGGACATTTAGGTACTATATTCAGGATCCAGGGAACATTTATGACCAAATACGTTTAATCAGAATTAAACTGACATCAATTAAGTTTTCATTAAGAAAGTATTTTCAGAGGAAACTTTGTTAGGGTAATTTAATGCCCTAATTAGTGTTCTGCACAGCACAATGAAAAGATCCCAGTGTGTTCCTTTTTCATTTCTTTGCTATGAGCTCATTGTCACTGGCATAGAGGTGGCATGAGGTGGTTGTTTAGCCACCCAGAATCCCTTCGTCGTCTTCTAGGTGTCAGTACGTTCGTTTCCCACATGGTACCCACCCTCCCTCCACCCTTGCTTGCAAGTCTTGTAATCCGGCCAGGCACTTCCGGGCCTGGGATGGTCGCATGACCGGGTTTGACCTATCACAGCCGCGTGGTTCCTTGACCTGTGATTGGCTGGGCAGAAATGGCCGGAGTCGATCCAATCAGAGTGAAGTTCGGGAATCTGGTTGCACCTGCGATGAGGCTCTGTCTTTCTTCCCTCTAGTACTGAAGCTGGCCTGGGGCAGAGCCTGAGGCCAGCGCGGACGAGTGCCCGTGGCCGTCTGAGTGCCTGGATCAGGTCCCCCGTCACTACAGAAACATAGCTGAGAGAGGAATCAGTTCTTTCCCATGTCCGTTTCACTGCCAAGATTGTACACACTGATCTGTTCATCAACATAAAATATTTATTCGTTACAGCTTCTGGCATTGGAGGGTGTTGGTGTGTGTGATGTGACTGTGTGCAGAGAGGTGTGTGTGAATTATTTTTATCCACTGCAATTCCTCCAGACTTCATTTGCACATCTAATGTTTCTAAGATTTGATGCTTTCATCAATTTTTAAAGTAAGAGTAAATTTTGCAATATGCATTTTTAGGCTGTTAATTTTATGTTACTGATTTTTTTTCTCCCAAGGAAACGTTTTTGCTCTTTTTTGCTGTTACTAACCAGATATAACTTTTTAATCCGTTTTCAAAACTTGCAACAAATTTCACGTCTGGTTTAGATGATTTTTTTTTGCATGTTAATTATTTATAAGAATAGTAAGCATAGATTGATTAAACATTCATGATTCGTATTTAGCATTTGCAATTAAGAGGGCAAATGCGTACTGTGAATCACGGTCTCTGGAGGCACAGTGGGGTCGACATGGGAAAGTCACAGCCCTTCAACTTGAAGGCCTTATTGCCATCACTCTATAGGCAGGGCAACTGAGGCTTAGAGAGGTTAACTTCTGTCCAAAGTTACACAGACGGTAAATAGCAGAACTGAGGTTCGAAACCAGGTCTGGACATTTATTCTTTCATTCTACAAATATGTTCTGAGTGCCTACAATGTGCCAGAAACTTTGTAGGGTTCAGAGACCCAATTACAAACAAAACCAACCAAAGCCTCTGTTTCCTTGGACCTTACATTTCAGAAGTAGCCCACCTCCGAATCTGTACCGTTGCCTATTTTAATTCTTGTGGCAATGTTTCAGGGCTTCTTCATTCTGAGTGAAAACCAAAAAGGGAATTCATTGGTTCAGGAAGTTCCCGGGTGTATTGCTTTCAATTTTACTTCCTTTTTATCAACTCCATCCTCAGACGAGCTCTGTACAATTACCCCCCAACCCCCAACAACTCTTTTGTAGCTTAGTCAAAATGGAGAATTTTTGTTCAACCTACATCCGTCAAATACTGATTTTGATTTAAATTGTGAAAAACATGTCAAAGTCATAAATTAAGAGACTAGTATGGCTGTAGTCCACCCAAGTGCAAGTCCCTGTCTTTGGTCTCCTGGTCTGTCTGGTCTCTCTGTTTCCCCTGCTTCTCTGCCAAGAACCAAGAATCAAATCACGTCTAGAACCAAGTCCAAAGCTCCCTGCTTTTTCTAGACTGTTCTCAAGTAGATTTCTCATGGCTGCCTTCTTCAACTCAAATCATAGCTCAAGAGCCGCCTCTTCAAGGACGTAGAAAAGAATTTAATTTTGTCCGAAGAGAAGTCTGTCCTTTTCTCTCTAGCCTGGAAGGTAATCTTTGTTTGCCTGGAGGCCTTGGGCTAGTCAGATGGCAACCATGAGAGGGTCCCATCCAACCTGGAGACTTAGATCAACAACAAGGGCAATCAGCCATGCCTGTGCAATGAACCTCAATAAAAACTCAGAATGCAGTGGCTCAGGTGAACTTCCCTGGCTGGCAATACTTCGTGTGTATTGCCACATATCAGTGCTGTGAAAGTAATGCTTCCTGACTGCACAAGGAGAAGACAACAGAAGCCACATATTGGTCCTCCCCCAGACTCTTCCCTTTGCTGACTTTAATCTGTATCCTTTCCCTGTGATAAACCCTGTGAGTACAGATCTTCCTCGACTTAAGACGGTGTTAACGTCCCAATCAACCCATTGTAAATTGAAAATATTCTAAGTCGAAAATGCATTTAATACTCCTAATTTACTGAGCATCATAGCTTAGCCTAGCCTACCTTAAAGGAGCTCAGAACACTTACGTCAGCCTATAGTTGGGTAAAATCATCTAACACAAAGCCTATTTTATAATAAAATGTTGAATATGTCATGTAATTTATTGAATATTGTACTGAAAGTGGAAAACAGTGTGGCTGTATGGGGACAGAATGGTTGTATCGGTCGTTTACCCTCATGATCATGTGACTGACTGGAGCTGCAGCTGCCCAGCATCTTGAGAGAATATTGTACCGCATATCGATAGCCCAGGAAAAGATCAAGATTCAAAATTCCAAGCATGATTTCTACTGAATGTGTATCACTTTCACAGCATCCTAAAGTCAAAAAATTGTAAATCGAACCATCGTGTGTCAGGGACCGTCTGTATTAGAGTTTTCAGTGCATTCTGTGAGTCCTTCTTGCGGATTATTGCCCTTGGGTGGTTTTGGGGACCTCCAGAACTTGCAGTTGGTGTCAGAAATGAGGATGGTCTTGGGACTCTTCCCTCTTGTTGCTGGCCTAGACTCTTGCACCCTCTGCGACCAGCTGTCTGATGTAGCCACCCCGCTCTCAGCTCTCCTCTATGCCCATTCACCCATTTTATTTATTTGTCTGCTTCTGCGTTGTCTGTTTCTCCCACTAGAACTGCATCCCGAGGCCTGGGTCTCTGCATATTACCACCCCGGGCCATTTTGATTTATATTCCTTAAATTTTAGTTATGTCCCTTAGACATTATGTCTCTTCTCTTTTATTCACACAAAAAGCTGCTGCGGCTGCTTGAAGAGAAAGCCTGTTCAGGATAGGTACATCCAAAGCTGCACCCAGCTCATCATTTCCATAGCCTTGCTAAATTTGTCACTACATTTTTCACGATTTTTAAAAATAAATGAGTGCGAACGCACAAAAACAAAAACAAATCAAGGACGGACAAACAGCACGTCTACCTGACCCGGGAAGACCGGGCTAGGGTACAACTCGGCTCGGCCCGGCCCCGCCCCTGCCCGGCCGGCCCCCGAAGGCCACGCCCCTCCCCTCCTCCGCAGGCCCTACCCACTCCCCGGCCGGTCCCTCCCCTCCTCCACCAGAGCCGCCTCCTCCCCTCCCTGGCAGGCACCTTCCCTCCGCGAAAGGCCCCGCCCCTCCCGCCAGGCCCCTCCCCTTTCCGCTAGGCCCCGCCCCTCGGGCCGCGGCATTCCCGCAGGAAGGCTCCCGCAGACTGCGTGGGCCGGGGCGCGGCGCGGGCCGGGCATGCGCAGAGCGCGCGGGCGCGGTTGCCGTGGCAGCGCCGGCCCGAGGGGAGGGCGGCAGGCGGGCGCGGCGCGGAGCCCGGCGACCGGCGGGCTGAGGCGGCGGCGCGGCCACCCAGGGCCCGCGGCCGGCCGGAGCGGCGTCGGGAGGCCTGAGCGGCGGGGCGCGGCGCCCGGCCCGCGGGGATGCGGGACCGGCTGCCGGACCTGACGGCGGTGAGCGCGGGCGGATAGCGGTTCGGGCCGGGCGGGCGCGCGGGCGGCGGCGCCGTGCAGGGCGGGGAGCGCGGAGCGGGCTGTCCCCGCAGCCCCGCGCGGGTGCCGTGCGCCGGCCCGGACGGCCCGACGGCCAGAGGCGGACTGTCCCCGGCCTCGCCTCCGCGGATGGGGAGCTGGGTGCTGCACCAGCGCGGTGGTTCCCCGGCCTCGGCCCCGCGTCCCCGCGCGGTGATTCCCCGCGTCAGCCGTCCCTGCGCCCTGCTTGAGCCCTGGCACGGCGCGGACCGCGGCCGGAAACCCCTCGTGGAAGCGCGGCCGGTCCACCGTGCTGGGCGTCCGCCCCGGCGCAGCGGCTGGTCCCCGCGCGGCGGGAGCTCCGGAGGTGGCAGCGGGTTAGTGCACACGGGCCGCGTGGACGTGGGCGCCGGGCGAGGCGGTGCAGACCGGCCCCTGTTGCCCGGCGAGGAGCGCGCTTTGTGAGCACCGGCCGGGCGCGGGCTCCCTAGCCGCCCCCCGCGCAGGTGCCGGTGAGTCACCGCCGCGCATCCCCGCGCCTGCGGGGACGGGGGAGCAGTCCCTTAGGAGTTCTGCGCGCCTTACAGTGCCAGCGCTGTGAATGAGAGGGTGACAGCCCGCCTGTGGCGGGGGTTTGTAGAATGTGGAAGAGTTGAAACATTGTAGGTCGACAGAACTCGTGGTGACTTTGTTCTTTAGAGATACAGGTAGTAATTAACGCCGAATGTCTGCAGGTTTGTTTCCCAGGACGCAGAGAAAGCCCCCGCCCTCTGAAGCCTGGCAGCCTCGGGGCAGAGTGCTAGGCCTCCTGGCCTAAGGCATCCATTGTGTGTAGTGAATTGAGTTCTCTCCTTCGCCTCTAGATTGGGGCCAGTGATGTCCCATGCTTTGGAGAGTAGAGAGAACAGGCTCTCAAATCGTTGTCTGTGTTCTGGGGGTCAGATGAGGAACCCTAGGTCAGAAAGGCAGTGACTTATTCATCCTTAGGATCATGGAAATTACACTTTACACTCATTCCGAGAAAGTTTCTTCATAGTGATTTTTCTTTCCTTCCCTTTTTATTGTCAAATGTTTTGACCTTTGCAGTTCGCAGATCAACATCATGTTAACCATAGCAAATTGCTGTTGCGTTATCTCACTTTACAGTCTTTCCCGAGCCCTGAGTCGTAGCTCAAGTATTTGTTCAGTGAAGAAATGCTGAATGTATCTGAACATGAGAGCTGTAACTGTTTTAGCAAAAGATGGCTAAATTTATGTAATGTTGTTGGAGAATCATAAAAAGACGTCAGTAGAGTTTAGAAGCAGCTTTTCTTGGCTTGGCAAAAAATAAGGCAGTTATTTATCACTCTTTAAGTTTACATATATACCAGCTCTTACTGCAGCAGTGTCAGGAAGAACATGTAAACCTGTTTTTGACCTCGAATTTTAGAGCTAGAAGTAACCTTTAGTCCACTATCATCCTGCTCTAGAGGAGGAGACTGAGCAGTTTTAGAGCAAATGAGTGGAAGTTTCTGCTTCTGGAATTGTTTCATCTTGGGCAAATAATTTTTAAAACTCTCAAAACTTCAATTTTCCTCTATATAAAATGGGGATAATAGTATGTCTCTTGTCTACTCAGAGAGGGAGTTGTGAAATATAAGATTATCTCCTAGGTGTGACACTCGGGGAGAAGAAGGGAGAGAGAAAATACTATGTAATTATAAGTGCTATGAATATTTATTAGTTTTTAAATGTTTTTAGGAAGTTATAAAAAGCAATCTTCTCTCTAGGATAAAATAGTAAGTTAAAATTGAATTTGACATACTTAAAGTTTAATAAATTTTAATATTTAAAAACTCCTCTTAAAGTTATCAGATATAAAAGATAACTGCTTTTTTCTCCCAGGAAATGTATCCCTTCCGGGTAGTTCTTGGAGTAGTTGAGTGTTCGCAACCATGTTTCTAAATGGCTGATGTTTTTTTCTACGTAAAGTTTGATATTTAATTTTAAGCTTGATATTTAATTTTAAGCTTAAAATGCCTCGTCAACAGTGTCCACACTGACGAAATATTTGTGATGCCTCTAAAAAGTTTCCTTTATTGGCTGTTAATGCTTCCTCCTGAAAAAAAGATTACCACTGATAACTACTTGGAAAGGACTTCAAAATTAGTCTGCCCAATATAACTTGTCAAATGTAGATTCAGGTGCTTCTAACCAATGGTTCTGTTTTTGAGCAACCAGTTCATTTGGTCACAGAAAGTTTAAGTGACTTGCCGAAGATCTCCTAGACTCTAAATTCAGAAGGATATTTCTGATTTACAAAAAGTAAAAGAACTACCTGTCCAACAGACACTTGAGTGCTGTCTATGAGGTAATGTGCTGGGTGCAGAGACACAAAAATGAATTGAGTGTGTGCTGTGGTTGCACGTGATCTGGGGAGGGAAGAGGGAAGAAGGCACAATGAAACACATTTCAGGATGTAAGCAAATCAAAATGGAATAGCTGTTCTACCAGATAATGGTTCCAAATATGTTTTGATTACTTTGGTTTTTAAAGTTTGTGTATGCAAATTGGTATGTTTATTACAGTTAGGCATAGAGAAACTACAGATTTCAACCATGGGAATTGTTTGCAGGATAATTGACAGAAACACAAAGTAGCGACGTGATATTCATTAGTAGACCTAAGAGAAATGAGAACTTACTGTTTTTATTTTGTTTTTTTGTGAGGAAGGTTGTCGCTGAGCTAACATCTGTGCCAGTCTTCCTCTACTTTATGTCTTTATGTGGGCTACCGCCACAGCGTGGCTTGACCAGTGATGCTAGGTCCACACCTGGGATCCGAAACTGTGAGCCCTGGGCCACCAAAGCAGAGCGTGTGAATTTAACCACTATACCACCTGGCCGGCCCCAGGAACTTACTATTTTTAATCGCTGGGTTCAAGGTAATGAATTGCAAATAGAATTTTTTAAAGGGCAGGAAAAACTGCCCAGATATTTCTAAAGTTGTTTTTCGACAGCTTAGATTGCGTAGGTGGTGCAGAATGTTATGTAGTAAAGACTCAGATTCAACTTATAAAATAAAGCATTTTTTGGTAAATATTTCACTGAAACTTAAGCTACTAAGAATTTTATAATGTATTTATAATTTTATATATGCATATGTTTATAGTTTAGAATTTCATAGTTTATTCATTCCTGCCAACTTTTAATATGTTTATCATCATGTAAACAATTCCCACAGTGGAATCTATAGCTTCTCTATTCTTAACTATAATAAATGTATCTGTTTGCATACATTGTGTCCCATTTTTTAAGATAGCAAAAGCTCTACATTTCCACAGATTAATAATTCTTGGTTTTAACTGCAAGTCTATTCTGAATTTAAGGAATAGAAAACCTAAGAGAGAGGCAATTCATAAATGGGTTTCGTCTTTAGCACCCTCACTTCCCACAGAGCACCTTGGGCCAGTCATAAGACACTGTGCTGGGCCTGGCGCAGCCTCCTCCTTCCATGCCTTTCTGCATGCTGCTTCCTGAGTCTAAAACCACTGGACATCTCTCTCTCTCCACTTTTCTCTGTCTGCCTCACACCGTCTGTTGGTCCCAGCCTGCTCACTGCCCCCAGGAAGTCTTCCTACCCTCCTTCCCTCGTATGTCCCCAGAGATGGCCATCTTCCTGTCTCCAAGCACAGATGCAGTCCTGTTTTCTTCCTGCACTCTCCCCCAGACTCTTCACCCTTTCCAGGGCAGACTTGTGCTGTCAGTTTTGTTCTGAAGCCTCAGTATTCTGCACAGAGCACCTGCCAGGTGTTTATTGAATTGATGTGTTTCCGTTTGCAAATACTCATCATGAGAAAAATGTGGATGACTCTAGAGACTGTTGTCTTCAGGGCTCTTTCAGTTGCAAGGGACAGAAGCCCATTAGCTAAAACAGACAAGAGAGATTTATTAAAAGGTAGAATGGGGCCTTAGACTTCGAGGGCAGAATGTGCCGTCAGACCTCATGAGGGAATGGAACTAGGGACTAGCGAGCCAGCAGCCGAGATCGTCTCTGCCCTTTGTGTCTTGTCCATTTCGCACCCGCTTCATCTCAGCCAGGTGTGTCTGTCTTTGTTTCTTGCCTTTCTTTGTCCTTCTGCATGTGCTTCCTCCCCTTTCCACCCTCACATCTTGGTCCCCTCTCTTTGCTCTTCATTCATTCCTTCAGCTATCTTTACTGAAGGGTGCTGTGTTCCAGGCTCTGTTTTAGGCGTGGTGCATGAGTTGTGAAAAACAGATGAAGTCCTTGTTCCCGTGAAACTTGTAGTGGGGGAGTGGACGTGAAGCAGTGAAGTAAATGCGCAGTAAAATGTTTTTGTGCTAAGTGCTGTGAAGGAAATGAACAGGGGTGTGGGCATGGGCGTGGGCCACTGTGGACAGGGCAGTCAGGGTGAGTCTCTTAGAGCTGAGATCTGAATGAGAGGAAGGAGCGAGCGGGAACAGATCTGGGCAGAAGGCACAGTGAGTCCAAAGGCTCTGAAGTGGGGACAAATTAGTGTGAAAGACAAAAGATAACTGGTTTGATTGTCAGGAGGAGCAAAAGTGAGAGAAAAGGAGAAATCTTCAAACATACCATCGAGAGAAAAAAACCAAATTGCAGAAGGCTTTGTTCAGCACAATACTATTTATGTGAACTCTAAGTACCTGCAAATAGTATTTATATAATATTAATAATGGAGAGAAATATGTAGTAAAAATATAAGAACATGAAACAATGTAACATTTTGCTATAGAGTATTAAACTGTAACTAATTATATAAAAATACCAGAAAGGCATGTTACATTTGGCACCATAATTACAAACTGGCCAACAGTCAGCTTTTACCTGTATTTAATTACAAACATTCTTTACTGTTTTTACTCAAGTGATTTAATTTTGAAAAAGAAATTCATCTATCCTAGCAGCAAAGGTACTACAGTAACCACCGTACACACTTTAAGATGGTTTAATTCATTCCCCACCATTATTACTTGTATGCAAGGCCCTAGTGTAATGTATGTGGAGAAAACAGCCAGTGTTTCCTCTAGCCTTGGATTTTCCTACTTTGTGATAATTCAGCTTCGGTTGAAATCTAAACAGTGAGCATTCCAGGGAACGATTATTCATCTCTGCTAAGTAGTCTCTAAACATGGGAGCTGCTTGCTGTCTGTTCCCGACAATAGTTTTCATATAGGGAGAATTGTATTTTAATATAGTGCTACTTGTAAGGAGAATTCTTTTAAAATTTACCGGAAACGGAATGTTGGTATTTGAATGTTTGTCTTGCACTTTGACTCTCTGGAAGTCAAGTGTGTCGTATTGGAGAGCATTCGCACTGCTTCAGTGAAGGCTGTGCCACAGGTCATTTTGTCATTTACAATAAGTGGACTGTCAGAAGCGGCAGCTGTTGTGCAGGCGTTACACTGTCTCAGCCGGAAAGGTTGAACATGGGCGTTGGGTGAAGATGGGCCAGTAATGGTTTTGTTAGTCATTTTCTTTGTTTCTTTTTTTTACGGATGGAAAAGCTAAGACCATATTACTGGGTCTATTTCCTAATATCTAATAGTTTTGAGAATTCCAGGTAGAAATAAGAAATATAAATAAAAGTTTAAAATAAGAGTAAAAAAAGACAGTAGAAAAAATGTATTCCTAGTCATCTGGCTGTTTCATGTCTACAGGCGGAGAGCAAATAACTTACCAGCAAGTGAGGGACTTTGTGAGTAAAGATGATGCATGACGTACAGGTTTCAGAGAGTCGAGGAGGAACTGAGGTTCTGTAGTAATTGTGTATTCGCTGCCTGCTGGAGTGGGGTCGGGATATAGTGTGAAAAGTGCAATAGTAAAAGCACCGATTCTCCTTAGGGCAAGTGTGGCGTTAGAGACCTCTCTCCTGGGCGCTGAGGTAAATGACAACTTCTTGCCTGGAGTGGCAGGTGAAGTCGTGAGCTTGGGTTTTTGGCTGCGTTGTCATCTTTTGTGAGGGATCTAGTGCCCTGGGGGTGGGGGTAGTGGGGGCTGTCAGGTGAAACAAGACAGGCTGTAGATTGATCATCACTGGACCCATGCGATGGGTACCAAGGGCTCATTATAGTATTCCTTCTACTTTTGTATATGTTTGTAATTTTCTATAACAAAAAATAAAACAAACACAAACTAGGCATCTGTGAACGAGAATGACTTTGTGTGGTGAGCGGCGAGTGTCCTGTGAATCACATGGGGCAGCTGTGTCTCTCATCTCTCTTGTACTCTGGACCACGAGCAGAATCGCCAGCACTACGGAGTCATATCCATGTTCATTCTCTCCCTTCCCCTGGCTTATTTGCTTGACTTCACAGTAAGTTAACTGCTTATATGATGATATTTCACCCTGTTGTTCCTGGCCCTGAGCCGTACAAGACACATTCATTTTCTTCCGAGACCCTGCAGCTGAGAAGAGAAATGGTGACATACAACCCAGTTAGGAAGATTGCATACCACCGAGTGGGGTTTCCGTACATTTTTGGGAAGGTGAGTGGTGAGGCCACCATGGGGAGTTCGGAGGAGAGCCTGGTGGCCAGGCTTTGCCTGGAGTGGCAGAATTGGATGACTTTAGTGAAGCCCTTTCCTTTGAGAGGAGGTGGATGGTGCGTTTTCCAGAGCCAGGGCGTTTGGAGTCCCAGCTCTGGGTGATGGAGGGTCTTCCCTCAACTCCTCGGTGCCGCGGCCTCCTCCTGGCAAAGTGGGGATAATGGAATTAATGGGAACGTGTGTGGAAAGTACTTTCATTTGCGTGACAGCTGGGGGCTAGAGGGAAAGGACAGCTCTTAGCGTGTTTGAGTCAGCAGGGTGGAATAGTTAAGGTGGTAGATTTTGTGAAGTCAAACAGACCTGGATTCCAGTACTGGCTTTGCCACTTTTTAGCTCTGAGATTGGGCGCAGCCTAAACCATTTCGTTTGTGTTCTCACTGAAGTGGAGATGGGACCATGTGCCTTAGCTGTTGGTGGTAGAGGAGTCCGGGGGACCGTGCACATGGCGTGCTGCCTGAGCCCGGGGGCGCTGGCACTCAGTACCACGAGCGGCTTGCTTCTCTCTTCCATTGATGCGGGCTCCTGGAGAAGAGTGTCGGAGCGTTTGTGGGTTTGCCTTAACATTAGTTTCTGTTACTTGTTAGCTGATTGCTGATGTAAGTGCTGCTTTGCTTAGAATTAAGAACATGGACTAGAAATGATTATAGAAGCCTTTGTTGCTTTCTGTGCTCCCTGTGAAAATAAAGCCCCTCAGGAAACACGGACAGGTAGTTATCCTCACAGCCCCATCTCTGAAGGAGGTGGGGCCAGTGTTGTCTCGCTTCATAGACCAGGAGACAGACTCAGAGGAGTGCATGGGCTGCGGGTAAGCAGGTTAGAATCCAGATCTGTGACTCCCGATACAGCGTGCTTTCTTCCAGATGACACTGTTTTCATGCTGAGAGTTAAAGAATAAACGTCCTCCTCAATTAGCACAGTTGGCTAGAGAAGGGATGGTGCCGGTACGCTTCAGTCCTTGCTTGTGTAGTAGTGTCCTCTGGCTATCGTAACGACGTACTGCAAGTCAGGTGGTTTAAAACAACAGAAATGTGTTGGAGCTCAGGAGTCTGAAATTCAGGTGTCGGTGGGGCCATGCTCCCTCTGAAACCTGTCTAGGGGGGTCCTTCCCGCCTCTTCTGTCCTCTAGTGGTGGCTGGCAGCCCTTGGTGTTTCTTGGCTTGCAGATGCATCCTTGCAGTCTCTGCTCCTCTCGTCACTCAGCCGTCTTGCCCTCTGTCTCTGTCTCTTCTTATAAGGACACGAATCATACTGGGTGAAGGGCTCACCCCCCTCCAGCATGACCTCATCTTAACTAACTGCACTGCACGGACCCTTTTTCCAAATATGGTTCACATGCTGAGGTGCTGGGGTTAGGCTCTCCACATCTATTTTTGGGGGCCACAATTCAACCCAGAGTACATGACCTGCTGACACAGCAGAAATGCAGCATTCTCAGTAGCACTACTGTTGAATTCCGGCCTCTTTCTCCACCGCTGGTGTCAGGCGATTGCAGGGTGGCGGCTCAGTGTCAGTCAGGGCACTGATGGGAAAACTGCTCCGGGTGGGTGCCCTGGGGAGACTGTGGAGCGTGCAGGTGCATCTCTGGAGGTGGGTCCATCCCCCTGCAGCTCTGCGGTGTCGACATAATCCTGTGAGGGAGATTTCTGCCTTCTCCTTGACGATGGCCTCCGCCACTCCAGTGTGCTGTGTCACCTGGGGTGTCAGGATTCTGTACATCCTTCTCCAGCAGCCCCTTGTGTCAGGGGCTCACCCCTCTCCAGCTTAGACAAAGTCGGTTCTGTCCCTTTCACTCCACCTGAGTTGTCTTATCTATGCCCAGAAGAGACCCAGCCTAGGAGAGGTGATGTTGAGAGACCTCCCTGGGGCCGTGAGAATTATCCCCTTAGTGAGGGCCTTGATGGGGGAGAGGGAGGACGTATGGTGCTTTCTTAACACGTTTATTCAATTTTGCAGATTTTTCTTAGCTAAATTTTAGTAGAGTCTTGTTTCCAGCTTATTCCTGGCTTGTAGATGAATACAGCTATACTTCAGACTTTCAGTGAGTAAAGACTTCGATTTTCCTCAGGGTTATGAGAATTCCTGAATCCGTTGCCGCCTCAGCTGTGGCAAGGTTGGAACTGAGCCGACTCATCCCGAGTGTCCTCCCTTGTGTCCTCCGGGAGACAGAGCAGTTCCCTGCACTGCGCTTTCTGGCGGGTTTTCTTCTCTTTTTCTCTTAATCCCACAGGCCTCTGCGACGGATGCTACGTCACGCATCTTTGATAAATATCTAGTGATTCAGAGGTCAGCTCCCCGGGTCTGGTGTTCCTGTCTCCCCTCCCATGCAGCTGCAGGACAGAAGTTGCTTTCTTCCTAATGTACACTTTCACTGCTAGATTATTTTGCCTGCTCAGAAGGGTGGTACTTCAAGTCGGTCACTGGACCAGCAGCATCACCTGGAACTGGTTAGAATGCAGCAACATTCTAGAATGTTCAAGATTGCATAGACTGCCCCACCTCAGACCTGCCGAGTCAGAGGCCCAGCCCTCCAGATGATTCTCGAGTTTGAGAACCATTGCCTGGAATATCTCCTAATTCTTTATTCTTTGATGTTACTTTGATGTTACCAAGTCTTTGCTTATTAAAGTGTGTATCGATGATTAGTGTGGGCATGGCTGCGAGTTACTTAGGAAAAATGATGAACGCCAGCGCATGCATGTGAAAGTTCCTGGAAAATTGTTATGTACTCTAGCAAGGAGCTTGTGGTGTCGGTATCTCTAATCTTTATAGAAAACATGCAATACAAGCAGTTTCACTTCTTGAAGATAAAACCAGCTGGTGGTACAATGACTGACTTAGTGAAGATGAATGTTTCTGCGTTGCTCGCTTCTGAGAATTCCGGCTCTTGTTCCTGGAGAGGTGGCCTTCCCTTCCCCAGGGCTGCCTGCCTCCCTGCTCTGCTGTAACTGTCGTCTGTCCCGTTGAAAGTCTTGCAGAATTGAATTGTCATCCTCTCTGGCTGCCCTGCTGGCTTGTGGCAGTTGGTGCTTTAGTGAGCTGACATCTTGTAGGTCCCTAATTGCTTTTTTTTTTTAAGTCACTGTTTGTGCGTATGTGAAATTTTTTTAAATCTGAATTTTACATTTTATGTTTTCCATTTTAGTGTAGGAAAAACGATGATGGGGACACAACTGTCGTTGTTGAAAAGGACCATTTTATGGATGATTTCTTCCATCAGGTAAGAGTCATTTAATGAAACCCAGTTGGACTTTATTCTTTAAACACAGTTATATTATTGTATTTGTAATTTTGAAATAATATTAAAACTAGTATTTTAAAAAGTTGCTGTTTGAATTATTTAGATTCTCTAGAATTTTTAGTGCTATTGAATATTCGTTAATATTGAGCCATTCTTCTTGGATAGACTTGGGGGGCTGGATGAGAATGGTAGAATTGTGGATGTGGAGGGCAGCACACCCTTCTGCTCCCCACATGAGGAAACTCATGCACATGGGCCGGGTGGCGCGTGGCAAGGCGGTTCTGCCTGCTGATGTGCTCAGACTTCTTCCCTGACCTGTACCTGGGTGTGGAGATGGCACTTCCTCCAAGTGCAGGTCCCCTCTGGGACATCCTGCCACACCCTCTGATAGATTTTTTAAAGTTTTCCACCTACGATCAGTGTTGTTCTCCAGACTGAGGGCCGCGTGGTCCTCTGGAGAGGGGAGGTCCTAGTGGCAGTGGTGCCCCCAGCTGATGGGTTTGCTGAGTCAGGCGTGCACAGGCTCACCAGCGCTTCTCGTGCTTTCCTTCCACAGAGTGGGAGTGAGTCCCCATATGTTGATCGCATAGCTCAAAGGGCTCACGTTGTATATTTTCTAAAATCTTTGATTGAACTTTACATTCCTCTCCTGAGAAGTTTTCCACGTTTGGAAATATCAGACTCTAGGTCACATGGGACTGTCCCTTGAGAAGTCTTAGACCTGAGCAAATATGTGATTGTGGAAGCTCGGCTTTGCTGTTGCAATGGTCAGTTTGGCCTTTCTCTGAGGTCTCAGCGCACTCTGGACCTGTGCCCCTTGGGTCTGACCTTGCACCGTGTCGGTTCTCTCGGGCTTCCCCACAAGGCCCTCCCCCTCCCTCTTCACTCCCGGGGAGGTTTTTAGGCTTACACCGTGTTTAAATTCTTAAACCTAAGTAAGATTTGATCAAATTTTGCATATTTCACATTTTTGAAATTGAATAACAGAACAAATATTTTGGCTATGTCAACAGTGAAGAAAAGAAACATGTGTCCAGGGTAATTTTTTAATAATGAAAACCTCATGTGCTGGATTTATTGTGATTGTGCTGAATCAAGTCTCGTAGTTTCAGCTGACTGCTAAATCCATTGACGGTCTAAACAGTCCATCAATGCGTGGATTGGAAAATATGTTACATGTTCAAGAAAATATATTACAAGTTACCAGTTTTCCAGATTCAGCCAGAATTTATGGAATACCTAGTTAGTGAGTTTCAAGTACTTATGTTACTTCCTAATTTTCTCTAATGGAAAAAACATGAAATTAAATTGTGAGATACAGGAACTTACTTTCAGGTACAAAAGAGGTGAGATACTGAATTTCCTGATTTCACTTTGAAATGAGACTCTTTTTTTGTTTTTAGCTTACCTACCCACTTTGTGAAATCCTTATTTTTCTGATTTTATCCCCCTTACCTGGAAGCTTAATTCTTCCATATCAGTTCTTTGTAAAAACGTATTTCTTATTTTAAAGAATCTCCTACCATTAAATGTTGTTCTTATACTTGATAGAAGAATTATGCACAATCCGTCACTGTCACTGAATGTCTTAAGCTATGGTCTTTGTTAAGCAATGCTAATCCGTTTTGGCTGTGGGTGTCGGAAGATGCAGACAAAAACAAGTGACTTGTGTTAGGAAGGTTTGAGAGCAACTGATTCTAAAGTTTGGCGTTTTCATTTGTTAAATAGGCTATTTATTTTATAGTTAATTTCTGTGAAATGACTGCTTAGACAATAGAGAAGCAAATGATCTTTGTTAATACAAACTCATATTTAGAAAATGACATTCAAACCTTAACTATCACGTAGAACATTGCCGAAGATAGGAATTTTGCACATGACCAGTGTTTGGTTAAGACTGAGACTGCTCTGACAGGTGGCCAGGCACTCTCCTTTTTGTGAAGATGAATTGGAATGGACAGAGAAACCCTGTGTCGTGTCATTCACAGGCATAAATGGGAGCTGGCACCACAGTGACGACGGCACTTCCCTCCTGGTACCAAGCTGGGGGCCTAACAGTTTCCTTTTCTTTTGGGGCCACTTTGAGGCTTCTGCTGCAGAGATATTGGTGTAGACATTGCAGAATCTCCAAGAGTTAATATTTTTTCTATTTTGTGACAGATGTGTACTGCTGAAGTTACTTCAGAAATAGTCCTTCAAAGATGGCTAATTGAAATGTACATCTGTGTGCTAAGACCAAAATGTCAGGACTTGTGTTTAAGCCTTCATAATAAAATAGCAAAAATTTTAAGAGAATCAGTTTTTATTTTAAGTATTGTTTTTACACGATTAATAAAATTACGTTATGTGAGGTATATGAAGTTCTATAGAAATTGTATGTAAATAGCACTCAGGCCTAATGAAATAGCTAGTCACTGTTCTGTGAAAGTAGAATTCTGTGTTAGACTCTCTGACACCTTGCTTTTCAAAACATGGTCTGGGGCTTGGGCCAGGGGTCCCAGGGGCCCCTAAGACCCTTTCAAGGAGTTCTTGTGGTCAAAACTATTTCCATAAGAATTCTGAGATGTGGTTTGTCTTTTTCCTCTCATTCTCTCATGAGTGTGCAGTGATGGGGTTTTCCAGAGGCTGCGTGAAGTGTGTAATGTGGCAACATAGTGAACACAGAAGCAGATATCAGAATCAAGCTGCCTTCCATTAAGCTAGAAATTAGATTTGCAGAAAAATATAAATCACAGCTCTTATTTTCACTGATTTTTGGGAAAATACTTTTTTTTCCATAAAAATATGTTATTTATGTTAACATGTGCATTAGTTTCCTGCTGCTGCTGTAACAAATTACCACAAACCTAGTGGCTGAACACAGCACACATTTCTCATCTCACAGTTCCAGAGCTCAGCAGTCTGAGACGGGTGTGGAGGCCCACAGCAAGGTGGGGGCGGGGCTGGTTCTTTCTGGAAGCTCCCGGGGAGAACCCATGTCCCTACTTTCCCCAGCTGCTAGAGGTGCCTGCGTTCTTGGCTTGCGTCCCCTTCCTCCACCTTAAAGCATGTCATCTCTCCAGCCTCTGCTTCTGTTATCACATCTCTTTTTTCTAAATTTGGTCCTCTTGCCTCTGTTTTATAAGGACTCTTGTGGTTGTGTTGGAGCAACCCAGATAATCCAGGATAGTCTTCTATTTCAAGACTCTTAAGTTAATCAAATCCACCAAGTCCCCTTTGCCGTGGAAGGCAGCAGTCACAGGATTAGGATGTGGACAGGCACCACTACATGTAGTGGGTTTGTAATTACTGTTTTAAAGTAAATTAATAAGTGTTTAAGCAATTTCTCCAACATGGTGTTTACAGATAGCTATACCCTACATGAATCGAAGTTCTTTGGGGTCTTCAGTAACTTTGAAGAATTAAAGAGGTCCTGAGACCTGAAAATTTGGGAACTGCTGCTCTAGTCTATAGGGTTCTTAACTCTCAATGTTTTTACCTGTTTCTTGAGTGGGGCATACATTCACATTTTTCAAAAATCAAAATGATGTGAAAAGATACACAGACATAGAGAAACCTCGCTCCCACTGCTGTTTTTATCTGCCCTGTTCTCTTTCCTCTTCCACTCGATGGCAACACCTTTTTTTAGTTTCTTGTTAGACATTCAGTATTTCTTCTGAGGTCAGATGAGATCAGGCTTGTTCAGGATGGAATGGCCTTAGACTCAGTGTTTCTTAATGTAAATGTCAGTGTCTGTGCTTATTTTGACCTCTTTCTTACATCGTTGTTAACATGCTACATACACTGTTCTGCACTTGTGTGTTTAGTTTTTTGGTTGTTTGTTTTTAACCTAATAGTATATCCTGAGATCCTTTGTTACGGTTCCGTAGTGTTCCATCATATAGTTGTACTGTTGTTTTCACCACGTGTGGAAAGTAGAACAAGTCCCCCGTTGACGGGCTTTGGGGTTTCCTGAGTCTTTAGAGAAGTTGCACCGGTTTCCTAGGGCTGCTGTCGCCAGTTGCCACCAACTCAGTGGCTTCAATCAGCACAGACGTACTCTCTTAGAGTTCTGGAGGCCAGAAGTCCGAAACGGTTTCACTGGGATGAAGCCACGGCATCAGAGGGTCGTGCCCCCAGAGGCTCTGGGGGCATCTGTATGTCTGTTTGCCTGGTCCAGCGCTGGAGCTGCCTTCCTGGGCTTCTGGCTCCGTCTTCCATCTTCAGAGCCGGCTGCGTGGCATCTTGCTTCAGTGGTCACGTTGGCCTCCTCTGCAGCCACATCTCCATCTGCTTCTCTCTCTGAGTACACTTGTGGTTGTGCTGAGGGCCCACGTGGAGAGTCAGGATAACCCCCATCTCAGGAGTCTTTGTGGAATCACATCTGCAGTTTCTTTCACCGTATAAGGCAACGTTCACAGGTTCCAGGGATGGGACCTGGACGTTGTAGGGGGACATTCTTCAGCCTTCCACAGAGGTTTTTGAAGATAATGTTATGTATCTATCTGGACAAATCTTGCTAATGAGGACATTACATACTAAAACAAGTATTGAATAGTTTAGACTATTAGTGGTAAAGAATGATGACTCTGAAGGCTTTGCCTTGTCAACTGAAAACACCTCCCCCCACCAGAATATTACGTCAGCGTGCTGTGGAGGGTGCGTTTCCCGTGATCGCATGGAGTGCTGGCATCAACAGCTGTGCTTCTCGTGGGCATCGTCTGGGGTCATGCTTGGGTCTCGATTGCAATAAATAAATAATAGATTCTCCTGGCAAGTATTGACTGATATTGCCTTAGCCATAGAGGTATACATCTTAGTGTGGTACTTTCTTTATTGTTTAAATTAAATGATTATCAATGTGAGGATGGGAGAAGGCTTTAGTTTCTTTGTGTGGTGATTATTCATTTATTTCCCTCCTTTATCCTTCTCCTTTTAGGGCATGAAAAGTGTTAGCAAGTTTGAGTTTGTGACACCAGTGATGACTTTTTATGTTTCTCCTAGGTTGAGGAGATCAGAACCAGTATAGCTAAAATAGCTCAGTATGTTGAAGATGTGAAGAAAAACCACAGCATCATTCTTTCTGCACCAAACCCAGAAGGAAGTAAGTGTATCTGTCTGTCTGTCTCTGTGCCTCTCTCTCTTGCTGTTTGTAACTCAGGGCTCAGCCGTGGCTGCACGTGAGATCCCACTGGGAGCTTGTGAAAAATACTGGAAGCTGGCGTCCTGTTCCCTGGGATTCTGATGCATTTAGCCGGGAGCCACAGCATCATTGTGGTTCTTTACAGCTCCTGTTTGATGGTAGTGTTCAATCAGGGTGGGGTCCACTGATGGATCGTGTCCAAAAGAATACTAAAAAGTGGCTTTGCAGACTTGGGGGCCACATCAACTGTAGGACCTTAGATCATATTGTGTCCACAGTTAAACAGGAATGGCAGAATTCTGTGTTTAGATGAAAATTAATAAGAGATTAATTTGGCAAACAATACTTGTTTGAGCAGTTTTAAAGATGAACAGATTAAGAGGTGATTTTCAGTCTTAAGCAAAAGCTTTGTGTGGAGTGTGCTCTTCTCAGTCTGTCAAGGGCAGCATGTAAACACGTGATTTTAAATGACCGAGCATCATGATTGGTAGTTATAGGGAATGTTTCCTTAATCTGGAGTGATAGGTTTTGAAAACTTTAAAGGTAAGATGGATCTGGATAAGCCAGAGATTGCAAATTGGAATCCGTACGTCATTTTGGGGGAGAATTTGATATCTTTACAATATTGAGTCTTTTAATCCATGAAAATGGTCTATCCCTCTACTATTTAGATTTTCTTTAATTTCTCTCAGTCATGTTCTGTAGGGTTTGGTGTAGAGGTCTCACACGTATTTCGTTATTTTTATTGCTAGGTAGTCAGTTTTCTGATGCTAATGTAAATAGTGTCTGCTGTAAATTTTGTTTTTGTTTCAACATCTAGAAATACAATGAGGTTTTGTATGTTGACTTTGTATCCCATTATCTTGCCTCATTACTTATTGATTCTAATAATTTCTCCGTAGATTCTTTTGGATTATCTTTGCACCCAGTCATGCCATCTTGAATAATGATGGTTTTCCCTTAGTTCTTATGCTTTCTATTTTTAGTTGCCTTGTTTTGCTGGCCTCCAATACAGTGCTGACTAGAAGTGCTGATGGGTACGTTTTTGTTCTCAATCTCAGAGGAAAGTATAAGAGAATGGTCTACTTTCATTCTTTTGCATGTGGCTGTCCAGTTTTCCCAATACCATTTATTAAAGAGACTTTCCTTTCTCCATTTATGTTCTTGGCTCCCTTGTTGAAAATTAGCTGTCCATAGATGCGTGGGTTTATTTCTGGGCTCTCAATTCTGTTCCATTGATCACTGTGTCTGTTTTTGTGCCAGTGCGATGCTGTTTTGATTACTATAGCTTTGTAGTATATTTTGAAATCAGGGAGTGTGATACCTCTGGCTTTCTTCTTTTTTCTCAGGATTCCTGTGGATATTCGCAGTCTTTTGTTGTTCCATATAAATTTTAGGATGCTTTGTTCTAATTCTGTGAAAAATGTTGTTGGAACTTTGATAGGGATTACATTGAATTTGTAGATTACTTTAGGGAGTATGGACATTGTATTTTTTATTTTATTTATTTATTTATTTTTGAGGAAGATTAGCCCTGAGCTAACTGCTGCCAATCCTCCTCTTTTTGCTGAGGAAGACTGGCCCTGAGCTAACATCATGCCCATCTTCCTCCACTTTATATGTGGGACGCCTGCCACAGCATGGCTTGCCAAGTGGTGCCATGTCTGCACCCCGGATCCGAACCGGCAAACTGCGGGCCACTGAAGCGGAACGTGTGCACTTAACTGCTGAGCCACTGGGCTGGTCCCTGGACATTTTAACTGTGTTAATTCTTCCAATCCAAGAGCATGGAATATCTTTCCATTTCTTTGTGTCTTCTTCAGTTTCTTTCAACAATGTTTTATAGTTTTCAGTGTACAGATCTTTCACCTCTTTGGTTAACTTTATTCCTAGGTATTTTATTCTTTTTGTTGCAATTGTAAATGGGATTGTGTTCTTAATTTCTCTTTCTGCTACTTCATTGTTAGTGTATAGAAACACAGCTGTTTTTTGTATGTTGCTTTTCTTTCCTGCAGCTTTACCATATTCATTTATTATTTCTAAAAGTTTTTTGGTGGATTCTTTAGGATTTTCTCTATATAAAATCATATCATCTGAAAATAGTGACACTTTCACTTCTTCCTTTCCAATTTGAATCCCTTTTATTTCTTTTTCTTGCCTGATTGCTCTTGCTAGGACTTCCAATACTGTGTTAAATAAGAGTGGTGAAAGTGGGCATCCTTGTCTGATTCCTGTTCTTAAAGGGATAGCTCTCAGTTTTCTCCATTGAGAATGATATTAGCTGTGGGTTTGTCATATATGGCCTTTATTATGTTGAGGTACTTCTATACTCATTTTATTCAGAGTTTTTATCATAAACGGATGCTGTTACCTTGTCAGATGCTTTCTCTGCATCTATTGAGATGATCATGTGATTTTTATTCATTTTGTTAATGTGGCGTATCACGTTGATAGATTTGGGGGTGTTGAACCATCCCTGCATTCATGGAATGAATCCCACTTGATCATGGTGTATGATCTTTTTAACGTACTATTGTATTCGATTTGCTAGTATTTTGTTAAGGATTTTTACATCAATGTTCATCAGTGATATTGGCCTGTAATTTTCTTTTTTTTGTGCTGTCCTTGTCTGGTTTTGGTATCAGGGCAATGTTGGCCTCATAGAATAAGTTAGGGAGCTTCCCCTCCTCTTCAATTTTTTGGAATGGTTTGAGAAAGATAGGTATTAAGTCTTTGAATGTTTGGTAGAATCCACCAGGGAAGCCATCTCATCCTGGACTTTTATTTTTTGGGAGATTTTTGGTTACTCTTTCTATCTCCTTACTGGTGATTTGTCAATTCAGATTTTCTGCTGCTTCTTGATCCAGTTTTGGAAAGTTGTATGATTCTAAGAATTCATCCGTTTCTTTTAGATTATCCAACTTGTTGGTGTATAGCTTTTTATAGTATTCTCTTATAATCTTTTGTATTTCTGAGGTGTCCATTGTAATTTCTCTCTTTCATTTCTGATTTTATTCATTTCAGCCTTCCCTCTTTTTTTTTTTTGGTGAGTCTAGCTAAAGGTTTGTCAATTTTGTTTATCTTTTCAAAATTAGTTTCATCGATTTTTTTCTATTTTTTTTAAGTCTCTATTTCATTTATTTCTGCTCTGATTTTATGATTTCCTTCCTTCTACTGATTTTGGGCTTTGTTTGTTCTTCTTTTCCCAGTTCCTTTAGGTACACTGTTGGATTGTTTATTTGAGATTTTTCTTGTTGAGGTGGGCCTGTAGTACTATAAATTTCCCTCTTAGAACCACTTTTCCTATATCCCAAAAATTTTGGCATGTTGTATTTCATTTTCATTTGTCTCCAGGTATTTTTTGATTTCTCCATTGATCCAGTTGTTGTTCAGTAGGATTTTGTTTAATCTCCACATATTTGGGGTTTTTCTGATTTTATTCATATAGTCGATTTCTAGTTTCATACAGTTGTGGTCAGAAAAGATGCTTGATATTATTTCAGTCTTCTTAAATTTATTGAGACCTGTTTTGTGGCCTAATTTGTGATGTGTACTGGACAGTGTTGCATGTGCATTCAAAAAGAATGTGTATTCTGCAGCTTTTGGAAGGAATGTTCTGTATAGATCTAAGTCCATCTGGTCTAATGTGTCATTTAAGGCCAGTGTTTCCTTATGGATCTTCTGTTTGGATGCTCTATCCACTGGTGTAAGTGGAGTGTTAAAGTCCCTTACTATTATTGCATTGCTGTCTAGTTCTCCTTTTATGTCTGTTAATAATTGCTTTATATATTTATATATTAAATAATTGCTTTAGGGGCCAGCCCAGTGGCATAATGGTTGGGTTCGTGTGCTCTGCTTCGGAGGCCTGGGGTTTTCAGGTTTGGATCCCAGGCACCGACCCAGCACCACTCGTCAAGCCATACTGTGGTGGCGTCCCACATAAAGTAGAGGAAGATTGGCAACAGATGTTAGCTCATGGCCAATCTTCCTCACATAAAAAATAAAAAATAAAAATAATTGCTAATATGTTTATATTGTAAATATAATAGGGGCCAGCCCTGTGGCCGAGTGGTTAAGTTTGTGCACTCCAGCTTTGGTGGCCCAGGGTTTCACCGGTTTGGATCCTGGGCATGGACATGGCACTGCTTATCAGGCCATGCGGAGGTGGCATCTCACATGCCACAACTAGAAGGACCCAGAACTAGAATATACAACTATGTACCGGGGCGGGGGGGCGGTTTGGGGAGAAGAAAAAAGAAGAAAAAGATTGGCAACAGATGTTAGCGAAGGTGCTAATCTTAAAAAAAACAGAAAAGTAAATATAATAGATAGTTACAAGTGTTACACCCTCTTGTTGAGTTGTTCCTTTGTCATTATGTAGTGCCCTTCTTTGTCTCTTGTTACAGTTTTTGTTTTAAAGTCTATTTTATCCGATATAATCATTGCTGCCCCAGCTTTCTTTTCATTGACATTTGCATGGAGTATCTTTTTCCATCCCTTCACTTTCAGTTTGAGTGTTTTTAGATCTGAAGTGTGTCTTGTATGCAGCATGTATATGGGTCTTGTCTTTAATCCACTCGGCCACCCTCTGCCTTTCGATTGGAGATTTCTTCCATTGACTTTTAAAGTAGTATTGATAAGAATGTACTTACTGTCATTTTGTTACTTTTTTTTCTGGGTATTTTAGTAGTTCTTCTCTGTTCATTTTTCTTCTCTTGCTCTCTTCCCTTGTGGTTTTATGGCTTCTTTTAGTATTATCTTTGGGTTCCTTTCTCTTAATTTTTTGTGTACTTACTATAGATTTCAGGTTTGTGATTATCATGAGGTTCATATATAATAACCTACATATGTAACAATCTGTATTAGGTTGATGGTCTCTTTCGTTCGATTTCTTGCTAAAATCCCTACTCTTTTACTCCCATCCTCCCACATTTTATGTTTTCGATATCATATTTAACATCTTTTTTGTGCGTGCATATCCATTATCCTCTTATCATGGAAATAGATAATTTTAGTACTTTTGTCTTTCATACTAGCTTCACAGGTGGTTGATCTGCTACTTTTACTGTATATTTGCCTTTACCAGTGATTTTACTGTTTTTTTGTTTGTTTTGGTAATTTTCTCATTCCTATTTGTAGTCTTTTTTTTTTTCCCACTTAAATAAGTCCCTTTAGCGTTTCTTGTAAGGCTGGTTTCTTGGTCATAAACTCCTTTAGTTTTTGCTTGTCTGGGAAACTCTTTATCTCTCTTTCCATTCTGAATGATAAGCTTGCCTGGTAGAGTATTCTTGGCTGTAGGTTTTTTCCTTTCAGCACTTTAAATATATTGTGATATATTGTGTAAATATATCCCTTTTAGCCTGTGAGGTTTCTGCTGAGACGTCATCTCATAGCCTTATGGGATTTCCTTTGTATGTAATTTGTTGCTTTTCTTTTGCCCCTTTTAGGATTCTCTCTTTATCTTTAATTCCTGACATTTTAATTATAATGTATCTTGGTGTGGGCCTCTTTGGGTTTATCTTGTTTGGTGCTTTCTGTGCTTCCTGTACCTGGATGTCTGTTTCCTTCCTTAGGTTGGGAAAGTTTTCAGCTATTATTTCTTCAAATAGATTCTCTGTCTTTTTGTCTCTCTCTTCTCCTTCTGAGACACCTATAACATGGATTCTAGTGCACTTGTTGTTGTCCCAGAGGTCTGTTAGACTGTCCTCTTTCTTTTGAACTCTTTCTTCTTTCATCTGTTCAGCTTGGGTGATTTCCTCTAGCCTTTCATCCAGCTCGCTGATCTGTTCTTCTGTATCATCTACTGTGCTGTTGAGTCCCTTTAGTGAATTTTTCACTTCCAGTATTGTATTCTTCATTTCTGATTGGTTCTTTTTTATATTTTCCAGTTCTTTGTTGATGTTCTCACTGCATTCATCCATTCTTTTCCCAAGATCAGTGAGCTTCCTATGACTCTTAGTTTGTACTCTTTATCAGGTAGATTGTTTATCTCTGTTTGGTTTAGTTCTTTGTCTGCGGATTTGTCCTGTTACCTTACTTGGGAAATATTCCTTTGCATCTTCATTTTGCCTCTTTCTCTATGCTTATATGTATGTATCAGGTGGGTCAGCTACATCTCCCAATCTTGGAGAGGTGGCCTTATGTAAGAGATGCCTTATGAGGCCCAGCAGTGTGCTTCCCTCTTGTCACCAGTTCCAAATGTTCCAGGAGTGTCCCCTGTGTGGACTACATGTGTCCTTCTGTTGTGTCAGGGTTGCTTTTGCTGCAGGTGCATGGGGAGGCTAGGGTGTCCCCCTGGCCGGCTGGTTGTAATGCTCAGCTGCATGTGTCTGCTACAGACCTTTCAGTCACTTTATTGGGCCTGGGGAGCCCCAGCACAGTTGGCTTCAAGTTCTAATAGCACATTCCTGTTGCAGTTTTTCTGTTAAGTGAGTAGGCCCCCAGCGTGGCTGGTTGCCAGGCTCAGGGGCTCACAATTGCTATGGGCCTCCAGCCAGCAAGGCTGTTGTCAGCTCTCTCAGGATTGTAGCTGTGTGGGGCCAGCCCAAGGCATGGTAGCACCCAGTTGTTTCAGGCTTTGGAAGGTGGAGCCGATCCCCTATGAGGCTGTTTGAGTAGCACAGCCTGCTGCAGCTGACAAGCCCCACCACCCTCAGGGCCACACACACCGTCAACACAGTCCTGCCCCATGCATGTGCCGTAACCCCCTAAAGGGGACCCACTCGCCCCATTGCAGAGGCCCCACACACACCAACACAGTCCTGCCCCATGCATGTGCTGTAACCCCCTAAAGTGGACCCACTCGCCCCATTGCAGAGGCCCCACACACACCAACACAGTCCTGCCCCATGCGTGTGCCGTAACTCCCTAAAGGGGACCCACTCGCCCCATTGCAGAGGCCCCACACACACCAACACAGTCCTGCCCCATGCGTGTGCCGTAACCCCCTAAAGTGGACCCACTCGCCCCATTGCAGAGGCCCCACACACTCCACCAATGCAGGCCTGCCCCTCGTGCACACCCTGCCCTGCAGAGGTGGACCCACTTGTCTGGGCAGAGGTTCCAGGCACCCCGCCTATGTGGAGTTTCCTGAGGGCTTGCTGTTGGGTGGGGCTGGTCCCTAGGGTGGGCTGCCTGCCCTGGCTGAGCTGGATTAAATCGGTGCTCTAGTGGGTGGGACAGACCCTGGGCTAACAGGCCAGGGAAGGACTCCAGTGGCGTCTGCCAGCGTCGGTGTCAGCACGCCTGTACTGGGTCACAGTGATGGCGCCACCACTGTCTCAGTCTCTGGGGAGCCTCACCTCTCACCGAGATGCGCCCAGAGCCTATGGGGTGAGTCTCTTTTCACCAAAGGATTGTGCACCTTTCTGGTGATTTTAGGTTGATTTCTGAAATGGGTGAATTTGTGCTTGGGCCCTTTAAGAGCAGGCTTCCCCCCCTTATGTCTGATAGCTTTTCTGGGGGTATTCCCTGTTGTTGTTAATAGCCAGTGAGGCCAGATATTATTACACTGGTCTCTGTTGTGTTCGGTCCAAACGCTGTTATTGTGGTGACAGTGCCCTGCTCAGAGACCCCGCTCCTCCAGGGAAAGCTGTGTACCTCAAGATGGCTCCTGGCTCGCTGGGAAGGGCCGTGGCTCGCAAAGGGGGCTTTTTTCTCCCAGAAAGGAATTTCTGCCTCTTCTGCCTCAGTCAGTGGCCCTTGTTGTGGGGGTTCTTTCTACCCAATTTTCTGTTCTCTCTTGGGGGTGGTTGTTCCAAGAGTATTGGAGATTTGCTGTGTCTGTGGGAGGAGGTGAGTTCAGAGTCTGCCTACACTGCCATCTTGACACTGGGTCTCTCAGGAAATTGAATTTGAATAAATATTAGTGTGTTTTTTTTTTCTGTTAAGTAATGTACCTCCCGAAAACTTCTGCCACCAGGTAACAGCCGATAGAACTGTTATTTGAATAAATTTAGAGCTCTTAGTGCTTCACAGTAGCCCTGGGCTCTCAATGAAACTATTGCTTTTGTCTTCTGTTTGTTTCACAATAGAGTGTAAACCAAAATGTAGGAAGCAATGTCCAACTGCTTACTCAGTTGGTCTTTAAAAAGAAAAGTACAGTTACTTCTGTCCGCTATCCTGGGCCCTAGGATGCTGTGCATGGCAGTGGGCTGCTGTCCCCTCCTGGCCCTTTTTCCTGGCCCGTGGGGGCGGAGGGAAAAGGACAGGCCAGGTTGGATCTCCGGCTCCTCTGTGCTCTCCCCGCCCAGGCTCCTGGATGGGCCTGCACAGGGATTCCAGAGGACAGGGAGGCGCCTGGAGCTGCTGTGGTCCCTGAATCCCCCCGCCAACCTCAGTGCCTGGATGGAGCCCTGAGCACAGTGACCACCAGGTGGTGCCAAACTGCAGCCTGTCTGCTCACCAGAATGTGGGGCTGGCTGGCTGGCTGACTGGTCGTTTTGGTGACCTTCTGTAACCAGACCCCGAGGGAGACATGCTGAGAGAAGCTCACGGAGGCTCTTTTACTCACACTCTTGTTTATCCACTTTCTACTTCTGTATTTTGTTTTTAAGAGTGCCCTTGTAAAATGTGTAAGTTTCAGGCCCTCCAACACGTGGATCCACCCCTGCAGGAGCCCGGAATGTATGTGCTTCAACTTTTTGGGTCCAGTGACAGCATTATGGCTGGCATTCACCATCATGGGATCCTGAGCTTTCATTCATAGTAACAGGGTTTGTGGTTCCTCTCAATCAGGAGTCATAGCCCTTCTTGTCATCTTGCTTTTTGGGTGTGGTGCGTCCTAAACAGTTCCACCTGTTGCTAACATTGTGTCTGCCCTTCTTTTGCGTTCCCATTGTCCTGCTCCTGGCCCCCCTGGCCCCTCGTCATAGCTGGAGTGGTTGTGTCCTCACTCCTCCCTCTCTGACTCCCCCCGTCCTGTGCATTTTGTGCTCTCCTCCTGTAGGGAGGCCTACAGTGCATGTTCCACACTCTCAGGAATGCCTTGCTCACCCATGATTACCTCAGCAATCAGTCAGTCAATTCCTTAGTGGGGTGGAGGAAGCCTCTTCCCGGGGAGCTGTGACCTTGGACACATTGCCGAATGTCCCGTGTTCAGTTTCCACATCTGTCAAGTGAGTTAAAGTGCTAACTACCTTGTAGTGTTCTGAGTGTTGGATGAGTTGGTGCTGTGAAGAGTGTTCAGGACAGTTGTGACACCAAATGCCCTGTGTGGATGTGACTGCTGCTGTCATCCTTGTGTTTTATTCTCCTCTCCCATTTCCACCTGGCCCTTCCCTCCTGTTTCAGAGTGACAAGTGTGTGTCTCTTTGTTTTTTTATTTTTTTTTATTGAGTTATTGATAGGTTACAATCTTGTGAAATTTCAGTTGTACATTAATGTTTGTCAGTCATGTTGTAGGTGTACCACTTCACCCTTTGTGCCCACCCCCCACCCCACCTTTCCCCTGGTATCCACTAAACTGTTCTTAGTCCATAATTTTAAATTCCTCATATGAGTGGAGTCATACACAGATTATCCTTCTCTTGCTGGCTTATTTCACTTAACATAATTCCCTCAAGGTCCATCCATGTTATTGCAAATGGAATGATTTTGTTCTGTTTTGCAGCTGAGTAGTATTCCATCGTATATATGTACCACATCTTCTTTATCCATTCGTCTGTTGCTGGACACTTAGGTTGCTTCCACGTCTTGGCTATTGTAAACAGTGCTGCAATAAACATTAGGGTGCGTAGGACTTTTGGGATTGCTGACTTCAACCTCTTTGGGTAAATACCCAGTAGTGGGATGGCTGGATCGTATGGTAGTTCTATTTTTAATTTTTTGAGGAATCTCCATACTGTTTTCCATAGTGGCAGCACCAGTTTGCATTCCCACCAGCAGTGTATGCGGGTTCCTTTTTCTCTGCAACCTCTCCAACATTTGTTGCTATTAGTTTTAGATATTTTTGTCATTCTAACGGGTGTAAGGTGATATCTTAGTGTAGTTTTGATTTGCATTTCCCTGATGATCAGCGATGATGAGCATCTTTTCGTGTGCCTGTTGGCCATCAGTATATCTTCTTTGGAGAAATATCTGTTTGTGTCTCCTGCCCATTTTTTGATTGGGTTGTTTGATGTTTTGTTGTTGAGTTGTGAGAGTTCTTTATGTATTATGGATATTAAGCCTTTGTCAGATATATGACTTGCAAATATTTTTTCCCAGTTAGTGGGTTGTTTTTTTGTTTCAATCCTGTTTTCATTTGCCTTGCAGAAGCTCTTTAATCTGATGAAGTCCCATTTGTTTATTCTTTCTATTGTTTCCCTCATCTGAGGAGTTATAGTGTCCAAAAAGATCCTTTTAATACTGATGTCAAAGAGTGTACTGCCTACGTTTTCTTCCAGAAGCCTTATGGTTTTAGGTCTCACCTTTAGGTCTTTGATCCATTTTGGGTTTATTTTGGTGAATGGTGAAAAAGAATGGTCAATTTTCATTCTTTTACATGTGGCTTTCCAGTTTTCCCAGCACCATTTGTTGAAAAGACTTTCTTTTCTCCATTGTATGCCCTCAGCTCCTTTGTCAAAGATAAGCTGTCCATAGATGTGTGGTTTTATTTCTGGGCTTTCAATTCTGTTCCATTGATCTGTGCACCTGTTTCTGTACCAGTACCATGCTGTTTTGATTACTGTAGCTTTGTAGTATGTTTTGAAGTCAGGGATTGTGATGCCTCCCGTTTTGTTCTTTTTTCTCAGGATTGCTTTAGAAATTCGGGGTCTTTTGTTGCCCCATATGAATTTTAGGATTCTTTGTTCTAATTCTGTAAAGAATGTCATTGGGATTCTGATTGGGATGGCGTTGAATCTGTAGATTGCTTTAGGTAGAACGGACATTTTAACTATGTTTATTCTTCCAATCCGTGTACATGGAATGTCTTTCCATCTCCTTATGTTGTCATCCAATTCTCTCAGAAAGGCCTTGTAATTTTCATTATATAGGTCCTTCACTTCCTTAGTTAAATTTACCCCAAGGTATTTTATTCTTTTTGTTGCGATTGTGAATGGTATTGTATTCTTGAGTTCTTTTTCTGTTGGTTCATTACTGGAGTATAGAAATGCTACTGATTTATGCAAATTGATTTTATACCCTGCAACTTTGCTGTAGTTGTTGATTACTTCTAACAGTTTTCCAATGGATTCTTTGGAGTTTTCTATATATAAGATCATGTCGTCTGCAAACAGCAAGAGTTTCACTTCTTCCCTCCCTATTTGGATTCCTTTTATTCCTTTTTCTTGCCTGATTGCTCTGGCCAGGACCTCCAGTACTATGTTAAATAAGAGTGGTGATAGAGGGCATCCTTGTCTCATTCCTGTTTTCAGGGGGATGGGGTTCAGTTTTTGCCCATTGAGTATGATGTTGGCTATGGGTTTGTTGTATATGGCCTTTATTATGTTGAGGTAGTTTCCTTCTATGCCCATTTTGTTCAGAGTTTTTATCATAAATGGCTATTGGATCTTGTCAAATGCCTTCTCTGCATCTATTGAGATGATCATGTGGTTTTTATTCCTCAGTTTGTTGATGTGGTGTATCACATTGATTGATTTGCGGATGTTGAACCCTGTGTCCCTGGTATGAATCCCACCTGATCCTGATGTATGATTCTTTTGATGAATTGCTGAATTCTGGTTGCCAAAATTTTGTTTAGAATTTTTGCATCTATGTTCATCAGTGATATTGGCCTGTAGTTCTCTTTGTTCGTGGTGTCCTTGTCAGGTTTTGGTATCAGCGTGATGTTGGCCACATAGAATGTGTTAGGAAGTGTTCCATCTTCCCTAATTTTTTGGAATAGCTTGAAAAGGATAGGTATTAAATCCTCTCTGAAAGTTTGGTAGAATTCCCCAGGAAAGCCATCTGGTCCTGGGGTTTTACTCTTTGGGATGTTTTTGATTGCTGTTTCAATCTCTTTCCTTGTGATTGGTCTGTTCAAATTGTCTGCCTCTTCTTGAGTGAGCTTTGGGAGATTGTAGGAGTCCAAGAATTTATCCATTTCCTCTAGGTTATCCATTCTGTTGGCATATAGTTTTTTGTAGTATTCTCTTATAATCTGTTGTATTTCTGCAGAGTCTGTTGTTATTTCTCCTCGCTCATTTCTGATTTTGTTTATTTGAGCTTTCTCCCTTTTTTTCTTTGTAAGTCTGGCTAGTGGTTTGTCAATTTTATTTATCTTCTCAAAAAACCAGCTCTTTGTCTCATTGATCCTTTCTACTGCCTTTTTCGTTTCAATAATATTTATTTCTGCTCTGATTTTTATTATTTCTCTCCTTCTGCTGACTTTGGGCTTCTTTTGTTCTTTTTTCTGTAGTTCAGTTAGGTGTGCTTTAAGGTTGCTTATTTGGGATTTTTCTTGTTTGTTAAGATGTGCCTGTATTGCAATGAATTTTCCTCTTAATACAGCTTTTGCTGTATCCCATATGAGTTGGTGTGGCATGTTATTTTCATTTGTTTCCAGGTATTTTTTTATTTCTTCTTTAATTTCTTCAATGATCCCTTGCTTGTTCAGTAGTGTGTTGTTTAGTCTCCACATCTTTGTGCCTTTCTCAGCTTTTTTCTTGTAATTAATTTCTAGCCTTATAGCACTATGATCTGAGAAGATGCTTGTTATTGTTTCAATTTTTTTAAATTTGTAGAGGCTTGCCTTGTTTCCCAACATGTGGTCTATCCTAGAGAATGTTCCATGTGCACTTGAGAAGAATGTGTATTCAGCTCTTTCAGGGTGGAGTAATCTATATGTGTCTATTAAGTCCAATTGTTTTAGTTTTTCATTCAGCTCCACTATTTCCTTGTTGATTTTCTGTCTGGATGATCTGTCCATTGATGTGAGTGGGGTGTTGAGGTCCCCTACTATTATTGTGTTGTTTTTAACATCTTTTTTTCCTTGCTATTTGCTTGAAGTATTGTCCTCCACCCCTTCACCCTGAGTCTGTGTTTGTCCTTGGGGCTGAGGTGTGTTTCCTGGAGGCAACAAATTGTTGGATCTTGTTCTTTAATCCATTTTGCCACTCTGTGTCTTTTTATTGGAGAGTTCAATCCGCTCACATTGAGAGTGATTATTGATGCATGTGGACTTAATGCTGTTAATCTGTCGCTCATTATCTTGTTTTCCTGCATTTCTTTTCCTGTTTGCTTTAGACTACCCATTTAATACTGCAATTTCTTATGCTGGGTTTCTTAGATTTTTCCTTATTTATGATTTGTGACTCTGTTCTGTACTTTATTTTAGTGTCTACCTTGAAGTTTGTATTTAGAATCTCATGTATAATATAGTCTATTCTCTGGTGGTCTCTTACCTGCTTGACCAATACTGATTTAGACCCTTTGCTCTTCCCCTCCTAAATAATTATTTTCATTTTTTATTCCAACTCGTCTTATTAATTTGTAGTTAGAGTGCTAAGATCGTCCTTGTTTTGGTAGTTTCCTTACTTTACCCTAATGCTATAATTGAATATTTGCTATCCTGTTCTGGTTCTATCCATCGGTCTCCCTAGTCTGTGGACTGTGTCCCCTTTCTCCCTTTTTTCTTTTTTCAGGTATGAGAGCCTTCTTGAGGATTTCTTGTAATGGAGGGCTTTTAGTTACAAATTCCCTTAACTTTTCTTTGTCTGGAAAAGATTTCATTTCTCCCTCATATCTGAAGGAAATTCTTGCTGGATAGAGTATTCTTGGCTGAAGATTTTTATCCTTTAAAGCTTTGAATATATCACTCCATTCTCTCCTAGTTTGTAGGGTTTCTGTAGAGAAATCTGCTGACAGTCTGATAGGGGCTCCTTTATAGGTTATTCTCTTTTTTTTCCTTACTTCCCTGAGTATTCTCTGCTTATCATTCCTACTTGCCAACTTTACTATTATGTGCCTTGTGGTAGGTCTTTTTACATTGACAAATCTAGGAGATCTAAAACCCTCCTCTACACACATTTCTCCGTTGATCCCTAGATTTGGGAAGTTCTCTTCAATAATTTCGTTAAGCACACTTTCTGCTCCATTTTCCTTTTCCATATTCTCGGGAATTCCTATGATCCTTATGTTCTTACTCCTCATTGAATCCATTATCTCTCAGAGATTTTCCTCATTTTTTTAAATTCTTAGTTCTCTTTCTTCCTCTGTCTGGCACCATTCAGCCTGTCTGTCCTCGATTATGCTAATTTTCTCCTCTATGTTGTCTACACGGGCATTCAGGGAATCTGTATTCTGTTTCATCTGGTCCATTGTGTTTTTCATCTCAAGTAATTCTGTTTGATTCTTCTTTATGATTTCAATCTCTTTTGTGAAGTAACCCCAAAACTCGGCTTGTTTCTCTTTCTCTCTACCTCATTGAGTTTTTTGATTATAGCTGCTCTGAATTCATTATCACTTAGTTTACCTAATTCCAAGTCCTCAGCACTTAATTCTGTGTTTTTATTGTTTTCCTTCTGGTCTGGGGCTTTTATAAATTGCTGGATGGTAGAGGAGCGGTTTTTTCTCATGGTGGTAGAATTCGGTTGCAGTTACAGCCTGTCGCCACTAGATGGGGGTCGAGAGCGGTGTGTTAGCTCTCTGCCTTGGGGCAAGATGGCTGCGCCCACTGGCTTTGCTGGGGGGGAGGGGCTGTTACAGGTGCCGGTCTGGGTTCAGATCAGTTCTGTTCTCTGGTCTCCCAAGGCCCTTGATTTATGGGGTCCCCGCGGACGGAAGCTTCCCCCCATCAGCGGGTCTCCACTGAATCAGCGGCAGGAGTCCTGGATGATACCCGGCCGCGCGGCCCCTCCCCCGCTCCTTCCTGACCCGCGCCGCAGCGATCGCAGACTCTAGGGGAGGGAGCGATGTTCTCTCCTACTGTTCCGGCGCCTCCCAGGGTGTAAGCAAGGTTTATGACCTCCGCCTTCTTGGTATTGTAGGTCTCTAACGAGCTGGCATTATGTTTATTCTCTGAAATTCAGTTCTTCCAATCTTTTGTTGTATTTTGGAGGGGAGAGAATCCCGGGTCAGCTCACCCTGCCATTTTGCTCCGCCCGGTGTGTCTCCTTTTTAAGCGTGAACTCTTTAACCTTGAACCTGTCTTGGGGTGGTTTTTCTGCCACTTGCTGTTCTTCCTATTGTGGCTCCTGCCCCTGAACGAGGCACATTTCCCCATCCTTACAACCACATGTCTCCTGCAGCCACGCCTCACCCTGCAGCAGCTGGTTCTTCCTTTGAGAGCGCAGTCTTCTGGGGCTCCCTCCCCCCATCATCCAACTGCCGTTTCTGCCCACACGCTCAGCCCTCGTCATTTTTCCTCTCTCCTTAGCTAGTGTCCAGCCCTACCTACCAGCCCCTACTCCCCTCCCCTCCTCCTCTTCCTCTTCCTTTGTCCTCTTCATCTTTGTCTTCTTCATCTTTTAAAGGTAACCTGTTTTGTGTTATCAAAGTTAATACATGCTTATTGTGGACATTTTGGGAAACAGAAAGGAGGGGAAAAAAACCCACCCATAATTTGTCCCTCTGTGATAAACACCACTAACATATTGATAAATATTCTTCGAGCAAAAAACAGTGTATGTGTAAAAACACAATTTTAAAAGTATAGAATTTGGTTCATACAGTACTTCTTTTACAGCGTACTTCTTTGGTTAATGAATGTAGATTTACATGATCCCTTTAATGGCTGCATAGAAGTTGATTTTCGCATTCTTTGCTATTCATGTGGGAGCATCCTGTTTTGGAACCAAACAGTCTTGGGTAGAGTGTCAGCCTTGTCTTTGACGATTTACAAGTGGCTTCCTTATAGTATGCAATGGTTCTTACGAGGACCTTGCATTATTATAGGGTCAGAATGGCGTCATTAACTTACGCTCACTGACGTACACAGAACAGCAGGTACTACACTAAATGCTTGCATGAGGAGTTTCATTTGTTCTTTGAAATAACCTCATGAAGCTGACGCTCTCATTAGGTCTGTCTGAGAGCTGAGAGTCTTGAGGCTTAGAAAGGGTGAGCAGTCAGTCCAGAGCCTCAAGAGCCTGGTTTTTCAGCAGATTTGAGACAGTCCCGACTCTGGAGCCAGCTCTTTCATCCGCGCTGCTGTTCGGAAGCGATGCCTGTAAGGCGCTGACCTGGTGCTGCACGCACACCGAGTGTGCAGATGTTCGCGAGGGTGAGCAGTTCCACAGCGCCATCCTCGTGGCCTCACGTCTCTGAGTCCTTGTCACCTGGGCTCTTTGGCCGGAATTCCTAGGAATGGACGTGCTAGATCAGAGGACTCGCACAAGTAAACACACTTTCAGATGTTTAGTTTGAGAGTTTTCAGAGCTGTGGAAAAGCTGCGTTTATGGTACAGTAAAACTCATGTTTCCTTCACTAGATTCACTAATTGTTGACATTTGCCGCTTTTGATTTCTTTCTCTTTGTGTGTATGTGTGTTTGTGTGCGTACACACACACACATTGTAGAGATATGCACGTTAATTTTGCTGAATCGCTGTAGAATAAGTTGTAGGCCTCATGACCACCCACCCCAACTGCTCCAGTGTTTGCCTCCTAGGAAGCATATTCTTTCACATACTGACCATGGAATTGTCTAGTTCAGAATGTGCAACATTGATAAAATACTCTTGTCCACTCCACAGTCCATGCTCATTTCAGGAATTGTCCCAGTGATGTCCTGTGCAGCTCTGTTTTCCCCTCTTTTCAGGCTCCACTCCAGACACACATGCAGGTAAAGCCTGGAAACGTACGCGTTCCGGATTATAGTAGCTCTGTGTGAGTCGAGCCCTTTGTTGTAGAGTGACCTATCATCTCAGTGATGCCTGGCCTTCCTGTCCACTTTGCCTGATATTAGCAAAGCTCTGCCAGTTTTCTTTTTCTTTCTTTTTTTTTTTTTTTTGAGGAAGATTAGACCTGAGCTAACTACTGCTAGTCCTCCTCTCTTTTGCTGAGGAAGACTGGCCCTGAGGTAACATCCGTGCCCATCTTCCTCTACTTTATGTGTGGGACACCTACCACAGCATGGCTTGTCAAGGGTGCCATGTCTGCACCTGGGATCCAAACTGGCAAACCCTGGGCCATGGAAGCAGAATGTGCAAACTTAACCACTGTGCCACCGGGCCGGCCCCTCTGCCAGTTTTCTTTGACTAGTGTGTACGTGCGTATATAGCTTCTATCATTTTCTTTTGATCTTTCTATATCTTTATATTTTAATGTTTCTCAGCTTTTGTAAATAAAATATAGTTGAGTTTTGTCTTTTTATCCAGTTTGATCATTTTTTTGCCTTTATTAGGGCTTTTAGTATATTTACTGGCATTATTTATATATTAGGACTAACAATCATAATCTCTTTTGCTTTTTATTTTTCTTGCTTGTTCTGTGTTACTGCTCTCTTCTCAAGCTTTCCTTTGGATTGGTTTTCAGCATTTGACCCCCTCTGTGTTAGCTGGTTTGTGTGTACTGCTTCCTGTGATTTGGAGGGTGTCCTGTAGATTGCTGTATGCACTCGTGACTTGTGCAAGTCTAATATAACTGTATTTTTACTGCTTACAAGTAACACAAGGACCCTGGGCAGCTGTAACCCCATCCTTTCCTGTGTGTTCTTACTGTTGTGTGTATGTAATAGGTGGAGAGGATGTGTACGTGTATTTTATGTTCTCATACAGTTAACAGACATGGGAACCACTCCCATGCTGACCTGCACCAATGCTCCTCGTTTTCCCGTGTCTCCAAACTTCCATTTGAGATCATTTTTTCTTCTTTCTAAAAAACACTCTTTATTACTTTTTTTTTTGTTTCCTGAAGATTTTATTTTTACTTTTTCTTCCAAAGCCCCCCAGTACATAGTTGTGTATTTTTAGTTGTGGGTCCTTCTAGTTGTGGCATGTGGGATGCCACCTCAGCGTGGCTTGATGAGCAGTGCCATGTCTGTGCCCAGGATCTGAACCGGCGAAACCCTGGGCTGCCGAAATGGAGTGCGGGATCTTAACCACTCGGCCACGGGCCGGCCCCCTCTTTATTATTTCTTTTAGTAGGGATATGCTATTGTCTGAAATTATCCTTATTTATCCTCGTTCCTGAAGGATATTTTCACTGAGTACAGGAGTCTAGTTTGAAAGTTATTTTCTTTTCCCATCTTAAAGATTTGGAAGATATCTTTCCAGTGTCTTTTTTTTTTTTCTTACGTCAGCTGTCTAATGGTAGCTTTTCAAATACTTGGTTTTTTGTCTTTGGGTTTAGCAATTTTACTTTGCTGTTTCCAGATGTGGTTTTCTTTTTATTTATCCTGCTTTTTATAAGGCTTCTTGAATCTTTGGGTTGATATTTTCTAGCAGTTTTGGAAAAATTTTGGCCGTATTTTCTTCATAAATCGTCTTTGCTCCATTTTCTGTCACTTCCTTTTTGAGGCTCGAATTATCTGTTTTAGACCCTTTTGCTGTACCCTGTATGTCTGTTGTCCTCTGCTCTGTTTTCCGTCATTTGTGTTGCCATCTCTTATTTGAAATCTTTCTGATTTATCTCCTCAGGTGTTATCTTCCAGGACAGGGAATCTCTCTTCACCTATTGAGTTATTTTTGGTTAACATATTTTTCAGTCCTAGAATTTCATTTGGTTCCTTTTTACACTGTCCTACTTTCTGACAAAATTCTTAGTCTTGTATCTCACCCCTTGGAACATAATTATTTGACCGTCTGTGTCTGATAACTCCATCAGCTGGTACCCCTGTGGATCTGTTTGTGTCATCTGTTGTTTTTCTTGGGTTTGATTCATGTTCTATTTTCTCTTTTTTGCGTGGTTATTTTTGATTTAGTGCTGGGCTTTGTATATGAAAACTTGTGGCAATAATTTGAGTCCTGGGATAGTATTTTCTTTTTTAAGAGATGACATTGATTTAAGAGATGAAGAGATTTAAAAATTTCTGACAGCAGTTCAGGATCTTGTTTCAGAGAGTGAGATGGTTCAGAGCGAGGCTTTGGCCCCTGTGAGGCCAGCCTCCTTCCCAGGAGCCCTGCTGCTGGGGCGTGGCCTTCGGCCTCGGCACAGGTTCTCTGGCTGCTCAGTGCCTCAGCTGCGGCTCTGGTAAGGCAGCTCCCGTTGCTGGACTTTCTTCCTGCGATTTCCTTCTCATAGATCTTTTTTCCTGCCTTTTTAGCTTTATGATGCCTTTAACCAGATTTAAAAAATATGTTGTCCCGCTTTTCTGACTGTTCTCAGTAGGAGGCCTGATCAGAATTATCTAGTCCACTGGAAGAGGGAGTTCCCAGTCTCTCATTCTTTTCTCAGTGATTTGAAATACCACCTTTACCAAGTATAACCTTGTGACCTTCTGTAGCTCGAAGGATCCAATGTGGTAATGCTCTTTTATCTCTCTCATTAATGCTTGAGCCCCTGTGCCTGTATCAGCAGGAAGTCCAGCGTCTCCCTCTTGAGTGTCCCCAACCCTGTTGTGTAACAGCTGAGGGGCTGTCTTATCCAGCAAGGAGAGTCCTCCTTGGGAATGCCAGCTGAAGAATGCGACTCTAGTCCACTAGCACGCTCCGTCCCCAGTTCTGGTTGCTCTGCAGCTGCTCCGTGGTTTGCACCCGTCCCCAGAGCCTGGTGCTGTGGTTAGGTGCTTGTGGGGCCAGATCCCGTGCATTTTTAACCTGGGGTTCCTGCACTCGGCTCTACTTCCCCACACCTGTGACTGGGTCTCTGGGGCTGTTGGCTTCAGCCTCCCACGGTGCAGGAACCACACTCCCGCCTGGAACCTGCTCTCATTGGATAGTGGATAGCAGAAAAGAAATCAAACACATGGGAGACTTTTTTTTCCCCCCAGAATATGATTAATTTTCTGCTTTCCTTTTTCGGGGCTAGGTGTTAGCAATGGGTTTGGTGAACTATTTCATCAATTAATTGGTATAAACCAGCTCTTCTCAAACTTAGCTGGGCACCAGAAACACCTGGAGGGCTTGTTAAGTCAGAGTTCTGGCCCCTACTGAGTAGGTCGGGGTGAGGCCCAGGAGTTTGCGTTGCTGCTAAGCTCCCGCCTGACGTTGAAGCTGCTGGTCCAGGGACCACACTTTGAGAACCACTGGCTGATCAGTGATGTTTCTTAGGAAAACATAAATCTGAATGTTTACCAAAAATATTGTTCTGTTTAAGTTTATTAGAAATTCTTGATGTTGGATACTATAGCTCAGATGCCCCTTTTTTTTGATTTCAAAGAAATAAAAGAAGAGCTTGAAGATTTGAACAAAGAAATCAAGAAAACTGCTAATAAAATTCGAGCCAAGTTAAAGTGTGAGTTTAAAGTTTTGGTTATGTTTAATCCTGGATGGTGGGAAAATGGGTAATTATTTTCTTTGTAATTTTTTATTCCTTTACATTTTCAAAAGTTAAAATTATGGGCACTTTAAATTATTTGTATGTACTTGGAATAGTAAACCTTTAAGTTATATTATTCTTAAACAGCCTGCTCTAAGGAGTGCATGTGAGGAGCTGAAATAATGGTTGTTACTCCTTCAATTCAGGAGAAAAGCACCAGTTCACATTCATCAAGATTACGCTATTGCTTATAAAACGTTGATCTTTTACGGTGGTATATTTTTATCACATTTCTGGCTAACTTGCAGTTATTTGAGAAGGTGGATGGTCTTTAGAGTGAATTGCCAGGTCCTTCCTGGGTGGTTCTTTGAGTCGGCAGGTTCTTGGGAACATTTAGCGCCGTTCAGCTTAGTTTCTGGGGCTCTGTGTTCAGCGTCGGCTGCAGTGGTTTCTAGAGGTTTATAGCTTTCCTGTGGCCCTTAAACAGAGGCCGTGCTTTCTGATGTGCTAAAAAGACGCATCGTACTTAATTTTTACAAAATAGCATTCAAATCAAGAAAACCTCTGCAGATCAAGAAGAACTTTTCTGACAGAAGATTTCAGACCTACCTAGAGCAGGGCGATCACTACCACAGCCCAGGGTCCACACCGCGCCTCTGCAGCCTCACGGCTCCCGGCGGTGATGCCTGGGATTGGCTTCGAAATCCCCCCGGGTGGGCCAGAGGATTTATGATAATTAATGTGACTTAGAGATAATAATAGTATTATTATTGATAAATATAATTATTGATACTGATAATTATTATCAAGATCCATTAATTTGTTAGGGGTCGAAAAGATAAGAAAGAAAAGCAGTTTGAGGTTTGGCTTGAAAAACTTTCACTTTTTAGTGTCAAAGGTAACTCTTTCCTGTTTGTTTGCAGCTATTGAACAGAGTTTTGATCAGGATGAGGGTGGACACCGAACTTCAGTGGATCTCCGCATACGAAGAACCCAGGTTTGATCACCAGCCTCCTAGATTGAAGTGATGCCCCAGGATAGGTCTTTTCACTTTCTTCTTTCAAATGAAAATAAGCTCATCTTTACTATCACATTAATCCTCACGACATTTGTGCATAAAAAGGATATAGTATTTGTACACTACCTCTCTTTATTACAAAGAAAAAAGTCTGTTCAGTCCACTCAGAGAATTCCACTCTGAAGAGCAAAGAATTATGCAAATCATTTTAGTTTTCATAGTAACGTCCTCACCATCAGAGGTTTCTGGTGCAGCCAAGTGGAATTCAGACCACTTCACTCTCCTTGACAAATGGTGATTAACGTGCAGGCCCTGGGGTCAGCCTGCTTGGGCGCCAACCCTGATCCACTCGGCCTGTAACCTGGCTGCTTGAGCTCTCTGAATCATGGTTTTCACTTCTGTAAAATGGGGATGCTAATGGTGCAGCAGGCTTATTGTGAGAATCAAGTAAGATACCGCATGTGAAGCTCTGAGCACCGGTCTGTTAGAGAGGAACTTGCTGTTACTCTTAGTTGCCATTTGAAGGAGTAGCATAACAGTTTGAATCTCTGTAATGTAACGTTTTTTGTATTTCACTTTCAATAGAAGAAATGACCATGATATATTAATCTAATTTTTTGTTGGTGAGGAAGATTGGCCCTGAGCTAACATCTGTGCCAGTCTTCCTCTTTTTGCTTGAGGAAGAGGGTCCCTGAGCTAATATCTGGACTAGTTTTCTCTGTTTTTTGTATGTGGGATGTCACCACAGCACGGCTGGTGAGTGGTGTCTAGGTCCGTGCCTGGGATCCGAACCCCAGGCCACTGAAGTGAAGCACGTGAACTTAACCACTGTGCCACTCGGCTGGCCCCTAATTTTTTCTATTTTAATAGCACTCAGTACTATCTCGAAAGTTTGTGGAAGTTATGACAGAATATAATGAAGCACAGACTCTGTTTCGGGAGCGAAGCAAAGGACGTATACAGCGTCAACTAGAAATAAGTGAGTAGATGAAAATGCTGTTTTTGTTAAAAACTTATTTTTCTTCCTTAAGAAAGATTTGGTTTGAAAACTAATACAAATATGCTTGATTCTGAACAATAAGTGTGAATTGTATTGAACAGTTTAGAGACTGTTTCTTATTTAATACTATTTTGAATTATTCTGCTCATTCATAATTTGTACATCTCACTGCTTAGCTTAGATTCAAGTCTGTGTTTATGCATTTATGTACCTGCTGATCATCACTGTGTACTCAGAATTACTGTAGGAGTATTCTGACTCTAACATGGACTTTTTAAAATCTTTCAATAGCCTGCCAGTGGGATATGCTCATTGATCTGTGCTTAAGTTGAAGATATAACTTGTCTTGAAGGATATTTAAATATTTAGAGATCATGCTTGCGTTACTATGACGTTGTCTGTGATGGTGTCCGTGTGGAGGAGCCGTGTGCTGGTGACAGCCAGCTTCGTCTGTCCTGCCTTCTCTTCAGGTGCAGCCTTACTGGTCCTCACCTTCATGACCGTCCTGACTGTATATTTTCAAGTCAGCCTTGCTGGATTTGGAGTCTTACTGACTTTGTGTTTTTGTAGTTGAAGTTATGGAAATGCTTTTTGATTTGTGTGTAGATATTTAAGTCATCAGATAGCACATTTGTATGTCTGAGCTTCATGTACCTATTTGGAAAACTTAGCGCAGTCGATTTTAGAACATTTTCTTTTCTTTTTTAAAATTTTTTTGAGGAAGATTGGCCCTGAGCTAACATCTGCTACCAATTCTCCTCTTTTTGCTGAGGAAGACTGGCCCTGAGCTAACGTCCATGCCCATCTTCCTCTACTTTATATGTGGGACGCCTGCCACAGCATGGCTTGACAAGCAGTGTGTAGGTCCACACCCTGGATCCGAACTGGTGAACCCCGGGCCGCCGAAGCGGAATGTGCGAACTTAATGGCTGCGCCACCAGTCTGGCCCCTAGAACATTTTCATGACTCCTGAAAGGGACTCTGTGTCATTATCAGTCACTTCCCACTTCCCCTTCCCAAGCCCACCCATGAACCTACTTTTCTATCCATGTAAATTTGCCCATTTTGAACGTTTCCTGTAAACAGAATCATACAATATATGGTCCTTTGTGACTAGCCTCTTTCACTTCACAGTTTTCTCAAGGTTCAACCACTTGTAGCAGGTCGGTATTTCATCCCTTTTTACGGCTGAATCATGTTCTATTAATGGATGGACCACAGTATGTTTATCTGTTCATCAGGTCATGGACATTGGGTTGTTTCTGCTTTTTGGCAATTATGAATAATGCTGCTACAAACATTCACATTTAATGATATTTTAATTATTGTGATGTTTATTCATTTAATTTTGTCTTTTCTGGCACATATTGTGAAAAATAGTAATGACCAATTAGATTTTTCCGAAAACCTGTGAGCATGTTTCATAGAGAGCGTTAATACGTTTAACCCAAGGGAAAATACTAACAATCAAAACGTAGACAGTATTAAGGCATCTGGTTCTAATTACGAGTCTCTATTTATGTCCATTTAATATATGGTGACTTCAGCTTACCCACTTTTTCCACACTAGGGTTATACTTTTAGGAAAACTGATGTGCCAGAAAATTACTTATCGATTTCCTTTTTGTAGTTTTCTCAATTATACTAAGATTAGATTTTATTATTCATTCCAGTGATAAGGTTTTTCCACTTCTTCCTACTTCTCAGTCTTCTGTTAATTTCTCTCATCGTTAACACTTGCCTAAGAAGATACTTTTGAAAGGTTAGAAAAACTGTTGAAAAATGTTAACAAGTCAGATTTCAGTTGCTGATTTATGGTTGAAACAGTCATTTTTAAATATTGCCACATTCTGAATGGAGTTTTTAATTGTTAACCTTTTAGCTGGAAAAACTACCACTGATGACGAACTGGAGGAGATGCTGGAAAGTGGGAACCCTTCCATCTTCACCTCAGACGTGAGTGCGCACGGCTTCGTGGCTGCCGATGTTTTTATGTAGATATATATGTTTTTCTTTCACTTCTGAAGCAATCATCAGTTCATTTTATTTCTCTCTTTTTGTTCTTTAAAGATTATATCAGATTCACAAATTACTAGACAAGCTCTCAATGAGATTGAGTCACGTCACAAAGACATCATGAAACTGGAGACCAGCATCCGAGAGCTGCACGAGATGTTTATGGACATGGCTATGTTTGTTGAGACTCAGGTAACTCTAAAATAAAGAACAGTTGTTCTCTAACGCACATGAGTAAAATCTTACATTTGATCCCAGTTTACTTGAGAAAACCATTATTCTGCGTGCAATCCCAAAATTCAAAAGTGGATTGCAGTGCTGCGGCAATGTGAGCTTGAGATGCTGCAAACAGCTTAAACTTTCAGCAGTAAGGGACGGGTTTAGTTAATTAAATTGTAGTGTGTCCATAGGACAGCCTGTTGGAGGATTTTTAATGGCAAATATTAATGTGCTGCAGTTTTAAGTTTAGATAAGAGGGAGATAGAAAACCTTATGTGTGTACACACACATACACGTATAAGTATATACATGTGACACACACCATCCGTGTATATATATATGGCATGAACTTGGCTACATAAAACAGTATTCACAGAAGGAAAGAAGTATGCCAAACAGGGTAATAACAGTGGGACTATGGGAATTTTAATTTTCTCTGAAATATATGTATTTTCAAGTTTTCTACAAGGAGCACATGTTAGAGTAATAACTGGGAGAAATGTTTAAAAGACTGAGCCGCAAAGGGCGCAGATCAAAGCTTGTACTTACTGCATGGGGATGTCAGCTTGTGCAGTCACGCGAGCAGGCAGGGAAAGGGGTATGGAGAGAGCCCCCCGAGAGGACAGGAGGAGTTCACAGTTTTTAAAACATAAAATGCAAAGTACAACACAAGCTGCCATGTACCTCTCAGGTGTGTGGATATGTGCACACCTACTCTTGTGACTCTGAATAAGGTCCTCTGTGACTTTCCAGATCCTGTGTGAGGTTTGGATGGGGTCGGTCACTGATTCAGTGGCTGTTAGAATTCACACAGCTGACTGCCGTGTGAAGTGGGGGCTTTCTTAAATAACTGTCTTAGGCAAATGCTTCCTCGCTCCTCCGGAGACTGGTTTCAAGAATAGTCCTCTAAGAAGGTTCAAATCTGACCACTTATTTTCTGTGGTTGCCTGGGTTATGTAGGAAGTTCATCCATGTACAGGATTCACTGTCCACACGCGTCACTAACCTTTTGAAGAACACCATTTATTTTGAGGAACTTTATCATAAAAATGTTTGTAGGAAACTGAGGTACTGTGCATTTGCCAGGAGAAGCCAACAACCACATGGGGGTGGGGTGGGACCATCTCACTCGTTTTCCCTTTGGGTGGACCCATTGCCTTTGACGATACAAGGAACAGAGTTGGCAGTCTGGTTACTGCCAGTTTCTTATTTTCAGGAGGGATTCCAAGGAAACCAGTTAGACAATAAGAGTGTCACATTATTTCTGTAATTACTAAAGATTTTAGAGTACCTTGGCCTTTCATTATAATTGTTCTCAACCAAATGAATTGCATTAAGCTCCATGAGAAAAATCGGTGTATTCTTAGCTTGGTCTCCTTGTTTCCTTCAGAAGTCTACTCATATTGTGTTATGTTGATTTATCTAATTCAAAATATATGTACAGTCAGAACTTTCTCCTAAGTTTAGATTGTGAACGAATAAGTTAATTGTGCATCATTCTCCAATGCTTTGCTATTCACTGCTGCAGATTCTGTCTGCTGGTGGACAGAGAACCAGGTAACGTGTTTTCTCCCCTAACATTTCACTGAATTCACTGCACTTTTTGTTCATTAATTTAGTCAACTTAGTGTCAGACATAAGCTATTCTTAGTTTACTGCTATTTTAAAGAAATTGCAACAATTTTCTACCCATTAGAAGAGATGTCGCTCTCGTACACTGTATGTATGTGCATGATAGTACAATATGAGTTTGACTTAAAGCTCGCTGCCTCTCCTTCACCGTGCTCATCTCTCCAAGGTGTTCTCAAATTAAAGCATATCTCAGAATCTACTTGATATTCCTTTAATTGTCAGCGTTGTTGCCCATCCCTTTAAGTACTTTTTAAAACATAAATTGAATTTTGATTACTTTGTATTGGCACATTTATAATTGTCTCATCTTTTTGTAAACGTGAAAAAAAATTTGGTATCTGTTACATGCACGTTATGTTCACGTAAAAACTATCGACGTGATGTGGCTGTCTTAAGGTACGTAATTGAGGCATTTGAAAATGTCTTCTAAGTTTGAAACTTTTTGTTTAAGGGTGAAATGATCAACAACATAGAAAAAAACGTTATGAATGCCGCAGACTATGTAGAACATGCTAAAGAAGAAACAAAAAAAGCTATTAAATACCACAGTAAAGCGAGAAGGGTGAGTCTGCATTTTAAGAATTGAAGAGCGTTTTTCTCTTTATTTGGTTTTGAGTTGTAATACATTGATGTAAGCCTACTTAAAAGCTATTCCAAGGAATAAAAATTTCTTAAATTAGTGTTTCATTTTAAAACTGAAGTAATTCTTTTTGCTAAAAAGTTCTGAAGTTTATTAGATAAATTATGTTGACTCTGAACCCTTTCGTGTTCTAAGTAATTAAAACCCTTCACAACCCAAAGTCAGGCCATTTCCCTTTTCTAGGTTGGATGGGTTTAACCTCTAGAGTTCTCTGTTTCTTAGGTCGTTATTTGGAGGGAGATATGAGACTACTGGGATTGGAAATTCTCCTAAAAGTCACTGGCTGCATGTTTTATGCAGTGAACACTTTATTCTTTATCGAGGTTATTTGCTAAGTCTTTGGAGGACAGACGAGAATTATTTGAGACTGTGGCCCTAAGATGTCATGTAGCGTCCACATTTAAGCTTTGTAAATGGGTTTTAGTATCTTCATCTGAGGCTTTAAGCTTGTTGTGTGTGAGTGAAACTCTTTAAGAAAACAATGAAACTCCAAAGCTAAGTTCTGGTTCAGGGCCTGGGAAATACCGTGTGTCTCATCGTGTGTCCTTGCCCACAGTACTTGGTTTCTTTCTCTGCAGTGCGGAGAAGATTGACTCAAAGCACCAAGCCACTTCTCTCAGTGTGTGTTCCCTCCCTCCTTCCGAAGGTGGTGTTGGGTTTACAGGGCCATTCTTAGAGGCCAGCTGCTCAGTGATGGTCAGGGGCAGGTTTCCAGTGCGATAGCAACAAAGGCCTTGTAGAGAAAGAGTTTCAGAATGTTCACAGAGAGTGAAGAGTCAGGTTGCGTGTGCACGTGGACACTCCCAGATGGGACGCGGGCCCAGGCTTCCTGTCAGCCTGCAGAGCACCTCACTCTGCTTGTTTTTGGCATATCTGATGTGTTAATTATCTTTGAAATGTAAGACATGGCTTCTCACATTATTCTGTTATCACTTTTTGGAATACTGACCCTTAGAGTAGAGGGAGGTGACGGGATACATACGTGTGAAGTGCTCAGTCTAGTTCTGGGCACAAAGACAACTTTCACTTAAAGAGATCTTTAACAAAGCACACTTCCCTGCCTTTTCTCCGTGATCTCAACAGCATGTCCGTCCAACGAAAACTGAGTGACGAGTTCATTGTTTTACAAAGATGAGACAAGGTGTCCTTCCTAACCTCCGAGTGAGCCTGGCTGAGAGGATGGCTGGGATCTGTACGTTTCCCGCTTGGGCCTGGAGGCCTGTTTCCAAAATGATCGCCACCCTTGCGCTTAAATGCCTGACGTCCGAAGCCACACAGCTTGTTTAACTTCTCCCCGTGCTCCTTAGATGCCGCTGCATGGGCTCAGATGTTGGCTCTCCCTCTCCTCGTGTGCTGTTTTTATTCCCAGGGCAGCATGTGTGGCCTCTGCGAGGCCAGATGGCGTCAGTGGCATGACTTACTTTATAGGGTGTGGGGGAGCAGTGAGGGCCTTAACTGCCGACCACAGACCAACCAGGAGACGACGCTGGGGCTCATTAAGACAGGACTGGTGTCTTAGTTCTCTGAGCTGACTGCATAGCTCTCTAGACCTGGAAAAGAGCAGGCGTGTGTCTCAGTCCATCCGGAAATTGTCAAAATAATGTAATCGCACAGCACTGTCACTGATACAACTAATGTTCTGAGAGTTCTCTAACAGTTTATCTACAAATAGTTGGACCTTTTTAAATTAAAAGTCACTTTCTAGGAACTAAAAGTTGTCAAAGAGAATTAATCAGATGTCCTCTAAGTTGGATTTTCAAACCAATTCTGATGGGCCATCTTATTTTGAGTGACTGATAACCTCTACTGCAGCGATATGAAATTAACCATGATGTAATCAGCTTGCTTTTCTTTGACAGAAAAAGTGGATAATTGTGGCTCTGTGTGTGGTTCTGCTTGCTGTAATTGCTCTAATTATTGGTTTATCAGTTGGAAAATGAGGATGTGGATATCGTCAGTGTGCATGCCTCTCTGCCAGCGCGACAGTAAGTAACTAATCAGCTAATCGACTGCTTAACTTTCCCAATTAGCTAACAGCGGCGTTGCCCAATTTTAATACGCTTACCAGTAATGAAAGCCTGCCGGCAGAGGAGCGGCACAGGAATGTCGTCAGCGGCGCGTGTGCCCAACTTGCTGAATTCTAGTCTCTGGCTGTCCTGTTCACTGAGAGTAAACACGAGCTGGGTGGTGGTTCCTTTGTAAACGAAGCCTCCTGCTTACATAGTGTTATAAAGCGGCTCCATTTCCTGACACGACCTGGCTGTGATGGTGTGGCAGGCACGGCTCCTCCGTCTCGTTGTCTTTTGTTTCCGATCCAGGAAGACTCCTTCACGCCTTACAGTGGGCCATTCGTTAAATCCAATAACCACGGCAGTGAAGGTTAATTCTCAGTTACAAAACATTTAATATTTTAAAAAATTTCTCTCTTAGTTTTAACTTTTAGAATAATTGCAACAACTGAAAGCTGCTTCGTGAGGTGTATTTACTCATTTTACTGTGGATTAGAGGAGTGGAACCAAAGCTGTGAAAAACGTTCAATAAAGTTAAAATCTTCCATCTAACTTCATTCCATTTGGCAGCGTCTAGTGTGTTTGCAAATATTTTCTTATTAAAATGAAGACTGTATTTAGTTAGCATGCCTGTTAATCCTTAATTAAAGAGTTCTGCACACGAAAGACATTCAGTTATTTCTTTAAAGTATATTTTATTCACTGTGTGAGTATCACCTTACTCCACACTTCAGAAGATTTTAGTTTTTCCTCTGGTTTTCTTAGGCGTTTGGAGTCATCCTTCTTGCATTAACCCTTAAGTTAGAATGCTGTCTGGTGTATTAAACTTGGACGTACCAGTCATTTCTCTTAAAAAGTTTGTTTGACATAATCATTGCGATTAGCACTGTGAAGTGCCCCAGGGTGTCTAGATTGTAACAGGTGGTCCTTGACGAATTCCTTCTGTATTGATGAAAGCGACTGCCGGCTTGACAGACTCTGGGCCCTTTATTTAAAAACTAAGATGTGATAGTAGAAAGGAATCACTTGTACGTCCGGTTTCACAGCTGCTCTTCGGTCCTCACGAGTTACTTCTCCCTGTGCGCATCTGGTCACGGGCTAATGACAAGGAGCTGTCGCAGTTAACGCTCTAACATCCGTGCAAGACGCACAGCTGCACTTGAAGTTGTTTCAGCGTAAGCGCTGGTGTGATGGGCTTGTTAACGTCCTGCTCTTCAGAGGCAGAAAGAGCGCCTAGCACTCTGTTTTTATTAGGCAGAGAGTTTATGTATCTTTCCTATTAGCTCTGCTTGAAAAAATGGTGTATCTGATTTTTCTTCACTAGTATAATGGTATTTTAAAAATATTTTTATAATTCTTTCTAAAATATGTATTTTCTTAATTTTTCCTAGTGGCCGTAATATGGTTGGTTGAATGTGGTTATACTGAGATGAAATTAATTTCCATTGGACCCAGTGAGAGGAGCTGCTCTCGTGGGTGCTCTTTGGGCGTGCCGCTGGATCAAAGCAGGCTCCTTTCAGTGACCGCCGGGGGAGCAGCGGGCCTGCTTCTGTGCCTTAGGCCTGGCTGGCCATCTATGCTGGCACCTTTAAATACTGAGGAACACAAAACGATCCTCATTAATAAAAACACATCAAAATGCACACCCACAATTATTTTTTTATACGAATGCAGTGGTTGATGTCTTTAATTATACTTAAAAAAATTAATTTATTCTTTCAGCAAAGCCTTCCTAGAGGCCGGCACTGGACTGCGGGCACCTTGAGGAGGTCACCGTCATCCCCACAATCCTGCAGCGTGGGGGGTGCCCTCTCCTCCCTGAGCAGACAGGCTGAGGGAGCAGTGTGCACGTGGTTTGTGTGCAGGCGGTGATAGGGCCATGCTCGAACTCAAACACACTTGACTCCCCGGGGTGGGCTCTGTCCACGAGAGAGAAGGCCAGCACTGGCTTGAGCCATTACGTTAGCAGGATCTCAGATGAGGATGGTTGTTAAACGTGTGGCGTTTAGGGTACAGGGATTCAGAGGAGCACAGCTGGGAGCCAGATGTGGACGAAAGCACTCACAGGGAGTGCCCGCATGCTCTCGAATGCACAACAGCAGCCAGAGTCAGAGCGCGTCCACAGTGGCCCGGTCCTAGGCGATGCAGGTAGAGAGGGTCAGTGGGGCGCACTGGGCCGGCGACACACGGAAGCCAGGTTCTGGAGCCACAGGATGGACACTGGTGGGAAGGAGGGCATCACAGGTCAGAGGAAAGAGGCGTCCCTAGAAGGTTGCTGAGAGAAGTTCTCAGGAAATCAAGAGGAGAGGGCACCAGCATGGCTGGGATGGAGGTCCTCGTTCCCAGGAGACATGCGTCAGATTAACAGGCACCACAAATGGGAAGGAGGCGCGATCCTGAAGGTTCCGAGCAGTGAACTTGGAAGTTGCTGAGGGGCCTGGCTCTGCTGGGCTCCATGAATGACGCAGGGATTAGCGGAGCTCCTGGCGTGCTAGGTTAATGTAGAGCCGTGTAGTTTCAGCAGATGGGCCTTCGTGGATGAAAGTGTGGCGTACACGTGGTAACTGATTTAAAACAACGACTCTCTGCTTTTAAAAAGAGTCATGCAGCACGGTGTGCCTTTTTTCTTTGTGACTTCCTTCCCTCCTTCCTCACGCACATTTCTGGGAGGAGACTAGAATTTCTTAAGCCAAAGGTGGTTTAGCTTTCAACTGTGCAAGGATGCTTGTTAATTTAAAAGAAGAAAAGTTAATGCTGCTTCGCCCTGCTTCTGGGCCGTGGTTGCAGGAAGATTTCTTACACAGGTGCAGCGTGCCTCGGGGTGAAATTGGCATACGTAAGACTTTTTTCTGCATTGGAGAAATAGATTTGTTTAAAGTTTTAAAAAGATGTACAGTGCATCTGAGAAATAGCAGTCTGGAATTTGATGATGATCAGTAGAAAGTGTTCATTTAGAGCCCACACGGTGCCAAGCACACATTCCCTCTTCCCTCCGAGAGCAGAGAGTTGTTTTAACAACACGTTTTAATGTCTTAAATTCACTTAATTTAATATGCACACGTCTGTAACTTAGTGCTTGGCCTGTGGGACTTTCCTTCCCAACCTCCCTCTTCCGTGATCTGTAGGGGTTCTTTCTTGATAATGGACTTGTGTTTTAAACTATCTCAAATTTCAGGAGAATTTTGTTAGGAAATGACATTAGCAATTTCTTTCATTGATATCTTGCAAATTAATTAATGTTTTTCTTTATCTTGCAGAAAATGACGTTCATTATTCTTTGTGTACTTATTTTGCTTGTGATCCTTGGAATTATCCTAGCAACAACACTGTCATAGCAGCATAGCCCAGGAGCCATTTGTCCTTGGAGTCAGACCACATCCGCAGCAAATGAGCATCCTCCCATTTCATGAAAGAATCCCAGACATTGTGACACGTGGCACTGAGTGCTGATCTTTTACTAGTGAATTCAAGGAGGAAACACAACAGAATGTATTGTTCAGTGAAAAAACCATAAGCACAATTGGATGTGATGAGTTAACCCAAACATCCTTGGACTCTGAAGAACACACCACATTTAACAATGTGAAGCCCGTTTCAATGGCCTTAAAATAAGGAATTATTGAAAATTTCAATTTTTTTTTGTATTTCAGTGTTAAGAATATATGTGAAGTTTAATTAGGAATATATTATGTTATAAAGCTATTAGATTTCAGATCTAATACTTTCTTCTCTCCCCTTCTCCCTGCTAACATACACTAATTAAGAGACGTTTTATACAATGTTTAATTCCTGTTTGTTTATTGTTTGCAAAAATAATTTTTATTATCACAGCTGTTTTGTAAGCTATCTATAATTTTAAATGTTTATAAATTGTTTAATATATTAACATCTTAATTTACTCCACTTTTATATATTAAATATTGCCTTTTTAAAAGAAACCGGAAGCTTCATGATATTAGAGCGGTCTTTGCACAGTTGTTTACATAATTTGCCCTTGGCATAGAAAACAGTGGCTGCAAAGCACCCCAAAAAGCCTTTCAAGTGCCTTCTGTTAATATTGATTTATACGGTTTAAATGTGCCTGATTCTTCCAGGAAAATCTCAATTATTGCACTCAGCTCCATTTCTACCTGTTCCATTACCCAAGATAATAAATTAGTTACTGCGTTGTAAAGACAGTGGTCTCTTCTTTGTTCGTTAAAATAAGGTTGTGTTTCTCTGTTTACATTAATGAAGTCTGAATTTAAAATGGTGATAAAACCAAGATTTAGTACTTTCTAAACTCAAGGAAATTATTTCTAGACATGAGGTAATTCTTTTAAATTTAAACTGTTGTACAGATCCCTTAAATGTTCTTGTTAAGTACCTACTATTCTGCTGAACTTTAAAAGTTAATTCCCACATTTACAGGAATCTATGATATTTAAACATTTTTTATTGCTCATTAATGTTTCTGAGTATAATATATATGCCTTATTTTTAGACTTGTAAAATGTATGAAATCTCACTAGTGCACGGACATCTGTGAAGTTAGCAGTGAGTTGGAATTTTAAATGACTATGTGAAGGATACGCAAAATATGTTAACTCTTGTTACTTTTGTATGTGATTGTATAAGCATGTGACTGTATTATAACATTGTTCACTTTGAAAACTAATATAGATATGCTTGATTCTGAACAATAAGTGTGACTTGTATTGAACAGTTTAGAGACTGTGTTCCTTATTTAACACAATTATGAATTCTTCCACTCGTTCATAATTTGTACATCTCACTGCTTAGCTTAGATTCAAGTCTGTGTTTATGCATTTATGTACCTGCTGATCATCACTGTGTACTCAGAATTACTGTAGGAGTATTCTGACTCTAACATGGACTTTTTAAAATCTTTCAATAACCTGCCAGTGGGATATGCTCACTGATCTGTGCTTAAGTTGAAGATATAACTTGTCTTGAAGGATATTTAAATATTTAGAGATCATGCTTGTGTTACTATGACGTTGTCTGTGATGGTGTCCACGTGTGGAGGAGCCGTGTGCTGGTGACAGCCAGCTTCGTCTGTCCTGCCTTCTCTTCAGGTGCAGCCTTACTGGTCCTCACCTTCATGACCGTCCTGACTGTATATTTTCAAGTCAGCCTTGCTGGATTTGGAGTCTTACTGACTTTGTGTTTTTGTAGTTGAAGTTATGGAAATGCTTTTTGATTTGTATTTAGATATTGAAGTCATTCATCAGATAGCACATTTGTATGTCTGAGCCTCATGTACCTATTTGAAGTCATATTTTTAAAAATATATTTACAGGTTTATTTGTGACTTTTTATCATTTCTTCAAATATTTCATGTTTACATTAAAAAAATTCCCAGAGAACCAAAAAAATTTTACTTTCTGCCTTGTCATTTCTGGAAAGATTTTGGGGGAGATATTTTATTGCATATCCATTAATAAATTGTTCCACTAAGAAAATTACTCTTTACTTGTGGCCATTATTATGTATAATATAGTGTGAGTTAACAATTTTAGGCATTTTTGATAAATTTTTTAATTATTTGTTATTACAAGCTTCTGTGGTTCGTGTCTCAAATGTCAGCAGCGCGTTAAGGAAGCCCCCTGAATTCTTTTTTTTTTAATTATGTGTTCCTTGCCTTTTTTTTTTTTTTTAAAGATTGGCACCTGAGCTCTGTTGCCAATCTTCTTCTCCCCCAGTTCTTCTCCGCAAAGCCCCCATGGATATAGTTGTATATTCTACTTCTGGGTCCTTCTAGTTGTGGCATGTGGGATGTTTCTCAGCATGGCCTGATGAGCAGTGCCATGTCTGCGCGCAGGACCCGAATCTGCCAAACCCTGGGCCGCCAAAGCGGAGCTTGTGAACCTAACCACTGGGCCATGGGGTCAACCCCCACCACCTGAATTCTTGCTATTAACAACAAATGCTAAGTCAAGGAGTTGGGGCTGTATCTCAAAGTCACTGGCTTTGAATGCTTGTCAATTTGACAGATTCTCATTAACATTTATTGATGGGGGGGTCCTTCTCGCCATGTTCTGAATTAATTCTTCTCCATACTTTTCTTAATCCTCTTTCAGAGTTTTTCTTATGAGTGGAATTTCCTTAATCCATAACCCTTACTGAATTCTAACCATGTTAAAAAGTGATGTTCAAGTACCAGAATTTTAATAAAAAGAAAGGAAAATAAGATGGTCCTGGAGAAAATGTTAATGGAGATAGATTCCCATACATTAGTGGGTTTATTTTTGGAGGAAGATTAGCCCTGAGCTAACTGCTGCCAATCCTCCTCTTTTTGCTGAGGAAGACTGGCCCTGAGCTAACATCCATGCCCATCTTCCTCCACTTTATATGTGGGACGCCTGCCATGGCCTGGCTTGCCAAGTGGTGCCATGTCCCTACCCAGGATCTGAACTGGCAAACCCCGGGCTGCTGAAGCAGAACGTGCGCACTTAACTGCTGAGCCACCGGGCCAGCTCCCCTACATTAGTTTTAATTCCGTTTCTTCCACAGTGAATTTCCTTTCAAATTGCAATCTTGATACACGCATTCAGTAATTTAGTTCCTTTGTTTATACTTTTTAAAGAAAACAAAGTTGATCACCTAAATGCCTTGTATTGGTTGGAAACCTTGGGAGGTTCCCAGGTGAAACGTGAAACTGGCCCCAGCACCAGAGGGCAGGAGAGACCCTGGAGCGAGGTCGCCCACCCGAGATGGGGAGGTGGCAGGTTTAGCCAGCAAGTGAACTCACAGCCCAGCTTGTCTTGTGCGGCCGGCGACAGGGAGCGCTCCACCCTGCCCGCCAGAACCTTGAAGTTAGAGGCCTTCACGGGGTCAGTCGCTGCACCGCCCAGATGGTCTCAGCACCACAGCCCTCGGGCGCGTCCCTGATCACGCCTCCATCGTGGGGCCGTGGGTGGTCAGAGGGTACCTGCCAAGGACCAGGACGGGCTAGGTGAGCAGCCTGATTGCCTGGACCAGCTCAAAGGTCAACCAGAGGTCACGTCCTCTCCATGACCTCCAAATTTTTATTAACTTCAATAAACCTAAACTCACGTCCTTCCACAAATTTAAAAATGGGTTAAGTTGGGGTGGCATTCAAACTAGACAGTCCGCGTGAGAACCAGGGAAGAGTGGCTGGACTCGGGGGAGGCTGGGTGTGGGGCTCCCCTGCTGAGCAGTCAGGGCGAAGAGCCGGGGGTCAGGGTGGGCCCTGGGCAGCCCCGCCGTCCCGCCGCCCGGCCCGCGTGCTCCACTAGTATGAACGGGCGGGCCACCGGGAGGGCGCGGAGGCCTGTCCCCCTCGGTCGCTGTGTCAGTGGACGCGACACAAGGCTTTTCTCTGCCTCTGCGAAGGGGAGCCCCGTGAAGGGCGACCGGAGGGACGCGCCGCTCCCGGACAGGTGGACGCGGGCCTCGGGGGCGTTCGGGCGCGGTGCTCGCGTTCAGAGTGCGCGCGGAAGGGACGGACGTGGCACAGCACTCACACGCAGCAAAGAGCCTCCGCGCACGTCTGAGGCCAACGTCGTGACCGTCAGGAAGAGCAGGGAGGCGGCACACTGTGTTATCACAGGGACCAGGAGGACACGGCGGGGGACAGCGCGGCGCGGCCACCCCTCGGTTGGCTTTCCGACTGTCGCGTGAACAGGACGCTAACTCCCGGACCACGGAGGGGCCCACGCCTCGGCTTCCCGAGTGGGAGAGGCCCGGGAAAGGCGGCGGGGCCGGGAGAGGTCAGGAGGTCAGCCTGCGCCCTGCGCCCTCGGCCCCCTCTGCGGGAAGGGGGTGGGGATGGGCCTCCCGGAGAGCCTTCCAGAAGCCCGGGCGGCGCTTGCGGTTGCTTCGCGTCGCTGCGTCCCCCGCCCAGTGCCCCGTGCAGGCTCTCCTGGAGGGCGCGCCACGAGGCGAAGGCCAGCGCGCGGACGAGGTTGCTGCCAGCGTGTCCCTGAGGTCCTCGTGTCCTCGGGGGGGCGGCCCTGCGAGCTGCGTCGTGGAAGGGTGGGCGCGGGAGGAGCCAGAGTGACCGATGCCAGCGTTCTGCAGGCTCGCGACGAGGCAGGCACGGGGCGGCGGCGCAGGTGCCACTCCGCGCGCGGACGGAGCAGGGAGCGGCCCCAAGAGGGGGGCATGGGCGTGGGCGGGGCTTCCGCGCGGGGAGGCGGGGAGTGGGCGGGGCTTCTGCGAGGGGAGGCGGGGCGTGGGCGTGGCCTCCGCGAGGGGAGGCGGGGGAGTGGGCGGGGCTTCCGCGTGGGGAGGCGGGGCGTGGGCGGGGCTTCCGCGCGGGGGCGGGGAGTGGGCGTGGCTTCCGCGCGGGGGGGTGCGGGGGGAGTGGGCGGGGCTTCTGCGAGGGGAGGCGGGGCGTGGGCGGCGCGTGGGCGGCGGGGGCAGGCTGGGGTGATCGGAGCCAGGCCGGGAGCGTGCCAAGAGGGGAGACACCTCCGGGGTTCAGAGTGCGGGGGACAGACAGAGCGGGCTCTCGAGACCTCGGGGGACCGTGACAGCCTGCGGCACAAGGACGAGTGGTGAGAGGAGCGTATTGCCTGCATGCCTTTGTCTTTTTAAAGTGCTTTTTGAGGATAATTTACTGTGAATTCGTCCATCATAACTGTAATTCCCTGATTTTCAGTAAACTTAGAGACTTGCGTAACCATCACAACCCCCTAGTTTCAGAACATTTCCATCACCCGGCAGAGTCCTCCCAAGTCCACCTCCTGCTAATCCCTGCTCCCGCCGCAGCCTAGTGGACACTGATAATGCTTTCTCTTTATGAATTTGTCTTTTCTGGACTTTTCGTACAGTCATGTGTTGCTTACTGACGGGGACACGTTCTGGGAAACGTGTCATTAGGCGAGTTCGTGGTTGTGCAAACAACCTAGCGTGTGCTTACACAAACCTAGATGGGATAGCCTCCTGCACACCTAGGCTGTAGGGTACTAATCTTACGGGACCACCGTTGTGTGTGTGGTCTGTCATTGACCAAAATGTGGTTACCTGGCACTTGACTGCACGTGGAATCATATTATACGTGGTCTACATCTGGCTTCTTTCACCTAGCGTAGTGTTAGTGAGGCCCATCTGTTTTGTAGCACAAATCAGTAGTTTGTTCCCTTTTTATTGCTTTGTATTGTATTCCACACTTCGTTTATCCGCTCACCAGTTCACAGACATTTGAATGGGTTCCAGTTTTAGGGATTACGAATAAAGCTGCTCTGAGCGTGTGTGTACGTGTGTTTCTGTGGACAGATGTTTCCATTTCTCTTGGGGAGATTCCCAGGAGTAGAATTGCTGGGTCCTATGTAAGTTTATGTTTATCTTTGTAAGAAGCTGGGAAACTGCTTGCCAAATGCCATGCCATTTTACATTCCCCCCAGCAGCCAATGAGGATTCCAGGTTCCCCCGTCCTCGCTCACACTCGGTGTGTGTGTCTCTGTGTGTTACAGCTCTGCTCACGGGGGCGCATCCTGGCTCCCTGTGGATTTAATTTGTGTTTCCCTAATGTTGAATGAAGAGGAACATTTTCATGTGCTTATTAGCCGTTCGTACACCTTTTTTAGAAATACATCCACTCAAATCTTTTGCACATTTCAAAATTGGGCTGTCTGCTTATTTTTGAATTGTAAGAGTGCTTTGTATAATCCGGATGAAATTATCGTTTTACACAATCTTCTGTCTTTTAAAGATGTTACGAGAAGAAAAGAGAAAGATATATTTACAGGGCCTTTTATGTCAACACATACTTGCCATCTCTGGCGCCCCTCATTGCCTCCTTCAGACTGGAGTGACTGGAGTCATTTTCTTTCCGTTCAAAGCTCTTTCTTTAGTGTTCCTTGTAAGACAGGTCTGCGAGCAGCCCATTCTCTCGGTCTTTATCTGAGAATGCTCAATTTCGCCTTCAGTTTTGAAGGAAAGTTTTGCTGGATGTTGAACTCTTGGTTTATAGTCCTTTCTTTCTTTCAGCCCTCGAATATGCCATTCCGCTGCTTTCTGTCCTCCGTCGTTGCATTGTTCGGCTGTTAATGGTATTGATGCTCCCGGCATGAGATGAGTCATTTTTCTCTTGCTGCTTTCAAGATTTTCTCTTTGTCTCTGCAGAGTTTGACTGCGATGTTGAAGCCACGTACCTGAGGGCTACTGTATGTATTCAATAACAGCATGGTTACCCTTCAGCCTTGTTCCCAGGAAAGACAGAGAGAAAGAAGTTAATCCACGCATCATTATAAGTTTGTTAATTTGCTGTTTGGTTTAACCGGAGAGGTGGCTCAAGGGTCACAAGGATATATGAGCTTGTTTTGCAGAAGAAAAAAATGCCTTCAAGGAAATGATGATCCCCAGATAACCAGCCCCCGGCTGCCACTGACCACCCAGGAGCCTCGTTGCCCAAGGGCTTATCTGGAGTGAAAGAAACACAGATTTCCCCTTTGTCCAAAACTCCTCCTCCCAAGGCCCTCAGCTCTAGAAAGACCCCCTGCTTTCTTCTTTTGTGAAGGTGGATTTGAGAAAACTTCTCTTCCCACCTTCTCATTTTGGCCAATTGGAATAAACCTTTTTCTACCTCCAAGCAGGGTGTCTCAGTGGTCCCCTTACTGTGCATCAGGCACATAATCTGAGATTAAGAGGTTTGACATCAATGTGTCTAGGTATGGATCTCTGTATATTTTGTTTTTCATCAAATTTGGGAAGTTTTTGGCCATTATTTCTTCAAACATTTTTCTTCTGGCCTTTTCTCTTCTCTCCTTCTGGAACTCTTCTTATATATATGTTGGGGTCCTTGGTGTTGTCCGTGTCTCTGAGGTTCTGTTCATCGTTCTTCAATATTTTTTCTTTCTGTTCTTCGTATTGGATGATTTCTATGGCTCTAACTTCAGGTACACTGATTTTTTCCTGTACCCTCTGGAATCTACTGTGGAACCTTCTAGTAAATTTTTTCCTCTCACTTATCCTACTTTTCAACTCTGGAATTTTCATTTGGATCTTTTTTTTTAAATATAATTTCTGTCTACTTGAGAGTGTGTATTTGTCCATTCATTATTGTCATACTTTTAGTTCTTTCAGTGTGGTTTCCTTTAGTTCTTTTATCGTATTTATAATAACTGCTTTGAAGTCTGTCTGCTCCACTGAAAATCTGAGTACACTGAGAGTTTCTCTTGCTGGGTATGCATCCTACTTTAATGTTTCTTTATATATCTCATAATTTTTTGTTTAAAAGTTTTAGGCGACATATTGTCTCTGCATTATCTGTTATCTAACTGTTATGACCATGGTATATAGCCCTGCATCCTGGCCCCCCACCCGGCGGTTGTTGCTGCTGTGTTTCTGGCTGTCCTTCTCTATGGATTCTTTGCGTAGTCACTTGTCTGAGCTAAATCTCTGTGGCGTGCGGCTGCTGAAATCCCTGGTCAGTTCCTCTCTTTCCTCCTTGTTTTTTTCTTTTTTTTTTGTAAAGATTTTATTTTTTTCCTTTTTCTCCCCAAAGCCCCCTGGTACATAGTTGTATATTCTTAGTTGTGGGTCCTTCTAGTTGTGGCATGTGGAACGCTGCCTCAGCGTGGTTTGATGAGCAGTGCCATGTCAGCGCCCAGGATTCGAACCAATGAAACACTGGGCCGCCTGCAGCGGAGCGGGCAAACTTAACCACTCGGCCACTAGGCCAGCCCCTTTCCTCTTTGTTTTTATTTTACGCCTACGTGTCTGAGGTCATCCCTTTGTCTGCAGAGGTCACTGGTCAGCCAGCAATTTGACAAGGGTGGTGCTCATCACCTGGACCCAGGAGGGCTTCCGTTCTCTGCCGCTGCGTCTGTATGAGAGGACCAGTGTGCTCAGGTTTAGGGTCTTCTCAAATCACCCTCGGCTTTTACCTTCTTCTGGACCCTCCAGTAGGTACCGGGTGGGGCGGGGTGCCATGTTAGCATGTGCTTGCTGGTCTCTGCCTGTCCCACCCCATCCGTCCTCTGTGCTCCTCCTGCCCCGCATCCCGGAGGCCGACCCCGGGCCACTTCACCTGCTCTTGCTCTCTGATTTCTGACCAGCTGACTGACGGGGAGCACTAATGGGGGAAGTTTGGGGGTTTCCTCCGTGCTCCCACCTCGCCTCACAACCCCCTGTCTCTTAGCAGCTGTCTTAGTCCTTTCCAGCTGTTAGAGCAAAATACCGCAGACCAGGGGGCTTGAAACAGCAGACGTTTCTTTCTCTTGGTTCAGAGGCCGGAAGCCTGCGATCAGGGCACCGGCGCGGTCGGGTGTGGCAGAGTCTCGCTGTGTCCACACCTGGAGGAGGGGGCGGGAGCTCTGAGGTCTGTATGGAAGGGCGCTGATCCCATCATGAAGCTCCATCCTCACGACCTGAGTGCCTCCCTAAGGCCTCCCCTCCTAAGACCCTCTGGCAGGCATTAGGATTTCGAGACATGAACTTGGGGGACGCAAACGTTCAAGCTGTAGCAGCAGCTTTGTCATTTCCCTATTGCGGGTCCACCCATGAAGGGACTCCGCTCCCCTGGGCTCTGAAGTTCTCTTTATTCTCTTGCTGGTCTCTTGGCCCCTCAACAGCTGTCGCGCGTGTTTTCCCTGCCCTGATCTCTGACAGGAGCCCTTTCGGGACAGTCTCTTCATTTAACCGTCTACTCCAAATTCTGTTTCTTGCCGGGACCCTCACTAGGACAGAGAGGCGTCAGGATGGGGCGCAGGGTCTGGCCCAGGTATCAGGTGAGTGTGAGGCCCTGGGCCACCAGGTGAACGGGGGCCGGCGTGTGTGCTTGGTGTTGAATAATCAAGACTTGCGCTCCGTCCGTGATGGGTGTGAGGGGCCTGTAGACACGGGAGTCGAGGAATGAGGTTGGCCTTTGGAAACGGGAGACTAGAGCTCAGGAGAGAGGGGCCGAGGACCTAAAATTCTGGAGGCGTCAGCGCATGGATGGTGCTTTAACTGAAGCCTGGGTGAGCTGGCACGGGCAGAGAGGGTAGGGAAGTGGCCCGAGGACGAGGACGAGGCTGTTCCAGCATGGGGAGTCTGGGGGAGGGGGAGGTTCAGCCAGGGGCCCGAGGGGCAGTGACCGTGGGAGAACGGAGAGCAGGATGTCCACAGACCCGGGAAAAGAAGAGTTTCGAGGAGGAGGGAGCGGCCACCTCTGGCAGGTGCCGCTGGCAAGGAGGGGCACGGGGGCCGCTGCGTTTGGTGGCGTGGACCTCACTGCTGTCGTGGGTTCAGCAGGGAGTGGGAGGTGAGGACGTGGCCCTTTGAGGGGTTTTCCTCGTAGAGAGCAGGGCAGTTGGGTGCTAGATGGAGGGGTATGTGGATCACGGAGTTTTTTTTTTTTTTTTTAATGGGAAACATACGTACTGAAGAGCAAAGAAGTAGCAAGAGAGAGCTAGAGGGTTAATTGTAGGAACCAAGACATTGACCTTTAGGTGGGGGACCCGGGGCAGAAGCAGAGGGCGCGGCAGTTCAGAGGCTGGAAGGGACAGAGGGTGGAGCACAGCCAGGGGCACGGGACCCGGTGGGGGCGGGGATGTGCGGAAGGAGCAGCTTCTACACTCGTTTACCCCTCTCCCAGGGGGCTGGGCCCAGACCAACTTCCGCTCATGTTCACAGAACAGATGGAGGCCGTCAGGTATGAGCTCACCTCTCCCTGCCCGAGTCCTTCACCACCTCCCCTCCGCTTTCCTCCCACACAAGCTCCTGAAAAGATGAGGCCATGCTGGGGTCAGTGCCTGGAGAGCTGTGGCAGGTGACGCAAACGAGTGACAGCCTGGGGAACATCCTCGCATAGAATCACGTGATTTCCACATTACGTGTGCAAGAACCAGCCTCGCTTCCAAAAGGTAGGCTGTCCTCTGTTTTCTTGAAACATGCAGCCTTCTCAGATTGTGTATCATTCCTCCACGTTTGACAGCAACACATTTTAAGAATGTAGGAGGCCCATCTATATGACAGGATGACGGTTGTGGTGGGTTAGTCAAAGGAAAATATTGGCTAAAGAGAATAATCAAAAATGATGCATGGGGACTGTAGATAGCTTAAAGCATATGAATGGTTGTTAACTTCCCAAGCCTTTAAGGAGTGTCAAGGCCTTCTCTCTGAATGTGGGTCTGTTTGCAGCCTCCACAGCCTCTTCTGCTCACCCTGCACCTGTGATCTGCCACTGTCCTTTCCAGTAACACCGTGTGGGCCTAAAGGTGTCGGGAAGCAGCCGGGTGGAGAATCTTAGATTTCAGCTGATGGTGTTCACTGTTCTTTACTTCTGTCACACACACACCAGTGATCTTGTTAGTAGCCCAACACTTGCACATTCCAGATTGTGGTGTTCAGGAGGAAAGCCCCGAGACCAGGTCACAATGCCTCTGCCACTTACTGGCTGGTGGTTGTGGATAAGTTCAAACCTCATGGTCCAGTTCCCTCCATGAAAATGTGGGAATCAGGAACTGAGTGCCACGTCCCCCAGCTGTTAGTCATGGGGGCTCACAGCAGGTGATCTCAGCAAGGCCCTTGAAATGCTCTAACTGAGCTGCTAGGATGAGGAGGGATGTTAGTAATACAATTAGGACTAGTGCATCATTTAGGATGCTCTCAGCTGCAGCAATGGAAAACCCAGTTGAAATGGCTTAAACAACATGAAAAATTCAGTATTCCACAGAACAAGAAACTTGGAGATAGGACAGTGCCAGATTTACTTAATTCTCTGAGTCCATATCTCAGCTAGTTCTCCTCATGATCACAAGATGGCTGCCAGGGATCCATGCATGGACCGACACAAAATCTCTACAGAATGGAAGAGAGCAGGATAAGATTTTTCCTTGTGTGCTTTTAAATAACTGTTGCACTCTCCCTAGTCCTGCCCCCAGTCGACTCTCCTTAATATCTCAATGGCAGAATTGGAATGCAGGCCCGTTCCTAAGCCGATAACCAATGGGAGAAGTGAAGTGGCCACGATTGGCTTTGATCAAGAAGCCTGGGCCCAGGGGGCTGGCTGCCAGCCCCTGTAGAAATTCTGTTCTGACGAGAGTGAGATGCACAGGGGCCGGCAGGAGGGGCTGCCAGCATTAGGCACGATGGGTGACTGGAGACAATCGAAATGAAAGTGTACACAAGAGACAGAGTGGGACCCCCTGAATGGATGCCAGATGTGACCGTGAATAGGACCCTAACAGCACATCCTCCTTGATGTGTGTTGTTTTGTCAGTGTTAAAATTTTAAAAATAATTTGTCTCCAACATTTGAAAATTGGTAGCTTTTCGCATAGCCAGATTTCTGTGTTTCTTCCCCCACTTGAAGCTCTGGCTGCACTGGACCACCATGAGAGCTGAGAAGTAGCCGCCCCCTTGGAGGAGGTTTGTCCTTTCCAGTTGGGCACAGTCTCCACCACTCCCTATTGTACGTCACCTCACCTGCTTTACTCAGGTATGTGTCCTGCTCAGCCCCTGTAGGATCTGGATTTTGCAAATCCTGGAATTGGCCTTGGCCTTCTGTGGGGAAGGTATGGTTAGTGGGGTGGATAGGTCCATTTGGTTACTGCTCTTTGCTTCCCAGTGTGCCACCATTTTGTAGGGGCCAGTTAATCAACTCCCAGTGGAAGTGCCCTTGACCACTGATAATCCAGGCCCCCAAACCCAGACCTGGAATAACTCCCAGTGGTGTCATTCTTCCCACAACGAAGAGGATGTTTTTACGCTATTGAACTGGAAGGTGATGAGTGTAATTGTGAAGATTTGGACTTCGGAGCCAAGCTGTCTGTGTTTGAATGCAGACTCTGCCTGTCACTCACTATGTGGTCTCGGGCAAGTCATTAACACCCTGCACCTCAACGTTCTCGTCTGTTAAATGGGATGGTCAGAGGATTAAGTGAGTAATAGATGTACAGTGTGCAGATGTGCACCTGACACACAGTGAGCGTGCGTGCTCATTATTATGATGTGGCTTTGCTCTGATTTTTGAACATTCTCGTCTGGAATAGGATTTTGGCTTTACCTTTGCATGTAACTGAACATCATATTAAAGTGACTTTCCCCAGACTGAAAAAAACCTTCCTTCCAATGATGAATTCCTGGAAGTGATTCTCCATACCTAGGAAAAAATTACTGAGTGCTTAAAAATAACAGTGAACGCCTGGTTCTAGGGATCATCTTGTCAGGAATGGGCGTCCTGTGGCCGCTGCGCCGTGCTGCCCACAACCCCCGCTCAGCGGTCCAGGCTGGTGGGCGGGAGTCCTCCGCGGAAGTGCGTCACTGTCAGGATCTGGCTTTGGCCCCTGGGGTAGCAGTGGGCACCTCTCTCCTTCTGCAGTGGACTGTCTGACTCTCAGGGGTGGGCCCCTCTGCTGTCCTCGGGCTGCATCCAGGACCTAGGGAAGGAGTCCTGACAGCAGACGGAAGGCACGGAGCGCGTGGCCACCCAGGGCAGACAGTCCCAGGCACTTGCCGCTGAGCCCAGCCTCTGCCCCGGGATGGTGAGCCTGGAGGTGCGAACCGGGAGCCGGGCTGGGGTGTAGGTGCTGCCATGCGGTCTCACTGGGATGCCACCTCCCTGGGCTCCTGGCTCCCACCTGTCCTGGTGGGTCTGTGGACACTTCGTGGCTGTGCAGAGCTTCTGGTGTGGTCCATGCTGGAGGGGGAGGTTTTTGGGGTTTGTTTCCATTTGTAGATGGGAGAGAGGGTTTGTTTGCCTTCCCTGTGTGTGGCATCACAGCCTTTCAGCAGAAGGCCACGGTGACAGACTTTTTGGTGTCTCTACTAAGAGGAGTTGTCACAGGACCGTGGATGGATGTTCCCACTGGACTGGGATCCCCCAGGAGTGTGCCCAGTGCTGATCGCTGAGACGTCCTGGAGGATGCAGAGCTGGGAGCTCAGGAGGGCAGCAGGCTCCGGGCTCCACGGGGGCAGATCTGGGCACCCCTCCCCGGCCTGGCTCAGATGGGTTTGCAGGAGTCATTTTCTAGAGAGAAGACTCCGGCACACCTGGATTCTGAGCTGCCGCCGTGGGTGTCTGGACAGCTATGTCCTGGGAGAAGGGGGAGCGGGCAGCAAGTGGGCTCCAGGTGGAGAGCGGGCCCTGCTGTGCTGGGCGGAGATGAAGGTGGGGAGGCCCTGCTCCCAGCCTGGCTCCTGGGTCCTGCACAGATGGGAGTAGTTTTTTTTTTTTTTTTTCCTGAGCTAACAACTGTTGCCAATGTTTTCTTTGTTTTTTTCTTTTTTCCCTGTTTTATCTCCCTAAATTCCCTCTGTACATAGTTGTGTATCTTAGTTGCTGGTCCTTCTAGTTGTGGCCTGTGGGAAGCCTCCTCACCGTGGCCTGACGAGCGGTGCCCTGTCCACGCCCAGGATCAGAACCGGCAAAACCCTGGGCCACTGCAGCGGATCCGGCGAACTTAACCACTTGGCCACGGGGCCGGCCCCTAGATGGGAGTTTTCTGTTTCCCACCCGATTTCCAATGCAGGGATGGCAGGCTCGGCTCCATCCGCTGAGTGCCCGCGCGGACGCTTTGCTGCGTCGTGCGTCTTCACTTGTGTTCCTCTGACATGGGAAACACATGGCAATATTCTGCCCTCCTACAGAGAAAAGCACCAGCTCCCCCTCCATTTTTCTTTTTTTCATGGACATGCAGCTCTTTGGCTCAACAAATATCTGGAGAACACCTGCATGGCAGACCATGGTCCGTGTGCTGGGGGCACAGTGGTGAACCGTCCAGGCCCTACGCCCCTGGGCCAAGAGTCCATGCAGGGAGAAGGCAACACAGAGGGTGCTGCAGTGAAATACATAGTGCGCCAGGTGTAAGGAAGTTTTGGAGGAAAGGAAGTCTCAGGAGGAGGGTCAGGAGTGCTGGGGTGGAGACTGTGCGCTCGTACCGGGGTGGTCAGGGAAGAGCTGACTGACAGGTGATATCCGAGTGAGGGCACAAACAGGTGAGAGTGTGATCCACTTGGGATTCTGGGGAAGAGTCTCAAGGCTGAGGCAGCTGCATGTGCAAAGGTCCTGAGAGGAGTGCCTGCCCAGTGTGTTGGAGGCTAGTGGCAGGAAGTGGCAGTAGGTGAGATCAGAGACATCAGTGTGTGTGTGTTGGGGTGAGTGTGGGGAACCAGATGACTCAGCACCTTCTTGGCCACTGTAAGGACTTGGACTTTCACACTGGCAAAAACGGGAACCACAGAAGATCGTGTACAGATCTTTGGTGTATGTGTATATGCGTGTGTGTGCACATGCATGTGTACATGTATGCACACACATGTTCACATGCATGCTCATATGTACACGCACCCACCTGTGTATGCGCACATGCCCACACGTGTGCATGAATGCTCGTGCGTGTACATGTAGGTGCACGTGTGTATGCATGAGCACATGTGTGTGTATACACATGTGTACATGTTTGTGTATATGCATGTGCGTGTGTGTATGTGTATGTGCATGTTTATATGTATGTGTATATATATTTTTTCTCATTACAGTGGGGACTGGTAAACAATGCCATGGTCTCTGCATCTCCCCACATATCTGGAGCTGCGTGTGTCCCCAGCATTTCCAGCCTGGCCCCTGTGGTTCTGGGTGCACCACCGGGCCTGTCTCACCATGACGTGAGCAGGCTGGAAGTGACCTTATTACCCCCAGACTGCGTGAAATTCCCCCTAGCGGTGTGGCCTCTTGGGAGTCCCCTTTCAAATGATGTGCCTCCTGTCTTCACGCTTGGTCCCTCACCCCACGGGTCTGAAGGCCTCCGAGTGGGGTGGTGAGGCCTTCAGAGGAAGGGTGGTGCGGGCGTGGCCGGCCATGGGGCTGCGCCTTCTCCTCTCACCTGCTGGGCCACCATCGGTGGCCTCAGAGGTGTGAGTCCCTTTCCTTCCCCACTGTGGCCACCGTAGCATCCCTGAAACCTCATTCCCCAGTGCTGTGCTGGGCACAAAATATGCATTACCTGATGGTGAAGAGCCCGGAGAGAGGAGATCATCCACAAAGACACATGTGCGCCCTGTCTGAGCTGGAGACAGTCAAGAGGCGCGGCGAGGGCAGAGCCACCGGTCAGCAGGATGTCCCACCCTCTCTGTGCCGGGTGCCAGCTCCAGCTCTGAGCAAGGCCAACAGAGATCCCGCTAGTCGAGCGAGGGAGGTCGGCTGTAAAATGTCAGCCAATCCACAGACACAGCAGCACTTCAGAGAGTGACAAAGACCATAAAGGAATTAGAACCTAGTATTGGACAGAGAGCGACCAGCTGGTGGGGGAGGTGGGGGGGTTCGCCCCAGTGGCCGGGGCGGGGCTGTCCGAGATGACACTGGGCCGAATGAGGGGAGCAGGTGACCGTGGGGGAGGGGGAGGGGTGGGGAGAAGGTCGCTGCAGAGGGACCTGCCAGGGCAGAGACGGAGGAGCAGGAACTCGCTGGCTGGGCGGGTGCAGGGAGCAGGCAGGGGGCGGGGTGGGGTTGGAGCAGGGCCCCCACTGTGCAGGTGCACGTCCCGTCCTGGTGAAGAGCGTTCAGAGGGGACTGTGGGGCCCACTAGTTCTGGGGCCAGGCAGTGTGGACGGGGGGCAGGGGAGGGCTGGGAGGGCACGGCCGCATTCAGGGGTCCTCCGGGCATCAGGGAGCAGGCGGAGGCTGGGTCGCAGAGTAAAGGCCAGAGGGCAGGAGTCGATTTTACCTCCTGAGAAGCAGAGAAAGGAAGGCGGCCCTGTCTCCAGAGAGGAAGGAGGTTTTGGCAGCCAAACATTTTTAAAAAATTGTAAAATACGCATTACATGAAATTTACCATCTTAACCATTTTTAGGTGTACAGTTCATGGCCTTGGGTACATTCACATTGATGTGCAAACAGCACCGTCGTCCACCCCAGAGCTCTTCATTTTCCCAAACTGAAACTCCGTCCCCGCCACACTCCTGCCCCACCCCCCTCCTCGCACCTCGGCGCCGTGGTGCACCCCGAGTCAGAGGTCGCAGCCCACGCTGCGTGGAGGGGGTCGTCTGGAGGGGAGAACACAGAGTGGCCCCTCCACTTACACTCCCGACACATCAGCGTCAAGAGAGACTCATACTCAGGGTTCTGTCAGGTTAATCTAGAAGAAGTTGTAGCCGCCATTGCTTCACGTGGTGGTGCGACTTTTCCTTCCATTGAATGTTTCTCTCACGTTCACTTTTTGTTTGCTTGTGCTGTTCAAGAAACACCGATAGTGGGACTTGAGTGTTCTTTGGAGTTTCCTTCATATCAAGCTGGGAGGCAAGACAGAAGTTAGAAAATCCCTGAAAGGAGCCCCTGCGGGGGCTCACCATCCTCACAGCTCAGAAGCGTCGCACTGTCTCGTCAGGGAGCCCGGGCCTTGGCTTCTCTGTTGGTCTATAAACGGATGAAGGGACAACCCCCTCTCCGTCCCCCAAGGGAGCCCCAGACGGTCAGCACGGCCGTGCAAGAGACATGGGGGGCTGGGCGGCGGGGTGGCGGGTGTGTCTTTTGGAGAGACAGCCGGGGGAACTCTCTTGTGCAGGTTGATATTGCCACCTGCCGGAGGCTGAGGCATGATGCCCACTGACGCCCGGCTGGCCCCCGAGGGGAGCATGAACCGTCACGGACAGCGGTGGGAAAGGGGCCAAGCGCGTCTCCCAGAGCCCTTCCAGGTGTGGCTGGCGGCCTTCCGTGGGTCCGGCTGCCCTGGGAGGTGCCCTCCAGGGAAAGTGGTCTCGTCAGCTGAGGGCTGTGGCTTCGCCAGGCGGGATGTGCTGTGGTTGGGGACAGAGCCACGCTGCTGGGGCTGCCCGTGGGCCTCTTCTCGCATCCTTCCCACACGCAGTCTCTCTCCTCAAATACAGAGCAAAGGCTTAAAGACGACCTGTCAGAACAGGTGCCAGTGGTCAGCACGTCCAGGGTCTGGGTGACCCTCAGTCTTCTCATATTCTTTCCAAACAGCGGCCTGCATCCCCGACCCCAGGGAGAGCCATGCACGTGATGCCCTGCCCCCTCAGCCCCGTCCCTCGGCCCTGGGAGGGGCTGGCAGCGGTTCCTGAGCTTCGCCAGTGTTCATTGTTTCTCACAGGGCGCGCTGAGTGGGGGCCACAGGGACATGCGGCAGCCCCAGGCTGTGTGTGTTCCCCACGCCTCTCAAGGAGGAAGAGAAGCCCTTCACCGCCTCGTGGAAGAGCCTGGTGGATGGGCGAGGGAGCAGAGGGCTGGGGTCCGGGGTGCGCAGCTGAGTCAACACCACAGCTCGTCCCCCTGTGCGTGGCCTGGCGTGGCTCGGGGAGTGGTCCCCGCCTGGGGTCTAGGAGGGGGATTGGGGGGGGTTGTCAGGGACCTTTTCAGAATAGTAACAAAGCTATCAGAAGTGAGGCATTTATCTAGATAAACAGAAATGATCCATTTATTTAATCCAGTTTACAGGCCTCGAGATGTGTAGTCATGATTGTCGTCTGTCATCGGGCTCTCATCATTGTTCACTTCTAAATATTTAGTATTTTCGGTTTTGACTTTATAACTCGAGGGGTTCTTGCAAATGCACAACGGGAGAGGCTGGTTTGCTCAGAAGTAAACCGAGATCTAACAAGGGATATAAAAGGACTTTCAAAGAAATGGCAATAAATGCCTAATTCTCGGTAGAAAGACAGTATTTTAAGAGGAAATGTTTTCCTCCAATAATTTTGAAATTCACATAACATAAATTAAACATCTTATTAACATTTTAAGGTGTACAGTAAAGTGTACAAACTGGCATTGAGTCCAGTGGCAATGTTGTGCAGCCGTCAGCTCTGTCGAGTTCTGGAACATGTCCACCGCCCCAGAAGGAACCCGTGCCCACTAGCATCACCCCGGCCCCCACCCCCCGCCCTGGCACCCACCCGTCTGCTTTCCTTCTCTCTGACTTTGCCTGTGCTGGACATTTCGAGTCACACAGGTGTCTTTCCATGTCTGGCGTCGCTCACTGAATGTGCTGTTGTCCAGGGTTGTCCACGCCGTGGCCTGTGACGTGCTTTGTCCACAGCAGCCGCCCCTTCCCCCCATTTTGTCACTTATCTGCTGTGGCTGCTCCTGCCTCTGTCGGAAGCTGTTTATTCACTCACTTGTTTGCTGTCTGCCCTTTGGACTGTGAGCTCTTGGAGGGTTGGCACAGTTCTCGCCTGTTCACTGCTGTCACCCCAGCCGAACATGGCACCTGTCCCAGGGCTGGTGCTCATGGGAAATTTGTGATGGACGCACTGACAGACAGAAGGAAGGAAATAGCGCTAAAAACTCTCTACTGCATCTTATAGTTTTTGTGTCTGTTTCCTCCTCCTAGACCTGCTCTGTCGAATAGGGAAGCTGTTAGCCACATGTGGCTATTAAAATAAAATAAAATAAAACCCAGCTTCTCAGTGGCACGAGCCGCACTTCAGGTGCTCAGGAGCCACGTGTGGCTGTGGCTGCCCCATTGGACAGACAGTGTGGACATGGAGCATCTCATCATCGCAGCGAGTGTGCTGGGTGGCGCTGGGCCCCCAGGGAGGGCCGGCCCGGCCTCTGCTCCTCATTCTCCCCCCAGGCCTTCTCCACCACCTGGCACGTGGTAGGTTCTTGGTAACTGTCAAGCCAATGAAATGAGTCGAATGAATGGTGACAGGAGTGACTGAATGAACCGCCTGCTGCTCCCCACCATCCCTGGAGACGGCGCCCCCCCGGTAGACTCTGGGTTCATCTCCTGTCGGATGGGAACACCTGGTTCCGAGGAGCCATCCAACAGGTGCCCCGTGTTCACCTGCTGCACACCATGCACCGTGCCACGCAGGAGTGTCCCCTGGATGGAACACGACGTGGCTGCTCACAACCTGTGATCCGGCGATGCAGACAGACCCGGGGCAGTCGGACGCTGGGCGCTGTGCAGGATGCCCGCCATGGCAAACCATCCGGGGGGCAGGGATGTGCACGGACTCCTCCAGAGCTGGACAGACTGTTCACTCATTCATTCATTCCCCAGGTCAGGACTCGGGGTGAGGTTGGCATGAGCACCACTCAGACCACATGGACAGAGAGGGCTGGGGTGGTCACAGGTGGGAATCCGGGTGCTAGTGCCAGAAGGAGATTGTGGCCTGCGTGGGCAAAACCAGCAAACAAATGACACGGGACACAAAGTGCAAACCGCCCACCCGCATGGAGACGTCCTCCGGGTCCCACTGCCGCCTCGGCCCCTGCTCTCTGGCAGCCTGCAGCACCTGTTCTCCTGAGGGGTCAGGGTCTCGGGATTTCTGGGCCGCCGGCACTGAGGGTTCCCCTACAGACAATGACATCCTTTCCTGCTGCACTTTGAATGTTTTATATTTTTTCCGGGATGACTTGTGGGGTGGGTAGAGGGGGAGAGGAGGAGGGAGGGAGCAAGAAAAGCAGGAAAGATGCAACTGCCTGTCTGTTCTCTGAGGGGAACCAGCTATTTCAGTGCAGTCATGTGCTCCGTGAGCACAGGGGCAGCTGTGGCTGGCAGGCCCAGGGAGGGCAGTGGACCCAGAAAGCCCTTTTCACCGTTGTCACCTTCCCCGACTCCAGTCTCGTCTTCTTCGTCACTAATGGGCCTGGTTGTTTGGAGGGGACGGGCAATGTCCCTGCCTTCCTCCTGCCAGGCTCAGCTAGGTGACATGTCTGCCCAGGGAGAGGCGAGCGAAGGTGCAGGTGGGCCCCCCGGAAGCTCTTCCCAAGGGCAGGCTCAGCCCCCGGCTTCTGGCCTCGTGCCCCTCGCTCTCTCCCTTCCTACACTTCCTCCTGCAGGAAGTGCCTTCTGTAGCCCTGGAAGGGGGGCCCATGCTAAGGATGGTGGGGCAGGAAGACAGGGGCCCCTTGGACCTCAGTGACTGCCCTCGGCCGTGCTCCCAGGCCTGGCTGCTGACACTGAGCCCCATTTCACAAAGTAAATTATGGTGAGGCTGCTAGTCCCAATTTTAGTTCCTATAACCAGACACAATGCAAACTCCCCTCTGAGCTCTAACCTTGGATGAGATGGGAGACGTCAGGACTACATTTGTTCCAGAAAGGGGAGATGGGAGTGGGAGAAATGAACTGATGGGTATTTCACAGCCAGCCAGTGTTGTGGGTTCAATTGTGTCCCCAGATATAAGTTCAAGTCCTAACCCCTGGTACCTGCGCATGTGGCCTTACTTGGAAATAGGGTCTTTGCAGGTGACCAAGGTAAGACAAGGTCGCACTGGAGTAGCAGGGCCCTGATCCAATGACCGGTGTCTTTATAAGCAAAAGGAGAAGGAGATTTGGCCTCAGATACATACGCGCGGTGGAGACACCCAGGGAGGAGGCCGCGTGAAGATGGAGGCAGAGGTCGGAGTGCTGCTGCCACCAGCCAAGGAGCCCCAAGGGTGCGGCAGCCACAGGATGCTGGAGAGAAGCAGGAAGGGATCCTCCTCCAGGGCCTCCAGTCCTGCCCTCACCTGGATTCTGGACGTCGGACTCTGTATCTGCGAGAGATAATATGTTGTTTGAAGCCACCCAGCTCGAGGTGTTCCGTTACAGCGGCCCTAGGAAACTCCATCACAGTTCCGATCTACGGATCTCCCGGCGGGGAGGGAGAAGGGCACAGAAGAGATGGGGCGGCTGGGGTCTGACGTGGCATCTGGACGCTGTTTCGTGGTCCCCTGGCAGGGCGCTGGGCATGCTCTGCCGTGTCTCCCTGTTTGGTCCGAGTCACTCAGGGCTCTCTCAGTTCCGCGAGGGCCAGATACTTGAGTCAAACAGCGAGAGCAAGAGGAGGGAATTTTTTTGGCTCACTTAACTGAGAAGCCCAAGGGTAGCCCTGGCTTCTGACGTGGCTGGACCTCAAGGTGCCCCCTCTGTCAGTGGGATTTGGTCTCCCCAGACCCCTCTCTAGCTCCACCATCTTCTTCTGTGCTGGCTCCATTCTCAGCAGCTTCTCTGAGGGGCACTGACGACCCCAGGCTCGCGTCCTCTCTGGAGAGAGGGTGTCTCTCCCAGGAGGCCCCACAAACTCCCCGGCTGCCTCGCCCTGCGAGGCCTTCAGTCACCGCCTTCCTTCCGAACACTCCTCACGGCCAGGAAAAGGGGCTCTGCCTGGGCGTGTGCTCAGCCCGGAGCTGGGGAATGGAATCTGCCCTCCTGTCACTCTGCACAGTGGCAGAGGTGGTTCTCAAAGGACAGATGGACGCCGTTTCCAGAAGAAAGCAGAACGGATACTGGGTGCAAGAGACAGAATGTCTGTGTCCTCCCGAAATTCATATATTGAACCCTAACCCCCAAAGGAGGTGGGGCCTTGGGGAGTGATTAGGCCATGAGGGTGGAGCCACAGGATGGGGTTAGTGTCCTCATAAAAAAGACCCCCAGGGCCCCCAGGCCCCTCCACCGGGTGAGGACACAGCCGGAAGATGGCATCTACGAGCCAGGAAGCGAGTCCTCACCAGACACCAAAACTGGCACCTTGATCTCGGACCTCCAGCCTCCAGACTGTGAGAAATACATGTCTGTTCTTCGTTCGCCCCCAGCGGCTGGTGTGTTGTCCTAGCGGCCTGAGCAGAGGAAGCAGTGGCTGCGTCACTGACGTCTCTGAAGACTCTCTTTTCAAGCGAGCTCGTGCTCTGCGCCGCGGGGTTAGCGCTTCAGCTTCCGGAATTGTGTGGGGACACCGGTTAGCCCGTAACACTCGCCATCTTAAAAGTCTATTTTTTAAAAAAATAAATTTTCTCATTCTTTTTTTTTAAATTGGAATTTTTTTTTTTAAGGAAGATTGGCCCTGAGCTACTAGCATCTGTTGCCAATCTTCCTCTTTTTTTCTCTTTTCTCCCCAAAGCCCCAGTACCTAGTTGTAGGTCATTCTAGTTCTTCCACGTGGGATGTGGCCGCAGCTTGTCTTGATGAGTGGTGTGTAGGTCCGCCCCAGGATCTGGATCCACAAACCCCAGGCGGCTGAGGCGGAGGGCGCAAACTTAAGCACTCGGCCACGGCCAGTGGGTAAAAGTCTTACTTTCATCTTGGAGCGCGTGTTTTGTGAGGTCGATGGCACGAGGGAGCGTGCACTGGCGGGGTCCTGTGCTTTCGGGCGGTGCTCCCTCCACCTCACTGGCTGGGTTCCCAGGAGCCCACTCTGCAGCCCCTCCACCCGGCTGTGGGACCCCCAGCCTGCCGCCCTGCACCTCCCTAGGGGCCTGGCCCGCGGGGAGGCTCTGGTCAGACGCCCTGCGGTGTCTCGAGGATTGGGGCGCGGCCGTGCCTTCCTGGGCTGGTGGCCGCAGTGCATTTAGCAGTGAGCAGACAGGGTGACTCTCTCACCCACCCGGATCCAGGTACCGGGTGTGGCCCAGCATGGAGGTCACAAACCTTTGGGCGTCACTGTCCAGTGTGGGTTGGGTCACTGGGTCTGTGGGAAGGGGTTAACCTCGCTGCACCTGCCCAGGGCGTGGAGCTTCTTTCCAGTGGCTGGGTGGAGGGACCCTGTCAGCCTGTGGGCTGTACCCTGAGTCACAGCAGGGACCCTCCAGAGCCTGTGGAGATCTGTGCCCACCTGGAGCATGTTCCCATGTCTGAGGGAGCGTGACATGAAACAGCAAATGAAAACACCGGGACGGGTCGAGAGAGGACCACGGAGAATGGGAAAGTTTCACAGCCCATCTTTCCTGCTCCACGTGTCCATTTCACACATGATACAGCTGGGGCCAGAAGCCTGGGAGAGAGGCTGGGACATTAACGCGGCAGGTTGCGGGGAGCCACTGAATACAGAAGTGACATGTAAAAGCCGTTGTGATTGTTCCGGCTCCCGCCAGGGGACACCACCGTTTCCCTCCTCCAGACAACACCGCTGATCTTGTTAGGGACGCTTTTTCCTTTGAGGTCTGTATACGTGAATCGTAAAGGAAGAAGCTGAGTCGGCCGGGCCCCCAGGAGGCTGTCGGGGGCCTCACCGAGTTGGAAGCGTGGGCTTGGAGAGGAAGGGCAGACAGAGAGTTTCCACACAGAAGTGTTGCCACAACGAGGTACCAGCTCGGCTCAGGTTGGGGATGAAGGACGGGCCGGAACTGAAGACAACACGGGGCTTCGCATGCCGGTGTCTCCTGAGGGAGGAGCTGGATGGGGACAGGGCTTGGAGAGCTGAACCCTCCAGCTGGGATGACGTCATTGGACAGGGAGGTGCCAGGCTGCACCTCAAAGGGGCGAATCTTTAACGATACAATGTCAGATTTTACGTCACTTCTTTCACAGCCTGCCCCATCCAGGAATAAGGTCGAGTGAGATAATTACCAGATTTTGTAAATTCTGACACACCCGCTTCCCCCTTACATTGTGTCATCTCTGAAACTGAGCTGAGTTTTACAGTCTGTGGCAAATTGCAGTTAGAATTTTTGCGTCTTCTGTCTCCTGTTGGCACGCTGAAGACTCGTGCATCTTCCAATCATCTTAACTTCGATGACGTAGGGTGTGTCTTTTCTTGACTTCTCTTTCTTATCTGGGCTTCCGTCTCTAAGTATGCAGGAAGAATGCTGGACGAGCTGGTGCCTGAGGTGCTGGCCAGTCAGGGCCTCGTTGGGGGTGCTGTGCCTGGAACCGTGGAGGAGATAAAGCTGACCCTCTCCAGGAGGGTCCACCCCGGATGTGACATGTCAGACTCCAGGCCTGTGGTCTCATCCTCTGAAATGGACTGTAGTGAGATTTCACGATGATGCAGGTAAATGGCCTTTGTTGAGCGAGTCGTTCACTCTGAAGCCATGTTCTGGGATTTCAGAGCAGCGATGCTGCAGTGGCAGGACTCATCATCAAGGGTTGTCAACCAACCACAGCTTATGTGGCCTTAAAAACCCACTTAAGGAAATTGATACCTTCAAATGTCTGGCCAGCGTTGCCCGTTTGGAGGGTTCAGTGGGAGCAGGAGCTCTTGGGGAGCAGTGGGGTGGAGTCGCACCGTTTACTCCAGGCCTTGCTGCGTGCTGCGCTCTCATTGTTAAATGCCTGCAGACAGTTCTAGCAGATGAGACAAAGCTCAGTTGGATTCAGTCTTCCTGTCTCTGCTCATTCATGACAAAACGAACTATTTCAGTGAGAGGGAAGTTGGGTTTCCAGGTGAACAAGTGAGTGGCTCATTGGAGGTCAGCTCCAAGGCCCGACGGGAGCAAGTCCATCACGTGCTGGCCTTTGCAGAAGTTATTTCAGAAGTTGGCAGCTCAGTAACAACCCAGCCTGGGTCTACTGTGGCCCCAGCCAAAGGTGTTGAGACACAGTCCTCAAACCTTGTTTGGGGTCGTGTTAGATTACACACATTGGGAACTACTTTTGTCCTTGGAAGTGAGTCTTGTTGCCGGAGACTAACGCATGAATCATTAAAAATGAAACTTTTGAAGTTACTGTATGATTTGTAAATTACCTTTGACTGAAGCAAACGTGTAAAACCCGTCTCCTTAATAGAGAGGGTGGAAGAATGAGGTGGTGGAACACGTCCCAGCAGAAGACGTCCAGGCGAGGTGCTAGAAGGACACTGTCCTGGGATTCAAAGTCGGTCAAGGCTGATATCAAATTAGCATTCAGTTGGTGGAATCTGGCTGCATTTAATGAGCTGTCATATGTGTAATTTTGTGCCGTAGATTGGACTTTCTTGAAGTTGGTATGTGTTTGTTGGAAGAAGGATACAGTCAAGGCTCAGAGCCAGGAGTCGCCAACTCAGCTGCCTGCTGGTGTCATGGAGAATCTCGACGATGAACCGGAGCAGGCGGACTCAGCAGAGGCGTAGCCTTTACTGTCACGAGGGAGTGTATTTTCTTCCATTTTTTCTTCAAATACGTGGCTCTCTTGGATTGTTTTGCTTCCCAGTTTTGATAGACATGTGAGTACAAGAAATGTTTCATTTTATTCTGACCTAATGGTAAATAAAACATCTGGGCAAATGGCCACTGCACCAGCCTCGGCGATGGAGAGGCAGCAGGGAGTGGTGCGGACTGTGGTGGGAGCCCAGTCTGAGGAAGCAGCTGCTACTCAGCTCCAGCTGATGGCTGCCAACCGGGAATGTGGGACGGGCCACAGCCCCTCCGAGTCTTCAGGAGAAGCTGGACATTTGGATCTTAATGTGAGCTTTCTTTGCATTTAAATGTTGCAACTGATTTAATTTTTTGCAAAGCTCCTGTATGTGGGTCAAATGTGGGGCACATATAGGGGCCTCTTCAGTGGACTTTCGCCCCGAGAATGAGGGATGAGTCCAGAGAGAGGGATCTGTCCCTAACAGGCGGGAGGCAGGGGTGCTGTGGCCACGGTGGCGAGGACGGAGAGAAGCTGGAAGTCTCATACGTTGTTGGTGGGAATGTAAGACGGTGCAGCCACTTTGGAAAACAGTTTGGCAGTTTCTTGAAAAGTTAAACATAGTCTTATCATGGGACCCAGCAATTCTACTCCTAGATGTTTACCCAGGAGAAACGAAAACATGCATTCACATGAAGACCTGTATGCAAATGTTCATAGCAGCGTTATTCACAACAGTCAGGACCCGGAAACAACCCCAGCGTCCCTCCATAGGTAACAGGATACACAGAGTGTGGCCCATCCATACGACAGGATCCTACCCCGCGGTGGGTGGGGATACGCTGCCAAGCCACGCCACAGCATGGTGAGCCTCGAAAACATACATGCAGAGAAAGAAGCCAGACATAGACGCTGCTCGCCGCAGGGTGTCACGTCTGTCAGGTCTCTAGCACAGGCTGATTGATGGAGACGGAAAACAGATCAGGGCTTGCCCGAGGCGGGGAGCTTTCTGGGGTGGTGGAGGTGTTTTAGAATTGGATTGTGGCAACCATTGTGTAACTATAAATGTACTAACACCATCAACTCTGCCTTTACAGGGGACGCATTTTATGATTTGTAAATTATACCTAATAAAGCTTTTAAAAAAAAGTCACGGTCCCCTCTCCGTGCAGGACTTGGCAGTCTGTGATGGTCCCGCGGACAATTAGCTGGACCTAATTGTTAGCCTCTTGCTGCCTTCCGGAGTTTTCTCTGGGCTTGCTCCTGTGGCCTGCAGAGCCCTGGCTGAGCAGCAGAGGGTGCTCTGCCACAGTCGCTGAGTCCGGGATCGCGGCCCAGCTGTGGAATGTGGCTGCTTTTTCTCCTTGGCAAGTTTTCTTAAAAACCTCAGGTCAATAGAATCTGTGTCAATCAAATCCCATTTTCTCGCTGACCTGTGCGACCCTTTGAGAGCTGTTTATCATTGTTCTGAGGCGGGCCCCTCCGAACCTCAGGCCTCCAGAGCTGGCAGGACGTGAATAATCCACACACAATGGCTACCTGGAGGACGTCACTGCCCACAGGGTCCCTGCCGGGAGTGCCTTTGTCAGACAGCGACTGTCAGGCCCTGGGAGGGCTCCCACGCCAGCAGGGGACTTCGGTCAATAGGTGGAATAAAATGCTGGGCCTGAACTTAATCAGCAAGGGCCCGCTGAGAAGGAGGCTTTAGGGAGTTTCCCACAATGCTTAGTGGCTCCCAGTAATCCTACTGGAAGTGGGGAGAAAGGGGCACCACGAGGAAAGGGATGTATAGGTGGCCAGAGCAGGAAGAAATGGTTTCGAGGTGAGCTTGTCCAGAAGCCCTGTGGGAGTCTGAGCCGCTTTGGAATTCCCAAGTTTAAAAAAATAAAACAAACCACCTGTGCCATATGAATTTACTCAACGCCCCACAGTCGTTAATAATACTCCCTCCATAAGCTGAGGTCAGCCAGGTGGTGAGAGGGGTTAAACTTGATTCTTCAGTGTGTCATTGAAGATTGCCCTCGGTGCTGGCAGCGCTGAAAGAGGCCGGGGTACTTAATCTCGTGTTTCAGGGAGAAGGGGGCCCAGGCTGCAGCGTAAACGATGCCGACGCTGAGTCCTGAGCAGCGGAGAGGTGGAAGTGGCGCTGCATTTGGGAGAATTTGGGGTTCTTGACCATAACAATGCCATCAGTTTTGATCCTGTTGAATTTAAGATGCCACCCAGATGTCTCAGGGGCGGGGAGTGTGCGTGTCTGTCACAGTCGGTGTGGGTGCGGGAGACAGAGGAGGCGAGTGGTCAGGGAGAAGTGATGGCTGAAGACCCACGAGAGGTTGTCTTGCTGGAGGATGCCAGTTTATAAAGGAAAGCGTTGAGAGCAAGACACCAACAGTCAGGAGTCAGTCCAGGACGAGAGATACAGCCAAAGAGACCAAGAAACCCATGTGGTCGGAGAGTCAGGAAATGAAATAATGTATTAAAAGCAGCTCCTCCTATCAACAATTTTATGGCAATTTTCAAACAGATAAAAAAGGTGAAAGAATTGTCCCGTGAACAGATATGCCCACCACCTAGATTCTACAATGAACATTTTGCTGTATTTGCTTTAGCGTAAATTTATCCATCTGTCCGTCACACTATCCGTCTATGAATTCTTGTTACTTTTTAATCAAAAACAGCTTTTCAAGTTAAAATGGTGCACGGTTGAAACTTGTCGACTCATGTCAGCATCCTAAAGTCTTTCCACTCCGTTGGTTAAGATTTAGATCAAATCTTCCTAACGGTGAACGTCATAGAAACCAGTGTTGCTCCCAGAGAAATCCTATCGTTTCAAGACGGCTGCTATGAGCTCAGGGTAATGAAACTGTGCAACGGCACAGACTGTTGAAAAGCCACCACGTCACTGGTCCGCCCGGGACAACAGTCGGAGCAGACGTTTGCCCCGTGCTATGCATGTGTGACGCTGTTCCCAGGCTTTCCGTGTAGTGACATTTCAGGCTCACACAAACCTGTGAGGCATCCGTTCTCCCATTATTCCCCTTTTACAGATGAGGAAACTAAGGCGTGGAGCATTTAGGGGCCTTGCCCAAGGTCGCACAGCTGGTCAGTGGCTGGTTTGAATTCCTCCCAAGCAAATGACAGCAAAGACGTGTCGTTGTTAACATAGCAAGCTGGCTCTGGTTTTTAAAAATGATAATGGCCAATGTTGGTGAGGATGGAGAGAGAGAGGTGCAGTCAGAGGAACGCAAAGCAGTACCTCCTGGGAGGCAGCTGGCCATGTGAAGCGAGAGCCGTAGAGGGGCCGGCACCGGTCCATCCGGGCGTGTTGGATCCTTGGAATAAACTGCTGGGAGACAACGAAAGATATGCAGCCAACTTTATATGCAAAGAAAGTCACCGCAGAATCAGGAGAAACGCCCACAAGGGGAGACGGATATTGTATGAGTTACGGAGTGTTCCTGTAATGACAGCGTCTGAAGCACAGTTTAAAAGGAAAAGTTTCATTGTGGGAAAGCATTGACTAAGTAGAACAAATCGAGTTACAAAATGGAATTTTGGAAAAACAAAATGAAAATAATCTTCTCCTAACGTTCTATGCGTATAGAAAATATGGGTAACAGATAGAGTCCACATAACCGGGAAAGGTAGGTACCAAAATACGAACGACGGCTGTTTCAAAGTGGGGCTCTAGGGGGAGGGAGCTGTACTTGCTATCTGTCTTGGGGTTTCTAAAATGCTGTCTGCGATGCGCACGTGTTACCTTCGGAGTCAGAATGCCTCCCTCCCCTCCCGTCACTGCTGTGAAAGCGGACGCAGCCACCCGTTTCCACTCTCTTCTTGCTGTGGATGCACAGGCTCTGGGAGGCAGGAGGAAGAGGATCAGTAGGTGGCATCAGAGGATAGCGATGCTCCCAGGCTACGTCAAGCGCTGGTGTGAGCCGGCCTGGCCCACGGTGACGTCCCAGGTCCCGGGGGATGTCAGGTGCAGCCGGCTTTCCTGCGGCTTTTGCGTCTGTGTGGGGCTCGGCTCCCGGTGGCTGGAGGCCTCCACGGAGCAGGGGGAAGGCCCAGCTAGACAACAAGTTACTACCAAGTGCACCTAGGGCTTTGTAACCACCTGCCCTTGAAAATCGGATCATCTGAGGCTCGTGTGAAACTGTGGAAAGGGCATGTTAGACGGTGGAGAGGTCTATGGACAGACGGGCAGGGGAACGTCAGCTAAGAATTTTGTGCACCTTTATTTTCCGAGGGAAAGAAGAGTAAGCTGGGAGAATTACAAGCAAGTCTTTTGGTCTGGATCCTTTCCTCAAAAGGAGGCATGAAGAATAGTAACAGTAGCAACAGCCATTCGGACAGGTGTACTCCGCACGGCATAGTCAGCAGAAGACACCGGGAGCTGGAACGGGAGACCCGGAGAGGACGGGCTGGGCGTCTCAGGAGAAATGGAAAAATGGAATAGGTCATTTTCCCCGTTAATGAGAATAGATAAATCTGGTTCAGCTAAATTCTAAAGGCGTCACGAATCCCTTTGCAGTGATACCGAAGATGATCATCGTGGCTCACGGACCCTGAGTGTACCAAGCACCCTCCACGCGACTGCATTTCAGTCCCACGGCGGGCCTGGTGGGCAGGCGCGACATCATGACACGTGTCACAGGTGCGGAGACGACTCAAAGAGCTGGACGGCCTTTCCAGGGTCACCCAAAGCTGGAACTCAGCACACACACCAAGTGAGTCGTCCGGCATCAGCCAGGACGGGCCAGGTGACGCTGCCGTAACAGACAAGTCCAAGCCTCAGTGGCTCAAAAATGTACGTTTATCCCTCAAACATGCTGCGGGCCCATCACTGGGCACCAGGGGCTCTGCCCGCTGTGGTTCTGAGGGGTCCAGCAGAACGGAGCGCCGTCTCAGCGCGTGCCCCGTGATTCTGGAGGCGAGGAGAGGAGATCACGATGCCTCGCTGGGAAGTGACACACACACGATGCAGCTGCTCACAGCATGTTGGTCAAAGCAAGGCCATGGCTCTGCTCGAGTCAATGGAGGGGGTACATGTGTGTTTATATATACATTCCTCTCCTAAGAAAGGGAGTCAAATATGGAGGAAAAGATGCATTATTTCATTCAACTCTCACAATGCTGTGTGATAGGTACTATGATTGTTCTGTTTTATTACACAACACAGTTTGTGTCCCACAGCTTCTGAGTGGAGGGCGTGTGACACAAGTTCTGGAAGGGTCCAGAACCCCAGCTCTTAGAGCTCAGCCACACCCTGCAGTGTTTCTGCAGGAAGTGTCTTCCTGGAAATATACTTCTTGGTGTTTTTTTGCTATTTATTTATTTTTTTTTGGTGAGGAAGATTGTCCCTGAGCTAACATCTGTGTCAGTCTTCTGTTTTTGATGTGGGACGCCGCCACAGTGCGGCTTGATGAGTGGTGCTGGCTCTGTGCCGGGGAGCCGAACCTGTGAACCCCGGGCCGCTGAAGCAGAATGAATGAACCTAAACACTACGCAACAGGCTGGCCCCTACACTTCTTGTTTTTTGATACCAAACTTCATTTTATCTATATGTATATCATTTTATCTGTAAATATATTATTTCTCAGATATGTATTTGAAGAGAAAATATAAATTTTGGATCCCCAAATTCAAGACATTTTAAACGAAATAAGTGTATACAGTCTCAGATGACACTTAAAATGTAATTGGTAGAACCTCAGAATCACGTGGAGACATTTTGAAAAGGCGCCCAGTGTCAGCGAGAGGGCTGCGCATCTCAGGCCCCAGGAACTGCGTTCAGAGCAACCTTGGTAACAATTATGTAAAGTGTTTGATAGTCAGGAAACGATATTTTAAGAATGTTATCTACTAACGTGACAGTTTGTTACGTATGTATAGGAGTTTTCCCGGTTTTCACTTATGCTTTGGGAAATTGGTTGGGGCGTTGGGATACTGTGTAACATGTAATAACTTTTCTAATGTAAAATAATGGAAGATAGGATCCTGGAGCAGTTTGCACAGAGCTTCTGATTTTGTCGGGAAGAGGTTGTGGAGACGTTAAGTGAGAGGTACCTGTAACAGGGGAAGGGAGTGTGGGGCAGACTTGAAAAATACAACAAGGTCTTGAGTCCCTGACATCCAATCAAGGAAAGAAGACCTAGACGTCTGTGTGTGCGTTGGAGGTTGTCCATCTGAATTTAGAAAAGCAGAACTAATCCCAACCCCATGCGAGACGGAGACGTCCCAGGGCCTCTGAGACACGGCTGAGGCTGGCGGTGGGGCGGCCGGCGGACCGTTGCACACATTGTGGTAATAAACCAGCGAGCAGCACGTGGCTGTGTTAACTTGCACTTGTAGACACGCGTTGGTTACACATACGGATGTTTCGTCCATGGAAGTACAATGGGAGGCCCTGGGGAGAGCTCTTCGTGAAGTGTAAAATCTCTTGCATTGCCGTATGATGGCTTTCTTTCCTGCAAAGGCAGGTGGAATTCATAGGCGGCAAGTGTACCCTGTTGTGCTTGAGCACAGATCACAAACGTCTTTGCTCATCTTCCACAGCGTGGGCACTGTTCTCCGTAAGGGAAGCTAGCAGTTAGCTACTGCTGCGTAACAAACAACCACAAATTGTGGAGTCAGAGAAGACGACATGAGGGTTCTCGCATCACAGGTGAGCAGGTCAACCTGAGGTCAGCGGAGCGGGCCAGGCACATATGGACGGCTCTGCTTCAGGCTTGAGGTTCAGCTGGGGCCTCCTCCAGGTGTCTCACTCTGGGGTTCAGGCTGAAGGTACAGCCACGCCCTGTGACCATCTTATGAAGGTGTGTTGGATGCACAGGAGGAAGCCGGACTGATCCGGTCACACTCCCGAGGCTCCCAGGTCACCTGTGCCCCGGGGGCCACAGGAAACTCTGTGCAATGACACCTCCTCCAGCTGACACACTAGGGTCTTCTGCTTTGACCAGAATTTACGCATTCTGCTCACCCTTCCTGCATGGCCAGCGCTGTGCAATCCATGACAAAAGCACTGGAAAGTCTCTGAGTTCTTTTCCCCTTAACCTATCTAGAGACGTTGCCAATTGCTTGGGCTTCTTGGAATCCTAATATCTTAACCCACATGAGTACCTTTCAGTGGTGGAATTTTTGACGTGCAAGAAATAAATGTTTGACTGAGACCCATTTATGCTGATGCTTTGTCCTGGTGCCACCCCGGCTTCTCTTTGCTGCTTCTGCTCCAAAGAGTCTCCCGGCTTCCCCTGCTCCAGGCCTGTGTGTTTCGGTTGCTGTTGTTTCTGGATCACGCACTAGCCTCGGGCGAGTGGAAACACAGCTTTGACCATTTTCTGTGCCCCGCGCTGAGTCAGGCGGTGGAGAATCTGTTTCTGGAACTAACCCTCCTCTTTGGATCTGTCTTGATGAAGGAGCCTCATGTGCAGCTTCTTGGTTGGCATTAACGTTTCTATTCCCCAGAGAGTCCTGGGCTTGTGCCTTTCCTAGCATGGTCCTTGTTATGATCCTACCAGCTGGCTGGACAAACAGACCAGGCGGAACAGCCACCAGGAAAGTGAGCTGCGTGTGGGACAGCAGCTGAGCGGTCAGGGAAGGTAGGCTGGAGAACTCATCCTTTATTCATCCGTGTAATGGAGTCCTCGCTAGAGTTTTAAATATACTTTATGCTAGGGTCGCATCTTAAATATGTCTGCAGCCTATTAATAATTAAACGGAAGTGGAAGATATTCCGTTTGGGGAGGGAAAGTAGGAATCACCAGCCTTATGCAGAGAGTCCTCCCAAGGGGAGTTTTGCCTGAATCTGGACTTAAGAATTAAGTTCATAGTTTAACTGAAAATTATCTTCTTGTAGGAGGGAGAACAAGAAAGGAACTGAAGAGGACATAATGCAGTGTATTTGATCACAACTCTTCTCTGCAGCCTAAGATAAAAAAGGGAAAAAAGTATTGTTATATCAATTAAAATTGAGTTTGACAAAAGCAATAGAACACACAACTGACAGTGTCTTAGACAAATAGAGCTTTACTTTTTTCTCACACAAGAAGAAGTTTGAATGTAGGTGGCTTTTGGCAATAATTCAATGGCTCAAGGATATCAACGTTGTCATTATGATTCTCTTGGCCTTTCCTGCATGATTGCAAAATGGCTGCCACAGCTCCAGCCATCACAGCTATGTTCAGGATAGGAAATGGGAGAATAAGGCATAACTGTAACCTTGTTTTCCCCATTATGAGGAAAGCAAACATTTTTCCAGACCTCTTCCCTCCAGACCCCCATCAGACTTCTACTTACAGTTCATTGGCCAGAATAGTGTAACCCAGCTGCCTCTAGCTCGAACAGAGTCTGGGTACATTGCTGCCCTAAATTAATCAGTATCCTGTTTATATAGGAAAAAGAGACAAATGGAATTCGCAAGGATTAGCAGTATGTGCCATACTAGCCAAACAAAATTTTGCACAACATTCAGCATCTCTCCTTTTCTGTTGTAGGAGAAATGCTCATCCTGTGCCCACCTGGGAGGAGGACAGCGCACCCCACCAAACCCGAGGTCATGAGCCCCACGGAGAACCCAGCCCCTGCAGCAGCACCGGCCGGGCTGGACAGGCACGCTGACATCAGCACACCAGGTGAAGGGTGAGCGCTGGTGCCCGCTCGGGGTCTCAGGGTGAATCCTCCTTGCGTTGTTGGCCTGTGAGTAAATGAGCTCTGAGAGTGCGAGCTGCCGGGAATGATCCACAGACAAGAGCTCTGTCCTGGGGGTGCTTTGGGGATTTTTCTACTGCATTTAAAAAACTTTTAATTTTTTTTGTGAGGAAGATTGGCCCTGAGCTGACATCTGTGCCAATCTTCCTCTATTTTATGTGGGATGCTGCTGCAGTGTGGCTTGACGAGTGGTGCTAGGTCCATGCCCAGGATTCAAACCTGCGAACTCTGGGCTGCTGAAGCGGAGCATGTGAACTTAACCACTAAGCCACTGGGCCGGCCCCCAAAACTTTTTATTTTGACATAATTAACGCTTACAGAAAGGCAGCAAGAATAGTGTAACGAACTCCTTTATATCCTTTATCTAGATTCATCAATTGTTACTATTTTGTGCCAAATTCTTTATCATTTTATCTATCTCTCAATCCATCATCTATCTATCTATCATCTATCATCTATCATCTGTTTAGCTATACCCAGAGGGAGGGAGAGAAGGAGAGAGATTTCCCCCAGCACCATCTATCTGACAGTAAATGGCAGACATATTGCCCCTTTATCCCTAAAGATTTCAGTGTGGTTTTTTTCTAAGAACAAGGACATTCTCTTACACAACCACAGTATGACAATCAAAATCTGAAAATTCAACACTGAGAAAATACTGTTATCTAATCCACAGTCCTTGTTCAAATCTTATCGCCTGCCCCAGTAGCATCCTACACAGCTACTTTCCCCTGGGCCAGCGTCCAATCCAGGATCACACTGCACGTGGTCCTCACGTCTCCTCAAGCTCCTCCCATCCAGAGCCGTCCCCCGGCCCCTCCTGGTCTTGTGGGACCTTGACAAGTGGGAGGATGCGGGGCGATCATTCTGCAGACAGCCCTTGATTGGGGTTTGCCTGATGTCTCCTCATGACTTGATCTAGTTACACGTTTTTGGTGTGATCACGGCAGAAGTGAGGCCGAGTTCTTCTCAGGGCATCATCCCAGGACGCACAGGATCTCGGTTTGTCCCGTTTCCGGTGATCTGTTAGTTTGGTTGCCTGGTTAAGGTCGTGTCTGTCGGGGATTTTCCATTCTAAGGTTGCTGTTTTACCCTTGGTAATTAGGAAGTAATTTGTGGGAGCTCCTTTGAAGCTTTGTAGATATCCCCTATCTCATGCATATATCAGGGGTGCATGCTCCACAACTTTTTTATCAGTCGGAATATATGTTCAAAAGTTCGGAAACCTTTGACCAGGGAACGGCACACTGTCTCTGTAAAGGGTCAGATAGTAAATATTTTAGGCTCTGCTGGCCGCATAGTCTCTGTCACAGCTCTTCAACTTGGCCATTGCAGTGTGGGAGCAGCCACAGACACATGCAAACAAGCAGGTGTGGCAGTGTTCCAATAAAACTTTATTTACAGAAACAAGTGGTGGGCCAGGTTTAGTCCACGACCTGCACCGTGTATCGCTGTCAACTGGGCTACCCCTGAAAACGAGGTGTTTTCCTTCGTGGGTGATTTCCCTACTCTGTAGGGTCTGACCCAGAAGGCTTAGGGTCTTCATTCTTGGTGCTTAGAGTTTCAAAGGATGAGTCAAATCATGCAGCAGCCTGATGCACAATCTCATGGGCATGAGATTAGAATGGCCAGGTCCCCGTCAGCTCTGTCACGAGGTTTCCCCTAGAAACCGTCAAGAAGAAGGACCCCACCCAGGGGCCACATGTGTGTTTGGTTTGCACAGTTTAGGTTAACCTGAATTATTTCTGGTGCCACTCAAACTCTCCCACTTCCTGCAGGCATCCTTCCTCCCCAGGACCCAGCCCCGCCCCGCACCCAGGGGTCCTGCTTGATGCTGAGAGCATGTTCATTCCCACCCCTTTGTGAAGTCTTGACAATTCGGGAATCACTGTCTAGAATTCCTCTCTCCTGGAGCCATCGAATGCTAAATTCCAGATGGAAAATTTACCAGATCGAAATGTTTATATTTAGTGCCCCAATTAGCCACATTCCAAGAAAAGAACCTTCGTCATGGAAGGCGCACTCCAGGGAATCCAGTGGCTTCGGAAGGATTAGTTATTAACTCAACTTGTTTAGCTCCGTTTGGTTGTGCACATTGGGTGATATGACGTGAGACGGGCAGGCCGGTTCTGGAGCGCGGTGCTGTGCTGGCAGCCGGTGCCGGTGCTTCAGCAGCCCAGGCTTCTAGTTCCCAGCTCCCTGGGATGGACTCCAGAAAGTCAGGAGCTGAGGAGGATGAGTGGAAGCTGTACCTTGGGATCAATAGACTGAGTGTTGGCTGGGGACAATCTGTTGGTTTATTTCTCAGGGAGGGAGGTTTGTGGCAGACCCCACTGTGGGACTAGTCTGAGACTGTCACCCGTCAGTGGTGGCATGTAGGGGACGGCTCTTCTTAGAGTGGCATTCTGCTCCTGGTCTGCAGCCCGGGGGTGTCAACCGGTGAAAACACGTTACGTGAAAAAGATGGAGGACCACATCCTGGAAGATGTATTAGGACTCCCTCTAATGGGAGGGATGGGGGGAAGTGGAGATCCACATCTTGGACCAGCTCTCTGTTTTTTGTTTTTTTTCCTTTCCAAAGAGGATTGAAACGTTTTTAAAAAGTTGAAACGGACGCTTCATCCTCACATTCTGTGGCTTTGATTTCTGTCATGGAATGATCCAGAAAAAGTTGAGTAGAGTCCATTAAAAAACCCATCCACAGACTCTGCCGTCCCAAGGGAATGTCCCTCTCACAAGAGAGCTGGGGGCGCCCAGGAAGTGGGGAGAATCTTCTTAGGAAGAAGGGCCGGAGTGGATTCGGTGTGGTAGAGTCGGGCTGGTGTCAGGGGAGCCCAAAATTCCCCACAGGCCTCTCTCCTGGGCTTCCTGCCACGGGGTCCTGTCTGAGCAAGGGCGCTTGGCTTGTCTTCCTCCCCACCTCTGCGTGTATCCTGCTGAACTTGTGGTCTGCGCACATTCAGCGGGTGTCATGGACCTTAGATCACGTGACTCAGAGTTCACAGCCTCACTGCTCCCAGGGGCCAGGCAGGTGAAGAAATGGGTTCAGCCCGTCAGGTGGGCTAGAGGGAGCAGGAGAGCTAATGGCCTGGGGAAGGTGGGTGTCCACGTTCAGACTCTGTCATCCGCTGACCTGACGGCGTGAGGGCCCCTGTGCGGACCCAGCTTCTCATCAGCAGAAGTCAGAAACCTAGATTTGTAAATGCACTCACCGGGTCTTTAAATCTTGTCGTCAAAGTCAATTCAAAAATTGTATGGACCAGACACAAATGACTTAGACATCTGTTCAGTTACAGAGATGGCGGGGGGCGGGGGAGGGGGTGCCATCTTTTCTCCATTAAGAGATTGGCCAGTACCCTCTCTACGGGCTGGACATCAAACCCCGTCTTGTCTGTCTTGGTCTCATGGTGTTGAAGTTTGACTGTGGTTTGTCACCCGTCATGCCATCTTGTCCTATTATGATTTCCTGGAGATCCTTTTCTAGGAACTTTCTGGAACTCATCCCGGGCAGGACACTCTCCCCTGGTGTTGCTGGGGTGGCTGCGATCTCCAGTGCATCCTCCTGCTTCCTGCTTTGTCCAGGGCCCTGAGAGGGCTGTGAAGGCCCCTGGCTCCCTCTGGGTCCAAGTCTTTGTGCTGCCGCGGTGCCACCAGGCCGGGAGTGTGACCATGATTGAGCTCCTGTGTGTCTTGTGTGTGTGTCTGAATAAACCTCTGTCGATCATCTTTGTCCTTTAAAGCAAACGTTGCACACTGGAGGCCCACACAGAGCTAAAATAGTTGGAAGATGTCACATAAACATACAATCCCAGTTTGTCCTGAAGAATCAGGAGACCATGTTCCCACAGGGTGACCCTGGGCTGGAGCCCCATGTGCTGGCCCGAGAAGGTCATAGTCATCGGCCTGTTTGCCGTGGGGCCCGACCCCGCCTTTCCTGCTCCCCGCTTAGCAGGAGGGCCGGCTCCTGAAATTGCAGCCCAGGTCCCTTGCTAGGTGGCTCCAGCAGGCTCAGCCAAGGGGAGGTGTCGGCCAGAGGCTGAGGAGGGGAGGCAGAGAGGAGCAGCGTGTCCCCCCGCTCTCCCTGCTCAGAGACCCCTGGAGCTGTGGCCGTGTCTCTGTGGCCTCGGCTCCCACGAGCCACCATCTCCTTGTGTGGTCCTGGCCTCTGGGGAGCAGCGCTGTCCTAGGGGCCAGGCGAGGCCACCTCCTCACTCTCACCACCATCCTTCCACAAAGGTAACAGTGGCTCCCTGCTTTTGCTAATCTTTGGGATGCCCCACTGTTATGGGCTGAACTGTGTCCCCCCAACTTCTTAGGTTGAAGTCCTAACCCCCAGGCCCTCAGCATCCTGATCCCGTCTGACTGGTGTGCTTGTCAGGGATCAGGACGCAGTCACACACAGAGGGACAACTGTGTGAGGACACGGGGAGGAGACGGCCGGCCACATGCCAAGGAGAGGCCTCAAGAGAACCAGGCTGCCGTCACCCTGATCTCGCACTTCCCGCCTCCAGGACCATGAGAAATAAAGGTCTGTTGTTTAAACCACGCGGTCCAGGGAGCCTTGTGCGGCAGCCCCAGCAGCCTTAGACCCAAAGCAGACGCTGTTTGGCAATGGGCGCCCAGCTCCTTCTGTTAACACCTACCTGTTAACACTACACCTAGTGTTTCCTTATCATTGTTATTACAGTAGAATTTTAATTATTTTTATTATACTAGAATTAAGTGGAAAGTGACATATTTCTACCACCCTGTCTCTAGTAGAAACCAGAAGAGAAACGCTCCCTGGAGGACGCGTGGGTCTCCCTCTGGGTCCGGCTGCTCCTTCTTCACCTCCTTGCTCCCTGTGGGCATCTGAGTCTGCAAACTCCGATTTCAACTTTCAGGGGTTCCACTGCAGCGTCATCTCGAAAGGACCAGCACATTTTATCTTCGCTTACTGGGCTACCTGATTCTCTGGGTCAACTGATGCTGGTTTCCCCGCTGGGACCATCTCTGTACCTGGTGAGACGCACACAGTTTTGAAATTCCTGTTCGGGGTTTTGCAACACCCTATGGAAGGGTCTCTTGATGCTTCTCTCCCACCCCAGCCCAGGAGCACGGTCTCCTCTGCTCTCAGGGGAGAGTCTCAATTCTCTTTTCATGTGAGCAAACAACAAGGACGTGGGACGATTCGCTGTGGCCCAAAATGTCCCGTCCAGTCCCAGGGCCATCAGTGCTCCGTCTGGTTGGGCTTCAAGCCACTCTTTCTACAAACTTTTGGAGAAATTCCTAATGCTGTAACCGACTGCCGACTTGTCCTTAAAGGGGCTCAAGGAAAACACAGCCTGAGCAGAAGGAAGATAAAGCAAGAGAAACCCCATCTTGGGGACCTTCGGACGAACATGATGACTCAGCGGATGTGAAGACACGGGGGCTGAGCCCAGTGAAGTGCCAGGCACATGGGTCCTGAGGTCTCTGCTCCTCTGGTGAAGTCGACAGCGATGATGATGCGGTGGCAATGCTGGCCCGCCTCCCACCCATCGCCACTCTGATGCGAGCCCCGAGCAGCCATTCCAGGGTCTTCTCCAGATTCACGCTCTACGCCAGCTTCGTTCTTGTTGGCCTTTACCACACTATGTAATCTCAGAGTCGACGGAATTGGGACCTGTGACTTTCTGCTCCCCGGGCCTGGCCCTTCCACCCAGGGACCATTGAGGCGACCCTTTGAAAACAGAAGACATGAGGTCATCCGGCTCTGCTCTGAACCTCCAGAGGCTGTCACTCCCTCAGAGAAAAATGAAGGTTCTTCCCGCGTCTAATAAAAGCTAGAGCATGTGGCTCCCTCCTCCCCTCGCTCCAGCTCCCTCCGACAGCCCCGGCCCCATGCGGCTCCCCCCACACGCCAGGTGCACAGGTGTGTGCTCATCCAAGGCCTTCCCACCAGCAGCTCCCTCACCTGCTGCACTTTCCTCTCAAACGCCCTGCTCCCTCACCCCGCAGGTCTCTGCTCCGGGCACCTCCTCAGAGTGGATGTTCTGACCACACCAAGCCCACCTCTCTCCACCCCTCAGCTGCCTGTGTGTCTTCACGGTGCCCCCATCACAGCCACGGGCTGCTGATCTCTTTGTACTTGTGCTTGGTCCCTAAGGCAGCCACGGGGTCGCACTCTCGGCTGTGTTCCGAACACCTAGAGCCCTTCGGCTGGCCGGGAGTGGGTGCTGGAAACGTTTCTTGACAGAGTGAATGCCTCAGAGTGAATACATTTAAATAGAGAGAGCAGGATGATCCTCAGGTAAGTCCTGAGGGCATGGAAATACTTACTCTCTGCAGCTGCGGACTCTCTCTGGCTGAGAACAGCCCCTGGTGGGAATAATGATGAATGTGGAGCTTCAGCTGCTGGGCTCGCCTCCCAATATATTTATTATATGATGTATTATATAGTTGATAATAGTGTTTTAAAATACCTGTAAGACATTTTTAATTTTAAATACACTAAAATTTACCCTTTTTAGGTTTACAGTTCGATGAGTTTTTGTAAACAACAGTGCTTTGGGTAAAAAAGAAATAGCAGTGTCTGTCCGTGGGGAGAAGTCCACACTGCGAGAGCAGAAGGGATCTGTAACTCACACTCTCATTCCGCAGTCTCCCTCTCCACAGGCGGCCGCTCTTAGTTTGGGTGCTTCCTGACACAGTCTGCACACATGTAAGAACGGTTTTTAGATGCAAACAAGAGAATACATGCACACTATTTGCTTTTTTCTTTTTTCGCTTACTATGTTTTGGAGACTCTTGTGGACACAAATAATCCATAACCAATCTATACATCAAAATTGGGGTGAGTTTATTATGAGCCAGACGTGAGGACCATATAGCCTGGGAAAGTCCTTCCACAAAGGAACGGAGCACTCCAAAGAAGTGGGGTGTATGGAGTGGTTATGTACTGTCCAACAGCACGTGTCACACATGATTGAAATGTCCCTTTTACAATAGTCACGAGATTGCCCTGTCAGCACACAACTGATGGACACAGCAGGTAGTAGGTCTGCTGTCTAGGTGGGCACAGCACGGTGGCAGGTCTCTTATCTTGAGCTGGGTGGTCACAGGTGAGCGCAGCAATCAGTTCCTAGCCTAGAGAGAGATGCTTATCCTTAAGGAAATGCCAATGTCAGGGAAGTTGCACCTTTATCTTAAGGGCATTTGTTTTTGCCATAGGAAATGTTTAAAACAGATCTACAATGCATGCTCAACAGCCACGTCAGGCCCTTTTGGAAAAACCAGGTCAGGCTGAATTAGGTTTACACCAAATGGCTTCCTGATGCACTCCAATATACCCTATTGTGTGCCATTTGCTTATCACCGTATCATAGCAACACCTCGTCTTTTTATTGGGGCTGCTGAACTGTGTACTTACCCCCTCTGCCGAGTTTTCCACTGGGTTGTTGGTCTTACTCATTTGTAAGAGCTCCTTATATATTAAGCAATGTGTCTTTAGCTTGTCAAGGGGCAGATTTATAGTGAAGCCAATGAAGTTTAAGTTTCAGAGGCTCACTTGTCTAAACCCCCACATGCCCCTGGAAAGGCTCCTAGCAATGCATTCACAAAACTCACTCAGATAAGTTATTTTCACGGCAATCATTGAAGAGGCTCGACTCTTTCTGTTGAGACTGTCCCTCCTGCTCCACTGTCAGACAGGCTGTGGGCATTTTTGAGATCTTGCTAAGTGGCAGTTCAGGTAGCGTTACATTTAATTTGGATTTAGCGCGATATGTTTCCGTGGTTTTCTGTCATTTGGGTGTAAATTATCTCCAGCCCTCATGGTGTGGGATTGCTAACTTACTCCTCCGGCTCTCTGTACTGAATTGTCCTTCATGACCATGTGTGGCCCAAGAGCGTATTGTGGCATGAACACAGCTTACGGTGTTTGGACTTGGAGCGGGTGGGTAGTGGGTGAGAAAAGAGGTTTGAAACGTATGGAGACAAAAGCCAGCCCATGGAAAAGTCTTCGAATCTTCCAATGTAAACCCCTACGGGGAGGATGCCCTGTTCATCAACGCCCGGCCGGCCGGGAAGGCCTCCGTCGGCAATATCCTCGATCATCCAGCAAACACAAATATCATGCATCGTAAACTTAATTTTCTTTTTGTGATGGTAATCAAATTAAATAGAATTGATCAGAATTCCAGTGCTTGTAGAATGCACCCTGGAACGAACAGCAAGTTCACTTGTTATCATTTTATGTGAAGTAAATTTGTTAAAGAAAACATTTAAACTACCAACAACTTAAAAAAAACAAAATTTGATCAGTTATGCCAGAGAAAGAATTTTTCTCTCTATTCTTTCAAAAGAGAATAATGTTACAAAGTCATAGTTTTCTGGAGAGGTAATCAAAGATTATGCAGCCAAAAAAATGTAAAAAAAAAGTATTGTAGAAGTGTGTTAGGCAGTTAGTTAAACAAATATAATGCTATTTTTCTGGATTTTGTGGGATTTGTCAGCTTTTTAAAGTCTGGAATTTGTTGCAATTTATTTTTTCATTGTTTATAATCACATTTGTACCATTTTATATTGGTGATTTTTGTTTTCACTTTTTTTGAACAGGGCTCCCCAAATTAAATGAACTCCAGGCCCCACAAAACCTGGACCCATACTTGAGTCTGAAACTTGTGTTGCAAATGTTTTATCCCAGTTTGTGACTTATCTTTTGATTTTATTTATGGCATTTTTCCAGCGCGCAGAAGTTTTAAATTTCCATGTAATCAGACTGACTCAGTCTCTCCTTTCATCATCCTTGGTTTTTCTGTTTGGTTAGAAAGTCCTTCTTCATCTCAAAATGATGAAAAAAGAACTCCGGGATTTCTTCTAGGACATCTAGTTTTTCCGTTATACATTTAAACACTTGATTCATCTGGAATTGATTTTGTGTAAGAATATTTTTTAAATTATCCACTTTTCTGAATATCCTTTATTGAATAATCAATCTTTTCTTATTGACCTGAAGTGCTACTTTATTATATATTAAATTCTCATATGTAATAAGCTCTATTTATCCAAGTCTGTTATAGTGACCTCTCTGTTCGTGCCACCAGGACCAAACGATGTTATTTGTATATTTATAATATATTTTAATGTCTGGTTAGGCTAGTATCCTTTCATTAATCTTTTTTACTCTAAAAAAATGTCCAGGTTATACTTTTGTGCTTATATTTTCATACAAAGTTTAGAGTCAGCTTCCACAGACCTAAAAGAATCCTGCCTTTGTTTTATTGTAATCACACTAAATTTTAAGGTTGATTTACGGAGAATTTTGTAAAATGTAAGCATCTCACACAAGCAGACGGGATGCTTTTCTCTCTGTCCGGTTGTCCTCCTTTGCGCCTTGGTTTTCTTCAGCTATCTCTTACACATTTCTGGTTCAAATAGTTCATAGAGATGTTTTTCTTTCTTTCTTTTTTTTTAATTTTTATTAAGATTATGATAGATTGCAACCTTGTGAGATTTCAGTTGTACATTATTGTTAGTCATGTTGTGGGTACACCACTTCACCCTTTGTGCCCTCCCCCCACCCCACCTTTTCCCTGGTAACCACTGATCAGTTCTCCTTGTCTATATGTTAACTTCCACCTATAAGTGGAGTCATATAGAGTTCGTCTTTCTCTGTCTGGCTTATTTCACTTAACATAATACCCTCAAGGTCCATCCATGTTGATGCAAATGGAACAATTTTGTCCTTTTTTATGGCTGAGTAGTATTCCATTGTGTATATATACCATATCTTCTTTATCCAATCATCAGTTTCTGGGCATTTAGGTTGGTTCCACATCTTGGCTATTGTAAATAATGCTGCGATGAACATAGGGGTGCATGGGACTCTTGGGATTGCTGATTTCAGGTTCTTAGGATAGATATACCCAGTAGTGGGATGGCTGGGTCATAGGATATTTCTATTTTTAACTTTTTGAGAAATCTCCATACTGTTTTCCATAGTGGCTGCACTAGTTTGCATTCCCACCAACAGTGGGTGAGGGTTCCTTTTTCTCCACAGCCTCTCCAACATTTGTCACTCTTGGTTTTGGATATTTTTGCCAGTCTAACGGGTGTAAGGTGATATCTTAGTGTAGTTTTGATTTGCATTTCCCTGATGATTAGCGATGATGAACATCTTTTCATGTGTCTATGGGCCATCCTTATATCTTCTTTGGAGAAATGTCTGTTCATGTCCTCTGCCCATTTTTTGATTGGGTTGTTTGTTTTTTTGTTGTTAAGCTATGTGAGTTCTTTGTATATTATGGAGATTAACCCTTTGTCGGATAAGTAGCTTGTAAATATTTTTTCCCAATTAATGGGCTGTTTTTTTGTTTCAATCCTGTTTTCCCTTGCCTTGAAGAAGCTCTTTAGTCTGATGAAGTCCCATTTGTTTATTCTTTCTATTGTTTCCCTCATCTGAGGAGTTATAGTGTCCGAAAAGATTCTTTTGAAACTGATGTCAAAGAGTGTACTGCCTATATTCTCTTCTAGAAGCCTTATTGTTTCAGGCCTAATCTTTAGGTCTTTGATCCATTTTGAGTTTATTTTTGTGAATGGTGAAAAAGAATGGTCAATCTTCATTCTTTTACATGTGGCTTTCCAGTTTTCCCTGCACTGTTTGTTGAGGAGACTTTCTTTTCTCCATTATAGGCCCTCTGCTCCTTTGTCGAAGATTAGCTGTCCATAGATGTGTGGTTTTATTTCTGGGCTTTCAATTCTGTTCCATTGATCTGTGCACCTGTTTTTGTACCAGTACCATGCTGTTTTGATCACTGTAGCTTTGTAGTATGTTTTGAAATTGGGGATTGTGATGCCTCTGGCTTTGTTTTTCTTACTCAGGATTGCTTTAGCAATTCGCGGTCTTTTGTTGCCCCATATGAATTTTAGGATTCTTTGTTCAATTTCTGTAAAGAATGTCCTTGGGATTCTGATTGGGATAGCGTTGAATCTGTAGATTGCTTTAGGTAGTATGGACATTTTAACTATGTTTATTCTTCCAATCCATGTGCATGGAATGTCTTTCCATCTCTTTATGTCATCGTCAATTTCTTTCAAGAAAGTCTTGTAGTTTTCATTGTATAAATCTTTCACTTCCTTGGTTAAATTTATCCCAAGCTATTTTATTCTTTTCGTTGCGATTGTGAATGGGATTGAGTTCTTGAGTTCTTTTTCTGTTAGTTCATTGTTAGTGTATAGAAATGCTACTGATTTATGTATGTTGATTTTATACCCTGCAACTTTGCTATAGCTGTTGATTGTTTCTAATAGTTTTCCTATGGATTCTTTGGAGTTTTCTATATATGAGATCATGTCATCTGCAAACAGCGAGAGTTTTACTTCTTCATTGCCTATTTGGATTCCTTTTATTTCTTTTTCCTGCCGAATTGCTCTGGCCAACACCTCCAGTACTATGTTGAATAGGAGTGGTGAAAGTGGGCACCCTTGTCTTGTTCCTGTCCTCAGAGGGATGGCTTTCAGTTTTTGTCCGTTGAGTATGATGTTGGCTGTGGGTTTGTCATATATGGCCTTTGTTATGTTGAGGTACTTTCCTTCTATACCCATTTTATTGAGGGTTTTTTATCATAAATGGATGTTGGATCTTGTCGAATGCCTTCTCTGCATCTATTGAGATGATCATGTGGTTTTTGTTTCTCATTTTGTTAATGTAGTGTATCATGTTGATTGACTTGTGGATGTTGAACCATCCCTGTGTCCCTGGTATACATTCCACTTGATCATGGTGTATAATCTTTTTGATGTATTGCTGTATTTGGTTTGCCAGAATTTTGTTGAGGATTTTTGCATCTATGTTCATCAGTGATATCGGCCTGTAGTTCTCCTTCTTTGTGTTGTCCTTGTCAGGTTTGGGGATCAGAGTGATGTTGGCTTCATAGAATGTGTTAGGGAGTACTCCATCTTCCTCAATTTTCTGGAACAGTTTGAGAAGAATAGGTATTAAGTCTTCTTTGAATGTTTGGTAGAATTCTCCAGAGAAGCCGTCTGGTCCTGGACTCTTATTTTTGGGGAGGTTTTTGATTACTGTTTCTATTTCTTTACTTGTGATTGGCCTATTCAGATTCTCCATTGCTTCCTGATTCAGTTTGGGGAGGTTGTAAGAGTCTAGGAATTTGTCCATTTCTTCTAGGTTGTTCAATTTGTTGGCATATAGTTTTTCATAGTATTCTCTTATGATCCCTCGTATTTCTTTGGTATCTGTTGTGATTTCTCTTCTCTCATTCCTAATTTTATTTATTTGAGATTTCTCTCTTCTTTTCTTTGTGAGTCTGACTAAGGGTTTGTCGATTTTGTTAATTTTCTCGAAGAACCAACTCTTTGTTTCATTGATCCTTTCTACTGTCTTTTTTGTTTCAATATTGTTTATTTCTGCTCTTATTTTTATTATTTCCCTCCTTGTACTGACTCTGGGCTTTGTTTGTTCTTCTTTTTCTAATTGTGTTAGGTGTCGTTTGAGGTTGCTTATGTGAGCTTTTTCTTGTTTAGTGAGGTGAGCCTGTATTGCAATGAATTTCCCTCTCAGGGCTGCTTTTGCTGCATCCCAAATGATTTGGTATGACGTGTTCTCATTTTCATTTGTCTCCAGATAATATTTGATTTCTTCTTTAATTTCTTCAATAATCCATTGTTTGTTCAGAAGCGTGTTGTTTAATCTCCACATTTTTGGCCCTTTCCCAGCTTTATTCTTGTAGTTGATTTCTAGTTTCATAGCATTATGATCAGAAAAGATGCTTGATATTATTTCAACCCTCTTGAACTTATTGATGCTTGCTTTGTTTCCCAAGATATCGTCTATCCTTGAGAATGTTCCATGTGCGCTTGAGAAGAATGTGTAACCTGCTGTTTTTGGATGAAGTGTTCTATATATATCTATTAAGTCCATCTGGTCTAATTTTTCATTTAATTCTATAATTTCCTTGTTGATTTTCTGTCTGGATGTTCTATCCCTTGGTGTTAATGGGGTGTTGAGGTCCCTTACTATTATTGTATTGTTGTTGACGTCTTCTTTTAGTTCTGTTAAGAGTTGCTTTACAAATTTTGGTGCTCCTGTGTTGGGTGCGTATATATTTATAAGTGTTATGTCTTCTTGGTGGAGAGTCCCTTTTATCATTATATACTGTCCCTCTTTGTCTTTCTTTATCTGTTTTGCTTTGAAGTCTACTTTGTCTGATATTAGTATAGCGACACCTGCTTTCTTTTGTTCATTATTAGCTTGGAGTATTGTTCTCCATCCCTTCACTCTGAGTCTGTGTTTGTCTTTGGGGCTGAGGTGTTTTTCCTGGAGGCAGCATATTGTTTGGTCTTGTTCTTTGATCCATCCTGCCACTCTTGTGTCTTTTGATTGGAGAGTTCAATCCATTTACATTTAGAGTGATTATTGAAATGTGGGGGCCTACCACTACCATTTTATGTCTTGTTTTCCGGTTCTCTTCCATTTCCTTTGTTTCTCGTCCCATGGTTTAATCTGTTCTGATGAAGAGCTGCTACTCTCTGTTGTTGTCCTTCTACTTATCTCCTTTGCTCTTGGTTTTGTAGCCCCTTTCCTTTTTTTGATTTTTCAGGAATGAGGGTTTTCCTGAGCATTTCTTGAAGAGGAACTTTTGTGGCAATGAACTCCCTTGATTTTTGTTTATCTGCAAAGTTTTTATTTCTCCATCATATTTGAAGGATATTTTCACTGGGTAGAGAATTCTCGGCTGCAGGTTTTTGTCCTTCAGATTTTTGAATATATCATTCCACTCTCTTCTAGCCTGTAAAGTTTCTGCTGAGAAATCTGCTGATAGCCTGATGGGGGTTCCTTTGTAGGTTAATTTCTTCTGCCTGGCTGCCCTTAGTATTTTCTCCTTGTCGTTGACTTTTGCTAGCTTCACTACTATATGCCTTGGGGTTGGTCTTCTTGCATTGATAAAGTTTGGAGATCTATTGGCTTCTGTCACATGAAGTTCGATCTCTCTCCTCAGGTTTGTGAAGTTCTCAGCCATTATTTCTTTGAATAGGCTTTCTGCCCCTTTCTCCCTCTCTTCTCCCTCTGGTATACCTATAATCCTTACGTTGCATCTCCTAATTGCGTCAGATAATTCTCGGGGAGTTTCCTCATTTCTTTTTAGTCTTAGTTCTCTCTCCTCCTCTGCCTGCAGCATTTCTATATTCCTATCTTCCAAATTGCTAATTCTTTCCTCCATATTATTGGCCCTACTGTTCAGTGCATCTAGATTTTTCTTAATCTCGTCTATTGTGTTCTTCATTTCCAGTATTTCTGTTTGGTTCTTCTTTATAGTATCGAACTCTTTTGTGACATAGCTCCTGAACTTGTTGAGTTGTCTATCTGAATTCTCTTTTAACTCATTGAGTTTTTTAATGATGGCTGTTTTGAAGTCATCATCATTTAGGTTACATATTTCATTGTCTTTGGGATTGTTTTCTGTGTATTAGTCATTTTCTTTCTGTTCTGCGGAGATTTAATATATTTTTTCATGTTGCTTGATGGTGTAGATTTGTGCCTCCACATAGAGACAGAGTTTAGTTACTGCTTCCACTTGTTTCTACTGGTGTGGTGGGGGAACAGCTGTTTATACTGCACCAACCAGGAACCCTATCAGCTGTTGCTAACTGGGCCTGGGCCCCTCCACGCAGTCACAGTGATCCTGTGGGTTCCCTCTTCAGCTGTGGAGGCTGTCACAGGGGGGCTTCAGACTGCTGGTCCTTACTGTTGCAGACCACCTAGATGTGTACCCTCCTTAGGGTCTGCAGTGGTGTTATGGGTTTTCCCAGCAGCCAGGGGCAGGATCACCTATATTTGCAGCTCTGTTACTGTCGGCGCCCACAAAATCTCACTTGTCCACTATGGGTCACAGCAGAGCTATCGGCATCTTCTGCAGTCTGTGGTTAGCTCACCTAGCTATGCTACTTTTGTCCCAGGGTCTTCCAGCCTTGTGGTTGCTGGGTGGGTGCTCTCTACTAGTGCTGTGCAGAGGCTTTCGCTGAGGCAGCTGTGAGACTGTAGAGTTTCCCCCTGGGCCACGGAGCCGGGTCGCTGGAACTCTACCAGCCCCAGTCCTCTCCCCCAGGATCTCGGGGAGCCCCTTGCCCTGTCTGGGGGATAGCCAGAGACCTTGAGTTCAGTGGCAGCTGGCCGGCTGCTGCCCTGCCTGGGATTCTCCTCTTCAGGACCCTCCCGGCGTTGTGGGTGCTGGGTGGGGCCTCTCCGTTATTTGTGGGTAGAGGCTATGCCTGCTGCCAGGATGCAAGCCCAGAGTTTCCTCCTGGGCCACAGCACCGGCTGCCAGAACTCCACCCATCCCCAGACCTCTCCCAGGAGATCTCCAGTAGCCCTGTGCCCCGACCGGGTGATAGCCACAGTCAGTGGGGCCAGCGGCAGCAGCTGACGGGCCGCTGCTCCGTTTGGGATTCTCTCCGGGAGCCTCCCGGCGTTGTGGAGGCTGGGTGGGGCCTCTTCGCTAATGGCAGGTAAAGACTTTGCCTGCTGCCCAGACGGAACTCTGGAGTTTCCCTCCCGGGCCGCGGAGCTGGCCATTGGAGCTCCACCCAGCCCCAGTCCTCTCCCAGGAGATCTCCGGTAGCCCCAAGCCCCGCCAGGGCATTAGCCACACTCAGTGTGGCCGGCGGCGGCAGCTGGCAGGCCGCCGCCCCATTTGGGATTCTCTCCGTGAGCCTCCCAGCATTGTGGATGCTGGACGGGGCCTCTCCGCTAATGGCAGGTAGAGACTTTGCCTGCTGCCTGGACGGAACTCTGGAGTTTCACCCCTAGGCTGTGGTGCCGGCCGCTGGAGCTCCACCCAGCCCCAGTCCTCTCCCAGGAGATCTCCGGTAGTCCCGAGCCCCAATCGGGCGACAGCCACAGTCTGTGAGACCGGTGGCGGCAGCTGGCGGGCTGCTGCCCCATTGGGGATTCTCTCTGGGAGCCTCCTGGCGTTGTGGATGCTGGGCGGGGACTCTCCACTAATGGCGGGTAGGGGTTTTCCCCGCCGCCTCTGGTGTGTAACTCTGGAGCTTCCCTCTGGGCTTAGGTGTAATTGCGGGGGGCTTAGGTAGGGCTCTGGTTACCTGTTTCCACCGTCGCTCCTCTGGTGCACGCTCCCTCCTGCCCTTGGTGTGTGGCGATGTTCTGGGGGCGTCCGCTGGAAGAAACCCGCTTGCAGGTACTAGGCTGTTCGGGGGTTGGGGTCGGAGAGTTTTCACCTATCTCCACCTCCTCCCGGAGGGAAGTCCGTCTGCCTTCTGATGTATAGCAGCGTGGGTCTCTCAGGCGTCCTGAGATGCTATATGGATATCCTTTGTTAAGCGATGAATGTCCAATTAGTTGTAGATTCGAAGGGGGAGAGACAAAGAAGACTACTCATGCCGCCATCTTGGATCTCCTCCCTCAGAGATGCTTTTCTTTTTGCATACTATTATAAATGGAATTTTTTTCACTATGTTCCTGACTGGTTGTTCCTCTTATAGAGGAAAGCTATTGATTTTTACATATTATTATATGTAATAACATGCAAATTTATTGGGAATCAAAATAATATAACATTCTATTCTGTTCCAGAATCTATGTAGAATCCTCCCGTTCTACCTTATTCTAGTCTATTCCGTTGTGTTCTATTCTCATTTGTAAGAGCTCTTTAGTTCAGTGGGGTTCCCCAGGGAAATACTGCTCGCCTTTTTGACCTTCACACTCTCCTGCTCGGACAGGGCGATGCCACGGTCCATTCGAGAGAATGCTCCCAGCACACTGCTGAGCTCACAGCGAACGCCCACCTTCCAAATGCAATTTGAAAAGGCTCAGGTGACCACACTTGGCCACTGGCCTTGGAATTGGCCTACTGGAAAGCTCGCTGTGCTTTGTAGCAGCTCGGGGCCTGCTGAGGCACTCATGTTCAATATCAGCTCAGACCTATTCTTAGCTCCACGACCAGAGTAGATTCTGCTGCTTTAATGCTGAGCCCTCAGAACCACATTGCATTTGAGATGACTGGCATTTTCTCAGATGGCCATTCCAAACGCAAACTGCCCTGTTCTGCCTTCTCCATACGTACGAGTGGAAGACCCTGAACGGCAATTATGCAGCTTTGCACCTGGTGCTTCCATGACATCTGGCAAACACTCGCTGCATTCAGGATCAGATGAAAAAATGACACATTATTTATGGTAGCCTTTCATAGCCTAATAGGCCCAGTTAATAGTGATGCCTTTGTGTGGTCCGTCTTCCGGTCAGGAGCTGGTGGGTCGCCTGTGACAAGCATCAAAGGGGAGAGCTTCTTTGACTTCTTGAGGGAAGCTGGGGTCAGCCACACAGCTCGTTTTTCAGAACTGGTAACTCCTTCCAGCTGTGTTGAACACGTCCTCTTCCTTCCCAGAGGCAGAACAGCGTCATCGGCATCATTAGTTACCTAAGCACGTACCTCTGAAATTCTCTGGTTTGTTACATTTCCCAGTATCTTATGCTCAAAATTCACCTGATTTTTGTGAAATTAGGACATGACGCCAAGAAGTGGAAACCCTGCTTTCCTTTTCTGATCGGACAGTGTGACTCTCGTCAGGGACGGTTTCCTCTCCTGGCCTCAGCTTGCCAGGTCCACTAAATGGGCTCACACTGAAACCCTAGGTGAGCGACACCCATCACCGTGAAATACTGTGAGAAGGACTCCATAGGCTCAACACAGGGCCGGCGCAGATGGTGATGGCCCGGGTGGGGAGGACGCGTCTCTGGAAAGGGGCGTCCTTTTGCAGCTTAATTGTTTGAGAACCTTGGACTTCAGGCCTATATGATCTTCCAGATTGCTTCAAAAATTAGTTTCCTCTCTGCTGAGAAATAGGGGTAGAAAGCCATTTTCACGCCCTGGAAAGACCTTTTAGAAGAAGGAGTTCTTTCGAAGGGGGAACAGCTTTATTTTCTTCTTTCGATACTTGGTTTGCCGCCCGCAGCAGCCCCGTGGAGTGGACACCTCCTCCAACCTGCTTTTGCAGATGAGGGAACAGACTGACCTGCTGAAGGTCACACAGAGTCAGGATTTAGACCTTGGCCAGTGTGACTCCCAATTCATGGGCTCATTCCACCATCTTTTCCTTCTTCCTTTTTTTTTTTTTAATTGAGATGAGGTTCACATAACATAAAATTAACGATATTGTGCAACCACCACCTCTGTCTAGTTCCAAAACGTTTTCATTAACCCCAAAAGGAAACCCCATCCCCATCAGCCGTCACTCCCCATGCCCTTCCCTCAGCCCCAGGCAACCACTCATCTCCCTTCTGTCTCTGCGGATTTGCCTGTTCTAGACATTTCAAAGAAACGGAACCCTAGGATATGTGGTCTCTTGTGTCTGGCTTCTTTCCCTGAGCATAGTTTTCAAGCTTCATCCAAGTTGCTGTGTGTGTCGGGACTTCGTTCTTTTTGAGGGCTGCCTAGCATTCCCACGCATGGATAGACCACGTCTTGTGCATCCACTCATCCATCAACGGACATTGGTTGGCGCCACCTTTTGGTGACTGTGGGTAGTGCTGCCGTGCACGTGGGCATGCAAGCATTTCTTTCTGACGTCTTGCAATGTCTCTTCTCTATCCCTGGGTGGTAGGTATGAGAACTGACAGGCCTGCCTGTGGAATGAAAAGGGAAGTGGTGGGGCGGCCTGCTACCCACTTGTGATACCAGCATGGAGCTCTTTGTGCAGTAGAAGGGGGCTGGGGCCACGGGACTGAAGGCAGCCTTCCATCTCCCAGGCGAATTCAGAGACTTTCCATATTTGGGCAGCAAAAGCGAGGCCTGATTGGGAAAACTTTTGTTTAACCCATATACCATGGTGACGGATGGAGACGTTGTCCTGGGCAGGAGTTTCCCTCTGGCCATTTAGCTTTTAGATCATTGTGGTTCATTTAAGACACACAAGCAAACCACTGTGGTGGAGGGATGTGCTGGGTTTTACTGACAGTCCATTTTGTAAGCCAATTAATTAGAGAAGGAACAGCAAGCGGCTGGGGAGAAGTCTTTCCCTTTTGGACAAAAGACCTGCCGACGGTGCGTGCAGGCGTTCAGTTCTGGTGTGTCCTGTCCAGGCCGCCGGGGGGCGGAGGAGGGGGGCGCGGGTAACCCCTCAGAGCTGCAATTAGGGTTTGTGGGGCCCAGCACCAGGGGGCTTTCCTTCTCGTGAGCTAAATTGTTTAACATGTTTAAATCACAAATGATGGGACTTCTGTGCTCAGGAAGAAAGTCTCTGTGTCTGTGCATGTGGAGTCCAGCACATCTTCCCAGCTTTCCACTCCCCCTCCCGCGTTGCTAGGTAGCTGGTCCGTCTGTGCAACACCCTGAACTTCTGGGAGGGGGAGGAGGACACGCCGTTTTATTTTCTTTTTTATCCTGCAGGCTTGGGGGGCGGGGGAGCCGGACCAGAGGATAAAGCCCAGAGCAGCTTGGGTCGTTCCACATAATCACTTAATTCCTGGCCGCGGTGAGTTTCTCGGCTCCGTGGGGGTGAGCGAGGCGGCCTTTGCCTTGACTCGGCGGCCAGGCCGGCTTGCGGGAGGCCCCTGGCCACCAGCAGGGGGTCTCGCGCTGCGCTTCCACCTGCGGAAGGTCGGAGACCCCAAGCGCTGCGTGGTTCGAATTGCTGTTTCGCCTCCATTTCTGTCCCAGCTTCTGACCACAGGTCCGTGAAAAAGACACTGGCAGGGAGGGGAAAGCCATCTTGGGGTGTGTGTGTGCGCGCACGCATGCATGTGTGTGCATGTGCGTGTGTGTGTTTAAACACTGACGTTTCACAGGCTCTGGGTACCGCCGCATGGCGGATGCTTGGCTCGCGCGCGCGCTCGCTCTCTCCACCTGCCTGCTGGCTGCCTGCAGAAAACTAATGAATCATTTCTGGCTGAATCCAAGCAGAGCCGACACACCAATGCCCTCGCCCTCTCTCCCTCCCTCCCTCTCTCGTTCTCCCTCTCTCTCACTTCCCCCTCCCCTCTCCCTCCTCCCGCTCCTCCCTCCTGACTCCCTGGCCCCCAGTTTGTAATCTGACACAGTAGACTGCAGTCGTCCCCGCGTGTGCCTCCCGCCTGCCCGAGTCCTGGCACTGCTGCTTCGAAGGTAGGCTGAGATTTATTTTTTCTTCTAAAAATAGCTTCTCGTGTCCCTCCACCTTTCCGCACCGAGCTGCCGCAGCGGGGATGGCGGGGCGATAGCCGGAAACTCTTTGCCCTGCCGAAGTTTATTTTCCAGCGCTGTGAGGATGCCCTTCAGCGTGGGGTCTAGGCAGCCGCGCTGGCGAGGGTGCCATGGATGCCCGTGCAGGAGAGCCCGGGGAGAGGGGGCGCTTCCAGACGACTCCTCCTCCTGATGTTGGATTTTGCTGCTTGGCCCCGATGGATCCCTTTCGAAAGGGCAAGGCCCCCGCTTTCTCTCTCAGTGTGGGGTTCCCTCAGCCCCTCCCACCCCCAATTTTGCAGAAAAGCCCCTCTGGGAAAGTTTGCCGTCATCCCAGGCAATGCTCCTAACCCAGGAGGGCGATGTCCGTCGTTCCAGATCTGAGCCTCTCCAGGCTTCGGAGGTGGTCTTGGTGCGGTCAGGGCAGGCGTGGGGAAGGGGATGGGGGCCAGAAAATTAGAGAGTTGGTGTGTCATCCACAGCCCGGCTCCGATTCGAAATACACGGAGCGAGGAAGCTGCGCCGGAGAATTTGTCAATTCACGTCCTGTAGACTGACTTGAATAATTTGTTTGTCAAAACAGATGTTCCCGGCAGAATGTGTGTGTGCGCGTGTGCCTGTGTACACGCAGCAGGCCCTTCGCCCGGCAGAGTCCCCCCAGGAAGCCGTATTTTCACCTGCAAATGCAGTGTTTACAGGACGAGCTGCCCCGGGGAAGTTGGGTTTGGGAGGGCCCGGGTCGGGGCGCGGGGCGGCCTGCTCTCCTGAAGCTGAGGCCTTTGTAGGAGCAGCTTTGCTCCGGTCCCCAGGGAACCCACACTGGCTGTCCCCACCATCCGGCTGAGGGCTGGGTGGATGGGGCTCACCACTCAGTCCTGGGCCCAGGGGAGGCGGGGCCTTGGCGGCTCTTGCAGGGACTGGGGCAAGGGCTCCTCAGACTCTTCTGCCCGTCTGCCTCCTTGCAGGTCGCTAGGATGATGGGGTGAGCAAGGACGGGCCTTGGGGAAAGGAGGGTGCTGGGTTCCACGGGCATTTCCCTGCATCGTCTCCTTCCACTAGAGAGACGCCCCTCACTAAGGGACAGTGGTGGCACAGATGGGAGCAGGCCCGGGAAGGAGAGTGAGCTCGCTCTGGAAATGGAAGACGAGATGGAAGAGGAAAGCCATCCAGGCTGCAGCCTCTGTGTTTGGGGGTGTGGGGCACCCTCTCCCCTGGGTCTAGTTTCTGAACGGGGAGGGAACAAGGTGCTGAGGGCAGGGGAAGCACTTCTTGCTCACCTGTGTTTGGGGGAACAGTCTTGGGGGCCTCTGGGAAATATCCACCTTCCTGACCACAGACACCCGGCCCCTCTGCTTTCTGCTGGCCCTGCCAGAATCTCCTGGAATTTGCTTCTGTTCTGCCCCCCCGCCCCCCCGCCCCACCCCCCCCCCCGGCCGCTGTGCCTGGCATTCAGGGTTTCATCTCCTGGAGTGTGGTGTGGGCTCCTGTCACATGAATTCGGAGCCTCCAGGCAGGGCAGTTGGGTACGATCCGGCAGGGGCTCCCCGTGGGGCTGTGGTGTGGGAGGAAGGCAGGTGGACAGCCCTGTCTGCACTGAGGGGTCACTGAGCTGTGCCCCAGGGTCTAGGGCTGAATGGCTGGCCATATGGCGCTGTACCCAGAACACGGAGCAAAGCATTTTGAGGATATTTTGGGGAAGTGGCTGGCAGCTGATGTTTACCACCCTCCCCATCTGAGAAGGTGACAAACTGGGTCAGAAAGGTTGGCATGGTCGGGGTCCTCAGGGGAAGATGTTTGAACCGTAGGGGCTGCCCCCAGCCCCATCCCAGCGAGAGGCATCTGTGTCGGCTCAGCCCAGAGCACGTCTGCAAAGATGCGGGGGCCCAGCCACATGCGAATGCCGGGCGTGGGCGGTTTACAAAGCTTCCCAGGTGAGCCGACGGGCAGGCGCGGCTGAGAACTCCCAGCGATTAAAAAAGGGCAGCAAACCAGTCCAGCCGATTCTCGGCACCGTGATTTCTAGTCTCCCTTACTTCGCTCCACGCGTCTTTGGCGCTGGGGACAGGACAACGTGTTTGCAAGGGGCACGCGGAGAGGAACAGGGCCGGGGGCTCTTTCCTGAGCTTCCTTCATTTCCCACTTCAAATCCCCTCCTTGTGTTTTTGGAAGGAGGGCTGGAGTTTTAATGGGAAGAGTGATTCTCAAATGTCCGTGAGCCTCCGAATCAGAGTCTCTGGGCAGGTCTGGGGGGCTGAGGGTTTGTTTCTCAGTTCCCAGGGGTGTGGATGCTGCTGGCCCTGGGACCCTACTTTGAGGACCGCTGGCCTAGAGCATGACCACAGATGTTTAAGCTTCCCTGGTGTTACCACCCACAAATGTGGGTTCCCTACCTGCCACACAAGAGGGGCAGATAAAAACTGGACGGCAGGCTTCTGGCACGGAAAGCGTTTTTATTTTGGGTGACATCAGCTGGGAGACAAGAGTGAGCCCTTAGATTTGTCTTGTTTCGCCTCGTCTCCCTGAAAGAGGGGAGGCCGTGAGGTTTGTGAGGAATGCGGCTGCTTGTAGAGAGCTGGGGGAGTCAGTGGCCTTGCTGCTCGGAGCTTCCCCACCAGCCTGCGTTCGGCCTTAGGAGGCTGTTTGCAGGGAGGAGGAGATGGTAAGGAACCCAGGTGTTTGTCCTCAGCTGTGTCTGTCTCCATGGAGGATGGTGGATTCTGGAGCCAGGGAGCGGGGGGGCAAGCAGGGAAAGAGTGCTGCGGTTTTAACCCCACATATACTGGGTTTAATGTAGGGGAACTGACGTCAGGGCCGGCACCACTGGGAGGCGTCCCCTCTTACTCTTTGGTTGGGTTACCCATGAGGTGTGACCACGACAGAGCACTTGCCTCTCAGGTGGGTCTAGACTCCCAGTGTCCACACGGCCCGGGTGCTGAGGAGTCTCCTCATGGCACCAGCACCAGCGACGGCCCCGGGTGGGCGAGGACTTGACTGCCGAGCTTCCTCAGCCTTTCTCAAGTCTGCTGGAAGGTGGAGTCTGTGTGGTTCTGGGAGCCTGGTGAAGGACTGGACCGGCTGTACTGGTCTGTCATGGATGAACCCCAGTGGCTGACACCAACTTCTAGAAAATTCTGTTTGTCATTTCTCTGGTTCTTTTTGAATTAGATCATTATATTCCATGACCTGTGTTTCCCCAAGTTTGCTTTTTGCTTCTGCCCATTTGAAAAGCTGCCAGATCTTGTTATGTCGCCGTCCCAAAGCTCACCGGGACGTCACAGCAAGGAGCAACTGCCTGTCTTGTTCATGGTGGTGCCGCCTTGGGGCGAAGGGTTGACTTAATCCCACTCCCCAGGCCCCGCCGTGTGTCCCTGCCGGTTCCCCACTTTTCCCCTCCTTCCCTCTCTCTCTCTTTCTGTCTCTTCCCTTTTACCCCCCCACCCCTTACCTTCTCCATCACAGACGACCCTTCAGTGTGTTTGACGTGTGACCTTGAATCTGCGTCTGTGTGAAGCACGTTGCGCTGTGATGAGCATTGTGTTTGAGGAACCTGACGGCCATCCTGCTCTAGACCTTGTCCTGTTTCCTGCCTCTCATGTGGCCCTGTCCTCTTATAGTTCCCCCTGTGGCCGTGGGCTTCCAGTGAGTTACTTCTCACTGCCACGCGATGCTCCGTCCTGCTCGTGGACCACGCTTGCTGGCCCATCCCCTGTGAGGGCACCAGGCTGGCTCCGAGGCCCCGCTGCACAAACCACGGTGTCACGGAAGTCTGTGCACCTGCCCCTCGTGGTCCTGGGGGACTCGTTCTGGGCACATCTTGGAGGGGGATTGCTGGGTGGTGGGAGGCATGTCTGTGTCGTTTGGGCGGGTTCTTCCAGCTGTACCAGCAGTGCAGAGGGGTTCCTCGCGCCCCACATTCTCACCAACACTTAGCGTTGTCCAGCTTTCTAACATTTGCAACAGATGGACCTGGTCCCTGCGGGTCTGTGGTCCTCCCATTCTCCCTGACGACGGTTGAGAGCTGACTTTAAAAGACACTACACTCCAGACGAGTACGTGGGAGGCGGTTGGAGATGCAGAGTCTCCAGGGACAGGGGTGGCGTCCCCCCGGGGCGGGCGAGAAGGCGGGGCCTCCAGGTGTATCGCCTCCTCTGTGTCATGGCCCTGAGGGAAATGGGTCCTTGCCTTTGAGAACCAGAGGTGGTTCTCAGGGCTGTCTGGGGGGCGTTTGCCAGCCTCACAGCCGCGGTCTCAACCTTGACTTCTGAAGCTACATCTTCAGTCCCTGAGAACCACTGGGGAGACTCTGAGGAGAAGTCGTTTCTCCGGCAGCTTTAAGGCTACACCCCGTCACTGGACCGCCCGCCTGTGTGCCTCCGTCTTTCCTTTGAAACGTCTGTGTTTGTCTTTGAGTGGGCCAATCCTATTGCACCAGGGTTTGCAGGGTTCAAGTATGGACGTATTAAATGGATCCCTGAGAAGTCACACTGCGTTTAAACCTTTTGACGTTTCTTAACTTTCCACTGGACCAGGAGCCTCGTAAAATGGAGGAGGCTGGGGCTCCTCTGGACTTCTGAGAGGCTGGAAACCTCTTCTTGATGTCACCTACAAAGGGAGATGTCATGACTCCGGGGCCTTAGGGCTGCGCGGGAACAGAGGTGTGAGGCGGCAGACTGACGAGTGGGAGTGTGGGGCTGGTGGGGAAGCGGAGAGAGCAGGGAGGCCTGGAGACGTCCATCAGAAGTTGTCTTATTTGCCAACATTATTACTGTCTGGTTTTCCACACACGCAAGCAAGCTTGGTATATAGTAGGCGCTCAATAAATAATATTATTTTGAAAGAACAAAGGAGGGAAATGCTGGGAGCTCCAGGCTGTGCCAGGGGGGTTGGCGCCCTCCCACTGGTCTCGTTGCTGGTCTGCATTGTTTCTCATCATATTCATCACAATATACACAATTATTTGTTCTGTGACAGTCCTTTCCGCTAGAATTAAGCTCCTAGAAGGCAGCGATTGCCACTTATTTATCTCTGTACGCCCAGCAATGAAGGCAGTGCATTCACTTATTCATTCAACAAACATTGGAGCACCTACTAAATACTAAGTCACATTTTATGCACTGGGCATAGAGCATCGAACAAGATCGCGGAGGTTCCTGCTGTCGTGGAGATGACATTGCGTGTGTGTATGCATGTGTGTGTGTTAGACAACAAGCAAGTGAATGACATAAACGAGATGAGCAGACTGAAGTCGTGCCATGCAGAGGATTACAACAGTCTGATGTGAGACAACTTGGTGGGGTGATCCTGGAAGGCCTCAGGGAAGAGGTGACGCTTCAGCTGAGCCATTAATGATGAGAAGGCCGCAGCTGTGCAGACACTGGTTCACAGACCCTGAGGTCTGAAGGCAGGAAGGGTGCGAGTCGCTCTCTGGCTTCAGCTCTTGTAGACAGGTGTGCAGACAGGGTTGATGGGGTGTGTTTGCCGCAGGTGGGATGACAGGGGCCGAGGTGCCCAAGCCTTCCCCCGTGGGCCCTCAGCGTTGGCTGTGAGCTCCCAGGAGCTTCTGGAAACCAGCGAGTGGGTACAGTTTGTCAGCTCCATCTGCCCCTCCACCCCCACCCAAGCCCCACACTTCCACAAAAAGAGCCTACTGGCCCTGCCCGGGGAACACAGGCCTCCTGCACGGGCCTGGTTGGTGCCGCCTCCCCGAGCAGATCTGGTGGAGGGACTTTGACAAGATTCCCTCTGATGAGATCTGCTCGGTGCCAGCAACCAGCAAGGATGCTGTGATGACAATATTTAGAATTGGCTGCTGCAGTTGGTTCAACAGAGTTGGTATCTGTCAGGGTGTTATTAGCGGGTGTTATTAGCGGTTGTTATTGCCTTATTGTTTCTAAGGCTGAGAAACACTCCCCATCGTGGTGCTACACTGTTACCTCAGATGGGGAGACGAGGATAGTATGGCAACAGGTTGTTTGTTTGTTTGTTAGTTTCTGATATCCTCCACCCCCCAGAAGGGAGCCCTGAGTGTTAGGGAATAATGCTCAGGCTGTTTGCTCCAGGTCCTTACAGAGCTCAGTGCTCGGGGGCTACGGTCCTGAGCCGGGTGTCTGCCTAGGTGGCTGGGACCTCCTTGGGGGCGGGAACGACAGGCGAGCCTGGAGCAGGGCATCCGCTTCCACTGTGGCCTGGGGCCTGGGCAGGATGAGAGGGGTCCTCTGTGGACCTCAGAGCCCCACAGACGGTCCCCACCACAGCTCACAGCCGGGCTCCTGCATCTTGAACTCGACTTTTTCCTGGGAAAGATTCGCCCTGAGCTAACTTCTGTTGCCAATCTTCCTCTCTCTCTTTTTTTCTCCCTCCCCAAAGCCCCAGTACATAGTTGCACATTCTAGTTGTAGGTCTTTCTGGTTCTTTTGTGTGAGTGGCCACCACAGCATGGCTACTGACAGACCAGTGGTGTTCCACACCCGGGAACCGAACCCAGGCTGCCAAAGCAGAGCGCACGGCACTTTAACCACTAGGCCATCAGGGCTGGCTTGAACCTGTGTTTTTTTTTAATGACAAATTTTGATTTTTATTATGAAAGTTCATTGTGGGAAAGTTAGAAAGTATCAAACAAGCATGAAGAAGAAAATATGCATTACTCATTGACAACCATTGTTAATATTGGCATGTTTTCTCAGATTTTTTTCCATGGGGATTTTTATATAGTTAACTATTTTGAATTGTATGTTAAAAAAAAATTACGTGATAACATTAGCATTTTTCCAGGGCATGAAAAACTCTGGGAAAGCAGACTTTGGAGTGGCTGCATCATGCTCCAACAAGGCTGCCCCCAGTTTATTTATCCTACCTGACCATTTAGGCTGCTTGAGTTTTCTCCCATCATTACATGTCATGAACCACCACTACGTCCAGGCTGCGTTTTTCTGGGTAACACATGGGTTGGCCGTCTGGAGGGTGTGAGGTGGGGTTTGCAGCAGAGTTTCCTTGGCACAGAGCACGGAAGGGTGTGAGCCTGGCTGTGGAGTTAGATGAGGAGACAGCAACGGCAGACCTCCGCGTCTTCTGGAATTCTCTGAGCATTGGAGTAGTGCCACGGTCCACCCACACAGCCCCGCTGGAGAAGTGGGGGTCGCTGTGGGCTTCTCCTGGCTCCCCACCATCCAAACGGTCACCGGAATCAGTTGAACCTGCTTGAATTTGTTCACGGCCGAGTCCCCAGTGCCCAGCAAGTGGCTGACACGCAGACAGTCAGTCATGATGGGTGAAGGGGCCTGGTGGACGTGACATGCCCAGGACGGGCAGGGTGCATTTGTCGTCCTGGGTGTGGTCCCTTCTCTCCAGTTCTGGACCATCTTTTAGGCTGTGAATTAAATGAGGGGAACTTTGTCAGCAGCTCTTTTAGCCAAGAGTGCAGTGACCCAATCTGCTGAGGGCTGGGCATCACTGTATGCCTTTGCTTTTTTCTGCACAGCCCTGAGCCTCTGTGAATGGGCCTTGCTGCTCGTTTAGGCTGTTTTCCAGACGAGGCGACCATTTAAGAGAGATGAAGTGACTCTTCCAAGATCACGTGGCGCCGGGGGGGATGGGTTTCAAGGCTGGGTCTGCCTAGCTTGGAGGCTGGCACGTGACCATCACCGTCCCAGTCCCAGCGTGGCACACGGACGAGGAGGTGCACTCGATAGGTGGAGGGAGAGCGAGCAGGCCAGCGTCTACGGCATGAGCAGCGAGGAGGGCGTGGTGGCAGGGCTGGTGGAAAGGAAGCAGGGCCAGGTGGAGCAGTAGCCAATGGAAGGACCCTGAATTTGTTCTCAGTGAGAATAAAAGCCATCAGAAGGTCCCAGGGGAGAGGCAGAATGTGACTGTGTTGAATGGCTGCTGCTGGAGAACAGGCCACAGAGAGAGACAGATGCAGGAGGTCGGGAGGGGCCGACGCAGCAGCCAGGGACGGGACAGCGGGGTCCCAGCTCAGGCCAAGCAGGTAGCAGGGCCACAGTGAGAAGAGGTCTGACCCAGGACTTGAAAGGAAGTACAAGGAACACATCGGTGGGAAGAAATCTTGGGGACAGCCAGGTGACATCTGGGAAGGAGAAATGCTAGCTGAGCAGGGAGGGGAAGGAAGGAAGAGACCACGTACAAGTCTACGTGTCTCTGTTTTCAGCAAAGTCCTTGGATCTTTCAAAACATGCTGATGCCTGTGGATGAACAAAATGTAGTGTATCCCCAGGTCGGCATGCTACTCAGCCATGGAAAGGAGTGAAGTTCTGATTCGTCCTACAACTGGGATGAACCTTGAGAACATGACGCTCAGTGAAAGAAGCCAGTCACAAACGACCACGTGTTGCATGATTCCATTTCTGCAGTGTCCAGAACAGGCCAATCCACAGAGATGGGAGGTGGGTCAGTGGTGGCCCAGGGCTGAGGGAATTGGGGGGATTGGGCCATGATAGCTGCAGGGCACGGGGTTTCTTTTTGGGGTGATGAAATGTTCTAAAATTGACTGTGTGATAGTTGCTTGTACCTGGGAATACGCGAGAAACCACTGAACTGCACACTGGAGATGGACGTACCGGATGAGGGTGAATTCTGTGTCAGCAGATCTGTTTTAGAAATACTGACGCTGTGCTCCATCCCAGGGCGCTGGCTCTGGAGCCTCGAGTGGGCCCGGAACACAGTGCTTTTCGGAAGCTCCCGGGGAGTGTGGCGGCGTCCGGCTCCAGGAGCTCTCCTCCATCCTAGCTCTCTGTGCAGCGCGTCCCCACCTGTAGGAGACCTGTCTTCCTCTCTCCCGGAGGGTGGGCTGGGCTCCCTCTGTCCCTTCCTCTGGGTAGTCGGGTAGTTGCTCTGCGCTGGGTGCAGGAATCCTTCAGTGTGGGCCCCTCCTCCGGCCCACGCTCTGCCCAGGCCGGCCACCCCGGAAGGGTGGGGACAGCGGGCACAGGGCCCGGAGAGGGGGACAAGGCGAGTGCTTCCACTTGGGTGGCATGTCACCCCCCAGGTCTGCGCCCCCTGTCCGGCTGCCTTGTCTGTAACTCCTCTGGTTTTAGCTCCTTGCTTTTCTCAAGAGCAGAAGAGTTCATCTCGTCGCTGGAGGATGAATTCAGTTACTTGGTGTTTTCTCCATCATTTCAGGATCTCACGCAGTTAATTTCCATTCTGTGGGGGTGGAGTGTGCAGCGGGGCACTGAGGCAGAGCCGAGCAGAGGCAGAGCTGGCCCTCCCCCTCCCCTGTGGCAGGAGGTACCCGGCAAAGGTCTCCATTCATGTGTCTGGGTCCTGCCATTGGTGTTTTCTGAATAATTCCCTTATCGGTTAGTAATAATCTGTTATCGATTAGTCATCCCATTGATGATCAGTCTGTCTGGAGTCCAGCAGTGACAGCAGGCTGACAGTAGCTCACGTTCACTGAACCCACCCTGCGCCCCGGGCCCTGTTCTGGTTCGTCACATCACTGACTGTGTGGACTTGTCACAACGACCCCACAAGGCGGGTGCGTCTTGCAGGTGGCAGCCTGAGACTGGGGAGGTGAGGTCACTTGCCCAATGAGTGGTGTAGCCAAGACTAACAGGGTGCTCTGGGCAGAGCACGTGCCCCTAACCACCACACCACACTGCCACCGAGGAGCACGCTGAGCCGTCCCTGCACTTTCTTCTCTCCCTGTGGCCCCTGGGAGAGAGTGAGTTCCATGAGCAGGTCTGTCTGAAATGGCCTTTGGTGGGTGGCACTGTCCGTAGTTAGAGGGCAGAGTCTTGGCCACACAGGCTGGTTCTGACCTTGGCTCTGTGATTCCCTAGCTGTGTGACCACAAGTGCGTTTCTTAACCTCTCTGTGCCTCGATTTTCTCATCTATAAAATGGGAGAACAATGCTATTGCCTCCTCCTCACAGGGCTGTTGTTGAATGAGCTGCTATAGGAAAGTCTCTCAGGACAGGGGAAGTGCTCAGTAAACATTGGCTGTGGCCATCACTCCTTCTGATGGGGAGGCTGCTGAGGGGGCGTCGTGACGATTAAATGGATCAGATGTGTGAGACATTTAGAACAGGGCCTGGCACACAGTGAGGGCTCGATGAACGCAAGCTGTTGCAATGATGGCTGTTATTCTTGGACTCAAACAGACTGGTCATCTGGGCGATAATGGAGTTAGCAGGATGGTGTCCATGGTCCCAGAGTGGCAGAACCCCTCTGAGGTGAGCGGGGACCCCCGCACTCCCGGCGCCCGGTGGGCGTTCTCTGTGAGCTCAGCTGGCTGAGGGTGGAGGCCCCCGGCACGCCCCCGTCACCAGTGCCCTCGTGCTGACAGTGGTCAGATGTGCCTCCTCCCTGCTCTGGGTGACGCGAATGTTCCAGCAGCCGTGGTGCACCTGGTAACAGGCCGTCTGCAGAAGTGGCCTCTCGGAGATGTGGCCTGGCTCACAAGTGGCTTCCCCCTCCATGCAAGCTGCCCTGGCCTGGGCAGGGGCTCCGATAAGGCTGGCTCCGGCTTAGTAGGGTCGGAAGCAGGCTTCGGGTGCAGGCGGCCAGGCTGACTCAGCTGAGCCCTGCGGACTTGCACTTCCATCCCCTGGGCAGTGCAGCCTGGATGTTTTCTAGACGTTTCTGCAGTTTATTTACTTTTCCTCTCCTATGCGCGGAGCTGCCTGAAGAGTGTGTGGAGAGACGGCCGGCGTGGGAGGGAGAGGCTTTGGCTCATGGTGACCGTAGGCATAGGTGTCCGTCTGTGTGTCCCTCCACTGGTCCATGATCTCCGAGGGACGGGCCTTGGCCTCCCTGAGTCTCAGCTCGGCTACACGGCCTCCTTGGGATGCGCGGGTGGGAGACAGGACACTGCGGCAGGCCGGGTGACCGAGGCCCGGCAGCTCTTCCTTCCTGCCCTCCCTGCCCGCAGGCAGCCGGTCCCAGGCCCACGCCCGACACAGGGGCGCGCGCAGCACAGGCGGCGGGGACTCCATCAGCCAGGGGCGCGTCTGAGGCCCTGCTGCTCAGGGGGCCTGGCCGGGGGCTGGCTGTTCCAGCGACAGCTGCGTGCCCTCCCTTCCACCCCCCGAGGATGGCTAGCTGCCTCACAGTCCTGGAAACCACAAATGAGGGAGACGTAACTCCTTCCTCCCGAGAAGTAAAAATGCCCTGGAGGGCCCAGGGTTCTGGGCTTGGTTTTGTGGTCCCGGCCCTGGGTCTCAGGCAGGTCCCCTCGCCTGTCTCGGTTCGGGCTCCAGCCTCGAGAGTGGGGGTGTAGCGTGCCGTCAGTGTCTCCCCTGCTCGGTGGCCGCCGTCCTCTCCCTGCCGAGCGGGTCCATGGGAGTCAGGAGGGCGGTGGCTGCGCGCCTTTCTCCTTCATCCTGAGCTGCTGGACCACTTTGTCCCTTTCCCTCTGGGATGTCAGCCTCGTAATTCCTTTCTGTTCTGGTTGTTGAAGCCCATGCTGTTTCAGACTTAATATCTGTATTCAGCGGGCTCGTTTGCCGTTTTAAAGACTCTTATGTAGGCTAGAAATAAACAAAGAAAACTTTATGTGATTACGATCAACGTGGTCTTTGTATCGTCTTAGATGGAGTAAGCCTCGAAAGGGTAGAGTGAAGGTACCAGAAGCGGAGCTGTGTCCTGCCCCAGGGGCCCTAGGCCTGAGGCCGCCCCTCCTGATGACAGGCCAGATTGATGCGTGGGGGGCAGGAAGGTGTAGAGACAGCCCCCGCCTGCCCGAGCCGGGCCCCTGGAGGGACTCCTGGAAGAGAATGGGGGAGAGAGTCATTTTCCACCCTCTGGATTAATGCTCTTTAATGCCACCCCTGAGTAATCATAATGATAACAACTGTTAACACTGTAGCAGCTGGCCCCAGCGTCCCTCGCTCACTGTCCCCAGCAGTGCTGTCCACCCTGGGCAAGACTAGCTCACTCAATCCTCAGAGTCCCCGTGAGGCAGGGGCAGAGGGCTGAATGTGGCCCCGGAAAGGTGTGTCCTGATCCCCGGAGCTGTGACTCTCACCGCATCTGGCTGAGATGGGATGCAGCTCAGGGTCCTGAGAGGAGGCCTGTCCTGGGCCGTCTGGGCCCCACGTGACGTCACACGTAAACAGAGGGAGGCGGAGGGAGCTCGGAGGTAGAGACTGACAGAGGAGGAGGCTACGTGGTGGAGGCTGGAGGGGTGCAGCCGCAAGCCAGGGAACCCTGGAGGCGCTGGAAGCTGGAAGGAGCAGGAAGGATCCTCTCCTTGGGCTCCCGAGACCTTGGTTTCAGACTTCCAGCCTCCGGATCTGCGAGCAAGTGAATTTGTGTTGTTTTCAGCTGCCTGGTTTGCTGTAATTTGTTACAGCAGCCACAGGAAGCTCATACAGTAGGTATTACTATTATCACTGTTGTGTAGACAAAGGCACAGAGAAGCATAGAGGCACAGAGAGGTGACGTAACTAGCCTGAGGTCACACACCCAGAAAGCAGCAAAACTGGGCTTTGAGCCAGGTGTTTGAACCCCAGAGTTTGGGCATCTTAAGCTTGGTCCAGGCTGCACATCCGGGAGGGTCTTGGGACCGCATTGGGCACTTAGGAGCCCAGTGGTCTGGGAGCCAATGGACGGCGGGAGGCAGCTGGGTGGATCCATAGAATCTCCCGGAACCTCTTTAGAAGCGTGTCAGAAAGTGGAAAGCACCACATGACAGGAGATTACTTCTGGGTTTAAAAACAGCCATTTGGGGCACATTTGTTTACTTTTGGAACAAGAGGCCAGGAGCTCAGCCTTTCTGGAAGCGCATGTGGGCAGGGGCCTGGCAGTGACCAGGAGCCTTCAGAGGCTTCCTCTAGGCAAGAGAAGCTGTGTCCCCTGGCCGCCTGCCTGTCCACGCCCTGAGCCCCTGCCTGGCTGCTCATCCTCCTGGCAGCTCCTCTGCGGCCCCCTCCCGTCCCGGTGCCTGGGGAGAATCAGCGTGGCCCTGAGGCTTGTCCTCCACCCACGTTCCAGAGGGAACCCAGCCTTTAAAGTGCAGCTCCATCAGGAGGCAGCTGCAGTCGGAGCGTTTTGGGCACAGAAAGGGAGATAGGGAAGAGGGACTTTGCTGAGCTTCCTTGAAATGCCACTAAGGAGGAGCGTGTCCTTCACCAGCACGTCGCAGAGGGAGCCCCCTCCTGCATGGCCGTGGCCCCAGGCCTCAGCCCGTGCTGAGGAGCGGCCTGCAGGCTGGGCTGTGACTTCCCTCGGTGCTTCTAGCTCCCTCTCCCCCTCTGTCTGTCTCTGTCTCTGCCTCTCTGTCTGTCTGTCTCTGCATTGCCTAGGCTGTTCAATCACGGGCTACTGTTTTATTTTTGTTTTGTCTCCTTTAGGAATCTCCATTAAAACACACACACACGAGACTCAGAATACTCCAGACATTACAGTGGTTGAATATTATTCAAAATGTGGAAAAACAACGTGAGCCCAGAGCAGGTGGCCGCCGGCGGCTCGTCTGCTCGTGTGCCGAGTGCTGGTCAGGGTCAGGAGGGGCAGCGGGTCATGTGGGGACTAAAGCCCCTTGGCTCCCGATTACCAGGATCTGACCCAGGGTGCCCGAAGCCAGGCGGGCACCACCCAGCTGGGGGCCTCACAGACGGGGCCGCCGCCCCCAGCCTCAGGGACCGAGGTGGCGGTGGCTGGGGGAGAGGATGCCGATGGCACAGGGTGACTTTTTTTTAATGGTGACTATAAGAGGCAGACGAAACAGGGGCATAAGTGGTGAGCGTTGTGCTCCTGGTTAACGGGCCGCCTGCTGGGGCTGAGGCGGACACTCTGGCACCTGCAGCAACGATCTTAGGCTCCAAGGCCAGTGATCCAGCCTGTGCCCACTGTGGTGACCCAGTGACCTGCACGCATTAGCGGGAAGATCCTGTTGTGATGACCTTCTCCGGGCATCTGAAGAGCGGCAGCCCTGCACTGAAATGAGTAAATTGCTGGGAGTTGCCGTCTCCTGGTCTGGGCCCAGGGAGAAAGGCGGAGACGGGCATGGTGACGATGATGCTCGCGCCACTCTGTGCAGGTCCCGCTCCCAGCACTCGGATTCCTTGTTTTATTGAGTTTCCACATGGCCCTGTTATTAATTCTGGTTTTATGGATGAGCAAATAGAGGCACCAAGAAATTATGTAACTTGTTTGTAACTAGTGGGGACCAAGAGTCTAACCTGATTCCAGAGCCTTCTCTCTTAACCAAGATGCAGGGGCTCTTACTGGAAGAAATTAATAGCTGAAAAGAAATTCTGTGACTCTCAATAGGGAAAGGAAGGGCATACAGACATTCTGTTTCTCTCTCTCTCACACGCTCTCTCCCTCACACACACGCACACGCCACTCCTGCCTTGATTCTCCTCCAATGCCTTGATCATACGTGTGGTTGTTTCATCACTGGTTCTGGTGGTGGCAGTTTTGGAATTTACCCAAAATCATTGCAAAAGCCCTAGCTATAGATTCGATGTTTCTCCCCATTATAAAGCAAATAGTGAACAATGTCATTCTTTTCTTATGAAGAGCAATTGTTCTGTGAACTGGGACCATAGAAATGTCCACACCTGGGTTATTGGCTGAAATCCGTGGACCAGGAGCAGCGCCATCACGGGCACGTCGTCGAGGCTGTTATTTTTTGTGCAGTCCTCCTTCCCAGAGCTCCCGACCCCGTGGGAGTCCTGGGTGAGGGTCACCTGGGCGTCCAGCAGGCCGAGGGCTGAGCGCGGCAGAAAGTGCCCCTAGTTGGGAAAAGGGATGTGGCAGGGGAGGGGGCGTGTCCCGGCTTTTTGGTTTTAAGGTCACATAGTCAGTTGTAACCTGTTTTGCCCACTGAGCTCAAGGATCCATTATTGAGAGACATCCTTATTTGGCCCAAACATCTTGAAGAAAAACAAACGACTTCTGCAGCTGCCCGTCGAGTATGAACGACTTTGGTCCTGTTGCTTGAAGGGGCAAGAAGTGGCAGCAAAATGCCACCAGCAGAGGCTGACACCTGTTCTCCCTTCAGAAACCGCGGGCCTGTGACGACCATGCTCGCTGAGCCGAGCCTGAGTGCCTGGGACGGCGCTCGAGGCCCCGGGTCCTGACGCCAGCCCGAGGGTGCAGTCTCCCCTCGCCTGCTCCCCTGGCTGTGCTCCACCTGATGTGTGCTGTGCGTGCAGATCAGCTGTTGTCCTGCTTCTCTGTTCTTTGGAGCCCCTGTTTCTTCAGGGGTTGTGTTATGGGCTGAGTTGTGTCCCCCCCAAATTCATATGTGTCATACACTTCAGAATGTGACCGTGGCTGGAGAAAGAAGTAATTAAGGTTAAACGAGGTCATTAGGGTTAAATTAGGGTGGGTTCTAATCCAGTGTGACTGGTGTCCTCATCAGAGCAGACTTGGGCACAAAGAGACCCCAGGATGTGCTCACAGAAGGAAGACCACATGAGAAGCCAGGAGGCGGCCGTCTGCGAGCCGAGGACAGAGGCCTCGGGTGACCCAGCCCTGCCCACCCCTTGATCTTGGACCCCAGCCTCGAGAACCGTGGGGAAATACGTTTCTGTTGTTTGAGCGCACCATCCGTGGTGCTTTATCACAGCCGCCCGAGCCGTCCGGTACAGGTTCACCGCAAACGTGAGCAGCTGGCGTGTGACGCGGGTGGGCCTCAGACGCAGGCGCTACGCTGCTTCTCTTCCTTGAAGCGCAGCACCCGCCTGGGCGTTCTGGAGTTTAGAAACACTCCACGGGCATCCCCACGCGGCCAACCTGAAGACTGGACCGATGTGGCGGGGGGCGTAGAGCCTGGGGATGCGTGGCCTGTGCCTCCCTTCCTCCTGGAGTGGCTGTCCACCCCTTCCTACCCCGCCGGCCAAGCTCAGAGCTGCTCCTTCCACAAGGCTGTGCCTCAGCCTCCAACTGCGATGGTTTCCCCGCCCGTCTGTGAAACCCCACAGAAACATGTCTGTGTTCTAGCGCTGTCTGATGGTCACTGTGTCCTGGCGATCTGTGTACTCCCCCTGTCTGCCCCAGAAAGCCATTTCCTGCAGGCAGGGTCGTGTCTCGTGTGCCACGCCCACCATGCTTGGCACAGTTTCTGGTACACAGTAGGTGCTCACAAGGTTTTCTGGGCGATAGGAAATTTGGTGTTTGTTCAGGGTTTGGATTGGTTTCCCAGGGCTGCCAGAATTTACTGCAAACTTCGTGGCTAAGAATAACAGAAACGTATTCTCTCACAGTTCTGGAGGAGAGATGTCAGAGATCGAGGTGTCGGCAGGGCCACACTCCCTCTGAAGGCTCCAGGGGAGGGCCCTCCCTCGTCTTGCTTTAGCCTCTGGTGGCTCCAGGTGTCCCTCATCTTGTGAAGCATCACTCCAGTCTCCGCCTTCTCCAACACATGCCCTCTCCTCCGTGTGTCCCCGTCTCTTTCCTGTAAGGACACTCTTATCGGATTTAATCCAGTAGGAGCCCATCGCAATTTTTACCTTAATTATGTCTGCAAAGACCCTATTTTCAGATAAGGTCACAGTCTGAGGTTCTGAGTGGACATGAATTTTGGGGGGACATTGTTCAATCCGCTGCCGTGGTCATCCACCCGGGAGATCCTTTGGGGGTGCAAGCTGTGTGTGAGGGCTCCTTCTGCTCGGGTGACATCTGCAGGAATGGTGAAGTTAGAGCAGAGCGGTGCTGACGAGGGCCTGGGGTTTCGTGAGTCTTTGTGGATGTGGCCAACCTGGCCTGAGACCGAGAGAATAGGCCGCACAGACTAGAAGATTGTCCTGTGTTTTCTGACCAGGGACAGTTCAGGCAGCGTTTTTCCTTAAAACGGTTGGGTGGTTGGGGGTCCCCAGGTCTCTCAGAGGTCGCAAATTGGCATCTGCAGGCCGAGTGGCACCACACACACTTTTTGTTTGGCCCACATAGAGTTAAGAAAAAAATTGTTAAAATTGGTTGCCAACGTTTAAAAATTGGGATTTTTTAAAATATAAAATTTACAAAATTGCACTGGACTTTGGTGTCTTCTGAGCAATATTCAGCGGGCAGAATCACGACTCTCCCTCCTGGAGGGAAGCAGCCCTGGCAAAGAGCCAAGGAGAGAGGGCGGGAGGCCAGCATGTTCGGGATGGGGGTGGGGACGGACGACCTGGTCACTGGGGACTTGAAATAATGCATTTGAATTAGTATGGAGACGGTCCTGCTGCTGTTTCAAGGCCCCAGAGAAATGGCCTCAGCAGTTAGAGTCACGTGCTCTTGGGTGAGCAATGGTCCCGGTAGGCTGTCCAGGTCTGATGGGGGCTCCACAGGGTCCTTCTGTCTTGTTGCTCTGCTCAACTGATCCAAATGGTCTGTCACCACAGCCTCCTCCCAGATGACAGGAATGGAGTCCGGGGAGGGAGACGTTATACACCTTCCTTACAGGCCCCACTCACAAGTGGTGGCATTGCTTTTACATCTCCTAGGGTGGGACGTAGTGACATGGCCGCACTTAGCTGCAAGGGAGGCTGGGAAAGCTTGTCATTACCTGGGCAGCTGTATGTCCAGCTACAAAATTCTGTTAACTTGCATGAAGGGGAGAAAGGATGCTGGGACAACTAGCAGTCTCTGCCACGGTGCTGGACTTGGCTTTTGGAGTTAGTTTTGGGGATGATGGAGTCTGTCTTCTCTTTGAGTGACCACTATGGTGGTGGAATATGAGGACATCAGCATCACTAAAAGTTAGAAGTAGAGGATGCTTGTGTGTCCTTTCTTTGGCCCTGAAGGCGGTATCATGCTTCCACCGTCTGTCCCCCATGTTTGCAGCTGAACTCTGGCATCGGTGAAACCAAGGGCATTAGGACAGGAGGATCCTGCTGAGCTCCAGGTGGCTCTGTCAGTCTCCTCCCCTCCCTGGTGGCCACACCTGGCCTTCTTCCCCCGTTTGTATCTCCCGTCTGGCTCCTCTGTCTATTTTAGCTCAAGATTTTATTTACAGTAGAGCTAGTGTGGGGTCCAAGTGTGTGAGGGCCTTTACTAAAGCACCGCGTCCTGCTGTGGACATTACCAGAAGCTTCTTAGCGTAGAAGTCAGGAGGGAGCTGCAGAGCGTGGGGATGGAAAGAGGGTTTCCTATCACACGAGGAAGAGAGGGGAGCAGGGAAGCGTCCTGGCCCCCTTGAACTCAGGAATGGGAAACGGATTCTCGTTTAAAAACAAAAGCAGGCGTCTCCCCAGTGGAGTATGTATGGAGAAGCCCAGACAGCAGAATGGGGTGGAGACTGTGTCATCCGGGAGCTTAGCGCCCCGAAGGAGGAGCCGGTGGAGAGGGCCCTCAGAGAGGAGCTGGGCTGGGCAGGGGGCTTTGGATTTTTTGGTTTAAATTGAAACTCTGGTTAGAAATCTATAGAACCATCACAAGCTCTTTCAGTAATTTTTAGTTCAGAAAACTCTCCTGGTTGAAGGCTTTTTAATAAATAGAAGCGACAAAGGCATGAGTCTGGAAAGGGTCTCGTGATGGCTCCTTACTTGCTCCTCTGCCCTGGGGGCTCAGCACATGACGAGTTTCCTTGCATCTGAGACTGCTTTCTCCCAGTCCTTCTCTTGGGGAGCCGAGGGCGCGCTGGCCCAGGGACTCGGAACTTTGCGAACCCGCTTCCCTTCTTCCTGTGTGGATGCAGCCCGGACTCGGACCAGACGCTCAGGGGCCATTCAGCCAGGCCTCGCAGTACGAAGGCCCTCAATCTGTTCATGTCACCTTCGAAAGAGGCTGTGCAAGAAAGGCACATGGATTAAAAACTTTTTCTTTTTAAAGCTTTAATCTTTAAAATGCACAGAGTAAAACTGTATCTGTCAGGAGAGGTTATGTTATGCTGTGTTGACAAAAAAACCCTCAAATCTCAGTGGCTTAAAACAACAAAAATTGTATCTCGTCTCATTCTGCATGTTCATTGGTGGCACTTGGGGACCCTGCTCTTGTTGTCACCGGGGACACGGGCAATGGAGGCTGCATCTCAGGACACACTTTCGTGGTTGCTGAGGCAGGAATAGGAAACGGAGTGGATCGTACCCCAGCTCTAAAACGTGTCACACGGAAGTGACACATGGCATCGTATTGATCAAGGCAAACCCTGGGGGGCCGAGCCTAATCTGCAATGGAGGGAGGGGAGTCCCGCCCAGCAGGGCCAGGAGGGAGGGGACCTGGAGAGGCGCCCCCACTGCTCACCCAAGGTGGATGCAAGAAGCCTTGTAATCCTGCTGTGGCGTTTCTTTATTTTTGACAAATCAGGAACCTGGAAAAATGGAAGTGACCCAGATTTCTCTTGGCAGACAATGCGGGACTTGGTTTCACTGAGTGTAGGAGACAGGGCTCTCCCCGAGGGAGGGGCTCTCTGCTCCGGGCCTCTGCTTTTCCTTCTGCCCTGGCCGACGATGATGTTCGGTGATGACGGTGGCAGTGTGTCCATCCCTTCTACACCCCTGACCGTGTCACAGCCCTTCTTCTAGTCCTCGCCCGCGTGTTAACTCAGTTCTTCGTCACGGTGACGCTGCAGGCTGGGTGCTTTATGTCCACTTCGTAGAGGACACGGTTGAGGCAGAGAGAGGGTCAGTAAGCTGCCCGAGGTCACGGAACTAAGTGATGCAGCCGGGATTTGAACCCAGATGGCCGGCGCCCCCCGTGTCTTTCTCCTTCAGCCCAGCATCCCATCCTCCTCTGAGATCCTCGGTCCCAGCGACTGTCCGCTCTCAGCGGATCGCATGGCTGCCTCTGACACTGACGCCGGCGGTTTTCACCGCCTTAACCAGGTCCTGCTTTCTGCTTCTGACGTTTCCGAGTGTCTGTCATTCGAGTCTCAGCGGGTGCTCCACCCGGCTGTGTCCCACTCTGCACCTTGCTGATGACACCACGAGCTGCTGACTGCCGCGGTCAGAGCAACGCTTTCAGACCACAGCCTTTCCGGCTCTGCCGCTCTGGCGCTGTGTCCACACCCTCCTCCTTACGGCTGCTTTCTCTCCTGGTGTCTCCTGGTTCTTCACGCACCTCCACCCTGTTTCTTCTCAGTCCTCCTCCTGGTCCTCGCCCCAGGGAGCTGCTCTCAGCCGTCTCCTCTTCTCTGCACGGTCTCTCTCTGCGCCCATGACTGTACTTTCCCCTGTTGAAGTTGAAGACAACTCATATCACCGGCTGTTTTTAAACCCTGGACGCTCAGCTTACAGCTCCCTCTCAGTTCTTCATTCCTTCTGATTAAACCAAGGAGAAAGTCTCAGTTTGCTGTTAGTGGGATGTGTTTGTGTTTTTTTTTTGAAGAAGAAGATTAGCCCTGAGCTAACATCCGTGCCCATCTTCCTCTACTTTATATGTGGGACGCCTGCCACAGCATGGCTTGATGAGCAGTGCGTAGGTCTGTGCCCAGGATTGGAAGCAGTGAACCCTGGGTGGCCAAAGCAGAATGTGCGAACGTAACTGCTGTGCCACAGGGCTGGCCCCCAGACATCATATTTTTGATTCTTGCTAATCTCCTTTGTTCACCCAAGGGGCAGACCTTCCGCCACAGGGCCTTTGCACTCGCTGCCCCCTGGCCTGGATGCTCTTCCCATAGATCTCCCCACTGCGAGCTCCTTCTCCTTATTAGGTCTTCAAGAGGCTCTCTGTGCCCCTGTGCTCCCCTCTTTCACTCACTCTCGTCTTTGCTTTTCTTTAGAGTAAGCATCAGTCTCTGAAGTCGTGTTCATCATTTACTGGTTCGTCTGTCTCCCGAGCTAGAACTCGGGCCCCACAGAGCAGGGACAGGGTCCCCCTGCATCCCCAGCACTGAGGCGCCCAGCACGTGTTGGGCGCTCCCTGCATGCGGGGTGAGGAATGAACACGTCGGCTGTTTCAGTAAGATTCACTTATCTACCAGGTGAACTGGAGGAAGCGCTTTCTGCCCTTAGGATACACAACACCTCTGTGAGCCCAGAACATCCCCTCTGGCAGCTGTCGTGAAGTCTCCTAGTCGAGGCCCCTGCTCGCACAGACGAACTCAGTCAGTGAACTTTGCCTGCTGCTTCCTTGCGGAAAGCTCTGACGGGATGCGCACAGGAGCAGCGCTCAGGGACCCGCATCTAGACGGTCGGAGGTTGGGTTTTCTTCCCCAGCTCTTGGGGGCAGGGGACAGTCTCTCCTACCTCTGCCTTTCTGCTGGAGGTCCACTGTGGTCCCGGCCCTGACCCCGCGTCCTGACTCCTCAGCGCCAGTGCCTACGTGTACTTACGGCAGCTTCTGTGTCGTAGGTAAAACTCGTGAAACAGAAACCTGATTCTCGGTTCAGTCACTGCGATGGGGGTTCTCAGTGGTTTATTTGAAATGCGCACATTCGGCACGGTTGCACGGTGAGCACCGTCTTTCAGTTCTGTTGGTGTAGCACAGACTGCGTGTTACCCACTTGGAGGCGACAGGGCAGTGTAAGCGTTGACCCTGGTTAATGGGGGCTGAGCCGTGGGTCCTCCTGGCAGCCTCGGGGACCCGCTGGACGGCAATAGGTTAGTCTCAGAGCCAGAGAAGCGGGGAGACCCGGTCCCCGGCAGCTCAGGGAAGGCTCGAGGTGGGAGAGGAAGTGGGTTAGGCCTTACAGCAACCGGATTATTAAAATGACGCTTCAGACGTTAGCTGACAGAACGGCTCTCATTGTGATCACAACCTGGGGCGTCTGTGTGGTGGTGGGGTGCCCTCACGCGAGAGGGATTTGTGTGAGCTCCCAGTTATCCTCACTCTGGCCTGGACACGACTTCCAGATTCCGGCGCCGAGTCCTGGTTGTTGAGCGGTTGGTCTGGTGTTTGTGGGGCACACGCCACCTGTCAGGAACTGCGCTAAGCACAGGAAATCACCATGAACGCGTCCGACGTCGTCTCTTCTTTAGTCTGTACCTGCTCTTAGGGCCGTCGGAGGGCGCTATCTTTGTAATTGCTCGTCATCTCCTACGGGGCAGTAACGACACCGCAATGAGCGTTGCGACCGTGGGGACTCTCTCAGTCCAGAGAATCATAAATGTCAACACGAGGAAATGACGTTCATGCAGAGACTTGAGGGAGCAGGAGGATCCTCTATGGGAGAAGACGGGAAGAGTGTTCCAGACAGAGGGACCCGCTTGGCCGAAGGCCCTGACGAGGAGCTGAAGGCCCAGACGGCTGGAGCGTGGAGTGTGAGGAGAAGAGCGGGGAGTCGCATGAGGAGGTGGGCGATGAGGTGGTGAGGTTGCAGGCAGCAGTAAGGACTTTGGACTTCATCCCAGAGGCAGTGGGCAGCCTCTGCCATCGTGTCAGTGGGAGAGTGACATGGTCGGATGACCATTCTCAAACGGTCACTCTGGCTCCTGGGGGAGCGTGAGCTGAAGGGAGGCGTGGCTAGAAGAGCGAGCGCCAGGTGGGCCGGTTGTGTCCTGCAGGTGAGGGAGGCAGGCGGCTCCCATCACAACCCCAGGAGGGGAGGACAGGGTGGACTGGACTGCTGTCAGGAGGTGGACCTGGCAGGACTCGGTAGTTGGCTGAATGAGGGTAGGAGCGGAGTGCACATCAAAGTGAAGATCTTCGGCGCGCCCATCTGGCCATCGGGCAGTGCTGTTGCGGTCACTTTTCCGGAGGTGGATCTCGCTCAGGGATATGGTTTGTCCAGCACGTTGGCAGGGCCGGCCTGCACGCAGCTGGGCCTTTCACGCCCCCTCTAGTCCGTGTGCACAACAGTGAGTGTCCCCAATGTATCACTTAGGATTATGCTCAGCTGAAGTGAAAGAAAATGCAGTGCCTCAAACAGGATCAGGGTTTCTGTTTTTGTGGCATAAAAAGTGCAGACATAGGAAATCCAGAGCTTCCAGATACCTGTTGGCTTCACTCATCATTGGAGACTCAGGCTCCCAGCTCTGTCGTCTTGATGACAATGACTCTTCTCTTAATGCTCTCAAGATGGCAGCTGGAGCCCCAGCCAGTATGTCTGCATTCCAGGCAGGAAGAAGGGGTAGTGGGTGAGGGGCAATAAAAGTGAGTGACAGCTGAAGCATCGCCCTTTAAAGAGCTTTCTTGGGAACACCATCCAGGGACTTCTGCTCGCCTCTTGTTGGTCAGACCTGTCAGGAGCCCGCCCCAGTCTGCACCAGGGGCTGGGAAATGTCGTGATTTAGCTGTGGCATTGCCACCTCCAATAAACCCTGGTTCTCTGAGAAAGAAGAAGGGTAAATGCGTGTCGGGTTGGCTCAGTGACCTCAGAGCACCTGCTCTCCTCGCCCCGTGCAGTTATCTCCTGGCCCTCGGGCCTCCCTGGAGGTGTGCTGCATGGGCTCTCTCTGTCGTCCTGGAGCTTTGTTGGAGTTGAGGTCACTACTTTGAAAGGAAAGCACGTAGGCTAGAAGCCATCCCTTTCTGTGGTTGACCTAATTTCACTGGGGTGATTCTCTTTCACAGGTTGTCTTTATGCAAGAATTGGAGTTGTGTGTGTGTGTGTGTGCACGCGCACATGTGCACGGTCATAGTTTTCCCAGTTACCTAAATGATCTTTAAAGAGAAGATTCCAGGAAATGCATATTTAAAAAATGTTATTCTTGTGTGCCTTCATCTATAAGCTCCCCTCTTGGGTGGGGATGAAAAGATATTGTTCCGTGAGTCCCTGCAGGACCCAGGCTTCTGTGGCTGCTCCTTCTTTTAGGATTGGAGCTGCAGGAAAAAGCAGAAGAGTGAATTTAGAGACAAGCCCAGCTTCTGCATTGGTCTCACATTCTATTCATTCATTGACTCAATCAACCATCTGATCAGTCACGTTGTTATATGACCATCATGTGCCAGAATATAAAGTCCTGGCACCTGGAGCTTACAGGCGGGAAGGGGAGATAGACCCACACCTTCTGGGAAGTGCGAGGTTAACAGCGTGGGGGTGAGCTTGCGGGTTATGGGAGGAGGTTCCGTGTTCAAATTGTGTCTGCTCACAGCACTGCTCACAGCGTGACCTTCGCTCTCAGCTTCCTTGTCTATAAAATGGAGCTGATAACAGGACCCAACTTATAAGTGTGTGTCTGTTCTGTTTCATGCCGTTCCACCCACTCCATTCTATCCTGCTCTGTTTCATTGAAGAAACGGTGTGATGGCCTCCGAAATTGATCCCACAGTCCTGTCGGTCCTTCCTGGGCTCCCACGTGCAGCCGTGCTGGGCGAAGCTGGGGTGGGCTGGGTGGGCATCAGGAGAGAGGAGAGGAGGCCGCCCGTTGGGGGTGGGACAGCCCTCGCTGGAAGGGACCTCCAGGGTCTTGCTGAGATTCATTTCTGGGCGTCAGGGGAGGGTGCCTTTAACAGTTTTTAATTAAAATTTCATAAATTAAAAAGAGAACAAAGGCCCACAGACCCTCTTCATTCTCCGCTGCTCAACACCAGGCAGCTACAGAGCTCCTTGCAAACAAGCAGCGGGAGGAAAGGGAGCGGGCGGAGAGCTGGGAAACGGCCGCAGTGGAGACAGGGTTGTGCGGCAGGTCATCTGTGGGCCCTGCTCTGTCCTGGGCTAGAGGGAGGTCGGTTTTAACTCCCGTCTGGGGGACTTTCTCTCTCCCTCCCCGCCTGCTCCGTGAGCTCACAGACTGCAGGCTTCCGGCCATGACCTTGAGTTATTTCCTCCTCCATCCTGAGACCCCTGAGGCCTTACTCCGGAGGCGGAACGAGCCGGCTGCCCCGTCTGTCTGGTGGGCCGTCTGGGAAGCAGCCATTCCTGCAGACTCAGCTCACGTCAGAGGCCCATCAAACCCCTTTCTTGCCTGCGGGTATTTGAGTAGAGAAGGCAGGCTTTGGTCTTTCTGACAATTACCGACAAGCAGATTCTCCTCCTTCACTGTGGCAGCATCCAGGACTCACCTCCCCAATCCCCTTGAAGCACCCCCGGAACACCTCTCCCAGGTAATCATAAGCTTCCACTCTTCCCAGCAACCTTACCGGCTCCCTGCCACCATCCAGACGCAGGCAGAATGGCCCGCAGGAGGTCGCAGGTAATACGGCACCGTCCACGCCATCAGGAAGCCTCTACTTTCCAGCGAATTCCTATTGAGAGAATTTTCTCCACGTCTGAACTGGGTGTGTGGGCTCCCTGCGTCCTCACCGGGCTGTTTTCCTCTCTTGAGAGCTGGTGGGTCCTGCCTAGTACCAGCTTCTTAAGCAGAAGGGGCCTCTGGCAGCTCCCCTCTTCCTCGAGGAACGATGGATGGGAGGAGGGACAGAAGGAAGGGGGCGCACGTCCTGTACACTGAGGGCTCAGCGCCGGCTCCGTTCTCATCCTCGCCGTGTCTGTGGGAAGCCTGCTCCGAGAGCCACGGCGTCTGCAGACGGTAGAGAATCACAGGCCTCCTTTGAGTCCTCTCTGGAATCTCGGGGGGGAAAACCAGGACACCATAGCAGCAGTGTCCCTGCCTCCTGGGGCCTCCATCTCGCCCTTTATACTTATTCTGACCATGTCGAGAGGAGCTGGCACCTTGTCTGAAGAGCTGAGCTCTGAGGAAGGAGAAGTGCCTTCGCACCCCTTCCTCCCCTCGGACCACAAACATGCCCATCAATGTCCCTCCCTTTTATTAGGGACACTTTGTGGGTTACAGAGCATCCCGTTAGGGGAAGGAGAGAGAGACATCTTTGCGACGGCTTCCTTGTGGCTGTCGGGTTCTTCACGCGTCTCAGAAGTGGTCCGTGAGTCCCGGCTGGGGCTCCTGAATGCAGTGTCACATCCTCCCTGGAGAAAAAACAGCCCTCTCCTAGCTCCCTCGGCATTGGAGCTTCCGGCGGAGGCACGTGGGCACCGTGGTTGACAGCAGGGCACTCCGAGCTGGCCTGGAGATCGTCTTGCCCTGTTATCTCAGTCAGGACCAATGGCTGCAGAAGACAGAAACGCCTTCCCAGACGGGAGTAGTCAGGGTGGAGAGGACGTCAGGCTTGGCTCGATTGGGGCTCAGATGCTGCCACCAAAAGGGAGTCTGCCTGTCTTCTCCTTGTGGCGTTCTGAAGTGGACACCCCCTGGTGGTGGCAGGACGGGGTCAGCTGCTTGAGTAGGTTCTGGGTCTGCAGACTTGTGTGGGGGGCAGAATTTGAAACATGCCCCAACCAGGACCCCCAACCCCATCCCCAGAACCCGTGGGTATGATGAGATTTCACTGTGTGGTCGTGTCACCCAGTGTGGCACTGTTGACCTTAAGACCGAGGACCGTCTGGGAAGGTCTGAGCTAATCTCATGAGCCCCGTAAAGGGGAGCACCCTCTCTGGCAGGGGTGCAGAAGGATCTGCCATGCTGTTGCTGATGTTGAAGGTGGAGGGGCCATGTGTGAGGACCAGAAGGCCACCTCTGGCTGCCGGGTGATGCCCACCAACAGCCATCAAGGAAACGGTGCCTCCATCCTGAAGTCCTGGGAGCTGAATTCTGCCACCGACCGGGGTGAGCCTGGAAGCGGGTTCTCCTGCAGAGCCCCAGCTAGGAGCCCCCAGCCAGGGCCTGGAGTTTGGCCTTGAGACCCTGAGCAGAGAGCCCGGCTGAGTGGCCTGGACTTCTGCCCTACAGAACTGGGAGCTGACCGCTGCCGTTTGTGGTCCTTTGTCACGAAGCGTGGAAAACCAACAGAGCCTCTCCCTCCAGACCCCTCCCGGGGCCGGGGTCACACTGACCAGCTCCGTGGGTTCTTGCTGGTGCTGAGTCCGTCAGTGCTTAGGACTCCTCCTTGAATTGCTGGTTGGTGGATCCCCTCCCCCTACTCAGCTTTGGGGTCGGGGACAGGCGGCCTCACCTGTGTGGTCATGTTCCTGCTCATCTCGGACACTCTTGTGCCTTCTCTGGCCTGCTGTTTGCTTGTGTATCAGAGCAGATGAAAGAGAAGAAGGAAGTCATTATTGACACCCACGAGGCGCCCTGCACTGTCCTGGCTCCCTTCATGCAGGTCACAGGAACCCTCGTCCTTTGGTGTCAGGATGTAGGGATGTGGGAGGAGACTGGTCCCCGTGACTCACCCAGAGAGGCGTGTCGCCTGCTCTTCAAACTGCAGACCGGCCCCATCAGTGAGTCACGAACTCGATTTTGTGGGTCGTGACCAGGAAGCTTCAAAAAGTGGGAGAGAAGGGAAGAGAGAGGAAGGCATCGGAGCTCTGCACAGTTCGGGGTCACGAAACCTTCGTTTCGCTGACACGGGCCCGAGTGCCGGGTGGGTTGCTGCGGAAGACGCACTGTGGGCCCTGGTTCGCAGTTTCCACTCAGTTCCGGAAGTTTTGGCTGTCTAGTGGAGCAGCTGAAACGGGCTGGGGAAGGCTGAGCTCGTGAGCCCCGAGAGAGGCATCTGGCCACCTTCTGGGGTCTTTCTTTGGAAGGTGGGGTCCTCAGTGCCCCTGCCTTTGTAGGTCACCTGCCTCTGGTCCCTAGTTCCAGGGCGACAAGGAAGGCCTTCACGCCCTCCTGTTACGGCCTCTCCAACTGCGGGTCCTTGGGGGCGGGCAGGACACCCGCCATCCTCCCAGAGGGTATGAAGGATCGCATAGGGGAATGGGTGGGGGCGAGCACCATTCATGCTTGGACGCGAGCTCTCTGGATCGCGTGGCTGCCGTGGAGGAGAGCCCTGCCTTTGTTCCTTCCCTGAGCGCGTCCTGAGCTCCTGCTGCGGCCAGGCCCTCCGCGACATGCTGGGCACCCACGGTGAGCGAGACAGGGGAGGACATGGACAGATAGACACTGAGCCAGGCCGTTTCTGACAGGAGACAGGAGAGCTCAGGGGCACCCGCTAACGGTCTGCTGTGAGGGTCCAGGCCGGAAAACGGCCCGGGCCAGGCTGGGAGCTGTGAACTGCGTCTGGAACGGCTGGAGACCGAGGGGAGGCAGACGCATTCCCTAAGATGTCTGACGACTCCTGGCGCGCGTCCCTCCCGCCCTCGTGTGAGGTTATGTCAATAGTCCATCTAACCTGCCGGCCGAGATTGGCTGGGTCTGGGCTCGTTCCAGTGGGTCTCCTGGCAGTAATTTTCTGAAATCCCATTGGACTGTGAGTGCTGTTTTGATCCATTTGTGGGTTCATTTGGGGGCTAACTGCTGGCCCGTGTTGTGCCCGTGGGCTCCGTCCCTGGAGCATACGGATGTTCCATCAATGAATTATAACTGGGTGGTCAAGGCGCTTTCTTAGGAAAGGCCCGTGTTTGCTTCCACGTGTGAACATGGGAAACATGTGATGATGGCGGGTCTTCATTTTTACACTTCTTCCGTCTTGCCTTTCTGTCCCGCCTGAATTGTCTCATCTGCACGTAGCAGTGCTTTTGTTTCTTACTTGTCTGTTTTGTCCAGTGTCCAGTCACCCGGGAGCTTTAGAGAAACAATCAAATATCTAGTGAGATAAACACCGCAGGGCCACATGGAACAGAAGACACGCACCTTTCGCACAGATTCTCTGCTCCTTTAATTTCTCTTCAGTTTATGAAAAAAATGACAGACTGCAATGCACAGAGACGATGACACATACACTTGTGAATTATTTTTAACCTGAAAAAGATGGTAATGATATTTTCATTTTTAAATGGTAAGCACGTGAAAGGATTAGCCAGAAGGAAAAAGCACCCTCCCTTCCTCCTGGTGATGGCATTGGAAGCTGGTCCCTAACCACTGACTCCAGGGGTCAGACAAGCACTGCGCACCTGGTGTGTGCGGATTATTTACCTGTGAACGGGCTCCTGCAAACCGCCATCTGTGCCTCGCTGCTCTTTCTGTGCTGTCGCTGTCCCTCCGTCCTCCTTCCACCTGAAAACTCACTCCTCCCTCCACCCTCTGTGGTTCACACCCTTGCTCCTCAGGGCCACCGGAGCCGTCTGGTCCCCCAGCCCCTGCCCGCAGAGGCCCCTCGAGTGGCATCTGGCCAGTTGGCAGGTGACACTCTGGCTTGTCGAGTGGTGTTGGAAGACGCGACCCGCCTGCTGAACGCCTGGCTGCGGGCGCCTGGGCTGGGCCCAGCAATCTACTTTATCATCAAATCCTTGTCTTGGCAACTCGGCCCTGTCTTGGCACAGCGATGGCGTTTAGTCTCAGCAGTGATTTAAGTGTATAATCGTCAGCAGCCCCGGCTTCCTCCATCAGGTCCAGCGGAGCCACGTGGCTCCGAGGTCCCGCTCCCTTGTTGGAAGTTCTTTCTCATGTGGAATAAAGGGGCTCACGGATTCTGCTTGTGCAGCAGTTCAGTGTGCTGTGCTCTCGAGAGCCCCGTGAGAGGTGTGGGGTGTGCCCTTCACTCGGCAGACAGGGACGATGGGGGACAGTGAGCTTCCTTCACCCGGGTCTTGATCCGAGGGACACAGAGAACTCGTGATGAGTGTCAGAGTAGAAACAACCTTCTTGTAAGGAGAGACTTCGTTCTAAAGGGTTCTCGCGGGGGAAACAGCGAGGGCTGCAATAGGGAGGGGGCTCTGCGCGGCCGGTCTGCAGGCATCTCTGCAGTCGGCCAGGCTGGAGTCTCTTTTATGGGCGAGTAAACGAGGTTCCAAAAAGCGGGGTGCGGGAGGGGACAGAAGGGCAGCACCGTCAGTTGGCAGAGCAGAAAACGCTCTCTCCTGGGCCTGCCTGTTCCCCGAGGGGCTTCCGCTGCCAGGCTGAGGCTGGACCACTGTTCAAGGCCTGGGGAAGGAGGAGCCGGAGTGAGGCCGACTGGCATCTTGCTCTGATTGGTCAGTAGGGACGAGCAGTTCAACTGGTCACGGACGACACACATCTATGATAGGAGCCGAGACTGAGCCCGTGGACTCAGCTCTCAAGGAGAAGTTTGGGGGGAATTGTGAGGGTTCGAGGTGGACAGACATCCAGAACTTAGCCAGGGATGAAGCGAGGGCTGTCGGGAGGGGAGGCTGCAGGGCCGAGGCCATGGTCTGGCCCAGGAGAGGTGCTGGTACGAGGTTCTGCTTCGGGGCTGATGGCACCGAGTCAGCCCAGCACCGAGCGAGGCACGAGGATGCCCTCCTCGGGGAAAGGCGTCAAGGGCGTGGTGGACAGCATGGCACTGGGGACGGGGAGCCCCTGGACGCAGGCACAGGGATGGGGACAAGCAAACCGAGAGGTGCGCTCAGCTGTCATTCCCCGAGGCCTGCCGGTCCAGGTCCCCCTCTTCCAAGGCAGGCAGCCAGCCCAGGTGAGAGGACGGCAGTTCGTTCTTCCTTGAGCGCCGGGCCGGGCCGTGTTTCAGGAAGACTAGGGTTCCATCCCGGCTCCGCCCCTTTGTAGTCTGTGTCTTTGGGCCAATGTCATCTTTTCTCTCAGAACATTGCTCCTTATCTATAATATCAATACATGGATAGTAATAATCTCAACCCACTGAAAATAATGATTGAATGAGAACATGTCAGGAGCTTACGACGTGCCGTGCAGTGGATGCACACGGTGTGGTCCTTCCACACAGTGGAGCGTTTCAGCCATAAAGAGAGCGAAGCTCTGACTCAGGCTGCAACGTGATGAACCTCGGACACGTGATGCTGGTGAGAGAAGCCAGACACAAAAGGCTGCCACTTATATGAAGCGCCCGGGTGGGGCAACCCCCAGAGAGAAGGCAGATAGAGGTCCTTGCAGTGGGGAGGGGGTGGCAGTGACTGCTGATGGGGTGATGAGAAGTTTTGAAAGAAGATGGTGGTGAATTTTGCACAACATTGTGAATGTTCTTCATGGCACACTATTGCACACTTAAAATGGTTAAAGTGGTAAATTTTAGGTTGTGCATTTCTTATCCTAATTTAAAAGTAGCCTGTAGAGTAGGAACTCCAAATCCATGTTAGGATGGGTGTGATGACATCAGGGACACGCCAGCCTCATTCCCGGCCTTGCAGATTAGATCTGAGTGCCCAGGTGTGCCCCAGTGTTGCCCTGCCATCCCCCTCTCTCCCCCGTGTGGCAGCTCTGCTTTGCGTGGCACCGTCCTCATCCTGAAGGAAGGTCCCTTCGGGTCTCACGCAGCCGCCTCTCCTCCTGGCTTGAAGCGGGATTTCCTGAGTGAGCCCACCTTCGACCTCCTTCCAGCCTCTGGGGTCGGTGACCTGAGACCCACGGGGGACAGTGCTCTCGTGGAGCTGGAGTGATGGTCTGCTTCCCCACCGCCCAGCACCCTCAGTTCCAGCCTGGAGTTTGGTTTGGGGTCCTGACCACTTGTTTAGGGTTTCACCAAACGGGGTTTTGGCCTCTTTGTGCCTAAGACAGAAAGAGGGGGTGTCTGCTCCAGGTGCGTGAGGTGGCATTGCCTGGTGAATTGGACAGCCAGCTCTGGACACAGGACTCGGGGGGCAGAAGGCGCCCAGCCCCCGAGATGGCTTTTGCTGGGTTGGGTCCCATATCCTCCACTGACCACCGTCTCTGTAGTTCACTGGGAACGAACAGGGAGCGGTTCTGTGGATGTGCTAACAATTCAGCCCAAATTATGTTCCCCTGTAGAGATCGGGAGCGGGCCCCGGGATTCTTAGATTCCCAAGGGGGGCTATTCCTCTCAGGGATCTCGTGTGCCTCTCTGATCAGACTGTCCATTCCTTGGGGACTTCTCCGTGTTGCTGAGGGCAGAACAAATCCCTAAATGAGAGGAAGGAAATGCCTCGAAGCTGCACCTTAAGGAATGAAGGTCTGTGGAGAGGAAAAGGGTGAAAGTCACAGTGCTTTGATCTAAATGCCCTGTTAAAGTCTGCAAACATGTTGCGTTTTCAATTTTGAATTTGTTACCAGTGTTAAAAACCAAAACCACGAACGCCATAATATTCCAGATTTCTGACAGTTTTCTGGAAAACAGTTGGAGGTTCTGGCAACACCCTCTCTGTTTCTGGGTGTCTACAATCAGCTTGCAAGGAGGGGCAGCCTTTCTTCAGGTTTCCACAGCCCCCCACCTGCCTGCTTATTCATCCTCACTCCCTGCCCCCTGTGCTGGCCTCAGTGGTGGTGACCACGGCGTGGATTTGCTGTCAAAGGTCTCAAGCATTGGTTCTTGCTCAGTTGGCAACTTGGCCGAGCCACCGATCTCCTTTCACTTCCCCTTCCCACCTGCAAAAGGAGATATTGCGAGGCTGTTCCAGGAGATGCAGTGTCCTGAACGGATTTGAAAGAGTTGGGAAAAGTTAAAAGATGCTTCATGAAATCTGAGGTTGGGTTCCTCCAAATTCTGCACATCTGCTGAGCTCAGCTCGCCCCGCCGGTTTAGAGACGGTGTTTAGCCGCCCTCAAACTTGCTGATGGAAAATGATTTCTTATTTCCATAAATAATTCTGCCAAGCAAGTGATTTAATTGATTTAATGAGTCGTATTGCGAGACTCAGACCTGGCCAAGAGCGCGTGTTTATTTCCGTCTCCATCTGTGGATGGTTCCTTGGAATTAGAGCAGTGCAGTTTTGGGGGGAGATCCGAGGTTCTAACTGGATTATCTTAGACCTCTCAGAGAGTTGACTGAGGGAGTTAGAGACAACCGGCCCAACAGCCGTGGCTGGTCTGTGGGATTTTAGGCTTCCATTGCTGGGGGAACAGAAAAATGTGACCCTTCGCCGCCCCGAAATCTTACCACGTCACGTCTCAGATCACGTCCAAGAGCCAAGCAGAGATGCTGGCCCACCACCTTGGCATCATTTGGTTTATTGAACAAATGTTTGTCTTCTAGGTGGCATTTTTTCTTGAGACGCTCATCCACCAGTGTCTCAGTGTGGCGCCACTTCTGTGTGCACTTAGAGAAGGCCGTTCATTCATTCAGTCACTCCTTCATTAAGCCAGCACTTTCCATGGCCCCAGGGGACATTTGGTGATGTCTGGAGAAGTTTGTGGCTGTCACAGTTGTGGGGAAAAAGGAAGGTGTGTTACTGGCATCTAGTTGATGGAGGCCAGAGACGTGCTAAACGTCCTGCGATGCACAGCACGGCCCTGTGCACCAAATGCTTATCCATCCCCACGTTTCAACAGTGCTGAGGTTGACTGTTAGACAGGTCTTCACTGAGTGTGTTCATTTTCAAAGGCGCTGTTCTAGGCATTGGGGACAAGGTGCAGAGTGAGACGGAGAATGTCCTGTTCTCACAGAACTTATATCCTAGTGATGGGTCAAGGGGGACAGTCAGTAAAGAAACAAGATAACTTTAGTTCATGCAACAGAGGAGATGAATCAGGGGAACATGGTAGAGATGTCTGAAGGGGACAATGGTAGAGCAGTTTGAGAAGTCCTCCTTAGGGAGGAAATATATTCATTAAGAATTATACCACCCAAAAGTGAGGGAATGTGACTTACCATGGCTTAAACAAACAGCGGCTTAATTTGTCACTTAGTAAAAAGGCTGGAAGTAGGGAGCTGCTGACACTGACTCAGGGCCGGGGTCTCTGTAATTCTCTTGGACTTTTTCCCTCAAGGTCACAAAATGGCTGTTGTAGCTCCAGGCATTACATCTGTGCCCATGGTGGGAAGATGGCAGCAGCCCCACCTAGCTCTCCAATCAGAAAAGTGGAAGCCCTCATAAAAGCTCCCTCAACAGACTTCATCTTATGAGCTGGTGGGCGGATCTATGTCACATGACAGCCATGGCTGCAAGGGAGGTTGGATAAGATCCTATTTATCCTTTTTAGCTTCTGTACTGGAGGCAGGCATGGGAGAAAGGTGTTGGGAAAGGGGTCAGGTGAGCCAGCTTTAGGGTCTGGCACCTGTGACATTAACGCTGAGATCTAATGACCAGAAGGTGCTGACCGTCTGTGAGCCCGGGGCAGGGTGTACCAGATGGCGGCCATGGCGCACACAGAGGCCTGGAGGCTGGAGCCAGAAGAGAGAGTCGGAGGCTGGTGCTGTTCTGAGGACCCCCATCACCCTGCTCCCTGTTTCCTGAGGGGAGGGGCTCACGGCTGGGAAGATCTGCGTCTCCTAGCGTCCAGGACCGTGCGAGCTCCCTGTGGCCACGGGAACGAATTGCACAGACGGGGCGGCCGGAGCCAGCAGTTCTGGAGCGCAGCCGTCTGCGGTCAGCATTCCAGCCTGAAACCATGGTGCTGGGGCCGCGGGATGCGCTCCCTCCGGAGGCTCTTGGGGAGGCTGTTCCCGCCTCTTCCAGCCTCCGGTGGCTGTGGGCACCCTCACCCTTGGCCGCGTTGCTGCAGCCTCCGCCGCCCCTTCTCCTGTCTGCGTCTGTCCTCTCCTCTGTGTGTCCCCTGTACGGATGGCAGTCACCGGGTCAGGGCCCACCTGGATCTTTCTGAGGGCCGCCGTTCAACCCACGATGGATCTGAGGTGTGCGCATTTGAGGAACGTGCCTGTTCCCTCCTGAGTGGATTACGGTCAGCGTCTACACTGTTCAGAATGGAGAATCCTGTTAAACTTCGAACGGTTGTTCCAGCCATAAGGCGTTGGGGACAGACTGCTGGTTTTCCTGATATGTCTTCCCTTGGATCTTATCTTTTGATGTCTGACCCAATCCTCCAGTTTTTAAACTAATTCGTTACGTGTTTATGGAGCGCTTGCCGTGCGTGTTCTGCAGTGGACACCACCCGTCAGCCCCGCACAACCCCTGGGCTTCAGCCAAGCCCGCTTAGTCCTGTTCTTGTTTTGCGCGTCCCTCCTCCCTGCGTTGGGTTCTGCTCTTCCCCACGTTCCCCAGTGCTCTTCCCTCTTCTCTCCATGGGTTCACATCCCACACGCCTGCTGAGACCCAGCTATGGTTGGGGGGCACGAAGCCGTGGGTCGTGTCTGTCGTGTGTGCTCCGGAGCCAGGCCGCGTGGATTCAAACCCCGGGTCTCCATCTCTGAGACGCAGGTTCTGTCTGGAAGAGCAGGATGCTAAGATCAGCCTCGCTTTATGGGCTGTTGGGGGGTTAAACGGTGCGTCGTTGGTAAAGCCTTCAGGGGGCGCCTGGTGCACCAGAGGCCTCCACACGCTAGCTAAAGTTATCACTGTCACCTTCCGCCCAGAACTTGGTGGCACAGTTGCGATACAATTCGGACGCTAACTACAGGGTGTTAGGTCAGATTTCCACAAAATTTCCCACCCTCTCCCCTTCTAGAGGGTCAGGAGGACAACGGGTGGCTCAGGGCCCCCACCCTGTAGCCACAGGGTTTTTCCCCCTTCACCAGCCCCCATCCGGAAACAGCCTAAGGTCCCACCAAGAGCCACCTTGTTAGCATGCACTCAGTGTGGTCCTGGGGCCGCCCTGAATAGTAAGGACACTGTCACTCTGGAAATCCCAAGGGTTCAGAGGCTCCCTCCTGGAACCAGGGGCAGAGGCCCACTGGACCCTTGATTATGCAGCCCCAGGGCCTTGCGTGTCCTGCTGTGTCTGCGCCTCTGGATTGGCTCTCCACCCTGTGCCCCCTGCTCCCTCCTGCTCCCACCTGCTCCCTCCCGCTCTTGCCCGGCAGGCTGACGTCTAAGGACTGCGAGGCTGGTCTCCCTGGCCCTCACTTGTGTGCCAGGGCTGAGGACAGCAGTCGGGCATCAGTGCCCTCCCTGAACCCACAGTGTCCACTCTGGCCATCTCCTACTAGCCTTTCCTTGGGTCCTGATGATTCCTGCTGCTCTTCCCTCTTCTGGCCTAGGGCGGGGCTTTCTGGTGTTGCTGGCTGGCCCCAGGGCACTTCCCCATCTTTGTGATTCCCGTGCCCTGCCCACAACTCTGTAAACAATTCCTCTATTCAGTGTTCTTCAAATTACTCCATTTAAGTGAGCCGTCTCAAGTCTTTTCTCTCTTGAAAGACAGGGACATTCCCCTCCCTACCTCCCTCCTTCCTCCCTTCCCCACTTCTATCCTTCCTTCCTTCTTCCCTCCCTCCTTCCTCCCTCCTTCCTCCCTCCTTCCCTTCATTTGACAACCATTATCCAGGGATTCCTGTGTGCCAGGATCTGTACGAGGTGCTGGACACATGCTGCCTCTTCTGTGCAGAATTCAGGGCTGAACCCATAGGAGACAAGAACGAAACTGGGATGAATTGGGTGTGATTGGTATTCTGGTTTCTTGGATCAAAATTTTGTCTTACAAAAGTAGTCTGCCTTTAAAAATAATTTTTTGGAGCCTTAGGATAAAGGAAGAGTGCAGGGCTTGGCGCCCTTGTGTTCCTGATGGCTCTCGAGAGCTTTGGCTGGTGGGTGGGGAGCTGTGTGGACCTAAAGATGAGCATCGACCCCGCGGGGAAGGAGGAGCACGCGGCTTTGTGGGATCTCTTCTCGCCAGTGTCCGCTTTCATATTCCTAGCGGAGTGCTGATAAAATAATAATTTGCCATATTTGCTTCTGTGTTTGTTTTAAGGCCTTTATTATTGTAGAGGAGGAACACATTTCCTCTCCTCACTCTGGGTTCTGGCCAGAGAACAAATTAAATTCACATGAGACAGAATAGCAGGAGAAAATTAAACAAAGCTTTATAACATGTATACATGGGAGAGGCTCAGGCAAGCTGAGCAACTCGCCAAAATGGCTGAAGCCCCCACCTTAAATATCATCTTCAGCTAAAGACAAAGGAGGATGTTGAGGGTGGAAGGGGAGTCGATCATGGGAGATCACCACACAAATACAGTAAACAAGGGTCACGTTATTATGCAGACTTGAGTCCTTGCCTTCCGCATTGATGAGAGTTTCTAGAGATAAGGTCATCCCGCCTTCTTCCTGGTACAGAGAGGGAGACACCTTTACAGATGGAGATTTCCTTTACAATGTAAACGTCTCTTAACAAAGGGTAAGTAAATTCTACTTTTCAGGGTTTCTTTCCTGTCTGCAGTTTTTTAAAAGTAACCAGCCCCAAATAATCCTCATGCCAAAGAGACATATCTTGGGGTGGCCAATTCCAGTCCCCCACAGTATCAATTTTAGATAGAAGGGGGTCCTTTTTGGGTAACTTCTTATTTTGTTATAATTTCAAACTTACAGTAAAGTTGCAAGAATAGGTTCTGTGCACCCTGTGAGGATTGCTCCGTGGCTGCCATTCCATCCTGTTTCTGCTCCTCTTCCTGAACCTTTGGAGTATAGATTGGAGACGTGAAACTCCCTTTACTCCTTAGCGTTTCAGTGTATGTTTCCTAAGAATGAGAACATTCTCTTCCAGAACCACAACAACGTGATCACATCAGGAAATTTAACACTGATACGATACTATGATTTAATCTGTGTCCGTATTAAAATTTTTTTTGGTCTGTAAGATCCTTTGGAGCTGTCTTCCTCCCTCCTTCCTTCCTTGTCGTGTCCAGGATCAACCCAGGGCCTCGTGTGGCGTTTAGTTGTGGTATCTCCTTCACCTCCTTTCACCTGTAATGGTTTCTCAGCCTCTCTCTGTCTTCCCTTGCTTTGACCATCTTTGACGCACACAGGCCAGTATCTCACAGAAAGTTCCTTGTTTAGGGCTTGTCTGATGTTTCTTCATGACTGGATTCGGGTTTTACGTTTTGGAAGGAATGCCCCAGAGGCCACGCTGCCTCCCAAGTACAAACACGTGCCCTTGGTTTGTCGTGTTGTTGAGGGTGTTCACTTTGATCTCCTGGTCGAGGTGCTGTCCACTGAGTTCCTTTGCAGCTAAATGGCCACAGTCCCCGTTGTACCTGGTAAATAACGTGTGGGGAGGTACATTGACCATGTAAATTCTGCTCCTCATCAAAGGTTACCCGTTTTAGCATCCAGGGACGACTCTTCTCCAAATCAATTACTATTATTTATGGTAGTTACAAAGTGGTGATTTTTCTGTCATTCCTTCAGTGTTTGTTAGTTGGCTTTCCTCATTTCCTATATTTATATATTTATGTTTATTTATATCAGTATGGATTAATGGTTATTTTACTAATTTATTACCATTATTTATTTTAATTCAGGCTGGTTCCTGTGTCTTTTTGACGTGTGACTATCTTCTTTAGTTTTTGGCATAATAAGATCTTCCAGCTTGTCTTGTATTTTCCCTGGCCCAGTCCTCGAATCAACCATTTCTTGAAGGAGCCCTTGTTTCCTTCGGTGGAGAATGACATTTAGAAACGAAGACCTGGGTGCGAGATGTGATCATTGTAACTGGGGTGTCACTGCCTCTGGGGCCTGTCCGCGACGGAACTGGGGTGCGTGCGTGTGTTTCTATGACTGTATCTATTTCCAAGTGCATCCACGTATGTCTTTACCTCCATCTGAAACCACGAGCTCAGAACGATGCTCTGACACCCACTCTCCCCGTGAGGTTCCACAGTAGCCTCCTTTCGTGTTTCTGACTCCCCTCTCTGACAGTGAGAGACCTGGATTCCACTTGATACAAGAGATCTGTTTATCTGCACCGTCCTAGAAAACGAACGTGCTGCTGAGTGCAGCCCCGCAGTTGTCTGTAGTTCTTTCCGTCCTTAGCTCAAGGGCACGTCCTCCGTGCTGCCCATTTAGAAGTCACCTGGGGAGGCCCCCTCGCCCTCCGTGGGGTCGTGCACTCATTTGAAGTGCGGCGCTTCTGTTTGTGTTCCACGTTAAGGCCCCTCTGCATCCTGTTATGTAATTTTTGAAACCGTAGGCTTGTAGGCAGGTACGTGAGGGGTCTTTGGTCACAGATCCCCCTGACGTGGTTCCTCAGCTTCTGGCAGTACATCTCCAGAAGGCTGGGTGGGCTCTGCCACGTGAAGTTGCACGTGGACGTCCGTCGGCTCCTGGAGTCTTAACCTGAAATGGGCGGAGCGAGCAGAGGGTCCAAGGGAGGCCCTCACTGGTCGCAGGAGCACTGACGCTGGCGTGGAGCGGCCTGGCGGCTTCAGAGACATCAGCGTGCGGTGGGAGACAAGTGTCTGCCGCCGGTTCTGGAGTTCAAGGTGGACCAGTTTAAACTCACGACTCTTTCTGATCCAGAGCCAGGAGAAGCTCATAGTGTGGACCACTCTACCTCCAGTGTAGACTAGACTTCCTGCCTTTTATTGGATTCCACGTGTCACCCACAGTTGCCCACCACCGTTTCCACCGGAATCTTCTCAGGGACCCACGTGTTCCCTCAGCTCCCTTGTCACGTGACACCTGTATAAAGACAACCATTGAAACCGGAGGTTCCCGTGAGATTCCGCAGGGGAGAAGGGCAGAGAAGGAGAGAAGAGGTGGGGGCAGGCTCTTAGGGGATATGTACACGCCAGTCACCAACTAGGGCGCTGTGGCCGGTATTCCGCTTGCTGACATCTGGCGACTGTTTATGTCAGCACAGCTCCCCTTCTTATTCCCATGGTGTGGCATTATCCATGTCCCCCCCCCCGCCCCCCCCCGCCTCTCAGACCTGCCTGCCCACCGCAGAAGCCTCATGTGGCCATCGAGCCCTTGAAATGTGGCCAGTCTGAATTGAAACTCATAATTGTAAAATAACGCACTGGTTTTCGAAGACTTAGAGAAAAAGAATGTCAAATAGCATTAACAATTTTTATATTGGTTACGTACATATTTTTGATACATTGTTAAATAAAATGGACTATTAAAATTCATTTTATCTATAGCTTTCTACTTTTTTTTAAAGGTGGCCCCTAGAAAATTTAAAATTGTGGGTATGGCTCGCATTATATTCTCCTGGACAGCAAGGGGTTCAGCCACTCTTGCCCCTTCTCTCACACCTTTCTGGATCCTGCCTTATACAGAGCCTCGATCTTTCCCACAAATGCGGAACTGAAGTGACTCCCGGGAGCACTGGTGTGGAGGGTCGGAGCACTGGAGGTGGAAGAGGGCACAGGAGTGGCGCTGAGCGGGGGCTTGAGTCCCATCTGTCTTCACACGTGCGCTTGCAGCCTCCGCCTGGCCGTTGCCCCTGGGCGTCCCTTGTGTTCTCTTAGGGTCCAGGACACAGCAGTCAGTGCTCGGCAGCCGCTGGCTGGTTGGCAGGGGTGGAATCTTCCCAGGTGGAAATGTTGGCCTCTCTTGTGCAGAAGGCTTCTCGGAAGATAACTTGGTTATTTCTTATCCGGTGGTACCAGCCTGGCTCCCACGTGGGCTCGGGGCGACCGTCAGCTGCAGTTACAGCTCTTGCTTATAAATATTTAAATAGCGGTTCAGCTTGCAGACGGAGTGCATCAGTGGCAAAGATCAAGCTTTTTGACCTTTTGTCAATTTACTCAGTGAAATATGATGCTCCTGGTCTCCTTTTTTTCAAAATGTTTGTCTCCTCTTTTTCCTAGTTGAAATGGCTGAGTTTTCTCCAAACACAGAATAGAGAAGATGCAAGAGTTTTTGCATCTCTTGTAAATACATCAGTGCAAAGAATGAAATTCCCATTCTTGCCCGCCGAGGTCAGGCGCTTGTTAAGTCTCAGAGGTGGTGTGGGGTTTCAGGACCGGGGGCATATGGCAGGCACCTGGCGCAGCAGGCAGAGGGAGCTGTTGAATTTGGTGAAGTGGGATGGGGACCCTTGGAGCTAACATCCCAGCCCTGTGTTGTGCTGGGTCTCCCTGCGCTGGGCTGACCTCACCAGCTGCCTCAGGCTCCTGGGGGCCGTGGCCTCCTGCCCTCTGCACACCCGCTCTCTCGAGCCAGTTGTTGCTTAGTGTGGTGTCTGTGAGTGCTGGGAAGGTCACGTACAGTAATGAGGAGAGGACAGGGTGAGGAAATCAAGCACCTTGGGATTCAGCATCATTGGCCAGAAGCGCTCTGCTCCTAAATATATCTGCATTTGAAATGTAGTTTGGCTCCTGTCCAGCTATTCACTCTCTGATTTGAATATTCTCAGCATAAGCATATTTAAACAAGATAAAATATATACCCAAAGGGAAGTTTAAAAAGAAACACACTGGGTAGCAACAGAGATTGGAAATCACATACTTTGTGAAAGACAGTTAAAACTGTTGGGTTGAGCAGAGGAACCTGTAAGTATAATAAAATAGCAGTTTATTATTTGCTCTCACGGCTCCTGCCAAACCCTCTCCATAAGGTTAGTTGGTCCCTGTCCCCTGGGATGAAAGCCGGGTCGATGGCATTGACTTTCCTCAGACGGTGACCGTCCTCTGTCTTGTCCCCTGGGCAGCACCAGTTTGGCTGTTAGGAGATCTGGTCCCACGTCAGCCTCGTTTACTCTGAGAGCTCGTCCTCTCCCAGCGAGGGTGATGGATGGGGCGCCTGCAGTGTGTCTCACGCACCTGGTCAAAAGGGGCCTGTTCTTTGAAGAGACTAAGAGAAGGGAAAAGGCTCAGCTGGAAGGCCGTGTCCGGGTTCCGCGAGGGTGAAGTCTGGGTCTCCTCCCCGGACCCACCACCATGCGGTGATGTTAGTTTTTGGATGGTGGTGCTGGGGCCAGGAGGGTGCTGTGGGCGAGCTCGGGGGCCTGAAGGTGGACCACTGGGTGTGAAGTCCGCCTCCTCTCCACCCTGACTGTGGGGCTGTGAACGAGTAACTCAGCCTCAGCGTTGCTGTTTCCTCATCCGTAAAACGGCAGTGATGGCTAACTACCTGCCTAATGGGGGGCACTGAGGGTTAAATGGCTTAGCGCACTCGCAGATGATCACACACCACGCTCAGCACTTCCTGGCACCCGGGAAGAACTCGGTGAATGTTGACCAGCATCCTCATTGCCATGGTCACAGCGCTGTCTTGTCATAGTCTGTGCACTTCACTCTGACAATTCCTTCCTTTAAACCTCTCTTTCTGAGCACCCAGAAGGCCACTTGGGTAGTCAGTGTGGCCTGCCCCTCCGTCGCCCCTGCCCACCTCCCGTGGCGTGGGGCCCAGAGGTGGTGCTGAGAACAGCACGCCATTTGGAAGCTGCAGAGTGAAATGGAAGAGTGCCATCTTTGTGGGACTCCTGAGGCCAATGACGCCTCCAGGAAGCACCACGGGTGGCCTCACTGTGGAGCCTGAGGCCCTGAGGAACCAAAGGTCAGCACTTCAGTCCTGACCCCAGACGTAACTCTTCCCTTGCAGAAACGAGCACGCTCTGGAGCCGTCTCAGCCGGTGCTCGGCATCCTTCTTGTGACATTTACAAAGCAGGTTTTTTTACAAGATTGTGTAAATTTTCAAGAAAATGCTGTTTGAAATCTCTTTGATATTTTCCTTCAAGGTCAGGAGGCTCACATTTAGTCCTGGCAATTTCCTTTCAGGGTGAAGACCTAAATTGTAAGTTATAGAAGCAATTGCTTGTTTTGAAGGGAGCTCTCCTGGTCTTTCCTCTCCGCCCCGCAGAAGCAATGATGGGTTAAGAAAACAACTCAACCCCTTCTCTTTACTGACTTGGTGCAAAGGGATCTGCAGACAGATTAACTTCGGGCTTTCGGGGGCAAAGGACTGAGGTCAGCGTTTGCATTTGAGAGCACAGGCTCTGGAATGCTTCTGTCTGGATGTCAAATGCCAAGACGGGAACTGGTCTTTGGGCCAACGGGCTGAGTGTGCTGTCGAGGGGCCACAGAACCCCTGCTGCCGGGTCCTGCCCTGTGGGAGGGCTTCCCCGAGGCCGCAGATGGAGGAAAAGAGGTGCCTTGAGGTGCTCACGTTTAACAGAGGGCGGTGTCAAGAAGAAAGAGCACAGACATGGCGTTAAAAGCAGTCCTATTTGGAGCCCAGACAGGGCGCTGGTAGCACATTGCTGCAGGGTGCTCACATGTGCCCTTGGGGGCTTTTAAGAACGAAATGGGCAGCTGGCTGTCAGGGAGGGGGGCACAAGTTGGCCCCCAGAGAGCACTCTGCATGTGAGGGGCAGAAGCATACCCTGCAGGGCAGCTTGCAAGCCACCCACGGAGACAACGCCAAAGGAACAGAGGCAATTTTCTACCTTCACCCCCCGCCAGCCCCCCGGTCCCCTGAGCAGGTCGTGGAGTCAGTCTAGGGCTTACCCCACACTTGCTTGCATGCCTTCGTGTTTGGCTTTTTCAGCTTCACTTATATCCCAGTGTAGTCTCCATCTCCTCTCGGGGCCTTGGCGTTCGTGTGACCATCTGTTCTCCGACCTGCAGACCAGGTTCGACTTCATGTTGTCCCGAGCACGTGGGCGGAAGGGATGTGGGGCAGGTTTCCATACCTGCCGTCATGGGGTTGCTGAGCGGGATGCCCAGGACCTCCAGGTGCTCCTCTGGGGAGGGCAGCTGGGCCTCCGATCGTCCCATTTGAGGCTGTTGTCTTGGTCAAACTGCTGAGGAGAGGGCGGGATGGTCAACTCTCTCAATTTTCCCAGGATGGAAGGGACTCAGTGATAAACAATGCGAGTCCAGGATGAAGCAGGACGAGCTGGCCACAGTAAGCGACGTCCGTAGTCTGGGGCTCCCCTCTGCTGCCCGAGGTACCTCCCCGTGGATAGAGGAGCCTGCTGTTCCCCTGGGATGTGTTTCCTGTGGCGTAGAGTGGCTGGCAAGGCTCTGGGGAATGGGGGACCCACAGGATAGAAGGGGCCTGGGGCTCCAAGTGGCTGCAGGGGTGGAAGGTGCCACCAACTAGGACCACCAGTGCTGACTGATTTTGTGAGTAAGAAATAAATGTCTCCGGCATCAAACCCCACACTTCGGTGCCTCACTTGGTGTAGAGGCCGGTTTTGCACCAACACACCCAGCGTGAGTCCGCACTCTTCACTTACCTCCTTATCCATCAGCTTCCTCCTCACCTCTCCAACTAACCTTATTGCTGTGGTTTAGGGCGGAAACCCAGGAGCCCAGTTGCTGGGGCCTTCAAGTTCTGGGTTCATTGACAACCTTGGGATCCGCGTTGCTATGTAATCAGTGTTGAAAATGGCGCTTAGTGTCCCTCACTACTTCACTCTTCATGCAGTCAAGGCTGCAGTGCATTCCATTTCTTTTTAAAATTATAGTAATTGTAAATTGCTCTTACTTGATTAATAGAGTGATACATATTCATTGTAGAAATTAAGTATAGAAAATAATTCAGAAAAACTTGAAATCATCCGTAAACATATCCCACCAAAATCGTCATGGATAACATTCCATGTTTTGCTTGACTCTTGTTTTGCTAGGATATTTAGAAAATGGAGTATACAGGTTGAATGTATTTTGGGGGATGTTAGGTATTTTTAATTTTCTTCTTTATGCTTTTTAAACAATGAATACATTATGTGTGTGATTCTAAAGGACAAGATGATTCAGTGACATCCATTGTTATCCTTTAAAATAAACTTATAAAAGTGGAATTTCTGGGTCAAAAAATACACATTTTTAAGGCATTTTATAAATAGTGCCCGATCGCCTCGCAGAGTGTTGTGTGCATTTCCTCTCCCATTAGCAGTGTGCAAAATGTGATTTTTCCTCTTATCTTGAAAGCCTTGAGAAAATTTTTTTCATTTGTTATTATGTATTATAGAGAAGTAAGAAAATAAAGATGCATAAAAATATTAAGGAAAAAATAATTAGTGACTTAGGGACATGTACACTCTGGGGTAACTGATGCTACAGTTGGGGTGATGCCCTTCAGTGTTCATGTGTGTATGAAGTGTGTGCACGTGTGTGCACGCGTGTGCACGCGTGTGTGCGTGCACATGGTGTGCCCATGAAACTCCCAGCGGCTGACGCTGGTCCCTAGACCAGGAGACGGGGAGTGGCTGCTCCTGGCAAAGCCCAGATTTCACTCCTCGTGGTGTTGGCCATCCTGCTTGGGACGCCCAGCGCTCTGTGACCCCAGAGTCAGGAGTGCTGAGCTCCATGGCCTGGCTCGTGACTCTGAGTTGGAGCTGTGTGACTGTCAATAAGTCCATCCACCTGGGGCCTGTCTTTTTCCTCTTGTTCTTGAGGAGATGACCCTTAAGGCTCTTTCCAGCTGTGGCTTTGTACAATTTCATCTTTTAAACAGGGCACGCACCTTCCGTGACACCCCCCTATTCCAAGCTCCGAACTTGAAGCATCCCCATTACCTCCACGGTCCCCTGCCATTCGACCACCGGGAGGTGTGTGTTTACAGCCTTTGATTGGTGCCAGAAAAGCATCCTCGAGGATGAAATGGGAACAGAAAGTCATTAAGAGCAGTGGAAAAACAAATTAATCACCTCTGCTGCGTGAGTATGCTTCAGTGCTCAAGGATTTCAACGCTCGGCTGAAACGTGAAGTGTTCTTCACTGGTGGCGGCTTTTTTCTTTTTCCTTTAAAAGCCTAGGAGTACAAACAAAGCTATTAAGCGATTTAGTAATTTGAAAGAGCTTTAAGGAATCCATTTAGTTAGGTGAGGAGGACCAGAATGTAAAGGCTTGGTTTTGGATCTGTGTTGGTTGGGAATCTTTCCGCGAAAAGAAAATGCATCTCCTGTGGCTTAAATATTCACACGGAGTGTATAGACTCAGACACCATGAAAACGTCAGGCACGGTTTGATCCAGAGACTTAATATCATCCACCAGAATTTAGTTTTCTATCCATCCTTCTCTGTGCCTTCTTTGCTAAAGCTGGCCCCTCTCGTGGTCACAAAATGGCTTCTGACACCTCCCCCAGGTACGTGTGTTCTCACTGCAGTCCAGTAGGAAGGAGCATGACTTTGCTGAGTCTGAAAATTCACCTGGACCCAGCGTGGGTCATGGGCCCATGCCTGCATCATTCCCGTGGTCAGGGGGTGGACCGTGTTGATGGGTTTCCTTAGTCTGTTTGCACTGCTCTAACAGAATCCCTCAGACTGGGTGACTCCTGAGCAGCAGAAATTTATTTCTCATGGTTTTGGAGGCTGGGCGTCCAAGATTAAGGGGCCAGCACAGCTGCGTTCTGGTGAGGACCCTTTTTTGGCTTGCAGACGGCTGTTTTCTTGTTGAATCCTCACGTGGCAGAGAGGGGAGGGAGCTATCTGGGGTCTCTTTTATAAGAGCGATAATCCCCTTCATGAGACTCCACCCTCGTGACCTGATCACCTCCCAAAAGCCCCACCTCCTATGCCATCCCACTGGGGGTTAGGATTTCAGTACGTAACTTTTTTTTTTTTTTTTTTTGGTGAGGAAGATTGTTGCCGAGCTAACATCTATGCCAATCTTCCTCTATTTTGTATACGGGACGCTGCCACAGCATGGGTTGACGAGCAGTGTGTAGGTCCGTGCCTGGGATCCAAACCAGCGAACCCCAGGCCACCAAAGTGGAGTGCACAAACTTAACATCTACGCCACTGGGCGAGCCCCTCACTACATGAATTTTGGGGGACACACACATTCAGTCCTTAACATTGGTTAACCCAACCTCCTGTTAAGCGAGTGCTGAGAAGGGCGCACAGAACTCTGGGGTGTGGAAGGGGTGGCTCTCCAACATACATGGCATCTGATTCCGAATTCTGGGTCGTTTTCTTGTCTGGATAATAGAAGCAGGTTTTAGCACAGAGGTGTGCTGGTACACTGGCTCTCTGGAAAAGAACAAAGCACCGATTGTAGTCTTTGCCTAGTTCCGCGGTGTAAGTGCTCCGACCACGGCTGGGGTCAGCCACTCCTGGCTTGACAGTGGGCTCAGAACACTGCCGAATGTTTAACAGTGTGATGGCGGGTTCAACCTCCTGCACTTCCTGGGGGCACCTCTGTGACTTGCAGCTGGTCCTAACTGGTTGACTTGCCACGTTGGGCTACACCTCTCAGAAATGGGTCAGAACTGGAATTAAGCCAGACCCCCGGGCGCTGCACCTGCTCCTCTGACACCCTCTCTTCCTGGAGGTCGTTTCAGGACGCCCTGAAGCAGCGCAAGAGGACTGGTCGTACACGCCCGAGTGTCTGTCCCAGGGTTTTCCTGCCATCGTTCGTTGGTCTGACGCTGAGGTCCGACTGGACTGGGTTCTTGGGGGTTGAGCTCTCGTCCATGGTGCCTGCGCCCCACCCTCGGTGTCAGGGCGGACTCAGGTATGGCTTGCACAGGGTGATCTGCACCTGATGTTAAGGGTCCTTGAAATCACGGTCCTTTTCATCTGCCCACCCACGGACTCGGATTCTTTGTATGGCTGATCTTCCTGGACTGGAGGGTGAGTGGGGCCTCCGGCAGGTCTCATCCATGTGGGTTGTATTTGAATGCAGCAGAGTGTCAGGGCCCTTGGACCGTGGCTTAAGCAAGGTCACCGCGTCTACCCTGATACGGTCAAAGCTGGGAGGGCTGGGAGACCTCCTTCATCAAAGACCACAGCGGAGGAAATGTGTGTTCCTCACGCCACCTTCTCGGCGGGCCAATCTCAGAGCAAGCACTTGTTTGAGCAAATCTGAGGCCCTCAGCATTTCCTCTGCCTCTCTGCTTCCTTTCTTTGGTCTTAAAGGAAGAGGCAACAGACCCCCTGACCTCATAGTCTAGCTTTTCTGGGAGTAAGAGATGGAATCCTTAGTGAGAACAGTAGTGTGTTGAGAGTGGCTCTTGGCCCTGCTCCTGCCTCAGGGCCTTTACACATTCTGTGCCGGCTGCCTGGGACTCTCTCCCCCCATGCCTCAGCACAGCCAGCTCCTTGTTGTCACTCTAGTCTTTCCTCGCAGGACACCTCTTCGGAGAGGCCCACCGTGACAACACTGTTTAAATAGCTGCCCTCACCCACCCCACCCATTGCTTTCACACCTCCTCGTTCCATTTTCTTCTAGCGTTTATCATGAGCTGTACTTGTCTTATTATTTGTGTATTCACTGTCGCTGTCTCTCCCAGTGGAATGTTGCTCCTTTGGACAAGGCCTTAATTTCCCTCTCTCTGGCTCACTGCTGTCTCTGCATGTAGGTGGTCAACAGATCTGAACGGACGAGCGCATGATGGATGAAGAGCGCTTGTCCTCGGCTTCCACACATGGGAGCGGGGCCGGCTTTCTCGCCCTGCACGTTGATGGGATTCAGACTTCTCGGCTGGCAGACGAGGGCGACGTCTGCAAAACCCGCTTTCTTCATCCCAGAAGGCCTCCTTGCCTGGCCACCTGTGCTCCATTCCCCGCCGTCATGCCCCGGGCGCCGCCCTCCCTCCGTCCTCACGGTCTGTTGATGCCTGTGCTGCCTGCCTCCCCTGAGGGAAACTGCATGCACTCATGGAGCTCAGGGGGGCCCCCTGGGGCCTGTGCGTCGGGGCCAAGGTGAGCGTGGCGTCAGGGTCCCTGGCCAGGATGCGTCCTGTGCTCTCTGTGGAGGCTCAGCAGGAGCTGCGCTCTGCTCGAGAAACATGAGGTCGGCAGGGGCCAGGCGGCCACCTGGGGGCTTCACTTTAAGGCCCATCAGCCATTCCACGGTCGGGACCCCTGAGGGAGCGAAGAGGGGAGAACCGTGGAGGGTTAAGAATGGGAGGTTTTAGAGCAGATCTAGTCTAAAACTCTCAGGCTCGACAGCAAGGTGAGGGACGTCAATTGGTGCCACCAGGCAGGGTCTGGGACGAGTTTCGATGGAAACACTGTTGGCTTCCTGCCAGCTCCTTGCTCCCTGTGACGGGCAGTGTGGGGTGGTGGTCACAGCACGTGTCCCATTCAGAGAGCCCGCCTGGCTCAGGCCCTCATGCAGGCTGCCTGGCCGTGGGGTCCTGAACCAGTGACTTAGTTTTCTCATCCAAAAAGTGGGTATAATAACAGGACTTGATTCATGAGGTGGTTGCCATCAGGATTAAATGAGTTAATTTCGGTAAAACGCCTTGAATGGGGCCTGGCCCTTGGAAGAGGATGAAGCAATGTTGGTTGATGCTGGTTGTTGAACAAAAGTTATCCTTCCCGTTGGGACAGTCTGCCTTCTGAGAGCAAACCCGGGCCCTGGTTAGAGCAAGGGACCCCCCTGAAGTCTGGGTGCCCTTTGGGACATGCTGAATAGGAAACTGTCCTCTCTCTCCCTGTCTCCTCCTTATTTTCGTTGTGGTGAGGACACTAACGTGAGATCTACCCTCCTAACCAATTTCTGAGAGCACAATACGGTGCTGTCAGCCGTGAGCGCAGTGTCGTACAGCACGTCTCTGGAGCTTACTCATCCTGCATGCCCGAAATGGAACAGAGGGCCCAGAAATAAACCCGTGCACACACGTCAACTGACCTTCAGCAAGGGTGCCCAGGCTGCACAACAAGGAAGGGACAGTGCCTCCTACAGACGGTGTGGCAAACTGGAAGGACACACCCAAAACAATGGCCCTGGACCCAGCACTCACGTCATGCGCCCAGATCAGCTCGGGATGGATGCGAGACTTCAGCGTGAGGCCTGGAGCTGTCAAACTCCCAGAAGGCAGGGGAAGCGGCGTGACTTGGCTGGGCAGTGGTTTCCCGGGTAGGACGCCGGTCAGCCTTACATTTCCTGAGCCCCTGGGACCGATGCGAAGATTTTTCAGCCCTGAGGGCGGGGTGCAGTGGCGTGCAGGGGTTAGACACAGGCTTGACTCTGGGCTGCTGTTTACAAGCCGTGTGACCTCGTGTTGCCTCAGTGTTCTCATCTGGACTGTGGGGACGAAAGTGGAGGGTATGAACGTGCAGCAGCATAAGCTATCGCCTGAGGTGTGCCCGGCCCCATAAACACTGGTGCCGCCCCCACCCCACTGTCCTGGTGTGTCCTCACCAGGCAGCTCCAAAGGGCAGCGAGGGGCCGTCTGTGCGCTGACTCGCTCTCCAGTGCCATCCAGCAGGGCCACCCCCTTCTCTCCCCGTGACTCCAGGACCAACATGTCCACAGAGTGCCTTTCTGTTCCGCGCCCCCATTGATTCCCGGGCACTAATGAGCGCTTCTCAGCCTGCGAGGCTGATTAAGAGAGAAGAACCAAGTGCAACAATTATGATGCGGAAGAAAAGAGTCGGCTGGAGTCCTAATCAAAGTACAAGCTGGTGGCCCGCCAGGCTTGACGTCGAATAAGTCATCTGTCAAATGAAGTTGTTCTCCAGCCGCTCGGCGGCCTGTCCCCGGGGTACGGTCACGTGGCGAGATCTGGCTAAGTATTCAGCTTTCTCTCTCGGAAATGGCAAACAACAGGACAGGAGTGTGGACTGTCAGACACTTCTGTGATCTCGTAATGATGACGTGGCATCCTACGTGTCTCGGAATAACCCACCGTGCGGGGCTTCAGGGGAGGGGTTATGAGCGGTCGCACGGCGGCGAGGCTGAGGCGGCCCTGTCCGCGTTCACGGGACGGCTCTGCGCCTGCGAGCGCTGCTCTCGGGACCCCACTGAGCCTCAGCGGGCACGCCTCCCCTCCCTTTGCTTTGTAAGGTTCCCAGCAGTTTCCTAGTGTTAAAGTTTTCACTGTCATGTTCCAAAGGCCCACGTAGTAGAGTTAGGTGTTTCTCATGTTCGGGAAAGAGAGTGTTACTTTTTGAAAACACTGGCCATCCAGAGCAGTTGTCTTCCCACTCGTTCTCTACGGGGCGGCTCGCTCGGGGCAGTGGGGAAGCTGGACCACCTGAGTTCAGTCCCCACTCCTCGCTCTGTGACCCACGGGGAGACCTTTCGTGCCTCACTGTCCTCACTTGTTACGTGCACAGAGGATCGCAGGACCCGCCTCACGGCCTCTCCCGAGGACTCAGTGAGCCTCTCTGAGACGCTTAGAACTGTGCTCAGTGTGTGAGGGGCGCTCACGGCGTCCGCCGCTGTTCTTAACACCGACGATTAACAGTGGAACGGAAAATCTCATTCCTGAAATAATTTTACTCTAGAAAATAACACCATACCCTGAACTACAGTTTGAACACGAAGAAGTAATGGAGCTGAAGAACAGCGTCCGTGAGAGAAGGCTCCACACACAACCGCTCCAGGGCCTTTAGCGAGAGCAAAACTAATTTTCATGTTAGACAGTTAAGCCGATGAAACTCATCTTGAGTGGTAAACGTGTTTAATTAAATGCAAGGCATTGCTTCTGGACCCCGAGCTCAGGTCCACGCTGTCCGCGGAGGTGGCCCCTTCTCTTCTTCTCAGAGCCTTTTTCTTTTAGCAGCATTGGTGGTTCCAGATGGCGGGTTCTTTCCCGTCTTCCTTTGTGGCTGAAGTGCCTTGGATGGAGAGAGATGTGGTGAGAAGTCCGCTGTGTGGGCCGACCAGCACGGGCGCCTGGTGCGACCTGTAGAAACGCCACGTGCCTGAAGCTGGAGTTAATAAATGGACCGACAAGGGCCGAAGAGGAAGCGAGCGAGGCACCCACAGGGCCGCGCACTCCGGACCCGAAACGCTGGGATGCCGAGGCTCCCTTGCACCCCACGGTTTAGGAGGGGTGCACGTGTCTTCAGCACTCTGGAAGTGTTTTATCGACTTACATCTCTGGAGAATGTGGCAGCCCGGCTACTTTTCCTGGGGGCGGTTTCTCTCGGCTTTCGATTTTCATTGTTAATGTTCTGTCTGTCATTCATGGCCAAGCACAAGAAATGAAACCTCCTATTCAACAAGTAGTTATGGGGCCCTTTCCACGTGCCCGGGGCGCGTGCCGGGGGCTGTGGATTCAGCAGTGACACAGTCGTCCTAAACCCTTGCCCTCAGAGCATGTGCGTCCTCCTGGGGCACGTCCGAATGGGAGAAATCCACTCACCCCCAGTGGTGTAGACGCTTGTTGTGTGCAAAAGAACGGCAATGAAAGGCATGAGGGCGCTTTTTTGGGTCTGTTTTTAAAAAATTAATAGACTTAAAAAAATCTGTTTTAGGTTTACAGGAAAGTTGATGAGAAAGTACAGATCCCCTCTCCCTCCCTCTCCTCCCGCCCTGCAGTTCCCTGTTGCTTACATCTGCTCTTAGTGGGGCGTTTGTCACAATTGATAAGCCAACGTTGGTACATTATTAACTACAGTCCAGAGTTCGCAGTAGGGTCCACTCTCGGTGTGGGACGTTCTGTGGGTTTGGGCATATGTGTAAGGACGTGTACCCATCCTTGTAGCATCACACAGAGGAGTTTCACTGCCCTGAAAATCCCCTGTGTGCCACCTATTCGTCTCCCCTCCCCCCAGCCCCTGAGCTTTGTACCATCTCCATGGTTGTGCTTTTCCAGAATGTCCTAGAGTTGGAATCACACACTGTGTAGCCCTTTCAGACTGGCTTTCTTCACTTCGTAAAAATATGCATTTAAGGCTCCTCCATGTTTCCTCGTGGCTTAACAGCTCATTTCATCTCAGTGCTGAATAACGTCCTGTTGTCTGGGTGGACCACGGTGTGTTTATCCAGCCGTCCAGTGAAGGATGTCTTGGTTGCTTCTGAGGGTCCTTTTAATAGGATCCCAGCCAGTGGGATGCTCCAAACAGGGCAGCCTTAGTGTGCATTGATCCAGGGAGACCCCAGAGAAGTCAGCGGGGAGAGACACTGGGATGTCTGTGCTTCTGGACGCGAATCGGTAACTTACAAGTTATTCACCAAATGCCATCTTGTATCAAACAGATATGTCATTATACCAAGGAAGTTGGGGGCGGGTCTCAGGGGTCATTATAACCCTTGGTCATTAAATCTTCATACTGCAAAACCTGATTTTATCAACCAATCTATCCACGCCAAAACGTTCACCAAATTCCCCAAATAACAAATAACATTAAGACAATCTTAGTAACCAACGTCAATAGAGCTGGTGTGATTCCGGGTACTAGTAATTTGCACAGTCTTGCTTCTCTGTCTCACAAGCTGTACACTGAGGGGGCCAGGCCTCGGTTGGAAGGTTGCGGATGACCAGCAAATAGGAGAGCAGACATGACTCCTAAGGGGTGTTGACCCCGAGCTGCTGCAGCTCCATCTCGTTCTGTCACTCATGAGGAGTGGTGGCCATCGAGCCCTGTGGATCCTCGTTTCCCAGCAGCCGGTGCCAGGAGTGCTTTGACAAGTCCTCCACCTTCATTCATTTCAGGATCCCTTATATGTGGCCCAAAGCTTCTGTTTTGATTATGTGGCTCTCATTAGGTTATCCCAGAGTACCATTAATGCTATACTACTTTCGTTTTAATAGGACTGCTTCTTGAACTCACTAATTTTATACCTAATTACACCAAAATATTGTGGTTTCTCCAGTGTAAGATGCTGTTTTATTCCACAAATGTTCCTCGAGTGTGCACTGTCCAGTCTCTGGGGCACAGCAGGAGAGAGAAGAACAAGGCTCTGCTCTCAGAGACCTGACCTGCTAATGGGGCAACTGCTGATGAACAATGGTGGTGGTTTGAAAAAAAAAAAAAAGGAATATAAAGTAGAGGAAGATGGGCACAGATGTTAGCTCAGGGCCAGTCTTCCTCAGCAAAAAAGAGGAGGATTGGCAGCAGTTAGCTCAGGGCTAATCTTCCTCAAAAAAAAAAAAAAAATGGTGGTGGTTTGGGGTAGATGCCGTGTGCTTCAGACTGGGTGGTCAGAGACAGCCTCCGTGGAGACAGAATGTCCCAGCCAAGACCAGAAGACGGGGCGGGGGTGAAAATATGAAGATTCAGTCCAGCAAACCATCTCAGAGCAGAAGTCCAACAGCTATGTCATATGGAATGTTTAATTTATGCCATATGAACACTTTCCTAATTTCTGTTTCCTGTTGTCTGCTCCCTCAGTCTGGGTCCCCAGGGAGGATGATGTGAGAGCTACAGCTGACACTCCACAGACACAGAGCACGAGTTGGGCCTTGGCCTCTGTCATTTTAAGCCACTGACACTTGAGGGCTATTTGTTACCACAGCATGACTCAGCCCATCCTGCCTGATTCGACTTTCAAGATGACCTTGAAGTTGAAGACTTCATTCATTTGTATTTCAACAAATGTTTGAGTAGCTGCTTTGGCTGGACACTCCGTGTGGGGTGCTTAGAACACCTCACAAGGCGTGATGGGCATGGTCCCTACCCTCATGGAGCTGGCGGACAGGGGCCAGTCGGGGTGATGGCCTGCCTGGGTTGTGGGTTTTCTACAGCCGTAATCAGCAGCCCATGCAGTGGGGGCAGAGAAACTGGACTGCTGTTGACTGACAGGTGGCGTTGCCAGGCTGGTCAACTGGACTGCAGTGGGACAACAGCTTGGGGGCATTGCGTGTGGTTTTGAGGGCATATCCTAGCTACCTGGGTTAGGAAGTGGTTAGAGGAAGGGGCTTGTAGACGGGGTAGGATGGAGGTGAGAGACGGGGTGGTCCATAGTAGGATTTCTTCTGGCTGAAACAAAGACATCAGATGAAATGCAAGTTTTAGATTCTTGAGAAAAAATTACCAGGAGGCGCGGGCAGTGGCAGGAATGAGGTTAGGAGACTCCTTCCGCGAGCTGTGGTTCTCTGGGAACCGTAGCAGGTTAACTCTGGCAGCTGACCTGGTTCTCTCAGCTCTGGTTGTAGGGCCGTTCTTTGGATTCTGCGACTTTGTAATTAGTGCCCTTAGCCCGGGTGCTGGAGACCCGGCTGCCACAGAGATAACGCACAGGAAGCGCTGAGCCATAGTAAACTCTTGGTACAGAGGAAGTGTTTTTCCTCTGGCTTCACCGTCCCTGTAGTTTTTCTTGCTGAGTCCCAAACATTTCCGTCTTCTCTCTGCAAATGTTCATACTGCTTTCAAGAGAGCAGGGAGCGTCTCCCCTCGCTCCCCCCAAGGACGTAATTCTCTCTGCCCTGCGCCTCGCAGAGAGTGTCTGTGGGTGGGCAGATTCAAAGGGAAGAGACTGGTTGGGGAAAAGAAGGTAGTGTCCTATAACACTCCTCCTTGTCAAAGCACAAGTTTTCTCCGTGCCTCTGAAAGCCGTGTTCTTTTTATCTGCATGACTCACTGTGGCAGATCTGCCATGTGCTGAACAGCTCCCATTCGGAGATTGAATTACCATCCTATTCAGCTGACACAAAGCAGTTCCTGGCTGGCTTGGGCAGTCCATGAATAAGTAAATAGTCTTCCAGCTTGATGCCGAGTGCAAACATCGGAGGCTTGGAGAGGCTGGCAGCCACGGGGACAGGGAGCAGGTGCTGCCCGGGTGGCCCAGGCGAGGCCTCTGATCCACTGGAGCGCTGGTCCCCCACATCCTGTAAGTACCTGCTTCTGGGCACAGGCAGTCTGGTGGGTGGAGATATGGCTCAGACACAGAGGGAGGGAAACAACCTCCTGGAGGCACCTGGCTCAAGGATGGAAAACTGCCTTGATGGGCTGAGATGGGAAGAAGTATTTTGCAGGCTTGGCGTTTGTGGTAATTCCTGTTCTGAAGCCTGTGGGTCTTATCCTGGCTGAGATGACAGTGCTGCCCTGTGGGCATTTAGTGCCGAATCTGCCCAGGAGGGATCCTCTGCACCAAGGGTCATTCGTGGGGACATCGTGAGCAGGATGCTCACAGGTGACGTGGCTCAGGACTGAGGTGGCGGTCTCACCTCCTGCAGGGGGTACTCCACGATTTCTCATGGAGCCTCACCCTTCGGGACATCTCCATCCAGTCTGAAACTGAGTTCGGTTTTGCTCCTTTAAGCCTCACATAATTGACCTTAAAACAGCACATATTTGAGTTACGATGTCTCCAGTGGACATTTTCACTCTGGTTTTGTATTTTGGGGCAGCATTTGCCAATGCTTTAAGCCCAGCGAAAGACCAGGTTTAACATTGTGAAGGTTTTAGATGAACATAGTTAGATAATGAAGATAATTGTAGCGTTTTTATTTTGTATGAGTCCAATGTTGGTTGAAATAATGTATGTGAAAATGTCAGGCAGCTCACGCTGGCCGTAAGACTGGTGGATTCCTTTTTATTGTTTCCATGTAGGGAGACCCCTTGGGTAGACAGATAGATGAAGAGAGCTGAGTGCACGCCCAACATCAAACAGTGGGAACGGATCTGCCTCATGACGGAATTTATTTTGTGCGCCGTGAAGAACATGTTTATCGGGTGGAGCAGGTGGCAGTGTTTTCTCTCGCTTGGCGTTTGATGGCTGCGGGAAAACGTGCATCAATAAATCGTGGCTTTTCTTTCCCCCTCTGCCCAAACAGCTCTGTTAATTCAAACTTTGTACAAAGTGATGGTTGAGTTGTATATTCAGTTTCACTTCAGAGCAGTTAGAGTTGGTTATGCACGTCCCCTCAAGGGCGCTGTCTGCCTGGACCACTTTTGAACTAATAATAATGATGCTTCACATGTAACCCTATGGAGTAGTTTTTCATGCTTTATAATCGTTCAGAAGTTCTAGGTCAGCCTGGTGAGATGGAGCCATATGGGAGCTGCTGGTTCCTCTGAGGAGTGGGCAGGAGAAGGGAGGGAGGGGCTGAAGAGGCAGCGCCCCAGGGCCCAGAGAGATGAAGGAAGACAAGAGGCGAATTTGCTTATGCAATGCAGAGACCACCGAGATGCTCTAAAAGCACTGGGAGGCTAGGAATTCTTGTCCTACCTAAAACTTGGTTTTCTTTTATAGATTTAGGAAATATTTGCATAACTTGCAAGTTATCATGCTTTCCTGTATTCTTATTTTTTATGTCATCCTTAACTCTCTCTCTGAGATGCCAGGATTCCTTAGAGGGACAAGACGGGAAGTGGGGTGGTGGCCGCAAGGTCTTGGGTGATTTGCATTAAAAGGAGGCGGTCCACACACAAAGGGCTTCTGCTGCGGGCTCTCCTGGGAAGTCTCTGCTGAGACTCACCTTTTATTCTGCCCGTTTGATTGCGTGGAGAGACCTCCACACGGCTCTCATTGCTTACAGCTGTCATTCCCACGGTGTAGTAGGGGGACCATGGGGCTGCATTGGATGATTTTAGGGGGTATTTAAGTTGTTGTTGTTTTTTTAAAGATTTTGTTATTTGATAGCTCTTTGTTTCATGTAATTTAGAGAAAAGACATAAGCACACCGAGTGAGTTAAAGTGATATGTAAGATTCCCTTTGAAACGAGATTCACATGTGAAGCCTTCAGTGCGTTCCCCAAGGAGACAGAAGCAAGCCTCCCTTTGAGCTCCAGCTGTGTTTGTGAGTGTCAAGTGCGCGCACGGACTTAAAACATCAACAGAGCCTAAAGGTGTGTGATGAATCCGGCATCTCTTGCCTCATCTTCTCTCCACCGCCCAGTCCCTTTAACCTACTTTTAACACTTGTAAGTGGTTTCTTCTGTGAATTACCTCAGTAATCCTGAATAACGTGCCTACACTGCTATTTTTGACATCCATTTTCATAAATCAAGAAGAGCACCTCCTGTGATGGTGGATAAGTGGTTCTCAAGCAGGCGAGATCGTGCCCCTGGGGGTCATGTCTGGAGACAGTTGTTTGTCACAACTTGGGGGACCAGGTGTGCGGCTGGCATCTGGTTGCCACTAGCAGGGATGCTGCGAAACATCCTCCGATGCGGGTCGGCGCCCACGTCGACGGCTCATCCAGGCCCGGAGGTCGGTGGTGCTCAGGTTCAGACGTCCTGTGGCCGATGGAGAGTTAGTTTCTTAGATCCCATCCCCAACCTACACAGACAGCGGAATTGCTGCTTGAGTCGTCAGTGATTAGGGTTTAACTTGTTCTGTAGCTATTGTCAACCGCAGAACCAGTTAGTGTCTGTGATTACATTTCTTTCCTTGTGCAGCTTTTGGCTTTTCCTGGAGTTATTAATTGCCTCATTTTCAATCGCGCCATTTGCAATCTGCATGCTGAAAATTCTCTCCCAGTTCTCTATCATGTCAAAAACTTTTCTTGAATCTCCCTTTTCACCAGGTAGTTTATTTATAAAACCCTCTGTCTTCCTGCCCCAAACTGACTCCTCCAGATCTGAGGCTCCCTTGTCGCCCCAGAGTTTTCTCTGCCACTAGGATCTACTGTTTCTTAGAATCGGTGGCTTTCCCTTTTGGTTTTTTCCGCTTATTTGACAGCAGCATATTCCCCAGTCATCTCCTAAGAATGAATAAACTGGAGCTAAGTTTTCTGTCTTTGCGTGTGTGGCAATATCTCCTCTTTGCCCTCCCGCTTGGTCACCTGCTTCTTTGGGTGCAGGATCTTGAGCTGGAAATAATATTTGCTCAGGACTTTAAAGGCATTCTGCTGGCTTCCAGGATTGCTGCTGAGAAATCTGATGCTCCTTTGTTGCTTTTAAAATGCCACCTCTTTTTTATTACTGGCAGTATTTAGGGTCTTCTCACATCTCACGATGCTCTTTGCTGTGGCTCTCTTCATGCATTTGCAGAGCACTCATGGGATCCTTTAATCTGGAAAATGTTCGTATATTTTCCTGACAATTTCCTTCTCTACATTTTCTCTTTCTGGAAATCTTATTAGTAAAAGTTGGACCTCCTCAGTTGATCTTTAAAATCCTTTTTTCTTCTTTTATATTTCCTATCACTTTGGGAGATTTCCTTAACTTTATCTTTCACACTTGCCGTTTAAATTCAGTTTCATCTTAGCAACTCTCCTCTCCGTCACCGAGAGTGCTCTGTGTCCTTCACTGGTCCTTTGAGGGCATCCTGGTCTCTTCCTGTTTGTAGAGCCTCTGTGTAGCCTGCACCATCCCTCTTTCTCCTGGGTTTTACTTTGATTTTACTCTTCCACGTTGGAGGTTTTTGAATGTAGTGAGTAATCCTTGGTTGGTTGGTTTGGGAGCAAGGTCTTGACAGCCTGGCGGATGTCGGTGGGCTTGTCCCGGGCGGGCTCACTCCGAGGTAATCACAGGGGACTGAAGGCTTGGTAGTGGAGGCCTCTGCTGTCACGATGTGGAGTCTTGGCCTGGGATTATTGTCCTCTACCCACACGGTATTTCCAGTCTCCTGCCTGGTGAGAGGGTGGTGTGGGCAGATGCCCAGTTACCTGTGTTATGCCCGTGCGGCTGTGGAGCGGTATCCACAGGTGGACTCCGGCGACTTCTGTTTTCAGGATGCTGCTGTGGGCTCTACCTGCCGCCTCTGCATCTTGAGCTCCATCGTTAACCGTCTCCGGGAAACAAAGCTCCCACCTCCTGTCTAGACATCCTCCCCTCGCGTCTCCTCCGCACATCATTATAAATCCTATTAAAGTCCAGCTTGAATTAAAATTATCCACGCATGTTCCGGCCTGCCTTGTCAGACTGTGGGTGCTGGAAGGACTCGATCTTATTTATGTTTGGGTCTAACGACTGCCAGGAACTTCACAGTTCTTCAGGAAATGTCTACTACATTGACCTAATTTGAATTTCAGTCAGACAGACCTTTTTCCGGTTCCAAATTCCAGGCTAAAGCACACCTTGCTGTTCGTTCTTCCCCTCGCCCACGCTGTTCCTTTGAACACTGGACGATTGTCAGCTTCTGGATGAAACCTAAGATAATTCAACTGATCATCTTAGGCTGTGATTCTAAGAAGTTTAAAAATATTTTATTAAGAAAACAAAAGAGAAGTAAACAACTTCTGATATTTTGATTGTTTATGTTAATTGGAAGGTCTACTCAAATACAGGAATTTTCTTCTTTTTTGCTGAGGAAGACTGGCCCTGAGCTAACATCTGTGCTCTTCTTCCTCTACTTTATATGTTGGATGCCACCACAGCATGGCTTGATAAGTCCTGTGTGAGTCTGCACCCGGGATCCAAACCTGTGAACCCTGGGCCACCAAAGCAGAACATGTGAACTTAACTGCTATGCCACTGGGCTGGCCTCAGGGAATTTCTGTTTTTGAATATTTGGCAGCAAGATGGGAATTCTCTCAGTTTTCTGTGTGCTCATTGGTTTTTATATTCATTTTTATTAATTAATTTGACCTATAGTAACACCTCTCATAATCCACTGGGCCTCAGTCATGTTTGTATAATTGAGCATATGTACAGAGAGAGCCTGGATGTGGACGCATGGTCTCCATCGTGTCCCTCGTTGTCATCAGCCAGTGGCATGTCACCCTTATACAAGAGGGGCAGCTGGCCCCACACACGTTCAGGAACTTGGCGTTCTACTCAAAGGGCTGCGAGAGCTTTGTGTCAGGTGTGGACGTATTTCCACCTTGTTCTTCTGGGAAGTTTGGTTGCAGAGGAGTGGAAGGACCCGTGTCAGGCTGGGAAGACTACGGTTTTAGCCTCAGCTCCCGTCACCCACGTAGCCCGAAGCGCCGTGAACTGGAAAACAAGAGCGTGTCCTCTGCCTCTCCTTGCATCTTGGGCGTAGACAAAGGTGGGAGGGGCAGAACAGCCAACTTGGAAGCCATCCTTTTCTGACAGGAGATCGTGCTTCTTTCTGCAGTTGGGAAATGGCCCGTCACCCCGACGCCTGTGGGTCCCGGAGACGCCAATGGTCAGACCCAGCCTCTGGAGGACCCACCCTTGGTGTCCTGAGACCAGAACCTGCAGTGGGACTTTGTAGTAAGGTCCCTTCTTCCATCTGAGGTCCCATCCCCTGTGTCAGTCGGGGGCGGCGTCCACTCTCTCTTCGTTTATTGGTCCATTTAAGACCTGTTTATCAGCACCAACTTTATGTCCGTTACTTTGTGGAGGACAGCTGGTGAACAGAGCAAGTGTCTGTCCTTTCATGGAGGGAGCAGGGTCATGGGGGAACAGTGGTGCAAAGGCCTTGAGGCGAGAAAGAGCTTGAGAAGTGGTTGTCTGGACACAGATGGAGAGAGGTGGACGGGGCAGCTCGCTCAGGACCTTGTAGGCTGTGTGAGGATATTGATTTTAAATCTTAAGAGCAATGGCCAGTCAGTAGTGACAGATTTTAAGTAGGAGAGCAACGTGATCAAATTTTCCGTCTAAAAAGATCACCCCGAAGTCTGAGTGGAGGTGGAGGCAAGTGTGGTAGTAGGAGGATTAGGCGGCCACCATGGAGTCCAGATGAGTGGCAGTGGTGGCTTGGCCAGGGTGAGTGGGGGAAGTGAAGGACCTTGGAGAAATTCTGGGTGAGTCTGGGCGGTAGGATCTGCCAGTCGCTGTGATGGACGGGGCGGAGGAGGGGGCAGAAGTGATGCGGGGTCGGTGAGCCGAGGAGTCGAAAGAAAGATTTCTTAGACTCTTAAGATCTGGCAGTAGTGCTCCTTTATTTAGAGAATAGTATAGAATAGCATGGGGACAGGACCCATGGGCAGTCAGAGCTTCTGCTGCTGCTGCTGCTTCTGCTGCCCCCGCTGGCATGGGGACAGGACCCATGGGCAGGCAGAGCTGGTGCGTGGGGACAGGACCCACGGGCAGTCAGAGCTCCTGCTGCTGCCTCTGCTGCAAAGTTGGGTGGAGAGTAAGGCTAAATTTAAGGCGTAGGTATGTGAGTTATCTCTTTACGAGACAAAGAAAAAAAGTTAAAATGGTACCAGTGCCGGTAGGGTCCGGCCATTGGGCGGTCCCACAACTTTTAGATAAGAATCAAACCGGATTGAGTAAATGACAGAAGTCACCGCTCAAATATTATCTTCAGCTAAAGACAAAGGAGGATTTTGGGGTGGGGGTCAGTTACATGAGGTTGCCAGACGGTAAACAACTTAAGTTCTTGCCTTCCCCATTAAGAGTTTCCAGAGATAAGGCCATCCCCCCTTCCTCCTGGCGCAGAGAGGGAGGCATGGAGATTTCCTTCACAAATGCAGCTGTCTCTGATCAAAGGGCAAGCAAATTCCACTCCTCGGAGCCTGCTTCTTATCTGTAGTTTTAAAAGTAACCAGCCTAAAAATCCCTCATCATAAACCGTTTTAAAATTAAGCAGCCTAAAAATCCTCATCAGAAGGATGATAAGCGTGGCTTTCAGACTTTTGGCACAGACTTTCAGTGGAGGGGGAGTGCCACTTCCTAAGACGAGAAAGATGGAAAGAGAATCAGATCTTTAGGAAAGATTCAGATTCAGTTTTTCACTGAAACTCAATTTTTGAGTTTGTTACATCTAAACACAGGGAGAAATCAGCAGTGAGGTGACCGCAGTCAGAGCTCAGGAGAGAAATGCGGGCTGGCTCGCTCGCTCCTTTAGACGACGTTTGGTTTGAGGGCACCATTGCGGAGGCATGATCTGAACACAGGGCAGTCGTTCACACCGTGGGATCATGCGATGGTGTGAGGTGGCAAGAATCATAACGGGTTCTTTGTGCCAAAGATTTTCAAGCGGCAGGTGGCCGGCCAGGCACTGGTGGCTTGTCAAGCATTTTGAGCACGAAGCAGAAGATCAACCAGCTGAACCTTTGGTGCCCCTCCCTGGGCTTGGCACTGGGGGCTGCTCTTGATGGAAACAAATGAGTCTGAATCTTATAATCCAGTCAACATGGCGGTGGGGGTAGTGGTGATGATGGAGGTGGTGGCGGCGATAGTGACGATGATGGTGCTGATGGTGCTGATGGTGGTGGTGAGAGTGGTGATGGTGGGGATAATGGTGGTGATGGTGATGGTGGTAGAAACTGTGGTGATCTTGGTGAGGTTGGTGATGGTGGTAGAAATGGACTCAGCCAGTATGTGTTCAGTAGTCTTAAATTCACACCCAGTCTTGTGATTTCTATCTTGTGTGTTCATTTTCCCTGGCAGGAGGCAGAAGGAGTCTGTATATGAACTCAGCTGTTTCAGATAGAGGGTATGCACTCAGCAACCATTCGTTTCCCATCACTATAGAGCCGAAAAAACCCCTCATTTACTTAGGAAAGGCGGCGTCCTTGGAGGTGGGGAGATGCCTGGAAAATATTCCCAAACCTTCATCTTTCATCGTCAATGTAACAGTACCAGTTTCTTCAATAGATTTCATTTATAAGAAGAGATGTTTATCTGCATGCCCTCAACAGACAAATTGTGTCATTAAAAGCACTTTCAAAGAGGCTCTTTCTCAACTGAGTGATGCGGCTTATTATTTGTGTGTATTTTTTCAAGTTCATTTATTCTACACGGCCGGTGGGACCCGCAAGTTACTGTGTTCTCTTAGGGGGACCAGGCAGGTTTATTTTGAGAGCTTATCACTTGATTTTGTTTATTTTGGTCGTTCTGGGCCTGAGAGCTACTGCGAGGAGCGATCTGCATGCGTGTGAATCTCTCCTAAATTTGGAATGGGCTGATTTTTTTTTTTTTTGATAGATTGTTGGCTGCTTGGAATTGCAGATGCATCATTCAGTTATTGCATTAAATTTAGCTATTGCTCTCACTTCCGAAGGGAATGGAATGCTGGAATTGCTTCACCATGAAGGGAAGGTAATCAGGAAATAGATCCTCACGACTTCTCGAGGTGGGGGGTCTGGCCGGTGAGTCCCAAGGGGCTGCTTGTTTGGCTCGGGGGAGGCAGCTCTCTGAGAGCACCTGCTGTCTGGAGGAAGATAGAAGTGCCTCAGACACCTTCAGCATCGCCAGGGTGGAAGCTCTCTGAGGCCTTGTGACTGTAATGGCGCATGTAAATTGTGATGATTGTTAGTCTCAACGCGGTTGTACTGTCCCTTTAAACAGGGACCAGGGCCCCTCTGTGTAAATAAAACATTAACATTTGTATTCATAGACTCAAGCTGGAGAAATCGTGTCATCCACAACACTTTCACAGAGGTTGAATATGTGGGAGCATCTTTAAAATCATTTTCCTTTGTCAGATTTCAAGAGCAACAATAGATGCTCCTTGAAGTCACGTGCTGCAGAGGTGTATGGAGGAAAACGTTGAAGTCCGAGTACAGCGTCCCCATTCCTGATCCCCATCAACCATCAGCGTTACCAGTTTGGTGCTTCCTTTCAGAATTTCCAGACCTTTCCCCATGCATACACAAATACGCGTGCAAACACAATGCTTGATGCACAGATGCATACGCGTACAAAAACGGGGTGGATCTGCGTGTGTGTGTGTGCACCCGTCTGTGTGTGTCTGTGTCCGAGTGCACACGGTCGCTGCTCTGCGACTCCCCAAGTTCCTTTTTCATCACTCAGGCGGCAGGTTGAGTCAGTCAGTTTGTGAAAACTCCAGCATCTTTGGCGGTCTCCCTTCCGCCAAGCTGAGCACCGTCACGAGTTTGGTCCTTCTGCAGCATCTTCTGCCTGTCTACAGGGGTGTGTGTGTGTGTGTAGACAGTCTGACAGCCTGGCTTTATACATTATAGCTGCTCAGTCAATATTTGTGGAAAGCTGGAGTCTCTGACGCTGGCAGGAAATGGCCCTACAGGATCTTGGCCCGTTGGCCACACCATCTGTTCTTCCACTGTCCCCTTAGATAAGGGCCCCTGCCTCCCGGGGCTGGCAGGCACCGACTGCTGCCTCAAGGCCGTGAGCTCTGGGAACAGAGATGGCGTCCACGCTGTGCGGAGGGTCAGAGACAGAGATTTTGTCTCCTCTGTGCTGTGGAGGGTTTGTGACCGCCAGCCTGCTGAGGGCATTGCCTAAGTCCATCGACCAACCCAGTATTTCCAGAATGTTCTACAGGCCACAAAATAGACAAACCCAATCAACAAAACCCAGATACCATCCTATAGTTGCTGGAAAAAAAGAGAATTATTAGAAAAGGTTATAACTAGTATATTAACCAATGGTTTCCTGATAGTGACGTAAAACCCAGTAACCTATAACCCAGAGAGTCAGCCCTGTGGGCGGCAGGCGGCTCCTGTGCTCCAGGCCACACCCAGACGACCCACAGACAGAGCCGCCCCCTCACCCCCACCCCCTGCTCCCACCCCCTGTTCCGGCCTCGCTGTAGGTCGAGGCCTCAGGACAGACTGTCTCTGGCTAATGTTCTTTGTGCGGAAATGTCTGTTCAAGCGGCTCTTGATGTCATTACCCTTCATGACTAAAGCGATTATGTATTTTAAATTCCATTCTGTTTCTTTCTTTCTTTCTTCCTTCCTTTCTCCCTCCCTCCCTCCCTCCCTCCCTCCCTTTCTTCCTTCCTTCCTTCCTTTCTTTTTAAAGCAGACGAGTCAAAATGGAATGGGCTCTGTCGCTATCAAAGTCTTCGTGCCTATTCCAGTCAGGTGACCGTCCGCGGAGTCCTGGGCCTCTCGGGGGGCGCACGTGGTGCTGGTCACCATCCGCACGGCGAGGCCTGGTGCAGTAATGGCTCTCTGTTTCCCTGCAAAGGCAGGAAAAAGCAAAGAAAGTGCAAATGAGTGTGTCAGGGGCTTCAGAAACTGCTGTGAAACCCAGACTTTCAGTGATGGCTTCCGGATCTTGACCGTATTTGTTTCACTCTGGTCTTGTTGCAAATCCAGACCCTGGAATTTGTTTACTTGCTCCCTACTTTCTCCGCCTGCAGAATAGAGAAATGAGGCTGCTGATGTGGCCGTCCTCTCAGAAAGGCCTTTGGGCCCTGCTATGCTCTATGCCGTTCTGTTTGTCAGGGCTCTTTACCTTGCAGATGGCAGAGAGCCAGCTCAAACTAGCTTAGGCAAAAAGGGAAGTTTATTGACTGGTGCAATTGAAGAGAGAGTAGATTCTGGCTGCGGGAATGGCTTGATTCAGGAGCTCAAACAGTGTTTTGGGAATCTCAGTCAATTTCCTCTGTGTTGGCTTCAATTTTAATCAAGAGTGCATTAATCATGCACTTAGAGTTCACGGGCCTGGTGCTATTTGCCCACTGTCGTGATGCATCTACAGTTAGGCTCAACAAAGCAGGCAGAACTTTGTACTATCTTTGCTTGGGCTCCATACTTTTTACTCATGGAAAGGATCCACCCAAAGTCTACCACCTTCACACTCACCATTCAGAAGATCCATTTGCTGAAGACTTGTGATCAGGACCAAGAGTTTTCAAGTCTATCTAATGTTATTCCCCATATAAGATTGACCGTGCTTCCAAGAGACTGGTGTAAAAAGAGGAACTCATCCTTCACCGTGAGAACACCTCTTCCTCCTCGCAGAAGTGTGTCTGCCTGTCCATCCTGCCAGATCTCAAGGCATGCTGCTCGTCAGCCATTGCTAACATAACAATTCCATGGTTCAGGAACTGGGTCCCAGCCTCACCCCAGATCCATGCACTCACCGGGCTGTGTGGGGTGGTCCACTCTGGATCACATAGATGTGTTTTATGGGTTGAGTTGTGTTTCCCCCAAAATGTTGGATGTCTAACCCTGGGTACCTCAGAATGTGACCTTATTTGGAGGTAGGGTCTTTACAGAGGCAGTCAAGTCGAAATGAGGTCATTAGTGTGGGACCTCGTCCAGCATGACTGATGTCCTTATAAAAGGGGGAATTTAACACGCACAGGGAGAAGGCCGTGTGAGGATGGAGGCAGAGATGGGAGTGAGGCTTCTACAAGCCAAGGACTGCCAAAGATGGCCAACCACGCACCAGCAGCCGGGAGAGCCTGGAACAGATTCTCCCTCACAGCCTGGAGGGAGCCGACCTGTGGACACCCTGGTCTGGGACGTCCAGCCTCCAGAACCGTGAGGCAGTACGCTTCGGTTGTTTGTGCGGCCGGTCTGTGGTACTTTGTAACGGCAGCCTTACCAAACTCACACGGGGTCTTCGGATGCAAACAGCAGAACCTAATTCTGGCTTATCTCAAGAAAAGGAATTTTCTAGACGATCAAGAGGAAGGGGAAGGACCTGAGAGTTGGGGAGCAGGTATTCATGGGTGTGCCCCAGGATGACCCCGCTGGCATGAATCTGCCTCAACCACTGGTTTCTGTCTTTGGGTCCCTGCGCTTGAGACTTAAGTTCAAAGGGTGGAGGGCTCCATCGGCCTGACTTGGCTGCGTTCTCCACCTGTGGCTGGAGAAGGCTGGGCACCTTACTTGCCCTTCTCCCAAGACCACGTGCAGAGCGAAGCTGGCTGCTTTGGCCAGAAGAAAGCAGAGGGCAGCCCCTACGGTCCTTCACGCCCTGTGGTTGCTGGATCCAGGAGCCTCTTTCTTTCCTCTCTCCTTGCTCGAGTCCCCGTGCCAGCGGGTACGTTCCGGCGAAACACTGCTGTGCCGTGTGCTGCCGTCGGCTGGGTCCTCAGTGCCTCTGGGATCCTGGCGGGGGTGACAGTTCTGTCCTACATACCCCTCTGTCTTCTCCCTCATGTGAAGGGCCAAGGACCGTGTGCTGTCTGCAGGGCCATCTCCTTACTGACACTGTGCGGTCACTATGTCCAGCCTTTGGGCATTTTGAACCTGCTGTCCAGCCAGGGCTTGTCCCTGTCACCAACTAGTATCCAGGCAACAGAGCATTTGGCAGATGCTATCAACAGAGAGCGGCCAGCTGCCCGGGACTCAGGCAAGGGGGGAGGTTGATGAGGGAGCATTACCACCGGTGCAGCTTAATTTTTAACCTGTGGCCGTGGAATATGTCTGGTTCCCATGACGACGCAGCTTTGTTAGATTAAGGCTACATACTAATCAGTCACTACGGAAAGAAGAAAAAGTGCTCGCGCATCGCCTGTTTTCCGTGAAAATATCCCGGACCCTTAATCCAGAACCGCGGCTTTCTGACTCCCTGCTTTGTCAGCGTGGGGGCCCCACACGCAGAAGCTCCATGCTGCAACCAGGGGCTTGGGGTTTCTCTGAATTTGAAGGGTCTGTTTCCCAAGGAACTAAGAAATCGATAATGACATGGTGGGCAGAGGCCATGGTTATTTCAGTCCTGGAGGAGAGGAGGGAACCAACTCCACTAGGAGCTGCGCGCCTGGTTTCGTGAAGCAGTGATCATATTTCACACACTCAACGCGCCCTGAAACCACGTTTGTTTGTTTGCTTGTCTGTGGTCTGCGTGACCTGCTGAAATATACGCTTCACGAGGGCGGGGATGTTGCCTTATTTACTCAGGATTCCCAGCACCTAGAGTGTTTCTCTGACACATAAGGTTGCACATAAGTAAGCACATAAGGTTGTTGAATAAATGATTGGGTGATTGAATGAATAAATGAATACTAACACATTGGAAAAACGTATTTTTTTCCAGTTTTGCCTATTTGGGCCGTAATTCAAAGGTAGCTTCTTACAAAGAAAATTTTTTTTAACATAGAAACTTCATCAGCAGGCAAGCTGTTAACTTCTGGCTTTTGGACAAAGACCCATCTCCTATGAAAGTCTGGGGTGGAGGTTCAAACTTCCTTTCTTCCTTTCTCTCGCTCCCACCCTCCCTCCCTCTCTTTCCAAATGGGCCGTGACTCGCATTAGTAGCAGGATCACTGTGCAGTCGGACACGACTAAAGTGTCTCTTCTCCATGCTTGTCATGCACAGTCTCCCGTTCGTTTGCGTTGCTGGAATTCTGACTTCAAGAGTATTTGCATTACAAAGCTATAAAGAAATATTTCTGTCTCAACACTTTTGAAGAAGGCATTTTGCCTGAATTTCTTTTTGAAATTCCATCAGCCTCCAGGCTGTTGGTTTAGCTGTGGCTGCGCAGGGTGAACCACTGCCAGGCCCCCGCGGGTGGGGGGCACCGGCCCATTGAGATGATGGGTGGGAGCCACTCCCTGCTGCCGAGCAGACCGTACGCCAGGAAAGTGAGGGAGGGGAGAACCCTGAGGATGAGGAGAGTCTGGTCTTTTTGTCTTCACCATGAGGAGCCGGCAGGAGGGTCTTGAGTCCCTGGTCACTGTGCCCAGAAATCTATCCTGCTTTGGGGAGACCATCCTAACCTCATGAGAACAGAAACTTGGGAAACTCCATACCCATTTTAGTTACAACACATTTTGTCAAAAACAGTAGAAAACCCATTCAAATGGGCTTAAAATGAGAAAGAATATCTTGGGGGACCAAGGGAGGGGGGTAATTCCAGATGTCGGGTTGACTTCAGGTGAGGCTAGATCCAGAGGTATCACAAATGAGTCCTTCTTGTTTCTCTCTTTCCTTCCTGCCTCTTAAAGTGTGGGCTTTGCCTTGAGCCTGGCTTTCCTAGAAGGTGCAAGATGGTAGCTGGAACGGGTTAAACTTTGTCTCCCCAAAAGATAGGTTCAGATCCTAACCCCTGGTATCTGTGATTGTAACTTTATTCAGAATTAGAGTGTCTTTGCCGGTGTCATGAAGATGTAAGTTAAGATGAAGTCATACTGGGATTAGGAGGGGCCCTAAATCTATTACCTGGTATCCTTATAAGAAGGCTGTGTGAAGACACAGAGCCACAGTATCTTTCTCTATTCAAAGGGTCAGTACAGGTAAGAGGGACTTTTGAGGTTCAAAGGATGGTGTATCAGTCACAACTCCTCTGGTTTCAAGTTAATGAACAGTCAACTCAGTCTGGCTTAAGCAAAATGGGATATTTATTGACAGAAGGACTTCAGGCATGGATGGATCCAGAGGCTGAAGCAGTGTCATCAGGATTTAGTGTCTTTCTATTTCTTGCTCCATCTTTCCCCTGCACAGCTTTATCTTGGCAGGCGCTTTCCATGTGGTGGCCGCCAGCAGCTCTAGGCTAACCTTCTCTTTTCCTAGAAACCTAAGCGGGAAGGAGGGTGCTGTTTCTTCCTCATAGTTCAAGAGAAAGTCTGAGATTGTCTCTGATGGGACCAACTGGGCAATCAGCCTGAGACATAGCCTGTTCCTTGATCAATTATTTGGCTGAGGACAGGTGACACTTTGGCCAGGCCTGGGTCATATGTCCACCCTGGATTGAGTAGGAGAGCAGTCATTTCTCAGAGGGAAATTGGACTATTAGAACTAGAAGAATGGGGAATGGATGCAGAGAAAACCAAAACAGGTTCTTCATAGAGATAAAGATGCTATGGCCCAGGGTAATCAAGAAGGGCTTCCTGGAGGAGGGGGACCAGAGCTGGGCCCTAGAGGAGAGGTTGGATTCATAGGGGCAGAGGAAACAACTCAGTTAATCAAACTTTATCCAGTGCTTCTGCTCTGTGCACTGGGGAAGATGTGGGAATGCGTCAGACACAATCTAGCCACTTAATGACTTTGATATGGTGGGGAGCTAACAGCATGAGTTCAGGAACGTGCTAACCAGCCGTGCCAGCCAGTGCAGGCAGAGGGGAGGAGCAGGCACTGTCGTCGTGGACGTTAGGCCGGGGGCTGGGCGCCTGGGGGCTGGGTGACAGACAGTCGTGTTCACTTGCTTCTCAGATATTTGTCTGTGAGAATCGCCACCTTCCTGGATTCTGCCCCATCCGCTTGGTAACTTTACCATCACTTATAACACTATTGTATTCTCTTTAAATTGATGTACTGTCTAAATCTATTTGGAAAAGAAACCTTATGTCACTACCTTAAGTGGAAAATCCTGCTAGAAATAGGAGGTAAAACACAGTAGTAAAAATAAATACAAGGAAACCACCCTGTTATTCAAATCCGGTTTGATTCTGGGGGCTGCCCGGGCCTTCAGACCTGAGGCCTGCCCACACTTGTTCCCAAAGAGAGATGGCCACGTGTTCGAGTGTGGAGTACATTTAGCTCCAAATGGAGCCTTTCTCGTCAGAAAAAAATAAATTCGAAAGAATATTAAGTTGAGGAGGATTATATGATTTACAAACCAATGACTAATGAATGCCTGCCAGGTCTGCGCCTGAGAACATCGCAGGTGCCGTGAAGGACCGACCTGGGCCCCCGTTTGGGAAGCTGTGTGTGCGGGGCCTGGCGGGTTGGAAAGCAGTGGAAGGGGAATTCATCAGGGCTCAAAGGTCAAAGAATGAATCTTTTCAGTAGAATCCGTGTGGAATCCTTCTTACCCTCTTATGGCGATTCTGTCAACGGGAAAGTGCCCCTGAGTGGGAAACCGGGCGCTTGGTTTCCAGCTGGGCGACTTCCTGTCGTGCGGAAGGCAGGCTGGTGGCAGCAGCGGGAATGGCCTGGAGGCCTGCGACGCCTTTCCTTCCTGTCCCGGCTGGGGGGTCAGGAAGTAAGCAGGGAGGGCTCCGCCTGTGAGCAGCTGGGTTCAGGGTCAGTGCTCCGACGCTCAGAGCAGAGAAGCATTGGTCCTCTGAGGCTGCGGACGGACCTGAGTTCTGAATTAACAGGAGGCGTGGGAATCACAGTGTTTCAGCAGAGCAGGAAGAGCTAGATGTCTGGGCAGCTTGGAGATGTCGTCCAGTGGTCAGAGGATGTGGACGGATCCCCTGATTTGCAGAATTCTGGGTCTCTTTCGAGCTCTAAGGTATTTAGGACGTGTAACTCTCACCCGACGCTCGTGCGGCCCCGAAGGAGCGCTGCACGTGAAGAGGGAGTGACACGCTCCAGGCCGTTGTGGGCAGTGGTGTGCCCACCACGGATCCGCGACGGGGTCAGTGTGTTTCTAAAGAACCTTCGTGCCTCTTACGTAATCAGCTCGTCTCCTTCCTACATTCCCTCCTTGTTCCTCAGATGGACACAAAAAGTCCTTCCCGGAGAAAACCGGGCTACAGTGTCGCACCTGCTGATGACCCGTGTAAGAACACACACGGGAGCTGGCTGGGGTGCCCCGTGGGGTGTCTCGTCTCACCCTGTGGGCTCGGCCCCCGTCTGATGAGTGAGATGGGGGTCAGTCTTACAGGCATTTGGGAAGGTCCTGCCCGGCAGCAGCCCCTGTGTCTGCAGAGGCGGAGACGTGGGATGAGAGAGGAGATAACCAGAGGGAGAGGGAGTCACGTCGGCCCTGTCTTCGCCCGCATCTGTTCACGCCAACGGGGCAGGAGGTACTGGGGCTCCCGCCCGCGCTCTCGGAGTGGAGGGAGGAGCCTCCTGGGCAGAGACGTCACATACAAAGGGGGGGGGAGGCTTATCGGGAGCCCGTCCACGCTCCCCTTTCCAGCACTCCCTCTAGTTTCTCGATCCATGAGGCTCAGGAAGCTGCCTCTGCCCCTCCTCCAGGGAGAGAGCGTGTGGCCTTGGCCAGCTGTTGTGCATTCTGTCCCTCTGGCCACGTTCAGATCTATCTGTTTGGCCTCAGGTGGTCCAGTCAGAGCGACTTTTGGGAATGGGGAATGTTGTTGCCGTGCTACCATAAAGATATTCTCTATTTCCTGCTGGATGTGGACAAGAAAGCTTAAAATACCTGAAATTTGGGGCTGGCCCCATGGCCTAGTGGTTAAGTTCAGCACTCTCTGCTTCACTGGCCAGGGTTCGGTTCCCTGGTCTGGACTTCCACCAGTCATTGGCAGCCATGCTGAGGCAGCAACCCACATACAAAATAGAGGAAGATTGGCACAGGTGTTAGCTCAGGGCGAATCTTCCTCAGCAAACAAAAAACAAAACAAAACCCAAAAAACCCCAAACACCTGGAACTATTAGCAGCTAGCCTGGAATTATGTGGGGAGTCAGATATTGAAGCCAACCCGAGGAAAGCAGCCCAGACCCATGGAAAGAAACTGAGTAGAATCACGGGAGCCACTTGATCCAGCTCTACCTGAAGCCCTTTCATTGCTTTTTTGACCCTAACATATCCTAACCAACACACATGACAGTGCCGACCTCTTGCCCTTGGCACACAGTGCTGGTTCTCCACGTGCCCTTCCTGCCAAGCCTGGTCACAGCCTCTGAATCCTTCTCAATGCCATGCTCCAGGCAGGCAGGCATTAAATAAAGTGGACGCAAGATGAAACTTACTTGTCATTTCTCCCGAGAGATGGCACGGGCACGTCCTTAGAGCCAGTATGACCAGAGCTTTTATTGAAGTCCCAGCTCACCCCTAGGGCAGCATTTACTAAAGGAAAAAGATGTAGTCCGGTGAAGGGAGATGTGCCCTTGGACACAGGCAGATGTGGGTTCAGACCCTGGCTCCGTGACTTACCAGCTGGTGGATTCGTGCCTGTGCTTTGTTTCCCTAAGCCTCCACAACACCGTGCGATTAATCAGGACGGGAGGTTTAGCGTGAGTCTCAGAGGAGTTGCTTGTGAGGGTTAAACCAGTGAGGACTGAAAAGGCCTCGTGTCAGGCCTGGCCCACAGGGAGGGCTCAGCACAGGCAGCTGTGAGATGGGGGTTGGGGTCCTAGGGAAATAGGAGACAGGATGGGGCATCTCAGCAGCCGGAGGAAGTGGGCCCTGTGAGGAGGGCTGGGGCCCCAGCGCCCAGCTTTAGGCTGGCGGCTGACACCATGTGTGGGGGACCAGCAGGCCGTCCAGGTGGCGCCCACTGTCCTTCCTGGATGGGGCTTTAGCCAAGCTCTCCGTGGCTTCCACGCCGGAAGGAGAGCTGCCCTCTCTTCGTCTCTTTCCCTGGGTCCCGCTTCCCCTCCAGCCACGCCCTCTGCTTGCTCTTCCAGGAGATGAGAAAGGGGAGCTGCCCGGCCTTGGAGGGAGCCCCCGAGCCCAGGCTGACCAGCTCAGGACACTGTGTCTCCCCGCCGGCTGCAGGCTCTGCCCTGGATGCACTGGGGGGCGGGGGTCCTTGACCTCTGCTTGTCCACTGCTGCCTGGAATAGTCCCGGCACAGAGCAGGCGCTGGGTAGACGTTTGTTGGTTGGTTGAGTGGATTGTTCTGTGCCTGAGTTTCCTCAGATGTTAGATACAATGGTACCCATCTTGCAGGCAGCTCTGAGGACAGAGGAGTGGGCACTCCGTGCATGCTGTTGTGGTGTTATTCAGGGGACTCTGCACCAGCCCGAGTCGTGAGCCCTACTGAAGACGGCAGGGAGAGGGAGAGACGGGGGAGATGAGGGGGGACAGGGAGAGAGGGGCAGGCGGGGGGAGGAGGAGGAGGGAGAGACAAGGACGGGAGGGAAGGAGGGAGGAAAGAGATGAGGTGTGGAGGGGAGGAGAGGAGGCAGCCAAGGAGAAGAGAGGGTGTGCGTGTGTGCGTATGTGCGCACGCGCGTGTGTCTGGGCATGGAAGAGGATACCTTGGACAGCTCCCCACCTGTCCTTGGGACGCCCGCAGACAGAATGTGGTGGGCTGTAATCCTAGACATCCTCTGCTCTTGGACACAGCACCAGTTTGTAGGTTTCTTTAAAAGTTCACAGTGTTTGTGTGAGCGTGTGCACCCGACTGCTGCTCTCTCCTACTGGGCACAGAGACCCAGGCCTGTCACGGGTGAGAAAGCAAACGCCTTTGTCTGGAGCACTTCCCTCCTGGGGCAGAAGGGCCGGGGCGTCTAAGGGGGCAGCTGCTCCACCTGGCTCGTCTGACGGATTAACGGGGTCTTACAGGCGTGCTGGCAGAGGATGGAAACCTCTGCCTGTCACCACGGGAGGTGCCTATCACTGTTCAGGCAAGACGGTGCTGCTTGCTTTCATCAGGCGTCGTTGTCTGCTTCTCCCCTCAGAATCCTCCCCTCACACTCCATATGCCCAGGACCCCGTGTGTCTGCCTCCATGCCTTTCTCCCACGATACAATCAAATGCCAACAACTACGAGCCCTCATTTAGGTCCTTTTGGGTTTTGCTGGTTGGTTTGTTAAAAATGGGAATTTGCTATGTGTGTGTACACATATAACTTGTTTTACTCACTTGAAAGCATGCTATGAACATTTTTCATGTCAATATATATGCATTTAATTCATTATTTTTAATTACTCTATGCCAGTCCGTGGTATGTATACACCATAATTTAAAAAAATTTTCCCAGCTTTATTGAGGTATGATTGACATATAACATTGTGGATACACTGCAGTTTTATTCAACATTATATTAAAAGACATTCCAGTGTTAGTTTTTGTTTATTTATTGCCTCTACAGTGTAATCACAAAGATCCTGTGCATAGATCCCTTTATGGAACCGATTTCTAGGAATTTCTGGTCAAAATATATGTGTATTCTTTTAAATTCTGCCTCTGACAGGCTGCTTTCTGAGGGCCTCTAGGACTTGCCCTGCCTGCCTGTTAGTGGGGCTGTCCTGCTCCTTATGTACTCGCCAGCACAGGGGTCATCGCTCTTCAGTTTTTGCAAAGCTGATGTGTGAGAGGCTTGTTCTGTTGGGAGAGCGTTTTGTCCGACTCTTTCTGTCGTTCGTTGAATGTCTGTCTCCCTGACTGCAGGTGTTTATTGATCCTTGGGGGTTCCCCTTCTTGTTGACAGTCCGTGACCCCACAAAGGATTGACCCTGAGTTGAAGCGAAGACTGTCTTGGAAGCCTGAGCAGCAGGCAGCCAGCGCGCCCCACGTCAGCCAGCGCCACCTCGTCCCTGCGCTGGGCTGGGACGTCCCCGGGAGGCGGGTCAGGAGAGTCCGGTGGGGGCTGCCCCCACGCACTCTGCTCCTCGCAGGAGAATCACTTGTCTCTTCCTGTATTTAAGGAAAGGGCACGGTGGCGTGGCTCTTCTCCCTTCCAATCAGAGAGCACACGTGGAGCTGTGCCGCCACACACAGCATTACAGAAACATGAAGTGTGGACGAGGCCGGGGCTGGCGGCGGGATAGCACCTGGCTGCAGTCACCACAAAGCCCCCACACTGTCTCGGGAGACGGGGCTGCTTTTCTCACACAGCAGGTCCAGAGGGAGCCCCCAGGTGGGACAGGGGCCCCAGGGGCCCGGCCCTCCACTCTGCTGCCTGCACGGTCACGGCTGCTGCACCTCCAGACCCCACGTCTGCTCTCCAGGCGGGAGGAAAGGCAGCGGCAAGGCTTCCTCTGCGAGACCCCGTCTCTGTTTTTGGGAGGGTGGAATCCCATGGTGAATGGTCTCCATTTGTGTTCCAGCCCAGCCCTGCCCCTTTCAAGTCTGCCCTTTGCCCTGGGAGGCTGACCCATGGGCCTCATCCCTCAGGTTCTCTGGACCTCCGGCTTCCAGTTGGGTTTGGCCAATGAGGCTGGCGAGAGGCTGGGATGTTTACGGCTGCCCACTGGCCGGAAAACCTAGGTGGTAGCAGCTTCCCAGTGTCTCCAGTCCTGGGGCTGCATCCTTCCTCGCTGGCCGCTCAGCCCACTCACGCAGCTGTGACACTGCCTCCTGCGGTGTGGCATCTGCTTGGTCCTGGATCCTGACAGATACAACCTTCCTAAGCACTTCCACCTACACCTGCTGATCAGAAATATCACATCCCCCGTCTTTGCCTCAAGGGGAGCTGGACAGTTTGTATGAGAGGAAGGCAAGGGAGTGAGGGGTGTGAGCGGCTTTTTGTCAACTCATGCACAGCGTCTGTGTAGGGAGATGGGAGCAGGCGGGATCGCAGACCAGAGAGGGGTCAGAGGCTCTTGTCATGATCGGGTGTGGAGTGGGAGAAGGGAAGGCCTCTGTGCTGCAAGTGACAGGTCTCAGACCTGCGAGCCACGTACCTTGACTCCGATGGCGTCTAGATCCAGAACTCGGTACCGTCTGGGGGGTCAGCCTGGGCTGAAGCTGGCCCGGCCAAGTTAATGGGGCGGTGGCGTTTACAGATAGAACCGCTCTTGGACAGCCTTTCCAGGTTTCTGCTGATCTTGCCGTGCTGCTTCCTCTAAGGTCTTTCCATCATAATCTTAACCGTCCTGTCAAAATGATGCCTTAAAGTTATTTTAAAACACCATTTTTTCATAATGTGCCAGTGTAGCCTCTGTTCCTCCTGCTTCCACACTGCAGTTATGTTTTGGGGTTGAATGAATGAGTCTAGGAGGAAGAGAGAGAGAGAAAGTGCCCACTGTGTGCATGCAAACCACCCGTGTGGTGGGGGTTGGGCTGGGGTCAGAGGTCTTTCGATGCCAGGGTGGAAATGCAATAAATGAAGACCGCTTAGTGTGATTAATTGGGGGGGGGTGCGGTCTGCAGCAAGCTGGAGAGCCCGTGTTCTCCCCACAGGCATTCAGTGCCTCACGATTTTGGGAAACAAGATGGCAATCCTAGTTTGAAATAACGACATGTTACTTATTAAAAGCTGCATGGAACAGGGCCATGGGCGGGGCCCCTGACCGGCCAGGGCTGGGTGTCGGTTGCCTGAGCTGACAGCGCCACCCGGCGAGCAGGGTACGCGACGCGTGACTGTTTCCTCGTCCTGACGTGGCACGTGGGGCTTGGTGTGCAGGTGGAGCTGCAGCCAGAAGCACGTCTGTCAACTGGAGCCACTGTGCAGGCAGGGGGTGGGGTGGGTGGAGGGGAGCCCACCCCAGGCCCGAGGCTGCTGTCCCGGAGGCCTGCTGGCGAGGTCGCCCGTGGGTGGGGTCTGGGATCTGGGATTTCGGGAGGATCCCCACCTTTCCTCAGCGAATAAGAGGGCTCGCCGTGTCCAGAGTGTCTGCATGGACCATGTCCTTTATCCTGACCGCCTGGTTCCTTCTGGAGTCGGGAGTCTTGGAGGTGCCAGCCAGGGGTGCCTACATGTCCAGCCTGAGTAAACCCTGGGCGTCTCATGAGCGTCCCCGGTGACAGTGCTTCACGTGTGTGGTCACAGTTTAACGCTGTGGTCACAGTTTCACGCTGTGGGAATTAAGTGCGTCCTGCATGACTGCCCTGGGAGGGGCTCTGGAAGCCTCGGCCCGCTTCCCCCAGACCTCACCCCCACGCCTTCCCCTCGGCTGACTGAGCTCTGCGTCCTCTGCTGTAATAAGGCATTGTCGCAAGCACGACCACACTGTCTGCTGAGTCCTGTGATTCCTGCTGGCGAATCTCTGCCCCCCGGGTGGTCTTGGGGACCCCGACACAGGACTGCTTTTATTCACTGAGAAGCCGGTCAGACCATTTCTGGACTGGGGATTCGTACGTCGCAGAGCAGCTCGCACACCGTAACCTGCCCACTCTCACCCAAAGGTTTGCCAAAACCGAGTAAATATAAAAGATGGAAAAAAAGGTGGAACCTTATAAAAGAGCCAAAATAATCTTAAAAAGTCATTTAAGTGCAGATGAAAAAAAAGGCCGTTCCCTGGTCAACGGACACACACTGTGGGCCACACGCGCACGCCTCAGATGGCCGGTTCTCAGCCGTGGAAGGTGGGGCTGATGGCGCCCGCAGGCGAGGGTCTGTTCTCCAGTCTGGGCGGGCCCACGGGTCGTCCCGAGCAGATTGTCTATGCACAGGCCTCTTCTCTGGCCCAGGGACGTGACCCCACACCGTGCCCAGCTGTGCAACGTGGCACCCCCAGCACCCGCCCGTCAGGCTGTCCCCAGAGGCCTCCTGTGCGTCTCGGTTGCTGTAGTACTTCGGCCTCTTTTGGGAGGGACTCGTGACCCCATGAACTATCCAGGAATTGGCTTCTCAAAGGATGCACTGGACCTCTTTCAGGTACAAACAGCAGCCAATCGTGGTTTTCCCAGCTTCCTACCTCCAGCAGCCTTCCTTTCATCTGGAGTCGTCTCTCGGAGGCGCCCTCCACGACCGAGAACTTTTCCATCAGAGCAGTTAAGGAGCTCCTCCATAGGCAGTGGGTGGACACGCGTCCTGTGTCCTGCTTGCTAGGTGTCAGCTCTTCCTAAAGTGGATGTTACCAGCATTTCGAGCAAAATACAAGGCTTTCTATCCTGTGTGTGCCAGGCTGGAATAGAGCTGTTTGAGGAGAAAGTGATTAGATTGCAGTAACAGATGAAGGGCGCTCTAAATCAAGGCTGTATAAACCTTCTGAACTTTCCACAGCCCTCGCCACCGCAGTAAATCCTGTCTGTAGGAGGTGGCTTCACTGCCAGCACGGTTAGTGTCTGCAATTTATACCTGCAGTGAAGGTCTGTACCCGGCAGCCAGCATCTTCCAGCCGAGGACCAGAAGGCAGCACTGAGGATAAATAAAGCACCCGGGTGCTCAGTCTTCCGGTGGAGCGAAAGATGAAGGGGCCAAGAAAACAGCCCTGTGATTTATTGTGTCACAGCTGCAGCCCAGAGAGGGTGAGGGAGGGACAGCACTATAAACCGAGAGGACATGGCGGCTCGTGAGAGCCGAGTGCTGACGTGGGAGTCCTGGGAGAAGTCGGCACAGAGCACGGTGGGTGAGAGGAGGGGTTGGAGCTCCAGGAGCCCGGGCGTGTCTGGACCCCTCTGGCGCTGAGCAGCGATCCTGGCAGAGTCCAGTGATGGCTGGTGGAGCAGAGGCTCAGCCTCAAGGCCAAGTTCGGGCTCTTCCCCTACAAGCTGTGCTGCTGAGGCACGCCACCCACCCTGGCCTCTAGTTTCCTGGCTGTGAAGTGAGGTGTTTGGATTCTGTGATCCTGGAGGCCCTGTGCCTGAACCCCTCCTCCTATGAGTCGATCACCTGGAGCCGTCAGAAATGGACAGACACGGAAATGATCCTCGCTTGACTGGAGCTTCTGACAACGCATGTTTCTGAAGCATCATGGGTATCCCAGTGAGGGTGGGTGGTTGACAGTGAATTTAAAGGAGGAAAATCTTTTTTTATAAGTCACAAAATGTTCATTATTAATCTCTCGTAGATTGCCAGGAAATAGTACTTTGTTTTCACGCTTTTGTGTTTGCTTACCAAGTGTTTATTGATTAAAAAATCTAAGTACAGTCATGCATTACTTGACCCTGGGGACTCATTCTGAGAAATGCGTCGTTTGGTGATTTTGTCGTGCGAACATCAGAGAGTGCCCTCACACACACGTGGATGGCACAGCCTGCCACACACCTAGGCTCTATGCGCTAATGGCGTGGGACCACCGTCGTCTGTGCCGTGACGCGGTGCATGACCGTAGGTACAAGCACGGAAAGGTTTTTAAAAATTGTACAATTTGGGTCCACACAAGATGGCGTAGACCCTCCCCACTAAGTGCAACTGTAAACTCTGGAAATGGAGAGAGAGGCAACCGCGCGGAGGTCTGAAGGGTGAGGGGGGAGGGGAGTGCTGAAGACCTCGGGACTGGAGGAACGAGATAACAGCGGGGCATTTTATGTCCCCCAGTGTTTTCTGACCTCCAGTCCAGCGACAGAAGGCAGCCAGATAGGCTCATTCCTCCCGGGGATGGGACGGGGTTCCCTGTGACAGTAGCAGGTGAGCCCCGCACCGCAAGCCGGGGGCATTCAACAGGGGGCCTGCAGTGATGAATGGCCGGGGAGTCCCACCCAACAAGCATCTATGCCGGGAAGCCTCTTCATCCCTGGGGAGCTGGGCCCACCCTCCCCCAACCCAGAGGGACCCAGCCACACCGAGTGGCCTGGCAGGAAGGCCTCTCTGACCCTGCAGGGTTGAAACTTCCCTGAAATGCCCAGAGACAGCAGAGTGGCTGGGAGGCTGCTTGCAAAGACTGGTTGGGTTGTACACAGCACGATTCCAGGTGACATAGTTCAATGCAAATGGTGCCTCACAGCTGGCTCATTGGCATCTCCTCCCAACATCCATCCTCTCCTCTTTGGCTCCGACTGTGGGCTCACCTCCTCCCCTGTAGTCTACAGTTTCATTCAGCTGTTTATCCAGGTACCTGGCTCTCTCCCTGGAGAAACCAAAGTGTTTTCTAGAGGCTCTGTCTGCCAGGTTTTTTCCTTTTCCTACCCTGGTGCTGAGGCAGGGGAGGGTGGACGTGTGAGCCTCACCAGTCAGTGCTCTCTCTTAGAATTCTGAATCTTTGTGGAGTGAAGCAAGGAGAAAAGTCAACAGTTTTGGCATATGCATTTCAGTGACAAGTTCCCAGGTGGAAGATAGGAACTTTCTGGAGCTCCTTCCCCAAGACTGCCTGGGGCAGCCCTGCCTTCCTGAGCTGTCCTCCAGGCTTCCTTTTATTGCCTGCATATTCCCACATCCTTCCCGCAAACTCCCTTGGTGGTTGTCGGCCACGGTCTCCTGTTGTCGCCCCAGCGCACAACCTGAGCTGCCGGAAGAATCTGCTTCTGTTTGGTCAGAGTTGAGAGAAAAGCACAGAAGAGGCGCTGAATTTGCACCAGGTTGTGTGCCGGGCGTCCCCGGGGCTCCCGGCGAGGCTGCTGTGTGCATCCAGCCAGCGTGCTCCTCCTGGAGCCGCTCTGTGTCTGACTCACTCTCGGACGGAGTGTGGAGAACACTCGCCTCTGAGGGGGACATGGGAGGGGGCGCTTTCATGCCTCTCTCAAGGAAACTCTCGGGAGACGGTCAGAGCATCACGAATGAGCTTGTGTTCACGCCAGGTGTGTGGAAACATGGTCTCGGGTGCGGAGACGTTGCAGAAACCCTGTGAAGGGAAGCTACAAACACTTGGAAAGTGACAATTAGCTGGGGCTGTGGGTGGCGAATCTGAGGAAATCTACCCAACGGAGGCCCAGTCTACGAAATGTGGTCCTCAGCAGCCCGTTGACTTGTGCCTGGCGCTGGTACAGCCAGCTGCACGCTCCTCCCCTAGCAGGAGCAAAATCAAACACTTCGCCAGCGCTTTTCGGATGCTCAGGTTCAGGCCAAACGCTCTGCATGTGGCTATTACAGGATTTCAAGTGCTTCCACAGACGGAAATTCAGCTTGAATAGGGAGCGCTTTCAGCAACTGAGGCTTGTGAGTCAAGACAAGCTGTGTTCACGTGAAGGAATTCGAGTTGTCGTGGGTAGTTGGAATGTTTTTTGTAGCCTTTAGACAGTTTACTTTATTTATTTTTGACTTTGCTTAACAAAAGCCGCCCTCCAGCACCACGGCAAAGGTCTGCACAGGTCGTAATTTGAAAATGAGAAGAAGGTTCTAGAATATCTCAAGTTTACAGTCTCTAGCTCAGTCTGAACATGTACATTTTGCCAAGTGCAGACCTTCGGACAATGTGGGGTGCGAGCGGGGATCAGCTTCCCTGTAGCGGGTGTGGGCGAGCCCTGAGAGACGCTCTGCTGGGTCCTTTCTGGAAGGCGCTCGCTCAGCCTCTGCCTCCTCAGGTCCCTCTTGTCCACGCGTCCCAACCCTGGTGCCCTCACAGTTGTTTATCTTGGACGGAGTTGGGAAACGAAGTGGATGAATGAATTCCTTCCCACGTGCCGTGCTTACATCACTGGAAACTCAGTGCCTCCTTTCTACGACCTGTTCGGTGGTTAGTGGTGGGAAAACAGGGAGATGGTGGAGATCCCAGGAACGCCACGTTCCCAGTGCTGTTTTTAACGAAGAAAAGTACAGAGAAGAAAATAACACCCAAGTGCAGTTCCCATCACAGAAACACAGGCCCACATTTACCACTTTCGCTTCCAGCCATTTTTTTTTTTTTTTTAATGAGATGTTTTTTTTTTTTTTTTAAAGATTTTATTTTTTTCCTTTTTCTCCCCAAAGCCTCCTGGTACATAGTTGTATATTCTTCGTTGTGCGTCCTTCTAGTTGTGGTATGTGGGACGCTGCCTCAGCGTGGTTTGGTGAGCAGTGCCATGTCCGCGCCCAGGATTCGAACCAACGAAACACTGGGCCGCCTGCAGCGGAGCGCGCGAACTTAACCACTCGGCCACGGGACCAGCCCCCACTTCCAGCCATTTTTATAGTTTATACTTTCAAAAAGTTACACTTTGCTCTTTCCTTCTTAACTTTTTCTTATGAAAAATTTCTAGCATTTTGAGAAATTGAAAGAATAGTACCATGAATGCTCACATACACATCACTTAGATCCCATCACTTAAAAAGTGCATCATATTTGCTGTCGGCCTGTCTATCAATCTGTCAGCCATCTATTTTTTACTGCGCTTTTTCAAATTCACAAACACTGCACCGCTGGGTTAGTTCAGCACGCCACCTAAGAGCAAGGTTAGATCCTAAATAACCGCAATATTGTTATTGTGTCTAAAAATTCACAGTAATTCCCCAGTATTGTCTAATATCCAGGCCATATTCAAAATTTTCCAGTTGTCCCTAGGATATGTTTATACTTTGTTATTTTTATTGACCAAGGATCTAATCAAGCTTCATATATTACATCGGCTACCATGTCTTCTTAGTCTGTTTTAGTTGAAAACACCTTTTTCCCATGTCATTGGTTTATCGAGGAGACCAGTTCAATTGTACATATTGCCCTTTAAAAATAAATCAAGCATTACAAATAAAGCTAAATTCTTCCGTAATTTATATAATCTACCCAATACCCACCTCAAACCCCAGGAACATCTGTTATATTGCTAGGATATTGTGTATCCTTCCAAGTTTGTAAATATACTTTATATATATCTATACTTATATATCTACATCCATCTATCTATTGCCTTAGGAAATATGTGGTGTTTTTAGTGTAGATTTTTTCATGTCCCAGGGACACGTGCTTCCATATCTTGCTGACCTCACTCTGCGTTACGTTGTACAGATGTATCTGGGTTGTGAGTTTTGCTCAGCTGTTTCCCTTTGGATTTTTTCCATTTTCTGTGACAGGCATTCTTCTGCCTGCCTCCTCCAGCACACGTGTGAGCAAGTTCAGTTGAAATCACTGGGCTTGTAGGACACGCACACTTTTAATTTAGTAGCTTCTTCCAGCTGCCCTTGTCAGCTGGACCGGTTTCCACTCCTGCCCGCGCTGTGAGCGGACATGCTTCCCCACCTTGTCGATACTTGAAAGGGTCCGGTTTGTGCATTTTTGCACATCTGATGGGAACGCATTGTTGGAATCTGTGTATCTTTGATTACCAGTGAGATCCAACGTATTTTCATGAGTCTATTAATAATTTGAATTTATCTTTTGCCCATTTATTTCCTTTATTCTATGTAAGATTTCTTGATATATTCTGAATATGAATCATGGTGTCAATTTTGGTTTTAAAATTAGAAGATAGACAATTGGAAGTTGTATTGCTTTGCTGAATAATGCCACAATTGAAAACTTCACCTGTGTAAGTGAGAAATACGGCCTTCTCTTTTATAGGGAGGTAAAGTTGTCCTGGCAACCCCTGTGTAGGGTAAATTCTCATAGGTAGAAAAATATGATTGCAATAATTCCATTTTTGAGCTGCCAAAATAACGCTTCTTCATTTGTGCTAAAAGAACACCAAAACCCATTAAACTGGACTCACGTTCTTAACATGATTTATTGTAATGTGATACAACTGAACTGTTCCTTCACAAATCTTGTCTCCTATGGCCATCTCCATCTGCTCATTCAATTCTTTAATGGCCATTACTTGCACATACTTAAGATAATGGTCACAAAGTATACATTTACCACCCCAAAAAGTAAATAAAAGAAGTCAGTGGCAGCCATGCCCGTGTACTGAGAAGGGGTGTACTTGCCAGCCTGGGAGGGTCCCTTCTGAGGCACAGTCCTCCTGTACACCCACAGGCGACCTCGTCTCCAGACACATGCACCGTTCAAACCAGTCCCTGGAAATGCCAGGAAATGCCTCCGAATGGAAGGAGGCTCTTCGAGCACCGTTCTCATGATTCCAAAGGGAGGGTCTGCGATGTGATGAACGTGACTCATGAAGTGAGTGTCCAGAACGTGAGAGCACGAGGGCTGCAATGACGGTGGCGGATTAGAGTGTGGAGAGAGATAGACAGGAGCATCCCTATTTCTTCGTGTGCAAAATGGGAACAATAGGAGGCCGGCCTTAGGATTGCTCTGATGGTGCTAAGGCTTAATATTTGGCAGTGGCTGGCACAAAGTCAACATTATATAAATATTCCTTAAAGAAAGAAAGAAATCTCTGGAGACCTTTCATGGCCAGAGGCTAGGGAGGGAATAGTAAAGAGCTGTCTCTTTAATGCTCATTGATCCTGCGCTTCCCTAACAGGGTTGCTGTCAGCTTCTACAGGGATTATATCCCCCTCATTTGCATACTGAACATATAGTAGCTGCTCAATTAAATATTTAACTTAATCAATGAGCTTCTCTAAAGAGCGGTTTTCTCAATAATGGGATCAAGTCCTGTCTTTCCCTTTAGAGACTCAAGGCTTCTGAGCACGTCTTTGAAGGGGCAGATCAATAACTGATTCCTAGTTACATATCCACGAAGCCCCCAGGATGCGTTCAGAGTGACTTTGGAGATAAGCATTCTGTGCGTGTGGGAAGATAATTGCATTACAGAGCTCATAAACCTCTCCCCAAACACCGAGGCCTCTGGATGGGGCTAAATTATGCCTTGGAGCTCAGCACCACTGTCATAACAAAACTCAATTAAGGCATCAAGCTGGAAGCCAGGCTGGACAGTAAATTAATTTTTAATCCGTGGACGTAGCTCGCTTTTCAGCATGATGGATGTGCCACATCCCAGCGGCTGCCAATCCAACAAGAAATAAAAGAGATAATCACATTCCCAGTGAGTGTGCTCTCTCCCTTGCCCGCCTCCCCCAGCCCCAGCGGGAGTGGGTGGCCTCGTGGCTCCGGGCAGTGCGTGGTGTCTGTCCACTTCCCGCAAGGCCAGGAATTCGGGGGACCTGGACCAACTCTGTTTAGCTGGTGATCTTAACGATTGCTGCTGGTTCTTCCAGTTGGTTAAATTACATAGTGAATCAGCCTTGACAGTAGAGGGTTGACCGGCTCCTAATCCCCAACACATGGCCCATGCAGCGGGGGCGTCGGGTGGCCACCGTGAGTCCAGTGCAGCTTGTGGAAATGTCTGGGTCAGGGTCCTGGCAGGAAATGGAGGGCCTCTTAGCTGGGATTTTGAAGAAACTCTAAGGCACTGCTTATAGACAGGCGGGCACGGTTCAGAGAACCGGTAAGAGGTAGCCGTGTGGCTGGGGTCTGCGGCTGGCAGGGAGATGTCCCCAGCCCTACGTGCGAAGGGGAAGCAGCAGCGTTCACACAGCCTGGACCGCTGACTCCTGGAGTGAGTGGGGGGTCATCTGACAAGCTCTGGCCCCAGGAGGGGGCACCGCTGCCGGGACTGTGCTAGAGCAGAGCGGGCCCAGGGGAGGACATGCTCTGACCTTTCTCTGTCCACCCGCTGATCTGCTACGGCCTCCTGTGGCTCAGTCCAGCTGGGTGATGGAGCCCCTGGCGGTCAGCCCGCGCCCACCCCAGGGCACAAAGCAGGGTGGAGAATGGAATGGAGGGGCAGATGGAGAATCATCAACAGAGTAGGTCTATACCACGAGTGAAACGAGGCCCCCACTCCAGCAGATTTTATTTTCCAAAAATGGCTACAAAAAGATGGCCCATCCTCCCTGCTCTTCTGCACTGAGGCCCCTCACTGCACGTCAAGGGCTGGAGGCTGTGTCTCCACCTCGAATTTCAGCGGATCCTGCGGCTGCTTTGACCAACAGAACAGGAAGGAAGGGACGTTGTGTGCACTTGGGATGTAGGGTCTAATTGGCTCGTAGCTTCCATTTCCTGCAAGTACTTCCAGTTACCTGGAATTAAGAAGCACAGTCCTGAGCCCACCGAGCTGCGAGAAGCTCAGGCCGTGTGGGGAGCCCTGGAGGAACAGTAGTGTTACAGGGAGAGAGGGCGAGAAGGAGAAGGGGGCCAAGACGAACAAGGCTCCAGGCACGTGAGGGAACAGCCTTCAGGGGAGCAGGTCCCCCACCATGGGCCTCCCTGCTGCCATGTGGAAGAGACAAGCCACCCCTCTGAGCCCCTCCTGAATTCCTGAACCAGATAATCCTGAGCCAAAGAAGTGGTTCTTTTAAGCCCCTCAGGTTTGGAGCTGTTTGTGACGCGCAGCAACAGGTGGTGGAAATGCTTACAGCACATTCGTGAAGCAGGAGCAGGCTCGAGGCGCACTGCCGGGGGGGGGGGGGGGGGCACCTTATCGGATCTGCCTTCTCTGTACGCTTGTTAGTCTGATGGCTGTGGTTGTAATGCACAAACAAAAAGACATTTTTATTCAAATATGTGTTTCCTGTTTAATGTATAGATTTATAATCAAAATGTGATAATATTACGACATTCGTCATCAAGAAGCCTATAATAACAAACTAATTCCTTTCTGCTTCCATAGATTTTAAAGAAATGTTTACTCATCTTCCACTAAAATGAGTTTTCAGATGAACAGCTGTATAAGAGTTACCTATGGTGGCTCAGTCTTTTAAAAATTAATTCTACGTAATTTTTTATTTCAAGCGCACTTTTAAGTTCTTTTCTCTCAATCAGGTGTGATTTTACTACTTCTGCTTTTTAAAATAATTGTTACACAATAAAGTCCAATTGTTTAAAGAGTGCTGTTTGAAACGTGTTGACACACGCGAGTGTCCGTGAAACCGTCACCACAGTCAGGAGAGCGGGGGAGGTTTCTTTCTGTTGCCTCTCTGCTCAGAGTCATTATCAGCAATGGCTGCTGCAATTTCTCAAATGCTTTGTTTTGGTGTCTATTTAGATGACCATATGGTTTTTCATTTTACTTTATTACATTGATTGATTTTAATTTTGCATCCCTGAGATAAACTCTGGTTACGCATGTTACCCTTTTTACATATATTGTTGGATTCAATTTGCTAAACCTTTGATTATAGTTTTTGTGGTTATGGTTATGAGGCATAGCGTCCTAGAGTCTTCTTGTAATGCCTCCGTCTGGTTTTGGTATCAGGGTGATGCTGGCCTCAAAGGAGGAGTTGGATAGTATTTCCTCCTCTTCAGTTTTTTGGGAAGAGTTTGTGCAGAATTGGGATAATTTTGTCCTTATGTGTTAGTTAGAATTCCCCGGTGCTGCCACCTTTGACTGGAGTTTTCTTTGTGGGAAGCCTTTACTACAAATTAAATTTCTTTAATAGACACAGAGCTATCCAAGTTATGTATTTCTTCTTGATGGACCCGGGTCATTGTCTTTCAAGGAATCTCTCCATTTAGTCTCAGCTATTTTTAATTGAAATATGTAGTTTGACTATATAGTGTGGGTATCTTTGAAAAATCTGGTTGAAGAGAGCAGGCTGACATGATGAAGATTTTCCCACGGGCACAGGAGTGTCATTGTGATGTTAGGGGCATCTATCTCTCGTTTAACAGACATTTCGGGAGCACTCACTGTTCCCAGGCACGGCTTTGTGCTCTGGGACCACAGCAGCAAACGACACAGAAGAGAAAGTGGTTCTCGTCTCCTGCGCTCTGTGTACCTGTGGGTTCACTCCCCCTAGTTTTCCTACAACATGAGTGGGCGCTGCGGAATAGGGGTGTGAGCATGCGTTTTAGAGCCCTGTCGTCTGGGTTCAAATGCCAGCCTTCCACTTATGGGCTGTGTGCCTGTGGGTGAGGTTCTCTGAGCCAGGTTTCCCCGCCTGTGAAATGGGGGGAATAATACCCCTACTGGATTTTGTGAGCATTACATGAGGAAATGCAAGTAATGCCCTTGGCAGAGTGACAAGCACATGGTAAGTGCTCAATAAATTCAGGCTGCCAGCATTATCGTCCTTTGCTTCTTTATGAGCAGAAAAGCAGATTTTCGTAGATCTGTTTACTGCTGCCTGCTTCCAGTTGGCTCTAAATTTAAAAACCAAATCAGCTGATTAGTTAGAACTGTGTGCGAAGTAAGAGTGAGTAGATGTTGAGCAAGGGTCTGAAATGGTCTGGAGAGCAAAACTGCATGGAGGCAGGGACACAGTTTCACAACATCTGCTTTGGTTACTTGGAGGTCCTTCCAGCCTGCTTTTTGGCCAAAGCAGTATGTTTGGGATAGCTACGAAGCAGATTTTCAGAAAGAGGAGATGTAAATGTCAGGTTCCTGTCTGTGTTGGTAAATGCCACCGAATTCCATACTGTGCATGCTGAGTCCTTCTGTTCTGAGGCCCCTCGTGCAGTTTGTTTCTAAAACTGAGGCCTCAGCCGCCCGCCTGCCGAGGCTTCACGCAGCTTTGTCCTCTCCTCTCCACCACGAGGAGGTTTACCCTCCTCGGTACCCGGGAGTCTGTCTTGGAGCCAAAATCTCGAGGTGCTATTTTCCCTTCCTTTCGTCTGGCGTACGAACACATACACCTGTCTCTGACACACCCCTTAAAAGACAGTTTCATGAGCGCATGTCCGCCTTTCTATGTGCAGTGCAGTCTGGAATCTTCTATTCTATTCCATTTTATCCTGTTTCATTGGATTCTGTTTTGTTTACAAAATGCTGGTCATGACCTGCTAAACTGATGGAACAGCCCCATGAGCTGTGCCCCACATTTTGCAGGACGCTTCTCTAGAAAGGGCTCCGCCACAGGTGCCTGTCGAATGGTGAGGAGTTAGGGTTGCAGGTCAGGCAGCTTCGCCGCAGCCTGGCCAGTGAAGCCCTGAGCCGCTGCAGGCGAGGCCCTGCCCCACTGAGCCTCAGTCCGCCGTGGTGAGGAGAGGGAGGGACAAGCAGGCCAGCGTGCCTTCAGGATCTGCAACAGACAACGGGCACTGTCCTGATTGCCCCTCCACAAGGTTGTGGGGACAAAAGGAAATTGTTGGTGTCGCAGGTTTTGTGGATGGGGACAGCCTTCCAGGAGTCCACGTCATCGTAACAGCAGCATTACGGCGATGAAGCGGAGGGCTGGAAGAATTCTAGTGCACGCCGCTGTAAGGAGACCTCATAATGTTGATCGGCTGTTGAATGGAAACCCGAGCTGTAGAGACGAGGACGGGGAGGTGGGAGTTCTGGAGACGCTGGCAGGAGCAGTTCCTGACTGTCTGTAATTCTCTCTCCACAATCCACACTGGAGATTTCGAAACAGCGGTCCCTCAGCTGAGTCCGGCCCCAGGCAGAGGTGCTGCCCTTGACGTGCTCAGTGTTTTAGAAAAGATAATTGCTAACATTTACAAATTGAGAGAATTCACATAAAAGTCAAGGTTTCCAATTTTTCTTGGAAAAAAAATGAGAAGATCTGACCCAGATGATGTAGAATTGCCCACCAAAGCACATAGCCGTAGGTCTCACACGACGTCTAGCCCACAGGGCGTCCACACTCGTTTCTCCTCATCCGTACCTTCTGGCCTCTTCGGGGCTGAACCTCCTTCCCGCTGGGAGCGGTGTCCATGTTTCTCCCTGCAGTTGCAGAAGCCGACCCTTGCTCTGGGCAGTGCCAGAGGGTCAGAAGCTGGCCGGCCCGGTGGTGCAGCAGTAAAGTTCGCACGTTCCACTTTCTCAGTGGCCTGGGGTTCCCCGGGTGTGGACATGGCACTGCTTGGCAAGCCATGCTGTGGTAGGCGTCCCACATATAAAGTAGAGGAAGATGGGCATGGATGTTAGCTCAGGGCCAGTCTTCCTCAGCCAAAAGAGGAGGATTGGCAGTGGTTAGCTCAGGACTAATTTTCCTCAAAAAAAAAAAAGAAGCTCAGTCTCTCACTCAGAGGTTCAGATGTGTCTGTTGAGCATCTGAGGTTGCTCAGCACTCTGCCCACCTCTGAGTCTGTCATGGGGACAAAGCAAACACAACCGTTGTCCCTGGATCTTCCCACTTGGTGGTGGCAGGCGATGTTACAGCAGCTGTTTACAGAGACGTGGAGAGTGCTGGGTGGATGGCCAGGCTGCCCTGAGGGTCAGTGGGAGAAATGGACCAGTTTAACTGGGGGAACCCCCTCCTCAGGGAGGGTAGATCTCAAGTTATTTTACCAGACTCACTAAAAAGGCAATTTTGTGAGATGATGGGCGTGTTCATTAGCTTGATTGTGGCGATCATTTCACAGTGGATACGTGTACCCAAACATCAGTTTGTCCACCTTCAATGGGTACAATTTCTGTTTGTCCGTTACACCTCCATAAAGCCAAACGAAGCCTCCTTGGGGGGTGACCCTTGGGCTGTGGTGTTGGGAATGGCCGGCAGAGGGGACAGCATGGGAAGGAGCAGGTGCGCTCCAGGAGCCGAGGCCGGATAGGGGGGTTTGGAGCCCGTCCTAACGAAGCGGAGCCCGAGGAGGGTTTCAAGCAGAAGAGTGAAGTGACTGGCCCGGTGGTTTGACTCCCTCTGGCTACAGGGTCACAATGAAACCAAGGGCCCCGAGCAGAAGCCTCTGTCCTCTGGCTTCCGGCGATGTTGCAGCCGGAGTCCTCAAAGCCTGCAGGCTCCCGTGTCCCTGAACTCCTGCTGGGAGACCCGCTCCTGGGGCAAAAGGGCCCTTCCCACAGATGCTCCCCGATGGGCGGGCACCGCCCTTTGTCCCCGCCTGCTCCGTGATGCTGGGGGTCCCTCACAGCAAGACCAATGCCAGCACGCAGCGTTGCCGTGACAGCAGAGAGGACGACGTGCTCCTTCCTTCCTGGGTTCACAGTCTCCCGGGCACTGAGACTTAGGGGAGGCTAGACTTCCCTCGGGCTGGCAGCTGCAGGCGGCCATGAAGAAGCTTGCACTGACTCAGCTGCTCAGGTGGACTAGGGCATCCTTAACCGCTAAGGCCCTGGCATAAGCAGATTATTGCACTGCTGGTCATCCAGCTGTGGAGCAATCACGTGATGGCCTTCCATTTCTCACGTGCCTGTTGAGGAGACACTGGTGATGCCCGGCCCCACGTCCCTGTCCCTGGGTCCAACCCCGAGTTCTCCTGCAGACGCAGTGGAGACCACCTGTGTGTGCTACCAGGCTCCAAGCCAAACACAGTCCCCTCCCCGCTTCTCTGCCTCTCAGCCCCTGAGAACCTGCTCGCAAGTGTGGGGCAGCCGAGAAGGCGAGACTCAGCGCCTCCTCAGGGCTGCGGATAGGCTGCAGGACGCCTGGCTAAACCTGAAGTTCAGAACAACATGTGACGTTGAGCATCTCTGCAGCGAGTTGAATGGTTCCCCAAAGTATGCATCCATGCCCTCGTCCCCAGAACCCGTGCGTGTGACCTTTAGACGAAGGGTCTTTGTGGATGGAATTAGGTTGTGGATCTCTAGATGAGATCATCCTGTTGTATCTGGGCGGGTGCTGGATCCAACCAAGTGTCTGATCAGAGACAAAGAGAAGGCCGTGTCCGGACAGAGGCAGAGGTGGGAGTGCGGACGGCCACCGGGAGCTGGCGAAGGCAGGAAGGATGCTCCCTAGAGCGTCTGGGGGACCATGGCCTGACCACACCCCGATTTCAGACCCCTGGCCTCTAGCTGGGAGAACACATTTCTGTGGTTTTAAACCACCAAGTTAGTGGTCATTGGTTCTGCAGCCCTAGGCCTTCTCGGAGGAGTGACCGGTCATCCTGGGTTATAACAGGACTTTTATTCTCTGATGTCCTCTGAAATACTCGGGTTGTGGGAGCTCCGAAGTTCTCTTTTCTCCACTTTTCAACATCTAGAAGACTTGGCAAACTATGGGCCGACTCTGGCCCACCAGCTGTTTTTGTAAATAAATTTTTATTGAAACAGCCATGCCCATTCACTTCCATACCATCTACAGCTGCATTCGCTCCATGATGGCTGTGTGGAGAAGTTGTGACAAAGTCTCGCTTGCAAGATCTGAAGATATATGTATTGTCTGGCCTTTTACAGACAAAGTTTTACAGGGAGGCTGCTCTCTGTGGACAATGGACTGTCTCTGATTCCAGCTAAGGTGTGCTCGGTCCACGGGAGTCCATCTGTGGGTCGTTCTGGCTTTCCATTAACCTCCTGATTTTTAAGTGAGTTTCTGGTTCTGTACTCAGGACCCAGGAATATTAGGCTGGCTCAGTTTCTTTAGTGGTAGGAGCAGCTAACCCAGTGAGTAGGACCTGCAGGCCCATACCGTGAGGAGAAATGAACCTTGCTCTTGCGTGCGATGGGAATGTGTTGCTGTTGTTTGCTAGTGCTGAGTGCTAGACTCTCCCCCCATTCTCACCCCGGCGGGTTCAGGGGCACCGTGTGCCCAGCGCAACACCCCGGTGGGCTGAGGATTGTTTTGCTAGTAAAACGGAAGGTGGAATCCTTGCATTTCTAGCCTTTTCTGGGTGATTTTTAGAAATTGCATTGCTGAAACAGTGTCAGGGACAAACTGGAAGGCGAAATTCCCTGGCTGTTCCTGGCGAGAGGCGGTGTCCACGAGGAACACAGCCCAGCTCTGTGTTCGGAGAGAGGCGAGGACCTCTGTCCGCAGACTTCTGTCTGCAGGTGGGAAGCCTTCATTTCCTAACCTCGTCCGTAACCCTTCTTTAGCTGCAAGATTTTCCACTTGGTCTCTAGCCAAACAACGCCTCCTTTCCACTGGCGAGCACTGGCCGCAGGAGCCCTGGAGTGACTGGAAGTCTTACTGGTGCTTTGCTGGAATTATTTTTCCGACAGGGGCCCTGACGGCGAAGCAGAGAGAACGAGGAAGGGCGGGAGTGCGCACTTGTTGCTTTGGGGCTGTCTGGCCTCTGTGCTTTCTCGCCGGGGAGTCTATCATCTGGTCTCTGGGGAAGATGGTAGCTGATTAGGAGCAATTAGGCGTGTTGTCAGTCGGCAGATGGACTTAAGCTTCAGCCGGGGTTGTAGACATAGCATCTTCGCTGGGTTCCTGTCTCCTGGGTGTTCAGTGATGTGTTGAGAACACTCATCGTGACACAGCTTTTCACTGGGTTAGTCGATGGTGAACTTCCCGTTGTGCATTGGTGTGGGGAGTGCCTTCCTGGTGTAGAAGCTTCGACATGGGAAATCTTTTCATGAGTTTCCTGTTGAGATTTATATCTTTATAGGCTTAGTAGGCTTGTATTGCAGTGTCCGAACTCCAACCCGTCCCAGAAACCGACTTGAGAACAGTGGTTCAAAAACACGTCTGCATGTGGAGGATCGAGCGCCTGCCCCTGAAGACTGTGGGTAGGTGGTCTGGGGTGTGGCCCAGGCATTAGAAGTTTTAGGAAATCCTGCAGTGATTCCAGTGTGCACATAAGTTTGGGAACCATGGCTTGAAGGCAGCCTGGGATTTCCCAGGGGGTCAGTTTCTTCATGGAGAGGAAGGGAGCTGCGTGGGGCACTCGCCCCCCGTTAGGGCGCAGAGACAGCCTTCCCTTCCGGCCTCGTCTCCCAGGCCGTCCCCCTGGGGCTGGGCAGCAGGAGCAGAGGGGCAGTTTGTTCCCTCCTGCCGTGTCCGTCACTGGCCCCCCGAGTTGTGGTGACAGGAGTGCCCACCACTGGGCTGGGTCCTGGCTTGGTTCCTCGTTAGCTGTGCCATGTGGGTTGGTTGTCTGACACTCTCTGCTCCAGTTTTCTCCTCTGAAAAGTTCCCTCCTCTTGAGAGACAAGAATTGGACCCACCTGGCAGGGTTGTTACGTGGAGGAAATAAGGTGAAACACAGGAACCGTCCTGCACAGATGGTGAGCTCTCTGCAGGGGTTGGCGTTTTTATTACTCTTGTTTTATAATTACTATTTCATCTTATTATTACTATAATCACTGTTATTAACCTCTCAGCTTTGATTATAGTTAGGTGGAGGAAATAATGATATTTAGAAATATTTGTAATGAGATGGAGGGTTGGGCTCCTGGATTTTTCCAGACTTTATAATGTCGGTGTGTAAAGGTGAGGCCCCCTTGTCGGAGAAGACACAGTAGTCAATCGCTCTGCTCAGAAGACCAGCAAGCTTTTTCTGTTGTTGAGTTGTATGAGTTCTTTATATGTTTTGGAACCTCTTATCAGACACGTGATTTGCAAATATCTTCTCCCAGTTGGTGGGCTGTCTTTTCTTTTTGTCCACGGCTTCCTGTGCTGTGCAGAAGCTTTTTGGTCTGTTGTAGTCCCATTTGTTTATTTTTCCTCTCCTTTCTCTTGCTTGAGGAGACGTAACATTCAAAAAGATACACAGATTGGTGGTTCCCAGAGGGGAAGGGGGCGAGGGGTGGCGAAAGGCGTGAAGGGGCACACGTGTACAGTGATGGATGGAAACTCGACTTTTGGTAGTGAACACGATGCAGCCTACACAGAAGCCGAAATAGAATGATGTCCACCTGACATTTATACAATGTTATAGACCAATGTGACCTCAATAAAATTAAAAAATAATAATTTTTTAAAAAAGGGAGAAAACCAGGAAACGGTCATGCCCTTCTGAGGGGAGAAATGTGCGTTGTGGTCATGCACGTGGGTTCTGCAGGACGATGCCTGGATCCAAGTCCACTCCTCCACCTACAGCCCTGTGACATTTGGCAAAATTCTGAAACCAGCGGTTCTCAGACTGGAGTGTGCGTCCGGGTGACCTGGAGGGCTGGTCACACCCTGGATGGCTAGGCGCCCCCCGCAGCCTCTGACTCGGCGGGTCTGGGTGGGCTGAGAAGCTGCATCTCTAACGAGTTCTGGGTGATGCTCGTGCCATCGGTCCAGGGACCCCACTTTGAGAACCGCTGATTTAAACTGTCTACGCTCCAGGGTCCTTGTTGAGAAAACGGAGTTAACAACAGGACCCACCTCATGCAAAGTGCTCACCGCAGTGGCCGGGATATTGTATGTGTTTGGTGAAGTTTTATTATTATTATTGCACAAAAGAATTTGATATTTGAGATTGTTTTCATGTCAAATCAATAGTGAAAGAAAGACCATTGCATAAGCAGGGTTGGGCTTGAGCCCCTGTCTCACTGACTAGAACAACACATCTGGTTAGACTCCTTCTCCAGACCTCACGTGAGATAAACTCCAGATGGACTAAAGATCGGATGACACAAAATAACCCTAAACCTGTAAACACGCTGGAAGAGTTAATAGGGGCTTTATCCGGAGAGGGAAGTGTTTTGTACCAGGAGGGAGAGGAGCTGGGTGGGCTCGGAGCCGTTAACCGACCCTCTGCCGCGTGCAGGGAAACTGAGACTCACAGATCTGGGTCCCAGCAGCTCCTGGAGAGATGAGCTGTAGGGTGACGAGCACAGGCCACCCCCAAGGCCCTTCACAGAGTGCCTGTCGAGGAGCGCAGAGGAAGATGAGCTCGAGGACTGGGGTTTTAGGGTTGACTGGGGAGTTGATGACGTTCCGGTAGATGCAGAGGGCACAGGGGGTAGTTCAAGTGGAAGCAACTCTTGCAGAAGCAGGATGCCAGGGGTGTTCACATGGGTGCCCAACTCATCTCAGTTTGCCCACGACTTTACTCGTTTTAGCTCTGAAAGTCCCACATCCAGGGACCCCCCTCAGTCCCAGGCAAACCAGTGGGGCACCCTACTTCGTGGGCGGGAGCCCACCTGCCTGGCTGGGGTGCACGGGGCTTGTCAGGGAGCCGCGTGGCTAATGCATGGTCAGCCAGCTCCTGGAGTCATCAGGAGTGACTTGCCTGTGTTGAAGGAGCTGACAGGCACAGGCTCCATCTGGTCTTGGGGCTGCCCATCTCCTCTGGCTAAGGGTTCAGAGGACCCTAGTGGGAGAAATGGGGAGCTTTGTTTGCAGAAATGAAAGGGATTCCTTGAGTGCATAAATGAGTGCTTTTCACTGAGAGCGATTTCTTTTTTAAAAAATGAGTCTCTTTCTACTCATTTTAGTGGAAAGCAAGACAAAACAGAACAAAGGAGCGTGTGTGAATGCTTGTGAACGTGTGTGCGCATGTGTGTATAAGAATCTTTTGGTTAGGGAGGTCGCGTTACATCACTAGCATTAGTCGGGTTGCCAGCCCCTGCCGGGGTCTTCCTGGAAGGCATCGTGTGCTTCACTGTCAGTATTGACTGCAGCTGGAATCTTAAGGGACAGTCCCCAGAGATTAGAGTATTGATTTTTCAATTACTGGTTAGCAAGTCCCATCTACACACAGTCACCAGCTTTCTCAGAGAGGGCTTACGACACAAGACCAGTCTGCCGAGCGTTTAACCCAGTGCTTTGCACGAAAGTCTGGAGGAGGTTAATTTGGAAGAAACGCCTGATTCTGTCTTTGCAAATCCCACCCTGAGACTTGCAGGTGCCAAGGGAGAGTTTTAATCACGTCAGGGGCACCAGTTTAATCAAAGCGTGTACTGAATCTCTTCCGTGAGCTCAGCTGTGTGGTCCCCTTGGTGGGTCCCTAGGGGAAGCTCTTCTTCATGGAATTTATTGTTTCTTTCAGGAACAAAACAAGAAGTTCTTATGTTAAACAGGCGATGGAACAATATGGCGCATGTCAGGTGACAAAATGAACATGCTCTGTATGGAGCCAAGTGTCCCCAAGGCATTCAGTCACATGGTATTCAAGTGGCTCTCTCCTGCTCTCCTGAAATCTTTCTGATTCTGAAAATGGGACATCTCTGGTGGCTGCTACCGTGTCTTGGTCGCCTGTCCAACAAGAGCAATCGGCGTTAGGTCCCCTGTGGAGGATGGGTCTGGGGCGCCAGCACGGGGGCAGGCGGTGGATCTAGCTAAGATCTAAAATGGTTGGTTTTTCTTGTGTTTATGTTTATGGTTACAATTTAGAGTAAATGATGCTGGCTCTCCATTTCAGTGCAGCGAAATCAAGTTCCCTGAAAGTGAGTTTCTTTGAGAAAGCGTTAAAGGAGAGCGAGTTGATTTAAATAAAAAGTATTTCATTTGAATTTAAGTGAACGGATAGACAGCACGTGGATACGGCACAAATGTGAAGGAGAACCTGCTTGCCTGAGGCTTGGGAAACACTGTTCTGGAACCCAGAGCATGAGAAGAGACTAGAGCCTGGAGAGAGGGGGTGGGAAGTCTTCCTGGAGGAGACGGGACTTGAGCTGGGTTTTGAGATTGGAGAGGATTGGGAATGGTGGGCTAGAAAGGAGGGGAGACATCTCAGGTGGGATGGGGGACAACAGGTACAAAAGCTTGGGACTAGGAATGGTGCTGGAATGTTCTGAGGGCCGAGCAGCCTGGACTGCTGGGCGGGAGGCACTGGCAGGATTGTGTGGGAGGGGGCGGGATCACGGTGCCTCCAAGTGCTGAAAAGTGTGCGGTGGGCAGCTGCTACCCACCTGGGTGTGGGATGGGACGGAGGACACACTTCCCCCGTCTCGTCTCCATCTTAATTTAAAATTCCCCTCAGGGCCAGACGAAGTTATGAAATAGGATGATTTAGCAGGAGACCGTCTGGATCACAGTCCCTGGCTGGTCACGGAGTGTGCTTGTGGTCACCTTCATGACCACTTTCAAAATACTTTTAAGCTACTGAAACACATTTCAGAAAGACGGAGGAAATCGATGATAGAAAGACAGTCAGCCACTCTAAGACTCTTTACCTCGGTCCATTTCCTCTTGGTCTTTTCTTATTGACACTTTTTTAAAATCATCTCAGGGTTTGCAAACTCGAAAGCCTAAGGGGCCAGGTCAGGAAGAGAGATGAGGGGATCCGGCAGCACGTGAGAGAATTGTCGCAAATGCAAGACGGCAGGGAGTGGAGGGGACTGCGGCCACCATAGTCTGCCTTCCATACTAAATTTTCTGGGCTTAGTGTTGCTGCACCTTTTTGAACCCAAGACTGTGGCCCATGCTTAGGGTGACAGCTACAGTGGAAGACGGGATGGGTGGTCCTCCCATGCCGGGAAAGCAACATACATCTCAGCCCATCCTGCCCGATGGACCCAGAGAGGCCAAACTCGAGGCTGGAGCCGGCCATGTTGTCTCCTTCAGCTTTTCGTGAGATCCCGCGAGAAGGGGCTGGGCCGTCCTTCCCTGCTTTTTGTGTTCATCTCTGCCCACCCACCCTTAGCCACACTTTTAGGCTTTTTTCGACATGAAGATCTTTGTTTCCAGGCCCTACCCCTGCCCGATGGCAATGGAAACATGCCATTTTGCAATCTCTTTCCTGGTGTGACTCATTTAGGACTTGGGGCTGCAATTTATGGCATGTGGCGCGTGCATATGCCTCTTGGCTCCTCGGCAGGCCCCCTGCTGCTCGCATCAGCTTGTGCTAAAGAGCTGCCGACCATCTTCCCTGCCTGCCAGCTTAATCCCCATCTCTCTCCGTCTTCAGACCCAGTGAGGCACGGGTTTACCCACCACTTGGCTGGAAGATGAGAACAGTTTGGTTTGATCCTCTTTTTTGGGTGGCTGCTGTGGTCCTGGGTATGAGCAAGTGCACACGCACGTGCACACACAGGGACCATCTGTTGCCTCCGAGGACGCACCGCCCGCCCGGTGCTGCTCGGAACGGAGGTGCCGCCAGCTGAGCTGCGCTGGGGGGTGGCCTGCTCAAGGCTCCGAGGGTGTGGGCACCCGCCGGGACCTCGAGCACAGGGGTGTGGAAGCCGTGGTGTGGACGGCTCTCACATAGCACCCAGGGGAACCGTGCACTACCCTGGACGTGAGCTGTGCAATTTCTCCTCTTCTCTGCTCGTCGTTTCTCTGCCTGCCCCCGCCCCCTCGTCCATCTGTCTTGCCTCCCTGCCTCCCTCCCTCCCTTCCCCTTTTCGATTTTGCTTTAGTCCAATGCTTTACGTTTAAAGATACGGAAAGGTCATGGAGTCTCCTCCCACTTGGGGTAAAATCCAGAGTCCTCCCATGTCCACAGGCCCTGCGTGGCCTGCACACCTCCCCCCGGCCCTCATCTGCTCCCCATCGCCTGACTCCCTCGGCCCGCCGGCCGCCCGGTTCCCCAGCGGCTCAGGCGCACCCTGCTTCAGCGTGCCTGCGCTGCGCTGCTGCCCGAAGGGCCCTGCTCCCTGCACAGCGCCGCTTGGCTCACTCCCTCGTTCCCGCCAGGCCTCGATTCAGATGTCGGGGGGTTCTGGTGAAGCATCTCTTCGGGGAAGAAGACCTGCACGAAACTCTGGAGTTCCGAGTTTACCCACTTCCGTAGTATAAATACTCCCACTGGGATTATTTCAGGTCACCGGGCGACTTCACTGAGCGCGGCGTTGGGAAGAGGTGCGCAGACCCGGCTCACCTGCATCACTGCTGGCCGCCCTCTCTGTCCGATTCTTTCTCCATCTTCTTTACTCTGTTTGATTTTTATGGTACTTACCACCTCCTGGCGTATTATATCGATCTGTTGCCTGTCCCTCCCCCTCATGAGAACAGGAGCTTTGTATGTTCTGTGCATTGCTGGAGCCGCAGTGCCTAGAATAGTGCCTGACTGAACAAACATCCAACTGCAAGCATTCGAGAAATGGGAACTAAATATTAAATATAAATACAATATAGCATGCTTTGTAGCAGTGAAAAAAAAGCCCTGGAAATGCTTTTTTTTTTTTTTTTTTTTTGCTGAGGAAGATTGTCCCTGAGCTAACATCTGTGCCAGTCTTCCTCTATTTTGTATGTGAGCTGCTGCCACAGCATGGCAGCTGATGAGTGGTGTAGGTCCTGCCCAGGAACTGAACCTTGGCTACCAAAGCAGAGCATGCCAAACCCTAACCGCTAGGCCATGGGGCCGGCCCCAACATTTTTGTCTTTTTATTGATAAGGGACTTGGCTTCACCTGGATTGAAATTTCATGTGTGTGTTGCTTAGACTTTTGGATAGTTGAAATCTACTCCTGTGTCAGTCTGGAAAGTTTAGATCTGGCTGTAGAACTAACATTCCCCAACCTCAGACGCTTATTTCTTGCTCAAGCTGCATGTACATCCCGGGTGGCAAGACTCTGTGCTCCCTGTTGTCCCTCAGGGACCCAGGCTGGGCTGGCAGCCACCATCTGAAATGTTGCTGGCTACCCTGCCAGAGGCATATGACCTTGGAGCACCTGGCACCAGCCGTTAAACCCTCAGGCACAGAAAGTGGCACCTGCTGCTTCTGCTCACAGCTCATTGGTCGGAACTTGTCACATGATCCCACCCAACTCTGGGGTCCAGGAGTTCAGTCTTTCCTGTGAGCAGAAGGCGAGAGAGCCAGCCCCTCTTCGTGGCATGGCTGACGGCCCCTGCGCCCCAGAGGAAAGTAGGCTTGTACACAGGAGGTGGTCTGAGAGCAGTGTGGGAGGCCCAGTGGGGATGCTGCCACGGCTTCCAGGCACCCTCTCGAGTGCCCAGAGAGAAAGTCACAGATCACCCGTCCACACCTGCCTTAGGCCTCAGCAGTTTGGGTCCCCATGTGCTTTTGAGGTGCAGCTTGTGAAACTGCCTATGGGGCTGGACCTTCGAGACTCAGTCTGAACTCAGAGGGGCGCGTCTGTAAAAGTACCTTACATACACACATGCGCGCGCGCACACACACACACTTGGAATTTACTTATGTAAGAAATAAAATTATAGCAATAACAGAAATCCTTTAAAAGGAAATAATTGGCCCCGGAATTCCCTTACCTCTTTGGGAACAGAGCAAGATGAGAATTAGACTCTCCAGTGTGAGGATTTCCTTGAACTGACTGGGGAAGAGGAGCTCTTCCCTCTGGGTCTGTGTGTCTGGAGCTGGTGGCTCACCCACTTGGACTGTTTCCCTGGGCACTGAAGGTAAGAGAAACGCGTGGCTGCCACTGCAGGGGCGGCTCGCTCTTCTTTTCCAAATGCTGCGTCTTGAATTTATTTCTCTCCAATCTGAAACAATGCAGTGTGTAGGATGGGATTTTATTTTAATCCATTTGATGGATTTTTTTTAATCTGACCTTGGTGATTTCCTTGTTTGCTAGTTGCATTTAACTAGAAATCCTTTTGAAGGGAGAAAAATTAAAGCTTGATCTTATTACAGGGGCATCACCCTAGCACAGTGATAATCCATTTAAGTGAAAACTCACCGGAAGGCGGCAGACCTGGTTGTTTAGATCTCTGCTTGCCGTTTCATTCCCTTCAGAAATGGCAACTCTTTCTTCTCGTTTGCTTCTGAATTCCATCCCGTGCCTGCAGAGACGTGGGCAGAGGCTGCAGAGAGCCGAGAGGCAGGCGGGCACGGGGGCGACTTGAGCTGAAGGAATTTCTGCTTCGAGCAGTTGGCTCCGAGTCCTGGAGCAGCCCCAGAGAGGTTTCAGAATTACCCACAGCTCACAGTTCTGCGGCATGGCAGGGCCGCCCAGCTCCGCTGCCCGTGTTCTCTGCCTGCACCCCCACTGCGCTCCCCCAGACCACTCCCCGTCACTGGGGACCAGAAACAGGCGTCCGCCCTCAGCAGAGCCCTGAGTCCTGCCCCCTCCCTGCTCTGTTCTGGAGCCGGTTCCCCAGATTCTAACAGAAGAACGAGGAAGCAGAAGGGGAAAGAATTCTTTTAAGACCCATTGCGGATGTCAGATTAGACCTGGCTCATGGGAATCGCTCATTTATTTATATGGCTTACCGAGATCTCCAATAAACACCACCCCCCACACACACCCGCGATCATCTGTCTTTAAAAGCATTAAACCAATAATAAAGAACATTTTTTAAATAAAGGAAGTTATTTATCACTGATCCTACCCCAAATCAGCAATTAACTTTTTCTCATCTTCTCTATGCTCCATGAGTCTTTTTCATATAGATATATTCATAGGCATGTATATATGTATTTGTATATATTTTTTTCTTCTGACAAGGATGTTGCCCAGAGTGCCTACAGTGTGTTCTTGCTAGTTTCTTAGGTGTTGGCAGCTGTCTCTTGCACGCTCCGACCGTGTCTGGGAGGCGCTGGATTCCTTTAATGGATCCACCTGGCTGGGGTTGCTGGTGGCCCTTGAGGAAGGAGCGTTGGTGCGTGGCTGCAGCTGCTGTGGGCGGTTCCCATGCTCTGTGGGGACAAGGACATCTGGGCGGTGGGATTCTGGATTTCTCACCACTCGCTTTCACACCCTCCGGCCCCCACTCCTACCACCAGCTCCTGCCTCGCTTTGGATCGTCCCGGCTCCTCAGACAAAGCCCCTCGGCCACCTCCCGGGGTGTGGAAAATGACTGCGGTTGATTTTTATTTCCGATGGCATTTTTTCTCAGTCTCTGCTGCCTGGTCAGCCCTAAGCCCCATGAAGGCAGGGGCTTTGCCTGTTTCCCCCCGTTTTGTGTTCCTAGCATCTGCAGCATGTCCAACACACGGTAGACACTCAGTATTTGCTGAATTGTCAGTTTTTCTACCTACTTAAAAAAACTTGGCTGCTATTAACTGCTGTGATCCCCCTTTCATCGCTGCTGTTCTTTTTATTATGGGACTTTGTTGATTTTTCCTGGTGATCATCATCATAATGGAAGGGAATTGAACGCTTAACAAAGGCTGGGTGCTGTGTGGAACACGTGCTCTTCTCGCGGGGTTCTTATAACTTCGTGTGGTGGGGACTCCCTGAGGGGCGGACGAGGACATGGGCCGCTTAGAGACCTTTCTAAGATCGCGCACAGGACAACTGTAGGAGCCGCTACTCTAGTTCACGTCTCTCTCGAATTCCAGGGTCCCGTCTCTTGATTCTTGCGTTACACTGCTTCTCGTTTCATGCCGCACTTCTGCAGGCAGTGCTTGTCGACATCTCTCTCCTTTCCAAAGCTTAGTCCATTACGAGGTTTTAATGAGTCGCGGGGAGAAGGAAGAACAGGAGTGTGTCTTTCCATCAGGCAAACCCGTGCGTTCTCTCCCACAGGGTCCGGATTTCAGGAACTATTGAGATACGTCATTTTGAGGCAGATGTGGTGGTGGTCTTTTCCTGCAAAGTTGTGGAAAATGAATTTGTGCAGAGCGAGGTTGGTATCGAGTGAACTCATTATCTATATACATCCTTCAGTGGGCTCCATGCCCAGTGAATACAGATTGGATTTTTGTGCACGTTGGGGACAACTGACTGTTGGTCTGTGGCTTAGTCCTGGCCTGTTCAAGACGGTCGGTGGAGCACAGCGAGGTTTTGAGGGAAGAGGAGGACTGAGGAGCAGAGGCAGTGGGATCCCGTTAGTTAGGTGGCCAGAGGGAGATGCTCTGCCCTCTAAGCTGATGGAGGTTACTTGTCTCCAGAAAGCTCCTTTTCAGGTCTCTGTGTGTTAGCTGCTTGTCCTTTAGGCAGCGATCAAGGGCGTTCCACCTCACTGATGACACGGGAGGAACCCGATGAGGCTGTCCCAGGTGTCCATGAGGGTTGGCGTCTTCTTGGCCAGCAGTGGGCTGCCTGCCCAGTGGATGCTCCTAATTCTTCTTCGTTTCATCGCATGTGAGTAAGAATCTATTCATGGATCTGAAGACAGTCCTAAAACACACAGGGAAGCCTGCCCAGGCTCCTGTGTGGGGGTCGCAGGGGAAGTAGAGAGCAAACCGATGTGCCCCCCGTTAATAGACGGCTCAGACATTTGGAGTGGCCGTGTAAGGAGGGCATGCGGCATTTTAGAAATCGACTCTGGTAATGTCTGTTTTTCCTCACTGGATGACACCCCACTGTCCAGAAGCAGTTTTCATACCTCTGCAAATGCCTGTTTGGCACTCAAGTGATTCTCTACACTAATAGGATCTGGCTGGAAGAAAGAGTTTGCAAAAAGCTTGTATTAAATCATTTATATAAGAAATGTGCCTGTGGAGTTGGGGAACTGGAAATGTTTTCTGCGGACGCTTCAAAGCAAAGCGTTTCGCTGTAAGCACCAGGGACGAAGCACGCATGTCGAATTCATGAGCGGGTGTGTCAGTGTGACAGGCCCTGGGATTGCGACTGGAGTCTCGGGAGCTGCTGCTCGTCTCTCCACTGCTTCTGTGTTTCCCCCGAGGGAAACTGGTGTTCGAAATACCTGGTGTTAGAAATTAGGATCAAAGGGCTGAGTGTCTTGTTCACGACAGTTTCCTGCTCTCTGGATGTTCCGGGGTCTATGTGGGTACCACGAAACCCTGTCTGCTTGCAGAAGCTGATGTGAGCAGAGATACCTACCACGCATCCATGCCTGGCCGTCAGATTCGGGATCCTGGGAATTTACTGTTTAGAACGGAAGGTGTTTGAGGAGGTACAGACCTCTGGAAAGCTCTCAGACTCCAGTTGCCGAGTCCCCTGAGATATCCTGTTTCCCCTCTTGCAAGGTTGGCTCTTGAACTGTGCTTGGCTGTTATGAGAGACCCTGCCATCCTTCCCATAAATTTTCCTTCTAGGTTATGATTGCCCAAGGCTTCTGTCACTTACAACTGAAGAAACCTTAACTAACGTGCAAGAGAAGGAGATCCCGATGTTAGATTTCAAGCCACTGGGAAATCTTTGGGAGGAAACATGGCAGATGATGCTTCTGTGACTGTGCTTATTTTCTCTCCTTGACATATGGCAGATGATGTTGACAAGATGGCTCCAAGGCACAGGGAAGAGAGACGCAGGCTTATTTGAAAGATACAGGTGTGTCACTGGGGTCGAGCCAGGAGACAGAGGACATGCCAATTCTTTCCACAGAGAGAATTTCATATAAAATGCAGAACTGTTAGTTGGGTGATACAGAACCAAGAAGGCAGAAAGGGGGCTGCTAAATGGCTAACACCCTGCGGCTGGGTGGTTAACCCTCAGAGCCCCTGGGGGTGCCGGCTGGCTGTCCTGGGTGTCTCTAAGGGGCGTAATCATGCAGCTACTGGAGCCATCTGCCTCTTTCCAGTGACGTGCGCCTGCAGGGACAATGGTGACAGGAAACCTGATGGATGACTCCTTCTCCTCCGTCCTTCCCTCGTGCCCCGTGTTGGCAGAGCAGGACAGGGAGCACAGGGCAGACAGACTTGAGGGAGAGTCCACGTGCCCCCACAAAGGATATCAGAATGCAGACGAGTGGCAATCGTAATGTAGCGACATTGTAAACCCTAAGTTCTAAGAAAACAAATCAATCAGTGTCACCACACTTTGTTAGTAGTAACAGATTTGTTATGGGACAAGTGGCCCTTCCTTATGATGGTACGCCTGTGTGCCAGACCCCATGTCTGAAAACCTCAGGTCCAGATACATGATTTTGTGTCTTTAAATCACTGTTGTTTCTTGTGAATCAATGGGGAATAATTATATGAATACATCCTTATCATAAACTGTTCAACAGTTTAGATGTTTCAAAAGTCCCCCTGTCATAAAGAATTTTAGTTTTCCCAGGCTGTATTCTGTGATTCTAACTTTCCCAGAGTGAAGCACTGTTCACGTAAGCAAGTTCCATCTGGGTGTAGCTCTTTATACCGACTTTCCTCGCTTCTTGTAGTCTCTTTCCCTCCTCCTCAACCCTCCCTGCCCCGGAGCGTATTTCCTATTCTCTCCCGTCCTGTACACTTAGCCCCAGCTCCCCATGCTGCACGGGTTGCCCTGTGGGTGTAGGCGGTTCACAGATGTAACTCTCTTTATTGACACAAATTCCCCTGCCCGGGTCTCTTTCGGAGCTGAGATTTGACGAGGCTGCCGGACAGAAAGCACATTATTTCCAATATGGATTTTCAGATTTTTATCACTCCTTGTTGAGAGTAGAAGCAGTAGTATTTAAAAGATAATCACATGTGGTAGTGGACTGGTTCCTCTCGCCTCCCTTTTCCAGCGAAGTTGCCATGTTGTGTGGCTACAACCTGGAAATAAGTGGTTTCTATTTATTTCATTAACTATCCTTTTTTTATTGAGTTCATAATGGTAAACTATCATTGTGAATTTCAGTTGTACATTATTTCTCGTCCGTCACCATATACGTGCTCCCCTTCACCCTCTGTGCCCTCCAACCCCCTTCCCCTGGTAACCACTGAACTGTTTCTTTGGTCCATGTTCATCTTCCACATATGAGTGAAATCGTATGGTGTTTGTCTTTCTCAGTCTGGCTTATTTCGCTTAACATAATACTCTGCAGGTCCATCCATGTTGTTGTGAATGGGACCCTTTTGTCTTTTTTTCTGGCTGAGTGGTATTCCATTGTATGTATATAACACATCTTCTTTATCCGATCATCGGCTGACGGGCACATGGATTACTTCTGTCTTGGCTGTTGTTCATTAACTGTCTTTTTCATATTACCTTTTGTGCTGCTTTGTGAACAATGACTCCGATAAATACAAAGTAATCTACAAAGTATCTATCTACAAAGTAAGCCCCCATACATGTTTTGTATTCTAAAAAATTCAGAGAGAGGAGAAATGGGTGGGCTTTGTAGCTGGGATGTTAGCAGGAAGCACTGAGTGAAAGGAGCTCCTGTTATCCTACAAACATCAAGAAAATGGGGGATGGCTTGGTGTTTTTCTGAGATGAGACTGACAAATCATCCACATGTTTATCTATTTAATTCACAAATATGTATCTATCCTCAACTCTTTTCTGGGCTCTGCTGTAGGGGCGGGAATCCAGCAGAAAACAAAACAAGACAACATGCCTCCTCACAGAACTCACCTTCTAATGGGGACAGACAGACAACATTAAAACACAGTTAAAAAGCAGAGAGGGGGCCGGCCCCGTGGCCGAGTGGTTGAGTTCGCGCGCTCCGCTTCGGTGGCCCAGGGTTTCGCAGGTTCGGATCCTGGGCGCAGACATGGCATGGCTCGTCAGGCCATGCTGAGGCGGCCCCCACATGCCACAACTAGAGGGACCCACAGCTAAGATACACAGCTATGTACTGAGGGGATTTGAGGAGAAAAAGCAGAAAAAAAAAAAAGCAGAGAGTGGAGCTGCTGCGTCCTATGAGAAGTCTGTTTCTGAAGCGCCAAACTGTTCCCACAGCAGCTGCACCGTTTCACATGCCCACCAGCAAGAGACGGGGGTTCCGGTCTTTCCACATCCTTGCCAATGCTTGTAATTTTCCATGTTTTTAATTAAAGCCATCTCAGTGGGTGTGAAGTGGTATCTCCTTGTGGTTTTGATTTGCAAATTTCGCTAATGAGTAAGGAAGTCGAGCATCTTCTCCTATGCTTGTTGGCCATTTACTGTACTAAATGTCACTGAACTGTTCACTTTGAAATGGGTAATTTTATTTTATGTGACTCTCACTTCAATTAAAAAATGTTTAAAAAAAGTCGAAGATGTATGCGTTAAGGAGAAATGCTTTGGAAAAAAAATATATAGTGTTCAGAGGTGACTGGGGACGTGAGATGGGGAGGGGGTGGCTGGGAGGAGGTTTGAAATTTTTTTACAAAGGTGGTCAGAGTGACCTTAGTGAAGAGGTGAAATATGAGCAAAGACTTGAAGGCTGAAGGAGTTAGCCAAATAGGTATCTGGGAGAAGAGCTTCCCAGGCAGCAAGGACAGCCAGTGCAAAGGCCCTGAGGCAGGGACTCCCTGGCGTGCTTTAAGAACAGCAGGTGCAGCTGAAGCAGAGTGAGCAAGGGGGTGAAGCAGCAGGAAGTGAGGTCCGAGGAGTTGGATCCTGCAACGTCTTCTGGGTGTAGGAAGGACTTTGGCTCTTTTATATAATTGCAGTGGAAAACCATTGCAGGGTTGTGAATGGAAGAGTGATGTAAGCTAACTTAGAGTTGAAAAGGATCACTAGCTGCTGAGTTGGTGGAGGGGGAGATGGAATTGCAATAGTGCGGGAGAGATGGTGGTAGGACATGTGCCCCAATAACTCGTCAATTTTCCTATGGGATGACGTAACTGTGGGTTTGAAACAGCTGACCTGGTTTAATTAACATCACGGAAGCTTTAAGTAAACATCATGGAAAAAATAATTGCACCTAAATAAAGCGCTCGCTGCAATAAAGCATATTTGTTTATTCTTTCAAAAGATGTTAGCATTAAAAATGAAAGCTCCCAACACAGTCTCAATTACGAGTCACCATTTTCGTATTTTATTCCCTATGTGGCTTGACTGCTCATCCCTTTGAACGACTTCATTAATAATTGGAGATGAATCCCAACCCTTTTCCTATTAACTTTTGATCTGGAAATTCGACTCTGCTGACATTCAGACACACGTTTGATCTTTCCTTCCATTTCGTATTTGAACCAATTTAGCCTCCTCGTGTTCAAGCTAATTATTGGACTTTGAGCCTGAGATGCCACCCAGATACTTGATGAGAAAAAGCCTCAGCAGGACACGGGAACATGTTTCCAGTGTCTGGCAGTTCGGTTATTTGTAGAAGGAAAGTGTAGACTGGCCTGAAAGGCGCCGGAAACACAAAATTGACGCGGTGGGTCCTTTTGTGTCGCTGGTACTTAAGACTTTTGAACCGTTTTTGAAAAGCCCTCTCAGATTTTGAACTGAATACAGGATAACAATTTCTCCACAGATATATTTTATGCAGTGTGCGCAGGCTTATAGCTTCTGGTTTAGTCCTAGAGAAAGATTAGATAAGTCAAGTCAAAGGCTGTCTCCCCAGCCGTCAGTCATGCCGAGTCGCACTGTCAGAGATTTCTGTTTGGATTTTATTAAATGCACACTGAGTTCCTCCTGGCTCGGTGATTTTCCTCTGCCTTTCAAATTCCCTTCACTCTTGAAGGTGCCCGGTGGAATTCTGACGAGCTGTCAGACACAGACAACTCCTACAGAACTGACTGGACACTTCGTCGCCTTTTAGCATCCATTTCCCCCTCACTCCCACCAAACACAATCCCCGTTTTGCTCAGATATCCACCGCTTTTCCCAGGTGGCCCACGTGCATCAGGGTCACAGACCCACCCTGCAGCCAGCGTCCAGCTCCGCTGGTCTTGGGGGAGGCTCTGCCCCTGGAAGTAGGTCCTGGACAGGGGTGTGAGACAACCACAAGGTGCAGGGGCCTTCTGGAAAAGGCGTGCCTTTCTCCTCTGTGAGCTTCAAGAGGTCCCTGCTCTGGCTTCCTTGGGTGTGGTCATGCGAAGGTAACCAGACCCGCCCAACCATCTGGATTCCAGCCGAGGGAGAGGAGAAGCAGGCGCTCCCAGGGGCCTCACGTCGCGTCCACTGCCGGCTGTTCCAGCTCTGACTTCCCGTTAAGTAAGCTCATGGTTTCCTTTTGAAATGCGCTGGTTTAAATTGGTTTTCTGTTTCTTGTAGATTTTGTAGAATGATGGTTCCTTGTGGATAAGATACTCTACGTTTCTTGGAGGATGGCTTTGAAGTAATTTGACACGATCCCGTGTTAGGTTAGACGCAAATGTTTCATTTGTTGAGAATCAGGAGGTAAATGGGCTAAAAGAGGAGACGTGAAATTTAACGAGTTTACAAACTGACGGTGTGTACGCTCTACCTGTGTCTTCCTTCAGGCTTCGTCTCACAGATCAAAGGCGCCACTTTCCTGGAGTCTGATGGTTTTCAGTTGTCTTCTTTTGCACTTTTCTATATTTTTAAAGTGTTCTACGGGGAACATATATTACTATATCGATCAGAAAAAGGTACTAATAAAAGATAAATTCAGATAAATTTAAGACACTTTTCAAACCTTGGAGAATGGAAGATCACGTTCTAAAGTCTGCTTAACAGGTGTATGGAACAAGGGGTTGTGTGGGCACGTTTTAGGTTTAAAATTGAAACAGGCTAAAACCCTGACTAGAATTGCTCCCTGAAAGGCTTCATTCTATTTGGTGACTGTTTCCCCTGTAACTGAGAGCGAGATTCGCGAGGGATTTCAGAGCGGCCCAATATCCACGGATTTTTAATGGTCTGTCGGGAATTATAAAAATCTGTTTTCTGCATTCAATTTGCTGGAAAAATCAGAGCTGATGACACAGGAAGCAGCAGCCCGGCTCTCAGCATCGAGGAGGGGGAGGCATCAAACCCCCGCAACCAGGAGGAAAGTGGACTTTGGGTTTGGGAGACCTTGTTCCTATTGGTCCTGTTCCCAAACAGCTGTTTATTCCATCCTTGTCCTTTGACCTTGTTGACCTGGGCCTGGCCGGCTGCCCCAAATATGTCCAGTTAACCCCTAGTTTGAGACCTCAGAGAAATTAATGAAGACCTAAAATGTGTCAGGCTATGGGAAAATAAGTGCCTTCGTATTTCCGTTTCCAGGACGCCATAACGCCAAGTACTGCAAACGGACGGGCTTAAACAGCAGAAATTTCCTCCCCGGCTTCTGGAAGCTGGCAGTCCGAGATCAAGGCATTGGCAGGCTGGTTCCCTCCGAGGCTGAGGGAGAACCCCCTCCACGCCCGTCTCCAGCTTCTGGTGGTTGCTGCCCGTCCTTAATGTTCCTGGTCTTATAGACGCATCACCCCAGTCTCTGCCTACATCTTCACGTAGCGTTCTTCCTGTGTGTGCGTCTGCGTCCACATGTCCCCTTTTATAAGGACGCCAGTCATACTGGGTTAGGGCTTACCCTACTCCAGGATGACCTCATTACAACCTAAATAATTATATCTGCCGTGGTCCTACTTCCAAATCAGGTCACATTCTGAGGTCCGGAGGTTAGGAAGGATTTCAACATCTGAATCTGGGGGCACCGTTCCACCCATAACACTTGGTTACAAGGAAATTTCCATATAGGGACAGGGTGGGAAAGCAACGGAGCACCCCCGGCAGAGTCTAGAAGGTTGGTGTACACCCGGTGACCACACTTCCTTTGGAAGGAGGTTTACGTTTGGCTGAGAGTGCCGTGCGTTAGGAGTTGCTCTCATAATCAGTAAGCCGCATCGTGGAAAGGAGACGTGGCGATGAAGGGAATAACTGTGACTGTGGATTAGACCCCAAGGTTCTCAAAGCAGGGGGACAATTCTGCCCCCAGAGGACATCTGGCAATGCCTGGAGACGGTCTTGGGTGTCCCCACGGGTGGTTGGGGGCTGCCACGGGCTTCTGGAGGATGAGGGCCAGCAGTGGTGCTGAGAGCCCCACAGGCCCCCAGCAGAGACTGTCCCACCCAAGATGTCAGTGGTGCCGAGGTCGAGACAGCCTGGATTAGCACCCCTTGCCCCAATTTGAATCTGAGATGAAATTAAAAAGGGAGATGAGTTAAGGGGGGGATTTGATAAGCATGAGAGCCCAGAGTCTGGAGCATGTGAGTTCTTCCACATGTTAACTGAACGTGACGGGGAAAGTAGAACTTCTACCTGCAATACAATTTGCAACTTTCCAGCTCCGTCTATGAGAACTATGATGCCCACATCTTGTATTAAAGAAACCCCAGGCTTTGGCATTGTGCTGTATCTCAGTTCCGGCGCTGCTGTGTGCTCTTAAGCAAATTGCTCCTTCTGTCCAAGCCTCAGTTTCCCTCTGGCCACAGTGGGCACAATGATAGTGATAAAGGCTAACATTTCACGCGTGCTTCCAGTGTTATAAGAGCTCGACATGGATTTCCACACGTAGACTATCTGTAAACAACCCTCTGAGGTAAGCGTTATTCTTCTTCGCTCTGCAGTTGAAAATCTGAAGCATAGAGCAGTCGAGTAACTAGCTCAGGGTCATCTAGCGAGAAAGCAGCAGAGCTGGTGCGTGTCCACCGACGGGCGAGCAGATAAAGAAAATGTGGCGCACATGGTGTGGAATAGTACTCGGCCAGGAGAAAGGAGGAAGTCCTGCCGTTTGCAGCAACGTGAATGCACCTTGAGGGCATCCTGCTGAGTGAGATAAGTCAGACAGATCGAGACAATGCTGAATGATCTTGCTTGTATGTGGAATCTAAGAAAAACAAAGAAAAGCCAAATTCATAGAGACAGAGAGTAGACTGGTGGTTGCCAGGGCTGTGGGGTGGGAGAAGTGGGGGGTGCTGGTCACAGGGGCGGACTTCAGGTACGTGATGAACCAGCTCCGAGGATCTGCTAGGCCAGAGGGTGACTCTAGGTAACAATACTGTAGTGTATCCTTGAAAGTTGCTACAGGAGTGGATCTGAAATGTTCTCATCACAGAGAAAAGGTAATTATGTGCGAGGATGGAGGTGTTAACTAACTGTATTGTAGTAATCATTTCACAATATATACATGTAGCAAATCATCACATGCACACCTTAAACTTACACAGCGTGTCAATTATATTTCAGTAAAGCTGGGGGAGAAAAAAGAAAGCAGTGGCGTTCAAATTTAAATCCTTGCTAACTCCTGGGTAGTGTGACTTCCAAGCCAGAATCCTCAGTCACTAAAGCCCGTGGCCTCAGAGCTGCGAGGATCGAGAGTTCACACGTGAACCAGGCACTTGGCGCAGTGCCCGGCACACGTCCGTCCGACCGGTGGGAATCGTGGTTGTTAGAGACGCCAGGGTCTAGCTCACTTACCAATTTCAATTGCATGACCACGTAAATAAATTATTTGAAAAATACAGTGTTGACAGTAGATTGTAATTTAACATCATTTCAGCAGGGAAAAATATTCACCTGGAAGCTTGTTAGAAATGCAGAATCGCAGCCTCCTCCCTCGACCTAGGAGATCAGAGTCTGCCTTTTCACAGAGCAATTCAAGGGCCCCTGGGAACCCGGGAAGGCCCCAGGGCAGCCCTGAAAGAGGGCGGCTGCCCTTCTCACAGGAACCCAGCGCCCCGCGTCAAACTGCGGGCTGACTCCACGTCTGCCCCCCTCCCTCCTCCCAGCCTCCCCTCTTGGTTTAAGGTCGGACTTCTGCTTGGGTCCTCAGGGTGGCCCTGAGCTATGTCGCTGCACCTGCTCTCGAGCACCGGCCTGCCTTGGCAGAGGGCAGCCGGTGGTGGGTCTCTCTCTGTCCCTGTCACCGGGAGGAGGACAACTGGTGCACTCAATCTCAGGCTGTGGGCAGGCGCGGCCCCACCCCGGCAGCTGTGTTTGTTTGCAGAGAGAGGTGTGTTTGTTGGTGATCACAAAATATTATGATCCCATATGTCCATGGTGATCGTAACTGTGGAAACGCTTATTTTCAGAGGTATCTGTGGTGCTAATGGCTCCGTGTCATTAGTGAGCTGTTCTCCGGGAGACAATGAGGGGGCGTTCAATGGACTTGGTCGGCTGGAAAGCGATCAAGCATGGCCCCAGGATGGCTCAGCGTGCCCCTGTGAAGTGTGTTTGTCTCATTCCCAGTGAACAGGATCGACTCATCATCATCGTGATAGTAATAGTAACAGCTGTTACTGACTGAGCATTCACTCTGTTCTGACCCAAATCAGAGCACTGTCCTTAGCACACGTTTACACCTGTTTGTTTGTTTATTTCTCACAGCAACCTGACAAGGTGGATGCCATCATCCATCCCTTTTCAGACCAGGAAACTGAGTCACAGGGGCTCAAGAACTTGCTCAAAGCCAGCTACTAAGTGGCAGAGGCAGGAACGAGGGAGGCAGCTTGACTCCAGCACCTAGAATTTGTCCCTAGATGCAGGTGTGGTGTTGAGCATGGTCATGGTACTGTCCACAGATAGCTCTCGGGGCAAAAAGGATGAAAAATTTATTTTTTGTCAGTGTCTCAAAGTAGCTGTTTTAATCACCTATTGCTATGTAATAAATTACCCCCAAATCAGTGGCTTAAAACACATTTATTGTCTCAGTTTCTGAGGGTCACACATGGAGGCACAGCTTACCTGGGTCCTCTGGCTCAGGCTCTGCCTGAATTTGCACTCAAGGTACATCCTTGGGGGCTGCAGGCACCCCCGAGGGGTGCATCTGCTCCTCTGCTCATCCTCCTGGGGTGACATCCGCATCCAGCTTGCTCACCTGGCTGTGGGCAGATCAGGCTGAGCCAAGCTCAGCCACCTGGCAGGCTTAGATCCTTGCTGGCTGTTGGATGGAGACATCCACATGGGCCTCTCCATAAAGCCAGTCACAACATGACAGCTGGTTTTCCCCAGAGCGAGGGACCCAAGAAAGAGAGAGAGAACCAAAGAGGCCCCTAGGCTGGAAGCCACAGTCTTGGTGCCTTTGTCTTGGAAGTGCCACGCCGTCACTAGGGGAACTGGTACATAAAGAGGTCTATTGATACAATTTTGTACAAAAACCCAGAGAGAGTTAGTGAGCACCATCTTCCCACTTTACCCCCCGGCCCTTTGTTAATGGAGCCCGCTGTCCCTTTGGGTCAAGGAGGTGGGTAGGCTCCGGAAGGAGGGGCAGGTGGCTCTCCCTGCTGTCCCACGACTGTGACAGCGCCTGGAAGTGGAATCGCACACACAGCCGGGCCTCGGCTTTCTGACAAACTGCAAGCCCGTCTTTTGAGTGATGCCCCAGCCCTGGCCTCACCACACGGGTTCTCACTTTTGTGGCAAATGGTCTTCTGTCTGCAGTGGAGGAGCCTTGGGGGGCAGGACGCCACAGTAGAGTCATTGCCTCAGTTCTGGGGGAGGGGAGTGTCGTCTCCTGCTGGCTGGCTGGCCTCTTGGGGCCCAGGTGCATGACCGCCTGCCCCGGCACTCGCGCCTGGCACCAGCGTCTGAGCCCGCACGGGGCCTCTTTCACACTGGAGGACCAGCTGCTGGTGGGAGGGAAAGCTTTCTGTTAAAAATCTGTAACAAAAACAAACAACTTTGCTGTAGAAGTGCCTAGGCGGAGGGCTGAGAGGAAGCCTGCCTTTCTGGTGACTGAGTCTTTCCCCCTTTGATCAGTTAAAAATGCACCCAGTCCTCACCTGGAAAGCCAGAGGAGGGTGCCCAGGAAGTCCTTCCTTCTTGTGTCCCGCCATCAGCTCTCCAAGCTCCTCGGCCGTAGGATGTGCGTTTTGGGTGGTCTCGTCTGCAGCTGCTTCACCCCTGGCCGTCTCGAGTCATTGCCGGGGGCCAGGTGCGTGGTGGGGACCAAGAGAGCAGGCCCAGTGTCTGGCTGCCGGGTTGACATCTCATTCCACCTGCTAGCATGTGACATCGGGTGAGGGCCGCTCACCGTGCCTCGGATTCCCCACTCCTACGATTCGGGTGACGATAGTGCCCTCCTTATGGTGTCTTGTGGATCTAAATAAAGCTGTAAAAAAGGCTCAGAGCAGGGCCTACTTCTGGGTTCAGTACTTGTTGGTTGTGGCTCCTGCTTCTCCAGCCGGACAGAGGTGGACAAGGGAACATGCCTTCTCTTCCACAGGCGGGGAGAAAGGGACCCTGGAAAATATTCCCTCTCTGTCTTTGTGGCGGGATTTTAGACAGTGAAGCGGGCATTTTAGTTTCGGGAGAAATGAAAGTACATTCCATTTCGTGTTCTCGAATTCAAACTTGCTTCTAATCCGAGCGGGCTTTGCCCGTGGAGTGCACAAGTGCGGTTTATGGTCCGTGGTGCCTTCGTCTTGGCCGCCTCCTTCCCTGGTCCGCGAGCTCTCCTCGCTGTGCCTCCACAGACGGGCTGACGGATGTGTACTCTTACTGGGGCTGCCGTGACAAAGTCCCCCAAAGCGGGCGGCCGAACAGCAGGAATCCACTGTCTCACAGGCTGGAGGCCAGGAGTCCAGGGCGAGGTGAGGGCGGGGCTGGTCCCTCTGAGGTCCGAGGGAGCGTCTCTTCCTGGCCTCTCACCAGCTTCTGGTGTTGACGGCGGCCTTCGGGATTCCTTGGCTTGAAGACCTGTCACCTCGATCTCTGCCTTCACGGTCGCGTGGCCTTTGGGTGTGTGTGTGTGTTCACATTTCCCATTTCTCTGAGGACAGCAGGCATGTCGGGTAAGGCCCACCCTACTCCAGTATGACCTCGTCTTAGCCAATTACATCTGCAGTGACTCCATTTAAAAATAGAATCATGTTCTCAGTTTCTGCAGGTTCGGACTTCAACACGTGAATTTTGGGGGTACACGATTCAGCCCATAAGAGGTTACAGCTGTTTCCTTGCGATCAGGACGCTGAGACTCAGGGGAAAGGACGTCTCAGCCGCGTCGCTCGAGGCCCAGGATGCCTGCTCACTCTCGCTGGCCTTGCGGTCTGGCCTTCCCTTCCCCTGCTGACCCTCTCCCCACCTTCTGCATCCCGTCCTGTGACCCTGGGGGGCTGAGCCTCTGCACCGCCCCCACTGGGCTCCCTTCCCTTTGCCTTCCGGGGGTGTGGGTGATGGAGGCAGCACCCCGAGATGGAAGGGCGGGGCAGGGGAGAGGGGTTGCAATTCCTCCCCTCTCCTTTCCTTCCTGGGGCGCCATTTCTGGCAGGGCTGAATTCTTCCCCCATGGCTCCAGCCCGTCCCCTCGCAGGAGTGATCTCAGCTTCCCTGCCACCTAAGCGCTGGTGCCGAGCACCCTTGGCGGGCTCCCCTCGACCCACACTCCGCTCTGCATTTCCTTCCTTAACTCCTCAGCGCCCCAGCGGGAGGAGCCATCTGGTCCCAGACAGCACCCTGATTGATACCACTTCCTAAGTTCCAGTCGTTTGTCTTAGACACGTGGTATGAGACAAATGATGCAAATAGCTGGAAGGATGACAGCTCTCCGGGGCTTCTTGGAAACCATCGTGATCCATGGGCTACGGATTTGTCCTGTCAAGCAAAGTAAAGAAGAGGTCTTGCATGCACTGCTTCTCGTCCCTCAACCTGTTAGTGAAGATCTGGCCAGACAGAGTGCACGCAGATGCTGCCAGGGCAGTCCTGCTGTGGTGTGATTTAATTAAAAAAACACAACAAAAACCCTACTTTTAAAAAATAGAATCTCTGGAAGCCAGGAACCAAAGTACAGCAGGCCTTGAACCCCAGGCAGGATCGATCACAATGCTGTTGATTCTGTTAATTTTCTCTCCTCCTTTCCAAAAGCACACGGGGGCAGAGAAGCTCACCTGCGGTGCCACGTGGTTGCCATGACAACACCAAGGTTCCTCTCGGCGGCTTCCTCTCTGTGCGTGGCGATGAGCCCGGCTCGTTGAAATGTATTTCTGTGAGCTGGCCTGCAGAGTCGCCTTTATGATTATTGCTCACAATGGAACGGGATGATTATTAAGTTTTGCCAGACGTGGAGCATTGTTTTCAGGGTCTCAGACAACCTCCCTCCTCTGGTTTATGTGACTGGCTTTTGCGTGAGCAGCTTCATGCCTTTGCTGTTTTATATGGAAATTCCTCCAAGGTCAAAGTCACAAAAGTGCCTGCTGTGAATCAGAGGCGAGGCCGCTGTCAAATAGCTCACTCTCCTCCCACCGAGAAAGGGCCCTCGTTAGTTTTAAGACATTTAAAATTTTTTCTGGGAAAGAGATATGGTTATACTTTTGATGGTTGCCACTTCATGCATTTTCCTGTGACATCATATCTCTGCCCTCCGACGAGATGTGGTGGTGTGTGCTCAGAGCCGCATTTATGATCCTCGAGTTCATGAATGGAATAAACTTCAGAGGCTTGAATATAAACATTAAAGGTCCTTGTGTCCAGGACACTGAGTGGTGCATGACGTGAAACCCATCCTGTCCCTTATTTTGTCTAACAGCTGACGTAACCAGAAGCGGAGATGGGCTTTTGGAAATTCTTTTTTTTTCCTGCTAACCCTTTATGTGAATCTGAGTTCAACAGAAGCTTTCCCGATTTATCTTATCAGAGGCAGGAGTAAGCCCAGGGAGCCAATACACAGTGGCGGTAAGTGCTCAAACTCTGGCACCAGATTCCCTGAGTTCAAGTCCCAGGGCGAGACCTGGGGCCATTCGACCTGTCTTGCCTCGTTTTTCTCTCTACAAAGTGGAGGGAATGATGGCACTTACTTCATAGAATCGTATGACTCTTGGATAAATTATCTTCAGAACAGCACATGATAAATGAATTTAAGTATTTGTTAAATGAGTAAAATAGGTGGTGGCCCAGGGTTCACAGTCGGATCCCGGGTGCAGACCTAGCACCACGTATCAAGCCACACCGTGGCAGCGTCCCACACACAAAATAGAGGAAGATGGGCACAGATGTTAGCTCAGTGACAGTCTTCCTCACACAGGCAAAAATGGACAAAATAAATATTTAAGAATTCTGTTCAACAGTGCCTTCACTAACAACTCTCATTTTTAGTTTTATTCTTGAGCCTAAGGAACTATCATTGAATCATGAGCATGATGTTAAGATAGTCTCTTTAGGAGGACTGTACATTATATCCATATTCATAATCACAAACATGAGATTTCACATCTAGTTTACAATTTTTCTCTACCAGTTTTTTGGGATCTCAGGAGAGTCACTAAAGCTTCTTGAGTGATGGGGCAGGATGATGATAAGTTCCAGCATTTTTCTGAGCACTTGCTCTGTGCTAGGTGTTGTAGCAAACATCTGGTCTGAGTTATGTCATTCAGGCCCCAGGAAAGGTCTGTGAGACGGGTAGGAATGGAGGAAACCAAAGCTCACAGGAGTTGTGACTGATCTAAGACGGCACAGCTGGCTAGTGGTAGGATGGGATTTGAAATCAGCATCACCGTATCTGCTCCCGGGGCCCCTGTCCTTTGTTATTACATATATTTCCTCTTTTTTGGTCTGTATTCAACTCTCTGCTCCCCAAGATCCATGGGTCAACAGACTGTCCCCTATTCATGCACTCAACTTGGAGCACAGCTGGCCTGCAATAATGTTTGCGGACATATGAATGATTATTGATCCCTTAACTCCTTGGAACTTTTACTGTGACCTCATAAATCCGGAGTCCTAAATCCCATACATTGTCCATACTCAGATCTTACCACCAGCCAAGTGGATTTAATTATGGTTACCTCACAGCGTCTCCATCCTGGTGTCCAGTTTGGGGAGAGACAGATTTTAGATCAGATCCTAGAACTGCCACTCCGTAGCTCTATGACCTTGGCCAAGTCATTTAACCCCCAAGATTCAAATGCTACATATTAAAATTGGGCTAATCTTAATAATAATACTACTCTTATAAGATTGTTGTCAGTGTTAAAGAGGAGATGTTGCTAATGTGTTCAGCAGGGCAGCTGGCACAGAGGCGTTCAATAAGTGTTAATTATTATAGCGTTAATGTTAGATTTTATCAAATGCCTCCCTGGTGTGGAGGTGGCTGAACATATGCTGCCCTTTGTTTTTCTCCCTGTTTTCCCTGAATCTGTTCTGTACCATTTACTCAGAGAGAACCCTTGCTACAGAATGGGATGGCCCTGGCCATCTTCAGATCAGCACCTTGGACAACGCACAAGGCTCAGTCAAGCTGGAGGTACAAAATCTCGCTTTTCTCATCAGTCTCAACAATCAGTGCAGACAAAAGACTAACATGATACTTTTTATCTCTAATTTGTTTACTGATTCATATTAGACTGGCAGAATCAACAGGTTGATTTGTTATGAAAATGTGACCTTGCTGTGTTAATACAGCGTGATGCCTATTTCCTTATCAGCTCACCAACAGCTTTTAAGATGTCCTATTTTAGTAGAGCACTATTTTGGAAAAGAGTATTCTCATTATTGTTTGACTCACTATCTTCATTGCCGTTATTATGTCTCATTATATTTTAGACACAAATCTTGTCCTAACTTACTGCAGTTGTGTAATAGTCTTAGAAAATATATTAATATGCTGATTTTATGTTGTGAATTTATTTACTTATCAAGTCACTTTTGGAAAGAAGAGATAATTTGTGTCAAAGGATACTCTGCTTGTGTGATTACCACCTCAAATTTGTTGTTGTTGTTGTTAAGCCCATGTTCACTGCCCACTCCCTCCATCCCCAACGAACCAAAATTATCCTAGAGAATGTGGACTTTGTGAGTTCTCAGCTGTTGTTCTTTTATTATTAGAAGCTGTCTTATTGATTTTTATGTCACTGCCATGCCTTAGCATCATGCCAGTGAACACATCTTTACAGGTGTGGAAGCAATTATTGGCACAAGTAACCCATTATCCAGTTTAACCCAATGTCTTGGAAACTACTTTAACAGTGGTTTCATGTCACATAGTTAATGTGGGATGCAGTTCTGTCTGTTGAAACCTTTTCCTTTAAGCTTGTAATTCATAATTTAACGCTAACATTAAGTGAAATTGCTAGACCATTTGGTATTTTGCAGGTTTAATGTATGAATAAAATCCCGTAGGATAACTGGAAGGTCCCTTTGTGGAGAAGAATTACCTTTAACTGGAAATCTTACTAGAAGTATGCTCCAGGTCTTTGCAGCCCTGGAGGGACCCAGTGGAATGCTTACACACTGAGGGCCTCCTCCATTTTCTCTGGTTCCTATTTTCCATTACTACATTTATGAATTTTCTCTTGTCAAGAATACATACTTCTGTGAATGGGACACAGACGACTAATCATAGGCCTGTCATCTACAATTCACTATTGGATTAGCAGTTCTTGCCAAAGCAATAAAAGAAGAAAAAACAATTAAGCAATATAAGAATTTTTAAGGAAGAATAAAATTATCATTATGTGTATTCTATTATTATTATTTTTTAAAGATTTTATTTTTTCCTTTTTATCCCCAAAGCCCCCAGGTACATAGTTGTATATTCTTTGTTGTGGGTCCTTCTAGTTGTGGCATGTGGGACGCTGCCTCAGCGTGGTTTGACGAGCAGTGCCATGTTCGCACCCAGGATTCAAACCAACGAAACACTGGGCCGCCTGCAGCGGAGTGCACGAACTTAACCACTCGGCCACGGGGCCAGCCCCTACATTCTATTATTTTTAAATAAGAAACTAAGCAAAACTTGTTTACTTTATTCATTAACATTTCTTGCTACCTCTGAGTGCCTATGGACATGCATGATTATTAACTACAGACTTTGTTCAGAATTATCTTAATCTGAGTTTTACAATTTCATCCTGTCTTCATCCTTGCTGTGGGATCATTTTTACTGTTATTTAAATACAAATGTTCCTGGGTTTTTGTTTCTGTTTTATTTTTTGAGAAGGAAGGCTTCCTGAACATCTTTAATTTTCTCCCTACGTGTCTTTTACATTGAAACTTTTTCAGGGGAGTGAGTTGGAGGTCCCTAAGAGTCTGAGGTGGAGAAGCAAAATATCCATGGGCATTGTGTAAAAGGAGCAACTGAGACAGCGGACATTGCCTCCCCACCACAGGATAGACACGCATCCTTGTCCCCTTCTTGATACTTTGGTCTGAATGTAGATCACCGCCACACTTCAGTTTAAGGACACTGCCTCCCCACCACAGGATAGACACGCATCCTTGTCCCCTTCTTGTTACTTTGGTCTGAATGTAGATCACCGCTGCACTTCAGTTTAAGGACTACTTGAATCACTCTGCCAGCTGTGCTGTTTCACCTCCTCATTGTAGCCGTAGATCAGTAAGTCGAAGTTCTCACGTTAATTTAGAAACTGTGGTCACATCGTTCCCCAGGATGGGCATCAGGTGGCAGCTTAGTCTGTAGAGTGGAGGGAATTTGTATTGGGATTTGAGAATGCCCACTGTTGGCTCAGCACCAGCCTCGGGTTACATCTTTGAATTGGCCTGTCGTCCCCCAAATGGAGATCACGTTGAATAAAGCATACTCTGTCAGCATCTCTTACAAATCTGCTAGGACTGTTTAACCAGGGGGAAATGAAATTATTAGCCTAGATGTGGAAGTTTTCTCAGAGATGCTTTTGCAGAATCATTGGCCCCCAGTCAATTTTGCAAAAGTCCTTTGAGAATTCTCCCACCGCAGCTGCAACCAAGAGGGGGTATCTCTGGAGGGGTCTTCCCTGACTGAAATAAAGTCCAAGAGATGAGATGGACGTGAGCAGCATCCTTCCCAAGAAAGATCAGAGATGTGATCTTCAGGGCAGTTTCGTGGAAGTGATAGAAAGATCATCTGAAAACATTCTCTAGTCTAATTGACGGGAGATCAAAATCTTAGCTTCAGCTCTGGAGTTGCAATGAGCGGCGTTGAAATATGATCTATAACTTTTAAACCAGCCACTGTATTTTGTCTACAAAGACAGGACTTGGGGATCATACCAAGGTCTGGTGGCAAAAGTAGAACACCAGCAATTACGGAGAGAGGGAAGGTGCGTCAGCAGCGTGCCTCAGTTTACTTTACTCCCACGCCCTTCCTGTTTCAGAGCTGTGCCTGTGTGACTCACATGCACATTCTTAATTTCATGACACGAGCCACGCAGTCGTGGATTTCTGTCTCCTGCTACTTCTGCTCATAGTTGGAGTGAGAGTGGGTTCAGGCTTTGGCAGCTTTTGGATGGTGGCCCGTCGCTGATGGATGAGCAGGGCGAGTTATTCTGCTGAAGGTGCTGCTACCTAAGATGCGGTTATCCTTAGCCCCATACAGGAAGGTCTGTGCGTCATCGACAGCAGAGTAAAGAGTTATTTAGTAGGAGGAAGGAGATCTCCCAGAGGGATTAGGTCTTTCTTGGTAGAAACCTCCAGGTTAGAAACTTAAATGGGTATTTCTGAAATAAAATGAGTTTTCTAGTCCATTTCGCTGAGAAGAAAAACAACAGAATGCTTGAGAGCAGGAAGCGGCTTGCGCAGTCTTGTGTGCTCAGGCTCTTCCCAAAGATCCGCCTGACTGGCATCAGGAGAGAGTTACTGAGAGCTGGTTGGGAACAGCGAATGAGGCGGCCACATCTTGAATCCTCCTGGTTTCGGGCTTGACTTAAGAGAGTAAACCAGGCATTTCATCTCCCATGGCAGCAGGAAGCGGTAATCTCCGTACCATGTTGCCAGGCTGGGATTGCTTCTGCTGGGTTTTATTATGTCACAAGGACTCTAAATGGAAACGGTTGGAGAGCAATTTCTACAGCCAGTGTTGTCGTGAGCTATAGACCTTCGATTAATGTTATACGAAGTCCAATAACAGAGTTATAAAACACGATGGTGAGAAAATGGTCTGCCTTGGTCTCTCTGTTACAACTGAAGCTTACACTAACAAACCAGGGGTGGGTGTTCCTAAACAAACCACATGACTGTGGCCAAGAGATCTTTCTCCATTATTTGGCCAGAAAGTCAATCTCCTAAGTAACGTTGAAGAAACTCAAGGCTTGGAGAATTCTTTACATACGAATATACACATGCTTAAAAATGTTTTTTATTGTCTTCACTGTAAAGACCCTTAACCATCCTGAGTTTTGCTGTGTAAGAGGAAAACAGACAGAAGCATCTTCCTGCAAAGAGGCATCGTGATAGAGGATGCACACACGTGAGGAACAGCCCATCCTCACAGTCTCTGTGGGAGTGTGTGTGGAGGGAAAGTCTCTCATAGGATGAGAGATATAACAGCACAAGTGCGATGGTCGGTACCAGCCGCCCCTCTGTCGTCCTCAGGGTTGGGGAGACTATAGGGAGGGGTGGGAGTTGTGGCAAACTGCAGGTGGATGTCCCATTTTCCAGGCTGGCCTCCTGACTCCAGCAAGCCCAAGTCCAGGGTGAACCAACCATGGTTACCAGCACTTCCAATTTTTTGGGAGAAGACAGAAATTCAAGATATTATGCATGAATTGTTTTGATTTTGAAGTATAGGCAAATAACACAAATTAAAAAGCAAACAAATAAAAAACATCCACAGCCCACATCCGGCTGGTGGGCTGCCAGCTTACCAGCCATGCTGCAGACATAGTAAGCTCAGTTTTGCCCAAAAAGGAGGTTACCTCTGGGGCGGAGTCAAAAGACAATCATGTTTTTTTAATCTTCAGCTGAAGAAGGAAAGTTGACAGAAAGAAACAAGGGGCGAATTCTCTAAGCCTCAGTGGTGTCCTGAAAGGGGAGGAGAATGTGTCATGCTAAAGCCTCATTTCTTCTGTGCTTCTTATTTATTTCTCTAAACAGCTTTGTTAGTTTTTTTCCTGCCAAGACAGTATACTAAGAATGGAACTAAGTCCTTTTTGATGAACCCCAAATCCTGTGGCTTTTTGTTTTTTCACAATATCATAAACTATGATAGACGAAAGATGATGGCACAGAATATAATATTTTTAACTCCTGAATAAAAAAAAAAACCACGTCCTCGCCTCCCTGCCCTGGGGATAAGTTGACTCCGTTGCTGATACAGAGACCAGAAGCTTATTAGCTTAAAAGAAGGCTTTTCATAGGGGCTGCAAAATGATGCTTCCCCCATTGATGCAATATTTTATGGTTGTTCTGAATTGAGCTTGTTCCTGTCCCACCCCTAGCCAGGGTCTAGGGGAGCACCGTCTAATAGAAACACAACGGGAGCCTCGAATGTGAGCCCCAAATAAAAGCTTAAATTGTCCAGTAGCCACATTACAGAAAGTAAAGAGAAACAGGTGAAATTAATTTGAAAAATATCTTATTTAACTCAGTATATCTTAAATATTATCACTTCAATATGAAATCAATGTCAAATAGTTAATATTTTATTTTACATTCTCTTTTCCATTGAGCTTTGGAAATTTGGTATTACACTTCCAGCATGTCTCAGTTGGGACCAGCCACATTCTAAGTGCCCTGTACCCACAGGTCACTAGCAGCCACCACACCGGACAGCAAAGATTTGTATGTGATTTGGACACACGTGGGCGTCTACTGTGCTCACCACCATGCCAGGTGCTAGAGAGTCTTTAAGAGAAGGTATTGCCTTTAACGACCTAGTTAGTAGACTTTGTTTTTTAATGCTAAATAGATACAATTTAGTCCCAAGAATCCTGTTCTAGCAACCTTGCTTGCCCCAGTCGTTCCTGAGACAAATACGCACCCAGGAGCCAGAGTACAAGGCACCAGGTTACCATGGTCACTGCCCGACGTCATGACCCAGAGATCCAGGGGGCCTTTCTGGGCCAGACCATTGCCCTCCCTGCTGTCACCCATCCATCCTGAGGACACAGCAGGCAAAGCGAGCCTGACAGAGGTTGCAGATATTAAACGTTTATTTTAGGAGACTGGTTTATGACCTAGGGAAATACTTCTGATCCTTTAAGTTTTGAAAGAGTGCATACAATATTATCTTAATTTTATAAAAAAAGTATTAATATTTAGACATACGGAGAGAAAAAAGACTGACAGTAAGTACAACTTGATGTTAAGAGTGATATCTCTGAGTGGTAGAAACACAGCTGTTTTTCTTTTCTGTAGTTTTCTAGATTTCTTTTTTATTTATAATGAAATGTACTATTTTCAAAGGAAAAATTGTTATATTGATTTTAATGCCTTTTCTCTCTGGCTTAATAGGCACAGGTCTTCAAAGAAAGTAACGAATTTCTTCATTTACAAACATATAGAACTTATCTAAATCTATGGTGACATCCACTGTGTGTACGTCATGTTTTGTGATTTTCAGAATGGTTTCAGGTACCCTGTGTCATTCAGGGCCCGACACCACTCTGAGGATTTCAAACACAGGAGTTGGTTTGGTGGCCGCTCCCTCTGTCCAGGCTCGCACATAGGCCTGGTCTGCTTCTGTGGGCTGGTTCCAAGGGCACTTTGGTTTGTCAGGGCCTTTGCCAGCTCTTCGCATTGCGAGGTTCCCCTGCTCCCCTGGGCAGTGCCGTTGGAGCACCTGTCCGGGGCGGGCGGCTGTCCTGGCCGGGCTGCCTGCTCTCTCCCCGTCAGGTGTGCTGGGTCGAGTGGTGTCCCTCAAACACTCATGTCCCCCAGAACCTGTGAATATGACCTTATTTGGAAATAGGGTCTTTGGCCTAGTTCAGATGAGGTCACACTAGATTAGAGCGGCCCTAAGGCAACCTGTGGTGTCCTTACAAGAAGAGATAGAGAGACGCACAGGGGAAAATCCACGTGATGATGGAGGCAGAGATCGGAGGGAATCAGCGCCAAGCCGAGGATTGCCAGGAGCCTCATGGAGCTGGAAGAGGCGAGGAAAGACTCTCCCATGGAAGCTTTGGAGGGAGCAGCACGCTGCCAACACCTGATTTTGGACTTGTGGCTTCCAGAACTGGGAGAGAGGACATTTCTGTTGCTTTAAGCCACGTAGTTTGTGGTACTTTATTAGGGCTGCTGTAGGAAACGAATATGCCGGAGAAGCAGCTCTCCAGCGTGCTTCCCAGCCAGGCCATGATGATATAATGCTGCCAATCTAGAAGAACCTGAAGGGAGAAGTGCAGGGACCCACAGCTTAGTGCTGCAGGAAGCAGCCACCGCTTCTGGGGCTGGTGGGCAAAGGAAGGTGGTGGGATCCCTGGGACCCACCAGGGCTGGGTGGAGCATGGAGGAGGGGCCGTCTCAGCATCTGGCCGCCTAGAAAATGGGGTGCTGCTATGCTGGGACCACCAGGGTAGTGCCATGGAGCCAGCACTCAGATGTTCAGGGGAATGTCGCACAGCTGGGGATCTTTGAGGATGCTGGAACTGGAGCTGCCCATTGCCGCTGCTGTTGAAGGAACATGGAGACTGAGAGCAGAGAGCCATTTCCCCGCTCCCACCTTCCACCTCGGGCCAGTGTCTCCACTGGCTGGGACTGCAGTTTTCAGTCTTTTGGCTTTATGTAGAGCAGAGTATTGAAGAATAACCATGGGTTCAGAGACTGGAGGAAGACAACCAGCACATGTATTCTCATTTCATCACCGGAACTCTGAGATGGAAAGGGTAAATTGCAACAGCTCCATTTTTTATATGGAAGAAATGATGTGCCCACTGGTGGAACACTCTCCCACAGATTTGTGATGAATGAAGGTCCAAAAACGAAGTTGCCAGATCCACAGGAATGTTGTTTTAATGGGTTAATGAAGAATAATGGCAACGCAGAGCATGGTTTTTCATTTTTCTTAAAAGCATCCTTATAAATCAGTTTTGCTTCTACTTTCAACAGAAAGGCTATTTTTCCCTTTCACAATTTTAAAAATCCTATTGGAAACCTGGGGTCTCATTGGTTGGAATTCGTTGTCTCTGAGATCAAGTAGCTTTCATTGTCGGATTGTGTTCTGAGTCACAAGGAAGCGATTGGAGGCGAGCGTCTTGTTGGGGCTGCTGCCTCCTGGAGCTCTCCTGCCTCTCACTGTGGGGTCACAATTTATTGTCAAGCACAGCGAATCCTTTTCGATAACGGGATTATTCCTTGAGTAATTCTTTGAAACTGTAGAGTTCTGAAACTCTTCCTCATCCACCATCTTTTCTCAAATTCAATTTGCTGTTTTCTTTTTCTGCAACAGGATTATGTGTGTTTTCAAAGCGAGGGATTAAACAGATACTCTGTGATAAAAATTCCTGTCGGTTCCCGGAGCCTTAGGGAATTGATGGAGTTGGCTTGAAGGTTAGAGATATCTCGGGCTGGAGATTTTGCTTCTTGGAAGATGCGCATGTGCTGGGGTCCTTGACCCCATCCACCTTGTCCCACGCCATCCTGTAATCAGCCCACCCTCCTCTTGGCCAACTGCATTAGCCCCCCAGCGGGTCTGCCCAGTCCCCTCTCATGCCTACAACACAGTCTCCCCTGCTCATCCTCATCACAAGGGGTCCTTTGACTGTGTTAGATGCCCCCCTGCCACTGCCACGCCTCAACGTTCCTCTGCTTTCCATCAGCCTTTCAATGAAATGCAAACTCCCCGAGAGCCAAGGCCTGCCCTCTTCTGCTGCTCTTTCCCGAGGAGCTCTTTCCCACTGAGCTCCATCTTGGGACCGTGGCACACTGTCCCCTCTGCCTGGAACTCCTTCTACGAGGTGTCCACCAGGCTGGCTCCCTCACTTCCTCCGGGTCTCTGCTTAGATGTCACCTTCTCAGAGACAGCTTCCCTGGCCTCGTTTTCTAGAAATCTGTTTCCTCCTTTACTTATCCATTTAGCACTCACTGGTGCACTGTCATATGAAACGGCGTCGGCGAATGCTGTGTAGAGAAATACAGAAGGAAAACAAACAATATACAAATTACATAGTGATAGGAATTTTTGTAAGTAAATTAGCACGGTTGTGTTCCAATGAAACTTGATTCACAAAAACAAGAGGCAAGCTGGATGTGGCTAGAAAGCCACAGAAGATAATTGACAACCAGCCCCAGAGGGCCAGCAGAACCACAGACATGTCCTCCAGTTTTGTACCCCTCCTGTCTCCCTTGGTGCTAGGATGGCACAGTGATGGCCCCAACCCATCCCCCTGACGACATGATCTGAGAAGGGTGGGAGGGAGAAGCCGGGTGGGTCACTGCCCGAGATTCGAGAGCCCAGCCGGGAGGGCAGGTGAAGTCAGCTGGGAACAGACCTTGCTGGGTTCTCTGCTGCCCATCCTGCAGTGGATCTGCAATGCTCGTGACTCACTCTATTGATGTGAATCTGGTAAAATCTATTTTTTCACTTTAGAAAACATCCTTGCTTATTATAGCTCAGATGTTCAAAGGCTGAAGTGTGCATACTCTGGCACGCAAGGCAGCACAGAGGGGGTGCTCTTCACAGCAGCATGTTCTCATGCAAGCATGGGGCCAGGCTTCTGTGTGGGCAGGGCCGTGGGCAGGAGGTGGGAGGAAGAGATTGAATGCACGGATAAAGGCCTGGGCTCTGAGATGGATCTGCTGTGTGACCTTGCTTAAGTCATCTAAACTCTCTGAGCTGCAGATTCCTGAAGGAGCCCAGAAATGAGTAAGAACAGTTAGGACCAAAGACAAAAAAGCATGGATGTTTACAGCTAATTGTGACCATATGAAATGCAGACCCAGGGTTGCCAAATTTTCTGATTTTTCACCAGAAAGTGTAAATCTTCATTTTTATGTTAAATTTCCTGTTTTTAAACGTTGATAACTCCTTAGAGGCCTTGAGGCCACATGGCGGATCCAGTCTTATGCTCCCATTTTGAATAGTCTGCCGCCTACAACGCTGTGAGAAATTTATACACATTTATTTTCACATTGAAGGATTCTGCAGCCATGCGTTTGCCTTTGGAGTTTGTGATCCTGCGTGAATGAGAATGGAAGGAGCAAATTTGTTGACAGTTCCGTCTGGAGAGGGAAGAGCAAGAGTGAGCATGCTGGCGACTGGCAAGGCTTTCAGCTCGAGTCCAGGCTGAGCAGAGGGGAGACTTTAAACACGATGTGGCCTTAGCTCTAAGCACTGAGAGAGCCTCTAATGGCTGCTCCGTGCAGTCAGCGAGGCAGTCTCATTTCCTCCCCCATGGAAGGAAGTCAGGCTGTGTTGCCCTTTTCCCCAGGGCTGATGAACTTATGTAGGAAAAGATTTCCCTTTGCGATTGGAAATGCACCATGTGTGTACAGCTGGGTTGAGAATTCTGCGCGAGGAGAACAGAAACTTACGTTTATTTCCTTTCTGTGATGTGCCAGGCCCTTTCTCGTAGGCTGGGTGTTTCAGTCTTCCCAGTGACCTTGCCAGAGGGTGAGTCATGATGCTTACTTCTGCGGGCGAGGGAAGGGAGACACAGAGAGGGTGGGTGATTTGCTGACAGCAGCACAGCCAGCCAGCGGGAGAGCTGGGGGCCTCCAGGGTCGAGCCTCAACCTGCCCTTTCTGAGTCTTCACTAACCTCAGACTTTGGACCTGGTAGAGCTGCCTTCTTCCCAGCCCTGTGCCCTGCACCCTCCACTGCCAGTGGCAACACGGGGTTCATGGAGGATGTGTTCCATTCAAATGAATCTCAGCTATCAAGGCAGAAGGTAAAAGTTCTAGAGTGAAGCCAGTAAGATAAATCGTGGTCTCCTGTCTGCTCAGAGAGTGTTCCCCTGGACCAATCCTAGCATTTGCAAATATGCGACCACAGTTGGCATTGTGTCTAGCTAGAGCTGAGACATGAAATGCTTTGGTGGCATCGTTGTTCTGTTCCAGGACATCACAGGGCATCTAGTCATCCTGCCTCCTTACTCTGCTTGGATTTCTTATAGTTTCTTAGCCTCTCCTTGTATATTGTAACCTTGACAGTTTTAAATAGTTCTAACCAGGTATATGATAGAATATCCCCAATTTGAGGTTGCCTGATGTTTTCTCATGATTAGACTTGGGTTATAAGTTTTTAGAATAAATACCACAGAGATGAAGTGCCCTTCTCATCACATCACCTCGAGGGGCACACGAGGTCAGCATGAGGTCTCGCTGGTGCTGCTGAGCTCGCTCACTTGGCTCAGATGGTGTCTGCCAGGTTTCTCCGTTACAGAGTTCCTGCAAATAACTGCAAAGTTCGCCTCTTGCCATATTCTAGCCTCTGGAAACAGTCTAAGTCCAGTCCACACTCAAAGGGAGGGGGATTAAGCTCTACGTACTGGAATTTTATTTGATTTAAATGAACTTAAAATTAAACAGCCAGATGTGGCTGGTGGCTACCATATGGACACTGTAGACCCAGAGAAATTTCTGTGTTAGGGCTCCAGATGTGGGGGTGGGCTCGGGGATAGATTATCGCCAAAGTCAGCCAATCTGTAAGGGCCCCCAAGAAATAAAAGCCCAGATGCTAGCATGTAATTGGACTGTGGGGGTAAATTTTTTTTTTTAAAGATTTTATTTTTTCCTTTTTCTCCCCAAAGCCCCCCAGTACATAGTTGTATATTCTTAGTTGTGGATCCTTCTAGTTGTGGCATGTGGGACGCTGCCTCAGCGTGGTTTGATGAGCGGTGCCATGTCCGCCCCCAGGATTCGAACCAACAAAACACTGGGCCGCCTGCAGCGGAGCGCACGAACTTAACCACTGGGCCATGGGGCCAGCCCCTGTAGTGGTAAATTTTGTGATGCTGAAAAAGGATTCTTGGGCCCTTTTGGGAACCATTCCCAAAGGAGGACTCGTAAAATCAAGCAAGAGCTGGGCCTTCCTTCATGGCTTCTATTTGGGGATAAATTGAATCACTTGTTGTTAAGTATAGGGGTTAAAAGTGTCAACCTGTTCTGGGCTCAGCTGCCTTTCAAAAGGTAATAACCACAGGGTGATGGTTTTTGACTCAAAATAATATACCTGTGAGTGAGTACCTCCCGCCAGCTCCACAAGCCAGTCTGTCTATTTCATTCTCATACACAGGCCTGGCTCTGTCACATAGTTACCCCATGCCTCAGTTTCCCCATCTGCAAAATGGGCGTAAAAATAGTGACCCATTTAAGGACTTGTTGCAAGGACTTGGTCTGTGTAATGGAGCTTAGTCAGTGCCTGGTGCAGAGAGGTAGTCACTATGATTGTTGTCATCACTGAGGCTCTTTATTTCATCACTTAGGTTTCCCAGCGGCTGTCTGTGGTAGACGTAGCAGCCGGACCCAACCCCTCCGACAGAGGAGGGAGCTGCCACGCGGAAACCTGAGGCAGTTTGCTTGCTGCCCAGCCCCCTCGTCTCAGGGCCAAGACTGGCGCCTGGGGTCTGCTAGCTTTCCCACTAAACCAACTTGTCCCAGCTTCGTGGTTTGTGATGCATCCCTACCCTCATTGTCGTCAACTCGCACCAAGAAACACTATTAATTTGTTCAAGTGATTTCATAAACTGAACGTAATTTTATAAACTAAACGTAATTTTTAAAAGAACCTTTGTGTCACTATTATAAAATGTAAACCCGTATCACTTACTGTCTATTTAATCTAACTGGAAAATATAAAATAGAAAGAAGGTCAGTGAAATTCCCCATGGTGGCCTGCCCGAGGCTCGGCGCCTGCAGCTGCGAGAGGAGCCCTGAGCTTGGCACCTGCTGAGACACTCTGCAGAAGGTCTTCAAGGGGCTGGGAGGGGCTTCTTTCTCAGGATGAGTCAATTGTTTAAAATGCCAAGTCCGCGTGCCACCTAAAATTATCAGAGAAACACGCTAAGTTTGGGAAAAGCTTTGCTAAGTGACTCCAAGGGTGGTTTTGCCAGCTCACTCCCAGGCTTTATCCTGAGTCAGAGCCCACAGGAGGCCCAGACCCTGCAGACCCGGCCGGGCTTGTATGTCAAAGGAGCACAAGCTTTTGGACCACACGGTCTGGGCTCCAGGCTCTGCACTTGCCCCCACGCTCCCCGAGACCCTGCACTGCACTGAGTTCCATCTTCCTCCCCATCTTCATGATGGGTATGCCTGCTGTCAACAGAGGATTCAGGCAGACCCCTGCAGGAGAAGAGAAGAAGTGGGGCTTCACCTCCTGGTTCAAAAATAACCCTTTATTTAAAGGGATTTTGAGATGTGACGTTTGGAGAATCCCAGTCAGTAGCACCTAATCTTCGATGCGCAGACCACTCTGCCTACGATGAGGCGGAAATGACACACAGCTCCACTCAGCAGCGGAGCAGAGTGGAGAACTCTGAGCCCCGTGCTGAAGGGAGCCTGCCCGAGAGCCGAGCTCGTCAACAAAGACGAGAACATGAGTTAGACACAAACTGGTGAGCAGAGATTGCGAAATGGCGGCCCGTGACCCTCAGGCAGGTCAGAGAGGTTTTCTTAGTTGCCAGCGTCTTAAAATGGGGGAAGTTTTACATAAAAATATTGATTCTGGTTTCTTTACAAAAACGGAAGATGTGGGGGGCCGGCCTGGTGGTGGAGTGGTTAAGTTTGTGTACTCTTCTTTGGCGGCCCCAGGTTTGCGGGTTTGGATCCTGGGTGCAGACCTATCACCTCTGGTCTAGCTGTGCTGTGGGGGCGTCCCACATAAAATAGAGGAAGACTGGCACAGATGTTAGCTCAGAGCCAATCTTCCTCACAAAAAAATAAAAAAATAGAAGATGTGGTGATGTTAGCCCATGTTCATTGTTGTCAGTGATCGGCTGGAGCTGAGCAGTGGATGCTTCCCTCCAAGGGGCAGACGCTCTTCTCTCTGCCCCAATCCTAACCACCACTTGTGATCTTAAGCCCAGGCTGTGTTCCTGGCTTCTGTAACTCCTCGGCTCCTGGAGGCGTCTGGGGTTGAAATCTGCACGTAATGGAAGCTCCATCTGAACCTCTGAAATCACTGCCCTTTGACCTCTGGAAGAAGGAATCTGTGACTTGAGTGAACTTTGCTGTCTTCATCCAGCTGAAGGGCACCGCTGTGCCCCACCGGAGTGGCCAGCATGGCATAGAATTGTTGGAACCAAATGTTGGCACAGACGTGGGGCCCCTGGACTCACACAGGCTTCCCGCTCTTCAGAACTGTTTGCCGCTTTCTATAAAAGCTGAACACATACATACCCCATGACCCAGCAGTTCAATCTCCAGATAAACGCTCACCTGAATACACACACGTGTCCCCTGAGAGACATGTTCAAGAACGTTCCTTGCAGCATTATTTTTAACAGACCGAACTGGAATCAGCCCCAGTGCTCAACCACAGTTGAACACGAATAAATAAGTATTGGAATATTCGTACAAGAGAATACAACACAGCAGTGAAGCAGAATACGCTGGTGTTTCACACTCATGGTGAATCATAGATAAAATGTTGGGGAAAATGTCCAGACATCAAAAAGATATTTTTATTCCATTTACATAGAGTTAACAAATAGGTAAAACAAATGTATGAAGCTAGAAGTTAGAACAGCGGTTACCTTTTGGGAGAGCCTTGATTGGGAGAAGACAGGAGAGAAACTTTGGAGCCAATGGAAATGTTCTGTGTCTTGGTCTGGGTTATGACTGTGCCGACGTGTGCACTTGGTAAAATGAACAGAGTTGTACACCTGTGATTTGTGTACTTTTGTGTATGTTTTTAACTTCAATCTAAAATGTTAGCTTAAAAATATCTGAAAATATCCATGTAGAGAAGGAATTTTGTCCGTTTTCTATGGCATGATATAAACAAAAGACAGATTAGGACCTAAACTAAAATATGTATTTTCTAACACCTGGTGGTCTCTGAGTTATAAGACAAGTTCAGTCAGTGATCAGTCAAGGTGATGGGTCTTTGGGGGAAAAACTTACTGAGTGAGTGGCTACTCAGTTTGTCCAAATTTGTGGCCTGCCCCTGCCTCACTTGACCGGTCTGCAGAACCACCATTTTCATATGCTCATATAGCTCAAAGTTGCTGTGATCAAGAATTCAAAATTTGGTGAAGGAAAAGCCGCTAGGCTGGAAGGCGAGAGGAGAACACTGAAGCTCTTGAGGGAGTGCTACCCTTTTGTAGCAATACTGATAAATGATCTCTCGAAATAGCAAACGCTTTCTTTAAAAGGCACTTAAATATTTTTCAATGCGTGTTATTTGTAGAAGGATCCCAGGAGGCTCGTCCTTTACATTAACAAAGCTATAGCTGGTAAGTTTTCCTTTCCGCATTAGCACTGGCAAGCTCAGTGCTTAAATGTGCTGTTCAGTCAGTGGGTAAAAATTCTTTCTACATGAATTCCTGGTATAAATTTTCTACATATTGTTCCCTTTTCTTTTTTTATCATTATTTTTTACTTCCTGATTGCATAAATATTTTTATTACAGGCATCTTTGAATGCTTTTTTTGGGAGTAGGTGGAATATAATTTATAAAATATTATGCATTACATATGGTGAACGAGTATATGGTAGTCACATTTTATGCAGGAATTCAGTTCTAAAGTCAGCAGGTTATGCCAAAATCACATGTAGAAAAAATTATCTTACAAGTTCCTTCAGCAGGAGCCATATTGGAGATAAACCCAACAAGGCTCAGCTTTTCCCTGAGAAGAAAAAGTTTGGAGAAGATTGCTGCTTGTCGACTGGGGACCAGATGCAGTGGATGTTTGCGTCTGGGGGACCAGTTGTTCAAAGTTCACACAGTGAAGGGAGATACTTCCCCAGGGGAAACTCCTGGAAGCACACCCTGTACAATGGCTAATTGTTCACAATTGTCCAACCGCCACCTCTATCTAGTTCCAAACGTTTTCATCGCCCAACAGGAAACCTCGTACCCATCAGCAGTCACTCCTATTCTCACCTCCCCCAGCCCCTGGCCACCACCAGTGTGCTTTCTGTCTTTATGGATTTACCTATTTTGGCTATTTCATAGCAAATATAGGCAATATGTGACCTCTTGTTTCTGGCTTCTTTCACTGAGCATGTTTTCAGCCACATTGTGGCAGGTGTCAGTGCTTCACTCCTTTTTGTGGCTGAATAACATTCCATTGTCTAGAGAGACCACACTTTGTTTGTTTATCCCTCATCTGCTGAAGGACGTCTGGGTTGTTCCCACCTTTTGGCTGCTGTGAATAGTCCTGCTATGAACATTCATGTGCAAGTATTTGAACACTTGCTTTCAGTTCTTTTGGGTACATATCCAGAAGTGGAATTGCTGGGTCATAGGGTAATCCTGTTTAACTTTTTTGAGGAACCATCAAACTGTTTTTCCAGAACAACTGCACCATTTTTTATCCCCACCAGCAATGTACGAAAGTTCCAACTTTTCTCCATCCTTAGCCAGATGGCATCTTCTCTGTTCTCTCTTGCTCTCCCCTTGCTCTCCAACCTTGTCAATCCCGTGAAGAATAATTCTCGTAGGTTCAACCCCACTGTTTTTGGAACAGAAGAGCTGTCTTTGGGGCAGCTGTGTTCTGATGATAGTGACCAGTGGGAACCAAACATAAATTTAACTGTGGTTGTTTTCCATTAGTAGGACAGAGCATATGTTGTAGACACATGTAAGTTGATGAAATACAATAATTGAGAGAAGTCTTACTTGAAATGCAAATGTTTCTCTGGGTCATGAGCTCTCATTAGAACCTGCTTAGTGTGTTATATTTTTCCACTTGAGCTTGTCTCTAACTTGTGTTAGAAAAATAACTTTTAAATAGCAAGTGTGCTTCTCTGTAATTGCGTTATTGGCATATGTACTATGGCTGAATATCAAACAGGTCAGGAATAGCATGGATCTGTCATAGTTAAAGCAAGTGACCATTTATAGATTTTTCTGAATATAGAAGGGAACTTAGAGTTTTGGATTGGTCTCTCTCTTCCCTGAACACCAGAGCCTTACAGGAAACCAGAAAAGGTGGCTTCCTAGCAGTTTTTTTATTTGCATAGGAGTCTTTCACATTCAAATTGCACTTTACCATTTGCGAAGTGTATGTATATGCATATCTCGTTTAAATTGCCAAGAATGCTCAGAAGAGTTAAACGATTTGCCCAAAATCACACTTGTAGATGTTAGGATTAAGCCTCAAACCCAGGTTCTCCAGTCTCAATGATTTCTCCACGTCATGTGAGACTTAGCCAGCTGTCGTCAGCCTTGACCACCACGCGGACGTGGGACCTTGACCACTCAGCAAGGTCAGGACCCTGGACAGGGACAAACACGTCCATGCTCCTCTCCTTCCTGCTGTCTCACCCCAGGTCGCAGGCACTGCCCCTTCTTCTTCCTCTTCCTTCCTCTCCTCTCTCCCCTCCATCCTCCCTGCCCGTGCCATTCGGCTAGAACCACTTATGAAGCCTTTTCAGAAAGAAAAATATTATCAAGCACATCCCAGCGTTGACTTAAATTATTTTTATTGTATCTTATTATAATTGATAATAATTACATCAATCTTATATAATATGATTTTACCAGACTTGCATATTATAACTACATAATCTATATTATATTTGGACACAATATGATCATATATTTATAATTCATAATGTAATTACATGTGCCTGGTGATAAAACTGTTTTGTAAAATTTGTACAGTGTTTCTAAATCATTAAGCCAAAATGAATGAACAGATTAGAGGGAAACAAATGCACGGAGCCAACAAAGTTCAAAATCTAGAGTTACTGTAATTTAATATGTCAGATGACATTATTTTATTTAAACTGCGTTTTCCCTTAAGTAAAGATGGTGCCATTTGACAGTTGAGTCAATGTTCCTACAGTTGCATCTGTTTCAAACTCCTGCAAAATCTTTGATACTTAAGCACAGGTGAAGTCATTTGGTTCCATTATGTGCAGAAGCACGGTGCATATTAGCCTTTGTCGTCTTTTCATTGTCTCAGCGCAGTCAAGACGGTAAATTGCAAGCCTGTGCAATAATACACACAACACAAATGCAGGCACTGGCTTGTGGTACTGAGTGATAAGGCTGTACAGAATATGCTTCTATGTATTCTTTTTAGATTTCATGGAAATAACAAATACCAATAAAATATTTTCGTAGGCCCCCCCAACACTGTATCTGCAGTCCCCAGCCTGAGGAACACTGCCCCAGGTCTTCCCGAACCCGTACCCCTCCCAGCTGGGGGCATTTCTGAGCCTGTGCGCAGCCCTCAGGACCAGGAAACCTGCTGGACCTTGCAGTTCAGAAAGAGAAGGAGAGGCGCGTGGGAGCACAGGGAACAGAGTGGTCTCACACTTGTGAGCCGCCTGCCCGGGTTCAAATCACACCACCTGCTGCGTGGAGGCTACTGATTCAGGTTGCTGAGCTCTTGCTGCCCTAGTGTCCTTGTGTGCCAAGAAGGCATAATAGTGTCCACCCCAAAAGGATGTTGTGATAACTGGACGAGATTTTAAAAAGAAGAAGAAGAAAGCAAAGAGCTCAGACCAGCTCCTGGCTCAGAGGACGCTCCGTGAGTTGTAGCAGCCGTGTAAGTGACCGTGGGCCCTCTGGTCATCTCCCCCATGAGGTCTCCTCCCCGAAGGGCTCTGCGCATCTCTCCAGCCCTCACTCCTTCCCAGTGTGCCTGTCTTCATCCTCTGCTGCTCCCGTGAATGTTGCCACCTTCAGTCTGAACTGGATTTCCCCTGAGGGTCACTGTTTCCATCAACCCGCCAACATCCGTGGAAATGTGGATTCAATTAGAGCTTTGATGGGGAGGGGTGGGGTCTTCTGAAGACCCCGTTTCCTCCTCCACAAGCCCTTGGGCTGCTCTTGGGGAAACTCTGGCCACCTCTCCACGTTTTAGGCAGGGGTACTGTCTTAGCTCTGGCTGCCATAACAAAAAACTGCAGACTGAGTGGCTTAAGCAACAGAAACGTATTTTCTCGCAGTTCTGGAGGCTGGAAGTCAACGTGCTGGTCGGGTTGGTGTGTGGTGAGACCTCTTCCTGGCTTCTTGGCAGCCGCCTTCTCACTGTGTCCTCACGTGGCCTCGACTCTGTGCGTGAGTGGAGAGAGCTCTCCGGCATCTCTTCTTCTCATGAGGACACCAGGCCTATTGTATCAGGCCTTATGACCTCATGTAACTGTAATTCTTTCCTAAAAGCCCCATCTTCAAATAAACAGTCACATTGGGGTGTCAGGGCTTCAACATACGAACTTGTGGGAGATACGGCTCAGTCCATAGCAGGTAACCAAGACAGAATTAGGCACAAGTGGAAAAATTTACCTTTTCCTTGTCCCCCTTTCTCTCCCTGCACATGGGGAATTCACACGGCCCTGTGGTTTCCTGCACCCACACCTCTCCCTGCTAAAACTTGGCTTCTAATCAAGTCTGACTTCTTTTACGAAGCGCCCCATTTTTAAGCCCATTCAACTTGTAGACATGTTTATTAACGGAGGGAGTATGTGGTGTGTGTGTTTATTGGAATCAACAGCCAACTTTTAAAAACAGGGACATTTCAGGTGGAAATCCGGAGTCCCAGCTCCCAAAACCCCAGAAGAGCTGGTGAGGTGCCCATCCCTACGTTGCACCGAGAGCTTGGAGCGGGTTGCAGCTGCTCTTTACATGGGCATGAGCCTCACCAAGTGCTGCACTCCCCATCACTCTAGAATGTTCTAGGCCTGGCCCCATCTGCCCTTTCATATTTCCTGCTGTTCCCTGAGGCGTTTGAATTCTCAGCTGCTGCCTCAGCCCCTTTCTTCCTCCCTTGTGTTCATCAGAATGTACTTTTGCCCACAGTTTTGCTAAACAGGAGACAGAAAATCAAATAAGGCTATCCTGATTTAATGTGTTAGTGGGTACGAATGGAATAAAGTCGCCTTTGCTGGCCCTTTCTGTGGCTGCCCTTTGAGGGAGGTCAGGGTACACGGTGCCAGCAGTCCTCAAGTCAGACTCTAGAACTCTCGCGTCAGCCTGCCTGGAGCTGGTCCTCACCTCTCTATGTTCGTCTGTGAAGTGGACCATCCGTAAGGATCTTATCCCTTCGTATCTGTGGTTGCAGACAATTCAAGTCAACGGACTGTGCATTTGGATTCACAGGCCCTGTCTCGTTATGCAGCCAGTGTTTGGTAAATGCTAAACCCTCTTACTTTGAATGGCTTTAAACTTAAAGGATCCGAGACTCAAACTGTTCCCATTGCAATGCTTAAGAATTCTCCCCTGAACAGGAGAGCTGTTCCATTACCAAAGACGTGAACAGATGTGCAGAGGCTGGCTTCTCTCTTCGGTCGTCGTGTCAGGTCGAGAAGACTGGGCTGGAGGGCGGTTTCGTGCAGCTTGTGTTCCGAGGGCTCTTCGTCATCACAGTCCTGGCGATGCCTGAGTCACAGCTCCCCATCTCCAGGCTGTGGGTGTGCATTGTCAAACCGATTCCCAGGCGCTCAGATGTGGTCAGCAGTCAGCAGTGTCAACCCCCACAACAGGGAAAGCCAACGGGGGCATAAATGACATGGCAGGATGGCTGCGCGTGCCCACCTGTGACCTGAGGCTCCGAGGTGGCTGGCCACCTTACCCCAGGCTGTGGAGAGCCTTGTTGATCAGACAGGAGTGTCAGATTATGTTAAATCCACTGCATCCTCCTCCTCCTCCTCCTGTGAGTTGTCATAGCGGGTGCCACCCGCGCCCGTTGGGAGAGTCTCGTTTTGTCGTGTTGCGACTGCAAGCCCACATCTTTTGGGGGACTTCTGGTCTCAAGCATGCGACCAATACATGAGGTGATCTGTATTTTTCTTGGTTGCATTTCTTTGGTGGCGCTGATTAACTCAGAAAGGCTGGATTTAATTGGAGCAGTGACAGCTTCCCTGGGTGGGCAGCTCTGGTCCTGCACAGTGTCAGAGATGAGGACTTCCAGGGTAAGTCTCCCTGCTTTTCAGCATCTTAACAGGATCGGAAGCATGAGCAGTAGCCATTTTCTGATATTTCGCCCAAGTACTGCGAATGCGTGCATGTCAGAGTGGCGTCCGTGCCCTGCTCCCGTGAGGGGGCGGGAGGACTAGTGTGCTGAACCTGCAGCACTGAGGACGGAACCTCAGGTCCCCCCGTTCCACACCCACCTCTGGGCTTTTTCAGGGGTGAGCAACACGTATGGAGAAAGCGAGATGCTCATAGTCTGGTGGATAAGTCACACAATCTGTGTAGGTTTGGGCTGGCATCTTCCCTCTTCTCTGGCCTTTGCTGGAATGGACGTCCTGGCGAGACGTGGGTCTTCTTCAGCCTGGCTGTGTGGAGGGCTTTGCTCTCTGCTCAGGGGTTTCGTGACTGCAAGCACGGGGGTGGGGATCGTTTGTTTGGGAATGATTTTGCCTTTCAGCAGCTCTTTCTGTGACTGACTTATCGCAGTGGGGGGACCAGTAGCGTATGTAGCACCCTGAAGCACCACTTCGTGCCTGGACCCATTGGGGAGGCTGCCTTGGGAAGGGATGGCGACGTTGCTCTCCCTTTGCATGGTGACGCCATGGTTCAGAGTTTCCTGGGCTGGATTTAGACCTGAGCTTTTTTTCTTGGGAAGGTTGGTTTCATCAGGTTAAGCAGCTGACTTTGAATTGCTGAGATGGAATATAAATAAAATAGATGAATGCAACTTTGCTACAACTACCAGGAAATTGGATGACTGAGCCAGCCCCATTTCTCTTCCCAATGATCCTTTCTTGCAATCCATTCTCCTAAGGGAGACGCAAAGGGGGGTGACGCATGAGCTGAGTGGTGGGTCCGTGGCAGAAGGTGGAAGATGCGGGCATCAGTAGGGTGCCTTCAGCAAGGAAGGGGACCACCTGTGTGAGCTGTGGTCGTGTGCACGCAAGTATGCTTGGAGCGCTACAGGAATTATCTTACTTAACCTTTACATCTAGTTGGATGGGCACTTTCACCTCCTTAGATCTCAGAGGGCGTAGAGATACCAGGGAACCCACCTGAGACCACACGGCTCACAAGCGAAGAGCTAGAGTTTGCATTTAGGCAGTTGGTCCTCAGAACCTATATTCTACCCCTATTTAAAACTTCTGTAATTCTCTGAGATATTGCTGCCTTAGTTGACCTTAGGGCACCTAAGGCCTCCAAGGTCAAGGGTCAGGTGCTTCGATGAGTACACCCATCCCCAGAAGATGCCCAGTGATTCTCATCCTTGGGACGTGCCCCACAGAATGTCCACAGTTCTCCTAAGGAGCCACGTTGTAATTTGCTTTACTTGAGAAAGATAATGATGAGTATATGCTATTGGGAACATCCCAGAGAAGGGGAGGTGAAGGCCACGCTGTCAAGCACCTTCCCCTAGGCTGGGGAATCCCTGTTCACAAAACGGAGCAGCACAGGGGGTATTCGGAGGTTGCTTCCTTGTGCTTCGTGCCCGTGAAACTGTGGGGGCCAAGAAGTGGAGGAGCTCGTCATGGCTGTGGCCGAGGGGAGGGGAGATTGACCAAAACGTGGGACCTGAGAGCAGCTGGGAGAGCCTTGCTCCTTGGGGAGGTGTGTGGAACCTCACAACTGCCCACCCAGTTCCTGTGGTGAGTGTGGTCGGAGCCCTCGAAGTGTCACCAAGGGGGCTCACCCCTCAGTTTGGGCCGTGGTGCCCGCACGGGAGCTGGTCTGGGGAGTGAACAGAGAGCAAGCCCACAGATGCACGTGAGGAGGGGCCTCAGACCTGCTGCTGGAGGCCGAGGCCGCGCATGCAGGGCCTTCCTCCCCGGGCCACTGTGTGTCCCTGTCACCTCTTTCTTGTTCTTTCTGAGTGGACGTCGCCCCTTCTGTCTTTGCAAGGACCCTCCACTGCCTTATTGGAGTTGTTTTCAGGTCGCTTTACTATTTTCATTTCCTCTGGAGTGAATTCATCCTGGTAATTGATCTTCTTGGATCTCTTTGGTAGCGTGATTTTTCTTTATGTGTTTGGAATTTCTATTTTCAGACTCATCTTTAATGGACAGTTTTTACCCCCAATCTCTGTCTGTCTGTCCTCACCTGCCCCCATCTTACCTCTTTGGAGTTACTGTCCCACACCCTGGATGCTCCCGGCCTTGAATTAGGTTTTGTTATTGGTGGCTCAGGGTTCCTGTAGCACTGACACTAGGGAGAGACCCAGCCCAGACACTGAACCAGCAGGTCTGGGCCTCTGCCTCTCTAGGTGTTACCCTATAGAAGCCAGAGCTCTGGGCACAAGCTTTCTTTGGAGCTTGACCTCAGCCTCAGGCAGGCGGTGACCTTTGCTCGGGTCTCTAGTGTCATGTGGGGCACTTAAGTCCCACATATCCTAAAAAGAAATGGACTCCAAGTTCTCTCTGCCTGTTTCTGGACTCAGAATCTGGCTGGTCCCAGGAATTCCACTCACCACATGTGTGCCAGCCATTCATAGTCCTCATAGATTTTTATCTTGTTTCTGAGCAGAACAAACCTTTAAAAATTTTCTCTGTTGTTTATTTGGCAATGTATTTGGAGTGTTGGTGGGGAAAAGAGTAGGTAAAGCTTGACTCGACGGCTCCGATGGGACAGTAGTTCTGTCGCCTCATTAGGATACCAGGGTGTAATGCAGGGAAGCACGTCACGTATCAGATGTGGTTCGTCTGCCGAGCACTTCACTGTGTGCTTAGTGTCTATCATCTTATTATATTCCTATAACAGCATCATAAAGTATCCTTACTCCCATTTTGTAGGATAGGAAACCTCTGGTTCAGAAAGAAGAAAGACACCAGTCCCACATCACATGGCTTGTGAATTGCAGAATCATACTCAACCCCGGGTCTAATTTCACATCAGAGCCCTCGACCACCATGCTCCATGTGTCTCTGGAGCTGGGGAGTCCTCTCACCATGCCCTTTCCTTTTGTCCTAGGAGAATGAACTGAAGGATGCTGTCCAGGGAGAGCATCGCCTGAGACCCCATTATGCAGGCCTTCCCGCAAGGGCCGGGCATCGCGACAAGGTAACTGACCTCCTCCGTTCATGGGCCATCAGGACCCGGGGGTGGCAGGGAGGGGAGGAATCACTCAACCGATGGAGGGTGACCCCGGGTCCTGCCCCTTACATTTCTTCCTATGACCACTACATGGGCACTCAATACTGCCTTGTCCACTGTCTACCAGCTGTCCCCACTTGGACATCCACTAGGGTCATATTCTTCACGGCAAGGCCAGAACAAAACTTTGGATGTGCACTCTCCTGAACCATTTCCTCTCCCAGTTTTTCACATCCTGGTAAACGGGTGAGCAGTTCTACCCGACTGCTCAAGCCGAGCTGCTGGGAGCCATCCTGGACGCTTCCTTGCCCCACTCCTACATCTGACTCACCCCAAGTGACGTCAGCACCAGCAGACCCCAGACCATCTTCTCCCTGCTCCACTGCTGTCACACCCTCCGGGCCGCCAGTCTCTCTTGCCCAGATGCTGGAACAGTCTCCGAATTAGCCTGTCTACCTCCCTTCTTGTCATCCCACCGTCGTTTTCCAGCAGCAGCCAGAGTGATCTTGTGGTACACATTGCTCCTCCTGAGGTCACACTGCTCCTCTGAATAGACCTTCCAGTGCCCCCACAGATGAAGATGCAAGCCCTCCCCGTGGCCGCCGTCTTGCTCCACGTGTGCCTCATGAAGTTGCAGCCCCTCTGACCACCAAGCTTGTCTCAGCTCTCGACGGTTTCCCCTGCTCAGAACTTCTGTCTTCAGATAGCTGGCAGCTTCTTGCCGTTCCTCTCTCAGCTTGAGAGCCACCTCCTCAGCGAGACTCTCCAGCCACAGATGGCTGCCCCATCTGCGTCCCCATCACTCCTCCTTCTATCTGTGTGACCTCACCCGGCTGCTATTTGCTTGTATCTATCACTCAGTCTGTCACGTGTCTTCATTTATGTGTTTGTCTGTCCCTCCTACAAGAAAGTCAGCCCCAAGGGGGCAGAGCCTTTGCTGTCGTGTGTGGAGAACCTGCATGTGGAGAAATGGGAACCCTTGTGCACTGGTGGTGGGAATGTAAAATGGTGCAGCCCCTAAGGAAATAGGATGGCAGTTCCTTAAAAAGTTAGAAATAGTACTGCATGGTCCAGCATTTCCGCTTCTGGGTGTATGTCCAAAAGAATGAAAGCAGGATCTGGAAGAGATACATGTGGGCCCACATTCACAGCAGCATTATTCACAATAGCCAAAAGGCAGAAGCGGCCCAAGTGTCCATCAGCAGATGAACAGATAAACCAACGTGGCCTGTCCACACAGTGGAGTATTATTCAACCCTGAAAAGGAAGGAAATTCTGACACATGTTAGAACATGGATGAACCTTGAGGATGTCATGGAAAGTGAAATGAGCCAGTCGCAAAAGACAACTGCGGCATGATTCCACTCACAGGAGGTCCCTAGAGGAGTCAGATTCATAGAGACAGAAAGCAGCATGGCGGGTGCCCGGGGCTGGTGGGGGGGAGTTAGTGTTTAATGGGGACAGAGTTTCATTTGGGAAAGTTCTGGAGCTGGACAGTGGTGATGGTTGCACAACAAGGTGAATGTACTTAATGCCACTGAACTGTGCACTTAAAAATGGTTAAGATGGTAAATTTTATGTTCTGTGTATTTGACCACAGTATTTTTTTAAAAGATGCGCTGTAAGTTCATCCGCATCTCTCCATTTAGTGCTTTCCCTGTATTCCCTCCAGCTCCCACTCCCTCCGTCCTCTTTCCTTTCCAACCTGCCCGCAGGGAAAACTCTGCTAACCACACTCTCACTGAGGGGTGAATGCCTAATGAGGCTTAGCGACCTTCTCAGCCCAGGAGTGTTTTTCTTTAAACAGAAATAAAAATGTAAAATAAAGGTGGTTTGCCGGCATCCAATGCAGGCTGACCCTAGGGCTGGTGGGAGCTGACTGTAGGGAGAGTTGACCCTGGGATGGCCTCTCTCTTCTGCTCAGATGACAGATTCCAGCTTTGTGAGGCCGAGGAGCTGCGGGTGCTGGTTGGGGCGGTGGGTGGACTCTTAGCTCCGGGTGGCCGGCCGAGGCGCCGATCTCCTTTCCCAGACTGGCTTTGCAGCTGTGCTGATGGGCATCGCTGCTCCATGGGATTCTCACAGAATCTGATGTGAGCTTTTCACTGAAGGTTTGAAACTGTTTCCCCTGCGGCCTCCCCGCCTCGGCCTTTCACACAGGCTTTGAGGCCCGGAAAGCGAGCTCGCCTTCCCTGGGCTCTGCAGGGTGTGTGCGGGCGGCAGTGACTCACCAGCACAGACTGCGATGGCAGAGCTCTGAGGGGGCGCAGGAGAGCCTGTCCGCCCCTGTGCGTGTTTCTTCATGGGCGGGCTGTGTGCGGGAGAGTCACCGTGAGAAACGGCGCCTCCCCAGAGGCTGTCCCTGGGGCCGAGCTGGGGCGGAAGGGGCAGGAAATTTCGCCTACGGCCCCCCAGGTTCATGGGGTCCTGCTCTGTGACTCTGACACGCGAGGACCCCTCCTGGTCCCAGGACGACGTCTGGGAACTCCCAGTTCTCAGTCTGACTCTGGCTTGGGTTTGCAGGCTGCCCTCTAGTAGCCTTGATCAGGAAGGCAGAATTAGAGACCAGAACCCTTAGTTACGGAGGCGAGGCGATGTGTAGGCAGTGTCCTCCCCGAAGCCGGCCCGGCAAGGCTTTGCTCTCTGCTACTGAGGCTGCAGCATTGGATTGCATTCCCTCGGGCAGGGAGCCCCGTGGGAGGAAATCGACGAGCCAGGGATCCAGGACTCGGTGCAATGGATGTGTTCGATGGACCTGGAGGCCTGCAAACCTGACTTCTTGTGGATTTCAGAAAAATGATTCAAAGTTCTTATTCCCCTGGGTTCATTAAACTCCTCCTAAGCTGGGCGCTGTTCCTGTAGCAGCTCAGAGGTCAAAGGTAGCTTCTCACTGAGTAACTGCTGCCAAGTGTTTCAGGCTGCATTTCCACCCGGTGCCACGGTTGCTGCCACCACGATCTGTATTTCAACACAGATGTGAGTTGAGTGGCTGGACCCGGTGCCCCAGGGAATTAATGTGTCGCTGTGTCTGTGGGTGATGACGGGTCTCGGGCAGCCGGCCAGACCTGGTGGCACCCTGAGTTTGGAGCCAGGTACTGTGTAGGTCGTTAAATTCATGACCTCGAACCTACGACCTATGAACTCCTCTTCCCTGTTGACCAGCATTCCGGGTCCAGTTAAGAATCGCTGGTGTGAACGATGATCGCGAAGCTCCCTGGCTGTGGGTCCCTCTTCTTTATCTCACTGTGAGGAAATTATGGGCTCAATAGGGGTGACACCTGTGGATGTTTGGTTTGCAGGGTAAGCACCTTTGCTTGGAAGCCTGGGGCCCTCGCCCAGCGGGCTCACCTGACTATCGTCTATTTTTCCTTCGTCAAAAACCAGTTTTGTGAGAGTGGACTGTCCGCAGCTTTCCATTTAATCAGGGCGAATGAGGACCTGTCTGGGCCCCTGACTTTAAAATCTAGGAACTTTCTTTTTCTTTTTTTGGGGGGGGGGGCAGCTTATACATCTTAGTGAAAATCTCCGAGTCCTTTTTGCTGTTCCAAGACGTCTCTCTTCGTTAGAAAGTGAATACCTGGCTCGGTTTCCAGGAGAATGTTCTAGTCCAAGTGTAACTGTGACCGAGACATGGGTTGGCTTTACGGGAGCGTCCTGGGTCCTGAAAGTGACCAGCTTGGAGCTCCAACAGCAGGCAGCTGGGGACCAGGGGACATATGAGCCAATGGGCCTCTCCACCGAGGCTCCTGGCACCATCAAGGCTGGAGGGGCCAGCTGGGCAGTGAAGCGAAGGCCCTGAGGCACCCGCCCTGTGAGCGGCCCCTGTGCCGAAGTCGAGAGGGTGTCTGTGTGGAGGCATCAGCCCTGCATCCCAGCAGAGCAGAGAGAACGCCCTCCTCCGGGTTCCTCGGCTGGGATCTTTCCAGGCGATATAACAGGGACCGGAGCTCCATGGTGGAAACACTAGGGGCGAGTTGTTCTCATGCAACAAGAAGTCCAGAGCCAGGGCAGAGGCAGCTGCTGGAGACGGACGAGGACACAGGTTCCCGCCCCTCCAGCGCCGTCCTGCCAGGCCATGGATTTTGTGATCACAGTGACAGGAATGACATCCTTGCCACAGCTGGAAGAACAGCCGAAGCCTCTCTCACGAAGCACTGTGTCCACGTAGGGTCGGTGTTCCCCAGAGGGTCCTGCTCGCCTGTCATTGGAGAACCGTGTCACTTGGGGTGTCAACCTGGGTCCCAGCAGGAGAGACGGCACACCCCAAAAAGCGATGGGCAGTGTAACTCAGGGCCGTTTCCACAGGTGTGGACCAAGTTAAGGGAGCCGACGGTGGCTGAAGCCTGTGGCCAGCAGCAGTAGAGAGCTCTCGTTTCTCGGGAAAGAGAGCAGCTGATCACAAGATATCGTTCACGTGAGAGGTGGGTCTTTGAGATTCTAAGACAGAAATCCGAGCATCCCGGTGTCGGGGCTGCGCTCCTTCTGGAGGCTCTGGGAGAGAACCGTGTCCTCACCCCTTCCAGCTTCTAGAGGTGCCTGCGTTCCTTAGCTTGTGGGCCCTTCCTCCATCTCTGAAGCTGGCAGAATAGGGTCTTCAGAGTCTCTCTTCTCACTGCGACTCTCCTGCCTCCCTCTTACAAGGACACTTGTCAGTACACTGGTCCCACCTGGAGAATCCAGGACCGTGTCCCAACTCAAGATCCTTGACTGAGTCACCCCTGCTGGTCCCTTTTGCCGGGTGGGTCACATGTTCACAGGTTCCCAGGTTAGGATGTGGACATCCTTGTGGGCCCGTCATTCAGCCGACCTCAGTCTCCAAAAACCCCAGTCCCTCTGTCTACCTCCTGTCCTCCTTCCAAGAGACCTTCTTGCCATCGGTGCAAACCAGAGAAATGACCTTAATTGTCCTGATGAACGTAAAGGGGACACGATGGGAAATTTTAAGTCGAAGAAATAAATGCAAAACCACAATCACGGTGTGTCATGAGGTCTAGTAAGGAGTCAGTGCCATCAACTTCCAGACCCTTCCGGCTGCCCAGAAGCCTCTGCATTTTCTGCCTCGTCCTCTTCTGCTTTCCTTCAAAGCACTGACTTTAAGACCAGGAAAACTCGGTTTTTCTCCCCAACATTATTGTTTTTTGTTAAATTACCGCAATGAACACAGTATTTCCCACAACAGAAGGACAGCCTATTAGCAACATTGTGAGGTAAACAGGATTGACGGTGGGCCTGACCCTCCCACGTCTGCCCTAACCGCGCTTTGCAGCATCCCTGTGGGGCAGCGATCTGTGCCTGCCGGTCAGTTTCCAGCTTCACGGCTGGACTGTGGCCTGTCTGCACTTGGGGATTATCCATTCTTGACCAAAGCCCTGGGCAGTGCCCTTGGTGGGTGACTCCTGACTGCCCCGTGCTCTTATAAGGGACCCGATCATGAATAAACGTCCATAAGTCAGTGAGTTCTGCACACAAAACCTGAGACCCAGGTCGGCCTCGCCACCCGACAGGAGTCTGCCTCTGTGTCCGGAACCCGTCTCCTGACGTGTGGTCTTCAGGCAAGTCATTGTGCTCCTCTGCCATTAGATTTTTTTCACAGATTTTACCCACCAGACGCCCAGGAGGAAATCAATGACACCTTCGCACTGGGTATGGAGGGGAGCTTCAGGGTTTCAGGTGTGGTGGGGTCCAGGAACCAGCAGGGTAGGGGAGCCTGGGGCAGCAGTAGCCAGGGCGCCATGATCCACCCAGGGGGACAGGGAGAGCATGTGGGAGAGGCCCTCCCGGCTGGAGCCGTGGCTGCGGTAGAAGGACACTGTGTTGGGGTCCCCAAGACGACCCCCAGGTTGGATGGCGCGCTAGGGGGACCCTCAGGGCCCAGCACACAGTCACGCTCACGGCTGTGACTTATGACAGCACAAGGATGCCAGGAGCTGCCAGCGAAGGGGATGGCACTGGGGGTGGGGAGCAGGGTCAGGCTTCCAGAGCCCCCCGGGGAGCCACACAGGACAAACTTGATTCCTGCAGCTGCGACAGCACCCATGATGTGTCGTCTCCCAGAGAAGCCCCCAGAGACCGCCGCCCAGGGGGCCATCACGTAGGCACCTCTGCCTGGCCCCCCCCCTGAATTCCCAACTCCCTGCAGGAGAGCAGGTGGCCCGCTCAGACCACGAGGTCTGTGCAGCCAGTCTGGACACAGCAAGCCCCTCTTTTCAGCAAGGGAAGGGTGAGGCCATCCTGAGACCCCAGCTCCCAGCCACTTGCCGGCAGCCCTGGGGGGTTGGCAGCCTCGGGCCTGTGGGGTGAGCTCTCTCCTGCACGGACGACCCCTGCAGGCAGGGCAAGGAGGGAGGGAGCTCACATCGACCGCGCTCTTGCCCGCGCCCGGATTTCCAGCTGGTCTCTCCTGCTGGCCAAACCTAATTAGGAGCTGGATTGTTCCAGAGATCGGCCTCCTGAGGCCCAGGGCAGATGGATGCCGGTGGAGAGTGGATCCCGAAGGACCAATGTAAATAATCTACCAGGAATGCAGGCCAGCTTTCCACTCCCCGGCTTCCCTCGATGCTTTTTCCACTCCGTCAAAAACGTTCCTGGACCCCTGACTCCTCTAGACTCTGATGATAGAGAGTTGAGTTGCAAAAGAAAACTCCTGTCCAATTGGAACTTACGTTCTAACTGGGAGCGACCACAAGAGAAACGTAAGCAGCTCACAGGATAATTTCAGATGGCGATAGATGCCCATGGGAAATAAAGCTTGGCAAAGTGGTGAGGGAAGGAGTGGAACAGGTGGTGAGGAGGATTTGTTTCCTAAAGTGGGTTAGGTAACATAGTTGATGAGAAGGAGCCAGACCCGCAAAGATTGGGGGTGGAGTGGGAGGTAGGTAGGTATGTGCTGCATTGGAAATACCACGTGCAAAAGCCCTGGGGTGGGAATGAGCTTGGCTTGTTTAAGGGACAAAAAGAAGGCCAGGGTGGCCTGGGCATGGTGAATGGGGGTGACAGGTAGCAGTTCAGATCAAGAGAGGCGGGGGGGCCAGATGCCGCAGGCCACTCCAGGAGTTTGAATTTCATTCTAATTTCTGTAGCAGCCACGGGAGGCTTCAGTCAAGGGTGGCACCCTCTGATCTGTATCTCGGAAAGCTTACGCCGCCTACTGTGTGCACTGGACTTGGGGCGTTCGAACGTGGACGCCCTAAGCCTAGTTTTCTTGACCAGTTAGAATGTGAGACGTGATGGCGCTCTGCACCTGTGCCCCGGTGTCCAGGTTCAGATGCGAGTACCGTTCGCTTCAAACAGGCCGTGACATTTTCACCTGGAGCATCTGGATTTTTCCAAGTGCCTCGCCTGCGGCATCGCGGTAGCAAAATGGCATTAAAATACTCCTGCGAGTCAGATCCCTCCGCAACCTCTTAAGAGCAGCTGCCCTGACCCCGTTCCATTTAGGAATGCCGGGCGGGCGCCTGCCTTTCTTTTGGGGCCGCAGAAATTGTCAGGTTAAATGAATAGTCGGTACGTAGAGTGAAGCAGAAAGGACCTCTTTTGTAGCTGACGAACACGACTTTGTGACAGTCTGTTACTGAAGCCGTAATTCGTGCTGTAACATTCGAGGAGGGAAAGAAGTGGTACGCCCGCAGCTGGGTTAAAACGAGCCTCACCGTGAGATGGAACGGGAATGAGCCGCGGAAGGCTTCCCATCGCAGGCAGGCCCTCGTCTGTTTCAAAGAAGCCGTAGGAGGGTTGAGAGGAAGTGGTGCCTCCCAGACAAGTTCCAAACACGGCCCTGGGGGCTGTGGTCTGAGATTGGATGCGGTTCTGAGGAGCATCGTCATTCTAATCCACACGGAGCCTTGTTGCCATTTTGTTCACTTTTAAGACGGGGGTGAAATTTTTAGACAAAAGAATTAGTATCTTGGACAATTTGGGTAACACTTTTGTATTCATTAAGACTTTTAGTTCAAAGGGGCAGAAAACCATTTAAATTAGTGTAAGCAAGCAAAGGGAATCTATTGTCCCAAGTAAATGGAAAGGAAAACATTAGCTTCAGGCACAGCTTGATCCAGGTGCTCAAATTATGTCATCAGCATCCTGCTTCTCCCTCTGCATCTCTTGGTAATATCCATTTTGTTGGCTCTGTTCTCACATGGGTTATTCCCTTAGGATGGCAAATGGTGCTGTAGCTCCAGCCGTTTGTCCTCAACTTTCCAAGTCCAGTGGCAAGTCTAATATCTCATTCTCCATGGATGCAACTGGGTCACGTGCCCCTCCCCAGCCAATCACTATATCCAGGGGATGGGGTTGCTCTGATTGGCCAGGCCTGGGTCACATCCCAAGTTCTGAACCAATCTCTCTGGCTGTGGTGGGTTGAGGGGGATGAGTGGCCAGCCCTCGGTCACATGCGTTTACCCCAGCAAGAGTGGACTCACCGTGAAGTCCATGTCTGAGGACCAGGGAGGGGAAGGCTCTCCAAAGAGAAATGAAAGAGGAGGTGAGAGACGCTGGCTGGGGACAGGTGCCCCTGCAGCCGTTAGCCATGTCATAAACAGCTTCCTTCTCTCCATCCTTGCCTCCTGTAGGTGAAGGCGGAGTATGCTCGGCTCAGCCACGCGCTCACCGTAGTGACCAGAGAACGCGATTTGGCCGTGAAGGAGAAACACCAGCTCCAAGCCAAGCTGGAGAACCTAGAACAGGTCCTAAAGGTAGGATGGGCCCCGCTGCTCCTCTCGGGGTCGGCGTGAGGAAGGGGACCCAGGTTCCAGAGAAGGTGGTTGACACTCCTCCAGAAGCCGTCATCCAAATTCTGGGCTCCGGGGGCTGTTTCTACCCTTTTTATGGTATAAAAAGTGATAAATAACAAAATTCAAATGTTTCGGAAAGCGAACCCATGAAGCCAATTAGGCATTTCCATTTCTTGGGATGTTAAACACAGCTGGGCGAGAGGTGCCAGGCAGCCTCCCGAATGGAAATCAGCCTGCTGGAGCGGAAGACCCGAGGTGTCTACATTGGTTTTTCAAACTTCATGAATTTTAAGCTGCTGCTCAGATGTTTAATAACCTTTATGATAAAGAGAATAGCTAAGTCAGAAAATTGTTTTATCAGGGCGAGGTAATTGGGTCCCCCTCATGCACGCCCGGTGAGCTGGGTCGCCTTCAATATTTAATGGGTGGGTTGATTGGCTATTGATGTCACTGAGTTAAGCTGATTGAATTCTTTGCCTTTTTTTTTTGAGCGTTAAATTTTTATTGGATTCTCTTTGTGGGAAAATTTTTTAAACACAAAGAATAAAATAATAATTGCCTCCAGTCCTGCGATCTAGTCCCTGCATGACTTTAATCGTTGCGTTTCGCGAGCACGGAACGCAGAGCGATGTGCCCACCGGCCTGCCTTCCTTGGCAGTGGTTTCAGCTCCGTCTGTGACGTCTGGGAAGCTGCCGGAGCTCTCAGGGGAGGCAGATTGATGTTGGCAGGACTGGGGCGAGGCGGGCAGTGGGCGGTAACTGCTGGGGGGTACTGGGTTTCTTTGGAGGGTGATGAACATGTTCTGGAACCAGATACTGTGACGGTTGCAAAGCCTTCGATTATCTTAAAACCACTGAACTCTATGCTTTAAGAGGGTGCATTTCGTGGTATGTGAATTATATCTCAATTTAAAAATCAAGGCGCCCTGTTGTCGCACTGCCGGCCCTGAATGTGAACCAAGCTTGGGGTGTGGTTCTCACCTCCACGCCTCTGTGTCCCCGGCCTGCCTGCCATCGGTTGGGCCCGTCTTCCCTCCCACTGGAGAGGTTGAAGGGCTGTGGGCTCCGCCTGGCACTTTGGGGCCCGCTGCCCTTTCTGTCCGACCTCGGCTTTGAGCCTCAGCACTAGGGCCCCACACGCGGTGGACACCGCAGACTGATGTCCGGGTTCCATCCATCGCGCCGTGCAAACATCCGTTCCTCGCTGCCCTCCCGTCTGGGTGTCATGTGCCCTTGAGGGGGTCCATGGGGAGGAGCCTGTGCGGGACCTGGGGTGAGCTTGGGGACTTTGGTTCAGGGAGTTCCAGGGTCTGGGTAGCTGGTTGTGGTCTAGGAGAGGAGAGTACAGGATCTGGATGGCACGTCCCTCTGGCCCCATGGGACAGGGGCCCCAGCTGCCTGGTTCTAGAACCAATAATGTTCTCCTGGGGCAGCAGGACGTTAGCTGGGCAGGCAGCCTGTGAGTGGCCGTCAGTGGACACGGTCGTCTGGAGAGCAGCCTGAATGGGAGGAGTTAACGGCTATGAGGTCCCCGTAGGGACAGTGACAGCATTATGGGGCCAGGGTTCTGGCACCTGCCTCCCCTTGGTCTCCAGCGGGCACCACATATTTTGGGCTGTTGATCATGTGACAGCCAGGGCAGTACTGTTCAAATGGGAATCAGGTCCCAATGTCAGCCCCAAACCCTCCTCACAACCCCCCAGCTCACTTACCCAAAGCCTGAAGCCCGGACCGGGCCACTCCCGCCCTCTCGGCTCGTGTCCTTTGCTCTCGGCCGACTCGCTCGCACTGCGCCGTTCCCTTCCTGCTCCAGTCCCGGGCCTGGAACAAAGCCAGGCCCTCAATACTCGCTCCAGACAGTTCTTCTCTCGAGACGATCTTGACGAGTGAGTGGATGGTGGGCTCAGAGGCCAAGGTGCAGACCCTCAGGAGCCTGCATTGCAGGACCGGCCGGGACCAGGCCAGCTGGGAGGGGGCCTTGCTGGAAGCAAACGACCTCTTTCTTAAAGGACTTCTGCTCTGTGAAAAAAGGGGAGAGGGGAGAAGTGGAGATGAAAGGAGCCTCGTCCTTTCCAAGGGGCGCTTCTGTCGCAGAGGAAGGAAAGTGCTTGTGTTGCGAATTTGCAAAACCTTCTGTGATCTGCCCATTTCCCACACCGGGTCCCGCGAGAGCCTTTGTGACTGAGAGAAGGAGGGAAAGACGGGGAGGTGACCGTCCCCTGCAGGCGTGGATGGGATCCCTGTGCCCTTGGACAGGACCTGCTAACTCTCGCGGCTCTCCAAGAGTCCCCTCCCGCGGGGTAACTACATGTTTTGAAAGCATCGCCTCAGCTGATACCGACTGAAAAGCACAGCGACTTTCATGCAGTTCTGCTGGCATTTTTGTCATAATAATAAAGGGCTGTTCAAAAGTGGCCTTTTTTCCCTGAGCAGCAGAGCCCGGCAGTGGTGATGACGGAGGGGGCGGTGAGCGTGTGCTGGACCGAGATGCAGCCGGCTTGACGTGGAGAGCCTCCGAGGCCCAGCCCTGCCCTCCTGCGCACTTGAGGAGAAGGATGACCTTGGGTTTCCAGAAGTGGCCTGGACTCCTCCACAGGATCCCGAGTGTCGTGCTTGGTCTTCTGTGTCAGCGATTTTGGTCTGAATGAGAACCCACGCTGGTTCCAGGCAACCTGACTTACCGGGAGCCAGAGGGGACGTCACCAGGCTCAGAGGCCGTTGGGGAGGATGCGAGGCCATGCGGGACTCCGATCTCCACGCATCTGAGGCCGAACCTGGACCAATGGCCCTGCTCCCGACCCCGAGCCTTCACATGGGAGGAGCAGAGATGCTGACTGCTAGGGTGGGGAGCCGGGGACTCTCCCAGACCACATGCGTCACTGGCTTCTACTGAATTGAGAATGGAAGATATCTTTTCCCTTGAAAATATAAAAGCTTTTAGTGAAACACATATTGAAATTGGTGACATTTTCTAAGACAATCCATCTAGAATAATACGGAAACTGACTAGAACTCCCAGCATGAACCAAGCCAGTAACATTTAACCTGATCTGAATCCTCCTCGTTTTTATACTTTTAAAAATAATAACTGATGAATTCATCATCTATGTATGTGTTTTTATCATCTTTCCAAGGATGTGGTCAAATCATCAAAATTGTCCCGTATAATCACGTGCTCCAATGATGTGAATGGAAGTAGGAAATTCAGATAAAGAGAAAGGGGACTCCAAAATGCTGGCTTGGAGGATAGACATCGCTACCTAAGGTTCTCATCTGGCCTGAGTGTCCCAGCAGCCTGGACATAAAAGGATATATGAGCGATGATGTAATTCTCACTTCGTAAGACGAGGGAGCTTGCTGTTTCCCCCAGAAAACGTAGCCTGGAGGGCCGAACATGGTTTTACCTGGAAAGTGATGTTGGACAATCCAGGATAACAGAGCGGAAACTCTCCAGGAGCATTTTCATGGCACTTGAGGGCCAACTTTCCTGTGTGTCTGTCTTTGGGATTGTCTCTGGGGAAGACAAGCGAATAAGGCACGTGGCTTGCAAGGAAAATTGGGGAGAATCGCTGAAGCCAGATTGCCACGCAGAGGAAGACCCCGGGAAGAGTTCCTCACAGTGGAAACTGGAGAATAGAAAAAGCCATATTCCTGACCCGTTCCTGGTCAGTGGAATTGAAAATGCCAAGGAGTGGAAGAGCATCGGAGTCTGAGCAAAGTGAGATGGGGTGGGGGCCCCCTGCTCATCCGCCTTGTCTTGCCAGGAACTGCCTCACCACCGGCATCCTTCTGGAGGGAGAGGGAAATATCCGTGCACCTCAGCAGCAGTCTGCACAGTCAGGACGTGCGGGGGGTATCCCTGGCCCATGGCAATTTGTTCATTCATTCATTCATTCATTCAAGTGTAGATTGAGCGCTGACTATGTACCAGGCCCAGTTCCAGGCACCAGGGATGTTGCACTCAGCAAAGTAGACCCGGACATGCTGCTGGGAGAGTCAATGAGAAAAGCCTACTGCAGGTGGAATATGGTGTCAGGCACTGACAAGGGCTTTGAAGAAAAGCAGAGTAGAGTGAAGGAGTAGGAGGGATGTGGGGACACCTCGGGAGGGTAGCGGGGGCCTCTCAGACGTAGCAGTGGGGCAGAGGGAGTGCTCCCTTGTGGAGAGAGGGAGGGGCTGGTCCCCACACAGGGAGGAGAACCCAGGCAGGTGGGCAGAGCGAGGAGCCTGAGCTGGAGGACACTGGGTGTGTGCTCAGGGACCAGCGAGGTAGCTGGTGAGCAGTCAGGGAGGGCAGGGGTGAGAAATGGAACCCGGGCTGGGGCTAGCTTGCGTAGGGTCTTTCAGGGCAAAGCAGAATTCTGAGAATTTTGGAATTTGTTCTAACTGTCATCAGATATTGTATCAGTTACCTGTTATCCCAATACTGCTGTGTAAGAAGCCTGGTGGCTAACAACGATAACACTTTGTTTCTGTGTTGCTCGCGAGTCTGTGGGTTGGCTAAGTGGCACTTGTCATCTTGGCTGGGCACTGTCTCTAGGCTGGGGCTCAGGCAGCCGACCGGCTCTTGCTGATGTTGGAGGGTTTTGCAGGGCGACTGGCTCTGTCCCTTGCTGTTCCACCTCCCAGCAGGCTGTCTAAGACTTCTAGTCATGGCACAACAGGCCCTGAGAGGAGCAGATGCACGTGAGACCTCGTGAGGACTGGGCCAGGATGGCACAAGTCACTTCCGTGGCATTCCATCCGCCAAAGCGAGTCTCAGGCTGGCCCGGTTTCAAGAGCGGGAGGAACAGACTGTCTCCCTCTTGCAGGAGCTGTGCGGTTGCCTTCCCCAGCCTGTGGGCGCAGGACGGATTGAGAATTGGGGATAGCGTGCAATCAGTTCACCACAGATGCTGCCGGACGGTGGAGAGGCGATGAGTGACATGTTTTTCACTTGTAAAGGGTCACTCCTGTGGCCACACAGAAAGAAACCTGAGAGGCAGGAGTGGAAGCAGGGAGGTGGGTTGGGAGTGATGCTCCAGAGATGAGAGCAGGGCAGCTTCAGCCAAGGAGGGAGGAGAGAGAAGAGCGAGCATCAGCTTCCGGTGTGTTTTCAAGGTAGAATCCACAGGATTTGCAGATGGAGTGGGCGTGGGGTCTGACAGACAGGGAGGAGTTAAGGACCACAGCAAGGGTTTGGTGTAACTTTTGGGGTGAGAAATTTTGTCATTTGCTGGGATGCAGAACGTTAGCGATGGGGAGATAGGGGTCCCGGAGGTGCTGTGACCGCAGGGTCCTTGGTGCGGAAGAGCCCTCGGGCCTTGCTCTGGGAACCGCCCGGCTCAGCATCGAGAAGGGGCTTCCTTCCGTCGTCAGACGATGCGTAAGGTGGGAGCCACCCACGGGGTTGGAGCATGACCTCAGATGGCGATCACGGTGGCCTGTCGTCCGAACACCTGGTGGTCACAGTTGACCCTCCTACCTGACCCCATCTTCAAGGTCCTTAAAGTGACTGGGGGCAGAGGGACACGGCACGCAGGGAGTTACGGATGCTCGTCCTGTGTTAATGGTGTAATCACAGAGCTAGAGCTGAGCCAGCGTGCACGGCTTTCCTGTTTCCAGATATCTCTGCTGAGGCACTCATCTTAGTCCCAATAGTTCAGCTTAGCTGAAGACAATGTATGACTTTTCTCTCATGGTCTGTTACCGCTTGTGTCAGTCACGAGTCCACCGACACGTGGTTCTCTTCGGAGGCCTTCCTCATGGTCCTGGGGGCTGCCGAGTAACTCTGTACTTGCACAGCCAGGAAAAACCATCCATCCTGATTGTCGGAGGAAACAGGTTCCCAGAGGCCTTGGCCTGGCTTCCTGCAGACCCTCCAAGGCCCACGGTAACTCCCCTGCTGAAAAACCCGATTGAACCTACACCTAAGACACACTCATTCATTCAACAAACATTTATTGAGACCTAATATGTGTCAAACACTTTGCAGGTGCTGGAGAAAGTGACCTGACCCCATGCCCTGATGCTGGCAGAGTTAATACACAGATTCACGTGTCAGGTGGTGACGAGGGTGGGGAGATGGAGCGTGATGAAAATGGGTGCTCTTTCCATCCAGGGGTCAGGGAGGGCCTCACTGACAATGTCACATTCGGACAGAGACCTGGGTGAAGGGAGGGAGGGAGCCATGCACAATCTGGGGAGAGAATGTTCCAGCAAAGGGAACAGCAAGTGCGAAGGTCTGAGACAGGTGTGGGTGCTGACATGTTTGAGGCCAGTGAGGAGGCCAGAGCTGCAGAAATAGAATGAACATGGGGACAGAAAGTTAGAGGGTGAGTTCAGGGAGACAAAGAGGAGCCAGATCACTTAATGTCTTGGAGGCCAAGTCTCCTCCTGGCTCTCAGCCACCCTGGCCTCCTTTCAGCTCTTCTTGTGGGTGTGCTCCATCCACCCCAGGGCCTTTGCACTTGCTGTGTCTGCTGTCTGGATCACTTTGTTCTGATCACCCTCCAGGAGACTATGAGCATTGTGCAGACAGGTTCTGTATTTTTTTTGCTCATCAGCGTATCCCCAGTGCCCAGCCTGGCGTGGAGAAACCATACAAGAAAGGCTTGTGGGCCGAATGAATGAGTGACAGACACAGGAAATTCTAAAGTCTGCCATACTCCCTGCTTACAATAGGCAAGAGCGTGAGGCCTCAGCTCGCACCGGGCTTCAGGTGCGTCCTTCCGAAGACGATTGTCCCCTAGAGCCCATCCTCAGGCAGCACCACAGCCGCCTTGAGAAGACGACAATCGCATCGTGTCCCTGTGCTGCTCACACCTGCAACAGCTTCTTATCACGCAGACGTTAAAATCCAAACTCTACGGCAGGACCCTCATGCTCTGGCCCACCTGGCCCTTCACCACTGGCTCCTGCCATGACCCCTCTGCACCCTGGGCCCAGCTCTCTGTCTTTCTGGAACATACCGCACTTGGTTCCACCCCAGGGCCTTTGTACTCGCTGTGTCTTCCACCTGGAATGCAGTTTCCCTCGCGCCTTGTATTTCTGACTCCTGGTCGGTTAGGTCTCGGTTTCGTGTCACTCCACTACCATGCCTGACTCACCATCTTAGCTAAGGGGCTGCCGCCCTGCCCGTCACCATCACATCACCGTGTTCCAGTTCCTTCCGAGGAAACTCACCTTGCTTGTTTTAATTGTTTACTTGTGTGTTGTTTGTTTTCCCTACCAAAATGCAGCATCCTTGAGAGAGACTCTGTCTGTTTTAGTGACTAGGACAAGATCTGGGGTATGGTAGACACTGAGTAATGCTGCTGGATGATTGAGTGAATGAGTGAGCGAGTGAGCGAGCAAGAGGCTGCGTGATGGTGACCTGGCCTGTCACTGCAGACACTTTCTGCCGTCGTGGAGAGGAATCGAGCAGGTGAAGGCCTGAGGCCGAGGATGCTGGTCGAGAAGGATGTGTCCTCTGGGGCTCACAGGTGCTTCTGCAGAAACGCAGCCACAGATCAAGGCCGCTTCTTTCTGGCGCAGACCGCGAGTCTCCGAGAGGACGCACTGCCGGAGAATTCATGTTTCCAGCATCTGCTGGGCCAGGCTGGTGACTGTCAGATGAAGACGTCCCCGCACCGAGCGCCACACCTCCACGCTTCACACAGTGTCTAACTTGTGATAAAACCGAGTAAACCAAACGATTGTTTTCTCCAGCTTCTCAGTCTCAAACACTGCGAAAAAGTGGAAATGTCTTTCACGTGAGCTCCCGGCTCCGGACGTGCGGGGCACCTGCGATCCTCGCGCTCACCGGCTCCAGGGAGAAGCAGACGCAGCCCCAGATGCTTCGGTTTCCGTGTGCGATGAAGCGCCTGCAGCCCCTCTCGTCCGTGTCACCTGCTCAGGACCCATGGGGTGGTTCTGTGTGTCAGACGGAACAGAGACTCTGTTTTAGGACAGGATTAGGGTCCTGGCAGGGGGAGTGCTACCCTCCCGGAGTTTGACTTAAGAAAGCTCAATTCAGAGACGTTGACAGAGATGCGGGCTGGCGGAACTGGCGCGGGTGGCGAAGCAGAGAGAGACCGCAGTCGCAGGCAGCTTCCACCGCCCTGAGAGCCGTTCCTGGAGCCCAGTGGGAACGGCAGCCGTGGAGAAGCCACTGGGCAGCTGCGGTGGGGTGAACCGTGTCCCCCCAAATGCACGTCCTCTCAGAACTTGTGAGTGAGGCCTTATCTGGAAACAGTCTCTGCAGATGAAATCAAGTTACATGAGGTTCTGCTGGATTACGGTGGGCCCTTGCCAGCACCTGGTGCCCTTCTCAGACAAGGACAGTGACACAGACGCGCAGGGACGAAGGCTACGAGATGGTGGAGGCAGAGACTGGAGTCACGCTGCCACGAGCCGAGGATCGCTGGCAACCGGCAGAGGCTGGGAGAGACGGGAGGGAGCCTCCCGGGGCCTTGGGAGGGAGCATGGCCTGCCCGAACCTCGATTGATTCCAGACTTCTGGCTCCAGAACTGCGAGAGGATGAACGTCTGTTGGTTTAAGCCCCCACTTAGTGGTACTCTTGTCCCAGCAGCCCCAGGAAACCAGTACCACAGCCCTAAAGCCGCTGCCACAAGTGTGACACGCCGGGGGAGGCAGGCGGTAAATGCCCCACCTCTGGGTTCTCCCGCAACCGACATCTGTGCCACGATGGCTGGCCTGGGCAGGGAGCCCGACCTGGGTGCCGTCTTCAGGGAACGTGAGGAGAGTCAGCACACGCTCAGAGCGGCTGACATTGGTCGTCACAGCTTGGCGGCTCACAGCTCTGACCTGGATGCGGACAGCTGCGTGGTGGGACAGCACTGCCTCCTGGGGGTCTCTGCCAGGGCCTTGTAGCCGCAGAGGGAAGACGCGGGATGGGGAGCAGGGTGACGGGGAAGTGGCGTTCATGGAGCACCGCCGTGAGGTGGTGTTCTCCGGGATGCTGAGACCCTGGGGACTGGGGCCTTGTCACCGTGGCTCCCTCCACACTGTGCGTCTCAGCAGGGGTCCGCTGGCATTTGGGTGGGACACATCCCCTCCTGCGTGTGGTGATCCCTCCCCGTTCGCTAATCACGTGCATGTCAGTGTTGTGGCGTCCGCCAGTGCCCGGGCGTGACCGCGGCCACCCCCTCTCTGTGGTGTTTTGTGTGGATCAGCACCAGTGTCATAACACATATTCATCACCTCGCTCATGCAAATACGTCATCTTCAAAAATTGTTGATGGCCAGCCCGGTGGCACGGAGGTTAAGTTCGTACGTTCTGCTTCAGCAGCCTGGGGATTCACCAGTTCGGATCCCAGGTGCGGACATGGCACTGCTTGGTGAGCCATGCTGTGGCAGGCATCCCACATATAAAGTAGAGAAAGATGGGCACAGATGTTAGCTCAGGGCCAGTCTTCCTCAGCAAAAAGAGGAGGTTTGGCAGCAGATGTTAACTCAGGGCTAATATTCCTCAAAAAAAAAAAAAGAAAAGAAAAAGAAAAAAATTGCTGAGAAAGCTACCGCTTTTGGAGAATGAGCCAAAGGGAAATAACTAGCCCCTCGCCCCACCGTCCCAGACTCCACAGCCTGGCTCTGCTGTGTTCCTGGGGAGCGTTGCCTGCTGGGCTGCTCTTCCCTCTCATCCCTGACCACTGAGCACTCGTGCATCTCCAGGAAGACTGTGGGGTGAGGCAGGGCAAGACTGCTTCTCATTTCATTTTTAAAATCTTGACTTGATTGGGACCCTCCTGTTGCCTTCAAGATTCCCAATTGCTGCTTGTCCGCCTGCAGGTGGGCGTCGCCGGGAGCAGAGTGACAGTCTCTGACCTGGATGCCACAGTGCGCAGTGCCAACCCCAGAAATTTGACCCAGGTCTATAAAACATTTTCGATTAACTAAACTTAACACATTATGTTTTATGATTCAAAGAAAAAGGAAAAAATATTCAGGACCAGAATTTGTTCTCATAATCAAGATTAGTCCATTTGAATACAGATGATCTGAGGCTTATTTTGTGTTAATGAACAACTGATCATCTGGGATTAATAAGGAACTCTCACAGTGACAGTTAATCTTCTGTCATCTCCTCCTCTCCCTGCCCTCCCGTTACCTGGCCTCCGTGCACGTGGGCTCGTCCCCACCTGTGAGCCTCGAGCCCATGGAGCCTCTCCAGCCTCATTCTCGTTTTGTAGCTCATTTTCCACATTCTGATGCTCAAACTCCAGGGTCCTCTGGAACCTGAGAATGATGTCTGGGGCTCGATTTTCAGCAAACCCCTTGCTGGGCCCGATCCAATAGCTGACAGCACCATCCAGACGCTCAGACCCCAGCAGGAAACAGGAAGTTCACGGCTTTGGAGCGTCACGCTCCATTTCCGCCTCCGTGGGAAGAGGTTTTGGGCGGAGGCACGGCTGGTTCATTGGCTGGTCCTGTGGGACACACACGTCTGGTTTTGCACCCAATAGGATAGGACCCGCTCTCCTTCTGGGACTCTGACCCCCACCCCCAGCTTGGAGGCGACAGTTTGCTCCCCGCTCTCTGCCGGGAGCCCCAGCCGGCCCATCAGGTCCACGCTGCTGGCAGATGAGATGCTCAGCTGCCCTTGTCATCAGGAAGACGCCGGCTAAAGCAACAGTGAGGCTCTCCCTCCAGCAGCTTCAGAAACGCCCAGAACGACACTGCCCAGGGCAGTGGGGCGTGGGGAGTGAGACAGTCACACGGGGCTGGCCCATGCGAAATTGTGACAGACTTTCTGAGTTCCGGAACTGTCCATTCGTATTTAACATGGCATGCCCTCTCCCTACAGTCTCGCGTCTCGGAGTCCACTTAAAGTCATAAAGCCCCCACTATGTGCCCCGGGATGTTTATTGTGGCATTGTCTGCACTGGCAGAAACGACCACAATGTTCACCAGGAGAGGGATGGCCGTACTGCGGACCACTCTGCAGAGGTTAAAAATGTCAGGTCCACATCCAATGACCAAAACGTGTAGTCCGGTGAGGGCATCACCGTGCTGTCCGGGCGGCACAACTGAGCCGCAGCAGGGGGTTGCTGTATTTGCTCCCCATCTGCCCCTTCCCTCACTTCTTCCCACCCCACCCCTGCAGCCACAGGGGACACACGCCAGCCTGGCTCCTGCCTCCATGCACTTGCCTCCAGACTTTGCCTGGCTGGCCCCTCGTCGTCGAGTGGGTCTCAGCTGAGTGTGCCCCTCCCCAGACCAGCTTGAGTAGGGTCTCTGCTCCTCCCTCCCCCGTGCACGCCGCCCGGCCTCATCATCGTCTTCCATCTGTCTCTGACTTTCTTATTCGTTTGCTGGATCACTTGTCTATTTTCTGCACGCCCTGCCGGGTGTCATGGAAGCTCCGTGAGAACAGAGACAGACTGTGACTTCTTCTCATTCCGTTCTGAGCATCAGGCACCCAGCACAGAGCGAGTCTTCAGAGACCATTTTTGGATGAATGAAAGGGTGTGGCCAGGAGGTAAACTCCATTGCAGCTGAAACCCACGGCCCCTGAGACGAGACTGAGTCTGGCTCTGCGCCCTTGCTCCACTGCCTGCCCGCCCAGCTGCTCGTCCCGGGACATCCAATTCATGACAAGTCCCCCCATTTCAAAGAAGTCATCCGCGTATCCCCAGGCCAGTCTCCCGCTCCTCATTTCTTCTTCCACCCTGCGACCACATGGCCACTCTCACACACTCAGGCTACAGCAAAAGCTTCCAGCTGGTCTTCCTCCTCTGCTCCAGCTCCCCTCTGATCTTTTCTCCCTACCAACAAACCCAGTGTTTGTACCCCACTCCAGATCCTTGCACAGCTGCCCATCGCTCTGAGAACGGGGAAGGCTTTCCTTCAAGGCCCTGGTGGTCTGGTCCCTGCCAACCCTCTTTGGCTTTCTTTCTAACAGTCTCCATCTCACTCTCCCCACTCCAGTCATACCAGCCTTCCTTCACCCTTCATTCACTTTGATCCCCTCTGCCACAGGATCTTTGCACATACCATTCCCTCTGGCTAGAATGCTTTGTCCTTACCTCTTCTCCTAACCAACTCCTACTCATCCTCCAAAACTCCTTTCATCTGTCACCTCCTCAGGGAAGATGGCCTTCCCAGGGCTCTTCTATTAGTGGCTGAAGACTCAGCATCAAGCACTTCTCCTTCATGGCACTTGTCATAAGTTCACACTTTTATATGCTTATGTGACGAATGCGTATCTTTTCCACTAGAATGTAAGTTCCACACAATCAAAGGCCACTTCTGGCGTTTTGTCCATGTTGCATATCTAGCACCTGTCACATGGTTGGTGCTCAATAAAATTTGGGTGGATGAGAGACAGACATGGTGAATCGCTGGGTAAATATAATGGACTATTTCTTTCCTCCTAGATTCCTTAAAATATGTGTGACAGTTCAAAGAAAAATAATGACACTGTTGCATGGGGTTTCCAATGTGTGCAGATGTAACGACACACAGGGCAGCTGCTACAGAGAGAGAGAAAGTAAAGAGACGGAGATGCTGGTGGTGTTTCTGCATTCCACCTGGAGTGGCCGATTTTAGTTTACTTATTAATTTATTTTTCATTTTCTAATGTCTGTTGCCAATCTTCTTTTTCTTCTTCTTCTCCCCAAAGCCCCCTGGTACATAGCTGTATATTCTAATTGTGGGTCTTTCTAGTTGTGGCATGTGGGACGATGTTTCAACATGGCCTGATGAGCGGTGCCATGTCCGCGCCCAGGATCCGAACCCATGAAACCCTGAGCCGCTGAAGCGGAGCGCGTGAACTCAACCACTCGGCCGCGGGGCCGGCCCCTGGAGTGGCAAATTTTAACTCCGAATAGGTTATTCAAATTTAAATGTTTATGTTGAGATCCCTGGAGCAGCCACTAAAAGTTATATAAAAATAGTTGGGCAAACTCTTAACAGATGTGTAAAATGGAGTACGGCCGCGTGTCGCTCAGCGATGGGGCTGCTTCTGAGAAATGCGTCGTCAGGAGTCCGACGTTGCGGGAACATCTCAGAGTGTGCGTGCGCTCACCTGGACGGCACAGCCTGCTGCACGCCTGGGCCGAATGCGCTCATCCTGCAGGACCACCGTCGTACATGCGGCCCGCTCTCGGCCGGAACGTCGTCATACGACGTGTGACTGACTAAGAAACACTCAGATCACCCAAAAGAAGGCAGGAAAGGGGAAACAGGACGATGAAAAGGACAGCAAACAACCAGAAACCCATGTGGCCGACCCAGAGCAAGCTGATGGAGAGTGACAGAGGGTGTAACCCTGCACAGGCCACTTTGAATCTGGTGTTTTATCTAGTCCTCACGACAACGTTGGGAAGTGGGATTCTTTTCCTCCATTTGAAAAATGAAGAAGCAGGCTCAGAGAGGTACGTAACTCACCCCAGAGCACACAGCTCACAAGGGGCAGAAGTGGCATTTGAACACGGGTCTGGCTGACTTTATCCCCTCCACCTGTCTGGCCTCAATCCCCAGGCCGACAGTCGGGGGCCCCTGGGTTATGATGAAAATTGTGCTTCAGAAAGTGACCTTCATAACTGTTCAGGAGGAAAATGCCACTGTCTCTGTGTTTTTAGAATCCTTCAGGGCAGATGAGAAAGAGGGAGGCTTGTCCGGTGGATTCAGGACAAATTAGGAATCAGGAATGCGCTGAGATTTTGTAAAAGGGGCCCCTACCTTCCTAAGTTTGTCCAGTGTGAGAAACTAAGATGCTGTGGCTAAAGTATGTTCCAGCTTCCGGGATGCACACGGCCCTGTGTCATGCTAATTCTCGCTATGAATGCGTCTGACTTCCATCGAGGGGACACGGAGAACAAGCAGCTTTAAGTGCCTCCCTTTCTTGTTTGTGAAGACGTGAGCTCAGTGAGTGCCCGTGTCCTGTTCACCGGGTGTCGTGCAGAAGGAAGTCGTGCGTGCAGAAACGCTTCGTTATTTCTACCGTGCATAACAGATCCCGCGAATGTGACATGAACAGCGTCGCTGGTAACTGCTATTCAGGGAAATTACATTCTCTTTCATTTCTTCGCTCAGGCAGGGCGGGATTCAAGGCAGAAGAGATGTTCCCCTTTGATCTCACATTGAGGAGACTCAAGCTGCTCCACACCTGTCCGCTCCGTGCCACGGGCAAGCTTTCCTGGGGAAGCGGCGTCTTGACATCCATAGGCTACCTCAGTGCCCGTGGTAATGTCCACGTTCCACTATAAATATCACCGCGTTAAGAATAAATCCTGCCTCAGGCAGAGCATCTCAGACCGGTGCTTTTCTGCTGTGGTGCCTAGTCCTCAGGACTTTTCGGATGCGAAATGTGCCCCTGGGAGGTGGCACATGCCCTTGGAATCGGGAAGATGTTTATACTTAGGATTTGGTGGGAGTGTGTCTTAGGGTGGCAGCCAGGGGTTTTCAGACTCTGTATGAGAACCCGGGGGCCCCAGGTGCTTCCAGGGACAGCCAGGATCACGAGGATTTGTCCAAATTATGAGGATGACGGTCAAATTGCCTCTCAGGAGAGATGCGATGGCTCTTCGCACTGGCCACATGGCTGAGGGCAGAGTGTGTTTGGTGGCCTGAGAACTCCGGAGGGACCGGGAATGGCTTCAGGGCCCTGCAGGAATGGTCTGACCTGGATTCTTTTGCAGAAAGTCTGCTGAATATCAATGTGTCCCACAAATATGGGTGGGGTCCCCCAGGAAGTCTCCCACAGAGCAGACAGATGACAGAGTGGGGAGAATGTGAGCACCAATCAGGAAGCTGGGCTCCCTGGGTTCAAATCCTGGCTTGACCATTTACCAGCTCAGCAACCTCAGGCAAGTTACTTAACCTCTCTGGGCCTCAGTTTCCTTGTATGTAAATGGGGAAAAAAATACTACCTGAGGCCAGCCTGATGGTGTAGCAGTTAAGTTCGCACGTTCTGCTTCAGTGGCCCAGGACTCGCCGGTTTGGATCCTGGGTGTGGACCTACGAACTGCTCAGCAAGGCATGCTGTGGCAGACATCCCACATATAAAGTGGAGGAAGATGGGTACGGATGTTAGCTCAGGGCCAGTCTTCCTCAGCAAAAAGAGGAGGATTGGTAGCAGATGTTGGCTCAGGGCTACTCTTCCTCAAAAAAAAAAAAAAGGAAACAAACAAAAATACTACCTGCCTCAAGGGTTGTTGTGAAGATTCTATGGGTTCTATGTGTTACATACTTAGCACAGCAGTATTTCTAGAACTTAGTAAATGTCATATGCACTTAGATGAAGATGGGGATGCTGATGTCTGAGGCTGGCGACATTGGGAAGACCAGCAATCTGCTTACAGGATCGAGAAGGATGAAGTTTGTGCACAGTTCTCGGTGGCTGCGTTAAATACCAGCGAGGCTTAATTGCTGTGGCCCGCCCTCCCGCGGGATCAGGAAATGCTGTGCAGGCTCACGGTTTCCCACCTCGCTCCCTCCCTGCACTTGAACTCTGGGCACAGCTCCTTTCTCTTTCCCCATGTGGCTCAGTTCCAGCGTGGGTGTAATTGTGGCCTCTGTTTAAATTCAGCCCAGAGCTTTGCTGACACCCGCTGCTTGGGTCTGTTGCTGGACTCCTGGGTGGGTCTCAACCTTCGCAGACCGAGGGTGCCTGTGGAGAAGGCCGTTTCCTTGAAGAAGGAAATTTGCTGCCAGCAACTTTGGTCTTCTGACTTTGCTTCCGGCCCCTGGAGAAAGAGGCAGCTGACACCCTGCAGACTGCCCTGGCCCCTCTGGTGTCCTAACTCTCCGGCAAACCAGCACCCTGACCCCTCCACCCACCCACCCCCGTCTCCTGCACCATAGTTGATAGTCTTTCTGCGGCTGAGAAGATGTCATTTTATTTCTAGAAGCCTCCTTTGGCTCTCTGGCTGTTTCTTCCCCCAAACATGGAATTGAAACAGCCCCCAAAGCCATCATGAACCACCAGCTGTCTCTTTATTTTGAGAGACAAGACTCAAAAGTCATGAAGGTTCAGTGCGTAATATGAGACATCATGGAATTAAGTTTCATGGCAGTCATAAATGCTGTTTAAAAATATTTTAGTTAGGCCATTTGGGATAAAGTTCACATAAACCTATGGCAAATAGTTTTAAGGGAAAAAAGAGAAATTGTTGGTTTATAAAGTGGGAAATCTGAACGATAGGTTGGGCTTCAGGCAAGGTTGCGTCAAGGGGTTCAGATGATGTCAGCAAGAACAGTCTCTCATCATCTTGTATCTCTGCTTTCTTCTGTGTCAGCCCAGCTTGCAGGCAAGCTCTTACCAAGTCACATCAGAGATGGCACCCAACATCTCCTGGCTTGCATCTTACCAGTTTAGCACCCACAGAAAGGAACGCCTCCTTTCTTCTCAATATTTCCAGCGAATGCCTCGGAATTGTGTCCCATTGGTCTAGCTCTGGGTTCATGTAGCCGGAGGGGTGTAGATCGCATGCAAGCCCTGGAGCCAGAGGTGGGTTAATGCCCCCAAAATGCAGGGCTGCGAGTAGGGAAGGGTGATGTCCTTGGGACAGCTCAAGATGCTGCTGTCGTTTGAACAGGTGATGCGTGCTGGGCGGATGGGGTTGGCAGGTGTCCACTGGAGAGAAGGAAAGCGGTAGGATGAGGGCAATTGGGACAGAGGAGAGGAGGCGAAGCTTGAGTTGGGCCTGAGGCGCAGGGGGCTTTGTGAACATTTAGGAGGAAATCAGGCCATTAAGGGCAGAGGGAATGTCTTATTCAAAGTCAGGGAGGCGGAAATGACCTTGAAACGTTGTTGGGACGTGAAGGCTGGCCTGACAGGGGCTGACTGGTCAGCCTGCACGATGGGGCCTGGGGAAGGCTGAGGCTGTGAAAGTCATCGGTTCCTTCACTGAGTGTCTTCATAGTGACTGAGGGAAGATGAATAATGGGATGGAGAGATGTGTTTGCTTCCATTCTGCATCATTTCTAAAGTTCATTCAGCTGCTGGGTGTAGGTCAGAAATACATGGAAGGATTTGTGTCCTGACCGGTCTCTAGCCGTTTCTCGGCTCGCTGGCTTTCAGCCTTGGTGTTTGGGCTGGAAGATTCCTCCACAGAAGGTGGGCTGGGCCCAGGGAGCATCTCCGCCCACTGTGCGCATGCCGCTTGTGGGGCGGATGGCCCGTCGTGTCTCACTATCCGGGCGGGGAGGCCGCAGAGACTCCTGAAAGTAGCCATCATCCAAGACCAGCTGACGACTGGCAAAGAAAGGAGTAACTTTTCCCAGTTGAGAAGAAGCATCTAAACCTTTTTTTTTCATAGAAGAATTTCAAGAAAACAAATTAAAGGATGTTAAGACAAGCCAGCTAAATTGTGGATAAAGTAAACCAAGCCACGCTCAGACCGGACATTTTCCTGGATGGATTCATTTCTACTTCGCACGTTGTTAGTTAAGTTCAGATTTCAATGGGTTTTCATTTTTTTCTGCCATTTGTCACAGTAAATCCATGAGGCAGGTTTGAATCTAGTTGTAAAAACTCAAGTGAAAGAAATATAACATTTTTTCCCCAGAGTTACGTAATTCTCTTGTAAAACACTCTATTTTGAAAGAATGCTAGAAATGTAATGTCCGTATGGAGTGGGCTTCATCCTTTCCTTCAACCTCTCAGCCAGGCCTCAGCCGAAAGGCAGGAGCCAGTGCAGGTGTTTCTCATGGAGGGGCTTGAACGTGGGGGGACGCGTTACACAGCGAGAGGAGTGAGAAGTCCAATACGCCCAGCAGGATGCTGACACCACCTCTCGGGCTGGAGAGGCAGTGGGGGTGATGGTGGCCCAAGAACCAGATGCTGAGGCCACGGGTGAGGGCCACCCAGCACAATCCAGACCCCCTCCAGAGACAACACGGAAACAGAGGAGGGAGAAACACCCGGCTTCTCTCCTTGGCCTGCCCTCTGGTGCCTGCCATTGGCCAGTCACCCAGAAGCAGGAGCAAGGCAGCCTGGGAGATGTAGTTCTCCGTGATCTGGAGCAAAGCAGGGGGAGACACGGACCTGAGGGCGAGAGGACGGTTGACCGGCTCAGGGAGGTTAAACTTAAGCTGGAGTTGGGGCTACAGAATACCAAGTGTCGGGGTTCCACCTGCCCTCACCCAGGGGTGCATATGCTGCGAGTCCCACCATTCCGTCCATCTTATTATTGACACGTAGGCTTTAAAAATACACACGCCACAGTCTACTAGTTGTTTCCATCATTTCGGAGACAAGGTTAACAGCTGCATGACGTTGTTGTAAAATGTAGGGGTAAGGAATGTAAGTTCAGTTGCATGAGTTTCTGTGGACTCTCGGTCAATCCCAGTCTAGTGCAGAAACCTCTGCCAGGCTGTGCAGGCTCCGTTTTCCAGTCTCATCTACTAGCCATAAGTTTTCTATGGTCTCACTTCTCTGGAACTTTCTAGAAAGCAGAGCCAAGAGCCCTTCTCTCCAGAATCCACCGGTGTCTATCTATACATGCATGAGTTCTTCTCGGTTTGTCTGTCAACCTCTGACGAAGCCACATTTTTCTGCAGATGAGGAGGGACACTCTAGTGGCAGGCAGTTCCCACAAAGAGCTCGTTGGTGTGCTGTCTTCTCAATTCCCCTGAGGCTGTGGGGTCTGTGCACCAAAGCCCGGGAGAGTCCTTTGTTCCTGCTCCTTCCCCGTCCGTCCTTCCATGGGGCGGTGAGCATAGAATGAACCAGCCATCTGGGTGGGGTGTGGGGGAGGAATGGAGGAGAAATGGAGGGTAGTAACACAAGGAAACATTGATGAGTATGTCAGAAATATTATCCTTGCAAGGCTGTGATTTTCCATGGGTGTTTCGGCATAGACGGACATGCTGGCTGTGTTTGGAAAATGAATGCTGCACAGAATGAATCAGCAGTGTGTCCTACGCCAGGACATATGAGTATATTTCGTGTGTTTGCGTGTTTTCAAGCCTGTCTATCCTCTGTTTTGGCTGGTTCAGAGATCCCGCTGGTGTTCAGCTCACAGCCCCCCTGCCATCTACCGTCTGAGTGATCTTCTCTCTCACCATCCGCCTAACTCCACAAACTTCAGCCTGCAAAGCCCATCTCTTGCCTATTTTTGGATTAAACTCTTTTCCACCATTGACTCCACTCTCCCCTTATGACCTTCACAGCCCGTCTCCTGGAGGACGCTGGGTAAACGTGTGGCACTAACTCTGACGGCATGGTTTTCCTCCAGCAGAATTAGTTTCTGTGTCTGGGTCACAGTTTTAACTCTGGGTTTGGTTGAAACGTGGGCTCTCCAGAAGTGAGAATTCTCTCTTCCAATCTCCCTGAATGTCAAACAGCCACCGGGTGGGTCTTCCATCCATGCTCATTGATTGAATTCCATTTGGCAAATTTGAATCAGGCTTCTATTGCCCATGGAGCGTGCACACAGAGTTGGGGGGGTGTTTGTAGTCCATCTGAGAAACTGAGAATTACATAAAATTAATCAGAACAGTACGAAGCCGATGACAGTCTATATGCAGAATGATGATAATAATAGCACATATAGAATAATAATGTGCATATATTATATGCAGAATAACGATAGAGACAGTAAGTGGTGGAGAGGCGAGTGTGGGCTGGAGCCGTGGGCAGATGTTCTGGATACGGGGCTTCGTGGCTCTGTCGTTGATTCTGTTGCACTGTATGCCAGAGGCAGATCTACACCCTGGGGTGTATAAGCAGGCGGAGAGGAGGTCCTAGTCTTGTGCAGCTCACAGACAGGCGGGGAGGAGGGAAGTCGTGGAATAAACATATGAATGAACAAGATAGTCCCCATCAGGGATACCTGCTGTGAAGGGCCGGCTATGTGAAGACACAGGACAAGCCTTTCAGGCAGTGGGAACAGCATGTGCTAAGACATGGAGGCGGGGATGATCTTGACGTGATAGTGGAGCTGGGCAGAGGCCAGCATGGTAGGTAATGCACAGTGAAGAGGGGAGAGGTAAGGCGTGAGCCAGAGATGTGGGCCCGTCACAGAGGAACCTGTCAGCTCCAGCAAAGAGTCTGGATTTTTCTCTAAGTGCAATTGGCAGCCATTGAGTGCTTGAAGCAGAAGACAGCGTATTAGCCAGGGTTCCCCAGAGAAACAGAACGAACCAGATATACAGACAGCTATGCATGTAAGAGGATATTCATTCTAAGAATCGGCTCACATGGTTAAGGAGGCCAGGAAGCCCCACAGTCTGCTGTCCGCAAGCTGGAGACGCAGGAGAGCTGGAGTGTAATTCCGTCCACGTTCAAAGCCTGAGAATTCGGGGGGCTGATGGTGTGAGTGCCGCTCTGTGTCTGAAGGCCTGAGAACCAGGGGTGCCGATGTGCAAGGGCAGGAGGAGATGGATGTGCCAGCTTAAGGAAAGAGAGTGAATTCTCCCTTCCTCCACCTTTTTGTTCTATTCGGGTCCTCAGCTGATTGGATGAGGCCCACCCACACTGGGGAGGCCTGTCTGCTGCCCTCAGTCCACTAATTCGAATGCTAGTGTCTTCCTGAAACAGCCTGACAGACACCGGAAATAGCGTTTCCAGCTCTCTGGGCAGCGCTTTCCCAGTCAGGTCGACACACAACACCCACCGTCACAGACGCCAGGGGCTGATTTCTGTTTAGTGGGAGCGCCCTGGCTGCCCCAGCGGCTGTCCGAGGGCAGCAGGACTCCGCGGCTAAGACCCACTCTAGGCCTGGCTGAGGTCCAGGCTGGCGGCTGGCCTGGGGGTTGCACTGGGTATGGAGACAGGGGCCGATCCAGGAAAGGTTTTGGTGCAAATGGAAGGATTTTCTAAAGATTGAACGTTGAGCGAGGAGGGGAAGGCGGGTGAAGAGCGGCTCCTCGTCTTGGGCTGGAGGAGCTGCGCGGGCGCGGGCGCTGGCGCTGTCGCTGAGATGGGGCAGCGGGGGAAGGAAGTGGCTTGAGAAGAAAATCGAGAGCTCTGCTTTGAGCAGGCTAGATCTGAGATTCCTCCTGGCCGTCGGTGAGGAGGCCGTCGGATGTGAGCATAGAGGCAAGATTTCACTCAGAAGCGGAAGCGTGAGTTTGTAAATGGCACTTAACACGGTGGTGGGGAATCAGATCGACTGAGGGAAAATCAGAAACAGAGCAGCTGCCACTCCAGTGTTTAGAGATCATGGGGAGGGGGAAACAGTGAAAGAAGGAGGAAAACCAGGCAAATGTGGGGCTCCCGGGCCGGGAGCGGAGAGGGTTTCACAGAGGAGTGGCCCTCCTGTCCAGTGCTACCCAGAGATTGGGTCCCCAGGGCGGAGAAGTGACCGCTGGCTTGGTCATCAGGGAGCTCCTTGGCAGGAGGGTGTCCACTGAGGGTGAGTGGTCACGTGGAGACAGTGAGTACAACAACCTGTAGGCAGTTTCGTTGAGAAAGGACGCAGACAAATGGGCCACAGCTGGAGGGAAATGTGGTTTTGAAGGGACAGGTAAGATCTGAGCTCCCGGCTCGTCTTGTCCTCCTCAATGTGGCTTCTGTGATTAAGCTCACACGTGGTACCCGTTGGGGGGTATATATTTCTACGCATTTACGCCTTTCTGACAGCTACTTCGTGTTGGCTTCGTTCATCAGCCTGACAAGTTTAAAGCTATTTCCATCCCGGTTGTTTCCATCCACCCACCACCCTCGTCTCCTTTTCGCCTCTAAGCAGGGAGCCCACAAGGTGTCTGTCGCCCTTTGTCCTCCAATGACCCCAAAGCCCGCGGCAGCGCGCCTGGAGCGGTTTCCGGATCCCGTTAATGTATCTAATGGATCCTCATAAGGAAAATGGTTTCCTCCTCCCCCTAATAACTTCCTTCCCAAAGCTAAATAAAGATTACGCTGCTGCATCTGGCAGGGCCCACTTCCACAGAGACAGAAGCACAGGCATTAACTGGAACAATAGTGTCATTAAACAGCTGCACAATCATTCACATGAACTAGGTTGGCTGCTTGGAACCTGAGCTGCTGAGCCGCCCCTGGCAGTGTTTCATGGGGAAAATGGCTGTGGGTAAGTGACTTCGTGCCAGAGAAGGGTCAGTGGTGAGGGGTGCACTGGCTTTGAGGTTTGACACTCTTGGGATGGCTTCCAGGCGCTGCCACATTCATGCTGTGTGGCCTTAAGCAAGTTGCTTAGCTTCCCTGGTCTGCTGCCTGTTGTAAAATAGTGACCACAGCCCCCAGCTCTCAGCATTAGATGTGATAGTGTGGGTACTTGGAAGAGCGCCTGGTACACAGCAAGCGCTTAATATACGGTAGCGCATCTACTTCCTTATCACTATCATCTCACTAATGCCGTCATCCTAGTGGCTTGTTGTCCTGCTAGCAGAGCCCCTGGTGGCCGTGTACGTCCTGCCTCCCTCCACACCTGGAGTTTCACACCCGAGCAGCCTTCTAGGACGCTGTGTTACCCGCTGCTGAAGACGGTCGATGGGCTGGGGCTTTCCTTACATTCAGGCTGAAAAGTAACACAGAACTTAATTGATGCCAGGTACTATTCTAGCTCCTGTGGTGCTCGAGACGCCTCTAGGAAGCAGGTGCTAATCCATAATTAACTAGCCAGCATTAGTGATTTACTTAACTCTTAATTAATTAAGCATTTACACATTGATAATAATGCTAATGAATAATTTATCCAGAAGAAGAAAATAAAGCCCAGAGAGGTTCAGTCACCAGCCCAAGGTTGCAGAGCTGGGAGGCAGCAGAGCTGGGACTGGAACCCAAGCTGCCTGGCTCTTAAACACCGCCCTCCACCTTTGGCTGACCTGAAAGGCCAGAGCACATCTCTGCTGTCCCTGGATGTCTGTGCTGTCCCTGTAACACCAGACGGGGATGCTTGGGAGGTTCCAGGGGGAGGGTCCACGTGGCTGGAGCAGAGGGGCGAGGGGGCGGCCAGGGGCTGAGCTGCGGGCCGTCACAGGGGCAGATGGCAAAGGGCCGTGTGGCCTCGGTCAGGATTTGGCTTCTGTGCTGAGCACCTCTTCAGGGGCGGGAACCACAGCTGGGGGCCGGGCGCCCACTCGACTCCCAGGGTGGAGAAGCAGACGGTGTGCAGGTAAAACGTGTAGTGTGGCCCAGCCCTGGTGGCCTAGTGGTTAAGTTCAGCATGCTCCGCTTTGGTGGCCCAGGTTTAGTTCCTGGGTGCAGACCTACACCACTCGTCTGTCAGCGGCCATACTGTGGCAGCTCACATACAAAAAGAGGAGGATTGGCAACAGAGGTTAGTTCAGGGAGAATCTTCTTCAGCAAAAAAAAAAAAGAAATAGTATATTGTATTGATGGCAGTAAGTGCTCTGGAGCCACTTACAGCAGCTGGAGGATAAGGAGTGCTGAGGAGAGGGGTGGGTCACTATTTTTTTTTTTTTTTAATGGGATTTTTTTTTTTTTTTTTTTTTAAAGATTTTATTGTTTCCTTTTTCTCCCCAAAGCCCCCCGGTACATAGTTGTGTATTCTTCGTTGTGGGTTCCTCTAGTTGTGGCATGTGGGACGCTGCCTCAGCGTGGTCTGACGAGCAGTGCCATGTCCGCGCCCAGGATTCGAACCGACGAAACACTGGGCCGCCTGCAGTGGAGCGCGCGAACTTAACCACTCAGCCACGGGGCCAGCCCCTGGTGGGTCACTATTTTAAATATGGCAGCCAGGGGGGCTTCGCTGAGAGGTGATACTTGGGCAAAGGCTGGAATTTGAGAGAACCAGCTCTTCCAATATCTAGGGAAAGAGTGTGACTAAGCAAGGGAACAGCATGTGCAGAGGCTCTGAGGCAGAGGTTTGCCTGGTCTTTGGAAAGAGCAAGAAAACCCTGTTGTGCCTAACAGAGTGCGAGAGATGGAGAGTGGTAGAAGTGACGTCAGAGAGGAAGCAGGAGGCGGGACGCGCAGCCCCACAGCAGCACCCGGAGCGATGAGGGCCACAGAGGGCTCTGAGCCAGGCAGGAACCTGTGTGCAGCCTCCTCGGGGCTGGCTGCCGGAGGTCGGCCTCAGGCTGGGCGTGCGGCCAGTTCTGACTGCTGAGACCTAAGGGGAAGTCGGCTGTCGTACTCTGGAAAGACGCTCCTCCTTGAAGCGATGGAGGAGAGAGCCCTCCTCCCCCACGTCTTTCCTTCCTGCGGATGTCGTCCCAGCCAGGAGCCAGTGTCTGGAGCGAGGGGACATTCCGGAGCCTTCCAGGAGCTCAGTGGGGTCCTTACGCCCTCAGAGCCCTGTCAGCGGTTGGCGTGCTGCCACATCTGGGTGAGAATGGGAGGCACCCCTGCCCCTGGAAGACCCCCACAGCCGCCCAGACAGCCCTCTCCCACCTCAGCTCCCCACCGTCTCTCCGTCTGCTCCAGAAGCTTCCGGACATGTCACTCCCTGTGGCAGCTCCCGTCCCATCCTGTGCTGACACTCAGGACCACCTTGCATGCTGCGTGTTGTTTCAGGGACGTGTGTGTGGTCCGTGTGCCCCGCTCGAGTGTGAACACACTTGAGTGCTTGTTGTGTATCGCTGGTGCCTTCAGAGCTCAGCGTGTGACTGGCGTGTGTCAAGGACTTGGTAATTATTTGATGAATGAATGAGTGAATGTCAGTGAGTGAATTTCATCTTCACCTCAGACAGACGGTCCCCACAGCCTTGGTTGAACACAGCGTCAGCGTTAGGCTGTGTGGAATCGCCATTCTTGCAAGTGAACGACGGTCGAATGCAAATGTCAGTGGTCCTCATCACACCCCTGCTGCCATGTGACATGTTCTTGTCTGTTTTCTTGCTGTGCCTCCTCTCTCTGCTCCACAGTGGAATGTCTGTTCGTGGAGGCAGAATCTGGTTGCTCTGTATCCCCAGCTTCTTGGTGCAGAGTACGTACCCCATGAATGTTGGTTGAATGAATAAAGGCACAGAGGAAACAAGGAATGGAGAAATGGAACAGAAATTCCTCTCTAGACCTAACAGCTTCACGTGAATGAGTCCGTCTCCTCTGTGGCGGTCCCACGAAGGCGAGGAGAACAGCAGGCTTCATGGCTCTGGTGACTTGAGAAGCCCAAGGCCGGAGCTTCCGAGGCAGTGAGCAGCGTTCGGGGAGGAATTCCGGGAGCGTCTTGGAAGCTCCACGAATTCCCGATGTCTCTGGAGTCTGTTGGCTTGTTTCTCTTAGCGGCAGGTCCCCGTGCTCCGAACCTGCCTCATGTCCTGTGCCGCGGTTTGTACCCACTGTGGTTGGCGGTGGGCATTGGAGTGGAGTCTGTTGTAAAGGGATCCTTAGAAATTGCTAGACCCAAATTGGGAGCCACAGCTCTGCAGAGCAGACTGGCTCCGGGGAGGGCCACACACAGACAACACCCTCCTGCCTGGGAAGGCAGGACGGGTCAGGCTGGAGGCTGGAGTGCAAGGACACGTGTGTGCTGTTTCTCTGTCTGTCCCACCCACAAAGAGACACGAACCCAGGCCAGCCCAACCTGAGCAGGTTATCATATCGCCAGACAACGCCTGCTTCCACATCTGTGGGCATTTGTTCGTATTCCGGGGGGTTCTGCTTTCCCCGGGGTCCTGGGTGCTGGCAGGTTTCCATAGCGACACTGAAACTGCCACCTGTCTCCCGGGTGCGGGGTGATTGCAGCTCCGAGGGAGCCGGGTGCTTTTCTGGAGACGGTAGACGGGACTGGAGGGTTGTTGCGCTCGGCACTGGAGACAGATCTGGCACGTGGGGTCGCCGCCCGTGAAGCTCTGGACGGGCAGCCTTCTCTTTTTCGGTGCAGACGAACCTCAGCTTGGTGAGCTGGAAACCGCGCCCTCACCACCTGCAGCTGAAATGGTTCCGCTCCGAGGTCCTTCCCGAAGAAAGAGCTTTTGGCGGCAGAGGGTGGGGGGACTTAGGGAAAATGGTGAAGAGAATAGAATTTGCCTCTCTGCCCTCTGCCCGCCCCACGTGCCCCTTCCCCAGCCTTGGGACTAAAAACAAGTAGAAAACTTAAACATTGAGAATTTAAGATAACAAATGATAAAAATACTCACCTACAAATCCAAGCCGAGGAGGAAGGTATGTTACGTCCCCCGTCATGTCAGGGTGTCTCCTGTCTTTATAACACGGTCACCCCTCAGATGTCAGGTCTCGTGGAGGAGAGCCTGGTCCGAGGGGACAGTGGCAGACAGGAGGGCGTGTGCCCCGCGAAGGGAACAGCTGACCCATCCTCTGCCCACTGCTTCCAGGTGGAACGCGTGGCTAAATCTTCCCATTTTTGAAGGAATCTGGACTTCTATGTCAAAGATCCAGATTTTAAAATTTTGATCGCTGTCACCTTTTGCATATATTTTGTTATACAAAAAAAAAAAAAAAACCAAAATGAAATGGAAACTGGATCCAAACGCTGTGCCCCTGGTCCCCTGCGCCTTTCGAAGGGCGGGTGTGGTGCGTGAGCGTTCTGTGTGATGACCCCCCCCGGGTGGGAGCCGTGCGGCCGCACGCCTTTTCCCACGCAGTGTCTTTCTTGTGCATTTCCTCGCGGCAGCAGTGCTCACAGGCGGTCGCTGTGAACGGCTGCAGAGGTTGCGGTGGCCTCTGATCTTGCTGCTGGGTTCTCCTGGGGGTGACTGGGTGGTGAGCGGTCCTCAGAGGTGGGGAGATGCTCAGAGGGGAAAGGGTCCGGCCCTGGGGCTCGCGGGGCGCACCCCTGCCCTCTGCGGAGGACAGACGGGGTGTCACGAGGAGAGCACAGCAGGGAACATGCCCCCCTCTCTGCCCCAGAAAGTAGACGTGGCGGCAGGAGCCTTGCGGGCCTTTGCAGAGGCATGAAGGAGGCACAAGTGGCCTCGTAGGGCTGAGCACTCCGTTCACCAGAGCGAGCAGACGGGACCCAACCCTGAGACTTGGAGGCTCCACTGAGAGCCTCTGGTCTGAGTACTGGACTGCCACCTACTGCTGTGTGACGAGCAAGGACAACTTCTCTGAGCCTCCATGTCCCCTCTGTATAATGGGGCAGGTGACGGCACCTACCTCCAAGGATTATTATAATAGCAGTAAATAGCTCGGAACAACACCCAGCACACAGGAAAAGAGTGATAACCCTTAGCTGTTCTTCACGTAAGACCTGGGAAAAAACGGAGAGAAGAGAGAGAATCTTTTCCAAACAAGGGAGAAGAGGAATTCACCTCTGCATGAGAACCTCAGTTCTGCTGGCGGCATTTAAAATACGAAACATAAGGGCAGGCGGTGGGTGCTTTGCTAGTCTCAGCATTTCCCCAGTTCCCCCTGCCACCCACAGGAAATGCCCGGAAGCTGGGGGCAGGGCCGGGGGGTGGGGAAGGGGGGTGCCCTGGAGCGTGTGGGGCGGGTGAGTCAGAGCCAGGAGCTTGCGTGCACACGCAGACCCAGCTCCCTGTGCTCCCGGCCTGACCTCGCCCTGTCCCCTACAGCACATGCGAGAGGCTGCGGAAAGGCGGCAGCAGCTGGAACTGGAGCATGAGCAAGCCCTGGCTGTTCTCAACGCCAAACAGCAGGAGATCGACCTTCTGCAGAAGGTAAGGGGCGCCTGGTGCCCAGGGGCGGCGGGAGGAGGAAGCAGGCTGGGGGACCCGTGAGGCGTTCGCTGGGTGTGGGGGTGGGCTGGCTGCTCTCCTGGGCTCAAGAGCACCTCCCTCTCCCTCCTGGAAAGATCCTGTGGTTTGTGCTTCCCTGTGCCCCTAGTCTCTCCTGAGCTGACGCGTGTTCGCGCTGTAGACTGCAGAAACAGACGAAAGCACTAACCCTCGATGCTCGCGAGGTCATAGGGAAGAGGACGCTCCTGTGGATGCTGGTGAATTGCTTCTGCTGTGGGGCAAGCAGCCTGACAGCATCAGTTACAACTGAGCGCACGTGTGTTCTGACTCTGCCACCTTCCGTTCTGAACATAGGCCCTCAGGAAACATGGGAACAAGTTCAAAACGATCTTGGTGTTTTTGGCAGCACTGCTGAGTGGGGTGGGGGATGGGGAACTGGGTTAAATGGGTGCTCATCCCAGAGCGTGGTCCTGCAAACTGAGGCCCATCTACACCTCAGACCGGGATGACGCCCCTGAAGGGAATAATTCTGGTTTACATCTGCTCTCTTGGGGAGATTTACATGATCTGTTATTAAGTGAGCAAATCCAGATTCAGGGCAATATTGCTAGTGTAATCTCAATAAGGGAAGAGGGGGCGAGAGGGGGAGAGAGAACACAAAAAGAAGATGGAAAAGGAGAGAAATGAAGAGAGGAAAGAGGAGAGGAAGAAGAAAGAGGAGAAACCCGAGGGAGGGTAGGAGGGGGGGACTGAGCAGCTGAGAGCGTGCGGCCCCACGGCAGCTGTGATGCGAGGGAGGCTGAGAACATTCACTCCACCCTGACTGTAGTCATCGGCCTCCGTCGTCCTGTCTTTCTCCGAATGGGTATGAGGGTCCCTCTTTCAGAGCCCTGGGGCCTGGGGTCACTATGCTTAGTTCTCATCGCAGCATTTCCTTCCTGAAGCCCAGGGTCCCCCACCCACCCCTGCTCACTCCTCCCCCAAGGGCAGCCAGCCCTTCAGCCAGAGCACGTGTAGTCCAGGTGGACAAACAAATGGAAGAAAAGGCCGCAGGCTTCTACCTGGCCTGTCAGGGGACCCCCAAGCTGGACCACTGGTGCAGGTCCTGTCCTGCAGCCCCAGCCCCCATCCGGCATGGCCGGGATGGGCAGCAGGCTCCTCCTCCTCCATCTGGCCAGGCCCTGCAGTGTCTGACAGCCTCTCCAGGTCTTGGATCTCAGAATAAAGTCCCCAGACTGCCTGCCCCGCCCGGCTGGGACGGGCACCTGTCGGAGGCACTGGCCCCCTCCAGACTTTATTAGCAGAGCGTGTAGCATCAGCCGGGTAGACTTCTGATGCTGTTTCTCCGATCGTTTATCGGGACCTCATATTAAGGACAGATTTCATTAAGCCAGCGCAGACAGGGACGGTCACAGTCCTTATTACCTGTTGTAATAAGTTGGCTGGCACCCTGAGACGCAATGTTTCATTAGATGTTATCCAGAAAGGATATTACTGGACACGGGCAGCAATATTCCTCTTATCTTCTCCCGCTGTGCGAAAGGAACCTTCCGGTGCCCGGGAGATGCCCGCACGGTGTCTGCACGTGTTCACTGCGACCTCAGAGGCTGTGTCCCCAGGCTGCGTGCATCTGAGACAGATCATAAGCCTGAAGAAATACAAACGCTGTCCAGCTGGGGTGCCGGTCAGTTTTCCCAACAGAGCCTTCTCCAGGAGCCTGGGGTTCTGTTTCCTCAGCATCTGATGCCAAGGAAAGCGCGCGAGAGCCAACGGTGTCCTTCCACTCCAATGTTCTCCCCCGTGCATCAGCCGACTCCCTCCGCTCCCCTTCTCCCCACATTCATCATTGTCTCTATTTTGGACACGCCGATGCCTCATTAGTGTGGGGAGCAGAGGAAGCGAAACTAGTGAAATCCAAATGTGCCAATTTTGTAATTTCTTAGAGCTCTGATTCTATAGAAGAGGAAGGTGAGCTTTGAGCAGAATGTGACTGGTGAATTTTTTCCAGAGTTCTTATTTGCATCTGATTTCCACCATGGACGGCCGCCACGCTCCATCTGCCAATTGGATCATTCATTCATTCAATCATTTATTCAGCAAATGGCTGTCTGTTACCTGTGTGTCAGCCGCTCAGCTGTTGTTCTGGAGACCGAGAACGTAGTGGCGAGAGGGACGGGGCCTCTGCCCTCCCAGAGTGGGCGTCAGTGGACAAGTGGATGAAGAGTTAGTTAAGTTCACCATGAAAATGCCGTGAAGGAAACAAACAGAATGAAGGGATGGACAACGGGGCAGTGGCTTCGCGAGGGTGAAGTCAAGGGCAGCAGGCAGGGCCGTGTGCAAGCCCCACGGAGGGAGCAGCCTGCCTGCCGGGAGGGAGGGGGCGGGCAGGGTGGAGTGGGCGGGAGGTGCTGCGAGGTGGCTTTGCCACTGTAGGTCAGAGCCCAATTCCATCCCAAGGAAGCGAGCAGCCCTTAGCGAGCTGAAACCGGCTGCCGGGCTCTGAGCCTTTGAACATCTGGGAGGGATGCACGGCGGGGCAGGGGTGCCCGTTAAGGCCAGTAGGAAGCCTGGTGTCTAGGACCCGGGTGGTAGCAGTGCAGATGGACAGACGCAAAGCCATTTCCGTAATAACGGGGAGGAAGGAGTTAGCTCAAGGGCAGGCTGTGGGAGCAGCAGTGTCAGGGGATGAAAGGGAGGAGGAATCCAGGGGCTCAGTGCCTCCGTCTTCAGACATGAGGCAGATCTGGGCGGGAGGAGCGACCCACTGCAGCTCATTTGTTCTGGTCTATTGAGGTTCAGGCACAGAGGCGCCGAGAGGTACACTTGTGAAGTGCGCATGTTTCTGACTGCGTGCTGGAATGAAAAGTTGAAAAGATCGTTGACAGCCACCATGACAGTCAAGTGACTCCACCCGAATGGAATTTAGCTGAAACTGTTCACACACGAATGGGAAGATAGCGGGATGGGTCTGTGCAACTCAGGGATCAGTCTGGTCAAACTCCTCTCTTATGCACTGAAAAAACACAAAATGAGTTTTCAGATCTCAAGGGTTCTGCGAAAGCCCCACACATGGTGTCTTTCAAACATGCTCAGTTGAGTTTACTAGTTGGGGCATTTTCAGAAGCGGGAGGAGAGGCTCCGAGGTACAAATGTAGGAACGTAAGTGCGCACTGTCATGCTCTCAGGCCAGTGAGCGTCTCCGTGTTTCCATTTTCTGAGAACACTGGAGTGGAGGGGGCGTTTTCTTCATCATGTAACACTGCAGGGGCCGCGCAGACCCCATCGACTGGCTGTGGGGAGTGTGGGAATGGGAGTGAAGACTTCCTTCCTTGCCGGGGACGTCGTGGGGTAAGACCAGAGTAGTCAGGAAACGCCAAGGAAACAAATGGCATCTTTACCCAAAAATAGACCAAGTACCAACTGGGTGCCAGGGCCTCTCGATAATGTGCATCATCTTACTTAGTCCCCATTTGAACCCTACGCACTGTGCTATCATTATCATCCCGGTTCCTAATGGATGAAGCTGAAGATTAAAGAGATTAAGTAACTTGCCAAATGTCACCCGGCTAATAAGTGATGCAAACGGATTTGCACTTAACCCACTGAGCCATAACGCCTCCACTGTAAGGCTGAGGATCCAGCAAAGTCTGCCTCTTGTCCCCCTACCAGGATAAAAGTCACCAGATGGGAGGTCCAAAGCTGACCCTCATGAGCCAGCAGTGTGAGACGTCTCTAAAGAGCTGCCTCTGCTCTCTGACTACAGCTCCGTCTTGAGCCCACTCCAACGGGACCCCCACCCTCATCTTGTCAGCACAGCGGCTCACGATGCGTCGCCCATCACGGACGCCATGCCCAGGGGCTTGTTCTCATTCTCCTCACTGACCCAGAGGCAGTTTGAGGTAGTGGACCCCCACCCCCGCAGGCTCCCGGGACCACCTTCTTCTGGTTTTCCTCCTTCCACACAGATCCCCTGTAAACATCACAGGTGTACCCCCAGACTCAGTCCACAAGCCGCGTCTCTCGGTCTACACTTGCTCCCTCGGCGACCAGGTCTGCTCTTGTGGGTTGAAATGCCGTCTGTGTGTGGCAGCTCCCAAATTGAGATCTCCGAGTCAGAGTCCGCCTCTGAGCCCCACTTCTTTCATCCGACCTTCCACTCCACGCTGCACTTGGTCGGTCTCCCACGTCCTGCCCTCCGCCGGACTCCCGTCCTCGGCAGCACCTGTCCTCGCCTGCCCTCCCGGGCTCTGCGCACGGCACCGTTTCCTCTGGGCAGCTTTCTCTCTTCCCTGTGGTGCCTCGCCTCTTTCTGTCCGTTTGCTCTGGCCTCCATGTGCCCGTCACTGCCTTGTCCCCAGACTCTCCGACAGAGCGTTAATTCCTCTCGAGATGCTCACCCTCCTTAGGGGTGCTCTCACTCCACTTCCCGGAGAGACCTTGCCTGGAGCCCCTGCTGCTTCCCCCGGTCCAGGCTGCTGCTTCTGAGGCTGGGGCAGAGCTGGGGCCCGGGAGCTCGCCTCACCGTCAGCTTGGGAAGCCCTTTACACCCGCTGTGCGTCGTCGGATCCTCTGCTTCTGGATCTGCACTATTCTCTTTCTTCATGGACGGCATGTGTGTAAGTAAGCCAGGAGTATATTCTCCGTGCAATAGAGGTGGGTTTTGCCACATTCTATAGTACTTGGAGATTGCTTTGTGGTTTCTGCCTCACCTCCAGCCCTGGCCACCCTAAGGGAGCACTGGCATTCATCCATCTGATGACAGGGACCCGCTCCCCAGAGCCTTCTCCAGGGGCCTCCCTCTGCCCGGAGCTTGGCGCCTCTCTCCGCCCAGTGTGGTGGTTGAGAGAAGCGAGCGAACTAATGTCCAAGTGAAAACGTGTCGAATTAAAGAAAGGATGAGTGAACAAACAATCCAAATGCCCAAGGCTGCTCCCGTGGGATCAAGGTCAGATACAGCCCTCCAGCCAACCGTTCGCGCTGGTCGCTGGGTGGAGGCATAGTTTAAAAAATTAAAAGGAAGCCAAGGAGAGCACAGGCCCATCCACCGGCCGCCACAGCCACCTGGCTCTCCTGGGACCCCTGCTTCCTGAAGCTCATGGAGCCGCGAGCTCAGGTGAGAATCCTTGCTTTCGTTCATTCAGCAAACCCGTCTTGAGCACCTTGTGTCAGCAGTGTTTCAGGGGCTGGTGACGCAGCCTTGAGGAAGATGGTGTGAGAAGAGGCTGTGAATGATGACAACAATAATAAAAGCTGCCCTGGGAACTTCTATTCTAAGTTTAGAATTTTCTGGGCCCAGTACCTGGAATGCACACGTCACCTCCTTTAAGCCCTGCCCGCCTCTGCCTCCCCCGCTCCTCCCGCGCTCCCTTCCGTCCACGTCCACGTGCTGCAGCCACACTGGCCTCTGGTCCTCAACCACACAAAACCGCCCCTCTCGGGGTCTTCGCACAGAAGGCCTGGTCCCTGGGCAGAGCGGGCTGATTTTTGTCATTGAAGTCTCTGCCCGGCCACCCTGCCTAAGTGGACTCCACTCCCTGCCCGGCACTCCCGGCCACGCCCCCCGTTTAGTGATGCCACAGTAAGCTGGCTCGCTTGTTTCTGTGTTTGCCCATTGTCTGTCTCCAGAGTGGAGTGTCTGCACTCCTAGATCACCGCCTGATGCAGAGCAGGTACTCAGCAAGCACTGACGAATGAAGATGCTCAAGAGCAGGGAAGGAAGGAAGGACGGAAAGAAGGAAGGAAGGAGGGAAGGAAGGGGGGCATCTAGTAAGTTCCATCGTTTGATGCAGTTTATGGTCAAAGTAACATGACCAAGATAACTGATGGTGAATGCTAAGCAATACTCCATCAGTGCCTGTAGAAGGACACAATGAGACGCCAGTCGGCCCTCACCACAACCTGTGGGGTGCAGGTCCCCCCTCAGACGAGACGCCTCAGGTAAATGACGTGCCCCTGGGGACTCTGATGCCGAGACCCCGAGGCTTCTCTCTGGGTGAATGGCGACCAGGATCCAGCTGCCCCTGTTCTTCAGAGTCACAGTTTCTTGTGCAGGTGACATCCTTGTCTTATTACGAGTGGCAGTGCTAACTATCCAGGGTATGAGCCAAGGGGGTTTTTCATGTTTGAAGCTCGTGTGCAGACCTGACCGGCTTTCCTGTTGTTCAGAACCCCTCCAGAGTGGAGTGGAGTGGCTGCTCTTAGTTTGATGGCTGTGACCGACATGCGCGATACTAGGAGAAGCTAAGGTGCTAAGAGAACACGCCACGCTCCGCATAGTCAAGGCTTCGCCCACATTCCGAGGGTCTCCCCCGGACGCTGGGATTTAGTTGTGTGTAGAGGGCAAGGGCATCACAGACTGACCCTCTGCATTCATTCATGGAGCATTGGCCTCGGTCTTGTTTTCTCCGACAACACGCTCCTGGAATGTCGGCTTCGGCTTCCCCAGCACTGAGGAACTCGGGGACCCTGTTTCCAGGGTCCTTACAGCACTCAGCCTAGTCTCACAAACCTCACTTGCTCTTCTGTGGAGCTACCATGATCAGCACCCACCAGTGACCCTGCCCTGCTCCATGCTAACCAGCGTCCATCATCCCGGCCCAGTCACCGTGGTCCTTGGGTGGCCCATTGTCCTGAGTACTGAGTACCCAGTCTAGCCAAGCCAAATGTCCAGAACTTGGTCAACAGATCTGCCGTCCCTTCTGCGCCTCTGTTTCTCCCTGGAAATCACTGCGTCTGCTCCGGGTAACCCACCCCCTGGACATCTGACTCCTGGGTGACAGGCCCCTTCTTCTGATAGCAGCTCTCCGGGGCCCCTGAGAGCCCGGGTCCCGCTCCACTTTCACTGTGCTCTGTCGGGAATGGTGTCTAAATGGAGGTCTCAGCTTTCCCACATATTGGAACGGGCCCCCAAAATGAGCCTCGCTGAAGCTGTTGCTTAGGTTTTTGCAAGATTTCAGCACTGCCAATTTTAGCTGTTAATTTTAACAGTCTATTCTGATTGCCCAAATGGCCCAGCTTGCAAGTAGCCTACGAGAACGAACTTCTGATTTTCACTTGAAGCCGGAAGCAGAGTAGCTCCTGCCAGCTTGGCTGGGCGCTGACAGCCCGCGATGGCGCGTTCTGTTGTTTTCCCTCCTGCCAGTTGAAAACTATCTTCGACTCCACTGGCTCGATGGTGGTGTTATTTATATAATCCCTATATGCTCTCTCGTTGTTTGTCTTTTTTCCCTATTTTGTTATTTTTTGTCATTCTTATGGTTTTTACTTTGAAAGGAACAATTTGAAGCATTTGAAGATGGAGCTGAATTCAGGAACGGAGTAATTAATGCTCTGTGTTCAGTCCACTTGCCCGGCTCTTAAAAGCCGTGCTGGAAATATGTGAGAATGAAACGCACGTGAATGAAATCTCGGACGACGTTTCCTTTTTGGTCTGTGCTGGGAAGCCAAGCCCTCCCACATTCCGACCCACAGAAGTTTGCGAGTGAGAAGCAGAAGCTGTTAAGATGAGGCTCGTTAGCTTATTTATGGTGTAGAATAATCCATCACTAATTATTCTCCAGGACCTAGAGAAAAGATTCCTCCTGAACCCAGAATTCTAAATGTAAATCTCAATGTAATATAATGGATTCGTTATTGTGCTCCATATTTTAAGAGGCAGGTGCCCCATAGGAGATAATCCTCTTTAAAAATTCATGTTTTGGGGCCGGCCCTGGGGCCTGGTGGTTAAGTTCAGCGCACTCCACTTCAGTGGCCTGGGCGCAGACCTACACAGCTCATCAGTGGCCATGCTGTCGCAGCGACCCACACACAAAATAGAGGAAGATTGGCACAGATGTTAACTCAGGGTGAATCTTCCTCAGCAAAAAAAATGAAAATAAAAAATCGTGTTTTTCTGCTTCATTGGGAATAGTTGTGAGCCCAGGGAAACCAGTTTGATGGGATAAGCAATGTGGGATATAGTGCAGGTGTTTCTTCTGTCTTGTGACACAGCCTCAGACTCCTGCTGAACCTCGGTGTCTCCAACTTTAAAATGGGAAGTGTCACATTCTTTAACAGCTGACGATTATAGTCCTCAGGACTGTTGGTTCCAATTCACAGAAAACACAAGAAGGGGGTTTTAGTTGTGCAGTTCAGATACGGCTAACCAGGGCCCAAGCGCTCCAGCCTCAGGCGCGGCTGGGTCCACTGCCTCCCCTGCACCGTCAGACCTCCGTTGCTGTCCTGCCTCTGTTCTCCTGTGTATCGGCTTCCTGGTTGGTTTCCCCTGGCTGCTCTAGCCTTGCCCCTCGTGGTAGCAAGATGGCTGCAGCTGCTTCAAACTCCCATGCACTCAGGTTCAAGTCCAGCAGGCAAGGGGCCTCCCTCTCTCCCAGCATTCCCAGTCACAGTCTCATTGCTCTAACTGGGCTGTCCACCCCGCTGTATACCACTCACTGAGAGTCTGGACCTGTACTCCTGTACTCAGTATGCGGGGGTCCTAGGTCCCCAGCAAATTCAGGGGGTCTTCCCAGGAGAGGAGGACACAAGTGCCAGGCAGGCAAATGTGGCAGATATTTACTGTCCTCGCAATGCCAGAACCTCAGAGTCTACGCGGACAAGAAAGAATAATGTTGCATTCGGGTTTGTATGAATTTGCCGTGTGGCCCAGACTGCAGCCATGCTGACAAATTTCTTTAGCTGAACTGGTAACATTTCTCATTCTGCGGAGCAGATGGCTTTGCTTCAAGTAATTGAAGAGGGCGGCCCCCCCACCGCAGGCTGAGCTGCCGAGAGCATGTGAGATCTCAGGACCCCGCCGTGGCCCCTGCTGCAGGTCCCGCGGAGACCTCAGCAGACCTCGAGCTATTTGGGGGTCAAGTTCGAGTGACTGTGTTTTGCTTCCCAAGCAGTGAAGGGCGTCTGGGGAAATGACGGTACCACCTGAGGCTTCGGGAAGAATTGTCCTGCTGTTCTGGGTTCAGCCGCCTTCCGCGGGGGACCCCTTCTCAGAACAGAATCAGCCTCCCACGCGCCCCGGCCGTCGTCCACCAGCCCATCCGTCTCAGCCAAGCCAGCGCACTCTTTCCATTTTCACAGAGAGCGTCGAGCCCAACCAGAGTCCACTCCGACTTGCCCCAAGGGGGAGAACAATGAGAACAGATTTAGACCCTTAGAATTTAGAGGCTTATTAGGGAGATAGAGTCAGTGAGCCACTCCCTGATACTGTGGGCATTGATCTGATTCTCTTCTATTTTTCCCCCTTTAAACCTTTACTCTTTTCTCTTTCTGTCATGAAAAGGCTCAGGTTGAAGCTAAGAAGGAACATGAAGGCGCCGTGCAGCTGCTAGAGGTGAGTGATGGAGCCCTGCTGGCTCCTTTCTGGGCTGGCTGGGGTCGGGGACAATCGCCTTAATGCTGCGAGTAGAAATAATAGCCAGCGTTTACTGAGAGCCTGCTGGGTACCAGTACTAGCTGCTGTTCACCCATCCTCCCATGTCGTCAGCACGAGCAACCTACATGATAGGTGCTGTTAGGAATCCCATTTTACACTTGAGGAAATGGGCACAGAGAGGTTAAGCAATTTTCCCATGGCCACACACCCAGTATCAGGACTGTGGGTCTCAGGTGTGGTCTGCTGTCCTCTGCTGCCTCCTCTTGGGTGGGAAGCACTGGGGATGGGTCTGCTCACTGGCATGGGGATGATTTTCCCAAGGAGAAAGCATGGATGGACCATTCCTGTGGGCGTCTGCCATCAGATGAATCATGGAGGGTAAGTTTTAACGGACAGCACTAATCCTGAGGGAGCATGTGGGGAGGCACTTGCAGGATTAGGGAAAGGATGACCCAGGGAATCGAAGCAGTGAGCATCATCGGAGGCACTCCCTAGGCACCGTCCCCAGCAAGCATGGTGTGAGTGACCCTCCTCAGCCCTGCAAGGGCTTTCTCACCTGCCCTGATGGTGGGGGCTTGGCCTGGACATGGCGGCAAGTCCCACTAGCATGAGTGGTGTGTCAAGAGTGACCACTCCTCTGTCATTGGCTTGTGGCCTGATTCCAGCCTCCTCCGGAGAGGACGGGCCAACCTGAATGGAACTCATAGGATCACCCCGGAGGCCTTGCTGTCTGCATCCCCCATGAATAATAAATGAGTCATAATGAGCAGGCTAGGCCTTCTACCTGCTGAAGACAGAGGTCAGGCGATTACGGACCCCTTAGTGAAGGACACAGCAGCAGAGGGTGCCTGCATAGTGTGGGTTGGCCCCGCGTGTCTTCCCTCCCCAGTTCTGTTCCGTCAAGAAAGGCCAAGAAGGCCTTTTCCCGGGCCTGCTGTCCCCAGGTATGGGGAGTGGTTGTCCTCTTTAAGATGACCTCGTCCCTTGTCCCCAGGGGAATAGCAGTCACTTAAAACAGAATATATGCGTCTCTTATGTTGCCTTTTAAAATCTATTCGTCCCACAGGAAAAGGTTTCGTTATCATCATATATATTAAAATCGATTTTTTGAAAGCCTCCATTAGCTAATGAATATCTGGAGGGACGAGTGTGATGAATAGCAGGTGGGAAAATACATACCCTGGGAGAGTGGCAACAGAGCCCCAACCCCATACATCTCGCGGGAAAATCACTGGATTCCCATTGCCCGACTCGACCACTGCACTGTCATTTGCATAGTCTGCTGGCTGAAAGTGTAGTTTCTTCCTTCCAGTCGCCCGAAGCCCATTGATTTGATTGTCCTTGTTGTTTTAATCCATCTTCTGGGCTGCTGCTCAGTGACAGTCCCGCTGAGGTCACGTCCCCCGGGGCTGGTGGCAGTGCATGCTTTGACTGTGGTGGCTGTCCTGCCGTGCTTTGGTTTGGAGGCAGGCGTGCCGAGGGCTGCGTGTCCTCCTTCCTCGCCAGGTCGCCCTGTAATCGTGTTTGCTTCGCTTCTCACCCAGCACACCTTGGACAGCATGCAGGTATTTCAGGGAACGGCGTTCCCGCCCCACGTGCTTGGTGATGCTTTCCCTGTGCATGGAAGCAGCCTCGAGTCCCTGGGCCTGCTCAACCCGCCAGTTCTTCCGAAACCAGGCAGCTCGAGGTTCTGACCCAGCGGCAGCTTTCGGATGCTGCAGCGGGGGTGGGGAGGGGTCCGGGCCCCTCGGGGCGGGGAGCCGAGAAGCTGCGGGCAGGAGCTCCATGGGGGATGTGCTGTCATCTGGGGCTAGGACACACAGTTCTGTTCTCTGAAGCGTTGAGCAGGCCCAGCGAACCTGGTTTCCCATTTTCTGCCAAGGCTGAAACTTTCAGGCCGGAGAACGTTCCATGAATTCAGATGACCACAGGGGGAGAAATTGTTGTGGCTGATTCTACCCTTGGGCCAGCCACGTGATGGAGAGCCTGGCTGAGAGCCCAGAATTCGGTCGGTTTGTCATCGGGATTCGAACCCGGCGCCTGAACGTTCCACCTTTCTGTTCTGTGTCTGCCGTGTGACAGCGGGCTCCCCAGCCGGCATGGGCGGCTTCCTTCTTCCCACTAAGAGGCAGCTGTCTTTCTCGCCACCCAGAGGAAGAGGAGAAACTGAGCTGTCCCTCAGAACAGGGTTTTGAGTGTTTTCCAAAACTCTGAGTTTGATCATGAATGCGCAGAAGGGATGGCTTTCCCCGCTTCTAGACGAGTGGCTCTCAAAGTGGGATTCCCAGACCAGCAGCCGCACCTGGGGGCTTGTTGGAAATGCAGATTATTGGGTCCCGCCCCAGACCTGCCGAATCAAAACTCTGGAGGAGAGACCCAGAAATCTGTGTTGTAACCAGCCTTCCGGGTCCTTCTGGTGCAGCTGGTGTTTGAGAAGCACCGTTTCGAGAGTCCACTAGGCTAGTCACAGGAAGGAGAGCATATTTAAAGGAGCGAGCCCCCTGGGGGTCTTGGCCAATCCGGGGTTCAGCACCTTAGTAACCTGAGCCTCCACCCCTCACCCCACCTTCCTTCCCCGGAAGCGTTGACAAGAAGCCACAGGTGTGAAATCCTGCCCACCAGCTCCTCACAGAGCAGTCGGAGGCGCGCAGTGTGGTGGTCATTTGGGGATGCTCGTGCTCTGGGAGAATGTGGCCCATCCCACATGGCAGCTGGTGACCTCCTTCAGTCAGATATTCTGCTAAGCAGAACAGCCCACTTTTCTGGGTTGTTTAGATATAACATAAACAGCTAGATATAACACAGAGTTCCCAGATAAGGGTTATCTCAGGAAATGTGCTGAATCAAAACCCCTCAAAACAGCCATATACGCAAATCAAGTTCCATGCATGTTTCTAAGCCCTGCTTTCTGATGAATAAATGGCCAGGATGTTGGGGATGAGAGAGGGGAGGTGTCTTTATTCCTGGTCAGGGTACAAGGAGAGCGGTCCCAGCACCCGGGGAATAACCTGGGCCAATTTGGGGCTCAGTGAAGAGAGGAGTCAGGAGTGAACTGAAAACAGAAGGCGCTGTTCCAGGATCAGGACGGAGAGCTCTGTTTGTGAACCAAAGAGCCGAGAGAAGAGATTGCTTCAGACTCTGGTAGTTAAGCAGCTTCCTTGGCACTTTGTGAAGGGGCTATTTCAAGACAAAGAAGCGAGGGAAAATAGTAATAATAATAATAAACAATAACAGTGACAAGGGTGACGTTTAGTGAACACTTACTCTGCCAGGCACTGTGCTAAGGTGCAGCTAAGGGATATCTAAGAGATGGTACACATATTATCTCGCTCAATCTTCACAACAACCCAGGGGAAACTGAGGCACAGTTGGGTTAAATGACTCGCCGGGACCTCACAGCTAGTAAGGGGCCAAAACTGGATTCAAACCCCGGGAGTTTGGCTCCAGAGTCCAAACCCTCAACAGCTGCCTTTCAGCATGGCTTCCGTTGACCTCAGGATCCTGACCCCCCACCCCTCCCCTGGGCAGCAGGGTCCGCTCTATAGTCCGCCAGCAAAACTATACCAACAGTTGAACTGCGAGTCAGCTCGAGCAGCGGCTAGACTGGGAATACTGCCTCCTGTGGCGGGTGCTCAGTAGCGGACGATAGCCTACATCACTGGGTGACCATGCGCCAGGCACTGGACTAGTCAGATCGAACCCTTCAAACCACCCAGTGAGTTTGGTATCATCTCACTGATTACACAATCAGGCACAGACACTGAGCCGCTTGCCCAAAGATGCACAGCTGGTAGGAGCAGAGCCGAGCCCTGAGGACAGGCGGTCCGCCTGCTAACATGTCTGAAGCCTCTGAGAACAGTGTCTGCAGGGAAGAAATGCCCCTGTGACGATAGTGCTTGCAAACGAGCGGGGTCAGGATGGGGAGCTCGGGCCCGTGGCAGGGAGCGTGGCCCGTGGCGAGCTTGCTCCTGCCAGGTTGTCAGTGCCGTGCACTTTGCGTGTGCGTTGGGCTGCTCTGTGCTGATTCTTCAGGGCACCTTCATGGGACTTCATTCCATCTCTCCCGAACGCTTGTGGTCGTCTCCTCGAGCAAGGGTCAGCCCTCACTCGTCTCAGTGGGGGCGCCCGCGCAGCTCCTTCCATCCTGGGGTCTCTGAGGAGACTTCCAAGAGCACACAGGCCTCACCCCGAGACAGGCATGGGGTCTCCCGAGGCGAGGATCCCCCATCCGGCTGCACTGTGACTTTCGTGGGCCCTGGGCCCCTTTGTTTTCATGGGCCCCCTCCTCCATAAAAATATTAAAAATTATATTTTACATCTGTGTGGGTGTAAAGATGAGTCTAATCCAGGTTGGACTCCTTATGATGTATTCATTATCATTATATTCACTTTTTTCTTCTGGTTTTAAAGGAAATTAAAATGAAAACGCTTCTGTGGGTCCCTACCTGTATTGTGGCTCCAGGCACAGTGCTGCTGGGCCTAAGTGAGTAGTTGGCCCTGCCAAGCTGGTGTGACGATGCTCAATGGTCATTTGGCGAGTGAACGAGTGTGGGTGAACGGAGGGGTGAAGCAGTGCAGCATTTGGTCCCCTCAAAAAGGCGACCTTGGTTCTCAGGTGTGTTAGTGAGGTTGGGCTCAGGCGTGCTGTGGTGACAAACCCCACATCTCATGCTTAACACAGAAAGGCTCATTTCTCGTCAACAAGGTTCACAGCAGGTCCGGGAACGCCCCACAGAGCTCCCCTCCAACTGGTGACTCAGGGATCCAGGCTCCCTGTCACTTGTGGCTGTGCCACCTGGAGCACAGGGCTTCCTGGTTACCGTGGCAGGGACAAGTGGCACAGAGGGCTCATATCTGCTCTTCTGTGCCTCAGCTACAGAAGTGACAAACGTCACCCCCGTTTATGGGCCATCAGCCAGAGCTGGTGACATGGCCCAACCTCACTGCAAGAGAAGCCAGGAAGTGCGGTCTCCTGGGCCCAGGAAAGGAAGCTGCATGTGGGGGACCCGTGGCCTTGTCTCTGCCGCCTCTGAATCCTAGAATCCTTACAAGACAAGGCAATTTTGACCCTGAAGTGTGACAGAACGTCAGCCACGTTGAGTCTGAGAAGTGAGCAGATAAAGAAGATTTATACTTAATGTTTTGCATCCTGTATCTCTCAGACGTTCTCTCTCCCCCAGGAATTGTGGTGGGCACAGGGTCTTTGCTCCCTGGGGAAGAGCCTCAGCAACCCCGTACCCGTGCATCTTAGCTGGGAGGTGAGGCGGTTAGGGATGGAGAAAGCCTGCAAGCTCTGGGATCTGGCAGTTCAGCCGCCCGACGTCTAACTCTGACTCCGTCTCCATCTCCCTAGCGCCTCCCCTTCCCAGGCCACAATCGGCGCCCGAGGGTGAAAACTGGTCAGTGGGCAGCACGGGAGTTCTGAGGTCCATCGATGAGCGTGCTTATCTGTGCACGTGCTCCCCGTGTGACAAACGCAGATCGGTACAGAAGCAGGACAACCAGCGATACAACCCGCAGCTCAGAGTTCACTGTTCTTTAGTGGGACACTTTGATGACATAGTAACACAGGAACCCAAGCACCCGTTTAAGACACTGGTCTCTTGTTAGTGCTGAGTCCAGGCGAGTTATAGCATGCAGAGTCTCAGTGGAAATGTTCACTTAGCAGAGTCTCCCCTGCTCGCTACTTGGTTACATAGCAGTATCAAGCCTGCATTGTCCTGGGAAGATTCCAGAACTCAGAGCAATTACCTGTAAGGACCCTGGAATCAAAGGCCTGTTCAGATGAATGTATAGGGCTTTTCTGTGTGCACTACAGTTGCAGGCAAGAGCCAGAGCAAACATGAGCATTACGCTGAGGTGAAGGGTCTGCCTTAGTTGGGGGCTGCTGTGAAAAAGAGCGGAGAAGCCGCTGTGTCTCCCGCGGACGATGAGAAGCGGGGAGCTCTAGTGAGCCAGCACGGGCTCCAGCAAACTATCACAGCTCGCTGAAAACACAAGTCCAGGCACCTGAGGAGCGCGATGGAGCTCGGCTGATGAACTCACGGGTTACTGTCCCTCTGGCAGTGCCGCACACTGAGCCTCTGCCCACGGACGATGAAAGACCTCAACTTCTGCTCATGGAGCCCCTGCACTCCTGCTAGAGTCTGTGCTTACAGTTTGCCGTTGGGTTCTGGAAGGCACGCTTCACCCCATTTTATAGGTGAAGAAACTGAGGCCCACAGAGCTTACGAGATTCACCTCCAGGTCCCCTAATAAGTGAGTGGTGGACCAGGATCTAGTGTCTACTCAGAGCTGGTGCCAGAGAGGCCTGGGCTTGTCCCACCCATTGCTGGGTGTGGGACCTTGGCCTTATTTTCCTCAGTGTACGATGGGCTCCTACCAACTTACGCCCCGAAGTCTCTCCCCATCAGCAATGATGAAACAAAAGAAGCCCCCAGCAGCATCTGGCACACAGTAGGTATTCAGCAAATGAAACAGAGCATCGCAATCCTTGTTTACACGTAAAGACGCCGCACAGAACACTTTATTCCCAAATCACCCCTACGCAGGGTGCCCCAGTTCTCCTGGGATGCTCCCTGGTCTTGCCTCCTGTTCTAATTATTCACAGCGTCCCTTTACTCTCAAAACTGTCCTGGTTTGGACACTAATTACAGGGCACTGCGCCCTACTTGGCAGCTCCCATTTATGAAGCCCGGGAAGTCAGATGAGAAGACCACATGGAGAATCTTGGGAAAGGCTCGCAGTCACGTCTCTGGGTGTGTTTTCCTTCGTCTTTATAAATACCCACATCCAAATCTGCAAGTCTCTCCTGTTTATTCCGATTATAGTTTACTTGCCTGATGGCGGTACCATCTGTTCCCAGCACGGTCAGGACGAAGTGGCTTCTGAGCAGCCGCCCTCCGCTCCGTTGCTGCAGGTGGCTGGGGCTCTGGGGGCAGAAGCGGGGCTGGAGACGTGCATGCTGCCGGTTTAACTCAGAGAGCGGCTGCCCACCCAGGAGGCGACCCCGCTCTGAGTCCTGAAATAAATATTGACGTTCAAACAAGCCAGCCAGGGTCGAACAATGCAGTTGCTGCTGTCTTTCTGCATGGTTGGAAGCAGTTCCTTCTGCTGGTGATTTGGGGACCATCGCAGGCTCTTAGCCCAGCTGCAGGGCCGGCGTCAGCAACCCGCATCTCCACCAGCTGCAGCTAGGCCTGGGGACTGTTCCTGGAGGCTCCTGCAGAAAATCCTGCCTCTTTTCGGGAAGAGGGAAGCCTGACGAAGCTCACTTATGTGATGGACTTCGGGTTTAATGGGTCCCTGGTTTTCGTCTACTGTCGTTCCAGCTTTATTTTTCCCCCTGAAACTAGTGCGAACAGGAAGCTGCCTGGGTCCTGAGTTGGGGCCTGCTGCTGTGAAGCCATTTCCTCTGATACCCGGAGAAGAAACGGGGCAGGGGATGGAAGAGAGGCGCAAACGACTGGGTGTGATTTGGCACGATTCTTTTTCGTAGAAATCTGAGGTGGAGAGGCTTAGCCATGCCCCTGCAACCTTGCTCCCAGGTCATAGTGAAAGCCAGGCTCACACCAAATTGCCCCACACGCGCAGACGTGTATGAAGCAAATGCGCTGACGAGCAGCCACAAAGTGGTGCATCTGAGGCTGTTCGGTGGCTCAGGGAAGTCCCTCTCGTCTGCGCTGTTGGGAGTGTCCATCACCAGCTTGCCTGGAAGGTGGGCTTGAGGGAAGCGTCTCAGCTTGCCAGGGCCTGGTTCTGGTGGCCTCAGGCAACCCAGAAATCCTCCAAATCAGTGTCTGGACACAGGACGATTTGGAGACCCAGCCTTGCAGGCCATCCCCAAGAACATGCGGGCTAAGGGCTTTGCTGGCCGTATGCCCTAGTCATTCGAGGGTGGGGAGCACTAAGATATTTGAGCCAGGTGACAGATCTTGAATACCGCTAACATCACCCACAAATACCCATTTCTCTCATTCATCATGCTCAGGGAGAAACTGGTAATTTCACCTTTTTTTCCCGCATATTGGCCATACTAATGAGCATGCCTGGGGCATCCATGGAGACACAGTAGCAGATGTCCTGGGGCAGCTTCCTCTGGAGCGCAGGCTTCCTCACGTGTATCCTGACCACCCTGGAGTGGGGTCCTCAGTTATGGCAACGGATGGCTGCAGAGCAGAAGTTCAGCTGCCCGGGACATACACCGTCCATCCCGAAAGATTGTAAATTGTGGGTCCCAGATCCCCCAAGCCCTTGTGGGGACCATCCTGTGTGTGGTGGACTTAGGAGGACACAGCTGGAGGCCATCCACAGGGCCACGAGGGCCGTCCAGCCCAACCTGACCTGTGTGGGGAAGGCTACCCCATCTTCAGCTGAAGCAGAGGCACAAAATGGCAGCCCACAGCCGTGTCCGTCTGGAGATGGGCCTTGTCACCAGACTGTTTATAAGCCTTTGAAATACTTGCAACATTTAACACTGAGAGATTTTACGTTCAAATGAAGATTCCTGCTTCTCCCGGGAACCTGGCAGGTTTGCCCATGATGGGTCTGGATGCATGCTGAGAAGTAGATGCCCCTCTAGACAGAACATACTCGCCTGGGTTACCGTGTGCCCCAGTCTCCTGGGTTTGCCCTGCTCCCCTTCTCTCCTTTTCCTTCCCCACTGCCTCTGTGGACATCCACTTTGCCCTGATGGTTTGACATTGGCTCCAAACCTGCCTGCCCCCAGGACCCTCCCCCCGTCATCATGGCACAACGTGAGCGAGCTGCTCAGAACCGACATGCGTTTCTACCGGCAACTCCTGTGCCAGCTGCTGGAAATGGACGTCACAGTCCCCATCTGTGAAGAGGACCCTGGAACAAAGACACGTTCCCTGGAAGGAGGGAGTGACTGGGGGGGGGCCCTCAGGGAGCTCAGGTCCCGGGCCCTGCCAGCAGTGGGTACCAAGGACATCCAGTAGTAACAGGTGGAATGTGCTGCCGTCTAGCCACCTGTCCGTGACTCCTGGCCTCTCTCCCCGGTCACGACTGAGAGTCCTGCAGGGCCTGGCGGGGAGCAGGCCATCCATCCTCCTGCCTCTCTGTGCTCCACCCACCTCCTCCCCCAGCAACTCAGGTCCGGCAGCTGAGCCTGTGGGCTCTGCTTCAGAGGTGTGTCCGTTCCCTAGCCCGGTCCAGGCTCACTGAGGCTCGGCTGCACTTCATCTGGCCTGATGTCTCCCGCACCAGCCACTCACGCACCACCTCCGTGAATTTTATCGTAGCTGCAGCCACCTCTGTTATTATTTCATATTTTATTTACATCTGTTCGCTTTTAAAAAATTTTTACTTTGAAATAATTTTAGATTCACGAGAAGTTACACAAAAAACACAGATGGCTCCTGTGCACCCGTCGCTCAGTGTCTTAGCTGACAATAGTCCGCTGTCAAAACCAGGAAGCCGACGAGGAGCCACACTCCAGACCTCGTTTGGGTTTCCCCAGTTTTCACACTCACTTGTGTTTTTTCCTTTGGCGTAGAGCTCTGTGGGATTTAATTGCACGTGTAGGCTCATGTGACCGCAGTCAGGAATACAGGTGGCGTCATCACCCCAAAGATGCACCTTCGTTACCTGTTAATAGTCACACCTCCAGCAGCCCAGCCCTGACAGGTGTTCTCCTTCACGGTGATGTTGTCGTCTCAAGAATGTTACTTAAGTGAAAAGTCAGTCTGCTTTTTAGTTGGGTCATTTTTCACGTGCAGGTGGTATCAAGGTTTGATGTGCCATTGCATTGTCCTGCTGCACAATGAAATGAATACGTGGCCCTCAAAACAGCGTTTGCATTCTTCACAAACCACCTGCGTCCTCGCACCCCACCGTTGCACCTGCTGCAATGCGGATGACCCACCTGAGCTCTTCTAATGCCCTCCTTGCCCGAGGCCGGGTAGTTGGCAGCTGTTCCACATCTGAAGACCCTGCCTGTGCCCCAAGGGCCTACAGCTCTGCCCTGGGGCACACTCACGACTTGGGGCTGAGCGGGGAACGCCAGAGCCCTTGGTCTCGAGGCTCGTGATGTCACCATCCTGCTCTGGGGTCAGAGCTGCTCCCTGGGCGCGTGCGTCTCCCCGACAGAGCAGGCTCAGGCAGGAGGCCGATGCGGCCTTCTCCACATTCACCACCTGGGCCTGGGGTGCCCCATTCAGTTCTCTGCCTTCCTCAGGGCAGACAGCTCTCACACCAAGCTCATTCAGCTTTTTAAAAGTAGAATCCTGCTGATTTTTTCAAGAATGAAGAAATTAATTACAGGTTTGGGATTTGTTAGGTTTATTTTTAGAAATCCGTGATCTCAAACATAAATAGCACTTCGTTCTGGACTAAGGAGCTGAAAAGCTTAATGCCCGCGTGGGGGAGAAGGGTGGAGGGGAGGCGGAGGACACAGAAGGCGGGGAAGGAGGGGGGCCTATTGCCGAGCCCGTGAGTCGGGTTGAGGGCCCGTCTGTCCCGGTCCCTGCTCTTCCCGAATCCCAGCCTGCACAGCTGTATTAAACTAAACCTCTACTGAGCGCTGACTCGGTAGCAGATACAGCAGGAAAGACGCAGACATGAATTCTGCCCTCACAGAGCTGACATGTTAGCGGGAGAAGCCAGACAACACACAAAACTAATAATACAGCCAATGGGATTTTCCGTTTACCATCGAGTGAGGAGCGGAGACAAGGCGGGACTCCGTGCACACGAAACCAGCCACCACCATGAGGACATGAAGCCTGCAAGTCAGGGGTCCCCTCTTTTCACTGATTGACATTTATCGACCACTTACTGTGTGCCTGGTTCTGTGCAAAGTATTGAGAGAGTACCAGGGAACCAGACAGCAAAGGCTTGGAGCTTACCATCCAGTCCTGCAGGCTGATGAGAAATAATCAGGGGCTAGTGTAACATCGGGGGTGGAAAGCACCGTGAAGAGAACACCATAGAGTGAAGAGACAGAGGGACCCTCAATACGTCCCCCTGGATGCGGGCGCCCGCCTGTGGGCCAGTGCCTGACACGCTCGTCATGGGAGACAAAGGCTTGCTCCTGCACCGGGCGGGGGGCGGGGGGTTGTGGTCCCTGAGTGTCCGGGGAGGAGAGAGAGGGGCTCGCTCATGCCCACCCAATCTGAGAACCAGCCAGGGAAGGAGCCGCAAAGACAGGAGGGAGCTGGCCGGGCTACTCCCTCCCTGACACGTGTCCCCAAGGGAGGCTTCCCTCTCCCCAGAGCGCCCGAGATGCCTCTGGGTTCTGCAGATGGCAGCAGTGGTGCTGACCAAATCCAGCAGATGGAAGTTTGCTGTCGTTGCTAAAGCGGTGATCCTTGGGGCTCTGCAGCACCAGGGGCGGGTGCCCCTGGAGAAAAATGCACCGTGGGTTAGCAACTGAGCCGTTCCCCCAAGTCCGGGCTGTGTCACGGCCTCGTGCTCCAAATTTGAAACAGCTATGGCGAGGCGTGCCAACCACAAAGTGCCCGGCTGCACGCAGAGCCCAGCACAATCCGCGGCTGGCTGGGATCTGCGTGTTTGCAGGATTCTTGGCACCAGTGGTTTCCCACGCGCACCCTGGGAGAGAACTCGGCCACCCGCCAGCTGCACCGGCGCTTGTGTTATCACTGTTCTCCCTGGAGGTAGGAGGCAGCCCCCGCCACAGACACACACACATGTTTGCACTCACTACACATGTGCACACACACACATACACACAACACACATTCATGTGCACACATATGCATACGTATAATGCCCACTCACATTCACACACACATACACAGCACACATGCATGCACACACCACACACTCTCACAGTCACACACATGTCCCCACCACACGGTGCGCCAAGGTGACACATGTCCCTGCCTCTCCCATGCAGAGCAAGGTGCGAGAGCTGGAGGAGAAATGCCGGACGCAGAGTGAGCAGTTCAGCCTGCTGTCCCGGGACCTGGAAAAGTTCCGGCAGCACGCGGGCAAGATCGACCTGCTGGGCGGCAGCTCTGTGGCCTCCTTGGATGTCCCCACGTCCCCCAGCAAGCCTTTCCCGCCGTACATGAACGGACTAGCCCCCTCCATCAGCAAAGGTAAGCGCCTGTCCCGGCCTCGGCTGCAGTGGAGAAGGGGCGGCCAGCGAGCTGCGCAGGAGCTTATGCACAGCTAGTGTGTCTGATGGCACCTTCTTATGGTACCTGGGGAGAGTGGGCCACCACCGTGGGACTGCGGACGCCAGCAAGGCCAGCCAACGGGACTTGTCGGTTCCGACAAAGGCAGCCGTGGTAACGGCGGGGCGTTGTAATGCTTCCCCGTCACATTTGTGTTTGGGAGGCAGAGTGGGGAGCAGGAAGTCTCACTCTGCGTGACGCGGGGGGTGATTTTTGTCTTAGTTGCAGGCAGGCTGATCAGAGAGGCATCTAACTAACCTTCCAGTCCAGGCGCGGCGGAGTTCTCCAATCAGCCTGGGAGCATCCTCCTGCTGGAGGTTAACCCGACACACAGGTTAATGGAATGCAGGCCCGCGTATATCTATCTGTTTAAAAAGTTGATTTTCTAAAAAAATTTAGGGGAGATGAGTGTCTGAACCCCATTTTGGAATTCCACAAAAGAGAGAGAACTTCCCCATTTCTCCGAGTTCTTATCAGACATGTGATAAGTTCTTTTTGGTGCTTTTTGTTATTGAAACGATGTATGCAGCTCATATCTTGATAAAACCCCCTTCAGTATCATTAGTGGCCTGTAGTTTCCCTTCCTGTTCAGGCATTAGCTGGAGCGCTAAGTGGCTATGTAAACCAGACGGAGGGACAAGAAGTTCTGACCATCCCCCCACACGTCTGAGCACACAGGGCAGCCAGGCCGTGTTCACGGTGTCGAGGCTGCCGTGCTAACCAGATGGCTAGGCCCACGAGGAGCCTCCTGTCATGGGCGGAGACAGACAAGAAGCAAGTGGACAGACGAATGACCAGGGGGCCTCCCACCAGGCACAGGCGTGAGGACAGGGTGGTAAGATCGAAAGTGACCAGCGCAGCTTACCTGTGGTGGCCAGGGAGGGCCGCTTCTGGGAAACGATGTTTGAGCTGTGAACCCTGACAGGTGAGAAGAGATAAGACAGTTTACATTCTTACCGGAGGAAAAAGGAGTTTTTGGTTGGGTGGTCCTACAGGGTTGGCCAGTGCATGTTTCTCAGGGTCCCCAAGCCCCGCACACACCCGGTGAGTCCAGGACTCAGCATACACTTGAGCTCCTGGCTCAGTCTGTTACAGAGACACTGGACCGGTACCCAGTGAGAGCATGAGGGAAGAGACGGGGTGTCTGGAGGAATCCATGTGCAAGCATGCTATGCTGTCTGCCTCCCGCAAGGGCCACACAGAGCACCCTCCTCACAGTGAAAAATGCAGCCGCGAGTGTGGGGTGCCCGTTAGAAACGTGGAGCCCAGGGTGTTACTGGGGGCTGGTCACATAGGCACCTCTGCCCAGCATGTGCCAGAATCCCGGACTGCCAGAAGGAAGGCAGAGGCTCGGCAAAACCACATTGTGAACGCAGCCTAGTTACAGTGAAACCCCTCATCGGTTAGGGAGCATTGTAGAAGCTGAGTTCCCGGACTCAGCCCTTCTAAAGACAGCAGCCTCGGGCCTGCTATGTGAACTCTCTTCTGCGAGGCACGTCAGTGTTCTTCTGGGGAAAGCTCAGGGGTCAGTGGAGGGAGAGCAGAGATTTACCTGAGTGACTCAGTGTCGAGATCGACCTGGAAGAAGGGATCTGATTCATGACAGTGGAAAATGGACCCTGACTAAGAACCAAGCAAAACAGGACTGCGTCTCTGCCAAGCTGAGTGCTCAGGTCTCGGCAGAAGAACAGGTTTGTGCCAAGGCTTCCGTGTAGCCACTGGGAGGTCATCATCCTAACTGACCTAGCTCATTTAGTTAACTGTTGCCTCGCCCCACACTTGGCGCAAGGCCCCTGCACAGTTGGCGTCATCCTTACATCATCCTTGCTGTGCTGGCATCGCTTATCAGTCCTCGGGAAGAAGCCTATGAGAGAGCTTCCTCCGGCCATCCTGAGACCTCCCCAAGGTCCTTCCTGGACTGCACAGGGCAGGGATCCCTTTAACGGTGAGCGCCACCCGGGAGCTCAGGCGCTGGCTGGGCTTCCCTCTTTACACAGTCCGAGGGCAAGAGGCACAGGCAGGGCCAGCACAGGGCCGGAGAAGGCCCCGGGCGGATGTGTGCTCATGCCCTCAGCTCCCTCCTGCCTGAGGCCAGCTTGGCCCAGGGGCTGAGGAGGGCAATGAAGGGTTGATGGAGAGCCCCTGAGGGACTCACGTTCTGTACAGTGGGGTCACATCTGAGAACAGACAAGGCAACAATTGCACACGGACAGAATTATCCCTGGGGTCTCCTGGGAAGGGAGCGTGTTGGGAAGAGGCACGCCACCTCCCAGAGCCACCGCCTGCACGGCTAGCTTTCCTTCCAGGATTGGAGCTGGTTTTGGTGAAGCACCAGACAAAGTCATTGGTTTGGGCTTAGCGGCCATATTTTCCAGAAAATATGTATCTTGAAGCAGTCGAATCACAAGAGTGCCATGTTCACTCCACGAGGGGCCTGTGGGAGCCAGCGCCACCTAAGGGCATGGCCTGTTTCTGCCTCTAACCTCATATCCACCCAGAGCAGGATGGCCGGGAAAACCCACCACACCAATGAATTATTTTCCTCTAGAGAACTGGATTGTGCAAGTTACATGTGAATGCGAGGGAACTCTGCTATATTCATTCACCTCTGTTGGTTACGTCATCCCACGCTGTTCACCAAGCTGTGTATCAGTCAGGAGGGGCCATGTTCTGCTGCAGTGACAAACACCCCCCAAATCTCAGGGGTTTAAACAGCCACATCTATGTCTCGATCATGCTCCATGTCCTTCTCAGTCTGGCTTAGGGACTTGGATCCACGTTGCCTTCCCTCGGCAAGGCTAGCAGACAGAGCCTCCTCTTTCTGGAATGTTCTGTTGCAGGGGAAAGGTAACAGCAATTGCACGCCAGCTCAAAAAAGCCTCTGCCCAAAGCGGGACACATCACTTCCACTCATGGGTCTGTGGCCAGGGCAAGCCTGAGCAGGGGTCTCTCTCCATCACTTGGAGAGATGAGAGCAAGTCAGGTCTGCAGCACTAGGAACCCTGCAACCAGGCTCTGTCCTAGGCTGGTCTTCTGAGGCTTCTGGGAGTCGACTCATTCAGTAAGTGTTTCCTCTGCACCTGCTGTAGGCCAAGGCCTGCTGTGGGCACTCGGGCTGTATGCAGTGACCAGAGCAAGACCCTGCTCTCTGAGATCTGACTGCCCAGCAGGGGACCCGGGCCTATTTCAGCATTGATTCTCTGTCTCAGTGGTGCATTCTCACTGTCCCCTTGGTCAGGCTGGAGCCGGGGGCTCTGTGGTAGGTGGCTTCTGCACAGCCATTGTTGGAACCCCTCCCACATTGTTTTGCATCATGTTTCAGTTCCTGATTTGGACTCAGTAAGTCGTGTTCTTCAGGGAGGCAACCCCGTGATGGGACAGTTACACCCAGGGAGGAGCATCTGCAGCCCACTGGGCTGGGAGCTCAGGGAAGGGAAAGAGCTGCTTCTGGGTTTCCCATCTCATCCTAAGGAGGGTGCCTGACTTCAGTCCGACAGTCGAGGCCAGCACTGGTCACATGCCCCATTCTCCCTCCAGGCGAGGGCAGGCCTAAGCGGCCCTCTCAACTCTGAGAGGAAGGGAGGGCAGAGAACTACTTTGGTCCTTATATGTCTCTTATAAGAAGTATTTTTAGCTATAAACCAGGCCCTTTGGCCACCCTGTGTATGAGTTAGGACTCTTGGTCATAAGTAACAGCAAAGCCAACCTAACGTGGTGTGAGTAAAAAGGAATTTATTTATCATATAAAGTAGATGAAGAGTAGGTGGGTTTAGCTTCAGGAACAGCTGGATTCAGGGCTCCAACCATGTCACCAGGATCCAGTTCCTCTCTCCATCTTATGGCTCCTTTTTCTATGAGCAGGCTCTATTCTTGGACAAAGTTTCCTCCTCCTGGTGGTAATATGGCTGCAGCATTACCGAGCCTCATAGCCTCTCACTTGTAAGTCAGGCAAGGGGAGATGCTCTTTGCCAATGACTCCCACTAAATTCCCTCTGATGGTACCTTCTCATCTCACGTGCAACCCCACCATCACCACCAAACAATTGTTATAGCCAGGAGTGGACTCTGCCAGATGGACTGCCCAGAGTGGAGGTGGGGTCAGACCAGCTTGTGTAGACAGATCAAGGCTTATGCCAACGAAGGCAAAAGGCACACTCAGAAGGCAAATGACCAGTGCGCTTTATTATTTTGTTTGTGTCTTTCTCACATTTTTTTGATACTCGTGGCCAGGTCAAGAGAGCTCTATTGGAAGCCGCGCTGCGATTGGTGAATATATCCGGCCCCTCCCGCTCCCCCGTGACAAGCCGGAGCCTCTGTCTGTCAAGCCCACCTTTCTGTCAAGATCCAGTAGCCCAAGATGCAGATTTGAGCCAGACGTGAGTCCTGTCCTGGCAGAGGGCCCACTGGCCTGTCTGTGCCATGATGTCTGGGGTGACATTGAGCATCCTCCCTCGTTCTTTCTTCCTCATCCTCTTCGTCTTTCTTCCTTCTCCCGGCTTCTTCCCTCACTCCCATTAATTCTCTCAACCAGTTTTCACGGACCACCTACCATGTGCTGCCCGATGTGAGGGCTCCCCATGAACAGACAGGTAAGGTCCCTGCTCTCATGGAGATGCTGTTCTCCTGGGGAGACAGATGATAAACAAGTCAACACTTAAAAAGTCAGGTAACAGCGAGTGTTGTGACGACGACACAAGCCAGTGACCCAGAGTGATGAGGCAGAGGCGAGGGCAGCCTTCCTCAGAACAGCCATTGGGCTACTTGTGTTGTGTTGTATCCATGAAGGAGCCCAGAAGAGGGCCATTGGGCTGGAGTGGAGCTGGGAGGAGTGGAGAGACGAGTTGAGGCCATAGGCCAAAGGGAAGCTCTTGATTTTTGTCTAAGCCCAGTGGGAAGCCACTGAAAGGTTTTAGGATGGAGTAACACGGTCTAATTCCACTCCGACTGCTGTGCAGAGTCTGGTATTATGAGTAGGGACGAGAGCAGAGACATTGCCTTCCTGTCTGGGGAAGGAACTCACACTCCTGCCCACATTCACTCCCACTCCTATGAGAAAAGACGACGCTTCCTCCTCCAGCCCCGTTGACCAACGATGGGCTTCTCCTTCACCCCCTCCTGACCCCAGAGATTGTCGTAGCTGGTGTAAGGAAACACGCACAGGCAGTCCTGGTGCTCCGCAGACTCCGGGACAGCAAAGAAGAGTAGGACGGAGGAAAGTGCACCCCATGTCACCTTCTCCACGCAGTCTTCCAGGATGTCCCAGTCCTGGAGCACAGTGCACTATCGGATGATCCGATGCGCTTCTGTCTCCCTCTCTGGACTGAGCCCCTCAAGGGCAGAGGGCACAAACTGTTGTCTGTCTTTGTGTCTTCCAAGGAGCCTAGCAGGGTCTGGCACTTGCCCTGGGTCTGGCTCGGTGAGCATCCCATGTCTTAAATTACATTGGGGAGGGTCCCCACCTTGAGTCCAATCTTGGTATGGGGAGACGAGTTCTTTATAAACATCCTTCTGTGTGAACAAGGAACCCACGCTGAGGGACCCGCTTTGTCTCTGGGCTCAGACCTAAGCCTGAGAATATGGGTGTAGCAGCGTCTCATGAGAGTTCCACCCTCTGAGGCCCTGAAGCCCAGTGAGACTGCGGAAGGGATTCCCTGTGTGTTTCTGGCATGAAGTGTGAAACCTACAGCTTCAGCAGCCCGCGTATCCACTTGTGTCTTTAACAGATGGATAATGAACGGAATTCCAATGCCTCCAAGCAGAGATACTCGGGAAAGGTCCACTTGTGTGTTGCCCGCTACAGGTGAGAGTGATGCTCCTCTCTGCACCTCCTGAGCACCCGTGAGCACAGGAGGCCTTGGGCACGGGAGGTGTTGCGTTGGGGAACCCTCCATTCGCTGAGGACGTCCCTTCTCCCAGGGCCTGGGAGCTGAGTGCTGGCTGCACCCCCACACAAGCCCATCACACTGTCCCTGGGGACACTGCCACAGTGCTGGGAAGACATGAGAGGCCACTGTCAGCGGGGCCTGAGGAGGGCTCAGTCCCGCCCCGTGTCTGAGAGGAGAGTGGTTCTTTCATTCTGTATGTGGGTGAGGATGGGGCACAGCTCTTCACCCGGAGCCCTCAATACTGCAAATTGGGCGACGGCTGGGATGCTGAGCTGGCCCATGTCGAGGTTGTTTCTCTAGCCAAGCTGGGGCCCGGTGAGCCGCACACCCTCCCTGCCCCCCCAGGAGCCTGGCGCCTCGGAGCTGCAGTGTGCAACGTGTGGGGCCACCTGCAGAATGCCCGCTGGCCTCCACTGCCTCCACTTTCGTAGAAAGGGAGGCTTATTCTGGGGACAGGTGCCCAAGAGCTAACGCACCTGAGGACGGAGTCCACAGGCGAGGAGCGAGCACAGTTCCCCACCGAGTTTATCCATGATACGCAGTCACACCAGCAGTGCGCCAACGTCTGCGTCCGTCCTTTGTTGGAGCTGTTTGTGTTTTCCCGGTGATGGTTTTAGGTTTATTCTTTTTACCACCCTTCCCCCCACCCAAACCAAACCAAACCAAACTGTGAGTAGCCCAGAATGCCAGTCCCAGAGAGAGCTGTGCACACCCCGGTCCTCTCAGTGCCCTTGGGCCCCCAGAGGAGTGGCTCTGAAGGTTAAAGTGGGAGTTTGGGTTTCCCCTGGGGCTAAACACTGTCATTGTTCCACAACCTGCTTAGACGTTTCCCCAAACTTAAAACCAGAGAAGCCTCGCCAGCCTCGCTTCCCCTCCGGCACCACGCCTCACTCTCTTCCCTCGAGGCTCTGCTTCCCGGCTATGCGCACAACCAGACGACCCTCGCTGACCCAGGCGCCCCACCCTTCTCCTCCAGCAGCTTTACTGAGATATAATTCACACACTGTACAGTTCACGCATCTGCCGCGTGCTGTTTCATGGGCTTGAGCGTATTCTCAGATGTGTGCCGCCGTGGCCACCGTCGAGTTTAGAATGTCTCCATCACCTCAGCAAGAACCCCGTCCCCTCCAGCTGTCGCCCCCGTCCCCTCGATCCCCACCCGCCCTGGACAACCGCTGGGCTGTTCCTGAAGTTTCCCTATTCTGGACACTTCCTGCATCTTTCGTTTCTGGAGTCTTGAGCTCAGCACTGCGCATCAAGCCCCACCCGTGGCCTGTGTCAGGGTCCCCTTCCTTTTTATATACAGACAGCAGTGCTCTGCGCAGACAGACCCCGTCCGTTACCCGCTCATCCCCGGTGGATGGTCATTTTCTCTGACCTCCACACCCCCTCAGCTCCCACCGTGCTCCTCTCACCTCTGGCCTCTTCGAGCCTCTCTTTCACCAGCTGAGACTCCCCTTCCTGAGAGCTGAATGTGGGCTTTCCTGAAGCCGGGGCCCATCTCCTGTCTTCTCCCTCCCTCCTCCCACCTCAGGTGGACTCTTCATCTGCACACCGACCACTCCAGTCCCTGTCTCCAGCCCATGTCCTCTCTGAGCTCATGTAGTCACCACCTAATCCACGTAAGACATCCAGAGTGAACACTTGGTCTCCGTCCTCCGTGCACCCAGTGGCCCTCCCAGGGACCCCCACTCAGCAATTGTATCCGCATCTGCTCACCCCAAGGCCAGAAAGCTTAGAGTCATCCTGGACCCCGGACCCTCACTCCTTGTGTCCAAACAATCCCCATTTCCGTCACCCCCTTTTAATTAGAAAATCCAAAACTCGTCTAACAAAAGTTTTATTTGCAAGTTGGACATGACTTTAAAAAATGTTAATTCCTCAATTGAGGATTTGAGAATGTGGGCACTTTTATACTCCTGGAGGAGAAGAAGGTAAAGTGGCGCATCCATTTTTCAGGGCATTTTGGCAGTACATACAAATATACTTCCTAGGGATTTATCTCTAGGAAGAAAGTGTGGATGTGTGCAAAGATATGTTTATAAGAATATATGATGCAACACTGATTATATTAGCCAAAATCTAGAAGCAACATCAATGCCTAACACTAGGAAATTGGTTAAATAAAGTATGCTAACCTGTTCAGTGGAATATTACACATCCCTTAAAAAGGATATGATAGAATATTTCATGAGGTGGAAGGATAGTCCTGCCATCTTGCAAAGTGTAAAAAATAAGCAGATTGCTAAATAGTATATGTAACATGATTCTACCTTTGCTAAATAATATATATCAAAAGACCAGAGGGTTAATTTCTTACTTACTTAGTAATTTGGAAATTTATAGTTATGGCAGAAGTGACAGGTGTGAACAGAAATATCGGAATTATAAACGTGTCATCTGATACGAAGGGCTCTGAGCTTTCGATGTGGTTTCAGAATTAACTTTTTGTTTTAAATCTATGAGCAGGGCAACAATGGCCTGAATTCTCCGTGTACAGAGGACTCATTGCACTGAGCCGTCATGTGGGTCTGTAGTTTGCCAGGAAGAGGAGACAGAAGCATCGTGGCAGCCTGCACTCTGCAGGGAGGGGCCAGGACCCCTCTCCATCCAGGGCATCCACTGAATGAGTCTCCTTTCTCCCCCCAGCTACAACCCCTTTGATGGGCCCAATGAGAACCCGGAAGCTGAGCTGCCCCTCACGGCAGGGAAATACCTCTACGTCTATGGAGACATGGATGAGGACGGCTTCTACGAAGGTGTGTTAGGATGTGGGCCCGTCGGCGCACAGGGGCCCAGTCCACCCCAGGCAATTTGTCCGGGGGCCTGATAGACCGGCCAGGTTCCCAAATCGCTCCTGGCTGCCCCAGTCCTCTCCTCTGACCCTCCCGCTCTCCAGAGTTACCAGTTTCCCCTTTCTGAGATTGAGTGGGATTCCCTATTTTTAACTCCAAGTAGACCTTTGCCACTCGGGGGATATTTTATAATGTTAGTCTCGGCAGGGCTTCCTGGGCACACGGGGCTGATGGATCCTCTTGTTCCCAAAAAGTCTCTCTTCCCTCTTCCATCTTCTGCCCCAGCATCCTCGGGTCTCCCAGTAGACGTCTTCTGTGGCAGGGCCAGGGCGCCTTCCAGGTGGCCTCCCCTGGCTCAGCACCATCCCATTGACCTTGAGCTTCCATTGTTCGCTTAGGGTGGTCTGGCCCACATCCTCCCAGGGCCCCTCCCACAGTTTGAAATCAGGAAATGTAAACTCCTCTGCCTGAAATGCCTGACCTTCTGTCACCTTTTTAGCTTGAGGATGATCATGTGACAGCGCCAGCAGCTTCATAAATCAAGATCCCTGAGCCCCCAAAACTTCTCCATCGCCTTGTACACAGTAGGCTCTTGGTTTCTTCCTGGTTCACCTGCGTGGAGGACTATTTCCTGCTAAACTAGCAGGTTTCTCTCTCACGACCTCGTGGACAGAGGCCCTCAGCTCTTGTCCTGGGTGCTCATTGGCATGACGTCAGGCTGCCTCCATTGATGCTCAGGAGCCTGTGGGCGGCATCATTTCTTGTCGGTTCTCGGGAGCACAGTCGTGGATCCTCCACCCCAGAAATTTCACCACGATTGGTGGCAAAAGAGTTTGAACTCTTAACATAAATTCACGTTACTTTCACTGGTTTTCACACCAATGTAGAAATATGGGACCAAGGCGGCTGCCAGAAAACCCTTGCTGGAAATCTCCGGAACATTCACACCAGGCTTCATGCCACATAAACCTCCCAGAGGCCTGATCACAAGCAGGCTGCCATGCTCAGGGTCCCATCATCTGTGTGATAGTGGGAAGCTTTGCTTCACTGCCCTGTGCCTCAGTTTCCCCAGCTGTAGATGGACATAGTAGTAGTTCCCACCTTGTGGGGTGGCTGTGAGGATAAATGAGGTCATAGGTGTGAAGAGGTCAGAAGAGGGCTTGGTATACAGTAGTTGTTCAATAAATGTTAGTCATCACATCATCATCACCAGCATCTCCCCTTGTGTGGAAAGGAGGCTGTATTTATAGGACACCTTCCAGGCAGAGTCAGTCTCAGGACCCTCGCCCTCCATGGGCTCAGGAGCAGAGTCAGAGGCCTTGTTTATTCTGGTTGAACCCAGGACGGGTTAAATGGCCGCATGCACTCCCCCAGGCCAGTTGCATGTCCTGAGTCGAGGGTCTGTTGAGAGCAGCCCCCAGTGCTCAGCTCTTCCCAGCCTCCGTGGGTCCCTTGGCCTCCATGGAGCCGTTTGCCTGCGGACACTCTGTGATGTGTGGGAGCAGATGGCCCTTCCTGCTGGTGCTGGAAGGTTATCCAAACAGCGTCATCTTTGAAGCTCCTCAAAGTGCTCCTCAGTTTCCCGGGCGTCTGCTTTTGAGCCCCACTAATAGAGCGAATACACAGAAGCTAGGCCATTTCACGAAATATAAAGGGGTCCCCACCATGACCGCCCGTAGCCACGAGAGCTAGCCTGATGGCATCTTTTTGCCACTTAACCTACAGGTGGTTCTGGCACCAAATTGATAGTCTTGTCTCACCCCCGGTGGACACGTCGGGAATTTCATTAAGATGGACATAGCTTTGCAAGAGGAAAGTCCCCTTTAATTCCTATTCGCATGATTGCTCAACCAAAATTAAGAGTGAGATGTCTATTTTTCTAACCTCCAAAACCCACCTATTTTACGTGTTTGTTCGTCCTTCCATCAAACCCTAACCGAGCACCTGCCATGTACCATGTGTCCCTCTAGGACGTTCAGTGTGGTGACAAATCTCCCTGCCCCGAGGGGCATTGCCCCAGGTAGAAGGGGCTCATCACCACACGCAGATAGATGAACGGAAGTTTCAGATTGCGATAAGCACAGTGGAGAAAACCAGGCAGACTAATGGGGGGTAGCAGATGGCAAGGTTGGGTTGTGGGTGGTGGGGCTGGGGTCCTGAGGAGGTGATGTGTGAACAGATTCCTGTAAAGAGCCGAGGAATCTCACCGAAGCCCTGTTGCTTTACCGGATGGCTCCATCAGGGAGAGATCCAGAGTCGGCTGCAGGACTCAGGGCCTGAGGAGATGGTCAGAGGATAACGCTGCCCTTGTACCCAACAGGCGAACTCCTGGATGGGCAGAGGGGTCTGGTACCCTCCAACTTTGTGGATTTTGTCCAGGACAACGAGTCGCGACTGGCAAGTGCACTGGGAAATGAACAGGATCAGAATTTCATCAACCATTCCAGCTTCGGCGTGGAGGGGGAGAGCATCCTTGACCTCCACTCCCCCACTCAGACAGACACCGGCATAACCGACAATGGCGCGGGGACGCTGGACATGAACATTGATGACATTGGAGAAGACATCGTGCCTTACCCTAGAAAAATCACCCTTATCAAACAACTTGCCAAAAGTGTCATTGTGGGCTGGGAGCCCCCGGCAGTGCCCCCGGGATGGGGGACGGTGAGCAGCTACAACGTGCTGGTGGACAAGGAGACGCGCCTGAGCCTCACGCTAGGCGGCAGAACTAAGGCCCTCATCGAGAAGCTCAACATGGCGGCCTGCACCTACCGCATCTCCGTGCAGTGCATGACCAGCAGGGGCAGCTCGGACGAGCTGCAGTGCACGCTGCTGGTGGGCAAGGATGTGGTGGTGGCCCCTTCCCACCTGCGGGTGGACAACATCACGCAGATCTCCGCCCAGCTCTCCTGGCTGCCCACCAACAGCAACTACAGCCATGTGATCTTCCTCAACGAGGAGGAGTTTGACATCGTCAAGGCTGCGCGGTACAAGTACCAGTTCTTTAATCTCAGACCCAACATGGCCTACAAGGTGAAGGTTCTGGCCAAACCCCACCAGATGCCGTGGCAGCTGCCCCTGGAGCAGCGGGAGAAGCAGGAGGCCTTCGTGGAGTTCTCCACGTTGCCTGCAGGTGAGCCTGTCCATCCATGGGGTCCCCCCAAGGGGGACGAGGCCGGATGTCACCCTGTACAACGGGAGGGGCCGGGGGAGGGAGCAGAGGGGAAAACTGCATGCAACCACCATTTTCCTGGAAAATGCCTTAAATCACCCAGGAAGCCCGGAACATGGGCGTGTGTGCGTATGTGTGTGTGTGCGTGTGTGTGTGAGACAGAAGGAATACTTGGGATTTGTTTAGGGGCCATGTTGTTGAAAATGTTTCTTTTCATGCTTGCATTTGCAAGAGGCTCAGTCCTACAAAGACAGGAGGAAATTGAGACCATCCTAGGGGACAGGCATTCCTCTTCCTTGCAGCATCCTCTCCCGGCACGTGCTCGTTGAGCGCCCACACTCCTCTCAGAATTGCTCTTTCTCTCTCTCACATGTGGGTGAACTTGAGGAGAAGACAGGGAGTCCCACTGTTGGCGTGATTCTGGGGGTTCGCGAGCCGCCGGCTCCTTCTCGGCACTCTCAGCTGTAACAGGAGGAGCAGTGGGCTCCCCTCCCCTTCCCACGCACACTCCCGGGACACTGTGAAGACGTGGGACAAGGGGGACGAGGCTGCTGGGTCTGCTGGTTTTCTGATTAATCAGGATCCCAGTGCTAAGGGGCAACTACTACCTGGACGCCCAGAGATTTCTGTTGTGCTAATTTTTGCTGGATGCACACACAAGGTAGCCCTTCCAAGCAGGTCGGCTGTGCCCAGGATAGGGGTCTGGACACCTGGGGAAGAGCAGCCTTCTTTGAGCGAAGAAGATTGTTTTGCAAAAATATTTGAAGGCATCGTTCATTAGGCCTAGGCCCTGTCTCAGTCCTGTGACGGTCATATAGTTCCCTTGAGACACCTGTCTTGATGCTCTCCTTGTTGGATTTCTCTTCCGAGATTAATGAACCCAGCCCTGCGCAACCTCATTTCCCAACAGTTTCACGAACAATTCAGTCATCCTCCAGAATATTTTTACCAACTGCACAAACTCTGATCTAATGCAAGATTGGCTTTTCAATTCACGGTGGATTCACTTTTTCTTTCATTGAGCTCTCCAGTATTTGTGAAATCCATAGTCAATTAGAGTCTCATATACAAGGCAGCAAGGTCAGGGGCAGGTGGGACAGACACTGCTTTAGGGAGAGGAGCGCGTCCGGGTAGGAAGTAATTTACAAAGGTCAATTCATCCACGTTCTGTGATGACCTTTGGTTTCCTGCCTGGCTTCCAGGGCATCAGTCAGGAAAACCAGGATAGTGAGGACCCCTCTGTCCACGGATGCCTCCCCTGAAATCTTGCCATCGGTGCTGAGGTGAAGAAACGAGAAGCACCAATCGCAGGGACTCCCGGGGACTCAGACGAGGATGAGGAGCACATCCAGTGGGACGGGGGGAAGGCTTCCTGGAGGAGCTCACATTGAGATGGAGGGGAATGGGACCCTGGAGAAGATGCCAAGCACAGGGAGTGTTCCCGTAGGTTAACTCCCGACCACTGGGTATCCTAGTCCACTCAGGCTGATAAAACTGCCATAAACTGGGGGCTTCAGCAACAGACATTGATTTCTCACAGTTCTGGAAGCTGGAAGTCCACGATCAAGGCATCAGCAGACTTGGTGTCTGGTGAGAACCACTTCTTGGTTCCTAGATGGCACCTTCTCTCCGTGTCCTCAGGTGGCGGGAGGGCTGAGGGAGCCCCCTGGGCTCTCATCCCATAGCAGGCTATTTCCATTGCCTGTCCAGAAGGAGGGGTGTCTGGACCGCGGAGAGTGAAATGAGTGGCAGGAATGGGGAGAGCTTTCCCGGGGGGAGAGGTGAGGCTGCCTCCTGAACCCAGCTCAGTCTGAACTCCGGCGTTGGGGTTCTAAATGCCCCTATGCGACGGACTCCAGCACACTTCCCCCCCGGTCAGCCGTCTCTGGGCCGGGGCGGAGAGATGGGCTGCAGCTGGCAGAGCATCAGCTCCTCGAGTCTCCTGTCACCCACACACCTGCCCTCTGCTGCGACTTCGCTTCATGCAGGGGGTGCCGTGAAAAGTCCCAGACCCATTTCAGGGCTTGACCTTTGCCCTTAAGAGTAATGAGGCGATGTGTCATGTTTAATGGAACTGTCTGGTCGGGATTTAACTTCTGAGCTGAGTTGCAAAGAGGTTTTAAAGACCTTTATCACAGCACGTCATCGAGAGTGGGGTCGTATGTGCCTTGGCCCATGGGCTGCGGGCACGTGCCTCATGAATTCTGCTTCCCACGCTTAGCAGCTGAGTGGCTTCCCTTAATTTCCTCCTGTGCACAGTGGGGATGTGCTGAGATCACAGGAGTGTGAGGATTGGTGAGATGAAGTATGAGAGTGAGAAGAAGGCGCAGCATGTGGACATCCTCAGGGAACAGCCCCTGCTCTCCTCCCTGGAAATCTGGAGCTGGGGGGCTTCAGCTGGGCCCTGGAGCGTGTGGAGCCTTCCCTCAAAGTTACAAATCCATTCCTTCCCATCCTTCCAAGTGGGCAGATGTGGGGAGTTTTGCACAGACCTAGAGGAAAGGGTCAGTGCAGGATGGGCAATCCTGCTGTCCCCAGGAGCCGCCCAGAATGACTGGTGACATGAGCCCTGCCTCCTTGTTGCTCAAGTCAACTACTCAAGACTTCATCTCGCAACATCCAACAAGCACAGTTCCAACCGGCTTCAGCACAAAAGGAAGTGTGTCAGCGGGTGCAGCTGGAAAGTCTGTGTGCAGAGCTGGATTCTCGGGTTCACACGGCTTCATTAGAACCCCGTCTCTCTCCATCTTTCAGTTTTGTCCTTCTCCCACCAGCTGGCAAGATGGGTGCTCAGTGGTCCAGGCTTACGTTCAATGAAGGCTCAAGTCCAGGCTTAAGTCCAATGAAGAGAGAGAGAGAAGGATGGAGGGAAGGCAGGAGGGAGGAAGAGGGGAGCAGAAGAGGAGGGGAGAGGCAGAGGGAGGGATCCCTCTCCTCTGCCCAACACTGCGATCTCCTTGGCCCGTCCAGAACTGATCATGGGGCTGACCAGCCAGTCCCGAATCACCGGCTGGCCTGGCAACAGGGTCCAGGTAGCTTTGTCCAGTCACATAGGCTGAGAGCCAGGCAGCAGGCGTTTCTGGAAGGGAGAATGAATGCCCCCAGAGGTTAAGGCCACAGTGCAGCACGCATCCTGGGAGCTGCTGCTTTCCCGAGCTCTCTCTGCCTCTTTCACACTTCCTAATCTCTCCTCCTGGCCCTGGCAACTTTAACGAATGACGTCATTTCCAAGTGAGACCCTCCAGGTGTAGTATAGTAACAGCTCACCTGCCAGGGGCCACGCTCTGAAACTTCTCTGCCTTCTGTCCCCTTCAGGTCCTCCGGCTCCCCCACAAGATGTCACTGTCCAAGCTGGGGCCAGCTCAGCCACCGTGCAGGTCTCCTGGAGGCCGCCCACTCTGACGACCACCGGGCTGTCCAATGGAGCCAATGTTACAGGCTATGGCGTGTATGCAAAGGGACACAGGGTGAGTTTTGTTGGGGGGGTGCACCCAGGACTGGCCCGATATCTGCTCAGTGTGGGGTTGACCATGGGAAGCGTCTTTCCTCCCTCCTCCACCCCAAGATCCACCAGCACTTATTAAACACCACCCACACCGCCACCCCAAGGCCTGGCCACAGAGCACTGAGAACCCCATCCATTTTTGTCCCCCTCCTTTCCAGAATTCTCACTGCCTCCCTTCCACTCTGATTATCTGCCCTGCTTTGGACCTTTTCTTTTCTCCTCCCCTCAGTATTAAAAACCCACTTGTCTTGAGTCCCACAGTATGAGGGCCCCCTCAAAACGTGACTGGCCTTTGAATTCCAATGAACTGATTCTTGGCAAGATGGTATTAAGGCCCAAAGGGGAGCACTCCTGGCCAACACTGTAGGGTCTGCCCATCAGCAAATGACCGGGCCTTGACTCTGAGAAGCAAGCCTGTCCTCAGGCTTGCAGCAGGGAAACCCATCACATCAGCCCCATGCCTGTGCTGGCACATGAAATAGACACAGCTGCCTGTGGGGGAGGCTTGAGAAGCTTCTGTCTATCCTCCATCCTTCCCATCCCGTTTGTCCCAAGGAGGAGGGAGTGAGGTATTTGATGGACAGATGTGAGTGGCTGAGCTCTCTCCCACTTGCTCTGTGAGAGCTGCCTGCTGCACGCTGCACGACTCCCCTCTGCTCCCCACTCCTGCAGGCTGCATGACTCCCCTCTGCTCCCTTCCTCCTGCAGGTTGCATGACTCCCCTCTGTTCTCCCCCCTCCTGTAGACTGCAAGACTCCCCTCTGCTCCCCTCCTCCTGTAGGCTGCATGACTCCCCTCTGCTCCCTCCTCTTGCAGGCTGCATGACTACCGTCTGCTCCCCCCTCCTGCAGGCTGCATGACTCCCCTCTGCTCCCCCCTCCTGCAGGCTGCATGACTCCCCTCTGCTCACCCCTCCTGCAGGCTGCATGACTCCCCTCTGCTCCCCTGCTCCTGCAGGCTGCATGACTCCCCTCTGTTCTCCCCTCCTCCTGCAGGCTGCATGACTCCTTTCTGCTCCACCCTCCTGCAGGCTGCATGACTCCCCTCTGCTCCCCCCTCCTGCAGGCTGCATGACTCCCTTCTGCTCCCCCCTCCTGCAGGCTGCATGACTCCCCTCTGCTCCCCTGCTCCTGCAGGCTGCATGACTCCCCTCTGTTCTCCCCTCCTCCTGCAGGCTGCATGACTCCTCTCTGCTCCACCCTCCTGCAGGCTGCATGACTCCCCTCTGCTCCCCTCCTCCTGCAGGCTGCTTGACTCCTCTCTGCTCCACCCTCCTGCAGGCTGCATGACTCCCCTCTGCTCCCCTTCTCCTGCAGGCTGCATGACTCCCCTCTGTTCTCCCCTCTCCTGCAGGCTGCATGACTCCCCTCTGCTCCCTTCTCTGTGGGGAAGTCCTCCTGTGGCAGGTCCTGCTCGTGCAGAAGAGGCCTCAGTCCTGTCTTCTCACTGCAGTAGGAAGCCCAGTTTGGCCTCGCCCAGCCCCTTCCTTCCGCTCAGCTTTGGCAGTAGTAAACCTCCTGTTGTGATCCCTCTCTGGCCCCTGCCTCTCTTGGTTCTGAACTGGGAAGAAAAGGGGCGTGCTTAATGGCCCTCCCAGCCTCCAATGGCTGGGCAGATCCTGGGGCCTGCAGGCCTCCCCTGCCTGGCCCTCTCTGAAACTTACCTGATTTCCAGGCTGCGCCATGTGGTTTGGGTCGGATGTAGTTTGGGCCCCAGTCCCTGACTACGAGAGGCAGTCTGAGGGCTGGCCTTTCCCATTTCACGGGCACATGGAGAGCAACTGCCTGTGATACCCGGGGCCAGCTGTGAGCTGCCTTTCTCTATGCGCAGGTGGCTGAGGTCATCTCCCCGACGGCGGACAGCACAGCCGTGGAGCTCGTGCGGCTGCGGAGCCTGGAAGCCAAGGGTGTGACTGTGAGGACCCTCTCTGCGCAGGGCGAGTCCATAGACTCTGCTGTTGCTGCCATTCCCGCCGACCTCCTGGTGCCTCCAACCCCTCACCCCAGAACTGCTCCCACACCGAAGCCATTAGCAAGTGCCGGAGCCCCTGATACCAAAGATGAACACCTGGGTCCCCATGTCAAGGTGGACGAGGCCTGGGAGCAGAGTCGGGTGCCTGCCCCTGCCCACGGGCACATGCTGGAGCCGCCTGGCCTCCAGGGCCCGGGTCCCGCAAGGCGGTCGCCCTCGCCCAGCCGGATCCTCCCGCAGCCACAGGGCACCCCGGTTTCCACCTCTGTCGCCAAGGCCATGGCCCGGGAAGCCGCGCAGAGAGTGGCCGAGAGCAGCAGGGTAAGATTGAAGAGGTTTTCCTCATTGGTTCTGCCGCTCCTGGAATGTGTTCCATCCCTGCAGCCCAGCTGGGATGGAACGTTCCAGCAGCACCGTGAGTCTGCAGAGAAGCGCTCGGAACGCTCGGGATCTGCCTTGACTTAGAAGGGAGGATGTCACGTGTGTCCTTCAGTGTCCCCTTGGGCTATGTTCAGCCCTGATCCTGATGGAATCAGAATGCTGGATGTTTTGCAAATATGGACCCAGATAACCAGACCAAATGCCTGTCTACCAGCCTGGCTTAGAAACTGGGTGTGAGCAACCCACCAGCCAGACTTTGGTCTGTGTCAGGGGATCTGAGAGGGGCCCGCTGGGAGTCAGCTTGGGAACCCATCTTCCTAAACAAGGCACAACTCCTGCCTCCGCTCGCTCTGGAGTTGTGTGTATGTGTGTATACATGTACATGCACACACGTAGACAGACATATTTACACACGCATATATACCTACATAATACACATATAGACGACACACATATGGTTGCATGCCTATTACTAGAAACAGTTGGGGCCATGGGGAGAAGGAGTGTTTAGATCACGGTGGGGCCATGTTCCTGACGGTGTGGCAATGAGACAAGAGATTTTAAGAAACACCTATGAAGTGATGCCTAGCAAAGCGGGTGAGCTGAGCTGGACGGGGAGCCCCTCGCTGCCTGGGACAAACCCCCCATCTCTTCCTCATGTGCGTCCATCTACCAGGGTGCCCGGCGTGTCTGCTGCGAGCCCGAGGTCAGGGCGCTGGGAGAGAGACAGCAGTCCTCTCGGCACTGCCCGGCCAGCCGGTAGGGTCTCACCAGGATGTGACCCCTGGCAGCGCCGTCTCTGAGATCCAGGTGGAAACGCCTGTGCCACCAGTGGGAGACGCTGACTTCCCTGGCATCCCCAGGGTTGGGGGCTGGGTCAGGGGACTTCATGAGGGGCGCAGTCCCCCAGAGGTCAGAGCTAAGTGGCACAGGCCACGTCCAGGACCCGGGAGGGATGCAAGCTACAGCAACAGTGCTTCAGCTACTTTCAAAAAACTGGGAGTCCAGGCTTTTATGTGATGTCTCCCAGTTTGTTCAAATTGGCCACGAATTCTTAAAAAAAAAAAATTAAACACTAATTTGTGATCTCTGACTGAAGAGAATGCTTCAGAACATTCACATTTATTTCCGGCCCAGTGCTTCTCTGCTCTGATTTCCTGCAGAGCAAAAGCCCAGGCCCCGAACATCAGCGTTGGGGGCTTCGGGCGAAGCTCCAGGGGCAGGAAGGGGCTGGCAGGTGAGTGCTGCCCGCTGTGCCCCTTCTGATGGCAGCCACACATCCTGCAGCCCTAAGACCCCCAGACAGGGCCCCCAGAGCTGGCTGCAGCAGAGACTGGGCCCAGGAAAGCTGGCCCACCTTCTGGAAGGTGTGGAGAAAAAGCACACATCTGAGATTCATTTTTCAAGAAAAGGATTTAGAGCCAGGCAAAGGTGGCAAATGGAGGGAGACGAGAAGTTCATTGGTGTCTGCGAGTGCCTAGCAATAGTTCTGGGGGCCGCCTGGTGGCCTAGTGGTTAAGTTCACGGCTCTGCGTCCGCGGCCTGGGTTTCACTAGTTCGGATCCTGGGTGCAGACCTAGCACTGCTCCTCAAGCCATGTGGCATCCCACGTACAAAATAGAGGGAGATTGGCATAGCTATTAGCTCAGCAACAATCTTCCTCACCAAAACAAACAAAAAAAGAAAGTTGTGGTAAGCGTGGGAGGGGACAGGAAGGTACAGCTGTGTCACACCCACATCAGAAAAGCCACCCTTGAGCCAGCGTGTTGGGTCACTTGACCCTGTGTTCCACATAATGGTTCCCAGAGGGCTGTGGGGTCGAGCAAAGGAAGGGGCAGAACCCAGAAGACGTGGAGCCTGGAGGCCTCCTTCCCTGCAGCTGCCCGGCTCCCCTGCTCCGCAGCCTCTGCTTACCCGCTTCTCCTCTTTCTCCCTCCAAGTTAGAGAAACGGAGCATCTTCCTGGAGAGGAGCAGCGGGCAATACACCAACTCCGACGAGGAGGACGGCTATGACTCCCCAGACGTCAAGAGGAGGGGCGCCTCGGTGGACGACTTCCTGAAGGGCTCCGAGCTGGGCAAGCCGGTGAGAGCAGGAGGAGAGTGCCTGCTGGCCCCCTGTGTCCCATCCGTCAGAGCCTAGCTGATGCCTCTGCGTAGGCCTTTGGAGACCCAAACACCCTGGCCCATGAGAAAGAGGAGGAGGGGCCAGGCCCGGGTACCCTAATTGCGGTAGAGTTGGAAAGTGTAGGCTTAACCAGGCCTGTGCGTTGGTGACATCATGTGGGGACAATTTCAAACATCTAAGGTGAGGCTTCCACCCTGCCTGGCTGCCCTGTGCTGGTATCTGGTCATGAAGGCGATTTGGGGGTCAGGTAAATCCACAGATGACCACCTGGTGTCAATTTAGCAGAACCTACCATTTGTGTGCTCACTTTTGTTAATCAGGCAAATGTTTTTGGACACCTGCTCTGTGCTAGGCATCATGGGAAATTCAGAAATCAAACGGTCAGCATCCTACCTGCAGAGAAACACAGTGTCAGTGCTTCCCCTTCTGCACCAGGCTTCTAATTAACAAATCCCTCCAGTGTGGGTTTGGTCGCCATTTTCTGGTTATGTGTATGCTAATAGAAATGTCCTTGAATGGTGTCAAGAATGGTGGACAGCAGGAGGGCAGGGTCTGGAGAGTCCTGAGATCTTGGAATGTCAGAGCTTGAAGACATATCAGACGCTGGGTCATCCAGCCCCCTCGAGACACACTCCCACAGCAGGGCAGTGTCACAGCCTCCATAAGAAGGAATCTCACAGACCTGGAGTCACATCCTGACGCTGCTGCTGCCTGCTGTAGCGCGGTAGGCAAGTTACCCAGCCTCTCTAGTCATCAGAGTCTTTATCTGTAAGATTAAAACAACTCTGTTTTCATTAATTTTAACATAAGAAAAGGAATGCCCAACTAATAATGAGTAAGATAACAAAGACATTTAATTACCCCACATCACAGGAAGGCTCAAGTGGGAGGTTGCAAGGTTGATAAAGCTGCTCAATTGTGTCCAGGCTCTGGGTTCTGAACCTTCCATTCGTTTGGCCTTTCATTGGCCTTTCATGGTTACAAAGTGGCTGCCATTGCTCCAATAATCACACCCTCATATGACAGCACCCCAAGGAGGAAAGAAGGAGTGGATAGAAAAGGGAGGGGACTTTATCCTCAGGCACTTTCCTCTTAACTTGGGAGAAAAATCTTTTCCAGAAGCTCCATCAGACTTCCCACTACATCTCACCAGGCAGACCAGGGTCACGTGCCTACCACCGAGAGAGGAATAGGATTCCTATGAATGGCTTATGAATGATATCTCTGGCAAAAACCAGAGACCTCCTTCCATCCCATGAGTTTATCCCTAACTCATCACTGGGTTTGAATCAATGAGACTGTGTTCTCGTCAGGGAGACCTTTCCCATAAGCCTTAGGAAGACCTCATTAAAACCAGCCTGATCTTTGTTTATTCATTTAAGACCAATTCACTTTTATGCTTCTTCTTGGTGCCTGATTGAAAGAACTAGGGCCAGAGCAGCTCAAACGCTGACACAGCAGCCCCTCAGGCTGAGAACACTCCGTCCCCTCTCGCGATGCGGCTCAGGCAGAGCCTGCTGCCTGGAGTGGTCCTGCTGTGTCCTCCTCAGCTGCAGTGAACTTAATGTGATGGGAAGTGCTTATGCGTCTTTATCTAGGGTAGTCATCGAAACCAGGGTGTTTTTAATAAATATGTCATGGGATGCTATTAAATACATTTGTCATGTCGCCCACCAGGAAAATAAACAGGATCCAACAAAAATAGAACGTCTTTATGGATGTTTTCACTCATAAATCTGAGCTCCTCAGGGTGTGCAGTTTGAGTTGCTGCAACTTTATTTATTTTGTTTTGAATACTCGAGATATTGGGTGACGGAGTGCTTTCCTTGTGCACGAGGACATGGCTGCTGAGTTGACATGGCACCGTCACTGCAGCGCCCCATCAGGGCTGTCTCCATTTCAGTGTGCATGGCTCCAAGTGTACTCACTTTGGGGGGTTGTCATGTTTCTGTGACAGTAACAGATCAGCTGGTATCCACATTATGGTTTGAGATCCCCAGCCTCTAAATTCTATAATATTTACTCTTAAGGAGGCTTTTCTATTGAACATTTTACACTGTCCCCAGCCTCTTCTCTGGGTCTCTCCACAATGGCACAGTCTTAATCTGGTGTCAGTAACCAAGCTGGGCACAGAGTGGACACAGCCTGCACACGGTTTCTGCTTTCTGCCCAGACCAGCGTATACATTACTGTGCCCTGAGCCCTCCTGCCACCTGAGTGTGCAACCTATAGCTTGAACCTTTGTTCAGCCACTAAGCTGGAGAGGCTGGTGGTACCCAGAAAAGTGGCGTTTACCCATGTATCTTATAAGTGGTGCTCTGTCCCACGCAGAGCCCAGGGTCTCTGTGTCTCTTCCCATCTGGCCTTGGCATTGAGAGACTCAGTCTGGTCCTCTCTCTGCTATCCCCACTGTCTGCGTGCTTGGTGAGTATGTGGACATCTAGGCCCATTTCCTTACTTCTAAAGTGGGAGCACAGACAGACACCCAGCCTGGTCTTGGAGCTCATGAGGTAGTGAGAAAGGGAAGGGGCAGCGAGGAGACCCTTGGGGCCTCTGATATCTGGAAGAGCTCCACGGCCGAGAGACGCCCTCCATCTGTGTCCCCTTTGCCTGCCCCCAGCCGCACTGTTGCCATGGAGATGAGTACCACACGGAGAGCAGCCGCGGGTCTGACCTCTCAGACATCATGGAGGAGGACGAGGAGGAACTCTACTCCGAGATGCAGCTGGAAGACGGGGGCAGGCGGCGGCCCAGTGGCACATCCCACAATGCCCTCAAGGTCAGTGGCTGAGGGGTACCGCTTCCTCCACAACGACCAGGAGTGGCCCCATCCCTGTCCATTTGCTGGGGCTGTGGAGGCCGGCTCCAGAGGGGTCTGGCCCTGCCATGGGAAGCCCATGGATTTGGAGTGGCTTCTTTCTTACTGCTGAATTTGCATTCAGGAATTCCCTGAACCTCCTCCTCTTTGCCAAAACGTCTGGGTGAAGGAGTTTGGGACAATGCTTTTGACACCCCCCAGAGGGCACCCAGCTCTGTATGAGGACTTTATTGGGAGAGAACAGAACAGGGGAGCTTTCCTCCCATCCCCATAGCCTCAAGGGCTCCTCCATAGAGAGGCAGCAGCTGGGAGTGTAGGAATCAGCCTCTGAGTCAGAACCAGAGTTTGGGGACGTGGGGGTCCAGCTAGGGGAATGGAACAAAGACTTCCTAAGAGGAAAGAACTGAGGTGGGCCCTGCCCAAGGGTGGAAGGGAGGAGCAGGAGGTGGGGCAGGCATGGGGAGGTCAGAGGAGGGCTGGGCATGGAGGGATGGCATCCTGGGGGACAGGGGTCCACACACAAACCCCTCTGGACACTTCCCACCAGAGACCCTGGCATCCTCTGCTCCCACCTCTGGTGTGGCCATCAGTAGAGGGTTTGATGGGAGGTCACCTTAATGGATGCTGAGCTTAAGCCACTGTCGAGCTCAGGAAGAGGTTTGCCCTGGGTGCGCGTCCCTCTGTCCTTGCCTTGGGGGGCTGTCCTGCCGCTGCTGCTGCTGACTGTGCCAGCTCAGGCATTTATTCATTCCACTGAGCCCGTGAGCTGAGTGCCTCTGTGCACCAGGCCCTGTGCCAGGCTGGGGGCCACAAGGATGGACATGGTCCCAACCCTCCAGCTGTTCCCAACCTGCAGGGGAGACAGACAAAGTGCCAGGCAGCTGGTAGGACCTTTGTGGGTTTTTCAAATGAAAAAGGCCTTAGAGAAGAACATTCCACTGGGGGATGAAGCCCCAACCACTGAATTTCTCTAGAAACACAGAGTCACACATTTTGAATGGTGGACAGAAGGTACCATCCAGATCTGGCTGCCAACCTAGCACCTACTGCACAGAGAGACTGACTGATGTTTTCCCAGACGGCCCTGAACTGAGAACACGCCAGACGCTGTGCAAATCCTGCGTGGTTTCAGCTCCTGCTGCTCCTACGGCTCCTCCCCCGAGCCCCTGCCACCTCCCAAAGTGACTCCGAGCAGGATTCACGGGGAGCCCCAAGTTGCCCGGTGGGTGGTCCGTGTGACCTCCCCCACAACTTCCCACACCTTGCCCAGAACCTAGAGTTCCCTGCACATGCTCTCGGTTGGGCCAGGAGGAATGCAGAGTGCATTCCTGTTCGCCACTGCCCGCCAGCCTCCTCCTGTGCATGGAGGAAGCTCCTGGATGGCACTGCCTACAAACTCTCCAGCAAAGAACAAAGGGCACCTTCTCTCCTAGGGTGGAGGCCCAGAGAACAAGCAAGTTCGTTACAGACCAGATAGCAACTCCCACACCCATAGGCACAGCCTGCCCCCTTGGGAATAGCCATGTCCCACATATCGAGATGAGATCACGGCTGGCAGGAAGAGGGCCCCACGGCAGCCACATGCTCACTTTGCTTTGCCCACAGCATTCCTACGTTTTTAAAAAATCAGGTGGCTTTACAGGCTGATCTGTACTTCTGGTTTCTCTGTAGAAATTCTGAGATGTGGTGTGGGGATGTGGCTGCTCTGGGCCCACCTTCCCACGTGGCAACAATTAGGTGCAGCTGAGCCAGTTTCCTGACTAATGGGCTCGGTTCCCTCAGGCAGGTCCCAGCCTAGCCCTGGAGAGCTCCTGGGTGACTAATGGGCTCAGTTCCCTCAGGCAGGTCCCGGCCTAGCCCTGGAGAGCTCCTGGGTGAGCCCCTGTGCTCCTGGCCTTCACCGTCCTCCTTCACCCCAATACTCCTTGGAACAGATGCCTTGGTATCATGTCAGCAGATGAGAGATGGGTCAGCTGGCAGCGTGCATGCACATTCACCCTCTCACCTGCTGTCAGTGAGTTCCGAGCACATGCAGACATGGTGTTACGGGACCAAAGTGAGTCGTCTCCTTGGTGAGTTAATCAAACTGCACGAGTAGTTGTCACACAAAGCAGAAATTTTATTTGCAGCATGCAGCAAACAAAATGAAGACCACGGGGATGACTTCACAAAGCTATGGCTCCCTGAGCTTGGGGAGTGAGTGCCTTTGATTTGGGGTAGTGGATGAATATGCAAGAAGGAAGTGTTGTCATTCCACGTAGAGGTGGGCATGGGCTGGCAGATGTGCAGTTCAGATACACACCTCCACGTACATCTCATGTTGTTAATAAGATTTCAGCTTCTCCTGGGGTGGTGGTTTTACTATTAGAACGAGGTAAAGGTTACTTTTGTACACTTTTCCATTCTTCTGCACAGGCATCATTCCTGCAGTGTGGTTTGGGCTGGTCTGAGCCAGTTCAAGCTGGTGGGTAGCTATTTATCATCTTGAAAAACAACTTTGAGGAACTATTAAATGCTGATGGAACTTTTTAAGTAACTCTGGACAGTTAGCTGGTGACAATGGCATTAGGTAAACCTGCCAGGGTCCACGTGCTGGTGAAGCCCGCAGGCCGTGGGGGCAGACAAGGCAGTAAATCGTGACATCCCCAGGAGGCCCGTCCCTGCTGAGCATCCCCGGGAGGCTGTCAGGGGAGAGGCAGGGTATGGCTTGTCTGAAGAGTCCATGACGTCCTCCCAGAGGAGAGACACTTGTGTGGGGGGTCGTTCAGTGGGAGTGCATGTCTTTAGGGAGAGCACAAGCTGGGAGGTATTCCTGGCAGAGAATAGTTCGTGCAAGGCCATGAAGACGCACAGCCTACATTCCACGAACATATATTAGGCACCTCCTGGGTGTGCCAGCTCTGGGCCAGGCCCTGGAGCCCAAGAGAGTGGCGACATGGCTCTCCCCTCAGGCCCCGAACTCCAGGATCCAGGAGAGACAGACAGACCCCCAGGCCTTTGCAGACACTGATGAGCACGACCGTATAGCAGGTGCCATTCCAGGAGCTAGGATGCAGTGCTGAGTGACAAGGTCCCTGGTTCACCTGATGTTTTGGCCAGGGAGAAAGATGACACGTGAGCAAGATGGGAAGGAAGGATTTCAGAGGGTGCTGTGTGCCAGAAAGAAGATGACATGTCCAGTGGTGGGGACACTTAGGGGTTGGGGGCACTGTTTGTGAGCTGTCTCCAGTCACACCTGGCATCTGACGGCAGCCGCCTTCTGAGTTTCTGAGGGCGCAGGCAGAGGGCATGGGGTGCAAACTCTTGCTGCTCCGGGTGCACTGCCTGCAGAGCCAGGCACCTCGGCCACGTGACGCCTCCTGCCTCCATCCTCCCCGGGCCTGCACCTAGCTGCCTCTTCTTTCTTCGGTGTAGTCTCCTGGCCCGGCCCTGAGGACGGACATCCAGCCGCTCTCTGTTTGTGCTCTGCCTCCCACCTGCTCCGGCACCATCCATTTAACCCATTCTGTTCTCATTTCAGAGCCCGGCCAGAGCATGCCCTTGCCCCCCACAAGAAAGCATGCTTTCTGTTTCTCATTGCCCCTAAGACTAATTCTGTCTGTATTTTCTTTCCTTCCCTTGGCCCCCTTCATGTCTCACCATACACTGTTGCCCGGCACCTGTTCTAACACCTGCCCCCTCAGGAGTGCTATCAAAATAGGACCACTGAAGGAGCTTTCTTGGAACAGCCTGAGTTTCCCCAACAGACCCACCACAGTAAGAAACTTTTCAGTATCCCTGAAGTAGCGGAGGAGGATGGAGAGCTCTGTGAGTTCTTGCACAAACAGGGCTTAGGGTACTCCTCCAGGGCCAGGACTGTGCTGGCCAGAGAGCCCAGGCCTGCCAGGCCCTGCAGGGGCGACGAGGCCCTGCAGGGTTCCTGGTTCCCTGTGAAACCCAGGGGCCCAGAGGCTGGCCCCCAGGCCGCGGACTTTGTTCTGGAAAACAGAGGCTGTCGGTTCAGCCGCTTTGCCACCAGGAGCCCAGACAGTGGGCTGGACTGTGGGAGCGAAGAAGAAGAGCTGCGGCTTAGTTTCAGAAATCCTGCTAAGTGCAGCCCGGGCCCTGGGCAGTGTCCCTGCAGGAGGAGCCCGAGGCCCCTGCTGGCCCGGCGGCGGACGCTGACCCGGCAGAGCAGCATCGAGGAGGACTTTGGGGAGCAGGTGGAGGCCATCAGGAGCGATGACGCCCACCCGAGCCCAGAGAGACCCACCCCCAGGAAGTATGGCTGGGACGAGCCTGCGGGGCACGAAGACTTCCAGGATGTCTGGCAAAAAAGCATAAATGTGCCTGACACTCGGGCAGCCGCCCAGCACGCACAGCCAGCTGCCCGGGCTGCAGAGGGGCCTCTGGTGTGTGAAGTAAAGTCCCTCCTCACGTCCGCTTGCCAAACCAATCTGTTCTCATTCTTCCACCTATTCATTTCGGTGTCCATCCCTGGGGATCTCTCTGCTGGCTCTCTTTAGTTTTCCATGCATTTTTGATTTATTGAATCTCATTGCTTCCCAATCTTTTGATCATGCTGAAGATTTCTTTACTTTGCTTTAGAATAATGATTCCCCTCCCCCAGAATCAATAATGAGTATGGCTGCTTTAATTAAAGGACAACTGAATCTAAGTTTTAATTAAGGGTTAGCTGAACTACAATTAGCCAGAAGTTTGGCAACACATATTCTCTCAAAATGAACCCTAGGGACTTACCTGTGACTCCCGACCTCATTGAAGGTTTTCTTCTTGTGGTTTTGGTTTTCTTGTGGTTTTTTAGCCTTCATTCATAACTGAAAAAAAAAACAAACCAGAGAACCCTTACTGGAGAGATCCATTTTTGCATATTTCCAAAGTATTTTTTTCTGTTTCTTCCCTGTGTCCAGTTTTCAGAATGAATTTTCTGTCACCAGCTCCAGACACATCCCCCTGCCTTGTCTTCCAGGCTGTGAGTTGGTTTTCAAGAGTAGGGATCCATGCAAGGCTTCATTCATCTCTATATTGTATCCTCTTGCAGAACATTTGCTCTCGTCATGCTGAGCTTTTCAATGCAAACAGGTGAGATGTCACGTGGGCCAGGCCTTGGGTCTGAGCCGATGTGGTCTGACACACGTCCGCAAGAGGCTGGTGCTCCATGCCCTCCGGATGCCGGGCCCCGGCAGCCCCAGCCTGTGCCCACCTGTGACAAGCTAATTCCTGGAACTCCCTAAGCATTGCTCATTCCCTGTGTCCCTGAGAGCTTCCTGACTCAAATCACTAACCAGGCAGTGGAGGTTTTGCCTTGATTTTCTGATACGACTCTTACTTCAGCGCAAATTAGAGGTAAGCTGACCCATCAAGGAGAACCGTTCCAGTGAGCCCTGAAATGGGCTGGCGTCTTCGGGTTAGGGCCAAGACATTGCCATGAGTTTCAAAGTTGATAACGCACAGAAAATTCTGTCTCTGAGCTTTCGGTAACCTCACAGACAACTTCTCCAAGGGGGACATTTGGAAACGCAGGGTTTTGCCCACTGTTGGGATCTCTGGAGGAGGGCAGACCATACTGAGACTAGGTAGGGTCGTACGTGGTCAGAGGTGTTGAAGGTGTGAGGAATTGTACCTAGGCCACTCTCACTCTGGTTCAAGATATTCAGCTTCAGCAGCAGTAGCAGCAACAAAAAGATGTCCCCCAATGAACTCTGTCTCACCCCACCCTCCGTGTGTGGAAAAGCAACTCTGCCATGGAAGACAGGGGCCGGGGGCCAGCGGCTTTCTTCTCTTCCAGGTTATTCAGCTAACCTTTCAGTTAAAAGCTACGTTTAGTTGCCTTTAGAGCTTCTGCTTCTAAGTTGAATTGATTGGGCTAGCTTAGTCCTGTCCTTCCCAAGGCTGGCAAGACTCATGACTGTCGTTTTGTCTTCAGATTTTAGGAAACCCGGTGTTGGCGGGACGCGCTACTGAGAGGGCAGATCACGGGGGCCGGAGGTTTGCCCACGGCGGTGCTGGCCCCCAGAGGTCCCGGCCAGTGATGGTCCCGTCCATCGGTTAGTGGGCCTACTTGACGCCTTTCTCTTTCTTTCAACCGCAGAGCAAACAGCTGCTTAGTCCTTGATCTAAACATTTAAAAAAATTATTAGGAGTAACATTTTTAACTAAATACAGAAAACTCTTGATTATTTATGGCAAAAAGAAGACAGACACAGCACAAGGTAAATAAAACTTATTTGTAAGTATTCTCAAAATATCATATTGACTTTTTTACGTCAGTGTTCTTCCTGCAAATTTTTTTCCCTGGGGAGGCCAAACCATGTAAGCATTGAAGAGATCACAGTGTGTCATCCCTCCGCATGAGATGCTCACGGTCAAAGAAGCAGCAGAGGCAGGGATGCCGGCCCAACGCCAGGTGTCTCCAGGAGCCCTGAGTGATGGAGCGCTGTCTGTCTGCAGGAAACACTGTGGTGACTGGGTTAGAAGTTATAAGAAGCACCGTGAGGCCTGAATGTGTCCCCTGACGTGTGCTGCCCTCATCCATCTGGTTGCCTCCTCATTCATGAGTCATCCTCTGGCATCCCACTTCCATTCTCTTAATTACTTTTTGGAATTCAGCCAGTCATGCTGAAAGCTGTCATTTCAGTCATTCAAATCAATCCACCAAGAGGGGGAAGGTGGCTGGGAGGGAAGGTCAGATGGGAGGACTTCTATTATTGGAATGAATCACCGAAAAGACAATTCCAAAAAATATTATTATGCACAAGATAATGGAAGCTGGAAATCAGCACAAATAAACTAGCTTTATGTGAACACACACACACACACACACACCCCCAGAGCAAGGAGAACTGTTAATAGGATAGAAGTAGGTGAGAGGAAACATCTTGATGTGGCAACAAGGGCTTGAGGAAAACAACTCACGGACGGTCTAGGCACTTGGAAACACAGCTCTAATCGCACTTCAATGACTAGAGTTTAAAAGACACTCAGTCTTCTTTCACATCCACTAAAAATAAAGAAAGTCATTATTGGAGCTGGGCTGGTGGCACAGCGGTTAAGTGCGCACATTCCTCTTCGGCGGCCCGGGGTTCACCAGTTCGGATCCTGGGTGCGGACATGGCACCCCTTGGCAAAAGCCATGCTGTGGCAGGTGTCCCACCTATGAAAAGTAGAGGAAGATGGGCACGGATGTTAGCTCAGGGCCAGTCTTCCTCAGCAAAAAGAGGAGGATTGGCAGCAGTTAGCTCAGGGCTAATCTTCCTCAAAAAAAAAAGATTAAAAACAAAGAAAGTCATTCTAAAGCAAAAACAGATCCTCTAAAATTTTATCTTTCTTTCAGACATTTCTTCCTCATAGAGTCCAAACCATAGGGGAAAAAATGTCCTTTTTGATCTTTACAATTTTTAGAATATTTTTATTTTTATCAGTAAAAATTTCATAGGATGTTAAAGATCCTTTAAAAAGAGTATTTTCAGTTAATTGAAAAATAACAAATATGCACAGAGTTGGAAAACACTGATTTCTCTTATTACAGATGAACTAGCAGAGTTACACATCTACTGAGCCTAAATTACCGTGGAAGGTTCTAAATCCAGCATCTCTCGAGTCTTCACGTAATCTGTGTCTAATTCCCTGTGTAGCAAGCACACAGCTTGAACAGCTTCTCCTGGCTTACGAAACAGATGACTTGAGGGAGACTGACTGTCCTTAGAGACGAGCCGGAGGCAAGGCCAGCCCGCATTCATGACTCTGATCCTCCTCTCCCGTTGACCCTGGTCTCTGAGTCTTCCTTTCATTGCAACTGTAACGAGCGAGGCCTGCAAGCATCGCTCGTTAACTGAGCTGCTGTTGTTGGTGGAGCTGAGAAATTGATGTCGTGGGCACTACGACGGTGTCCTTTGGGGAGATCTGGTGGGTCTCCTGCCCCAGTCTCCCAGTATGGAGAAGGAAAGTCTTCTTTCAGAACTGAAAACTAGGTGATTCAAATTGCCAGTTGGGCAAGGAAGTAAAGGGAAAACATCAGTGCACCCACAGTCTTGCCAAGTGACCCTCATCATCAGAGAATCTGACAATCCTTTATTTGGGTTTGTCTTAAGGTAAAGAATTCAAAAGGCTACACACTTAATTTTAGTAAGACACTAGTTAAATTAGTAGAAAGGGAGTAATGTTAACACCTTAAGAAAAAGCCTCTTTAATAATGTAACTCAAAAGAATGTTAAATAAATCCCTGTTAGATTTGCTTTAATTGCGCCTGACTTCTTATCATGCAGTAACACAAGAAACCACACAAAAAGCATAATTAATAGCAAGGACTCCAGATATTCATACACATATATAGATACACATGCAGAAGGCCCTATTATATTTTCAGAGGACAAAAGTGAAATGTGCTCAGCAGCTACCAAAACAGAGGGGAATCCTGCCACTGATGCTAGGAAATGAACACCAGTGACGTGCGAACAGACTATTTTCCTCTAGTGCCTATTTACTTATATTTTTTTTGTGCAAATATCAGTAATTAATATTTTAGAAATCTGCTGTACTCCAAAAGCATCAGTTTTCTTTTTCAGAGGAACTTAAGTCTATAGCCATATACTTCATAAATATAGTTTTAATAAGCAATGCATTCACAATTAAATAAAAAAGTACACCTTTTAATAGTCTCTGGGTTTTCCAAATTGACAAAACAATGCCCCTCCTTATGTAAAAAGACAAAAATTATGTCACTCCACATCTGCTAACTTCTAGGTCATATAATCAGCATGAAGGCCTCAAAGCATCGACAGGCGACTCCGAAGGAAGATTTCATTGGGTTTACTTTCTTTCTTTGTAATTTTTGGTCTATTTCTTAATTGAGTTATTTATCTGTCAGATGAGAAGGCCAGAGGGTATCCCCTTCTAAAAACAAAGCACCACATTCGAGAGGCTTCTGTTCACTGATCGACTGTGAAAGTCTCTGTTTTCTCCCATTCCCCGATTTCTTTGGCTACTGAGTTCACACAGCGAGAAGATGTAGCCAGTTTTCTCTGTGTGCAGAGAGGAAACATTCAAATGAATAGAGAAACAAAGCCTGGCCCTTTAGAAAAGAGACCTCTTTTCCACGGGTTTCCGTGCAAGGAGAACATGACAAGCTATACAATCTGTTTCATTAGATGATTCCCTTTTTCTCCGTAGAACTTACAATGGATAGGATCAGTGGTGGTGGTTGGTCTTGGTTGGGTAGTGAGGGAAATATTCACCTGTAGAAGATTGTGCTTATTCTCGCAGCACGGACAGACTCAGGAGCCAACTCAGGCAACTCATGAGCCCTGACTTGGCACATGGTATGCAGACCCTTTCTCCTTCCCAAGAAAGGCCCACTTAACTGTGACCTGATAATAACCTTCCCAGGGCCAAGACCCTTCCACAGCAGGGCAGAGGGGAGGAAGGCCCACTCCTGTCAGACCTACACCTGGAGGTAAGTTCTTCCTTTAGTCCAGCCTGCCACCAAGAAAGAGAAGGGCCTCCCAGTCACTCACTCTAGTTGCTGGTGAAGCCAGGTTTCCATGGACGCATTCCTTGGAGGCTGCCGTTCTCTTCCCTCCGAGGTCTGGTTTTCATGAAGTGTCTAATGCACCCTTTCCGGAAGAAAATATAGTGGTGTCCCTCATAATCACACTTTCATTTATACATAATCAACTATGAATGCTCAAACCACCTCTGCCCCATCCCTACCCTCCATTTCTTCCTCCCAAAACCAGAAAGAGATCATGCAACAGTGTGGGCAATTCTGCCCACTGTTTTCATTGAACATGTACTCTCTGGATGGAGCCTTCGATGGGACCCTAGCCTGAGATCGCCTTATCAGTCTCACGCCTACATGCCTCCCATAGTGTGAGCCCTTGTCATGCTCGGTGTGATTTTGGATTTAAAGATATAAAGACACTATTTTCCACATATCATGCCCCCTGAGCATGAGCCACCTACTGAGAACATGCGCTCCAATGTAGACTATGGAGTGACTTAAAATATCTTCAAGGATCATGTGGACCATACCCAACCCTCCCCCCATGAACTGACCTAGCACCTGACCCACAATCGCACATGTCAACTCAGCTGGAGAAGCCTTGAGAACCCCCTGGGCAAACCCCACCAGAGCTGTAGCCATGATTCTCCCTCACTGACATTTTCCCACAGCTGAAATGGCATTCACTAGATCCATTGACATTGGTGCTAAGTTCCTTCTGCAAATCTCCAAGACATCTGACTGAATCGAAACAAGCATCCTGCTGCTGCTGCTCAGGGTTCTCTCTGCCATCAGCCACAAGCATGAGAAATCATCACACAGCTGTGCACACTGGGATCTTCATAGGGCATGGGGTGGCTTACCATTAGCTTCACGCTATTTAATTTAGATAACATTCGAATCTAGAAAAAAATTATGACATCTTTTCATTGTCTGTAAACAAGAGACAATCAAAACCAGTGTGAAGGTATGAATGAGACCTGCTGTTTAAAAGGCGCGTTCCCTAGCAGAAATGAAATTACTGAATTTTTAGATTATCTAGGCATCCTAAAAAGATCCTGAATTTAAATGTCAACAGTTCACTGCATTTTAAAAGTTAAACTTCCCGCAGCTAAAGCGCTTTTTATTTGTCAACTGCATTTTCTTGCTGGTGAAAGCAGCGCATTGCTTGGTTCTCTCTCCGCCTCTCCTGTCTTTTCCGCACGCCTGAGACACCCTCTCATCCCTCCTCCTGTGCTCCTCATGCTGCTAACAAAAGTGTCGACTGACTGCTTGTCCCAACGCCCCCTTCTGATGGGTGGAGTTTTTCTTTCTTCCCTCTGATGTTCTGAGTCCTTCTCATATGGTCAGAACAATATTATGTCAGCATATTCTATCTATTTAATGATCTACATCATATATATAAGGATATCTAATAATATATATGCATATATATTAGGATTTCAAAAAGAATAATTTTTAGAAGCTGGATGGTAAGTGGAGTTGAAACTCAGTTCTGCCAGGAAGTCACTAATTCAGGGCAATGAAGAATGCATTCGTTGCCACTGAAACATGGAGAGTGAGGTGAACAGCTTGTCACCTGTGCCAAACTTTGACTAACACACAAGTGCATTTTAAGCCTCTGATGTACCTGAGCTGATTGTTATGGAAACACATAGTGGGTTTCTGTGTGCACAGCCTCGAATGGCCTGTTCAGGGTGGTGCTGTCTGAATCCCCCATGTGACCCAGGGAACCGTGCACCTGTCCCTCTTGCCCAGGCTTGCTCTTGCGTGAGGTCGCTCGGCAAAGGCATTTCTCTCTCTTGGTCTTCACACGCGATGTGGTGAGATTCACATGCGGCTTGTGTTTTATGATAGCGATTTGCTTTTCAAATCCATCTCTGTCGAGGTAGTCCATTTCTGCCTACGTATTAAGCCACAAACGTTTTTAAAATGACAGAAGTTAAAGTGCCGTAGGCATCCTCCTCATTTTTCAAAACCACATTTCATGTCATAGCACAAGTTTCTGAGTGAAATGGGGGAATCACTGGCAGGAGTCACCCAGCACGCTGTCCTTTATCCCCATGTGCTCCCAGATGAATACGGCGGGCGAGACCGTCTCTCTCCAGACTTCTATGAAGAGTCAGAGACCGACCCTGGTGCCGAGGAGCTGCCAGCCCGGATCTTTGTGGCTCTTTTCGACTACGACCCACTCACCATGTCCCCAAATCCAGATGCTGCGGAAGAGGAGCTTCCCTTTAAGGAAGGGCAGATCATCAAGGTGCGAGGGGCAGGGGTGCTGTGGGCTGTGCTGAGACCTGGGGTGGTTCTCGCTAAGGGGCTGCGGATACTGACAGTAGGGAACAAAGTCAGAGAGAAGTCAGCTGACCTTCTCCAAGAGACGACGTGCAGTGAAAATACAGCTGGGCACTGGGGGCCTTTAGGACATTAGGAGCCGACCTCATGAAAGTCCCGAGGTTGTCAGAGGAGCCCGCTGGTGGAGGGACAGCCGTGGAGTCCCGCCTCTGCCTTTAATGACTTCTGTGTCCTCACGGAAGTCACTTCTCTAGTGTGTGCTTCATCAGTGACATGGGAGCAATATCCTTCCCTCGTCTACCTGGTAGGATTGTGTGTACATGTGCACACGTGCACAAACACACACACACACTTAAACATGTCCTGTAAACTAAAGATTCTATTAGGTCCTACAGACTACCAATTTAGAAAGACGACTTTGACATATGTAAGACCTTAATTTCAGGAAGGAAGGAAGGAAGGAAGGAGCAAGGGAAGGGAGCCCTCACCAGCCAGAGGCTGGAGGTCACCATACCTTAGTTCCTAACACATCAGCCTTCTGCTCAGCGTAGAAGGAGCAGCCTGTGAGTTTGAAGTAGGAAAATGAGAAAAAGTGTGATGCTCAGGAGGAGAGGAAAAAGAGGGCCTTGAATCCTAAGCTTGCAAATTTATGAACAGGCACTGAAAACTCACATTTGAAAGTGGTTATATTTGCCCTATAAAATAGTTAGGGCTTATAAAGGATGGTGACGCTTACCCCGGAGAATAATATATTAAGAATCTCTCTGTTAGTCAAGATTTTTAACTTTTAGAATACCCAACACATGGCCCTGTCTTCTTAGGGAGGAACTCATTTGCTATGGACGGAAACACTTCTACTTGTCATCTATGTAGCACTTCTACATGGGGTGGGGGTGTCAAGCACGCCTTTAACTCGTGTGGGCTCAAACACACACACTCATCCACGCAAAGCCATGGCCTCGCTTGCAGTCCCTATATGCTGGGAAGCCCAGCGGGTTGACCAAACGTGGAGGAAAAACTGATCTTAGACTTGTGGATTTACTGGGGAGGGCTACGTGCACACATCTACAGCACACAGGCAGGTGATTTATGGTATTCTTAAAGTATGTGTTTGGTTGTGTATGACTCTTCTGTAAACTGAACTGATGTATTTCTGAACCAACCAATCACAATGCCTGGACTTCTTCCTGTGGCTCTAGGTTTATGGTGATAAAGATGCTGATGGATTCTACCGTGGGGAAACCTGTGCCCGGCTTGGCCTTATTCCCTGTAACATGGTCTCTGAAATCCAAGCAGACGATGAGGAGATGATGGACCAGCTTCTTAGACAAGGCTTCCTCCCTCTGAACACACCTGTGGAGAAAATAGGTAAGAGATGGCCCTGCTCACCCCTGAACCCGCTGGCTGGGCTGGGCTGCCTTCCCCAGCGTTTCATAGCACAGAATGCCAGCCCAGAGCAGGAGGCAGCACTGAGCAGAATCCAGTCTGTGCCATTTAACTGTAAACAGAGGAATCTGAAAAGTAAACATCAACTTTTCTTGGGCAAAACCCACTCTGCAAGCCAGGGTTGTAATAGCCCTGCACGCTTTGTGGACACTATGTACCTAAATATTTATGAAAACATGGGTGATCTTCTGATGGAAGATGAGGTGCAGCCTTGCTTACTAAAGGTCTGTCCCATCTAGAAAATAAACAACTGCTTTCTGGTTGTTTTGGACTGAATATGTGTCCCCCCAAAATTCATGTGTTGAAACCTGATCCTCAGGGTGATGGTGATAAAGATGGGGCCTTTGGGAGGTGATTAGGTCAGGAACGCGGAGCATTTATAAATGGGATTACTGATCTTAAAAAAGAGACCCCAGAGAGCTCCCTCGCCCCTTCTGTCACATGAGGACTCAGCGAGCGGGCTCCCACCAGACACAGAATCTGCTGGTGCCCTGATCCTGGACTTCCAGCTTCCAGAACTGTGACAAATCAGTGTCTGTTGTGTACAATCCCCCCGACAGTGGTATTCTGTTATAGCAGCCGGAACAAACTAAGACATTGGTAATATACTTTGAACATTGCCTATCTATAATAAATCTCCAGGGATGAGGGGGTCATGCTGTGCTTTCCATTCTTCCGGTGAATTTTGCTCATCCAAAAGGCATAAAAGATGTTCACCCTTTAATCTGGGTAGGTACTGAACTCCCTCGCTTATCAAGAACCAATCTACAGGCTCCAACGACCCAACAGCAACACTGTTTTCAGTGAGTTTTAAGCAACACTACCTTTATGATATTTAATTTTCCCCAAATGCATGGAAAATCTACTCGACAAAAGGCCTCTGCTTTTTCTAAATAGCTGTAGAAAGTAAGATCAGTTTTATGTCATTCATATCTAAGGTTTTAATACTCAAAACATTATATTCACTTCCAAATCAGACTTCAAAGACAAAATTCAGTGGTTCAAAGAATATGCATAAAGATAAACACAAAATCAAATAAAATGTTTCAACCTTGTTGGTATTAATGAACTCATTGTCTCAAGTTAAAATCCACATCTAATCCTCAAGATTTCGTATGAATATTCGCCCCACCTTGAATCTATGAGACTGAAGATCTCTGGGCTCTTCGCACCATCAACTCCCTTTCACTTTTGATCTCCTTTCCTGAAGTCAACTATGACCATTGTGAAGAGGGGAAAGACCCAGAAAGCCTGGAAGAGGTCTGCTAAAAAACAGCAGCTTCATTTACATTATCGATTAGATTTAATATCTGTTTATTCTACTTGTTTTTCCAAACGTGACTAGTTAAGGGAACCCAGCTGAGATATCTACTTGTCCGCCTATTACTAGGAAATGTCATTCTTAATGGTGAAAGACTGAAAACTTTCCTCCTGAGACTGAGAGGAAGGCAGCCCTGTCTGCCCTCCCCACTCCGTTCCCACATCCCACCAGAGCTCCTGACCTGAGCTGTACCGTGAGAGAAAGGAAGAAACGGAATATAGATTAGAAAGGAGAAATTAAACTTGTTCTATTCACAGATGACATGAAAATCTACTTAGAAAATCCCAAAGAATCTATTTTAACAGTTCTTAGAATTAACAAGTGAGTTTAGCAAGATCAATGTATACAAAACCAATTGTATTTCCATATGTTAGCAATAAAAAGTTTGAAATTTAAATTTAAAAAATAATACTATTTACAATAACATGACAAAGATGTGAAATACTTAGGGTTAAATCTAACAAAATAGGTGCAGGATCTGAATGCTGAAAACTACAAAATACTGATGAAAGAAATCAACGAATTCCTAAATAAATAGAGATATCATGTTCGTGGACTTAATACTGTTAAGATGTCATATTTCTCCAAACTGACCTATAGATTCCATACAGTCCTAATCAAAGACTGTGCAGGGATTTATGTGGAATCAATAAGCTAAGTCTAAAGTTTGCACGAAAAAGCAAAGGAGCTAGAATTGCCAAAACAATTTCTACAAAAAAAACCCCCAAACATCGTAGTCTCATGTAACCTGATTTCAAGACTTCCTGTAAAGGTAAACTAAGCAAGACAAGGTGGTGGTAGAGAAAGGACAGACACCTAGGTCATCAGAACAGAATGGACTCCAGAAACAGACCCACACAGAGATGGCCGAGGGATTTTCCACAAAGGTGAAAAGGCAGTTCAGTGGAGAAGGGAAAGTCTTTTTAGTAATAGGTGCTGGACATCCTTATGGCAAAAATGAATCTCAAGCCACACGCTCACCCTGTTAAAAAATTAACTTACATGCCCAGACCTGGACCTGTGGCCAAGTGGTTAAAGTTCCATGCGCTCTGCTTCAGCAGCCTGGGTTCGTGGGTTTGGATCCAGGGCGCAGACCTACTCCACTCGTCAGCCATGCTGTGGAGGTGTCCCATATAAAAAAATAGAGGAAGATTGGCACAGATGTTAGCTCAGGGCTAATCTTCCTCAAGTAACAAAAAGAGGAGGATTGGCAGCAGATGTTAGCTTGAGGTGAACCTTCCTTAGGGGGAAAAAATTAACTCAAAATTGAACTTTGTCTTAAATATAAAACTAAGATGATAAAACTTCTAGAAGAGAACATAGGAGAAAACTTTGTGATGATCAGGCAAAGGTTTCTTTGATATGACACTGAAAATGTGACACATAAAAGAAAAACAATGTTTGACTTCATCAAAATTAAATACTTCTGAGCTTAGAAAGACACCATTGAGAGAATGAAAAGAGAAGCCACAGGCTAGCAGAAAATATTTGCAAGTAACTCAGCTGAAAGGGATTTGTATTTAGAATACACAAAGAACTTTCAAAACTCAAAAGAAAACAACCAACCAATAAAAATGTGGATGAAAGATTTGAAGAGATCCTTCACCAAAGAAGATATTTGGATGGCAAATAAGCCTACAGAAGATACTTCTTAACATCATCAGTGAAATACAAAGCAAAACCATGATGAGAAACCAATACACGCCCACTAGAATGGCTATAGTGCAAAAGACTGGCTGTACCAAGCATGGGCAAGAATGTGGAATGACTGGAACCACCATTTGCTGCTGGTGGGAGTGTAGAATGGTTCAACCACTATGCAAAACAGTTTCACAATTTCTTACAAAGTTAAACATGCACTTACAATACAATCCAACAATTCCATTCCTGTATCCTTACCCAAGAGAAATGAAAACTTACGCTCATACAAAAAACTATATGTGAGTGTTTACAGTGGCTTCACTAATAATCATCAATAATTGGAAACAACTCAAATGTCTTTCTACTGGTAAATGGACAAAATAATTGTGGTGCCTGCATACAATGGGAAACTACTCGCCAATAAAAAAGAACAGACTACTGAAGAAGGAATAATGTGACTGGATCTCAGACACACTGTCCAAATGAAAGAAGCCAGTCTTAAAAAGCTACATTCTCTGTGATTCCATTTAAATGATACCCTGGAAAAGGCAAAAGTATTCGGAGAGAGAACAGATCAGTGGTTGCCCCTGGCTGAGGTGACAACGAAGGAGCATGAAGGAATTTTGGGAGTTAATGGAAGGGTTCTATATCTTGATTGTTGTGGTGGTTATATGACCATATGGGTTTATCAAAACTTACAGAAGTGTACTCTAGAGTTACTTTGTAAGTTATACAGAATTTTATGTATTTATTTATACTGAATGTTATCCTAAGTTATACTTCAATACAGAGTACATGTGTATTGTTATTGCTACCTTCAGAAATTCGTATTTGTAACAGTCCTGGTGAAATTAGAAATCCTTAGAAGCACTGGAATTAACCTCTGGAATAATTCTCTACAGTCATGTGCCACTTAAAGACTAGGACACGTTCTGAGAGATGCGCCATTAGGCAAATTTGTCCTTGTGCAAACATCGTACAGTGCGCTTACACAAATCTGGATGGTACAGCCTACCAGCCACCTAGGCCCTCTGGTACTAACTTTATGGGGCCACCGTCATTTAATGTGGTCCGCTGTCGACCGAAACGTTGTGACGCGGCACGTGCCTGTGCACTGAAGCTCTGTTTCAGTCTCACATCTGCTGTCTGCGTGGAGCTCTTACACTCAGACAGTAACTAGAGGAATTCTCTCTGCACCCCCTTCTTGGGCTCTTGAGGATGCTGGGATAAGGCCCAGGTCACCGTCCGTGGCAGAACACGGCCAGGCGACAGGAGGGGACGTCCCAAGAGCATTCTCCAGAAGTGGCATCTTTTCAGTGACAGCTGTTAGAAGTACAGGGAAAGGACAGTGGGGAGGCTGTGTAAGAAGCCCCTGAGATGGGAGAGAAGGTAGCCCTTACAGACACACGGCCATGCCTCTGCTCTACAGAGAATTACACAGACAAGCATTTTTGAAAGTCTTTGTGGGGCTTCCTCAGAGCTATGGCCACAGCCTCCAACTGGCCCCACTTGGCCTCCCCAAGCCACATCTGCCCAGTGCTGTCCCAAATCGTTTAGATTTACTATTCCAGAGAATTCTCTGCTTCTTCTAAGTCTCCCTGGTTTAATAGACACACTGGAGAAAGGACAGTGTTCTTGCTACTATAAGGGGGACTGTCCTAGAGCTAAAATATAAGAGTAGGAAGCCCAAGGTGACTGACTTCAAAGTTGAAGCATTTGCCATCGCTAATGCCCATAAACATGAGACCCTTGAGGAGGGTGGTCGTCCCCGTTCCACTGGCCAAGTGCAACCTGGCTCCACAGCCATGGGGACCAGGAAGAGGGGGCACGGTTCACTTTGAAATAATTTCACAATGGCTTTCTTCTTCTCCTTGTGATTTAAACAGAGAGAAACAGAAGAAGTGGCAGGCAGCACTCAGTGTCGACCCGAAGAATGGTGGCCCTGTATGACTACGACCCGAGAGAAAGCTCGCCTAACATTGACGTTGAGGTACAAGCCAAATACCTTCTCACTACTGGCATGAAGCCACACCTGGTACCTTTACCTGCAGGGCTGCTGGTGAACGCCACGCTTAACCCCTTGACTGTAGCCTTCTCTGGAACCGTCCACAGAAGAGCTCCCAACCCTGTAAAAGGCCAACAGAACACTAGGTGGGCAGAAGAGAAGTAGTGAGCCTCATTGACATGCTCAGTGGCACGAGGGCTACTGACAAATCCTCATCCTTGTGGCCCAGGTTTCCCTGTACTGCCCCTGGAAGAGCAGTTTGGGATCCACATCTAGGGGTGATGGCCCAATTGGGTCATCCTGAAGGAGAAACAGAAGCCCACCACATGTGGTCAATGAACAAAGACAAAGCATTAAGCCCCACCCCCACGTTCAAGGCAAAGGAGAGAGAGGGTTACTCTCTGTACACACAGAGCATTAAGCCCCACCCCCACGTTCAAGGCAAAGGAGAGAGAGGGTTACTCTCTGTACACACAGCCTGGTGCGTCTTGGTGTCCTTGGCACATTACGAAAACTGGAAAGGATCTGCCTTCAGAAATGAAAGAGCTGGTTTTCAATCTGTGGAGCTACTTTCTTAGATGACTAGATGTATCTGAATCCACTACCCAGTATTTAAGTCACCAGCTCATGGTCCAGATTCAAACCTTAGTTATTCAAAGATTTCTGGACAGGCTTGATTTACATATGATGCCTGATGGTTCTTAGATATGAACTTTCTTCCCTCATTTTCATGTTTAGAGATAAAAATGCATATTTTTTTTTGTATCCTATACTATCTTCTATGTGCCTGTCTTTAGGTTGGTGCCTGGCATATAGTGGATACTTAATAAATGGAAATTTAGTTAATAATTGAGTAAAGATTTTTTACACTCAGTGAAAGAATATTTATATAACGGTCCTTTCACTGGAGAGAACATTTCCCTAATGTTCCAGGTTTTTAAGATTAACTATCTAATTTGAAAGGTGGACTTGCAGTATAACATGGTGATGATCTTGAATTCTGGCAGAGAATCAAAGCTCCACACCACTTTTCCTTTAGGCTGGCCTTGTTTTGGGGTGTAGTCACTTTCTAAGAAGCTATGAACAGAGACGTTTATTAGCTTTGTACCTTTCTTCCTTATTTCATTGAAAGAGTAAGTTAATATAACCAAAATAATAAAAAAAAAAGAAAGAACATGAGAAATCATGAATAAATTTTTTAAAAAACAACTACTTTGTACAGGAAGATACAATTAACTTTATATTCTATCTTTATAGGCTGAACTTACATTTTGCACGGGAGATATTATTACTGTTTTTGGTGAAATTGATGAAGATGGATTTTATTATGTAAGTTTTTGAAACATCAGGAAGCATCATTTCACTTTTTTTTTTTTTTTTTTTGCTTGTCTGTTCTTTCCCCTAAGATTAGGTATGAACTTTATACGGCTTGCTGAAAGTTTTGCCTAATTTGCTTGTCTCGCTTCACTGAGTTACATATAATATGGTGCTGTGAACTTCATCGTTCTGCTGACTTCGAAAGCCTCAAAACAAATTTATTCAGGAGTAGCCAAAAGAATTGCAATTCTGGATGTGCATGCTATGGCAAACCATAGGCAAATCCAGAAAACAAAGGAGGGGAGCTCCTTTTATAGAGGAAAGGGGGGAGAGGAGGAGGCTGTTAGAAAGGAAAGTTCATTGGGGGAGAGTAACGGTTCAGAGCGGCAATGACTTCTCATTGGCTGAACGGCGGTGTTTCTCTTCTGCTCTTGGTGGGTGAGGAGGAAAATCTTCCTTCAGTAGTAAATTCTGCCTCCTATAGAAGATGCAAGTGTCTGTCTTTTCCTGTTTGGTGTAATTGATGATGTGTGATAGGGTGTGAGAGCTCCCCCTACAGGCCTTCCTGACTCTAATTTACTTAAGGTTTCTTTCATTAATTTCCACAGTTCCTTCTTTTCCACTAGGGGTCTTTTTGATGTATATAAGCTGTAAACAAAGTGAAGGTATTCACATTCTTACATTTAAAAATTTCTGCAATCCAAACATTTACCAATTTCTGGATTATTTACTGCATAGGTGATAAAACACATTTTTCATTTAGGAAAAGGAAGAAATACAAATAAGCAAAATTAACTAATTAATGAATTAAAATCAACAGAGTTTAGGATTCCTTCCTGACCTCTCTCTTGAGCTGATGGCTGTCAGCAACATGGAATCCAGAATCCAGCCTTTGGGCGAGGCAGTCCCTGCTCAGGCCAGCCCCGGTGCCAGCCTCCTGCCTTTGCCTCTCTCGTGGAATACATCTCCCGATATTCCCTGAAGAGGGAAGGAATGTTGGTGGGGGGTCATCTCAGCATTTCTCCAGCTGGGTCACCTCCTGTGAGTGGCTGCCTCTCCCTGGCCAGATGCCCACAGGGCCACGAAGGAAGTGGCTGGCATGCCTGCCAGGTGGACACCCCTTGCAGTGGGGGGTGGGGAATGGGCATGTTGCATCAGTGTCCCCACCATCACCCACCTCTCATATCAGAATAGCTAAGAAACTACCAAGTCCTAGTGTGGTAGGTTTCCTTTGAGTCAAACAGATTTTATCACCTCAGGCACACATGGAATTCCGGGGCTCTCTTCTCTGTACAGTTTCTGATTATTAAGAGTATATACAGTTTTTAGTGGGGTTATTCATACTTTGTCCCTTATTTCTTTCTAGATCTTTCTTTCTAGATCAGATTGTAAAGGGTCTACGAATGGGGAAATGTCAAGATCAAGCTGTCTTTTAGAGAAAGTCATTCTGCCAAAGGTTTTGAAAGTGGACTGTTGAAGGGAGACGGGAATCCCAGGAGGGCAGGGGACAGGTGAGGGACACACTCCTGAGCTGAGATGGTCACAGAAGAAGGATGACAAAGGGAGCATCTATATTCTCCAGAGCTTGGATTAGTGAGGGTGAAGGTGTTGTTGAGAGGATCCCCGGGTTCTGCCTTGGTGATGGGTGGGTGTCCTTGTGAAAGAAGGGATAAGAACACAGTTGAGTGAAAATACAGTTTAGAAAATATTGAGCTTGAGGGGTATGAACAGGACACCTGAGCCTCTCCAAGATGGAATGGGGTTCATGCCAAAGGCGAGGTGCTGTAGATTTCTGGAAGATTCTCGTGACCTCTTCTGATGTAGCAGCTGCAGCAGTGGAGGCAACAGTGGTGTCAGGTGCACTTTGAGATTATGCTTTAATAGAACTGTGTGCAGAAGGCCAGAGGGAAAACAATAAATAGTGCCGGCGCTTCCATTCACTGCCCAGACCAGGGGCAGCCTGGAAGCCTGCATGTGCAAGACTGTGTGCATGCTGGCACAGGCCTCTTGCAATGGGAACATGGTGCCGATGGGGATTTGTACGCAAAGCTGTGCATTTTCACAGAACATAGTCCCCAAACACAAGCCAATGACTCCATCTGGTGCTCACCCAGAGAAATAGTGTTTTCTGATGCTGGAGGAAAAATCGGGCTGCTTTGGACTTATTGAGAGAGGTCTGGACTGGATAGAAATTCAAATGTCTTTGTGCATAGATGTTATTTGCAACCCTGGATGTGGAAGAAATCACCAGGGGACATATGCAACGATGTCCTAGAAAAGGTCTCTCAGTAACACCAACAGAGAAAACTAAGCCAATTGTTGGAGCCTGAGAAAGAAGAATTAGAGCAGCAGGTGCTCAGAGCGGAGTCTCCAAGGCCGGGGTGGGGTGAGGGGCGTGTGTGCACTGGACGTAGGAGGGACTATTGTACAGGAAGGCAGGAGGTCCCTAGGGCTGCCTCTTTTGTTTCAGTTAATTTTTAGTTTTAATTGTGGTAAAATACATATAACACAGAATTTGCCGTCTTAGTCATTTTTAAGTGAACAGTTCAGTGGCGTTAAGTACATTCACACTGTCGTGCAGCCATCACCACCATCCATCTCCAGAATCTTTTCATCTTGCAAAACTGAAACTCTGCCCCCATTGAACACTATTTACCCATTACCCCCTCCCCCAAGCCCCTGGCACCCACCCTTATACTTTCTGTCTCTATGAATCTGACCACTCTAAGTACCTCATGTAAATGGAATCATACAGCATGTGTCTTCTTATGACTGGTTTTTTTAACTTTTTATTAAGATTACGATAGTTTACAACCGTGTGAAATTTCAGTTGTACATTATTGTTTGTCAGTCGTGTTGTAGGTGCACCACTTCACCCTTTGTGCCTGCCCCCACACCCCTCCCCTTTTCCCCTGGTATCCACTAATCTGTTCTCTTTGTCTACATGTTTAACTTCCACATATGAGTGGATGACTGGCTTTTTTAACTGAGCATCATGTTCTCAAGGTTCATCCATGTTGTAGCCTATGTCAGGCCCCCTTTTAAGACCAAACAATACTCCATTGTGTGTATAGACCACATTTTGTGTATCCATTCATCCATCAATGGATACATGGGTTGCTTCCACCTCTTGGCTATTGTGAGTAACGCTGCTGTGAACATGGGTGTGCAAATATCTCTTTGAGACTCTGCTTTCAATTCTTTTGGGTATATCCACAGAAGAGGAATTGCTGAATCATATAATTCTAATTCTTTGAGGAACTGCCACTGTTTTTCCCATAGTGGCTACACTATTTTACATTCCCACCAGCAGTGCACAAGGATTTCAATTTCTCCATATCTTCACTAACACTATTTTGTTTAAAAATTTATTTTTTTAATTTTATAGCAACCAACCTAACAGATGTGAGGTGGTATCTCATGGTTTCGGTTTACACTTTCCTAACGTTTAGTAATGTCGAGCATCTTTTCACATGCTTGTTAGCCATTCCTATGTCTTATTTGGAGAAATATCTATTCAAGTCCTTTGCCCATTTTTTAATTGCATTTTTTTTTGTTGAGTTTTAGGAGTTCTTAATATATTCTGGATATTAACCCCTTGTTAGATATATGACTTACAAATATTTTCTCCCATTCCATAGGTTTCCTTTTCAGCCTTGATTGTGTCCTTGGATGCAGTTTTTAATTTTGATGTCATGGGCGGCTGCTTTCATATTGTCACTTCCTAGACCTTGTGAACAGAGAAACAGACTCCCATGTGGTCTGGGGCCAGCCAAGTTTGGACTTGGCTTTGGGCACTTGTGGTGCAGTTAGCATTGGGGTGGGGAGAAGTGACTTGGTGGGCTGTGACCCACTCAGTGCAGATATCCAGTGAGCAGTTGGACCTATGGATGGTGACCTTAACTATGTACATGCATGGATATATATATGAGTAGAAAGGTCTGGAAGGATATAAACCAACCTCAAGCAGTAATCTCTGAGGAGCTGTCAAGAGACACTTCCATTTTCCCCATTTTGTTTGAATTTTTATAATGAGAATGTAGTCATGCATAGGAAAGATGAAAAATATAAGGTTAAAAAGACAGGTCCTCTCAAACTTGCCTGCATACTAGATCACATTAGATCACCGCCCCCCTGCTCAAGATAGGTTGGATCAGTCTGGGTTGATGTGCCTGAGTAATGGGCTTTTACAAGTTCCCTAGGGATTCTGAGGCCAACCAGGGTTGGAAAACACTAACTGAGATGATCCCAAGGAGGTTCCTAAACATGCCTGATCCCAAGAATCACCTAGGCCCCTTGGCCAAAACACAGATTCTTCATCTCAGCCCCAGACAGGCCCAATCAAGTCCTCAGGAGAGGGGCCGGGGCCTTGCCCTTGAAACATGTCTCCAGTGTCATTCTGTGATGGAGGTAGTTTGGACACATTAGAGTCCCTTTGAGTTCTACCACTTTGGAACCAGAGAAAACTCACCATGCATCTCTGCTCTGAGCTACATTCCTTCAGCTAAAGCAAGAAGTGAGTTTTTGGAAAGACAGAGTAAATCGTTCTTCTGGCTCATCCCTGTGTTTTTAGGGGGAGCTTAATGGGCAGAAAGGCCTTGTACCTTCAAACTTCCTGGAAGAAGTGCCTGATGATGTAGAAGTCTATCTTTCTGACGCACCGTCCCACTACTCACAAGACACGCCGATGCGCTCAAAAGCAAAAAGGGTAAGCAGACATGTTCATTGTTCTTAACTTCTGTCCCACTCTGCCATAGATGGTCTAATTCAGTTTTTGCATTGATATTTTTATATCTTGGGCCGAACAGCATATACCCTGATTTTTTTTCTCTGCCCTTCCATGGGGGTTGTGCCTAAAAATTCTGAATTCTAAATCTTAAGTTTATTTATCCACAAAAAATGACCCTCCCAATTCTAACCAATCTATCTTTCATCACAAAGGAACTTCCCATCCGACATTATAGATGCACATTCCTGCTTGATTAAGAGTGAAAGGGGATGGCCAGTCCTCAGATTCGGTGGGCAATAATGCTCATTTGCCCTGTCAGGATTTTAGTCCTCTTACCAAAGATCAAAGAGCTTCTCAAGCATATTTAACTATTAGATTACATTCATGTTTAGTGTCTCATTTTTATTTTATTTCATCACTGCGAGTTTTTATATATTATATTTTTATATATATATTTTTATTTCTTTGCTCATCTGCTTGGAAACAGAAGAAGAGTGTTCATTTCACACCTTAATCAGGCAATGTAGCCTTCACGTAAGTGAGCAACTGAAGATACCTATAAAGATACCAACTTAACTACCTTAGACGGACTAATGCGGTAGATTTAAGGCTTCACTGTGGGGTGAAAAGAAAAGAAAAAAAACAAGAAATATGTCTCAAAAAGTCATTGGACCTAAAGTCTCAGTTGTAAAGCAACTGAATTTGTAGTGAAATAGATCATCTTTCGTAATTGTTTCCTACTAGTGACATTAAGACTATTTGGAAGGCCAACATTTGGAACATATTTCTTCACAGGCTAATCGTTTGTTTACATGGAGAGTGTTCCAATGTCTACTCCCACTGAAAGCTGCATATTGCATTGTTAGCCACTCTTGGAAAAAGCACAAGCTAACAAATATGTTTACTATCGGAAATTTTACTTTAAGAAAACATTACTCAAGATCAAGCCGATAAGTCATGAACACAAGGTGATGTTGGCTATGAATACTCCACACGCTGGCTTGAGTACTAGGCGTGTTTTCCTTAAGTAACTGTACCTCTGTCTTAGGAGAGAGCTTACATTTCTCCTCAAAGCACAAATAAGTGTTCTGAACACACACGTTTGGTGAAAGACTGATTTGTTGGTATACCAATGCAATACTAAGTTTCATGAAACATGCAGCTCAAATGATTGCATCAGATGGAATAGATGGTATCTTCAGGGGTACTTTGGGATGCTTTACTAGGTGTTTTCATTAGAATTAGACCTTGATTTTAAATCCAAGCAAGCTTGAAGCCCCTTGGCTTATATCATTTGCCTGCTGAATAATGAACACTCGTATTAGGAAGAGTTTGCTCTGGTGAGGTAAGGGAGCGAGAGAAGAGATGAGATTTTCTAATCTTAGGCACGTATCCAACATGAGCGAGGCAGATTTGCCATGCGCCATCTTGGAATACAGCGCTGCTCCTGTGAAGCACTGTTGACTAAGCACTGGTACTGAAATACTACCATGTGCTATACTGAGTAAAATTCTTCTTCAATTACTTGGAAATTATGAAAGCACATGATAAGGGCCTTTAAGCTTTCTTTGATTGTAATTAAGGTTCATTTTAGTTTTTTTTCTTTCAACCGGTGTGCCATCTCCAATGTCCCTATAGTATATCAACCCACGAATGCACTCAACAGTATCAGGATTTTATAGACCCAAGGAGTTTTCAAATACAACAAAATTTCCTTTAAGAACTTTTGCTTTTAAGATTATTGATGGGTACTCGGCCAATTTTACTATCAACCTAATTTAAAATAACTTTTTTCCCCTACTTTTGGTCTTGATTTACAAGGCAAATTATTCACTAGCTTTGTTTTGCCAAAGCAATGGCCGCCCCCTCCCCTGAAGACAAAGACACTGAAAACCAAACATTGATGGCTAGACCCTCTGTCTTAGATAAGCTGTGGGCAAGGGTGTTTGCTTCTCATGGCATACTTTAAAACTTGAAAGAATTGAACCCCTACTTTCCCTTTCCTGGTGGGAGACGGGGCAATAGGATGTTACCGAGTGGATTGATGTTGTTGGCGCTCACGCACTCAATAAACTGTCACAATGTACCTACTAGGTTCCTCCTGAGGGTTCAGGTACAGCAAGGAGAGCGCCATCCCCCACAGTCCATCTCCATTCGGGGTCACCTACGTCATCTATGGGTACTGGTAGTCCTGGGAGAGGCAGGGAAATGTCCTCGAAAAAGAAAAAGGGGCTGCTTTCCAGAGGCAAGAAACTGCTGAAAAAGCTGGGTGCAGTGAAATGATTCATGTGCTTCTGGACAATTTCCAAATCTATGTAATTTTCTTTAATTCCAAACTAGGGCTTTCATGACTCAAGTACTTCCTAAAAAAACCAATCTTCTCCCCTGACACCAGTAGAGAAATGCTCTTTGCACTACCATCCACTTTAAACCAACCGCCAGGACAAAGAGCGGCTGTTACTCTCTCTCCCAGCCTCCGTGCCAATCTGCTCTTATTGCCCGAGGTCTGACGGGAGGTGAGGGTATCTCATGAACACACAGGGGGCCAGTAGCTCTTGGTAGCTCACTCCCTCCCTGTGATTCCAGTCTTTGTGCATTTGTCATCTGCCCTTAAAGGAATGATTTTGACCTCTCTCCCTTTTCAAAATGCTTGCCTCATGATACATAACTCTCACTTTAACTCTGGTCTTGAAATTCCTAGTTTAATCGCCTTGATGTTCTGCCTTATAAATGCACAATGATTTGTACTGTTGAAATAAAAACCGCAGTGTACACTTTGTATGTGTTGTGCATTCAGTGCTCTCATCCTCACAGACACAGGGGTTTGAAATCAAGTTTTACAGGCTGTGCATTTTAAGATACTGGTTTTTCGTCTTTCAAAGCAAGCCAGGCAACACACAGAAAATGTTTACTTACTCAAATCTTTCAAAAGAGGGGAGAGAAAGTAACTTTGTTTGGTAAAGTACCACTCCTCCAACCTGCCAGAAAGCTACTATTCATTGCTTTTAGTGTTACATTTTTTGGCATATGGATTTATGTTACATTATTTGTCAAAATGCCAAACATAAACACAGCAGTGAACAGGACACATGTAAAGTAATCCACATAATGCATAAGCCACACCCAAAACATCCTAAATTTAAGTCTATCCAAAATGATTCCACACCAATCTTCATCATTGGCACTTGAACAAAAGATTTACAAAGTTGCTGGCAGATGTATTTGATGGTTACTATTTTGTAATTCTTGTCCACTTGTAAATTGTTTTTACTCTTTATACATACTTTTCAGACTGCCTTTCTTTTGTAATTTATGGAAGGTTTATAAATGAATGACAAAGCTTTCCCCATTGTGTCTTCAAGAAATATACTGTAAATTGTAATATAACAGTATGTGGTAGATTTATTAAAAAGAAATTACTCCATGTGTGGTTAAGTACTGTGTGGGTGTGTGCATGTGTACAGTTAGTATAAAATATTTTATAGAAATAAAATTTGTTATTTTATACAATGCCATTTATTCTGTATTTTTGTTTTAGATACTTTTTATCATAGCAATATAACTGAATTCCTTTCTCCTGTACGTCCAAGAAAAACTATAACCTTATCTTTTCTGGCACTACTTTTTTCCTAAAGTAATTCTGACCCATGTTTTGGGAGTCATTTACAAAGTGCTGTCACACTTACATTGTTGGTGGCAATCCATCCAGTGACAAGCAAAAGGTAATTAACATTGAGGCAGTATTTCTTGTGTATGAGAAATATGCATGTACAACAAAGACTTCCAGAATGAATTCAAGCTGTATTTGTAATATTTCCCTTTGGCAAACTTCAGAATTCAAATGATCTGAAGAAAGAGGTACACCAACTAAATACAGTAAGACACAACTTAACTTCTCAAACAAAATTTAAGAATTTTCCTAAAAGTCTTAATCATTTTAAAAGTCTCCAAATAACAGGGTTTATTCTAATTAAGTAAAACCGACGAGCTTATGGCAAGATGAAAATATAATTCAAACGTGTAACTTCATGAAACTATATATATACGAGTATATAACTGCTAGCACAATATTAGTCATGTTGAATTGTGTTTTCAATTACTGCATTTACAAAATGAAGGACTGACGACAGAGAGAAATACTGCATGATCTCCCTTACACGTGGGATCTAAAATAGTCAGACTCACAGAAGCAGAGTAGGACGGTGGTTTCCAGGGGCTGGGGGGAGGGAAAATGGGGAGATGCTGATCAAAGGTACACAGTTTTAGTTACGCAAGATGAATAACTGTAGAGATCTAATGTAAAAAACCCCTGAAATTCTAGATTAAATGGAATGTTTTAAATTAAAAAAAATCCAGTTTAAGAAATACTGATATAAAAAATTAAAGTCTACACTACAGTGTGAATGTATTTAATGCCACTACACACTTAAAAATGGTTGAAATAGTTAATTTTACATTACATATACTTTACCACAATAAAAAAAATGATGCCAATTTCTCAAAAAAAATCAACAAAAGTAGCTGGGACTAATGTTTCCCTAAATCTTTTGAGAGTATTTACAAATTTCCCAAAATATGAAAATGTAGGCAAACCCAAAGCAATAAAGTGCTGGACTTAGCTTTGGTGAATACTACCCAACATTTAAGGAATATATAATGTTGACTGTATACAAATTCTTGCAGACAAGAAAGAAGAAAGAAAAATGCCCAAACTCATGAGGCCAGCATTATGCTGATACCAAAACTAGAAAAAGACATTACAAGAAAACTAAAGACCAATAGCATCATGATCATAAATTTTTTAAAAAGTCCTTAACAAAATATTAGCAGACTGAATCCAGGAATACATAAAAAGGACGATACACTACGCCCAACTGTGGTTCATCCCAGGAATGAAGGTTGGTTTCATATTCTGAAGAAAAGTAACGTATTTTACTGTATTAACAGAACAAAAGAGAAAAGCTATCCAATCTTTCCAATAGATGCAGGAAAAGCATTGGACAAAATTCCACACCTGTTCATAAAACGAGGAATTTATCTCAACTTGATAAAGGTAACAGCCAACACTACACTTAACGGTGAAAAACTGACCACTTACCCCTTCCATCAGAGACAGTGCTGGGTGTCCATTTGACTACTTGTATTCAAAACTGTACAGTGCAGTAAGGAAAGAAAAGGAAGTAAGAGTCATACACTTCGGAAAAGAAGAAGCAAATAATCTTTATTTGCCAATGACATGATTGTGTACATAGAAAATGCTAAGGGATCGACAAAATGCTATTAGAACTGATAAGTGAATTTGGCAGATGATGGGGTACAAGACCAACATACAAAAATCGATTGTATCTCCACAAAACAGCAGGGAACAATGAGAAAGAGAAACTAAAATATAGATATAAATGATATAACAACAAATAAAAATATAATATGTAATTAGTTATATTAGCATCAAAAACATGAAATAGGGATAAATTTAACAAAATATGTGCAAGATCTGTATACTGAAAAAAATAAAACATTGCTTAGAGACTATAAAGGCACCTAAATAGAGATATATAATATGCTCATGCTTTGAAAGATATAGTATTGTTAAACTGCTAATTTTCCCCAAGTAGATCAATGATTCAGTGAAATTCCGGTCAAAATCCCAGCAGGCTTTTCCTAGAAATTGACAAGCTGATTAAAAAAATTATAGAGAAATGCAAATAATCTAGACTAGTCAAAACAATTCTGAAAAAGATGAACAAAGTTGAAAGACTCACATTACCTGATTTTGAGACTTATTATAAAGCTAAAGTAATCAAGGCAGTGTTACTTTTGTGTAAAATAGAGACACATAAATCAATGTAACAAACCAGAGAATCTAGAAATAGATGCATAGATATACGGTAGCTTCATTTTCGACAAAGGTGTCAGGGTGATTCAATGGGGGGAATATAGATAGTCTTTTCTAGAAATGTTGCAGAAAGGACGGAGTGTTTCTGGGGTGGGGGGGCGGGGGGAATTGACCCTGGTATCTCATACGATACACAAAAGTTAATGCAAAACAGATCATAGTCCTAAAATGAAAAACTTCAGACTATAAAATTTATACAAGAAAACATAGAGAGATTTGGCTAGAAAGATGTCTTGTATGGGACACAAAAAGCACAAACTATAAGAGAAAAAATCTGATAACTGGATTTTGTCCAATTTAAAAATGACTTCTCTTCAAATGATGCTTAAGAAAGCAAAACAGCAGCCAGAAACTGGGAGGAGACATTCATAATGCAAATATCTGACAAAAGATTTCTATTCAAAATATATAAAGAACTTTTAAAATTCAATAAGACCAATGAATTTAAAAAAAGTGCAAAAGATCTGAACAGACACTTCATAAAAGATGTACAATATACACACAAAAAGATGCTCAATTTCATTAGCAGGGAAATGCAAATAATAGCCCAAATAAGATAACATTATACACCCACTAGAATGACTAAAATTAAACAGACACATCATCAAATAGTGGTGAGAATGTGGAGCAACTGGAATTCTCATGCATTGCACGGGGGAATTGAAAGGAGGACAGTCATTTTGGTAATAGCACATCAGCTTAATATAAAATCAGAAAGCGTATATAGATCTGGCAATTCCAGGTCTATGTATTTACCCAAGAGAAATAAAAATACATGTCCACACAAAGGCTTGAACAGAATTTTTTAGTTCACTTAAATAGCCAAAAAATAAGAAATATCCAAAATCTCCATCTACTGATGGTGAATAAACAATTTGAGATATAACAATACAGTGCAATATTGCTTAGCAACCACTTACATAGACAGTAACATGGATTAATCTTTAAAACACTAACACGAGCAAAAGAAGCCAGAAACAAAGGAGCACATACTATGTGATTCCATTTACATGGAATTCTAGAGCAGATGAAAGGCAGATCATTGGTTGCTTGGGGTCAAGGTGGGAAGGATTGTTGGCAAAGGGACAAGAAGGAACCTTTTGTGGGAGGATTTTTCTAAATGCTGATAGTGGTAGAGATACAGGACTATATAAATTTGACAAAACTCATCAAATTGGATTCACTTATATGTAAATTATAGCTCAATTAAAAAGCTGAGTTACAATAATGGCACATAAGGTGGGTAGGAGGGAATGGAATTAAAGTGTTCAAAGATTCTCGCACTGTCCAGAAATAAAGTATATATATTACCCCATCCCCCAACTTCACAGGACCCTGGGGCCAGATGGGAAGGGGTTGGCTGTTAACAAAAGGTGAAAGCACACAAATTCCTAAGAGAGATGTTTTGTGACCCAGGAACGACCCTCTGTGGCCTGGCTGCTTCCTGGGCAGGTGCAGTCTCCACAGGTCCCAGGACTAGGGCCAAATGCCTTCTGTGCTACAGCAACCCTGGCCACGCCACAGCTGAGGCCATACAGCCCCCTCTGAAGAGCTCTTTCCAGCTTGTCAAGGCCACCCCTCATGACACCTCTGCACTGGACTTAGGCCAGGTGGGTGGGGAGCATGGGCAGGAATGGACTGGGCTGGGCCTACTTTTCCAGGTGCCCATGAAGAAAACAATGCAATGGAGCAGAACTCCTGGTGCTGAGGTGTGGCCAGAGGCTGGGACTTAGGACCACATTTCTCGGAGGCCTGAATGGTTGTTGCCCACAGCGATGGTTTCACCTCTCTGCCTGATATAATTTTATCCTGGCTGTTGCCAGCCCTGGGAAGATTTCTGAGTGTACTCACGTCCAGGTCTCAAGCCAAGATTCTCACTTGACAACTGGGAGGGGCACAGCCAGTAGTTTTTCAAGCCCTCTGGTGACAAAAATGTACCGCCAGGGTTGAGAACCACTGTGGAGAAGAGATTATCGCTCAACTTCAATGTGCATACAGGGGCTGGCTGACTTAAGGGTTGCATTACTTATTTATCCGCTCAACAAATATTTCAGAGCCTGCCATGTGCCAGGCATTGATACAGGCAGTGAGGAGACAACAGTGAACAAGATGCAGAAGTTATTGCCCTCCTGGAGCTCACATTCTAGCGGGGGAGATGATAAAATGTACAACAGGTAATCTATTATTGATTCCTGTAAAGCTGGGGAGAGCTCAAAGGGTACATCTCTATGCTTGTGGGATGCTGAAAATCTGGAAGATGATCCCTCTGCTGGTGACACTCTAACCGAGACCTGAAGGAGCAAGTGGAAATCTTGGCTTGGAGCACGCCAGGCAGGACAAGGTTCCCCGGGAGATCTATGAAGAGTGAGGACACAAGACCAGGCCCTCACAAGGAGCTGATTTTCCTGGGCGAGATGGGAACCCATTGCAAGAACTCGATCACTCTGGCTACTTTGTTGAAACAGACCAAAGTGAGAGTAAGGGAAACACAAAAAAGACCAGCTGAGCAGACCACCCCAGTAATTCAGAGGAGACAGTGGGGTTTGGGACAGGGACAGGAATAGTGGTTGAATACTCATAAGATTTACTGAGGAATCCAGAGTGTGACGTGAGAAAAATATGACTCAATGAAGGCTCCAAGATTTTTGGCCTGCACATCTGCAAGAACAGAGTTCCAGGTGACTGAACTAGAGCAGGTCTGAGGGACGTCAGTTTAGGTTTGGACATACTGAGATACCTACTCAACCAGAGGTTCTCAAAGTGTGATCTGGGGACCCTTGGGCTCCCTGAGACTCTTTCAGGGTTCTGTGGCCAAAACTATTTTTATACTGTTAAGAGGTCATTTGCTTTTTTCACTCTAATTCTTCACGGGCACACGATATTTTCTCGAGGCTACATTATGTGATGACAGCATCATTCTAACAGTTAATGGAATATGGGCTTCTGCATTTTGTTTCTAAAACTGAACTTCTGTATGGCAATTATCAGTAAATATAACTCACATAAAATCCTTGTGCCCTCAGCAACTTAAGAGAGTAAGAGAGTTCTGAGACCAAAAGTTTGAGGACCACTGTATGAGACACTCATTTGGAGATGTCTAGGAGACCGCTGACTATACGGGTGTGAAGTTCAGGAATGAGCCCAGGGCTGGAGATGTAAGTCTTGGAAGCACCTTCATAGAAATGAACCATGAGACTAACTGGAATTACCAAAGAAGAGTAGAAACAGAGATCCTAGTTCTGAGTCTGGAAACACTCCAACATTCACAAAGTGGGGAGGCCAGGAAGAACCAGCAACAGAAAATAAGGAACAGTTGGGGACAGGAGAGCATGTGTGTGGCATCCTAGGGGCCAAAGAAACCACTTGGAGGAAAGGGGACAGCAGTGGCAGATATGCCAACAAGTTTACTGATGAGGGCGAGGAAATGACCAATTAGCAACATTGAGATCTTGAAAAGAACACTGGGTTCAGACAGAATGGGGAGGAAAGGAATTGAAGACAAAGTAAGAATTTGGCTTTAAGGGGGAAGAAAGAAACTGAACAGTAGCTACAGGGGACATGGGGGCCCAAGAGGCTTTGTTTTTCAGGATGTAAAAATCACCACCAGGTTTGTAGGCTGCTGGGAATAAGGAAGAAAAAACTAGTACAGAACAAGGAGATGTGAATGTAGAGCAATGTCCTTGAGTAAATGGGTGTCTGGTGCACAAGTGGGTGGGGTTAGCTTTAATAAGTGGCACAGTTCCACGGCAAAGAAAGGTAGGGGAACATATATGTGGCCCCTACAGACTGCTAGATTGATGTGGGAGCTTGTGAAGTCCTCACGATTGCTTAACCTTTCAGTGCAACAGAAAGCAGGGTGATCAGCTGAGAGTGAGGATGCAGGTGGTGCTGGATGTTTAAGAGGGGAGAAAGTATGAGACACCTATGAGATGCAGGAACAAAAGGGGCTAGATATGCAGTATGCTGAGCAGCAGGCAAGACCACTCTCATGAGTTCAAAGGTGTATCAGTGAAGCATGTGGCCCAACTCCAGCCATGTTCATTTGCATGGGAACAGGCAAGCAAGCAAAACATTGGATTTAACTGGTGTGTTTTAGCCAGAAGTTGGACCAAAGTACTACTGAACAATGCGAGCAAGCCAGGAGCTTAAGTCCCTGCCAAGGAGTCTCAACTCACGGGGCATCAAATGACTATCAGAGGTAAGGGGAATGGATGTTGTGTCTGATGAAGAGACTCAAAGCTGAGAGTGTTTAGGGAGGGGGATCTGGAATTATCAATGAGGAACAAGGAAAACACCTATCCTACTTCCAGACCCAGATGGACTAGAGGTGTGGGAGAGACAAAGGTGCCACTCAAAGGTGGGAAGTGTCCTGGGAGAAAGTAAGGTGCGTTAAAGCAAGAAGGTAAAGGAACTTGTCAAACAGGAGTTGCTGATACATGACTTTCAATTCCAGAGAATATGGTAAAAGGCTTTAATAGAGAATGGTATCAGAAAAGGTAACTTAAGGAGCTCTCTGAAGACTAGTCTGAAATATTAGGGCTGGCATGGAGCCCTAAGCTTGCGATAAGACTTCAGGGATAAGGAGCATGCCATTCATCCTAAAGGTTCCCAGGCATGTAGGTGGGGAGATCCCGACTGACAATGGGAAGAGGATTGGGAGGGCTCATCAGAGGCAGAGTTCCAGAGTGCCCACTTGACTTGGGCTGAAGGCAGGACACAGGGTGTAAGAAGGGACAGTCTTATCTGGAGCAGAGGCACTCCAGCCTCCTGTTAACCAAGCAGCCTATACAGAGGGGTCATCTCACTATATTATGCAGACATGGACTCTCCACTGACTTGATCACTTGAAAATTTTACACTTTTTCTATTTTTCACCATGGATTTTTAAAATAATTGGGTTGGAAAATGAAGACAAACAGAACTAAACCTAGACCCTGAAATTTTCTATCTGAATGACAATACCAACTACACAAACTTGAATTTAACCTTAAAAACATAGACACTATCTGAAGATTCCTATAATAGCATCAGGTTGAAACTGCCGTTGAAAAACTTTATTCGACAGAGGGGACAGAGACACTGTCTGTGAACAGAAATTCCAGAAATACTCAGACAAAACTTCTATGAATTCTAAGAAATGTGAAACTATTAAATAGAAAGCTTCAATCAGGGGGAAATTCTGGGATTTTTGACGGAAAAAACCCTGTGCACCCAGAAAAAACTAAGATTTCCTGTCATAATCCACTTCTGAGGAACCACTTGGTGACCTACCATGTCAGACTAGGTGCTGGGAAGGGATAGCCTGATGTCAATGTCTTCAATGCTCAAGCCTTAGGAAGCAGAACTCAGGTGTGCATATTTCTCTTTTTAAGTAAGAAACATGGATTTCAGTTGAAGTTTTTGCTTTGTTCTTTGAAAGTGCTGCAATGGATTCCCTTACAGGTATTCTGTGTACTTGTTTCTCCAGAGGCGATAGGAACTGCTACCTTTATCCAAAAGTTGGCTCACCTTTAACAAGCACAGTAGATGACATCCCATTGTGGTTTGCCTGTTCATTCCCTCTTCTGGTTGTAGCACGTGAATTTTCCTTTGCAAAACCATTCCTCTACCAACTCCCAGCTGGGCCTCATCTCACCTAACAACTCCAAGTATACAGCATATGAGCCAAGCTCAACCTATCAGGGCAGTGCACCCGAGGTTCAAGGATGTCTACAAAGCCTGTTGCTACAACCATCAAAGAAGAGGTGTCCCTTTTATTGGGGTGAGGCTGAGACATAAACCTAGATTCTGTGACCATCTTTGTCACCCTATGAAGGAACTCTACTGATTAAAACCAAAGCAGAAGAGAGAGACAGACCCTGAATATCATTTCATCAACTAGACTCTATATACCTTGTCAGCTGGCATTCGTCAAAATTCCTAGACAAATCCCCTGGGATATGTTACAGACAGTTCACTCGGCCTCTCCCCCAGACGTTCTGATTCCTGGGTCTGGTTTGGAACCAAGTAGCCTGTGTGACTACGAAGCAAGCAAACTGTTGTTTTACAGATTCAGTTTGGGAACACTGCTAGGGTGAATGAGAAAGACAATCAATCCTCCCTCTTTTGGCTTAAACTAACTTGATCTTTTTTTGTCCTTTGCAACAAATTCTTTATGATACAGTGAGAGTCTCCTGACTACTGCCAACTTTGCCAGAATTACCACATTTACTAAGTTTTCATAGTTTTAAAGACATTAAAGCCTTTCAAATTCAAGGGATAGTTTAAAATCTGCTAAAAATGAAACTTTAATGAATTCAATTACTGACTAGCCATAACATATCCATGAATAAGTGCCCCAAATCAATCTTTAGACAGTTGTACCATTAGCCTTCCTTATACTCCTTAATGTTGTGACAAGCTTTAGCAACTTTTATCATTGATTTTTTGGTCTTTGTTTGGCATTCGTCTGAAACTTCACAATCCTTTGTGTTTCTTTTCTTCTAATGTTTAGAAACCAAACAGGTCAAGGAACCTGGACTAATAGTGAAGAACAACGTTAACAACAGGTATTAGCTCAAAGAACTAAAAGGAATATAAAATGGTTTTCATTCATAATATGTTAAGGCTAAAACCAAAAGGTATTTATTTGATAAGACCAAGTACAATAATGGTAAGACATGTAACTTTACTGAACTACTTTAGTTTAAATTATAGTTCTAATGACTTCTAATGATAATGTATCATCATTAATGTCTACATTCATTACATTTATATGGAATGTTTAAAGGTGTTCTCATGACACACAATTACTCATTAACTTCAAGCCTGCTCTTTGCAACATTTCCTGAAAATTCCTATGAATATGTAGATGTGAATAATAACAATTATCAACTTTATAACAACACAGACTTCTGCATTTCCTTATAAGCTATGGCTATCCATTCTTATATTATTAATATTGCAAGTGGCAGCATCTTCTAGCAGAATTTTACTGACACTGAACTTCATAAATGACACTAATTTAGCTTTTATAAATGAAATTGTATACTTTTGACTGAGTGTACTCTCCAGCAGTTTAAGAAATACATTAAATGGAAAGAAAATGCATATGCTTTCAGTAAAACCAAAAACTACACTGTTACTCAAATAAAGTGACAATCACTACAATTTTATTTTATAACAAATAGAATGATGTCCCAGTTGCAAAACAAAATAAATAGTAATGTTAATACAGACTACAGGCCTCTTCTGTTAAAGTGTCTTAAAAAGGTTCTTTGGACAAAGATATAAAACTTCTCAACTTTTTTACCACCTAGCCCCCCAAATTAAATAAAAAATAAGCATATTTCTCCATAGAGTCTCAAATCTCTCCTACACCTTGTTAGGGTTACTTAATGGCAGCTTTTATCATTAAAATATGAGATATCAGATACTCAAATAAAACCCTACCTTTCGATTGTAGTGAGCTTCCCACTTTATGACTTTTCTTTCCTTTAAATTCAAAATAAAGACTTCAAAAATAAGGTTAATAAAGGTTTACAAGTAGGACCTGCTCACTCCTGAAAGTACTTTCAAGTGAATTTCCACCTTTCAAATAGTTTAAGAGAGTCTGTTTACAATACAAAGAACCTTATCCACATTTTTTCAAAACAAAAAATACAATATATTTATGGAAGATAAAATATAAAATCTTAATTTTTACCTATAAGTCAGTTAATAAGCAATGTTAGAAATAATTCCCTTCCCAAGTTTCATTTAGAAAGATAACAGTTAAAAAACAAAAAGCTTAAAAAATCCCAAAGTTATCATTTCAAAAAGAAAAAATAGCTACATCTTATCTTCTTCTGTAGGTTAGAGGTAGTAAAGACGATTTGACAGTGACAGATTTGGTTCTCTGTGAATACTCTGGCCAACAAGGAAAGCCAGTTTGTGGGCGTACTGGCAAGGAGCAGGAACACGAATGACACCCTTTGAAGAAAGAAAAAGGTTCTATTACTCTAAATCTAGCTTCTCTAAGATTGTAAATCTCAGTATTAACAAGCCCTTGAACACACAGCAATTCGATTTTGAAAAGTGAATCTCGTTGATGTGAAGAAATATCAGTAGTTACAAATACTTACTGGCCAGTTATAATAGATATGACATAGCTTGTAAGTCAACCTCTGTATGTGGTCTGGCTTCAGGCCACTGCTGTCATAGATGACATTATAATGTGTGGGAGACACACTACCACTTCTCACAGCCTGGCTCACAATAAAAAAATCATACCTGGAATTACAAAAGAAAAAGCCACATGTATATAAGGCTTATCTTTTTGAAAGCTAAAATTAAGATGATTAAAGTTTCTTACAGTGAAAAGATCCTGCATACTAATGTTACGTAATCTCTTCAAGACATACTGTGCTTCCTTGAAGTTCAGAAACTTGTTATTCAGGAACCAGTTTGGAAAGATGTTTCAGAAACCACTATTATTTATATTTTAAACACTTCTCATTGATGCCTCAGGGCATTAACAAACACTTGACATGGTGGCTAATTACAATGATGCACACTTACAGTTCACTGTTTTCCACTCTACGTCTGAGGGAGATGACTGAGCAGTAACAGAGGCTCTGGAAGGCAGCAACAGCGGGGCAAGTGGAGGATGTCTAAGCTTCATGCACTGTCATTCCCAAAATAATGCTTTCACCACAGAACCTCCCCCTCTGTTCCCAAGGTTATTTAATGAAGATATACTTAACTAATTGTAATCATTAAGGATTTAAAGCAAGTATTTAAGAGAAAGAGAACATGAAAGAATATAAATAGAACTAGTATAGGACACAAACGGTAAAACAAAAACCAAGTAGTGCAAACATAAATATAACATCAGACTTTTTTTCATTTTCTTGATACCAATAAAACATCAATCCAGAGATATTGTAATTTAACCTGGTAAAGATATAAGGAAATTAACTCTGCAATTTATCATGTCCATTGAAACTAGAGAAATTATAAAATCTGAATTGATCTACAACAGATTACAGTTTTTTTGAGAAGAATGAGGGTTTCAGAAATGTTAAATGACTTGCCCAAAAGAACAGAGAAATCACAACAGAGCTAGAATCAAAACCTTATTTCTCAATTTAAGCACATTGTTATTCAAAGTGCTGGTAACTAAAAATGATTCTGATATTCATTAAAGGTGGACTTCTCCAAGTATTTGAATAGCACCTAATAAAGAGTAATGAAATTTTTTCATACTCCATAATTCTACTTGGATTTTATCCAATTTGTTTAAATTAGTTGTCTCCAGGTCAGTGTTACACCTGAGCTTGTTTACCAGAGTAGCAGTTATGTTAGAAAGTAGCAAGAGGTCATTCTGACTGGTTAGAGAATCCTGCAGGAAATGAATTTGCTAAGTTATTATTTTAGCCATTTTGTCTTCTTTGGCTGATTTTCCCCCAACAGGTTAGCATCCTTCTGAAGTACTGTCATAACTAACATCTGCCTGAGACAAAGACAGAAATCCAAGATAATACTTCTCGAAATAAAAATTTCTACTGTCACATAGAACTAAAAAGAACTAAAATTTGTATTTTATTACCATTTGTCTACATAAAGTTAGTACAGTAATGCCTCATCTACCCAAGGTTCATACAGGAAAAGTGTTCCACATATAAACTTGGCACCTAGGCTGACCCTTCATCCTGATTAAAGTTGCCTTTTTTAAAAAAGGCTCCAAAACGTTTACATATAAAAACAGAAACTGTCTTAACTATTCACTCTCAGGAGGAGGGCATTAATTTGGATTGACTTAATAAAGGTTGCCATTATGAACATGACTTACCACACTATACATCCATCCCCACAAAGGGCTTTTGAGAAACCAAGTTTCATGACTTTCCAGGTGAACCCTTGTGTACTAAGACTGTTACCGGATGCCTAGCATGCCCTGGAATGTTCTATCTGGCTTTCTTGTTTTCTTATGGCAGAGTGTAGCCCAAGGTTACATAAAAAACTTTGTTTACTCAGAAGCTACTTTCTCATCTGCAACTCCTGATCTTTGGGTAACTAAGTGCATTACAGATCTAAAAATTCTGATTAGAAAACAACAATCTGTGGATGAGGTTACACATATTTAAAAAAAAATGCCATCTACAGCAGCACCTCTTAACCTGTGTATGTATAATTAACGTCACAGACATTTTCCTCCAAAGAAAAACTGCATAGAGAAAACTCTGTTCACCATTTCAGACACTACATTAATAAATCATGGGCTTTAGCAAAAATATTAGATCAGACTAATTGAAGACTTTAGTATTTATAAGAAACATAGCATAAGAACTAAAAAGTAAATGTGTTAAAGTTGCTGAAGTATAGAGGCCATGCTCAAAAAAACAAAACAGAAAACAATCTTCACACAGTCATACACAACTTACCATTCTGGTCTGGTAACCTCTACATCAATAACTGTTCCAGGAGGTGGATTCTGAAGTCTTCCTCCAGATTGAGCAAAAAATCTGGTGTTCACTCGTTTCTTCACCACAATTACCGTCAGTCTTGGGCTTAAAGATGATGATGAATGTAACTACGTTTAGTCAGTCATATTTTCAGGATAATGAATCATCCAGACATTCATATACTCCATTTAAAAGAAACACATATCCCTCTTGGGGCATACTGTCTATCCAAGTTATGAAGGAAGATTCCACAACTTGTAAGGACCTGGAGTAAGGACCAGGAACAGATTGTGGGTAGAAAACAAAATGGCATATACATATGCCCTGTGACACAAGGTCATATGGATGTTTCATCAACAGACCAAGCATGTACATACCTATCACGCTAAATGTTAAATCCAGCATGTCCTCAAAGTTCACAATTTGAAATGCTTTCCAATGGGCATTTTCTACTATGTGGAGAAGAAGATATTAACTCTAAAATCTTTGAGTAGTCTCAAAGTCTAACTTAGTGCTTTTCAAAATTACTGGTTCACAATGTATCAGGGATCTCTCTCTCTCTCTCTCTCTCTCTCTCTCTCGTGGCTCAATCACTCCTCAGCCTATCCACATCGACACCAGAATTCTCCCTTTTTTCTCCTTTCCCTCCCCAATTCTTCAGTTGGCCTTCCTATGTCAAGACTAACCCCTTTCTGGAGCCTGGTGAACTTCCAGCTCTCTATCAGATTGGACCCACTGTCCTGCTCACATGTCTCGTGACTCTCCTGAGGGCAGCCCTTTAACTGGCAGGATGTATGTAGTCAGCTTGAGTACCTTTCATACTGTTTTCTATCCATCTCTTCAAGGTTCATTTCAAATCCACTGTTTGAAACAGTCACTCTTGAATACACATATCCATTTGGGAATAAATGAAATAACAACATGTAAAGCACTTGATAAATATTACGATTATCAGTGCCTTGATTTTTCTTGTGTCCTTTTTCCAAATAAAACATTACTTCCTTCGAGTATAAATACACTTTACTCTCAACACTGGGAAGCAGAGGGCTTTACATGTACCATGGACCTGGTAATGTTTGACTGGGGTGGGGGGTTCGCAGTACACTGTCTGCATAAATGGTCAAAAGGGCTCCAAATTGGGAACTTCTGTTCAATGATTAACTGTGCTCCTCTTCACGATAGTAGTAACCAGATATAGAAGGGACAGGAAGGTGATTTTACTTAAATAAGCAGAGGCAATTTTGAGAAATATCACTATCTACTCATGTAGTCTACTGCTGTCTAACTATAATAGCTCTGGATAAAACAAAGCCACAATGTCAGGAACCAAAAGACAAAGTAGATTTTAGTCCTGCGACATCACAAGAAACAATTTAGTAAATGCGGTGACAGAAAGACAAGACATAAGAATGTTGAAGTGACTGATTTCTTCTTATATCAAACATCCTAGATGAGCTAATCCATGATGTATCTTTATAAAAAGTTAACATCAACATGTCAATTAAAAGATAAATATTGTATTTCTAGGGATAACTACAAATATTTAAGTCCAAACTTTGCATTTCTTCAAAGTGAGGAATCATTCATGGATACTATTCTATTATATACAATTTTAAGCTGTTTTCTAGACAAATTATCTACCATTTACTGAGTGCTTACTAGGTACTATATGAAGTCCACTAAAGACTTTCATTTATTCCTTTCAACAACGTTGGTTAATTGTGTCCTGTTTCACAGATGAAGACAAAGCTGAGATTAACCCAATTCTGATTTTAAGACATTGCTCTTGATCACTAATCTTTGCAGTCACCAATAACAGCATAATTCAAAATGTGAAATCTATGTTATGCAATAGTTTGCCATGTATTAGTCCAAGAAATCAATTTAAATTCTCCTTCCTTGCAACAGTGTATCCTATTAGCTGAAGGGCAGTGCAGAGGCAAGACCCAACAGCCTCCCCAAGCTCAATACTACAACACTGAGGACCACCCTGTTCACAGATACTCACTCACTAGGGCTAGAATCTTCTCTTTGAGAGCTGTTTCCACCAATCCTTCTGGCAACCAAACCCAAAGGGCTCAAAAGACCCAAACAAAAAGAGACGTAGGCCCCAGCATGGCCACCAGGGTGTATTCCCAGTATCCCAAATAGTCAGCGCAAGTAAAGAAGACGAACTCACACTTTTCCCTCTACTCTTCACTTCTTGAAAATTTCTCTCTCTAGATATGAGACAGAGGCAACAAAGACTGGAAAATGCTGACTGCTAAATATACTAAAAAAACAAAGACTCAGAAAGCAGTAGTCCATTTTAGACCTTCCTCTACTCCCAGCCCCACCCCACTCCATACAAACAGAAAAGCTACATCAGAGAGAATACAAAGCTGACAAAACTTTCAAAACTGAAAGAAAATACAATTATTACCATTATTTTAGTGAGAAAAATACAAGTTCTAAGGGGATAGGAAAGAAGATTAACCTTCATTTCCAAAATATAGAAAAATGCTTATCAGCATTTTAACCTGAAACACAATTACTTCAAAAGAGATAAACATCCCTGACTTGCTCTGAGAATTTACTGGCATAATAGTCTCATTTTAAGAAATGTGTAGGGGCCGGCCGGGTGGCCCAGTGGTTAAGTTCGCACGTTCCACTTCTCGGTGGCCCGGGGTTTGCCGGTTCGGATCCCAGGTGCGGACATGGCACCGCTTGGCACGCCATGCTGTCGTAGGCATCCCACATATAAAGTAGAGGAAGATGGGCACGGATGTTAGCTCAGGGCCAGGCTTCCTCAGCAAAAAGAGGAGGACTGGCAGCAGATGTTAGCTCAGGGCTAATCTTCCGAAAAAAAAAAAGAAAGAAATGTGTAGAATCAACACTTAGAAGGAATATTTTAGAATTTGGCCAAAGATGACTTGGAAGTACCTTCCAATTTAGCTAGAAATAAGAAACAAGCTTTTAAGTGCTCAGCCCACAGGCCATATAAAATCACACTGAGCCCGGTTATGGTCAAGGACTTCTGACATCCCTCATTTCTATAGTGATATCAAATGCTGGCTGAAAAGTCCTCATAAAAATAATCAGTGTTTAAATATGCATATGTAAGCACATGCAAGTAAGCCTCCTGGATTTTCTAAGCATCCTTAAAAGATCAAATCCACAGATCTTTAATATATTATGCACTAAGCTCCTAGTACAACAGTCCCTTGTCTCAACTTGCTCACAATCTGATAAAGAGCAAAAGTTAAACAACGTAACTTATTAAAACCGGTATCTTGAGATGATGCATGCAATTTACTGCCAAATGGCATGGACAAAAATGTCTGTAGGAGAATAGAGGAAGGCAAAAACCAATATGGGTTTCAAATGCGGACAAGAGCAGTATTCAGATGTCTAGCACTACCCTTGATTCTGCCTGTCATCTAAAACAAGGAAGTAAAATCATTCCTCCTAGGAGACCAATCATGTGCCAATCATCTTACTGATCAAGTGCCAGTCTGGTTGAGTTCACAAAGAAATTAAACAAGAATTCACTGTACAATGAGATCAAGAAAGAGTAAGTTAAGACTATCTGGAATATTTATTCCAATAATCAATTCTGTGGATGCTACAGATATACTGGAATAATCAGATCCCTGCACTTGAAGGCTTTAGGTGAGAAAGACAGGAGGCAGACGATTGGTAAAGGTGTCTCAATGTGTCACTCTCTGAAGGAACGGACACATTACACTACCACTCTCTGTTTCCAGACTCTCCGCCTCCATGAAAAATCTGCAGGAGAAACTGCCCCCCGGCAAATTATTCCTACTGCACCCATGAGGTTAGGCTCTCACTTACCTTCTTATCAACTTGTGTCACTAATGTCAAAGATTAAAAGGTGTGATTTTATAAAGAAAAAATACTTTACAATTCACATGCTTACTTGTAACCTCTACCAACAGATTTTAGGCAATCCAAAAACTGTGGCACTTCGTAGTTCACCAGTGTCTTGAGCTGGCCGTCTCCCACACCGTCCCGGTACACGATAATCCGACTGGGCATGTACTCATTGCAGCTGTTCCACGCCCTCAGAGCAGCTGAAAGAAAGCCAGAAAGTCTGAAACGCATTAACACAGGATACATACGGTGTGTTTCTGTCAAATCCTGGGTGCATTTGTTCAATAACATAGCTCTTAGGATAATTTCTTGAAGACCGCAGTTGAGAGACAGAATGAAAATACCACAGGAGACTAACCTTGCAAGCAGACTTTGAGCCCATCTACTAGCTCTTGTCCTCTATCTTGAAATACACAGCGGGAGAACCAGCTATTCAGAGAAAAACCATGACTAAGGTGAGAACTCAACTGTCTAGAACTTTTCCCTTTTTCAATTATTCTATGATGTTTATTTTGCTCTTAGCAATTCGTGATCTTTAGCTTCCTTTAAAGGTATCTGCTAACATCTCCAAGTAGTTTATGAAATCTTAAAGTAACAAGATACAGTAAATCCCTCATAGACACCACACGATTTTCTTTTATTATAAGTCAATACTATAATTTCATTACTGAAGAAAAGATAAAATTTAAACCATAATACAACCAGAGATGCCTCCTAGGTTTACATCTCAATACACATGGAAGCACATTCTTACTGCTATACTCTTGAGAAACCATTTATTATAGACTTCACTCTTCTAAAAGATAAAAGACTTTGAAATATACCCATTAGTTAAGGTGATATATCAAGATATCTTCAATTTTCATTTTTTCCTATTCTAGGCAATTCTCTCAGTTCTAAGAAAAGCACTGACAAATAATTTCACTATGTTGAAATACAACTGACTGGGTGAACTCATGTGGTTTTCCAAAATAAAGTCAATGTGAAAACTTGGAATTACATTTTACTGGTCAGTAAAAATTATTAAACAAAAAAGTTTTTAGAGATGGTCACATTTAAGGAGATGCCCGCCCCCCCAAATACAAACCATAATAAAATAACCTAAAATGCAGTCTGACTATTACAGATTAAGGGCCAATGAAGAAAGTTAAAAATGCTAGGGTAGCTCTAATTATTTTTCTTCCCTAACTTTTTTGTTGGATATAATGTAACAGAAGTCAGCAGATTAAAAAAAAGAATTAACACAACTCTTGTACCTCACAGACCTCATACACAGCAGCCCCTGGACTGACATCCTCTTTTGTCTATGTCTAACAGTTAATCTACAGGTACCAATTCGCACTCACCGGGTCATCCCTTCATTGATGCTTGCAACAAATCCTGCAATTGACCTCCGTCCAGCTGTGGTATCATGGTAACAATCAATGCCAACTATCATCGCTAGCTTTAGCTGTAATAAAAATATTATAATTTCAGATACAACAGAATACCAACAATATTTAAAGAGTAAATCCATTTTTCTTAGATGGCAATTAAAAATTTTATATGCAAATTAAATCAAACTTACAGGCATATCAACCCTCCAAAGCTCTCCTCCCATCTTGCAATTCATCTGTAGGGCGATCTTTGTGGCAATGGCCATGATAGTCTGTTGTTTGCCTAAGGTTCGGGCCACCACACACTGACTTGGAGTAGGGCAATCTGTACATAAGTATTTTTTAATAGCATCATATTTGTCCTTCCGATTACTTGACAACAGACAAACAACCTAAAAACAAACAAAATGTCCTCATTACAAACAATTAGGAAACTGATGTTTAAGTTCAAGGAAGAAGACAGGAAACCAAACCTACGTGTGGCGTATAAAAGGTAAAAACACAATCATTTATCTTACTGTTCATCTTTGCCATACAGCTAAAAAGTATGACTAACTTTTGGATACTGCTTATTATGTTCCACTAAGGGATAGATACTAATAAAGAGAAGAAATGGTGTTAAGAAAACAACTTAAAAATGAATACCATTAAAACCTGAGAACTCAGTTAAATATGCTCTATTACCAACTTGGAATAATTTAGAGATAGAGAATAGGGCAAAACAAGTTAGTGATAACTTACAGGTGGACAAACAAAACACTAAAAAATGCTCACAGTTTTCATTTACTCATGACCCACCTAGGATCATAGCTTGTAAACTTTAAAGCTCTGGCCTGAGAATCTGATCAAACTATGAAATTTCCTATAAAGTTCATGGACAATTTAGGGGACAAAATAGAGTGCCTGATCTAAATACACTCCTGTCCAAAATGAGAAGATGTTAGTGAAATGGTACAAACTTCCAGTTCTAAGTTGACTAAATTCCGGGAATCTAACGTACAGCATGGTGACCATAGTTAGCAAGACTGTACTGTGTACCTGAAAACTGCTAAGAGCGTGGATCTTAAATATTCTCACCACATACACACAAATTTGTGATTATGTAAGGTGAAGGAGGTGTTAACTAACCCTGTTGTGGTAATCATGTCACAATATATACATGTATCAAATCATCACAATGTACACTTTAAACTTAAACAATGTTATATGTCAATCACATCTTAATAAAGCTGGAAAATAAACAAACCAACCAACCCTTGCCTAAATTCTGGGGATGCAAGTTAAGTTTTAGAGCTGAAACCAGCTCTTTAACTCATTGTTTTATTCTCTAAATTACAGCCCCATATTCTTATCTTTCTTTTCTTGAGCCCCCAACAAAATAATTTTCCCACCAGTGGTGTCTGTTATTCCAGACCTTGTAATAATCATCTGACCTATGGGGTTTAAGTATGAGACGAAAGGCAAAAAATGGGAACAGATTAGATGAAGCCAGTTCCTCAGGTTTAAAGCAACACAGATATGCTGTTTATTGTTAAATTTGTCTTTGCCACCTATTAATTATAGTTCTGTGTGTGCTGAACAACTAAGTACTGATTTTTACTATTGTGCCTTTGTTTTTTCCCAAATTTCCTAGAATAATTAAAGCCTTTGAGTCTAAAGAAATTTAAGATAGTTTTGTTTTTCTCCATCCCTTCCTCATTGTTGGCAGTGCACACTAACAAGCTCCTTAGGCACACAACTAAAGCCAGCATTAATTCAGCTACCTTATGAGGGTAAAATATAGATTTTGTGGCCAGTTTGGGAACCTAATTATAGCATTTGGAAAATGAATGTAAGTTCTAAGATTTACAAATGCCCCTTTTAAAATAACTCATTCCAGGACAACTGCCTATGTATCAATTAGCTACTTACTATCTGGGTATCTGATGTAACCTTTTGCTGCAAGACTCTTAAATAGGCTTCAGTTCTATCATCCACTTCAATCCTAGAATGGAAACATGTAATCCAACCTTCAGAAATAGTAATCAAAAATTTACCATGCATAAAAAAGTTCCTATAGATTATAACACATGAAACACTTCTGTATAAAATGTGAACTAAAACACCACGAGTAGTCATTTAGGCAAAAGGTTGTTTCCAACATATACAGCAGCAACAGTTTGAGAAACAGTCCTGCTGGTTCTCCTACCCATTCTGAGTTATTAAAATATGTTTGTTTATCCATATTATAGAGAACTAAATCAGATCTTTACACAAAGATAATCTAGTTACATTTTTAATAGTTTTACCACTTTTGAGTCCCCACACCCTCCAAATGGCTACTAATCAATTCTTCAGAGTAGAAATGACATGATAAACTTACATTATTGCTTTTTTCATTTGTATGCCCATGGCTGGTGTAACTTTAAATAGATTCTGTATCAATGAATTGGCTGCTTCATAATTTCTTCGAGTATAGATCAACAGCCAGTTATCTAGTGGTTTAACACTAATTAATGGTGCACCTCGTGTTTCTTTTGACCAATCTGCAAATTGTGGATTGTAATCAAACTAGAAGAAAGTTCAGAGACACTGTAAATTCCATTGTAAATTCTCAGTGATAAAGCCGAAAAGTCTTCAGTAATTCTATGATGGCATAATCTGAAGCTTGGAGTACTCCTCTTAAATCTGGACTATAGTGACAGACAAAATGCCCTCAGTGGGGGAAAAAAGACACAAAACTGTATCCAAAGGATGACGGCAATTTTTTTAAAAAAAGAGTCAGATGAACAGCTGCCACTCCAGTGCTTACTCACACGGGCACTCTCCTAAGAGCTTTAGCTACATTCTCCTTAATCTTTTCTAAAATCTTACAAGAATAAGTGTTACTTTTCTCACGATAAAAGATATAAAATATAAGGCTTTGAAAGTTAAGCACTTGACTGAGGTGTCAGATACTAAAAGCAAGCTGCAAAAACATGTCAGCAAGGCAGAAAGCTAACAAACTTAAAGCACAGCGACCTGGTGATATTCATCAGATGAAGGAAACCAGTGCTTTTTATATGTCCAACCCCACCTCCCCATCAACCCTTCTACAGTGATTTATATTTTATTATTTCTACAAGGGATAATAAAAACAACTGTAACTAAAATATTAAGCTACATGATTAGGTTGTTATTCATACAACATTTAGAAGGCAGAAGGGCCTAGTTTTCAACGAAGGGACCTTTAAATTTTTGGCACTTACAGTGCCTTGATTATAGAAAAAAATATTTTTAGAGTACTTGCTTTCCTTTTCTGAAGATAAAATATAAAAAGCATCACAGTATTTAATATATATCCTTACAAATAGGCCAGGCAAAAAGGAAGTCCAATAAATCAGGAGGTTTTCCATGTAAAATATCACTTTTGTGGCAGACAAAATATCAACCGAAATAGATACACAGAATTCTCCTATACCTTAACATAACTAATTCAGAATATTAAAAAAAAAGAACTAAGCCACCCAGCTAACTCTCCCCGATTACTTTGAGGGCAAAGGCACAGGTTTCATATCCTCTAGTGCTTCCATATCTCCTCCTCTTTTGCTCACATTAGTGGATAGAGTGTAGAGGTGTGGTAGGGGGAGAAGAGAGAGGTGAGGATAGAACCATACTGGCATATAACTAGGTTATTCCTGCTTACTTTATTGAGAATCTGATTTGATTGACAACTTTAAGAACTGCCTTACTGTTTTTCCACCTTGGTGAATCTTTTCTGCTTGCAAAATTCTTCCTGAGAAGGACAGTAAGTTGGAGTCAAAGCTCAAACCCCAGTCTCGAAGCTCCCTCTGAACATTATCATCTCTGTAAATTTAACATATTTACATACCATTAAACTGAAGGAAACACAGCAAAAACTAAAAGACACAGTCAAACAGAGATCCACTCCAACCTACAATAAATTTCAATGTTTCTCTTAGGATTGAAATTCTAGTGAGAATGTTAGGAAACACAGAAGTACAACCTATTTTGCTCTCATCACAACTATGTTTCCCTTCATGATATCCTTTAATTCAAAATTCTAATGCCCAAACTATCTCCTCTCAAAGTAAACTCTCTGATGCTATAACAAAGAGAGAAAATACTTATTCAAAAATATCTCCATTTTCTGTTCTATTACCTTTTTTTAACAGAAGAATTGGAAGGGCAGTGGGCTACAAAGTTTAACTTTGTTATTTTCTGACAAATAGTAGCCTCACTTAGAAATACGAAGAACAAGTCCATCCCAAAATGGCAAATACCAAAGGAAAACAAAATTACTTTGTCATTCCCCCTAGAGGAGTCACTCCCTGAAACCCACATAAAATAATACAAAATTGAAACCATACCCCAGTGGAATGTAGATGACTTACTTATGAATATAATCAATGAGTCTTCCTACTTCACGCTGCCTTTGTTCTGGAGTTAGTCTTGTATGAACAGCTAAATCTTTCATCACATTAAAATCATTACGCATTTTATCAGTTAGACCTTTCAATAAAACATTTAAAGGTGTGTCGTTAAAGAAACAAAAATCATGTCTAAATATATAGAGTATAGGGTGGGTGATAAGTGAAAAGAAATTCCAAGGAGACAAAGCAGCTTTAAGGGCTTTTGGGGGGGAATGGCGGGAAGGGGGTAACGGAATGTTTAATGACTTCTAGAACAGAATGGGAAAATGATCTAGTGGTTTCATTTTAGTAAACAAAATTCAACAGTACCTGTAAGATAGCAGAGCTCAGGAATGAGCATTGCAGGTCCTGGTAAAGTGCCACCAGGGCCTCTCCTCCTCTTAGGCTGACTGACCAAGACTGGTTGTTTCAAGTCAGTGATTTCTTGGTTATATTGCTATTCAGGAGAGAAAGGTATCACTAGTAAACGCCTTTAGGAACATGTCAATGGACAAATGCTTTGATTTTTTAAATTAAGCATGGATGCCCAGAGCAAAGCTGGTATCAGATTCCAAGTAAAGTTTAAAAAATGCGTCTTTAACCCTACTAGAACAGGTTGTGATTTATATGTTTTACTGAGTACCTCATCTTTTTTCCTAAAAACTCAAACGGTCAAGGATAGTAAGGTTCTAAGTTCTTGACTTTTAGTCCCAATTCTATTGACTTCAATTTTTGATTTCTTGGTTTACAAAGAGGAGTCCGTATAACTCCTGGTCTGCACCACAGCACAATTTCTCTGAAACTACTCCTATTATAGTGAGAAGTAGCTTACAAAAGAAGTCTCACTATAAGAATAAATGAGGGAAAGGAAGAGGTTTGCATGCTATCGGACATTTTTAATTAGGAAAGGTTTTTATAAAATGACACTTCGAAGAAGTCGAATTTCAATTTAGTAGTATTAAGAATCCCAATCTTGGGGCTGGCCTAGTGGCACAGCGGTTAAGTTCGCACACTCCACTTCAGCGGCTCAGGGTTCACCAGTTCAAATCCCAGGTGCAGACCTACCCAAGACTTGGCCAGCCATGCTGTGGCTGGCATTCCACATACAAAGTGGAGGAAGATGGGCATGGATGTTAGCTCAAGGCCAGTCCTCCTCAGCAAAAAGAGGAAGATTGACTGCAGAGATCAGCTCAGGAATAATCTTCCTCAAAAAAAAGAAAAAAAGAAGAAGAAAAAAAAAATCCCAATCTTAAGATTTCCCACATGCAACCACTGTGTAGGATAAGTTTTTACACAACTTGTAAAAAGACAAAAAATGATGTTCATGATATAATCTATGAGATGGCTGTCTGGCCACCAGCTCAGCTCTGCAATTCTACAGACTTCTATTGAGTTATCTCCACTAGAGCTTCTGGCCCTGTGTCTTAAAGAGCCTCCTTCCTATCATCTTCTGTATTCTCTCCTAGTATCTTTTAACATCCTGGTTAATTTAGCTCTAACTTTTTATTTAAAAAAAAAATCGCACCTTTCCACTAAGCACACAACAGTGGTATCATCATGGCCATTTCCTTAGTCTTAGTTTCTCATCCACAGACTATGAGGTACTTGCCCATCCCTTACTCCTATCATATGACAACGTCCTGGCCACCTATCCTCATGAGTTAAGAGACCATGAATTCCAGCCTGTCCTTGACTGTGTCCTATACTGAACTCTTTACTAACCATTCATGAAAAAAGTTAATTTTTGTATTTCAGAAAAGAACATTTCAAGAACACTCATATCTGACCTCTGTTCCATGTATATCAATATTTATTCGGGGTCTGTTCAGTCATCCTCTTCACACATCATTTATTTCGGCAAATATATAGGTAGAAGCGTGGGAGTGATTTCAGCAATGTTCCTATTCTCACCGTTTCATCAAAAGGCCTTAAATGCACAGTTCCTCATAACAGAATTTTGGCATGCCCCTTTCTATATTCTTAGGGCCTAAACAAAAGCCTGTCAACTCTTTAACAGTTTCTTCTACATCTAAAAATCTAGCATGTTCACTTCTGTTTATTACTGTTGAATCTTTTCAAAAAAAAAAAAAAAAAAACTGACCATGATCTTCTCTTCCAAGGGCCTTTTTCTCTCACTGTTTCCAAAACATTATCTTTAATATAACCAAGCCATCACTTATTACTAAAGCTGCATTTCTACTAGGAAGTCCTAAGAATACCTTGATTCTTTCAAATATTTTAACTCCATCCCCTTTTGATTAATTTTATCTACTAAAGACACCTGATTACCCCTGAGTGCGAGACAAGTCTTCCCTGAAGAAATCATCCGAGCTGAGATCTAAACCTAAGAGCAAAAGTCAAGCATGCCGAGTGTTTCAGGCAGAGGGAGCCCTATGGTTGGACAGATGGCCAGGGTGAGTGATGAGAAGATGAACAAGCAGACAGGGGCTATATCATTCACACTTTCATTGGATAAAGACCAATGAGCTTAAATAAGACACAGGAGCAACGGGAAGCCACTTAATTACTTGGGTAGAAGAAAAGCAACATCAGATTTGTGAGAGTTTGAAAATGGATCAGAAGGCAGGTGAAATGAAAACTAAGACACTAGTTGAATAAGTGAGAGAAATGGGGCCTAAACAGAAGATGGTAGTCACTTCAAAAAGAAAAAAAATGAAGGTATTTCAGATAGCAAGATACAGTGATAGGATCTGATAAACAATTATACAAGGTAAAGGAGAGAAGCACGGACGTCTGAGGTTTGAATTATCCATTATCCATTTGTTCATTCACTCAAATACCTGAGTGCCTACTGAGGCCCTGGAGGGTACATAAACTACAAAATCCCTGACTCTGTAGACATTATATTACCTGCACTGATCGAGAGCATTGCACAGTGACCAGGTGGGGATGTAACATGTTCAGTGTTGGTCACACAGAATATTTAGAACAAATGAGCTTAAACGTGTCTAGGCTAAAGCTGGACATTTAGGAATCATTAACACACTATACCTAAAGTCTTAGCATAGATAAAACTGGAGATCACCTAGTGAGTAAATATACAGTAACCGGGGGCCTGGGGCAGAATCTTTAAGTATGTCAAAATTTAAAAGGTCAAGAAGAATAAGGTAGCATGTAAGATTTAATACTAGTCAGAGAAGGGGAGAATTTTCCCTGACGTTGCTTGCTTCAGGTTTAAATCAAACTTTCATATTTTTATATGAAAAATATATTTGCTTTCTATATTTGCTGTTGATATATACCAACTCTTCCCATCCCTGACAGTGGTTATTAAAATAAACCACAGAAAACGCTAAAACTCCTTTCTCAGAGTAACCTCTGATACTGAGAAGAATCTAGGTTAAACATGGTTGGTTTACATCCTTCAGTCCTTAAGGAGTTAAGAGGTTGAAAACAGCAGTAGGGAAATCAAGCTGAGATGACCCTTGGCCTGTTTTCATTTTGCTCAGAATAAGATCAGCTCTTAATGGGACTTCTCAGAGAATCATTTCCCTTCAGAGTGACATCTGATTCCTTGACTGCAGTGAAGACGAGGCAATAACAGACATCCAGCAAGAAGCCATTTCAAAAGTCAGATGCATACTTCTAACACGAGATATAAACACAAAGCAGCTCATTTATCCAGTTTTTTAGAAAAAGGAAATAATCTTCTGAAAGTTGAACAAAATGAGATAAACTTTAGCACTTCAAAGACAAGTTTTAAAATTTTAATTGACATGTTTTCTAGAAACACTTTTCCTGCACTTTTAACAGACAATTTTAACTGTCAAGTGGAATGTGATCATCTAAGGATTTAGGGGCCAGACCTCCTTGTCTGTGAATACTAAAACAGGGTTAGTATGCATTCCTATATGAACATTTTATTTTCTCCTAGTCAGTAGTGGTTCTTTCTTGCTATTATTTTGCCTTTGGTGTTTTTTTCAATTGCGTGATCGTGCCAAAAGCTAAAATCATCTTTATAAAACTAGTGTTAGAAGATCACCCAACAGACTGATCTAGTCTGCGGGAAATAAGCCTGTCTGAATTCTGTCAATGCGCAAAACAAAAGTTCAGAGTTAACCCACAGGCAGATTTCGCACAACTGATGCTGAAGGTTCAGAGATCTTTACCCCCCACAATCCCTAGGTGAAGTTAAAACAAAGAGTTGGCTACAGAATAAGGGACAGTATGGTAAGCTGTTATCTTGTACTGTTTACCACCTAGTATCCTATATATTTGTCCTCCACATGCTTAAGTTTAAACGTAATCTTTCATTCTACTGCAAAAAAGGAACCAGGACAGGGCACTTCACATCTCATGAGCTAAAACTAACTATGCTGTAACTGCCTTAATAAACATTTATATACAGCTTTAAAAGCAACTTGTTCCAAAGGTACATGTGTTAGAAAATTCTACTGAAGATACTTCAGGTTTTTTTCTAATGTCTAAATACTTCACATTAAAAAGATAAAATCAACATGAACTTCTCACCTTCCGGTAGTACTCTAAGAAGCTGACTTCAGAACCATCTGCTTTCTTAAAGGTACTCTTTGGATTCTGGTCCCAGTCAATGTCATCTACTCTGTATGTTTTATTGTTATACCTATGGAATGGTTGAGATTTATTGGTACTTGCTTAAAATGTGTAGAAATATTACTAAAAAGAGAGACTAGACAGTGTGTACTCTCTAAAAAATAAAATTTCAAATCACTTAGAAATAGCCAATGTTACGGCAAGAGAGAGGGAGAAGAATTTAAGGACTATGCTACATGGATGGGGAAGCAACTAAATTACTATTAGAAAATAAAATTAAAACTAAAGGATAAAAGTCATTAGACATTTGTCCTTTTCAGATGAGTATGTTCCCCCAAAAACTTTCTTATTGAGAAAGGTTACAAATACCCTTCCCTCATTTTGTGCTATTCCCACCACTCAACTTTAAATCCTACATTATAGGACTAGAAAGCCACACTATCTTAAAACTTGCAAAATTGACTATTGTGCATTTTAAAAGTAGTCTTACTTGGTAAGAACAATTAAACCTATTAGTTCTTTAGAAACTTGTTCTTGAAAGTTATTTTCTTCGGTTTGATGATACAGGTTGAATATGAAATCTAAAACAGTTTCACTTCTAAGGACTTTATGACTGACATCAGTGCAAAGCATGATGTTATTTTCATACTGAAGAATAGAAGTAGTGAAGCCAGGCCAAATCACCAACCTGTCAAATAGAATGAGAGCCATGAATCAACCTCCATGAATATCCAAACATATTTTGCATGTATCAAGTTGTGTTTTTCACCTTTACTAACTGGGTCTAAAGTACAAAAGTTTTTCATTGGGTAAATTTACTTATTTCTAAGTTTTACATGGTTCCAGACAAAGATCTATCTTTTTAAGATCTTCAACAATGAAAGTTACTTTATAATAATAAAATAAGTTTGTTTCATTTTAAATTAATATACTAACTTTATTAAACTATTCTTCATATTGGCCTAAGACTCAAAAAAGCTGCCAATCTAACCAAAAGCATCTCTAATTACTATAATAAACCTAAAAACCAGTTGTGCTGCAACCTTGATACACTACAGTAACTTGTGAAGCAATCACTAACTGATGAATTTTGTTACCTAAGAACAAATACAAACTTAGTGTTGGACAACTCTTTATGCTTCCCCAGTGACAGATGAATATTTGATTTTTTTAATCCAAATATTCTGGGATGTCTTCTTTATTATTCAAGCCAAGTTAAATTAAATGTTCACTTAATCTGATGGGTATCATTAACAGCTACAGTAGTAAATTTAGTCATTTCACATTAGAGCATCACTTTCAAAGTTTGTGATTAAGCCTAAGGAACAGAAACTTTCCACTTCATACAAACCTATGATTTGGAATATCAATTGGGTCACTTGGGTTGTAATAATTCCGTCCAATTTGTTGCAAATTCATGATCTTCAAAAGCCTAGAAATTCAAAGGTCAGAATAGAGAAGTGAATATTGCTAAGTATCTCTGATACCACAATTTTAGAGTAGGGAGTGGCAAACTATGGCCAACAGCCAGGCCAAATCCAGCCCACCTGCTGTTTTTTGTATGGCCTAGGAGCCAAAAACGGTTTTTCACATTTCTTAAAGGTTAGGGGTAAAAAAATCAAAAGATTAATTAATGATGCCTGTATTATATGAAATTCAAATTTCAGTGTTCATCAATAAAGCTTTATTAGAACACAGCCATGATCTTTCATTTATATGCTCTATGGCTTGCTTTCATGCTCCAACAGTAGAGTTGAACAGTTGAGACAGAGACTATATGGCCTGCAAAACAAAACCTAAAATGTTTACTATCTGGTCCTTTGCAGAAAAAGTTTGCCATCTCCTCACTGAGAGGAAAATATATCGACCAATTGCATTAAATCAAACCAAGTATCCATCAAAATGAAGTCATATCACCACTGACAGATTTCTTATGACCAACTTAAAAAGGTAAATTACAAATCCAAGTTTTAATGTCTCATTATTCCCGTGCAAATTTCAGCCTTATCAAGATTGCTTCTCACCCAAAAGGGAAAAAATTCTTTGTAGAACAGCTATCTTAATTTTGGATTTGTAAAATACAGTATCTACATTGAAAGCAAATCATAGAGCACGCAGTATGTGTCCTATGATGGAAGAAGTATATCTGAATAGACCTAAATCCTGTCCTTCCTGAATAGGTATCCACTGTGGGGGAAAAGGAATATAAAGTCAGTGATAAGCTCCTAAGAATACATGTGGTTTTAACATAAGCTCAAATAGTATTCAAAAAATCTAATGTCAACACAAACTGGGAAGTTAAAGACCTAATACTTGCTAAAAGCAAACAAATAGTTTTCTATCAGTACACAACACCTTAAAATGATTACAATTCAGAGTAAACCAACGATCTTAACAAACCACTGTAAAATTTAGGGATTAAGTATACAGATATTCACTGTACAGGTCTTTCAACTTTTCTGTAACTTTTACATTTTTCTTATTGTTAAAAAATACTAACATACCTCCTGAAAATAATATTATAGAACTGCAAACAAGTTGGTGATGTAGGTGGGAGTTCATTTGTTAAAGTGATTGTTATCCTCACATGCTCTCCATTTCGAGTTTGACTAAAAACTTCAGTAACCTGAAGCAAGAGGATAGAAAACCAAACTTTTAATTGTTAAAAGCAAACTAAGCCCAATCACATAATGACTGCTTAATAAGGCAACAACGGAAATAAAGTTCTAAATTTAAAAAAAACAATGGCTATGAGCAGAGAGTGGCTCAGTGCCTGTATTACAGTTTAATTGTAATTATAATTTAATTGTAATCGAGTTACTCGGGTGGATTTGAGAATGATACAATAATGTGAAAGTACCCCTTGGATTTATCACAAGTCAAATCCCACAGGAGACCACGGGGGTTTCTCTAAAGCTACCCTAGATCACGGCAGTTTGCTGTGAAGTGGAAATCCCCCATCTCCCCTCTTTCCACCCCGGTATTTGAAATAACCTTGTGCTGTAGTCTTTTAGGTAAAAATAATATTGTTCCATCAAAAGCATGACACCTTCCAATTAAATCTTCATGTTGAAAAAGAAGAGCTGAGCGCAGTCTTCTGGCTTCCATCAATGGGTTATAGTCAATGTGATACTGATATAAGGCCCATTGGGGACGAGATGTCAATCGAAAATGGTTAGTGCTTAGCCTTACTATAATACCTGAAGAACCTGTAAAAGTCAGTCACAGTCAATTAACAACATATCAAGTTTACTGTCCCTTGAAATGTTTCCTAACATGACAAGGCAGATATAATTCTGTAAACAAAAGACTAAGAGTAGCAGACAACATGAAAGTTCTTAGACATCTGACTTAGGGGACTACTATTCTATCTAAATTCCTAAAAGCATACATTTAGAAATAAATCCTCCTTAGGCTAAATCACTTACAACATAACCAACCAAGTCTCTTTATGATGAAAAGTTTTCAAAGAAAAAGTGACCTGGTGATGTTTCAGTGCAGCTAAAAACATCTATAACCTATTTCAGCAAAACCAAAAGGGAGAGAGAGGCAAACAGAAAAGCCATGCAGGATGCTTGACCAAATGTGCTTTTTCTTCCTAATAATGCGTCATACAAATAAACAGGTAAAATACAGTGCTTCAATTCACCGTGCTGTGTACTTGAAAAGCAATCTCAAGAAACTGCATTCTTAATAATTAACCCACCTGTTTTTGATTCTTTAACATGGTCCAGGTTCTGTCTTGTATTCACACCAAGATCATGAAAATCTCTACGACGACCTCCTCTCTCTGCTAATGATAACTCCTGAAACCCAGCAGATATCTGGAGTTCTTAAAAAAAAAAAATTATACACCTAACCAATATGAAACATGAAATAAAGAATGACAATACTAATTTCCAAAGTACTATTATATGAAACCCAAAGGCTACTGAGGTGCTAAATAACAATCCCATCAAAATGTTTTAGGTATCTGCCAGCCAAAGAGGGAACTAATCCCATAGCTGTAACTTCTTCCATAAAGTCTTTCCTGTCATTGCCCTAGGCAAATTAAGTTGCTCCCTTATAAGACATATACACCTTTACAAGGGCAAGACAACGGGACTGTGATTCAAGAACTTAGGAGCATGTTTGTTGACCAGGAAATTATTTTTCTGTACCATAAGTCTGCTAACAACCTAAGAGCCTTAAATCGGTATCTTCTACAAGTTTTGTGATGCAGTTATAGCCAAAGGAATTGGTAGTTTATGCAGTTTAAATGTATAACATGAATTAGAATATTTAAGTCTAAAATGGGTCTAATTCCCTTAAGAACCAGCCCAATGGATGGGATGGGCCTGTGCATATCCCATGGCCATGACGCACATCTCCTATTGGGACAGATCACTGTCACTTCATGCTTAGTTGCAAAAGCTGTGGTTATAATATCCTAAATTATTAAGTCCTTCAATTTGTGTAAAATATATAATTAAATATCTCATATTGATAGTATGATGTGGGCGAAAGAATGAACATGGGCTTTGTAGGCGGGTGTCAAAATCCTAGCTTTCAATTGATACATGTGTTGTCTTGTGCAGTAGAGACTATTAGTTGACTAGCCAATAATCAATCTCTCACTTTTTAAAAAAAAAAGTTTATTTTCGGAGTAATATGCCTAACAGACTAGAATTTCCACCTTCCTTGTGGGTAAGGATGGCCTAAGAGATTTAAGCAGAAATTACTGGATGAAACTTCTGGGCAAGTGCTTCAGGAGGAGAGTTGATGACTGGCTTTTATGTTCTCCATGCTCCTTGCTCTGCTAATGTTGCCTGGAATCTGGATGCGATCACAAGAGGGAGCTCAAACATACATTCTGAACCCAACATAAATCTTAATGATGCAAGTCATGGACTCAGGACAACAAAAACAAAAAAATCAAAGAGCCCAGTTCTCTTCCGACGACAAATGCCAGAATTAGCCCAGAACTGCCAACTTTTAGACTTCATTAGAGAAGAAACAATAGCTTAAACAAAATATATCAGTTCCTGATATACCTTGGAAACAAATTACTGTGAGCTTCAATTTCTTTACCTGAAAAATTGACAATAATAAACTTCACAGGCATGTAATAAATTTTAAATGAGAGTATCATTTATAAAGCACTTTAAAGGTGCTGCTAAATATGTTGGTTCCTGTACCTCATGATTTTCAGGGGTTTTATTTAAAAGTCCTTTAAATATGTCAACTGTTTACATTTGTCTCTCTGTTAACTTTTCATCCCAAAGACTTTCAGTTTAAAGTATGCACGGCCTTGGGTAGTTAACTATACTAACACAGGTCCAGCATACTGAATCCAACCTGATAACAATAATGGGTCATAAAGGCTTGATTTGATGATTTTAATTTCTCCCTGGAAATTTCGAATTTGTCTTAAAAAAATGCAGTTCTGGATGCAAAAATCTGATTGCAAGTTTCTGAATATAAGCAATGATGAAGACTGTTCTTCTTTCTACATATAGTACTGCTATTACTATACTTAGCCAAAGGTTGATGAGCTGTCAATCTATAAAGATGACAGACTTCAGAATGGACAAAATTGGAAATCTTGCTAATTCCTCCTTCCATGCAGCTGCCAAAGTGATTTACTGAAACCACAAATCAGATCTTGCTACTGTTCTATTTAGGAGTCCTTCAAGGTATCCACACCCCCCTTTAGAATGAAAATCAAGGGCCTAAACAATGTCTCATTAACAATAAATCAGTTAAACTTGTTGTTTTAATTCCTAAAACATAGCAGATATTTGAAAATTTACTGTGACAAGCACTTCCCAGGTATAGTACTTACAAAAGCAGCAAAAAGTGGTAAAATAGGGCCTTGCATTTTAATCATTACAACGATCCTTATCTATAAAGGTAGGTATTATCTTTTTACAGATGGGGAACTGAGTTTCATAAAATTAAATTTAAATTCATGAGTAACTGTTAAAAAAATTATTAATGAAGATCAATACAGAGAATGTTTAAAAATTAAAGTGTTGTCCACCATTTTATTTGCACATTAAGGCTGAATACAGAAATGTCTTTCAAACAGCTTCAGCACATCTTTTTGTACAGTTTTATTTCAATGAAATTTTTCTATGTTGAACACAGCTGAAGATGTCAAATATCCTATGTTTCAAAAGAACTGAGGCATCAAGATTAGAGGAGAAAGAGATTAGGTAAAATTCTATAAATTTAAAGAGGTTAATGTCCAGAAACGAATTCTCACCAAGCACCTTCATTAAAAAAATAAAACATCCTATACCAGAAAGTAACATGTAATTGGATATATATAGAAACAAATACAAGGCTTTTTTGGGGGAGGGGAGGAAGATTGTCCCTGAGCTAACATCTATGGCCAATCTTTCTCTTTTCTGCTGAGGACGATTGTCCCTGAGCTAATACCTGTGCCAATCTTCCTCTGTTTTCTATGTGAGATACCAAAGCATGGCTTGACGAGCAGTGTGTAAGTCCACACATGGGACCTGAGCCTGCAAAGCCTGGGCTGCTGAAGCAGAGCACACGAACTTAATCACTACACCACCGAGCTGATCCCAAGGCCTTTTGTCTTCTAGTTGACTCTTCAAAAGAAGGACTATTAACAAGTGATGTGTTTTTCCTCAAAATTTTCTATACAGAAATATACGCAGGTATTTACTTAAAATATAAACAATTCTGTTTTACAACTTGTTTTCATTTGAGATAGCTCAGGTGAATTTCTGTTCTTAAAAATGGCTCAATGGCACTCTATTGTTAAAGTACAGTAGCTTTACCTTACTCTAACGGGTTAGGTGTTTCCAGTTTCTGGGTATTAAGTATTGTAGTTAACATCCTTACACAATCATATTATACTTACCCAGTGTCTGTTGGATATATTCCCTTGAGTGGAAATGCTCGTAAAAGGGCATCATTACGTAATTATGTAATTGCTACGCATTACAAAATGCCATCCAAAAGTTAGCAGAATTAGACAATACAAGGAGCACAAGTGCCAGTTTTACAATTGGCAACACAGGCAAACAATAAAGTAATAAAGAATAAACAGGCAAAAAATGTCCACTTAAATTTAACGATGAGGTTTAACGTTTTCACTGGCCTCTGCATGTTTCCGTGCATTGCCCTTTAATTTCCTTTGTTACTTTCCTATCAGTTTGTTGATATCATGGATTTCTAGGAATGCTGTGTATCAAGGAAATTGTCTTCTATCATTTCAGTCAGTTTCCAGTTTGCCTTTTGACACTGACAGTATCCGTCAGTTCAATTTATACCACTTCAAGATTATTTTAGATTCATCCATGTTTTCTCCTAATGTTTACGCATTTCAGTGGTTATGACTAAATATCTGGAATACATGGGAATTTAATGCAAGGAATAAAGCAGGGAACCAGCTTTGTTTTCTAGTCATCCATTTGCGTCAACATTATTTTATTGAATAGCCCATTTCCCATGCCCAGCCCAGAGTTTAAAAGCCAACATTACTACATTAATTCCCCTTGTATGTATGGCTCTTTTTTCCCTATACCAAAATCAAACAATAACCATAGAAAAATCTTATATCAAGTAGTCAAATAACTCATTTTTGCAATAATGCAATGAAAATACACAATTTTGGGAATCAGAACTGGCACTCTGACTCTACCAGTTGTCACAATTTTGACCTCAGTTTTCGCATCTGAGAAACGGTGAACCAATACAACATACAAAAATGTGTTTTATAAATCAGTGTTACAAATGTTAAAGTTTTTGATGAAGCCACTAAAGATGTTGAGAGAATGTTCTAGTATGATCTCTTAATGCATAAGCAAATTTACGATTAGTGTAGAATTTATTTGCTTTGTACTAGGTAATGTTGGGGTCCTGGCAAGGATATGCTTTTTCACTTCCAAGGAGAAAAGAAATTCTGTGGTATCCCACTCAGTAGCAGAACGCAGTTTGAGAGAGATCCTCTTATACTTTAAGGGACCACGGGGACCCCTTTTAATTCATAAAGAGTGTGTACACTGGTTACCATTTCAGGTCTCATAGTACGTACGTGTGTACACACACACACACATGCACACACACAAGCTCTTTTTATTCTCCCTTCACCTTGTGACTTGGCTGTTGCTCCTACTGTTCCTCGCTGTCGTCCACGGCCAACCAATTCCCCCTCCGCTGGTGGCTGCTGAGATCTGGGCTGAATACAGCCAGGCTGCTGACTCTGCAGTTGTATGCAAATACATGTAGGTATATGTAGTCGAATGCAAATAAACAGCAATCTTATTGCGTCAAGAGTTCAGAGACATCAGAGAAAATAAGTAGTCTTAAACAAGTCTTAGGCACTCAACCAAAACTGATCTAAATTAGCAATCAAATATTTTATTCTTATAAAGAAATTTCTTCCATTAAAGTCAAGAACCAGCTTCTAACATCCTCAGGAAACAGAACACGATCTTCCTCGTTCAGCTCCTACCTCCTTCGCAGGACGCGGCTTTTAAACCGAGTGCCAACAACCTCGGCTGGTAAAGCCCTAACAACACCACGCTTCTGTTTGCACAGACCTCTCTACAGTTCGGACGGGCAGAGCACTCACCGCAGCGGCGCCCACGTGCTGCACCGTCTCCTGACCGCGCGCCCTTCCTCGGGCTCTCGCTCTGGCGCGTCCAGTCATTCTCCTTCCCTGCTAGGAAATGAACGCGAACGCTCAATGCACACGATCACATCCGCCCGTCTCGACAGTGCGGCCGTTGTCATCTTTGTAAAGATCGGCTTTTTACAGAGCAGGCCCGGCCCGGAGCTAACCGCGGCCCGTCTCCCTCCCGAGGCCCAGCGCACGGCTGTGCGGCGGCCGGGCAGCTCTCCCACGTGCGCGCGGCGGCGCCGACGTCCGTCCCCGCTGCTTTAGCTGAGATGCTAAAACGAGCGCTGGAGGAAGGACACGCCTTCCCAGGGCAGCGCCCTCCCCGGCGGGGCCGAGCGCGGGGGCCGACGCGAAGGCTTCCCCCAGCTGAGGACCTCCTCTCCCACGCAGTTACGAACAGACGCGCGGGGAAGCCGTCGAGCCTCGGGCCGTCCTCTCGCGCCGGACGCGCAGCCCGCCGCGTTCCCGGGCGCCGGCGGCCGCCCCGCGCCAGACCCGCCCGCCCGCCCACCCCGGTCTCCCTCCCGCCGCGCCCGCAGAGTCCCTCCCGGTGAGCGCGCCACCGCCCACTTCGCCCCTCGGGAAAGTGCCAGAGCCGCCGCTCTGGGGACGGCGCCCTCACCGCTGCCGGCACGTCTGCCCGACAGCGCGCCTGGCCGCACTCATCAGCCCCACAGCCCGGCCCCTCCGGCCGCCAGTGGCCTGGGCTCCCGCCCACACCCGCGCAGGGCCGCCCGGCAGACGCCAGCGCCGGCGGGAAGGCTGTCGCGAGCCCGGGGACGGGCACGAGGCGCCCGCGGCCACGCAAGCAGACACGGCGCTGCCCCGGGACGCGGGGGACGACGAGGGGCGGCCCGCCCGGCGCGGCTGCGGACGCGGCCCCGAGGCGGCGCGCGCGGGGGAGCCGCTGCCCGAGCCCCCGTCCCGACCGCCGTCCCGGACCCACGGGCCCCGCTGCGGCCCTCCTCACGCGGCCCCCGCCCCGCGACCCACTTCCGACGCGGCCCACACGCGCCGCGTCCACACCGCACGCGAGCACCACGGCGCCCTGCCGGCCGCATCATTCTCGACGGCTCCGGCCGGCCCTGGGCGCGCCGCGGGGCGCGGGTGTCAGGGCGGCGGCCGCCCCCGGAGCCGTGAGGACGGCGAGCGGCCCCGCGGCCCGGCTCCTCCCTGGGCCTCCCCGCGTCCGCGCCCCGCCGCACAGGGCGCACGCCGGCCGCCCCCTCCAGGCCCCGCTCCTCCGCCGCCCCCCGCGATGGAGAGTCCAGCCCGGGCCGGCCGCCCAGGGCTGGGGACGGCGCCGCGCAGGCCCCGCCTCACCCGGCTGGAGGCTGGAGCCCGAACAGAGGCAGACCCGACGTGCGGGTCCAGGCGACGTCCCCTCAGCGCCCGCCGCCGTCGCCCGCCGCCACCAACAGTTACAGGCCGCGCGCCAACGGTTATCCCGCCCCGGATCCCTCCGCGCCGGGACTTCGCGCCCGACGCTGGCCCGCAGCGGACCCCGGCCCTCCTCCTCCCACAGAGCCGCGCCGCCCGCCGTCCCCTCGGCGTCTGCCGTGGGCTCCCACGCGTGGGCGATTGCGGGACGCGGGCGGAAGTGGGCACAGCCCTCTTTTTCTGGGCGGATGGACACTGACTACAAGGGGTAACTGTGCTGCACGTGACACTGAGTAACGGCGCAGCGGAAGGCGGGCGTGCGACGCGCCCTGATTGGCTGCCCTGCGGATGGCAGTTTTCCGCGGGCTGCAGGTGGAGGCGGGGCCGGGGTCAGCCACGCCCAGGCCACGCCCCATCCCGGCAAGGCTCCGCCCATCCTGGCAAGACCCCGCCCCATCTTGACGAGGCCCCGCCCAGGCCTCGCTTGGTCCCTGGAGCATAAGCACAGGTGGGTGACGAGGATGGGGGTGGGTTTGGTTCGTTCGCGGCTCTTGGGAGAGGGCCATGGACGTAAGACACCCTCGATAAACTGTGAACGTGTGACCAGGTGGGCTTCCAGCGCCCTGCTGTAAAAATGTTAATTTAATCTTGGGCTGCCTCTTAAAATTAGAAGCTATTTCGCTCATCAAATAAGAGATTCGAATTTTGCCCCAAAGAAAGTGAAACTGCATTCCAAGGCCAGGATGCCAGGCGGCTGTGTGCAACTTTCCAAATCAACAAATTGTGTGCTGAGTGTGCGAATGTTAACGTGTACCGCAGGGGTTCTCAAACTTTACCTGCATCCTGGATCACCTGGAGGGCTGGTTACACCACAGACCCCACCCCAAGAGGTGCTGATTCAGGGTGTTGGGTAGGCGGGACCCACTAATTTGCATCTCTAACAAGTTTCAGGTGAAGTTGATGCAGTTGGTCCAAGGTCCACGTTGATATGGGTCACTGAGTTAGATGCCCTCAATAGGAGTATATTTCTTCATTGGGCAAAAGCAACCCAAATAAAACTATTGTAAATATTGTAAAATCGAACAGAATTATTTGTTAAGCTGAGAAGTGGAACTGATAGTGACTAACTACGTGACTAGTTAAGTCCAACAATAATTCCATAGCTTCTTTCTAAAGGTGTGTGGGGTGGGTACCCGCAGTATGGTTGCTTCTAGGGACTTGTTTTAAAGCTGCATTTATGCAGCATTTTGTTTTTTATTTATATTTAGGCGTGTATACTTTGGCGGGGGTGGGGAGTGCTGGAGAGGGCTGAGGCCTCTCCTAGCCCCCTCCCCAAGTCCTACAGTCTCATTTGTGGGATGAAAGGAACAGGCTGGATTTCAGTGTTTCCCACACTAGCTTGATTGTAAAACAAAAGCCGGGATGGGAGGAGAACTTCTGAAAAACAGATTCCCAGATCATCCTGATTCAGTAGGTCTGGGATGGGAGCAAGGAATTTTCTTTTAACAAGAGATGCCAAGTGATTCTTATGTTCAGAGAAGGTTGAGAAATTTGAGGCAAAATTTGTGATCCTGACACCATTCACACTTAAAGAATTTATGAGAAAAAACAAGACACTTGAAGCCAGGAGTAGTTTGGGGGAAAAAAATGGCTTCACAAAAATTTTCACTTTTTAAAAAATAAAGGGCACAATTTGGAATACAATACGAACCTTAACTTTTCCAGGAATGATTTTAAGATGTTGGTGAAAAAGATGTTCTATGAAATTGCCAGCAGATGGAGCAATAAAATAAGAAATAGATCTTCGCAGCCTCAACATGAATGGACGTTAGAGGGCAGAAGTAACGCTTCCCCTCTGTTTTCTCCAAATGCCCAAACTCCTTGTAACTGCTGAAGATGCGTGCTAGTGTGAAATATCCCTAGTGTCTTGGTGTGTGTAATGTATGAAATGATTGGTTTCTAAAGATGTAAGAAGTTATGATACAAGATGTAGGCAAAACCCCTCATTCTTCTGATGGTGCAAACATGACATTTCACAAAGCTCCCAGAAAATTTAAAAAGAAAAGGTACAGAGAGAAAGTCGGGGAAATATTGATTTTTACAAGTTTCTATATTGACAGCAGGACCAGGGCCCTAGTGGCATCAATTATTGGATACGACTCTGTGCCTGACTCTGGAAATTAAGAAGTGAACAGATGGAGATTCTCCTTCCGGGAGCTCAGTCAAGAAGGGATGAACCCACACGGAAAGTCAGCAGAGTGCTCCAAATGATCTGCGTGCTTGGAGGGAGAGTTGGGTGGGGATCACTTCATGGAAATGATGCTGCTGAAGTCTTGAGGGATGAATGGGATTTGCAGGGAGCAGCAGGGAAAGCACGATGTAGCACTGTGATTGGAACAGGCAGGGGCTGTTTAGGAAGCTGCAGGTAATTTAGTACAGTAGGAGTGACAGGTAAATGTAGGGGGGGCAGGTGATGCCATTGAAGGGACACACCAGGTTCTAAAGTTGAGTGGCAATGAAAACTGAACATCAAGACTGCTGACTCCAGACAGACACCCTGCTGGGTGCTGTGAATAAAATACACTCTCTGTGCACTTGTTGATGATGCTGAGCCCCAGGCTGCCAACGCGGATGCACATCAGAGCTGGGCTGGTCGCTGAACAGAGGAGAAGCAGGGACTGTGACAAACAGGAGTGTAAACGCCTTACCTGAAGGTGTCAGTGACTTCTGGGTCCTAGCCAGTCCTTGCCAAGAGCGAATGAGATCCCAGATTTGCTGTGTCTAATGTTATTTCATTGTTGTTTGTTTTGTTTCATTGAGGTGAAATTCATGTGAGATAAAATTAATCATTTAACAGTGAACAATTCAATGACATTTAGAATATTCACAATGTTGTGCAACCATCACCTCCATCTAGTTCCAAAACATTTTCATCACCCCAGAATAAAACTCCCTTCCCATTAACGAGTCTCCCCATTCCCCTTTCTCCCCCAGCCCCTGGTCACCATAAATCTACTTCTGTCTCTATGGATTTATCTGTTCTGTTCTTTTCATACAAATGGAATCATGTGTGGTCCTTTGTGTCTGTCGTCTTTCACTGAGCATAATGTTATCAAGGCTCATCCACACTATAGCGTGTATCAGTACTTCATTCCTTTTCATGGCTGAGCAATATTCCATTGCATGGATGGAACACATTTTGTTTAGCCATCCATCAGTTGAAGGACGGGTCTAATGTTTTTAAAGAGAAGCAGGAACCTTGGACATCTGTGGACTCATTTTCATCTCATGGCCACTGAGCTCCTGACAGCTGTGCTGAGGAGCATTCCAGCGGAAGGAAACTGAATGAAGGAAAAAGAAAAATCCCGAGTTAGTTCAGCTATGGCTGATAATATGGTCTTGGTAGATGGTGGCAAGCGTGGCAAGAACTGCTGGCTGGAAAAGAAAGTTGAGGGTCAATTGTCGTGAGTCCTGAATGCCACATGCAGGAGTTTTGACCATAGTCTGTAACCAATCAGCTTCTGAAGTTTTTAAAGCAGAAAACCACACAATCAGAGCATGTTTTGACCTAGTTCCGTTCATTCAAATATTGCAAAACCCCTTTAAACTCATAATCCAGATTTTGTTGGTAAAGCAATAAATATGCTGGTAAATTTATCATTTATTAATTGGTAAAGCAATTATTTATTTATTGGTAAAGCAATAAATAAAGTAGTTAAAAAAAAAAACTAAGGCAAGTTAGCATGAACTCCTTAACCAAATTTTTCAAAACAATTCCCTCCTCCCTTCATATTTATCTTGTCACTCCAGTTTTATTGAATTAAAGAACTGTCTAGCTTCTCACCTGTTCCTCAGATATCTGACGTAATAAGAGGAGCAGAATGGAGACATGAGTGTGTGCCCCAAGACACACACACACACACACACACACAACGAATATCTGGGAATATTCCTGAAAGGAAAGGGCAATTGGTGAGGCTGAGTTGATCTGCTTCTAAGTGCAAAATTTTAATCGAATATCAGAGTCCAGCCACAGGGGGGTGTTTTGGGGTGTGGGGGGCAGAAGAGTGCTGACCTGGGTCATGGGAACTGGGCTGCATTCTGTTCTGAGGAGTGGTCACGGCCACGCCACTTAAACTCTCCTCATTTTCTCTGCTCTGGAGAATGAGGACATCGTCCTGGACCAGCACTTCTCACTGGTCTGTGGACCAGCCGCCCGCATGCACTTGGGAGTTATGAGAAATGCAGACTTTCGGGCCCCGCCCACCTGCTGAACCAGAATCTCCTGGGGCGGCGCCCAGGGATCCCCATTGTAACAAACCCTCCAGGCCATTCCTGTGCTGATAAAAGGTTGACCAGCGCTGGCGCTGGCTATGCGGGTGGACCACTGAAGGTGCTCTTTGCTTCAGTCTTCCCCGTGTGGTTAAGAAAACCCCTCTGACTGCCCAGCATTAAACCTCACCAAGTTTCTCTGTCAGAATCAACACCAGTAGGCCCCAGCTTGCGAGGCCCTCAGGACGCCCCCGCCCGCCTCTGTGAGCAGCAGCACCTCTGCCACACTGGCCTTCTTTAGGGCCACACACATGCCGGGCTCAGTCCTGCTTGGGCCTCCACCCGCCCTCCCCTCCGTCTGGAGGGACTGACTGCCTCCCGCCATCCAGGCCTCTTTTCACACATCCATCCTCAGAGGGCCCTTCCCTGAGCTCCCATCTGATAAAGCGCTCTACTCATCTCTCACAGCCCAGTCCTCGCCCTGCATCCTAGTTCCCAGCACTGCTGTGACAAGTTACCACAGACTCGGTGGCTTAAAACAACAGAAACTGATTGTCTGGGTTCTGGAGGAAGTCTGAAATCAGGACGTCAGCGGGACCATGCCGTCTGCACTCTCCAGAGGACAATCTGTCTGTGCCTCTTCCAGCTTCAGGTGGCCCAGGCGTTCCCTGGCTTGTGGCTCGTCACTCCAGTCTCTGCCTCCGTCTTCACGTGACTCCTTCCCCGGGTCTCTCTGTGTCCTCTTCTCTAATAAGGACACCTGTCACTGGACGTAGAGCCCACCCTAAATCCAGGATGATTTCATGTCGAGTTTCTTAACTGATTATAGCTGTGAAGATCCTATTTCCAATAAGGTGACACTCTGAGGCTCCCAGGGGACATGAATCTTTAGGGCACATTCAACCCACTGTACCCTGCTCTACTTGTCATCAAGGTAATTTCTGTTACCTGATATTACGTGCTTGCTTTTTACCTGTCTAACCTGGTAGAATAAACTCTCCCTGAAGTCAGGGAATCTGTTGCACCCACATCAATATTCCCAGTTTCCACTGGGGTGCCTAGCACCTAGCAAGCTTTTTAAGAACATCTTCTGTTGACTGAGAGTGAATGAATGCATGGATGAATCTAGTCTGTGATCCCTCCCTTTACTCTAATTTTAGCCAGACCCTGGAGCAGTCACTTCTTCCTCTCTTGCCCCTGCCCTCACCATCTCTCCTCTGCCATCTTTCTACTAATGGCACAGACTTTAGCTGGGCACCATTCCTGGTCATCATTTCCTCCTCTCCCTCCTGCTTAATTCCACCTGCCAAGCCCCCCCAGGACCGTCCCTGATCTTCACAGTCTCCACCAGCCCCCTACCCAGCTCTCACTCCCACCCCCTGGCCTTTCTCCTGCTCTGAGAAAAGTGAAGCCATTCATTGTGCGGTGCCGCAGGCCACCTTTCCATCTGCCTCCTCCGGTTGAATCCCTTTGCCTGTGCTCCGGATCCCCCTTCCTGCCTCCTCAGAGATTCCTCTCTGTCACAAGGCTCCCTCATCTATTGCCTTCAACTCTCCTCTCCATTGGGCTTTCTCTTTGTCATGTCAATGTTGTCTAGTCTTCCTCATCTTCAAAAAACAGCAAAACAAAAGAAAAGGAAATAAATTCCTATTGTTACTTCTTTCTCTTTTTCCTTCAGAGTCTCTCTTCTTAAAAGAATGATGTACTGTTCTTTCTACCTCCTCACCTCCATCCACTTCTTACCTCCCACAGTCTGATTTTGATTCTCTAAGAGACCTCCATGAACCCAGAACCTTCCTTGTTTCCAAATCCAGTGGACAGCTTTCAGACTCACCTGTCTTCTTGGTCTCATTTGAGAATGACGCTCACTTCATCCGTCCCAGCAACATCCCCTCTTGCCGTCTGTGATCTTCCTCCAGCTCTGGCTAGTCCTTCTTAGTGTGATGCATGGGAGTTCCTTCTTCTGCCCATCACCTAAATATCAACGGACCAAGGCAGTGGTTCTCAAAGTGTCCTTCTTGGAGCAGCAGCATCAGCATCATCTGGAACCTGTTGGAAATGAAAATTCCTGGGTCCCACCCCAGACCTGTTGAACCGGGAACCCCAGGGGTGGGGCCAGCAATCTGTGTGAACTAGCCTGCCAGTTGATCCCAGTTCACCCAGTGGTTTAACCTCTGTGCTAACCACTGGAAGAGCCACAGAGCAGAGGGGTTGAGCTTACCATCCTCTTCACTGTGTTGGCGTGGCTCACTTACTACCCTGACTTCAAAAGGCCTCTTCGGCTTCATGGCCCTGAAGTGTGTGTAGTCTATGTTCAGCTCCTGAGCTTCATTCTGGAATATTCCAGTAGCGGCTGCTCCGCCCTGACTGGTACTGTCCCAGTTGCTTTGGCAGTGGTCTTGTAGGCAGGATGTACAAGACAACTGCAGGAGGTATGGGAAGAGCTTCTGCTTATGACTAGTTTTTTCTGAAATTAAGACAAGAAATTAAGCTTTAATAATGGTTAAGATGTAGGTGACACTGGTGCCCTCCCGTGGCTCCTGTGTCTCTGGGTGGGATATCCACCACAGGGATGGGTTGACAGCATCCCCATCTCCCGCCTGTTGTCAGAGGATTGTGATGAGCTGTGGCCTGGCCGACAGTGGCTTGGGTTACATAACCAACTCTCTCTGAACCAACCCCAACAAGATGAAAAAGCAGCTTGAAATGATTCCTGCAAAGAAACCATGGGTGGAAAAAAAAAAAAACGAGAAACGCAAACATAAGCAAACAAGAAAGTGTTAGAGCCAACACTTCCGTTCATCCTACAGGCTTTTTGCAGTCATAAATGCTGATGATTCAGATTCGACAGTCACGTGGCTCTCCTGAAAAATGTTATTATTATTAACAATTATTTCAGTGAGAAAGAACTTTTATCAAATAAAATTTCATCATTAAATTTTTCATTTTAATGATGCAATTTTATTTTTGACCTTTATTTTAGAGTATATTTTATCATGTGTGTAATATAGTGATATATATGTTTTATATACACATAGTGGTAGATTATAAATAAATATAAATATATTGGGTGTACACGCTCAAAATATTTACTGCTGTGGGTACATGGTCAGAATTGTTTGGAGGTTCCGAGGCTCCGAGGTGAAGTCCACATTCTGCAGCGTGGATTCTGCCCGCCTGTCGGCTTTGTCCCTTTCCGCGCTGCACTACCACAAACTGACTCCCAGTTCCTGCCACAATTAGTCCCCAAATTCAGCTCAGCTGGTGCCCCTCCAGGAAGCTGTCTTTTCCTAATCGTTCCTGTCTTGTTAGGGACCCTCCCTCTCTGTGACTTCACCTTAGTGTCCTTTCTAGGTCCCTAACATCACACATCACACTGTGCTAAGTTCACTTTACTTGTCAGTTTCCTTCATTATTTTGGTTTTTTTGTTTTCTGGGAGTTTCTTTTGGTGAGGAAGATTGGCCCCAAGCTAACATCTGTTGTCAATCCTCCTCCTTTTCCTTGAGGAAGATTGTCCCTGAGCTAACATCTATGTCAATCTTCCTCTATTTTATATGTGGGACGCCATCATAGCATGGCTTGACCCGTGGTGCTAGATCTGCGCCCAGGATCTGAACCCATGAACCCTGTGCAGCCGAAGTGGAGCCTGCAGACTTCACCACTAGCCACCGGGCCGGCCCCTCCTTCATTATGCTGAAAGCTCATTGAGGACAGAATTCCCCTCTCACTCTACTTCCTGTCCCACAGTTCCTGCACGCGTAGGAACTCAGGAAATGTTTCCTGAATAAATGAGCCGAGCTAACAGTGCTCAGCTTTATTTGGAGCCTTTGTATTGTAAACACACTTTACTCATTTCCATTCTTGGACGTCTTTCAGAAGTCAAGTGGAGGGTGAAAGTCACTTGCGATTGGCATTCTTAATTCTTTGACACTTGTGTTTCTCATTCCAGTGTCGTGTCCTACTCTCTGAACTGTTTTTTTCCTTTTGCTAATAGCTGTGGGTTTTTTGTTTTGTGTTATGTCGTTTTGTTTTGAAGTGGTAATAACGGCTGGCTGTGTTGCTCCCAAATTAGATTGAACACAATTTTCTGGTACCTGAGACACCCATGGCCTCTTCCTGCCTTCCTTGCTTTCTTAACCCAGCTTTTTGTGGGGGTCTACCCTCTCCAAGTGACTCAGGGTTAGTTTTAAATTAGCCTAAACTATTTGTGATGCCCGCAAACCTTTGCCAATGAATGCTTTATTTTAGACATGGACGTGAGAAACAATTCTGGCCAAAGACACATGAGAGGATTTCAGCTGGGGTCATGAAAAAAAAACAAACAAAGAAGAAATAAAAAGAGGGCATCACAGAGAGATAGACCCGTCCTGCCTCTGCACTTTGAGGTAGATGACGTCCAGAGGTGCTGTAGGCATCTTGTGTCTATGACTACAATCACTCAAGATAACTTTTCTTTGTTGCTTAAGCAAGTTAAATCAGGGATTTCTGCTGTTACTGCAGCCCAAGACACCCTAAGAAAAGATGTAGTGGTTCCCACCTCAAGATATAGGGCAGAACCTCCTGGGGAACTTGTTAAAGGTAAGGATTCCTGGCTCCAAGCCTGAACAATGAACCTACAGAATGGAACTGAGCCTACAGAGTAAGGAATCTCAAGTTTTCCAAGGCTCTCCAGCTGATTCTGATGTCAGTAGACCAAGATCCAACTTGGAGAAACACTACCAAGATAAGTTTCTAGAGTAACTTTTGAAGCAGACACGAAATTCAGACTGTAGTCGGGCACACGATCCAGCTTGGACAAATATGCAGCCTGTCTTGGTATACTTCAAGGGTAACTATTTTGAGATAAACAAGTACCCTCAAATAAATGTTCTTATTGTATTTATCCGTTACTTATTGATCTCTGTTCTGAGCAACGCTGAACTTCCACACATGTGCAAGTCATTTTATATCTTAGCAGAAATTGTCACAAAGTTTCATCATCTGTCCGTGTGCAGAGGATACACATGAGAGAACACTTTGAAAATTGTTGTTGTTAGTACCACCCAGTGGGTTCCGACTTCTAGTGACCCTGTGCACAGCAGAGCAGAACCCTGCCCAGCCTTTCTGTACCATCCTCTCACGTTCTGGCGCCGTATCAGACAATGCGCTGCTGCTGTTCACAAGGTTCTCATGGCCAATGTTTTCAGAAGTGGGTGGCCAGGTCCTTCTTTCTAGTCTGTCTTAGTCTGGACGTTCCACTGAAACCTGTCCACCATGGGTGATCCTGCTTGTATTTGAAATACTAGTGGCAGAGCTCTCAGCATCACAGCAACGTGCAGCCGCCACAGTCTGACAACTGACAGACGGATGGTGTGGTTTCCTGACTGGGAAACCAACCCAGGCCTCGGTGGAGAGAGCACTGGATCTTAACCGCTAGACCACAAGGGCTGGCTTTGAAAAATATTGTTAGTGCACCAGGTTCATTTTTGCCGTCACCCAGAAAACCAACCACTGAGACAAGGAGATTCAGCAGAGAGAGGGTTTATTCACGGGGCAGCCAAGTGAGGAAATGGGAGAATGAGTCTCAAATCCGCCTCCTTGAAAATGGGGACTCGGGGATATTTATGGGCTGGGGGACAACATGGTCTGAAGGGTGGAGAGAGACGATTGCAGGTGAGGAGAGGTGAGGTGACTGACGATCTGCTCACAAGCAAGATCAGACTCCATGGCTCTTCACGGGCTCATGCTCACAAAATGGCGGCATTAGCATGATCTGAGGGTGGAGTTTTTAGCCTCCTGACGTCAAAAGGTCACTTATTGGACATCTGCATGGCCCCAGTTAATGAGTTGGTGGTCTCAACTGGCCTGAACTGGACAAGGGGTTCTAATTCCTGAAAAACAGCTCACACACCCATTACCATGGTGACCCAGGCTCCAGGGAGATGTCATCTATAGGAACCTAGTGGGAGTCAGACAGCATATTGCCGAAGCAGCATAGTTAACAATGGGAGGGGGAACAGCTAAAAACTGTAATTAGTAATTGGAAAAGAGAAAAAAAACTTTAGTTAATAGCTACCTAATCATCAACAGCTAAGTGTTTACTGGTTTCAATATCATTCTGAAAAAGGTTCATATTATCTCAAATGACAATAATAATATCACATAAATATAATTAAACTTGTCAGTAGAAATTTCAATTTCTCCCTGTGTTTAGCGACATAGTCACTCTAAATTTCTAACTAGTACAAAGTACATCTCCTTTGGAAATTGTTGAGCATAGGAACTGAGCAGTAGCAGAGACAGAAATGATTTGGGTCGTGATGTGTGAACTCAATCTGTATTAATACTTACATATTAGTGCCTTTGAAATTTCATCCATCTTCACTTTAATTCTTTAAATTCAAAGAACAAAAATCAAATACTTGCAATTTCATTTGCTACCAAATCCCAATAAATTATACTGAGCTCTGTGACATGATGCGTCACCAGTATTTTATGAAGAATTGCTCATAGTGAGGATTTTCTTCCTACATTGATCAGAGAGTCATAAAGCATCACACTGAGCGTGTATTGGTGAGGCGCTGCGCACAGTATGTGAGCAGAGCTCGGACTTCAGCACAAGACAAACCTTGGATTGAGTGTATAAGGTCAGTAGTTCTTAACCTTTGGAAATCTGGAAGCTGTGGACCTGGTTTTAGAAACAGGATTTTCTATACATTATCAGGACGTTCTGGAACCTAATGAATCCCTGGTGCTAGACCCTGGCTGTGGACTAGACGGACCACACTATGCATTTTTGTAGCCTAAGCACCCAGCCTAGACCCAGTGACACTGTTAGCGTTTCTATATAGGAGGGGTGGTGGGAGACATGGAGTGGAAGGAGTCTGGGGCATTTTGGAAGTCTGTTTGCATGGCAAGCACACTGTTGTCACCAAGTCATATTTTTGGGCTGTCTTGAGTGAGAGCTGATAGATTATGGATATTTATGGCTAAACCTCTCCCATTCCACCACCACTTGCTGCTACTGTTAGTACCTCACAAAAACGGTGGTTCACTTAATGTCTGAATGAATAAGTAATGGAATATACATCTCTGGATGTGTGACCCTGAGCAAGTCACAGCTTTCTGACACCAGGGTCTTATTCTTATATTAGAACCAATAATTCCAGCTTCATAGGATCATCATGAAAATTAAATGAGATAATATACTTAAAATGCCAATGTATACTAGGTGCACAATTAATCTTATAGTTGAGCTAAGAATGAGAGTCTGTAAAGCTGAGTTACAGGTAGATAAAGCTACAGTTACTTTGGTTTTATGTATTTTAATAAACACAAAACCTCATTCATTTGATGAGTGATGATGCATGGGAAAATTTTGCTATGTTAAATTTTGTTAATGAGAATCAGGAATAATGCAATCTTAATAGGGTTGAAGTTTATCTTTGTACTTCAAGGAGGGTTTCAGATGCAAATCAATCATGTGAACAAGATTGCAGAGACAGATTTAACCTACTTAAGAGAAAAACTCTTCTCAGACAATCGGCATATTGTCTGGCATATAAGCTGCTGACAGTGCATTACTTTATCAGTTTCGGTTGGACCTCTATTTGTAAACTCATCATTAGCAGTTTATCCTTGTTGCCATGTATGTCTGAAATTAGTCAAATTGCATTTGAGAGAAAACATTCCAAAGTTCTTTCCTCCCACCCACCAAATCAAACCAGTTGCTCTTCTATTTACTCCTGATTAGTACCACTTTATGTTTTCTAAAATAGTCACAATAAATAATGACATTATTGAAAGTTTGGGAAATAGAGGGAAAAACTCATCTATCAAGAAACCAATAATGCTTTTAACTTTTTTCTGTAGTCTCCTCCATTTTTCCTGACAGTTTCAATATATTTTCAGTTGTAGCTTGTGCATTCAATTTTATATCCCACTTTTCTTCTTATCATACAATATTGTGTTATATAAATTTCAAATTGCCATTTCAATGACTTAGGCTATTAAGTAGACTTACCATAAATTGAAAAGCTCTCTTTTTGATTGAATTTTTATATTGATTCTAAATTTTCAACATCCTAAACAATGCTATACCCCACACGCAGCTTTTTCTTTCTTTTCGAAATATCTTTAAGAAAAAATTCCCTAAAGCTTGGTGTTCCCTCCCAGGGGAACCTTCATTTGTGTGGCCTTTGTATATTGCAAAATTGTTTTCAGAAAGAGCTGAGTGGGTGACGGCCCATTGCCACTAGCCAAGTCGATGCAACAGTTTCACTGCATCCTCTCTAGCTTTGGGCATCGTCATTTAGCAAAAAGCATAGGACCTCTATGCCAAAACTATAAAACCACGTTGAAGGACATAAACGAGACTGGAACAAATGGGAGGCCATAGTAGGCTCCGGGATGAGAAGACAACCATTTAAAATGTCATTTCTTCTATATTAATTTATAAATTAAAAGCTATTCCAATTAAATCTTACTTTAGGGAGATTTAAAAAAATGACATTAATATTTATACAGGAGGATAAATTAGAATAGCTATCATAAAAGAGGAAATTGATGATAAAGCGTTAGACTTTCTTACCAGGTATGAACACATGATTCCAAACAATATGATGTCGACATCAGAATAGACAAAAAGACCAGGAAAGAATAATAGGGAGATAAGAAATAGATCCCAGTATAAATTTGATATGGCAAAGGTGATTTTCCAATTCAGTGAGAAAAATATTTTTTAATAAATGACTGGCACAACTGACATAGTATCTAGAGGAAAATTACACTGCCTTTCTAGCTTACACTACATACAAAATCAATTTTCTGATGCATTAAAGATTTACATGGAAAAAATAAACACCACGAACATTTGAAGAAAAGTTGAGAGACTGTAAGTTGCCCCCTGGGGGTTAAGAGGTCTTTGTTACTTAGAAAAACTAGAAATTATAATACAAAGATGAACATATTTAAGAATCTAAGATTTTTGTATGGTACCATAAATAAAGCACATGAATAAACAATATTTTGGGGCAACTATGTGTAACACAGACGACAAATAAAGGGTTCATGTCTATAATATACAAAGAGCTCCTCAATCCAATAGAATAGCAGGAAAAGGATATGAATAGATATTTCAGGAAGGAGATTAAAAAATGGCTAGTAAGATGTTAAACCTCTCAATCAGTAAGATCATAAGACAGTAACATCAGTAAGAAAAAAATAGACACCTACAGGGCGGAAAAAGAGGTCACAAATCAAGGACTACTACTGAAAATAACAGCAGACTATTTAACATCAGCATTGAAAGCTAGAAGTCGGGGAAGAAGATCTTCAACCTCCTGAGAGCAAATGATTTCCAACCTAGACTGCTCTACCGAGCCCTCCATCAATCAAGTACACGGTGAAATAGACAGTTTAAGATATGCAGGGAATGAATAATTTACTTCCCTTTCTCAGGAAGCCACAGCAGGGTGTGTTTCACCAAGTTAATCAAAGAATAAACCAAGAAAGAGAAAGTTCCACACAGGATAATAGTTAAGGGAAATTCCAAGATGATAGTTGACAGAGGTCTTGAGACAACAGTGGTTGCACAGTCTCGGAGAGCCATTGGTTCAAAGGTGGTGGCAACCTCTCCTCATGTCTCATCAGCCAGAAAAGTATGACATGTCCTTTGATGAACCAATCACTACCAAGGGGGTGATGTTTCCTCAGGCCAGTGAGGGCCAGCCCGAGGTCATAGCTGGATGGGGAGTGGATGCACTCTTGAATAAAGCGAGGCTCTGTTAGGAAGGAGGAAGAGGGTATTGAGTGCTGGTTAGGCCAGGGACAACATCTGCTACAAGCACCACAATCATAAATTAACATATATGCATATGTGTGTATTCCAGGTTATTGACTATCTTCTAATAAACTGTATATAAAACTTTGTGTCATTGCTAAACTGTTTTAATTATTATTAGTTTATAATGTATTTTAACATCTGATAAAAACTTTCACCCACTTGTTTTACTTTCCTTTCCAGGGTATTGTTTTATTTTGTTCTTCTAGATAGAACAAAAGGACCATTTAATCAAGTGGTTAAGGCTACAGATAGAAGTCAAATAGACTGTTTAAAAATGGCATAAGACAGGACTGTTTATTAGCTTTGTACGCTCGGAAAACTTCTAACCTATATAAGCTGAAGTTGCTTTATTTATAAAATTGAGATGATATTAGGCGCCAGCCTGTGGCATAGGGGTTAAATTTGCACACTTCGGCAGCCCGGGGTTTGCCAGTTCAGATCCCAGGTTTGGACCTACACACTGCTTATCAAGCCATACTGTGGCAGGTGTCCCACATATAAAGTAGAGGAAGATGGGCATGGATGTTAGCTCAGGGCCGGTTTTCCTCAGCAAAAAGAGGAGGATTGGCGACAGATGTTAGCTCAGGGCTAATCTTCCTCAAAAAAAAAATGGAGATGATATTAGATAACCTAGATGAAATGAACAAATTCCTAGAAAGACGCTACTGAAACTAACTCAAGAAGAAACACAAAATCTGGTAGACCTATAGCAATGAAAGAGTTTGAATTAGTAATTAAAAAACTACTCTCAGGGAAAATCCAAGACCACCCAGAAATAGACCCACATAAATATAGTCAAGTGATCTTTGACAAAGGAGCAAAAGAAATGCAATGGAGCAAAGACAGTCTTTTCAACAAATGCTACTGGGACAACTGACATTCACATGCAAAAGAATGACTCTACACACAGACTTACACTGTTCACAAAACTAACTCAAAGCAAAAATATGAAACTCCTAGAAGATAACAAAGGAGAAAACCTAGATGACCTTGGGTATGGCAATGACATTTTTAAGATACAACACCAAAGACATGATCCATGGAAGAAACAATTGATAAGCTGGACTTTATTAAAACTAAAAACTTCTGCTCTGCAAAAGACAATGTCAAGAGAATGTGAAGACAAGCCACAGATTGGGATAATATTTGCCAAGACACATCTGAGAAAGGACTGTTATCCAAAATATACAAAGAACTCTTAAAACTCAATAATAAGAAAACATTAAAATTGGGCCAAAGACCTTAACAGACCAAAGAAGACAGACAGATGGCAAATAAGCATATGGAAAGATGTTCCACATCATATGTCATCAGGGAAAGGCAAATTAAAATGAGATACCACTACACACCTATTAGAATGGCCAAAGTCCAAAGTACTGACAACACCAAATACGGGCAAGGATGTGGAGCAGCCAGAAAGCCCATTCATTCACTGCTGGTGGGAATGCAAAAATAGTACAGCCGCTCTTGAGGACAATGTGGCAGTTTTTTATAAAACTAAACATTATGTTGCATAAAATCCTTGGTATTTACTCAAAGGAGCTGAAAGCTTATGTCCACACAAAAACCTGCACGTGGACATTTATAGCAGCTTTATTCACAATTGCCAAAACTTGGAAGCAACCAGGATATCCTTCAGTAGGTGAATGGATAAATAAACAGTGGTCCATCTAGACAATGGACCATTATTCAGTGCTAAAAAGAAATAAGCTATCAAGCCATGAAGAGACGTGGAGGAAACTTAAATGCATATCAAATTTAAAAAGCCATCTAAAAAGGCTGCATACTGTATGGTTCCATCTATATGACATTCTGGAAAAGGCAAAACTATGGACACAATAAGGAGAGGAGTGGTTTTAGGCATTGGTTCGGGGAGGAATGAATAGGAGAAGCACAGAGGATTTTCAGGGCAGTGAAAATACTCTAGATGATACCATAATGGTGGGTACATGTCATTACACATTGGTCCAAACCCACAGAATGTACAACACCCAGAGCAAAGCCTGATGTTAACTGTGGACTTTAATAATGTGTCTATGTAGGTTCATCAATTGTAACAAACATACCCTCTGTGGGGGATGTTGATAGTGGGAGGCTGTGCACCTGCAGAGTTAGGAGGTGTATGGGAAATCTGTACCTTCCTCTCAATTTTGCTGTGAACCTAAAACTGCTCTGAAAAAGTCTTTGCAAAAAAGAAGAAAAGAAAAAGGAAAAGTCCAGGTCCAGATGATTTCACGGGGGAATTTAGCCATATACCTAAAGAAGAGGTAATATAGATTCTTCAAAAACTTTTACAAAGAAAAGAATAGGAAGAAACATTTCCCAATGTTTTTGTATGAGGCCAGTATTACTCTGATAACAAAACCAGTTAAAGACATCACAAGAAAAGAAAGCTACAGACCAATATTCTTTATGAATATGGGTGCAAAAATCCTCAACAAATACTGGCCAACTGAATCCAGGGCATATAAAGAAGATTATACACCATGACCAAGTGGGATTTATCCTAGGAATGCAGGGTAGATTTAACATCCACAAAGCAATTAATGTAATACACCATATCCATAGATTAATGGACCCAAACCACATGGCCATCTTAATAGATGCAGAAAAAGCGCTTGACAAAATTCAGCATCCTTTCATGATAGGACACTCAACAAACTAGCAATGGAAGGGAACTTCTTCAATCTGATAAAGGCAATCTACGAAAAACCCACAGCTAAGATTATACTTAATGGTGAACACCGAGAGCTTTCCTCTTCAGATCAGGAACGAGAAGGGATGTCTGCTCTCTCTACTTATGCACTGGAGGTTCTAGTCAGGGTAATTAGGTAAGAAAGTGAAACAAAAAACGCCCAGATTGGAAAGAAAATAGTAAAACCATTTCTATTTGCAGGTGACATGATCATATTTCTGATAAGGGAGTGGTATCTAGAATACATAAAGAACTTCTACGACTCAATAATAAAAAGACAAATCGCCTAATTAGAAATGGGCGAAGAATCTGAATAGAGAAAGAAGAAATAGAAAAGGCTAGTAAGTATATGAAAAGATGCCAGTCACCAAGGAAATTCAAATCAAAACCATAACGAGATAGCACTTCACGTCACCAGGATGATTACAATAGAAAAGACAAGAGTTAACGAGGATGTGGAGAAATTGGGCTTCTTGCACACTGCTGACGGGAACGTAAACAGCTTTGGAAAATAGTCTGAATGTTCCTCAATAGGTTAAACATAGAGGTACCATATGACCCAGGAATTCTGCTCCTAGGTTTTGATACTCAAGAGAAATAAAAACATATATCTACACAAAATTGTACACATGAATATCCATAACAACATTATTCACAATACTCAAAAAGTAGAAACAACACAAATATCCATCAACTTATGTGTAGATGAACAAAATGTGGCCCTCCATGCAATTTGGAATATTGTTTGGCAATACAAGGAGTACTGATACATGCTACGTTATGGATGAACCTTGAAAACATTATGCTGAGTGAAAGGAGCCAGTCATACAGGACCACGTGGTCTATGACTCCACTTACAGGAAATGTCCAGAAGATGCAAATCAACAACAGCAGGAATTAGATTCCGATTGCCTGAGGCTGGGCAGGTGGAGGCGGAGTGGGGAGCGACTGTTAACATGTACGGGTTCCTTTTGGGGGCGATGGAAATGTCCTAAAATTGTGGCGATGATTGGACAGCTCTGAGTAGACTAAACTATTCATGGGTGAATTGTGTGCCACCTCAGTAAAGCTGTCAGGAGATAGAGTGAGATAACATAGAGAGGTGCTCAGCACAGTATCTAGTACGTCCTAAATTCTCATGAAAGGACAGTCATTACTATTAACGATGCTACTGCCACCACAATCAAGAACCAGGAAAAGTCCTCCTGTGACTGATGACACAAGAAAACTACATGCCAATTTAGGGGAAACTGACATCTTTATAAAGTTTCATTTTTCCATCCGAAAGGATGGTCTGTCACTCCAATGTGTGTTTTACTTTGGTTCACTTAGGTCATATATGTTTGATCATGTCACTGCTCCCCTGAACATCCTCCCACTTGGTCCACTCTCCACCGCATTTCCAAGTGCAGCGCTTAGTATCATCAGCTTCGTCTTCAAAGATGCCTTCCTTGTCCTCACCACCACCGTTGTCATCACACAGTCTTTGTTGACTGTTGCTCTGCGTTAGGCACTGTGCGTGTGTTTTAACAACTTCATTCATTCTGTCCTCCTGGGAGGTAAGCGCTGCTGTTACTCCTACTCTACAGGTGGAGAAAGTGAGGATTGCAGAGGCCAAGGAATTTGTCCAAGGACACATTTTAGCAACTGGCAGATTTTAAGTCCAGGTCTCTCTGAGCCTAAAGCATGCTCTTAATGGCTAAGTGACTCCCCCTTCTAAGCAGAGTCTGCACATGTGTTTGTATTTATCTGCTTAAATCAACACACACATATTTCAGTGCACAGGAAAGCAAGACGTTACAACCACTTTGACACGATTCTCAGTGTAATAGTTGGTAGGTGTTATGTTCTGTATGAGTCTATTAATACAAAGAAATGATATTTGTAGATGCACCTAGAGTAATTAATGTTGCCTGCCAACTCCTTGCCTCCCAAGACAAATGGCTGGATTTTTGGTTTGTTACAGTTAAAAAAAAACAAAAAAATATTTTTGATGTGTATGATACCATAATGAAGAAGGTATAGTCACTGCTTGTAAATTGAACTTACTAACATAGGCGAAAACATTAATTTTGTAGACATATACTTGATTTTCAACATACTTTATACACAATTCCTGTTGGGATCTTAGAATGTTTCCCAATTCTGGGCTCATTCATTCTCATAATTCTTCATCTCTTTTGGGTCAGGGTCATTTCCTTTCTATGCCAATCCTTTTTGTTCCTCAAGATTTGACATATTGAATGAAGGAAACGAATTCCTAAACACTAAGCTGATAACAGTTGAGGATTAGACACTCGTTATTCTGTTCAAATTTGACTTTTGTTAATTCACTCTAAGGATAACTGGGTCTGGGTCAACCTCTGACTAAAAATTATAAAGAGCAAACGTCATTAAAAGAGAGACTGTGGAAACAACAGAAAAGCGCACTTGCAGGAGAATGTTTGAATAAATTATGGTATGCGTGGTGGTGATCTAGACAGTCGTTAAAAATTATGCACAGGTCTGTGTTTACCGGCATCGAAGAAAGTACACCAGTCATTGTTGTGGGTAAAGCTAGTAGCAAACTAGCCCCTGTAATGGGACCACTCCGCCTCTCCCCTTCTCTCTCCTGCCCTCTGCTCTCTCCCTTTTCTGTCCTGTATCTCTTTCTCTCCGCATATTTAGAACTATATCTTGTGTGAACGTGTGTGTGGGTGTGGACTGCACATAAACCTGTAGATCTGGAAGGAGAGAGAATCTGGACAGTGGCAGTATTCATCATTTTTATTTTCTCCCTTATGCATTTCTGTATCAGTTGAGTTTTCACGGACATACATTCCTTTCAAAATGGTAAAAACAACAGCTTATTTCCCTTAAAAACAATCAGAAAATATATGCGGCTGACATTGGCCCCAGTGGATCAAAGATTTCAACTGTGTTTTAGTTTTCATCGTAAAGGGCAGGAACCGATCCCAACAAATCAAAATCTCGGTGACACTTTGAAAAGATGACATTTAACATGTCGGGACTGAGCTCTTCTTCCACACGCAGAGGTTATGGAACTTTTTAACCATAATTTTTTATTGCTTCAATATCAATATGGATGAATATTTCATCAAAACAGAGTGTAGTTATGCAAGGCGTGCTCCCGCCTGATTAGCTCTGAACCTGCCCCGGGCGCTTTCCCCACTGTGGGGAATTTTGTTATATGGTGGCCCGCCACACTCTCCCGCGGGTCAGGGGGTTAAAGCCACAGAAATATGATTTGGGAATCATCTGAGCTCAGCTTTGTCGGAAAGATAAACAGAAGGATTATCAAAGCCTTTTGACGATATTATTTAAATGCCCAGCCGTGGGAGTGAGGACGGAGAGCAGGGCCAGGAAGTCTAATCGAAACCAAACCTGTAAACACCAGCATGGCATTCATGAAGTAGTGAGGGTTGTAAGTGGCTCCCCCACTCCCCAGAGTTGCATTTACAGATAGGGATCATTTTCAGTTTGGAATTGCTCAAGGCTGCTTCTCCTGGCCCCTCCCTGATCCATTAAACGCTACAAATTAAAATAAATGGCTGCGAATGTTGTTCTTCCTGCGTATTTCATTTGTCACAGCGCCGGAGTGAACGATGACAGCTCCACCGTTTCCTTGAGGGGATTGGGGGCGGCCCTGTGTTTGGGGGGAGTGGGGCCGCCTCCATGCATAGCAAGCACGTCCTCTTCTCTTCAATTTTATGCTCATTTGGGGTGACTCTGAGGAGGACTGACCCCTACCTCCATTGCCAAGCCATTCATCTCTCGGGACCACTGCTGTGTGCAGGATAGGAACACACGCCTCCTTAGGGGACGTGGCTGGTTCCAAAGAGCCTGTGGTCAGTATGTTGCATTCAGGTACAGCTGGTGATAATCAGAAACAAAGTAGTTTCGAAGCTGAAAGTTCCAGCAAAGCTTGTGATATGTCATTTTGTATAAAATTTCCCCCAAAGTCCACACTTCACCGTCCCCGATCCTCCACAGGGAGCCCATGGTTGTGTGGAGAGGCCTGGCTCCGAGCTCTGCTTTCTCACAGCCTGTGTGTGTGTGTGTGTGTGTGTGTGTGTTTTCTTTCTCAGGGTTCGCTTCCTTTTCCCACCATCTCAGTTGCTGCAATAAGCCATTTCCCTTCCATGTCATCTCTAAATGGAAACAGAACAAAGAGAACAGGACAAAAGAAATCAGGGAATTTTCCACAGGCACTTTTGATGTACAAGTATAAACAGGAAAGTGATGCCTGGGGAGACCGGAACTGCTTGGTAGACAGCTGTTAAGGCGAGTCGTCCGGAGCTCTGGGGAGAGAGAGTCGTGGTGAATGTGTAGAGGGAGGATGTGCGGGGGAGGAGAGGGTGAGGGAAGAGCCACCTCTTCTCTTGCTATTTTAAGCAACATTCGTACCAGCAGAATGGAGCGTGCATCTATGTATTCAGCTTTTCCAGTGGGAGTTAGCTCCCATACACAGGAACGGACTTTTGGAGGAGTCTGAACACTTCCTCCTGTTCGGTCTTCCTGGTGTGAAGCCCTGGCACTAACTCTAGCTGAAGGCATCGGAGCAGAGCGCTTCCAAGCTGCTCGGGGCAGGGCTGACGGTGATTCGGGGTTGCCAGTGTCTTCACCTGCTGCCGAGTCCAGCCGGGTTTTGACACAGCCTGGTCCTATTTAAGAAGAGCTGGAACATATATCAGGGCCAGCCCCGCATTAGGGCGTCAGTAGTCGTGTATAAGAACCATAATCCTGTTACTCACTTGATTTTTACTGGGAGACGGCAGGGTCTCAGATGTGGTGTTAAATACATTCTAGGAGATCTTGAGCAAGAAACAAACATTTCTGGTCAAAGCAAAGGGTATAAAAATGCAAGAGGAAGAAGGAAAAGGAAGAGAGACTTCTGATGATGCTCTTGGACCTGGGCTTCCTGCTGCCTTCCGCCGACACACTCGAAACCCGGGTCTCCCTACTGCAGGCACAGAGTCTGCCGCACAGATGTAGAACCAGGGCATGTGCTCTTCTCTAAGAGGGCGCGACTGCAGAAGTATCTCCTCCGTGGGACTTCTAAGGTGACTCTTTACCTTAGTGACAGTAAGTTAGCAGCAGCAGGTTGAAGGATGGAGCAATGGTCTATACACTCTGACGTCATAAGCCGGGTGCGGCTGCAGGGCACCTGACCTGTCTCATCTCACTTTGTTCTCACAATAATCCTGCAAGGTAGACATTCCTGCACCTGGTTTACAAATGGAAATGTGAAGAGCCCAAGGAGATGAGGCAGCTTGCCCAAGGCGGCATGTTAGTCAGTTATGAGCCATCCTTCAAACCCATGAATCCACGTTTTATGAAGAGTCTGCGTTGAATCATGAGGTGTGATTTCAGTGTCAGCGAAGTCTGTTGGACTTCCTCCCGTGGCAGCATCCTCTTAATGGACAGTACAGTAAAACTAAGCTGACTTAGAAGAAGACCAATGGATGAAAAAAAAGGTTGGTCAAATCTGGAACATGGCATACCAAACTAAGAGACCAAAGTGGATTCCATTTCGAAAAACAAAGCTGGGTGCTCGCGGCAAGGAACACATTTTCAAGTTAAATACTCGACGAGGAGATTAAATCCACTTCGCTCCTCGGTTGTTTTATTTGACCTAACGCTCTCTGAAGAGCACGAAGGTTGAGTTGTGTCATGAAGTTATGTATTCTTCAAGTGTCAGATTTTTAAATGCCACGGCCTAACCTTTTTAATGCTGTAGAACTTTGTTCCCAGTCAGCTAAGTTCTTCTTTTTCTTCTCCTCTTTTTTTTTCTGTTCACAGGCAGCTGCTGGCCTGGAGCCCCTCTCATAAAGAGCAGGAAGGACCCGAAGCCACAGGCAGGATTAAAGGGCTGATCTAACCCTTAGATCTCAGCTTTAAAGTTGTAATGTACAGTGAATTTGGTTACATGGAAAAGGAAACAGTAATTGTTGAAGTATGTTTTCTTAAGCTACAGAATAATTTTTGAAATGCTTGCCTTTAATCCGTAGACAGGCTCGTGTTTGAGAAAATATTATCTTGCTGCTCAGGGTGAATCTGAGCGTCTGAAACACTGGATCTTGGAGCCACATTTTGTCATTTTTTCAAAAAATGAAAAGATGACTGGCCTCCTAGGATAGGGTTTGAAAGGTTGCTTTTTCTGGCTACTGTAATTCCGCTGCTTCGGTTATGGGCTGTCGGAATGGTTCAATTCCTCGTGCTTCTTACTAAATATTTGAGACAGTGCCCTGGCTGTTTTTTTAAAGGCACCTGTGAGCTCACTGTGATGACTAGCACTCTGTCTAATTGTGGTTGGGCAAGAAGGTGAGGATGGAGAGAGCACGACCTACTCATCAGTAATTAAGTCCTATCTCCCCCCTCCACCCCAGTTCATGCCCCACCCCCCGTTCACCGGTCACCTGGGAAGAACAGGGGTTCCAGGACCCTGGGGGCTCCGCACCTGAATTCTGTCTTTGCTGCTTCCCAGATCTGAGCCCTCATGCAGTTTATTCAACCTTCCAAGCCTCAGTTGTTGTTGGGAGTATTGGATGCTTACAATGATCCTTTATTGGTGAAGTGCTTGACACCCGACACAACGTGCACCTGGTCTAGCACAGCCTGCTGGTCCTGTTGTGACCTGCAGGGCTCTGAGCTTCCGGACAGAGGGAGTGCAAGGGCTCTTTAGAGCAGTCTGCACACTATCGGGAGGGGAGGACCATGCGGTGTTATTACTGTCTGCTTCCAACATACGACAGACTGCCACTTTTGTAAAAGACAATAAAAATAAATTCCCAGAAAAGTGAAATGAGAAAAAACACAGATATACAAAATACGAACTCATTTTTAAAAAGTGACAAACAACACTGTTAAATGCAATGGTGCTTACTCCCAGTTTCTGTTCTCATCTCTTGCCAACAAACATCTGGGTGGTGCTTTGTTATGGCAGACCCAGGAACTAACACAAGGGGGTTATTATTATTCTCTATTGCAAATCAGGAAACAGGCGCAGAGAGGTTAAGTAATTTGCTTTTGGTCACACAGCAAGTGGAAGGGTCAGGATTGGTGCTCAGGCAGTTGGAATTCACTGTTGAAGACCAAGGACACTTGTGTAGGAGAGTGACAAAGAGCATGGAGTCTGGGGCCAGGTTTTGAATCATGACACCTACCGCAAATTTTCCATGGGCAGAGACTGGAGACTGAGACACTGCTTAGGATTCTGCTATGACAAGGGGGATTGAGAAGGATAGACAGGAAAGACTGTGTGGAGTTCAAATTTCCAAAACTTGAAAACTCATTCATTTATACACATAGAAAAAGATGGAATCCTTCCCAGTTGGTTTTACAAACCAGCCTAATCTTGACTCCAAAACCCAATAGTTCAAGAAAGAAAATAGAGAGCACTCTTTCCCCTTTACAATTAAAGATCTCTAAATCCTAAAGAAAATACTAGAAAATCAAATTCAGCACTATGCTGAAAGATAATGCACCATGGCCAATTAAGGCTTATTTTGATAATGCAAGGATAGCTCATTATTTAGAAACTTATTAATATAATTCATCACATGAAATGGCTAAAAAGGGAAAACCATTTGATTAGCTTGGTAAATGCCAGGGAGGTATTTGATAGAACACAAAGAAAACTAGGAATGGAAAGATCCAGTCTTGGCATGATAAGGAAGATTCACCTTAAACTAATAGTCATCTTCATCCCCAACTGTGACAAGCAGAGGCATTCACACAGGACCAGAATCAAAGATTTAAAATATCACTACTTATATTTGATAATGTTTTAGCTAATCCAAGAAGACAAGAAATAGAAATAAGAAATAGAAATAGCAAAAAGGAGCAGACAGAAATAGATAAATACGTAAGAAGAACCTAAAACTTTGCTGAAGCCTATGCAAATAAATGGAGAGAAATCCATATTCCTGGACAAGAATAGTGAGTATTGCATCATTTTCTCTAAAATAATGAAAATATTTAACTCAGGTCCAGTGCTATGAGCTTGGGGACTAAGTGATTCTAACCTGCAGAGAGAAGAGTAGACCAGCCAGCACAGGTGTGCTGGTGGCAGCTGATGCTCTCCCTCAGCAGGACACCCAGAACACACAGCGCCTCTGGGACCTCGAACCACGTCCAGCCTGGCAGTCACCTCCCGCAGGCTCTCGGCACAGACACTGTGGGCTCCAGGCCCCTGCACATGCTGGCACCCCCCTTTCTGCATGCCATTCACCCTGCCACCACTTGGGCTCATCTGTGCCTAAGTGGGGGGCTTCCTGCTGGCCCAGTAACTGGGGAGGGGCCCTCCCCTGTGTCCTTCCCTGTCCTTTCTCTTGCAGTCCTGGGTTCCCTATATTTTATAATTACCATAATTAAGATTTTATTTTTTTCCTTTTTCTCCCCAAAGCCCCCCAGTACATAGTTGTATATTCTTGGTTGTGGGTCCTTCTAGTTGTGGCATGTGGGATGCCACCTCACCGTGGTTTGACGAGCAGTGCCATGTCCGTGCCCAGGATTTGAACCAATGAAACACTGGGCCGCCTGCAGCAAAGCGTGCAAACTCAACCACTGGGCCATGGGGCCAGCCCCTAATTACCATAATTAGATGATTCTTCATATTAAACTTTCCTTGTTTAAATCACCATACAGTTTCTGTCTCCTGATTGTGCCCAGACTAACACAAAGATAAGTGTGTTTTGAAAAAGAAAATAAGGAAGGACTTATGCCACTGATTATTTGTATACTCATAGTCATTAAGATAGAGGGGGAGTGGCAAGAGCATATACTGACAGATCATTGAACAGGATACAAAGTCAAGGACAAGAGCAAATAAGAATAAAGACAGCATTTCAAGGGAGGTAAAGGGTGAATTGGGTAATAACTTGTTTCGGGACAATCATATAATCATTTACAGCAAAATTAATTAATTTAAGTCTCTAATTTATAACTTTCTCTAAATACATTTTAGGTGGATTAAATATTTAAATGTTAAAAATTAAACCAAGGAAACACTAGAACACAATTTTTTTTTACCTTATTTATTTTTAACTTTACAGACATCTTTTTTTTTTTTTCTTGAGGAAGATTAGCCCTTAGCTAACTGCTGCCAATCCTCTTTTTGCTGAGGAAGACTGGCCCTGAGCTAACATCCATGCCCATCTTCCTCTACTTTCTATGTGGGACACCTGCCACAGCATGGTGTGCCAAGTGGTGCCATGTCCTCACCAGGGATCCAAATTGGTGAACCCCGGGCCGCCAAAGCAGAACGTTCAAACTTTACCACTGTGCCACAGGGCCAGCCCCTAGAACACAATTTTATATGCGTATATATGTATTTCCATGGTAAAGAATACTTTTCCAAGAATAAAAAAGGCAAACCCCTTAAAAGATATTAAGGAAAAAATTGATAGACACCACCATATAAAGATTTAAACTTTTCCACAAAATTAAAGAATTTCAAAAGCAAATTTAAAATACAAATGACAAACAAGGAAAAATATTTTTGACCAAGGTTTAAAATTTTGAATATATAAAGATTTCTTATTAATCTATAAAGTATAGCTGATGTGCCCAATGGAAAAATGGAAAAAAGAATACAGATTCATACAAATACTTAATATTAAAAAAAGACAGTAAATCTCACTAGTAATTAAAGAAATGCAAAAACAAGGGAATTTCATTTTATGTTCATCACATTGTAAAGTCTAAAAATACAATAGCCTATTAATGAGAGCCTACATTAGCACAATCTTTCTGGAAGATAGTTTGGCAATATGTATCAAAATTAAAAATATGCAAACCTTTGACATATGAATTCTACTATGAGGAACTCAGCTTAAGGAAAAAGTCAAAGATAAGTTCAAAAACTCTTAGACAAGGATATTCATTACAGCACTCCTTATAATATTGAAAAACTACAAACAAATTAGACACCCAATGATAAGCGTTGGCTAAATAATGCGCAAAGGCATTGAAGGGAAATCTGTGCAGTAATTATCAATAAAGTCACAGAAGAATCCTTGATGGCAAGTGAAAATGTTCACAGGATATTTTAAATGACAAAAAAGCATATAAGAGCAAATTGCATGTGTATAAATCGTTTGTCCAATTAGGTTAAGGTAACTGTATGGCCAAGATCCAACTGTCAGCACGGAAAGAGTGGGGCTCCCTTCTACAGGTCCTTGTGTTGGTCTGTCTTTTTCAACTGACTTTCCTGGAAGAGGCGGAATCCCGCTGTCTGTCGATGCAGACCAGGGCGTCCTCTGCCTCCTTTCCACAGGGCGTTACGAACACAAGACCCCGTCCTTCAGAAACGAATCCGTGTCTCCCAGGTGGGCGTGCTCCTATCTCTGGCAGCCAAGCCTCACAACCAGGATCACAGACTCCTTCCCTTTTCTGTCCCGACAAGCGTGGCAGAAAGTAGCAGCACATGGAACAATTTGTGGGACCGGTCTCTCAGAGGAACATTATCAAACGGGACGCCAGCAGCGCTTGGTAACAAAACCAAAAGGAGTGGGAGGGAAAAGAGTGTACAGGGTAGCAGAGCCCCTGGAGAACTGTGACCTTGGGAACAGAGTGAAAATGCCAGCTGATAATGAAAACATCTGTCCTTTATGATCCTGTGTTTTTAGAGCTAATTTTTTTTTGGGGGGGGGGGCGGTGAGGAAGATTGGCCCTGAGCTAACATCTGTGCCAGTCTTCCTCTTTTTGCTTGAGGAAGATTGGCCCTGAGCTAACATCCATGCCAATCCCCCTCTATTTTGTATGTGGGATGCCACCGCAGCAGAGCTTGATGAGCGGTGTGTCGGTCCGCTCCTGGGATCTGAACCTGCAAATGCTGGGCTGCCAAATCCAACTCAGCAAACTTACCCACCATGCCACCAGCCAGCCCCTAGACCTAACTTTAATTGAGAAGTAGTACTAGAGAGCTGAACTGAGCCTGGCACATTCACATTTTGCTATTTTGTAGACAGCATGAAAAAAGTCACTCATCCCAGTAAGGATCGTCTTTACTCCTCATTCTGAGAAAAATAAGTAAATGATAATCTTGGTATCAATCAGGGTCCAAGCAGGAAAAATTTCCTCCCAATGGTTCACTGGAAAATATCAAGAGAGGACTCTCTACAAAGGTGGGCAGGGTTAAGGGAAACAGCACGAGAGATGAGAGACGGGGGCACCGAGGGCCGAGCAGAAGAAAGGAGCATTACCGCCCTAGGCCTGAAGGGTGAGACGAGGAAGGGGAGGCGGAACCCACTGCCGCCCGCCGCCCGCCACCCTGGGGGGGGGGTGAGGTCAGCAGGACAGATGGGATGCAGCCACTGCCCCACCCAAGTGTGCCAAGCTGGGGGAGAGCAGGAAGAAATACCCCAACCCTTCTCTACTCCTGTCCCTGACTCCTGGCTGGTGCCCCAGTGACTGAACCCAACTCAAAACCAGCCAGCAAGGGAGCCTGGGTGGATGCTGCCTCGTGGATCGAGTAATGTCTCCCCAAATTCATGTCCACACACAATCTCAGAACACGACCTTATTCGGAAATAAGAGTCTGTAGATGTACTTAGTTAAGGATCTTGAGAGGTTATCATCCTAGATTTAGGAGGAGCCCTAAATCCAATGACCGTCATCTTTATAAGAAGAAGGGGGATGCCCAGAGATGCACAGAGAAAAAGACCTTGTAAAGACAGCCGCAGAGATTTCAGCAATGCGGCCACAAGCCAAGGAGCACCACAGACTACAGAGAACCACCAGGAGCCGGAAGAGGCAAGGAGGACCCTCCCCGACAGCCTTCAGAGGGAGCACAGCCCTGCCCACACCTTGATTTCAGACGTCTGGCCTCCAGAACCAGGACAGAATAAATTCGGAAAGAGAATTGAAAATATACATCCAGTTAAAAACTTGTGCCAAATAGCCAAAAATTAGAAACCACCCAAGTGTTCATCAATGGACAAATGTATAAACACATGTGGTACATCTACAAAGTGGATTATTATTCAGCCACAAAAAGGGAGGAAATACTGATTCATGCTACATATGGGTGAAAGTTGAAAACATGGCACTAAGCGAAAGAAGCCAGGCACAAAAGGCCACATGCTGTTGTAGGATTCCATTTCTATGAAAAGCCTTGAATAGGCAAATCCATAAAGACAGAGTAGGTTAATGGATGCCGAGGCCTGGGGAGAGATGAAAGGGAGATGATTACTCGTGGATATAAGGATTCTTTCTGTGCTGATGAAAATGTTCCAAAATTAGATATGGGTGATGGCTGCACAACTATGAGAATTTACTAAACCCCACTGAATTATACACTTTAAAAGGTGAATTTTATTGCATATGAGTGATAGCTCAATAAATTCATTTAAACAATTCCAGAACCTTGAAAGTAATTTATTTTCTTGTAATCTTGCCAAGATCTTTGTAAAAAAATCTATATTTTAACAAAATCATTTGGAGGTCTTGGAATTTCCCATGAGAAACAACCCATATTATGTCACTTTACCATATAATTTATATTCTTCTAAGTTGTGTGCTTGTGTTTATTTTCCTGCGGGGTGTCCTCAGTGAGAGGGGTCTCTGTCTTTTTGCACTATGGTCAAATTTCTTCACGTTACATTTATAGAAACATACATTCTTTTTAAACGAACGATGCTCCCCCTCTGGTCTTCGTCTTTTATCTTCTTTTAAATATGTCCTAGCATCTCAATTTTTTTTTTCAAATCACCTCTCAGCAGTGAAATAAAGTATTTTGTTTGTAAACATCAAAGGCTCTTTTTTAAAAATTTCATGCTGCTCACATACCGTAAATCTTTTTTAATACCTCCGGTTTAGAATTAATCAATCAGTGTAATATGATCTATAACATTGCATTATATAAAAGGATTTGATCTCTGGGGCTCTGTAGAAAGGCATAGAATGTTTGTCACCATAAATAGCTATTTATCAAAGGAACATAAATTAAAAATAAAAACTCTGCATGGTCCATAAATGCATGACTCATTTATGAGTGGAAAGAAATCTCCATGATAAGATTTTTTTCTTCAAGGCTAGAATATTTAAAGCTGCATTTCACAATGGAGTTTCATTTACAAGGGTATTTAAAATGTGAAACTATCTGTGGGTGGTTTTAGGCTAAAAAATGTCATATTTTTCTAAAACCTTGACATTGGATTTTATTCAGCCGTCAAATTTACTGGTTGCATGAATAACCGGAGATGTCTCACTTTGGGAGTCCTGATGGATATTTTTGAATCCCTTGCTCCCGAAGCAGGCTCTGTGTGGGACCCTCTCATTTGGGTTCATACCTCTGATCTTTCTGCAGTTCCTCTTAAAGACGGGACTAATTTCAGTAAAAGGATGTGTGCTTTCCATTCTCCCTTCACTAAGTTTTGCTGTCCCTGGGCTAATGGTCCATGTCATTGGAGGAAGGGGGTGATCGTATTGTTTACAGTTCAAATTGGGACCTTCCGAGGAATGAAAGGGATGCTATTCACAACGACACCAGGATGGCAGGAGTGAGCCAGGACTGTTCTGGGAAAACTGGGATGTATAGCCACGCTAGTCCTGGGGAAACCTCCCTGTCAGAACGGTCTCCATGGAAGGTCATGTGACATGTGCCAAGGATTATGCTAACACTTTGCATATGTTGTGTTTCATCCACTTCCCATGACGACCTTATGAAGTGAGCACTATTCACCTTTGCCTGAAGTGAGAAGCCTTATGTAAGTTGTCTGCAGGATCCCACCCCACTGGTCATGCCCTCCTTTAGACACCCCTCACTCTGATTTCCCTCCTGCTTGGCCTCTCTCTCCGTCTCCTTCGCAAGCTCATCCTTCTCTTCATGGCCATTCTTTGATGTTGGGACGGTCTTGCTCTAGACCAGCTCCCGCCACTCTCTCCCGGTTTCTCCAGCCTCGTGGCTTCATGTAACAGCCGTGTGTAGATAACTCACAGTTTTCTATCTCCGGTCTAGATGTCTCTTCTGACTGCCACATCATTAAATATCTGTCTGCTCCTGTGATGCCTCCTTTTGGATGACTTCAAGGGATCTCGAATTCAGCATATTCAGAACTGAATTCATGGTCTTGGCCACCATCTCAGAGAATGGCGCCACCAGCCCCCACCCCTTGTATGAGGAGGAAGTTGGGAAGCATGGGTGACACCTTTTCATTCACACCCCAGAGCCTAGTGCCACCTACAGAACCTCCTAGACAGCCTTCAAATCCAACCACTTTCTCCATTTCCAATGCCATCCCGGATCAGGCTCCTAGCATCCCCCACCGGGACTACTGCAATAACATCCACATCCTCTCAGCTACCCTACGCCTCCAATATACACTCTGCATAACTCCCTCCTGCAGGAAACCCTCCAGAGGACTTCCCTTCTTTTTAAGACAAAGACAGAACTTTATCAATATTGCCTACCAAACTTTGCAAGATCAGGCCTACTCATCCTGGCTATTGTGGATCAGTTTATCCCATCTTCATTCTATCCCAGTTTTCTGGTTGTGTAGATTAGAGAGCTTAAAAACTACATTTCCCAGACTCCTTTGCCCCTGGGGTTCTGGTTAAGCGAGGTGGAGGCCAGCTCCCTGCCTCTTCGCTTGTTTCAGCTGTGCATCCTCTGCTGCGGCGTGCCAGGACCCGTTCTCTGGCTTCCTGGAGGTGTGAGGCCGTTGTTGAGCTTCACACTGGCTGCAGGATCTTGAGGCCAGCTTATTCCCACAGCGGCCTCAGAGGTGAAATCTCCCCAGGGGGATGTTCTGAATTGTCCCAGGGTAAGTGGGAGGGCCAGCACCTGATTCTCTCGTTCGGTCGTTCCAGTGATTTTGGAAGCATCTAAGCTGCTGTATTCAACCCCCTCCTGCATGAGGTACCTGAAGAAGTCTGTCTTCCTCGAGATGGACCCTGGCTGACGCACGCCTCTCCAGGGTCATCTGGCTCCTTGTGCCCCCTCTCCATTTCAGCCTCACCTGTCTTCTTCCAGCTCATCTCGTGCACTGTGTCTCTCCCTGCCTCTGCCTTTTGCATAGGCAGTTCCTTCTGCCTACAATGCTCTTTCCTCCCCTCCTGAACTCCTGCTTATGCTCCATATCTCAGTTCAGTCAGCATTGCCTTCTCGGGGGACCTTTCTTGATGACCTGCTGAGATCACATCAGTCAACCCCCCATCACTGGCCTTCATGGCACCATGTCCCACTCCCGTAGCACTCGTCAGAGTTGCAGCATCTGATCTGTTTGAATGATTGATGGTCTTGCGTCTTCCTCATTGGATTAGCCACCCCTTGAGGACAGGGACAGGGCTTGCTTGCTTTTGTTCACAAGGATAGCCCAGCCCAGGAGGCACTGAGTGAGTTGTTTAGTCAAGCAATAATTCATCAATCAACAAATTTATCTATTTTAATCACTTATTTTGATAATATAATATGTTTAATATTAATTATTTTATTAATATATTAGGTAATGTATTTTATTATGATAATGACTGTTAATTAATGCTTTTAATTAATAAATTTTGAAAATAATTAATTGATTTAATTGATTGATTCTGCCCCAGCCACGGGGCCTCTTCCTGGAACTTGGCAGGCACGCCCTTACCTCGGGGCTTCTTTTTTTTTTTTTAAAGATTAACACCTGGGCTAACAACTGTTGCCTATCTTTTTTTTTTCCGCTTTATCTCCCCAAACCCACTCTGTACACAGCTGTATATCTTAGTTGCATGTCCTTCTCGTTGTGGGATGTGGGACGCTGCCTCAACGTGGCCTGACGAGGGGTGCCACGTCCGCGCCCAGGATCCGAACCCTGGACCGCCGCAGCTGAGCGTGCGAACTTAACCACTCGGCCATGGAGCCGGCCCCTCGGGGCTTCTGCTCCTGTTCTCTCCCCAGAAGGTTCACGCCCTCTCTTCCTTCAGTCTATGGTCAGATGTCACTGCCTGCGAGAATGTCCCTGACTCTAAAATAGCACCCTCTTAGTGCACAGGACTTGTTCCACCTGACACAACACAGCCTCACTAACAGGAACGTGAGCTCCGGGGTAGCAAGCACCTGTTCACTCTGGCTCTACTGTACGTGGCATCACTGGTGCCTGACACCCTCACTCTGACTCGTATGATCCAGTGATCACATTCAGAAACCTGCGCACTGTTACTGCTGGAGGGGTGCTGACGGCCAGCGGTCAGCCAGGGCCTAATTAGTTAGTAGATGTAAAAAGAAGAAAGAAAGAAAGCATTAGCCAAATCTCTCCCCTTTCCTTTTTACTTAGCAGGAGCAAGAATCAGATATGGCCCCCGCTGGTTTCTCAGCCCTCCGCCAATGGGGTGAGCTCCCTTAACTATCTCCAGGGTCTGAGCAGACCTGCAGACCCACCACCTGCCCTGGGGAGGGGTGGCCAAGGCAAGTTCACCTGGAGGCCAGCTCCACCCATACAATGTGGTCACTGCTTCTTCACTTGAGATGACCTGCATCCCACTGAAAGACAGTGATGACAGCCAATAAAATTCTTCCTTTTGTCTTCAGGGCACAAAGAGTCTGTCTTTGTCAATTCTCTAGCAGAGTCACCAACAGTGGGTGAAAATTCTCATGGCACAGGGAAAACACAAAGCCAGCAGTATCACTTTTGTCCTCTTCCCCGTGGTACCTTAAATCCATTACCTGTGGGACTAGAGCAGCCCGGGCTGCTGTTTCATGGGCTCCTGGTGGCAGTTTTCCAGTTCCCTGTGTGCACGGGTGGAGGAAGCATTGCCACGTTGCAAATGGTCAGAGAGCCCAGTGGGCTGCTGGGGTCCCCTGATGTCCCAGCTAGGGAAACGCCGGGCTGGGATTTCGATCCTGGGCATTTAACAAGACGTTTACACTGATGGTGTGTCTTTGCTGTCGGCCCCACTAAGCACAAATTTGGTTTTCTCCACTTCTCTTACCAAGTACAAATCTGAAGCCCTGCAGTTTTCACTTCCTGGGGCTGTCTTAAGAAAGCACACAGCCTGGGCGCTTGAAACAACAGAAATTTATTATCTCGCAGATCTGGAGGCCGAAGCCCGAAAGCCAGGAGTCAGCAGGGTTGGTTCCCTCTGCAGGTTGTGAAGGAGAATCTGTTCCAGGCCTCTCGTCTACCTCCTCAGGCTTTCTCCCACGTCTTCCCATCGTCTTCCCTCTGTATGTGTCTGCTTCTGGGTCCAAGATCCTCCTGTTATATGGACACCAGTCAAACTAGCTGAGGGCCCACCCTAATGACCTCACCTTAACTCGATTCTCTGCAAAGACCCTATTGCCCAACAGGTCACAGTCACGGGTACAGGGGTTAGGACTTCAACATCTTTTGGGGGACACAGTTCAATTCATAACACTTGCATTATTGTTCAATGCCTGTCTCGAGTCATTCATTCATTCATTCTATAAGTACTTCCTGGGTGTTTTGCATTGTTCTAGGTGATTGCGTACGTCAGTGAACACAAGGACAAAATTCTTTGCTGTCATGGAGGTTACATTGTGGTGCATGAGGCAGACATAAGACAACCCAAATAAGGAAGCACAGGGCGATGAGCTTTACAGAGAAGAGTAGAGGAAGCGGGCAGGGACAGCTTCGCTGAGAAATGACATCTGAGTAATGATCTGAGGGACAGAGAGGAAGCCAGCCACGGGGTTTCCAGAGGGAAAAGCAAGTGCGAAGACCTCCAGGCTGAAGTGAGTTTGGAACCAGCAAGGAGGCCTCGGGGTTGAGTGGGGAGAGCAGGGGCCTGTAGTGCTCCCATCTGAGGGGAGACCCGGCAGGGCCTTGTGGCTGGGTAGGGATTTTGGCATTGACTGAGTGAGAGCGAGAACATCGAAGGCTGCTGCACTGAGAAGATAGTGAGTGTGGGGGCAAAGCTGGAGGCCGGGAGCCCAGGCAGGAGGGGAGGCCACGGCTGTGGTCCAGGAAGGAATCAAAGGTGGCTTGGGAGCCTCTCCTGTCTAACTCCACAGACGGTCAGTTTCCCCGAGGTCGTCCGTTGCTGCTTTCTGTTCGTTCGGAGCTGCCGTTGTTCCTAATGCAGCGTGTAACACCCAGCAGGTATGCGACTCTTGGATGACGGTATTTCTTGGATGTTTTCTCTGTGCCGGACCCTGTGGTAACGGCTGGACTGAATGAGGTCTCAGGGTCTGTCGGCATTAGGGAGGGAGGGAGGTAGTGAGCTCAGCCTGGGTGCTCATCCTCTCTGGCGCAGTGACCTGGAATTGCAGGGTGCCCAGAGCCGAGGCCTGCAGGAAGGGGCCATGTTACGGTTACTCCCTGTGAGCTGCCACGGGGTTCTGCCGTGGCCTAGCAGTCCCTGGCCCTGGAGAGGCAGGGCTCACTGGTGCACGGATGGCCTGCAGGGGCCAGGCCCGGGCGCTCTGCTGAGCGCTGTGTGCAGGCTGGCGGTGAGGTGGGTCCTGCCTGCTCACGGGTCTGCTGGAGGAAGAACGCTGGCATCTGGTTTCACCGACCTGTCTTTGATGTAAGTCACTCAACGCTCCCTCGTCCTATAGAAATGCAGAAAGTGAACAAGCATGATTTCTAACTAAGGGCAGACTCTTCACGGGACTGTCACATGTCCCACGCCCTCCTCCTTCATCTAGACATGCAGCTTACCTCCGGAAAGGGAGACCCAGACCTTGTTCTAAGTTACTAAGGAAAAAGGGACCAAAATCTCAGTCTATCGATGCCCCCTGCTCCCCAGGAGAGGAAAACCCGCAAACGAAGGCAGCAGAGGGTGGAACTCCCCATGACGTCCCCGAATAAATGGTGGAAAAGTAGACACATCTCTGCCCTGACAGAGCCACCATCTACTGGGGACATCCATGAAACATTCACATACATTCACGGAGACAGACAACACATGCATGTGCACACACACACATGCACACACACATGCACACACACACATGCACATGTGCACATACACGCACACACAGGTGCACACACACACATGCACACACAGGTGCACACACACAGGTGCACGCACTTAACCATAACGGTGACAGGTGATATAGGGGCACTCTAGAGAGGCAGGGGAACGCTGCACGTGGCAGAAGCCAAACCGAGCCTGCGGAACAGGGTGAGGCGTCACCGGGAGCGCGGCCTGGACTGTGAGCCTCCGCACGTCGGCTGCACCTGTGACGCACAGCGAGGCAGGAAGTTCATTTCGTGGGTTGCCACCAGCACTTTTCACAAAACTAAAGCAAAACAGAAGAGAAAATACGAGAATATCAGAGTGCATATCAGTGTGTGAAACTTTTGTTTTAATTATATCTGTATCCATAAAATTGTGATATAGGGGGCCGGCCCGGTGGCGCAGCGGTTAAGTTCGCACGTTCCGCTTCTCGGCAGCCCGGGGTTCGCAGGTTCGGATCCCCAGTGTGGACATGGCACCGCTTGGCAAATGCCATGGTGTAGTAGGCATCCCACGTATAAAGTGGAGGAGGATGGGCACGGATGTTAGCTCAGGGCCAGTCTTCCTCAGCAAAAAGAGGAGGATTGGCAGTGGTTAGCTCAGGGCTGATCTTCCTCAAACAAAACAAACAAACAAACAAAAAAATTGTGATATAAAATGCTTTTCTGACCATAGGCTGTGGTCAGAAATGTTTGGAAAATGTTGATTTAAGGCATGAATAAGAGAGGCCACAGGGGAAGGGGCAGAAGCAGGACAGGGTGCAGTGGCTGAGGGCCCCGCATGTGTGGGAGCGGACATGCCTCAGTGCATTGAGGGGCCAGAGGGAGGCCAGCATTGCGGGAGCGCACAGAACACGGGGAGGACAGGCCGTGGTGGGAGGTCAGGACAGGGACCTCACGGTGCAGCCCAGCTCCCACGGAGGGACAGTCAGGGTCTCAGGTCTGGTGACCTAAGAGTTGGTCATTGAATGAATGAACACACACGAGACAGAAGAAAAGAGGGAGAGACGAGTGACACAACACACGGGGTTGAGACGCTGACTACCCTTTCCCTGGAGCTGTGGACTTGGTCCTCGGAACCAAATTCCACTCCCACAGCATCCACGTCGGCAGCCAAAACGTCTGCTTTTCCTGGCTGGTGATTTCAGTGCGTAGTTTACCCTCCGTGAGATTATTTTACCCACACAAATCCTCCCCGGCCCAATTTTTTGGGTGTAGATGCTAATTAAAAACTAATTAATGTAATGGCTAGAATAAAAAAACCCTCAGTCTTGACTTTTCCTTTTTAAGAATGTCTCAAATTCAATCATGAAACAGCCACACAACCACCCTTAGTGGTGGCGAAATGACAACTGCGAGGGCAACAAGGACCCTTGTCAAGTGCTTGGTCCCTGTTCCACTGATTCTAAGGCACATTTTCCGTCTCTGAAATCCACACTAGTTTTGCTCTCGATGGCGTCTTAGGATCACCGTGGGCCAGGCAGCAGTTGTGACATAGCTGTCATCACTGACCTCCCAGGATGAAGCCTGGTCACAGCTGCTCGTCTTTTCGCTACTTCATTGACTTACGGACATTGCTAGCGCATTGGGTTTAGTGGTCAAGAAATGTTACCAAAAAGCTACACCCTGATTTGCTTTTGGAAAGTGGGCTTAGATGTGACATCAAAAGGCAAATATTTGCATTCAGAGGAATGACTCCAATTCCACGTTTTCCTTCCAAAGCAACATCCAAGTGCTTTAGGGGATCCAAGAAAAGCGAGGCCCACAAGTAGACGAAGCTGAGCTATGAGCAAAAGGATTAGCTACCACATGTCCCGCAGTGCGACTCACGGCAGAAGCCGTGCCAAATCTCTCTGAGGAGATGAAAGAAACTTCACAGCCAAGAGGGGATGACACAACCGTTTCATGTGTCACATGAGATCACCATTAAGACATGGTGTCATACTTTATCAGGCACGAACTTCTCTTTCTTAGTTGCTATCTCCAAACCAACTTCAAACTTCACAGGGTTAGACATCAGCAATCGTTTATTTCGTCATACAACAAGACGTCGAGACAGGAGAGCCAGGCTGACGCAGCAACTCTGTGATGTTACCAGCACCTGAACCTCCTTCCACCTCCCTGCTCCATTATCCTCAGTCAGTGACTTTCATCTCTATGCTCACCTTGTGGTTGCAAGATGGCTGCCACTGCTCTAGATTTGCATCTATTTCAGGCAAGAAGAAGAAAGAAGATACCAGACAAGACTCAAAGTTAGAAGTTGAGCATTTATGGCAGTATCAGTCTCTGTGACCTTTTGAAATTAAAAAAACAACAGTGGTGGTTAGCATCCTCAGGAGGGGCATAAAGGGCAAGTGACTAGGAGCTGCTTAATGACAGGTTGTAAGAAACTGTTTAGAGTATGAGACTGTAGCAGGACTCAGTTCATTTCCTTGGAGAATAAGGAAGGAAGTCTGGCCCTTTGTATGTATAGCAGGCAAGCATGAGTCCTCGTGCACGAGAAGCAGAGAAGCAGGCCCGGTCACTCCCCAGCAGCCGTGTGCCTTCAGGTACGGAGCAGACTCTCCTCTCAGGGCCTTGCGCCCTCTGACGCTCTACCCCAGGGTCAGTGCGACCCGTTCTCCCACTTCATCTAGAGCTCCGCCCGTGCTTGTCATCGAGCTCGCCTCAATCAGCTGCAGACCTGTCCTTCCACGCTCTGCTGGGCGATGCCAGGCGGGGGCTCTGCCGAGTGGTTCCTCCTTTGCCAGCCGGTCCAGCCAATGAAGCGATGGAGTCAGTGCTGGAGACAGGCTGCTGGGAGGAAGAGGAGCCAGCTCCTCCCGCTTGCTAGCTGTCGCTGTCTGAATCACCAGCAACGGTGCTTCGTCCAGCCGGGGACCCTTCTCCTCACAGGAGCCGTTGGTTCCAGCCCCCGGCTTTTTTTTCACACTCCCAGAGGCAGCCCCAGGCGTGCCAGCAGCAGGGTCTTTTCTGGGGGCTCCTGAGGTGCCAGCACCCACCTTTGGAGCTTCTGGGTGCTGATAACTGCAGCCTCATCCCCTCAATCCCCCAGTCCTAGGACAGCAGTGGCTTCTGCCGCTGTGGTTGCTGGGTTTCGCCATGTCCCCTTTGGCCTCTGTCAGCCTCCAGCACCAGCACCGGTGTTACCACTTCCTGCACTGAGTCCTGCCGGTTGCAATGCCTGCTGCGGTCTCTGTGGCTGTGACCGGACCTAGATGGATAAACCGCTCTCGTGATCCCCCCAGAGAGAGGCCTCCCTTACTGCCCACCTAGAATAATAGCCCATCACCCTCCGTCCTCTCTCAGCTTTGCTTTTTTCACAGCACTTGTCTCAACGTTCCTTATACATACGTGCCTGCTCCCTGAGAGGAAACTTCTCCGGTGTGTTGGCAGCGATGTCCCCAGCCCTTAGTGCAATAGTCAGCATATTGTAGGAGAAAATCACCGTACAGTGAAGGATGAACGATTTTGACCTATGAGAGAGATGCCGCCTGCTCAGGTGGTCGACAAGGAAAGAAGTCCTCCGTCAGTGCCCACGGCCACCAGCAGTCCTGCCCAAGGATCACCAGACCCAGATGTAGAATTCCCTCAGTAACATGTGCGGCTCCATTCGTTTCACTTCTTATTCATTATCAGAAGAAATAATAGTAGTCAATGTTCTGAGTCTGCTTAGGCTCCCATAACAAAATACCATAGATGGGGTGGTGTAAGCAACAGAGACTTATTTCTCACAGTTCTGGAGGCTGGAAGTCTGAGACCAGGGTGCCAGCATGGTCAGTTTCCGGCGAGAACCCTCTTACGGTCTTGCAGACAGCTGGCTTCTCACTGTGTCTTCACTTGGTGGACAGAGACAGGGAGAGCGAGAAAGAGAGACAGACAGGGAGGGAGCATGCTCTCTGGTGTCTGCTCTTCTTCTTATAAGGGCGCTAATCCCATCGTGAGGGCCCCACTCTCACGCCCTCATCTAAACCTCATTACCTTCCAGAGGCCCCTCGTCCAAACACCATCACGCTGACATTGGGGTCAGGGCCTCCATGTATGAAAGGGGGGCGGGGCATGTTTCAATCCAGAGCAGGTTCTCTCTCTCTTTTTCGATGATTTTTGTTGAATGGCACATTCTGTTTTCCTTCCCATTTTTTTCCTTGGTTGTTGCATTGAGTCTATCGGATGCTGTGACCTCTTTATAAAAGGACGTGTCTTAGATCAGATGGCATTTCCCTGCAGATTCAATTAGTTATCTGACAGCAATAGCTGCAAAGAGGCGATACACCAGCCGTTCCCCCCACATTCCTGACTATTCCGCAGAATGGAGTGATTCTGGAGTCCCTTAAAAGCATCAGTACATCACGAGGGTGTAGATGCCCTATTTCCCATGTATCATCTCTTCAGAAAACAGAATCCTTATTAATTGCTCACTTTGCTCTTCTCGATAAAAAAGGATTTTTCTTTTTAATCCTATAGACAGAACATAAAGATATGTGTTCAGTATTGAAGTGGATTATTCAGTATCGTCTTTGAGCAGCCTCCTTTGAAATGATGGGCTTTTAATCATTTCAACCGTTCAGTCCCACAATTGTCTGCGAGGCGGTGAGGATACAAACAGGACAGGGATGTAACCACTGTCCTTTAGGCACTTCCAGTCAATGGCAGCCAAGGTTTGTCACTGTAAGTAACGGAAAGCCACTCTGGCTAATTTAAGCAGAAAAAGGATTTACTAAAAGGATCTTGGCAAACCCGCACAGACAGAAAGTCGAATGGTGGTTGCCAGGGCCTGGAGGAATGGGGAGTGGGGAGTCAGCATTTAACAGGCGTAGAGCTTTGCATGATGAAAAGAGCTCTGGAGATGGATGGTGGTGACGGTTGTCCAACAATGTGAATGTGCTTGATGTCACAGGATGGTTAAGGTGGTAAATCATACGTGACGTGCGTTTTACCACAAATTGATAAAAAGGACGTTGGACAGCAAGTAGGATTTCTAGGACAGCCCGGGCACGAGGCTTGGAGGCACACGCCCAGGGGCACAGCACAGGTTCTGCCACCATCCGTCGGCGGTGCAGCTCACCTGATGACATCATGACTAGTTTTACGTCTGGGGACCGGATGCCTCTGCCGCCCCGTCCCCCTCTGTCCAGGGGCATTCCACAAATTCCCTCCTTCTCTGCATCACTGGCAACAGATTCTGCATCTCCCCTGGGCGCCTCTGGCTGTCAGAGCCTGGGTCACCGGCCTGCAGCCAGCTGCAGGAGCATCCGGGGACGTGTGCCTCCACCACTGTCGGCATCCAGAGTGGAGAAGGGCTCTGCTGCAGAAAGTGGGAGACTCCTCAGCCCTCAGAAGCAGGCTTGGATGATGCGGGGTGACAAGGGCTGTCATCAGCGCTGGTCACCCAATAGTCTCAGTCCCCTTCTTGCACGTGGTGCGATGTACCTCCTCACCCTCTGCAGACCCAGAGCAGCCATGTGACATGCTTTGGTTGGCGAAGTGTGTGTGGAAGAGGCATGTGAAACTTCCAGCAGGAAGTTTTAAAACCAGTGCTTGGTCCCCTGCCTTCTCTCTCTTCCTCTCTGCCTGAGGGACCCCTCCCCAGTCCAGGAGAGGGCTGCTCCACGAGCTCCTGGAATGGCTGCTGCCCCGTCCCAATGGACTCTGAACAGAATAAGACATAAACTTTTACTCTTTTAAGCCACTGAGATTTGGGGCTTACTTGTTACTGCAGCATACCCTATACCATCCCAACTGATACAAGAGCCCACAGGAATCACAAGTGAATAGCCTAAGTTTCCAGTTATACAGAAAACTGCTAAAAGTAAGCTTTCCCTTTAAAGAAATGTTAGCTGAGCAATATGTTATTTCTACTTACTCCAAATGATTAATTTGGTATTCAGCATGAGTGTTGGTGGCAGCAGTAATAACAGTAGCATTTTCATGGCCTTCCTCCCAAATTTAGAATGCAGCAGAGTTTGCAACTGTCAAACTGTTTTCAGTAAGGACTGGCTCCACGTTTATGCGACACAACACATCTGTGTGAAGCGGGGATGGTGCTGTCTGCCCATGTGGGGGAACGGTCTGGCCTTCATGGGTCAGGCGTTGTTTACTCCTGGGAGAAGACTCTTCAAAGCAGATTTTCGGTTTAGGATTCCTCATTAGGGTCCTGGGAAGATTTACAGCATTTCCTCATTTACCCTCGAGTGTGGTGTGTTTCCTATGCCCCCAGGTCCTTCTCTCAAGAGAGAATGGCATGAAGAAACAATGAAAGGCCTGCAGGAGGAGTCCTCGATGCCCGCCCGCTGCCTGCCTGGTGTGTCAGCACAGAGGTGAAAGGGCAGCCTGCACCTGGACAGGAAATCTCTTTCCCTTCCCATCGTCCCGCTTCCAGGGCTGAATAAACTGGATGAAGGCAGATTCCCACGAAGCCGGGTACATCGCTGTGGTTGATCCTCCAAAAGTGGTTGAGGAGCAGAGCTCAGGCCATGGAGAAAGTGCTGCGTGATTATTATAACTGTACTGCTCCCACTTCACAGATGAGTAACGAGGCACTGAAATACTGTACAGATAGCTCGAGAACATGTGGGTTCGTGTTAGAGCAGAATTTTGACCCAGGCTGTCTCTTTTTGGAACCTGCAAAATACAGGGTGTGTGTGTGTGTGTGTGTGTGTGTGTCTCTGTGTGTGTGTGTCTCTGTGTGTGTGTACTGAAAAATATTTTTGGTTATACCAACATGGTGGTGTCTCCAGGTATGTCTGTACTCAACTGCAACAACACTCATGAATGTACTTTTGAATTCAAAGGGCAGATTGACTGATGTTAATACATTAATACACACTTGAGGGAGAGATTCTAAACCTTTACTATGTCATTTCATCATCAGATTTTTCTTTATACTATCTTTACATTTCATTATATTTGCATTTATATATGCTTGGGCAAATGTAATGGCTTGACAAAAATAACACATAAAAATAATGACCAAAAGAGGCAGGATAGCCTAGTGGTTAAGACCCTGTACCTGGAACCAGCCACCCGGGTTCAAATCCCAGCTCTATCATGCGTCAGCCATGTGACCCTGAGCAAGTAACTCCCCCTCTCAGCGCCTCACTTTCCCCATCCGTAGAGTGGAAAGCAGAATAGTATCGATCTCATAGGGTTGTTCTAAGAGCTAAATGAGGTCATTAGGTCCACAATCCTTTCTCCACCAGAACCCAGATGGCTCTGGAAACCCTATGTTTGTGTCTTATGGTTATTATGCAGTGTGAACACGTGATTTCACTGTAGAGGTAGTCCTGTTATTCCAGAATGCTGGCCCCATTTCACACACATTAAGGAGTTTGAGTAAGTGGTCGAGGAGCTATCCCTGCGAACGCTACCACATAGTGAATGCTCTGTAAGTGTCAGCTACAACTGACGAGTGGGAAAATAGAGAGACAGAAAGCATGTAGAGCTGGATCAGCTCAGCTCATCCTGGCTCATCCTCCCCGGCCTCGCGCTCCCTGCATCCAGACAGTGGCCAAGAATCAAAACCACTGTTTCAGTTTTCTCCTGGACAACAGAGGGGATGATGGGTGACAATGGCTTTGAGCACAAATGGGCAGCCATGTGGGGCCATGGAGCTCTGGAAACTTTAATCACCAATAAGTTCCATCAGCCATGCATGATGACATCTTGTTTATGCAAAAAGTTGATCACTGGAGAAGTATTATTTTGGTTTTTTCAAAATAAAAATTCGAGTCTGTCTCATTGCAAAAAAATTGCCTTACCTTAAGCAGCTACAAACACCAGTAATCAGAAATTCTGTCTGAATATTTTGGGTTATTTTTTGGCTTGATAATATTAGTGATATCAGAAATAATCTTTAATGTTACCTTGGAAGTCTTAAAGAATATAGTCAAATTTTAGCCAAAGCATGTGTGTGCATATATATATAATAAATATGTTATAGGTTATTATATATAACATAATTATATAATTAAATATAATAATTCTATATCACATATAATATATAAAAGAGGTTAACCTATTATTAAATTATATTATATATTATATAATTATATATAATATATACATTATTATATTTAATTATATATAATTAATCTATGATATAACCAAATATAATATATTATGTAATATCTATTATTACATACATAATCTATATATTTTGTATAACCTATTATGTATTATGCATATATATGTATTAGATTACATAATATAATCTATTATTATGTATATGTATTACATAGATGTGTATTATAACCAATGTAATGTATAATCTCTATTGTGTAGACTATATAAATTGCAGATATAATTTTAAAATAATTATAAATGCAAAAGTAAATTTAAGTATATTTAACTTTTATGAAAAAATTAACTGATTAACAAAAGTATAAGCAAATAAAGAGCCATTCAACTGAAAATATATCAAGCTTCATCCTTCCTTCTCTGCAAGGCTCGAGATGCTGAGGATCGTTGTGAACAAGAGGTATTTTCACGCCAAAACCTAATTGTGATGCTGTCCATTACACTGGCCCTATAAACATTCATCTTAAAATAGTCATATTCATATGTACAAAATCCAGTTTAACTAATTTCTCTTTCTTCTCCTCCTAAAAGATTCACACCAAACTGTTATCTCCAGGGAGAGAGACAGAAGTGAGAAAAAATCAGGGGGAAATTTCGCTTTTTACCTTCAACATGTTTGATTTGATTTCTTTTAATAGAGATATGTGTACAGCTTTATAAATTCCACACACACTCACCCAGTGAAAAAGAAACAAACCTGCCTTATATCGCTGTATAATTATACCTTTGCCGTAAACTTCCAGAATGTGTGAGTTTAAGTGGATGCAACATCCTTTTGTAATGAAGATGCTGCACACCGGTCTGGGATAAGACTGAAATAAGACATGTCACATTGTAGGAGAGAATGCATGCAAGTAGGGCATTAGTCCAAGTCTTCTGTACTGAGCATTTCAAAGTTAAGACCCAGTGGGTGGGGCAAAAAGAAAGCAAGGCCTCCTACGGTGAGAGCGTACTTGGGATCCAAGCCTCTCAAGTCTGACCCAATCTTCTACTCTCCGGATTGTCAGCTGCTTCGGGGGTTGTCTGATATCTGCCTCCCTTTCTTACTTCTAAGAATTTTTAGCTGGGAGTGTGTTTGAAAACACTTCAGAAAAAGGATGGAAAACACGGTGTCTCCTTTGAAATGTATTCCTTTGCTAAACCCCCTCCCAAGAGGACAGAGTGCCCCCACCCCTGAGGGCAGCCAGACTGTTCATTCTCACTGTGACCTCACGAGAGCCCAGCGGCTGCAGTGTGCAGGAGTCTCGGCCCAGCTCAGCTGTTTGTAACAAAGTTGTAGGACGGAAGAAAACAGGAATTCATTCACCTTAATTGGGGCTTCTTTAGGAAGGAGATACTGGGCTTTTTTCTAGACAGCTGAATTTAAAAGAACTCTGTGTATTGCCCCAAAGTGGATATAAACAGTCCTTTCTTGAGAAGTCATCTCAACATTAAAAAAAAAGACTACTTCCAGAAATGTATTTGAATATTTGGTTTTCGGTTACATCTCTAAATGATGAGGTTACAACCAGTGACAATGGCTAAAACAATAAGGGAGCTTAAGAATGAAATTTGCTCCATTATATGAGGTGTCGTGGTGTTTTAGCTTGGCAGAAACAGAAAGGCAAGGGCCTGATTTTTTCCCCGAGATTTTATTATGAAATGTTTCAAACATAAAGAAAAATGGGAAGAACCGTAGAGAGAATACCCACTGTCCTCACCCTAGATGCTACAATGAACATTTGCTCCATCTGCTTTATCCTCCATTTCTCTGTCTGTCCACTCCTCTATTCATCCATCAATCCATCTTGATTTTTTGGTGCCAGGAGCCTAATTTGAACCCTCAGCTGCTCTCTCTCAGGGAGGGAATTTGATGACACCTCTCTTTAGGGCCTATTTAAATAGCATAAAGGGGCAAGACATCCCAGCAGCTGGAAGATGCATTTGACCTCCCCCACAGTAGAAGTCCAGAGAGCAAGTATTTCCAGCACCCAGAGGCTCCCTGGGGCCCCATCCTAGTCAGCACACCCCACCCCACAAGGGGAATCACAAATCTGACTTCTAGAACTCTAGATTTGCTTTGCCTGGTCTCGGACTTCACATAAATGGATTCGAACATGATACACTTTTTTTGTCTGGCTTCAATCTTGTTGAATTTATCCATGATGTTGCATGTAAAAGCAGCTCCTTCTTTTAAATAAAGAAATGCTAAAGCATAAAGTAAGTACAAGGAAGACTAACTAACAGAATTCTGATTCCTTCCGTGATGTCTACTTGAGTGCCATTTTTCTTTTCTCAATGTCAATTTTTTTCCTTTCCAAAAACTTATGCTTTTGCTGAGCCCTAAGCACGTGCTTCTTCTGCCTTCGGAGAGGGGGACCTATTCCCAAAGCTCACTGGCTTCCAGAATAGTTACCACGAATATTTATTGAACCTTAGTTGGATAATGAGTGTATCTTTGTCTCTCCTGGCTCTTCATCTTTCTTTACGCCAGTGGTTCTCAATTGGGGTCGATTTTCCCCCTAGGGGACACTGGGCAATGTCTGGAGACTTTCCTGATTGTCCCTGGACTACAGCAAATGTTCTACTGGCATTTAGTGCGTAGAGGCCAGGGATGCTGAGAACATCCTACAATACACAGACAGCCCCACAGCAAAGCATCATGTGGTCCAAATGTTAATAATGCTGAGGTTAATGTTCATACACCTTTCATCCATTTCACATGGACCTCTTTGACACTCTGTCTCTTTGAACTTGATACCCGTCAAGATCTAGGTCAAGCTCACTTCTGGTCTACCACCGAAAGCCTTCTCTGAAGGCCAGATGGTAGCTCTTACCCCTTCCAATGACACAGACAGTACAACCCTAACCTTACCCTAGCCAAGACGCTCCGTCAGGAGTTCTCAGCCCTGGATGCATGTTACAGTCACCTGGCATGGGGCCCCAGCATCTGTGAGGCGTACGAGCTCTCCAGGTGATTCTGGTAAGGTCAGGTGGAACACCAAGGCTCTGTTCCTTGCTACTCTGAGTGTGGTTGGAGGAGAAGCATCACATCACCGTGTTAGAAACGCGGAATCTCAGCCTCCCCCCAAACACACGTCTACTGAATCAGGATCCGCATTGTGTCAAGATCTCCAAGTGATTCATGTGCACATCAAAGCCGGCAGAACTCCACACAGCTGACCCGGCCTCCAACCTCATCTCCTCCATTCTTCCTCCAGCTCGTCCCCGCCTTAGCCGTCCTCACCTGGCTGGCCCCATTTCCTCACCTGGGTGGCCCCATTTCCTCACCTGGCTGGCCCCATTTCCTCACCTGGGTGGCTCCTGCATCAACGTTACCTTCCCAGAGATGGTGGCAGTATCATTCTCACCCCGACTCAGCTCACCACCCTGCTTTCTCCATCACTTGCATCCTTACCTGAAATTAAATTTCTTATCTGTTTGCAGATTTATTTTCTGTGCTCACTGTCCTCCCACGTTAGGATGCCTCCACGGCAGCAGAAGCTTTGCAGTCTTCTTCATCATGATAGTCCCAGAACCAAGAATAACGGCGCTCCTTAATTTCTGAATAAACGCTCCTGCAACTCTCTTCTCTTTGACATTTATCAAACAACATCCTGAATTAGACTCGCGCTTTTTCTTTTCATGGGCCTCCTCTCTCCAACCAGAGTTAGAGTCTTACTTACAGAAACCCTCCTCTGTTGACTTGTATCTCCTGGGCGCCTAGCCTGGAGGCTTCCTGTATGCAGTAGGTGCACAATAAATATCTGTGGATGGTGAGGAGGGTTTTTGATTCAGCTCATTTTTTGAATAGTATATAAATTCAATGTCCGATACCCTGTGATAAGGCAGAGCGAGTGCTGTGACTGAAAGCCACAAGTCGCCTCTGGTCCCGTTCAAATAGTGATGCTCAGAGCTGCTCACCTAGCAGAACTAATAATTTTAGATTTCACGTCTATTTCTGACCCTCTCTACCAAGACAAAGAGAGAAAGACCCTGACATTGTGCAGCGGAAGGGAAACATCAAATGCCATCGAATTTCTTTCAACTGGACCATCACCTCCTGCCTTACGTGGTTATTTATTCAGGAAATTTCCAAGCCAACCTTGTAGACGTGAATGTTGCAATGGGATCGAGTGCTTCCCGGATGGAAGATTTGGACTTCCCGAGTGGGTGGGCAAGAAGGTGCCAATTACCCGTGTTTCCTCTTGGTTTGTCTTGAGCCTCTCCAGGTAGCACACGGGGAAATACCTTGACATTCAGGGATCCCTGTCTCCAGATGATTACAAAGACCACAGGAAATGTCCTTGGCCTGGTTTGACCGGGAGGAAAACGGAGACTTTAACTGAACCCTTGCTGAAATTCATCAAACCGAAGCGAGAGAACGCCCCATCTCTTCTTCAATCCCCCCTCAAATGAAACCGCCTCTGGGCGCCCCGGTTGTGCCCTATTTCCCACCTTACATGCACATCTCTCATTTAACCAACGCTTAGAGAAAGCAAGCAAGGGAACTGGTGCAAGCCATGCAGAGGAGGAATCTCGAGTTTTTTGACTCAACTCTGCTCAATCCCTGATTATGTCTCTGAACGGTCTGAGCTTAAACCACAGTTTAAAAGCAGGAAGACATACGGTAAATAAAACCCTGCCTATTACGTGCTATTCAAAACAAAATGCCGGGGCAGGGAGATTTGGGTATTCAAAAGTGATCTAGTGTCCCGCACGTTCAAGCCACCCCTCCAGAGGGAGGGAGAGGGTGAGAAACTTTGTACAAAGGGTTTGAGGGGGAATAAAGAGGCTTATAAAGGGAAGCTGAACACTTTGCGGCTGAGCAGTGGAAGTGAGAGCGGCTCCCCCCTGCCGGGGAGTTGATGAATAATCCTGGAGCCTCAAGCTGGGCCCAGCTCGCCCAGCTGGGAGGCAGCGCCTGCAATCAAGGCAGGACGCAGCCATTCTAAACGCAAATGAGGGGGCCCTTTCCACCCAGGCCCAAAGGGGGAGGATTAGAAAAGAGAGTTCAAAGCTGGAAAATGGCTCATTCGTGCTTTCTTTCTTCCTCCCTCCCTTTATTTTTAAAGGGACCAGAAATATGGTTGGTTATTATCTCAAGTTATTGCTACAAAGAATTTCGAAATTAAAAGATAAGCGCACTGAGGAAGCTCAGTAATTTTCATAAAAGAGGACTTAAAACAGATGTGCCCTCTTTAATCGAAGCATGCTTGAAAAAATAGCCATGCATTTTTAACATAGCAGGGGGAAAACCACACGGCTGCTCGTCTGTCTCCCGAGTGTCCCCGTGTGCGCATCAGCGGGTCTGCAGAGATAGGGCGAACGGGCGAACCCCTCCGCCAGCGGCGCGAAGGGCGCTTTCATCTTCCTGGCCCCCGGCTGGAGGACCCGCGTCTGGACACCAGACCTTTGCTAACTAGATAATTTAATTTTTTTGAAACTGTTAAATAATCTACCATTCCAAATGCGTTGATGTCATACAAACCCCAGACGGTATCTGGAAGGAAAAACAAGATTTTTGTCAACAATTTAACCCTTTTCCTTCTTCTATCAAGGGATGGATTTTTCCGTGTTTGCTTTGCGACAGTTGGAACAGAACACGTTCACTGGTGAAGAATGTTTGATTTTAGCTTCAGATGGGTGAAATACTAATCGTGCAGGCTTAGCTGCCTTCATTCCTCCACCGGAAGGACTGTAGTTTTGGGTCCATTCTTACCAAACCATAGTTTTATTTTCACTCATTCCCTAAGCGCTACTCTTAGTGATCCTAAAAACAAGTGGAAGTGATTAATCTGCGACTTTGTAGGAAGAGAAACCAAAGGCAATTAGACCAACAATAACGCTTGTAGCTAGGAAAAGAGGCAAACATTTGAACATCTTTAGAAATTACAAGCCCACCAAGCGCTAACCATCGCTGGATGCTCTGTTGTCCTTTTGTAGGCAACAAGTTGTGTCCGGAAAGACTCTCAGATGGTTTCCCAAGTTATGGAGACCCTGATGTCTTTGTTGTCCTTTTTAGTTTTTCTTTCTATTTTCCACAAAAATAACTTGTGTATCACATCTTTCCCCTTAGAAAGCATCGACCCCGCACCCCCTCAGTGCCCCGGCTGTAGTCGCTACACAGTGAGTGTTTACTGACTTGGGGTGAGCGATACCTTTAGAAGGATTCCATTTCCCGTTTTAGTTTAGAAATCGAGCTTTCCAAATCCATTGCTATAATGCCTTATAATGAGAAATTATTGAATCGCTTAGGCTTGTGGAAAATTTCTCTAAACCCCCTGTTCTGCTCACCTTTTCACCCAGACTTCACCTAAAACCAGTCTAAAGAAATGGCGATGGCCACGGGAACTCGAACCTTCCTTGGGTTCGGTTTTACTTTTGTTTTAGGTGTATTAATCTATTACTTGGGCATCTCATTTTTTTCTTGCTAGCCTTTATTTTAAGTAATTAACTTTAAGTAGGTAAGACGTGCATAAGATAGTAAATTCAAAAGATACCAAGTGGGAAGGAAGTGGCAATTTACCCCCCAATGGTGGGTTTCCGATTCCTCTGTCTAGAGACTGCCACCCTTACCAGATCTCATTGTCCTTCTGGAGATGATCTTTGTCCATATAAGAAGATCTGTCTGTCTGTCTGTCTGCATAGGTATCCTTTAAAAAATCACTCCAATAATGTCACATTATAAAGCACATCCTCATCCTAGGATTGCCCTGTAATTTATTATTTACTACTCTGAAATTTTAATTTTTGGAAATTGTTTCAAACATTTAGGTAGTAGAGGAAATTATGCTCATTGTAAAAAAAGTGAACGAAACCTATGGCCTAGAAACTGTAAGTCCGTCTTCATCTCCCCCGCATCCCCCTGCCATGCCCACAGCTGACATTTCTTCCCAAGGGCGATGGCTGTCAGTGTTCTGTTATCTGTCTCGACGCCTTTTTCTATCTCGTTACCTAGTGTGTGTAAACACATCTATGTAGCGACGTTGTCTGACTTTGTTTTGTCCTGCAACAATCTGTCCTGTGGATCTTTCCTTGAGGATACGGGTGCACCTAGTTCCATCGTGGAATCGTACTCAACACCTCTCCTGCACAGCCTACATCCAGCCATCAGAAAATTCTCTCAGCTTCGTCTTCAAAATATTTCTAGAATCTGACCACTTCTTCACTGCTCTCACTCTGGCCTGAGCACCATGATCTTTCGCTAAATTGTTACCATAGTCTGCTGGCCACGACAACCAGACTGCCTGCTTCCTCCTTCGTTGCTCTCGCTTGGGAACTCTGGCAGCCGTCTGGGGCCCCAGTGGGAGTCAGTTTAAAAGGATAAACTGCCAGATAAAGGACGACAGAGGGAGAGGTGGAAAAAATTGGGATCCCAACTGACAGCTGATACAACTTTCCTACAAACTTCTTGTGAAGTCGTCTTGAAGAGTCTTCTGTTATTTGTAGCTGGAGGCATCCTAACTGATAGAACTAGATTTCAAAAGTCATCATAAATTGTTATATGCTCCATATGCTACAAAACTTAATTTAATCAATATGCACATAAAGAAATATGTAGGAACAGCTATAAAATTATCCATACCTTTGACCTAAAAATCCCACTCTGTGGAATATAACCCAGGGAACCACTCATCTAAAAACACTTTATCCAGAGTATTTATAGCGTGAGTATTTATAATGGTGAGAAATTGGCAAGAATTCTATGCCTTGGACCTGAGGACTGCTCAGGGAAACCTGGCTTATCAGTATGATTGAATATCATGTAACTGTTCAGATTATCAAGGATAGCAGTTACGTTAATGGATGCGAACACTGCACAAAGATAACATTAAAGAGAAAAAAGCACAAAAAATTATGTCTATGTTGCTATAACTGTAACAAGATAGGTACATAAGGAGAACTTACATAAACTTGGCATTTATTTTAAAAATATTTTCTACAAATTATTCTGCATATAATTATATTTTAAAATTCTCATTAAAGTGAAAAAAATCCTTAATCATTATCAAGGAATAAAGTATTCTCCTTGTTTATTTCCTACATTGAATGTTTTCTGTTAAATATTTACGTTTAACAGTCTTACAGTGGGAAGACATCAATAATAAGTCTACTTTGGCCGTCTCAATTAAGTACTGAACCTACAAGAGGTGGAGTGGTGTGGAGATTCAGAGTGTAAACTCTGCAGTCATAAACCCCCAACCCCGCCACTTATTGGTGTGTGACCCTGAACAAGTCACTCACCCTCCCTGTAAAATGGAGATGATGATGATGACAGAAATGAAGATGATGGTGATGATGATGATTCAGGCAGTGATGATGGGGATGATACTGATGATGGAAACGAAGACAATGGTGATGATGATGATGATGGTGATGGAGATAATGGAAATGAAAATGATGGTAATTATGATGAGGATGATGGTGATGAGGATGATGATGGTGGTGGAGATAATGGAAATGAAAATCATGGTAATGATGATGAGGATGATGGTGATGATGGTGATGAGGATGATGATGGTGGTGGAGATAATGGAAATGAACATGATGGTAATGATGATGAGGATGATGGTGATGAGGATGATGATGGTGGTGGTGATGATGATGATGATGGTAACCACCTAATAAAGTGGCTCTGAGCACTGGAAGAGTTTGCAGATATGAAAGCACTGGAGTAATGCCTGGCACCCAGTAGGCTCTAGATAAGCACTTATTTTAGTCCATGTGGGTCATGAATAGCTTAGGTCTTCAATGGTTAAACATCCTATTCTTGAGGGCTATCACTTTCCAAGTCAATTTTTGTTATATAATATTTAAGGACCAGACACAGTGGACTTGGCCATTATGCACAGAGGTGCAGGACCCCTAATACTTTTAGAAGCCCACAGAAATGTTCTAATTTCTTTTAAAATCAGTAGGAAAAAATTAGTGTAAGCTGGCCTGGATTACATTAGTTTTTATACCAATGCAATCATAAAATATAAATGTTAGTTTTTTGTTTGTTTTTATAGAGGTAAGGGCCCACAAAAGCAATAGTACCTAGCATTCCTGAAAGTCATAGTGCAGCCATGACCAAATATAAAGCATTGGCCTGGATATTTCATAAACTGTATGTATTAGTCGGGGTTCTCCAGAGAAACAGAACCAATAGAATCTATGTATGTAGACACATGTAAGAACAGATTCGTTATAGGAATTGGCTCACGTAATTATGGAGGACAATAAGCCACACAGTCTGCTGTCGGCAAGCTGGAGGCCCTGGAGAGCTGGTAGCGCAATTCAGTCTGAGTTCTAAGGCCTGAGGACCAGGGGGGCCGATGGTGTAACTCCCAGCTCAAGGCCAAAGGCCTGAGATGCGGGGGCTGCTGAGGGGAGTTCTAGACTCCAAATGCCTGAGAACCAGGAGCTCTGATGTCCAATGTCCGAGGGCAGGAGAAGATGGACGTCCAAGCTTAAGAAGAGAGTAAGAATTCACCCTTCCTTCACATGTTATTGGCTCTCTTTGAAGCCCCAAAGGATTAGATGGTGCCCCCCCGCACGGACCAGGGCAGAGCTCTTCTCTCAGTCTACCAATTCAAATGCTAATCTCCTCCAGAAACACCCTCACAGACACACCCAGAAATAATGTGTCACCAGCCATCTGGCATCCCTTAGCCCACTCAAGCTTGACCACCACACCATAGATGATATTTCAGAAGATGTAAACAGTTTTTTCTTGAATGTATAGAGCTAAGGACAAATTTGATTGTTGGGAATTCCTATTAAATCTTTGTGTTATAAAGAACTCAAATAAATAAGATGTTTTCCTGTCATCCATACCACCTTAGAGATTGTAGAAGGAATTTATAAAGTAACCAGGTATAGTAATTTTTATGTACTAAGAGGTTCATTGATATATTCAATTTCATAGCTTATATTTCATGAAAATCTATACTTTCTAATATATGTTAAATGGCATCCTGGCTTGGAGACAACTTCGTGAACAAGTCCCATGTTATAGCCTCACCCATCTCCCACTGGGAGGATGGAGATGTGTCACGGGGGACATGACCTAGCATGGCTGGGGCCAGTCAACAGCCTTTATATGATCAGAGATGGAGAGAGGGATGGAAGAAACAAAAACACCAAGGACATGATTCTTTCCTGTGCCTCAAATTTGGCAAGTTCTGAAATAGTGCCCCGAATTCGCTGCTGTCCGAGCTAAGCCCTGCGTGGATTAACCACACAACGGGGTGGAAGGGACCATTCTTGGGGTCTCAGCCTAACTATGCCTGAGATGAGCCTCCTCCCAAATCCATGTCTGTGAGGCAGACGTTAGCTTCTTGACTTCCCTTTAGGAAATGTGTGTTCCTAGGGATTTTCAATTCTCTTCCTTTCTTTCTGATGTCCTGGGTTGACGTTGGTAATTGCTGAAATCTCAGAGAGAATGGGATACTTATGAACAACGGTGCTGATTCATATTTAGAGGAAGTATGAGGGCACTCCCTGCTGCTGAAATGTGAGTCAGTAAAGGATGTCTATGAGGCAGGTTTCCTCAGATTTCCGAGGACCGATGTGCTGGCTGGCGTTGGTGCTTTGAACACGCCCCCGGGGTGACTCACGATCTACTGATGAAGTTCAGCAAACCGAAAGGAATAGCAGCAACGGCCAGCGTGGTTACTATGTGCTGGATGTGTATTGTCCCCGTTTAATCCACACAATGGCGGGTGCCGTTGTCACCCCTCTTTATAAACAGGCACACTGCCATGCCGAGAGGTGAAGTAGCATGGCCAAGAGGAAAGGGAGGTCTTGAACCCGGAGGTCTGGCCCGCCGCCCACACTCCTAACCACCGGGTCTACGGCCACGCGGTAGCACAGACGTGGCAGCAGTTGTCTCTCCTGATGACAGTTGGACTGTACATTGCAATCATCCCAACACAGGCTTTAGAATTATCCGGATCTGACTTATTAAATGAGGCTCTGCCTGCCATTTTTCCTCCGTGTGTCTTTGATTAAAAGAAGACGACGAAGAATACTATTATCTTGCATTTTTGTTGTATGGGTTCCAGATAATGACATACGATTCTGAGCACGGTGCTGGCATTCTACAGGACTCAGTCGATGTCTACGATTATTAGTGTGACTAGGCAGGAAGGTTATACTCTGGTCCATTCGTGGTTTCAACCCTGGTTTTGAACTGACCCAGCGATGATCAGCTCTTCCCTGTCTACCTGGCCCAAATCTAAACTGTTTGGACAATTGTTTTGCTAAAAATAGTCTCACAGTTGAGCAGTTTGACCAATTATAGGGCTCTGGTCTATGTGTTTCTGAAGGAAAAATTTTTTTAAAAATCTTATTCAAGTTTTTACTACTTTATTCATCTGTGTGAATATATCTTGATGATTATGTTAGACCCTTATTTTACTTTAAGCATTTATCTCTTTTTCTCTGGTCTGCCTCACATCACAAAAGTAATACAAGGCTTAACTACATCACAGTCCTAGAGTTATGAAAATATTAGCCATGCTCTAAGGAAAGTTGATATGGTCCTTGATAGAATAAGATGTAAACAAATTCAAGATCTATCTTTGATAGCTGGATTACTTATTTCCTCTATGTATACATTTTACCAGAGTTTGTAGACTTCCAATTATGTGAGTGAGCAGATCATTAAAAATGAGAATGAGTTCTGTAGCTTAGATCACTAGTATTTTACAGTCAATTCAATATCACATTATGTTATACAGAAGATTAAGTGTCTTTTGATGCTGTTTCTCTACAGCATAGATGGCCTTATCATGACTATTTCTGAAGGACAGTAGACCACAAATCAAGGCAAGCATGTGGCATAACAGATATCAAAGGAGAAGAGAGGAAAACCAGCACCCGGTTCTAGCTCTAGCACTGTCTGATCACTAGCAAGGCAATGAAGAATTTTGAACCTCATTTTTCTGATCTGTAAATAATAATCATCTCTGTCTAATTTCCAAGACTCCAAGGATGAAGTGAGATAATATCAATAAAACTTGACAACTATAAAGCATCCTATAGGAGTAAAGAATTATTATAATTAATGCAGAAAAGTCACTTACATTGTTTACCAAACCAATTCATTTTCTTCCTGGGCTCGTTTGCGTCTGTGTGACGCCTTGGACCCCTTCTGGCCAATGGAAGGTGGGCACTCTAGAGCAGCTCTTCTGGCCACGGACCCTGAAGCCCCAGGAGGTCTTCAAACTGGCTTTTCCCCTTTTGCTGGCCAGACGTGGAGAGCCCAGTGGCGCGCTCTGTGGTCGGAAAAGATAGGAGCACTACTGGATGTGAGGAGCTGACCCCACGGACAGCCGCCCGGGAGCACTGCCCGACCAGGCCCGTCCACAGGGACTCCCATGAACAAGAAATAAACATCTACTGTGTTTGGCCGCTGAGGTTGTGCACTGTTTGTTACAGCAATTGGTCTATCCTGATTAATACAAGCAATGTGTTTTCTGAATTATATATAAATTACACAGTTGAAACATTTTTTGCTCCCCTTTGCCAAGAAGAAACTAAGCTACAAATATCGGTCTTCACATTTCACATGTGTGATATTTTTAAAGGCCATAAAAGTCATATTGATAAATTAGAAATCCCTAAAGGGCATTGTAAATTCAGATTCTGAGGGATGGGTGGACAAGAAAGGTCCATTTACCTTTTGATCAGCGAATCTCTTTTCATCCATGGGCTTTCCCCAATGTAGTAGCTGAGGATGCATTTTTATGTTTATGATCGAAAATCTTAGAAATTTAAACCACTTGGTAGACTCAGCCAATGCTTGTGATTCTGACACTCAATTCTTACTTCATAACTTAGAAGTTACTTGACTGATCAAAAATTAGTTGTTTAACGAGTTGGGTAATTGGTTGATAAGCTGGCTAGTTATTTGATGAGTTGGGTAGTTGATTGATAACTGGTTAGTTGGATTCAGATTGGGTTGGTGATCATCCACAAGTCAGGTTAATTCTGTGCTCTAGTTTCTATGGCTAAACACAGGTTTTTGAGCAAGCCTTATTTGTTGAGTGCTCTGGCCATCCAGTGTGTGTGTGTGTGTGTGTGTGTGTGTGGGTGTGTGTCTTGCGAACATGAGAATTAATGGAATCCGCTCCCAGCTTCCATTTCAATAAGGGTAAGAATGTCTGACCTTTACATTTCACACACTTGACCCGAAATGGCACCTTTAAAAATTTCGATTATCAACTGTCTGCAGTAACAAAGAGAATATTGTTAGAAATATGTTTAAACAGCTGAGAGTGAGAAGTATAATGCACATCTACAAAAGTGTATAAAAATAAGGTTTTTGAAAAAATTTCAAGCACGACTTTGAAAAGAAATGAAAAAGTATATACTAGAAATCTCCCAATTCAATTAAGCATTTTCTTATTAATGGAAGGCGCATGCTGGGAGACTGAGAATGGGTATCATTTGAGTAGGAAAGTTCACAGATATTTTGAATGTCCAATTTCCCTTTCGGGATAATGGCAGGCATTAAGAAGCTGGATCCTCACTGAGCGTGATGGTTGGAGAGGGGTACCTGTACCAGGTTACGCCAATAATTGCCAGCCCCCCAGGATTCTAGCTCAGAAATTTTTGTATGTTCTCAGGAGACAAAAATGAGTGATCATCAAAGGCAGTGGAGCTCAGCAGGACTGTCATAAGCCTGAAGTTACAACTTAGACATGCAATAGAAAATATCATCGGTACCTCTCCAGTGCATCGCCTGCAGTAATTAAAAACTTGATCCCTGCTGTTTTATCATCTCATTAGCAATGGGGGCACAAGACTTTTATCCTTGTTTGTCAGGAATCAAACATACCAGAGGAACTCTGATTATAAATTGATGAAAGTAAAGTTAAACTTTTAAATAAGAGAAGTGACTGTTCACAATTTTTTTTTTAAAGCTGATTAAAGAGATCCATTTTTTCTATAAAAATAATATCTCGGTCCAGTGTGGAATCATAGAGCCCATCTCTAGGGTTGCTGTCTGCACTGCGTTTCCTAAAGGGGGCTTGCTTTGTAGGGGGTGCTGATTTAAAATAAATAGCAGTCCAGAAAAACTTCCTGAAAGCCAATACAAAGGACGTCCTCCTTTTCAAGGCTTTTGATGGAGTTGAAACACCTTCTATCCCGCTCAGTGATGTGGGTTCTAACGCCAGTTATGGAGGCTGGCTGGCCTCATCGTTTAAAAAGCCAGGCAAGCTTTCTGTTTATTTTAATAACTTATAACTTATCTTTGTAGATGAGGACAGGTGAAGGACCTGGGGCTTCTTTTAGGCAGTTAATTTCTCCAACATTGGTTTCCAAAGGAGGAAATTTCCTTCAGAACCCACGTTGTTTTCCTTGGGTCCAAAGAATTTCCAAGCTGCGCCTCCTTTGTGGCACTTCAGTTAAAATCTAATCAACGCTGAGGATGATTGGAAATTTCAGGTTTGAAGGAAGAATAGCTTACGGTACATTTTATTACTTTATTTTAAACGTCTCCGACTCATCGTTAATTAATCATCTATGCATTCAAAGCATACTCACTGACAACCACGCTCTCTGCCAGGAGCTGGGGGTCCAAAACCAAAATCGACCTCCTGTTCTTCAGCAACTTTGAAACCTTCTTCTCTCTACATTCTAAGGAAATCTGTGGCTACATTGCTTGAGGAACAATAGTCAAAGTAGCTTAAAAGTAAAAATTATAATAATAAGATCAAGATATTCTTAATCTCAGCATTATGGACTCGTAGGGGCGGATCATTCTTTGTTGTGGGGCCATCCTGTGCCTCCTAGGGTGGTGAGGAGCATCCCTGGTCTCTTCCCGTCAGATGCCAACAGTAGGTCCAGTTGGGACAACCGGAAATGTCTGCAGACACTGTCCGATGTCACTTGGAGACAAGGTGACCCCCGCTGAGAAGCAGTGGGGCAACGTATGTATAGTCTATTGCCATTTGTGTCGCACACACAAGATCGTGAACATATGGGTCATCCTGGAAAGGGACACAGATTCTCATCTGGTAAAAAGCAGTTTCCTCTCCTAGGTGAGGGGGAGAGGGAGGAGAGAAGCTGGCCTGTTTCCCCTGTACAGCCTTCCACAGCTTTTAGATCACGTGCCTTGTGTGTGCATTACCAGTTCTAAGCAAACACACTAACTCATGAAGGAACAAGTCAAGCCAGGAGCTTTCACGGAGAAAAATAAGGAGAGAATTACGTTAATGAATAAATAAACAAGTACACCAATTGATAAGTAAAGATACTATGCTGAGGCTCCTGACAAGTTCTAGATTTATCAACAAGTTAATTAATTAGCTCTGATGGTATAAAAATAGAATTCATTGGAATTATTCTAGTAAAAACAAAAGAGCACGCTCACAGAGAGGGACTGAGGTGGGTGGTTCTGATTTTCTGTTATTACAAGCAATACCAATAGGGTGTGTGTATTTTTTTTCCACCTAAAAAATGAAGAGTCTTTTGGACTTCAAAACCCCTACGAAGTCATTTTCTCCATTTTACAGGGGAGGAAATTGGGAAGAAAGAAACTCGCTTGAAGGAGCCAGGTTTGTCCTCATTTCATGGGTTTGCTCTGCTGGCAGAAAGCCCCTCTCCGGGCAGCTGGCTTGGGGGATGGTGTGGGCGGGGGCCCGGCTGCCCACATAGCTGCATCGTGGTGCCTGGCAGCTTTCGAAGGCTCTCACCACTCCTGCTCCCTTACCAGTCTCAAAAGCTGCCTACAAAACCATCCTGTGGTAACGGGCAGGTCTGGTTTTGGATAAACTGTAGTGTTATTACAAGGATATAAAGTTGTACAACATGTAAGCGGGAGGCAGCCTGGGGTTGTAAGCACAGCCGTGAACTGGGAGCCGGGAAACTTGGCTCGGTCACTAACAGTGAGTGGGGCGACCTTGGCAAGACATTCATTTCCCAGAGCCATGCTGACTCACCTCGAAAGCAAAGAGATTGGACAACACGATTCTTATGTGCCATCCAAAGTCCCCCGCCCTGCAGCTCTTAAGGATTTCAGTAAGCAGGAAAAAAGGTTTTCTTCCTGAAGCTAAATTGGAAAATAGCTTATTAAACTGATAACGTTATTAAAGCTTCATTATTATCCTGAGTTCACTTTATCCTGCAGGAAATGCCTTTTTCATCTTTGTAAGGCTATCCTCCAGAACATAGCCTCTCCCCTTGCTGATATTCAGATATTTAGTGTAAAATTCTCACCAAATTCATGCATAACATGATGATGAGATGCATCAAATATTTAGGGATAACAGAATCAAAATATTTTGAGAGTCTACAAAACTTAGTGGCGATCAAATGGTCAGTTCTGCTGTAATTGACATATGCCTGAAGATCGCTGCGCTGTGCAAAATCACGTAAGGAAAATCACAGGGCTTCCCAGGCAGATGGGGTTGGGACACTCACTCAAAACCTGCCTCAGTGACACATGAAAAAAAGACAGGAACCTAGGAAAAATGCCAGCATGGTTTTTCCCAGGTTAAGTGGTTAAGAAATACATCAAAACTACTTTGAACATGGCACTTTACCTGGAAAAAGACCTGAGGTTTGCTTGTGGCAGCGTGCTCCGAAGGACTGTAGCTGGTGAGTCATTCTGAAGAGGTGGAAACAGTGTCATCTGGCGTCGGAAGGAAAGCGTGTCAGCAGATGTGTATGGGATGGCTCCTACACTTCGTGAGTGGAGGTGGCCGGCGGGTGGTGGAGGCGTGTGGGTGTGTGCGTTGTGTATATTCCTTTGTGCTTACTTCCACTGGGTGCAGCTTTCTGTATTCACCTAGCATTTCTCACAGACAAAATCACCAGTGAGTAAATACGAATTTTGCATTACATTCAAATTGTCCCCTAATACATCAATTGCGTCAGAACAAACTCATATTTCTGAAACATGCATTATAACAGAATTGGGCAACATCCTACACATGGAATAAAAAATATAATAAAGGCAACAGCCATAGCTAACATTTGTGTTGGGCTCACTGTGTGCTGGGCACACAGCCGACAATTGACACGGACTAGCTCTTTTCAGTCTTAACAATCTCCATGAGGTAGTGATTATTATGCCATTTTATAGATGATGAGATTAAGGTGTAGAGACAGTGCTCAATAGCACAAAGCTAGTAGGGAGTTTGCCTCCAAAATCTGCCTCCCCCCTGGGACAGAAGGAGCCTGTGCACAAAGGCTCAGGGGTTTTAGTGCACTCACCGCTGAGTCCTGCACACAGCGTGGAGAGCCGTGACCTCCACCACAACAGAAGCTAACGCATCTCAGACGGCCTTGACAGAACTCCAACAGAAAGCAAAAAGGAAGCCATGGGCCCTCTTCACTCTGTGCAGGACGTGCAGCATTCCATCCTGCTCCGGGCTCCACCCTCTGAGGGGAGGGGTATAAATAAACTGGGTTTAGGGGGATATAAATAAATGCTGTCCAGAGGAAAGCAAGCAGGACGCGGGAGGAATGTAAAGCTGCGTCGGGGAGAAGCTGTGAGGGAACTTGGGACATTTAGAGGGGAAACATGCAGAGTCTATGTGATGGTCTCCTTGAAATATTTCAAAGGTTAGGACACGTTAGGATGATTAGATTTTCCTTCCTTTTTCCTGTGTGAGTCTGTGGAGGTAGGGGTTAATACTTACCCAGCTCAGTTCTAGACTTTCGCTTGTATTATCTGGATTACTCCTGGCGGCGGCCCCGTGGGCTGGTTCTGACGTTCATCCCGTTATACAGACGAAGAAACTGAGGAAACAGATAAGTGGTTTGCCAAGTCGTGTGACTTGCTAGTGGTAGGTTAGTGGCAGGGATTTGAAACCGTGATGTTTGACCTCAAATTTTCTACTCATAATTCCCAGCAGAAAAAAGTTACAGGGAGACCAATTTGGACTCTGTATAATGGAGAACTTTCTGGAAGTCGGAAGTGCTCTGAGATAGACCAGGGGGCTGCTTCCGGAAATTGAGGGTACCTGGTCACCAGAGTTTTTCAGGCAGAGGTTTAGTAACTCCTTGATGGGGATACATAAAGGATTGATGAGAACAGGTTGGGGAAGATTAGCTGTAAAGATTTCTTACAAAACCTGTTTTCTGTGTTTCTAATAGGGAGTAGACAAAGCATATGTCTAACAAAACACAATTAAAAAACCAAAACAAAACAGTAGCAACAGTGCACAGGACCAGGGTGAATGTGTTCATGTCTTTGCTGCCCAGATATCCCTGGGAGGGTTTTATAGTAACTTAACCTGCATGAATAAAGATGAGTTTCCATTTTGAGAAGTGTACATTCATCAAGTGGAGCTCCGAAGTGTCAACTTATAATCTAAAATGCAGTGGATAACATAAGTGTGTGTAAAATATCTTTGCCCCGTGGAATCTTACAGATGTAAATTGAAACACTTATAATCCCTCCCATCTTAAAACAAAACAATAAAAACCAAAACACTCCTGCAGCCTGGTTACCCTTCAGCTATTGCATAATCTCTTCTCCCCTTCGCAGTTGACTCCTTGGAGAAGCTGCGTAGATTCCTGCCATCTCCACTCCCTTCCTTGCACTCATTACTCATCCCACTGTGTTCTGGGTCCTCTCCAGGCATCCTCTCCCTTTATTACCTGATGACAATCCTCAGTCCCGATTCTTCCTGATTGTTCTCAAGTCTCAGAACCACCCTTCTGGTTAAGTGCTCTGTTTCCTGGATTTTGGTTACCGTCACTCGCTCTTGGTTTCCTGCTAATCTCTCTGGCCACTCCTTCCTAGTTTCTTGTGCTGACTCATCTTTCTTCTCCCATCTGCTAACGTTGACTTTCTTCCTGGTTCCGTCACTTTTGTCTTGTCTCATGTTGCACTCTCTCCATCTCAGAATCTTTTGAACCTTCTTGTTCTGTCAGCCTTTAAAAGATGGGGTTCTCATGCTAGCAAATGGAGCAATCTTGTGTCCCCCACATCATACACCATTTGGTGATGACTGAACTCACTGGCTTATGTCTCTGAGCTCCAGCTGAGAATTGTGTATCTTCTCCTAGATATCTCCAGATATCTTAACTCAACAAATCCAAACGGGACTCCTTGCCTGCCTGCCAGCCCTCCCTCCCCGTGTTTCCTATCTTGGTCTATCAAGAAATCTGTGAGCCCTTCGCCATTCGCCATTCGCCATTCTTCCTCTTCACCCTGCCTCTAACCAAGCATCCATTTCTCTCTCTTCCACAGCCTCATTCCTCACACACCGTCCACTTTCCTCCGTCCTCACTGCCAGCGGTCTGGTCAGGACCTCTCAGTCCTTTCTCCTCCCACTTGTTTCTCTGATGTCATCTCTTGCTGCCACATACTCACGCCCTACACTCCAGCCACACGGAAGTCTTTTCAGTCCCTGAACTTGCTCTTTTCTCCTGCCTCCCAGATTGTGCACATGCCGTCTCCTCTACCCAGAGCAGTGAAAACAACTTTTACCTTTTGTTTGGATAATTCATATTTATTTTCAGGTATCAGTTCAACTGTCACTTCTGTGGTAAATCTCCCCAATGTCCCAATCAAGGTGTTGTTTTATACACCCCATGATACCCCATTCTTTCCCCAATAAACAGAATTTAAAGCAGGACCTCCCATCGCTTATGCCTGTTTGTGTCCCATCTGATTGTTGATTTCACGAGCACAGAGACAGCTTTATTGCTGGCACGCAGGAGCTTCTCAATAAGCGTTTGCTGAATGAATATGAAAAGATGGAGATGGCACAGCATGATTTTACAGCCGGCCGTGAGGTGGTGCACGTTACTTCATGTGCTCATTCATGCAAGAACCACAGAGGCTATCATCTTCGGAGTTTGGGCATAAGACTAGTCATTATAAGGATGCATTTGCCATGGTCTTGTCAACTTGGTCTTAGATTTGCAAGATGTTTTGGTTCATTAACTTTGCATTTTAGGTTTGTTTTTGTGAAGCAGATAATGAGACTTCATGATGGTGTGTTCACTGATAAATTGTTAAAAAGTAATTACAGCCCAGAAACTTTACTTTACTTTCTAAAACCATTCATCAATCGAATTTTATTTATTTATTTATTTACTTTGCAGCTTTAAGTTTTGACGAAAGCGTATTTTGCAGGTGTTAAAAATCATAAAAATGTGGTACTAACATAAGACAGGCGGACAATTTTGGTAGATTGGTCAATGGACAGTTTCCTCGTTAAAGAGGCTGCCGTATTTCGCCGTTCACCTGTGGAACACCGGCGAGAGGCAGTCTTCAGTAGCGGGACTTTCCAGTCCAGAATGGTTTTAGTCGACAAAGAAAACTGAGATATGACTTACGTGTCGCAGACAGTAGCCGTGTTAAAGAGCTCCTTTGTATATGTAATAAAATAGAAGACATTTCAAGCACTCCGAGAGCTCCACATCTAAGACAGCAGCCGCGTAAGACCAGCTTCAACTTCCCCTATTGTAATGGAGCAGAAATGTACGGGACATGATTTTCTTTGAAATATTGGATCATTTTCCTTTGATTCCATGATTTTCCAGCCACCCCCACTCTCCTGTGCCACTTTGATGCAATGTCACTTCTGTGTCCTAGTGCTTCCCAGCCGGCTTGGAGTGAGGGCTGCGCTTCATGTGCAAGTGAGCTCTCCAAGGAGACGGTTTCAAAGCCATGCTTTCTCCGTAACGGGGAAGATAAGATTCTGGAATCCGCTGACCAGACCGGGAAATAAGGATAAACAGGGTTTCCAATCAGTTTTCAGACCTAAACATTTTTGAAAAGGACAAACATCTGAAGTTAATAATGTGGGCTATGGAGCGATGGGGGAAATTTATAAATATATAAACCCATAGGATAAAGGCGTACATTTCCTTTGTTCTGCATTCCAAAGGGCTTTCTCATGCAAAACCTGAGGCCAGTCAAGAAAACTAGGCCAAGAAAAGCTTGTGCTAAAACTCTTATTAGGCTATCTTCCAAAAAACTTCAATTTATTGCCTCTTCTTATCTTTTGCTGACATAAAGACTGTAGTCTCTCAATCGCTCCGAAAAAATGTGTGCTTGAAAAAATATCTCTCGGCACACTTTAGGTGGCAAAGTTCACTTCCCCCTTGGTGACTGCCATTCTTGATCAGTCACCATCATCAAAGGCTAACGCTGTCTCTTCCCCAGCTCTGTGTTCGTACGCCTAGGGCATAGGTTTAACTGCAGTATCGAAGGGACCACAGGTTACACTGGCTCAAATAAGAGAGAGAAGAGAGCTTTCTCTCTCTCCGTACTGTCCAGAGAGGCGGTCCAGGGGTACGGGAGCTCTGCCATCTTGGACACACACCGTCCACGCCTGGGCCACGCTGGCTTCACTAGCTCTCCCTTTACTAGCTTTCTCTGGCAGGCCGTAACCCGGAAGTTGCCTGAAACACTTCTGCTCACATCGGCTGACCTGAGTTCAGCCTTTGGCCACGGAGCTGCAGGGAAAGCCAGAAACAGAGTCTCTGGATGGCTGGCCACGTTCCCAAGTAAAACTTGGGGACAGAATCAATTAGCAGTCCATGCACAGTCCCCTCGGCTGCCCTGCGTCCACGCGGTGTGTCAGCTCACTCGTCTCCTCTATTAAATTTTGCTCTCACGTGGTATCTCTAGTCCGCCTTCTAGGGGTTGTGGCAAATATGTACTGCTTCTCGAAAGATTTAGTAAGTGTAACCCTTACTCCTAAAATTATAACTTCCATGGCCCAGATCTCGACTACCGGTGAGCACAAATATTCACTCATTCACTCATTCATTCCTCAGCTGCTTACTGACCACCTGAACTAGGGGAGGACAGAGCCCACAGAGAGCTGAAGGAGGAGGACACCAGGCGGCGGGAGCAGGACGCGAGAGTGCCTGGAGGGGTTCAGGACTGGTGTGGCTGCTGAGGAGCGAGTGATGGGCTGGAGATGACTTTGGAAAGGTGCTGGGAGACCAGAGCATGGAGGGCCTCGAAGGCCATTGTCAACTCAAAACCCTTCACTCTGGTTTTCCTGGGAAGCCTTTGGAGGGTTTGAGCAGAGCAGTGACTTGATTGATTTATCTTCTCAGAGGACCATCTGGTTGCCATGTCGAGGACTGACTGCAGGTTGCAAGGATGCAAATACAGAGACCAGCCAGGAGGCTACTGCACTGATCTGGGCAGGAGGTATGGTAGCCTGGACCAGGGCCGTAGCAGAGGAAGGTCAGAATCTGGCTATGTTGAAGAGAGAGCTTATAGGGATTGCTGATTGTTTAGATATCGGGTTTGAGAGAAAGAGATGAGTCAAGGATGACTCCTAGAGTTTTAGTCTGAGCACCGAACTACAAGGATAGAAGTACTATCGGTTGAAGTGGGGAACATTGTGGGAGGAGCATACTGGGGGAGAAAGACCAGAGATTGCGGTTTGGGCACACTATATATGAGATGTTTATTAAATATCCAAATGGAGGCATTAAGAAGGCCATTGAATATGTGAGTCTGGAGTTCAGGGGAGAGGTTCAGGCTGGAGAAGTAAATCCAGATAAATTGGGGAAGGGTTAGCATCTTGGTGGCATTCTGAGTCTGGAGCTGGACATGCCACAAGCTAGACATGTGGTGCAATTGTACTTCGTGGTCCCCTGCAACGGGGTGGGACCAGGTCTGCTTCTGACCTTTGACCGCTGAGTAGAAACAGTGTGGACCATTCCCAGGCCCACGTTCTGTGCTACCGAGCCCGGCAACCCCTCAGCTGCTCTGTCACCCGGCACCCAAGACTGGGGACAAGACAGAGCGCAAGCCCCGAGGTCCGTGGTGGACTCGGGGCCTGAGTGAGAGAGAAACCTCGTTGTTTTAAGTCACTTTGTTTTTGGAGTTATTACTCCAACTCATCCAGCCTGTCCTGATGGACAGAGACATCCACATGGGTTTAGATGCTCTGGAGAATGGTCAGATGATGGCGTCTGCAATCAGGAGTAGGGAGTTAGGTATTTTAGAGATTTATTTTACAGTTTGGTCTGGGAAATACTTCCATTTTCCAAACTGAAATGAAGAGAAGCTAACTGGAAGTTGAGAAAATTGTTCTTTAAATAACGTATATCGGGCCGGCCCCATGGCCCAGTGGGTAAGTTCACGCGCTCCACTTTGGCGGCCTGGAGTTTCACTGGTTCAGATCCTGGGTGCAGACATGGCACCACTCATCAGGCCACGCTGAGGTGGCATCCCACACAGCACAACCAGAGGGACCTACAACCAGAATCTACAACTACATACTGGGGAAGGCTTCAGGGAGAAGAAGAAGAAGAAGAAGAAAAAAAAAGACTGGCAATAGATGTTAGTTCAGGTGCCAATCTTTAAAATAAATAAATAAATAACATCTATTTCACTAGCTGCATGGGAATGGCTTGTTCATAAAATCCTCGAATGCTCAGTGCCTTCTGAATGCCTTTCTCATCAGCAGGCCCCCAGCTTTAGAATGCTATTGACCTCTCTATCAGTGGCCTGCTTTGAAAAAAATTCTATATCAAAATCTATCTATATATCTGCATCTGTATCTACACATACGCCTCTCTCTGTCTCTCTCTAACTGTATCTGCATCTATATATCTGTATTTGCAGCCATACCCGTACCCACCCATCTACAAACTGCGTCTGTGGGTGTTGGTTATTTCCATTTATCCTTAGACAAGTCGTCCATACTAAACTCTGGTGCTGCCTGAGGCCATTGGGATGCCTGGAAAGTCTAACCGTGGCTCAGCCCTATGTAGAAAGTTCGCAGCAGGTCAGAATTCACAGCCAGCCCCGGTTAAGCTTCTGATTCGGCCTTGAACATCCCAACAGCAAAGTCTTACGGCATGTGGCAAACTCGAGTCGGGGATTCGGGAGGAAACATTGCACAGGTGGTCCCGCCCGATTAGGACTTCTGGTGCCGCGGTTATGATCTGGACCTTGGGGCAATTCCAGGTGAAGAGCTCTGCACCCCCAAGGGCCTGAGCTGGGCCTGTGCTCACAGTAGACGCGGCAGCCACGTTAACGGGGACTTAACCCAGGGTGCACGTGTGCTGGCCTGGGCTCCACTCGCACCTCCACAAGGGCCCCTCGAGGAGCCTGCCCACGTCACTGGCTCTCAAGTGGCCGAGCCTCCAGAGCTGCGTGCGTCCCAGCCCCTCAGTGCCACCTCCCTGGGCGCCCAGCTCCTTCCTCCTGCTCATTTCTGCTTCTCCGAGGAGCCTTGTTTGGTTCTCCACGCAGAGGTAAGCTGTTACGAAATTTATTTAAGCTTATGTACATGCTATTTCTAAAAAGAAACCATAGCATCCCTCCCACTTTCTACAGGAAACGTTTTTTGGGAAAGCTAACATTGCCTCTGCCCCTTTCCACTGTGCGCAGCAGATGCTCTGACGGTGACCGTGACCAGCTGGCCCTGCTGAGCCTCGCCTGGGGGCTGGGGGCTCTCGTGCGTTCTTTCTCAGTGAGTCTCACGGTAACCCTCAGAGATGGTCCTCGTCCCATTTGCCACGCGGGAAAACAGAAGTGCAGAGTGTGAACAGCCTGCTCAGCATCTCACGAGGCGTAAGGACCGAGCTAGGAGGCAGCCTAGTTTATCTGACTCCAAACTGTCCATAGCATGGCTGATGGTGCTTGAAGCAGAAGTCGAGGGTGGCAGAGCAGAGGCTCTTCGCACCATGTGTCCCAGCACAGTCCCTGGAAGACCGGGGCCACTGGGCACCTAACTGCATCTGAAAGACTTAGCTGAATCCTCACCTGTTATGATTCACAGTGAGCAACGCCAAACAACCTCACTGCATGTGGGAAGTCGAATTTGTAGGGTGTTTGTTAAAAGGCGACAGCTGGTCTCCAGCCCCTGCTCCCTGTCTTTCTCATGAAAACAAAACCAAAAGGGGCATCCAAACACCCTTTCAATATGGTGGGGGCCTATGCTGGGCTTCTAGCCATGGCTTCTCCAAGCATCTTATCACACCCTCCTGAACGCCTCTCTAGCCTCTCCCTCTGCCCCAGGGCATTTGCACTTGCCAGGTGGGACAGCCTGCCTTAACCACGCAGCAGCTGCCAACGCAGAGCCAGGACCTAACCACAAAACCCTGCCACTCACCACCAATTAGCTCTGTTTTCTGTATAAACACTGCTACTTGAAGAAAAATATAGCCTCCCAAAGTGCAAAACTCTTTTCCTCTCCCCCCTTGCCCCCAACAGGTGAGAGATGCTGGGTGTCCTTGCTCTGCCTGAAAAACGGTGGGACTTGCTACTTTCTTTCTCGCAATTGCCTCTTCACCAAGGCCACCAGGAGCCCAGCTGCTGAGTCAGGGCCTAGGCTTGATTCTCCAGAGGCAGAAGGCAGGGAATGAATGAGGACAATGATCCTATTCTCTACGCTCTTTCTGGCTGACTTTTTTTGTGGTGGTGGCTGGAGTCTGTGACAACAGTCTGCAAACAGCACATGTTGGCAGCGCCCAACTCTGAAGGCCCCTGCACAACACAAAGGCATGTTTCACGTTGGCTGCCTCCTCCCATCGTGAGTGCCCAGCCCTTGCGCTTTCTTTGTTGAAAAGGAAAAAAAGATCATACTTAAGCAAAAGTAAACCACAGCCTGATCCTGTGCCAACAACATTAACCAACTTCTCGTCAGCGCCTTTGAAGTCAGCGGGGGGCGACATGCTTGTGGTGCAAGGAAAGAATGATACTTTAAGCGATTCCTTTTCATCCCTTTAACTTAATGAAAGATTAATGGCCTTGTTATTTTTGTTTCTGCTCCATTTTTCCCCCCTTTTTTTCTTCCCCCCCCTTGTTGAAATTGAAAATCCTGCCCTACAATGGTTTTCTGGATCATTGGGTTTTGTGAATACAACTCCTACCCCTTCACCACCATCTGCGAGCTGGACCACCTACTCAAGTCCAAAACATCCAGGTGTCCGCGGAGGAGGAGCTCGTGGTGAACAGGCGGATGGTGGCGGCACAGAACTGGATCTTATTCAAACAAACCTCCTTGGAAACAGGCTGGAATACCTTGGCAGCGAATTCTTTTCTTTCCCTGGAAGACTCGGTGTTGTGTTTGCTGGCACCCTCTTGGGAGGCCTGCCGTGGATGATCAGGAGGTGATGGCACATCACGGGCCCAGTGAAGTGTGCTGGTTGGAGGCAGAAAAGCATAAACAGAAAATCATTCCTAAGGCAATAGGATTCTTCCCATCCCTTGTCCACCCCCTCCCAACCTTACGCTTCTCCCCGTCTTCCTCTTGCTACCTAATGGCAAATCTATCCACCAGTCGTATGTGCCAGAAACATAGGTGTCATTCTTCATACTGGCTCATCCCTGCCCGCTCACCCACATCCAGTCGATCAGCAAGACTGTCATTTCAATGAAAGTCCAAAGTACGTGCCAAGGACCTGTTCCTGTCCACTTCCACCCGAGTTCACGCCGGCTCATCTCCTGCCTGCAGACAATCAGGGTCCAGGCTCTCCCTCTTCCCTTCCTGTCCTCTTGCCTTTCTTACTCTGCAGCTGGGGTATCTTTCTAAAATTAGGATCATTCCACTGCCTTGCTTAAAAACATTAGGGGATGCTTAATTCTCTTAGAAGAAAATCCAGACTCCTTACCGAGTGGTTGCAAAGCCCTGGATGACCCAGCCTTGTCTGACTCCTGTGCTCTCTGCTCAGGCCTTCCTTCTCCCCTGGGCGCCATGTTGGCTGTGCTTCACCCTCTGCTCAACATCCCTGCAGGACTGGCTCCTCTGGTCAGTCAGCCCTCAGCCAGGCGCAGCTCTCAGGAACCCCAGGTCCACACGCTGTCCGAAGCATCCTACCCTCTCTGCCTCCTGGTGCTGATGGTCTACCTCTTTATGCCATTTTATTTTCTTCAAAGCATTTCTCCTTACTGGAATTTATTTACCTGTGGATGATCCAGCTCCTGTAGGACAGCGGGCACCTGGTTGGTCTTGTTAGCTCATGTTTACTTGTTGAGCGCGCACTGTGCCATGCACACTTCTAGATGGTGAGGGATCAGTGGTGAGCAGGAGGGCGTCCCTCCATTCATGGAGAATGAGTGGTATTGTCTTTGTGGTGGCCCTCACGATAAAAACACCATGTATAAAGCACACTTCTGCAGCAGAGTCCCATAGAGGATGCCGGAAATGGTCTCAACTACTTGGCCGACTAAATCAAGGACAGGTGATTTCTGTGTGAATACCCAAAAGAGCTATTTAGAACACAGTTGAAAGTCCCAGGTTTATCCAGTTGGAGATAACTATACGTTCAGTTTAGGCGTGACCAGTTTCTGCAAGTTTAGAGATTGATTACAAAACGAGCCCCGTAGACTAATCTAGAAATTATATTACCTAGCATGGGGTAGCACCTCTTTACTCAATGGTACTGCTAGTTCGGTAAAATACAGTTATAGCTCGTTATTAAAGGCAGTAAGCCACCATTTTTATGGGTAATTTCCATTTTAGGTTAAATCCATAAGGCCTGTGAAGGCTCAGCGGCAACGCACGTCGTCTGCGAGGCCCACCCAGCTCTCCCAGGTGGGACGGGCGCCTGGGGCCGCTCTGCACTTCCGCGCCCCTGATTGCACAGCTCACATTTCATTTGGACCTTCTACAGATCGCTGTCTTCCCCAGAATATTTCCAAACCTCCTCGAGAGCTGAATCATCCCGCAGTAGAAGCTTGGGAAGTGCTTACTTGATGTAAGATGTGTGAATGGCAGGAAGAAAACCCATGGCACAGTTTAGGACGGTCCCATCAGCAGAGGCTATGTGCAGAAGGGAACAGAAGTACCAGTGTCTCTCCATGGGTAGCAATACTGCTCACATCATTCTAACTTAATGTATATAATTTAACGTTTTCTGAAACATCCTACTTTTACTCAAATTCTAGCTACATCAATAATTCTAACATTTTGGTCAACTGTTTGCCGTTAAAAAAATTCTAATTCCAGTGAAAATGAGAGAATTCTTTGAATCCTCGGATTCTTCGGCCAGGGATTTCTGGGCCCGCTTTGGTATTTGATAGCTGATTTGCTGGCCACTCTACAACCAAAGAGTCTTGGGGTGTGCACGCCGATACTGGCTGTCCCAAGAACTCGGCCGGCGTCTTGTTTCCAACCCAACAATGGCCACGTGACATAAATGCTTAAACCTTGTGCTTGGCAGACTTTAGTAAATTCAGCACCTGACACATGACGTTAAATACATGCCCTTCTTTTAATAACTGAACTTGATTTCAGACCAGGAATCATAGTCGTCTAATACCATGAAAATTAAACAGAAATTTTCTGCCATTACGCAGAGCAGCCTGTTTAATAAATCAGTCATGAAAAAGAATAATTTATTATGGCTTGTGAATTCTGACAGCTCTAAAAAGATGTCCTTTCTCTTCCCCCCAAAGGGAGAATGGAATTCTCTTTTACCTTGAAGACACTGGCATTAAGCATAATTTCTCTGTCTGTAGAGCTTTGCTATTGAAGAGGAGAAGGGACTAGATTTTTACATCACAACTATTTTAAGCAATTATAATCCACAAGGAGTCTTTCTCATTCATCCCCCCTGGGGCGAAGAAGACGGAAGAGTCTGTTCTGGGTCCTCCACTTAGGCCAATGTTTGCATTCCTATCAGCTGAATTAGCTGGGATTCTGGAGCGCTGAGCCCATTCATCTCAGATACTGGGAGACTGTGGCTCACAAAAGGGAGTTTTGCCACTTGGGTACCATCAGCACAATCAGACAGCGTGTTTCACCCCTCCTTTGTACTCGAGCACATCTGGACGTCTTTGCCCTTCGTGTGCCAGTGAGTGAAAAAGCATCGTGTGGTTTTATATTAAGCCATAATGGGGGTTAACTACCTGGCTTTTTTTTAACTCCCTTAAATTCCTGGTAATTTTCCACATTAGGCAGCAGTGCACCAGAGTCAGTTCATACTGGCTTGTAAGAGCCGATAGGTGCATTTCAGGAATTTTGTTAAACGTAGCCATTACTAAAAATTAAATTATATATATTTACTATTAGATGAAGTATTTTAGAAACAAAGGTGATAGATAAATCCTCAGAGTTCATCACGTCCTAATTATTTTGCTACATTGTCCTATGATCCGTGCTCTTGAGGTCAGTTGCATCTGGTCCATCTGCATGTTTTCGGAAAGGCTGTGTCACCAGGGCTACGGTGTGTCTCTTCCCAACTTCATCCGCCATGTCCTGTTGGGAACTTGAAATTGACCTCGATGGGAGTGCTTACACCATGGAAAGTGGCAAATGATACAAATCAAGTTTATTTTTTACTTGTTTATGTTTGTTGCTGTTTTGTTTTGTTTTGTTCTCCTGAAGGTTGGTTGTTAACCATTTACCAGCACACTACTGGCAATGAGAGGTGGGTGGATGAGTTAAGACATGCCTGGGCTTACAATTAGCCGTGTGAGGCCAGCACATGCGTCTGAGAGCCACTAAAGTCAGTTACTCATTTGAAAATTCCTTTGTTGGACCGATACATATTGCATTCTCAACACTGGAGATACAGCCCTGAACACAGAAGGTGAGGTCCCTGCCCCCAGGGAGCTGTCAATATCAGGTGTTGAGTTCAATAGGTATAATAAAAAATAGGTGTACTATATTGGCTAGTGTGTTAGAGAGTAGGGGGCCTCTTTAGATCAGATGGCAAGGAAGACCTTCCTGAAAAGGTCATGTTTTATTTGCTTCATAACAGTCACCAAAAATTAAACTTTACCTCTTAATTTATGTCCCATGTATTATCTGCTCTCCACTCCACTCCTGAACGTGAGCTCCATGAGAACAGGGACTTTGTCTGAATCTGTACGCACAGCACCTGGACCGAAGTTGGCACACAACAGGCATGTGTTGAATGAATTAGGTGGTGTTTGAGCTGATGCCTGTAAAATGAAAATGATTCCAGAGAAGAGGCAGGAGAAGAGAGATCCAGGCAGAGGGAACAGCACTAGAAAGCCTTGAGGTGCAAAGAGGTTGGGATAAGAAAAAGGGCAGACAGGAGTTGGGAGTGACTGCAGCACAAGAAAAGAAGGGAAAGTCACCTCAGACTAAGCACCAATCCCTCCACCAGTGTCAGCAGGTCCCGCAACTCCACTTGTCCCTCACACTCCCCATTCCTGGATCTCTGGGTGCACGTGGGTGTGCCCTCAGCTTTATCTTCCAATTCAGTAATTCCTTCTTCAGCTGAGTCTGATCTGCTCTACAATCTGGCCACAAAACGTTTTAGTTCAGTAGCTGTATTTTTTCACCTTAGAATTTCTATAAGCTTCTTTGGCAAATCTATACTTTTTTAAAGCTATCCCATTCTTTTATATTTTTATTCTGCTTCCTTTATTTCTTTGATCATTTTAAAGACTTCTGGGATAAATTCAATGTGGACATGATGCATTATGCTTTTAATGTGCTGCTGACTCAGCATGCTAACATTTTATCTAGGAGATTTTTATTTATATTCCTATGCAAGATTGGCCCATAACTTCTGGGGCATAAGACTTTGTGGTTGCCATATTTTCTTAATAATTATCCCTTTGATAATCTGACAGATTTTTCTCTGGACTTTCACTTTGAACTTATTTGTCTAATATTAATATTGCATTCTTTTTATATTTTTCATTTTCAAACTTTTTATTTCAGTCATGCATCTCTGGTAAACAGTGTATAGTTGAGTTTTTTTCCTCACCCAAGTTGATACAGCTTTCCTTTTTTAGGAGGAATTGACTGACTAGTACTTACATTATGATTTCATTGCATGCATAGGCTTATTTCTGTCTATTTCTGTTGTTTCTTTTCCATGCTTTCTTTTTCTTTTTTTTAAAATTGAGCCAAGCAAGTTTTATTTATTCCATTTACTTTTTTCTTTTTTACCAACTTCTGTGGCAGCTATACATACTGTTTATTTTTTTCTGGAGGTAATTTAAAGTTTTAATCATCACATTTAATTTTATATTTTCATTAATGCCTAATCTTAGTCAATAGCTTCACCCACCAAACAAAACAGGGAGCCCAGCACACATTCAGTTCCTCCCACGGCCTCAGCTTGCAGCGCACCCCCCACCCCCTGGCCCTGAGCTTCTCTGCATGGTCGTCTGACTGCCCATCCTCCACAGCCAGGATCTCCTGGTGGCATATAGGACCCTGACAATCCCTGAGCTGATTCACCCAATCCATCTACTTTTTTCATTTTCAGATATTTCTGGAATTTTCTCTTCTACTGATGGCACTATTCTTGTTTTCCACAGATCTGAAGATTTTTTTAAAAATGTAATTATACTTTTTCTATAATTTCTGAGAATTTGGAGTGACAAGGGGAGGCAGGTGTTAACGCTTATTTCAATCTAACATCCTTTTTTCTAGTTTTTAAAGGTTTAAATAATTAATTCTTCTGCTTATTTCTTATCAAAAACTTTGAAAAATAGGTATTATAATCCTTATTTGGGATACGAAAAACTTAAGGCCCAGAGATATCAATTCATTTGTGTAAATGTGCCCCTCTTTCCAGTTAAGGAGAAAAGCCAGGATTGCAAACCAGGTTTGTCTGAAACCGAAGCTCGTGCTCTTTCTGTTCTGACAAATGGCAGCAGCTCCTTTTTCTCCTCCGCCACCTCCTTCTACCATCATGACTATTAAATGTCTCTTTACCCTAAGGAATGTCTGAGTCCCTTGGAGAGCAGTGACTGGTTCTCTCCCCTTGATGTCTCCTAGGCCTGGTGCCCACAGTGTAAATCCTTATTCGCTGTCTGTTTCTGCCTCTGGGCTTTCAGCCTCCCGTGGGCAGGTCTGTCTTGCTCACTAATGTTTCCTGTGGTGTCTGATACGTGCCTGGGACAGAGGGGGCATGCAGTATATATCTATTAAATACATAGATGAGTCAGCATGTGATAGATGTTTACAAATGAATGCTGTAGGGCTGGCCCCATGGCATAGTGGTTGAGTCCAACTCGCTCCACTTCAGCCCCCCAGGTTTGCAGGTTCGGATCCTGGGTGTGGACCTACACCGCTCGTCAGCCATGCTGTGGGGGCAACTCACATACCAAATAGAGGAAGATTGGCACAGATGTTAGCTCAGAGCGAATCTTCCTCACCAAAAAAAAAAAAAAAAGAAGAAGAAGAAGAATGCTGCCGAATACTACAATAGAGAAATGAGAATATAACTTGAAGATAGAAGGCAAAAAAAAAAAAAAAAAAAAAAGGATTAGAAACTGGACTTTCAAAGACACTTAAAATGTGAAAACTGAATTCTTCTAGTGAAATACCCTGGCAGGATGATTTAATGCTCTCCAAAAGCACCCTTTGGTTTCACAGAACACAGTTACAAAACATTTTGTTTTGTTTTAACTACCCAACATAGTGTAGCCTCTTTCTGTGAATTTTTTAAATAAAAATTCTATTGCCTGGATTCAATTTTTATACATTATTTTCTTGTTCTACATAATGGCTGATAGCTGCTTAGATTCAAATTAAGGCAGCTCTAATGACTTTATGAATTAGCTCATTCAAAAATATTCATCGAGTGGATAGTATACCAAATATGGTGTGCAGTGTTTTCAAGACACAGAGAGAAATAAAACATAGTCCCTGTTCTTAATCTTTACATTTTATGAGTGGGAAAGTGCGGAATCCTTTGTGAATGTGTAAGTCCTCCCGTGGAGAAACAGCTCTCGGCTTGACAGAGAAGGTGTGTTTGCTCAGCTCTTCATCGGAAAAGGGCTCGGCGGCAACATGACTTTCTCTCCAGGCAGTGACTTGCGCCACACGCACCAGCCCCCGCCCTTCATAGCTACTCTTAATCTTTTCAACAAGTAATCCAAGTTGGCTTCATCTCAAACATCCTTTCCACCAGAAGAAATGTAGTGATGGTTGATTGTTACTCTCGGTTATTTTGAGTGGAGGATAGTGCTTGACGCAGCTTCGCGTTTTCTGAGGCAGGTGGTACATGCTGGTGAGATGAATAGTGCAGCTCTAAGGGGCTTCACCAGCTCTCTGCTGTAAAGTTACTCTTTTTTCCTTTGTAAGTGGTCAGTATCTTATGTAGAGATATATTGAGATTATGTAAACATGCAGTTTCTCGTCAAACTTTCGCTCAGTGATTTTAACATCCACTGATGATTCTTGTCTGAAGCATTATTACCGTCATGTTTGTCAAATATTGATTTTGCCCGTTTCTTTTAAATATGACTGTGCATTAAAAGAAAAAAATCCCACCGCAAAACTTCAGCACTTTTTGGTGTATGGCCTTCTGCATGTTACTTAGACTTCCTGAACTCTATTTCCCTTATCTATAGGTTGGGAATAATAATAATAATTGACCAACAAGTGTTGTTTGAAAATTCAATTAAATGATCTGTGTAAAGCTCTTAGGCCAGTGTGCAATGACCAGCAAATATTCCATCAAGGTTAGCTGTTATGACTATGCTGTGTTGATTAATATCGCTCATCCGCCATGGGTTCGTACAAAAGAGTTCAATTTTGGAAGATTCTGTGCAATAAGAAAGAAGATTTTGCGATACTCTCTTGAAAGGAGCAGTAAAATTGTTCACAAAGTCAGGAAGTGCAAATCCGTGCCTGGGCGAGGGGCGACATTCCGGAAAGAATTTAGGTACTATCGGGAGAGCCAAGGGGCTCCAGCTTATGTTGTCCCCAGCTCCTTGAAGCAAACATCTGTGGGTCCTCACAGAGGGACTCTGCTTGTTTTTTCGGTAAGATAAGAGATGTGCTAGGAACCACCTCTATGGAATTAGTCTGTGGAATTGGGGATTGGACCATGGGACAGACTTTCTCGTGAAATAAGACTCTCCCGAGGAATTCTGTAACTTGGGGACACATTGTCTGTGTCTGAACTGGAGTGCGTTACCGGACAGGGTGTTTATGAGCACGATGGTACACGGAGTAGCAGAAGTTAGAATGACAATGCTTAATTATGTATGAGAAAGAGGTACAAGATCCCCAGTGGCTCAGCAGAAGGGCTTCCCTCCTAACTCACTGCTGCAAAAATACTGTAGTTCATTGTAAGTAAAACCCATGTTTGCCCGGGGTGCACCTGCAGACGCCCAGGCTCTCAGAGCGTTGCTGTCTTTAAGAGAAGCAACAAGGAAGAAGACGGGACCATGAGTTGTAATATCTGGATTTCGATTGTGTCCGTCGGTTGGGCAATGTGGTCTTTGAAAGACCAGGCTTCTTCAGCTCCCCGGATAAGGATAATAATTGTACTGGGCTGAATAGTGTCTCCCCCAAAATTCGTGTCTACCTGGAACCTTCTTTGGAAAGAGGGTATTAGCATGTAATCAAGTTAAGGGGAGGTTATGCTGGATTAAGGTGGGCCTAATCCAATGACCAGTGTCCTAAGACGAAGACAGAACGTTGGACATAGAGATACACACAAGGAAGAAGTCCATGTGAAGACGGAGGCAGAGTTCAGAGTGATGCATCTACAAGCCAAGCGACCACAAGGGCTGCTGGCAACCACCAGAAGCTAGGAGAGAGGCAAGGAACAGATCGTCCCTCAGGGCCTCCACAAGAAAAGCCCTGCAGACACCTTGACTTTGATCTTCTGGCCCCAGAACTGTGAGGCAATGAATTCTGCTATTTTAAGCCCCCTAATTTCTGGTGCTTTGTTACAGAATCCCAGGGCAGTAATACAATAACAAATACCCTCCGCAGGGGATCTTCGTGAGGATCTCGGAGTAAGTGGTGCAGAGGGAGGGAAGAGGGAACTGGAGGTGTTGCTCCATGACCGTCAGTCGGACTGCATCGTGAAGAATGTCGGACCCTGTCCAGATGGGCAATCTTGTTCTCCTGCCAAGAATAGATCTAAGATGGAAGAAAACATTTTAGACCCTTAAGACTGGGCGGGGCAGATTCTCAAGTTAATTTAGCCACAAGTGGGAGTAGGAGCTGTGAACAGCATGACTTATGTCCCCCTTGGAGACATAAAGGAGAGAGTGTGTGAGTGGGTGTGTACATTTGCGCATATTTTAACCCAGTGTTGTTGAGCTTATGTGCTCTCAAAATCCTGCAAATGCTATTTCCTTCCAAATCAACACAACCTGCTCCTTGGATGAACCATTGAAGTCTGCAGGATACACCTCTGTGAGCATCCACATAGATATCTGGGCTTTTAAAACAGAAATTTCGGTGGGGGAGGGTTTGCCTTCTAATCAGGTACATCAAACACAGTCAAAATCCCACCTAAAGTTCTTGAAAAATCAGTGAACAGATCATGATCAAAGTATTTGAATTTTCCAGCTTCCCCAAATAATACTATTTTTGACGATACATTGAAAGAGGACCATGCGTAAAGGAATAGACGCCCCTTTATTTGGTTTTCAACACATTGTGGTGCTAAGCCCACAAAAGTCTGTTGACTACATCATCACTTTCTTCTTTGATCCCAAAAAAGAAACCTCAAATCTATCCGCATGACTAAACTGTTTATAAACCCAACTTACATCTATCGATTCAATAAATATTTACTGTACACCTACTGTGCGCCACTCACTGCTGCAAACACTGAGGACACAGCCGTGAACGAGACACACCAAAAAGTGCTGCCTTCCTGACATAACCTTCTGCTGGGCGGACACAGGCGTTAAATGAGATCATAGTTAACACCCAGGGTGTGTTAGATGGCGCTAGGGCTACAGGAAGAGTCAGGCAGAGAAGGGTGGGGGCGTGCTGAGGTTGCAGGCTGTGCTGTTGGACAGCGGTTCCAGAAAAGGCCTCACTGGGAAGGTGACATTTGAGCAGAGAGTTTAAGGAGGAAAGGGAACAAGACAAGTGCCCATCAGAGAGAAGGAAGAGCATTTCAGGCTAAGGAAACAGCAAGCACAGAGGCCCCGAGGTAGGGCCAACGTGGCCTGCTGAGGAGGTAGGAAGCTTGGAGCAGGATGAGCCAAGAGGAAGGTAGAAGGAGATGAGCCAGAGAGGTAACAGGGACAGGGCCACCGGGGCCTCGGAGATGCTAAGGACATTGGCTTTTCCTCTGAGTGAGGTGGGAGATTACCAGAAGGGTTGGAGGAGAGGAGAGACAGGCAGAGACTTCTGTGTTTATGAGATGACAGGCTGCTGTGTGGGCAGTAAACGAGGGAGTCAGTAAGAGCTGAAGCCAGAAAACCAGTTAGGCAGCTGCTGTAATAATTCAGGGGGGAGATAAGGGGAGTCTGGACCAGTGGGTGGCAGTGGAAGAGAGCAGTGTCAGAGTCCATATCATTTCAATTAAATGGATGATAGATGGATAGATGATAGATAGGTAGATAGATAAATAAAGATATACTTAGAGTGTGGCTGAGTCCTCTACAGCTGGTAAAAAAAATATTATATATTTATAACTATAGCAGTGTCTATATCTATCTATATTTTTTACCAGCTGCAGAGGACTCAGCGAGCCATGTTTTCATTCATGGCACATTGACGTCATTGGTATTAGTTTTCTGTTGCTGCTGAAACAAATTCTCGCAAGCTTAGTGGCAACTAAAACAACACAAATTTGCTCTCTTATAGTTCTGGAGGCCCAAAGTGTGAAGTAGGGCTTGCTGGGCGACGTGCAGCCTTCCACCCCCCACCACCCCCACCAAGACCGCTCCTATCAAGGTCCCTAATGACCCCCACATGCTAAATCCATGGCCAATTCATCCATGGCCACTTCTCAGTCTTCATGCTTCTTGATCTCTTGACAGGATGTGACACAGTTCAGAACGTACTTCTCCTTAAGCAATATTTTTGCTCAGGTTCCAGAAGCCCACTCTCTGCTTTTCCTCCGACCTCACAGAGAGCTGCTCTCAGCGTGCTTGGCTGAGCCTCCTTCTCCCCTGGAGCAGTGAACATGGGAGCACCCGGAGCCTGGACCCTGGCTTCTCATTTCCATCTCCACTGACGCTCTGGGTGGTCACATCTAGTCCATCTCTCTGACAATGACTCCCAAGTTGATATCATCCGCCTCTGGCTTCAACCCCAGACTTGCATGTCCAGCTGGCTCTTTGACGTCTCCACATGGATGTCCACTAGGCACGAAGAGTGAAGGGTTCAAGAGTGAATAAATCAGGAAATTGGAGACAGGCAGTATGGACAGTAATTTCTAGGTGCTCTACTGAGAGGGGAAGAAAGAAATGGGGTAGTAGCTGAGGGGAGAATGGGATCCAAGGAGGTTTATGTGGTTTTGTAAGATTGGGTAAGAGCACATCTGTAGGCTGATGGGAAAGATAGGAAAGAGAAGGAAGGATGGACAAGTCAGGAGAGAGGGGAAAATGGCGGGAGGACAGTCCTTGAGCGGGGCGGGTGGAGGCACTGCTGTGGACCAGCAGGCTTAGTAATAGGCGAGAAGGTGGAGTATGAGGCACACATGCAGGTGAACCTTTATCATTGAAAATACTTTATTTTCTTTTTCTTCTGGACTCTATATCTAGTCAAAAATCAGCTCTTCTGCAAAGAGTTTGACATGAGTTCTTCCTAAACCATGTGGTTAAAATGGGAACATTTGAAATGATTGAACGTTTTTAAAATATAAGAAGTTCAAAACAACGTGATGCCATTTTCCTAACTTCTGAGTCTTGCAAAAATTGAGAAGATTGATAATACTCCGGTACAATTGATGGTGTGGGAAATTGGCTCTGTCATGCAAGGTTGATGGGACAGTGACTCAATGTAATTTTTTTGCAGAGTAATTTAATGTTACCTACCAAAATTTTAAATCATGTATCTTTTGACCTAATCCTAGCATTTCCACAGTTAGGATGTATCCTTTAGACAAAGTTGCATAAGTTTACAAAGATATAAGTGCGAAAATGTTTATTTGTAAGTGCAAGTATCTGGAAATATCCTAAACGTCCTCTAGTTTAGGTCAGGGTAGATTGTGACGGTGCTGAGTTCCTTGCAGTCTGAATATCTGAATCCCCAGAGTTGGGTGACCAGTTCAGGAAGCAAATACCTTCATAAGAGGAAAATATTCACCAATGAACTCGCCACATACAAAATGAATTCCTCCTCAAACAGCCTGCCCTGCCTGACGCTGGAATCCCCACTCCTTCTGTCTCCATCTTTGTTTAAAGTATCTGCAATGCAAATGCCGTGCAAGTTAATTGAAAGTGAGCTGAAAAATCATGGGAAAGGCACGCAGTCAGCGCAAGTGGTGTGCAGTATGGTTCAGTTCCCACAGAGCACTGTGCAACGAGCAGGCACCCACTGAACAGGAGGGAAGGGACCAGTGATGGCGTGATGATGATGACTGTCAAAGGATCCTGAAAAACCCTTGGGAAGAGAGATGAGACTCTAAATATTTTTGTAAAAATGACCCTTTTACAGATCCTGTCGTAAAAGTCAAACATCCAGTGCAGCACGTTGTGTCGTGCTAATGAGTAATCTGTGGGAAAACCTCTGCTCCAAACAGTTGACTCTTGACTCATTTTTGTTTCCTCTAAGTATGCATCCATAATTGTAATTATAATGGATGTTTTGTTAGAGGAGGAGGTGAACTTATTTTAATAGATTTTTGTTTCATTTTTCAATTTTTTTCCTCTGTTAACTAAAATCTTGGGCTGAGTTTCAAGTGGGTTCACTTTAAATGGCTTTCTGTTCCTATCCTAATTGATGTCTGACAGCAAGCAGCCCCTCTACATCCGCCCAGTGGAAGAGTGTTGAAGAAAATGAGGAGGATCTGTAAGGGCCGGCACGAAAGACGGCTGAGATAGATTGTTAAACCAAACGCAGGTGGCAATGAGATGGATGTAAAATATGACTCTATTGTGTGTTTTTAGAGAAAGGAGATATATATATATAGTACATATGTGCACGCCTGTACATGCATAGATATATATATAATACATATGTGCACACCTGTGCATGCATACATATATAGAGAGAGTACATATGTGCACGCCTGTACACGCATAGATATATAGAGTACATATGTGCACGCCTGTGCTGCATAGATGTATAGAGTACATATGTGCACACCTGTGCTGCATAGATATATATAGTACATATGTGCACGCCTGTACACGCATAGATATATATATAGTACATATGTGCACGCCTGTACACGCATAGATATATAGAGTACATATGTGCACGCCTGTACACGCATAGATATATAGAGTACATATGTGCACACCTGTGCTGCATAGATGTATAGAGTACATATGTGCACACCTGTGCTGCATAGATATATATAGTACATATGTGCACGCCTGTACACGCATAGATATATATATAGTACATATGTGCACACCTGTGCACGCATAGATATATATAGTACATATGTGCACGCCTGTCACGCATAGATATATAGAGTACATATGTGCACGCCTGTGCATGCATAGATATATATATAGTACATATGTGCACACCTGTGCATGCATACATATATAGAGAGAGTACATATGTGCACGCCTGTACACGCATAGATATATATATAGTACATATGTGCACGCCTGTACACGCATAGATATATAGAGTACATATGTGCACGCCTGTGCATGCATAGATATATAGAGTACATATGTGCACACCTGTACACACATAGATATATAGAGTACATATGTGCACACCTGTACACGCATAGATATATATAGCACATATGTGCACGCCTGTGCACGCATAGATATATATATAGTACATATGTGCACGCCTGTACACGCGTAGGAAATTTGGGAAGATGTGAAGCATTCTGTCTAGAGATGCTCCCTGTGGGGAGGAGAAATCGAGGCACAGAGGTGAGCTCTGGCCAGGCAGAGCATGTTCTGCACCTTCCTCCCCTCTCCTACGGAGATTCCCCACAATGCGGTAGATGTTTGTCTCCTGCCCTTGGACCTGCCTGATTTTCAGTGGGAAAGAATCAGAACTGGGGACTTCCTCTGTGAAAGTACTGAGCGGTCCTCCTCGGTCCTCCTTCTCCTCTCCGTGGCTCGGTGGGACCTTTCTCCTTCTCGTCTCCCTCATTTCCCCCCTCACCCTTCTCTTTGCATGGATGCTGAGTCTTCTCATGCTTTCCCAGAAGCTGTTACACACTAATACCTGTCGGCTGAGTTGAATTCACTTTGGAATCCTTTACCTTTTTCTAGCCACTATAGCTGCAAAGATGTGCAGTGTTAGGGGCTGGCCCCGTGGCCGAGTGGTTAAGTTCACGCGCTCCACTGCAGGCGGCCCAGTGTTTCGTTGGTTCGAATCCTGGGCGTGGACATGGCACTGCTCATCAGACCACGCTGAGGCAGCGTCCCACATGCCACAACTAGAAGGACCCACAACGAAGAATATACAACTATGTACGGGGGGCTTTGGGGAGAAAAAGGAAAAAACAAAATCTTTAAAAAAAAAAAAAGATGTGCAGTGTTAGAAGGAAGGAGACACAAACAGGACTGAACTAAAAGGAGGCTGTGAATCCTGAACTCAAAAAGGGGGTGTGCGGGTGTGGAGTGTGCACACGTCCCCCTCATTTTAGGAGCAAAGGTCATGGATGAAGCAAAATGTTTGATGAATAATAAAGTTGGGCCACATACCTTTTCTAGAGAGAGAGAAGAGAGACAGGAACACACACACACACACACACACACACACACACACACACGCAGAACTGAAATGCATTAGCTGTTAACCCGACCACAATCCAATTAATGATGAAAGCGTTTCAGCCTTGTTCCAGAACCCGGGGAAAAATGTTTCAGATCTGTCTCTATTACCTCTTAGGGGACCCGAAAGGAAATCCCTGCTCCAAAATATTTTCCAAATTAAAGTGTCTAACAATCAGTTCTGTCAACAAACGCCTTTTCTTTTTGCTGGGTTTAGTGTTGGCATGTTTTCAGAAGTGGAATTTTTAGTTACGTCTATAATGCACCGAGCACCCCAGGGCAATAGGCCCGCACAGCGCCGGCCCATTTTCTTTCATTCTGTCTCTCTGAGTTCTTAAAAGGCATTCCCCCAAATCTCGAGGTAAAAATGGACCTCAGGGGCCGTACCACACTTCCCCATCTTCTAAGCAGCTCATCCAGGAGACAGATTCGTAAGGCATGATTTCTCTGTGTGTTTCTCAGTGGCTACTCCCAATTTGTACAAATTTCCCGTCGACAAAATCCATTCTTTCTGCTTTCTCCTTCACGAGGAAAACAGAGACCAACAAGCCAAAATACCCCTGACTTCCTTGTCCTCTGATTATGAACGAATCTACAACAGGAGCCATCTCTTCTTTGGAGAAAAAGCAAACTCTTCTCCGCCCGCCGGCCCCATCTTATCCCCCAACTGATACTCTTGAGCTTTACCCCCTTCCTCCTCATTCGTGCGGCCATGCTTCCCTTCAGGCTCCGAACGTGCCTCCCCTGCCCCTAAGGGAAACAAACTCTGCCTTCCACGCTGCTTCTCCTTCGAGCTGCTCCTGCCCTCCTCCCAGGGCAGCCACATGTGCTTTCTCCTGCTCACTCCTCACCCCATGACAAGCCTGGTTCCATCCCCAACCTTCTCTAAAGAAACTGATGATTGAAGGCCCCCATTGACCTTTCAGGGACCACACGCCATGTTTGACTACAGTTCTCTAGCAGCTTTTGACACTGTTGACCATTCACCTCTTAAAATTCTTCCTTTCTTTGATTTCTAGAATTTCTTTCTGTTCATCTGGCTACTCCTTTGCCATTCTTCCTGTCCTCAGATGCTGTTGCCCTGGGTCCCATCCTTGGCCACCCCACTGCCTCCCCTGCAGAGCGTTCCTGGGGATCACGTCCCCTCCCATAGTTTCTACCACATGCTGAACTCTTTTACTCTACCTCCACCTTTCTCCCGAGCTGATGGCTCATTTCCCAAGTGCTCCTTGAACATCACCTTCTAGATGGTCTTTAGGTCCCTCACATGTAACAAGTATACAATTAAATTCGCTATCATCCCATGACCCAAGCCTGACTCTGCCTGGGATCACTCTCAACATCAATGGCTTCCCAGTTCTGTCTAGCTGGATGCCACGTCTTGTCTCTTTCCTCTTGGATCTGGATCATTCTCTTGCCTGCACTGTTAGAACAACCTTTAATCTACCTCCTGGGTAGTCACTTATTTTCCCTCCAGCTCATCTTTTGTTCCAGGAACGTGCATCAGAATCCCTGGGGAGAATTTTCAAAGAATATTTACTCAGCATTGCAAATGCATCATCTCATTTAATGCTCAAAATAAACTTTCAAGGTAGGTACTCTTGCGTATTCCCATTGTACTGCTAGGAAGAGGGAAATAACTTGCTGGAGGTCCAATAGCCAGTCATGGAAACGCCCCGACTGACATCCACAGCACGTCTTCACTCATTTATTTACATTCACAAATTGTGTTTCTATTTATACGTCTATTCCCAAAGCTGTTTATATATTGATTTAAATAAAGAGTTCTTCCTTTAGTAAATGAAGACACTTAAATTTTACATTTGTACTTGACATTAACAGCTCTTGCCCTGTACATCAGGAGAGCAGACTCATCAAACACGTTCATGTGATAATACTTCTGATCAAGACAAAACATCTTAAATAAATAAATTGTCTGGAGACTAGAAACACAGGCAGCACACTAGTTAAGAGTTCTCTCCTACTGGGGGCTTTCGGCAGAATGATTACACACACGCACTCGCTCCTCACCACTCACCACTTCAAAACCTACAGCTCTATTCATTCCACATAACTTAGGTGTCCTTTTGTCATCATCTTCACTCACAAAATTGTCTATTTTTAAACACATTCCAAGGGCGGCATCTAATGATACACAACAGAGACTCCTAGGATTTTGTGTTTTAAGTGCAGCTTTTAAGTTTGTGGAATAAATTTGAATGTGTTTGCTTGTTATGTGAAATATTTTTCTTTTTGGTGTAAACTTTTAACTTTTTATTGTACATAATATAATACACAGTATAGAACAGAGACAGAAAATTCCGTAAAGAAAATGTGTAGTCTAATAAAACATTATAACGAAACACTTGTAGCTTCCATCTGGGGCAAGAAGTAAAAGTGGGTGCTCCATCAGTAGCGGGTAGATCCACGCTCACTCTGAGAGACTATCCACAAGCACCGGCCCGCTCACAGCCCTCCCCTCCGCTCTGGAAATCACCACCCCGTCATCGACAACAGGCACTTGCTGACTTCCCTTACAGCCTTATCACTCAAGCGTGCATCTCTAAACACTGTCGTCCAGTTCTGTCCATTTTAATATGTCGTTAAGCCTTTTTTAAATCTACGGGTTCCTTCTTTATCCCTTTTATTCTTTTCTATGCAATTTGTTTGTTGAAGAAGCCAGGTTGTTTGACATGGTGTGTTCCCATGGTTGGAGTTTTCGGGAAAGCATCCTTATAGTGTGGTCTGACACGTTCGTCTGTTCCTTGTATTTCCTGTAATACAGTGGGCCATATGGGCTTAATCAGGTGCAGGTTTGCTATTTTTTTTTCAGTAAGGCTTCTTCACAGGTGATGGGGTGGTTATCCATCAGAAACATATGATAATTGATTGTCTCCCTTTTTTGTGAAGTTAGCAGACGCGAATCCTCAATGCCTGGAATCATTAATTGATGAGAAGTAGTAAAATGATGATATTGTCATTCTATAATATTGTCTTTGTTTATTAGCAGGAATAATTTAGTAAAGAGGCAGTTTCCTTCATCTCTTATTTGATTCCCCAGAGATACAGTCCTGTAGGACAGTTCATATAGTGCAGTTCTTTCTCTTTTGCAGCCACGTCTGTGTTTTAGCATCATGATGAACTCCTGGGTTTAACGTGCTTGTTGTATTGTAATTCATTGAAATTGTTCTTATTGACACTCAGATTCTCTCATCTTTGGTTGGCGGGGTCCTCTGCAAGCTGACTTTTGAGACTTTTTACTTGATTCTGGAAGCCTTTGATAACTTCATTGCTGTCTAGGATGACAGAAGATTCCAGGCTCATCCTGTACTTCTCTTGCCCAGACTGGAGACAGCCACCAGCTGTTTCTCAAAAAAAAGGACTCTTGTTTTGTTTATTAGTTTTCATTTGCTCATTTTGGTTGGAAATGGTATTTCAAGCCCACAATCTGGATGCTAGGGGTGCTCGTCTCTATTAGTTTGTTCATTAATTCTCGGCCTTTCCACTGGTAGAGGTAGGAAATCTGTTCCTGTGTGTAGGTCTGTAAAGGAGAATAGGTCATGGGCTCATACTGATCCTGCCAGTTCAAATTCAGGACGACAGGGTTTTAACTTAGCATTTTCTATTTTACGTTGTTTCGCTTACCTTCTGCACCAATGATCCTGGCTCTGGGGGGTATAGCTTGTGATGGAGTCATAGATAAAATAGGGTCACGTAATTATTCATTTGCTTTACCCCACATTACACACTTAACAGTCTCAGAAGAATAACACCAATACTATCTCCACTGAAATAGTAAAAACTTTTGGATTCGCTCTCTCACCCTCTTCCTAGTTTTTGATGGGCGTCTTCGATTTACTTCATCAGAGGATACAGCGGTTACGTACTATACTTTCTTTCTTTTAACGCTTCATTCGTCTTATCTACAAATAAATACGTGTTTACAGCTCACATCAGTCATGTTGACATCTCTCTAGTCCTTTTGGTCGTCTAACACTCATAATCTTAAAGATACTCAAGAAGGACTTATGGGAGTAATGTTCACTGAGTTTGCACGGGTTGATAAGAGTTTGATGACAACATTTACTCTTGAAAGCCAGTCAGACAGGATATAAAATCCTTGAATTACATTTTCTGTTCTTGAATAAGAAATATTGGCATATAAAACTTTGATGACTATTTGACTTTCTTTTATAAGTGACTTCATATTTTTGCTTGTACTCCCAAAATAGTTTATCTTTTTAACAAAATTCAGTCGCTTTCTAGAATATTTCTTATTGTCAGTTGCTCTGGGCCAAATTTCTCAGATACGTCATATGTCCTTTCAATATATAACTTCAATTATTATTATCTTTTTTGAGGAAGATTAGCCCTGAGCTAACATCTACTGCCAATGCTCCTCTTTTTGCTGAGGAAGACTGGCCCTGAGCTAACATCCGTGCCCATCTTCCTTTACTTTATATGTGGGACGCCTGCCACAGCATGGCATGCCAAGCGGTGCCGTGTCCACACCCGAGATCCAAACCGGCGAACCCTGGGCTGCCGAAGTGGAACGTGCGAACATAACAGCTGTGCCACCAGAACAACCCCAAACCTCGATTATTTTTAATCTCAGGAAAGTTTTGCTGGGTTATAATTTTAGTGTTTATTCTCTGTCCTTGCTTGGATTTTCCTCTTTGGGGACTTAAATTTTATGTTTATTGCATCTGCTTTATCTATCTTCTGAATTTCTCACTTTCTCTAAAATCTGTTTTTTAAATTTATTCTTTCACTTCTTTTTAATTTTCAGAAATGTCCTCCTTTTCTATTTCCACATCTATTAAGGCATTCTGATGTATGTGTTCACTCCTCTGTTCCTTCTGGTACAGTTTTCCTTATCAAAATAACACTGTCTTTTATCTACAATTCTTTCCTAAGTTCTACCATCTCATTTCTGAGTTTTTCTGAGTGATAGTATTCTCTGTTTTTTATCTTGTGTCATTTTATTCAAGAGAGCAACGTTTTCTTCTGACTTACGGGCACGTCCTGCTGTGCCATCACCATCTGCCGCGAGGCTTCTCTGCCCCTTCCGTTTGACTTGATGCAAACTGTGTGTGGGACTCGGTCTCCACCCCTTCTCTTGTTTACTTTCGCCCTGACATGGTTTTCTGAAAATCTGGTGAGGGGGCGTTTTTCTGGGCTGCTCCTCTCAGCTCCCCGGTGAGGGCTCTTTCTTCTGTTTCTCATGTTGTGCTTAAAAATACGGCAGCCTGTGTCCTGAGAGCTCCTGTCTCTTGTCCCCCAGTGCGATTTTTTCTGGACTCCTCTTCATTTTCTCCCTATTGTCCCTGTGCCCCCAATTTAGAGTTCATTTCCAGAAGTTTCTTCTCAGTGGAAAGTGTTGTCCTGGAGGGAAGTTCCGGCTGGTTGGTTCCCAGAGTCGGTGGGCCCAGGGTGCTTCAGCACCTTCGGATCTTTCTTGGACCCCTTGAATTTGGAGCAAAATCCCTCCCAGTTTCAGCTCCTTTCTCAGCTGGTCCTCCACGCTCCCCAGGGCGCGTTGCTGGTTCCTTGGAGACCTCCGCTGGTCATCAGACGCCCGGAGTTTCTCCGCCTCCTCCTTCACGGCCCCTGAATCCACACACCTGTGGCGGTTCTTGGGGGCCTGTCCCCTCCCTTGCACGTCTACCAGGTGTATTTTGATGTTCCCTGGGATTCCGTGTCCTAAGTTTTGGGGTAGATTTTGCCATGAGCCTTTGGTTTTCTTATTTTCTCTGTATATTTTTACAGGGAACTTTTGAGAGTTATAAACCGTGTCATTGCCGCTGCCAGTTTTCCAGAATTTTGATGAAAAATTTTAAGAGAAAAACAAGTATTCGTTTCAACTTTTATAGATAATATTTAAAAATAGAACTGAGATGGCAAAATCCTTCAAAAGGTTTGACCTGAATGTGCTTCTTTCTGGCTCTGAGGGAGAATATCTGACACTCCCTTGTGTTGTCTATGCATTCCTTCATTCTTTTCCTGATTAATCCTTCAAAACGTCTCTTCGATGTTTTCTTGTAGGTGATTATCGAGTTCTTTGAGCTGTGGGATCCCATTTTGTACGGTGTGCTACTGCATTTCTGGTGTAACCTGCCTGCTGTACTAACATTTTCCCAAACAATGTGTCTGAGCCTAAAGTAATGCCAGCCCAGAGCTCACCGTCCCCTGCACGCTGCTCACTTCCTGTGCTCTGGCTCTGTCTTCTGTGTCCCTCCTTGAAGGCTGACGTGCAGCATCTTCACACAGTGCTGCTCCGAGGAAAGGTGTGATGTGGGATTCAGGAGAGAAACCCCAGCACAGAGAGGTCAGCAGACTTCTCCCCTGGCACAGCTGACATTTCAAAGTCGCTGTTGTTTGAAGGCTCAAAGAGCTATAAGATAATCATCAGTGTAATCCAACTTTCAAAAAAAAAAGAATGGCTTCATTAGCCCTGGGATTTTGTTACCTTTATTTGAAAACGGTGAGCTGAGTTGTCAAACCGCAACTCGCTCTTTAATTTAACACGTTTCAAGAAGCAAAGAACAGGCTCCGATGTTGGGACGATTGTACTTCTGACGTTCGTATTTCTAAACCTCGGGATTTAGATCTTAATCTTGAAAGCCCTCCAGACTTTAGCCAGGCCGTCTGCCCTCAGTTAAAATACAATGCAGAGTTTCTAAAATAATTGTGTAGCTATGGCCATTTTTTCTCCATAAAGCATTTTCCATGGGAAGAGCATCCTTTGAAGTGAGGAGCCATGAAGATGGCAGGGGGCAAAGGTGAAAGTGTGTTACAGAAGTTTACATTCCTGGCAGAGAGCGGGCTGCAGAGGCAGGAGTGGGTCTATTGATACTCAGCGCTTTGCCCTGCTGACAATGACGGCTGGCCCGGTCACGGCCGCGCACGTCCCGGCCTCACGTGGCAGTGCGGAGAAACAGACCTTATCGGTTTTCATTCGCGCTGGTGGGAGAGGCAGCAGGCCTCCGACTGCGTGGTCACCAGTTGCTCCCGGGGTGGGAATGGGGTGCGGAGCACATGGGACCGGGTCAGTTGGGGAAGGCATTCCTACCCACTCCATATCCCGCATGGCAGGCGGTCTTAAGATAATTTACCTGAATATTTGCAGCATGATGGGTGTTTTTCAAAACCTCATGCCAGAAGAGGAAGGAGAAATTAATAGCATCTCCCGAAGCTGGAATTTTAAAGGGCACAGACAGAGTAAGGCAACACCCTGCTGATGCTATTTCTTTCTTTGTGTTAAAAAAAATTGCCTCTCCTGACTTTGAAAGTAGCTACTGCTTTTTTTGAAGGAAATGAAAGCCCTACCAACCATTTCTTTTTGACAATGGAGAGCTCTTTTCCCCTGGTATTCAACTCATTCTGAATACGGTTCTCCCAATCTCATAGAACACGTCCCACGCACAGGCTGTTTTATTATAGAAAATGTGAGCAGACTCACAGTGGAGAGCAGTGGGTGCGTCTGTGATGGAGGAGGAAGGCGGAAATGGAACTGTCGCCTTGTTTACTCCAGGAAGGAAGTCTTCATGCCGCGTGGGCCCTAAGCTCTCAGTTCCACGTGCTGGTTCCTTATCAGGACCTCGGTGGGAACCCCACTTCGAGACCCGCCTATGGGTGGGGAGCCTTGCTGTTAGATCACTTTGACTGGCAGAAAGCAAAGCCTAGGATGGACCACAGGGGCTTGTTCAGTGCCTTCCACAAAATAGGCAAATGCTAGAAGCTTTTGTTGAACGAATGCTCATTGGTTTTCTCCTGCCCATTGATCCACCACTTCTCTAGTCTGCTTGGGGCTTGTCTCCATCATATACAAAGTGTGAAGGTTTAAAGGAAACTAGATCCTTTGTTCCACTGATTACCTCACTGCCCCTTACCTGTCTGTCTTTAGTGGAACAAGGACCATATTTTTGTTATTTTTTTATGTGTTATTAAGCACCTAAATTTATCTTTTTTTCTGTAATTATGGCGGTTCAGAGAGCTGTGCGACTGAGGGCATTGCTCGGCTTTGAGTGGAGAAGCTGGACGTGGTGGACACTGTGTGCAGCCCCGTAGGCTGGGCATGCACACCCCAGGGCACCATTCCTACAGCGGGCGCCCCATGGGGATGGCGTGGGCCTTGCCCTCTTTCTGGGTCCGGGGACCGTGCATGGTTTGAGCTGGCCAGCCTTCTCCTGTCGTACACAGTCTGTTGTTTGGCTTTCTCTGAAGGACAGTGATGAGACACCTCGAGAAGCACGCGTGATGGCAAACATTCTCCTGAAGCTGGTCTGGAGCCGCTTGAACTGCCTCTGGACACACACATGGATGGGGATACATGTCCGGCGTTCTCTCAGTTCTTCCTTGGGACTTTCATCCCAGTTCCTTTGACATTTTGTCCAGCCCACTAAGCATATTTTTTGATCTCCAAAAGAGTGGGAATCCTGTAGCCGGGAGACTCATTTCTAGGAGCTGTGCAAAGGCCTTATCTGGATGGCTAAAGCGAAAGGGAGCGAGGGCGTGCCGGCCCTGCAACTCCTGATCAGAGGCCCGAGGGGGACCAGACGAGGCCTCCAGCAGTCCAGGCCTCCACGTCCAGCCACCCGGGACCGTCGGTGCACAGAGGAGAGTTCACCGAGGTGACCCTAGTGATTGTGGAGGTGGGGAGAGGCACTCTTCTCCTCCTACACACACACATGCACACACACATACATACGTGCACACCACTGTCTCATACATGCATGATGCACACATACCTTCGCACATATGCATGCACAGTCATACGCATGTGCGTGCACACACACTCTCATACACACATAGATATATATGCATGCACACATGCTCGTTCACTTGCTTAACTACATTCTCATTCATTCACACATTCACACACATACACACTCACTCTTTCACAAACATACCTGCACATGCAACACTCACTCCTATATGCATGCACAAATACACGTGTGCACACACTCACTTTCTCATACACACTCACTCTGTCATACACACATAATGCACACTCACAGAAGTGTCTGCACACACTCACTCACACACTCATATGTGCACACATTCACTTGCTCATATAAACCCTCTCTCACTCACACACACACCCCTGCCTTTGGCCCGCTTCCTTCCGCAGGCCACACCTCAGTCTCTATCGAAGAGACTCATATCTCCTCCTCACTTGGGGAGACACTTAAAGGGACAGACAGATCGACAGGCACACTATATGTCTCGTTCGCGACTGGATCTGGAGGCTACGTCGCTGATTCTCGGTGGACCTGCAGGAAAGTCAGCGTGGCTCCGCCTGGAGACTGGAGGCCGGACAGCAGGACGTCCACAGGGAGCCTCCAGCGGTCCTCTTAGACAGGTTTACAGATTTTTTGAAATAAAAAGTGAAATCAGAGCTGACTTCTCTGAAGAGCAGCCTAATCAATTATTAAATAAAGGAAAGTCCTTCAACTAACCCACAATTTCCTTATCAGCCACCTTTTTTATGTTTTGATTTCAGGACGGAAGATAAAGGAAGGTTTTGTTCTTCTCCTTCCTCCCGTGAGGATTTTTAAATCACCGTTTAGAACCTTCGCGGCTGTGCCCCTGGAGAAGCAGCAGTGGCCGCTTGGGGAAGGTCCTGGCCGCTGACCTCCGTCTCCGTCGTCTCCGAGTCGCTGGCCTCTCCCCAGAATTTCTCCTGCGTTTTCTCTCTAATTTTCCTTGTTGAAAGGAACGAGTGATCCTGGAGCTCAGATGGTGTCACTGGCACCCCCAGCTGAGAATGAGTAATTATTCCCACTCGCCGTGGCTTTGATACGGTTCTGAGGGCCGCCTTTGGCACAGACACACAGCCTTTGTTCCGCTCAACTTATTTTCCTCCTTAGGAAATGAACAAAGATGGAAGATGACAACACCATCAAGGGGACGGGGAAACACCTACAAGTTATTAACCTTTAAAAACCCAGTAATCCTCTTGCCAAAGGAAGGAGACGTCAGGATGACGAGGGGTGGCTGCAGCCTTTGCCATGGGTCCTCAGGAGCAAAGGGAAAACGAGGATGTAAACACACAGGATTAATTTGCACGATACGGCCTGCAGGCAGGGTGCAGTTATCTGAGTGGGCAGAGTGTGGTGAGGACACTGGGTGTCCTTACTTTGGTGGCTTCTGGCTTTTCTGGAGGCTGCCAAGACTCTGTATTTTCCCCTAGAGTGCATGCCGTCGGGTTTACGAGCAGGACTTGTGAATTAGAGGTGGACCGAGGTTCTCTGACTGGTGAGACAAGAAGTTGGGTCTCGTTGGATGCTTTGCTGAGCAGGTGTGATGGGTTGAATTGTGCCCCCCCCCCCCCCCAATTCATCGCTGGAGTCCAATGCCTGGGACCTCAGAATGCAGCCATATTTGGGGACAGAATCTTTAAAGAGGTGATTAAGTTAAAAAGAGGTCATTAGGGTGGGGCCTAATCCAATAGGATGGTGTCCTTATGAGACGAGGGAGAGCCTTGGAGGGCGTGGGATCACAGAGGGACTACCACTTGAAGAGGCAGAAAGAGGGCTGCTATCTACAAGCCTAGGAGCAAGGCCCCAGAGGAAATCAGCCCAGCCAACACCTTGATCTTGGACTTCCAGCCTCCAGAACTGTGAGAAAGTAAATTTCTGTTCTTTGAGTGGCCCAGTTGGTGGTGTTTTGTGATGGCAGCCCAAGCTGGCTAATACAGTCGGTGAGCAGAAGAATTTAACTTTATGTTCACATGTCTCTTCTACTTTAGATGATATGAAGCATCTTTTGTCCCCCAAACCCTCATTGGAACTTTACAACTTTGGCTGTACAATAGTTGCCTGTAAACGCTACTTGACAAATCAAAGCAACTCCTAAAATTCCAGCGAAAGAAACCTCTGACCAAATGGTAGAGGCCAAGGACAATTAGCCTCCTGCTTTCTCTGCTCTAGAGGGTTTGCTGAGTATGAGCAAGAAAACGTGCGGATGAACCACAGACAGCTAAGATGCTCAGAACTCATATCTTGGTAGCGAGTTTGGGTTTATGATATGAAAACAAACTCACTTTCCTGGGTCACCCCATCTGTCTTGATTTTGAAAGCATTTCCAACATAATTTTTATTTGCGTTCTTGCTGCGTGAAGGCCCACTTGTTCCTTCCCTCTGATTTCTGATTCTGCCACAGGCGCTGTTAGAATTAGAGCGCTGATAAGGGGGAAAAAAAACTGGGCCAGGAATTAAATTAATGCTTTTAGACAAATATCCGTTCCATCTCCAATTCTAATGCTAATTACATTTGCGGATCAAAGACCTTTGTTAAAGCTTTGCTTTTGAAAAACAGGAAGAGATTTTACTTCCTCGTTTGATTTTTTTGGGGGGACTTGATGGGCACGGTGGGGGGTGATCACCGGGGACAAGAATCCGGGAAGGAGGCCCATCCAGAGGAGCAGTGAGAGGGTGGAGATTCCAGAAACATCCCTGTGGGTCAGACTCAGGAGCCCTGAGGTTCTTCCTTCACCTCTCTACTCTGCTCACAGGACTGGGCAGCATGTTCACCCCCATCATGGCTCCATGAGAGGACAGACCATATGGGGGAAATTGAAAAGGACTGATGCGTGAGAGGCCGAGGAGGGACCTTAAGTGCTTATGACTGAGTGAGATAAGCCGTTTGAGGAGGCCACATACTATGTGATTCCAACTCTGACATTCTGGAAAAGACACCACCTTGGAGACAGTACAAAGATGAGTGACAGCCAGGGTTTGGGGAAGAGGCGGGATGAATGGGTGGAGCATGGGGGATTTTTAGGGCAGTGAAACTACTCTGTGTTACACTGTAATCGTGGATATGCATTATTGTGCGTTTGTCCAAACCCGCAGAATGCACAGCACCCAGAGTGAACCCTATGTCAGCTGTGGACTCTGGGTGATGACGACGTGTCCGTGTAGGTTCATCAGTTGTAAGACACATCCCACTGTGGAGGGGATGGTGGTGATGAGGAGGCTGTGCATGCAAGGGGCGTGGGGTAGACGGGAAATCTCTGTACTTGCCGTTCGATTTTGCTGTGAACCTACAACTGCTCTAAAAAAAATAAAGTTTCTTTAAAAGGAGAAAAAAAGGACAGACAGAATTCTTTTAAACCTAAGCAAAGCTGCTTCTAGTCTGAGACCCATGTCGTAGCAACATAGGGCCCAAGTTGTTTGGGGAGAAAAGGAGGAAATAAAAGCGGATGGGACCCTGAGGTAGTAGGGAGGGCATATAGAGCTCAGAGAGGAGGCAGGCAGAGAGGGATTTGCCAGCAGGAGGGAGCGAAACAAAAAGGGAGGGAGATGGTGGTAGAAACGCAGTCAGTGGACATAAAACTCAGAAAGCCAATTTCTGAAATAGAGATGTGATAGCATAAAAACCTAGGAAGGAGGAGGAACCCGAAACTGGTAGCCTGCAGTGAGGAGCGTGTCAAGGAACCAACAGGGAAGTCACTCACTTAACGCTCTCCCCCAACAGGCACCTCCCCACTCACCTTGGTGTAGCCGCACCTGTGGGTGTGCCTGTCTGTGCACCATCACGGGGGCACACGGAACTGGTGTTCGTGTGCTCAGGGTTATTTAATGTTTCCTCCCTCTCTTCCCTTCTCCTCACTTCAATACCAGCCAAAAAATACTACTTCCGATTCATCTTTTCATTCATTCATTCATTCATTGAATGAATATTCAAAAAGCTGACCTCCTAGGGACATGCATGCCGTTAAACAAGTAAACGAGCACACACCCAGATAAGTCATCTTGGTAGAGATAATGGCTTTGATGAAAGTAAACCAGGGGGAGGGAGCAGGGCTGGGCAGGGCACTGTCTGATGGGGGCAGCTGGGAGGTCTTCACAGAGGAGGTGACTTTGGAACTGAGGCCTGGATGACAAGAATCAGGCTGCCACCCGAAGATCTGGGGCAGGAGTGTTCTAGACAAAGGGAAGAGCGATGGCCAAAACCTGAGGCCGGAATGTTCTGGAAACATGCTTCAAGCCCCGGTGAATGAATGAGCATGAGGAGAGGTGGTCATGGGGAGGTGACTCTGCAGGTTTGGGTACTGAAGATTCCACATTCCAGAAACCCCTCCATCTTGGGCAAACCAGGATGGTTGGTCATCCTAACCACACGGGCCAGCTCAGGCAGGAATGTGAAGGCCCTGGTAGGCAGCTGTGTTTTATTTTAAATGGGAAGCCACTGGAGCACAGGCATTAATTATGGTGCCCACCTGTGGTTCTGGCCATGAGGGCGTCCTTCCCAGAGAAGGATTCAGCCAGCTGAACGCTTGGAGTCTGGAAGGGGCATCAGTTAGGTACCAGTTCTGCCCATAGAATCCTCTTCCTGTGTCCGTCCCCGCAGGCCTGGCTCACGGGGCCAGCTCCAGGTGGATCTCCATTGGGATGCTCTACTTACTGGCCGTGAGGTGTTCGACTCAGCTCCATTCTCTGCAATTCCAGCGAAAGGCTCATCCCTCGATGCCTGCCCATCCCTGGGGGCGTCCAGAAAGCAGAGACAGATTTCTCACCCAGGAGACCTCCCTCTTTGTGTCTTAGAATGGCTTGCAGACGGATGAGGGGAAAACACAGACCGTATTCTCCTTTGGTGCCATCTCTGCTAGATACAATGCACCATCCTTAAATCCTGATAAAGCGGGATCTCCCACCTGTGTCCCAGTGCCGAAGGAGGGTTCCATCCACAGTAACAAGCTCCAAATACAACTTTCATCTTTTCTTCTATCTCTTTCAAATATTTATGGAGGTCTAAATGCTTAGAGCATGATATCACATATTACGGAGTTCTACCATCTATTTTCAGGCAGCTGGATTCTTATGGGGCCTTTCCCCTTCCTATCACACAATAACTCCCTCTGTCATCCAGGCCGTGCTGCACAGGCCATCTTGGCCCTTCCTCCCCTCTCTCCTTAACGATGCTCACATGTCTGTACCGTGTTTCTCTAACGTGTCTCATTCTGCCACCACAAAGAAACCCAGCAACGTGGTTTCTCCTCTACCATGACCACTCTTCTCTGGGGATTTAGGTAGAATTCATGGATTTCCATAAAGAAGCTAAGTGGTTAAAAAGGGAGGGCTGTTGAAGTTCCCATATGTTAAACATATTTATTCTATTAGGTTCCATGTTTTTGAACTATGAGAATAGAGAATATGCCTCCACTTTTCTTGCTTCCTGAGAATTTTATCTTAAGAATTCCTAAGTATCCAGAAACTGCAATATGGACATAAATGCCACCCACATAATCAGGGACTTTAGAGTCCACAAGCAAGGTGTCACTCTCTGAGGGAGATCTGCTTATTTTTCTGATGACCACAGGACCGAGGGCGTCTCTGTTGACGTTTCATTCGCGAGCTGGTGCTGGGATGTCAGAAAATACCCCTGGGCATGGACTCTTGTTTCCTGCTGGGCGCTGTGCTCCTATTCCCTCTTCTGGTAAAGAAAAGAAGTGTAAAGTGGTGAGGGCAGTCCGTATGGAAGCAGGGGAAGAAGCGGGTGAGTTGGGGCTGGGCACAGTCTAATCTAGTCTGACCATCATCGTGAGACCATGAAGCTGCTGTGACTATTTCCATTTTGCAAATGTGGAAGCTGAGCTAGAAAGCGGTGGAATTGGGATGATAATTCAGCCCTGTCTGCTTCCAAAGCCCCGTGTTCTTTCTCCCTCTCCTGCTCGCCTGCTTCTGGTTTTGGCGTGGTGGTGGCCCACGGCTGCTGCCGAATTTATATATAGGAGGTCCCTATGGCGGACCGCCTGAGGCCACCGTGGACAGGATGTGTTTGCATAGAAGGCCCTTGCTTGTGTGGGGTGGGAATGCTGGAGATTATAAGGGGCTGAGGCTCAGGAATATAGGACTCCCACCGGGGACCAGAAAGGATTACGAGAGGAGCAAAGAGCAGAAGCAGGCAATTCAGGCAGGAGAGGAAAGACTGCGGGCTCCTCTTGCAATTTCAGGAGCTGAGACGACCTGGTTGTTTTAATTTTCTCTTCCTTAACCGGTTACATGTTGATACACGAAACTACAGGGAAGTCTTTGAACCATCTGAACAATATTTTCCCCCCAATTTAATGTATTCTGGAGTTAAAAGAATGCTCTTGAGAGGTTTGTCCCCGGGCTTCCATCCTTGGCTCGCGGGTCTCATTCCAGAGCTCCACCCGAGACCGTCCCCTGGAGCTGCGGATTCATCCATCGGGCGTCGGCTGGGGCTCTCCACCGGGATGTCCTGCAGGCGCAGCAGCTCAGCAAGTCTGGATCTGAACCCCTCTGCTCCCGGGCTTTCATCGTGGGGGCTGGCACCTCCGTCTGCCCGAGCTCCTGGGCTGGAGACCCTCGGGTCTTGCCCTCACCGTCTTCTTCATCCTCTCCCACTCAAATCACCAAACCCTCCGTCCCAGCCTGGGCTCACGGCCCCTTCGTGGGGTGCACATGGCTATTCATCCATCGTGAGTAGCCATGTGATGTATTTATCTATGTGTGTCTGTTTTCCCAATCAGACTGTGAGCAACATGGGGCAGAGGACATGATTTATTTCATCTTTCAATCCATTATCCCTATGAGCACCTGACGTAAGATCTTGATAAATATTTGTTGGATTAATATAGTCAAATGACCTGTAGATGAAAAATGCTATCCAAGCATGAGATGCAACAGGGCGTGTGAAGAGAAGTGGTCAGAGGGGGAATTTATTTATAGCTGACATTTGTTCATAAACCCAGCCAGGGGTTTATGTGCTAGGGGTTGGGCCCTCTGAGGGAAAATCTGTTCCCGGCCTCTCTCACAGCTTCTGGTGCTTTGCTGGCAATCTTTGTCATTCCTTGGCTTGAAGACGCATCAGCCTGATCTCTGCCTTCATGTTCACGTGGCCTTTTCCACGTGTGTGTCTGTGTCCAGATGCCCCTTTCTGGTAAGGACAGCAGGCGTGTGGGATTGGGGCCCACTCCACTCCAATGTGGCCTCATCTGGACTAATTACAGCTACAACATCCCTTATTTCCAAAGAGGGTCGTATTCTGAGGTGTTGGGCAGAAGGATCCAATTTGGGGGTAAGGGGACACACTTTGACTCGATCCAACATGGAAGAGCTGAGGAGTCTCGATCAGCAGAACTCTGGAAGCAGAGGACGCTTCAAAAGGACAGTGACCATTCGCTTAGGCCCGAGAGGGACTGTCTCCAAGCCTTCGGCCACGACGATGGCTGATCCATCCAGGAAACGCGTGAGGGAGCTCCACGACTTCAACAACGTGCAGCCCTCGGTCCCCATTTTTATAGCAGGTCTCGTGTTTGCTGGCGATGCTCGTTAACTAAAAAACAATTCTAAAAGCTTGGCAATTAATAACCAAATAGCAGCTGATGGCAAACTTCTCTGTGTGGAGTTATTCCACTGAACAGATGAAGAAGAAAGAACAGATTATTGATGGTTTGCAGCCCCTGTTGAAATAGTGGCCCCAGGCGTTGACCCCAGTGTCCCCCAGCTTCACCTGAGCAATGACAGCAGGTTTCAGGTGCCTCCTGGTGGCGTGACACCCCACCTGTCTAGTTTTCTTGCCAGAAATTCAAGTCAAAACTGATCAAGCCTGTCGATCCAACTTTCAATTTATGGAAAACACAAAAGACAGAGAAAATATTAAACGACACCGTGAGGACATAATAGGCAAAATCTCAACTAGGCACCATTGCAGGACAAAGAAACTGGTTCCTTGCACCCATACTGAAGAGACAATGACAGGGGGAAACTCCGGAGATGAAGAGACTTTAAAGATATCACACCCAATCGCAATGTGTGGAGCTATTTTGGCTGCCAATTCAAACCAACACGTATGAAATTAAAAAATAAAACCATGCAGATCTGGTTTGACTCCACATAACATATACGAGGCAACTGGAAATGTGAACACTGAATTTCTGAGGATATCGAGGACCTACTGTCCTATTAAGATAACAGTATCCTGGTTACGTTACAGAAAGAGTCCTGATCTTTTAGAGATACACTCTGAAATATTTATGAATAAAACAATATGATGTCTAGGATTAGCTTCAAAATAGCACAGGGATGGGGAAAGTGGATGGAGGGGTAGATGAAGTCAGACTGGCCCCGAGTGACCCCACTGCCACCCGGCTGATCCAGGACACCCGCTCTCTATTTTGGGTCAGACGATTTCCACTGAAATTCCATCTGCCCCATAATCCCCCTTTGCCACACAACCGGACGTATCCACATGCTCTGTGGATTAAGACACGGACATCTTTGGGAAGGGTTATTATTTCATTATTCTGCCCACCACAAGTATATTTTGAACACTCGCTAGTGATGTTAGTGCGCAAACAAGATGGAAACTGAGTTACTTAGTTAAAAATGTCTGTGATAGACCAGCTGCTTTCTCTTTCTGGTAGAATTCATCAGGCTGGGTTACTGTTTGCAGATTGCTTATAGATTGAAAAGTACTTCAACAGAGAAGGTGAGTAATAAAAGCCAGAGTGGACAAGAGCTCTCTTTGTAAAAAGAGGCAAGGAATCAAAAATGGCTGTCTGATGCCTCCCTTGCCCACTTCTGTTTATAAACTTGTAGAAATTTGGCTAAGAAGATACTCGTAACAGGCGATCTCCTCAACCAGCCCCTGGGTGCACAGATGAGGGAACTGTGTCCTCAGCAGATGAGGTCATTTCTCCCAGCTTGGCGGTCCAGCCAGAGCAGAGGATTAGCTTTTCCCTGTGTCTCCATCGCCAATGCACGGACCATCGCTCTTCCGCTCTCGTGTGAAACCTCATACTCCTTTGATATGTAACGTTGTCTCCTGAGCAGTAAGTGTGCCTGGGGTGCTGGCTGGAGCCCGTATCTGGGCAAGGATGGTCCAGGAATCAAGGGAAGTTGAGAAGCACCAGTCCTAACGAGTGAGCAGAGAGCAAGGGCTGGAGTGGACAGGAGGGGCGGCAGCAGAGGACCAGGGAGCCCCGAGGCCCTGGAGCTCCTTGAGTTTACTAAGGTGGCCGGATGGAGACAACAGGAGCATTTTAATTGGATGTTCAGGCCGAGTCAGTGAATGGGGAGGATGCGTGACGTCACCAAGCCCAGTGCCCACATGGTCTGACTGTACTAATCTTCCTCTCACGTCTTCGTCATCCACAGCCTCTTGTTCAATCCCTCCGGCTCACGGACGGTTTGGAGAACTGACTTGGTCTCCCTCTCTGCACTGGGTTGAATAATGCCCCCCTCAAAATTCATGTCTACCTAGGACCTTGGAATGCAATCTGGTTTGGAAATAGGGTTTTTGCAGATGTAATTAGTTAAGGTGAGTTCACATTGCATTAGGGTGGGCCCTAAATCTGACATGACTGGTGTCCTTGTAAGAAGAGGAAAGAGACACAGAGACACAGAGAGAAGAACACCGTGTGGAGATGGAGGCAGAGACCGGACGTGCTGTGTCTGAGGGCCAACCAACACCGCGGATTGCCAGCACCCGCCAGAAGCTGGGAGAAAGGCATGAGCAGAGCCCATTTTTGTCTTCAGAGGAAGCTCAGCACTGCCGACACTTTGAGTTCGGACTTCTGGCCTCCAGAACGGTGGGAAATAAATTTCTCGTTCTAAGCCACCCAGTGTGTGTACTTTGTTACAGCAGCTGCAGGAGACAGGTGTGCTCTCCATCCTGTCCCTCCCACAACCCTGGGAGACCCCACCCATGGAGACCGCCCAGTCACAACTGGAGAGTTTTGACTCTCCTTTAATGCCTCTTCGCTTAAAGTCACCCACACCTAGGGACACACCCTGCATCTCAGCACCATCTGGAACAAGCTCACCTCAGAAACATGTACGTCTGGCTGCATCCTTCTATCCTTGCAGCTCGCTCACAGCATCATTCCAGGTGTAAATTCTCTACAGCCCTGGAGGGGTCTCCTGGGAGCCAGCCGCTCCCTTTGTCTTATGGATGTGTGGTTCCTCTCACTAAACAGCCCAGTCTGTTTCTCTAACTCCTGAACCTAGATTGGCCTCATGACTTGCTGTGGACAACAGAATGTGGTGCAGGCAACTGTGCTAGTTCCAGCCTCCAGAGACCTGTGTTTCTCCACCAGCTCTCCCTTGCACCTCTGCCGACACCGTGAGAACCATGCCTGGGCCAGACTGCTGGAGAATGAGAGACGTGGAGCCCCAGACTCCTGGCCAACACCAGCCCACATCAGCCAACAGCCAGCCAACCCCCTGCCTGTGAGCAGGCCCAGCCAACTCCCCCAGAGCCACTTAGCCACAGACCACCCCTGATATGTGTGCCACGAGCGTTTGCTGTGTGTCACTGTGGTTTGTGGGGGTTCATTGCTCAGCATTGTCGTGGCAACAGACCACTGCGACTCCTGTCCAGACCACAGCTTCTTGACTCACCTGTCTTATCACATGCATTTCTTCCAAATTCTCTTTTTCCCCTTCTTAGCCTGGACACTATCATGGGGCACTGGGTCCACCTTTATGCCATTGGTTCTAAAAGGTGAATTTTTTTTGCATTTTAACACTTCTGATATCAGGATGTGTCTTACAATTGACGGTGTCCAACAGCAGTAATGACGTATTTGCCATTCCTGACACCTCCTAGCAGACCAAGCACTTACGAGCTTCCACACTTGCAGGAGGGCCCTCGTGGTTTGGAAAGAAGTAGAGACGATGGTGGAGAAAGCTTTCAGGAAAGGAGCCTCCCCACTGCCCGTGATCACCTGTTGTCCCCGGGCGTGTGGGGACCCCAGCATTGATGACTCCAGTCCCAAAGTGTTTTGAGCAGTTGGACTCTGAATGGGAAGAAGTTTGCAAACACCTTAACCGATTTATTTTGTTTCTGTTTTCCTTTCCTGTATGCACAGAGAGGGGTATGAGGTGACTCTGTCTAAATAAGTCTGAAAGAGTCCTTTAATATGCATGTAATGTGCATAAGATGCAAATTCTAAGTCATGAAATGGTATCGTACCATAATTTAGGTGTCAGTGAAAGAATTTCTCAAAGGAACAGAAAATAATGACAGGTCTCACAACTGAGGCCATCTCAGACGGAACGGAATAGAGTAACCCTCAGGAGCACCCCTGAGGCCTTGCAGACCTGTTGTCTCCCAGCGAAACCCAAAGCGAGGACCAACCAAAGCCGCAGCTGGCATCCCTCTCTGGTCCCCAGGGAGCTGGCGGTCCCATGACACAGAGTGCCCAACTCCGGGCCGCTCTCCTTCCTTCTGGTCTGCTGGTCTGCGTGGAACGGACTCTCATTTGCTCAGCTCCTGCTCTGACCCTCCGACCTTTCCCTCCTTCACTCTCCCCATCGCAGCGAATGGCAATTCCAGCCTTCTGTTGGTTCACCCAAAACACCGGGCTCATTCCTGACATCCCTCTTTCTCTCCAGTCCCACATCCAAGTGGCCAGCCAATCCTGTCAGTGATACCTGCAAAAGACAGTCACCATCCTACCCCCTTGCTGGCATCCTGGTCTAAGCCTCCCTGGTTTCTTGCCTGGTTGACTGCAACAGCGTCCTCACTGGTCTCTGCTGTCACATCGCTCCCTTCAAGTCTCTTGCCCCTGAGGCAGCCAGGGAGATGCTGGTAAAAACGTCAGTCAAGTCACAGCCATCATCTGCTCCTAAATGCTCGATGACTCCCATCTCACTCAAAACAAACCCGAAGAACTTTCAGTGGTCACTAGGGCTCCGTACGGTGGGTCCCCCGTCCCCACTATGACTTTATCTTCCACTCTTTCCCTCACATTCATTCTGCTCCAGCCATACTTCCTGCTTTCGTTGGACTTGCCAGGCAGTCCCTGCCTCAGGACCTTTGCACTGTGTGGTCTGTCTGTATAGAGCACTCTTCTTCCCAACAGGCCCATGAGTCCCGTCATCACTTCCTTTGAGGTTTTACTCCAATCCTGCCTGCTCAGTGACAATTTTCCTTGCAGCCCTGCTTAAAAAAAATGACAGTGCAGCCTCGTTTTTTCTGCTCCCTTTCTTGTAGTTTTAGCACACATCAATAACGTATCATACATTTTACACACCATCTTATACTTGCTGCCGCCCTTTCACGATAGCAGATTTCATTGCTAATTTATCCCCAGGGTCTAGAACCGAGCCTGGCACATGGTGATGCTCCTTAGCTTTTTGGGTGAACGTTTGTGAATGAATTTCCTCTTGGCGTCACTTACTCCCTTATATCCTTTGCCTCTTCACTGGAGCATCGTGTCTTCTAAGTAGACCTCCCTGCCTCCAGCCCTCCCCACCCTCACCCCCCCGGATGAGGACTTCCTCTTGATGTCCTCATAACACCTTGCTCATGTTCCTACCGTTCACACACCTTGTTCTTTTGTAATGATCTGTTTATGTGATGTAACATGAGTAGACCCCTCCCACGGAGCCTGGCGCCTGGCAGCCCTCTCCACAAGGGAGCGATTACCGTTCCTCCCGGGCACCGCCTCTCTGCTCCCCGGGGGAGGCTCGTGGGCACCAGTGCTTGGCAGAGGGCCCTGCACAAAGAAGGGGCCACTTAAGGCACCGAGTGAATGGGAGGATGGTGCGATGCTCCTTCCAATTCAGACCGTGACCGAGGGGTGACTCGCACGCACCTGGCAGCGTTTCCTGCCCTCTCTAGGTCTGTGCCTCTTAGACAGCACACAATAAGTATTTGCTGAACTGCATTAAGCGCCAGAGAGTTTTCAGCCTACGCAGCTCTTAGTGTCCTTTTCCAAATTAACACCCTTGTGCTGACAGCCCCATAGACAGCGTCCCCAACACCTAAGCCAACAAAAGTCATCCATGCTCTTCGTGGCTCTGCGAGTCCCTTCAGGACTGAATGAACACTTCAAGCGTGCATTATAAATTCAGACGTGTCTGTGGGGCTTTCAAGTGTCGCAGCGGGAGCCTCTTACTCAGGCAACCTGGGGGGAAAAGGCTTCCCACCTTCCCGATGTGGCTCCTCCCACAGCATTTTCCTAGCCTGAAGTTGAAGAAGAAGGAAAGCCAGGTGGGTGAGCCTTTTAAAGCCCCTTCATTTTTCATGAGGCAGGTCTTTTATTGCTCCGGTGTTACATAATTTAACACAGTCACCTGCTCATCTCCTGCGGGCATCGGTCCAAAGTTACAGTGCTCTCACGACTTTGCCCCAAACACAGTCAGCTGCTTAAGCCTTAATCTTTTGAGTGCAAAAGAAAAACACTGAGGCAGGTTAGCTGAAGAATGTAAGGAGGAGAAAAATGAGAGTGGGAATAAATAGCGAGTGAGCACGGGGCGGGGGGGTGGGGTGGGGTGGAGTGTGAACTAGATTTTTAAGGATCCTCATGCCTCGTGTGCTCAGAACCCTGTCCTGTCGGTTACACACGTGGCAGTGGGAGGGACTTGTGCGAGCAGGGACCGAGCCTGCAGTTACCTAGAGGGCCTGGCACTGACGTGGGTCTGCGCACCTGATCCCTGGTGGACTCTGAGCCCAGGCCTTTCCACCTGAAGCTGCCTTTCCAGCCTCATCAGCCCTCCCCGCCCCCCTTCGGCAGGGTCTTCAGAACGTTCTCTCCCTTTCTGCCGCCCCATGCGATTATCATCTCCAGGATCAAAAGGACCGCCTTTGTCTTGTTCACAGCAGCGTCTTCGGGGCCTGGAAAGGTACCTGCCACATGCGCTCAGGAAACCACATGGATGAATGGTGTCAAACTAGCCACTTTGCCAGAATCTGACATGATTTTCTTGTTCTGTGATCTCAGTTCGTCTTCATCCCGGCCCCGAACCCCCCCGCACCTGTGGTCGTCGTGCGCTAGAATTTCCCACGTGTCTGCTCAAACATCACCTCTCCTTCAGAGGTGAAGGTGCCTTTCTGCTTTGAGGGCTTCCTGCATCTGAGGCTCATCACGACAAGGCGCAGATGGTCCAGGTCTGAGAGTCTATAAGAGGTGGCAGAAAGTGTTTCAAATGTTGGGACCATGATCCCTGTTTATATATATATATATATATATATATATATATATATATATTTTTTTTTTTTAGGAATATTAGCCCTGAGCTAACATCTGTCGCCAATCCTCCTCTTTTTGCTGAGGCGTATTGTCCCTGAGATAATGCCTGTGCCCATCTTCCTCTACTTTGTATGTGGGATGCCTGCCACAGCATGGCTAGATAATCAGTGCATAGGTCCGTGCCTGGGATCCGAACCGGCGAACCCCAGGACACCGAAGCAGAGCATGTGAACCCAACCACTGCACCACCGGGCCAGCCCCACCCTGTTTATATATTTTTTTAAAATATGTTTTTTTTTGCTGAGGAAGATTCGCCCTGAGGTGACATCTGTGCCAGTCATCCTCTATTTTGTCTGTGGGCTGTTGCCACAGTGTGGCTGACGAGTGGTGTAGGTCCACACCCAGGATCCAAACCCATGACCCACAGCTGCCAAAGCAGAGTGCAAGGAACTTCACCATACCACAGGGCTGGCCCCTAAAAAAAAATTTTTTAAGGCACTTGAACCCAATGAGGGGTTCAGACAAGAGTGACCTGGATGGGAGAGGGTCTCCATGGAGTAAGGATCAGTTCCTGTTGAATAGAATATTTACAGACAAAGGGCGTAGTTAGGAAGACTTGAGACGTGTGCAGACCACCTTGAAGCGGTCTTCAGTGACTCCCTCTGGCCATAGGAGCCTCGGGTTCTGCTTTAACCACCCGTGTGGGCCTGAGGGCTCTGCTGCTGGTGTCGGGATCTCACTCCCGTGGGGGAAGAAGGGCCCCTTCACAGGGACTCTTTTAGCTTAGAAATCACTGCTTGCCCACGGGCCCGACCGCCCTCTGATGTGTTCTTCATCACACACACACAGACTCACACACGTGCGTTAGTTAACATTTAAGTATCAGGAGGTAAATACCCTCCCTGGACCCCTTCTGGGTTCATCTGGGCTCCCTGGACAGGGCCTGGTTAAGGGGAGGAAGAAGAAGCTGGGGCACGTCATCGAAGGAGGGGCTCCGTCTGAACGTCTACAGGGCCCGGGCTGGTCCCCGAGAGTGAGCCCTCCCTCCATTTGGCAGCCCAGGCCCCTCGCTTGCCTGTGCGGAGGCGGACCCCTGTATCTGGAGGCCAGTTTCCTTTGAGAACGCAGAAGCTTTGACCTCTCAGGGCCAGCACTCCCAGATGAACCCAGAAGGCTGGTTCTGAGACAGAAAAGCCCCTTGAAATGAAGCGTGCACCCCAGATTCTTGATCTCACACCAAATGTGTCCTCATTTTTATCATCTGTTTGGCTCCTGTGGGCTGTTGAATTTCTATCTCCTCTCATGATGAAACTGTATAGAATTTTGCTTATTTGGTCAACTGAAAAAGCACTTATTTAATAATTGCAAATTTTATATATTACACATATGTATGTATGTATATGTGAGCCTATATATAGTTTTTAAAGCTACATGTCGTATCATTTTACCTGAACACACTTAAGTATGTATTCCTAAAAGATGAGAACTGTCTTTGAAATACAGCACAATTTCACAATACCGTTACCACCATCCCATTGTCTTATCCAGCAAAGTTATCAATAATTCATTCATATAATATCATACCCCGTCTGTGTTCAATTTGCTCATTTGTCTCTGATGTATTTTTTCTTTTGTTAAATACTGTGGGTTTTCCCACCATTTATAAATTGTATTTTTGTATTAATAAAATGATACGTAAAAGAAAACACAGAGTAAGACAAAAGCCCCTCTTTACCCCTCACCCCCCCGCAGATTTGCTCCACTCCCTGTCACACACAGTCGCCATTCTGAAGATTTCTCTGTGTGGTTCCGTTTCTTCAACTCTGCATATTCACACAAGTAAAGGAATGTACACTTTTTTTTGTACAAATGTGATCAGGCTTTATTTACCCTTCTGCTCCTTGTGTTTTCCCACTAAATAGGTGTCCTGGAGACTTTTCCGTGAGAGTATGTGTAGACATCAGCTGTTCTTAATGGCTCCGCACTACTCTGTAATATGAAATGGGTCAGTTAACCCCGTGTGAGCACCCAGCTTTCTAATTTTTTCTATCGCAAACAACACTGCAGTTAACAGCTTTGTCCTTACATCTTTGTTGCATAAGCAAGTGCTTCTGGAGGACAGGCTCCTGGGAGGTGCTGCTGGGTGTGGTGTGGTTCTGAATTAAAAGCTCCAACGTGGTAACTGAAGGCGTGGGCCACACAACAGGGTGACAGTCCTTCGGATGGGCGGACTGTGCATCAACCCTACTAATCCTCTTACTGGATGTGATAATGTTTAGAATAACTTCTACACCTCCAGGACTGCCATGAAATGATGGTTTGCTTATGATATTTAATAAAGTACTCATTTTATCGAGAACATCCGTCTTCCCACTGATGATTCTTATTTTGTAGCAGCCTGAGGCGGGAGGTGTGTTTGCTGTGCGAAGTTAGTGCATTGATTGGAAGCGTTTGAGAAGCGCCTAACGTGGAGGGTCTGGAGGCCTAATAACTGTCTTGAGCTGGTAAGATAACGGGTTAGGAGAGGTGTTTTGCTATCATTGGGAGCTGCAATTGGAACAAGGGAAATGCACATTCGGAAGACCTTATTGACACTGGTGGTCTCAAGAAATGAGAACATTCCCAAGGTAAGTTATGGAGTCCTCCTTTTGAGTATTTCGTGAAAGTAGCTGTATTTTGAGGACGGATTTTGTGATGGTTTTGTTCAAAGACAGCAGCATGGGCTGGAGAGCATCTTAAGGCTCCGTTGGTTTTCTGAGGCTCTATATCTGACGTCCTAAACAAAGAAGTTTCCATCAGAGTAATAGTACTCGTGCCACATGCATGAGTTTCACCTATAAATCCTCTATGACTGCCTCCGTTTCTAGAAGACAGCAGCACACTATTTCTTGAGCTACCCTCTTTCTTTTAATCCTTTCTTTCCTCTCATCTCTTTCTTAATACCTTAACTCATTGTTTAAAATTATTCTGCATCTTGCTTACTAAAATTAACCATTCGCTGAAGGTGTCGAGCTGAAGATATGTTTCCCAAGACCAGGAAACAAGAGCCAGACATAAATGGAGAAGCCAGCAGTCTTAGCACAGCTATAAAGCACCCAGGGACCGTCCACCGACGCTGCGGCTCCCGCGGCTTACCTGTAGGAGGCTAAGAACCTGAGAGTCAAACGCAAGCCAGGCGCCTCCCTCTCCTGGACAGTCGGGGCGAGAGGGGAAAGCAAGTTAGAGGCTGACAGAAGATCCTTTCCTGTGATTTCTTCTGGCAGCGAGCACAGCTGTGGGGGGACAGAGGGAAGTGGGTCAGGAGGAAGACGCTGCTGCCCCCCGTGGAGCCATTGTGACGGAAATAGCTCTGAGGAGCCGGCTCTCTTTGTGCGCACCTGCCTCTTCCTTCAGACGCCCAAGAAGCTCCTGGAAATGAAATGCCGCTTAGTCCACACGATAAATCAAAATGTGAGTCGACCGAGACCACTCCTGAGGTTTTCAGATGAGAGCGCGCGGGGTTCCTGCTGGATTGTCTCGGTTTCACGCTGCCTTGCTTTGAGATGGCCCATTGGTTGGTCTGTAAGAAGGTGAGCGTGCCAGCACTGACTTTCAGTTACGTCAGGTCAAAGGTGTCAGAGACCAAATAAAGAAACCAAAAAGACAAACCAAACCAGACCAAACGGGAAAAAACTTCTAGAGCTCTCTTGTTCTACCAGGACAGCCACCTTCCTTTCGGCTTCTCTCCGTAAAGAAAGTCATCTTAAGAGGAGCATTGCTAAGCACAGCAGATTGAATGTGTGTCACCTCCCCAAGACCCACACACTGAAACCTAACCCCCACTGTGACGGTCTTAGGAGGTGGGCCTTCGGGGAGATTAGGTCGAGAGGGTGGAGCCCCCACGATGGGATTAGTGCCCTTATAAGAGGAGCTTGCTGGTTGTTTTTCCACCACGCGAGGACCCAGCAAGAAGGGGGCCGTCTGTAAACCAGGAACCGGCTCTCACTGAGAACCCGACCGTGTCAGCACCCTGACCCCGGGCTCCAGCGCCCAGAACTGTGAGAAATCCAGGTGTGTGGTTATCCAGCCCAGTCTACGGGAGTTTGTTGCAGCAGCTTGCACTGGCCGAGGCACTGAATAAAAGAGTTGTCTCAAAGACAAAAGCCCGTAGCGACTAAACCTCGCCTACCACCAGGGCTAGTTCCTGGGGGACCCGGGGTAAAAGGCCAAGGGCAGAATGACTGAAAATGCAAAGGGTCCCGGGATGTGGCCCAGGCTCCCAGAATCGATCCTTCCTCTTCTTTTAGAAACTGACTCTCCTGGATTTGAGGTGACTACTCAGCCACAGCTGCAGCTGGAGCCTGCCTGCAGCCAGCCGTGAGCATGCACCAGAAGTGGGGCACACAGCTCTTGGGCACCCCTGCAATGTGACACTGGCTGCTCCACCTCCTTTTTTCCTCTTCCTCCTCCATGAGGCCTGAAAGCCCACACGGGGTGCTGGTGAGATGGCTGCTGCCCCGTAGATGAGGGCAAGTCTCCAGGGATGGGGAGCAACAGCAGGAGGAACCAGGGTCCCTGGGTGACCTCGTGGAGCAGAGGCCCTGCCAGCCCTGGGCCACTCACCTCTGTGCTCTTACAAGGAGGAGAAATGAAGGTGGATGCTCATCAGTCAGTGCATTTTGTCTCTTGGGGCATCTTTGCCTGCATCCTAACTCAAAGAGAGGAAGAAGTCAGGACAGCCCTAGAGAACTCTGCCCACACCCAGGAGAGGAGAAATAGTGAGCAGCCACGGGCTGGTTGGCTCATAGGATCCAGGGTCTCCAACCACATCCTGCTCCACTTCTAAAACTGTGTGCTGTGCAGACGATACATGATGGCAGAGCAGGGCTGCCGATGCGCCCACACCTGGCTGCATGAGGTGCAACTGCTGCGTTCTCCTCTGCAAGAATTCCCTGCACTCCTGGGGGCCCTAAACGGCGCCACCTTCCCTAGGACATCATATCAGAAGTCTGCCTTTTTATAAATGCCCACAGCCTTCAACCCAGGAATTCCACTTCCGGGAGCTCCTCCCAAGGAGATCATCAAAGACGAGAACAGACCTTTTACTCGAAAGGATAAAAAATATGATGTCATTTGTAAGAATTATGTATGATGTAGACAGAAACACAGAAATGTTGATGGGATTTGGCGTGATTTTTATTTTCTTCTTTGGTCTTATCTCCACTTTTTAGTTTCTTAATTTTATAAAGTAGTAACTTTCTACAGAAAAAAAATCTCTAATGTAAGTGATTTACAATCTTTCATCCGAGAACTCTATCTTTTAATTTTGTTTTTGTTTTTCTTCTTCCTTATCTTTGTTTCTCTTCCATTCTTGCTTTCTTCCGCTCCAGGGAGAAGAGGCGCCAGGCGTTGGGATTTACCCAATGACGATCTTCAAAGACTGAAGACGCAGTTTCACGGGTCGTCTTCCACCCAGCCCTCCTGAGGGGCTTGTGTGGGGCCTCCCAGGATAAGTGGACGGTGTGCCGGCAGAGGAAGGATGTCCCCCTCGGGGGGCGCGTGTGTCTGATTTCTCACTTTGTTCTACTCTATGCCAGTAATTCCCAACCTTGAACGTGCACAGCATCACTGGGGGCTTGGTTAAAGCAGATTGCTGGGCCCGCCCCTGGACCCTGAGTCCGGGGGTCCTCGGTGAGGCTCAGCTCAATTCCCCGGTGATGCTGATGTTGCCCACCCGGACCGCACTTTGAGAACCAGAGGAACACATCAGGGCACGTATGGGCTGCAGGAACACAAAACATCGTCGGAAGCTCATCCAAATGAATTTTCATCAGTGGAAGGAAAAAAAAAAAAGTAATTTTGAATTTTGCCCCAACAAGGAGGGGACAGAAAAAGTTTCCTGTCTGCATCGAGTGTCAGACTCTCTCTTGGTGAGACAGGCTGGATGGAGACTTCCAGAGAAGTTTGATGCTGAAAAACATTACACCAGTCTCCTGTGCTGCAAACACCTCCAAACAAAAAGGATTCTGGAGTGTGAGACCAGCCAAGTGTGTGTCCTGCGCTCCCCACGCTGGCTTCTCTTTCATGCTCCCTGTGAAACAGGAAACTCTTAAAGAGAAGCGTTTGGCTCCCTACTTTTCCGGCATCCTAGGCATGGTATTAGTCTGCCTGTTGGGTAACACAGCACTGGTCGGAGAGCAAATCTCTGCGGTGACTTAGGCAGCCCTGGACAGAAACACGTGCAAAGCACGTATCGGTGTTTGCCCAGCCTGAAGCAGGATCGGGTTTCTGGTGTCCGACTTCCTGCACTTGGGAAGGCTGCGTCAAGGTCACAGCCCTCAGCTTGATCTTTCACTGAGTGGCAGTCTGAGCTGGCCCAGGGAGAGACCTCCCATCCCTTTCCTAGGGGTCTGGCTTGCCTATCTTCCTGGGGTGTAAGATTAGCATGTGTTGATGTCCCGCCGAGAGTCTCTTACCAGATTTGGACAACAAAGTCAGCTCCTGACCCTGAGCTCCAGCCTATTCCAGTCGCTGGCACTTGGGCTGCCTGTGTGGAGACCCCTGGATGCAGGCCAGGCAGGGGAGGTGCAGAGCGGGAGGGGAGACACTCACAAGATGCATGCAGCATACAAAGCCTTCTCGGAGGGAAGGTGGACCTACAGAGGGGGAACATGGCAGCCCTGGCCCACGCTGGGGCCGGTCTACACTGACTTACTACCCTCCTGGGTGTCTCCCAGGACCTGCAGTTCCTGTTGCCTTGCTGATGCTTGCCCTCTGGTGGGAGGGGGCTCTCCACCATCCAGCCCTCTCTACCTAAGGAAGTATGGGTCAGCCTTCTGGAGAACTTGTCTTAGGAAGGAGACCCACTTCCCACTGCAGAAGCCCGAAGAGCTTCCTCTCTTTCTGACCTGGCTCAGCCTAGGATGGCATCCCATGGAGGCTTGGCCACTGGGATGGTCTCAACTGGGATCCTTGAGCAAGCAGTGCGAGGAACCAGGACAGCTGGAGATGGTTGTGTCACTGTGGCCACACAGAGCCTGGTGACAAGAACATATCTCGACAAGCCCATGATCTCTTTTTCCCAACTCTGGACTTCCATCCTCATCTTGATTTGCCTTACCCCCAAGTGCCGCTTTTGTTGAAGACACCTGCAGAGTTAGTTTCTGTTGCTTGCCACCAAGAAACCTGTCTGATACAACTGAGTAAGCAGGTGGATTCAGAGGGAAAACTTGAGAAGAGAAGACTGAGAAACCCATGCACCAATTGTCATGTGTGAAAGGATTTAGAAAATAAATCATGACAAATGACCTAAGGTCACCGTCCCTGGCTTCCTGGACTCAGGATGGTCAAATGTCCACCAGACTTCGCTCCGTGGCCAGCATGTCAGGCATTGGCAATCACGATGCTGGACAGAGAGCTGAGGGGTTTGGAGTTGGGCAGCCAAGTTCCAGAAAGCAGCTGTTGAGCCTTTTGAAGTCGGTGTCTCATTACAGACCCAGGTGCAGTTGCTTCTGTCTGTTGCCCCCAAACCTCTGAGTCAGCAGGAGGATGGAGCTGGGTGGGGAGAGTGGGCGGATGGGGCTTTGTCTGCTGCGTGGCTTCTGGGATCCAAGATGCAGTCCACTTTAGAGACGACTCTCCTGGAGAAGTGGCTGTGTTCTCGACTCTAGAGCAGTTGACGCTGGCCGTTGTTACGTTGCTTCAGTCCCTCGAGGCTGATGGCCTACGCTCAGAGGAAGGCGAGACGACCCAGTGCGTGGACCTCGCTCATCAACTGACCCTCCACACATGGCAGTCCCTCCTCATACCCACCTCCCACACAGAACGCAGACTGAGGTGGGAGCAGGTGGGCAGGGCCCCGTGTCGCATCTCTAGAAGATGCGGGCATGCGGTCGACCCGAGACAAATACAGGCGGCACGTGTGATTCACGCCCTGCCTGATTCCTGAAGCCGTCAGGGCTCTGCTGACCGTGGTTTTGAGATCACATGACAGACTCCATCCTCTGCTCCCAGAGGCCCTGCAGTGGGGGAGGAGAGAGGGGTCAGGGTGGCAGGCATGGAGCAGGCACTCTACCCCGACACCTCGGGGTGGTCCTCCTTCTGCATCTCTCAAGGCGCTACAACAGGTGGACACAGCGAAAGCCCCTCAGCCCCAGAGTGACTTGGCATTGGGGTACCAGGGAGAAGACAGGAGAGGTGTCCCCTCTCCCTCCCCAGGTGCACTGGGTACTACGCGGAGGATAGCAAAGCTGTGTGGCCAGCCCGGCTGCATCTCCGAGCCTGGGACCCTGCCCGCCTGTTTCTGAGGCTGGAGGGCGCAGCGTTCCTTCTTTTCTTCTCTGCCTGACTCTACCCCATTCAGATAGTTGCACCCACAGATTTCACATCTCTTAAGCCAATAAAAATGTGGCGTCCCTCCCAGGGGAGCAGGATTCTGGAGAAGGCCACACCCATTGACTTTATGGCAATCCCTGAACACGTGTGAACTCTGCCGCGTGCCGAGGGGTGGAAGAGACTGCGGGCAGGCAGACCAATCTTGAGACAACCCCATGGGTCCAGACGAGAGGTTGCAAAATTGGCCTGTGGCCTGGGCAGTTGGAATGGAAAAGAGAGCAGCAGGAGAACGCTATTACGGACCAGTATTGCACCAATATTCCTTGGATACGAGGAACACAGGGAAGGAGGGACTGTCGGGTTTGGATAACAGATGGACGGATCACGCACTGAGAAGGCAGAGGCGGAGCCACAGCAGCAGGCAGTTCCCAGCAGTAAGTCACAGGTGGAGTTCTGCACAGGTACACGGATGGACTCGGTGTCCTCACTGCCCTGGGAAGCCGCTTCTCCGTCTTCATGTTACCAGTGAGCCAGGCGAATGGTAAATACCCTGCCCAAGGTCACGAGCTAGCAGGTGCCAGGAGGCAGGATTTGGACTCAGCCTGTCTGACTCAAGCGTCTGTGTTCTTAACAACCACTTTATAAACACACTTTATTTTGGGGGACGTATTCGTTTCCTGGGGCTACTGTACAAAATCAGCACAAAGTTGGTGGGTCAAAACAACAGAAATTTGTTCTCTTACAGATCTGGAGGCCAGACGTTTGACACCAAGGTGGGCTGTGCTCCCCTCAAGGGCTCTAGGAGGGTCCATCCTGCCTCTTCCAGCCCTTGGTGGTCCCCAGAGCTCCTTGCCTTGTGTCCACATCATTCCAGTCTTGGCTTCCATCTTCACATGGTCCTCTTCTGTGTCTCTGGATCTCAAATCTCCCACTCCTTTCTCCTATAAAGACACCAGTCATTGGATTTAGTGTCCACCCTAAAGCCAGAATGATCATGTTCCAAGGTCCTTAACTTGATTACATCTGAGGAGACCCTGTTTCCAAATGAGGTCACATTCAGTGTCAGAGGTCAGGACTTGGACATAGCTTTTGAAGGACACAATTCAGTCCCCTAAAGGGGGGTTATTCATTAAGTTTTAGGGGCAATGAAAGATATAAACCATGGGAAACACAAGAGGGCCTGGGATGGAGAGAATTAATTGAGGAGTTGGCCTCAGACAAGAGCACAGAGTTGGGTTTAGGGCAGGAGTGAACGAGGATGCTGAGAACACTCGTGTGCAAAGGAGGAAGGACCTGTCAGGTGGCCTCAAGCTTTTCAGGGAAGTGTGTGACTGGTCCTCCAAAGAGTGTGGGAATGGGCTGGGGACAGGAAAGGCGTGGGAGGGGACACTCTAGGAAATGAGGTCGCCAATCAGATGGGGATAGAATGACCCCCATAGGAGCAGAAGAGGCCCAACTGAGGTGGGAAAGCATGAATTTCTATTATCGCCAATCTGTCCCAGAGGAAGAGAGTGTGCCGTCAGCATGTAACATTTTGGAAACTCTGCACCCGGAGCTATCTGTTTTTGACACTAAACAAACTTACCATGCAACTGGATTCAAATATCAACCTACAGAGAAGCGAAAACACGCGTCCACATAAAAACTTGCACACCCACATTCATAGCACTATTCACAATGGCCAAAAAGTGGAAACAACTCATGTGTCCACCAGAGAATGAATGGATAAACAAAATGTGGTCCATCCACACAATTATTATTCAGTCATAAAAAGGAGTGAAGCACTGACACTTGCTGTGATGTGGATGAACCTTGAAAACACGATGCTCAGTGAAAGAAGCCAGACACAAAAGGTCACATATTGTCTGATTGCATCTCTGAAATAGCTGGGATAGATTAAACCATAGAGACAGAAAGTAGAGGGGCGGCTGCAGGGGGAGGGAATGGAGAGAGACTGCCCACAGGCACCAGGGCTCCTCTGGGGAGACTGAAATGTTTAGGAACTTAGCAGAGGTGATGGTTGCACAACACTGTGAAGATACGAAATGCCCGCAAATCGTCCACTTTGAGTTCTGAATTTTATGTTTTATATTACAAATTTCACCTCCGTAAATTATTTAAAGAAAAATCAACCTAAAGGTGGAGCAGGGAAGGAAGCCAGTGTGAGTGGGACGAGTCAGATAATCTCGGAAATTCCATAGATGGATAAACTCAACCAACAGGCTGTGACGTGGGGAACGGCTCTCAGGGTGAGCAGCATGGACGTTGCTCTAGAACCACCGGGTGTCCTCTGAGCTGCAGAGCTGGGGAGAGCTGGGACCTAGTGCCCACCTGTGCCCCCATTTCACCCTCACCAGACATCCCCGGGATTAGGAACTAGAAGGTATTTCTAGGAATTGTGAGCATCTGCTGGCCTGCGGCCTGGCCCGGGCTGGTGCAGAAGGGCAGGTTCATGCTGTTTTTCAGGACTGGTGACCAGTCTTTCCAGTCTCTGCTGAGCTGAGGTGGAGCTGCGACATAATTAGCAGGTGGAGCTGCTTAGGAAAACATTCCTGTTGCCAATTTCATTTTTTAAAGATGGGAAATAAACATCTCTAGTGTGGGCCCCTTGGCATTCAGGCTCTGTCCTCCTCTGCTCAGAGCTCACCGTCCTTTTTAAAAGACTCAAGAAATTATGTAAGCAAGCAAGAAATTATACATTTACAGACTCCATTTTTGACAGCATTAGAGGATCCATTTTTAATAACTGTGAGATTTTTAACTTGTTTTAAAATAAAAATCTTAAAAGCAAAAGATAGTGTGTTTATGTCTTTGAAACCCTAGATCGTTAAACATTTCCCCAGGAAAAAAAAATGCTCAAAAAGTTTTAAAATCTTTCACACTCACACCAACATGCTACTTTAATTCATAACATTTCCATAGGCAGACAGCTTGTCTTAAGCAGAAATCTCCACATCTCTATTTGTAGGGTAGGATACCTCCTAAATAATGTGGTTTCTACTTCTCCATCCGTATGCCAAGCGAGAGAGAATCTGCTCTACCCAGGATCAAATGCAGAGGCTGTTGACACATAAATCTCCTGAAAACAGGTGAAAGAGAGGCCACACGCTCATCCGCTGCTAGAGCGCAGGATTTAATGAGCTCTGTACTTCCTGGCGTCTTCATCCAAATAAGAAACATACTCAAAGCTATAGAAGCTATGGTCCTTTCTTTGAAATCTCAATTAAAACCAACACGAAACAAACATGCTTTGCATCTCCATCCAGGACCATCTTTCAGGAAGAAGGTAAAAAAAACTTGGTAACTGAAATGAGAACCACCCCCTCCCAAGTCTGCAATTCCTCTGCCGTTTATTTAAAAGTAAATCAATCTTACCAACCAGGAAGGATGTACGGAGATAGGACACGGGTACATCCACCATCTCAAAATCAATTTTCAAATGTTTTCAGCTCTGGCTAAATGCCAGAACGTGTTTTGACGTGATTCTTCCCCTTAATTTATAACCTATGTGTATCTGCAAGGAAATCCAATCCTTATGTTTCTGATTCCTTTACACTTAACTCATCAAATGCTGCCCCGTAAGAGCCATTTGATGTTAAGGGGCTTTGAGCCCCCTTTTATGAGGCCTTTTAAACCTGTTCCCCCTTAGAAACAGGAAGCCAGGTTTTTCCAGAAGTAAACAAACTCAGCCCACAAGGCGTCCGTCGTCGGCCTGCGGACCAGACCCGGAGTCCTCCAGCGGCTCCAAACCTGTCAGCATGTTTAACAAAATTGCTGCGACGCGGCCTCTTCCAAGGATAAGGTCCTCTGGTTAAAAACCAGCATGCCACAAAAGACAGGGACAGTGCAATTCTGACGGGAAGCAGAAAATGAGTCCACGCAGACACAGCTTCTGCTTCAATCTGTGATGAGAAAACAAAAGACGGGGCATCTATGGCAGGTGATGGAAGGAGGCAGTTCCCACTCTGTTCTCTTTGTGAATTTAGCTGGCGCCCTGCCCCCCAGTGTGGTAGAGATGGCCACGGGTTCATTGTCACTTCTCTGACCGAGAGGTGGAAAGAGATTTCCCTCCCCTTGAATCTGGGTGGACTGTGTGACTGCCTGTCAGACTGAACATGGCGGAAGGAATGCTTTGGGCAGCCCCCACGTCAGCCTCTTAGAGCGCTCACTCTCGGCACGCTTGCTCCTGGAATGCTTGCCCAGCGGGGAGACAGCTGCCGCGGAAGAAGTCTCACCACTCTGAGACTGCCATGCTGTGAGGAAGCCCAAGCTACACGAGGAGGCCCCGTGGGATGGGACACCATGCGGGGAGAGAGAGATGTCAGATATGTAACTGAAGTGAAAAGTGGGAGTGGACCACCAGCCCAGATGCCCAGGCCATCATCAAGCCCATGTGAGATGAACAACCCAGCCAATTCCTTACAGAATTCCTGGCTCACCAAATCATGAGCCAGAGGGAGGGGTCATTTAAGAATATAAGTTTCGAGGTGCCCACTGTGGAGTAGAGATAACTGGAGCACCTAGGTGAATCCGCCTGCTTCCTTTGGCTGTCCTACGGTGCAGTGCTGAAAGCTGCTTTTGTGGCAATTTGTATTCCGACATCATCTGGTCGTGAGTAAGAGAAAACTCTGCTGTACTGTCTAAAAAGTACTTCATGGACCGAAAGGCTCAAGCTAGATCTCGTTCCGGCACTGTTTGATTCAGGGCTTCATGATGTCACCACAGCTTTGGGTCAGATTCTCTGAAAACTGCTTCCCCCTCCAAGTGTTGGCCTTGTCCTCAGGCTGGGTGCCCTCATATCGCCTGGCGGCAGTACTTTCAATCCTTATATCGCTGCCACGCTGCACGACTCAGAGGAAGAAAGAGTGTCTGTGCTCACCCAGTGATGACACTCACCCGATTGGGCACGTCCACCTCCGAGGAGAGTGTGATGGAGGGAGCCAGTGGAGATGGCGGTGGGGTCAGCATGCCCCTAACCAGACAGATCTCCAAATTAAACAAGGGTGAAATGAATAAGAGGCTGGCAGCCCACACTCATGAAACAGATGCACCATAGTTACACTTTCCCCGAAATAAGTAAACACCGCAGCTTCTGCTCTTTGTTATTTTAATTTTTTCAAGAATTGGAGATAAATGAAGCAATGATGAGAATCTGTGTAATTTTTAAAGTAGAAAGAGAAAAGGAGGCTTGAGAAATTTATCTAATACCTACACTTCTGTTCATGCATTTTTTTTCCTTTTTTTTCTGCTTTATCTTCCCAAACGCCCCGTACATAGTTGTATATCTTAGTTGCAGGTCCTTCTAGTTGTGGGATGTGGGATGCCGCCTCAACGTGGCCTGAAGAGTGGTGCCATGTCCGCGCCCAGGATCCGAGCCCTGTGCCGCTGCAACGGAGCTCACGAACCCAACCACGCAGCTACGGAGCCAGCCCCCTGTTCATGCATTTTAAGAGCATGCCACTTGGATTTCTGTCTGAGAAGAAAAATAAAGACAGCTTCAGTGGTGTGTCGGAAAATATTTAGCAACCAGCTCTCCAGAAGAAAAGAAAATTCCTAACTTGTGGCCCCTGGCCAGTTTCTGTGTGTAAATACCCCCACCATGCTGATTTCAAGCTATGACCTAAACGCCGGGCAGGGAAGAAATGCTCAGGATTGGCTCTTATGGGCCAGCTCCTGTGCCTTCTGTATAATTTCTTAAATTACTTCAAAGCTGAGGGACGTGCCACTGTAGGAAATCTTCCAGGCTCATTTTGACGGAAGCCATACTCATGCCATCAGAACTCCAAAACTGTGAATAAAACCGAGTTATGGAGAACAGGCTGCCCTTTGCTATCTATTCCCTGAGCGTTTCCAACAACAAACTCAAAGAATTAAAAAACCTGATCACCCTCCACAATGAGAGGACAGATTAATTTGTGAAGCCAAGAGGCCCCAAATAAACTGATCAAATTTTGGATGACATAGACTTGGGAAGAATAGCACATGTTGAAAAACAGAAGCAGGGATCAAAAAGGGCTCAGATGCAGGTACTAATGTACAGAAGAGGGAACCGAAAGGATGAAGATGAAATTAACGACAGGAAATTTAATGGGGATCAATGCAGTCCTTGAGTTTGGGTAGTGGAAAGGAGATCATAGAAGAATGAGGTGGATGAGGATGGATGGAACATGGTTTAGACACAGCAAGTGAAAAAGAAGAGAGAGAGAGCACGCAGTTTTAATCAATAGTACCAGGGATTCACTGGAAGTCTGATGAAATGCCCATTTACATAACAAAAGTTTGGGGTCTGATACTGGAGTTGCAAATGGTAGGCCAGCAGACGTAGTTTGTTTGTCTTGCGCAGTGTTTTTTTGCAACTTTTAATTAGTTGTTTACATTTAAAAGCAGGAGACTTGACCCCTCAAAAATAAAATTTCTGGTTTATCTTGAAAAATAAGAATTTCTGTAAACTCCAAGCTCCCAAATCTTGGCAACAATGGTTTGGAACTTCCCAGTAGGTGCCTCTTTAAAAATGTTCCCATAGCACTGCTTGTTTATTTTCTCACACTGTCTGCTTCACTCATTGTCTTCCCAGCCCCTGCAGACACTTGAATTTGTAGTCCCTAATCTAGAATGAAGTAGGTGATTATCCTGTTTATTTTTAATAGCTTTGCAATCTCTCTTTCATCTCTCTATCCATTCATCCATCCATCCATCTTTCATCTATCACCCGATCTTTCTATCATCTATCTTCTATGTACATAACACATTTATTGCAAAACACTGAAATTGAGAAAGTATAAAGAAGGTGGTAAAGATTATCTATAATCCCACCAAATATAGATAACCACTGTAAACATTTTAGATCTTTTCAGGCGTATACACATATTTTACAAAAAATAAGATGGTGCTACACAGAATGTACTATACAACATACCTTGTTCAATCAACAGCAGGGGTAATATTCAAAATGTTTAACCAGTGTGGCATAGATATGGACCCAGAAAACATGCCAATCATAAACACCCAGGGGTTGTACTGGTCCATCCTGGCTGATGGCAGCCTACTGAGTAATATGCTTGGCCATTTTCCCATGTCAATAATATGTTTCTACATAACTACCTTGATGACTACTTAATAGTCTAAGGATTTACCATACCTGAATTGACTAGTCAGCCTATTGGTGTACATGCAGGTTTTCCCAATTTTCAATACATTTCACTGGAAGTGAATTGCTGGGTCAGAGGATGTACAGACCTTAAAAGGTGTCGGATACACATTGCATTTGGTCTCCAGAAAGGAGGATCCACTTTATATTGCCGCTGGTGTGATACAGGGAGCCCATTTCCTTACACCCAAGCCAAATCTAGGTATCCTCAGCCTAAAAAAACTTACAACCTGTTAGGCAAAAATGGTCATGTTTTACACGTATATCTTTTGATCACTGTGAATGAGGTTAAATATCTTTCCACAGGTTTGCTGGCGATTGGGGTTTCTTCTCATTTGAATTGCCCAGCCACAGACCCAGGCAGGAACCTACAGTTTCTGCCTTCTAATTTCGTTTATGGATATTTTACATTTTTTATTAGTTAATTGTTTTGCTATACAGAATTTTAACTTTTTATGTAGTCAAATCATGATTTTTAAAAATGATTTTGGCTTTGACGTCATACTCAGAAGACTCTTTCCTGGTAAGTTTATTAAAAGTATTCACCAGCATTTTCTTTCTAGTGAATGAAAATTTTAGATAGCAATTTTTTCCTTACTGATAGTATTATGTTTACATTTAAATCTTTTAACAAGCCAAAATGTATTTTGATAAAAGGTGTGAGGAAGGGATTGAGTTAAAAAATTTCCCCAAGTCTACAATGAGCCTCCGCACCATTGATTAAATAATCCATTCTTTCTTATTTATTTGCAACAAAGTTCCAAATGCATTTGGGACTCTTTCTGAAATTAGTTTCGTTCCATTAATTTGTCTATTTTAATACCTGTCCCATGCTGTTTTAGTCACCGTAAACTTACAGTGCACTTTACTGTCTGACAGATTATGCCCTTTCTCCTCACACTTACAGCTTTTTTTCCCCCTCGGATATTTGCTCAAATTTGACAGATTTAATATCATTTTACAGAACTCAAAAAAATACAGATTTTTAAATTGGAATTGCATTATATTTACAAATTGATTTGGGGATACTTGATGTATTTACCAGGTCCATGGTATAATTTTCCAACTGTTTGAGCCAATTACTTGTGCTCTTCAGTAACATAGTGTTTTCATCAAAAGGTCTTGCACATTCTTAAGTTTATTTCTAGCTAGTTTACCTACGCTTTTTGTAGGTATTGCAAGGGTGGTCTCTTATTTCCTTTATATTTTCAACTGGTTACTGCTGGTATATAAGGAAGCTACTGATTTTTGTAGATTTGTTTTGTTCTAGTCTCCTTAGCAATTCTACTCTAGTCTCACTAATTCTATTTTTAGCCAATTCTCTTTTCAATAACATCAGCTGAAAATAATGACAGTTTCCAGTGGTTTAACGTTCTCTCTCCTGTCCTTGTGTCTGCCTGGTCTAGCATGTCCAGGGTCACGGTGAATAACTGTAGCCTGCCTTGTTCTGCTCCTTGCATTAATAGAAAGGCCTCTAGTGTCCCTTTATTATGTATAATGTTTGCTGTAGCTGTCCAATGACCTACTCGATCATGCCCTAGTTAGACTACTCCCAGGGGCTTGCAGCCTCTTGTGGGCACCCGTCCTGAACAGGAGTTTAGACCAAGGTAAGCATACTCTGAGGACGGCCAGCAAGGTGAAACCAGGTGATCCGGGCAACAGTTTCAAGAATCAAAACAGAAGCAAGGAGCACATAATACTCAACTTCAAAGATATAAGGGACTTCCATATGGAAAATGAATTACACATGTTATAGGAGACCACGTGGTAAAAGTGGAGCTCCTGGGAAGAGTTATAAGGAAGCAGATTTTAACTTAATATAAGACATTTTAAAAAACTGAGAGCTAATCCAAGATAGGACATCCAAGTGGTGGTGTCCAAGAGAAGTCCATATAATTTCTCCAGGAATATCGTAGCGAATTGTCAAGTTCAGATGGTGGGCATGTGATCCTTGCTACTCAAAGTAGAGTCAGGAGAACTAGCAGCATTCGCATCACCTAGGAGCTTATTACAAATGCAGAATATCGGGTCCCATCCAAGGATCTGCATTTTAGCAAGAGCCCCAGGCGATTTGTATGCACATACAAATTTGGTTTGGGAAGCACTGGACTAGTTGACGAAATTAGATTTTTTTTCCTACAAGTCACAGAACACTCAACTCACTGATGCTTAGAGAATACAGACAGTTAATTACTTGAGTAACAAGAAGCCCAGGGGTGTAGCAGCTTAATGAAGTCATCACGAAGTTGTTTCTTTCTCGTTTTGTGTGTACCGTCCTCAGTGTTGTTGGCTTTGATAGTGAGTATATTGCCTCATAGTCACAAAATGGTTGCAACAGCTCCACATACGACTTCCACAAACTACATTCTGTGCAAGAAAAGGACAGGCTTCCTTATCATCTGTTTTTTTTATCATGAAGAAAAGTCTTTCCTCAAACCTTGATGGACTCCCACCTGCACACTCCCATTCTTCTATCCCACCCAAAGAACTCACCTTACATCTCATTGACCAGACTGACATGCACACCCCTAACCTAGTAGGATTATTTTACTTGACTTAATAACTTTGGTTCATCCCCTGGGACATGTGCAAAGATTTTGCCCCAGTAAGAATCAAACCTTTAGGGGTAGAGGTGGGTTGAAAATTAAAATAATACATTTCTGATTTTGTTTGATGTCCCTTCCTCTCTTACACTTATTCTCTCTAATGCCCTCTGTTTACCCAAGAGCTGTGACTCAATACTCTGAACAGGAGCGTTTTATTGATTAGAAAAATGGTTGCCATCATGACACCCATTGAAGTATGGCAAATTTTATAATTAACCTTTTCCTATCATTCTTATTGTTTTTGTTTGGTCTTCATAGACGTGTCATCATTACAGCAAATTCGAATCACAAATTCCTCACGGATCTCTCATGCTGCCTTACTCTAGGCCATGTGTGCAAGCGTAAGTTGGTATTCATTTTCCCAACACTTAGAGGACGTCCCTTTAAGAAAAAAAAATCAGAAAGCTTCCGCTGGCCTAAACTGTTCTGAATTTAGTTCAGAGTTAAGCCTTCTGCTCTGAGCCTGGAATCCAGGGAAATCTGGATGACACTGACACAGCTGCGGTGACATGGCTTCAGATGGGCTGCGGGAAGACAAGCAGTGTGCAAATGAAGAATTTTACTCAAAGCCAACAAAATCCGAGTGTTTTATGAGGGGGGCGGCCCTGGGAGGTGCACAGGTGCTGCTCTGCCCCGGGGGTGCGCAGGGGAGAACGGCCCCCACCCCGCGAGCGTGTCACTGCTGATCAAAGTCGGCACCTGCACCTCAGAATCGCCATCCCCACCTCTTACAGCAGACGCTGACTGATCATCTGTCAGGGCTGATAACTTTGTAGTTCTGCCTAAAATACTGAAAGTATTGCTAGGAGAGGTTTTTACAGTTTTCTCTTTTAGTGCAAATATTCTCCAAAATGCCACAAAGTGCTCCCTTTGAGGACATCAGTTGTGAGCAACCACCTGTCGTCAGAGACCACCCGAGAGACCCTGTGCCTGGTTAAAGGACCTCTGAAGCTGTGGATTGCAAAAGTTTCTTCTGTTGGGATGGAAGTGGGCGTGTTTCAAGGAGGGTTGTTAGGAACCCTTTCCTATAAACCCAAGCCCCCTGGATGCAAGCCTGGTACCAAAAGAAAAAAAGAATTATAATAACAAAGCGAAAATCGGCTACTTTTGAAAAGTCCGACTGGGCTGTGGAATTGTGCAGGATCTGACGGTGTCGTCTTCCTGGGGGTGTGACTGTTTAAGGCCCCAATTACGACAGCTCACCTCGGCAACTAAAACTTATTCTTTGCAGATTTCAAACACGTTGCCTTCCCTCCTCCCTCCAGCTTGGCCTTCACACTCTTAATAAAACATTAAAAACACTCCGCACTATGTTGCCGGAGCGCGTTCAGCCGGCTTCCCTGAAGTCTGGCCGTCTTTCTCCATCTCCATATTACAGCCTTCTCTATCCATTTGCGTACAGAGGTGTCCACGCATGAGGCCTGATGTCCTGGGAAGTCGGCTATGATGTCGTCGTATTCAAAGAGAAAGACGAGAATATTTTTTGCCGCTGCAGAGACACTGTGCCTGCCTTTTAAACTTGAAAGATCAGTGGGTATTCTGTGGAACCTGAACACGGTCTGGGAAAAAGTGTTTCTATAAGAAAAACAACTCATTCTCTGTAAAGATCAGTCCTCATTAGCATGCTGGGTTGGCTTCCTGGGGGAGGGGCGGGGGGGCACAAGACCAGCTGGCATTTCCTGCGCCTTCGCTCTCTGCCAAGCCGCCCGCTAAGTGCTGTCCACATGTGATTCCATTTACTCTAGTGACATGTCTCCTGTCGGTTGTGAGGAGTAGATGGGTTGATAAGTTTAGAGCACTTAAAACAACCGGGCTCCTCGTGAGTGACGGCCCAGGGAGGGAGGGACCATTATCACCCCCATTTTATAGCTGGAGAAACTGAGGCAGGGAGGTCCCAGCAGCTTGCCCAAGGGAAAGCAACTCACAAGGCGTTGCGTCAGCTGGAAACCAGCACACAGGAGGAGCAAGACGATGCTCCTACGAAAACTATACTGTGTCCCCACGTCCTTCAAGCGTAATGCCAGCTCCTACTCCACCTGTCATTCTGTTCTGTTTCTCTCTCTTCCTTCTGAGAAATAGTATGAAAATAGGATAATGTCTATTGCCTCGAGAATACTTCTTGACTTTTGATTTCTGTTTCTGGGTCTTGGAGCAGCATCTCCGAAGGTGCTAGCAGGGAATTAAAGAGTATCAGTCCGTGGAGCTAATTCTAATCTTGCTCCAGCGGCCCGAGGGTGGCTGCAGACAGAGGCGGACGCCCTGGGTTGGGTAGAGAGGCATGCTTAGGGTTCACCCTCCGAACTCCCCTTGTTTGTCGTGGATCTCATATTTTGACTCTGGATGAGACAATTTACATAATCTCCTTCAATCCTTTTCCTATAAAATGAGAAACCTGAGCCGGTGGTTAAGCAACGGCTCTGAGTCAAGGCTGCCTCTTCCTCCTCCGCCCCCCTCCCTCCCCTCTCCCTGGACAGGCCCACTCACCCACCTGACTAACCTGTCCTCCAACTCTGACCATTCGTGGACGCCCACCTCTGCCCCAGCCTCGTCCCCGGGTCCCACACCCCGAGCACAGCCTGCAGACTGATGTCCTCCACCTGGCGGCTTCGGACACCCCTCAAACACAGATTGTCTGCACCGCATTCACCTTTCCTTCTTCACCAACACGCTTTGCCCTGTCCTCCTCCGCTTGTTTCCTCCTGTCTTGAAGGTCACCTGACCTCCCGAGTCAGAAACGTGGTCCTCCCTGACCATCCATCCCCTCCTGCTCCTCACTGCACACAGTCCAGTCCTGCAGCTTCTGCCCTCGAAGGACCTCTCCATCCGCCCGCTTTTCTCATGCTCCGCCCTCGGTTCACTCGACTGCAGAAAGGCCGCAGGTCATTCCCTCCTCTCTTCTCACCTCCCACACTGGCAGAGTGAGCTCCGTACTTCGCCAGGGTGATCTCGCGCCTCTTCTGCTGGGGCCAAAGGCATGGTGGTGCTGCTGTGAAGGTGAAGTGATTTAATCCACGTCAAGTCCTTAGACCTCCAAGAGAGGTAGGAAGGCCTAGTGGTCAGAAGTGTGGGTTTGGAGCCACACAGCCAAGGGTCCCATTCTAGGCTACGTGCTTACTGCCTTGGGCAAGTGACTTGACTTCTCTGTGCTCCATCTTCCTCATCTATAATATGAAGGATGGGAATAGTGCTACCGAAGTTTGATGGAGGATTGAATGAATATATGTGAAGTGCTTAGCATAGTAACTGGCATAAAGTGATTAGCTGTCATTCATTCACTCAACAATTACTTATTGAATCAGTGGTCCAGGATCTATTATCAGACTGCCTGGTTTTAACTTTTACTTGCTGTGTGACCCTGGGAATTTACTTAACCTCTCTGTGACTCAGGGTCTTCATATATAAAGTGAAGTGCTCTGAAGGGTCAGCTGCAGCTATCACTGTCACTGTTACTGTTGTTGTAGATACTGTTACTACTCCAAGGCACTCTGCTCGCTGCTGGGCACGGTCTGGGTCCTCGCAGAGTTTTCTCTTCCCTGCTCTGGCCATCCACGTGTCCCTGTGCCTCCACTGGCCCATGACAGTACGCGGCTGAATCTTCTGCCGTCTCTGCATTTTGAGCCCCTTGGGGAAGCCTCCCCCTCATATCAGAAGCACCTGCACATGCCCCTGTCACGGCCCTGCGGGTCTCCTATGCAGGGCTGTGACCTTCTCCCGGAAGCCCAGGGCCAGGTGCCCTTTGTCTGGCTCCTAGGCCCTGGCAAGTAGTAGATGGTGAGTCTGTCCAATGAAGGCATGAATGAAGGAATGAATGAATGTGTGTGGACTGCAGTGTGACCTTGGACAATCACCTTCTCTGGGCTCCTAACTATGGCCTCACTGCTCGGACCTGTACCCCAAACAGGTTTCCATCTTCCTGGAGCTCGGGCCGTGATTCGAGAAATCTCCAAGTTCGGGCCATCAGCAATGCCTCTGGAAACCCTGCCTCAGCCAGAGAGAAGCCACGGGCAGCAGGCGTTCTTGCAGCTCTCCAACTTTTAAGCCTTGATGCTTCTCCTGAAATTCACTTACCTGTTTGTGACCCTGGGTCAGACCACCTGCTCTCCTAGCGAGAGCTCAGTTCGCTCAGAGATCTCTGCTGCTGCCCCGTGCACCTGTCACAGATAGACCTACACACAGCCAGAAACCTCTCCATGTCATCTTCCCAGGGCCTGGGTGGGACCAACCAGCAAACAGGTTTTTACTTGTGGGCATTTTTTTTTTAAACCTTTTTTCCTTCTTTTGTAATGCACTGAAGGCTATTCTGGATTTTTCCTTAAATTATTTTGCCTCCCTAGTTGGTGTTTCTCAAACTCAATCCCAAACCACCCCAGCTCCCTGCTTCTGCATGCTACAGATGTTCATATCCACGTGAAGCAGCCCCCCAAACCAACTCGTACCTTTGCCCAAATCAAGGGGTGTCGATGTGAGGCTGGTCTTGCTCATCAGGCTTAACTTGTAAGCCTCTTCAGACAAGAGGCTGCCCTGACTTCGGGCTCCCGTCCACCTTAGTCAGTGCTTACTAAAAGCTCCTTGTCCAGCCTGCAGCCTGACTTTCACAAGACCCACGGATAGCTCGGTTTATCCTATCAGTTTCCCAGGGCAGCAGGACTGGACTGTGCCCTTGGGTCCTTCTGGTTCGACCCTGAGGTTAGCTGTGCCCCTCACTGCTGCACCTGGGCCTTCCTCAGGTCCTATACCTACACAACTCTCATGGCAAATGCAAGGAAGAAGGGAGCACACAGAAGCGCAAAGCTGATTAACTCCTCCTTAATGACTTGCCACCCTGAGCAGGTACTTAATCCTGTCCAGGTCTATAATCTGTTTTGTAAACATGTCCTGGAGTTGCCACCAACCAGCACACCGTGCACGGAGGTCCAGAGCTCCATCTGGGTACAAATCAACCCCAGCAGGTCAACTGAACACCGCTCTTGTTTAATTCCCTTACGTGGCTGGCTCCATTCTCCAGAGGGATCCCCGGAGGCTGGTCCAGGCTCACCACTGTCTCCATGCTTAGTGGCCAAGGTGCTCCCTGATGACAGGTGTCTACAACCAGGCTCTCGCATCCCGCTACCAAGAGTCAGAGGGGACTTCCAACCTCACATGCTTCCTGCATGGAATTCCTCTGAAACTCGAAATTAAGTTATCCTGCCAACCTTAGAATCCGCCCGTCTGCCATTTCCTATGGGTAACCAGTGACCTCTAGACAGACATGCACACTCAGGATTCGCTTGGAAAACAGAGGGAGAAAGTTTCCTCCATTCTCCCCGCACACAGAGAAGGGAAACCTCACAAGGCGCAAGGGACCAGCACCAAACTAAAGAACATATTTTATTTTTAATAAAATAGTGGCGCATGAAAAATATCATATATTACAAATATGCATAAGCAGGCCCCCCCTTTCCGGGCGCGGTGAGGAGCATACACTGGACCGTCTCTTGCTTCTGGATCTATTCATGGAAACCATTTGTTTCACAATAGAAAGAGTCAATAAGCTCTTTCGGGACTTCTGAATGATCTTTCTCCCTCTTTTCCCCTCTTTTCCACCAATCAGTCCAAACGTGTATAACATTGGCTTGGTTTCCATTAAAAAGCCACAAAATGTAACACTAAAGGGTTTCTGAGGGCTGGGCCTCTGGGTTCTTTTGTTAGAGACTTCTTTTGTTGTCTTTATGTACAGCAAAATACTTGTTTCTCTTTTTATTTTCACAGAAAGAGAAAAAAATGTATTGCACATCGTTTGCATTTACAAATGTTAGGTTTGGTGGGAGTTTCTGTCCTGGAGAAAGCCCATTTGCGAAGGCTAGGGGCTAGGAGTCTATTTTAAGTGACCGCAAATTCACTGGAGTGTGCAGACTCCTCAGGCCTTCCCTGCCTTCCTGTTTGCACAGAAGTTGCTGTCTTAGAGGCAGCCTTCCTGAGGGTGGGCCCCGGACGGCTCACTCGCCAGAGAGCGACCGGCTCTTCTGCCTCTCTCCCTCCCTCTCTCTCTCTCTCTCCCCCTCTCTGCAGCCCAGCAGAGGCTCTTTAATTTGCAAAGAAGTTATCTCTTCTCTGATTTGTAAATGGATAGCAAAGCCAACTCCAACACACAGATGTATATTTACAGAAGGTTCTAAACAAAAGCTTTCTTCTGGGGGCAGAATCAACCACTTTACCACAAATTAGTAACACCAGAGACTCCTTCTCGGAGCAGCTGTCCTTCACTGAAAACAAAACACGACAAAACCCTTTAAGGACATTTTTACTTTCAGTGTATCACAGCATCCTGAATTTCACGGTAAAAACTTTTTATTTTTTTTTCTTTTACTTTTATTTAAAAAAACCAACCAACCAACCAACCAACCAAGAAAAGCACCATATTTTGGCTCTGCCTGCCACTGCAGCTCGCTGGGAAAGTTTTCCTGCCCGCCTTCTCTCCCGGAGCCCTTCACACACAGGTGGGAGGCTGGGCGGGGATTTCGTATTTCCCGAGATGGGGTTTTTGGGGATGCTGGGCTTTTTTGTAAATTCCACTGTTGGTGATGACGCTGGCCGGTTTCCTTCGGCTCCTTTTCTTGAACCTGCGGCTGCAGACGTTCTGCCAGGACTGCAGCGTCTTGGACGTCCAGATCCACATACCGCTGGTGATGCCCACCACCAGCAGCATGAAAACCTTCACCATGAAGATCTCTACCGCGGGGATGGAGGCGGCCAGGAGACAGTCCAGGGTTTTAGTCTGGTTGTTCATTCTGCACTTATGCTGCGCGGCCAGGACTTTCCAGTACTCCATGTTGAGGCGCTCGTAGAAGTAACAGGCGATCACACAGGTGGCCGGCACGGTGTACAGCACGGAGAAGACCCCGATCCTCACCATGAGCTTCTCCAACTTGTCCGTGTTCTCTCCGCCCGTCTTCATCACCCTCCGGATGTGGAAAAGGGCCACGAAGCCCGAGAGAAGAAAGGAGGTGCCGATGACGAGGTAACAGGCCAGCGGGATGAGGACGAAGCCGGTGAGCGCGTGCACGTCCATGCTGCCCACGTAGCAGACGCCGGTGAGCTCGTCCCCCGCGACCCTGCGCATCACCAGGATCAGGATGGTCTTCACGGCCGGGATGGCCCAGGCTGCCAGGTGGAAGTAGCTGCTGTTGGCCTCAATGGCCTCGTGGCCCCACTTCTTGCCCGCAGCCAGGAACCAGGTGAGCGTCAGGATCACCCACCACAGCGAGCTGGCCATTCCGAAGTAGTAAAGGACCAGGAAGACCAGGGTGCAGCCCGTGCTCTCCAGGCCCTCCTGAATGACGTAGAGCTGCCCGCTGTCGCGGTCGCAGGCGATGCTCTCGGCGCCGGCAAAGAGGCGGATGATGTAGCCCACGGAGTAGACGCAGTAGCACATGGAGAGGAAGATGATGGGGCGCTCGGGGTACCTGAAGCGGGCCGGGTCGATGAGGAAGGTGAGCACGGTGAAGGCGCTGGAGAAGCAGCACAGCACGGACCACACGGCCAGCCAGACCACGGCGAAGTGCTTGTCGTCGCGGCTCCAGTACACGTCCACGCCGGGCGTGCAGAGCGGCGCGCACGACGCGCTCTTCTCCACGCGGTGGAACTTGCCCGGGTTGTCGCAGCCGGCGCGCCCCGGGCCCCCGTCCTTCAGCGGGTGCTCCTGCGCGCTGTGGGGCCGCTGCGGCCTGAAGAGCGGCGGGAACATGCCCGAGCCCCGGGGGGGCTCGTCCGAGCCGTTGTTGGGTGCCTCCATGCACAGGTAATTGGGGTCGTTCTTGTTGGGGAGTTTGCTGCAGTCCAGGGAGTCGGGCCACTTGAAGTTGAACTGCTCCATGATCGGGGAGCACTTGAGCCGGGCCTGCTCGCACATGACCCGGCAGGCGGGGATGGGGGTGGAGACTTGCTCAGTGCACATGGGCGCGTACAGCGAGCACAGGAAGAAGCGGAGGTGGCCGTGGCAGCCGTACTCCACCAGCGGCGCGAACTCGTGCAGCTGGATGGCGGCCTCGCGCTGGTTCTCGTGGCCCATCAGGTTGGGCATGCGGGTCATGTTGTAGCCAATGTCCTTGCACATCGGGATCTCGATGGGCTGGCACTTGCCGTCGCCCGGACGCTCCATGTCCATGGAGCTGATGGCGGCGCACGAACCCATCATCTGCAGGACCAGCCACAGGCGGGGGCCCGGGCGCAGCATGGTGGCGTCGGAGGTGCCCTCGCGGGGAGGTCCGCTCCCCTCAGAGCCGCCGCTCCCGGGCTCGGGCTCCGGCTGCTGGCCCCGGCTCCTCGTCCCCGCTCGGGCCCCCGCCCATGCCCGCCCCGCCTGGCCCGAGCGCTGCGCACGGCGCCCCCGGGCCCTGCTCTCCGCGCCCGGCCTCCGCCGAGGTGGGGCCGCGGAGGAGAGGAGCAAAGTTTGCGAACAATACCGGGAAGCGAGAGAAGCCCCCGGAGCTCTCGGCGCGGGCTGCAACTCTGCCGCGGCAAACTTTGGCCTCTTCTGGGAGCGCCCAGGCGGCGGGGGCGCACGGTGGCCGGGCCCGCGCGCGGCGGCTCCTCCCTCCCCGCGCCGGCCTCGGCCCGGCCCGCCCGCAGCTGTTTCGAGGATTGCGTCCCGGGATGAGAAGACTCGCAAAAAGGCGAAGGGAAAAAAGCCGAGCGGGGAGAGGCCCCGCCCCCGGGCCGCGCGCCCCGCCCCCGCCGCTGCTTTGCATGAGAAAGCCGAGCGCCGGGCCGCCCGCTCCCGCCGCCCCGCCGCGCGCTCCCGGCCCCGCGGGGTCGCCGCCCGGCCCGGCCCGGCCCTCCCGCCGCCCCCCGCCCTCCTGCGCCGCCCTCTAACTTTGCCCTCGCCGCCTCCCCGCCTGCGCCCCTGTGCCGGGCACCCCAAGGGCGCCGAGGTTACTGGAAGTTCGGAGACTGGCCCGCGAGGGGCGGGGTGGTCCGCGGCGGGGGCTGGGGCGCGTCTTCCCTGGTTTTTATGGTGGGTCCCGGGCGGAGGGCGCTTTCAAAGCGAGGTGGGATTTGCGTTTTATAGCCTCGGCCATAAAGTGGCCCCTCAGCTTGTAAACCTGCCCGCGTCTTCCCGAGGCCGGGAGTTAGTTACCAGGCCTGCGCTCGGGGCTCGGGCTCCGGCTCCGGGGAGGGGTTTTCTTTGAAATTTCAAAGGGAAAAGCTAAGGGCAGGGGGGAGGGGCTCTGGGAAACCAGATTTTAGGGCCGCTCATCCGAGGTCTCGGCAAAGAAGGCGAGGGGGAGGGGCGGGGAGCTTCCTGGGACTTACGACCCCCCTCCCCGGGGAGCGGGGGCTCGGCTTGTACAATGGTGACCCCCGCCTCCAGGAAAACCGCGGAGCGGAGGGGCCTCGCGCCAGGCAGGGTTGGTGATTTCTTCTGGGCGGCTGAGTTTATTTATTATAGGAAGTCATTCGCTCGTCGGGTATTTATATTATTTGGCGAGTGATTTGCCCAGCCTGCGCCCTCCTTGGCTACAGACCCGCAAAATGAGGCGGAGTTGGGAGCAGGAGGTGGGAGGGCGGTGCGTCAGCTCGCGCCGAGGGTCCCCAACTCCCGGGGGAGGCGGAGGCGCGCACGCCACTCAGTTTTCATAGAAAGTGGAGAAGGAGCGACCTGGCCTAACGCCCTCGGCTCACCCGCCTCGGATTGGGTCCAGTTTGTGATCAAGTCTCTTAGGACACGGCGCTCCCCGCCCCTTCCCCGGCACTGCGAGTGCGCGCTGGGCGCACACACCCACGCCTCGCCTGCAAAGAGCAGGCAGAGCGCTTCACCTTGCATCCCGCGTTAACCCTTAAATAAACAGTACCCCTAGGAGGTTGCCGGGTCTCTCTCCTCCTAGACGCCCTTGAAGTCAGGGTCTTTTTAAGTTCTTCTGAAACTCCAGGATCAGGTACAGAGGGGGCAGTTGGAGGACTTTCCCCGGTGGGAGGAGAGGTCAGAGGAGGCCGCGTGCACACGGGCCTCTTGATCCTCCTGCCTGTCTGAGGGGAACGCTGGAGAGGTGTGCAGCGTGTGCAGACATCCTGGGGGTCCGTGCTGGGGCCCCTCAGCCCTGCAGCCTTCCACCGGGCTCTGCAGGAGCTCGTGCTCCCTGCAGTGGAAGAGGCTCCGGGGGCTGCCAGCTTTCTCTAGGCAGCGCCCGGGAAGGAGCAGCCACTGACAGGCCCTCCTAGTCCCTTGGGAAGCTTTTTGTAAGCGGTGGCAGAAGTGGGGCAGTTCCTCTGAGAGGCTTTGGAGAATATTGGCTTTTATTTAAAACAAGTCGTAGGATTTTACATCTGTAAGAAACCTGGGAGAAATTGCTTCTCCACTTATCCATCCATCCATCCACCCATCCATGGAACACTTCCTGAGGAGAGTGAGGCTGGGACTTGCCCAGGATGCCACAGCTAACAGGCGGGTCCCTGCGCCTGGCACTGCCTCACTGTCTGTCCCTGGATCTCAGTGGGAGACGGTGGAGGATGTTAAGATGAGGCAGAAGGTGGGAAAGAAAGCAAGATGCTCGGGCAGTCGGGACAGCCAGCTTCAACTGGATTTCCCGAGTGAAAACATCGCATGCTTTTTAAAAGGCTGACATTTTTCTTATGATGGTTTTATTTTTTTTTTTAGTCTAGTGAGTTATTTTCAGAACCCTTAAGTTTAAAAAGATTCAGCGGACATCACTTGGCTTTTCTAGAACTTTCCTTGCCAAGGTCCTTCCTCGGCACCATTTCCATTCTCTTTCTTTTTGTTTCTCCCCCTCAGAAACTACTGGAAATATAAATGTGAAGGAGTAAGAGAGAACACCAAACCCCAGGAGCAGGGCGTGCGTTCCTAATTGATCTTTTATGTGCTGTATTAATTCCGCCTTCTGCAGACCCATTATTTTAGCGATAACCACTTCAGATGGCTTTCTTCTCTCGTTTTTATAAAAATGTCTGCAGAAGCGCTTCACTCTGCCCAGCTGAGACGGAAACCAACAAATAGACATTATAGAAAAATGAGCGCTCAGAGAAATCAGCAACTGCAAGATACTCTGTAACTAATAAATGAAAAGGGCCTTTTGATGGCTCCAGCTGAAAAGATATTTTATTTTATTTTTTTCCTGTGTGTGGGATTTGAGATGTGTGATTCTAAGGAGCAGCGGGGTCTCCCGCTGCTCAGCCCTGGCCAGGAACCGGCCCCCCTCTGGCAAATGTTATGGAGAATTGGGAGGAATTTTATGGCTGTCTTTCCCTCAGCTCTTTTTTCTTTTGTCTTCTTTGAAGAATGACTTTAGACATTTTATTTACATATTTAACCATGGATGAAAGAGGAAAAAGAAAGCATTTGGGGCTGTCGTGGGAATAGTGATATGTTTAAATTAATGGAAATCTTATTAGGTCTCTAAAATTTTGAGTAAAGGTTTTTAATGAAACTTTATGATTAAACATGATTTCAAATAATATGCAGGGACAAGGAATATATATATATTTTACCCTAACCTCCTAAAGAACTGCATTGGAGAGCTACTCTTAAACTTTAACTGCGTTCAAGTTCTTGCAAATGTTCGCCCAGAAAAGTAAAAGGCTTTTGAAAGGAAATGTTTCAGGAATCAGGCAATATATTGGTGGAGAACTGAAGAGAGGCAGAGTTTCATTGCGTTCTAGCAAAGTCCAATGTGTAAAATACTTTGACATGGATATTGCTAAAAATCAAAGTCGTATCTCTTCTTATTATGTTATAGTCAGTGGAAATTTTAAGCACTGTGCGAGGGTTTCTGAAATGGGATTAGAGAAGACTCACATAATCTCTTTAAGATAAAAAGTACTGACACTTTCAGCAATAGAAAGAAATTAAACCCTGGACTTAGCATGTTACAAGCTAATTTTAAGAGCAAACTTGTGGAACAGCAGCAAAGCTGATGAAAAGAAAGAAACCAGGTTGGTAACGTTAAAGATAAAAAGTGGTTCTGATGATCTTAGTGCTCTTTCTGGAGCTCCCACGTGGATGGTCTCTGCTGGCACATTCAGGTTTGGTGATCCAGTGACATGAGTGTTGCGATTCTTCTTTTATCTCCTAATGTCATCAATATTTGTATTTCATCAGGGACTTCTCCAACTCTACTTTCAAGTAAGAATGAAATGTGATCTGCTGATAATTGATTCCAATACGTACTATTTTTCCTGACCTCATCTTGTGTCACGTTTCTGCAGAAACTTATCATCAGATTAAAAAAAAAAAAAATCAGGCCTGGAAAATTCTATTTTCTAACCAAGTAGGCATGCTTTTTCTCTCTGCCCCACATTTTTCTCCAAGGAAAATACCTTTAGTCATCAGCAGGGATACTTACTAAAGAAAACACTCTGTTTGTGTCACCAGAGAACCAATGCAAGTTGCAGCAAATTCGACAGGCACAAAAGTTTTAATTACACCTAAAAACACCAGTTGTAAGATGTTGGTTGGTTGGGGGCTGGGGGGGATGAGAAATAAATGGAAAAGCATCCACGTCATAAAAGGGATGGCTGGAGTGCACTGTGTGTTGCTCCACGACAATTTGGCAGCCATTTTAAGGCCACTTCCCTTGAAATGTGGTTTGAAATATTACCAAAGGTTCCACGGGGTGCATTGGTGTGAATTGCAAATCAGAGCATGTCTATAATCCCCCTTTCAAGGCCCGGCTTTGCATCACTGGCGTCTACGGGCTCCCCACTGCTTCTGGCCAGGAGGAACCATTCAAGGGGGCAGCTTCTCTCCTCTATTCCCACACTCCAAAAAACAACACCGCAGACAGACACCCTCCAACTAAATTAGATTAAACTCCTTCTCTTCCACAGCGAATTAGCCTTTTCACTGCCCAAGGTTCATTATTCAGCTCCTCCTAATTTAAAGATACAGAATTTCTTTTTCATCTTGGCGACGACAGCAAAAACAACAAACATACTGAGAAAAGGACAAAGCCGGCCTTTGGTGGAAGTGCTTCCAAATTACAAGGACATTATCTGTTTAAAATATAGGAAGGCTTAGCCCATGCCTGCGCAAGAACACGAACAGATCGACCCTGCCCCTGCGACAGAACCGGCCCCCAGAAAAAGTAGTTCAACCTGCAATTCTGTATCGGGATGCTTTTTTGGAAAAGTCTATGAAAAAAAAAATCACAGAATTCCGGGAAAATGAAACAAGAGACTGTCTTCCTGTGTGTGTGTGTGTTTGTTTTATTTTGTTTTGTATTTATATGCCAACCAGCTTTGAGGGACGTGAACGCACATGAGATGAGTTCAGACTTCATTTTTTGACATCACTGCTATGCTTTCCCCGGCCCTTGGCTGTTTGGAATATATTGATTTAATTACTCACCTTCCCATCTGTTTCCTCTCTGCTCCCCTTACCCCGGAACCCTTTCATTGCTGTCCCAAGGAGCCGGCTACCACACGGACCTAAGAAGGAGGTCAGCCCTCCACAGGCTGCTGCCCCTGCACAGGTGAGGGAGGGCCTTAAACAGGGAGACCCTCCCTCCAGGGAGAGAGCTGGAATGCCCACAAGTCTGCTCCCGCCTTAAAAAGAAGCGAGAAAGAGCCACACTCCTGCCTTTGACCTTATGTTGGCTGAGTCTGAACCCACTTGGCTAAAACCATGGGCAGCCCTCCTCTGTGGTGTGAACTGTGTGGGATCTGGGTCTGAATCCCCTGCACCATGTTCCAGCCACGTAACCCAAGGAGGGTTCCTCCTGGCCTCTGTGCCTTGGTTTTCTCATCTGAAAAATGGGCACCAGTGGGGTTCCAACCTCACAGGCCCCGAGGAGGATTATGCCCTAACCCGTGTGAAGTGTCTGTGACAACACCAACACGTATGGAGGGGTGAGTTCACAGCAGCCCTAATTATCGTGGAAATACAGTATCGGTGAAGACAAGTATGACCCGGGCCCGGGTGTGACATGGGTGGGCAGGGGTTTGGGGAAATAGCCTTAGGACCGAAATAACACAAGCTAACCATTGTAAAAGTAGATATTAAAATGCTAACAAGAGAGAAGCCGATGGACCGTTTGACAGGTGCCGGTGCTGTCGTCAGCCTTTTATGTGAAATGACCAGTTTAATCCCCACGGGGACCCCAGGAAGCAGGTCGAGGGGAGACCCCCATTTTAGAGACAAAGAACTGGAGGTTTTGGAGTCTCAGTAACTTGGCAAAGGGCACACGGCTGACCAGGGGCAGAGGCAGGATTAAGCCTGGGCGGTGGGCTCCGAGCTCTCTTCACGGCTCTGCCCACCCATGGAGGGTGGATGCACAGTAAGTAAATGTGGTCGAGCCAGGACTTTCAGAAAGGGACCCTGTTTTCATGTCATGTCAGCAGCCAGGAGAAGGATAAAGGCCTGGTTTGTGGCCTTTTTTCTTTCCTCCATGCAAGGGAAGCATTTGGCGCTTTCTTATCATCTTGATGTTCTGCTTTCTTGTGTTTGAGGGGATTCTTGAGGTCACAGATGGTGAAGGAAGGTGGAGGAAGGTGTGTTGGTTTACCTCTGTCCTCAGCTGTGTGACCTCAGACAAGTTACTTAAGCCCTCTGAGCTTTGTTGTAAAATGAGGCTAATACCACACCTCCTTTATAAAGTCTGGGGTAGGATTAAGTGGAACAACTCATCCAGCGCTTAGATCTGGGTCTGGCACGTAAATGTCAGCTGTGCAGGATTAGCCGTCTATAAACTTTCACCTCAGTCCACTTCTCTTTGTTAAATTCTTCATTTGTCTTCACCAGCTAGAAGGCCAGGTGGTTTCTAATAGCATCACTTACACGTCATTTTCTTTCCGGTAGAGCTGCTGGACCCCTGGCTTCCCTCTTCTTCCCCGAGCTTCCCTGGGATGTGCAGCGGGCAGGTTGGAGGCCCCCTGCCGAATGGGGGCCTGAGGGGGTCGGCCTGCCCCAGAGCCTGTCCTCAGCTCTTCAGCCCGTTTGTTTCCAGGGCGGCTGCTGGTGCTGCATTCGCACATTTGTGGCAGATGCTGTCCCCAGCCCCCCACGCCGCCTTGTTCCCTGCCCTCCAGCGTGGATCTGAAACACGACGATGACCGCGTGCTGTCTTTGAGAAGCGGTTCAAGTTTCAGCCTCATATTTCATTGCAAGTAAAACAGCTCGCCTGATAGTTGTCTGTCCTGCTCTCCTCATTGTAAATGACAAATCAGATGCAAAATTACATTTTTCTCCGAGGTCCAGAGTAGGGTAGGGAAGAGAGCTGTGCCATGCCTGCGTGCATTTCACTTTTATTTCCTGACCTCAGGCCTGGGAAGGCCTCCGTTACCACTCTGGCAGCTGAGCGGCTCCTTCAGGGTTAAAGGTGCTCTCCCGCCTTGACAGGGTCTGTCTGCCGGTTGGTCAGCGCCTCTCTCCTTCTCCCCCTTTCCCCCCTCCCTCCTCGCTAACGTCTATATGCTATATATGTAATCTAATTTTATATATGCATAATCTAATATATATATTCAAAATCTAATTTGGAAGCTGAGTTTCCAAACTTGACCGTCTCTGCATTCCAGGATCAAGAACTGTGCCCGGTGCGTGCTTTCTCACAGCTCACCAGTGACTCTCTGCGCCGACGCCATCCACAGACGTTTGCGCCTTTCCCGAGTCTGGGAGATGCCCAGTGTGCTGCTGGCCTGTCTACACATGGAGAAGGGACACCTAAAGCTGAATTGGCCCCAAGCCTCCGGCCAAAAGAGGAGCTGCGTCCTTTTTTTAACTTGAATATTAGAAAATACTTATTTTCCCTACATTCTTGAAAGGTGAGTCCTGATTATAAGTCCAAAGTAACTTCAAGCTACTGAGAAGCCCCCTCCGATCGCCTCAGGTGTGGGCGTCAGGAGGGAGGGCGCGGGAAGTGGGGCGTCCTCTGGGATCCAAGGCCCCAGCGGCTCCTGAGAGGTGCCATTGGGCCAGGAGGAATGAGCACGCGGGAGAAGCCGGGTCGGCATCCTGAGCACGTGTCCCTCCAATGTACTGAATCTGTGCCCAGGCCACGCACTGCTCTCAGACGTTGAAGAACCTTCTCCTTATGGTTTCCTCCTGGCTACAACCCCATACGGTTGGAACGATGGTTCTCTCCATTCTACGGAGAAGGAACAAAGAGGTGGGGTAATTCCAGCATGCTCGCATAGCCCACGGACGTCAGACAGGCCCTGGGCCCAGACTTCCCCACTCCCTGTCCCATCCCTCTGTGTCCACAGGAGAAGCAGAAGACGCTGGAGCTCAGGAGATGGAGCAGAAGGAAAGGGCCAATTTTGTAGGTTCCGCAGGAGGAAAAGGCCCAGGGCTCTGTTTATATGTAATTGACATACCATATAACTTAGTATCTGAACAAGACGTTCCGGAGAGCGGAACGGGGCGCTGCCTATCACACTGGGACCAGCAGTGGCCCAGGCAGATCTGAAAGGTGATGACCAGAGCCTCTCCCAGCCCTGACCCCTGAGACCCGGTGAGAAGACCTCTTGGACGGAAGTCACAGGTGGTTGTGACCGTCAGCACCAGGTGTCCGCTTGGCCAGGCGATTGCCCCCAGAGATCCAACCACACACACCCAGGTGTGGCTGGGCAGGTGTCTCGCGGAGCTGAGGAACTCCCACAGCCAGTGGCTTTAAGTGCAGATCAGCCTCAGTATGCAGGTGGCCTCCTCCAACCAGCGGGAAGATCTTCAGAGAAGAGCAGGCTTCTCGGAGGAAGAAGAAATTCTGCTTCAGCTCCTGCCCGAGATGGCCCTGCGGATTTCAGCCTCGCCCAGCCAGCCCGCACCATCATGTAAGCCAGTCTTCTGTACGAAATCTGTCTCTCTCTGTATATCTCCTGCTCTAGATTCTGTTTCTCTGGTTGGCCCCTAACTGAAGCAGACGTCCTGAGGCTCCCGGGTCAGAAGGATGGGGATTCTAGGCTTGGTCGCAGGACATATGAGTGGGGTAACCAAGGCCCCCCTTTCAGGTGTGTAAACGTGCCTGCACAAGCACTTAGCTATGGGGACAGGAGGCCTGCAATCCAGTCCACGCCTCATCCCTAAGCCATGAATCCCGGCACAGGCTGGTGTCTCTGGAGGGCAGGGACGCCCCCTTCCAGGTGCACACGGACCCTGCCATCGCATTCCACTGAGCCGTGTGCCTGGGAGGGCTCTGCTGAGCGTGGCCACCCTTCCCAGCTCGCACAAGCCCTAGGCTGGCGGCTGCCTTGCGGACAGCCTTGGCTGTGTTACTAAATCTTCTGAGCATCTGCTCCTTGTCCGTAAGATGGGAGTCGGGTCCTCAAAAGGTTATTGAGAGGGTTTAGTGAGATAATTCATGAAAAAAGCTCATCACAGTATTTAGCAAGGGACCCCCACAGATACTGGTAACTGTTAGTATCATTGCGTTTGTGCCTCATTGCATTAGTTAAGGGTCTCCCTGGTAAGTGACAAAACCCAACTCAAACTGGCTTAAACCGAAAAAGGCTCCTCCAAGTGGGAGGACAAAGGGTGCAGCTTCAGGCAGAGGCTGGCGGAGTGAGACCTGGGATGTGCTGGAGCCCTGTGGAGAGGGAGAGGCGGCAGAGCTGGGTTTCTCGCAGGGGAGGAGGGCCGGGGGGTGGGTGGGCATCAGTAGGGTCTGCATCGGTTCCTCAAAGGGCTTCAGTTCCCCAGGGGCTGGCCAAGGCAGGAAGACAGGAAGCCCCCTTTTTGGTTCCTGCTACTTGGTGAGCTGCTCGTTGGGGTCAGCTGGCTGCCAAAAGGGTGTGGTTGACACCAGAGGAGTTCAGTTCCCAAGTTGCACCCGCTGGAATCCCAATGACTGCACACAGGGAGCCCTGATCCAGCTGAACCACAGATCTGCTGGAATGGGAACACGGTATCGGGGAAAGACAGGAGTCAGGCCACTAGGATCCCACTGAGGAAAGCACGCGTTTCATCATATTTTGGCAGCTTGAATGCATATCCACTGGGGCCGGGGAGTGGCTTAATTACCGGCATAATAGCAGGTCCACTTATGGCTTCAGGTTTCAGAGAGGAAAAAGCATCATTGCAAAACGCATTTGATGTGGTTTATTAAGCTATGAGGCCACGGTGACATGGGAATTTCAAGTGTTTGGTGCAGTGCGTGGAAAAAAAATTCTAGCCATGATTTGTAGAGAAGGAGATTTCAGAATCTAGATCCTCGGTCTGGAAGGAGGTCAGGAATATTTTCTGCTCCTTCCTCCTGCTTCCTGTAGGACCCGGTCCGTACTGTCAGACGTGAAGAGCTATAGTAAAACAGAGACACACACAAACAGCCGCCAGAGCAGAAGACTGCGGACCCACCGGAGGCTGCAGAGTTCTGCTCTCACCGAAACCACCATGGCTGTGGTTTAAGCTTATTCCCTCCCTGACCTGCTCTTAGGGGTGAACCGGCTCCTCATTTCAGATCAGCTTGGTGCATGCGTGTTGAGTGCCTCCTGTGCACCAAGCACAGGGCCACACTCGGGGGTCGGGGTGGGGGACATTGTGTTCTTGGGGAGCTTGTGGCCAGAGGGGGAGACAGAAAGATCAACAGATGTCATGTAGCTGCTTTTTATGTAAATTCACATTAGGCGGATTCGAACTAGGGTGATACGGCAAATATTAACAGTCTCATAATAAGATTGGAAACAAAGTCATTCACACCCCAATTTTAAAATTTAGTAAAAAAAATCAGATAGTTTTAAACCGAGCAAACTCAGCTAATAGTAAACTGTGTTTACTTTATTGCTGCAGGTCAGTGCCACCTGAGCTAGAAAAACTGAGAAATTCACTCTTTACGTGTACTTCTTTGCAAAAATTAGCCTTGAATTATGCAGCAGATTTGAAATAGGCAAGATCTTTGTCAGCAAATCCTTTGCATGACGTGCCTCTGCCCTATATTTCAGGATAACGTTTGAACACTGTGTTAGCTGTCTGCTTGGTTGTTTTATTTACGTGAGAGCTGTTTCATTAACTGAGGCTGGAGTCTGCAGCTGTGTCCTGTGATCGGCCCCTTGCTTGCTTTTGTAAATAAAGTTTTATTGGAACACAGCCACACTTATTCTTTTACGCTGTGCAGATGGCTGCTTTCGCACGGCAATGGCAGAGCGGAGTAGCTGCAGTGGACTCTCCGTCCTGAAGGGTGTACCTACCGTATTTGTTATCTGGACCTCATGGAAAGCCTTCGCTGACTCCCGGAGAGGGGTTTCAGCCCTGGGCTACGTGATTCATTTGCCTGGATCTCTGGGGCGGATTTTCCAGTCTTGCCTCACTTTCATCTTGCATCACTTTTATTGTCGTCATGCTGTGACCTGTTGGCGCCCCCTTCCTCCCCCACTCATCCTGGCTGACCTGACTTCTGGCGGGGCTGCTTGGCAGAGCCCAAGCGGTGGTGCAGGAGGCATCGTCTGGGCAGGCGCCGTGGACTCCGTCACGCCTTCACTCAGTGATGCAGCACGTGTACTCTGAGTGTCTTCTCGGAGCCAGGCGCTGTGTCAGGAACTGCGATGCAGCCCAGACGAGGGAGACCGGGCCGCTGCTCTCGGTGCGACAGGGACTGTAGGCAGAGATATATGATCAACAAATGAACAGAGACGCCCGAAGAGAAGTTCAGAGACCGCTGTGTGCTGTGAAGATAATAAGGAGGGAGATGGGACAGAGAGACGGGAGGGGGTGACTGCTTCCCTGGGGTGGTCAGGAGTGGCCTCCTCGGAGCTGGCATGTGCCCTGAGAGCAGGACGAGAGCGAGCCAGCCAGGCAATGGTCTGGACCCCGAGGCCAGAGGGTGCCTTCCTGTAGTTCTTTCTTGATGCGCTTGCTTACCAAGCACGTGACGCATTCTGCTGCCAGTCCGGGGGCTAGAATATTACAAAGTCATGGTCCCTGTCATCATTCAGGAATTCACAAGTGGCCTAACATAATGGCTGGACCAGATTTCCAGGGCTGGATCTTGGCGCCACCACTTAGGAGCTGTGTGACGTCGGGCAAGTTGCTTAACCTCTCTGAGTCTCAGTTTTCCTAACAGCAAAATGGGGATAATAATAGTAGGATTTGCTGCGTAATGGTAATGTGTAAGGGTGAATGGCAGTGCCTGATACAAAGAACACCCCAGCAGTTAGCCAGCTTGTGCCCCACCCAGCCCTAGGGGTGAATTCATGGACACCTCACACCAGGCTATGGCAGCACTACGTAGCGTGTGCTCAGATAACCCTGACTACAGTAGTAGTAGAGGGAATACTCATAGAAGTCCAGGACCACATGACAAGCGTTCTCCTGGAGGGCTGGTGGTATGCGTGCAGGGAAAACCTGTTTTGTTTTGTGGGGCAGAAGAGGCGTTCCCAGAGCAGTCTTAGAAAGGTGGGTGGGAATTCCTCAGAAGGAGCAAGGAGGAAGGGCATGTGAGGCAGAGGGAACAGCATGCACAAAGGCACAGTGTCTTGAGACTTCGAAGCTCGTTGGGGGAGTGGAGAAGCGTGCACAGGCGCGTGTGTCGTGTGAGTGATGGGGGCACGTGCCAGCTTTCAGAGCATCCTCCTGGCAGTGGTGTGATGGGAGAGGGAGGGTACAGAGGCAGAAGCAGGAGGGGGCTAGTAGGTGTCTTCTCAGACAGTTGGGGTCAAAGAAGGCAAAGAAATGACCCTGGAAACCAAGAAGAAGGATGCATTCGAGGGACATTTGCAAATGCTCTCCAGCCGGTGGAAGGGTGGGGCCGAGTGAGCGGGGCTTCTGGCTTGAGTGCTGGGGCAGAGCGTGCTGGGGATGGAGTTAGAGAATTCCAGTCATATAGCACCTGGTTGCATCTCAAGCTGTGCTGTCCCTGGGGCAGACCCCCCCACCCCCCCACCCAGCTGCAGGCTCGTCCAGGCTGTCCTGTCCTCACTTGAAACGATGCTGGTCCAGATGGAGATGGGCTCCAAGTGAGACATCCCCCGGGATGCAAAGACTTACCAGGCCCTTAACAGTCTTCACACCCACTATGCATCGAAAGGATATTGTTTTGGATTATTGGGTTAAATAAAATGTTATCACAATTAATTGTACCCATTTCCCTCTACTTTTTAAAAAGTGGCTACTGGAAAATTTAAAATCACATACGCGGCTCACATGACATTTCTTTCAGACTGTGCTGATCTGGATAAATGGTCCAAATTTGTTTCTCAAGAGCTGAATCCGTTCCACACACATGTTGTGTTTGGCCTGTGCGGTGTTTTAAAGAAATCTGATTAGTGAACTTAAAACACGGCCATATTTTCACAGAAAAATGGAGCTTTCAGCTTCTGGAGAGAGGTCCAGGTCTGGGCACAGATCTGGCTGGAGGCGAGCAGCCCCATCCCGGTGGTCGGGACGCCTGCGGCTGGTCCACGTCTCCGCAGGCCCCACGCTGTGCTGTCACCTTCGTTGAGGCCGTGCCTCTGGGCTGAGGGCGGGCAGCATGGGACCCGGATCCCGGGCTGAGGAGAAGACATCCAGATCCTCTAGAATAACCCCTGCTTCTGCCATAGACAGAGAGACGAGACGGCTCAGGTGAGGGCCCAGTCACACAGCTGAGATGTGAAGGGCTCTCTGCCTCAGTTTCCCTGCGTGTGAAGGGAGCATAATTACATGGACAGAGCAGGAGCTGGAAGCTTAATAACTGTTTGTGAAGCTCCACAGGGGGCTCGCCTTATACCCATGGAAAGGGCTCTCAACAGCATTTGGCCTTTGGCTCTGGCTCCGAGCTAAACCCAGGTGAGTCACCGGCTAATGGACGCAGGCACATCGGCAGAGCTGTCTGCAGTGAGTGCCGTGGGCCCAGGACTGCTGAGGGGCTGGTGAAAAGAAGGACGCCCCTTTTATCTTCTGACCGCCCACACACTTGCACCGTGGGAGCGTCCTCCAGCTTTGCTCAGAGTCTGGGACGGGCGACGCACGTCTCCACTCCTGCACGTCTCGGTGCCGCGGCCGCAGGGCCCTTCACCCCAAGAGGTGTGATGAGTGCTCCTGACTTCCACGGCCCTTCTCCTTCGAGGCCCCCGCTAATCAGCCAGGTCTCCCAGCCCTGCCACAGGGCCAGACGGGGGTCGCCGTCATGCCCCAGAATCATCTAGCACCTTCCAGAAGGGAATGGCATTTGAACACGATGGTAACTCCTGGTGAAAGGAGAGGAGACTCATGCCCAGGTGGGCAGGTGGGATTTGTGTCCTCCCTCGGCCCCTGCGGTGCTTGAACGATGCTACAGGAAGGCAGGCGGCCACTCCCTCCTGTGAGCACCGCTGGGACCGCGTGGCCTCTGCTGCTCTGGGCTCTGCCTTTCGTCTGCCCCGGGGGCGGGGGTTTTGGACTTGCGGAGCTGGCGTGGGCTGCACGAGGCCGAGGGGTGGAGGAGGAAGGGGTGCCACGGATGGAGGCAGGGAGGCTGGTGGAGCCGTGGAGGTCTTCCTGCCTCACTGGGGCCCTAAGGACCCACGGGCAGCGCCCTGCTTTTCCTTGCACGGAGATTAAAGCCAGAAAGGAGAAGGAGGACCACAGGCCTCAGGTTAGCGCTGTCAGGGCGGCTTGTCAGATAGGTCACTGCAGGGTCCCTGTTAAGCCACCTGCAGGGGAGAGGGGGCCAGTGATGGGGCAGAAGGCCCCTGCACTTCACTGAGCAGCGTGTCCCGGGCCCAGCGTGGAGGAGATGCTGCTGTGACTGAGTGAAACTCACCGCTGAGTGCCCAGTGCTGCCCGCCCTCAGGAGCCAGCGGTGGCCGAGCGCCCTGCCCCCACCTTCCCTCTGGACTTCCCTTGTCCGTGTCATCAGGGCCACGCCGTGGAGCGTGGCCTGAGCTGGCCTGTCGGGTGTGACTTGGACCTCTGAAGATGTTGCCTCTTTGGAGACAAGACCACACTCTCTCTCAATTTGGGTTTTTTTTGGCATCTCTCCGTACTGCCTCTGTCAGTGCTGGACGGATGGACAGATGGACACAGTGTGCAGAGCACTCAGCTCACTGTGTGCGTAATCATCCTCAGTTTTAATAATACCAACACTTACCCAGTGCTTACCTTGTGTTTTACATCATGCAACCCTCCCAGACTCCCAGAGGCAGACCAGTCATTGCCGTCCCCATTTTACAGTTGGGAAAACCGAGGCCGGAGAGGTCGAGCAGCTGATCAAGGTCACGGAGAGCCACAGGGGCGGAGCCTTGTTCCTCCTCCCTCGTTTGGCTTTCAGTGAGAGGAGAAAGCTCGGGGGAGACCTGTTGGAGTTTGGCTTCTGAGCTGTTGGGGGCTGTAAAAGAACAGGGACGATTTGCAGTGATGTTGCTATGGACGCTGATGACCTCCTGAGCGGCCAGAACCCAGGGGGTCCTGACCCTGGCGGGCGCCCTGGCTTTGCTGACCTCGGGACTCGGGGCTTTGGGCTCGCATTGGCCACTGGTGCCACAGAGACACAGACGCGCCCCTCCCTCTGTCACTCCCAACCAGCTGTGTCCTCGGCCACATCAGCCTGGTGGGGGCTGATGTCACAGGGAGGGCGCCAGTGAGCACCGAGCCGCGGGACGGTGAGGTTCTGGTGATGTCAGTGATGATCCAGACCAAGGGTGCTGGGGGCTGTGCTCCTGGGAGGGGCCGGACCTTGTTAGAGGAGCTGTCAGAGGCCGGCTCCCGTGCAGCCCTCTGACGTTCTGCAGCGTCTGGTGGAGCTGATCCTGCCCAGCCGTCCCTTCTACGATGTCACCTTCGGAGTAGAAAGAAACCTTCCTGGGCCAGCCTTGGTGCTTACAGTTCCGCCCGCTCGCTTTGGTGGCCCGGGCCCAGTTCCCGGGTGTGGAACCACATCACCCGTCTGTGAGATGCCACACTGGGGTGGCGGCTCACACAGAAGAACTAGGAGGACCTACGGCTAGAATCTAGAACCCTGTCCAGGGGCTTTGGGGAGGGAAAAAAAGAGGAAGATGGGCGACAGATGTTGGCTCAGAGAATCTTTCCCAGCAGAAAAAAAGAAAGCTTGCTTTTTTTCTGATCACAGAATTAATACATGTTCACATGTAAACTGTGTAAAATGTGAAATATAAGCAAAGAGATTAAAGTGGAAATCACCTGGAACCCACCCCAGAGATCCCCGGGCTCTTGCTGTTCAGTGAATATCCTTCCGGTCCTTTTTTTTTTTTCTGAAAGGCTATAAATCACAATCACATATGATTCTGTAAGTGGGATCTCACCATACGTACCTCTTCATAACCTGCTTTATTTTTCACTTAATGACGTATCATGAGAATCTCCCCTATCATGGAATATTCTGTAAAAAGATCACTGTGATGGCTAGTCCACGTTCCATGGCACCATAATTTTTTAAAGAATCTCCCCATTAATGGACATTTAGATAATTTCCAACTTTTTACTTCTCAAGGTAACTTTTTACCTTCAGTGTTGTGTTTATAACATTTTAGAAAATCCCTCTGGCTTTGGTCCATTCTCCCTGACAGGTTTAGTGAGGGCCTTCCTGGCCCTGCGGTGGGAGACGGACTTTGGGCTTCTGGTTTGTGGAGAACATGAAACAGACTGAGCCGTGTTCTCAGTCCCCGGTGCAGAGGGCAAGCGGCTGCTCATCCAGTTTTTGGGTTGGGCTGAGAATGTGGGAGGGGGTGAGCCAGACGCACCCCAGTCCCCCATCTGGATGGACAGGTTTGCAGAGGTGAAACGAGGTGGAACGAGAAGGGTGGAGATACTGACTGGAGGGCACACAGGGAAGTGATGCCCAGAAAGCACCCAGAAGCCCAGGCCCGCTGCCCGAAGGCTGGGGTGCTGGCCCTCAGGCTCCCCCTGTGACCAGCACCTCCGCCTCCCGGGGACAGCTCTAAGGCAGGTCTGTGCCAGAGTCTGCAACCCCCGGCCTGCACATCGGCCTTTCTGAGGACAGCGCGCTGCATCCCACTGGGCGTGTCTGGAGAATTTTCAACATTCCGTGGGCTAAACCACCAGCCGTTCCTCAGGGGCTGTGCACACTGAGTTTGCAAGACCCCTCTGTTCCTTTCCATCTTAACCTAATGTTTTTCGCGTTTTAATCCTTGCCTCACAGGGAAACAGTTCTGTCCTCAGCCACTTTATCTTCCTCCTTTAAATCTACCCCCTGGAAAACGTGCCTGAAAGATCTGGGATGAGAATTGGTGTCCTCAGTCTCTTTCCATCCCTTACAGGGACGGAGGCATTTTATGGTCCTGAGTTGACCATAAACACGACTGGAAACAACGGGGGAGCCCGTTGGGACCCAGCGGGAGGGTCTTTGGAAAAAGCAGGGCTAAAGCCGCTCTTCTGGCCTTGATTGCGAGGACGAAGTGTTGCTGCTGTCTACTTCTTCAGGGGCCCTCTTAAAAGGATCACGAGACACTACTTTGCTGGGAACCTCTTCCTGTAGATATCCACGGCCTGGGCTGGGTTAGGTGTGGCGGGAGGGCTCAGGAGAGGTGGCGGGAAGAACTTTCTGGGGGGTCTGCAAAGCTGGGATACGGCAGGGGTCCCATCCCACCCACCCACTTCCATGGAGAAACTTCCCAGGAAGGAAGCTGAGCTCCTGACAACAGGCATGCCTGGTGGTGGAGGTCCTGCCTGCCTGTGCCCCATCGGGGTTGGGGTCACCCTATCGCCCAGTGCCCGGGGCAATGGAAGCTGAGGTTTAAAAGCACAGGTGACCAAGACCCAAAGACCTGGCTGCACAGTCTCCTCCACCAATAAGCAGCTCTGTGACCTTGGGCAAGGTGGGTGACCTCTCTGAGCCTCTAATTTCTCACCTGAGAAACAAAGACTGTGATGGTCAGTTTTATCTGTCAGCTTGGCGAGGCCACCCCTTCATCTCATCAAACCCTAATCTGGGGGTTGCTGTGCAGGTATTTTGTGGATCTTACTGGCATCTACATCAGTTGCCTTTAAGTTAAGGAAATTATCCTTGATAATGTGGGTGGTCCTTGTCTGATTAGTGGAAGTCCTTAGAAGCAAACACAGGTTTCCTGAAGAAGAAGAAATGTTGTAACATAGAAACCCTGCTTGAGTGGGGTTTCGGCCTCGCTGGCCCCTGACTGTGTGAACCACTTCCTTAAATCTCTTTACCTATCAACTTATGTATCTGTCTAATCCATCACCTGTCTGTATCAATGGATCTGTATATCTGTATCCACATCCGCATCTCTCTCCTGTTGGTTCCCTTTCTCTGAAGAACGCTGACCGACACGCACAGCTTGTCGTTAGAATTCAGTGGGTCACTCCACATGGCCGCCTCACCCTGGGGCCGGCATACAGTCGGTCTTTGGTAAATGACAGTGATGAGGGGGACAGTGCTAAGCCAAGTTCAGACCCCACGCTTGGGTGACTCGGGCACCCCTGGGACTCGACACGAGACCCCCTAGAAGCTGATGGAAGACTTCGACCTCCGTCAGCCCCTCTGCCGGGGCCACATCTGCTGAAGCTCTGCGCTGGCTCCACACACCAGCAGGATCCGTGCCGCCCGCTGAGCCATCCAGGGGAAGTCCTTCTGTGAGGCACAGTCGACACTTCTGGCAACTGGAGGCAGAGAGAGAGAGACTGGGCGAGCTTGACGCGGCCTTCAGATAACCGTAGACAAAATCAGTTTCCAGGAGCATACGGACCTCGAAAAACTCGGGAGCTTGGATAAGGAACCCATCTCACCAGGTCCTTGTCTGTTTGGATGAAAACTGTTGAGTTGACAACTCTAGATGGAATGGAAAGTGTGGTTTTTTTTCTTTAACGATCACATTGGATCCTGAAATTATGCCCAGGAGCCAGAAGATTGCAGAAGGCTCATGTGCGTGCGTGCTCGGGGCATTTTCCTTGTTGCTCAGTTCTGTCCCACCAGGCTGGGGGAAGACCAGCCCCTGCAGCCTCCCTGTCGACTTCTCCTTTCTGCTTTCACTTCCTGCCTCACTCCCAAGACGGGCTTGTTCACAGAGAGGTCAACTCCCCGTGGCCTGGGCTTCAGACAAACCCTCTGTGTACTCTCGCCTGCTGAAGCCAGGTCCACCCTGCCCTTGGTCCCTCCCACCCCCTTGGTGCACGCCCGGCCCTGCCCGCCCCCATCACCCCCCCATCCCGCCCAGCACCTCTGTGCAGGGAGCTGCCAGTGGCTAATCCTGAGTGCGAACTCACTTATCCTACACTTCACACCACTAATTGCCCGAGCACCTGGAGCGTCTGAATCAGCCCCAGAAAACACCCTTCAAACTCGGTTTTTCTGAAATGCCGCGGGACTGGCAACCGGGCCAGTTTAAGCTGTTTTTTTGTAGCAGGTGTGCCAATAAGCTTTGAGAAATGGCTCAGTGTGTACCCAGGGCAGGCCAGGCTGAGAAGGTAAACACGCCGCATTTCTTTTAGGCTTAAACGCCCATTTGGAAATACTGGGACTGCCCTGTTCAGTTTATTTTCATTATCCAGCAGGTCAAACACAGTTCTTATGACCCGGGAGGCTGTCTCCAGGCGCGGCTGCCCCGGTCCGTGAGCTGTCCAGCCTCGCGCTGTCGCCTGCGCACCGTCGGGTCTCCGGGCCGGCCGGCCGGGGGCTTTTGCTGCAGGTGAGCTGCTTGTAGATTTCTGCAGCAGGAAATTTAGCGCGTCCCACTGAGGCAAACTGGCCCAGGGGCTTCACCTGGAGTAAAAGATAGCCGTTTACAGCAGGCTGGGCAGTACACGTTAGACATCCGTGAGCTTCGCTTCAGAGCTAGTCATCAACCAGTTCCAGTGGAGATGCCGCCCCAATTGTATTTACCAAAAGTGCTGGTTTCTCCGGGCGGCCACAACAGTGTGCCACGGGCTGGGTGGCTTCAAACAACACACAGTTATTCTTGCACAATTCTGGAGGCCGAAATCCAGGTGTTGGCAGGGCCCCACTCCCTCTGAGGGCTCCAGAGAGAGTCCTTCGGCCTCCTCCTGGCCTCTGGTGGTGGCTGGCATCCTTGGCGTTCCTTGCCTTAAAGCCGCATCTCTCCAGCTGCCACCTCCGCCCCAGCCTCGCCTGGCGTCTCCCCGTGTGTCTCGTCTCCTTAGGAGGACACGAGTCTCGTTGGGTTAGGCGCCCTGTCAACTCCAGTATGACCGCCTCTGAACGAATTATATCTGCGATGACCTATTTCCAAATCAGGTCACGTTCTGAGATTCTGAGGCCCAGGACTTCAACCTAATTTTTTGAAGGGACACAGTTCAACCCACACCACTAACCCACGTTTAATGCCATTACAAATAGGAGGTTCCTCAGTCAAACTGGAGAGCTTGGCAAAGGACATGGATGCAGATGGCAGGAAGAAGAGCCCCTGCTGGGAGAGCCACAGCACAAAGGCCCACAGGGCCCAGCCGGGAGCATCGGCGAGGGAAGTCAGCCACAAGTCCGAAGCACAGGTCCCTGCACCTGCAGCGGGGTTTCTGCTCTGTGATAGAGATGTGTGTGCAAGAAATATTCCACTTTCATTTTATTTCCACCGTAAAAAGAAATTTGAAAAGGAGGCACAAGTTTGGTGTCAATGTCCGCTGGCGGCTGGTCTCAGGGATGGAGCATGAGAGGGAGTGGTGAGGTCTGTGGCAAACGACAGGGTACATGCTGCATCTAAAGGAGCAGCCCCTGTGGGATTCCAGCCAGTCATCGCCGTGGAGGAAGGTGGCCCAGACCTTTTGATTTTTCAACAGAAGCTGGACATGAGAGTTTGGACGGAGAAGCCTGCATTGTGTACCTTGGTTACAGAATGAAACTCGTTAAGCACTTTGTGCAGGCGGAGGCATCTGTGGGCAGAGTTGAACCTGTGAGAGCCCTTTGTTTTTTTCCGACTTGTGTAGAGGAGGAAGGTGAGGATGACCTGGTGGAGGTCAGAGACCACCGTCCGCGGCTGGCTGAATAGTGGCTCCCAAAAAGGTCCACATCCTGACCCCCGGAACCCGGGGCCGTGCTGCCCCTACCTCACGCCTGGGCTGATGTGATCCCATTCGGGAGCTTGAGGTGGGAGATTGTCCTGGATGACCCGGGGCCAGTGTCATCACAGGTCCTTACAGGGAGGCAGGCGGGTCTGAGTCAGAGAAGGAGGCGTCGTGATGGGAGCAGAGGTCTGAGCGACCTGCTTTGGAGATGGAGGAAGGGGCCGTGATCCCTGAACAAGGCGCCTCTAGAAGCTGGAACCAAGGATGGACTCTCCGTGGGAGCCTCCAGAGGAGCCAGCCCTGCTGACGCTTGATTTCAGCCCTGGTGGACTCACTGTGACTTCCGGCCTCCAGAGGCGGGGAGTAGACGTGTGTCATTTGAAGCCACTACGTGTGTGGTCATTTGCTGCAGCAGCAGTGGGAGCCTGAGGCTTCCTCCTGCCCAGCCCTCCGTGAGAGGTCGCTCTGGCCAGCTGTGCCGGGACCTCCGTCCCTGCCTCAGACCCAAATTCTTTTGGGTTGGTGTCGGTGTCACTCCTTAAAACCCCACTCAATGTTTAACAGTGTCTTCTCTTCCTTCAGAAAAATTGGCTGAACAGATTTTTGAACCTGGTTAGATTTTTCAACAGGTCCCTACCTCTGAATGGAGGGCAAGGCGGGGAGCAAGATGAGGCAATAGACACTTTATCAAGTGTCCCAGGGAGGAAAAGTCCACACAGAGCCACATCTCACACCACCCCATGAGAACTCTTTTGGTTGCAATTGACCAACAACCCCCCAAATTCTAACTTTGGCCACAAAAATGTCAGGGAGGGGAATTTAGTCTCTGGATAGAGCTTCAGGTATGGGTGGATCCAGGGTCTTAAGGGTTAACATTGAGAATCAATCTTTCTTATCTCTTGGCTCTGTTCCCCTGTCTGTTGGCAGCAATCTTGCTCCTTGCAGCTATGCATTGCATTTCGTTAGCTTCACAACACAGCTGACAAAGAGGGCACCTCTTTCCCAATAGTTCCAGCAAGAATCCTGGGGCCCAGTGCTTCCTGGCTCTGATTGAGCAATTCAAGTTACACACTCATCCCTCAACCCCACTGGTTCCAAGGGGTCAAGGGCTCTGACTACCCTCCTGGGTCCTATGACCCCTACAGCTGGCAGGAAGCTGGCCCCATGTAGAAGACACACTGAGAATGGGGACATCAGAGCCATGCGGTGGAGGCAATGCCCTGGGATCCCCACACTTCGTCCCTTTTCCTCCTGGGCATACAGAAAGACTCATTTCTTAGTTCCCTTCTAGTTACAAGTGGCCACGTGACCCAGTGTTGGCTGATGGCATTGGGTGGAAGCGACGTCACATTTCCAGAGTGCAAACTCTCCAGTCCTGCTCCATGTTCCTGGTCTTTCTATGTCTGGGAGCGAGACACGGAGGACCTATTGAAGGTCTCAGAGCCCCTAGGGGGAGGCAGAGTCACTGAGTGGAAGAAACAGACCCTCCTCCCCCACGCACATACATACACACATATGTACATGTGGACACACACATACGTGTGTATACACACATTACACATGCACATCACGTATACACATGCACACACAATACACATATCCGCATATATCTGCATCATGCACAAAATGTGCATATACATACATGTACACATGTGCACGTGCATACACATATTTACACACATCACACATATATGCATACATACTCACACATACATACCCATGCACACCTACACACATGTGCACATATACACATACACACACACATACACTCACACCCATCTCCACCCCCAGCCCCACCCACATCAGACGCTACGTGAGTGGGGCGTAATCTCTGTGTTCGGCCCCTGGTTTGGGGGGTGTGGTGGCAGCCCTCTGCCTGCCCTGACCAGCGTCTGCTGCTCCCAGAGGGCCGGCCCTGCAGGAGCCGCTCTGCCTCGCTGAGCCGACTCTAGACCTTTTCCTGGGGAGCAGGATTGCCGGTGGTTTATCACCTGAGGCAGAAGGAGCAGAGCTGGAGAATTTGCAGGCCTGGCATCAGCTTCTTCCTCCCCATCTTTCAAGACCAAGTTGAACTCTTATCTTGTTCATCGGCTTTATTTTTTTGACTCTTCACAGGATCCCTTTAATGTATTTTAAAGGGCGATTGTGCATTTTCCACCTGGGCCTAGTCAAGACCCTCTTGCAATGGGCGCCACATTGGTCCTGAGGATGGTGGAGTCAAATCCCAGAGGAGGAGTGTGTGAGTCTCTGGGGCTGCTGTCATGCATGACCAAAAACCAGGGGGCTGAATGCAACAAAAATGTATTCTCTCCTGGGTCTGGAGGCCAGAAATCTGAAATCAAGGTTCCCTGGGGAGGCCCCGAGAGGGAATCTGTTCCTTGGGTCTCCCGGCTCCTGTGTGGCTGGCCACCCTTGGTTTGTAAGCACATCACTCCAGTCTCTGCCTCTGTCTTCACATCAGCCCCTCTGTGTGTGTCTCTGTTCTCTCCTCTTCTTATAAGGACATCAGTCATTGAGCTAGGGTCCACCCTAATCCAGTGTGATCTCATTCAATCCTTACCTCAATTAGACCTGCAATGACCCTTATCCAAGTGGGGTCACCTGCAGGGGTGAACACGCATTTTGGGGGCTAGTATGGAACCCACTACAAAGAGGATCTGGGATTTGTGAGGGAGGGGCTCGATGAGTCAGGGATGCTGTGGTCCCAGACCTACAGGTCTTGGCTTCACATGAATGCCTGGCTTCAAATTCCGCCCCTGCCCCATGGGATCCAGCAGATCCAAACGAGGCATGGTGCAGTGCCCAGAGATTAGCACGAGCAGGGGCCACCCTTGGGCTGGAGGGACGACAGGAGGCAATGCTGTCATCTGACCTGGGAAATCAGCAAGAGCTAGCCCCGAGGCTGGAGCTTCCAGAACGGGAGCAGGACCCAGGAGGAGGGACTGTCCAGAGGGAGCTGGAGCCATGGAGGAAAACGGCCTCTCCCAGAGCAGAGGGAGAGGGCGAAGGATGCTGACCCCCTGCTCCGCCCTCCAGGTTCCTGCCTGCCGGGGTCTCCCTGTCTTTGAACCTACCCAAAGCCAGATGGCAGTGAGCCCTGGAAGCGGAGCTCCTTTTGATGCCCAGCAGGGTGGAGAGCGTGCAGACTGGATCTGAGAGTAAACGCATTGCTCCACTTTCGTTTGGGAAGGTCCTGCAAAGGCTTTCGGATGCCCGCCCCCAAGAAGATGGACAGCACTGTCCGTGTGGGCACACACGGCACTCATAAATGGACAGGGGGCCTCCCCGAGGGAGGTGGGACCGCCTAAGGTGAAGGAAGTGCTGTTGACTTTTATGATCTTTGGTCCCCAGGTATCATGTCCCTTCCTTTTGCTAACCTTATCTAGATTCCTCTCTGGGGAACCCAAAGCTCTTTCAGGCATCACCTCATTTAATCCTCAGAAGAGCCCCCTGATGTTGGCGTTCTTATGATGCCCATTTTACAGATGAGGAAACTGAGGCCTGGGTCATCCCACCGTGACTCAGATACACTGGTCTACCTGCAGAGCCCCTCTTTCAACCTTTCCGGGGTTGCCCTCATCAGCATGTCCGTGACAGCAGCCTAACAACTGACCCCAGCGGAGCTCCGATGGGCAGGGCATGGGGGGCCTCTGCTGCTGTCAGTCACAACATTGGTTACACCAAAGGGCCAGCTGCACCTGCTTTAGCTGTCGGTGCTCCTGCAGGGCGAGCAGCTCCCACATGAGCACGTCTACAGGTAAAAATGCAAGTGCAAGAGTTAGCCCTGAGGCTCCTCAGAAGCACCTGAAGTCAGAGCGTGGTGTGCGGAGCACCCAGGGGGCCGTTTCTCATCCTGGCAGCCGGGAGGAGCAGGCAAAGGAGACAGAGCAGGAGAAGAAAAGACTTCCGAGCCAGCCAGCTGGCTTCAAACCATGTTTTGCTATACTTCTGAGCTGTGTTGCCTTAGGCAAATGCAGCCTCTCTGAGCCTCTGTGAGCTAATCTATCAAGTGGGGAAAATCATAGTAGTGTCTTATAAGTTGCTGTAAGTATTAAATAGGAGAACAGAGCCAAAGACCTTGGCACCTAGTGCGGTCATCCAAATCGTGAATGCGTATCTTCTGTTTTCCGTGCGCAGACCTGTCAGCAACTGGAAGAGAAGCTAGCATGTTCGCTGTCAGGAAGCGGACGTGTAGGGCCCCACGTGTCCTCACTCCCAGGCCACAGACCAGATATTTGAAGAACTTGCTGTCTTTTCCGCCATGGCTCTTTGTATTGATGCCACAGGCAACTTCTGCAGCCAGTGGCGTGCTCTGGCTAACAGACCACCTCCCAGCAGATCTCTGGGCAACCAGGTCTGCAGGGTGGTGATCCTTGCCGGAGAGTCAGTGGTTTTCTCTTTCTGATTGCTCAGAATCTGCGCGTCGCCTTGAATGCCTGTGGACCCCATGGAAGGGCACTGAGTTGTCTTAGAAGGAGGGTGTGAGGTTCCGTGATATCATTACTGGAACATACAGTGCTCCCTGTTCTTCCTGGTCCTCTACACGCACCAGGGTTTAGATCTTCTCAACCACTTGATGAGTCTCTGTTGGTACTAGCCCCATTGTATAGGTGAGAAACCGCGCACGGGGAGATTAAGTTGTGAGTCTGTTTTACCCAGCTGGTTAGTGACAGGAGCAAGATTTGAATCCCAGGAGCCTGGCTTCACCTTCTTCTAAGTGAAGTTTTTGTTGAAATAATCGGAGATCCATTAAAAAAAAAAACGGAGAGATCCCCTGCAGCTTTACCCAGCTTCCCTAATGTTGACATCTCGCAAAACTATAGCACAGTTTCGTGGCCAAGATGTTGACATTGATCTGGCTTTGCTTTTAATCAAAACACTATATGACCACCCAGGTGGATATGTTGTTTTCTCCAGGAAGATGCTTTTGATCGACACTGACTCTGAGGTCAATCTGTCCACTTTTAGTGATGTTAAGGCTTCTCTATTCTGCTTGGGGCTACTTGAGAAAAGCTTGAATGGGGTTGAGCAAGTCACTGTAAAGACGGCCTGGTTTACTGTCCTATCTGGATCGCATCCATCCACCATTGGAGGCAGATCATTTGTCACAAAGTGGCTGCAACAACACCTCCCATCCCATGTGCCCTTCTCGCAGTGTGACTTTGACCCTAACCCTTCCTTCAAGATGAGGGGCCTATGTTCCTTCCCCTTGAATCTGAGTGGGCAAGGAACTGCAGAAGCGATGATATGTGACTTCTGAGAATAAGCCATAAATGGTGATGCAGCTTCCTCCTGGCTCCTTTGGAGACACTTGTCTTGGAATCCTGCCGCCATCCTGTGAGGAAGCCCAAGCTACCGCATGTGGGGAGACCACATGGAGAAGCCACCTGTAAGTGTCGTGGCCGGCAACCCAGCTGAGGTCTCAACCGGCAGAAAGCCAGCATCCACCACCAGATATGTGAGTGAGGGCACCTCCAGGAGGTTCCAGCTTCCAGCCGTCAAGTCACCCCAGCCTTGGGTCTTAGAGCTGAGATCTCGGATGCTGGAGAGCAGACACAAGCCATGCGTGTGTGCCCTGTCCAAACTCGTAACCCACAGAACCCGCGGCTGTAAGAAGATGGCTGTCTCATCCATCACGTTTTGGGTGGTTCTTATCTAGCTGTAGTAGCTGGAACACCGTCCAGCAAACATTTCTTGGGGACCTACTATGTGCCAGGAATTAGGTTAGGTGCAGGGGATGTGAGGGTAACCAAACCAGACACGAGTCATGCCCTCGTGGCCCTTCTATTCTAGTCAACACGGGAGACGAAAGGGGGTCCGAGCTTTGCTCTTCCTCATGCCAGGATTTGTTTTCATTTCTGTTTTATTTTATTTTTAAAAGAGGAGAAAACTTGGACCCAGTCCTCTCTGGGCTTTGATGCTCTTGCCAAATGAATTAGCCCGAGTATTTTCGTCTGGCTCTGCCAATTTAGTGTAGCCTAAGCAGTCTTCGCTGTGACTCACCCTCCGCTGCTGCACTGGGGGCCGACAGTCCTGCAATTCTGCCCTTGGAGGGGGGGTGGCATCACAAGACCTACGGGAAAGATGAGGGGGCTTGCTCCCTGGGATCTGAGGCCCGGGGGGGGGTGTCCTCCACTTTGGAGTCATTGCTGAGCATCTGAACAAGGGACCAGGGTGCTGGGAGAGGATAAGTGCTCACTCACGGGAAGGAGGGATCCAGCTTGGGCAACAGTCAGGGAGCCCAGCTGTGGTGGGCGGGTGCTAAGGGTGGTGACCAAGCCTAGCCCGGCCGGGAGCTCCCACGGGGATGCCCGTCTCTCCAGCGCATCAGGAGGCCTGCCCACAGGGTTCCCAGGGTTCTTCTGCAGGCCACTTGGGGATGGCAGTGGGCGGATGGAAAAGGCTGATTATTTCCCTGGTTTAAGGCCAAGACTCAAGTTTGCAAACTCTGTGGAAACAAACACAAGAGTGACTGCTTCCAGTCCCAGCATGACAGAAAACAGGCAGGAGGGAGTCCAAGAGGGCAGCTGCAGGACGGGAGGCCGTCTGTAGAGAAACCAAGAACGGAAAGGCCCGGGGCCAGCGCCATGCCCGGAGCCAGAGGGAGACTGTCACATGGGAATGAAGGGTCTGTGACGACGTCCGCTTCTCATGCCGCAGTGACCGTGAGGGGTGGGTCTGACGGTTCACTGGGAGTATCATTTCTGCAAATGATGCCCCGACATCCCCCCAAGCACAGTCTCATCAAGGGGTCCACAAGGGTGGACCAGTTGGCCTTCTGGTAAACTAATGAATGCCCGATACTCCTGTGGTAGACATTTATTTTGACACTCAGCATCCATTTCTCCATCTTCGGGTAACAGTATCCCAAGTTTTTTTGAGGAATCCTTGTCTCCTTACTGGCACGCTCCACCACTCCCTGTCTGAGGGTGTCCGTCTGAATCAGACCTGGCCAATCAGAGCCCTGTATCTCTTTGACCACATGATTGGTTCCAGGGATGGTCCTGTGACCCAATCCAGCCAATAACCATCCGTCTGAGAACTTCCGTTCACCAGGTGAGGGATGGAATGTTTTGTTTGCACTGGACTTGAAGCAGAGGTTGTCAACTGGGGACCCTGAGTTAGGGACCCATGGGGAGACTGCACACTGAGAATGAGGACCCTTGGACGGGGGCAGGGCTGGGAGATGGCGTGGATGGCAGCGTTTGAATCCAGCCATGCCCGGACACTTCTCCTTCCCTTTAAGTGATTCAGCACATTCCTTTGTTCCTTTGTTTCTTAAACCATTTTGAGTTGTGACTTAGAGACTTGCGAATGAAAGAGTCCTGGCTACAACGTGTGCCATCTCAAAAATAATAGAGTGTGTCTTCCCAGAGAGTGTGCGTCTCGCCGCAGAACAGAAGGAAGAGGTGTGAGTTGGAATTATCAGATGAGGTTCTGTAGCTGCCTGAAGGAATCGTCACACATCGAGTGGCTTAGAACAGCACACATTGATTCTCTTACAGTTCTGAAGCTCAGAAGTCCACGGTGGGTCTCACCAGACCCAAATCACGGTGTCGGCAGAGCTATGTTCCTTCTGGAAGTTCCAGGGGAGAATACACTCTCTGGCCTCTTCCAGCTCCTAGAGGCGCCCGCGTTCCCTGGCTCATGGCCCCTTCCTCCATCTTCAAAGCCACCAATGTCTCATCTCTCTGACCCTTCCGTCCACACGTCTCTTTGTGACCACAGCTGGGAAAGTCCTCCAATTTTAAGTATTTATGTGATTAGATTGGGCTCGCCTGGTAAACGCAGGGCAGCCTCCCAGACCAAGCTCCTTAACTCCCATCACATCTGCAGAGTCCCTTTTGTAAGGTACAGTAGTCGCACATTAGGACATGGACATCTTGGAGCAGAAGGGGAATTTCATTATTCTGTCAACTACAGTCATGCAACTTGCAAGCATTTATTATGCACCTTGTGTATACTGTACTCTTTTTGAGGGACTAAGGGGGTTATTAAAAAGTTAAGAAAATAAAATCAAATCAAGAAAGCCTGGTAAAATAACAGGTTCAGAGGGTTCCATCATTGAAGGTTTGAGTTTGTTTGTTTGCTGAGGAAGATTCGCCTGAGCTGACATCCATGGACAATCTTCCTCTTTTTTTTTCTTTTTTTTTGGTGAGGAAGATTCTCACTGAGCTAACATCTGTGCCAGTCTTCCTCTATTTTATATGTGGGATGCTGCCACAGCATGGCTTGATGAGCAGTGTGTATGTCCGTGCTGGAATCTGAAACCATGAACCCCTGGCTGTTGAAGCAGAGTGCATGAACTTAACCACTATGCCAGGGGGCCAGCCCCCCTCTTTTTTTTTTCTTTTGTATGTGAGCCACCACCACAGCATAGCCATTGACAGACGAGCGGTGTAGGTCCACACCCAGGAACCAAACTGGGGCTGCCGAAGTGGAGTGTGATGACCCTAACCACTAGGCCACTGGGGCTGGCCCAAGGGTTTGCTGTTTTGAGAACTCTAAGGGAAACTGAGCTGTTTCTCCTGTACAGATAGGCAACCCCGGGCTCCTTGTTGACAGCCGAAACAAGAGTCATTGTTTTCCTTTTCTGATTTTTCGAAAGACACGTCCAAACCACACAGAGAGACTGGTGGGACCCTTTCTAGGTTGAGCTTGAGAGCCTTCTCTCGGGGGAGCTTTCTCATGACCGACTTCACGCCGCACCCCAGCCCTTCTCCTCCCTGACGGGCTGGCCGAGCCCCCAGGTCGCCCTTCTAAACTGCATGTGGTTTCCTGGTGTGGGTGTGAGATGCAGGACCCGAGTGTGGGCAGGAGTGACAAGCCCAGGGGGGGGAGTCCCCCACGGCCCCTGGGAGTGCCTGGGAGACGAGTGGGTGCCACAGATGGGTGTCACCTATGTGGCAGTTGTGCTAAGGGCAGGCTGGTCTTGCTGAACTGCCTCTCCCCTAGACGTAACACAAGTCAGCTACCCAGTGACTGCCACCCTGTGGCAAGCCCTTGGATGGGTCCCAATGCACTTGGGATAAAACCTACACCCTTTACCAGAGAATCACTTCCTGTTCATCATTCAGGTCCATTGTCACAGACCACCTCAGAGACGCCTCCTGTGATCACTCTTTCTAGCGTTTCCATCTTTCACCTATGTCTGTCTTTAAGACAACAACCATGAGGGCCAGCCCCGTGGTGCAGTGGTTAAGTTGGCACATTCTGCTTCGGCAACCCAGGGTTCGCCGGTTCGGATCCTGGGTGCGGACGGGGCACGACTTGGCATGCCATGCTGTGGCAGGCGTCCTACATATAAAGTAGAGGAAGAAGGGCATAGACGTTAGCTCAGGGCCAGTCTTCCTCAGCAAAAAGAGGAGGATTGGCAGCAGTTGGCTCAGGGCTAATCTTCAAAAAAAAACCAACCATGACTTGCAACTATGCTGTTGATTTTTTACTTGCTATTTGCCTCCTCTCCACCCACCTCCGCGGCAGTGTAACTGCCATGGACGGGACTTTGTGTGTCTTATTTACTGGTGAGAACAATGCTTGACACATAATAGCCATTGTGTGAATCCAGAATGGATTGTGAAGGAGGCCGTGTTCATCCTGGTGCGGGAGCCGGCCTCCGAGATGATGCGCAGTCCTGGCCTCTGACACTCATGCCCTCGTGAGGTCTTCTCCCACAGGCGATCAGGAAGTTGTCACGTGCCTTCCAAGGCTGGCCTATCAGAGGCCTTACAGCTCTGGCCTTGATCTCTTAGAACACACACTTTCAGAGCCTTTAGCCCCCATGGAACAAGTCCTTCTACCTTGAGGTCAACATGCTGGAGGGGCCACATGGGAGGCTCTGGTCCATGCTCTAGCTGAGCCCCGCCTTCCAGACATCCCTGCCAAGGTGTGAGTGAAGGTATTTCCCCTCGGGAATAGCCAGCCCTTCCTGTGGCTGAATCTCTCCAAGGAAACTGTGCACACCAAGTGGGAGATAGCGTCACCCTGCTGAGCTCTGCTGAATGCTGGGCCCCCAAAATTGTGAGATGAAACAAAATGGCTGTTGTAAGTGGCTAAGTTTTGTGGTTATTTGTTACACAACAACAGATAATTTGAACACCAGGCTTTTTGTATATATTTAATCTAGGGGTTGCTTTCTCTTTTTTTTTTTTTTGAGGAAGATTAGCCCTGAGCTAACTACTGCCAGTCCTCCTCTTTTTGCTGAGGAAGACTGGCCCTGAGCTAACATCCGTGCCCATCTTCCTCTACTTTATATGTGGGACGCCTACCACAGCATGGCTTGCCAAGCGGTGCCATGTCCGCACCCGGGATCCGAACCAGCGAACCCTGGGGCCGCTGAGAAGCGGAACGTGCGAACTTAACCACTGCGCCACCCGGCCGGCCCTTCTTTTTAATTTTTAACTCCAATGGCAACAACAATAAAATCAATATCTGCGATAAAAAGGAAACATACTAGTTCTAGGGACTGAAAGCTCTCACTTTTCGTGAGTCAAAGACACCATTGATTCCATTATTTTGTGTCATCTAAGACTAAACTAGGACACATCATCCCAGTTTCAAAGACGGTAACATATGGAAAACATGTGTCTTAGAATTAGTGAAATGCAGTGAGTTCGCACACTAGAGTCCAAAGAGTCACAAACAGTAATTATCCCCAGAGGAAACCGAACCCTGCCAGGAGCCGTGGAGAGAACCCCAGCGTCCCTCGCCCAGGGGTTCCTAGTTCAACACATAGGATGGCCACATGTGGTTACAAGACCCGCTTCCCCCAAATCCTGATCCCACCACCCACCAGCTGACTGATCTTGGGCACGCTGTCAACCTCTCTGAGCCTTGGTTTTCTCGTCCACCAAACGGGGCAATTGCAGAACCTACACCATAAGACTGTTGGGAAGATTAAATGAAATAATGCACATGGAGCGCTTTGCGCTGTGTCTGGAGCCTAGCAAGTGCTCAGGAAATGGCAGCTGTGAGGATGATGATGGTGATGACGGTGATGAGGAGGAGGAGGTGATGATGATGATGATGATGGCGCTGATGACCGTGATGTCTTTATCTATCTATTTATTTATTTTCCCAATGTGTCTTTCTTGCCTGAGCTGCACTCACTATTCCATCCTGGTTGAGGCCGGCGAGTTCTCTGCCTAGAGTCCTTTCTGCCCAGGGTGCACTTCACGACCTCAGCCAGGTCCGCGGGGGCGGTTGTATGCTCTTCCCCAGAGCCTTTGAATTTTCCCCTTTGGTCCTCCTTTCAGAGGCCTCCTGTCCATACTTGCATCCTCCACCCTCCTTTCTCCGTTTTCGGTGGACTTTTTAATTCCGCTCGGGACAGTAATCTAGAAATGGCCTTCCCAAGGCCACCTTGGAAACAGACAACATATTTTCTGTTAGGGCACTTTATGATTTTTGTTTTGTATTATCTTATTTTTCATGCACAAAAGTCTGACCTCCTCAACATCTCTGCAGACTTCTTGAGACCAGTGACTACATCTTCACTTTGCCAAATGCAGGTGAAACTATTTAGAAATAGAGCATATCATAGGACCCTAAGGTATGTTTCTTCGACTGGCCACGTGGACCTGGACCCAGATGTCATTAATGCTTGCTAATAAATGTGAGTTGAACCTTTTGTTAAAAATGGAATGTTTCTAGTTGAGTCTTAGTTTAATATTTATGACATCGTCATGAGGTGGGGACTATTACTTGTCCTGTTGTGCAGATGTGGACCCTGAGACTCAGAAGGATTAATCAGGTTGCCCAATGTCATACCAGCTGCTCCGTAAGACATGTGACTGTGCCTGGTAGAGGGTATTATTATTATTAATGTTATTATTACTGCTGTGGTCATTGTGACTATTACACTCGATTTTTCTCCCAGCACCCAAAAAGTTTCTGCTGCCTGGAGACATTCAGTAAATACACAACAGGAAAACCTTGCACGCAGTCTGGCTGCAGTTGAAAAGACAGACCACCCCATTTTCAATCTTCTCCTCAATTGCTCCCAGCCCATGGACCCCCCCACACACACCAGCGTTTGGGCAGCCGCATTGTCCTCTTTTATGACAGGCAGACTCAATGCCCCTGATCGAGGTCCCATGAGAAAAGCATGTCCAGGGGGTTCTGCCTTAACATATCAGTTTAAGAATTGGGGGCTTTATTTTCCCCATTTGAATGAAATTGTGAGTTAGAGGTTTCTGCCCCTTTGAGTGGAACACATAGCGAAGCTGATAGCCAGGAAGTCTGGTCCAATTTTCCAGGGAAAACCAGTGCCCAGCTATTTATGAAGTTTCCATTACAGGCAGAGCTCCTCACTCCTGAGCATTTGGCCCATAAATCAAATGGCCTTTCCTGTCGTCAAATGAGTCCCTTGGAACATTGACTGGTCTTTTTGAAATCAGAGATGACTTTCTTTTTAATTGAGGTAAAATGCACGTAACAAAATGAGTCATTTTAAAGTGTACAATTCCGAGGCATTTGGTGCATTCACAGTGTTGTGCAAACACTCCCTCTATCTAGTTCCAAACATCATCACCCCAAGGGGAGACCCTGCCCCCATCAGCAGGGCTCCCCTCCCTCCCTGCCTCCCTCAGCCCCTGACCACCTTCAATCTACTTTCCGCCTCTGTGGATTTACCTCTTCTGGTAGATTTCCCGTAAATGGAATCACACAACACATGGCCTTTGTGTCTGACATTTTTCACTTAGCACAAGGTTTTCAAGGTCCATCCACACTGCGGCGTGCAGGACTTCATTCTTTTTATGGCTGGATGATATTCCATTGTGTGGATAGACCACAAGTGTGTCTCCGTGCATCCACGGGTGGACATTTGGGCTGTTTGAGATCACTTTTAAGGAGGGAGCTGAGAAATAACTCTGGACTCGGGGAACACTTTGTGGACACTTTATTGTCCCCCTTCAAAGCCCCCCGGTCCCAAGGGGAATCTGGTTCACGTAGGGGGTGTTGACAGAACCGGTGGCCACCCTCCCTGCAGACCGCGGATCTGCCTGCGGACTCGAGGTTGTGGAGAAGGCATCTGCTGCCTGGAGCCTGGCAGGGCACCCTCCTCTTGGAATAGCTTCTGGCCTCAGGAGCAGCTGCAGAATTCAGGCCCCCGCCCTCCAGTGACCAGCTCGTCACGAGGCTCCAGGGTTCACTCCGGTTCAGCCTCCAGCAGCTGCTGGCCCTGGGTGCCAGGCGCAGTAGCACCGGGAGAGGGCAGAGTCTGAGTATGCTCCCCCCACACCCCTCACGACCCTGGAGATGCCCGCGGTGGGTGCGGAGAGAGGGGCGAGGGGAAGCGGCTTCCAGGGCATAGCAAGGAAGTCAGGGCAGTGTTAAGTGGCATCCATTAAAAGCAGCTGTCAGTCAGTCTGGGCTCTGTGTTGGGACTCCACCTCCTGCCCACCCCGTGGTACTTGGATCGGCGGCAGAGGACTCTCTAGCGGCCCAGTGTACTGGGCATGGAAGCCACGTGGAGCTTCTCCTGGCTTTCCAGACCCAGGGGTCGGGTCTCCCAGGGCCACCTCTGCAAAGCTTTGCACACCCAGGTGAAGGCTCGCAGAAGGAATGGTGTCCTCGAGCCCGGCCTGTGCGCAGCGTCAAAGGCACGAGGTCAGGCAGCCGGAAAAAGGGCCTCAAAGTGAGCTGGCCCTGGGACCGCGCAGTGCAACTTCCCTGGGCCTGGCCTCCTGCCTTGAGGAATGTTCCGTAGCCACCTGGGGATGGCCTGCCCCCCTCTCCCAGGCTGGGGGTTGAGGTTGCAGCTGCAGAGGGTCCTGGCAGCTTTTCCTGTGAAGTTTAGTGTGAGTGTGCTGTGGGTGTGAATGTGTGAGCAAGTGTGTATATTGTGTATGAGTGTTAATGTGTGAGTGAGTGAATGAGGATGTGTGTGAGTGGGAGAGTGTAGGGGCATGGGTGGTTCTGTGTGTGTGTGAGCGTGTATACATGTGTGAACAAGTGTTAGAGTGCATGAGTATGTGTGTGATCAGATTGTGTGTATGTGTGAGTATTTGTGTGTGTGAATTGTGGTTGTATGAATGTGTGTGTGAGCGCACAAGCATGTGTAAGTGTGGAGTGTGTGCATGAGGGTGTATGTATGTGTGTGTGTAAGGGGCACAGTCTCAGATACACAGCTCATTACAGCACGTAGAATACAACAACCGCAACCACCCCTGCCCACCACACTTGCACCTGGGGGCCCGCAGTGTGGACCAGGCACTGGCTGCAAGATGCAATTTGACCCGCATTCCCCCTTTGAGGGACGTGTTATTGTGACCCCATAAGAGGCCGTGGAAACAGTCACCACAACCAGACAATGCGGCGACCCTGTAGACAGGCAGTGCCAAAGAACCGAGCCACTCCTAAGCGCTGCCTGTGTGCCCCTCCTTGGGCCTCTACAAGAGCAAGTGGGCGAGCTCGCCTTCCTCATGAGGGGTCGTGGGGGGAGGAAGGACCCACAGCCCAGACAGCGCTGCTGTTTGGAGAGCTTCCCCAGCCAGGCTCAGTGTGCCCGGGGGCTCCTCTCTGAGCTCCCAGCCCTGCGGGCGGGCGGGCGGGCATCAGCCACATCTTACACAGGACGGGACGTGACTGAGGCCTGGGAAGGTCCGGGAGCTGCCGCAGCACCCTCCCCGCAGCTCCTTGCCCCCTGGGGTGGACGGGAGGCTCTGTGGGTCCGGGGCCCCAGCGGGCCCAGCAGCGCCATGAAGGTGGGCGCCCCGGGCCCCTATCCAGGGAAGCGGCAGCCTCCAGCCTCCCCTGCGAGCCTCCCACCCCCATTCTAAACCCCAACCCTGATCCCCCCAAGCCAAATGGACGGCAAGTTCCGTCTTGTGACTTTTACATGAAAACGAGAACACGGTTTGTCAACAGGCTGGAATTCTTTTCATCCCGTCACCTTCTCCTTAATTGCGCTGGGGGAGTTTATTCCTTTGTGCATCTGGGGGGGATCACTTTAACCTCCTCCAGTCGAAGGAGAAATAAGACTTTGGTTTTTGCCAAAACTTGTTGTATGTGCCGCTGGGGACGACGCATCCGGAAATCCACGATGAAGAAACGTTTGGGAAAAAAACCCTTAAAAATCAAAGGCAAGTTTGGGGAAATGGACCAGGGGATTTTCCTCCGGTCTCCCCCGGCAGTCGAGGCCTTCTCTCACATGCGGGCCCTGTAATCTTCTTGATTAGTTCTGCTGGAGGGCAGCGTGTCTACACCACCGCCCACTGCAGCCAGGGAACAGTGGGTGGAGGGAGAGCCAGGATCAGGTTGGTGAGGGGTCGAGGGTGGCAGAGGGGACCGTGGATGCCCTGTTGAAGGCACCTCGTCCCTGCGTCAGCTTTCCTTGGGATCCCAACCTTCGCCGGGGGGTGGCATTGGGAGGGACAAAGCAGTCCTGCTTGTAGAGAGTGGAGGCAGCATCTGCTAATGGCTTTCCAGCTGGACCCTCATCAAAGGAGGGCAGGGCCCCCCAGGCCCAACCAGGCCCTGAGCAGAGCCATGGTCAGGGTGAGAGTGGCTCCTTCTGCATCAGTCGGCCATGGTGACTTGATGAACTTGGTGCCTTAAAATAACACGACTCTCTTCTCGTCCAGCTCTGGAGGCCAGGAGCCTGCGCGAGTCCTGAAGGTGAATTCAGGATGTCAGCAGCCCCGTGTTCCCTCGAGGGGCTGTTATGGGGGGAGAATCCCTTTCCTCGTCCAGTTCTGGAGGCCGCCCCCATTCCTTGGCTCTCGACCCCTTCCTTGAACCACCCTGACCTCTTGCCCTCTCACACAGCCCCAGTGGTTACAGGCAGTCCCCCCACCCCTAGCCTGGCCTCACCAGCAGCGTCTCCTTCCCATACGCACAGGCTCTGGGATTAGGACGTGGCCATCTTTTAGGGGGACCACAGACTCAAGACCGAAACAGCCCATCAGAAAGGGGGGCTTCCTCCTCACCGTTCCTCCCTGAGGGAGGACCTGCTCCCTCGGTGCCCATGGTGAGGCCTCCTGGACTCTGGGCCGGCCGGGGGCACCCAGGCCGAGGGCAGCAGAGGCGAGCGGGCCAGGCCACCCGCCCTGCAGAGGCCCCGGGCGCTGGAGCCACGCGGCTGTCCCGCAGAGCCTAACTGTCTTGGGGGGATGGCATTTGCTGGTTAGGAGTAATCCCGGACAAACGCTTTTCATTAAGAGCCCGCAAGAAACAATATGGGCCCAACAAGAGGATTAGGTCTTTGAAATGTAAACAATGTAACCAGCGAGGTAAGGGGGCCCGCTTTAATTGAAGCTGCCTGGAAAACAGCAGTTTTCTTGAGAATAAAAAAAAATACAAGCACACAAACCCTAGTCTGCGAGGGGGCGGGCGGGGCCCCTGCCTCCCTCAGCGTTGGGGGTCTCAGGCCCCAGAGGGGTTCCTGGGAATTTCCCCTCTTACTCAAGTTGAACCAAAACATGAGAGGCTTGATGTGCGGCCCTCCCACCAGGCCTTCTGCCCTGAGGTGAACGGTGCCCTCACCCTTCTAGAACATTCTCTGTTGTCATGGAGACCAGGGCTGGGATCACAGAGTCTCCCACCCCCTTGTCCTCCTCTTCAGCCTGAGCCTCACGTCGGGAAAAGACCCAATGAGAGCCGTCGCCAGCGTCTCCACGTGGGGCCGTACCACAGCCTCAAACATGCATCCGGGACAGGAGGAGGGGCGCACCCAAACTGCCAGACAGAACTGCCGCAGCTTCTGGGAATCAGCACTTTCAAAAACAAAAATTGCGTGGTTATTTTACGAGTAGCCCCGTCATCTCTAGGACGTTACAGGTGGTTGGGGTAGGTAGGTTAAAACAGAGTCAGTCTCTGCATTGTGTATAGGGAGAAAAGAGCTCTCGCTCGGGCCCACATTGGTGTCATATTTCTGGAGAAAAATGGCATCATATATATATTTTAAGAAATCCTGATGTTCTGGATTGGCCAAAATTATTTCAATCCTTACGCCCTTTGAGTTCAGAGAAATGAAAGATGCCACGGTGTAGAGGCCTTGTTCCTCCCGTGGGTCATTTCTTAATGGACTACGATGAACTTCAGATGATGAAAGGCCCAGCGCTCTGCTGACCCCTGAGGGGGAGGCAGACCCCGGCTGCACCTCCTCCTCCTCCCCTGACCCCCAGATCTTAGAGCCAGTTACCAGCGAGAGAAAAGAGCAGTGGTCGGCCGGGCACCCCAGCGCCGAGGCGGGGCCTCCCGGCCTTTGCTCTGGGGCTGCAGCCCCTCCTGGGGGGCTGGGAGGGCCAGCCCCGCAGTGTGGACCAGCCCGGCAGGGAGCTGGGGCTCGGGGGCTGGGGGGCTGGGAGGGAGCTTCTGCGAGGACAGCCCTGTAGCCCTGCCTGGTCTTTGAAGCCCAGGCTTCTCGTCACTGGCACACCCCTGCTGCTCACAAGAAAGGCGCCAGCGGGTCAGCGAGGGTGGAGGAGTGAGCCGCTCACACTCTGCATGGTGTGACCGAGTCCACAGCCCACTGGGCTGCCCAGCCGCCTCCCCTGTGGGAGGCCACAGCCCAGGCTCTGCCTGCCTGGCCTGGTCAGCAGAAGGAGCTGGGTGCCCTCTGGGAGGGGGGATGCTGATAAGGAGGCTGTGCCGGGGCTGTGGCGGGTGGGTGGTGGTGATTTATTTGACTCAGAGCGCAGTCAGCTGCCCCCGTGGGCTGAGCTGGCTGGCCACACGAGGGCCTGAGCCAAGCCCTGCGAAGCTTTGGCATCATCCTCCTTCCTTTTTTCGGTTTCCCATTTAATGATGGCTTGTCTCCAGGAAGCCCTGCGTCAGGAGGTGTGCTGGAGTCATTGACGCCTTCACCCAGAGCTCGCTGAGCCGCTGCTGTGGGCCAGGCAGGGGCAGCGCGGGCCCTGGCGTAGAGCAGCGGGCTGCACACAGCCCTGGACACGGCGACCTCCGGCAGTCGAGTTGGCACCCTGAGTCGGCCTGCGACGGGGCGTGTGAGCCGGAAAGGTGACATGCTCCGAGCCCTGAATGGGGCTCTTCCTCCTTTCTGCCTTCTAAGGCTGGGGTGGGAACTCAAGAGGAATGCTGAGAAATGCTCGCCTCGTGCCTGGCACAGAGTTCAATACATATCAGCTATTCTTCTCATTGTTAGTAATTGCTGGTTTAGTGTTGCGGCAATGTTTAAAAGTTCATTTAGGGAGCAGGAAGGATTCCGTAGAGATTGACGCAGGAAGGTAGAAAACCTTTTACAGAAACTCCCCCACCCCACCCCGTCCCCCTCAAAAAGAGGCCTTTAGGTAAAATGTGACTACTCTTTACCCAGGGCCAGAGGGCAGGCATCAAGACACTGAACCTCGGGTCCCGCAGGACCACAGGATGGGCTCCCGGGGGTCCTGGAGACACATTGCCCTCCACACTCTGGGCTCCCAGCCATGATGACTGGGTGTGTCTGGAAGGCTGGGAGGGGAGGGTTGGCCAGGCTGGGAAAACGAGGTCCGCCAGGTGAAGAAGGGGTGAGGGAGGCCCAGAGGACAGAGGCAGGGAGAACTCCCCAGCATCCCGCAGCTCTGCAGAAGGGGGAACTGAGCGAGCCTTCGCTTCTGATGCCCGCTGCACCCTGCTCGTCCAGACAGAGTACGGAAGGCGGAATCTCCTCAAACGGCTTCTGCGTCTGAGTTTTTAAAATATCAGGTGAGGCGCCTAGGTGCGTCACACTTGCCTGGGTTCAAGTTTGGGAGGGAAATGCCCGTCGTCGCCTTTTTTCCCCTGGATGTATTTCCTTCTGCTCGTTTGTGTGACTGTTAGAGGTTTCAGCACAGAAAGTCATGTGCCCTGTGCCTGCGGACTGCTATGAGCTGCAGATCCTTCCAGGCGGAAACTTCAGACCCAGATTCGATTTCAATTTATGGGAAAAGGGACAAAAATGACTTCACAATTTTTTTTGGCACTTACTACCTACAATATAATTTACTTCATATTAATACTTAAAAAATGAGACTGGCTTCCATCTTGGCCTCTCTGTAAGCAAAAATATCTGTGAAATAACCACTTGGAGGTAAATGTAAAAATTTTTCCTATTAACATTAAAAGTAAAGGCAGTGGTCTTTATGCAATAATGTCTACCTGCATTCCACTTAAAAATGCTTTGTGTGCCAACAGTAGTATGCATCTGGCACTTAGAAAACACTGGTGCAGTGGAAATGGCACAGGCTCGGACCTGTATGGATCTGGTATGGCCTCTGCTAGCTGTGTGATCCCCAGGCAGTGACTGGACCTCTCTTGGCCTCAGGTTCCTCATCTATGAAAGGAATTACAGTGAGGGAGAAACGGGAAGCTGTGGTCCCTGGCACCTGGAAGCCCTGCATAAAGGCCTCTTGAACTCTGAGTGGACAGCAAGCTGGTCCAGCAGGAGGCGAAGTCAACAACAACAGCCACGGCGAATGCTGCTCAGAGCTTGCTCCACGTCGCGCTCCTTGAAGTACAGGCTTTGTGCGTATTCACTTATTATATCGATAACCCCAGCTGGCATTCATTTTTATTATTCCCGTTTACACCTGAGCACATTTAGGTTCAGGGAAGAAGGTGACTTGTCCAGGGTCGCATAGCTGGTAGGTGACGGAGCAGGGACTGGGGCGTGGCCCCCATCCCATCCACAGCTCACGGTGCCTCCCCACCCCGAACCCCGACGATCTGTGCTGCTGGGGACCAGACGATGCGCTACAGGTGGGTGTGCAGTGGTCCAGGTACAAAGGACTGGGTCCCAGTGGAGGCCAGAGGGGTGACAGACAACACGTGGGTCACAGACGGCAGGCCTGTCATTGCCCGAGCACTGTCCGCACCTGACTACTCCATTTCCAGGCCCCCAGTGATGGGCCCCATTGTTGCTCCCACTTTGCAGATGAAGAAACAGAGGCCCAGAGAGGGCAAGAAACTTCCCTACAGTCACACAGTCCATGAGTGGCAGAGTCAGGTTTGCAGGGCCTGTATTCGGCCCGTAGAGACCTCCATTCATACGCCTTATCGTATATATATTCTCTGTATGAACACATGCAATATATCAATATGAAACATAAATAATATAAATGCATAAAAATACGAAATAAATATACATATCTGTTCATATTTATACAAAGAGAATCCATATACCATGACCACTTTGGTGTGTAGAATTTAGTGGTTTTTACTATACTCACAGAATTGTCCAACTGTCACCGCTACCTCTTGTTAGAGCATTTCCATCACCCCAAAAAGAAGCCCCCTACCCGCTAGCAGGGGCTCCCCATCGCCCTCAGCCCAGCCCCCAGCAACCACTAACTTGTCTCCGTGGGTTTGCCCGTCCTGGCCGTTTCGTACCAACGGGCTCACACAGCGATGCCCTCTATGCCTGGCCGCACCTCTCCACATCATGTTTTCACGCTCATGCGCGTCGCAGTGCGTGTGTCAGGGCTTCGTCCCTTTTTATGGCTGAATCGCGTTCCCCTGGGTGGAGGGGCCGCAGCTGGCGTCTCTGTCGTCAGTGGAGGGACGTTTGGGTTGTCTCCACATTTTGGCCGTTGGAACAGTGCTGCGAGTGCTTGTGTGCACACTTCTGTGGGTGCGTGTTCTCGTTTCTCCTGGCACACGCCCAGGAGTGGACGTGCTGGGTCACTGGCACCTCTGTGTTCAACCTTTTGAGGACCCCTCAGACTGTTCCCCACAGCGAGTCCCTTCGTCTGTAGCCGCCCCTCCGTGTGGATCCCACAGATGCTGCAGCGAGGGGCTCGGTGGTGTCCGGAGCCGGACGAGGACGCTGTGCAGCAGACTCCACCCTCTCTGGACTAAAGGCCCCTCCTCCAGCCGATGACTGACAGCTCTCCGTCAGTCCCCTCCCAGCCAGTGCCCGGCATCTCCAGGCTTCTCAGGCCCCCTGGCTCAGGTCATGGCTGCTCCGCAGGGACAGTCAGCAACTGGTGACTGGTAAATGCCAGCGGCAAGAGGGCGCATCCCCGTGCCCCACGTTGGGACGGCCGTGCAGGATCATGGGAGCTCCACAGCGCCCGTGAGGTGGTGCGGGCCTCCGTGTGACCGGCCGCAGCTCAGCTCCTCCCTCTGCCCAGCCTGCTCCATTCCTCCCCCATAGCTGCTGTCCACTGCTGTGTCGGGAATCACCCCAAAATTTAGTGGCTTAAAGCAACAGTAGTCATTTTATTGTGTATCCCATGGTTCTGGACTAGTCTGGCGAGTTCTTCTTCTAAAGGCTACTCATGCAGCGATGGGGCGGAATATTCACGGATCAACCAGCTGTGCTAAAGCCAACGCGAGCACATGAGGCTGTATGTTATTAAGCTTCCCAAACCCGGCACCAGCGCACTGCCTGGTGCATAGTGGGCCCTTGTCAAGCGTATGTCAACTGACTGATTGAGGCAGTCCCTGGCCTCTTCAAACTCAGGAACGGAATCAACTTGACCTGTTTCTAAAACATTTACTCTCCAGAAATACTTAGGTGTCATTTAGCCTCTTTGTAATTCGCTTTCCCTATGTGTAGAATGGGGAAAATGACAAGGACTTGTCTCAGAACATCACAAAGGTGAGCGGAGACAGCACAACGCCCTGCGCTCAGCCCGGGGCCTGGGGAGCAGCAGGCGTGACTGAATATTCTTTCCACAGCTAGGCCCATCGCTAAGAGTTCACCTTTATTAAAAGTCTTAAACTTGACTGTATGCACCCTGCAGAAAAGTTTTCTGTGTTCAAGTTGATTTCAGCTTACTTGGTCGTCCTTGTCCCCTAAGAGAACACACTGCTCCAGGTGTCCACTCCTGGAACAGTTGGCAGGATGAATAAGACGCGTGCAGAGTGCCAGGGTGGTGCCCGATGGTCAGTGCTGAGCGGATCTTGATGCTGCCGTCGGTACTGACCGCTCTCCACCTCCCGCCCTCCCTCCCTTCTCCTGGCTCAGCGCTGCTGGGATCCTCCTGCTGTATCCGATCGCCGAACGTTTACAACTGCCTGGAAAAACAAAACTTGCGGGGCATGACGCAGAGACGAAGCACACATGGTTAACTGCCTGTTAATCTCTGCCAGGCTGTAGATGCAGACGTCAGACCTCCGGAGGCGGGGGAGGCACCGCGGGACTCTTTTCTCTGAGGCGCATGTTTCATATTAGAGATCTGCTAACTAATAAAAGTGCTCCGTAGAGGGAAAAATGGGTACGAGTTTCTAGAGTTGGTGGGTCTCCTGAATAATATGGAACTTCTAAAATACAGGTAAACTTAAAAAAACCAAATCGGCCACTTAATTCCACCCCCTGGAGGAGAGCCACCGCAGCTGGTGCTCCGGGTCATCTCGTGGTGCCCGTGCGGGAAGAAGGAGCATGGAGGAGCTCTAAGGGAGAAGCAGACCCCGTCAAGATCGTACCTGCCGTGATTATAAACATCACAGTTTACTCTAAACCGCTGCCCCAAAGTTGTTTTTCCCATTTGCCTTTTAATTTCTGGTGCGGTGGGGATGGTGGAGACGCCCATGGAGGGCCGAGGCCACAGAACACAATCAGAGAGATGTCCGTGCTGGTGCGTGGGGCCTGGAGACACTGATGGCCACAGCTGACTGGAAAACGTACCTGAATGGAAACTGTGCTGAGGGTGCGACAGATGGAGAGGCATGTGATAAATCAAATTGAAATGTTAATGGTGGAAACTAGCTAGTTGGCACGAGGGTATTTGCTGTGCAATTCTTTCCACTTTTCTGTATGTTTAAAAATTTTTATAATAAAACTGTACAAGAAGGGTCTGGCGTGGTACCCACATCCCCTCTCTATTCCGTGTGGGTTACAAATTCCTACCACTCCCAGGCTTGGATGAATCAGGCAGCATTGTGGACTCCAAGTGATGGGGATGCGCTTTGCGAGCTTTTGTGCTAGAAGATTAGAGATGGTCTGCAAACTGCAGTGTTAAGGGGTGGAGGCCCTGATGTCTGCAGCTTACTCTAAAACGTATCCAAAAATTAGCTGGCTGGATGGAGAGAGGGCTGCCACTTCTGGTGCCGAAGGAGAGGCTGAGAGTTGTTGTGGGCACTTTAATTTTGCTGATATTTCATGAAATTGTGGAGAGAGCAGAAAAAGGTCTGCCAGCCTGCCATAGCGATGAAGGCGCCAGGGGCACCGACCGGGCTTTCCACCTTGAGCCAACCCTTGCTGCCTGTGGGACCTTAGGAAAAGGGGCCCCTGTGATCCTCAGCAAGCTCACGTTCATCAGAACCAGCGGAAACCAGCTAGAGCTGGCGTAAGCAAGGAATGGAAACCTTTACTTCGGAAACCCCAGAGGAAGGGTGTGGCTGTGCCTCAGGGCTAGGTGGACCGCGGGCTGAGTCACCATGGGGACGTTGGTGCCTTGTCCTGCCCCAGCGGTATTCCGGCATGTTCTCTGCAAACCTGACCCTCTTCACTTCTCAGTCTGTGTGGTGGCAGTGCCACTCACATCTCTCCTGTTTTCTTCTATTCGGGTCAGATCAAGCCGGCAATCTCTTAGTTCCACTTCCCGAGTGCCAGGGAAGGGACCCACTGGTCCAGCTTAGCAAAAACTCCCTTCCTGGTTCCATCAGCTGTTGTCTAGACAGCAATCCACATCATCCCAACCGTTACTGGTCACACGCTGCTGCAACCACATGGTTGAGGAGCCTCTTTCGAGAAAAGGGAAGAGCTGGAAAGATCCCTGGTGGTGGTGTTCGTTGCGTTTATTTTCTCTATCTGCAGAGTAGGAAAATTATAGGTTTTAATGGGAGTCCTTGGCACAGAGGCTGCCGTGGTAAACGTTCAAAAATGGAAGCAATTATTCATCAGTTAGAACTAAGAGACGCTTTTGATCCAAACAGTGTAACGGAGCACTCGGTACAACTGCCTTGTGCGCGTGGAGTGTTCCTGTTATCTGTCACTGAGTGACAAACTACCCGCAAAGCCCAGCGCTTCAAGCCACAATCATTTGCTCTGCTCCTGAATCTGCAGCTTGGGTGGAACTTGGTGGGGGCCCACCCATCTCGGCTCCACGTGGTGACAGTGGCAACATCTCCATCAGGCCTGGAGGATTCACATCTGAGAGGCCCCCTGACCCCCACACGATGGCAACTTGGCATGGGCTAGTGACTGGGAGCTCGGTAGGGCCTGCTGGCTGGAGGTCTCTGCTCCTTCCACGTAGGCCTCTCCACAGGTTTCTTGGGCCTCCTCAGAGCCTGGTGGCCTCACGGTAGGGTCCCATGGTGGCCAGCTTCTCCCAGAGAGAGTGCTCCTGGCAGCCCAAGCAGAGCTGCTAGATTTGTTATCACATAGTCTCAGAGGATGACTCCTACCTCATTCTATTGATCGAGCAAATCCTCCAGGCCAGCCTCTATTCAAGGGGCAGGGAATTTCTTTCCCACTTTGAGTGGGAGGAGCAGCAAGGAATCTGCGGTCACCCCTTACCTATCACAGGGGGTCCATAAGAGATTTGAGTGCCCGGCTGTGGCATTGCTGTCTTTGGGGCGCTCACTGAAGTCAGTGCGTTTCACACCTTCCTGCCTTCCATGCCCGGATGTAACAATCAGTCCCGTTCTCAGGGGCTCAGGTGCTTGCGGGGACAAAGCACCCACTTGAAAAGAGCTTCTGTTGCACGTGCAATAAGAGCAGATTAATCTGGATCAGAAGTGGGAGCCTAAGGACAGATTCTCCGCGCTGGAGTGTGTGCGTCGGAATAACCAGGGCAGGTTTTTTAAAAATTGGATTCTTGGGCCCCACTGCTGAAGATTCTGCTTTGGTTGATCTGAAGGGGGGTCCAGGCAGCGGAACTGAACAAATTACTTAACTTATTTATCTTTTTGAAAAGGTCATTCACGTATAGGGTTCAAAATTCATCAGGACCAAAGAATATAGAGTGAAAAGTCAGGCTTCCTCTTACCCACTCCTGACCCTTGTCCCTGAGTCCCCTACTTTGAAGGAACTGGACATGGTTTCTAGTTCTTGAGTATTTTTGTCAAGATTTTAGGCAACTACATGCATATGCTTAAATATAAGTAGATATGAGCACATGTCTATAAAATATATGTATGTGCATATATAGTGTGTGTATATCCTATGTGTATATGTGTATTAGTATCCTTTATGAAAGAAGATATATAACTATGTCTATTTATATATCTGCATGGGCACATAAACACATACACAAACTCTACCTTCCCCTCAAATGGTAACGTTCGATTTCCACAGTCCTGCATCTTGCTCTTTCACTTAACCACATATTTTGGCGAATGGTCCTCATTCTCTGGAATGCCTGCACTGTATGGCAGTGTGTGGATGGGCCCTCATTTATGTTACTTTGTTGCTCACTGTGTAGGTTGCTTCCAGTCTTCGGCTGTGATAGATAGTGTCACCTGGATGTCACTCACACATGGGCAAGTCTGTGTAAGACACGGTCCTATTTCAGGGTTGAATGGTGTGTGCATTTTAAAGTTGTGATGGTCTCTGCCTAATTGCCCTCCTACAGTTTGCACCAGCAGTGTACACTTCCAGCAGCCACGTAGGAGAGCAGGTGAGGTTTTTTGCCAGCTGCCCAGGAGACTCTGGTCCACAGGAAAGTCCGAGAGGCCTGGGCCTGGGGCACGGTGCCGCTGTCGGCTGTGGGGAGCCACAGTGAGGAAGGGTTGGAAGAGGCAGCTTTGCAGGTAGAGGTTGGAAGAGGCGGGGATCATGGAATAGCACAGCCGAGCAGGGAGGGCTGGCTCTGTGATTTCACACATGATGCAAGAAAAATAGTTCTGCTCTCTTTCCCAGGGCCAGGCCTGAGACACTGAGCGAGGTGAGGATGCCCAGGGATGTCCCTCCCTTTAAGGCGAGTGTCCAGGACTAGGGTGTCCTGGGAGGGCTGACTTTCAATACTGGGCTGACCACCTTCAGCATCACCAGAACAGTAACAGCCATTCAGAGCAGCTCTGACTGCCTGACAGGCACAGACGGCGCTTTTCATTGTCACAGTTGACACGTCCCAGGAGGAAGTGGCTATAACTCTTTTATCTTACTAAAAAATATGTTTCTTATTTACAGATGAAATGCTCTGATATCTGGAATTGGCTGCGAAATCGCCCCTGGGGTGGATGAGTGAGGAGGCAGGTGGATGACATGAGGGTGGCTGATGATCATGGAAGCGGTGTGATATGTTCATGAGGCTTCATAATATTCTCCTTCCTATTTTTAGATATATTTCAAATTTCCCATAATACAGAGTTTTCAATAACTGTTTCTGATGAAGATACAGAGACGATTAAATCTACTCCAATTCCTTTGTCTGTTTTATAAAAACATTTCAGCGGCAGCCCACGTTGAACAGAGTTGAAAGCTCCCTTTACATGCCATGGGTCCCCCCCAATTTGCAGAATCCACCCCCTCTTTCATCTCCTAAAGACAAAAATCCATCAAAAACTCTCCTGGCAGCATCCAGATCCCTTGAATTGGCTATAAAATATTTCAAGGTCTCAGAGTAATTTAATGCCCTATGAAAGTAAAATAAATTGTGTACAAATAATTCAATAAGCTCAGGGAAGTGGGGAAAGAAAAACATTAAGCATGTCACAGATGACACCTCCAGGCAGTTTATCAAAGCGAGTTTCATAATTTAACAAAATCATCTTGGCATCACACACAAAAGCCCTCCTGTTTGATCCCTTAATAACGCAGCTTAGCACTTTCTGGGGAACTGGCTCCGAGCACCGGAGCTGTTTCCAAGCATTAGTTAATCAATCATCCAAAGATATTTTCCACACAGGCAGGCAGGACTCGGAATGCTCACTGGACCCCCCGCGGAAGCGGCAATGGAAGTTAAGAGGATTTTTCAAGGTCACGCGGGGGGCAAAGGTCACAGCTGGGGTTGCAGCTAATGAGTTTCTGGTTTCTTCCCTGCTCCTGTTGAAGCTTCTGCTCCCCTCGTCCAGTCTCCTCCCCGTTCAACACGTGGCCCCACCCATCAGCTCCCCTCCCTGCTCAGGGCTTGGGTCCTGGCTAAAGGGCCCTTCCTCTGGGCCCCCGATGCTCTCGTGGACGCAGGCTGGTGGAGCCATCACTGTCTTCCCGGCCCTGGAGCCGGAAGTGGCTGCGTGAGTTTTCTCTTCTGGGGACCAGAAAGCTTTGCTTTTGGCAAAATATGGAGTTGTCCTACCCCTGATTTTAGTTCAGCAGCTCACACTTGTTTCAGGAACTGTATTTTTAAATAATGGAAGAAATATGTGCCCAGGCTGAAGAGGCAAATGCTATAGAAGGGCTCAGAGGAAAAAGAAAACTGCCAAATACAGAAGGTCTTCCCCTCCTGCAGGTGCTCACCCAAGCCCTCTGCCAGCCCCTCTCTCCTCACTGGGGCTGGGCTGCACTTAGAGACTTGCTTCTGGGGCTGGCCCAGTGGCGTAGCGGTTAAGTGCACACGTTCTGCTTTGGTGGCCTGGGGTTCGCCGGCTCGGACGCCGGGTGTGGACATGGCACCGCTTGGCACACCATGCTGTGGCAGGCATCCCACATATAAAGTAGAGAAAGATGGGCACGGATGTTAGCTCAGGGCCAGTCTTTCTCAGCAAAAAGAGGAGGATTGGCAGCAGTTAGCTCAGTTAGCCGCCCCCCCCCCCCCAAAAAAAAGAGACTCTTCTAAGGAGACAGTACGGAAAGGGACAGGAGGTACCTTGATTGTGGAGGCACCGGCAGGCACCACGGAGCCAGGTGGTCAGGGTTGACATCCCCAGGGTACCAAGTGGATATTCTGTGCCCCTGATGCGATGTGAAGGGACGGGCACCTCACCTCTGTGTCTTCTCCCCCACGCCCAGCCTAATCGAGGGGGAAACCAGCAGACAAACCCAGACTGAGGGGCATTTTATATTTGAGGACTAAGGAGATATGAGGGCTGCGTGCATTGTGGGGCCCCGATGCGATGCTGGGACAAAAATGGGGTGTTAGTGGGAAAACTGGTGAAATCTGACGAGAGGCTGGAGTTTGGATAATAGTCGTGGTCCTGTGTTGACAGACGTGCCAGAGTGACGTCAGGTGACAACATTTGGGGAAACTGAAACTGGGTGAGCGATCTGCAGGGACTTCCTGTGCTATCTTTTTACAAAAATGAAGACACTTTAGTTTTAGAGCAGTTTGAGGCTCATAGCCTCTCTGCGCTATCATTATAAATTTTCTGTAAACCAAAAAGTTTCCAAATAAAAACTTTATTTAAGAAGAAATTAAAGGTAACATCTTACCCCATCCTCTCTCCTGTCTCAACTGACAGAGATAACCAGTCAGCAATTTCTGGAATATTCTTCCAGAATTCTGTGATCCATATACAGGTCTTTTTTTTTTTTTTAAACCAAGATTGGATCCTACAGTACATCCTTTTGGTTTCTCGCCTTTTTCACTTAATCTACTCTGGGCAATAATTTCATAGAGCAGCATGGCGGTATCTCATTCTTTTTACATGACTGCAGTTTCACCTACTGTCAGTATGTTCCTGTGATGTATTTAGCCAGATCCCGATGGGTACACCAGCTGGGATTGTCTGGTTTTTTTGGTGAGGGAGATTGGCCCTGAGCTATCATCTGTTGCCAGTCTTCCTCTTTTTGCTTGAGGAAGATTGTCTGTGAGTTAACATCTGTGCCAATCTCCTCTGTTTTATATGTAGGATGCCGCCTGCATGCCCTGACGAGTGGTGTGTAGGTCTGTGCCCGGGATCCAAACCCACGAACCCTGGGTCTCAGAATCAGAGCATCAGAACTTAACCACTACACCCGTGGGCTGGTCCCTGATTTTGTTTTTTTGACTATGGTAACAAGACAACAATATAGGTGTGTCACAGAAAAAAAATCAATAAACACCGGGGGAAAAAAGGCTTGGCTTTACTCATAATTAAAAGGTCCAAATTAAGATGATGCTGACATATCGTTCTTGATCTACGGGATTGGCAAATGTTGAAAAGTTTGGCTGTGGCCGGCGCAGGGCAGGTGCGAGGAAACAAGCTCTCTTGCTCCCTCTGGGGAGTGTGAACTGGTGAGGGCTCTCTGGAAGGGAAGGGTAACATCCCTCGCACGCTGCCGTTCCCCCTGGGAGCTGGGATCTGGAAGGGCGCATAGGGGAGCTTCTGGGAAGCCCGTAAAACTCTCTTTTTGAGTGTGGCGTTGCTTTCACCGGTGAGTTCTTTGTGAAAATTCTTTGAGTGACACATTCATGATTTCTACCCTTGTCTGTATGTTACACTTTAATAAAGAGCTGAGATTGGACAGGCTCCCCAGGCTTCCTTCACAAGACATGCATGGGATGGGAAGACTGCGGACGCTCTGGTCATTGTCCTCTCCCAACTGTACCCGTAGAAATTATACACAGCCACTCATCGCTTAACAACAGGGCTACGTTCTGAGAAATGGGTCATTAGACAATTTCATTGTTGTGTGAACATCAAAGAGATGATACAAAATTATCACCCAATTATAGGTTAAATGAAGATATGGACTTCCACACGCCTAGATGGTGCAGGCTACTACACACCTAGGCTGAATGGTACTAATCTTATGGGACCCCTGTCGCATATGGGGTCTACCACTGCCTGAAACATGGTTACACGGCACATGACTGTAGGTACATGTAATCTTAAAAAAAACCTGTTACTAAAATCAGGAATTTCTTATTAATCTACTATACTTGTTCAATTTAAAAAATCAAGCAAAATCATACCTTTACCTAAATTTCTGCAAGTGGACTAACCAGATAAAGTAGCCAACCTAGTAACTGAGGTTTGTTTTTTTCCTATTTGCAAAGACTTAAGAAAACAATCCTTAGAATTTAAATAATTGGAGGTTAGGTTGAGGAAGAGAGGAAAACGATGTAAGTTAATATAATTATTGCATTAACCTCAATAGCTGAACAACCTTAATAACCTTAATCAAGGTCAGTTAACTGACCTTTTATTTGGGAAAATACAAGGTGAAATCAAACATGCCATATTTTCAAAACCAATCTCAGCATCTGGAGGACGCAGACGCAGGTGTCTGAAGACGCTTTCAGTGAGCACCTGGGGTCAAGGTGGGCAACGTGCTGCTTTAAGAATAAGAAGCCGGTGATGGCTCTTCCCTGATAGTACAAGCCAAGGGTCGTCTTGGGCACTGAAGGAAAACATTTAGACAGTCTCTCTGCCCCCAGAGGGGATATCAGCAGAGCTGGATTGTAAACTGATACCCACAAGTGTTTTCATAAACTCCCAGGCATTCTGCAGAACCGCACCGCAGATCCCGGGTCTCAAAGTCGTGCAAGAACTAGCATTCGAGGGGAGAGCGTCATTGACCTCCTCCTCCACGCAGACATCCCCTCCACATCTTCCCCACCTCCCCCGCAATCAAGACCAACCTTTATTTTGGGTGCTCTTTGATAAAGCAAAGTCCCCTCTGATTTCCCCGTATTTTTCTAGCTTCTGTGTGTCACACAAGCCTTTTACATTATTAATAAAATTTTGAATTCAGTTACTTTCCTCTTGAATATGAAAGCCGCTCTTTGGGGGGCTTTGAAATACGCTAGATGCAAACTTTCCATTAAGGCACTTAGAGATAAGGCGTGATGATCGTCTTCCTTTGAACATCTGGGATTTTCAAAAATCAAGACCGCCCATGGAACCCGGAGTCATATTTGCACTAAAAGGAAGTGCCAGAGATGACTCAAAGAGCTCTCCATTTGAATGTGGCATAATTAAAAGTTTACTTTCTTCAGACTGTTGCTATGGGAACGTTTGCACATCTAAAAATCATAAGGACCAGCGGAGATATATCATGGCGGGCAAAATGATGTGGGAGGTGTTTCTAAGGATGTGTGCATTTGAGAGGGGCAGGTTGGGGGTGGGGAAGGGGAGAGGGACGAATTCATGCAAATTTGAATTATTTGCCCAGAGGCACATTTGGAAAGATCTTCACCTTAGATGAGTAGAGGGTTGGTGAGTTGGGTGATGGTGCTGATTGCTCCCGAATGGAATTAGTCTCGGATTAAACATTTCCTTAAGACAATGACTTTTCTTCCTTGTCTGTTGCAACAGCACTTATGGGACCAAATAGGTTTGGGGTGAATGACCATTTGTTTTCAGGCTGGGGAGAGAGTTTCGCGGGGAGCAGGGCAAAATGAATCATCTAAACCAACGTAATCTGGGCCTTGCTCAGTTCCTGTCATCTCTGCACGATCTTTCCTGGATGATCCGGCTCACGTTGATGTCTCCTGCCACTGAAGGCCACATGGTAGCTTGTCCTGGAGTCAACACCCCTGGTTTGAATTCTGGTTTATCGCTAAGGAGCTGGAAGCATTATGGAGGTCACTTGGCCTCTCTGTGGCTCAGCTTCCTCGCCAGGTGTGAGATCACCTGCATTTAGAGGTTTGTGATGATGACTGCATGGGCCAGGCATGCAGCAGGTGCTCAGGAGTCAGGACTTGTCCAACATAGCTGCCACAGTTCCTGCAGCCTTCTGCCACCAAGGCAGCAGCACTTGTGGACTGGCTGTCGGGATGTTCAGACTCCTGTCACTGGGGAGGAAATGATCTTAGCCAGCCTCCTTACTTATTCCCCCCCACCCCTTGGGAAGGTTCTACTCTTAAACCCACTTCATAGACTGGAAGACAAAGGCACCCAGCTCACCAATGTCCCAGGTGGGACCTGAACCTCTGCCTTTTGAGAGTGGACCCTCTCCTCTCCCCCTGCCTGACAGATATTCCGCCAGCAATAACCCGGACCAGTCGCTGCCGGGCACCTTCCTGCTTGTTATTTCATTTGATCCTCATAATACCCTCGTGAAGTGTAATTAGCCCCATTTAACAAGTGGGGAGACGTGCTCGGGGAAGCCTCTGGACTTGTCTGAGGATTTCGAGCCAGGAGGAGGCAAGTTTCAACTCAGGGTGCACACGAGATGGCTTTCCCTTGAACCTGGAAAATCCAGCCCTTCTCGGATCAAATGTCGCCAGGAGAGGCGTGGCCAAATCCAGAGGCAAAAAGCGTTTGGACGTTTTATGGGATGCAGATGGAGGGCGGGGCTATCAGAGGCCAAAGACAGTGCCAACTGGGCTCTGCCAGAGTTCTGGGCCACTTAGAGCAAATTATAGACTTCTGCTCAGTCTGACAACCAGACTCTCGCAGGGGTCTTTAATCACTTTGTAAATCACTAAATACCCAGGCCGTTAAGAGTCTGATGGCACAGGGTCTGTCTCTTCGCTGCTATTTTGGTGGCTTTTATTTGCTATTACACAGAGATGTGTACGATTTTGCTTAGGTCAGCCCTTGTTCCAGAAGCTACTGCCCCTTGAATCTATGCTTTCTCAAGCCTTATCCCCCTTAATCCCACAGCGCCCCATGAGGCAAGACAGGCACCCAGAGGCCCCAGCTCTCGGCATTAAGTCATTTTCTACATCAGTGGCCAGATCACAGACTCGGATTTCATTGCTCTCTCCTCTGCCTTGGCTTGGCTGTGGTTCCAGGGCTGCTGGTGGAGTCATCCCACGGAGGGTGTTTGTTCTGTGAAAAATCATTAGCCCACAATAAAACCAAGTCATGCCCCGATGTGAAACTGGATCTTAACGAAAATGAGGTAGTCTTCTTTGGGGCATTCTTGTCAATTTTATAGGACTTCTAACTTGTGGGATTGCAAACTTAAATGCTCCCAGGTCTAGCCACGTGACGTAGAGGGTGCAGCCCGGCCTGGGTGGACTGCCGGTGGGAGCCGTGAGGCCCGGTGTAAAGGGAGGGCATGCGCTCTGCCCATAAGCGCAGCCACTGTCTGTCTGCACCAAACTGCCCTCCTATGGGAAGCTTGGTCCAGTACAGCAAAACGTGCCAGCTTTTCATGAGAACCATACATATGAACATTTGTGTCAACTCTGCAGACCACAGAAGTATTCCAAGTGCGTGCGCATGGTGTAACTTGTAACGATTTAAGGAATAACAAACAGTCTTCTGCCTGTCCCCCAAACCATGCCCACACCCTGACCACTTCTCTGGCATTTCTTGTTCATTTTTGAGTACTGCTGTGCTCCAGGACTGCATTAGGCACTGGGGGAAGGATGGCGGACCAGACACTTCAGAGGGACGATCCATTCTGGGAGCTTCTACCTCCCCACGTGCACGGTATTTGTCCTTTTATGACGGGCTTATTTCACTCGGCATCATGTCCTCAAGGTTCATCCATGCTATAGCCTGTATCAGAATTTCCTTCCTTTTTAAGGCTGAATAATCCTCCACCATATGGATGGACCACATTTTCTTTGTCCATTCATCTGCAAATGCACACTTGAGTCGCTTCCACCTCCTGCCTATTGTGAATAATACTGCTATGATATGAGTGTGCAAATCTCTCTCTCTTCTACATGATGATGTATCTCTTTCTTTTGGGTGCATCCCTAGAAGTGGAATTGCTGGATCTTGTGGTAATTCTGTTTAATGTGTTTAGGAACTCCACACTGTCTTCCACAGTGGCTGCACTGTTTTACTACTGTTTGACCTTTTTTGTGTGTGTGAGGAAGACTGTCACTGAGCTAAAATCTGTGCCATCTTCCTCTGTTTTGTATGTGGGAAGCTGCCACAGTGTGGCTTGAGGAGCCGCATGTAGGTCCACGCCGGGGATCTGAACCTGTGAACCTCAGGCCACAGAAGCAGAGCTCAAACTTAACCGCTACGCCACCAGGCCAGCCCCGGTCTCACTTTGGACGGAGAAATGAGAACAGAGAATATTGGCTCCAGGGTATGCAGCCTTGGTGGAGGCAGCTTAGTGTTGCGGCTGAGTTAAGAGCGTGGACCCTGGAGAGCACCACTGGGTTCAGATCCTCATGTGCTGCTCCCGCCAGTGAGGACGCGAATGAGTCATTTAACCTCTCTCCGACTTTGTGTCCTCAGCCATGCGACAGGGTTTAACGGTCTCTGGTTACCCGGCTGTTAGGAGAGTTATAAACTGAAGCACTGAAAACAGCGCCTGGTACGTGAGAAACTCTTCGCAAGACTTTGTTCAATAAAATGTGACCCGCTCTTGCCAAATCTTCCGCATTTTTTAAGAGAAGCTGGAAATCTGGGGTTTTTTATGTGAATTTTCCTACTTTTAAAATGTTAACAAGTAATTCAGATTCAAAATAAAATAATGTGTGAGCCAAAGAGATGTGTCTGTGAGCCAAAAATGGCAGTGGGCTGCCTGTGTGGCCTTCCAATAACCAGAGAGATGCTCCAGCTGCTACGTCAGGAGTCAGGAAGGCTGCGTGGAGGAGGAGGCATTTAAACTGAGCGGCATACGGATGGCATCGTGACAGGAAAAGATGGGAGAGATGGGGCTGGCGTACACGAGGGCCAGGATCGCTAAGGCGGACACACAGGCCAACTTCAGGTCAGGCTTGAACCACGAGAGCATTCAGCGAAGGTGGTGTTCGTTCTCAGCACAACCCCAAATGTTGTAACAACCCAACCTTTGATAGCCAATAAAATGACTACGTTTCTTCCATCTCTTGTCACCAGTGCCGAATTTTCTTATGATAAAAGTAAATGAAGTGGGGGGGGCCGGCCCGGTGGTGCAGCAGTTTGGATCCCAGGTGCGGACATCGCACCGCTTGGCACGGCATGCTGTGGCGGGCGTCCCACATAGAAAGTAGAGGAAGATGGGCATGGATGTTAGCTCAGGGCCAGTCTTCCTCAGCAAAAAGAGGAGGACTGGCAGTAGTTAGCTCAGGGCTAATCTTCCTCAAAAATAAATAAATAAATTACAAAATTATCTTGACACCTGTCTCCCACTCCAGACGCATTCTCCAGCCATTCCACTGTGCGTGTCAGTGGCCCTTTACCTCATGTGTCTCTTCCACGTTTCTTCTGACAGTTGCCGTTCCTCCCTCCGTCAGCTGGATCCCCATCCCCTGGCTGTTACTACCCCCACCGGCCCCGGGGCCCTGGGAGAGGCACAGGCCCCCATCCTGCTCTCTCTCTTCAGCAGGAGAAGGCGTTTGTGTTCTGAGTACAGAGGATGGCTTGAGACTCGGAATCGGCAATCCACAGAGAACAGAGAGAACCCGGGTTCTCTGAGCAGACTCTGATATTCCAGTAGATAAACGTTGAGCTAAGTCCAGTCTTTCAGTTTTTCCCCAAAAGGATATTTTGTAAATGCCTGGAAATGTGGTGGAAGCAGGGCTCTTCTGGAAGTTCACCTGTGTGGCTGAGGCTCCTTCCTTCTTCCTTCTGTTCCATTTATGAACGTACCATGAATGAGGTCCATTCATCGCGGTGACTTCCAGTTTGGGGCCATTGTGAATAAAACTGCTTTGACATTCACATATACGTCTTGGTGTGGACATATGTTTTCATTTCTTTTGGGGTAAATACCCAGCAGTGGAACTGGCAGTTGTATGGCAAATACATGTTTAACTTTTCAGCACTCGGAAGTTGTTGCCATGGTTTGAACTGCTTCCCCTCAAGAATTCATTTGTTGAAATCCCAACCCCCAGTACCTCAGAATGTGACAGTTTTAGGGGTAGGGTCTTTACAAAGGGAATTAAGGTAAAAGGAGGTCACGAGGATGGGCCCTCATCCCATAGGACATGTGTCCTCAGGGGGAGAGGGACTCTGGACACGGGCATGCACAGAGACGTGAAGATGATGTGCAGACACAGGGAGAAGTCGGCTGTTAGCCCAGGAGACCGGCCTGGGACCGAGCCTCCCTCGTGGCCCTCGTGGCCTCAGGAGGCACCAACTCTGCTGACACCGTGACCTCGGACTTCTCGCCTCCGGAGCTGTCAGACGATACATTTCTGTCACTGAAGCCACCTGGTCTGTCACGGCTGCTTAATACCGCGGCCGCCCCATCTCACCCTCCCTCCCAGGGCGTGTGAGCGCTCCAGTCGCTCCACATCTCACCCACGCTAGGTGCCGTCAGTCTTTTGCATTTTAGCTTTCCAGTGTGTGTGTAGGGGCATCTCAGTATGGTATTTTTATTGTTTATAATTTTTTTGGTTGGGGTAAAATTCACATAACATAGAATTAAACATTTAAATGTGTGCAGTTCCGTGGTGTTTAGTCCATTCACAATGCTGTGCACCAGCACCTCTGTCTAGTTCCAAAGCATTTTCCTCCCCGCAAAGGGAAACCGTCCCCGTCAGCAGTCACTCCCCACCCTCCCCCCGCCGCCCCCGCCCCTGGCAGCCGCCAGTCTGCTTTCTGCCTTTACAGATTTACCTATTCTGGACATTTGATACATATGAGATCATACAGTTTATGGCCTTTTGTGTCTGGCTTCTTTCACTGAACATCATGTTTTTGAGGTTCGTCTGTTGTAGAGTGTGTCAGCGCTTCGTTCCTTTTTATGGCTGAATAATGTTCCATTGTGTGGATGGACCACATCTGGTTCATCCATCGTCAGCTGACGGGCATTCGGTTGTTCTCACTTTGGGCTGTTGTGAAGAGTTCTGCCTCAGTGTGGTTTCAATTTGCACTTCTCTGATGACTCACTTTGCTGAGCAGCTTTCCGTGGGCTTCCAGCCTGTTGTCAGCTGAGCACCTTGACCAGATGCCTTCATGGCTCTGAGCCTCGAGTGTCTTGTCGTCTGTACAACAGGATCATGGTGACTTCCTTAGGGGTTATGGTGAAGGTACATGAGGTAATGTCGCAAAACTCACACTCCGTGGCGGCCAGCTGCCTGTGCCGATTCTCAGCCAAATTCTGAATTCTCAGCCAAATTCTGAATTCTCTTTTTATCATTATGGAGCCTTCTGGGAAAATCTGCCAAATCTTTGAACGGTTTTCACCTGTGTAGACACGTGCTCGGTATAGTGGTTTTGGAAGCTGGAATCTGGGTCAATGGGCCCAGTGTCAATCAGGGCTGCGCCTGCAGGAGGTCCCACTCCCGGGGAACGGGGCCCTTAACAGCTCCACTCAGGGGCACCGTTGTTTTCCTGGCTGTGGTCAGAAGCCACCACCCAGATCAAAGCTGTTCCAGATGGATGTGCGCAAGCGAATGGGGCAGTCAAGGTCGGGAAAGAAAAGGTGCTAAATAAATAAAGCATCAGGAGACTGGGTCTTCCTTCTCCTTCCTGCGCTGGGTGATTGGCCTGTTGGGCGGAGAAAGTCAAAAGAAGAGCCAGAGCGTTTTCTGCTGGTTTGGATGCCCCCGTTTAGTCTGTGATTGAAAAAGCAAGTACTTTCCACAGTGGCTGAGTGCGCCTGACTCTAAAACAGAATGGGGGACTCCTCCTTTATCTTAAACAGGCGTGTGCACACACACACATATATATGCACGAACACATGCACAAACACATAAGCATGCACACATATGCACACACACACAGACACACTCCTTCCCAAGGCCGCTAATGAACGCAACACCCTGAAATGACAAGGTGCAGTGGGTTATTATTGTCCACAACCCTAAAGTCGTAAGCCTGTGAATATTTTGTAGGGAGCCCAAAAGCAGCTTCCAAGAGGCTGGAGATGCTCTGAATGGGGGCCAGCGCCGAGGACACGGCTGGGTTCCCCTGTGAGAACTCTCCCAGAGAGGGTAGGGTTCGCACACATTGCCGGAATACAAAGTTTATAAGTTTCAATGAAATGGAAGCCTCCACCGTTGGTATGGTACCTGGTGAGACTCGCAGCTCTTTCCTTCTGTAAACGCAGTGAACTCAAGGTGGCCGTGGTGTCGTTGGCCAAGTGTGAAGACATGCAAGGCCCTGCCTCTTCTGTCACCTTATCTGCGGCATCCAGACCTCCGGGCCACCAGGTCTCTTTCGCTCAACTGTGACATCTAGGCAGGACCTGAGAATCGCCCCCGGTAGGAAGTCCTGGCCGCCTCTGCGGCCCCGATAGCCTTCTGCTGGCCCGGCCAGACAGATGTGGGAAGTTTGCTTTGTCAGAAGCCGCCTCACAGGCCTCTCCCAGACCCTTTGATCTCACCTCGGAAGAAAGTGAGAATCTGTCCCCACAGATCTCTGAATCTGCAACATTGGGACTTGAAAGACAAAGGGAGGAAGATGAGGAGCTCAGGAAACGCTGGAATCAGGCCGCGCTCTTTGAACTGCTGGCTCCTGGAAGGGCCTGCATTGTGTGGCCGGTTATCTTCCTCCAAGATTTCCCTTTTTATCTTTGTTCAGATGGAGATGTGCAAACGCAGGCTTCGGACTGGGTGGCTGCAAAGGCCAGCCCCTTCAGGGAAGGAAGGAAGGGGCGTCATTCTCAACCTCTAGCAGTGCAGAGGCCAAGGGATAATAATGACGGTGATGGACAGTCCAGAGCATGGGGTGGGTGGGGTGAGGGAACGGCCTCCACAGAACAGAGAGAAGGGAAAGATGCCTGAAGCTTGGCAGCTACAAGATCCTCCCAGATCTGGCCTTTGGTCTGATGTGCTGCAGAGCTCGCTGGCCTTTCCTTCTGCTTCTGGCTGTAGAGAGGAGGTCACGCTCTTTGGGGCATTCTAGTGCAACCCCCTGCAGCCTCTGGGTGGTGGCAAAGAATCCCTGGGCCAGGAAAGCTGCCTCCTTGAATGTCCCCTCTCCATCCCCCTCCCTAAGCAGATGACTAACCACTAACGTTGATAGTGTTACGTGTTGGGCTCTGTTCTAGACTGGCTAACTCACACGCTCCTCCCAGCAACCACAGGATCCAGGTGTCATCATTGTCCCGTTGTACAGCTGAGAACACCAAGGTACATTAAGAAATCTTGGGGTCACACAGCAGGAAGGTGAAGGACCAATATCTGAACCCACTCTGTTGGGCTCCAGAGCCCGCAGAAGGAGGAGATATCCTTGCTGCCAGGAAGCATGATTAACAGGCCCTTGCGGGTGGATTCTTGGGCTGGGCGTGGCCCTTGTGTCCTGAGTCAGGATGGCAGCTAAGGGAAGCAGGCCCAGTGGCCTCGAGTCACCCATGACATTGTGTGGAGCGGGCATTCTAGAATGTCGATGCTGGGATATCAGCACTGCTGACTTCAGAGTTCCTGTGGAAGGGAGACCCAAAGACAAGATGACAGCTCTCGGGCAGTGGTGACTCCCATCAACCAGGGAGCCTTTCTAGGTGATGCTGGCTCCACTATCCATCCGACAGTCCCATGGGCATCTTGCTGTGGTGTATGGTTGGCTTTTGTAAAATATGAGGAATCGGTAATGATAGTAGGAGCCCTTCCATCGCCAGCTGGCATGGGCAGGTCTGTGTATGGAACACCACTGGCACCTGTCTCATCTTAGCCAAATCTGTATGACCCACTTCCCTGGGTTTAGAAAGTGCTACAGGATTGGCAGGGATTTACCAAACTCGGCTGGCACCAGAGGAGACCACACACATACAAACAGCAGTCAGGTCGTCCATTAGTCTCTATTTCTGAAACAGCTGGAACAAAAATAATTGAATACAAGGCCCAAAAAGTCAAGAGAGAACGTTGGCTTTCCATGTGTATTTTAGGGAGCATTCTCCAATAGGGATCATGAACACGGCGAGTCTAACCTTCAAACGCACCTTTCATCTCACAATGTTTGTATGTGTTCAAATGTTTTATCATGAAAAAACAGTGGAACAAGGATATTATCGACACAGTATTTGTATTATGACCAACTGGAATAGACTCAAGTGACCAGAGATGACTAAACTCAGGTCGAGTCGCATGGTGGATTATTGTGATGGAAGAAAACACTTGGAGCCGCGTTGGTACATGGAAAGCTCTCTAAGACATGTGGCTGAGTCAAAAAAGCAGTCATATTGATTTATAGGATATGATGCCATTAATTTAAGAAGGGAAACCTGCCAAGTAATATTATTATTCTGTCCATATATTCATGGAAAACACTTGAAAAGGGTCTGGAAGTACACCCTCTAAATGGGGGACACGGTTGCCATGGGAAAGGGGTGGGTCGCCATATTGGGTGATGGTCAAAGGAGACATTTGAGGCGCTCATGGGGTTAAAATGTCCTGAGTGGTGAATATTTATGACGAGGCCCTGTTTTAAGTGCTTCATATGCGGTAATTTGCTTAATCTTCATGAGAACTCTGTGAGGTAAATGCGTTCTAATGATGGGAAATTGAAGCGGAGGGAAGGGTATTCTTCACCCAAAGACGCCCAGGGCTGCAAGTGGCTGCGCCGGGTTTTGAATCCTGATGTCTGGCCCTGAGCTGGCGCTTAACCACACCACTGTGCTGTTTTTCTTTAGCTGCAGTATTGCTTGGATTTTTAAAATTACGTCTATTTAGTGTTAAGGTACACTATAATTAGTTTGAACAGAATGGGTATGTGCAAACTGTGTAATGCTGGGGTCCCTCAGTCTCCATTTCTCGTGGGACCCTTGGCCCCTGTAGTGAGACTTGGGCCTCAGCGCCTGTCGAGCCTCAGGATGTACATCTGCTCAAACTCCCTTTGTAGGACTCTCAGAGTTTTCCCATCCCTTAGGCCAGCATCTCTTTCTAGCCTCCAATCTCACCAGTGGGGAGTATGGCTCTGTCAACACAGGCTGTTGGGGTAGCACGTGGCTCACCAGAGATGCATGCTGTCCCTACATTCTTCCTCCTTGGTTCCAGTTCCTTCTCCCAGGATGAGTAGTCGGCTCCTTGGGCTATCCTGAGGCCCACTGTCCCAAAGTTGCTTTGCTTTTGTGAAACGACTTTCTCCTGGGGACAAGATCTTTTAGTGGAAAGAGCGCGGTTTGCGCTGATGATCAAGGTTCCCATGACCTTCTCCTCGCTCCATATCCTCGGAGAATAGGAAAAGGTTCAAGCCTCTTCATTCGCTGAACACAAAACAAAACTCACTCCCAGCCACAAAGAAACCTTCCAAACACCGCTGCCCACATCTCCCGTGCCCTCCACCACCGTCTTGGAAGGCAGCTTCCCTGCCACCAGCCTCGCTGCCCTCATGCCCTCCAGGGGTCCCTTCGTGGAGCCCGGTTTCTGCCATTTCCCCATCTACCCACCCTGCCACCTCACTCCCTCAGACCTTCTCCAGGTGCTCCCCTCCTTCCGGGCCGAGTCCTCCAGGCAGCGCCCCACCCTGCTCTCCTCTCTCCACGCACTCCTGCTGCTCTATCTCCTCCACGCTCGTGACTTCAGCCACCACCCAGCTCTTCGCCCTCCCGGGGCCCTGTCTCCCGGTGTCTCCTGCTGCGCGTCTCCCTTGGATGCACCACCGCCTCCTCGGCCTACAGGTCTTTGTGATATACACGGCAAGTCCTTTCTTCCTGGTCTAACTTTCGCTTTGTGGCACTAGAGTTGTACGGAATATTACATCTGGTCGTATCAATTTTTATGTCTCTGTATTTTGTTCCTCTTTAAACACACTCTCTCATACCGATTCAGATCATTCTTCAAATTTCAGCTCAAGCACTATTTGTTCAACGAATAAGTGGTGATCACTAAGTACTGTTGTCTACTTGACGTTGGGGTGTGTGTGCACATGCACATGTATACATGTACACACATACATGTGTTTATACATACACAGATATGTATACACATATATTACATATATAATATATAAACATATATTTGACAGAGGAGAAAACTGATTGTATGTTAAATGCAATATACAATCATGTATACATAATATATAATACATAGTCAGTTTTCCCCTCTGTAAAATAAAGAGAAAATAGGGAAGATACCTGGTCTACCAGCCTCACAGAGTTGTGATGAGAAACAAAACAACATTTATGAAAATTCTTACGCATGTATAAATAGCAATATTATACAAATGCTGGTTAATATTTATTTCTTTTCTACCAGACTTTACCAGGCCACCCATAAAAATTTCCTTAAAGGCCAAGAAGTTAATTGAGTCCCTGTAAGAAATGCAGCTTAAGCTCTGTTTAAACATCCTTGCTCATAACGATACGGGCTGACATTTAATAAGCTCCTACTATGTGCCAGAAACTGTGCAGTATGTTTAAATGATTGTCCTTATTTTGTAGCCTGGAAACTCCAGGTCCGAGGCAGGCAGAGCTCTGCTCAGGATCAAAGCAAAGTGCAGGTCGGTGCTGAACTCGACCCTGGGAGGCTCTGTTCCCAAAGCAGGGGCTTCTGCGTGCCACCCGGTCGCCTCCAGCTATCAATAGCTAAACTTGGGGCCAGGGTTTTTTTAAGCTGAGTTTTAAAGAAGACTATTTTAAATATAATTTTGACTTTGTAATCTCTTGGCTGCTCTTATTTGAAAAAAGAAAAGACGAAGGAGAGAAAAGTCAATCACTTTTCGTTCTAATTGACGTTATTGGCAATATTTCATACCCCAACTGAAGTAACTCCCAAATCCTCCTCTTCATTTCAGAAGCTCCCTTTGAATTCATACGGCATACAAACAGCTACCTTCGGGTAGCCAGGCTACTCATCTCAGGCATTTTAAATACACGGACTCTTACTTTTGACAGCAAACGTCAGCCCCTCAATTTAGCTGGTCATTCCTCACTGATGGGCAGAGTCGGCAATGAATAGCCTGAAAAAGAATTATGAAAACTTCAGAGAAGTTGAGTAGGATTTGGGTCGTCTTCGTAATGCAGTTTCCACTCCCCCATCCCTGTGGTATTTGGGGGGATTGTGTCTTTGGCAGCGAAGATTAAGTGGACGGCATGCCCCCCACGGAGGGTTTAATTGGCAACAGAGTCAGAACCCACTGATGTGTGCAAAATTCATTCCTATCCATGGGCTTGGAATGCTTGCAGGGCCAGCCGTTTCTCTTTCTGGTTTTCCCACAAGTCTTCAAAAATGATCTGGTGTCTCTGTGTCAGACTGTCAGCTCCCCAGGGGGGCCAGTTTTCTGCGTTATGTTTTCTTAGTAACCTCAAGGGCAGGGAAAAGGTGTGTAAATCCTCTGGCTTCTGTTATCGCTGATTAGGAAAAAGAACGTGCTGGAGGAGGAAAGGAAAATCAGAATGCTTAGCAGTGATAACAGCCCTGTTAATCGGGATTGTTAGAATTCACAGACTAGTTGGGGAGGAAGGAAGACCCCGTGATATCTGTATTTGACCCCTTTTGGGTCTGGGAGGAGTGTCCGAGGTACACACGACCTGGTACAGATGGCGCTTGAGAAGCTGGATGTTCTAATTCCCCAAATTGGCCAAATTCTTCCTAACAGATTGAATAACAAGAGGGATGGTATTTTCATGCACGTGAGTTTAAAGGTTCACTTTCGTTCCTTGCCTGTGAATATAGTGGACGCTGTTGTTTTCTGGCCACCAAGCGTGCACTCTCCCTTATTTTGGTGATAGTGTTTATAGGTTAAGGTAGACCAAGGTGCTGGAACAAGTAGACCTCAGAGTCCATAGCTCAACATGATAAAGTTTGTGTCCTCTTCGTGTGATAGTACAAGGCAGTACAGAGTGGGGCACCCGGCTCCGTGTGGTCATCGGGGACCCAGGCAAAGTGAGACTCCTCCATGCTTATCATGCAGCCTTCATGGTCACCGTCAGCATCCACCACTCCAGTCAGCTGAAGGGTGGAGAGAGCATGGGCTGGAGCAGGTGAGAGGTCTTCCAGGCCAGGTGGGGATCACTTTTGCTCACATTCTACTGGCCAAGACTAAGGAGCCCTGCTGTATCTGACTGCAAAGGAGCTGGGAAATGCAGAATAGCTATCTGCCAGGAAGGAGCACCGGAGAATGGATCTTGGAAGGCAGTTCCTTAAGGAATTCTCTCCATGGTGTGCAGTCTTGGTGGGTCTAGAAATCAAGTTGCCCTGCTTCCTCTAACCAGGGCAAGGGCATATGATCCAAACTTGGCCAACTGGACTTTTTCTCCCATGGCTTTTAAACTTGAGTGACATTTGCTAGGACAGATCTTTTAAATGAATTTAAGCAGATAAATCTCAGCGGCAGCTGGTGAGACCTTTAAGCTCTTCCTGCTACAGAGTTGCCTGGAGCTGCCTTCCCTTCCAAGCCCAGCCCTCCAGGCTTCCTACTGGTTCTGAGAGCTCCTCGGACAGTCCCCCTAAATGATCCTTTGCATTATGTAGACAAAGGTGTTGCTACAGGCAACAAGCAAGGAATGCTCACAGATGGGGGGCTGAACTCTAAGGAATCTGGGTTGACCCAACTTGAGAATATGTCACGCCAGCAGAAAATGCATTGGGGAATTCTAGCCATATCTGTGCACGTAACTCTCAATATGCTTTGGTCTTCTTTTGTCTATTTCATGAGAATAAATAACAGCCAAAGAGGCTTGGTGTGGTTGAGTAGAAAGGACCTGACATTAGGAATCTTAGAATGACTTGGAAAGGAGTTTGTAGGTCATTGAATTCTATCCTCAAGAACAGACAGAATCCTTGGTTTTAGACAAGGATCTTGCAATTATCAGGCATCATACAAGTCACTAAAGTTGCTTATGTTTTATTTGGTAGTAAGATGACCCACTCTACTTCTAATTTTGTGAAGACTGAGTGCAATGAAAGATATTAAAGCATTTTAAAAAGCTCAAATGTTGCACACATGTAATATATTTTTGCTTTGAAGTAAAACCAGTAGGGAACAAATATAAGGGTGAATCAGGACTTAAAATAGTAAAACAAAACAAAAACAACAAAACCACGAAAATTTCAGTCCTGAAGTAGAAAGGCATTCCAGGCCGTCTCCTAAATCAAGATGGATATCTGATGGAGGTTGTCTGCTGGTGGCATGTGGACCAAATTTGTCCTCAGATACTTGTTTGACTTGCATAGTGTTTGAATTTTATAAATTGCCAACATTTTACAAAATAGGAAATTTCAAGTAAACATTTTGACTTCCTGCTTTCCTTGAAAAAAGCCAAGATTCTGCTACTTTGCACCTTCCTTGCCGCCTGGTGACTCTTGGCAGAGGCTGGGTAACAGCGCCCTCTGTGGACAGGGCAATCCTTCACACCCAGCCCAGCCAGTCACTCTTTAACTTTACCAGGTCGGCCAGGGAGGCATTTATCCTTGCAACCCCTAGTGGGGTTTTGTGGGGTACAGTCTAGAAAATGGTGGCTGAGTCCAGGCATAATAGGGACCCATTGTGGTCCTTGGAGATGCCAACTGAACTTCTCAGCTGTCTCTCTCTTCCCACCTTCGCTTGATCTCCTTGTGTGTGCCAAGACAATTATAAACTTCATGCTCCGAATTCCATCACCATTCTAGCCTTCCACCATCATTCTCCATCCAGCCAGGCCCTTCCTCTGGACGTCCTAGAGCCCGCTCCTAGAGCGGCAGGAGGAAGCCCCAGGCTGTCTGGGTGGGCGAGAAGAAAGCCACACAGCGGGGCATAATTGTTACCTAGGACTAAATTATTTTTAATGGCTTTTGGTAGCTTCCCAGCCTCTTCCCAATTCCCACCCACCAACGAAGGTTCGCAGCCTCTGGAGCAGGTCGGTGTCCTACACCGAAGCTTTAAGCTGCTTGGCAGGGATGACAAAGACTGATACGATCAGCGTCGGCCAGGATAAACATCAAGAAGGGAGGCCAATTTTCCATGCCGATCCAAGGAGGCATTATTAGAAGCAAGGAGATGAAAGGAAAGGAAACCTTAGGCTGATTGTCAGGATAATTTTCCCAGGAGTGAAATCAACCAGCCTCTGCAGACTCGCTTCTTGGCAGCAATCTACTTCCAACCCGACTGGAAGGACATGGGAAAGAAGGAAGCAGCGCATGCCCAAGCCTAGGGGGTGAGGGTGGGGGCTCCAGGGGTCTTTTCACCCTGCTTCTCTAATTTCTTTCGATGAATTTTGTAAGCAAAATGTGTTTCCTCCTCTAGACCTGTTGCAACAAATTTGACCTGAGTTTGCTCCTGACTCATAAGTCAAAAGAGAGTTTACCGTTTCTGCCCTTGCACTTTCTTGGCTTTTCAGAGCTGGGAGCTTTAACCAGCAGGTCCTGGCAGGGCTCCTGGGCCTGGGGCGTCTGCCCTCCCCTCACAGCCTCATTCCACTCTTCCTCATCTCCTGGCCATCGGGTCTGACCACTGAGAACCTTAGTGTGGATTCATTTGACAAAATGAAGCAAATACTTGTTGAACACCTACTGTGTTCCAGGCACTGACTACTCACTGGGGAGTAGAGCAGTGAGCATGAGGCCCCTGCTCTCATCACGGAGAATAATTCTCCTGGGATCCTTTAATGGAATAATTTCAGAAGACAGACCAACAACAGTCAGTCTCCTCTTCTTCCTCACTAGCAGAAACATAATTTGTTTGGGATACAATGTGCCTAAAGACCCAGTTTCCCAGACTCCCTTGCAGCTAGGGGTGGTCATGTGACCAGTCCTGACCAATGAGATAGAAACAGATATTAGTGGGTGGGGCTTCCAGGAAAATTCTTAGAAGGGGTGCAGGCTGACCTGGCTGTGCCTGTTGACCCTCAACTTCTGCAGCATGGGTGCAATGCTCCATCATCTTGCAGCCATGAGGACAAAAGTCACATGTAAATACAGTGGAACAAGGAGAGAGGAGGAACCTGGTTCCTTGAGTGGCTAAAGTAGTCTTGCCTCCAGAACCCTCGTAACACTAGGAAAGTGAACTCTGTAGTAAGTCAAGTCACAGTAATTAATTCTAATACTTAAATCTCGTCTATTTGAACCCAACTCTGATGGTGAGAACAGATAATCAGAAATAATATTTTTAAATAGCAGTCTTGCCTTTTGCACTGTATTTTGCTAAGGTGGTTATTAATACGCTGTTGAATTGCAAAACATTGTCTGTCTGAAACCTTCAGCAGAGCTGGGCTGGGCTTAGCTGGGACTTCCATCAAAGTATCTACACGTGACGTCTCTAGGATGGGGACTCTCAGGGTAGTTGAGTTTCTGACCTGGCAGCTAAGGGCCCCAACAGTGAACGTTCCAGCGAGTGAGGTGAGAGCTGCGCGGCCTTTTAAGAGCCAGTCTCAGACCTCACATGGCAGCACTTCTGTTCTCCTCTATGGAGGGAAGCATCTCAGGTCAGCCCAGATGCGAGGGGAGGGGACAAAGACCCATTTCCCAGTGTGAGGGGTGTCAAGGAATTGTAGTCTTCTAAGACCACTACATGCCCCAAAGCTTGCTCCATGGCCACCTCCTCTGAGAAGCCCTCCTCTGCACTCCACACTCTTCCCGAGCTCTCCTCCCGGTAACTTTAGGGACATGTTCCCTGGGCAGTTTCTCCCTCTCTGTCCACTTTTCCTGGAAACTGCCTGGCCTGTGTGGGCGGCTTCCTCGACTGTGCAATCAGCTTTTGAGCAAGGACAATATCTCCCTGTTTTGTGGTTGTCTTATCCAGGAGATGCCTTCCACCTGTGTGTCTCTGTCTTCATCTTTTTTCTTTACATTTCTCTAACTCTATCTTTTTTTCTTTATCCATCTCTTTATCCTTAAGGAGGCAATACTTATAAGTGATTAGAAACACAGGTTTTAGAGTCAAAGAAACTAGTGCTTGATTCTTACCAACTGTGTGACCTCAGGCAAACGGCTTGTCTCGGTTTCTTCACTTGAGAAATGAAAATTGTGATGAGCATTGCATGACTGAATGCATGTAAACCTCTAAACACGGCACCTGGCATAGAACTGAGTGTGAAATGGTGTCTGCTGCCATCGGTGTCATCACGATCGTCTGTAACTCTTCATTTGGCTCCACATAGATCCAGCTCCTCAGTGCGGAAAACCTGGAGGCAAGAGGTCCGCTGAGGGAGCATCTCCGGGTCCATTTAATCCAATGAAAGAACAAACGGTCCAGAAGAGTTTAGAAAGCAAACAGGTCTACAGGACCATGGAGACTTCCAGAAACAGTCTATAACAAAACAAAGCAGCAACAGCAAGCGGGTGGTGATGCAGTCTCTCTGTTCCCAGAGGAGAGGACGTTGTCACCGTCCTCCGGGGCAGGACTTCCCTTCCCAGGCGGCTCTGGGACTGCCCTCATCTGGCACCGGCCGGGCCCCTCAGAGCTCGTCACGTTTACCAAGGCAGCGTCTAACTTCTCCCTGAGCACGAATGACAGTAAATTTGCAGTTACACACACACAAAGGAGCACGCACACGTGCCCAGGGAAGAGGAGGGGAAGGAACGGACCAAACCGTTATGGGACTATTTCTGGGGTGAATGCATGTTGCTTTCATCGTCAGGAACAGAACACAACAGAGCACCTTGATGGCAGGTCTGCTGTACCAGGGGTGTGAAATATCATGAGAGGAAAAACAGGGCATTCTCGGAAAAGTTGAGGGGAGCCGTTGAAGGGACTCTCGTCCTTTCCTTTGCTGACCGTAGATGCCGTTTCAAAATGAGAAAAATGTGACTTCGTGCTTCATTTACTCCACAGCATGTGGAGAAGGAATATTGCTTTATCTCTGTTGATTTTGGGCAAATCTTCTTACTAAGTAGAGTGGTGGCATGTCCTTTAAATTTTTCAAAAATCTTGGGGGTTGTTCTCTCAGACATGCATGTAGGACCTCCTGCCCTGTGACCTTGAGCTAGTCACTTAACCTCTCTAAGGCTCAGCATCCTCCTCTGGGAAACGGGCACAATGACAGGGTGGAGCTCATACGTCATGGGAAGGAGTAAATGAGACGCTGCACACTAAGCTCTGGTCCTATGCCCTGTCACATAACTTAAAATGATTGACAGCTCAGTTTTGCCTTCCAGAAGTTTCCCTTCGTATTCACCGCCCTGAGTCATCTCGGAAGAATCTGCCTCCTGCTTTGAATCTATCAGCCCCTCCCATCAACTCTCCCTCTAAATCGGTCCCCAACCATCCGTCCTCCATCACCTGCGTCCTCTGTCTCAACCCCTCCTCCCTGGACCGTGCCTGCTTGCTCATCTCCCTGCTCCTGTCCTTGCCCCACAGGTGACTTTCCACCCAGGGCCAGAGCGATTGTTCCAAAACTCTCGGCAGGTCTTGCTCTGTCTGCTCCTCCAGTGTTTCCCACCACGTTTATAATACCCCCCAAGGCCCGACTTGGCCCACGAGCTCCTCGCTGCTCCCGCTGTGCCCTCTCCACCCGGTTTCTTTAGCCTGGAATTCTGTGCCAACTGCGGCCTCCAGGCCTCCAGGCTGCTGCTCACAGGGCCCTTCTCTTAGGTCTTTGCCGGCCTCTGTCCCTGTCCCTCATTTGGGCCTTTGCATAAATGTCACCTCCAGGGCGAGGCCCTCCCTGACCATCCCTCCAGGGCAGTGCTCCAAGTCACTCTCGGTCCCTTTTACTCAACTCGCGTCACTTACTGCTCCCTGGCATGAAATCATTGATCCACATGCTGTTCACTGTTCGCTTCTCATTGCTTGTGTGCCCTGCTTATTTCTTCTCACTTATTCTTATTTCTTATCGCTCATAACAGGTGCACAGTAGGTTTTAGAGGGTGAATGAATGACGTATATTGACTTAGAAGCTCCATTTACAGAAGACTCTGGAAGTCTCCTTCAACTGGACCCATTCTCCTTGGCTTGCCAACGCCCGGGGCCAGGCTGCACATGTCCTGCATGCACCTTCAGAGCAGGGAGCAGGAAAAGGGAAAATTAACAGCCCTGAGCAACGTCTCTGACAGCGCCATTGTCAGCTCACACACTAAATAGGGACACGTCACCTCCTCCAGCTTAGTGGGTGTCTGCGGGCCTGCTTTCTGTCCTAGGATTCTCCAAGGCAAGAAATATTTCTGCCACTGCGATTGGATTGCTTCCCCGTTTCAAGCATCGTCTGCGTGTTTGAATTCATCCTCAGGTTTGTGTTCACATTGCCAAGTGTTAATGGCTGTGCTAGCGTGTTGAGTAAAAGAATTAGAAGCCACTCAAAAATAAAAATAAAAAATAAGAGGGTGGCCCTGGAGCCAGGCCACCCAGGTTCAAACTGTGGTTCTGCTAGGGACCAGCCAGACCACGCTGCCCAATTCCTATGCCCACCATGCCTCAGTTTCCACATCTGTAAAATTCTCGTAACAGTAGCACCTGCATAGGGGTTTCGCTGTGAGGACTCAATGAGTTAATTTATGTCAATTGCTTACAGTGCCCGGGACAGGATAGCACTTAATTCAAAGTAACCTTTGTTATTTTATATTCACATTTTTGAAAGCAGGAAGACAGTTGGCTGCATTTTGCACTAAATATCTGGTGTATGTAGACACCAGTGATGGTCTGTCATTTAAAACCTGGACGTACCATTGCTTGGATTACAAGATACAGCTTAGGGAGCTGGCCCCATGGCCGAGTGGTTAAGTTCTCACGCTCCACTCCGGTGGCCCAGGGTTTTGCCGGTTCGGATCCTGGGCACAGACATGGTACTGCTCATCAAGCCATGCTGAGGCAGCGTCCCACACAGCACAACCAGAGGCACTCACAACTAGAATAGACAAGTATGTACTGGGGGGCTTTGGGGAGAAGAAGGAAAAAAAAGGAGAAGAAGAAGATTGGCAACAGATTTTAGCTCAGGTCCAATCTTTAAAAAAATTCTTTAAAAAAAACCCAAAATGCAGCTTGAGGAAGTCAACTTGTTGTAGGCAGGTCAAAAACCATATTATTTTCTTTATATTTGAACTTATCTTTAAAAATAGTTAAGCTATGTGATAAAAAAGTAATTAAAATGGAAGAAATAATCATGGTCCTCTTCCCCATCAGACACCAACCCTCCAGGCGCCTTTTGACACCTCAGTATTAGGCTATTGCTAGAGTCTTGACCAGTCAGCCGTGCTGGACCTTTTTGAAAATCTTCTCTCCCACACTTGCTTTAATGTCTGTGCCTAGCACGCACTCTCCACGACCATAACTGAGTGGTCCTCAAACTCTGCTGTGTGATTGGGAACCGGGTTTTCATGTCGCTTGTTCTTGGCTTATCTGCCAACAAACCTGGACCAATGAGGACGTCCCGCAATGGGCTTGTTGCTCAGCAGTGACAGTCCATAAACCATCCCCCTTCCAGCTCTTCTTCCGTTTACTTCCCGCAGTGGGGATCCAACAGGTTAAAGAGGACAAATCAGGGTCCCTCGTTTATTGGCGCCCTATTTCCTGCGACAGACTGAATGTCTTTCTGGCTTGAGTGAAAACCTATATTCAAGCACAAAAGAGAAAAATTGAAGAAAGGGAAGTTGAGATCCGCTCCCTGAGCTTGCGTGCTGGAACTTGAATTTTGCCAGTTTGCAGACGTGTCGGGAAGCCACGTGACGAGGTTGCCACAGCACATCCAACCCCTGATGACCACGTTCACAGTGATTTTGCTGTCACTAGAAACCCGAGACCGGAGAGTGCAGCCGGCCTGGGGGAGCTGCTGGCCTGTGTTTGGAACGAAGGGAGCCATCTCTGAGGATGAGTCTCACTTTTTCTTCTTGCCGTCCCGTCGACGGCAGCCCTGAGGAGGAGGAGCGAGCTCCCCAAGTCTGACTGTGTTCCAGATTAGATCAAATTCATGAGTCTACTTGCAGTGAGCAAGAAGACGCTGTGGGCTGGATCTCAGCATTTCCTTCCTCCTTGCCACCACAATCCAAATCAAGTTCTGACATGGGTGAGCCCGTGTTTGCGGGACACCCTCCCAAACCCCTTGCCACCCCCAGCAGCAAACAAACTGAGTTAGTCCTGTGAATCATGATAATTCGATTCCCTTTGCCAATGACTGATCTAGGGATGGGCACGTGACATAATTCTGACCAACCAGGGGACGTCTGCTGGGTCAGGACCGCTCCAGGGAGAGGTTTCCTCGCTCTTCAAGGAACCACAGATGGACCACTCTGCTTCAGACCTTGGGATGTTGTTGGTTGAAGCGATGAGGCTTGGAGCTGCCACAGCCATCTGGCAGCTTCGAGGGGACAAATCTGAGGACAGAAGTCAACATGCTGGGGATGTCAGAGCTGAAAGATGGTGCAAAGAATTGATTTCCCAGGTGGTCACTGCTCCACTGAGGTTATCAATCCTGAGTCTACCTCCTTCTGGACTTTTGTGATGCAGAATAATAAATATCGGACTGCTTATGTCTTTCTGAGTTGGGTGTTCTTTCTCTTTCAGTCAGTCCCCCGTTACTTGGGGAAACAAGGATATCATAGCCATGGGTAAGAACACAGGCTCAGGGTCCAGACTGGTGGCTAGGCGGTTAACTTTGTGCCCTCCACTTTGGCGGCCTGGGGTTCGGTGGGTCGGATCCCGGGTGTGGACCGCTCATCAAGCCATGCTGTGGCAGGCGTCCCACATATAAAGTGGAGGGAGATGGGCACAGATGTTAGCTCACAGCCAGTCTTCCTCAGCAGAAAGAGGAGGATTGGCAGCAGATGTTAGCTCAGGGCTAATCTTCCTCGAAAAGGACAAACAAGAAATTTAAAAAGCCCCCACAGGCTTGAAATTAGACAGACGCAAATCCAGGTCGTCGTGCAGCTGCTTGCTTGCTGTGTGACCTTGGGCATGATACTTAGCCTGTCTGATCTTCTATGTCTTCTTCTGTCCCTAGAGGGGCAGAATGCTGGTAGGATTCTAAGAGGTGCTGCGCGTAAAGCACTTAGCATAGAGGCCGGCCCTGGCGAGAACTCAATAAATTTTAGCTATATTTAAAAGTTGGTCATTGGTCAGAAGGATTTCACACCAAATCAGACACAAAGTGTGGCCCAGAGTTTTCTGAGCATCTGTGTGCCCATAGGTCAGGGCTTTGAGCCCTCACTGGCACCCTTGGTTATATAGCCTTGCATCCCAGGTTGATTTGAAATCTTTTAAACCTCCATTTAAAATGGAAACAATACATTATTTTTAATTCCAAAACAGACTCATCACTCAAGAAAAATGCATCTATATGTTCACCAAAGAAAATAAACAAGGGCCCACAGCCATCTGATTTCTAAGTGCCCCGTTGTAGGGTGAACGGTGTTTTCCCCAAATTCATACGTTGAAATCACAGCCCCCAGGACCTCAGAAGGTGGCCTTGCCTGGAGACGGGGTCTTTAAGAGGCAATCGAGTTAAGGTGAGGCCGCTAGGGTGGGCCCTAACCCAGTACAGCTGGTGTCCTTATAAAGAGGGCAAATTCGGACAGAGAGAAGATGATGCAAAGACAAGGGAGGAAGACGCCCATCCACAGCCGGGGGGGAGGCCAGGACAGCTTGTCCCCCACGGCCCTTGGGAGGAGTCGCCTGCCCACACCTCGATCTGGGACGTCAGCCTCCAGCGCTGTGAGGCAATGCACTGCGTGATTGTAATTTTGTTGTTGTAAGCCACCCGCCTGCGGTTCTTTGTTTTGGCAGCTGAGCGAAGGGACACAAGCCCCACACTGGACACGACAGGGATGCCCGGCGGGAATCAGAACAGGTGGATGAGTTGTGGTGTGTGCACACAAGAGAGCTGTGAGGCTGAGCTCTCTTCACCCCCCCCACACACACGCACGCACATGCAGACACACGCACGCACACATGCACGTGTGCACACACAGGCACATGCACACACGTGTGCACATGGATACACACATGCACATAGATAATTCTCACACATCAAATCCAGGAAATGAAACCAGAAGGAAGACCGCATCCCGTGTGGTTCCATAAAGTTAACAGGTGACAAAACTAACTGTTGGTGACAGAAATAACAGCAATGGTCGTCTTGGGGGTGAGTGACAGTATGGGACACGAGGGGGCCTTGTGGGAGGCTTGGACTCTGTTTGTTTATGCACAGGCTGGCCCTCCAGACACACTCACTCTGACTGCATTGTCCCGATATCCTGAGAGGCAGGAGCCCGTCAGAATCCCGTAAGCTGGTCTCCCCACTGTGGGGCTGGGGCCCCGCCCAGGAGGCAGGTGGTCTGTGACACCCTCCCGTCCCACCGACACCCCTCAGTGCCTCAGTGTCCCCGCAGGCTCTGGTGCGTGAGCAACCACCGGGATGATAGCAGTGACTTTAGTCAGCCTCCTTTGCAACCTCAGGACTGCCGCCTTCTCGTAATTTAAACCAAAAGGAGACGGAATGCCAAAGCTCTCCGAGGAAATGCAGGAACAGGACGGAGCAGGCTCTCCTCCAAGTGACACCGTGTCCTCAAGCCGGCGGAACACAGCCCCATCGCGTGACACACACACGCCTTCCCGTTGATCCTTGGTGACAAGCTTGCTGGGCGTCTGCCATCCTCCCTACGTCGAAGATAAAGAAGCAGGTTGGGGAGGCCGAGCCGAGCCCAGGATCCGTGTGGGAGCCACCTGGACCCACACGCTGGCTCTGTGCCCGCCCCTGCAGACACCTCCACTGTACCCTCCCTGCTCCCCTCCTGGGGACCCCGCAGGGACAGGGGGACAGGGCCGAGGGGGCGAGATGCGCCTGCCCAGACACTCCAGTGCAGTGGAGCCGAGCTATGTCCAGGCCACAGAAATCGGATCCATCTTGAAGCGTGCTGTTCCGAGGCGGGGGGGGTGCCCTCTCTGAACTTCTGGGGGCTCCTCTTTCAAAACGCGTCCTCTATCCTCCTTTCTATACTCCTTTTAGGCCAAAACAAAGAGAAGGAAAGGACACCTCTTTTGAATTGCTTCTGACAGCAATGCTGTGTCGCAGGAGGAGTCAATTATTCCTGTTTCTATTTTAAAGATGACAAACAGGGCTGCCCCCATCACTGGTTAATGGTACAACCGAAACAGGACCCCGGTGTTCTGACCCCCGATCTCTGTTCTGAGCCTGAGTCAGAGGTGTGCTGCCCTTGTCCGTTGCTGCTGTGTAAATTCTCCCACGTGGCTGATTTCAAGGTCCTGACTTGATGCCAACTCAGCTCACAAAATTCCCCAAAATTGGACATCAGCCCTTGTGAGCCCCCATGAGCCATTTCCAGCCCACCACTGCCCCTGGTCTTCTGTGTCGGTTTATTTTATCTCCATTCCGTCTGTCACAAACACAGCACTAGCGAAACTATTTTATTTTGTGCAAAACTTTATTTTTACGTTTTGATCAATAATTTGGTAATTGAAATGAAATTGTGAATTGAACCTATATTTAATTCCTCCTTCACGTTTTAACCAGGGAGACTGAAAACAAGAGACAAGAGATGTCAGAGCAAAGCAGAGTTTATGTTGTTGTCTCATCTTGGCTTCGCTGTGAAACCTGAGCAGGTCAGGCAGGGCTGGGCCTCCCATCCCGACATTTTGAATCCAGCAACTCTAAGGGGCCTCTGAGGGTGTGCAGCCACCAGGGAAGAAGTGACTTTCAGCTGACTCTGGTGTCACAAAGCCCCATAAACTGGGAGAGGGAGCTGAGAATCCTGTGACTTAGGGCTGCCATGTACTGTTGGGGGGGTTGTACACTGCATACGGGCACTAGCCAAGAAGACTGGAGGAAGGGGTACTTATTCCTAATCTACACAAATCCACTGTTTGCTAGCTAACCCTCACATCAGAGCGGTTGAGTTAGCCCAAAGAGGGCGTGTTTTCCCCATTTGTACAAAGGCACTGAAGAAATGACCAGTAGCCCTGTTGTCACCTTCTCCTCCATTCTGAGGTATAACCTGGCTGCTGAATCAAGCTGGATGTATGGGGGATGCGTTCTTGCCTGAGCTCAGCTAAAACCTCCCGGGAAGGCTGAGCCCACTGCCATGGCATCATCTGATGAGGCTGGGAGAGAGGCACGGATCTGGCGTAACTGATTTTGCTCTCATCTTAAGAATCAGAATCCTGCCTGCATGTCAGAGGCCTCCTAGGTACCAGGTCTTCCCCTCCATCTTTGGAGTCCCTCTCAATTGGTCAGGGGCCCCCATGCTCATGGATGAGGCCAGGTGGTCATGTGCCCAGGTATCTCAGGAGATGGCCCCCAATTCCTCACATTTATCACCGAAATAACACGGCATGTGAGGCAAGGGCAGGGTGCCCCAGGTGAGGCAGGACGTCCCCTTTGTTGAGAACCCCGGCTCCAAAGGTGGACTCCCATCCCCCACTCTCCAGTCGTGGCCTTTCTGTCAATTTCTCATCCACAATAATGGGGGTGTGGCAGACTATGTTCTCCAGAGATGAAGACACAGTGTCTCCCATCCCCTTAGCTTTTCTGTAATTTGATGTTTCTACTTCCCCATTCAGATGTGGGGCCCAGTTCCTCCTCCCCTGACTCTGGGCTGGCCAGGATGACTCGCTTGTAACCAACGGAATACGGTGGAAGGGACACTGCCCGAGTCAGGCCAGGCCGGAGGCTATGCAGATCCACCTGGCTCTCATGGGACACCAGCTCTCTGGACACTCTATCCCGGGAACCCCCCTCTCCAGATGCTGCCGCCGTGCCGTGGGAAGCCCGAGCCGTGTGAGAGGCCACGTGGAGGTTCTGGTGACAGGCACAGCGGAGCCGGCCCGCTGAGTCCCTCAGCCCAGGACCCGACATACAGGTGAGAAGCCCCCAGCAGCGTCCTGCTCCTGGATGTTCAGGTCTCCCCCATCTTTAAGCCTTCCTGTCTGATTCCCCAGGTGTCATGGGGCACAGAAAAGCCATCCTGTTGTGTGTTGTCTGACTTCCTGACCACAGAACCCCTGAGCCTGTAAAATGGTTGCTGTCTCACTACTCAGCTGAGGTGGTTTATCATGCGGCAGTAGGTCACCAGAACAGTGACTAATACCAGGACTGACGTCATGGGGATTGTAGTGGAAAGAATAGTGTCCCCTAAAAGATAGCCCGCATTCTAACCCCCAGGACCCGAGAATGTGACCTTATTTAGAAAGAAAGTTTCAGCAGCTCTAATTAGGTTAAGGACCATCCTGGATTTAGGTGCATCTGCCAACGTTGCCTCCTCTCCAGCCTGGCGTTTCCTGCCTGGATGCCCGGCCATCTCTGCTGTCTGCCCTCCTCCAGAGCTGGACACCAGGGTGGCCTGGGGCAGACAGCGAGCTGTGCCTGCTGCTGCAGGGGCCCAGAGCCCTTGCCCCTGGGTTTCCGGGAGACCTTGGCAGCACTTCTGAGCACCTCCGGGGGCCGTGATAACACCAGGGAGGCAGCTAGCCCCAGCTAACCTCCCGGCATGTTCGTTTGCAAACACAGATGCTTATCTGTGCCCAGCGCACGCTCTGGCTCTGCCTGGCCTTGCTGGAAAATCTGGGCAGGTCCCGACGACCAGTTGGAACCACCACACCCAACTGGCAGTGGCCCTGGAGCTCTAGGGGAAAGACAGCGTCAGCTGGGCCTGCTGAGTCGGGGGATCTAGAGCAAGCAGGACTCCCCGGGGTAGGGGAGCTGTGCAGGGGGAGCCTCCCCACTGGGGAGACCAGGTGGGCTGAGTCCAGGGGTGCTCTGAGCCCAGGAGCCCCCTCCCGCTCTGCTCAAAGCCTCCCTGATTGGGACAGGCCTGTTTTCTCCTCCTTCACAGGAGCAAGAGGAAGAGACCAGGAATGGGGTCATCTCACCCGGCGCTGTGGGCCCAGATAGGAGGGGACCGGGCAGCGGGGCAGTCCATCAACACCACCGTCCTCACCGTCAGAACTTGTCACCACACCTGCTGAGAGCCAGGCACCCCATCCGCTCAGCCACGTTGTCTCCTGTGAGCCTCACACAACCCCAGGAGTTAGGGGACCATTTTGTCAATGAGAAACCGGAACTCAGAGCGATGAATCAGGTGCCCAAGATCAGACAGCTCCTAAGAGGTGAAATCAGGATTCAACCCCGTCTGACCCCAGGGCTCCTGCCCACGGAACAGAGTGTTTCCAGATTTTATTGGGAAGAACAAGCAGGCAAAATATAAAGAGAAATAGGAGAAAAAGAGAAACAGGAGGTGGCCAGCACTGGCAGAGAGCAGACACACTTTATTGGTGGAGATGCTTGAATGCTAGACCGAGAGGCTGTAACAAATTACTAAAAACCAGAGGCTTAAAAAACAGAAATTTATTCTCGCACCCTTCTGGAGGCAGGAGTCTGAAATCGAGGGACGAGCAGAGCCACGCTCCCTCCGAAGGCTCCAGGGATGGGTCCTTCCTGCCTCTCTCGGCTTCTGGGGACCCAGGCGCCCCCAGCCTGTGGCTGCGTGCCCCCATTCTCTGCCCCCCTTTTCAGATGACCTTCTCTGTGTGTCTGTGTCCAAACCTCCCTCTCCTTCCTCTTACAGAGACACTCACCACCGGATCCAGGGCTCCCCTAAGTCCAAGTGGCCTCATCTAGAGATCCTTTACTAGTGACACCTGTGAAGACTCTATTTCCAAACAAGGTCACACGGGCAGTTCTGGGCGGACACAAATTTGGGGGACACTATTCTCCCCAGGACGAGAGTGCTGACTTTCCATAGTTCTGTGGCATTGAGGAAAGGCAGGCCTTTCTGTGATCATCCAACCATATAACGGGCTTTTCTCTCTCCGCTGCGTTTTCAACACCCTGAACGCGTGCTCTGGACGTCCTCGAACGTCATTCCTGTAAAGACCAGGGTGGAGGGTAACGAACATTCCATCTATTAATTTCTGTACAAATAGTCTTTAGCTGATTCTGGCCTGAGCATCTGAGCTCTGTTCATTTGCAGCTTGTTCAGCCGAGCGTCGGGTCACCAAAACCTTTATCAGCTGGACAGACAGAAAGGAGAGGAAACAAAGGCGGGGCCTCTCCCAGCTTTTCCTAGAAAATATTATTGTTTTCTTTGTGCAGCTGAGTCACCAGTGACCACGGGGCCATCTGAGTCCACAGCAAGAGGCACAGGAGGATCTTTGGAGTTTGGGGAAGGACATTGGCATTTTGCCCGAGAACACCTGCACAGGATGCATTCCCAGGCCCACACTCAGAGAAAACTGTGGGTGCCTTCCTAGCCTTGAGGCAGCTCACCCCAAAGGCCGTCTGAGAAGGATGTTAGCCCACTGGCCCCCTTTCTGCGTGTTTAAGGAGAGTCAGCTGGGGCCTGCGTTTCTCCCGGCTGGCTGAGTGCTGTGAGTCGGTGCACCCTTACTGAACGCGCTGTGTCCTGACCGCCCGCCTGGCTGCCCCAATGGCCTCAGAGGTCATGCAGGTGCCGAGGGTAGGGCACGCAGGGCGAGCTCTTGTGCAACCGGGTGCAAAGCCATGGGTAGGATGGAGAAGGGACGCTGGCAGTGTGCGCGGAGCAAAGGGGATCAGATGATCTGACAGGGAAACCCGTTTATGCAGGAAATTCTCTCACCAAGCACTGAGGACAGAAACTCAAGGAGCCTCCTTCATGCTAATATGCAGGCTTTGTGGATTTCGGAAATAATTTATGCTACATTATCTCGGCCACGGATTCTAGAAAACAACTGATGACATTAGAAAAGTGGAAGCCTGTCTAATGTGATGAGGTGTTAATGCAAAGACCGAAACCTTTCATTCCAAGTTAAAAGCACAGAAGTGTGCCCTCATTCGCCCATAGTCCGAGGCAGGGAGCAGTCCTTTTCTTTGAGCGTGTGCCCTCTCGTAGGTGTTTCACTTCTCTTTGTCGCATAACCACGTCCAAAAGTCACCTGTGAGATTTCACGCGTCTGTGTATTCAAAGGGCAGCGAGAAGGCGGAGGCATCTCTGAAACGACCTGAGCACAGGAAACTTTTCTGCATCTTGAGATTCATCGCTTAAATATTTCAGCTGCCTGGTCCACATTTACTCGGAAGGCAATGTGGGGGGACCCGCTTTTATCAAATCTTCCCCAAGCATTCCAAGTATTTTCCACAGGAACCGTCTTCCACTCATGTCTCTCTGGCTGAGAGTATGTTTCGTTGAATCACACACTGACGGTCACAGACACGCACGAAGAGGATTGGGAACTGACACTCGCTGCTTTGGGAGGCGCGTGTGGGTGGGTCAGCCCCTTTCATGGAGGGAGGGCAGCGTCCTCCGAACCTTCCAGTCAGAACAGCCGCCGACTGAGTTTCCCAGCAACTCCTCCCTCCTGCCCTTCCAGGAGAAGAATGGAGATGCCCAACCATAGAAAATCCAAATCCGTTTCCCCGTCTGCAAGAGGTGGCTAAGGACACGGTGCTCACCTCTCAGGATTGTCCTGATCACGAGGCAGCCGACACATATCAAGTCTCCAGGGTCCAGCCCGGCACACCACAGAACGTGCTCCTTATAAGCTAGCGGGGGTCACAGTCAAACGCATACTCTGAAACTAAATACCTGCCTTCCAGATTTTCCAATTGCTCAGTTTGTTCCACTGAACTTTCTCCTTGCGTGCACTTGTGTGTGCATGTGTGTGTGCACACTTGGCTGTCCACTGCACCTCCCATCTCTCTACATGCCCTCGAATTGCAGTCATGGGTCTTGCTACACACACAGACTGCAGGATAAGCTAAGCAGAAATCCCAAACCAGCAGCCCTGAGGACAAGTCTGGCCCACAGATGTGTTCTGTTTGCTCAGATGGTATTTCCTTCTTTTTTTAATTTAGTCGACAATATTTAGAATTTAGGAAAATTTACATTTAAAAAAAAATCTAGATTTCCAACTTCAGTTGAAAAATTGGAAGATCTGGCATACTTTCACCAATGGCAATGGTCAACTGGAGCTGAGTGGCAGCTTCCCCTCTTAGATGGAGCACGCAATCTCCAATTTGCCCCAGTCCCCACTACTCCCTCTTGTAACACACCGGCTCCACTTGAATCGTGTACCTGCCTGGTTTCCAGCTTTTTCTAGGTTTGAGCCACTTTGCTTTCCATAAAGACGGCTTCCCAGCAGCTCTCACAAAGCCCAGAGGCCAAACTTATCACTTGGGACCCCTCGATTGAAAAATACCACCAGAGTTGGTAGCTCACCACGTCCCCAAGCCACACCTGACAGCTTTCCCCCAAAACCATTCAGCAGTTATCAGTTTGGGCAAAAATTGTTCTTATTATCAAGCCGAATAGGAGGATTCAAGGAGAGTGCTGATAAATCCATCAGCAAGCACTCTGCCTGGAGAAGAGGTGGCCCCGGAGGGGAAGGTTGCCTCTGTCCTGTCCTTTCAGCCCCGAAGCCGGTGAGCTGGGGAGCCCTGCCAGTGGTCTGGTTGCCATTGTAGCCTACCCGCGGCTCTCCAGCCCTCTTCCGTGGCAGTAGAGAAAGCAGCAGGCCCAGGAAACACTTTTCTGTCTCCTAATGCAGACCCAGGCTGGCCCAGGACGAGCTTTCCTCGGAATCAGAGGCCAGTGTCCCCGCAGACCTCGGGAGGCCAGGGCTTGGGAGGTGCTGTGCTCCTCGATTCCATCACCTGCTTCTGTGCAGCCCCCCGATCAGGCTCCAACTCTCATCCGCAGCCGAGGAGGGACGCATCCGCGGCCGGCGGTAACGAGGGAGGGATGCAGAGGAAGCAGGGTGCCCACACTCAGCAGGGTGCCGTCAAGTGGCCTCTGGGCTGGGGCCTCTCCGCGTGGTCCCCCTTCTTCCCGAGCATCTCTCAGGTCCTGGAACACAGTCCCGCAGCCCCCTCGCTGGCGGTCTGTGTCTTTCCTCTGCCGGCGTTCCTGGTGGTACAGCGTCCGGGTAAGCAAGACAGTTCCCCCACAGGCCACTCAGCCTCTACTGAGCTCCCTTCTGTCAAGGGCTGTGCTCTGCCCAAGAGTTCCAGGTAAAATATGGGACATCTGGTTAAATTTGAATTTCAGATAAACAACGGAAAAAAATTTAGCATAACTATGTCCCAAATATTGTATAGGACATACCTATACTAACTGATTATTCCTCATTTACCCGAAATTCATATTTAACTGGCCTCCTGTGTTTTATTTGCTACCTACAGCAACCCTACCCAGCCCAGTGCCTGGGAGAATGGCACTGGAGGCCAACTGACTGAGTTTGAGTCCCAGCTCGGCCACTTACAGGCTGTGTGACCTTGGGCAAGTTACCTGAACCCCCTGTGCCTCAGTTTCTACATCTGTCTATTGAGGATAAGAATGGCGCCTGCCTGGCTGGGGTGTGGGGGGATGGAGGCAGGCTTAAGGACGCCCGCACAGGCCAGCTCTGGATCAACATTAGTCATCATCACCCAGACACGCGCTGACAATGGCTAGGAACAAAGGGACGCCAAGGCCTTGCTAATCCTCCACGCTCACCCTCGGCACTCGGCTTTTCCCAGGCCCTGGGATGAGCTGCCTTCCTTTCTCCATCAGCACCTTCCCATCCTCTTCCCTCCGTCCCAGTGGCTCTCTCCCCCTCGCCTGGTCAACCCCTCTTCCCCTCACGTCTGCGACCAGCATCCCTCCAGCTTCTCCTTCACTCATTCAGCAATCATCATCCAGCACCTACTATGTGGCGGTCTCTGCTTTAGATCAAGGGTCAGCGAACTGTGGCCCTCGGGCCAAATCCAGCTGGCCAGCTGCTTCCATGCAGCCCTCCAGCTAAGAATTATTTTTACACTTTTAAATAGTCGGGGAAAAATCAAAAGAAGAAGAACATTTCGTGACACATGAAAATTACATGAAATTCAAATTTCAGGATCCACAAATAAAGTTTGATTGGCCCAGGACCACCCTCCTTCATCGACACACCTTCTGTGGGGGCGTCCGAGCCACAGCCGCAGGATGGAACAGCTGCAGCAGAGGCCACGTGGCCTGCAGAGGCTAAAATATGTATTATCTTACCCAGAATGCCTGCCAAGCCCTGATCGAAATGCTGGGGATACAGCCATTAAGACAAAAACAAAGAAACCCGGACAAAAATCTCTGGTCTTGCAGAAGCCCTTTGGGGGGCGGGGGACAGACGGTCAACAAGAGCCATCACTAAGGGGCGCGTGTGCAGCAGTGAACAGGGTCACCGGGAAGATAAGGCGGGTGGAGGGGACATGCTCACGGGAAGGTGCCGTTGTCAGTACGGTGGTCGGGGGCACGAGGTCGGTGCAGACCCACTGGGGGCGAGGGGCAGCCGTAAGGGGGTGCGCAGGGAAGAGACACAGCAAAACGGAAGAGAAGTTCGGAGCCCTGAGGAGGGAGCACACCCCCGCCTTGTGAGGAACGTGGAGGCCCCGGGAGATGGAACACAGAGAGAGGCGAGGAGAGGGGCTGAGGACAGGCCTGTGACTGTCGTCAGGACTGGAACTTTTCTCTGAGATCAAGGGGGAGCCACTGAGGGTTTTAAAAATAGAAATTTAGGGGCTGGCCCCGTGGCCGAGTGGTTGAGTTCGCGCGCTCCGCTTCAGCTGTTCAGGGTTTGTGGGTCCGGATCCTGGGCGCAGCTGTGGCACCGCCCATCAGGCCTCGCTGAGATGGCATCACACAAAGAAGAAGTAGAGTGACTTACAACTAGGATACACAACTACGTACTGGGGTTTTGGGGGTGGGAACAGAAAAAGAGGAAGACTGGCAACAGATGTTAGCTCAGGGCCAATCTTCCTCACTGAAAAAAAAGAAAGCATACTTTAAAAAAATAAAAATGTACTGATGTGAAATTCACGTAAATAAAATTAGCCATTTTAAAGCAAACTCACCAGTATTTAGCGTATGCAGAACGTTGTCAGCCACCACTTTATCTGGTTCAGAAACATTTCCATCTCCCCAAAGGAAACCCCTGCATGCAGCGGACAGTCTCTCCCCATTCGGCCCGCCCCAGACTCTGACACCAAACTGCCACCTGTCTGTACGGAGACCCCTCTCCCCGACGTTTCATGCGAGTGGATCATGTGATGGTGTGACGCGTGCGCATTGTGACTGGCTGCTTTCCCTGGCTCGAGGCTCTTCCACGTGGTTGCAGGGCTCAATCCCTCCTTCCTTTTCAAGGCTGAATAGTATTCCATCATATGGACGGACCACACCTTGTTTCTCCTTCGTCTGTTGGCCGCTTGGGCTGCTTCTGCCTTGGGCTGTCATGAATAGCACTGCATGAACACGCGTGTGCATGTCTGTTGAGCACAGAGGGGTGTGAGCAGAGGACGACGTTTTCTGACTTGCATTCTGGTGGAGCCCTGTGGCTGCGGTGCAGGAAACAAACCGAGAGCGGAAGCGGGCAGCCCCGTTAGGACCAGGCGGAGTCCGGGAGAAACCCCCCCCCGGATGGAGCAGGGGCAGCAGGAGGGTGTGAGGTGGCGGGATGCTGGGGCCGATCGGGGAGTCTGCTGGCGGATTCAATGTAGTGAGAGAGGGGGCGAGGGCGATGATGCCGAGGGTGGGGGCTCAGAATCCTTCCACGGGGGGATCCGGGTGTGCGTTCTCAGAGGGGCAAGGGTAGAGAGGGACAGTGTGCGGGGAAGACGATGGGTCTGTCTGGGGACGTGTGGAGAGTGCGGCCCATCAGGCATCTCAGAGGCAGCTGTGCACCTGAGTTGGAGAAATAAACTGGGAGTCGCCAGTGTAGAAATGGCGTTGACCTGGGGCCTGAGTATAGACAGGAAGTCCATCCCTGACCACGCGGGCCAGGTCAACCCCACAAGAACACAACCAGAGCGCTCTCGGTGCTTCCACTTTGGGGCGGACTCCAGGTTTCAAGTGAGGGTTTCAGAGCACGGGCTGTGTGCTCGGCTGCCGGGGTTCAATCCCAGCTTGACCACTCAGAAGCTGTGTGGCCGTAGGCAAATGACTCTCCCTCTCTGTGCCTCCGTGTCCTCATCTGTGAGGTGAGACTGATAGTGGTACTCGCCTCCCGGGATGGCTTTGAGGATTCTGCGATTGTGTACCTGTAAAGTGCTGTGAGTGACCTGTGACACTGGTGACTAATGTACAAAGATGCTCTCACTCATGGAGACTCTCTAATGAGACTGAGCTCCACGAGCATGGAGGCCGCATCTCATTTTTTCATCCCTGCACCCCCAGTGCCCGCACAGTGTCTGGCACACACGACCCCCCGCTGATTGCTTCAGTGGCTTCAGGGGGACAGGAGGACAGCTGCCCCTTCTACCTGGGGAGAGACCTGGGGCGTGAAAGGGGTGTGGAGAGAGGAGCCGCCAGGCCCGAGTGTGGGAGGCTGGGGACAGGCCGCCCAGAGGAGCCTGCATGGAGGGAGCAGCGTGGTTGGGGGTCAGTGGGGACGGCGGGCTCGGCGGGGAGGCACCCTGGCTGGGGGCAGCTCGAAGCTGAGCCACAGAGCATCCCACGCAGCGGAATACGAGCCTGCACTTCACTCTGCGAGAAGCGGGGAGCTATGGAAAGTGTGCAGGGAGGGGGGCATCTCGGAGGTTGAGAGAGGCTGGGGCCAGTTCACTCTGGGAGCTCCTGAGATGTTACAAAAAAAAACCAAACAAGCGCCAAAAGAGGGTTGGGAAGCCCCGAGGCGTCCTGAGGCATCAGCCATGCCGTGACGTGACTCCGGTACACGTCTGAGAGGCAGGAGGCCGAGAGGGACACTAGTGGTCGTGAAATCTCTTAGGCCCAAACCAGGGTTTCTTATCTAAACCACAGAACGTGGGAAATGATGTGAGGGAATATTTGCTCAGCTCTCTCAGGGGTGGAACGCAATTAGCACCCTTCCAGATGCCCAGGAGAAGCCTCAGTGGATGGCTGAGGACATTAGGGCTTAGTTCCCCAGCTGAGAAGGAAGGAAAGGAAGAGAAAAGATGGGAATCAGGGGGAATGAAGTTGGAGCAGAATAGAAAGCATCGGAGTGCATGGCTCCTAGAATAGAATGGAGTGTGTTAACAGGACAGAACAGACTAGAATGAGAGGGATCGGGTAGAATGGGACAGGACGGCAGAAGATAGAAGAGTGTAGGATGGGGAGGAGTGAGATGGACTGGAGTAGAGGCGACCAGACAGACGACGTCACCGTGCAGAGCGTGGTGGGCGAGTCAGCCGGCGAGACTTCTGTTTCATTCGAAGCGTGCAGGCTGTGATAGGAAAAGAGTTCCCTTCTCAGCTGTGGCAGCGGTGGTCTCAACTCCCAGGCCCACCTCTCTCTAAATATACCAGAGGCCCCATCCCTCCTTTCTCCTCTGACCCTCGTACCAGCCTCAGGAGCTTCCTGGGACCATGCAATGAATTAACGTGTGTGAAGCTCTAAAGACAAAGCCCAAGAAGTGACCGCAGACAGAGCCCCAGGTTTGGGAGACACCAACTCTCTGAATGTCTTAGCCTTTGCAAGGGTGGGGCTCTCCCCTCCGCAGCTCTGACCCCAACCAGGGCAGGGATGCGATGGGGTCTGGAGGCCTTGTGGGGCTGCACTGGAAATGCGGAGGGCGGGAGGCGGGGCGGCTCAGAGAGCTGCTGGTGTGGGCTCCCAGGGGGTAGTGGCACAGGCCTGCGCTGGGCGGTCGCCATGTCGACAGAGGAGGGCGGCGTGGACACTGCGCCAGTAGGGCCAAGATCTGCAGGTGGGATGGGAAGCTCATTAGTCCAGATTCAGGTGTGGGAAGCAGAAATGGCTGCGGGGATCTCCAGCAGGAAGGGGTTGCACACAGCGGGTTGGGCAAACTCCTTGGAGGGTCCTGTGGGGGGCCCCCGGGACGTGCAGCCCTGCCATCAGGACGGCCTTCTCTCCCAGTCAGGAGGCGGCTGTCGGGAAGATGCCCCTGGGTCTGCTCACATAAAGAAGGTACCGCTTTGGCTACCACCCAGGGGTCAGCAGGGTCCAGCACCAGCTCACAAACACTGGCTCTGACTTCTCAGTGTGCCTGCAAACAACCGTGTCCCGGATCTTCTCAGGACTCCCCCCACTTACTAGCTGTGTGGTCTTAGGCAACTTTCTTAACCTCTCTGAACCTGCTTTCTCAATTTAAAAATGGAGATGAAAATAACAGAATTAAACTAATAGGTTTAAGGATTTCTGTGATGTAGCAAGTATATCCTTATCCCATAAATGTTACTTATTATTATTATTATTAAACATCTTGCATTTTGTTGAAGACTGTAGACTTCTCGGCAGAATAGGGCTCTTTATATGAGATTTTGTTATTCATTCAGTGAAGAGGTATCAGGGCCTATGCTATTGGGGGCCCCAAATACGAGAGGAGTGCTGAAGACAAGGATGCCCGACACAGATGTGGCTACTCCAGTCTGCGGGGCACCTTTGTGTGAATAGTCATCAGGTGTCTTCCCTATAGTCACACTCAGTGCTTCAACCCTGGCTTTTCATTCAGCCAGGTGCCTTGTGCAGTGTACAACCTGCTCAACTGTACTCTAGGCCTTGAACGCAGGAGCTTTCATTTTAATAGGAAATCCACAACACATGCAAAGATTTGGAGATATATCAAGGTGACAAGGCTTGGTCTTTGCCCTCCAGGCCCTCAAGAGCGAGGTTAAAGAACAAGTAACACATCTTGGAGCCCAAGGGCAGGTACTCGGGAAACCACTTGGGCAAGATGGCCTCAAAGGGTGAGTATAGAGGGATGACTTGCTGTTTCAGGAGGAGGGAGAAAAGGCAGAGCCTAGCGAGAAATGTCCAAGGCCCAGTTTGGCTGAATTTCACCTGTGGGATGCTGGGCCGTCACTCTGTGGGGGCGTGAATGCCAGGAATGGAGCTGGGGCTTAATTTTTGTGGCAGTAGGGAGCCACAGAAGGTATTTCAGCAGGGGCGACGCCGGCACTGGAGTGCAGAGTAATGGTGGGATCTAAGACAGACCTTCCTCAGCTTCCTCAGCCCAGCAGGACCTTGGTGTCTTAGTAATATTTTCATGGCCCCCTGGCCCAGAAGAAACAGCTACCACTGTCACTTATGAAACGGTTCCAAACGCCTTAATACAAGTAGTGTGTGTGGTGCCGACAGAGGTAGCTGTTCTCCTCGAAAATTTAAAACATTTGCGTGGTGGTGTTAAGGGGTTCACTGGGGGGCCCCCTGGTACCTTGCCGACACCCTTTAGAACCAGAAATCTAAGAGACTATTCAGCTTCACGTTTTGGCTCTGCCCTCACTGGCTGTGTGTTCCGGAGGAAGTCAGGCTAAGGGCTCAATCTTTTCCTCGTTTCTGCAGGGAGGTGGCCAGGAGGCCCCACGTCACAGAGTCCTCGCGTGGGATCAGTGAAACCCCACGTTTAAAGATGTTGGCAGAGTCCCGCCCATGCGATGTGCTCAGCCATCACCATCGCCAGGTGCCTCTGTGCAGTGCACAACCTGCTCAAGGGGATGGAGCTGGAGACCCACCAGGAGGTTCGGCGTTGGTCTGTGGTCAGCGGGGATTTGGACTGAGTCAAGGAGCCCCGCAAAGGTCCCTGAAGCTGACCAGCGCCCGGCGGAGCAGCAGCGCCAGGGGAGCCAAACCGCTGACCCGGGCTTTTCCCTTTCCACCCAAATCTTGCTCCCCTGCGCCCTCTGCAGGCCGACGGGGAAGCCACACGTTGAGGTCGATTTAGACGCGTTTCTGGGTCGAGGATCCCACTGGTTCTCAACCGTCTGGGCGGAACGGCAGCATCTCCTGGGGAGTGAGTCCTGAATCCCACCGAAAACCGGGTGCCACGGAGTCCCCGGGGGCTGTTTGTAAAAGCAGCCCGGGGTCCTCGGGGCAGCCCGGGCTGAGACCCCACCGTGCCGTGGTCTCCCTCGATCCCACGGAAGCGCGCTCGGCCCCGGCGGAGAGTTCCCGTCCGGGTCCGGAGAACTGCCGCCGGGGTCGCACGGGGTACACGCTGCGAATGTTCGCACGGAGCCAAATTGCCCCAAAGCTCTGCGAGGTGACACCGCCGCCAAGGAGGACGCTTCCCCGGCACCTTCCCTCATGCTCGATAATATCAGACTTTAATTTTGTGGCCAATCTGATGAGAAGAAAAATGGCACCAGTTAAAAAAGAATCGAGTAGACTTTACGCACCAGCTTGGCGAGATCTCCGCGATAAGCTGTTGAGCAAGAAACAGGTTGCAGGATACAGAAAAACACGTTGGCAGATTGATGGAAAACAAGTCGCACGGGCACCGCGGGGCAGTGGAGGCAGGGCCCCCACGGGGGGCGGTCGAGTGGAACGTCATCCGTTCCTGGACCGTGTTCACCCTTCACAGGGAGAACGAGTTCAGTTATATGAGATTAATTTTTAAAAAGCTTACGGGAAAATTATACATATCCGTATGTGTATGTGTGTGTGTAAAGAGAGAGAGAGACAGAGAGAGAAAGAGAAGAGGGAAGGAGGGAGAGAGAGAGAAAGCACACACGGTAAGCTGTTGCGATGTTACCATGTAGGGGATCTGAATAAAGGGTATCCAGGCATTCTCTGTACTCTTCCTGCAAATTCGCTCAAAGTCTGAAACTAGGTCAAAATGACACAATACAAAAGACCTTCCAGGGAGAAGCCCGGCTGGCTACCGTCGTCCCTCGAGCGGTCGGGTGGGCTCCCGCCTGGGGTCTGCCAGCCCCCGAGGGGAGCCTTTGACGCCCCGCGGACACCGGGCGGACAGAGGGCCGCTGGGCCAATCTGACCCTCAGTGTCGCCCCCTCTGTGCCCTGTCCCACCGACAAGGACAGAGCAGCTTCTTCTTCAAAGCCCATCTGCGTGAGCCACAGCGCCTCCCGGGACCGCCGTTCAAAGTGATGCTGGGGAAGGGATGCTCGGCCCGTGTTTGGCCTGGGGATTTGAGCGGATTACCAGGGCCCAGTGCTGCAGGCGGCGGGGAACCGGGGCCTCAGGTGCGAGAGGCCTTTGATGACCGCCAGCTCTTTAGAGGCCCAAACAAATTGAGGACAAACCAGCTGGGCTGCCCGGGAGGGGGCTGGCTGTTGACTCTTTCTTTCCAGCCTTAGGAAAACAAATACTTGATATTCCAAAGGCTGAGTAAACTCATTAAAAGGATCTTGAACTTCCTGCCTTTTCGGGAAGCCCGCTTCCAGGGAGCGGAGGAGCCGTGAGGCGGGCGTCCTCTGTCCTGAGCGGTGGCTGCTGCCTCTTGCTTGCCCCTCAGAGCCCAGACCTCAGCCACGAATCCTTCCCCACGCATGGCTGGGGGTGGGGGGGCGCTTCTCGCCTGCCCCCTCATTGGTCTTGTTTCTGGTCCAGGTCATTCTGATACTAACTCAGGGGGTCCAGGCCTTAGAAACCTCAGCCTTCTTGCATTGCCTGCTTTGGGTCACCGCAGGGGCAAGACAGATGGCTGCGTGGGCCTGGCTGCCATCATGCTGCTCAGAGACGCTGTTGCGAATGTCAGGGTAATTACTTCAGGGGACACCACTAAGCCTTCTCCTCTTTGCAATGATTCCGGCTGCTTCTTCCTCTTTGGCCCTCATCCCTTCTCTGCCTCTGCACTCGACCACCGCGATGACAGAGGCCTCATGAGTAGACCACCCCTCACAGATGTTGGCTGGGATCACCTCTCCGCCCACCTTTCCGTGAAGAGCCGACTAACCATGCGCTCGGGGGCAGTTCCAGAGCAGGCAAGATGGGGTGGCGTGAGCGCTCAGGGATTTGGGATACAGAGGTGCAGAGAACAGGGCGATCGTGCTGAGGAGCAGAGGGAGAGGGAGGCAGGGACCATTTCCCCGGGGAAAGTGGAAGCCTGAGCTCTGGTCTGGCTCTCTGAACTTGTATGTTCCCAGCTGGGCAAATCAGCATGCTGTGTGTGTGTGCCTGTGTATGCCTGTATGAGCGTGTGTGTGTGTGTGTGTGTGCATGTGTATGCCTGTGCGAGCGTGTGTGTGTGTGCGCACATGTGTATGCCTGTATGAGCGTGTGTGTGTGCGCACATGTGTATGCCTGTGCAAGCGTGTGTGTGTGTGTGTATGCCTGTGCGAGCGTGTGTGTGTGCATGTGTATGCCTGTGCAAGCGTGTGTGTGTGCGCGTGCAGGTGTTTTCAGCCCAGAACTCTGGCAGAGAAAGCAGATAATAGTGCAATTGCACTGGCTGTGGTGGGGGTCCCCCAGGCCTCTATCCTCTTCTCGGCACCTCCAGGAGTACCCTGGGCTTTGGGGATCAATTTCTTTTTAACTTGCAGGATGAGACCATCTCGTAGGTCCCTTCCTGCTGTAACATTCTCAGAGCTTCTGAGCAAAGGACAAATGTCGAGGCGCGTGAGTTCACGTCGGATGCGCCTATCCCAGGAGACCCTGAGCGGCCCCGCATTTACTGAGTGCAGACCATGTACAAGACACGGGTTGGGTGCTGGGGACGCAGCAGCGAACACCACTGGCCAGACCAGCGGTGCACCGGAGCCAGCTCACAGCAGCTCACAAGAACCACTCATTAAATTTTCAGGAATTTTGCCTGCCAGTTGTTAAACATAATCCTTAATAAAAAAAATAAATGAGGGGCCCGCCCAGTGGCCGAGTGGTTAAGTTTGCCTGCTCAGCTTCAGCGCCCAGGGTTTCACCTGTTCAAATCCTGGGCGTGGACATGGCACCGCTCATCAGGCCATGCCGAGGCGGCGTCCCACATGCCACAACTAGAGGCACTCACAGCTAAAAATACACAACTATGTGCTGGGTGGCTTTGGGGAGAAGAAGGAAAAAAAAAAACAAAGAAAAAGAAGATTGGCAACAGATGTTAGCTGAGGCGCCAATCTTTAAAAATAAATAAATAAAAAATAAATAAATGATACAAACTTACAATTAAATAAATTATATTTCGATCAAAGTTAATAAATACTCCAAATGCATTATTTCCTAATTATTTATTACGATTTCCTATTATCTGTGCTCTTGAGGTCATTTCCAGCCGCTGAATCTGGGTGGTGAAATACTGTATAACGTTGTGCTACCAAGCAGCTCTTCCTAACTCCTCATTCAGTGAAGCCACAAAGATTGGCTTGAAATTGGCATATTGGCGGTGGTGGGAGTACTCACTCCATAGCCCTTGGCGGGTGGGAGTACTCACACCATAGTCAGGAGGCAAGTACCATGAATCAGGGGTTGTTTGTGTGTTGTTGATTGTCTTGACTTAAGAACTAATAGAAAAAAGTATTAATAATGCAAATTAAATTTACAAATATGTCATATCTATAGCCATGGATTGTGAATAGTACACAAAAAGTCGAGGAAATATGCTTCTAGTATTTGAAAACATTATCTGATTCAGCAAATTGGCTCACGTCACTGTCAAATTAGTGAAGTTCTGACACGTGTGCTTGTTGCTCTGTACCTTTCTTCCTCATTGCTGCAAATGAGAACATCAACCAATGTTCACGTCGGAATCAGACTCATTCATCAATTGCAGCCACAGGTTGGCTAAGGATTCAAGAGTTCAGCAAAAATGAACTAAATTATTCTGTGAAAATCAACTTGTTCTATGGAATTTACAATCAAGAGTATTGTGTACTTTATTACTCTTTCTAAATCGTGTGCTACGCAACATTTACAGCAGCAAAATTTATGATAAACTTACAGGTCTGCATACATTTCGCCCAGAGAGCTGGTTATTAAACATTTGCCAGCAAAGTAGCGGACGAGATCCCCTGCCCTCGCGGAGTTCCTTCTGGTGTTGATTGCAGAGGGAACGGCATAGAGCAGGTGGAAGAAAGGCGGTCCAAAGGACGAAACACCTGGGGCGGCTCCCCAGTCATGAAGGGGGGTCAGCCCGAGGCCTCATCAAGCAGCAATGATGCCCTTGGAGAGGCCAGTGAGCAAGGCTTCCTGTGTCGCCCCGGCAGGGTCCTTGGGAAGAGAAACGTGGGGTGCCGCGTTCAGGCCTGGTCTTTGGCCTCCCGGTGGGTGTCCCACTGTGCTGGCGGGGTAAACATGAGGGCTCAGCCTTCATCAGACAGTGTGGCCTGGAGGGATGTATGGCCCAAGGTGGGCTCGGAGGCCCCTGGAGGAGACTCAGGATGCAAGTGTTACCCATCCCAGGAAGCCCTCAGGACAGGAAGTGCTGGAGAAATGGGAGGGGGACTAAGTGGGTCTGGGCCATGCACGAAGGTCACCTCACCCTCCCTGCCTGTGGCCCCAGTTCCACCTGAGGTCGGCAGAGAGCAGGATGAGGCCGGGGCTCAGAGCCCTGATGGCCTGTGTTTGAACCCTGGCTCGACCACTCTGTCTGTGCCCTGAACAATGGGCACGATGGAAGGCCCTACAACAGGGCCTGGCAGGAGGTGGGTGCTCAGGGAGTGTCCTCTGCTACGAATAGACCTTCCCTCTGCTGGGCATGTCTTAGAAGGAAAACAGAAGACAGGCGGGCAGGAGACTGACACCACTGCAGAGCCCACTGCGTTAGCCCCTTGTAATGTAAAATGAAAGAAAATAGGAATGTCTTCTCTCTAATGAAAAGAAAATAACAAAGATCATTGTAGTAGTGGTTCCTGGTGGGCTTCCTGGAAGAGGAAGTAAGGTGAAAGTCAGGGCCTGCAAATTCAGATGCCTGCCGGCGGCAAGCAGACCTTGCGGAATGATCGATGAAGTCCAAGAGGCTGAAGGGCATGTGGACTCCAGGAAAGGGAGATTCACCCATCTGGAGCAAGACTGCCGCTGCTCAGCTTTCGTCCAGCGTCACATCACAGAACACGAGTTCCTCTTGCCAGATAGCTGATTTTCTGAGATCACAGGAATTCTGTGAGTGCGTGAGAAGTCTCCCACCTTTGCTTTTTTTTTTTCTGATGAGGAAGATTCGTCCTGAGCTAACATCTGTTGCCAATCTTCCTCTACTTTGTATGTGAGCCACTGCCACAGCATGGCTGATGAGTGGTGTAGGTCAGGAATGCGCCGAATTTAACCACCAGGCCACTGGGGCTGCTCCTCTCCCAGCTTTTAAATGTCAGCAACTTGCACAATTTTTCAGACACTCAGTGGACCAAACAAAACACAGCTGTGGGCCAGATGTGTCCTGCAGGGCCATGTTGCAACAGCTGGTCTAAGCAGAATTTAGCCAGGGGAGAAAGTGGTAAACGGGCAGAGGGAACAGCAGGTTCAAAGGCCCTGGGCGTCGAAGGAGCATCCACCGTGACCCCCATGAGTATTTTCACTCGCTCAACACATGTTTATTCAACCCTAGTGGGTGGCAGTCCTGGTTTAGGAGGCTCTGTGTGCATGTGCATGTTCATGTGTGTATTGTATGCACGTGTATATATGTGTGCACACACCTGCGTGTGCATTGCATGCATGTGTAAATATGCGTGCATGCATGTATTTGCAGTGCACACGTGTGCATATGCATGTACATGCGTGTGTGCATGTGTCTGTGTGCGCGTGTGTTCGTGCGTACACACGATCGCCTTCGCGCCAGACAACAGCCCCCACAGGCCTTATTTTGGCCTCCTGGGCCTCCGCAGGTGCGTCTTTGCAGAGTTCCTCTCCCCGGACGTGGGCCGAGTCTTCCTTTCGGAGGAGGCTGCTCCGTGGAGGGCATTCGCGGACTGGAGCGAGCTCAGCAGAGGTGACAAAGGGACCCTGAAAGGGACTCGAGGGGCTTGTAGGGGGTCACGGAGTGGGACGCAGAGCTGGGGTCCGGTGCTGGCTGAATTGCGGGGAATAGTGGGAGCGGAGCGGGAAGAGGCAGGCCTTCCAGCCTCAGGACTCCAGTTTCTGCTGCGGCTCCGAGTCCCAACCCTCGTGTAACGCGTGCAAATGCCGCCACCTCGTGGCAGGATGGGGACACCGCCGGAGGCCGAGGCGGCGACGCTCTCGCTGCCGGAACTTCTCCCTGCCGCGGGCTTTCCCACGTGGCTGGGCAGGGCCCCCAGGAAAGCTCAGGGGCCACGTTTATCTGCACGGGTGTTTCGGTCTAGGAGGCGGGTGACAGAGTCCCGAGAGCGAGCACGCCTGCTCCTGCATCGCAGCATCCACCGGGCGTGGAATCGGGCGGGTGCACGGCCCGGCGGGGCGCGTTCGCGGCAGCCGAGCAGAGATGGCAACGTGGGCGCTGACTCCGGGGCTCAGAGCAGCTCGGTGCCCTGCACACAAACCCTCCCGCCCTCTCTCTGCCTCAGTTTCCCATTCACAATAGATGGGAAGCTTAGGGGTACTGTGAGGGTTCCGTGAGGTGGTGCACCCCCTATGCTGAGCTCAGGGTCAGGCTCTCAGTAATGACACATTTTAGCAGCTATTAGTCCCGATGAGGACTCTGATTAATTACCCTTACGCTCCCAGTGTGCGGATGAGGAACCGAGTCTCAGGGAGGTCAGTGAATCGCCCAAGCTCACACTGTCAGGTCCACTGCAGGCTCCGGACCACGCTTCAGTCTCAGCAAAACCCTTTTTCTCCCCACTTTGGCAGTCAGGCTCACATCCAGCTCTCTCTCTCTAGACTGAATTTCTGCCATCATCCCTGAGCTGTCACCCTGGTGTTTGACACCAGAAAGAACATTCCATGAAGGTAGGGGGTCTTATCTAGTATTCTTGCTTGAAAACGTTTAATTATAGGCTCTCTGGGGGAGAAATGCATTTATGTATATATACACACACATACAAGTATACACACGTACACATGCATATATACACACATATGTATAGACACACGTACATATACATATATATCACCACGTACACATATACATGTGTAACAAATTTTACCGATATAAAGGTTGTATAGCACACAATTTATAAAGAATAACAAAATGCACAATCCTATTTATTAATAAAGTCCCCTAGAGACAGTTAATTCTCATAGAATTCTTCTGTCCACTTTTGCCAAGCTCCTGGATCTTTACCAGCCTCCGGCTGCAGCTGATGAAGAGCACGTTTCCAACAAGAAGCTTGGCTGGTGTTTTCGTTTACGTTCAGGAGTAAGGTGAGTGTAACACAGGAGAGGTACCCAGGGTTGCTCGTGGAGATGGAGCCCTGGGACGCAGGACCTGGCAGGATGATGTTCAGGCAGGGAGGGGAGCCTGCATGTTGGACGGGCTCGCCCAGGGTCTGCGGCGGATGGATGGACGGATGTCTGACCAGGCCATGCTGGTCCACAGACTGGCCTGTTGCCTCCAGCTACCCACTGAAGCTGCCCACTCTGCTGGCTCCTTCCGCCCTCTCTGCTCCCTTGGATTTCTTCCGGGAAGACCCTGCCCATTCTTCCCAGACTGTTAATGAGTCAACACTGGGGACTATTTTGGGAGGGGCCCCTTTGGCTCAAAGTCTGGAGGTATGGGTGCCATTAACTCCCCAAAGAAGGCATGGGTGCTCTGGAGGGACAGTCAGAGGCCCTCTGTGCCCGAGAAGAGGCCCAGCCTCCAGACAGGAAGACACCTGAAGAAAAGCTGCTTTCCATTCTCTGCAGGGAGCTGCCCCTCCCTCCAAACAAGATCTCGGGACTTCTCCACTTAGTTTTCCTAGTGTGTGTGATGTGGTTTTGATTTACATTTCCCTAATGACTTAATGGTGTTGGGCATCTTTTCTTGCACCTATTGGCCATTTGTTTATCTTCTTTGGAGAAATGTCTGTTGAAGTCATTTGCCCATTTTTGGTTGGGCTGCTCGTCGTTCTGTTCCATGCGTCCTTGTGGAGTGAACGAACCTCCTTGGTTATGTTCTTCTGCATCGGTCACCATGTTGGCTGTCTCCACGGAATGTCAGCACGTGAACTCCAAACCCCACATCTCCTCATTTAGTCAAGACCCAGGCCTCCTGAGCGCCCCTGCCAGGGGCACCCACGATGTCACTGGCCTGTCCAGCACTCCTGGGGACAGAGAGGAGCCGGCGGTGTTATTAACCTCACCTGCATCTCCCTCCCCTGAATCGGTGAACCGTCTGAGGACACCTCCGGCAGGGCTGGCACCGTGATGGAGCCCATCATGCCCACCTCCCAGACGGGGAATCCCAGATACAGGCTGCTTTAGATGCCTTCACGTCCCAGCGGCGCTAGTCATTAAGTCATTACTATTTCCAAGTGCTCCGAGCTGCTCAGATGAAAGGAGCAGTTCCAGGCAAGCCTGTTATTACCTGAATTACGAATTCCCACAGGACTCCTTCTCCCCTCTTCCACACGGGACGGCGAGGTGCCCGGTCTGAAGGCTCCAGCTTGCCCACCCGTTTGCGTGAAAACACGCCTGGAGGCTCCACCTGCCAGAAGTCAACTCCTGTCCCGCCCTCGGGGTCCCCCACCCTACACCACAAGGGGCTCTTCCAGAGATTTCATCGCGCTTCTCACCAGGGGTCTCCTTGTTTCTTATAGTCTTCTTTCTTTGGTCTTTGTTGACCTGGTGGGTGTGTTCAGGGGTGTAATAACCATTGCCTCGCCTGATACATTTGAGATAGAAATTGGTTAAGGTCCAGTGCAACAAAAATCCTGAGCACCTGGTAGGAGCCAGGCCCAGGAGAGAGCAGCAGTGGTAAGAGGGGTCCGTGTGGTGCTCTCACAACGCTTCTAATCTGCTGAGAGGAGCCGGATGATGAAGAATAAACAAATTGGTAGGATGAGTGCCATGATGGACATGAAATGGGGCAGCGTGAGAGAGGGGCTGCCCCATGGGACAGAGAAGTCGTGGGAGAGTTGTCAGAGGAGGAGGGGCTTGAGCTGGGCCTTAAAGGATCATAAGAGATGGGTCACAGCAAGACATGGGGAAAAGCTCTCCCGGGAAGGGGGAACAGCAAGTGCACAGCTCCTGAACCAGGAAGGAGTTTGATGGGTTGAAGTGACAGGCAGAAGCCAGAGCAGTCACAGAATAGTGAGCGAGCTGGAGAGGCAGACAGACGGGGCCACATCGTGCCGGGCCTTGCGAGTGCTGTCCTCTTGCTCCATCTTCTATGGGAGGTGTATCGGTCAGCTTTTGCTGCATCACAACCAAGCACCCAATCTCTGTGGTTTCCAACTACATACATTACCTTTCTTGCTCATGAGTCTGCGGGTTATTGAGCGGTTGGCTGATCTCAGGGGAGCTGGGCTCGGCTCAGCCCCAGGCCACAGGCTGTGTGTTCAGGTCTTCCCCGTGCTTCATTCTAGGATGAGCCGGGGTGTTTTGTTCTCATGGTGGATGGTGGGATGCAGGGGCGCAAGCCGACTGTGTGAGCACACTGAAACCCTGCTCACATCACATCTGCCCACGTTCCAGCGACTAAAGCAAGTCGTGTGACAAGGGCTGAAAGAATGGGGCAAGGAGTATGAAAAGAGAGGGGAGTGAAGATTTGTGGGACAATCCAGTCTATCAAAGGAGGTCATCACAGGCATTTTAAACCTCACACTCTAATCCTTTGCTCCCGGGAGGCGATGCTGTGGGCTCTGTGGCTTTAGACTCACCTGCTAAGGGGACCGCTCATCCCTCAGCACTGTGCTCTGTGTCTGTACCCTCCCTCCTTTGCTGTCGGCCTTAAATAGAGGAAAAACGCATTAGGCTGCTGTGCTGCTCTGTGTGTGTGTGTGTGTGTGTGTGTGCGTGTGTGTAAGATTCTCGCCTTACACACCCGAGACAGAATGAGAAGATCCAGTTGATGGTAAATTCTCCAAAATTAGCATTGGCTTATGATATATTTATGTGTTTTTTTGCAAATGGGATTTTTTATTGTGATAAAATATACATAACGTAAATTTTACCATTTTAACCATTTTTAAGTGTGCAGTTCAGTACCCTTCTCATTGCTGTGCAACCATCGCCACCGTCCACCTCCAGAACTTTTCATCATCTCAGACTGACTCTCTGTCCCCACTAAACAGCAGCTCCCCCCGCCCCCCCCCCCGGCCCTGGGCCACCACTCCACCTTCTGTCTCTGTGAACCTGACTCCTCTAGGGACCTCAGATGAGTGGAATCATGTTGTCCTCTTCTTTTACGACTGGCTTCTTTCACTGAACGTAATGTCCTCAAGGTTCACCATGTTGTGCATGTGTCAGAATTTCCTTCCTTGTGAAGGCTGAGTAATATTCCGTCGTATGGATGGACCACATTTTGTTCGTCCATCATCCATCAATGGATGCTTGAGTGGCTTCCACCTTTTGGCTATTGTGAATAACGCTGCTCTAAACATGAGTGTGCAAATATCTCTTTGCGTCTCTGCTTTCATTTTTTTTTTAAGATTCGCACCTGAGCCAATCTTTTTTCCTCTTCTTCTCCCCAAAGCCCCCCGCTACATAGTTGTATATTCTAGTTGTGAGTGCCTCTGGTTGTGGCATGTGGGACGCCGCCTCAACGTGGCCTGATGAGCGGTGCTGTGTCTGCGCCCAGGATCCCAACAAGTGAAACCCTGGGCTGCTGAAGCGGAGCGCTCGAACTTAACAACTCGGCCACAGGGCCGGCCCCTGCTTTCAATTTTTGTGAGTCAGAGGTGGAATTGCCGGATCATATGGTAGGCCTGTTTAATTTTGGGAGCCACCATTCTGTCTTTCGCAGCAGCTGCACCGTTTGCCATCCCACCACAGTGCACCAGGGCTCCCGTTTCTCCACATCTTGTCAACACTTGTCATTTTCTAGTTTTTTGATCATAGGCCCTTTCATAGGTCATCATTCTGTGTTTCCTCCTCCTTTGTTTAGAGAAAACTGGACCTAAGAGTCCAATAAATTTCTGTGAAGCATTTTTATTAAAAATTCCACGTAACATTACAGCAGAATGTGAGAACTTGACAGGCCCTCGTGTTCCCACCTGTAGGACACGGCTGCACTTTTGTGATTCTTGCCGCTCTCTGCCCCCATGCGTTCACACCCAATGCATCTCTTTCTCCCAAGAGATTTCCCCCCAGGTTTGTTACTGAAGTGCAGAGGGAAGAAAGAAGCTTTGTTTTCTTTTCCAGAAGAAGACACTGCTGTTTTGCTTACTGCATAAGGTACTTATTTCACTGATATGAGGAATGAGAAATAGTGCCTGGGGAAATGTGTCACATCTGAAAAGTAAAAATACAAAATAAAACAAACAAAAAAACCTCCCGAGGGCCTGTTTCACCCAAACCAGGCCCCTTTCTGTGGGTTTCTTTAAGGCGGAGTCGGAGCTGCTCTCGTGGCCCCCGAAGGTGGCCCCCTCTGCTCGGGGGTATCCTGCTGGCCTGTCCCGGGATCACTGCCTCTGAGGGGATGGCTCAGAGGAGTCCTGCACCCGGCAGCCCTCCGCAGCTGGCAGTTCCCCCGGGAACCAAAGCTGAAGCTGAGCGGCAGGCGAGGCTGCTGCCCCTACAGGAACCAGGCCAGTGCTGTCCACTTGGGAGGAAACGAGCCACTTCTTGGCCTGCTTGGCAGGGGAGTGGGGTCTCCTGAAGGCAGGTCTGTGTGCCGCTCACGACACACGGACACACGCCGTTCTCCTGTCTCTCATGAGCAGCTCTAATAAGCAGAGGATGCCTGCTGGACGCAGTGGCCCCTTTCTCCTCCTGTGACGCATTCACTTCCCTCTGTGCCCAGCGGGCGCTTCTGCTCAGAGTGGGAGCAACTTCAAACGAGAACGAGCGACACCTGCAGGCCGCGTGGCCCACCCCGCCTTCAGCAGAGGGGCTTGGGGGCAGAATTTCAATTTCTTTGCTGGCAAAGAATTTCTTACAATTAATATCTACACGGGGCCGCACATCCTCTGAGCGATAGGTTGGGATTGTCACCTAAACTGTTTAAAAGAGTATTGAGAGAATACGGGATCATTTTATAAACAAGGATGGATTTAGGGAGGTTCAAGGACTGGGGATCAGTAGAGGTTAATATACAGTCAGAGAAGCAGCCTCATGCCCCACAGGGCCAGAGGCTCGCAAACAGCGAAGCCGCCCTGAGATATTTTTGCGATGTGTTCTTTGTGCCCACGTACCTTTTGCATTAGCATTTAGGATTATTATCCAGTTCTTCCAAGAAATATCTTTATGTACTTATTCCCCTTATTTTCGTAAAATGGTTTATCTTTTGTTATTTTGATGAATAATTGAGTCAAGAGAAAAGAAGAGAAACAAAAAGACAAAAATAAAGTAATAAAAATTAAACAGTACATGATAATAAACGTCAATTGACACTTTTTTCAGCATCAGAGAGATACCTGGGAGTGCTGGGGATTGTGGCCAACCAGACAGCAGATTTCCTACCCAAAGGTGCATTCCTACCAGCTCGAGGCCAGGGGTCCACAAACGTTTTCTGTAAAGGGCCAGATAGCAAGTGTTTTAAGCTTTGTGGGCGTGTGGTCTGTGTCACAACAGGAAAAGAGCCACAGACAACAGATAAACGAATGAGTAGCTAAAATCAGATAAAGCTTGATTTAGCAAACCAGGCCATGCTCTGAATTTGGCCCATGGATGTGGTTTGTCCACCACTGCTCTCGGCAATCGTGCCAGGATCTCAACATATGAGCCCTGTGTTGGTAGAAATCCTGACTTTTAAAGAGAAACCATAAATCCTTCTTTTCATAAGAAGTCTCTCAACTTAAAAATAGTGGGTCAAAAAAAAAAAGTCCTGGGCAAAAAGAAGTTGTGTACAAGCGGGTTCTAGCCAGCAGACCGCTGAGGTGAGATTTCCACAAACCAAACACAACAACAAGCCCCAGGTTTACAACAACGTGGAACCTATTACCACCGGCTCATTGAGGCCGGAGAAGTGACCATTCATCTTTTCCTGGTCAGCGGGTTAAGTAGCAGCCCTGCACTTCCAGCCGCGGAATTCTGGCTCCTTCTCTTCATTTCCCTCTTGACCTTGGAAGGTCAGCTCTGAGTGACCTCCAGACACAAGATCCGCATTTCCACACTTCTTAAGTACCCCTACAACCGTTCATGTCTTTTCAATCTAAAAAATGAATTGTCCGGGAATTCTGAAGTGGTCCTTGGTTTGCAGCTCGGTTCTGGTTGAACTGAGGAATGTCAGCACAACCGCCTTGGAGCTCGACACGACGTTCCACCAGTTCACCCGGCAGTGGCGCGTGCTGGGTCTGCACTGGGCGAGGCAGCTGGGTCAGGGGCCCACAAGGATTTAAACAGGAGCAACGAAGGATGCGCCCTCCCTGGGGCCCACATGGGGCAAGTGGAGCCCGACTGACATACAGTAATTCTGACAGGAGGCACATTGTGATAAATGCTGCATGAGATTATGGACCAAGGGTCTTGCAATTATTTCCACTGGAAGGATTCAGAAATAAGTGGATTCTCACAGATTTTCTTTCAAAATGCAGTTGAGACGGATGAAAGTAGGAAAAAAGTTACTTTAAATGAGTTCTTTTGCTAAGCATTTTCTATGTTTTTTAAAAGGAACTTTTTCGTGAAGGAGCATTATATGGCTATGAACTATAATATAGAGATGCATATACAGTAATACAGAAACTCTGTTGCAGAGGATCCTCAAAGTGGAAAATATGGAGGGAATGTGACAGTGGAAATCAAAGACCAGGAGAGGAGCCAGCAGTGCCACAGACTGTGGCCGCAGAGAAGCTGGAGCATCTATGTCGGAGGGATGGCCAAAAAATATGGGTCCCGTGGGGCCGGCCCAGAGGCGTGGTGGTGAAGTTCTCACATTCTGCTTCAGTGGCCCGGGGTTCGCGGGTTCAGATCCTGGGCACTGACCTACACTCTGCTCATCAAGCCGTGCTGTAGAGGTGACCCACGTACAAAATAGAGGAAGATTGGCACAGATGTTAGCCCAGGGCCTATCTTCCTCACCAAAAAATAAAAAATAAATATATATAGATCCCAGAAGAGAGTGCGCAAGCAAACATTTCCCCAGCTTTCATGAAGCTCAGAAACCTGTAAACGTGAGCACTTGCCCTCATGTCACAGCATAGTCTGAATGGATTATGGAGGGAACATCCGTATTTTTGTCTTCCAGGAATCTAATCTCTCTTTTCTGGGATCAGAAAACTTGACTCTGAGTCCATTTGACCTGTGCAGGTTTGATCCCACCTCTCAGCTGTAACAGTGGCATATGACCCAGGCCTGGATAATCAGAGCATTGCAGTGGGTAGCAACAGCAATTGGTCCAGGAGTGGATCGTTGATACAAGCTGGGTGGTCAGGCCAAGGGGTCTCTACTCCTGGTCTTTTTTTAGAATTCCTTTCTCACTGGAATTACAGCGAATATAATGAAGCCTGGGGATGCCAGGTGCCGTCTTGCTTCCAGTAATGAAGTCAACATGTGAGAAAGCAGAAATGAAAGCTCCAGAAAGACTGGGTCCTGGTGATGATCTCTGAGCCCCTTGATCCCTCCATGCCTGCAGCTAGCACTACCCCTGGTCTTTTCACTTATCTGAACCCATAAGTTCTCTTTTTTCTTAGGTACACTTTGTATGGTTCTTGTCATTCATAACTTTCCTTGACTAATAGGGAAAAGTAATTACCTGGTTTGTGGGCCCTCAAAAGGAAAATGATGAAAATTTTTATATTTACTGAGAACAACCTGAAAATTGAAGCCCATTTTATTTCCTTTTGTGATGAATTTCTTGATCAGAGAATATCTCAGCTCTGTGTGTCTGAATTTTAGCAGGTGAGAGAATGCCCTTAGGACAAGTATGGGAAATGAGTTGAGTCAGTCTAGGCAGGTGAATTCTTACCCGCTCTATTTTAGATTAACATCCACCTGGAGGGCAGTCTGTACAGCAGGATTTAGCCCTTAGTCTCATTCATTCAACCGTTTTATCAAAGACTTGGAGCATGCTAATCAGATTTAGGATGACCCAGAAAAGGCAGGTATTTGGGTAGTAAATTAAAATTCAGATGCTCCTGAGGGCCTGGAGCGTCAGTTCAGACCTAGAGAGATGAAAATACAGTAAAAAGAATAGAAAACCTTGACACACACACACCAGTTCAGAAAATCGACTGTGAGTGAGACCCGCGGAGAGCGGCTCAAGGCACAAGGTGGCGAGTTGGTGAGGCTGCGCGCTCCTCGTGGGAGCCACCCGGCCGCACAATCATCCAAGACACTCTCTGGCGGCATCGGGCCGTCTGCTCTATCTGCCAAGAAGCCTGGCCGTTTCTGATGGATCTCAGGTTGACGAGAAACCTTTTTGGGGAAAAACATTAAGCCATCTTTACGTAATTGAAGGTTCATTTGAAGTCGATCAATAGGGAAACAGTTTTGTAAATTGAATGTATTATATACTGTCACTTAGTAGGAACTCTTGCATACTACGGTCTGCTATTTAACCTGCTGACCAGGAAAAGATGAATGAAACCACCGAGCTGAAAAGAAACATGTCAGTTCCAGTGAATTCTGTCAGAGTCGGATCATGGTAAGTCTAAATTGGAGACGTTAATAAAATAATCCAGAATCTATCTTTGACCAACTGTGTGTGTCTTGTTCATTTGTGTATTGTTGTATTGTTAACAAAGCTACAATCATAGAAAATCTACGTTGTTTATTGTGTTTCAAAGCATTCTGTTCGAGTCCTCTATGAATTTTCCTTGAAAATAACTCTATCTTCAAGGAGGAGAACCTTGGTTATGTTCCTGTTTCTCACCATATTAGCATAGTTTTGATGTTGGTTGATCTTAATAGTGTTAGATCAGTGAGGTCAGAACTCTCAGGTTCATGATCACAAGGTTGGGGGAAAATCACTCTCTTACGAGAAATGTGTCCTAACTTTATGACATTGAAAGCTCACGTGCAGTTGTCTGCAGCGATCCTCCTAGCAGAGTAACCTTTTGTTGTGGACTTCCCCAGCTCAGGGCCTGGAGTAAACTGAGGGAGGCACTTGCCTCAGGGACAAAATGTAAAATTAAGGCAAAAAAATCCATGACGAACAAAACACCAAAACTGTGAGTAAGGACTGCTGCGTGCTGAGCTTATCGGAGCCTGAGGCGGAAGGAAGGACGTGGGAGCAGGCTCAATAATACTTTCAAAGGCTTCTTTGCCTGTCTCTTTTCAACCGAGACAGTGACCGTGCTTGACAACTTCTCTTGATCAAGTGATGGTCTTAAATAGTTTTAATTCACCTGAGCTGGGGTAAAATGATAATGAATTTTGTTTGGGTGTAAATAAAAATATTTATTCTTAAAATAATGTTGTAAGTTTTAATATACCTGCTTTTTAATTTTTCAGCATTTTTAAGCTGCTTTAATGTTCTGGGGAAAATAACCATTAAAAAACACAGAAAATCATGTGCATAGGGCACATCTTTTTCCTTTTGCTTCACACAACATCATGACCTTGAGACTCAAGGACACAAGTCAGTGCTTCATGGAACAGTTAAAATAAATCTTTCTGTAGGAGAGAGTTCTTTGTCTCTTAAGTAACTCAATTTGACGACAAGATCCAGAAAAAGTATGTATTTACCTTAAATTTTATGTTAACCGACATGCAGATATTTACTAAGCTTCCTACTTTAGTTTTTAAAAAGGGCTTTGCATTTTCAAAGTGTTCGTGTTGACTGCTTTTTATGCTCCCAAGTGATTAAAACTTGTGGCCAATAGCTTTGCTCTTAATTTTGGTCACGCCTAAACCAAAGATATTTGCGGCATGTGATAATCTATTTTCATGTTACCAGTAAGACAGAAGCTCTGCTCGGCTCTCAGATTTCACGTTCTGAGGAGCCCCAAGGGGACAGCAGCAGGACTTGTCTTCCCAGGTTGGTACTTGACCATCCATCTGTGATAAGATGCTTTGGACTCAGGGGCACTGATGGAGAAAGCCCTTCACTCTTCAGATTGGCGGTGGACTGAAATAGAGTTCTATCACCCTGTTCTTTCAAAGCCTGCAACATTGAGCTGCAATCTGTTATCACACCTATTATGATGGCACTTATCCTGTTGCATGTGAACCATGCATTATGGTAGTCGTAAATTTAAACCCAAAATGTTAGGTTGTACCCTGATCTTCACCTCTGATTGGCTGTGTGGTCTACAGCGTGTCGTTTTGTTAAGAAAAATGTGCAAAGGTGTGAAACCAGCACCTTTGCTGGAGTATTTTGTGTTGCTGACAACGCTCTTGGCAGACACTTACGATCCATTATTTTTCGGGTTTCAGCTCTGAGCCTCCTATTGCAACGTGGGCACAGAGCAAGTTTTGGAAACTTTCTTGGAGGAGACTGAGGGGAGGGAACATGCTTCGTGTCAATGTCTATGTTAATTTGGGCGTCTTCCCAAGAGAACTGGCATGGTTTACACATTGTTTCACGGGCATCGTGGGAGATATTTTAGGTGGACACTCAGCACTCACTACAACCCATCTCCACTGGACCTTCCTGCACGACAGCTAAAACAGCCTTTCAGGCTCCCTGCTGCCAGGAGCCTGGATGTGCCTGCGACTCTGCATTTGGGAGAAAATGTTCTCGTGATGCTCCTCCTGTTTCTACTGGTGAGCGTGGTGGGAGAGGATGGGATTATTTTCCATCTGTGGTCAGTGCACGTTCACCAACTTCATGGGCATCCCGAGGCAGTGATGGGTCAACAAGAGTGGCTTCCGGACCCTTGGCTGGAGTATGTCCTGGCTCCCCGCTCCAGTGAACTGACAGAGGTAGGGGCTCCTCTGTGAGCCAGGTCTGTGGTTTTGTTCTGAGAGCTCCTCCTGGAAGTCTTGGTTCCTGCCTGCTGCTCCAGCCCTTGCAATGCTTTCATAAGCCTCGAGTTCCCGGTGTTACATCCTTTTCTGCCTGGAATAGCTACTCCACCCTGCCATTGTATCACAAAAGCAGCCACAGACAACAGGTTAAATGAATGGGTGTGGTTGTGCTCCAAAGAAACTTTATTTGCAGAAACAAGCAGCAGGCCGGTGGGCTGCAGTTTGCTGATCTGTTGCATAGAATCCGGAGTGCTTTACGTCTTAAGGTAAAAGTGGTGATGATTCCCTCTTCAAGCAGGAGGAGAGAGCAGACACTTCCAGTTCTACTTAAAGGATTCTACACCAGGACATTGAGAATCCACAAACAAATATCTTCCCATGGGTTCTATCTTTTATTTGTTCATTTGCGTATTATTCGTGTGATCCAAGGCAGGCTTTCTAAACTGGCTTATGAGCCATACAGTTGTACCGCCCCAGATTAATCAGTCTGGATGGTCTCTTTGGGTGGTGACACATCTCCAAATTCTGTGGTCAATGAGCAGAAGGCAAAGAGTGGTTGTTTAATGGTTTATTTATAAATCCCAAGCGTTCAAACAGGTGCATGGCACGGAGGAGGCTCCTAACAGACAGTGTTGAATATATGACTCATTTTGCAGCCTAAGCCCTTGAATAGACGTTTTCAGACCACCAGACCTGCGTAGGTCAAAGCACTTCCTGGTACAACAAACTTATTCTCTCCAACTTTCCTCCTGGCAGTCTTTGTTGGAGTGGTGGGAAGGCGTGGGGAGAGGTGGGGGCTTGGCTGTGGGTCAACACTTTCCCCTTTGTGACCAGGCAGCCAAATGGACAGCCAGGGTCGCCTTGTCTGCAGCCACAGAGACACCAGCAGGTGAGTAGGCGGCTGGGGTGGGCTCCCTTGGCATTTTCTGAAATCTCTGGATTGGGGGACAAGGCCCTCCTTTGGGATTATTAGCCCCTCTATGCTTGGAACGAGAGCTGGCCTCACGTAAGTTCTCTTTCTGAACTAGGTTTAGGAGCCGCGGGGCCCCGGAGCGTGCTGCCTTTGCAGGCCTGTAGATGGTGCCCCAAACACAATGCGGACTTGCTGCAGCTCCCAAATGCACATCCGAGCCCACCCAGGGACTCTGTGCCTTTCCATCCTCAGCGTTTGATGAGATACTAAACTTGAGGAGGTGAAGGGGGAGTTGAGCCAGTGCCTGCTCTGGGTCCTTCCCCTCAGGTCCCCCGGATGTGATTCCAAATGCACAGCCCCGACGTATGTGAGATGTGTGCCCTCCCTCAGAGAGGTGTGTCCTCCAGTCACCAACGCTGGTTCCCCCAGTGAGCTTCTCCCCTCGCCCAGAGTCTCAGTTCCAGGCATTCAGTCCTTATGGCATCATGGGCACTCTCTGGATTTTGCACAGCAGAGAGTCCAGGGGCACCGGGCTCCAGGAACAATCAGGCCCGGGCTGGTCACCTGCTCACTTTGTAAGATGTCTCATAGGTGGTTGTTGGCTTATCATCTTTGGGAGCCCATTCAGCCCCCTCACTGTCGGGGCACCTCAAAGACCCCCAGGGGGCAGGGACTCGTGCCGGCTCTGACCAGGGTGCCTGGCTGGCACGGGCCTGATGGGCTGGCAGAAGGGAGGGCAGACAGAGGGTGGGTGGAACTTGGCACTGCAACAGCCTCAGACGGGAGCATACGGGAGTGTGCAACCTTTCTCCCTGCGTGGGGCGAGAAGGAGGAGGGCACAGGACCCTTCCCTGGGCTCAGAAATGGGAGAAAGAACTTCATATTAAACTCTTGAGTGACCTCAGAGCAGCACTGCATCATTTCTTCATCATGCATTCACTCTTTCACTCACCCACAAATATTTATCGAGAGCCCTCCCCATGCCAGGCACGTCCTCGACACCAGAGACAGAGAAGCAACCCAAACTGACAAGATCTCTGCTTCATGGGGCTCGTGTTCTTGGAGGGAAGACAGACTGTAAGCCAGAAAACAAATAAATACATTATTTCGAGTAGCAATACGGGCTGCGAAGAAAACAAGGTGTGCTGAGATGACGGAGTTGTTTTGAGGGGGTCAGTGAAGGCTTCTCTGAGGAGGTGGCACCTAAGAAGACTCCAGAACAAATGGAGGGGAATTCTTGCAAAGAACTGGAGGAAGAATGGTCTAGGCAATCAGAACAGCAAGTTCAAAGGCCCTGAGGTACAATAGGCCCAGCTTATTCAAGGCAGAATTATGGGCCCTGGGTAGCCGGAGAGAAGCAGGCATAGCAGATGAGGATGAGGAGATCGGAGGGAGGCAGGGAGCAGACCTTAGGTCTGTGGAGCAATGGGGAGCCATTACAGAAGTTTGAACAGGAAAGTGATGAAATATCACAGGAATTTCAGAAAGGTCGCTCCGCTGTTGTATGGAAAGATATAAGATGGCAGAAGTGAAAATCAGGAGAACAGGCCCCAGAGTGTCCCCAGGTCTCTCAAAAAGCACACAAAGCTTGACTTTCCCCGTTTTCTCTGGGGCTGGAGAACAGATGCCATCCTGGTCTCCACTCTTCTGAGCACCTCTTCTCTCTACTCTCTTTCCTCCTTTAGCCAAGAGCCAAGAGTAGCTTCCCTACCAGTCCAGCACACAGGTGCCGGGGTACATTTCCTGCTCAAGGATCCAGTTTGGACCAGCAGTCTTCCGGGACCCCCATCAACACGGCTGTATTTGTGACTTGGGGGTGCAGTAGCTTTGTGCCTGGTCCTCAGCGTTAGAGTGGACACTTCGGTAAGGGGCAGAATGACAGTTTGGCAGACCTAACGTGGAGTTTGCTCCTACATTCTCTCCAGTTCTTCCCGTATTCTGCCAGTTAGGCATTCCGCAGTCCTCGCAGCTGGGAGAGGAGGACGCAGCAAAATGCAGAGAGGAAAAGCCGACTGTTGGCTTTTGACCTTCAAGACCTCAGGTTACAGGGATGTTAAGAAAAGAGTAAGAGAAGCGGCTCTCGAACCACCGCTCATTGCTCCTACCAGGTTGAACCGTGAACATGCAGGACTGGGGAGGAGCACAGTGGGGCTGGGGCAGAGACCTGTGTGGACCAGCTCCTCTGGAGAGAGCCTTTTTAGTCTCTACCACCCAGGAGCACGGGGGACCTGAGACTCCATGCAGCCTGCCCATTCCCCTATGGGTACCACAGAGTGCCAACATGGAGATGCCACATGAGCCGTCTTCACCCAGTGTCTCCTGAGGATCTCTTGTTGACAGTAGCCAGAGTTTTCCCAGTTGATCAGTCAATAGGAGTGGTCCCCATGAGCGTCCAGAAACTTTGCCCGGTGCTGACTACCTTACCTTGTGTGTATCAATGTCACAAGAGAAACATGAGTTCCCAGAGAGCTGGACATTAGGACAAGCAGAGGTGTGGGGGATAGGGAGAGAAAGGCCCGGTGCCAGAAATTGGGGTGGCACCTAATGGAGCCAGTGTTTCATCTTCCTATGATTTGGGATGTCAGTAGCCTCTCCTACCCCACTAATTACTACTGTTCCCTGTATATTATGCATTAAAAGATAATTCTCAAAAAGGTAAAATCAATAATTTCATGCAGATATAAAAATGAATGCACATTAAAGATTGTATTCTAGGGGCCGGCCCAGTGGCGCAGCAGTTAAATGCGCACATTCTGCTTCGGTGGCCTGGGGTTCACTGGGTCCGATCCCGGGTGCAGACATGGCACCACTTGGCACTCCATGTCATGGCAGGCGTCCCACATATAAAGTAGAGGAGGATGGGCATGGATGTTAGCTTAGGGCCAGTCTTCCTCAGCAAAGAGGAAGACTGGCAGTAGATGTTAGCTCATGGCTAATCTTCCTCAAAAAATAAAATAAAATAAAATAAGATTGTATTCTGCTCTACTCAGTAATCAATGAGGGAACCAGACAAATATTGTAACCAGTTCAAAAGAGAATCTAAAGAACAGACACATGTATAGATCAGGATGGTTGAAATGAATGCTCAAATGTTGGCAAACTGGTTTTCTCAGAGCCTTGGGGGTCATTTGGACCTCTACCAGACAGTTTTCTCAGTAGAATTTCTATCCATTATAGAATTCTCTGTAAGAATTATTTTTGCAATGTTTCCAGTTACTTACGACTTAGCTATAAAATAGTTCAAAGACAGTGAGAGACTACAACCAGAAAACTGGGAGAGGCGACCTCCTAGACAAATAATAGCTTTCCATTGGAGTACACATGGCAATCAGACAGCTACTACTGACTAATCCATAAGTTAATCCATGTGAAGTGCTAAGAATAGATCTGAATTCACTTTTCCGTATTAAGATTGCTGAATGCCATGCTGGCCTCATGGCAGACACTCAAGAAATGATCAACAACAAACGAGCGATGAATGAATGAATGAATGAATGGTCAGCATCCTTGACTTCCTGCCTGGAAGTTCGTATCAAATTCTGGGTGACCAGCTAGTTGTTCCCAAAACTAATGAAATTGTCTCCCAGAGGTCAGGAGATCTTCACCTGCCCAAGCAGAGCCTAGGAACTCAGAGGAGGGCTGAGCGACGAGCCTGTTAGAAGTCTTCTGGAGATGGCGCTGCGTGCTGTGTGAAGCCCTCTGCCCGTGCTGTCAGCACGCGCTGATCCATAGCCCTCAACCAGGGGTAAGAACCTTCTAACAACGTTTCAGACCGTATCCACCATCAGTTACTGCTCAGATGGTGACTTGACTCTTGAGGTTGTGAGCCAAATCAGACTTACCGATTTTTTCAAATGGACTTTATCGATGTGTAGTTTATCTACAATAAATTGCACCTATTTTAGGTATACTTCCAAGAGTTTTGATTAATGTACATCTTACCGCGCCAAGGGCATGATCTGCTCACCACAAGACAAAAGCCAATCGTCAAGAGGCAAGATGGCGCCAGAGAAAGGGCATTTTATGACAGCTTGCTAGCAAGAGGGAAGATGGCCGACTAATGTCCTAAAGAACCATCTTAAGGGGGCACAGAATCTTCAAGGAGTTATACAGGCCCATGGATTACAGGGGAGGGGTAGGAATGTTGACCCTTTGGTGCTACAGACTGGGAGTTGCCACACTAGATCTTTCAGTTTTCATTGATGACAGCTATCAGCATAGACTCTCTGTTTGGAGGTCATCACATTCCTAAGGAACTCAAAAGAACGAAGTTATCGTCTTATCGCAGCTGGGAGGTATATGCACTAGCAGGGGTCATAAATTCTAGAGCAGGTGGATCTCCTGGAGGGTGCAAATCCAGCTGGGTTAGTCAGTCAGAGGTCATTCAAAGCTATGACATGGTCTCTTTTCTACAATATGGCTTCTCTTATGCCAACCTTGAGTTGAGCCGGTTTCAGACACACTCAAGTAACTATCACCACAATAAAGATACAGAAGAACGTCGCCAGCATCCCAAAGAGTTCTCTTGTGTCTCTTCTCCACCGTCCCCACCCCAAGTGTAGATAACCCCCAATCTGTTTTCTGTCACTGGAGATTAGATTTGCCCTTCCTAGAATTTTACACACATGGAATTATATAAAATGTACTCTTTTGTGGCCTGGCGTCTTTTGTGCAGAATAATTTTTTGAACTTAAATCAATGTTGGTGTGTGTAACTTCTCTCTTTTTTTAAGCCAGCCTGAAGCAGACAACTTTGTCATAACCTGTCTCTTATTTATGAGGTCGCTGGAAGGTATTGCCTAATCGGCTGCATGTTAATTTTCGTTGCAGCCCCGCTGCTGGCAGTCTCCCTTGGCCAAGCTCCTGGACTGGAAAGCCATTGGAGTGAGCGATCTGCATAAAAAAGTTCTTGACGGGGCCTGAATGTCCGTATCCCACGGCTCTATTATTTTGGAAAGTGTATTCAAGGAGCAGTGAATCCAGCAGTTATTCTAATTCCGTCACATTTTATGGCTGGGCTGAACCAACCATAAAATAGATCGGCAGATATAGAGAAAGCAGAATCCTATATTTTACAAGCTAATGACGTTATTTCCCTTCCTGTCAATTTCGAGGGCTGCTGAACTGTCCTGGCATCTCTGAATTTAGAGGCTCCCCCCCACCGTTCCAGAGAGGAAGCATTTTGGAAGCCATGATAAGTGTCCACAGCCCTGCCCATTGAATCTCCTTAAATTATTCCCTATTCATTTTTCTCTCCGATGGCTTATTTAACGAGGGCTATATTTTCAGGTCTCAGGCTGCACAATGACACCTAGAGGCCAAGCTGCTTGAAAGAAGTTGTGAAAGGTCTGGAGGAGTTCATCTGCAACCTCGCGCTCTTGTAGGACAAGATGAGGCTCTGGGCCACAGCCCACGAAATTAATTTATACCACAAATATTTATCCAGCACCAATTATACGCGAGGCCCTGGGCTAAACGCTGAGATCCCGAAGACGTGCTGCCTCTGAAGAACTGAAAGCGTAGCAGGAGACCTTTCTTGTTTTTGCAGAAGAAATGTGTCTTGTGAGGCCACTATGGTTTGTGTGTATAAAAGATACAAGGCATCTTCTCAAATTAATCTGTAAATCCAGTGGAATCCCATGAAAATCCCAGTTTGAGGAAACGCATAGACTGACGTTAAAACATGTGGAAGTCCACACAAAACTGATGTCCACGGATAACTGAGAAAACACAGAGTGAAGAGAGGGAGGTGGGAAGAGGGGGAAACACTGAGGGGGAAGAGATGCGAGGAAGGGATTATATCAAATGCTGCTCTGCAGCGCGTGCACACCCCTTTCTTGTTCCTTCCTCCATTCCTCCCGAAGACGTGCTCCCGGTACTGACGCTCCTGGTTCTGACTTTTCAGAAGGTGAAGTGGGCGATGGAGAGAAGCTATGACCGTGCCCTAAGCCTGGCCTCGTGGTGGTGTTTTGAGGCAGCTTTTGATATTTTAAAGTTCTAAATTAAAAACAAGAAACTGATCTCTTCCTTAACGTTAGAGGTTCATCTGTCTTCTTAGTTTATATGTGAATCTAGCAAGTTTTAACCTTATGTTTTAAGTAAACATGGGCAACTTTATCAAGTAAAATTCATTAAACATGTTCAGGAGAACATGTGAAGGGGATAATCTCACCTTTAAAAAATACTTTAGTTTTCTGATCGTTTAACCTACTTTCCCAAGTATTTCAGTGACTCTTACAAGTGGAAGGATTCTTAAATTCTCCAAAACATCCCAAATCATATAACTAGCTTTAAACTTAAATTTTCTTAAACTTTTCAACTTAAAATCGCAAGCCCCAAATCAATGCTCACTCACAGATATTCTATTGGACTCATAAGCCTCATCATCAGACAATCTATACCAAATATAGAGTTGTGTTTATATTTACAGACATAATATGCTGGTTTCGTTGTGACACCAGCTCCATATTTAATTCTAAATCTTCTTAAGATAAAAAAAAGTACTTCCATGACAAGGAAACAATTATAACGTCCCAAGTGAATTTGGAGTTATCTTTTCATCTGGCTGAGTCATGAAATTTAGAGCTGCAGACCTGTTGAGGGCTTTTCCATGATGAGAAGAGACAATTTATCAACCACCACACCCACGGGGGCCCAAGGCCATGCCCTCGAGTGCTGTGCTGTACCCCTTCCCTTGACGTGAGTCGCCGCATCACCCAGCTCTAGCCTGATCTGAGTGCGCACTGCCCACCGTCTCCATCCAGGTTGCTTCATCAATGGATGGGATGGCTTCTCTCCCTCTGTCTCTCTCTCAACACACTTTGCCAAGCTTCTCCTGTGCTGCTGGCATCTGGGTGATACGATGGATGCATGTGGTGTATCAGCCCCACTGCCTTTTCATTGGGTCAAGATCCTTGTACCCACCCCTCTCTTCAGCTCCTGTCCGTCAGAGCAGGGACAACACACCGCTGTTCCTCTTTACAAATTCTGTTACGTCGGAAGTAGGCGGCTAATTTCTCATTGGCTTATTTTCTCCTAAGACCCAGCTACGTCTGTGTGTGTTTGTGTGCGTTTGTTCAGCTGCCCAACCACATTTGGCTTGTGCACTTTATCTGACACAGAGACACGGTGTAGGCCAACCAGATAGATCAGGAGTGATAATATCCTCCCCAGGGCACATGTGGCAACATCTGGAGACCTTATTCGTTGTCACAACTAGGGCAGCGGGTTGCTGGTGTTGTCTGGTGGGTGAAGGCAGGAATGCTGTTAAACATCCCACCATGCACGGAACTCCCCCTTTCCCCAAAGAACCATCTGACCCCCGATGTCCACAGGGCCGAGATGGAGAGACCCTGGGGAATATGTGATGTCAGGCATTCTGGTCCAAACTGAGATGCGCGGTAAGCAAAGACTAAGCTCAGATTTTGACGACTTAGTACAAGGCAAAGGTTGCAAAATATCTCTAATAATGCTTTATATCGATTATGTGTTGAAAGGATAACAATTTGGGATATACTGGCGTAAATAAAATATATAATTAAGATTAATTTCGCCTGTTTCTCTTGACTTTTATAAAGGTGGCCGCTGGAAAACTTTACTTGCATATATGTCTCACATTGTGTTTCTAGGGCAAGGCTGACCCAGAGCAGAGCCAGCACGGGGGTGAGGGTTTGTGGCGACGCACGGCTGGAGTTCAGATTCTACGTTCACTGGAGCCTGAGTGTGTGGTCTGGGGCATGCTATGCAGTGTCTCTGAGCTTTGCCATCTGCAAAAGGTGTTGTTACTACCCGCCTCACAGGATTGCTGTATTGATATAATGATACAGTTTCTAACAGCCAGGTACTCCGTAACCATGCGCTCAGGAGAAGGTACTCTGTAACCATGTGCTCAGGAGAAGACGGCTGACGCTGTGGTTCAGAAGGATGCAACACCACCACTGTGTGCCGTCTCTTTATATTTGCCTTAGGTTATTATTTACCGCTTGCGTTTTTGGTTTGCGATGTGTTTTTGTACTACCAGAGAGCTATTCACGTCGAAGGTCTGAATCGGGGCCGACCCAGTGGTGCAGCAGTTAAGTGCACACATTCCGCTTTGGTGGCCGAGGGTTTGCCGGTTCGGATCCCAGGTGTGGACATGGCACCGCTTGGCAAGCCATGCTGTGACAGGCGTCCGACATATAAAGTAGAGTAAGATGGGCACACATGTTAGCTCAGGGCCAGTGTTCCTCAGAAAATAAAATTAAAAATAAAGTTAAAAAAAAAAAAGAAGGTAAGAATGGCTGGAGGAACGAACAAGCTTGATGAAGTCAAGGAAGCTTCCAGCAGCAATACTCTTGAGGGACACGGGGTGGCAGCATTGCATCACGGCTCCAGCCTCTGTGCTCCCTTCAGAGGCAACCTCATCCACACCTGACGCCCTCTGCCTTCTTTCCCAACTTCCTTCGCTTTGGCTGGTCTTCGAGATACCATCCTCTCACTCGGTTCTGCCGCTCTCGGCCCCAGCCCTCAGCAGTTTATTTCAGGGTCCGAAGAACCAAAGACTACAGGACACTTTGTCAGACTCTAGAACACTCAGACCATACATTTTTACGGACCAATATCCATCCAGTTCCTGATGCCATGCAGAAGAAACCTGGTATTTCCGCAGAGGACTTCTTAGGCTGTAAATCACGGCCCAGAGGTCTCGTGTTCCTCACTCCGGATCCAGACTGCAGAAAACGTCAAATTGCTCTGGTAGTCAGTTTTCACGTATTTTGTGCCATGCCCATTCTAAGAGCCAACAGTGCTATGAGGACGATTGTGATGGTTACTTTGATGTGTCAACTTGGCTGGCTATGGTGCCCAGTTGTTTGGCCAAACGCTAGTCTGGATGTGAAGGTATTTTATAGGTGTGGTTCACATTTGCAATCAGCTGACTTGAAGGAAAGCAGACTGCCCTCCATCATGTGGGTGGGCCTCACCCAGTCAGTTGAAGGCCTTAAAAGCAAAAGCTGAGTTTTCCCAGAGAAGAAGGAATTCTGCCTCAAGACTGCAACATAGAGATCCTGCCTGGGTTTCCTGCCTGCTGACCTGCCCTACAGAATTTGGACTTGTCAGCCTCTACAATTATATGAGCCAATTCCTTAAAAATCTCTCTCTCTCTATCTCCCTCCTCCCACCATATATACAGACAAAATATATGTATTATTTCTTATCTATCCCATGTACAATACATATTATATATATGTGTATATATATATATATCTTATACATATCACATATACGTGTATATTTATTATATATTTGATTCCTAGTGAATCCGTTTCTCTGGAGACCCCGAGAGTTGTCATATTGTCATTTCCCAAGAGGAACCCTGAGGCGTGAGGACACTGAGGTTTGAGCCGTTTGCTGCCTCACTTACAGCAGAGCTGCCCTCACAGTTTTGAAACAGCATATATCATTTTAAGCACACCTGGATGTAGGAAATTTTTGCAGACGTTTCAGACTTTTTAATATAAATTGTGCATGCACTGTTAGAGACGGATGGAAAAGTCACCTGCATGTGGACCACTTGTGTGTGTGGTGGGCACAGAGGCAGCACCTGGGGGGGTTATGGATGTACTAGCTGCTGTAACAAGCAGCCTCTGTGTGTCAGTAGCTTCCTGGAGTAGAAGCTTGCCTTCTAACTCACCTCAAGGACCAGCAGGTGCCCTTGGAGGGTGGGTCCATGACAGACGGTAGAGGAGTAACAGACGTCCCCAGACCTGGCCTGTTTCACTGTGAGCCAACGGGGCTGGCTCAGAACGGAAGGGGAAGGAGAGACTTTGGCCATCCAGCCATTTCTGCCTCGCCATCTACCCCAGTGCTTCTCCGTTCCTCTTCTTTAATTGGTTCCTGTTACGCCTCCGCCTCAAAGGTCCTGCAGTGGGACTTTCATCACTGCGAGCACTGCGCTGGGAGCCGGCTTCCCCAGTAGAACAGTCCTTAAAAACCTGGAGTGGCCCCCTGGAGTGTGTGTGTGGGGGGGAGATGGGGAGGGAGGGTGGTGTCCAAAGCGAGGAGGGGAGTTTTACATTTTTCTTTCTACGCTTCTGTATTGTGTAAAATTTTTCCCAGCATTTCTTCAATAATTAAATAGTGCCAATTTTGAATAGTTGGGGGGAAACATCTTCCACATCTTGCATCAATGCTTTGTTGATGTGTTTTAAATCCTATAAAATGAATTATCGTACAGAATAAGCAAAAAATATATAATCAAGTATGTTATCTATTTAAGGAAATGATGCTGAAGGGGCTTTATATAGCTTTGAGAGCTGACTGAGTCATTGTATAAAGCTTATAAAGATGTCCCACTTCTTGTAAACGGCATTCAGGGACAACGAGTCTGCGTTTCCCTTGCCTCGCCTCTCGATAGTTCGTTTTCAGAGCGTTCCTGTGACTCGGCGTGGTCCAGATCAACCACGAGTGTTCTTGGGGCTTGTTCGCCTCATCTCTCCTTCTTTCCCTTAGAAAGAAAACTGTTGGCTTGTGTCCTCAGGTTTTTGGGGGGAGGGAAATGAATACTGGTTTGCAGCCCATTTCTGCAAAGCCCTATTTATCTCACACAGATGCAGGAAGTTAAATTTTGATGATGTGCTTAGCTGTGAAGGAGAGTGTGGGAGATGATCTCCATCCCACAAAAAGGGAGAAAATGAAGCATTATTACCTCAAGAAAGGGATCTGATTGGGCTGTCTTTGGAAGTCAGATGCTGCTGCCAAGTTATCTAAAACCCGGTGTGCAGGGGAGCGGGGGAACCAAGGATGAGCTGCTCGGACGGCAGCTTCCTGCCAAAGGATGTCTGCAGGCTTCATCCTGCCTTTGAAACAAATGCCACAGTCAGCAGCCCACCTGAGTGGGTGTGGGGTGGGGGCTGAACAGACTCCAGAGGGGAACCTGGGGCTTTCCAGGGTGGGCACCCAGCTTCCTGGCAAGTGCTCCCCAGCCTAGAGGCTGAATGGTGCTGATGCTTGGGGCTGCTCACACATGCCTGGGGAGCAGGGTATGTGTCCCCAGGATCACCTCTGTATCCATCATTGTGTTATTCACGACTCCTCCAGTTTCAGATGCAGAAACCCAATCAAACCAGTGGAGTGGGTTAGACGGCAAACATAATTGAAAAGGGCAGGGGTTAATGACTTGAAGCAAGGCTGCAGAGAGGTGGCAAAAGTCCCTGATTCTCTTGGCTCCATCTCCTCTGTTGGCTTCAGTCCAGGGCGCGTCCTCTTTGCATGCCACCCCTGAGGCCAACAGGATGGAAATGCTGAGTGGACAAGCCTGGGTCATGCACTCATTTCTGGAGCCAAGGACTTCTCCACGTAATCACACAGCTCGGTTGGGGCATTGATTCCTAGAAGGAACCCAGGATGCCTTATACTCAGGGAAAACGGGATAATAATTAGGATGACATACAATTTGTCATCCAAACAGAACACTCCTCAGAGGCAAAGGGAGCACTCTTAACCATTACACTGAGATGACGGGTGTAAACCGGGGCCACCCTGGGCAAGTAGGCAGGTGTGGACATCCTGGTAATGACGGTAGCGAATTTGCAAGATTGCCGCGAAGAGTGAGATAACAGTCCATAGAGAGGGTTTAACGAACTGCGCAGAATGAAGAAAGTGCTCAAAAATGCTTTCAAAGCAGTGTAATCTGGAACTCTGTGGTTCTGAGCCTGGTAGGGTGGGCTGTGGGCACCAGTGACGCTCGGTGGCTTGTAAAGGCACCCCTGGTACAGGTCAGGTGGGGGACAGCACGCTACCTTGGATACTTATGTGCCCGAGAGCGTTTTCAGGCCCAAGGCAGCTTGAGAATGATGCCCCAGCGTAGTTACTTAGTTTTCAGTTCCTAATTGTCTCTAAAAGTGGTCCCCCGGTCGGGCTATGCAGTAGTCAACCTGCGATTTTCCCAGAGAGGGTTCTTCTGAATGTTCGTTTCTCTCCACGTGCTTGGATGTGAGGGGGACCAGCAGCCCCAGAGTCATTGCACGGATTTGAATGTTGCAGCTGGTGGACTCCCTACAACTCAGGGCTCCTTGGAGAGCTGGTCTGTGGACAGCTCGGGCCTCTCTCCAGCTGTGACCCAAGGCAGTTTCACACCTGCCATTTAGGCAGTGACACCATCACCCCTCCCAGCCCCTCCTGGGGTGGGAACTAGACAAAGGGAGTCGCCACCTTTTGTCTTGTTGCATGGAACGTGCTAGAGCTTCTGGTGGAGTTTCCATAACGACCTGAGCTTAGCTCCTTTATGATGTTTTTAAGAAAAAGAAATCTTTACGTAGTTGTTGTCAGATCACTCAAGTGGAAATAAAATGTGCTTCCTCAGCTCTTCAAAAGAGCAGAGCAAATGGGGCTGCCAGCTTCCTGAGACACTGCCCTGGAAAGCGTATCGGAGCCTCTGCTGAAACAGAGTGTGTTTGAGGCAGTGGGCCCAGCCCCCAGGACCCATCGCCCTTCCCCTGGGTAGCTCTGCTTTCATTCTGTCATCCACTCTCCCGGGTGCCCGTGTCGCTGACCAGGACGCGGTCCTGCGAAGCCCTGTACTCCGCCATAGCAGCAGGGAGAACCCTCCCCTGTGATCCTGCGTGTTCGATTCTCTCCTGCTCCAGACCCTGTCCCTCTTGGTCACTGTGTGTCCCCAGTGTCTCCAGCAATGCTTTATACATATTACAGCTTAAAAAATAGTTGTGGAACCAATAAGTGGGCAGCTTGGGTCAAATCAAGCTGCATGAGCAAGTGCGACACCAGGGGATGGATGGGAGAAGCGACCCTCCCAGTAGCGAGGCAGAAACTTTTGTGCATAAATAAGCAGATCTTCTCACTGAGTGGCAGGCAGACTCTGACGGGGGGAAGACAGGGCAGAGGGATGGCTGAGGGGGTAACCAACACTGTCCACCCTAGAGAGATGAGGGAATTGTGGGGTTGATGGACTTGTCAACTCTTACAGAAATATGATTTCGACTGTCCGTAAATTTTAAAACGAATAAAATGCAAAAATATGTTAAAAATTTCCATTTTCTGAATTGAGAAAACTTTTACAAAAAGGAACTTAGAGAACATATCTGACCCTGCTCCATAGCATGCTAAATATACTTTCCCACAGACTAGGTTAAATACGTGGAAGTTTGAGCCCTGGGCTTGAACTAGGTCAAGACAGAAATCAAACCACCACCGAATGATCAGTGGGGACCTGCATTTCCCAACCATTTTGTGGACGTTGACAGGAAGGCAGGGGCCAGTAATAAACATGATGGGGACATGTGCAGTCTATAAAATCTTATTTCTCTTTTTCCTCCCCATCTCTTATTTCTACATACAGAATCTTTTGGTTGAAGAACGTGGATAGCCAGCAGATAGAAGAGTTTATTGTTTAAGGGAACTAGATTTCTCTAGAACAAAGAAGTGTTGAGAGCAATGTGGATGCAGCTGGGGCTCAGAGGACCTCGAATCAAGAACTTGAATCCTGTGGGACAGATTCGTTGTTGTTATTGCTTTTTCTTGTCTCTGCTTTGTGAGCTACGTGTCAGCTTTATGTGTCATTCTTTCTGCATACCCAATTTCTCCACATGGATGTCAACTGTTTCTGTGACTAGCATCTTAACATTTTAGTCATTCCAAGACAAATCAACTTTTCTTCCTCCTAAGTAGAAAAGTTGTGGGAGGAGATTTATTGGCATAGCTATACCCCGGTGACCGTGTAAGGACGTGTCAGCTCCCATGTAAGCCAAATTCAAGGGCAGGGAGGGGAGAGGAAGTTTCCAGAAGAAAGAGGTTACTGTTCTTGGACAGAAGAGAGTGTTAAGTGGGCAAAAATATGTATCATTACAACTGCTTCTGCAGGTGGAGAGTTTTGTGAAGGGCTGATTGTAGTGGTATATAGCTGTTGGGTTTTCTGACATCCGTTTCCTCTTCTCCAGGCAAGAGGGGTTTGATTTATCTCTGTGGAACTCGCTCCTTCCTCTCTCTCAGTCAGTTCCCGTGCATTGAGTAGAGTCGCCCATACCTCTGGTCCAGGAGTGGTCACGTGACTCAGATCTGATCACTCAGGACATCACATTCCCCCAAGGATAGTCATTGGTCCAGGGATAAGCATGTAATAAATTAGAACCAGTGGCATTGAATGAAATTATTTTGTTATGGTTTTGGGGATTTTTTGGTACTATTGAAAAAGAATCACACTCTTATACTCTTTACCACCCAACACACATCCCTCCAGACTTAGCCTGAATGGCTTTTGGTTTTGAGCTGCTGGCCACCATCTTGCTACCATGTGGAATCTTAAGATGAAGCCCAGATCAGGACAAGAGAGCTGTGAGATATAGAAAGACAGTCCTAGTGATATTGTTGGTGCCCCTGGATCAGGTGGCCCCTGACACCAATATATCCATTGAGTTTTCAATTAATTAACCGCTAAAGAAGTTTGAACTGTTTTCAGTCATTGTAACTAAAATAATTCTAAAAATAAATCAATTTTTTAAGGATATTTATAATTCAACTTACATTTATTGAGCATCTGCTGTGTGCCTGGCTCTGTGCATGTTGTCACATTGAATCCACACACGAATCATGTGTGTTGTTCTATTTTACTTTTTATTTTACATGAGGTAATGGGGCTCAGAGAAGGTATATTTGATACTGGTAAACACAAGGTCAACATAAGGGAAGCCATATTGTAGAAAAGAAACCATATGGTAACTTTGAATGACCTCTGATTAACGAACCCAAACATGCTCTGTAGATGTTATGGACCCTCCCAGCTGCTGTAAGTTGATAACTTTGTTCTTCTGAGTTCCTCAGGAATCTGATGACCCCCAGGCAGAGAGTCTGTGCTGACAACCATCATCCACGAGAACTGAAAGATCAGGATCTAAGCCGTTGCTCCAGTCTCTGCATATCCAGTAAAACAAAAGACTATCAGGACCTGAGACCAGATGTCTGCCCCACCTGGAGAGCAGATGGAGGCCCCCATGGGATTAGGCCTATTTTTTCAGGGACTGTTAAAGTTTGGGTTGTCCATACTTCTTAACCTTCTCATCAGACACTTGATGATAAAATGTGCTTTTAGAGGTTCCAAAACTGTTGAGCAAGATACAAAATTCTAACAATACAAAAATGTCAACATGAAGCAGGGAACAAGAGAATATTTCCAAATGAGTGCTAAACAGTTTCATTCCTCTAACCCAGATCTACACCCCAATTCAGCAGAAGGTAGCTAGATGGGTCATTGCCCTGAATCCCTCAAGAATGAGGAATGACCACAGAATAGGAGAGATTGAAACCAGCAAAGAGTTAGACATTGATGATTAAGTATCTAGGTACTAAAGTTTTTTCCTTTTTGCAATTACTGATTATAGCTTTTAGCTGTTTAACCCTCCATTGTTAACTGTGCTGCGTAGGCAATATGGTCTCTGACTCCCACTGGCTCCTACAGATAACATCTCCCTGGAGCCTGGGTCACCATGGTAATGGGTGTGTGAGCTGTTTTTCAGGAATTAGAACTCCTTGTCCAGTTCAGGCCAGTTGAGACCACCAACTCAACAACTGGGCCTGTGCAGATGTCTGATAGGTGGCCTTTTGACATCAAGAGGCTAAAAACTCCACCCTCAGATCACGCTAATGCTGCCATTTTGTGAACATACATCCTGTGAAGAGGCGTGGAGTCTGACTATGCTTGTGCAGATCAGCAATTACCTCACCTCTCCTCACCTCCAATCATCTCTCTCCACCTTCAGACCACCTTGCCCCCCATGCCATGAATATCCCTGAGTCCCTATTTTCAGAGAAGTAGATTTGAGACTCACGGTCTTGCTTCCTCATGTGGCTGCCTTGTGATTAAGCCCTCTCTCTGCCTAACCTTGTCGTCTTGGTGTTTGGCTTTCTGGGAGGGCTGGGTGGGCGGCAGAAACAAATCTGGTGTGGTAACAGATTCTCCTTTGTCCTCAGTCTCCAATTTTTTCTCCATCCAAACAGTTCTACCATGCATATCTGCCATTTCCAGTCCATATAAGTCATAATTAATTCTTTTCTCTATTTTGAAACATCTTTCAGGAAATGTCTCCTGTCCACTATTCAGAATGAACAGGCAGAGGAGAATAAAATGGGTGTGGGCAGGTTGGTGGCGGGAATTGAGCTCTCTCCCATCATTGATTTGAATATGTCCATACATGTCTTGAGCATTGTTTCAGCTATTTATTAAAACAGTATTCAAATGGGGCATGTTGGCCAATGCTCATCATCCTTCTCAAAGTCCTATCTGAAGAGATGCTCTCTGAGCAGGCTTCACCATGCCACCAACACTATCACCACTATTGTACTGTCTTTAGATGCAGCCGGAGAACAAGTGGGAAGAGAATCATTTTTCTCTTTTTCCTACCACGTAGTCTCCCACCTCTCCCTTCCACTGGCAGAGCCTAACAGGAAGCAGTTGGTATGGAAGCCCAGAAAGGTAGTTTTCAGACTCTTGGCCCCTACAAAGTGTAGCAGAGCACGAAAGGTAGGAATGGGGCTGAGATCAAAAGACAAGCAACCTACATCCCATCACATTCATGTCTCGCCTTCTCCTTGCTAACTTCTCGTCGTCGGTTCTCAGATTAGGATTTTCTGAGAGGACTTCCTAGAACCTGGAGACCAGACAAGGCCTCTTCTTCAATATTCTAAATTAGCCTGTGCTTCCCCCTCCTAACTCCGATCATGCCTTGTGTTTTTCATTTTGGTTATTTATGTGTTCCCTGTAGTTTAATTTGATGAAAGACAATGTTGAAGAGAACAGGCCAACCTCTTTAACAAAAAGGAGAAAGTTTCAGGTCAATAAAGCAATCACAATTTTCTTCCGACTCAGCACAGCCTCCTTTATCATTTTATGCCAGTTATCTATCAATTCAAGTAAAGTTTTACGAACCTTGATATAATATGAAAGTCCTCCATGTGTTTTATTGAACTAAGAATTATTGACATTCCAGTATTTTAGATCTAGAGGGATAAATGCATATTGATAACTGTGGAGCTGTGCAAAGGGATAGAGGGACACAGATTAATTTAGGGTCCTTTGAAAGTCTGTGGGTGTTGGGGGTTGGTTTTCTAGCTAGAGTTCCGGAGCCAGGAAACTGGATAGAACTTTGGTGAATCAAGCAAAACACAAAAATGGAGTGAGGTCAGGAGAACGGCCCTTAGAGACTCAGATGTGGAAATCTCAGTGAGATTCTGCCGGGCAGGGACCCAGAATTCTAAGACCTCCATCTTCTAGGACTCTGATGGCAAAGAAGTGGTCGCACGAGTCCTGTACGTGTGTCTTTCTACCTGTAGATCAGAAAGGAAAACCACAGAATTAAAGAACATAAAAGATGAGAGAATTCAGTCCAGTTGTTCTCAACCCTAATTTTGGCCGAGAATCACTGAGGAGGAGTTTTGAAATCAGAGTCTCGAGGACCCCATCCTTGGTGATGGTAAGTCAGGACTTTTAGATGACGTCCTGCGATCTGGGTTTTTTTTTTTTTAAGATTTTATTTTTTCCTTTTTCTCCCCAAAGCCCCCCGGTACATGGTTGTATATTCTTCGTTGTGGGTCCTTCTAGTTGTGGCATGTGGGACGCTGCCTCAGCGTGGCCTGCTGAGCAGTGCCATGTCCGTGCCCAGGATTCGAACTAAAGAAACACTGGGCCGCCTGCAGTGGAGCGCGCAAACTTAACCACTCGGCCACGGCGCCAGCCCCTGGGATCTGGGTTTTGAAAATGCTCTTTGGGTCATTTTGATAAACATTCTCAGATAATAAATTTTGAGTGTGATGTAGTCTATACAGAAACTGATAAATAATCATGTACACCTGAAATTACACCATGTTATAAACCATTATGACCTCAATAAAATAATTGACCAAAAACAAAAAGAATCTTTGATGAGGACAACTTGGCAAGTAAGCAGAGACCAAGGGGTTTGGCCCATATTTCCCTGTGACTTTTGTCGTGGAGACAACAAGTGTCCATTCTCTCCTTTACTTTTCCTGGCCCTCATCAGAGTGATGTCACATGACTAATACTATCTAAAGTGGGCAGAAACGATGTCATCCGGTCTAGGTCTGGCCCTTAAAGACATTTTGCAAGTTCCTCCAACCCCTTTTCCATGGCAACTGCAAACTTGGAAATGCTGTATTTTCCCTGAAGAAGCAACTTGAATCCCTGAGTCATCACTCAGAGGACAGCTGCCCTTGTGAACTTGCCACATGCATTTGGCTGCGATCTGAGCAAAAAATAAACATTGTTTGTATTCAACCACTGGAATTTCAGGCTTGTCTATTGTGGTGACTAGCATTGGTTATATTCAAATTAACTTTAAGATGAGATTAGTATTAAAGAGATCAGTGTCTATGTGGGTCGGATGCTGGGCAGCTACTGAAAGACCATGGTTTGTGAAATTCTGCCTTCAATTCTGTGTGTAGGGGCAGATCTGGGCTGGTGTGACTAGAGAGGTGCTCTCTGTTTAAACATTGATTGGTCCTCATGTCTGAAATGTCACCATGGGAGCTTGATTCTGTGGGTATCCCTGTTGTTCCCTGGGCAGAATCACAGACAGCATGATGACAGGAGCATGAAGGAGTTTGTCGGATCTTAGGAGACAACACTACAGGTTGGGGCTTTACAATTAGGCAGACCTGAGTTCAAATCCCGCCTCTTGCTAGTTCATTTTATTTACCTTCTCTCTAAGCCTGTGTCCTCGCCTGTAAATGGGGTAGTAAGCGCTCCTGCCTCAGATTTGTTATGAGATGGAAGTAAGATGAGTTCACATAAAGTGGTCTTAGCAAATGCTTGGCTGTTGATACTTACTGATTTTTCTTCCCTGTGACCGGGAATCAAAGGAGACTGATCAGTGTACATCTCTGCTTAGGTCCAGCACGTTTGGATGGGGTTCTTAGGAAACAGAGGACCCTGGATTAGAAAAAGTCATTCAGTCAACATTTATGGAGCATTAATTATGGACTAATAGGAGCTAGGGTTATAGAAGTTGAACAAAACATGAGTCTGGCCAAATGAGCTGACAGTTTACTTATGAAAACAAACCAGAGACCATGCTGACTACACAGAATGGTGATGAGGGTTCCCCATCACTCCCGTGATGACTCCTTAGTTTGTATGTGCATGTGGGGGTGGGCGTGGGCGTGAGGTTACCCTTGAGGTCAATTTCATCAATAAGAGTTCACCCTAGGCTGTCATAATGAGGGAGCCGAAAACACAGGAACTAAACCAAAATAAAAGTGTGTTTCTCTCCTTCTGAGCACCTGGTCCAGGGCTGGTGGGGGGCGCTGGGGTTCCTGCTGTTAGAGATACAAGCTGCTTCTATCGTCTGCTGTCTCTACACAGTCAAAGATGACTCACCTTGACTCACCTTGCTTCTTACAGCTCGAAGATGGACAACATAGCACACAGTTCGTGTGATGCGTTTGTGGGGTTGGGGTGCCTGTATTTTAGCAATGAAGAGCACGAAGTACTGAAGAGCGCCAAGTGGGTGTGCGTGTCCTGAAGCCGCTTCAACTTTCCGACACTTTTCATCCAGAATCCGCCTTGGCTTTGATGCCAGCCCTGCGATCTGCCCAGCAGTAACTGCCTGGTTAGTTTTTGCCCCTGGGTGCAGACTCAGGCTGTATTTCACAGCCTCTAACCACACAATACTTTCAGCCAAGAGACAAGTTAAGTCAGCTGGTGTGCATTATGGATAATCAGCAGTTTGGCTAAAGCTTTCAATTCTCGACTCTAGCTCCGGCATCTGGATTCCTCAGTGGCCCCGGGATGAGATTTTGCCATCTGCGAAACCAGTGGTCACATGGAGCAGCCGAAAGTTCAGAGGCACAAACATCCTCACAGAAGGAATAGCTGATTTTCTCCACTCCGTATCAGCCTTGCACAAAGACCTATGGGTCCAAAGGAAAGCCATGACGATGCCCATTGTGTGCACACGGATGCAGACACCTGCCTGAAATGCACAGGGGTGGTCCTGAAGAGCATGTCCGTTCTCCGCTGGAATCGCCCCTGCGGAGTAGCCTTATTAGGTTTTTGGCCTTTTTTAATTATTGATTTGTAGAACATATTTATGTATGAGAAACTTAGCTTTATTTCTGTATTTATGAAATGTAACTTTTTCCCATTTTATCTTTGCCTTTTGATGTTGTTTATATAATGAGTTAAATTCATCTGTCAAAACCAGAAAGGCCATTTCTACTTTGAGAATATAGAACAACTCTTCGATGCAGTCTTGTTTATTTGCCATATGGATACACAATTGTTCCAACACCATTATTGAATAATATATCTCTTAAATATTATTGCTGATTTGATTTATAGGGAAAATATTTCTGCCTCTATGAGACAGAGAAGGGAACAGAAACTTCAATCTGGAGTGGTGTTCAATTAAACTATATTCTTTAAGTATTTGGGCTGATTGAGTGGGAAACTCATAGTCTTAAGTATTATTTGTATTTATATACTAAACCCATTCAAAGGAGAAATTGGCAAATCAGAAAAAAATCTAAATCAAGCAATTTTGAAACATAGGGGTACAAACCCATATGCCTACAAGAACAGATCAGGGAATATAAACTATTTAAGCTCACAGTCCTTAAGCAATAGGGAGTGGTGAGGACTATGGTGAATTAGAAAGAGCCTATCTTCTAAAAGAGGCAATGGTTTCTCAGTTGTAGCCAATTGCTGCCAAATGGAAGAGCCCGGGGTGGATCAATCTTCCAATTTTCAAGAGATGCTAGGACTTTTATGTGAATTCTCCCAGCTTTAAAATATTGTGGTTACTTTAAGAAATACAGGGTGCCTGCATTATGTGGAGCAAATAAAATATATTTACGACCTGGAACTGGTGTTTGGGTACCTGTTTGTGCATGATGAGGACTTAAAAATTAACTGCTTATGGGGCAAATGGTATTTATGGGGAAATTGGGTTTCCATGTTTTCTCCCTTCTCTGCCTTGATGTTGATGATGACGGTGATGATGATGATGATGATGATGGAGATGATGATGATAACGACAATGAGGCAGATGATCACAAACCTCACCTCCCACACTTTTGCTGGTACTGCACGGACCATCACTAAGTGCTCCAGTCACCCACCCTCCGCCCACCTTCACTCCCCTTAGGTCCTACAGGACAATGAGGGTAATTCTGATCCTATAGATTCATTTACCCCATTGCCAATTCTCAAACACTTTCACATCCTCTTCCTCCAAGATGAGGAAATGGAGATGTGATGAAGTTCTCAGGGTCACAGAGACAGAAAATGGGAACAACGCTTCTGGAGCCCATTCTCCAAAATCTCAGCCCAAGTCTCTTTTTGTGACACCATGCTACCTTCTCCTTCTTGCACCCATCCTCTAAAGCCATTTTCTGAGCGTGTGTGTTGGTATACTAGGGGTCTTTCTAGTCCTGGATCCCAGGAGCAGCCTCCTGCCCTTAAACGGGTCTTTTCTGGGCTCATTGGTGGCCATAGCATAAAGTTTGCTTGCCCCGGTCCCAAAAGGAGCCAGGAGCTCACCGAGACCAGTGCTCGCAATGGCTCCAGGACGCCAACTCCAGCTGGGACCACCCCACATTCAGGAAGAGCCTCCCTGACAGGCACAGGTGGCTTTTCCTTGTAGTGTTTTGAAAAAATAGGAACCTTACAAATTTCTATATGTGCCTGTACTTCTTTTAACACACTTTTCATTTTATTGTTTCTAATCAGGAGCTAAATGTTCAGATCCGACAGAACTCCCAGCCTCTGACAGTGTGGATGCCAGCAGTGACAAACGGCTCTTTGGTTCTGTGGTGTTTCCAGCGCATCTGTCGAATGCCATCATGCTTTGATAATGATTGGAATATTCATCTTTCAGAGGAACCGTGCAATCATTCTAGCCTCTGAATTATGAAAACTGACAATTTTTCATTCAATTCTCCCCTGAATTGTCATCTTATGGCATGACACACTCAGGCACATGGCTGACTCATTTTATAAAATAAGAAGAAACACCAAAAAAGCTGCACTGACCCTCCTCTGAAGATTTCCTGTCCCTCACAGCGAGACGAGCTCGAGAGGCTGGGTGGGGTGCAATCCTGGTGGGAGGATGGAGGTGTTCACGCTTGGGGGACATCTTGGACCTGGACAACACCTGGGAAGTCTGAGATTCCCACCTGCTAACCAGGATGTAAACCCAAGTCTTTTGAGTCTCTGACTGTTCTCCTCTGTGATTCTGATGACCTCAGCTGGCTTTGCATTACTAATAAAAATCAATGATTTACAATTTTTTTCCTGGAGAGCACGCGTGCATTCAAAATGGGAATTTGTGGCCGGTAATTGGTATAAAAAAGACAATGATACAGCTGTTTTTTTCTCTAAATATTCTCTCTCCCTCCCTGTGGAAAGATCGTCCATCTCTACCGCATCCATGGCGGGAATGATCACGTAGCTTTCTTTGGCCAATGAAATCTGAGCAGAAGTGATGTGTGCCACATCCAAGGAGAAATCTATGGCCCATGTTGTGGCTCTGCCATGCTGTCTCTGCCCTCAGAGGCTGCTCCTTCAGTCTGAATCCTAGAATGAAAATATTGGAGAAGAGCAGAAGCTGACTCATGAGGGATGTGTAACGTGAAGGAGGAATTAATATTTGTTAAGCAAGTTTTGGTGTTATTTGTTAATGCAGCATAACTTAGCTTAAGCTGACTGAAACAGACTCCCACAGCTGTCACTCTGCTTTCCAACAACATGTCATGCTTTCCAACAACAAAAATAACCAGACATACTGTAGAAGTGATGGCCTCTCTTCCTGATCATTGCCTATGACTCAAATTGGAGGGACTGACTTACCTCCTTCTCTAATTGGGCCCTTAGCTCATGGCACCTACAGGTAGTCTGGGAAGAGGCAAAAGGTGAGGTGAGCTCTCCAGTATCACCTATAATTCTTTTTTCCAGAAACTAGACTTCAGTTTGGAACAAAAACTAAAATTAGTGTGTCATTTTTGCAATTATTTTCTAGATCAAATTTTATTTTTGTGTTATAAGACAAAAACAAATTCTAGAAGATATCTAAGTAAACATATTGTTTAAATGGCCCATCTTGGGTTCTTTCCCTTAGTATTAATAAATAGCTTGAACACGTATCATTTCAGTTCTGCTGGAGCTATGAGGTCTCTATCTTGTAATGTGTTTCTTAATTCAGCTCCAACTGATGGAAACAGATGTACTTTATGTTGTCATCACTCTCATTAGCCTCCCAGACATGGACATCTTCATCCTCATCCTCACCTGCCCACGCCTCCAGAGGGGACTCCTGGAACTCATCTTCCTCCAGGAAACACAAGTCTACTGGGGGATTTTTCTCTGACGTCTTGGCCCTGCACCCAAAACCCACCCTGGCTAGATGAGGAAGAGGAATCCTCATTCTTCTTCCTGGTAGCTACCACCACTGATGCTGTATCTGAGAACATCACTTTTGTTATTAAAAAAAAAAAAGTTCAAACAATTAAAGTTTAAAAGAAGAAAAAGAAACCTAAGAATGTGTCCCTATTATTTATTTCTGTTGTAACAACCTCACCCCATGCATGGTGATGGGTGACCTATTTCTATTCTTTGAAAAGGTGAAGGTTACAGGATAAACAAGAAAAGAAGTAAAAATATTCTCTTGCAACACAAACATGTAGCAGCTACGCTATTTATCCTTTATACGGTACAGCCTAGCTTGTGAGACCTGGAAATATACATATTACTTCTCTAAAATATCTTGAAATGACCTATGAACAGACCACAGCTGGCCCCCTTTATTGGAACATAAAGTTTTATTGGAACCCAACCTTGTGCATTTGTTTACCGAATGCCTATGTCTGCTGAGTTGCTACCACAGCTAAACTGGGGAGTTGTGGCTGAGACCTCATGGCCTGTAAAGCCTGGACATTGACTTTCCAGCCCTTTACAGAGTTTGCAGACTCCTGCCTCAGAAAGAAACTTGGTTTGCTGGTGTTCTCCACCTGAGGCAGAGTAGAGCCACTCAGTGTCACAGACCACGACACCCTGCACAGCCTCTGCCCTGAAAATCAGAAAATCAGCCAGGCCCATTAGGTTGTGGTTTGCCACCCGTCAGAGCAAATATCACACCTTCTCCATCATGTGTGCAACAAATAGGCTGGAGAGATGAGGTCGGGGGCAGCCATTCATCGGTTTATTAGGCCCTTCAGGGAGAAAGTGCTGGTACTTTCTGTCCTCTCAGGAGCTTTATGATTTCTGTAGAGCTGTTTATCATCATTTGGGTGACCTTCACTCGAGTACCACGAGGCCCCTGCTAATACTCTTTTCTCAAAAGGATGATTAAAGCAAAGATATTGTGGTTGCAAGAAGACTGCTACGTCAGCAACTCGCTCTGAAAAGGAGGGAACCAGGGCAGGCGAGGCCGCATGGCGTGAGGCCCGTGTGGCTAGGACGTGTAAATGTTCACCAAATCATCCTCTCACCCAACGCGGCTGTCTATACCCTACCCTTCACCCAACACGGCCTCCCGTACCCTCGCCCTCCCCAATATGACTGTTTACACTCCTCCCCTGCACCTGGGGCCGAGTGGCGCCTCAGCGCCTTGGCTTTCTGCATGTTAAACTGAGGCTTTATCATCTCTACCTGCCAGTGAAATCCTAGGACCTGAGGAAAGAAAATTAGGGATAAAAAAGTATGTGTGTGTGTGTGTGTGTGTGCGTGCTTAGCATGCCAGGGGGTAAAATCCATTCTTTGCATCTTATTCCTGTTCTGTCATTTTTATCCAGATAAATGCATATGTTCTGCTGGAGCACGGGTGGTACTCAAGGGCACCTCAATGATGGCCCAGGGCACCTTGTGTTAGTGTCCTTGGTGACAGGCTTTGGAGAAGCGCAGGTGCAGGCACTTGTGGTTGGAGGCAGAACCTGCAAAGATGGGTCCACATGGGTGCTCCCAACAAAAACCCGAGTCAGGGGCTGCGACCCCGGGCGTGGAGCCACGGGCTCAGAAAGGAAGGAGCAGCAGGGAAGGATGAAGACCTGGGAGACTTCCAGAGACGGAGGGCTTGTTTATGGTCTCAGGAGTGCTGCCTGTAAGAGCCTCTGAAAAGACCTGTTACTGACAAGTGTCTAAGGCCCGGGTGAGTGTTTAAATAACAGCCTCAGCAAACAGAATCAGACGTGGAGGAGAAGCAGCGTCTGTGTTTCATCTTAATGGAAGCTTGTGTCTCTTTTTAAAAGTAGTAATTCTTAAGGGGCCTTTATAGATACTCAATGAGCAATGTAGCCATAAGCTCAGCATCAGAGAGGCACGGAGACAGGGCTCTCCCGACCCCATACCCGCAGGCTCCCAGAGGGAAGCAAATCTGGTCACTGTCAGACCAGGGCCAGAACTTAAAGTGAATGTGGAAACCAGCTGTGTGGCTCCCGAATGTAAGTCCAGGTGCCGTTGGTTCTGGCACCATGAGCAAAGGACTAACCTCACAGAGACCTGGCCACGTCCTCGTCTAAACAAACAGTGCCATGCCTATATTCAGATCAGATCTGCCAGTGTCCCATGAGTCACATTCGCTGCTCGGTGTGTCCTCACTGTGGGCAAAGCCACCAAGCACTAGTCCCAAAGGTGATTGATAAGTCCGGGTTTGAACTGGTTTGGTCACCAAACCCGGACATCCCACTGAGGCCATATCCGTGAAGGCTTCATACCCTGACGAGGAGCCTTTCCCTCCCCACTCCCAACCCCTCTGCACCAGAGGGTGCCAGAGACCAAGCCATCTCTTGTCTCTGGACTTCTGGTCATGGCCATTGTAGCGACCGTCCCTTCTTCTTCCAAGCGGACAAGAGCAGCACAACAGCAAGGTCAGCACTCGGCAGCGTGGACCCACGATCTGTGCTATAGCCCTGAAGTTTTGCTCAGCACCCTGCTTGGAATGTGACTCTTACCTGGAAAAGATAGTGGCATTTGACATGACGTCTGACCTCATGGTCAACGCAGATTCCAGGAAGCCTGGAGGTGACTTGGCAGCCCATCCCAAGGCAGTCAAAGTGAGCCTTTTTGTGGACTAAGGGCTCTGAGGGAATCAGCGTACAAAATAAATACAATGCTTGCCATCCAGAGTGCCTTCTAGATAGAAAATGCTTCCCCTGGGACAGAGGGGAGGGAAGCAGAAGGGAGCAAGGAGATGTGACAAGAGAGACAGAGCTATGAGACCTCAGGCCAAACCACCTTGCAGCAGAGCTAGAGACAGCATCCTCAGCAACCTTCTGTCTCTTAGGCGTCCACAGCCATGTTCATCCTTGCTGTCCTTCGTCCAATCTTCCAACAGATTCGTCATTCATCGGCCATCTGCCCTCAAGACTTTGCTTGATTTGCACTGTGTGGGCAATGTCGCCTTCACAGTCCCAGGATGCAGATATGCCCTCAGAGGAGAGAAGCGTCCTGGACATTTAGTGGGGAGGTGTCGTGGAGGGAAGGAGAGACCCTGGCCCTGGATTTGGGGCATGCTGACTCTGGAAAGTGCAGCCATGCTCCTTCACACCCTCAGAGAGGGAGCTATCATGACGAGAGCAGAGCAGATGTCACATCAATGCAATCATCCCATCAGCTTAGAAGTGTTTCATTTTAGCCGTGTCCACAACTGCAGAGGAGGGCATATGGGATCAAGCAATCAGCCAGGACCTCATTCAGCACAGGTCCCGGACGAGTAGCTCCTGGGCTGAATAAGATGCAGAGACACATTTTATTTGGTCTGTACTATATTTTCACGTTTTTAAATTCATTTTCAGCATTTAAAGCTTGTAAGGTCTCACACAACAATCCTGATTTCTGGCTTCTAAAAACATCGTAAGATCTGACACTTGGCTCGTGTTCCCAAGCGGCAGCAGTGGGCTGGAGCTGGGCGCAGCTTGCCCCTCTGGACAGAGCAGTAGCGTTCGTTTGTTATTATTTTAACCCCCCGGGTTCCCTCATGTATGGTATTCTCTCAGCCCCTGTAGACATTTAAGTTTGCAGTGTGTAATCATCAGAGGAGAGAGGAAGTCCTGCCCTGGTTTCGATCACTGTTGTTGAACGAGTTGGCTACTTTGCTAAATTCCTGGGGCTATCAATACAGCTAACTGCCTGTCGGCGTGGTTCCAGATAAACTGAGCAGCACGCTGGACCAGGACGAACAGGAATTCCACGAGTCTGCAGGCTTCCTGTAGCCCACAGCCTTTTACGTTCATTTACTTTCCACAATTCTGAAAGGTCAATTAAAAGTTCTCCTTTGCTTTTTATTTTCATCCCAAATACCCTCCATCTAGATTCAGCGATCGTCAAACTTTTACCATATTTACTTTCTCTCTCTCTCTGATGTGTTGCTGATGTTGAAACACTTGAAAATAAACTGCAGCCTCAGGACCCAGGCTGCTTCTCCTCTTGATCCTTAAGCAGGCGCCTCCTAAAAATAACGATGGATGTCTTTCCTGCATAACTATAATACATGATATTATTATCCCTCCTTATCAAAATAATTGTAATTTCATAATATCTCCTAATATCCAGTCCGTAGTCACATTCCTCCAAATGCACTCAAGAGTCTTCTAGAGTGTTAAAAAAAATTGAACCTGCTTTCTGCCCTCTTCCTCTTCAATGCTGTCATTTTGAATTTATAATCTACAGACCTGAGAACTGAACTCATGTTGCAGAGTTCTTCAGAACAACCTCAGGCCCTTCTCTCCTGGAAAGACTTGATATCCTTGCGTTCCAGTTACCACTTCTGGGTAGTAAATTACTGCAAAACTTACCAGCTTAAACCAACACCGTTTTATTATGCTCGTGGGTTGTGTGGGTCAGAAACCGTGGGGACCACTTTTATCTGCTCTGTGGTGTCTGGGGCCTCACCTGGGAAGGCTTAGGTTGGTGCTGGAATCCTCCAAAGGCTCGATCACTCTCATGTGTGGTGCCTGGGCTGGAAGCACTTGCAGATGTGGACCGCGGGCTGCATCGCCCGACATGGCTTCCCCACAACGTGGTGGCGGGTGGTCAGTCAGTCAACTTCTTCCATGGTGGCTCAGGGCTCCAAACATGAGTATTTCAACAAAACGCCTGTGGCGAAACCCAGAATGCAGAGTCACACAGCTTCATTTCCACTGTACCGTCAGAAGCCCGTCTGAACCCAAAGGATAGATTCCACCTCGTGTGGCGGTGGCAAGGACACTTCGTAGACGTGTGTGTGGGAGGGACACATAGTCACGGCTGTCTTTGGAAAATACCATCTGCCACGTCTGGCGCATGGAACCCAACAATGCCTTGGGGCTTTGCTTATCACATTGTTACGTTTTGTGTTTTGTATTCTCTTGCCTTTTCAAGGGAGACCATTTTCCTTATTCCTCTGAAGAAATAGTCATCTTTCCACAAGCTCCCCCTGCCTCCCATTTCCTCTCCCCCGTCTCTCTTGCACACGGCCCTCTGTAAGGCTCTTTCAAGTTCCCAATCGGTCAGCCTTCATTGATTTTATCACCTCCATCTGCTTCCATTAACTGTCGAGGAAAGAGTCTTAGCTGTGAATCAAGTCTGTGGCTTCCCGGTGCGACCCGTCCCCACTGAGCAACTGTTAGTCCCCCAACTCTGACACAGTGAAATGTGTTAACATAGTCGCCCAATAGACAGTGCCCCCCCACCCCCGGTGGATTCCTGGGCTCAGCGTTCCCTGCTGTCTCCGCAACCTTTTCTTGCAGGACTCCGCCCGGGGTAACTGGTAACCACAAACCTTTCCATCACCACTAAAGTCGACTCTGTGTTGGCAGTCAGCGAGTTTTCCTGTCGGCAGATTTCTTAATAGGTTTCAAGACTTTAGAAGTAAACACCTTAACAAACTACAACCGATGTTTGGGCAAGCGTATCTCCCAACGGTGATTAATAACGAATTTCGACGCATTCCTTTTCTAAGGAATCAGTGTTCCAGAATAGACGGCAGAGGCATAGTTAAAGGCAGCAGCCCCACAGTCACTAATCACTGCGCGAGGGGGCTGCTTGGTGAATCATCCATAATGGAGGATGTGGCTCACGCTGGTGCACCGTTTGTCTGACAGTATTTCAGCTCATGGACTCTCCTGCGTCCGCCATTAACTTGCATATGGTGTAGACGTAAAAAAAAAAGCCACTAAGATCACGTGCATGGGGAGGAAAGTTTGTGGAGTACTTGGTTTTGCTTTGTCCAAACAAGTGAAATTTCAAAGCCACTCTACTGAAAACAGCCAAGAAAACAATAAGGCAATCGTTTCATTAATATGATTTTGAAATTGCTCTACAGTAATGAGGAATGCTCAGAAAGGGGGGGCTGGGCGGGAGAAGTGAAATAATTATTTCAGGAGTTCTCTCAAAATAATGGAATATTTGGCAAAATGTACTGGGAAAATATCTGTCTTCTGTGTCCCGAATATGACAAAGCATCAGAACAGCTGGAGAGATGATAGTGCTAATGAAATAAAAATGAAATTAACCTGAACTGAAATGAGATTCATCAAAGATGACAGTAAGATTTTTGTTTTAACTTAAGTGTATTTTCATTTATTTACTCATTAATTAATTCAGTTTTCAATTTATTGCATGGGAGGGGCATCTTTAGCCAGAGTTGAAATCTTCCAGTTCTAGAAGCTGTTTGGCCATTAAACTCTGACATTCATGTTTCTGTCACGTGCAGGTCAGCTCCACATCTACTATTTTCATTAGAACATTTACAGGCAAGCTTCCTCTCACAGTTTCCAGTTGGGTTTGGAGCGCCATGCTCCTCTCCCCAAAGGAAATAAAGAAAAATTGAGTTTCTGTCTCTGAAGTTGCCTTTCTCTTCAGAGTGTAGTTTCTTTTAAAACACAAAGGAAAAAGAAACAGGGAGAAGAATGAGATGAGATTTTCTTTCGGTCTGTTCCTCACACCCCCACCCCCCCCACACCCCCACGCCCACACCCCCTGCTCATTCTCCAGCCAGGACCACCATTTGGAACTTCTTCCCATCATCCCCAAACTCTTAAGTGCAATTTCTGGGAAATCCTTAAAGATTTAAGTTCTTCATTCTGCCTTTTGGGGCTTCCGTTTAAAAATGTCCCAGGCTTCCTTTCTTAATGGTAGAGGGTCCAATTCTGACGCCAGTTACAGCGTGTGGGTTTTCCTCCACCACCAAGCAATTCTCAGACACCAGCAATTCCTAAAATTCAACTCATTTCTGACACTATCTACCAAGAGAGCCGGTCAGACCCCACTGATGGGGGACTCAGTCCCGCAGGACCGCCCCCAGCGCTTCAGGCACCAGTTGTCAGTCCAAGTTGTCCCCTGTGCTTCTGACCGACCGCCTGTAGATCAGAGATTCTGACGACCCTCTCTGTGAGTTTGACCAGTTTGTCAGAGTGGCTCAGAGAAATATTTTACCTACCAGATTAAAAAGTCACAACTCAGGAACAGCCAGATGGAAGAGATGCATCGGGCAAGGTATGGGGAAAGGGCACGGGGCCTCCATGCCCTCTCTGAGGGCACCACTCTCCCCACACCTCCATATATTCACCACCCCGGCAGCTTTCTGATCCCTGTCTGTTGGGTTTTATGGAGGCTCCAGTTCTTCGGCATGGTTGATTTAACCGTTGGCCATTGGTGTTGAACTCCATCTCCAGCCCCTCTCCCTTCCGGGAGGTCAGGGGGGGGAACTGAAATTCTAACCCTCAAATCACACGGTTGGTTCTCCTGGCAACCAGCACCCATCCTCAGGTGCTTTCCAAAAGTCACCTCATTAACATAACAAAGAACTCTTTATTGCAAAGAGCCCAGGAAATGCCAGGGTTTTAGGAGTTCTGTGCCAGCAACGGGACAAAGACCAAATATATATTTCTTATTACAAATCACAGTATCACAGAGGATCTTACAGAACTTCCAGGCAAATTAGCTCCCTCTGGCTGATGGTTGATATTGAATTTAGAGCCAATTGTTTCTCTTCCTTTGACAATCTTGGACCATCTCATACAGAGCTGGTGGGTCTGGTGGGAAGAGATTTCTGTTCAGTCTGCTCCTGCCAAGGAGACTTCACCGGAGGAAGCCCTTCTTTGGTTTCTAGAGTGGTTTGGCTCCATGTACATTTGTAACTGTGGGCCCTCCAGGACGAGTTCAACTGACTCATCTTACCCACAGAGTAATTAAGAGTGGCTTTTCAGGAACGGAGACCTTTGTCCAGCTCAGGCCACTTGAGACCACCAACCCATCAACAGGGCCTGTGCAAATGCTTGACAAGTGACCTTTGTGATGTCAGGGAAGAAGAAACTGCACCCTCAGATCGCGGTAACACTGCCGTTTTGTGAACATCCATCCTGTAAAGAGGCGTGGAGTCTGACTACACTTGTGCAGATCAGCAATTACCTACCTTTTCTCACCTCCGCTCATTTGTCTCCACACTTCAGACAGCCCGGCCCTGCCCTTCCTCCCATGAATTGTGCCCCACGCCCTGGATCGGGGAGACAGATCTGAGGGCACACGCCCGCTGTGTCCCTGCAGATCGATCTCGCAGAATAAAGCTGATGCTGGAATAATTGGTGTGTTTTTTTCTTTCTTTTGAGGAAGACTAGCCCTGAGCTAACATCTGCTGCCAATCCTCCTCTTTTTGCTGAGGAAGACTGGCCCTGAGCTAACATCTGTGCCCATCTTCCTCTACTTTCTATGTGGCACGCCTGCCACAGCATGGCTTGCCAAGCGGTGCCATGTCTGCACCCAGGATCCGAACTGGTGAACCCGGGCTGACAAAGTGGAACGGCAAACTTAACCGCTGAGCCATCGGGCTGGCCCCTAATTGTTTTTTTTAAATATGCATCAGGCAAGAGAACCCATTTGTGCAGGAACACACTTGCTGCCCCGACCTCTTCTGCAGGCGGTTCTTGTTGCTTCTAAGTCCCCTCTGAAAGGCTTCTTGATTATTTCAGGTACCATAAGAGATGCGAAGACATTTTCACTCCCAAGCACCCACAGCCTTTGTTTCACAGACGCCTCTGAGTGGCTCCTCTGATTCCCGTTATTATGGGCTGGGAAACAAGGGGCTGTTTGGATTCGAATTACTATGAGAGGGAAGTCTCACCCCCTTCACACACACCCGCGAAAACACGTTTCTGCAAATTTCAGGATATGCAGAGAGGAAAAAAGAAGTGATGCTTGCGTTTTGTTCTTTTCTCCCAGCAACACGTTTCTGCCTCCTCCCGTTTTGATTCCCGTCATTTCGTTCCTTAAATTGTCTGAGCTGGAGGGGGTTTACAGCGACTGGATTCGGCTGCAGAGAACTGTTTTGCATTATAAAAGCAGAACCGCTCCACTGAGCAAAATGACCACAGCAAGAAAGAAAAGTCTCCCTCCGCGAAGGAGAATTGCTGGGAGGGTCGAGGCTGTCGGCTGGCACAGAACTGGGCTGTTTCTGGCCAGCAAGACTCCAGGGACCCACTCAGAGCAGCCATATTCCTCAGTATCTGGGAATCTTTCTCATTAGCCACACCATGTCCAGGCCCGACCTCAGTTTCAGTTCACCTGAGAAGATGAATGGGTGCCCTCACTCTCAGCTGAAGGCTCGACCCACCTTTGAGGCAATGATGGAACACACTAGATGCAGAGGCCAAGGAACAGAAGCCCTGTTGGGCACAGGAGGCCAGATCCGCAGCTCTGTTCCATCCCTGGGCTGGGACAAAACCAGTTTGGCTTTGCCCGTCTTCTCTAAGCCTCGTGAAATAAATGTAAATCTAGCGACAAAGGGTGCATTTGCTAATTGAGGGATTAACTCAAGAGGGGAAAGAAGCAATGTGGTGTCGTAGCCCCCTCGGACCATGAAGCCAGCCAAATTGACTTCTTTGGATTTGGGTGGGGGGGAGGGGGGGAACCAGTGTGTAATTATTTTCTGAACCAAGCCCTGATAGAGCTGTCAGTAGATTTGCCAAAAGGGCTCCGGAAGCAAGCATTTTTGTTCTATGGGCTCTAAGGTGGGAGCCTTATAATGGAGTTCAACATTCATGGAAACAGCAAAAGAGGAATGATTTAAAAATGGGTGATCCGTGTGGGTCTACAGCTTGTCAGTCTGGGTATTCATTCAGGAAACTCATTTCAAAAACAGTTTTTGAGCCCCAGGTACTATTCTAGGTGTTGGGGGTCAAGCAGTGATCAAGAGCATGCCTTCTCACATAGGTTATCCCAACCAGAACCACACGGACCCCGTTTCCAGAGGAAGGGGAAATAGGAGCTGGGCAGAGAGAAACCAATAGATGTGTAGCATCGTGACCATTTTTTTTCTCCATCTGTATCTCCTCATCTGTCTGTATCTCCAACTACAGTCTATCCCCAACCCCATCCCTGTCTCCACCTTAGACTTTGAACCCTGTTTTGAACCATGGAAGAGATTAAGGATTTCTTCTGGAGTTTTGGTAGGAAGAGCAAACTGGATTCTTAACAAATGCCACCAGAAAACTCTCTTCCCTAAGAAAAAGACGATCCTGTTTTTATGATGTTCCTTCTCACGTCTCGCCTTTTATTACAGCTACACAAAGCTATGAAAGTCATTGATTCTCATTAAATTTCTGTCCTTCCAACTAGTGAAGCTATTAAACACATTCATGCCTCACCTACGATGGACCCACTGTGGGACACTCACGTAACGATAAACTGGTCGCACTGACGTATTTCCTGGGTTGCACGGACATCCCATTTTTGCCCTCCAGCATCCATTCCAGCTCTTTGGGTAGCATTGCTCTGTTATGGGCTGAATGTGTGTGTCCCCCCCAAATTCATATGTTGAAATCTTAACCCTTGAAGGTGGGGGACTTGGGAGGTGATTAGGTCATGAGGGTGGAGCCCTTGTGAATGGGATCAGTGCCCTTATAAAAGAGACCCCCGGGAGCTCCCTCACCCCTTCTGCCACGTAAGGATGCAGTGAGAAGATGTCCATTTATGAACCAGAAAGTGGGCTCTCACCAGACACAGAATCTGCTGGTGAGTTGATCTTGGACTTCCAGCCTCCAGAACTCTGAAAACTAAACGTCTGCGGTTTAAGCCACTCAGTCTGTGATGTTTTTGTTATAGCAGCCTGGACAGACTGAGATACACTCCAATTTCTTTTTTGAAGAATGAGCTCTTTCTTTTTGGGACAGTTGGTCAGAGATCCCAGCACTCTCTCACCAGCAGCAAGCATGTAATCCATTCTGGTCCCACCACGCTCTCTTTCAGCACTTTGAGTCTTTAGCAGAGTGATGCAAGAATGGAACACAGTTGAACCAACTCCTTCTAATGGTGATATCCTAAAGAGACTGGCCATTAATTGATGTTACACAGCTCTTTAGGGCTTCCTTCTTTGTTGTTTTCTACAAAACCATGTTCTTAAGCTTTTTCACTACTCAGCTACTTTATAACATTAGAATATGTTATTTTCTTGCTTAAGTTAACCCAAATCAGTTTCTTTGGTTTCCAACTGAAGGATAGACACAAATAGACTTTTTAGAGGAATTTCCTGTCTTTCAGTCCTTGGTATGGATCACAAGCAGAAAGTTGCTTTAAAGTTTGGGAACAAACAGACCCCTGTATCTGGTTTACCAGTCACAGTACTAGGAATGAGTAAATGAATGTTGGGGATGATTATGCTTGTCACTCGCATTGGCTAGACTCCTAGTAGACGCTTGGATGCTGACACAGTGCTGATGATCCAGGACATTCTCTGGTTTCTACTTTCAAATCTGGCTTTTACTTGGGTCCTTTTGGTTTTATCATGTTTTATGTTTACCTAGTCTTGAATCTGTAGGTATATGTTTCTTTTTTCTCCCTTTTCCAAATTTGGGGAAATTTTCAGCCATTATTTCTTGGAATAATTTTTCAGCCTCATCCCTTTTCTCTTCTCCTCCGGGACTCCAGTGACATAAATGTTAAATGTGTTACTATGGTCCCAACACATCTCTATTTTTCAATTCTATTTTGCTCCCTGTTTAGGTTAGGAAATTTCTACTGTCCTGTTTTGCAGCTAACTGACTCCTTCCCCACGTCCCCTCTTTTCTGTTGTTGAGCCCATTTATTGAGCTTTTTATTAGTTATTATATTTTTCAGTTCTAAAATTTCTCTCTGGTTCTTCTCTGTATCTTCTACTTCTTTGCTGAGGCCTCCATTCGTCATTTGTTTCAAGTGTGTTAGTAATTGTTTGTTGAAGCATTTTTATGACAGCTGCTTTAAAATCGTTGTCCGATAATGTGTCATCTCGGTGTTGGCATCTATTGGTTGCTTTTTCTCATTCAGGTTGAGCTTTTCCTGGTTCTTTGTATGATGAGGATTTTTCATTGACACCTGGTCACTTAGGTGTTATGCTATGAGACTGTGGATCTTAATTAAGTTTTCTGTTTTAGCAGGGCTCCTGTGACAAAATTCCAGTGGCGGGGGGGAATGCTGCCCCATTACTGTCCAGATTCCTCCCTCAGCCTCTCCTGACACCTGGGGACAGGGGCTCCTCAATACTTCTGGGTGGGGTGGGAAATTGGGTTCTCTATCAGGCCTCCCCAATACCACTTTGGCTAGGAAGCAAGAGCTGCCTCATCCCAGCCCCTCAGTTGGCCTCCGTTGACCGTGTGAGGAGGTTGGCCTTGCTACTCCCAGGAAGCCATGAATGTCCAGGCTCCCTGCTTGGCCTTCTCTGACACTCCTCCAACAGAGGCATGGAGACACCTCGTTTCATCCAGGTGAGGCTGAAGTCTAGGCTCCTCACTCCACCTTTGCCAGCAGGGGTGGGAGTGAGGCCACAGCCCTTCCTGTGATATGTGGCTGGAGTAGCGCAGTAACTGTCTGGAGGTTTTCTGTCTTGGGAGGCCCTACCCCCTTCCAAGTTCCTTTGGTAAAGAGAGAGGACTTTCTGGGGGTCTTTTTGTCTGTAGCCATTCTGGCTACCAGCTTCTTTAGTATGCAATCTGGGGTATATCAGGCAAAAAGAAAGAAAATCCAGGAAACTGACCATTCTGTTGATCTTTGGGTCTCGAGGTTCCTGTGAGGTCTGCCTTCTTCTCCTGACCATTCAGACTTGGTTTTGTTTTATATGTAATTTCCACAGATTTTAGCTGTAGTTGGCAGGAGGAATAGGAAAAAGCACATCTAATTCATCTTCCCAGAAGTGGAAGTCTACGATTCTAGCCTTCAGAAAGTACCAGGAGGTACAGCAACACTCTCTCACGCTCCACCATGCCTGCATCGCCCCAGCCTCAGTGCTGCTCACGTCATTACTATATCGCCCATTTTTCCCTCCCGTGTGATGACTCAGTTTGTGCAACTTAGAAAAAGAACAAAGGCGTGGTCTATACTTGACCTAGTGGACTTTAAACCATTAGATTACTTTCGTAAACCTTCAGTCTAAATCTCTCATCCCAGATCACCTGCCTATATGAGGCCACTCTAATTCCTGCTTTTGTTTTTTTAAGTCTGTGGGTGGTGGTGTTTGGAACTAGAGATCCACAGACACCAAGTGGAAACAGCCGGCCCTCCCACAGACCTCAGACGAGCTGCCAGTCTTGCACCAGCCACTGCTGGAGTTTGAAAGGCGGCAAACTTTAGAAACAGCTGCCCTGGTGTTTCTGGTGCCTGTAAATACGGTGGAAGGCCTCCAGCTACAGAATATATTTGAAGTCTTTTAATTTCACAAGTTTTATTTTAAAAGCCAAATGTGTTCCTTCGTTGTGTGTTTCTGTTTGCTTTTTAAAGAAAACTCTGGAACTAGAGGCATCAGGCAGGAAGGAAACGTGAACCATGTCCCCATAGCTGGACTAAACCCTGGGAAACCTGTGGAGTAAGCTGTACTTTGCATTCTCTTCTAGGTTTGCTCATGAGGGTTGCATCAATCAGGTCCTAGAAGGAAACAGAAGGCACCTGAAATGGATATTGAGAAGACCTGGGTGGACAGGATCAAGAGAAACCAAGCAGAGTATGGGATGGTGCAGCGCTTTGGGACTGTTGACACTGGGGACCGTTACTATCTGTAGACCTGAAGGAGCAAGGAAGCAAGGTGCCTGAACCTGGACAGTGTGGGTCTAGAGAGGGCGGCTGACAGGGGCTGTGGTCTTTGGGAGAAGAAGCAAATGACCCATGATGACCAGCAGGAAGGGAGCTGTGGGTGTAGATACCCTGGATTCATTCTCCTTCGCCTTCTGACTACCATTGGCCAAACCTAACAGGAAGCCAGAGGCCAAGGGAGCTGCTTGAGGCAATTCATGAGGATAGTAGGGCAGAGAAGAGTGAAAAGTGGACTTGGAGGGACGAAGAGGAGGTGTCCAGCACAGCGTCATAAGGGAAGAAGCACAGTGAGTGCCCCAAGTCTCTGGAAATCACCTATTTTCTGCTACGGTGGCATCTAGCTCAAGTCTCTGGGCAAGAGGCCCAGTACCGTCTGTGCTCCAATATAGATAGATGGGTCACTTATTCTATAGTGTTGATTTTTTTCTCATCATAAAAGTAACCTATGTCCATTGCTTTGGGAGGTGCACAATATAAAGCAGAAAATGATAATCACTCTAATTCCACTACCTGGGATAAAGGAGCCCTTATTTTTGTAGAGTTTCTGGAAATGAGGTGTTTGGTGCTTACTTGTATCTCTATTGGATAATTGTCACATTCAAGATTTAAAATCCATCGTTCTGTGATTTTCGTAATTTTCTCTGTTTTAGTATCTTTAGAGTTTGGGCGTGGAGGGAAGAGAGCCCACCCTGCCCTTGTCTGCAGCTCTGCTTCATCCATCCTCAGATAAGAGCTTCCTCCACTTTAAACTTGTTCTGTTCTAGCTACACAATGCAATCATCTTTACCTCCCTCACATTTCCCAGTCTTAATATCTTCAGGGTGTGTGCGTGTGTGTGTTACATTTCCATCACTTGAAGCATTTGTCTATTTATTCTGGAATCGTCCATATACTCTATCGAGAACGAATCCTTCCCACATCCCTGCCTGCAAGAACAAGAGCAGAGTTCAGACAGCGTGTCTTCCCCTGGAAGGTGGTCTGGACTTACCTGGAGGCCAATCCATGTTTCCTTCAATAACTTGTCGAACCAGACTTCCCTGGGTAAGGAGATGTGCTGGTTTCCTGGCTACCATAACGAATCACCACAAACTGGATGGCCTGAAACAACTGATATTTATTCCAGCAGAGTTCTGGAGGCTAGATGTCCAATATCAAGGTGTCAGCAAGCCCACGTTCCCTCCGAAGGCTCTAGAAGACCATGCTTCTTTGCCTCTTCTCACTCCTAGTGGTTGCCAGTAGCCCTTGACATGCCTCGGCTTGTAGAGGATTAATTCCTCTGTCTTCATGTGACCATTTTCCCTCTCTGTGTCTGAGTCTCTGCATCCAAATGTCCTTTTCTTATAAGGACAATAGTCATTGGACGAGAGCCCACCCTAGTCTAGTATCACCTTGTCTTAGCTTAATTACATCTGCTAAGACCCTATTTCTAAAGATGGTCACATTTATAGATACCAGGCATTAGGATTTGAACATATATTTCAGGGGGACACAATTCATCCCATAACAGGGGAGATGACTATGTGATTCTCTCTTCCTTGGGACTGGCAACATGTTTCTAATTGTTGAAGGGTGAGCACCTCAGAGCTGTGACAGTATGGAGCTTGCCCTTCTCGGAAATGGCAGGCCATGTCTGGTTCTGCCTCAGAGGCAGTGAAGAATGGGGTTCTGAAATGACACCAGCTCTCACTGCATGTAAGAAACCTCCTCCCACCGTGGGCCCTCTACCCTTGTTGGCCTCCAGTCAGCTGCCACATCTTTCTTTTGTTCCTCTGACTCTGTCTTTGATCCATGCATCCAAAAGATCAATTTCTCCTGACCCAGAATGATCTTTCAAAGAAACTGAGGCTCCACAAGGAAGAGCCTTTGTGCTCAGCGGAAACTCCCATCAGCTCTTTCTCCAGCACGGGCCTGGGAACTGCCCACTTCCCACCACCTCCATGGTGCCCACCGTGCTCCAAGCCGCCTTCATCCCCTCTCTTGAACTTTGTCATAGCCTCTGCGTCTCTTGAATTTTTTCATAGTCTTTCTGCGTTCACTCTTGTTCCTGCACCATTTATTTTCCACAGCAGCCACAGGGATGCAGTTAGAATGCAATTCAGATCAGGGCATCCTTATTAAAACCCTCCCGATGGCTCCTCATCTCATGCAGATCCAAGGGAGCTTTTGCCTCCCAAAGGACATTTTGCAATGTCTGGAGATATTTTTGTCACAAATGGAGAGAGACGTTACTGGAATCTAGGGGATAGAAGAAGAAGGCAGGGGTGCCACTAAATATCTTACAAGGCCTGCACGGTGCCCCACAATAGTGCCCGGTTTGGGAAACCTTGCATCTATCTGAAAACCTATTCTCTCCAATTTCAGTTCAGTGTCTCCTGCACCAACTTGCAGCTTTTGCTTGAATGTCGTCTCCTCCTTGAGACCTTCCCTGACCATCTTATCTAAGGTTGCCCCTGCCCACCCTCCTCCCAACACTGCCTGTCCCCCTTTCCAATATATTTTTCTACATAACACATATCACCTTCTAACATACTGTGACATCTTTTCGTTAATGTCATTTCCATCCCATAGAAGATAAGCTCCATGGGGTGTCGCTATTTGTTCATTGTGAGCTCTGCCGTTTCCCTAATGGGGAGACCAGTGCTGGGCACAGAGTAGGCACTCAGTAAATGTTTCTTGGATGGATAACATAAATTTTTAAACAGAATACCTTTATCTCCACTTCCTATTTTTAGAATAAAATCTAAGCTTCACCTTTGTCCAAAAAGGCTGATCCAATGTTACCCCCAAACCAAATAAAGAGCAATGTATCCCATAGATGAATTCTGCCCAGATACACGGAGCAAACAGGACAAACTAGAGGAACGCTTTTCAAAGAACATCTTCTTGTTACATCCTCCTTGTACCTTTTCGGAAAACAAAATGAAATGGCAGACCCTGAGCGCTTGTTGTGTGGAAGCTACTGGTCTTACCCTTTATTTCGTCCAAGGACCACATCCAGCTCTGCAATATCTTCTTAAAGGGCTCAGCCCTGAACCACCTTTAATAGTCTAGGTGGTGGTGCTCAGTCATTTTATAAAGAAGGAGAGGTCAATTTTTTTTCTTTTAAAGTTTGAGGAGTCATCTTCATGAGGCTGCTCTGCTTCTGCGTGTCTGTTTGATCCCCACAGCCCAGTGGCCTCACGTCTTTAGAGAGTGTATAATAATATGTCAGTGATATTGTTTTATTTCACCACCATAGCCCTCTCTTTTTTTTTGCAATTTCTAGAAAAATGCACACAAGAATACATTCCAAAGATGTTGGAATTCCATTTATAGCTAGCTCATCCATTATTGGCATAATCTATATTTTAAAAAGCAATTTATTGTTCCTCTGAAGGAAATTCAATATTTGAAATCAGTTATCGCACAATGAATAAAATAAAACTTTGAAGCCAATTTAACCCTTCCATTACCTGCAGACCAGCCAAGGCAATTAAGAAGCTTCTTTCAGATTAAAGTTGAACTTGCAGTAACTGAATGGATTTCATTCCAAGCGTCCCTTACCGTGACATTACCTTCATGTTCAGTTTCCTGTGGTGTGGATGTGGGTCCCAGTTCATTTTCCTGCAAGTCGGTGCAGTGCAGGCTCATTTCCAAGAGAAGCTCTGAACTCAAGCATCTCATTCAGACAAGGAAATAATATGGGGAGCTCTGTCCCCGCCGTATTTGGTGAAAATCACAGTGAGAATAAAAACTGATTAACGCTGGCTTGTTACCAACGGTGTCCCCGAGCCTGCTGTGGGGGACCGTCTCCTCCGTGATGGGCTTGTCCTCTACGTGGGCCATGGAGCTCATCTGCTCAGTCTGTGCTGGGCTTACAGGCCTGCCTGAGAGGCATTATCCTTGGGATAAAGACATTTAAATAACTGGATAAAATCATTTCATCCATGCATTCATTCATTCACTCATTCACCAAATACCCACAAGCCACTGGGCCAGGCTCTGAGATATACAACACAGAACAAAGCCAGATGTGACCTTTGCCCATGTCTCTGCTCAGAGGCAGAGATTAAACAATCCATCACAAGAACAAGTATATATTTGCAAGTGTGTTTTTCAAATCCGTTGTGAGTCATGAAATCAATGGGATTGCACCCAGCATTTTAAAAATAAATGAAATAGAGTAACTAGACTAAAACACAAAATATCAGTGTACCGTTTGTAATGAAGGCAACAGGCATATTCCAGTATCAGCCAGGATAGGCTAGGTTATGCTGTGATAACAAAACCCCCCTGAATCTCAGTAACTTAAAAAAAACCTTCCATGTCTTGTTCATGCTGTATGTCCACAGCTGATCAGGGTGGTTGCCATCTTCATCAAAGTCACTGAGGACCCAGGTTGACAGAGCAAATACCATCATGAAAGTTGCCAGTCACCATGCCCAAGGGAAAATGGGACTGGAGGGTCCCCACTGGCACTTGTGCTGGGTCAGAACTGAGCTCACCTGGATCCACCTGAGCACAAGGAGGCCGGGAGGAGCCATGCTGCCATGTGCCTGAGGCTGGGTGATTATTGTAAAATGCATTTCTTCCATAGTATTTAAAAAAGATAGTGATTACTACTGTAGATGATTTGAATTTGAATGCTTAATTCCAGCTAAGCAATGTGGAGGCATCTTTGATAATAATCCCTGCACCTCCCTTCCTGCCCATTGCGTTGATTCTGCTCACAGGACCCACACTCTCAGCATCAAATTATCCCTCACTGTCAGCTCACTTACTCCCTGTGAACACCACTCAAAACCGTTATCTCCACAATGCCGTTGCTAAGACGAAATGGCCGGTGGGCTGCTCTCTGTGCCCGATGATGTGCAAGTGGCTCCCTCTCAGTGGGGAACCCAGTGCTGAGCTGTTCTATTCTTGTTGGCTGAGTTGTATTAGGTCACTCATGGGCTTGCCCTCTTGTCACATGTGACATAGGTGTATGCGCCTTCTGACCTCTGAAGAAGCTCCTGTGGTAAAAGAAATGGGTTTGTATGAGGTTGACCCTGTAATCACTAATATCCTCTCACAATAACCCAACTCAGCTGTCCCCAGTATCACTTAGAGCAAGTCCGTGGATCTTTGTACCTGCTCTGAAATGCCTGCCGAGGGCATGCGTGGCCCACAATAGTGAATTTCTTGCATAATTTTGAGTAGCCCGAATATCAAAAGATGAAAGATATTTTGTCTTTTAAAAAGGTTTGAAGAGTTGGTGAAAAAAAGGGGGGTGTTTATCTGTGCTAGCAACGTGAATGATTTCTAGGTTGAGACACAGAGATCAGACTTGGAGGACCATGTGTTCAGTGTAGCCTCAATATGCCAACCTCCCCATTCAGCCATTTAATTAATTAGAGGATTTACAAAGGAGCGCTACTTTTACTATGTGATATAATCATTTCCTATAGAATCAGAGGTGCATGTCCCGTGATTTGGGGTAGCAATGTCCTAATTTCCCTTCTAGGCTTCAGTGAGAAAGAAAGCTAATTGAAAGGCATCTCCCCAAAGTATAGTCCTTTTGAGTGACCACCAAAGGCCATGAAGGGAAAAGGGTCACAAAACTGTTGAGCATCCCCGTGTTGGGTGAGTGACATGCGGGGGGAGGTACTCCTGCTGTTTCAGCAGAGCTGGGCGGTCAGCCTGGGACTCCTTGGAGCCGTCGCTGGATCGATCATGCAGGCTGGGACGGGCAGTTGCTGGCTCTCACTGACGGTACTTTCTATCTGACGGTGCTTCCATATCCTCCTCTCCCAGCCTGCTTTCCTTCCCGGCTCCCTGTGCCCCGCTGGCTCTTTGCCCTCTCTGGGCTTTCAGTGGACATTTTTACGGTATCATTTTATTTCCTCACCTGCTCGTCCTCTGTCCGCAGCCAGGCTGACCACTGTGCGTCTCCTGGGGCATGCTAAGTTGCTGAAAGAAGGCTTCCCTTTAACAACTCCATGAAAACCTTGGCAAACAGAGGGGATGCTCTCCATCAGCAGCCTGATCCCGCTGCCTCCCAGCGCCGCCCCAGAGAGGAGCACTCAGCTGTGACACGGGATTAGCAGGGACAGTCTGTCCGGGCGGAGCTGGTGGGCCTCGCTGAGAGCGGAGACGTAAAGGGGAACCTGTGAGACAAACCAGTCACATTTGACTGGCTTTCTCAGGGGAAAGAGATGCAAGTCCTTTCATTTAAAGTCAGTGGGAACTTCTTTGGTTCACCACTTGGTGTCAATCTTTTTTAAGCACTAAATAATATAAAGACTGAGCGTTTCTTCTGGGCTTTTGTTAGGAGTGATGTTCCATTTCTTTACTTTGTACCAGAGGCTGATATCTAGAAATCATAGTCTCTTTGAGCCATTTTCTTGCAACTTGTATGTTTCTTCTGTCTTTGTGTCTGTCTCTATCACTCTCACTCTCTTTCTCTCCTCTCAGCTTCCTTTTCTTTCCCCAAGATTGGTTTGGGTTTTTTGGGTTGGTTTTTCACCTTTCTTTCTATGGCAGACAGGTTCTTCAGGTGACCCCATCACCACACCTCTTGATCTTTGCACTCTTGTGTGATCTTCTTCCCAAGCGTGGGTGAGACCTGCACCACGCCTCAAACCAACAGAAGATGGCGAGTGATGGATTGTACATGTTAGTGTTACACAATGTTGTAACGCCCGTCTTGCCAGGATTCTGTGGTGGGCTTGATGGAACAAGTGCCATGTTGGGGGCCCACAAGGCAGGGAACTGAGGGCAGCTTAAGGAACTTCTGCCCACAACCAGAGCCAGCTGGGAAACAGATCCTTCCCCGGCCGAGCTCTCAAATGAGACGTGATCCCTGCATGACCCCTGATTACATTCTCAGGACTCAGCACAGCCATGCCCAAACCCCTCACACACAGAGACTGTGAAAGAATACAAGAGTGTTCTTTTGAGGGGCTAAGTTCATGGTAATTTGTTACAAAGCAATTGATATACCCACTTTGCCTCTTTTAAAAGAAGAAAATCGGTAGTCCCTAAAATATTTTTCATGACTCTATATCAAGCATAAGTTTTCTTTCCTACAGTGGGTCTGTCACTTCCCTTGGTACCCACCTCTCCCCATTGAATTGGTGCATTCCCGTCTTGAAGCACTGAAATAATTATCAGACGCTGATGCGGCCTCATCCTGTCAGGGATTAACATGTAGCCTCCTTCCTGCTGACACTGCATTCCTCATGAATAATTTGTTTCAAACGAAACCGCTGGATAATTTGTAGGCCATCTTCACTTTAAAGAGGGTTTCAAGCAGCTGCTGTCATCTGTGAAATAAGTTTGGTTTTTATAAATGAACTGTATTATAAATCAATGAACCCAACTCTTAAGTACACTGGGATAATTTATGGACGTTAGGTAAGGGAGCAAAATCTTCCCTCAAGCTTATGATTAAACATGATTCTACTTGTGAGCAGAAAGCCCCTCCCTCAGGTGACATCTGATGGCATTTGGTGGCTGCCGCTTTTCCATCATGGAGGGCAGCAATAACTGTCACCAAATTGATGTTTTTCCTACACATATATTGTTCATTGGTCAACCTTTAGCTGGCAGGAGTCAGGGGATGTGCAGAGGTTGGATTCCTCAGTCTGGTCCCTTGAACGTACAAATTACATGAAGGGTGACAAGAACTCTTTTCTGCAGAGAAGACCCCAGCACTCGTCATTTCAGAGCAGAGCAGAAGCTTGTTGAACCAGACATTTCCCTTTTGCCCCTCCAGATGCTTCTCCACTGCTCTATGCCTCAGAAGACTAAGTTTTGTGAATGGCATCACTAGTTTAATTGTCTTACGACTGGAATTGGCCAATGAGACACTCTAGCAGAAGAAAAATGGTAGAGGGAGAGGATACTGGCTCTTTCTCCACGGGGTTGGCCGCATCCCTCTACTGATGCCCCCGGCTCCTGCAGGGAAGGGAGCTCAGGACTTGGGGGGCATCAGACTTTCCCGTTGCCAGTCTCCTATTTTGTTTGGTTCCTATGACCTTTCATCCACCTTTGTCAAGGATCCCTTTCCTGGAATCTCCTCAACTGCCCCTTTGGAGTGGGCCATCTGCACACCACTGCCCTGGCTGACACATTGTCAGCCCTGAGAGCTGCCTAGATGCACGCATGTAGGCTGGGATGATCTTTCTGGCATTTCACACACGTCTTTTCCTTCCTCTGGCCCCCCACGCCGAAAGCCAGCTCCACAGTCAGTGTCTCGGGACATGATGGAGAAGAGAGAAGAAATAGCCTGGGAAACCTCTTGGATTTTCTCCAAAATCAATACCCCCAGGTGGAGAGGGGATTTGGGGGCCAATATTATCTAATTCAGGAGCAGGAGGGATCATAGAGGGGCTTCCCCACAGGCCAAGGGCTATCTGGGCATCCTAGTGTTGGCATGAAGGTGTTGAGACCCCAGAGAAAGAAGGAGCAAGGTACACCTAGGAAGATGGTGCCATGGCAGACTCCTGGAAAGACAGTCATGTGCCAAGGATGGAGCTGGAGGGAAATGCTCACCAACTCAGCACTCATGTCAGAGGCGGACTCTGTGGGCACAAGAACAAAGGACAACCCTCCTGGGCCACATATCCCACTCTGTAGCTCCCCCACAGAGCCTTGACACCATGTTGGACATGGGGGAGGGTTCCCCAAGGTAAGAATGACTGGCATATATTGAGTGCTTACCATGTGCCAGACATCAAGTGCCTTACACGTGTTCAGTAGCTTGCTCTTCCCAAATCTATGAGGTGGGCAAACTGAGGCAAGAAGCGTCAGGGAACTTCTCCAAGGTCACGTAGATAGTAAATGACAGAGCCAGGGTGCAGACCCAGGCAGCCAAGCTCGCAGGTCCTGCTATACTCTACTGTCACTCGTAAAGACTGAAAGCGTCTAAGGTGGACAAATCGAAGATTCTTGCCAAACTTGATAAAGTTTGGTAAGACATAAAGAAAGCTATTTCTTTTGCACAGGAGATCCCAGTGATGGCTGCAGTCAGGGACAAGCTGGCGATGCCCAGGGACGCTTCCTCCAAACCCCCTGAGAGCTGTGGATGTCACTCATATCATGGACTCCTGGGTCTGCAGACAGAAAGGTTAAGATGTAAGATTTGCTGATACTTCAAAAAACAGTAAAATCCACATCTGGAAGGGATGCTAAGTCATTCCGTCCAGTCCCTTGCCTTTCCATAAGGGTTGACGATCCTCTCCTTCCTTACTGATGGCCGGGTGACAGGCTAGAGCCTCCCTCAGAACCCCACCTTAGAATTCAGTTCCTTTAGATGTCTATAAATGAGTCTCTCATCGCTAGCTGAGCTTGAGGGCCCTTTCCTGACCACGCAGCCTGAACTCCCCTCCTCTCCATCTCCGTCACGACAACCTCCATATGCTCCACCCTCCCCACTCTGAAATCATCTGGTATGTGCCTCTTCTTGATGACTGCCTGTTCCTCTCTCTAGGATGGAAGTTACGTGAGAGAAGGTGCCACGTCTGTCTTGTTCTCTGCTCCATTCCCGACATCCAGAGCAGTGCTGGGCAGATGGCAGGAAACAGATAAAAATTTGTGGAATGAGTGAGTCATCCTTATGATTGAGAGTCATCAAATGAATCACAGACACACGGCCTCCCAAAGTTGGAAAGGATTTTAAACTTCTTCCAGTCCAATTTTCTACCCAACTCATGAATCTGAAGCTCCATCTATTACAGAATCATGTCCACAAATGTTTTTCTGACTTTAACTTGAGGCCCTTCAAAAAAATACTGCTCTCTTTTAGGCAGAGAAGCAGCTGCCGTTCCATTATGTACATAAAGTGAAGCTTCTTAATGACATCTCGTTTGGAATCTAGTGTTCACGGTTTGGAAACATCTTACAGACTGTCAATTTTACGAATAACCGTTGGGATGAGCGAATGGCTAAAATCCTGCAAATAGTAGGTCATTTGATTTTAAAAGTCGGCTTTTGTTAATGAAATGCTGTACTTTCCTCAAACCATCTTCGTGTCTTACAAGTGCCCATCGGCTGTCTGTAACGTACAAACCAATGTTCACGGGTCACATTTCAGCTTCTAAAACTACCACTTGAGAAAATGATGACAAAAAGTTGAAAGGACTGCTAGTGCCAAGTGTTGATGAGTGTATTGGAAAGAGGTATCTACCCACACTGCTGGTAGGAGGGTGGATTGGAATGTTAAAAGCGTACATCAATTCCACATCTCAGAAATTTCCACCAGAAAAATTGTCCCATCCACACAGGAACATTTATTTCAGTGTAGGTTAGTAGAGGAAGATGGGAAACAACCTAAAGTGTCCATCAGTAGGGAAATATAGTTTAAAGGAATGAGGTAAACGTACAGGTAATGACGTATAAATATCTCTCTGATATATTGTTGAATAAAAAAGTTGCGTAAGTTTATCTACAGTTTTGTTGACTTCATGAAAAACCTGCACTCATACCCACAACAAACAGCTCTCAGGTTCTCTGCTCCAATATGTGCAAGTGAATTCACTGAAAATGGTCCAAGAAGATACGAAACAAACATAAATTGATGGTTATTTCTGGGCAAGAGAGAAAGGGACCTGGGTTTGAGGGGATCGTTGACGAGAACTTCAGAGTCATCCTAGAATTTCAACGTCTCAGAAGGAGAATATACACATGTATTCCTGGTGGGATTAAAATTTAATTAAAAATACTACTGCTTTAATCAGAAAAACAAATGTAAGTGTGTGTGGGGGAGAGAAAACGGCAATGCCAGGGTAGGATGTAATAATCCCATTCTGAATTTCTATGTGAGACTAAGATTTTTTTTTTCCATAACACAAGAGATGGCAGGGCTTTTCTGGAAATTGTTCACGCAACACAAGCGGCTACTGCTTCCCACTGTAGGCTGTGCCCTTAGTGCCCCAGGGGTTGGTCACCCTCAGCATCCCTGTGAGACGAGCCTGGAGACAAATAGGAGCTGAAGCGTTTAAGGTGGAGCTACGAGGAAAAGCTTCTCGCTGGCTTGTCCCCCGCCTAAGGGGATGAAGGAGACACTTACATTTGCCTGTCAGCATCTCCCTTGACTCTGGAAACAAGCTCCTTCTGGGCGCTGCTAAACCATATGGTCCCCTGAAAAGCGGTCATGTTTTCGCACGGCCTTCCCTTCGTGCTGCCACAACTGATTAGTCCATGGAGGCCAGTAAGCCAATCGAAGCTCACGGAGAAATTTCCCGGGCTGTTTAGAACCAGAACTGGGACAGAGAGCTGGATCCCTGCAGGCAGCAGAACCATGAGGCATAAAACTTGGGGGCCGTCGGCAGCCACACGTCCCACCTGACAAAGAGGTCAGGTCCACGGTGCGAGAGGATGAAACGGACGGCAGAGACGGGGCGGGGAGATGCCAAGGGCCCAGCTGGCCCTCAAACGCTGCTCCTCCTGACTTCAGGCCCTTCCTGCTGCTTAACTGTCCACTCCTTTCGACCCCGTGAACCAGCACACTGCTCATCTTCGGAAAGGAGTCCTGGCTCACTTAAGGACAGTGACTCCAGCAAGCCGCACCTCAGGGGCGTGGGCCAGAGATTACAAGGAACTGGCCTCCTGTAATGAAATCACCGCACGGCACAACAGCTTCTGTTCTTGTCTCTGGAATCCGTCTGAGCCGAGGCAAAGCAGTCCATGGCGCCTTTGCAAGTTCCAGCATTTTTGACAAGAAAAGATGTGCGAGAAGCCAACCAACTACTTCAACATATTCAAGGTCACTGTGGCCCGACTGAGCACGGGCAGCATTTCCTATGTGTGAAATGTATAGTGGGTTGTGCGTTAGACTCAACGAGCGTGTGGCTTTGTGTCTACAGTCTGGTGACTTAGTGACAGAATGTTCTAGAAGGGCCCCGCCCTAGTAGAGGCTGGTGCTGGCACTTAGTTCAACTGTGGTGAGTGACACTGGGGACTCAGCATTGCTTCCTGGAGGGATTTTCAGCTTTGATAAAAGTCAGCTCATCCAGGGACGACCTGGCTGTGAGGACACGATTCCTCACAGCCAGGCTCCGAAGACGTCAGAAAGCTCACTTGTGACTTTCTAGAACTTTCTAGAGGCCCGCACACTCCTGCCTGCCACTTCCCAGGGTAATTCATCAACAGAGAAGCTGTTGCACGTGGACACAGAGACAGGTGGGAGGGTGGATTATCTTGAAGGATATTTCTTGCAAGCTATGGAAAAATGCCTGATGAATCTCTCCTGTTTCACCATAAAGAAGTATTTCTAATGATGGAATATTTTTTTCACCTAAGATAACATAATTCTCCCCTAAATAGGACTGAACAAAGGCTCATTCTTGACTTCCTATTCATCTCTTTCTGTAGAGTAGGGTCATAATTAATTGTCCAGACTCTGGATTCAGGCAGACCTGGATCTGATGCTGGCTTAGCTGCCTCCTAACTTGGGAAAGTCACTTAATCTCCCTTTGTCTCAATTTTCTCAACCATAATATGAGGCTAAAACTCACATTAATTAGAAACACACTAATTGCTAGTAACTTACACATGTAGGGAGTTGTTTTTCTCATAAGGAAGAAGCCTTGAGGCAGTGGCTTGGTCAGGGCCAAGGGCTGTTGGCCACAAGATGGCGGCTGCAGCTTTTGCCACCATATCAGCACTCAAGGCAGGAATAATTGGGGGTGGTGGTAACCATGTTGTTCCTCTCCTTTCTCTTACTACCCATTTCTTACTTTTTCAGAAGAAAACACAAGCTTTACTAGACTTCCTTCTGCCCTACCTCACTCCCTGAACGTCTAGTTACATGTTATTGGGAGTCCTATGTCATAGGTAACCCTCTCCAAAGGGATGTTTGGTTTTCTGTTCTTGGTTGAAAGCAGCAGCAGAAGGGGAATTGGAAATGGATTTAGGGTTAACTAAGTGACACAGTGAAGATTAAGTTAAATGGCATTGTGAAGCACCAGGTGCTCAATAATTACTGACGATGGTTTTCGTATCACTTTAGCAAAGCCATCAGTTCACCTTGGATATTACAGAACGCCTCTAGTCGGTTTAATAGATATTCATATTTTTATGTACGTATTTTATAGAATCATAGCATTTTTGATCCGGTCTGTGTCTCAATATCATATTAGGTTAATGCTTTCTTTATGAAGTCTTGAGGGATTCCTGTGTGCAAATATCATTACTGTTGGTAGGAGGGAGGGGGCTCTCTTTTTATCCCCTTTTGCTGTTTTAATAAAGTTTATTATTATTTTTCCATTCTTGAGTAACATGGCGCCCAGAATGTAGTAATTGCTTAGTGAACTTCAGCAGGTGGTAGTGTTGGGAGTGGTAGTGAGGCATCTATGTTGTAATTTTGGTGTGTGTTCCTCTAGGCCAGACAGCTGGTAGGCATATCATTTTTACCGTCATATCCCTCTCTTCTCTGGGATTTCCCCCACCCACAGCCCTTTTGAAGGGTATGCGTTGGTGGCCAAAGGTAAAGTTACACTTATATGGAGCATGGTTAGACACCAAGCCCAGAAGGAGCCAAACTTGAGGTAAGGCAGAGCTAATAAGGACCCTCTCTGGAGAACTCAGCCAACACGAAGGTTGAATCATCCAGCAGTTCTGCTAGTGTAGGGTTAGGTAGACTTGGGGTTGATGGTCTTTTGGGCCATGAAAGGAGAATGGATCAAACACAAGGAGTAGAGACACAAGACAGCATGGGGTCCTCAAAAGAAGAAGTGACTGAGCATTGGTGTCCAAGTCTCATTAGTGGCAGAACACAGAGCGGAAGTCCCAGGGCTCTTCCTGTAGAGCTCCGTGGGGCTCCCAACCCTCTTCCTCGTAGAAGCCGCTTCATTTAGTTTAACTGTGAGTTCCATGAGATGGCTACACTTTCAGTTAAATCCTTTTTATTGTACTAGTTTGAGCAGAATTCTGCTCCTCGCAATCAAAAATGCACAAATATATGTAATCGTCTCAGATGCTTCATATGATGCGGGCGTATAATTTATGTCACACCTTTAAAAAGCCGTGCATTGTCAAGGAAACTTCTTCCATGTTATTAAAAATCCCTCATAACCAACTTCTTAAGAATACATTTTTCCCATATTTGAAAACATTTTCTTTATAAAGAATCTTGGAAACAGAAAAACTTGGAGAAAAATATATATGTCATTGCAATACTGTATCTGGAAAAGTAAAAAAACAAAAACCTGCAAACTCTTGGTATATAGAATGGGTTATTTCAGATGCGATTTCTGTACCAATTAAGATAAATAACACTGGCTGGTATAACAGATAAACTGTAGTATCTCAGTGTCTTAACACAATAAGTCCATTTCTCTTTCATGTCATGATACAATGTGACTTGGCAGTCTTTTCTCTAGAAGATACTCGATGACCCGAGTCCTTTCCATCTTTTGGCTCTGTGTTCCTCCGAATCCTCTCCATAAGCCCCTGTGTGGAGAAAGAGAGAGGATCAGGCATGAGCAGTGTATGTGGGCCATGCCCAGAGCTGGTGCGCACCAAATCCCCATGTTTTTTATGGCCGGTACTCAGTCACGTGGCCATATCTAGCCATAGAGGAGGTTGGGAAATACTGTAGTCTAGCATGTGCCCATTATTCTAGAAAAGACAGGTGAGCCAAGAATTGTCTGGGCCCACTCTGAAGCTAAGGCTTGCCTGAGAGTGGAGTTAGCACTCTCAAAAGCAGATTATGCTGCTCCAGCCAGAGAGGTTTAAATGGGGACAGATCTCCATTCCACTGCGGGTCAGAGCCTGCGCACCGGTAACCCACAGGGAGAACGGCGTCTGCACGGCAGCTGGGACACAGTGTCTTTCTCACATCACGTCATCAATGTCGCTTTTGGTACTGTTGCTGCTCATGTAATCTTTAAATGTAGAGATCCTGTGAGCTGCCCAAGGTCCTCTTAATAACCCTCTTTCGTGCTTAAATTAGCCAGACATCGTTTCCATTGGTTGCAACACCAAAGTCTAATGGATCCAGCTAAGAGAGTAAATCTCAAGTGTCCTCACCACAAAAACAGGGTTGCTATGTGAAATAATGGATACATTAAGTGGCTTGATTGTGGTACTCATTTCCCAATGCATATGAAAACATTACCCTGGTACAACCTAAATATAGACAATATTCGTCATTTGCATTTCAATAAAGCTGAAAAAAATACAATTGTCCACTAAAAACACTTAGCAAGCTGCCTTACTCATAGCTGACAATTAATATTTGTTGCATTGGATTAAGAATGAATTAATAAATGCCTCGTGAGTACTAGCAATTTAGCTGAGCATTCACTCATCAAACACAGAGCTCTAACGACCAAACAAGAGTAAGGACCACGCCGTCCAGGAGGACATCATGTCTGACACTAAACGTCCCTTCATTTAGGAAGCAAGAGCCGGTCACTGGGCTCATTGAAAACAAAGTTTGGCAGAACACGGAAGCTGCATTTTCCAGTGATGGCAACCCCAACTCTGGTGTTCGCTCTCACCTCTCGTTGTCTTATTTTTATGGGCTGCTCTCCAGATGCCCTATAAACAGGGCCCTGCCCGCAGGCTAGTTTGAATGTTGTTTTTCCAAGTTGGTAAATAATGAAAGTGAGACATGGAATGTCAACAGGCTGTTGGCACGTCCTTCCACAGACGTGTGCTGCTCAGTGCGGGTGCATCAGCTCCCATCTGGCCTAAATATAGAGGCATCGATTTTCCTCCAGATGGTCCCACGGCTTTCGGCTGATTGCTCTCTTTTATACTAATAAACGTGGAACTCATCCCGCCTAACGATGGAACCCTGCAATGTGAACATCTGGGGGAAGCTCAAGGTGTCTTGTTAGTTGACTTGCAAGCTCCTCATGGAAGGGTCAATGAATCTTTGGTGACAGATGCTCTGGCCACTGAATTAATGATCAGGCCAAGCTCCGAGCACAGGGCAGTGAGATGGTGATTCAGGGAGAAGCCTTCGGCCACGGGCCTCCCTTTCTTGTTCACAGCACGGAAGCAGTGAGCCTCAGGAACCAGAAGGTAGTGACTGGATGGACATGATGATGTCACCTGCTCAGCTCTCGGGAACCCTGAGACTTCTCCAGCAATGCTTGGGGACATCGGACTGATGCCGTCTAGAAAAGAGAAAGAATGGGAAGGAAACCAGCTGTCAGCTAAGGAAGCCACACCAGGCTGCCCAGAAGCAGGGCAGGGCACTGGGGGACCTGAGAGGTGGGACTTAACTCATTTTCATACGGCCGACTTAGGCAAAAGACATGCAAATCAACCCACCTCTCTCATTCCTCCTTTCCAGTTGAAAGGGAACCTGTGACAAAAAAGAACTGAAGAGGAGCACTCCTGAGCCATGTGCATTTGGTTTAGGAGAAGCTCAGTGTCTCACGCACCTGGTCATATATTCTGAAACTCTGGGAGGGGCAGAATGGCGGAGCCGTCAAGTCCGGGCTCTGGAGCTGCAGAGCCAGGTTCAGGCTCCTCTCTGACGCTTTCTGGTTATGTGACCCTGGGTAAGTCATTTAACCTTTCTGTGCTTCGGTTTCCTTACCCTCACGGGGAAAAAACGAGCATTCTCCTCCTCATGGAGTTGTAAGAATCAAATAAAGTTCGTCAAATGATCAGAACAGTGCTTGACACTTAAGTTTGCCGTTATGACTACAAACTGAAAAAACAACTCTGTGCTTTTATCTAATTACACTTAGCATACAATAATATATCAAAGGTTATTTACATAACACATAAATTTATTACCAGTAAAATATCGCTATACAAGTGTGTTTTGGGATAGGATGAGGGTATGAATGGTTTATGCATTAGCTTGATCAATGAGGGCATGTAAGTGAGTCACAACTGGATGTATGAATAGCTCCAACATTAGCTATTAGAAATTATAGGTCAAAATATGCAAGTATGCTGTAATATATATGGTAAAATCAACCAAAATCCAACAGGAAGCTAAAGGACAATAATGAAGCCAAAGTAGCATTAATCTGAGATTACCAAACGAAACTTTAGCAATTGGAAACCACGACCAACTTAAGGTAGCACCGAACATCTACTGATAACAATGCCCCTCCCAGAAAATTGTCGAAATTCTAACTATTTGCATCTCTTTTACTTGTTGATCTGCAAACACTCTTTATATGCTGAAAACATTAATCCCGTGTCGCATGTAAATATTCTCCCCAGTTTCCTTTGCCTTACAGGTGTGTGTGTACTCCTGCGTGTGTATGTGTGTCTGAGTGTCTGGGCATTCAGAAAAGTGAGTTTTTATTCAATCTAGCCTATCAATATTTTTTCTTTTGTGGATCTTCTCTTTGAGGTCTTGTTCAAAATGCTCATTTCTACCAAATTTCTCTGTATTAAATGTAATGAAATTTTGTTGCAACCTCTTATTTCACCCATTTCTATTCCTGAAATATAAACAGCAGCCAGACGAAGAATTCCAGAGATGTTCTGGGTGAAGTCAAGCCACATTGAAAGCCCGGTGGCTTTCTTATTGATAGAAGGTGTGATTGCAGGCAGTGGGCTGATTGCTAAATGAATGTGTCAGAGAGAAACCATCTCGCCAAGTGACGGCTGGCATTTCAGGACAGTCATCTTGGGTCCCTACTCAACAATTCCAGTGATGCCTCCAATGCTGAAAATAAAATAGAAATGGGGTAGCTCCTTTTTCTTTTTGAGTGATGCTCAAGAGAACCCACTTCATGAACCCTTACTTGGAAGTTAGCCTTAATTCTCTCTCTTTGAAAGTTGCCCCTTTAGCTCTGCCTGCCTTGCCTGAATCAGGTTGGGTTTAATTAATATCCACAACGTCTCCTGTCAGTATTTGGGTTCAGCTAGTGCCTTTTACATGTGTCAGAAATGCCATCAGTGAAAATCAACCCCATCACACAGGGAGCGTCCCACTGTGTGCTGAGGCTGCAGAGAAAGATGACATTTTACAAATTAGCAATATCTGCCTCAGATTCTCCCCGCCCCCCCAGACGCCTGCATGGCTTACTCCCTCACTTCCTCCTCCTCTCTGTTCAAGTGTTATCTTTTCCAGAGTGTCACCTCAACACCAGCTGACACAGTGTGGATACATATATATTCATACTTGCATTTGCTTCCTCCTTGTATTTCCCACTGGAAGGTAAGCTTCACCGAGGCAGTTTCCTGTTGGATCTGGTTTTGAATTGTACCTGGAACATGGGAGCCTCTCAATAAGCATTTGTTGAATGAATGAAGCAGTGAGTGAATGGATGAATGGGTGAGCCCTTCCATTTCTGCATCATCTCTATCTAGATCTTGGTGACAAGGTGAAAGTAAAGTGTAAGAGAAAGGGTGACCTGGAGACATGACTCATCCTTGTCACCCTTCGGATTTATGCATGGAGCTGACGTGACAGTGTGTCGTCAATATCCACTTCTCCTCGATTTTGTACTAACTTGCCTCCCCCTGAAGTTAGGCGTGCTGTCACTTCATTTCTCTGCCCGTGCTGGGCTCTCTATCCTCTTTCCCCTACTCCGGAGGCAGCCGTGATGTGCAGGGTGGACATGACGCACCTGGCAGGCAGGCTGCAGCCCTGCTCTGACCTGCAGAGAGGGACGAGAAGGAAACCTTTGTTGCTTTAAGCTGCTGGCATTTGGGGCTGTCAACCACTGAAGCACATCCCGGCCTGCCCTGACGAATGCAACGGGACACTGCGTGGAAATGGTGCACTACTGCAGACTTGGGCGTGGGAGCACCCTAGGAGGTAAAGATGAATAAAACAGAAGTTCACTGGGGAAAATCCCTCCGGGAAGACTCGGAGCAACTTGCTTGGCTGCCCAGCATGGCTGGTCTGAGAACTCAAAGCTGTGTTTGGCCCGTGCTCAGGATGGACATCCCAGGGCAAACTAAGTCCCTCCCTGGCATCGCGGACCCCCACGCAAATGGAAGCGAACACTGCGTGGGGCACAGTATTCCAACGCCGGGATTTCTTGTCTTTGAGGTTCCAGCTCACTCTATATCACATTCTCCAAACGTTCTTATAAAGAAATCTATAGAAATCTATTCTTCTACGGAGGCTTTAACCACTCCGTTTAGTCGTTAGAAAGATAAATATAAACTGTTAATATTACGCTACCTACCTAACCTAGGAGATGCTAATGCATACTTAGATGCTTATTACATACTTAATACTGTTGAATTGATTTAGAGAAGCAAATAAATATCCCTATTTCTTACTAAGCAATACTTTTTCCATAGTTAGACTCGGTAAAATGAAGATCACCAACTGTCTTTGATTTGCTATTTATTATTGAATTATTAAAGGCCAGAACTGCAAGGAATTTTAAAGATAACTTTGTATCACTGTCAGTAATAGTTGAGGGAATTCTTCTTTTCTTTGTCACCCAGAACTTTATAGTAATCCATTCGTTTCTTCTTTCCTTCTTAAAAAATAAAAAAGACATTTCAGATGCTGACTATGATTATCCAGTACCAGAATCTCCTGGATGAAAAGTAAAATCTTTGCTTATGTAAGTGTGTCACACATCTTGATATTTTTTTGGAAGCCTTCACACTTTCCTTTGTGTAGACTTGAGGTTCACATAGTTTCATCTACTTTTCCAAAGAAGGTTGACAGGCAGGGGGCTATGTTCAGAGGGATTCTGAGGTCTATTCTGGATTCAGAGGGCAAGTGCAGTGTGATCTATTGATAATTGTGGTGGATAGAGGAGTGAGAAATAGCGTCACACTTCTCCCAAATTCGGCACCTCTGGAACAGGCTTAGGCAGCTTCAGGTGGGCAGCTCAGTATGTTTACTTTACATACAGACATTTAAACTATAGTTGACAGGAACACTTCTCATTATCAGCTTAAAACGCACCCTCCTTTAAGGATTAAAGCTTGGATTACTCCCCAATCCATAGGCGAGTTCTTATATTTATGCTACAGTTTTACTTTAAGAAGCTCTTTCCTTAATTATTTTTCTATAACCTTCCTTGAACCATCATCTTATTTCTCTAAGCCGAAACCTTAGTTTTCCCATAAGAATTAGTTCAATAATTCACAGATAATGGGTCCAAAGAACTTTCTTCTTTTTTTTTTTCTTAAAGATTGGCACCTGGGCTAACAACTGTTGCCAATCTTCCTTTCCCACCCCCCACCCACCGCCCCAATATTGGCACCTGGGCTAACAACTGTTGCCAATCTTTTTTTTTTCTGCTTTATCTCCCCAAACCACCCCCTGTACATAGTTGTATATCTTAGTTGCACGTCCTTCTAGTTGTGGGATGTGGGACGCCGCCTCAACATGGCCTGACAAGCGGTACCATGTCTGTGCCCAGGATCCAAACCCTGGGCCCCCGCAGCAGAACACGCGAACTTAACCACTCGGCCATGGAGCCGGCCCCTTGTTTTTTTTTTTCAAAGCAGAGAAAAAGGGAGTTGAGTGGAAAGCAGAAACAAGCTTGCAACATTTGGAATATGGTTTATTCTTCCATTCTTATCATATAAATCCTAGGGCTTTGTTCTGTCCTTTGGAATCTCAATCAGTGTTGTTTTAGTCCACTAGTGAGGGCTGAAATCTATTTAGTGGGATGTGGTGGCCATTTAAAAAGAAACGAAATAGCATAACATCATGTAACAACTTCATATAGGACAGGATAGAATAGAAAATAACAAGATGCATTATATATAATAAAGGTTGTAGAATGAGCATTGTTTTCTGAAATTCTGTCTCAATTTTGATGTGTGTTTGTGTTTGTGCATGTATCTGTGTATGTTTTAGGTAATGTCAAATCTATTTCTTACTGCGGATTGCAGTCAAAAAAGTGTAGAAGATACTGATGTGAAGGGCATATATTATATGGAAAAGCCTCTTCTCTTTCCCCTCCTCCTCCCGCCCTGCCCCGGCCATAGCTGGGTAGCCAGCGAGCATCACTGTCAGCAACATTCACCCTGCGAAGGAAAGACAGTGACGCAGATCGTGTGCGGTCGTCAGCCTTGTGCTGTAGGCATGTGGACATCACACAAATGCTGTTTTGATTTTGATTGCACCAGAGACCCTCCCTTTGAAATAGAAATTAGATGAAGGCTCTGTCCACCCACCCTCAGAGGCAGAAGAAAGCAAAGAAGGACACACGATGTATTTTAGACAGCCACATGGAAGACTTGTGAGGCACAATGAGGCCCAAAGAGGCGCAGGCTGCAGTTCTCCGTTCTGCTGAGCCAGATGGAAGATAGTTTCCAATCCCGTTTGCTCCTGAGACACGGAACCCAACAACACTCAGCTAGACTTTTGGTTCTGCCTGTGCTGCACGCTTGGAGGTCGTACACCTTGAAGATGTCTTTCTTTTTATTTTCTTTTCCTTTTTCTTTCTTTTTTCAATTTTTTCTTTTTTTGATGATGTCTATCCAGCTTCAGGCTATATCTTCTGTTCTTGACTTGTCCCTGAGTTAGGGTAGAAGCATTGTGTCCGTGAACCTAATGCTTATTGTGGATAACTTTGCATGTATGTGTCTGAAAAGATCCGTTCTGGGCAGAGAGACTCCCACCTCCAGACAGCGGTCTTTGCTTTCTCATACGGACTGCAAAGAAACACAAACGCCACTCACTCACTCACTTTACTCAAGTGTAGTTTAAAACCGACTCTCAAGCATAATGGGATGTTACAGCCAATATTTATTTTTTTCCTTTCATTAGATAAATAGTATTAAATTGGGATCCTTGAGAAAATTGTACCGATGGTATCATATTTGAATGTATTTGGAGCTCAAGATTCACTCAGGCAAATTTTTATCTTATGCAAATCACCATCATTATGCAAATAAGAACATCCTCATTGCAGCGCACGTGTGAAACGGATGTTTGTTTTTATGATGAGGAATTACCCTCCCCAGTTGCAGTCTGCTGCATGGAGTCCAGAAACCCACAAGGGGCTCCTGTTTGTTTTCCAGACACTTTTGTTGGTTCCAGCATAAATCTATTTCCAACTTGGGCAATGTGGGTTCTCTCTTTATTCCCGGGTCTAGAATGCAAGTTTCTTTGTTGAAGTGTTCCTGGGGCTCTTCACTGTGGTTAGGAGTTAATACACAATAGCAGGTCTACAGCCAACTTCAAAAGCTGCCGCTCTTTGTGGTTAAGTGGGGAAGGTCTCTGCTTACCTTCAAAGTTTTCCATGTCCTTACTGAGAACCAAATGGCTTTTTAGAATCCCTCCAGCCAAGAAAGCAGTACAGAGCGGCAGATTACTTTACTGTACTGCTGAATGGTGTAGGCAAACTGGATAACATTAATAACAATAAATTATTAGCAACTCGTGCTCGCTGAGTGGACACTGTGTGCAAAGTGCTTAAAGTGTGGTTTCCCAGTCAGTCCTCACACAGTCCTTCGAGGAAGCTACTGTTATCATCTCCATTTTGTACATGAGGAAACTGAGCTCAGAGATTTTAAATAACTTGCTCAAGGTCACACAGCCAAAAAGTGGAAGAATCAGAACTGAGACCCAGTTTCCTGCTTCTACGAAGCCTACATCCCTTAACGGTGACTTGAACTCCAAAAGTTGCAGCCACTCATGCTGGATAAAGTAGGGGACCAACCTGTCCAGGAGAAGGCAGCTAAGGGAGGCACTGTGGTTGTGGTAGACGTGTGTGTAGTGCAGTGTCCACACAGAATGTTTGGCAGCCCATCTTGGCCGTGAGGAGAGGAGAGTCTGCCGTGATGTGCGTGGGTTGTGGTGATTGGTGAGACTGGAAAATGGAAGGGGCCAGCCAAGGGGAGCTCTGTCCTCGGCAAGAGTAAACATGTGTTTCTGAGGAGACAGAGGGAAGACTGAGACAAGAGGACACTTCCTCTTAGGGTTCCCAGGAAGACGGGAGACAAGTAGAGGGGTGCATTGACCCCCATGGCCTGACATTTTCTCAGTCCTAATATGCCCTTCCCCCCTTCCCAATCACCTCAGTCTCCCCCTCCACCTGCAGGTCTAGATCCCCAGGAATTTATTCCAGGCTGAAGAGGGACAAGCCTGTGGGTAGGAATCCCGACGGTCACAGAATGTTCGTTCCCCGGCTCTGGGATTTTCCCCACTTAGCTATCTTACCGGAGTGAACATTTCATTCTCAGCTGTCCAGCATCTTTGCACCTTCTTGGGAATGGCACCCACATTTCCCTGTTGGGGAATAACTGATGTCCCACTGGCCACAGTCCAGTGGACTGTAATCCAGCCAACTTGCCCTTTCCAAGCCCTTTGGGGGATGACCCCGGCTCCTTCCCTGGAATTCGAACCCCGACAGCTGTGCCAAGAAGACTGAGAGGGGATAACTTCACATGTATGTGCATTCATTCATTCATTCATTCCAGAAAGACCCTGGAAAGATAATCAAATATTTCCTGCTACCGGGACCCACATAGGTCACCTTCTACAAGACATGCCCTCCAGTCTTCCTGCCTGTTCTGTGAGCATCACATCGCTCCTGCTGCCTGAGCTCCGAGCACCGTGGTCAACACAAGCCTTCTTCACGACCATCAGGGGGAGGTGGGCAAACTGAGCAGGAATCGGAGAAAACCACCGTGGGACAGGGTCATGTTATGTAACACCTGAACTTCAGATGTTGAGGTCATCAATTAGGACAATGAGCCAAACCAAAGACAACAAACAAGATTTTATTTGCATGCAGTGATAGTACAGACAAGAGGCAAAAAAAAAAAAAAATCAAAAAAAAAATCAGACTCTTAATGTTCCATTTTTCCCACAGAAATGCATGGGGCAAGGGTCAGGCAGATCACCTGCTGCTGAGGACCCCCACAGGAAAGGCTCCGGACTTTTGCTTTTGGAGTGAGAGGATGAGGGCAGGGGGAAGGAAGGGCTGAGGATGGAGGAAAGCGCCCCAAAAGGAGGCCTGAGAATGCAGACACCTCCCTAGGAACGCAGATGTGCGCATGAGCTCAGCTGGCCCGGAGGCCGAGTCCTTGATGCAGCTCCTTCCAGAAAACTGCCGAGCACGGACTGAGCACCAAGTCAGGTGCGGGGAGGGCAGCGATCCCCACGCGGCCTGTCAGTCACAGCCTCCGAATGGCCTATGATGGGGCCAGAAGGAGCACACGGATGGTTTGGGTCAGGAGCCAGGCTGCTCACATTTCACACTAGGAAGGCCCCCGTGGACCTTTAAATGCTATTTCTTAGAAGTAAAAGCCAGAGATGCTTTCCTACAAAACTACAGGTCCTTCCTGACCTTTCTCCAGCGGGCTCCTTCCCTGCCCTTTGAGTGTCCTGCCCTAAGACGCACAGATGTGGTCTCTGTGTACGGGTTCGCCACCTCAGTGTGAAGGGTTTGAGAGACACGCGTGTACAAAGAGCTGTGAAGGAAGTCAGAGAAGGTGGGTTTACAAGGACCGTGAGGACCCATGCGGTCCTTGGGTCATGGATCCACCCCAGCCATCTCCCATCTGTGTCACTGAACTCAAAATCCTGATTCCTGGGGGAGGCCACTGGGTGCCTTCAGCCTGGGTCGCTGACTGCCAAGTCCAGGTGTGCTGGGGAGGGAGGGTCCTCCGAGGAAAACAGGCGCTGCTCTTGGAGGAGAGGCGGCCGTGCTGGTCAGGCACACAAGGCAGCTACCCTCTCAGGTCCTCTCCATGGGTGCCCTCACCCCGCTCAAGGTTCTCTATCTCTGAATCTGAATCTCCTCATGCCCCTTGCGACATCCCCTGGGGAGATGGTGGTTAAACATGTTCACACTTTAGAGGCAAAGGCGATAATATGCGACTACAGGATTTTTAAATACTCACGAAGTCTCATTTTCATTTGTGCAGAAAGAGTGCTGTTCTTAACAGCAACAGTGCTCGGCTCCTGTTACGGGCTGAACTGTGCCCCTCCAATTCGCCGGTTGAAGTCCTAACCCCCAGGACCTCAGAGTGGGGCTGTATTCAAAGACAGAGCCTTTAAAAAGCCACTTAAGGTAAAATGAGGTCTCTAGGGTGGCCCGAATCCAGTAGGACTGGTGTCCCTATAAGAAGAGAAAATTTGGACGCAAACACATGGAGGGACGACCACATGGGGACACAGGGAGGAGATGGCCACGTGCACACCACAGAGAGAGGCCTCAGGAGCAATTAACTCTGCCGACAGCTTGGCCTCAGACTTCCAGCCTCCAGAAATGTGAGAAAATAAATCTCTGTTCTTTAAGCCACCCCATCTGTATTACTCTGCTATGGCAGCCCCAGCAAACTAATAAGGTCCCCTAAATTCCTTATCCTTTAGGGAAGTGTGACATGTCCTAGCACAGAAATTTGGGGGAATATCTTGAAGGCTATTTTTGTTTGTTTTTTCAAAAGTTCTCTGTTTTTCCTCCTAGAAGCAGACAGACTTTGCACTTGTCTGTAAGATTAATTGTCCAGAAAATGGTGTGAATTAATTGCTTCCATCATTAAAAGGTCAGTAGGAAGCAAGCGTTGCTTTTTCAAAATGCAGTTTGCCACGCGGGTTTTGTCGGCTGCTCTGGTGTTCACTGAGCTCGGAGCTACAGAGGTGCCGATCGCCGTTCCTCCAACCAGAAACTCGGAGACAGCGACAACCTCCTGGAGAGGAGGAGTCGTGGATATGTGTAAGACCTCCCACCAACTTGTGACTTTTTATTTTCTAGAGGTTAAGAACTTCATAGAAGCAATGATGAAAATGTCCTCTTTCATGGTTTTTTTGAGGTCAATGAGGTAGTTTCATTTTGGCTCTCTGGTACCTGGACCCCTGAATGTCAGCAACAGCCCCCAAATGTCCCTCTGTCAGTTTCAGTTCCAGTGGTCCAGGGGACCAATACCTGCCTGAACCAAGAACAGCATCCTCCAGCCGCGCTGACAGGCTCAGGCACAGGCACATGACCCAAACAGGTCCAATCAGAATGAGGTTCAGGGCTTTGTAAGAGCTGCCAGAAAAGAAGATTCTTGATCATTCTAGACCTGAATCTGGCGGGTTGTGAGGCTGCGGCTTCTCCAACCACTGTGCCCCTAAGAGAAGAGAGCCTGGCTGAAAATGGACTCTGCTCCAACATACAGAGAGAGGGAGAGAGAGAAATCAGATTTCCGTGTCACCGTTTGAGCTCAGATTAAGCCACAGGTCAAGCCAGATCTGAGCCTTTTCAGTTGCACAGTCTAATAAATGATCTCTTTCCTTAGCCAGTTTGGGTTGGGTTGTAAAAGTTTCATCTCTAAGTGAAACAACAAATGGAAAAAGTTAATCGTTGGCTTGAATTATTTGCTTGATACAAAGGAGGAAAGGTGGCCATCTATTCGTTAAGTGGCCTTTGTGTTAATGATTATGAAAGGGCATTTGCCACCTGCTATTTGCGATCTTGCCCCTGAGGTCACTGAGAGAGCTCGGCATGGATGTCAGTGTGCTAAGGGCAGGCACTAGTCTGTTTAGATAGCACCAAGATAGAGCCCTAAGGCAACAATACACAGAAGTAAGTTTGTTTGCACCCTAACTAATAATAGGCTTCAATTTTTCAAAACACAAAGGAGAAGACGGTGGCTTCAAAGGAAAACAAATTATCTTTATTTTTTCTTTTAAAGATTGGCACCTGGGCTAATAACTGCTGCCAATCTTTTTTTTTTTTTCCTGCTTTATCTGCCTAAACGTCCCCTGTACACAGTTGTATATCTTAGTTGCACGTCCTTCTAGTTGTGGGATGTGGGACACCGCCTCAACGTGGCCTGACGAGGGGTGCCATGTCCACACCCAGGATCCGAACCCTGGGCCGCCGCAGCGGAGCGCAAGAACTTAATCACTGGGCCACGGAGCCGGCCCCCACAAATTATCTTACTCCCTCTGACATATGCTCTGGTATTTTACCCTTGTGTTACTTATCACAATAATAGTTAAATAGTTAAGTAAATAATCAATAATTAAATCATTAATAGCATCATAAATATCATTAATCTTTACTACTTCCCTCCTCTGCTAGAATGTTAACTACATAAAGATACAGTTTTCTAATAATTCTTTCTTAATTTCTTTCTGTAATCTTGTTTGCTACTGTTTCCCTTGTCCCTTGTAGGCTCTCAGGAACAACCCGGTGCAGGGATGAGGAAAGCAGGCTGGGAGATATTAAGTAACTGGCTCCAGATCACACTCAGTAAATAGTAGGGTGGGAAGAAAGTTTCCTCTTTGTAACCTCCAGGGTGTGAGGATGGAAAGGACAGAGCATTACACGAGTCACCCAGATGGAAGTGGAAATTATGGTAGAGACATGCATTGAACCAGTTCTCAATAAAACTGATGGATTCCCTTAAAGGTCAAAATTTAAGAGACACCAGGATGGGTAGAGAATATGCTGGTGGGCGCTTCAGCAGCAGCAGTTTTCTGTCTGAGCACAGAAGAGTAACGATCCAGAGGAGACCACCATGAACCAGGAGATGGGAGACTACCTTTGAGGGTCATCAGATGGTGGGAGAGAGATCAGTGTCGAGTCTGGAGGGCGCTCAGGCAGTGATGTTCCCAGCGGAGGCGAGGTCTCAGGTAGGGCAGGAGGAAGCAGCAGCATTCAGGAAGCATTAGCAAGTAGCAAGGGGAAGAGCCTGGTCAGGAAAACAGTCCACACCAGGTACGTGAAGGGAGGACATAATTTGGGGCAAAAGGTAAAATTGTTGGAAGAGCTGAAAAGCCAAATAGAGGAAGGTGAGAAAACCCAGAGGGGCTGCTACCATCCTGGGGCTGGAGGGATGCGGAGGGGGGTGACAGTCCTGAGGCTGCCTGGTGAGAACTGGGGCCATGGGGACCACCGTTCCTGCCACCTGAGCCCCCGCTGGCTACCTACTCAGAAACCAGGTGAGCAGAGGTACTGGGAAAAGCAAAATTCCAGGGTCACACTCCATTGATGCAGACGAGGGCAGAGGAGGAGCCAGGACTGGATGTGAAAGCCGTCAGTGATGCAGGATTGAGCAGAGCCGCCGGAGAGGGACCACACCCCGTGCCCCCAAAGGCTTGAATTCAATTCTCTGCTTGGAAATCAGAGACGTGGATGAAATGGATGCAATTAAAGAAAAATTACTTTGAAAATCCCATTAGTGCCTGAATATTTTGTTATTAGGTAATAATTAAATAGAAAAAGAAAATGTAGTGTTTATGGTCATACATTATTAAAATATAAACAATGCCCCATGGAATCTGAGTTTCCTTCTTTTCTCGCTGAGCTGAGGGCCCCTAAGCTTTTAGGATGCAAATGCTGTTTATTCAACACATTAGGCAAAGCAATTCAAATCATTTATTAATGGTGCTTATTTAATTTGCTATCTTGGGTGTTTTCCGTGCACGTCTGATGTCATTTGGGAAACAGACCTTTGTTTTCCATTTCTATTCTTGTAAAACAGATTTGAGAGTGAATTATTCATGGAATTGTTTAATTTTGTGGGAGTTTGATTATGTTGAGGCTGCGTCATTTTCTCCTCCTTTATTGAGACTGCCCGGAGTCAATCAGCCGTCCCTAAATGAAATACAACAGATATCTCATTACCAGTTGCCTTAATATTTATTTATTTTTCCTAGATTCCCTTTCATTTATGGTAACAGCTTTTATTAAGATAAGTGATTTTACAGATGCTTTGAAATCCATATGACTTTTTTCTAGTCAATGAAAGATGACCACGCTATTGTTTCATACAAAAAAGTTTCTTAGACTCCAACTGCCTGAGAGCAGGGACCACATTTTAACCCTCTTTTTAAGAATATACATGTAAATTTTGTGTATTATACTGTGTTTTGTGGATTACAGATATGAGCTGATTAAATTCTCACAACAGCTTTATGATTTAGGGATGAAGAAAGAGGTCCGAGCTCACAATCGGCTCTGGCCATTCCAGGTCTTGTTGTTTTAGCCATCGGAAATCTCCCCTGAATTTAGCACAGTGGCTAAGAAATCGTTTAAGTCCCAGGTAAAATATTTTGTGAAAGAATGAAAAAATACAGCAGTACAGAGATGTTTCAGAGCTACTCCTGAAAAGGGTACAATGTCACCTGGCGATCACACAATCAGTTTTGTTTTTAACATCCATGGGCAACTTGGTGGTTTATTAGTTAGGACTCTTGCTTGCAAATGACAGAAACTTAACTCAAATTGACTTAACCAAAAAAGGGAATTTGGTTCGTACAATCATGGAGTTGACAGGAAGTATCAGCTTCAGGTATGGCTGGATTCAGGTGCTCAAACGATGGACTGATCTCTCTCCATCACTAAACTCTCCAATCTTCTGATTCTTCTCATTCTCAGGCAGCATATCCCCTCATGGTGCTGAGATGGCAAATGGAGCAACTGAAATCTGCCTCCCGATCTCTGAGCTGCAGGACCTCTTCTGGTGACTGCAGCAAAAGACGTAGGAGGAACTTTCATTGCCTCTGCTTAGGTCACATGCCCATCCTTCAACCAATCACTGTGGCAGAGGAGTGTGATGCTTTGCCTGGCCGTCCCGGAGCCATTAGCCCACCCCAGGACTGGGGCTGAGGTCAGCGCCATCCAGACTGCTTGGCTTGACTCGGGGAGGGGTGTGGTCCTGGAAGAATATCAAGGTCCTTGCTCCTGAAAAAGGGAGAAAGGATCCAGAACAGGCAACACGTGTAAATGTGCACTTGCGGAATCTGAAAAACGTGTTTAAGATGCTTGTCACTTCTGATTATATCCTCTGCTCTCAATGTTTGAGTCACTCCTCCAGAAGATTCTAGCAGTCTCCATTGTCTTTGTGTCAAGCTCCACGTAGGAGGCCTGGGGTGTGGGGGGAGAATTGTCTTCCTTCTCTTTGGTCTAGTACGTTCTGTACGTGATTCGTTGCTGCTGCTGCTCTTAAAGTAATGGAATGGGAAATTTGAAGAAATCGAAGCCTTGAGATATTCTTTGTTTTTTTCTTGTCATTTCTGCAACGCTCACTTAAAGACTTGAGGGGCATCTTTGGGGAAAGAAAGAGTTGGAGTTTACAGAGCCGAGATCTGTCTGCTTCCCCACTCACTTCTTCTCAGGGCTAAGACAGCATCATCAGCCGTTTCCTGGCCAGCTGATGGTGTATACAGAAACATCTTTCCTGCAGGTGCTCAGGGTGACAGAGACGGAGCAGACGCAGGGAAGCATCTCAAGATACTGGCAGTTCTTAATGGAGATTCCTTCAGCATGGGTGCTCTGTCCTTGTCCCTGGACCAGTTTCTCTCTTTCCTAGCTCAGTGTCTGTCTGGGTCTGGGAGAATTTCATCTCTTTTTTGATGTCTCCTGTTCCTTCCATTACCAGCCCAGAGAACCTGTCTTTTCCTTTGGATTCATCTCTGATTACCAAGGATACATATTCCTTCCATTTGAATCTGCCATCTTTTCCCCAGTTTTGCCTGAACAATGTTCCTATCCTCCTCAGAGTCACAGGGCCTTTATGACTCACAGAATTGGCTGACCAACAATCAGTCGATCAACAAACAGACGCCAATTGCCCAACTTCAGCATGGTGCTGGCAGGTACTGAAACCCAAGACGTGGTTTTTGACCTCAAGGGGCTCCAGCTACGGTGGACGGCACCCTCTCGTGGGCGGAGGGGCGGTAGAGCAGGCCATCCATCGAGAGCTACAGGCAGAAGGTCCAGAGCAGGGAGAGAGCTCGGGGCTCAGTCCAAAGCGCAAGCAGTGTCTGCTCTTCCTTCCTGGCTGCTTCCTTTTTCTTTTTTCTATTTTTGGAATTGAGATATAATTTACAGAAAATAAAATTCACCATTTTAAAGTACACAAGTCAGTGGTTTTTAGTACATTTAAAGGGCTACACAACCATTGCCACTATGTAATTCTAGAACATTCAATCACCCCAAAGAGAAACCCCATATCCATCACAGTCTCCTCCACTTTCCCACCCCCAGCCCCTGGCAACCGTTGATCTACCTTCTGTCTGTGGATTTTTCTCTTCGGGACATTTTGTATCAATGGAACCATGTAGGATGTGGCCTTTTGTGTCTCTCTCCTTTCACTCAGTGTCGTGTTTCCGAGGTTCATCCATGTTGTAGCAGGTGTCAGTGCTTCACTCCTTTCTGTGGTTGAAGCAGCTGCACCATTTTAAAACGTACCGTGGAAATACAAGGGTTCCAATGGCACAGCATCCTCATCTGGCTCCTTTTTTTTCTTTGCTAACAGGTTATTTCTTGCTATTTTTAAATTTTATTTTTATCTATTAGACTTTAGACTTTACTTATTTATTTTTTGGGGAAAATTAGCCCTGAGCTAACATCTGCCACCAATCCTCCTCTTTTTGCTGAGGAAGACTGGCCCTGAGCTAACATCCATGCCCATCTTCCTCTACTTTATACGTGGGACGCCTACCACAGCATGGCTTACGGTGCCTTGTTTGCACCCGGGATCCGAACCGGTGAACCCCGACCGCCAAAGTGGAGCGTGCAAATTTAACCGCTGAGCCACCGGGCCGCCCTAGACTTTATTGCTTATCAATCTTTAGCTCCATGTCTCCACGTCTCCTCACAGTTTATCCAATTCAAATAAACATCCGTGTGGACCTTCATCCAGACGATGGAATATTCTCTTCACACAGTGATAAAACGTAGATAAAATACAGACTTGATGACATTCTCAATCACACTTTCTCTCTCCTAATCCTAACATCAGCCCTACCAATAAGCAAGCCAGATTGGTCATTTTATTATGGAAGGTTGTTGTAGGGGGATTTGGTGTGTTTGGTTGGAAGTAACAGAAACCTCAAGAGAACTTAATAAAAGATACATACCCGGGAGCTGTTCATGGATGCGACTACAGGGCACCCTACCTTACAGCGTCTGGGAGCTGGAAGCCACGGTGTCCACTGCCCTCCATGCGTGAGTTCCGGTCCCCTCTCTCTGCAGTGTGCTTTCCTGTGCTGCTCAGTTCGCACAGCAGGTAGACAATACCCGTCCGTCTGCAGCCCCAGGGATGGACAGACTGCCTCATGATTCACTTTCCAGTCCCAGGGAAAGCTCTCTGATGGACCCTGCCTCTGCTGGTCACCCACCGATGGTCCTGTCAACAGCGGCCAAGGAGAAGCATGGCTGGGACCGAGGGGCTTCAGGGGGCAGCTGTGTTCTTAGCTGACGGGAGGGTCCCCGAGGAGCTGCTGGGTCCCTCAGCATCCTGACACAGTGGGAGTGAGAGTTGGAAAGTGGCCTGAATTATTCATGAGGCTCCCAGGGCCAGCCTGTAAAGGCTCGAGGTCTCATAAACCACCATTTCCATGAGGCCATTCTCCACTTGGATGAAGAGCTCCCAGAGCAAAAGGCTACTTTCTCTGAAGCACACATCACCTCAATCCTATTTGCCAGGGAACAAGGGATAAATAAATGCACTTGGAAACATAAATGCATAATAAATAAAGTGCAAATGGCAATAGGACACAGTTTATTTTTCGAGTTACCTCCTTATTTCAATGAAAGCTCTTTTATTACACTGTTTACCAGCTGCGTGTCTGATCAATATAAAACCCTAATCATGTATCAAGATCCCGCAGCGCTTTCTGACACTTGTAAATTTTGGGGGTATTACTGCTTGTTGAACTAAGATTAAATATGACTATTAAAATTCTGTAATGGGGCTCTAGAAGAAAAAGCTTTATTTCTGCCATTGCCCATGAAATGGCTTTGATTAAAGCTCCGTGAAATACAGAAAGATTCTGTTAGGTGCTTGAGCTGCGTGGTAACAAAGAATGCGTTACTTGGAACCAAGCAATTCCTTTCAATGATCCACCTTACACATCTAGGCGTAGTGTCTCGAAAAGCAAAATGGGATGGTTTTGGATTGGCTGCCAGATAGTAAACTCCTGGTCATTCATGTGGCATACAATTTCAGATGAAATACACTCAGCATATGTCTATAATTATGATTTCTCATGATTGAGACGAGGTTAATGCATAACGAAAATTGTGACATTACCTTCTAACGTCCGCTGTCTCCTACGTGCTGCTTTATATCTCTTAAGAAGTTTAAACATACTCTTTGTACTTCCATCCAGAGGGGAAAAATAGACTACTTGATCACAGGCACGGGGACAATTGCTTATCGACACAAGAGAAGAGAATTACATCCTCTCCTCACACCACACACCACAATGATTTCCAGACAGGCTAAAGAGCTAAATCTAAGAAAATGAAGCCAAGAAAATGTATTATTAAAAAACTTAGGAATGGGGGCTGGCTGGTGGCGTAACGGTTAAATTCACATGCTCCGATTCGCAGCCCAGGGATGGTGGTTCGGATCCTGGGCGTGGACCTACACACCGCTCATCAGCCATGCTGTGGCGGCATCTCACATACAAAACAGAAGACTGGCACACATGTCAGCTCAGGGCCAATCTTCCTCACCAAAACAAAGAAACAAACAAACAAACAAACTTAGGAATGTATACTCTTTTCCTTCTAAGCAATTATACTCATAGTATTTATCCCAAGGAAAATATCTGTTTGTACACCAAAAATTATCTACTATAATATTTATAGCCTCTTATATCAGTCAGGAGAGTCCTTTCTTAGGAAGAGATGCTTTGTTGAGACTTGAAGAGCAAGAAGGAGCCAACCATACCATGAGCTTGGGAAAGGCATCGAGGCAGGGCGACTGCGGTGCAAAAGCCCTGAGGTAGGAATGAGCTGGATGCATCTAAGAAAAGGGAAAGTAGGCTGATGTGGCCTAAGGAAAGTGCGAGGAAGGGGGTGTGAGTCAAGACTAGGTTCAAGAGGTACGGAGGAATTTGGATATTTTCTAAATGCACTGGGCGGCCATTGGGAGGTTTTAAGCAGAAAGTGGTCCCTTGTGCTTTAAGGTGTCAAGGTCATCCCGGCCCATGTGAGGACGCATGTAGATGGGCGGGAGTGGGAGGAGGACACCCATCCAGGAGGCTGGCGTGACTGTCCCAGCAGGAGGAAACCCCGGCTTAGGTTGGGGGTGACGATGGGCAGGTGTGGAGTGGAGCGGATCATGGCATATTTTGGAGGTGTAATCAACAAGAATGCTGAGGACTAGAGTGGAGGAAGAGTTTACTGTTCACCCATGAAATAGTGAGATCATTTCTGCTCTCAAAAATGTCTGTCTAATTAGAAAGCAAGTGCATGCCCGTCAGTGAAAAGGCCAGAGACATCACTGCTCAGATAACATGGACCCCCACCACGTGAGGGGGAGCCCTGTCAGCTCTGCCAGCCCAGGCATTTTCTTCTCTAAGCTGCCTTGGCCTTGAAATTGAACTTAGTATTCAGTTAGTAATAATAATGTTAGCCGTTATTTGTGGGCCACCTACAATATTAGCTTTCAACTGTAATGAACAGAATACCAAGTTACCAAATAGCTTTTTTTCCCCCTTTTACATAGGAAGGACCCTGCCTTAGTTCAGCAGTCCAAACGTGCTGGAGCTAACGTTCCCGTGATTCTCTTGGCTTCTCCCTAGTTGTCAAAAGTGGTTGTGGGACTCTAAGCGTCATGTGCTCGAATGTGTCTCAAAGCTAAGTGAAAGAAGCCAGATGCAAAAGACTGGAGACTCCTTGATCCCATCTAAATGAAATGTCCAGACAACGCACACTTAGAGAGACAGAAAGCACAGCAGTAGCAGTCAATATTCTCAAAGCTGGAAAATATCAAGATTAGTTAGTTAATTTAGTTATGCATTAATTCATTCAACACACATTCGTTAGGCAGCTATTACACGACGGCGTGGAAGGTGCTGGGCGTGCGAGGATGAGGAAGACACACACCCTGCGTATCATACTCTTGAAGAAATTCTATGAGTGCCAACATGATAGAAGCAGAGGAGAGGCATGTTCAGAGTGTTTGGAAAGAGGTGGCATGCGTGGATCTTCCTGGGGTGTCAGAGAAAACTTGCTGGGGTAGATGACATCTTACCTAAGTCTTTAAGGGAGATTTTGCCAGGGAGACAAAGGAAGTGTGATTTTCTTCCAAGAAAATGAAATAGAATATGCAAAGCCCTGGAATTGAAAAGGAGCTGGATAAGCCCATAGGACTCTTTCTGGAGAGTCTGAAACCTTGAATAGAGGTGGCAGATGAGGTTTGACAGAAGCCAGGGTTCATAGGAGGGGTTGAGCATTATCCAGAAGGTATTGGAAAATCATAAAAGAATTTAGGCAGGAAAAGAACATGATCAGGTCTGTCTTTTAATAGCATCACTGGTGATCATGTGTGTGGGGCAGGTGGTAAAAGAAGGTAAGCATGGAAGATAATCAAGGGATTCCTGCAATATCCTAGGCAAGAAACAGAAGAGATCTGAACCACGGTTGTGGCAGAGCAGAAGGGGAGGAAGAGAAATCCTGTGTATTTAGGATAAAGGATCAATAGAGTTTGATGGTTAACTCTATGTAAGGGGTAAGGGGAAATCAACACTTTGAGAAGATCTTCAAATGCAATGAGCACTGGGGAATATTTAAGGCTATTTACAGATATGAGGGATAGATAAAAAGGATAGAAGGTACATATTTTAGAAAAAATAAATTCTAGTTGTCTAAAGAAGATGTCCACTAAACAGCTGGGAATCTAGTCTGGATTTCAGGAGCGATCTCTTGGATAGACATGGGGGCCATCTCTACGTGGTTCATGCTGTGGTGTCCAGAAGATGCCAAGGAGAATATATAGAATTGAAGAAAGAATAAATTCCTGGAAGATACTCAGGATACAGGTAGAGAATAAAAACCCCACAGATTAATACTAAGGAGAAATCACAAAGGGAAAGGAAACAAAAAATATCTTTATAAAATCATGGGATCACAGCCTCAGGAGGAAAGAAGTGGATGGTGTCAGATGTTATGGAGAAATGAGACAGATGAGAAATTAAACATGTCCTTGAGATTTGCAATTAGCTGGTCACTTGTGACACTACTGGAAATCGTTTCCACACGCTGATGGGGAAAAGATAAATTGTAGTGGGCTAAAGAATGAAAAATCTATTTAGTATTGGCATACAAAAGACTTTTTCAACAGAAACCCTAGATTCTAACAGTTAAGGATAAATGATTATTTGTACCTTATGACAAATTAATGAATGAGTCTTTCACTCTTCAAAAGAGTTAACATTAGACACACCTACAGATTAATGATAAAACAATCAAAATTTAATATTTGTTGTAGTTGGAACTGTAGCTTTCCTAGCCAATGGAATTTCCATATTCTTTGGGAGAATTCTTTCAATAAGGCAAATTGATGCTACTTATACGTGTGCTAAGTATAATGGAGAGTTAATATTTATTGAATAACTCTTATGAGCCAGAAACTTTACACATCTTCTTTCCTTTCCTCCATCCTTATAACTCCAGGTTCCATGTGTCCCTGAGAACAAATGAGGCCATGGACACTGATGCTCAAATTTCACTCGCTTTTAGCTTTTCTCTTATGTGTCACCACCTCTTCCCTGGGAGTCGTGTCTCGGGGAGAGTTGGAGAAGACTACGTATTAGTTGTGACTTAGTGGAAATCCATCTCTAAACAGCTCAAGCAAAACGGTAACTCATTGATTCACGTTGTAACACTATTTAAGAAGCAGACACAGATCTGGTGTCAAGACCAGCCAGAACCGGCTCTCAGACTCCCTCCGGATGCTCTCTCTTTCACTTTCTAAGTATCGGCTTAATTCTCGCAGATCTGCTTCCTGCCACTCGAGGGATCTAGTTACTGGTGGCTCTGGACCTCACACCTTTTCAGCAAGGAGAAATAAGAGCTTCTGTCTTCAAGTTCCAGTTTGAAAATTCTCAAGAAATGACTCTAATTGGCCCCCTGAGTTACACACCCACTGCCTGGACCACTCATTGTTGCCAGGGAGGAGCTAGCACGGTGGGTCCAGTACAGACATAGGCCCAATCCCGTGTCTGGGGGCAAGCAGTCATGAGAGGGTTTACAGAGGCTGCTGGGGAGACACACCTGTTACAGCCCACTGCAGCCAGCTTCCCCTCCACCAGGTGGAACTCCATCCAGTGTTTGCGCAGAAAACTTTCCTCGTCAGCTCCACCTCATGATGCGAATCGATCTGTGCAAAGAAATGCTTGTATCTCATGCGTCCCATGAACTCGGAAAATGTGTCTCAGTTTTAAGCCTCATTTTCATCCCCAATCCCTGTTTTCAGATAAAGAACCTGAGGCTTAGTTGGGCCAACATCTCAGTCATGTCTACTCTGAGAGAGAGAGATGTGAGCCATCTGGCTGAATCAGACAACTCTGCCCGTTATATACGACACCTTGCACGATTTGGGGGCTTTAAGCACTTGAGTTTGGTGAGGTAGAGGTCAGGAGGAATGAACAGAACTCGTTTCTGGTTTATCATCTCATTTATCTGAAGTTGGAATCAATAATCATGAGCATAAATCCCTTCCATTGAGATCACAAACCGAGGGTATGTCTCATGTCTGCGGAATGGATAGTCTGCAGCAGAGCTGTCGGACGAGCCGGGCACTGGGCGTCAGACCAGCGTCTAGTCCTGGCTCCGCCAGTGATTCCATGTCAATCTCGACCTGTCACCGAAGTGTTTGTGTCTTGATTTCTCCATTCGCAAAATGAGGAAAAGTTCCCAGTAGTTTGCACTGTTTATATTCTTGGACATTCTGGCTGTCCTTGGGCACACCAATCCTCCTTCCCTCTGATAGAGCCGGATGTACAGGACTTTGTTGTTATTGGATGCCAATATTGTTATTGTTGGACGTCCATACTGTAATTATTGGACGTCCATACTGTTATTATTGGACGTCCATATTGTTATTGTTGGACGTCCATACTGTTATTGTTGGACGTCCATACTGTTATTATTGGATGCCCATACTGTTATTATTGGACGTCCATACTGTTATTGTTGGACGCCCATATTGTTATTGTTGGACGCCCATATTGTTATTATTGAACGCCCATATTGTTGCTATTGGACGCCCGTAAATCACTCTGTTTCGATAACCACACTCTGATTTTCCTCGGTGGGACAGCCCTCCCTACCTTGGCATTATCTGAAGGCTCACATAATCAACATGTTTGCCGTCTCAGCTGGAGGACCGGAGACTAGGACTGCTCCCTGGAATGCTGGCACACGCCCTCTCCACGAGGCTCAGCTGCCCCTCCCCCAGGGTAGTCACACTTCTTCCTTGGTGCCTCACGACTCCGTGAATGAATGCTCCAGAGGCAAGGTGGTCTACCTTCTCTGACCGACCTCAGAAGTCACATGGTGCCACTTCTGCCACTTTCTATTGGTTACCCTGCAGAAACCCAACAAATTATGGGGATAGTCAAACAGGGAACCAGAGAAGGAAAACCAACATTTTGAAAAATGCCTTACTATTCCTGTTGGAAACAGCAACTTAACCACAGCGCTCTTTCTTTTTTCTTTTTTTAAAGATTTTATTTTTTTCCTTTTTCTCCCCAAAGCCCCCAATACATAGTTGTATGTTCTTCGTTGTGGGTCCTTCTAGTTGTGGCATGTGGAACGCTGCCTCAGCATGGTTTGATAAGCAGTGCCATGTCCGCGCCCAGGATTCGAACCAATGAAACACTGGGCAGCCTGCAGCGGAGCGCGAACTTAACCACTCGGCCACGGGGCCAGCCCCACAGCGCTCTTTCTTAATGCTGACTATGTGCTGGGTCCCATGTAGGCACAAAGGGAAGGGGACAGAGACCCCCGTCCTGATGGAAGGAGTGTTGAGGTGACACTGAGAAGAGCATGTGGTTGGGAGGCACTGTTGTGGCCATCTTTGGAGAAGGTGGTTTGTGAAAGGACGTTTATTTGGAGGGTGGTGGGGAGAGACGGGCATTATTGGATGATGTAAATTATTGGAAGGAGCAATGAATTATTTATTATTTATTAGCATTAGTTCACGTAGTCTTGTTTCCTTCCCAGCCTGAAGGCACAGCGACACCCGGGAACTCTGTGGGAGGGAGGGCGAGCCGGCATCCTTAGCGCTCCTGGAGCAGGAAGAGCGCCTGCGGGTCACACCACGGCGGTGCCACCTGAGCGGGGGCACCGGATGGGCCTGACCTTGGGGCCCCATCTCCCGAGCCCAGGTGAGCTGCTCCGGCTTCCTGCCGCACCGCAAACGTTACATAAATACCCCAGCAACACCGTTTCAAAATGGTACGTCTGACACTCACCTTGAGCTCAGAGGTGCAACAGCTCAAGAACAAAACCTGAGGATGCGGCACGACAGAACGGCTCACGTCTCCGTCAGCATCTTCTCCGAACCGTGTGCAGCAGCAGCAACAACCAACCAGCAGAGCTTACACCTGCACACTCTTCACCAGGGGAAATTTGCAATTACACAAGGTGTCTCGGGCTTTTTTTTTCTTTTTCCCCAAGCCTTGGAATTTTTTGTGCAGAAAAGAAAAACTTGAACCAAAAAAAGAGCAAGATTCTTATTTTAAACTGCAGGATGAGTGAAGTTGATCCGTAGGCATTGTATCTCTGACTTCTTGTTTACTGACAGTTTCAGAGGCCTAATGTGAGCATAATAGATACCGACAAGACTTTCGATTATGAGTTTGTGAAACTCTCCCCATGAAGACCATGTAACATCACACTAAGAAAATCTGCTCCTGGCCTTGACCCTGCAGAAACCCAATAAATTATGTGGATTGTCAAGCAGGGAACTGGACAAGGAAAAACAACATTTTGAAAAATGCATTTCTATTCCTGTAGGAAACAGTAACTTAACCACACTGCTCTTTTTTTAATGCTAACTACATGCTAGGCCCCAGGGAGATGCTTCATGCGGGTGTCCTCAGTGAATTCTGTAATAGCACAGCGAGTTAGGTGATAGCATGGTCTACGTTTTTTAAGATAAGGAGACTGAGGCTCAGAGTGGTTAGGTAACTTGGCCAAGGTCACACAGCTGTTAATTCAGATCCAAGCAGAGACTTCCCTCTATACACCTTACCACACTGCCCCCCAAACGGCACTGGGTGGACCGGAGAACCGGGGAAGAATTGGTGGGGTGAGTTTCACATTAACCGTCCCCAACGGAAAAACAAAAAATACAATCAAAAGCAAGTCACGTTGCTTCTCTCAGTTTCCCCACAGTGCAATGAGTGGTCTAATTAACTGAGCTCCAGGCTTGAGTTCAACGTTAAATTCATTAAGTTGACCAGTTGTCCTGCCGAAGACAGTAGGTGACTAGCATCTGAGCAGCAGCCTCTTCAAAGACGGTGGAGAACACACCTTCTCTCAGTCTGGGGGCGCTGGGAGGGTGGGGGTAGAAGTCGTTAATTCATTAACTTATTTAAAAAGCAAATTATTCACAAATTTATTCAGAGCATTATTCTGCAGCGTTCCAGGCAGTGAGAACAGGGCAGCGAACAAAACAGACAGAGTGATTGCTCTCCAGGAGTTTGTATTCCAGGTGGGGGAGAGAGACATCATCATACTGAGGAGGTGATGAACGACACGAAACAAAAGACAGGATAAGAGGAGAGAAGGCGGTGGGGCTGCTATTTAGACATTACGTTCAGCGAAGGCGTCTGTAGCAAGTGATGTTTATCAGAGACCAGGATGAAAGAGGGGGTGGACTATGCAGGCATCTGAGGGAAGGTATTCCAGGCAGATAGAACAGTCTGTGCAAAGGCCCTGTGTCAGGAGCAATGCTTGTGTGTTAGAGGAGGGAGTGTGGCTGGCTGAACAGGAGAAGAGGAGGAGAGCCCACCGCGCGTGGTGGGGCAGCCCATGTTCGCCCTTGTGGGGACTTGAGCTTTTCCCTGAGTGAGACGGGACCACAGGAGGGCTTTGAGCTAAAGGGAGACAAGAGCCAACTTAGTTTTCCTAGCATTTCTTCGATCAGGATGGAAGCAGGAGCGCAACTGTCAGAGCTAGTTAGAGGAGAGACGAAAGATGAAGGATAATCTTTCGGTGGTGAGGGACCAACTCAACCTGGCCTAGCTTAAAAAAGCAGAGTTTATGTGGAAACTAAGGTGTTTCATGGAATGTGAGAAATGACCAGACTTAGGGACCAGAAGGGCAGCCTGACTTTGTTTCTTAAATCTGTTCTCCTCGTGTTGCTTCCTCCAATTCTCCAGATCAAGTGGTGGGCAAGATTGACAGAAACGTCTAAGTTTTGCATCATATATTCCAGATAGCCAAAGAAAAATGGCTTTTCCCTCTCGCTTCAGGTGCAAGGGTCCTGGGGCAGGGCTGTGGTTGGTCTGGCTTATGGGCCACCTCTAGACCAGTCATCAGTGACCAGGAGCACATCTTGTAGTTGAGACACAGTGGTGCCAGATATGGCAGCAAGATAGACGGTTTGAGAATCTGCCAGCTCTTAACAAGCATCCACTCAATGTGGGTGCACGTGCAGCTAACTGGTTTTGCTAGCATGGAAATTTCAGCCAAACTATAATTTTTTTTTGCTAAAGAAGATTCTCCCTGAGCTAACATCTGTTGCCAATCTTCCTCTTTTTTTTTTCCTTGGGGAAGATTCGCCCTGAGCTAACATCTGTGCCAATCTTCCTCTATTTTATATGTGGGTTGCTGCCACAGTATGGCTGACGAGTGGTGTAGGTCTGCACCCAGGATCCAAACCCACAAACCCAGGTGGCCAAAGCGGAGCACCCCAAACTTAAACACTGTGCCCTGGGGCTGGCCCCCAAACTATAATGTTCTGAAGGGTAATTTTGGAATGAACTTTGAAATCTTTGAAAAGTATGAATGTTTTAAGCACAGGCTTCTCATAACGGATTTTCTAGAAGTTATTTCCAAAGCTGTCTCAGCACGAATGCTAGAATAAAGGAAAGAGAAACCCCGACCACTTGGATTTCAGTTTATTTGAGATTATAACTGACCAACAGCTGCAGATGGGCGCTCCCCAGTGGTCGCTATCAGATCAAACCAGAAATAATGAAGAGAATGGGCCAGTTTTGACTGTAAGAAGCAATTTATGCTCAGATTTCTACTTTCTAGATTATTTTATCCTGTGGCAGTGTTTTTAAAAGGCAGCAATATCTAAGTTACTGAATTCCCTCTTTCTGGTTTTCATCCTCTCAGATCAACGTGAGAGGATTGACCTCTGGCATGGCCTGATGCCCCTATTGTAAGATTCTCTATTTCAACTGGTCATTGCCATCATCAAGGACACTGGTGTGATCCTGTCCTCTTTACAGACCTGCTCGTCTCTCAGTCACATGTAAATTCCATTCTCCTAGAGCAGGATGCAGGGAGCTCCGTAGGTCAGAGCTCTCTTTCTTTTTTTTATTTTTTGTATTTAAATATTGGCATGTGAGCTAACAACTGTTGCCAATCTTTTTTTCTTTCGCCCTGCTTTTTCTCCCCCAACCCGCCCCCCCCCCCCCCAGTACATAGTTGCATATTTTTAGTTGTGGGTCCTCCTGGTTGTGGCATGTGGGATGCCGCCTCAACGTGGCTAGATGAGCGGTGCCATGTCCACGCCCAGGATCCGAACCGGTGAAACCCTGGGCGGCTGAAGGCGGTGGCGCGAACTTAACCACTTGGCCAAGGGCCAGCCCCCAGAGCTCTCTTTCTGATGCCGACCTTTAAGCTCCACCCCAGGAAACCAGGTGTCCCCTTTACTCAAAGACCATCGAGTCCTGGAGAGCAGGACGAGAAAGTGGAGGATGCCACCAGTACCTTCCTGTTTGGAAACATGTACATTTAAGTTATCAATGTGGGTGCGCACAACCATTTAAAAACGATCGGTTGCTTGGCAGATTTTAAAGAGCGAGTAAAGTTGAACCCAAGTCTTACTGGGGATGCACACAGTTTAGACGCTTATAATCTAATTTTTAAAGCCAATTCCATGATGTTTTTAAATATATATATATATTTATATAGGGCACAAGGTGCTGGCTGTGGATGCCCACCACTCACTTCACAGGACCAGCCACGGGACATCCTTGATGACAGCGCTTGGCTTGCTTACTTTCCTAGTTTGTTAAAACTATGTGATAAGAAACATTCAAAGTTTTTAAAAATATCCTTTGACTAATTAAAACGTGTCCGTTGGCTACAGTGGGAGATTTCTTCAATCAGGGTGAAGCAGGACAGCAACCGGCTGCTTTTTTCTTCCATGGAAAAACAGGTGTCTTGAGCTGCCCCCTCTCCAGCACTAGGGGTCGCTGCAGGTCCACACATGCCACGAGTCCAGGCGGCGGGACCCCCAGCCACCCGGGTGCTGGGGACCACAGCTCTGCTCTGCTGTTCTGTGCAAAACGCAATGTCGAGAAAGTCTCATCTCCCAGGGCTGCTTTTCAACATTTTTGATTCTTAAAATAACGAAAACAATATGGATCTGGTGTCACAAATTTTGCTATTTTGGGGTAACGATTGAAGGTTGTCTTTTAAACCCGCCCTCCAATGACACCACACTCTGCCGCTGCTCTTACTGTGAGACCCAGAGAGCTCACTGGGGTCATCGGTCACTTTTTTCTAGACGGACCTCTCTCATGGGATGAGTCCAAAGTCAATTTACAAATAACTGATCATATTTAATCACACTGGATTACTCCCATGTTGACTGATTTAAACACCAAGCAAACAAAGACCTTTTGAGAAAATTAAAAACTGGTATTTAAGAATTGTTAGAAATAATCTTTTTAAAGATTTTTGTGACTATGGGGGGGGGGCCCTACATTCTGACTTGGACCAACGTATCTGTGGGGATAGGACGACAGCAGGCCTAACTCCTCCCTCGCTGAGGTCCCAAGCAGAGAGATCTATACTGTTGAGGGCCGTCAGCTTTCGGAAAGTGATTGGCGTGTACACATGATTTACTTGGTGGACTTAGAGGACGTTTATTAAGAGGAAAAAGAGTTCTTTTGGGGCAGAAGCAGCCTCAGTCCTATTATTTCCACTTGTTTAATCCCCAAAGCACCTTTAAATCACTTCTAAATTAGGCCTTGGCCACGTCCTCAGCCTTCAGCGCTGGGGCTCTTACACGCTCGCACGGAGCACCTGACAGTGCTGACTTTCTCTTTGATGTTGGCAAACTGCACAAATTGCCAGATAAAGCCTTTCCCTCTGCGGCCGCGATGAGCTCCTCCTCCAGGGCAGGATTCCCTCCCGGGGTGTCACTTTCATAAACGTTTTTCTTTTGGGCAGGCTGGGCAGCCGTCTTCTTCAATAATAGTATACCGAGCTGTGTACAGCCGATCCACAGATCCCCGCTGACTCAGCCCCTGACAAAGGGGCCTGTGATCCAAGAACACAGACCTTCAAGTCTACTGGAAACACTGATTTTAAGGGGCTGCAAGATCAAGCCATTTGGGTGCTTAGTTCAGAAGTCAGTAGGTCCTTCCGACGTGTCAGACTCGCGGTGGGATGGTGGTTCAGGCCCCATGGACGCCAGTTTCCTCTTTTGTTTGCGGTCACGAGCTCTTGAATTAGGCAGGGGGTGAAACTTTCCGTGGGAAGGTCGATCTCTGGATTAGACCTCCGACTGACCCCTGTTTTCCTCCTGATTGCGTGTTGACAGTGCATCCTCCACAAGGAAGGCCCGCCTCCGCAGCGGGACTGGAAAGTACCGGCTCTCAGTGACCACAGAGGCTGCCACCAGCATGTGACACGCCGTCACACGGACTGACACTTCCGGCCTGGACTTCAATGCTGATCGACCTCACCTCGGTTTTCTCTGCCCCCGAGAGTCATCCAGGCGGGTGCAGGGCATGGATGGAAGCCCGACAGTCGATACTTGTTAGACGAGGAATAGATAGAGGTGTTCTTAAGAGAGGAGAGCAGAAACGACTCAGGGTGCTGGCGGCCAGCGGAAACCAGCTCCCCTGGGCCCAGCAGGGCCTCTCTGTTTGAGCCGAGTGGCTCACCGGAGGCTGTTTCTACTCTGGGTGGGTCGTTGTTAGCTCCCCAGCCTCCCTGGCACACGTGGCCATGCGGAGGCCCCATGTGGTGAGCCCAGGGAGGGCAGGAAGGAGGGGCTCCGGGAGAGGAGGCCTCATACTTTGCTCCCGCCTCTTAGGTGCTATTGGCACTTCAAGAGATCTTCTAGAAACGTGAAGCGGCTCATACCACTTGATGTCCTACTCTGGCTTCCCGATCCCGTTATACCAACCCAAACCTCAATGAGGCCCTGCATCTGTGTTCCACCCACACCCTGACTTCTCCTCCTTCCACTCTCTCCCTGGCTCACTCAGCTTCAGCCACACGGTCCTCTTTCTGATCCTCCCAGCTCTTTCATACCTCATGGCCTTTGCACATGCTGTTCCCTCCACCAGGCATGTTCACGACCCAGATCTGCACACAGACGGTCCTTCCCATCAGTGAGGTCTCTCTTCTAAAGCTACAGTCCCAGAGAAGCCTTGCCTGACCTCTGTAAAGGTCAAGTAAACATTGTCCTGTTTGAGTTCCCCCTAGGATCTTTCTGAAAGTCTCGTAGTCTCTCTTTGCTGGCTTCCTGTCCGTCTGTCCTCAGGAGAACATAAGCTCCACAGCGGCCTGTACACTTGCCAAACCTCCAGTGCCTGCCAATAACAGGCGTGTAATACGTATGCACGGAGCGGGGTCAGGGACCCACATCAGTCCCTCTCCTCTGAGTACACAGCCCATGAGGCCCCTCCCTGGGAATTCTCGGCACTTACTCTCTGCAGTGCTCTTTCAAGACCACAGAGATCAAGTGGAAGTTCTTTAAGGGCAGGGCAGCGGTCCACATTTTTGCATTTGCCCCGTGCCTGGTACCCACAGCACGTTGTACAACCATTCACCAGCGTGCTTGGCAGAGCCACCCCTTACCTCCCCGCTTGAATCGAGATGGATCATAACTGACCCAAAGCTTAGAGACAGTCCCAGGTGCCCATGTCTCTCCCCGCCCTGGACCTTGAGCTGTTTCTTGGTGTGAAGAGCTGGGGGGGGGGATTCTGTTGTACGGTTTACTTGTATTCTACTCCTGCTTATGTGGAGCACTGCGGAGAGCAACAGACACAGTACTGGTTAGAGTAATAGCATCAGCTGCCATAACCAACAAACTCTCAAACTTGAGTACTTAACATAATACCAGCCATTTCTGGCTCATCCCAAATTCAGTGACAAAACGTGTTCTTCCACATTGAGGGAGGCAGTCTCCTTCCAGCTAGGCACTCTGCCGTCACGAGGGATCTGGGCTCCCTGTGGGACTTGTGCATCCAGCTTGAAGGCGGGGGAGTTTGGAGGAGCAGGCCAGAGGAGGTGTCATGGGCTCCACGTGGAAGGGACGGGTGTCACTTCCACCCACATCCTTTTGGTCTTGACTCAACCCATAGCTACCCTTAACCTTGGGAAGGCCTGGCGTGCGGTGTGGCTGTGTGTCTAGCAGGTGCAGGAGGTGGGTTTTAGCAAGTGTCTAGCAGCATCTCCCACAGGCTGCAATGAATGACAAGAGAATGAAAAGTCCAGAAGGTCTTTCAACAGTGGGCCTGGGGAAGAGGTGGCCTCGCAGGTTCTCCTTGTCCTCTGGGGGAATGCTCATCCCTGACTGAGGAACCCTCCGGGGTCGATGGGGCTAAATGTAGAAATGTATGATTTATTCCAGGCTTATAACTTCAAAGAAGACTCTTTAAGGCTGGTTGAACTTTCCGTATTGATCCGTAAATCAGCACACGGAGGCAAACGGAGCATCACACTATTGACCATTGCAGGAGGGGCTATTGCTCTAGGCTCCCCTAGGAGCCCCTGGAGATGCCGTGGGTTGTGTGGGAGAGCTCTAACAGGCTTGGGTTTTAACTTGTGCTTGTGGAGGCCTGGGAGGAGGTGAGGGAGTAAGAAAGGACCGACGGAGGAGAGTAGAACAGTCAGATTTTAGCATGGTAACCAGAAGAACCGGAAACTGCAGTGACAACACGAGAATAATTCATTTCTCCTGCTGGATGTCTCAAGTGGATTGGAGGGGCCGTGGCCCTGCACACGCCTGCGGGGCTGGCAGACGGGGGCGCCACCTCCTTGTAGCAGCTGCATCATCTCAAACCCGTGAGCTCCTCAAGGCCCCCGGCAGAGGGAGGCGCAGAGCGGAGAATTGCAGGTGGGCTTTTCCGGCCTCACCTAGGAAGTGACCCTCAACACTTCTGCTCACATTTAGCATTGAGAGGTATAGTTGTCCATGTGCCAGGAAGGAGGGAACATTGGTGAACAGTCGTGCTGCCATCCTCAAAGGAACCTCACGGAGTCTGAGGAGTTCTCTCTCGAGGGATGATCGCCCGGCCTCACCAGGAAGGGCGTGAACTGTCCCTGATGGCGAAGTGTACTGCATGTCAGAATACTGTCCAGACTCTTGCAGGAGACAAGTCGTGGGGTCTGGCCTTTCTATTTCCTGCCCATTCCACAAATTTTGGGAAATTGAGAAGAAAAGGAGTTTCGAAAAGAGTCCTCTGCACCCGCGGGACGGATGGATCCGGGAGCTCACATTTCAGTGTTCCCCAAACTCCAGGCACTTCTCACATCTTCACGAGATTTGTCACGGAGGGAAGATGATGCGTGTGGCTCTATCAGGAGCGATGTAATGTTCTCCTTCAAATCAACCCATTCTTCAGAAACTTCCATAACTTAATCTCAAAGGAAACATCATTAAAGTGAAGGGATGGTGAGAAAGCAAAAATACTAATGATCGAAGAAAAATCAGCCAACGTTAATACATTCTAGCTAGACATGGTCACTCTGGGCAAAGATGTTCCCTCTGTTTTAAAAGCAAGGGCATTTGCAATTGTGAAAAGCTTGTTCCAGAACAGCTCAGGCTGAACCTTTCGCCTTGACATAATCAGAAGGGCTGGAGGAGAGGTTTCCGTTGTAAATAGTGCCCGTCTTTGTGGTCCCTACAAGCATCTTCCAGACCACCAGCGGGATAATTCCCTGCTGCACCTGCATTCCAGCAGGCTCCCTTCCACAGGACGAAGTTGGTGTCTCTGGAAACTGCTGTGTGGAACGTTCTGTTTGATTGAAAGACAGGAACCCAAACTGCCTGTGGAAAGGCCTAATCCACACAGTACAAACAATTAGTACTATTTAATTACCGACAAAATCAGGCTTACAGATTGATTTATGGCCCTGCAGATGAAACACAGATTCTTGGAGGAAAGCAGATTTCTTACAATTAACTGGAGAGAGACAAGGCAGGTGCTTCGGATGGGACGTGGTCCCAGAGGCACGGGACGCAGCGAGGGAGCTGGCCGGCCCAGCACGCTTCTCCATGCATTTCTGCCATTCTGCTTCCCTCATGATTACCTGTGCTAATTACCCAAAGAAGATTAGATGTATTAGCGAGAACAGCATACTGGAGGACAGAGTGAGACGCCATTCTTACATCTTATTTTAGCCACTGATCACCTTCCCAAAAACGCTTCCACACCAAAGACTAGAAAAAACTTTGTCTGGGCAACTGTGCGCAATCAGGAAAGAGTTCAACAGTCTGGGCAGCAGCTGGGACCTGCCAGCCACTCTTTATCCTAAGGAGGTAGATAGAGAAATCTTTTTCCACGATCTGCTCCCCTCTACACACAACCCAAAAGATATCTGATGACTGTAATTCTGGAAAAAAAAAATCTTAATTTGATTCAGAAAATACAAAATGATTGTTTTTAATAAAGAACAGGGACCATTAATTCCTAGTCAATAAATTGGAGAGATGTTTTAAAAGTAGACTCGGTTTCACACTAAAACTGACTCTGGCAACGTGCAGTTGGCATTCAGCGCAGACACTGGCTCTGCTACTAGGAGGCCAGGCAAAGGTGTGCGAGGGGCCAAACCTCAGTTTCCTCACCACTGAGATGAAGTGATGGCGAAATGGACCAGCGGTCCTAGGACAAGCAGCATCAGCATCCCCTGGAACTTGTTAGGAATGCAGACTCCTGAGTCCCACCCGGGCCTGATGACTCAGGGACTCTGGGGCAGGCTCAGCCCTCTGGGTTTTAACAAGCTTCCCGAGCCATGTGGATGCTTCTCAAGTCTCAGAAGCACTGAAATGTGCAACCTCTTAGGTTCTTTGCTGCATTAGCTTCTTAGAATTTTAGAGGAGAGCCAAAGAGAAAAGGCAGAAGTTTAAGAAATAAAAGAAAAACAGAAAGACAGGCAGACATTCATACAAGTAAATATAGAATAAAGGAGGAGCACACATCTCAAAGAGCGTGAAACCCAGAAAGACGATCTTTTGGAAGACAGCACTCGCTTTTCCGACCTTCCTTGAAACTTTGAAATGTAAAAACTCTTAAAGCCGTGGTCCATTTTTTGCAACCACGAACATATAGGATAAAACAGCTGTTGCTCCCTTGGCCAGATGATAATCACCCATTTTACCCACTGAGGTAAATTCACATTTGATTTGGTTGTTGTTCATTCACAATATTCTTTAAATATTCAGAAGGCTCTCCCTCCTCTGAGTTTTCATCTGGTTAGTTCAAAGGCTCACATGGAGCAGAGGAGTCCTCCAGCTAAAATCACAGGGCGATCTTGGTTTCGCGATGTCTTCATTAGAGATTCAGAAAGGTATAAATGAAAAACCGTGTATTTTGTCTTCTGGAGGCAACATTGGCCCTTAAGGGACCCATTCCCAGTTCCAGGGGGGCCAGGTGGGAATCGAGATGGAATTCTTTTAGGATCTCTGACTTGGTAGTCATTGCAGGGTCGGGGCTGGGGGAGGCAGCATGGGTCTCAGACGGCGCGTCAGAGGCCCTACTGCTCAGAGATTGCGGGGGGATGCCCATCGCGGGCTGAGGGACCCCTCTGCAGCCATCTCAGTGTTCACCGGCAGCCGGAGAGCTTTGCAAACCCTCCAGGCTGGAAGACTTTGTCCTTCGCTTGAGGTCTGCAGAGAAAGGGAGGCCAACGGCCGTGTGGACACCTGTTGGGCGAGCGGGCAGCCGCCTCAGGCTCCTCGGAGCTGGCCGGGTGTTTACCGGCCTCCCAGCGGCCCCCTCCATTCGCACAGGCAGGGAGGGGTGACCGGGAGGGTGGGTGCGGGGCCGACCAGGGGGAGGTGGGGTTTACTTTGCGGATTGGGGCTCACAGCTGTCACTCCGAAAGGGTGGGGCTTTTTAAAAAAAGACAAAATTTTACGGCAAAACCCCAAACCCGCGCCGGGCACTGTGGCGCTCGCCTCCGTGCCGGATGCTGCCTCGGCGGAGCTGGGCCACCGCGCGCACGGGCAGGCGGCAGCTGCGGCGGGCGGCCGGGTCCCCGAGCCCGCGGGTCCTCCTCCGCGCGCAGCTGGCCCGCCTCCCCCCGGCGCCGGGGGCAGCCCCGCGGCTCCGCAGCCGCCTGTGCGCTCGGCGCGCCTAGGGCCCCGCGAGCCGAGCCGGGCCAGGCGGCGGCGCGGGGAGCGGCTGCACCAGCCAAACTTCGGGCGCCGGCGCGCGCCAGCCCCGGGGCGCGGCCGGGATGGGGGCGGTGCGCCCGGGCGCCCCGCGCCGCTCCGTGCGCCGGGCCACCCGGCCTGGGGCCTCCGCGCCGCCTCCGCCCGCGCCCCGGGAGCAACAGCCCAGCCGCCCCGCCGCCCGCGCCCGCTAGCCCACCCGGCGCCCACCGCGCCCGCGCGCTCCCGGACGCGCCCTTTTTGGGCCACCTGGGGGCCAGTCCTCCCTCGGGTCAACAGGAAAGGAACAAATCCGCGTGGATTAAAATAAAAATATTCTGGTGGGGGTGACAGAGAGGTGGGGTTTGCCTGCGCGCGCGTTGGACTCCGGAGGGCAACTCCAGAGCGGCGCGTGGCCGTCGCCTCTCGGCCGGGCCATGGACTGGCGGGAGGAGGGCGCAGGGCCCAGCGGCTGCTCGCGCCCCTAGCCGCGCGTTCCGTCGCCATCCAGCCGCGCTCCGGCCAGCCAGGGGCCTGGCGGCCGTGTCTTCTTCGCCCAGACGGCGCCGGGGAGCAGAGGATCTGCGCTCCGGTCTCCAGGATGTGCTCGTCTGAGATGGGGACGCTGTGGCACCACTGGTCCCCTGTGCTCATCAGCCTGGCCGCCCTGTTCTCCAAAGGTGAGGGGACGCCGCCGCCACCTCCGGCCCCGGGACTAACTTTGCTGGCAGTGAGTGTGTGGGAGTGTGTGCGTGGCTGGGGGTGGCTGGGAGGGAGGGCGTGGGTGTGTGGAGTGCGTGTGTGTGTGCGCGTGTGCACGCGCGCGCGTCCGGCAGCCAAGGTCCTCAGCTGCCTCTTTGCAGCAGGGGCCTCCCAGGAGGACCGGGGTGGGAGGCGCTAGGTGAGACTCCAAAGGGACAGGAGGGAAAATAGCCCAACAGCGTTTCCAGTTAGGGGAGGGGGCTGTGGAGACCCCCGAAAGGAGAGCTGGGCACTGGGAGCGCTGAGCTAGATGTCAGCGGAGGGGGACTGAAATGACCTGGAAGGGTCCTGGAATTTCGTCTGGACTTTTCCTGCTGGCACTGACCTGTTGGGAGATAATTCCGGAGCACTCCTCTGTATGGGAGGATTGTAGGCTGCCCACCATATGGCATGGGGGTCGCTGGGAAGAAGCGGCCCCGAGTTTCTCTAACACAGCCCATTTAGAGATTTCCTGCCGGGGTCTCCCCTCTTGCGCTCTGTGGCTCTTGCCTGCAACAGCATCCACGCAGGTTGAACCCGGAGTTTAAACCCTGACTTGCCACCTGAGTTATGGCAGCAGGCCCCTGACTTGAAGCTGTGAGTAAGGGCAGGAAGTCCCCATTGCTTCCTTTCCTTTTTGTCACCATTGCTGTCTGTCACTGGAACAGCAGGTTTGGAAGCTCAGGACACTAATTCCTGGAAGAGAAATTGTTGCATTCACACAGCAGATGGTAGAAAGTACCAGCAATTCTTTTTCGTTATTGATCGGGACTCTTTATTTGTGTGTGGTTCTCCCCTTGCGCCTCTTTCCTGCATAGAAATATATCAGGAGGAAAGCGGAGATTCTTAGTGGTCTCCAATGTGTCTAAAAGTCTTTGTAAATGGATTTTTTTTTGAGAGGATTTTTCAAGATGAGATCTCTTTCAGAAACTTCAAAGCCAATTGTCATGCACAGAGCCTTTTAATTATAGGAATTTTCTGTTCTCTGAGCTCTTCACTGAGGTTACGTGGCTTGGGATCTGGTAATAGAATAAGACAGTTCACTTGCTGGGGTTTTGTGCTGGATGATTGAGGAAGAGGATCCTGTCACCCCTCCCACCGCCATCTTTTCAAGTGGGGTCCTAATGGGCTCACGTCCCCTAATTATGAATTAGAACAATTCTGACGACCAGAGGCTCTGGGATTTACAATGTGCACAAGAAACCCAAGAAGAGGTTGATGAATTCAATGAATCCAACCCAGGCAGACGTGAGGTTAAAAAAACCCAAATCCACAGCAACAGCAGCCAGGCAGACTTGCAGATCGCTACAAGGCATGCTTTTTATTGGTTGTCACTCGGTTTTATGATAGGAATAGGCTTCTCTGTTTTTATGCTGCAATAACAAGGTTTTATTAAGAAAGGAACAGAATAGCTTTATAAATATGACCTAACTGTTGTCTTTCTTCTGTTATGTACATAGTTCTGTTGCTGATTTCTTTAGACTGAGCAGCGTTGAAGAGAACTGTGTTTCACCTCATACTTTTGAATTTTTTCAAGTGGAAAGACTGAAAACGTCCTTAAAATGAGGAACTCTCTGATGTGGCGGTCTCTTTTCTAGATGGCCAAACATCAGCTTGTGAAATGATGCTATAAGCCAGCATGTGACATATTTTGCTTGTTGAATTTAGAGACGTAACTCAGCCAAACTGTTCAAAAGTGAATCAATTGTGTGTCAAGATTTCGTAGAGCAGTCAGCACAATGTGGGGCCCAGGCAGGCGATTCACGGATTATTTACGATGCACCAAGAACAAGAAACAGTTTAACACCCCTAATTCCATCAAGTTGTGGAAAATTTCACGCTGCAGACCTGATTTCTAAATGCAGGGATGGTTCAGTTCTCTTTCCAATGTGTTCAAATCACTTTCCCCTCTAAGATTCTCTGACTGCCTGGAAGTTCTAAACCAGCTTAAAGCCCAATATGGACCATATTTAAAAGGATTTTAATTGGAAGCAAACATGTGCAAACACACACACACACAAAATCCAAAGTGCCTAATTTGTCTGGGGCTGATGGAAAAGTGGACATTATTACCAACTAGGAAATATCTGCTTCAGGATATTATTGTTTCTACTGTTTTGCCTTAGTTCTTTCCAAATGTGAATCCTTGAGTGAACAAAATTGCACATTTGAATGCCAGGCTCATGTCCTTGAACCTTATGTATGTTTAAGTTTCATGAGCAGGAAGCGATTGGTCACAGAGCAAACCCACCCTCGTATAGATCTTTCGAAAAACAAATAAAAATAAAACTTCATTGCTTGTACTTCTACTCCTTGTGATCTGGGAATGATACTGTGAAACAAATAGTTTTACCAGCACCGTTGTCAACCTTTCCTGGAGAATGGCCTTATAGCAAGTGGCCAGAGAGCTTGTGTTCAGGGTCTGGTCTTCGCTGGAAACTTGATGTAGATCATAGTTGCAGGTGTGTTTTAATACATTGCTATTCACTTCGTGGGAGGGGTGGAGTATGGAAGGAGTATGGAAGGGGCTGAGGAGACAAATTAACAAGGAGACTGGAGATGGGCAGAGAGCCAGGCAATTTTTAAATACAAAATCAAGAAGGTTGCCACGTGGAGGCTGCTGGTCAGGACCTCACTGTCTCCTCCAGAGTTGTGTTCTCTTGCAAATGACGGTGAAAAGCAAAGACTGAGAGACCTGGGATCCTGGGAGAGGAGCTGCTGTAGCGATGTGGTCGCTGTCTCAGGGCTGTGCTGGCCAGGCACTCGGCCTGCGTCCAGCTGAAAGCAGCGAGCGTCTCCAGCAGGGCTGTCTCAGGACATCCTCCTGCAGAGTGCTTCCCTCCTGGGTCAGGAATGAGGCGTCCTGCGGGCAGAGCATTACCTCTTATTTAGGAAATGTCATCCCCCAGCCCTGGTCTGCGAGGAGCTTTGGTTGACAGTGACACCTTGTCCAGGCTTTCAGGGGAGGAAGAAATATCCAAGAGGGAGTGTGTGTGTGGGTGAAAGAGAGACAGAGACAGACAGACAGACAGAAAGAGAGACAGAGACAGAGAGGCTTTATTCCTTACATTTAAATGCTGTCAAATTAAAAGCCTAGGGAATGGGGAGACTGTTAAGTTTCATTTTCTTCTGAATTAAAGAGTTAAATAATAAGTATTATTTTATTAAAAAATATTTGAATGCATAGAAAAGTAGAATTCCAAGTATGAAGATCTGTTTAACTTAGTTCCGTTCTGAAGGCCAAGAAAAAATGGAAAATGAAACAAGAACTCCAAATATACCTTGTTGCAGAAACTTATATTACCCTATATTTCTAATTTATTTATCCATCCATCCATTCACCCATTTATCCACCCATCCATCCATCCATGCATCCGTCCATCTGTTCATCCATCCATCCACCCACATATTCGTCCATCCATGTATCCATCCATCCATGTATTCATCCGTCCATGTATCCATCTACCCATGTATTCGTCCATCCATGTATCCATCCATCCATCCCTCCATCCATGTATCCATCCATCTGTTCATCCATCCATCCATCCGTGTATTTACCCATCCATGTATTCCTCTCCCCATGTATCCATCCATCCATCCATCCATCCATCCATTGGTCCGTCTGTTCGTCTGTCCATCTACCCACATATCCATCCATCCATCCATCCATCTATTAATTTAGTATGGAAGGCTTTCAGTGAACGTGGGACTCTGCAGGAACTATTTGCGAGTGTTCTGAGGACACAGGGTTAGGAAGGTAGTGAAGTGTCCTCAGACCAGGGAAGAGTCCTGCCAGTCATTCTTCTAGATTGTAAAGTGCCACAAACCATAGCTCCATGGTTTTAAGCTGTCAGCTCAAACCTCCACGGTTCCATGTTCAGCGACCCCGTCTTCTTTTCCTCTTCTAGTTTCCTTCACTCCCTTCCCTTTGCTACTTTATAACAATAACCACCTTGTGGGCACCAACTGTGTACCCCATACCATGCTGGCCACAAGGAATACAGTAGTGAGAAAAACCCAAACAGATATGGTTACTGCCTTCACAGAACTGGCGCTTTATAGAGCAGATAGAGAAAAACGTTAATTATACAAAGGAATGTCAACTTTCAACTGTGAGTGCTGGCAGGACAGAGCAGGCGGGTATATCGGCATGCGGGTACATCGGCATGTGGCTTAGAGCACTGGGCAGGCCTTTATTCATCTGACGGATGGGTTGGCGTTAACAGGGAGGGGAAGTACACAAGCCAGAGGGCGCAGACAAATACTGAGGACCACAGGAGGCCAGTGTGGCTGCAGTGGGGAGAGCAGTGAGACTGTGGCCCTGTGTGAGGGCAGAGGACGGAAGTGCGCACAGGCACAGGCAGTGGTCGGGCAGGGTGTGGAGGTAACCCTGGCACGTCCTGCTTCACCTGGATCAGCCTCGGTTTACCCAAGTTGTCCTCGAGTGGTTAGAAGTAGCACTCTCTTTCAGTCTCAGAATCGTCCCGGTGGATGCCGAATCCCGTGGTCACCCTTTCACAGGCCATGTGGAGGAGCAGAGGGATGACATGCATGGATTTTACTCAGAGGGTGTATGCGTTTCTTAGGGCTGCGCTAACAGATTACCACAAACTTGGTGCCTAAAACAACCGAGGTTTGTTCTTGCACAGTTCTGGAGGCCAGAAGTCCAAAATCAGGGTCGCTGGGCTGAAATCAAGCTGTCAGCAGGGGGCCGTGAGGAGAATCAATCGTGTCCTGCCTCTTCCAGCTTTGCAGGCCGCCGATGGTCCTTGTCTTGCGGCAGCATCACTGCCATCTTCTAGCCTCGTGTCTTCCTGTCTCTCTGCTCCGCCCTCTCATCACCTTCTCTCCTGTGTGTCTGTGTGTACAGTGTCCTGCCACCTCTCTCTTAGAAGCATCCACGCGGTTGCATTTAGGGCCCACAAGAACAACGCAGACCACCACCCGCTTACTTTAATCACATCTGCGAAGACCTCCTCCCTTTTGTTCCCAAATAAAGTGGTGTTTAAAGGTTTCAGTGATTTGGACATGGCTTTTTTTTTTTTTTTTGGAAGATTAGCCCTGAGCTAACATCTGCTGCTGATCCTTCTGTTTTTGCAGAGGAAGACTGGCCCTGAGCTAACATCCATGCCCATCTTCCTCCACTCTATACATGGGATGCCTCCCACAGCATGGCTTGATAAGTGGTGCGTAGGTCCAGGCCTGGGATCCGAACCAGTGAACCCAGTGCCCCCAAAGTGGAGTGCGTGAACCCAACCACTACAACACCCGGCCGACCCTGACATGGACATATTTTGGGGTGTCATTTGTCAACCTCTGCGGGGGCAACATTCTAAAACTTTTTCCTGTCTTCTCTCCTAAATCTGAAGTTCTTTAGGGGCAAAAGCTGTGCCTTTTTCTGTCTATCTGTGACTTCTGTGTGGTACTTAGTATAGTACTTTGGACATTGCAAGAGCTCAGCAAATTTTTAAGTATGCTTAAGACTGTAGGATATTGCCAAAAGAACCTTTGCCCAACAGGAAAATGGTTTGATGCTGGGTTTTTTCTTCCCAGTGATTCAAAGTGCTGCAGGAAATACTTGTGTCAATAGTAACAACAGCTAAGTTTTTGAGTAATTATTGCATGTCAGGCGCTGCCCTGAGTGATGTATGAAAATGATTTTGTGAATTTGCAGATAAACCCACTGGGGTAGATTTTGTTATTAACCCCGCTGTATGGGTGCAGAAATGGAGGCTCAGAGAGGTTAGGTAGCTTGTCCTGGATCTTCCAGCTAACAAGTGGCAGAGTCTGAGTTCTGGTGCTTAGCCCACACCGTTAGCCACTGTCCATTCTGCTTGTGATTATATGTGATAACTAAAAACAAAAACGTTTGTCAGGCAAAAATTATACATGGGGCCAGACTTGCTGAAGGTTGAGTCCGTTTGAGTTTAGCTCAGAGCCTAGTGTATGGTTGGCACTCAGCATTTATCATATGAGTGAGTAAATGAATGTTCTTTAATTTTGTCAGCATTAATTTTTCCAGCAGCCATCAGGAATGATAATTGAAAGGGACTAAAATATAGATTTTAATTCCGAGACTGTCAAAGAAGTCGAGGCGTTGAACTGAGGTTGTGAGCTGTGTGTGGTTGTGTCGTGGGCCCAGGAGCTGAAGACTTTGCAGTTGTCTTCACTGACCTGCGACTCAGGCATCCCATGATCTGTCTGCTTCACTCACACTGAGGGTCTGGGGAGTGGCCGACTCACGTGGCCTCGATTCCATCTAGAACTGAAGGCGTGGGTGGCTCCTTAGTGAAACGGTGAAGAATGAGGAAGGAGCATGTAAAATGAAGGCAGATAAATATTATTCCTATTTTCAAAAGGAGAGTGGTGGCTTCTGTGAACATTTGGATTGGTGAGTATAATGTTTGATGCCAGACAACAAGCTTGAATGAAGTATGGCAAAAATATCGTGGAGGTGCCACAGAAGGAAGTGATGATCCCACAAAGCCAGCGTGGATTTGTCATGAAATGAGACCAGAGACTCAAAATATTTTTACATCACTTTTGTCATTTATTTCAAAAAATCTGCTTGTAGGAAGAAATAAAGGCAGCACCAAGACACCCAAAGCCAGGCTCATCTTCACTTCTGTTCTTGAATGTTGGTTTCAAGAGTTCCTTTTAAACGAAGGTATCACCCGAGACATCCCCTCACCTCCAGAAATTGTGTAAGAATCTATAGGGGAGGAAGCCCACGAAGTGGTGACACACGTTCAAAAAGAGATTCAGGTGCATATTGTCATAACAGACGGGACGTTGGTAGCCAAGGTAAAGAACATATTTGAAAGAGTAGAAAGAAGATTCAAACATCCATCTGTCTCTCAAGTAAAGTGTATAAGTGACAGGAGATTCAGACATGCATTTGGAAAGACAGGCAGTCAAAAGAGTTTTAGCTTTTAGTGGCAGTAAGTTATTTTGCTCAGGTGAAAAACAATAAGTTATGGGAGACTCATTGGGCAGCTTCGCTAAGTAAAGAAGATGGCAGTCAGAGTTCACTATTTTTGTTGTTTCTGTTTTTGGACGGGAAAGCTACATGGTAGTTGGGGGCTGCTCAAGTTACAAAATAGCTCGCTGATGTTCAATAGTATTTGACCATCTCTTAGGATATTGTGGCAGTAACATATTTTGATATCAAAACTGACATTGGCGGCGTCCTCATCCCGGTTCCTCCCACCTGCCGTGTTCCTGGTCACCCAGTCGGTCTCTGTTCTCTGGGCAGGTAAAACAGGACAGCCACTGCCTCTGGCTCCAGCAGCAAGCACAGGACAGAACGGCCAGATTCCCGACTTTTGATTTCAAGAGCGAAGGTCTGGCAAAAGAGAAAATATTTGGAGAACATATGTCCACAGGCATATGTTTTCTTGGCCTCTCTCTCCTTTCTCCACTAGGTAAATATTTTTCACTGGGGGCGAGGGGAGGAGCGTTTCGCTGCAGGTGCCAGAGTGCCTTTGAGACTCTCTGTGTCATCTCACTGCACATGGTGAATTAGGGGGATAGAAGATAGATCCCCTACATACATTTGGAGACTCAGAGATGAAGAGAACCTGCTCCAGATCACCAGGGGAAGATGCAGAAGCAGTGCTTGTGTGCCATGAGCAGGCAGGGGCTCCAGAGAGGTGCTGGGCATGGCAGGATGTTTTCCTGGTCATCCAGGGGTGATGCAGACCTGGCTGAGGGAGCACGTGGACCTCAGGAGGCCTTGAGGGCAAGGCCGTGGAGGCGGAGCTGCGATCTGCGTGGACTAACCACAGCAGACCAGATGCTGTTTGGGAAAGTAGCAAAGTCTGTAGTTGAAAAGAACCCTTCCGGTCCTTGTGACCACTTTGAATCTTTCAGAACTTAGATGTGATCCCTGGAATTATTGCCTAGGGGGAGGCAGTGTTTGTCAACAGAGCCGTTGTTTGGCTACTGGATGAAATGGGGAAACCAAATAGAAATGAAGTTCCATTACAGGAAATGAAGGAAGGTGCATTTCTCGCTCACTGAAGTTAGGGACTGAGATTTGCATTCACTGCAGCAGTCTCGTCAACATGATGGAGAGACGCATTGTGCTCGGCGGATCACCGTGCTCGACGGCGGCAGATGGCACGATGTCAACCTCCAGCACAGTCTGCAGGATCTTGTCCCAGGACTCCGTCCCAGCCCTCCCCAGGGGCACATTCGTCTCAGAGGCTGGCTGCAAAAGCAGATGGGTGCTCCTGTGCACTTGAGAGGAGCAGATGCACAGAAGGTTAGAGAGGACGCCACGTGGCACAATGCGACCCAGAGACCTCCTGGGGTTAGAACCATCTCACGTGTGAGATGAGTGGAAGACCCACCCCACACTGCCCTTAGGGCGGCAGGCAGCTGGGGAGGTCCGGCAGAGACCAGCTGGAGAGCCACGTGTATGGAAAGACTAGGGTTCCTACAAAGATAAACTTAACACGGGGGACGGGGTGGAGGGGTGTTTTAAGAGCTTTATCTATTAAAACACAGTCCCTGTCCTAAGTTCCTTTTCTAAGAACTATTTCTTGGGCCTTAGTACCAGGGGAAAAAAAAGCTGTGTTTATCCTGAGAAGTCGTTTACACTTTGTCCTATGAGCACATGAATTTCCTAAATGAATGTCTACGTGTCTGTCTTTGCTCTAAGTCCCAGGACTCTCAACACCAAGTGTGCTATTTATAAGTGCAGGAAGTTAAGATAGGCATCTTGTGAATCAGCTTCATCCTCGGCTTTATTTAATTTTTTCGTACGCTTGTTCTTTCTTCTTGTCTGCTTCCTGTCCGCTTCCTCCCTCCAATTGCATTTATTTTTTGTAAGTGACTTCAAGTTAATTTAGAAATGAGGGAGAGATAAAAATAAATAATCTCAGTGCCCGAAGGTGACAGCTTCACATTTGGGTGTATTTCATTCTAGTTGCTTTTCTGCGAATTATTAAATCAGTTGGGTTCACTCGGTATATGGTATACATAATTTGTTTTTGACTTTGTTGAGTTCATATGTTTATGTAAGCATTTCCTCATGTTTCAAAAATGTATCACGAATATATTTTTGATGTCTGTATCATTGCTTAACCATTTCAGCTTTTTCTGGACAATGACCAATGACACAATTTATAGTTTTCCACTATTATAAGGAAACAGTTATCTTTGTGCATACTTTTTGCTTTGAGTTACTTTCTCAGATAGAGTCACAGTTGTTTAATTACTGGCCCCGAGGGCATGGGTGGGACTTTTGCTGTCAAGTTCTTTTCCAGAAGGGGTGCACTTTTTTTTTTTTTTTTTTGCAAAAACGTGCACAGGGAATAGCAATGCATGAACGCCTCCACTTTGTTGAACTCTGATGCGCTCAGTGGCGGCAGGTGTCTGTCTGCTGACCCCACAGCATTTGCTGTGCTTTGCTGTCCCCGAACTGTTCAGGATGTGTCTTGGAGACAGTCACTGCTCCTTTGGGCTCCAGATGCCCTGGGGCTCCGCCTTCCTCGGAGTGTGGTCTGTGCCTGCAATGCTTTGCCTCCTGCAGGCCAATGGTGGAGTGGGCTAGGTGATGAAGTCTGTAGCCAGCAAGGATGGTCCAGGATTGCTTCAGCAGGGACTCCGAGGGCCTGCTTTGTGAAGAGGGCCACAGCCAGAGGACCTCTGTCAACAGAGGTGGAGATGAAGAGACTGTGGCTTCAAGGTGGTGAGGGAGAAAGAAACCGCAGTGAAAATGGAGCAGGCAGGATGCGAGGTAGTGAGCTGGGAAGATGAAGTAGTCTCCAGGACGTGCCGTTTGCGAATCACCGTGATGGAACGGAATCGAAACAACAGGTGGATATTTCCATTTGGAGTTCCTTGATTCTGTGACTGCAGGAATTGAGAGGCCCTGCTGTCTAAATACAGCATAAAATATTCCAGTTCAGCCCCGTGAGCCACCTAGTTCTAATACTTAATCTGCAACAGGGAATATCGTGGGCACTGGGCACCAAGGGCTGTCATCTGTTTATCTAACAATTATGTTTTGAGGACGAGTGTAAAGGAAGCAATTCAGTCTTGCCCCTTCTGTGGGGGAAGAACCCAGCTCTTCCCATCTGTGAGTTTCTTCCCTGTGAGTCTTCTTTACTCTCACACAACACACTTCTGGCTCTACTGGTCACCGAACATGTGGATTTTCCCCCACAAACAAGGAGTTCGTCTCTGGCACCAGCTGGGTGTCTGCAGTTGAACTCAGTTCTGGCATTCTCTACCGGAGATGGCGTCAGATCCCGCAGGGTAAGAGCTCAGTCCACAGACTGCCCCTCCCACCCCCACTTCAGACGCCAGTTGCAAGTCCTGGTTGTCACCTGTGCTTCTGGCCAACCAGCTATAGATGGGAGATTCCAATGACCCCCTCCTTGGGTTCGATTAATTTGCTAGAGTGGCTCACAGAACTCAGGGAAACACTTACTTACATTTACGTTTATTAAAGGATATGCTAAAAAAAATCAGGTGAACATCAGATGGAAGAGATGTGCAGGGCAGGGTCTGTGGGAAGGGACACAAACTTCCGTGCCCTGTCTCGGGTGTGCCACCCTCCCAGCACCTCCACTCGTTCACCAACATGGTATCTCTCTAAACTCTGTACTATTGAGAGCTTATGGAAGCTTTATCACGTAGGTGCGATCAATCATCAGCTCCATTTCCCGCCTCTCTCCCCTCCTTGGAGAAGGAGGGGCTGAAGATTCCAAGCTTCCGATCACGGTGACCAGCCCCATCCTGGAGCCCACCCAGAGTCGCCTCATTAGAACAAAAGACACTCTAGTGTTCTTATAACTTAGGGATTTACAAGGGTTTGAGGAGCTCTGTGCCAGGAACCCGGGACAGAGACCAATATGTCTACTTTCTGTTATCTGACAGTAAGTTATAAACACGGTGAGGCAGGCTCAGGATACAGAATGAGTATGAAATCAACTCTGCCCTCGCGAGACTACAGCTCGGCCGGGGAGGCTGAGCCGTGAGCAGTTCTTCTGTCTCTGGGGAGCAGTGTGATGCAGGTGTGAAGAAATTCTTTGCTTACGTGGAGGAGGGAAGGACACCGGCATCCTTGATTTCCCCGTGAGAACTCCGTAGAATCTCTTTGCTGTGGACTCTGCTTGTTCTGTGCTGGCCGACGTTCTTAGTTGCTGACATCAGAATCCGCTCTGGCAGAAGGGGAGTTACGGGGTCCTGTGGGGTGGTGTGCAGGTCCACCGTGTGCACCAGGGACACAGGCTCGTGGGGGGAACGACAGCAGCCCGCCACAGTGTGCTCCTGTTCTGGTCCAGATCCGCCATCACCATCGCCTTCCTGTCAGTGCCTATGGGACGAGGGTCTGGATGCGCAGACCTGCTGGGCTGCCCCAACCGACCGACCGCTCGTCTGCGTCTCTGCAGGAAGCACTCATCTCATGCCTAGTGCTGCCTCGCGTTGCTCGTAGCCTTGCTCCAAGTTTCAGATGGCTGCCTCTGTTCAACAGCAGCTAAGGCGGACCTGGAACCCTGGCGTCAAGAGATTCCTGCCAGTCTGGTTAATAGGACTCTAGCCTCTCCCATGCAGGAAGGCACACCAGAAAGGAACTGGAATTGGTGTTAAATGTGCCAGTCTTCAGTATCTACAGAAATTCTCATCTTGTTAAATTGATTTTTGACCCTATTGACATTGCAAAAAGCCATGTTAGAATATCTCATCCATATTATTGTTGTCTTACTGGGGGCCTGTAGGAAGGAAGCAGGGACCCCTCCTGTGTGTTTACCACCTCCCCTGTCACCATGTTGGTCAATAAGAGCGCCATCGATGGCTGATTGGACTTTGATTTTTCTAGGCGGTCCCTCCCTCTTCTAGGATTTGGAAGTATTCCTTGAGTTTCTTTGAACTGGAGGCCCTCAGGAGGAGGAACGCTTCCGTTTTGTCATCCCAAAGCCTCTGGATTACTGTCATCCGTCAGCGTTTTAAAGATGCTGTAAAGGAAGAGATGAAAGCCGGCCTTCAGCTGTGCGCATCCCTCTTTGGAATATGAAGCAAAGTGTGAGAGAATCGCCGAGAAGCCATGGCCAAATGGAAGAGTTCCACTTGAGTTTTATTTAAGGAAACACTTTCTAGTAACGAGTATTTAGGCAAATTTTGGTTGCAGGTACAAAACAAAGCTCTAAAATTGCCAAAGGGATGCTTTGGTGAGGACAGGCCAGCTAGGCTGTGGTCATAAGGAAACGCCTGCGTCTCAGTGGCTTCATCTGAGAAAGGCGTGTTTCTTGTCACTTAGAATCCACTCGGACCCCGTTCCACCTTGTAGTTATGCCGTTTGGAACATGTGGCCTCCGAGGTCATCACAGTGCGGGAGAGAAGGCTAGGGGATTGTGTGGCATGCATCTAAGGTCTAGATTTGGAAAAGGCTTAATTTCTAGTGCGCACATCCCATTGACCAGCACTTAGAAACATGGTCTCCATCTAACCTTTGGGAGGACCGGGAAATGTAGAGGACCAGTCATGAATTTGGTAAACATTAATAGTCTCTGCCAACAAGGAAAAGGAAACATATTGGTTCACATAACTGAAATTCTGGGGGCAACACTGGTATCAGGCAAGGCTTGATGGAGGTGCTCACATGACGCCAAAAGGACCTAGAGTCTCTTTGCTCATCTTTAACTGTATTGGTTCTGTTCTTACACACACTGTCCCATGTGTAGGCGAGATGCTTCCCCAGCTCAGAGTTACATCTTCTTACCCTAAATTCAGTAAAAAGACAAAGTGTTTCTCTTAACAGGGCCATCAAAGTTTCGGCCCTGCCTTGTTTAGGCTGCCTTGTCCATGAGTCTCCCTGCGTCAGTCGCTGTGCCCAGGAGGATGGATAGGCGCACGCCGCTTGACTCAGGCTCATGCAAGAAACTCGTCCTTTGGAGCCTGGAGTGGGAACCCACCCAACGCACCTGATATGAAAGCGAGGAGAGGGCGATGTGTGGAATCCTCTTACCCAGAAGAGGGTGATGGACGCTGGGCAGGCGGCAAAAAGGCAGTTCCGCTCTCAGTGTCGGTGTAATTTTAAGCCTAACGTGAAAATATTCACATTTCTCTAATGTTTAACCTTAAAGGGGATTTTGTATGCCTGCCCAGACGACAGCTCTCAGGACAGACTTGTACCCTCTTGGAGAAGTTACTCTTTCCTTTGAATGTTTGTTTAAATGTAATGTACGCTTTTGTTTTCAATGATTGTAATTTTTACAGAGTCCTTAATTAGATGTAAAAACTATACACAGTGGAAATTACTGTTGTGAATAAATATTTGCATTATGTGCTGTTAAAAGCAGCATCGAAACACACAATTGCCTGTTTTACACGCATTCAGTATTTTGAAATGTGAGATCAGTGGAACCACTGAGAATTCCATTGAAAGGGAGAGAAACAGCTCAAACAATATCATTTGCATTTTCAGGGGCACAGTGTTGGCAGTAGGAGGGGAGACAGTGATTTTGAGGCAGCACCGTGCAGAGCGGCATCCAGTGCGCCTGCCTTGTCCCTCTGAGTTCTGTGTATCTGGTTCCAGGAAAGTGAGTGTTCCGCTCGATTTCCCTAGTTAGGGAGTACACGTTTGGGAGTTGGATTTTGCCTGTGCTTCAGAGAAATGTAACCTTAAAACAGTGTGGAAAAGCCATTTCCAGGCTATTCTGGTCTTATAGATAGCCTACTAGTTGAACTTTGGAAAGGACAAAAGCTTGCAGTGTGCATTTGGGCCAAATGTCACATTTTTACTACCCTAAAGTACTTTTCCCAGAATCGTTTTGGATGTGGTGAAGGATTTTTGGTAAGAAAGGGGCGTTATTGCTATTCTTTTCCAATTTAAATGTAAAAGCAGGCCTCGTGAACCCAGAGGATGTGAGACAGATAAAACAATATGGTGCAACATGCCTTCAACAGGGAGAGAGGAAAGATGCATGTGGACGCCTGGTTTTCTTCTGTACTTAGATGTGAGAGGTGTGGTTTTTGATTGACAGGTCATGGGGTAGACTGCGGCCTGCAAATATGTTCTGTGTGGCTTCCACAATGCACGTCTTGTCCATAGTTTGTGTCCAGGGGATTTTCATGATTTTCTCTTGAATCGTGAGCCGTGCTGATAACGTCTGCGTGTCGTCCGTGGCTCCAGCCGAGCAGCTGCTGCCACCACCGGCTAGGGCGGGGCGTGCTGTCCACACGGGGCCCACTGTCAGTCCAACACGTTTTTTTTTCTAGTTACCCTTATCAGTGGAGTGAACTGCCATGTCTCTCGCAGGAGAAACTACTTCACTGTACTCGGGTCTCTCTCAAAAGTAGGGAAATAAAATGTAGACAAGAGGGCCCTTGTTTCCTGATCCCGAAGCACTTTACTCGTTATGTGATCTTCCTGCGCCCCGGATGAATTTGCAATTCCTTTTGTGTAATATTTACGCTTAATTTCAATGGTCTGCTGGATTTTGTTTAATGCTTTGTGTTTATGTTATTTTTTTATTTGGAGCAGTGCCCTTGAAGCCAGGATGTATGAAGGGAGGAGTAATTCAGAGACCTTCAGAGGGTGTGTGAATAGAGATGCTTTAAAGGGAGTGTTTACAAATCCCCAACTTCTGTAGGTATGCGCTCTGAAACTCGATCTCTCTAAATTAACTGACAACTACTTTGTTCGTCTTCTTTCTCTCTTTTCTCTCTCTGTATCTCACACACACACACACACACACACACACACACACGACTTCTTTGATTTTAGGATAGAGGTCCCTCTCATCCGTCTAGGGTCTTATTAGGATTCATTTCCCCAGGTGTGAAAACCTCCTCGGTCCCCAAAAGTACAATCTGACAGCTCCTTTAGTCCAGGCATCGTTAACTCTGCCACCCATAGCTCATGAAGAGGTCATTTACAAGAAGATATCTAGTTTTTGTTTAAAAGAATATTTAAGATGTGTAATATCTTTATGTTGTTTTAATTGTGCAGCAGTCTTAATTGTAATAATGCCAACTCAAAGACTTTTTTGTTTTTTGAGGAAGATTAGCCCTGAGCTAACTACTGCCAGTCCTCCTCTTTTTGCCCATCTTCCTCTACTTTATATGTGGGACGCCTGCCACAGCATGGCTTGACAAGCAGTGCCATGTCCACGCCCGGGATCCGAACCGGTGAACCCTGGGCCACCGAGAAGCGGAACATGCGCACTTAACCTCTGTGCCACCGGGCCGGCCCCCTCAAAGACATTTTTAATATTGAGAATCTCACTGTGAGGAGAAACAAAAAAATGTAAGTTCAATATACACGCATATATTTTTGCTGTAGAAGGTATAATAAGGTGATGGATATGTTATTTTCAAGTGTATTGCATTAGGATAAAATTCTGTGAGCGAACTGGAATGGAAGTGTGAGTTTAGGAGGAAAAGGAACAATGTAACATTTCTGATTATTAATGAAGAGTTTTTTTGTGGATTTTATAAGTGGATGGTGGTGGGTGTCAACTCATTCTGTTATTTATATGCCAATGGATGCATTTAAAAGAATGATGTAACAGTTTAAATGTCAAGATTTACAACACACTAGAAACGTTATCCTTAGCAACTCTTGAAACCCTGATGAAAAATATTAGACATCATTGTTTAAATGTGCAAGTGGGTACACAGTTTTACAAGTTTTCTGTTTGGAGTTGCAGGAACAATATTCTTGGAAGACCATTGTCTTTGGGGTAGGAGTTCTCAGCCTAGATTACACATCAGAATCACCCGTGAAGCTCTGCAACCTTTCATTGCCCAAGCGACACCGTAGACCAAGAAAATCAGAATATCCTGGGGTCAGACCCAGGCGCTGCTTTGAAAGCTCGCCCAAGTGATTCTGATGTGAAATCAAGGCTGATAACCACGAAACAAAGGAGGGCAGCTGTGTGGAGAAGAGTTAAGGCAGAGATTCCGAACCCTGGCTGCACAGCAGAATCGTTTGAGAAGGTATTACTTTGGTCCTGGGTGTCAGGTTACTTGGGATAAAATTGCATGGAGTCCAAGGCACCTTTTTATTGTATAGTTCTATGAATTTTGGCAATGCATGTAGTCTTGTAACCACTGACACAATCAAGATATGGAACATTTCCATCATTCCCAAAAGTTTTCTCTTATTCCTTCATAGCTGGTCCCTCCCTCTACCCTCCTGCCCTGGCAGACGCTGATGGGTTTCCTGTTCCTGTGGTTCTGCCTTTTCCCGAATGTTCTCGGACACTCTGTCGCGTTTTGAGTTAGGCTTCTTTCACTTAGCATAGAGCGTCTAACATTCTCCCAGGATGTTGGATATGGCAGGAGCTCTTTTCTTTTTATTGTGGAGTAGTGTGCCGTGGTGTGGCTGTACTAGGGTTTGTTTATCCACTCGCTAGATGAAAGACACTGGAGTTGCTGACGGTTTTCGCTATTATGAATAGAGCCACTGTAAGCTTATGTGTACAAGTTTTGGTGTGAATGTGCGTTTTCATTTTTTTGTGGGTACATACCTGGGGACAGGATTGCTGGGTCATGTGGTAAGTGCATGTTTAACATGATAAGAAACCGCCAATCTGTTTTGCAAAATGATTGGACCATTTGGCATTTGAACCAGCAATGTGTAACGTTCCAGCCCTTCTACATCCTTGCCAACACTTGATGTCGTCACGTTGTAATTTTATTTTAGCCATTCTAATATATGTGTAATGGTATCTCAGGGTAGTTTCAATTTGCATTTCTTTAATTACTGATTATGTTGAGCAGTTATTGCTTGTTTGCCATCTGTATATCTTCTTTGGTAAAGTGTCTGTTCAGACACTTTGCTGTTTAAAAATAGGCAATTAATTTGGGTTGTCTTATTCAGTTTTGAGAATCATTTTTATACCTTGTATACAAGACTTTTGTCATAGATCTGATTTGGAAATATTTTTCTCCATCTGTAATGTGTCGTTTCTTTCCTATAACAGGTCTTTAGCAGAACACAGTGCTCTATTTTGGTAAAGTCCAGTTTACCTTTTTTTTCTCTTATGGAATTGCGTTTATTGCCATATCTTAGAAATCTTTGCCAAATGAAAGGTCACAAAGCTTTTCTCTTATGTGTTCTTCTAGATGTTTAATAGTCTTAGGTTTTACATTGAGGTCTATGATCCATTTTGGGTTAATTTTTGTGTAGAGTGCAATAAATGGTTCAAGTCTCAGTGTTTTGCATATGAATGCCCAATTGTTCCAGCATAATTTATTTTTAAAAGCTGTTATTTCTTTCTTAAATTGGCTTTATATTTTTCACTGTAGAGGGTGGATAGCCTTTCTATTCTGTCCCCTTGATTTATGTATCTGTCCTTTCACCAGTACCACTCTGTCCTGATTACTGTTCTTTATAAGTCTTGAAATCAGGTAATGCAAATCCTCCCACCTTCTTCTTTTTCAGAAATGTTTTGGCTGTTCTAGTTTATTGATTTGCAATATAAATTTTGGAACTCACTTGTCAATTTCTAAAAAAAGGATCCTGCTGGGATTTTGATTGACATTACACTGAATTTGTAGAAAATATACCTTTGTAGTAATGGGAACTGCCATCCTAATCATGACGAGCGCTCTTATCAATGAACATGGTACATCCGACAGTTTGTTGAGGCTTTCTTTGATTTTTGTCATCGCTGTTTTATCATTTTCAGCATACAGATGCTACACATAAGTTTTAGATTTATAACCAAAAGTCCTAGGTTTTTGGGTGCTATTGTGGATAATATTCTTTTAAAAATTTGTATTTATGACCTTTATTGCAATTATATAGAAATGCAATTGATTTTTCTATATCAACGTTGTATCCTAAACTCACTTACTTGTTTTAGTAGCTATTTTTTGGGGGGTAGACTCTTGGGAATATTTTACGTGGATGTTCATGTCATTCGTAAATATCGTTTTACTGCCTGCTTCTCAATCTCTATGCCTTTTTCCTCCGCTCCCTCTGCACTGGCTAGAACCCGCAGGATGATGTTGAGGAAGCGTGGTGAGAGCTCCCATCTTTGCCTGTTCCCAGTCTTAGCAGAAAGACATTGGGTCTTACACCATTAACTATGATTTGTAGGTTTCTGGTAGGTGCTTTTTATGAAGATGAGGAAGTTCTGCTGTATTCGTAATTTGTTGAGAGGTTTTATCATAAATGGACGGTGAACTATGTTCAATCCTTTAGTTGCATCAATTGCCATGATCACGTGATTTTTCTTAGGTAGTCTGTTGATATCGTGGATTACATTGATTTTCAAATATTGAATCACTTTGTATTCCTTGTACAAGCCCAACTTAGTCATGATGTAATTTTTTTATATGTTGCTGTATTTCATTTGCTAATATTTTGTTGAGGGTTTTTATGTCTAAACAATTTTCTGTAGTTTTCTTTTTTTTTCTTTTAAAGATTGGCACCTGAGCTAACATCTGTTGCCAATCTTTTTTTTTCTTCTTCTTCTCCCCAGTGCCCTGCAGTACATAGTTGTATATTCTAGTTGTGGGTCCTTCTAGTTGTGGCATGTGGGATGCCTCCTCAGCGTGGCTTGGTGAGCGGTGCCATGTCCGCACCCAGGATCTGAACCAGTGAAACCCTGGGCCGCTGAAGTGGAGTGCACAGACTTAACCACTCGGCCATGGGGCTGGCCCCTAGTTTTCTTTTATATCCTGTCTTTGTCTAGTTTTGGTGTTGGGTAACACTAGCTTCATAAAGTGAAGTATGGAGTGTTCCCTCCTGTTCTGTTTCCTGGAATAAATTGTATGAGTTCACTGCTAGCGCTTCTTTAAACGTTTGGTTTAAATCATCTGATGAAACCATCTGGGTCTGGAGATCTTTTTCAGAAGCTTTTAAATTACAAATTAAATTTAATAGTTTTAGGATTATTCAAATTATCTGTTTTATATCGAGTGAGTTTTGGTAGTTTGTGTTTTTTGATGAATTGGTCCATTTTATCTACATTGTCAAATTTATGGAAGTATTGTTCCCAATATTGCTTTGCCAGCCTTGCCATGCCTGTGAGGTCTGTAGTGATGGCACCTATTTCATTCCTGCAGTTAGTAGCATGATTCTTTTCTCTCCTTTTTTCTTGGTCAGTCTGTCTAGAGGTTTATGAATGTTATCTGTCTTTTCAAAGAACCAGCTTTCAGTTTTCATTGGCTTTTTTCTCTATTTTTCTTTTTTATTGACTTCCAGTTTAATCTTTATTACTTCCTTCTGTGGTTTTGGGTTTAGTTTTCTTCTCTTTGTCTAGCCTTCGCACATGGATGCTTAGACCATTTATTGAGACATTTCTTCTTTTCTATTATAAGCTCCTAATGCTATAAATTTTCCTCTAGACACTGTTTTAGCTCCATCTCTCAAACTTTTATGTTATACTTTTAATTTCATGCAATTTATAATTACTTTCCCTGATTTCCCTTGAGACTTCCTTTTGACCCATATGATATTTAGATGTTTGTTGTTTACTTTGAAATATGTGAAGATTTTCCAGATACTTTTCGGTTATTGATTTCTATTTTAATTCCATTTCAGTCAGAGAACATATTTTGTAGGATGTTAATTCCTCTATATTTTTGAGTATTTTTTATGTTCCAGAATATGGTCTGTCTTGCTGAATGCTTCGTGTGTTCTTGGAAAGAATGTTTCATCGCTCGTGTTGGGCAAAGTCACTATAGATGTCAGCTAGGTTATTTGGTTATAATACTGTCCCCAGATATTCCATTTTCTTGGATTTAATTTTGGGTTTAATTTTGATTAAAATTAAAATTGAGTTTAATTTGTTTACATCTTATTTCCATTACTGAGAGACGAATGTTGACCTCTCCAACTGTAATTATGGATTTTTCTGCTCCTGCTGTGGGTTCTGTGAGTTTTTGCTTCATGTACTTTGAAGTTCTTTTGTTAGGTGAATACACGTTTAGGATCTTTACATATTCTAGGTGAATTGACTGCTTTATAAACACATAATATCTTTTCTGCCTCATATTATTGCTTGTTTGGAAGTCTGTTTGTTTTCTCATATTACTAAAGCCACTACGGGTTTTTTTTGATGTTTGCATGGTACGTTTTCCCCGTCTTTTCATTTTAAACCAGTTATGTGTTTACATTTACAGTGTGTTTCTTGTACATGGTGTGTGACTGGGTCTTGCTTTTTATCCACTCCAACAATTTATGTTTTTTAATTGGTGTGTTTAGACAATTAACATGTCATAAAATTATATAATTTGGCGAATGATTGGGTTAAAATCTACCATCTTCCGTTGTTGTCAGGGCTGTGAATCCTAGTGACCCTGTGGACAGCTGAGAGGAACCCTGCCTGGTCTTTTTGCACCATCCTGTCACCTTCTGGCACTATATCAGACAATGCTCCTCCACTGTTTGTAGGATTTTCATGGCCAATGTTTTCAGAAGTGGGAGACCAGGTCCTTCTTCCTAGTCTGTCTTAGTCTGAAAGCTCTGCTGACACCTGTCCACCTGGGTGACCTGCTGGTGTTTGAAACTCTGGTGGCAGAGCTCTCAGCATCACAGCAACACACAACCACCACAGTATGACAACCGACAGACAGATGGTGTGGTTCCCTGACTGGGAAACGAGCCCGGGGCTAGCGCTGAATCTTAACCACTAGACCACCAGGGCTGGCTACCATCTTCCTAGTCGTATGTTGTTTGTTCTGTCTATTCTTTGTGCCTCTCTTTCTTTGCCTGCTTTTTAACTAATGGAGTATTGTTTATAACTCTATTCTATCTCTACTGTGGGGTTATTATTTATACTTTAAAAAAAAATCACTACAGTGATTACCCTAGGGTTTGCAGTACAGAACTTTATTTTATCACAATGTATTCTCCAAACGCTATTACACCGTTTCACATACAGCGTAAGAACCTTCAAACAGTGTATATCTGCTTCCTCCCTCCCAGTTTTAGTTTTATTAATGTCATTTATTTTGTTTTTACACACACTATAAACCCACACTATATTGTTATTGTTTTTGCTTTATGCGGTCAATTATCCTTTAGAGCCATTGAAAACAAGGAGAAAAATGGCTTTTAGATCTACCTGCATTCTAGCCATTTCCCGAGTCTTCATTTCTTTGTGTAGACCCAGGTTTCTGCCTGGTGATAGATTCTTTTGCCTGAGGAGCCTCCTTTCACGTGTCTTGTATCAGAGATGGGATGTAATGCATTCCCAGCTTTGACTTTTCTGAAAATATTTTTATTTCTGGAGATCCTTTATTTATTTGAAGATGTTACTTCACTGTCTCCTGGCTTATATAGTTTCTGACAAAAAGAAAGAGAGAAATCCTTATCTTTGTTCTTCTGCATGGAATGTGTCTCTTTTCTTTGGCTGTCCTCGAAATTGTCTCTGTCTCTTTCTTTCTCAGCAGGTTGGGTAGGACCTGTCGAGATGTGCTCTTCATAATTTGTTTGTCCTGCTTGGGATTCTCTGAGCTTCTTGGTCTGTGGTTCGATGTCTTTCATTGTCTTTGGAAAGTTGGCCCTCGTTCTCTTTTCAGACATTACATTTTCTCTCTCCCCTCTCTCTTCCTCTGGGGTCTCCAGTTACCTGTGTGCTGGACTATTTCGTACTGTCCCACAGGTCCTGGAGGCTCTGCTTGTTTTCTCATTCTTCTTTTTTTTTTCTCTTGGTGTTTCAGCTTCAATACCTTCTATTGACCATTCTTTTTATCACTGGTTTTTTCCTTGGCCATTTTTAATCTACAGGTAAGCCCAATAAAGATCCTCTTCCTCTGTGACCATGTGAGGTTTTCATTATCATGTGATTTCTAGCATTTCCATCGGACGTTGTCTTAGTTTCCATCTCTTTGCCCAAACCCCCATGTGGCCCTGGAGGCGCCCGCCTTTTCCACTCGAATCTGCTGGCTGTCTGCCTGGAGCCTCTTCTGCCCGCTCTGGCCGGGGAGCCCACGCTCAGGTCTCTTGTCCTCCTGAAGGAACTTTCTTTTCTTGGATTTCAGGCTACTTGGTTTCTCTACAACCTCAGCTCTTTGACGTGTTAAGAAACTGTATTAGTTTGTAGTTTAGCCAGCTTCATTGTTGGTGGCGTTATTGTCAGGACGAGAGCATTCCTTTTTCCAGTTCTCGACATCTTAGGCAAAAACTTTTAAAGAACAGAGTTTTCAGTCAGCAGAGCCAGAGATTCTGTTTGCTTTGAGGTGGGACCCAGATATGGATCTAGTTCTAAAAGGTGACGCTGGGGTGTGGGAGTGACACACAGACTCTGTGGGGCAGTGATGTTGGGATGGGGCACAAAGTCTGGTGTTTGGGGTTTATTTCATGACATTTATTTTCCCAGTGGAGTTATTTTATGTGTCACTTGGGGTCTAACCAGGAAAACAGGAAGGATGTTAAGTATTTTCCCCAGAGGGAATTTAGTAAAATGAATGAATTACACAGTCGGGGGGAGCCAAGTGGGACAGGGGACGGTATGGGAGATGCCCTGCAGCGGAGAGCCCTGGCACCTCCATGCTGAAGGGACAGGTGAGGAGGGGTGTTCTCACAGTCTGGGTTCCAGGATGAGCATTTGCTGGGGGAGCTGCGCTGATCAAAAGATGCAGCTGCCACCTGAGAAACCACCCCAGCCACAGTGCAGGGGGCAGAAGCCCTGGCCTCTCTCTCTTCCACCCTCCAGTCTCCTGCCAGTGGCTTTCCTTGGTCCAGCCCAGCCTGAAACCAGCTGACCTGGGAGCCTGGGAATGTTACCGGAGGGCAGCCCACCTGCAGTACAGAACAGAACAGAGACAGGCAAGGAAATGCTCGCAGGTGGCAACCATCCGTCATCTCCCAGAGACATGGGTGCAATCACCTAATTAAGCTGAGCCCACTTTTTTTCTTTTTTAAAGATTCTATTTTTTCCTTTTTCTCCCCAAAGCCCCCCGGTACATAGTTGTATATTTTTAGTTGTGGGTCATTCTAGCTGTGGCATGTGGGATGCCGCCTCAGCATGGCCTGATGAGTGGTGCCACGTCTGCACCCAGGATCCGAATGGGCAAAACCCTGGACCGCTGAAGCAGAGCGCGCGAACTTAACCACTCGGCCACGGGGCCGGCCCCCATGCCAAGCGCATTTTATTAGCTGCTGCAGTAAGGAAAAGCGCTCTCTGAGATTCTCAGAGTCTCCCAGAAAGAGGGGTCAGGGGTCAATATTTAGAGTTTGGGGTCCGGTTGGCTTAAGGTGGGTCCTTCAATATAGCGGATCCAGTGGACTGCAAAATGAGGGGCTTAAAGAGAATCTGACTACACCGTGATTTTTTAAGTGAGCTTTGAGTCCAGGTGAGCCATCTGTTGTTCTGGAAATGGGGCTGTTTGCCCAGATGAGCAATATATTGTTTACATAAATCAGTTTTCTGGAGTTTCCTGAAGCAAACAGTGAGATTTATGATTTTGGTCTGATCTCCCTGGGCAGGAATTTCCTGGAACAGATTGGAAAGTCGTTTTGATATAGATGGTATTCGTTTTCAGTCTTGTTGGCTAAGCTTTGTGGATACAGATGGTCTCGGTTCTTAGGGCAGAATTGGCAGACACTGACCCCGGTGTGTGACGTGGATTCTAGCCTTTGGTCACCCCTCCAGGGTTGATGATGAATCCGGGCAGCCTCGCACGTGTACGTTGCAGTGAGTGGCTAATATAAAGACATTAGGATAATGGCCTGGCGTGCTGGGAGCAGAAACAGCAACCTCTGTGCCAACTCACAGACACCCAGGAGTCGGCTTTCTGAAATGGGTTGTCATCACTGCCTAACAGCTCTGCAGGGAGGCTGCAAGATGAGGCTGTAGCTTACCCCTTATAGCTCTGCGCGTGTGTGTCTGCGTGCGTGCCTGTGTGCATGAGAGTTTGGTTAACAGGTAGCATTAGGCTGCTGTCCTGGAATGGCCGTGCCTGCTGTTTGACCCACGTCTATTTGCAGGCTGGCTGTGGGGGCAGATGAATGAGACTCTCTGTGACCTTATTTGTCCTAAGCCTTGCAGGATCTTTCCTGGCTGAACACGCAGGGCAGGCCCCTCCCTTTGCTAGCAAGCGCCTCGTGGAGTCAGCTGTCGATCAGCTGGATTCATGGGTCTGACATGTGTATGTGAAATGGTGGCATTCGGGCAAGGTCACAGAAATCTCAGTGTAGTTCATCCACCCGCAGTGTGGTTCTCCAGATGTGTTTGCGCCTTAGCGGTGGAAAACATTCTTCTTCATTTCGTCTTGGCTCTGGAGTAAAATTAATAGTTTCCTGTTGTTCTTTTCTTCCCCAGGTCGAAAGGCAGTTGTTTCTTCCTAAAGATACACCTCATTCTCGGGTTGGGGAGGGATTCACTCATCTTAGTGGACATGGATCGTGTTCGCACACTCAGGCTCCAGTCTCATTTCTCATAACAGCATCTTGTGTCCTTGTGGGACCATCCCCCCTTCCCCTGTGTCAGTCCCCACAGTGAGGCTAGGCTGACCTGGCCTCGGAGGTGAGTACCTGGACCAGGAGTGAGACGATCACCACATTCCATCCACCTGGTCACAGTGGTCGGGTTGAGGATTCGTACCTGATCCAATTCCAGCAAAGGAGAGGCAGGCTCATGACTTTGGGTGGAAACCTTAGGGAATAGAAGGTCACATTTTGTGGGGATTAATAGCAGTAAGGATGATGCAAGCTGGAGCTGCTGGGATCCACCTCATAGAACATGAGCATGATGCCAACACAGAGACATAGTGAGAAGGCAAGCATGATGGCATTACTTGAGACTTGATCCAGCCGTGCCTGAAGCCACAAGCTTTACCCCAGAGTTGTTCACTTACATGAGCCGATAAAGTCTCTTTTTCTCTTTGAGCTGATTTTATTTAGATTTGTATCATTTGCTGCTGAAAGAGTCTTGACAAATATACTCATGAGAGGAGTAGAGTGATAGCCATGGAGATAGCCATGAGAAGTGACAGTCAACCACATAATCCCCAGCCAACATTTCTGCTGCACCTCACAACAAGCTTCTAAGCAGAGAACTGTTACTGAATTGGAAATAATGATTTGTTTGTTCTTCCTTTGGACTTTGCTAGGATCACTAAAACATTGGAAGCCCTTGCTCTAAATGGTAAGATTTAGTGATGAGGATGCTAAGGGCTGAGTTTAAATCACCAAATAATTGTATTTGGAATGGAATGAACACTTTTTGGCTCATTTCTTGCTTCTTTAGTAGTGAGAATTCACACAACATAAGGGACCCCACTTATGTTGACTGGCTCATGTTTTTACTTATTTGTTTTATTTCTGGATCTAGATGGTGAGCAGTTTGAGCCCAGGGACTGTGTTTTGGGTAGTCTCAGCATTTTAACAATGCCGAGAACATAGCCCGAGAATACTTTCAAGGCTCTTGTACATAATGAGTGAATGAATGAATGAATGAACACAGCAGTGTTGATTACTGTGGAAATCTCCAGGCCAGAGTTGACAAAACGGCAACTGGCGGGTCAGACATTGACTGTGCACACGTTGTGTTTGAGCCACAGAATGCTGTTGTTTTCTTAACTGAATTGCCAACATTTTCAAATCAGAAGAATTTGGATTTCTGGTGTCTCTTGAAAGTTGGGAGCCCTCAGGGCGGGTGTCCCCACGGGCCCTCCTCAGTCCTCCATGAAAGAATGGCTGCTGCCCCTTTACATGGGGCACGCGCCCTTCTGTTTGCCTCACGCACCCCCACCAAGGCAGCCTTGCTCGTTCTGTCATCTGTCCTACCCCTGAATTGCAGCTCCCGGCCGTCGAGCAGACGAGATGGCAGTGCCCCTCCTCTGAGCTACGCCCGCTGGCTGTCCATGTGTCTTTCTTTTGACATTGTCTTAATCTGAACCTGCAAGGCCCTTCTAAGCATGAGTCAGGACAGCATCTGTTTTATTATTTTTTGAGTCTACTGTTACCTTTAAAAAGAAGAAGATGGAAGATGAGGAGAAGCAGAAGAAGAAATGCCCAAATGGAGCTACCCAGATTCGGATGTGCATTTGACATTTACATTTATGAGTTAATGCTTCGGCACAGGTGCACACACACAAACATGATGACCCACTAACCTCCCATTTGTAAACAATATTAAATGTTTGTTTTCCGGGGAGGTTCTTTGGGAATGGGAAGTTCAGGCCAAATAATCCTCCTGCTGCCCTCTCTGCCCTAAAGCCATTCATTCATTCGTTTGTTCGTCATTCATTCAGTGTTTGTGAGCAGCTGCAGTGTCCTGGTGAACAGGACAGGAGTGTCCGCCTACCTGGAGCTTACGTTCCAGTGCGGAGGAAGATAATAAAATAGTGATTGTAGAATAATTTCAGAAATGCAAAGTGCTGGGGAGGGCATAACACTGAGTGGGTAAAGAGTGAGGGTAGACGCTCCTGGGCTGGGGTGGTCGGGGAAGCCGTCCCAGTCCAGCTGGTGTTTAAGTACAGACCTGTTAACGTTTGCTTCTCCGCCAGATTCGTATGTTGAAACCCTGTCCCCAGTGTGATGGTGTTAGGAGGTGTGCCTTCTGGGAGGTGATTAGGATTGGATGAGGCCGTGAGGGTGGAGCCCTCCTGCATGGAGTTAGTGCCCGAGGAGTCACAGGAGGGCCAGCTTCTTGCCTCTGCCCTCCACTGTGGGAGGACACAGTGAGGAAGTGGCTGTATGCACCCAGAAGAGGGTCCTCGCCAGAACCTGACCGTGCTGGTGCCCTCGTCTTGGACTGCCAGCCTCCAGAACTGTGAGAAATAAATGTATGTTGCTTATAAGCCCCCAGTCGATGGCGCTTTGTTATAGCAGCTGGAACAGATTAAGACAAGGCCTGAGGCACTTGTGGTGATGGATATCTGGGACCAGAACTTTCTAGGGGCCGAGCGAAGACCCTAAAGTGTGAATAACTTGGTGTTCTAAGCCACGGTTCTGCAAACTCTTCCTGCGATGGGCCAGCTGGTGCATACTTTAGATTTTGCGGGCCGTACAGCCTCCGTCACAGCTAATGCACTCTGTCGTTGTGCAGAGCAGCCAGACAATATGTAAACAAAACGTCCGTGCCTCGGTTCCAATAAAACTTTATTGATGGACACTAACATTGGAGTTTCATATCCTTTTCACCTGCCATGAAATCTTCTTCTCTTGATTTCTTTAGAGCCATTTAAAGCTGTAAAAACCTATTAGTTTGACGGCTTTACCAAATCCGATGGTGGTCTGGACTTGGTCCAGGTTGCCCAGTTTTCTGATGCCTGTTGTGAGCAGGTTGCTGGGGTGGGAAGTCGCACACAGGGAGGAAGGTGGGCAGTGGAGCAGGTGGAGGACAGACCCCATGGGGTAAAGCTGGGGGAAGTCAATGGAAGGTTCTGAAAACCAGAGTGACGTGATCCAACTTACATTTAAAAATTTCACCATCTCATTAACTCTCAGTTTGGCCTGGAATACTTTTCTCTTGCACGTTATATGAAATTTATCCTCAAAAAGAGGCACCCCTTTTTCTTTAAACCCACAAAAATGGGAACCAAGAGTCCATTTCTGCTGCTGAGAAGCCGGGTCTCTGTGGATTTTGCTCCTGGTGGATTTGACTCCATGCCATTGATCTGCTCATTCAGTCTCTGCAGAAGCGGTGACTTGAAGCAAGGTGGTCAAGGATCTCAGGGAGACGGATCCGTTCTCTGCAGGGGTTCACTCAGGTTCAGGGTCCAGCCCGTGAGGAGGTTCAGCAAAGAGCTGCGAGTTTAAAAATTCTGTTGCTGAAACTTCCTGCTGCTTTTGACAAATCAGCTTAAATTCCTATTGTTTGTTTTTATAATAATGTGGGTGACAGCAGGCTGGCTCTCTTCTAATTGTCTTCCTTTCTGCCCTCATTTGAGTTGCCGTAAATCAGGGAAATGGTGCGATAATGACAAACACAACAGCTTTTTTCCCTCTTGGCATGCAGTCTTTCCATTTTGTTAATCACAATCAGAATAATGCATCTGCTCTGAGGCCCTCTCTTCTATCAGATCTTAGCACGAGCGACAATGAGATTTGAAGGTAAATAGTCCTGGCTGCATATGTCTGATGCAATGAATTAGGGGAAAAATAACCGTCTCAACTATTCAATCCAAATAGTGACTCCTTTACAACAATTGCGGCACAAGAATTTCTGAGTGTCTCCCCCGCTCTCTTTTTGTAACAGAGCAGTCACAGGCCAGAAAGGTGACTTGCTTAGGGTCTTTCAGCAAGACAAGAATAAGATTTAGATTTTCATGGGAGAGCTGCCTACTCCATTCTGAGTGAGGCACGTTTGCCACGATGGAATTATGCTTCCTGGTTTTTCCTGAGGGGCTCCTGGGTCTCTCTTTGTCTGTGTTGTGTGAAGTATGAGCTGCATGATTTCCAAGTTCAAGTGTTCTAACTTATTAGAATCTTGCACAAAATACATCTTTCATTAATGGATTTATTGACCTGGTGGACATGGCCTTACCCATCCAAGCATGGACAGTCAAGATCATGCTCCCATTTAACGCAGAACTTGTTAGAGGTCACACCTCACAGATGAAAAGGTGTTTGAAAATGGTGTGCTGGGAGCTGAGAGCCAGCTTTTGTTCTGAAAATTTAACAGGTTTGGCTTTCAGAGGGACACAGCACCAACAGCATGCTTCTAAACAACATCCTCATGTTTGTTTTCTTTGAGAGGAGCAAATTTGACCTTTAAAGCTCTTATTTATTTATTTATTTATTTTGAGGAAGATTAGCCCTGAGCTAACATCTGCCACCAAGCCTCCTTTTTTTGCTGAGGAAGACTGGCCCTGAGCTAGCATCTGTGCCCATCTTCCTCTACTTTATATGTGGGATGCCTATCACAGCATGGCTTGATGAGTGGTGCATAGGTCTGCACCCGGGATCCGGGCCGGCGAGCTCTGGGCCGCAAAAGCTGAATGTGAGCACTTAACCACTGTGCCACCGGGCTGGCCCCAAAAGCTTTTAGACCAGGAGACAGATCAGCTCTTCATTATTCTGCAGTCAGATAAAAAGTCTTTCTGCACAGCTAATGCTGAGGAGACGACACCGCAGTAGGGGGCCCCTGAGCGGTGGATGTCTCCCAGCGGATTGTGACGTTCAGTCTGGAGATCAAGAAGCCTGTTTGATCAGAAAGTTCACGTCTCGATGTGGTAAATGTCTCCTATTTTCCCTCTTCCTGTACAAACTGGACTAGGAATTCTGTGCCTCTGATCACCTGCTTTTCTGGGGGAGATTTCCTCATATCAGGAAAAAGAGGCTGGGTGTTAAAACAGGCTCAGCAGAGAGATTTGATCCTATCTGTGCAGCCTGCTGTCCACCCTGGGAAGTCTCTAAATTAGAAAATGACCTTGTGTTGGTCTTTGATGGAAGTTGCTGGAAGGAGCTTGGCAGGGGGTGTCCAGGAAGCATTGAAGGATGTGCTAACCTTCAGGGGCCCATATCTTTGTCTGACTCAAGACTGTAAATAAGAGGAGGCAGCTCATTGGTGAATGTGGACCCGCAAAAATGTGGACCCATACAGATGTGACCCACACAAAAGTAGACCCACACAAACGTGGACGGAGAAGCTGCATCTTCTACAAATGCCTTTCCCCTCCAAATCCTGGAGGCCTGGCCTGTTGAGGCTGGAAATGGGAAGGCCACACCAAAGATAGAGGGACTAAGGGGGAGTTCTGGGGGGGTTCAGAGACTGGCCTTGAACCACTCTATGGCCTCTGAAGATCCGTTTTTGTCCCCAAAACTAAAACCAGTGGTTTGCTGGTAAATGATTAACAGTTGGTTCTCACACCTGTGTGGCTAATTTGAAGCTGCTACGAGTTCAACAACTGACTTACAAAATTCCTAAAGATTTAACAGTCGGCTCCTGAAAGCTGGCATGAGCTGGTTCCAGCACACACTGAACAGAACCAGTATTCAGAGGCTTCCTAAGTTTCTTCTGTTTGTTGAGAGAATTTAAGTGGATTCAACCTGGTGCAATTTTAGGGACTCACTTGGATGCAAGTGATGGAAAATCCAACTCAAACTGGCCGAGACAAGGGGCCTTCCTGACTTTCAGAACTGAGAGGTCGGGATGCTCTGCCTTCGGGGATGGCACAGGACAGCGAGGGTGCAGAAGGTGCCTCAGGGCTCCATCTTGTGCCACCTTGTGGCTCTGTTTTAGTTGACGCCAGCTTCATTCTCTGGCAGACCGGCCCTCATGGTAGCGGAATGGCTGAACAGCTCCAGTCTTGCATCCTTTCTGCTCAGCAACTTTAGCAGAAAAGAAAAAGGAGGTCCGGCCGGGTGGCGCAGCAGTTAAGTGCACACGTTCCTCTTCGGCGGCCCGGGGTTCGCCGGTTCGGATCCCGGGTGCGGACGTGGCACCGCTCGGCAATCCATGCTGTGGTAGGCGTCCCACATATAAAGTAGAGGAAGATGGGCACGGATGTTAGCTCAGGGCCAGTCTTCCTCAGGAAAAAGGAGAGGAGGATTGGCAGCCGATGTTAGCTCAGGGCTGATCATCTTGGGGAAAAAAAAAGAAAGAAAGAAAAAGGGCACTTCTTTGCCCTGAGGGTTTCCAACTTCACTCTCACTGGATTTGCCATGGATTGTGGGCTCACCTGAAACTATGCATTGATTAGTTCCATGATTAATTGTCTTTGGCCTTAGGCCCAGGTTGCACCTCTGTAGAGGTGAACAGTAGTAGGTTTGCACTACTCCTGGGTCACGGGCTAATTCAGAAAGGAAGTGGGTGTGTCTCCTAGGGCCAGGATTTTGGGGATGGCAGCCTCGGTGGCAACTTAAACCACTTGTCTGCTGTTGTGTCTCTTTATATAGATGTCGATGTCGATATTGTCTCTGACACCAGCATCAATCCCGACATTACTACCCAGAGTTAGCATCAAATCCCACAGGTGAAGGGCCAAGTCCTTTCGTTCTGACACCAGCTCCGCAGAGTTGGCCCCGACCCCACAGGTTATGGACTCAGTTTCAACAAGACGGATCTCATTTCAGACGCCGACTGCAAGTGGGGGTCCTCAGGGTACTCGCCCTTCTGTTCAACTTGGCTACAAATTCAGGGGTTCCCATGACCCCGCTTCTGGTTTCATGACTTCCTGGAAGAACTTACAGAACACAGGGAAACACTGTGCTTACTGTGACAGTTTTATGATAAAGGCTACAACTCAGGACAGACAGAGCTGCATTCAGGGCAAGGCCTAGGGGAGGACACAGAGCTCTTATGAACTCTCTTGGTGGGGTCCGGGCGCATCACCGTCTCAGCTCACGGGTCTGTTCACCAACCAGGAAGCTCCACTGAGCATCGGGGTCCAGGGATTTTATATGGGGTTTCCGTACCTGAGGAGTGATTGATGAAACCCTTGGCCTACTCGCCTCGCAGAGGTTGGGGTGTGGCACTGGGAGTTCCAGCCATCTTATCGCCCACTTAGTCTTTCTGGTGTGGTCAACCCCTCCCTTGAAATTACCTAGGGGCCCACCCACCAGTCACCTCATTCATGTAGACTCAGGTGTGGTAGAAAGGGGTTCATTATGAGTAACAAAGACTCTTCTATCACTCAGGAAATTCCAAGGGTTTTGGAAGCTGTTTTGAAGGACAGAGGCCAGGTGTGCTCTTCATCCTATCAGACATGGATCTAGACGTGGGTCTGAGGAGGAGGACACACAGAGATGGATACAGATGTGTATGTGTGTTCATATCGTGCGACAAACCTGTCAGTGGAACACTTACTCCTTAAACATCTAACCCTTTCTTACGTAAAACTCCACTTGATATCATAGAGCTCAAGAAGCATATCAAGGTAATTGCTCCTAATTCAGATAATAAGGGATTTTCATGCCTACTTTGAAAAATAATTACTTTTTCATGTTTACTATATTTGATTTGTTGCATAAAATTAAGCTGGAAAACAGGCCATTCCACAGCTTGGGGTTCGTTTTGACCAGGTGTTTGAGTGGCATGGCTCCCTGGGCCCAGTAAGAGCACGCTCTGTCTAAAGCAGAATTGACAGACTCACGTGTCTTAATATGGGAATTGGCTGGCGCAAGACACAGTATAATGGGGGACAACGGGGACCAGAAGTTCGTGTCCTACCTAAAGATATTTACATTCAGAAACAAGCAAAAAGCAAAACCAATATAACAGAAACACTGTGCTTCCTGAGAAGGTAGTTCTGAGGGCTGGGTGTGGTGAGGACATGGCTAATTTGCGACCCACAGAGATGAAGCTGAGTCCGGGCCCTTGGAAGTCCGGATCTCGGATGTAAAGCTGGTGTTGTGCTGTCGCTGGACAGCTCCCGCCCTGCTCCCTGCCTCCCCATGGCCCCAGGAGGCCATGCTGGGGACAGCTGGAGGACGGCAAAATGCAGGGGCAGGATGGGGGGTGTTGTATCCGGACCTGCTGGAGAAATGAATTTTTTGAAGACCAGCTTATTCCAGCCTTCAAAGGCCAGGCCTGCAGTCCTGTGCTTTTGAAACCTCTGCCCAAGTTCTGCTTGAATCACCTGCGTATACAGCTGGCACCTGCCTACAGCATGCAGGCCATAGAGGTGGGGTGGGTTGGATCAACCCAGATGCTGTTGCTACAGGAAATCCTGCAGCGATGGGGTTTGCCTTGAGCTCAGAGGCTGGCTGAAGAAGCCTGTACTCGGGCAGATAAGCTGTTGGAGCTTCTGCTGGAGGTGGGAAGATGGCCTTTCATTGTGGACATAGGTCATACTTAACCTAAATCCAAACAAGGAGCTATTTACTAGAAGTGAATATAGACTTTCAGAAACATTCTAAATCAATTTTCTTGAGGTGTAATTTACATACAATAAAACGCACTCTTTTTAAGTGTAGAGTTAGTAATTTTTTGACAGGTGTATCCACTATGTCAGCATTGTCACAATCAAGATAGAGAACTTTTCCATCACCCTACAAAGTATCTTCTGCCCACTTGAAGGCAACCCCACCCCATCTCTGCCCCCTGTTACCACTATTTATCACTATAACTTAGTTTTTCCTTGAACATACATTTTTTTTTAAAGAATGGCCCTGAGCTAACATCTGTTGCCAGTCTTCTTTTTTTCTTCTTCTCCCCAAAGCCCCCCAGTACATAGTTGTGTATTGTAGTTGTGGGTCCCTCTGGTTGTACTGTGTGGGATGCCGCCTCAGCATGGCCTGATGAGCAGTGCCGTGTCTGCCCCCGGGATCTGAACCGGTGAAACCCTGGGCACCGAAGCAGAGCGCACGAACTTAACTACTCGGCCATGGGGCCGGTCCCAGAACATACATTTTTAACCCCAGATGTGTTGAATGGAACCGCAGCTATGGGAGAGGAAAAACCCAACCCAACCCTAACAATGGCATCTTGGTTGTTGAGGGCCATGGTCTGAAACAGCCAGATAACCCCTGTCTGGTAACCCAACAAAGAAAGAGTGAACTGTGATGGAGCTCTGAAGCCATGCTGCCCGGGTTCAAATCCACGCTCCTCAACCTGCCAGCCATGTGACCACCAGCAATGCTGTGCCTCTGTTCCTTTGTCTGCCAATGCGAATTTTAAAATACCTCCTTCTCAGGATTGTGAGAATGAAGTGCGATGATACCTGCAGAGAGCTTAGAGCTGTGCCAGGCACAGGGGAAGCCCCAATCACCCAATCAGTTGTGACGAGGTCAACACATCCCATGTATTAGACTGATGGCTCTCGCCCCTGACAATCCATTCTTCCCACCGCAGCCAGGATGCTGAAAGAAACTGCAGGCCAGACCATTGCCCTCACAGGAAACCCAGATTCCTTCCCTGCCTGTTCGTTGCCAGACGTGGTCATTCCTGCCCCTCGGATGCATCTCCTAGTAGCTCTGCCCTCTGTGCTCCAGCCACCCGGGACGTCTTTCTGTTCACGGAAGCCCCACCTCCAACTTCATTCGATTCTCAGGGCTTTTGAACCTGCTGTCCTCTCTGCCTGGAACTCGCACCTTTGCAGAGCTGCCTGCTCAGCGGTGGGTGCCAGCCTGATTGTCACCCTGGGAGAGAGGTCTTCCTGCCCGGTGTACTTAGTAGCTCCCCATTGACTCGCTCGCTCTTGGTTCTCCCAAGGCCCTTATCTGTACCTGACATTATCTTGTGTATTTATTTGTGTGTCTGTTTGTTTTCTGGATTTCCAGCTCCTCCCACCAGGAAATAGGTTCTGTGGTAGGAAACCCTGTAATGAGCAGAAGTTCTATGACAGCAGGCTCCATAATGAACTCAAAAGGAGTTTGGACGTGCCTCACCTCTTTTGGACCTGTCTTGTACTAATTGGCAAGTGGTCTAGGTAGCAGGATTACTGGATAATTGCCTATGGCCAATATGTCAGGATTGTTTTTGCTCCAAACATTTGGACCTACCCATTTCCCTCAGAAAGCCATAGCCTATCTAGTATACTGCGCAGTGTACTATGCTGGAGACAGCTCTGGGAATCCTGTGTGTGTCAAGGTGTGTGTGTGTCAAGGTCTTTGAACACATAATGAGAGAAATCCAACCCAGACTGACGTAAGGTAAAAACACAGGTGGTGGGAGGATTTATAGGCTCAAACAACTAAAAATTCCAGAGTGGCCTTTAGGCAAAGCTTGATCCAGAGACTCAAATCACATCATTAGCACTCAGTCTCTCTCCATCTCTTGTCTCTGCTGTCTTCTGGATTGGCTCCTTCTCAATCTGCTCACATGGTGTTCTCCACGGCTCCTGACTGATAGCCTCCAAACTTTGTGTACAGCAGGAAAAACGCGTCCTCTTTTCCAGTGGTTACAACAGAAGCTCTCTGCTTGACTCTTATTGGTCTTCTATGGGCATGGACTCAGCCCTTGTGTTAGTTATCAGTTGCTCTGTAACAAAAAACACCCGGAATGTGACAGTGACTTAGAGCAAGATAACCACTTATTATGTCACAGTTTCTATGGGATGGGAACTCAGACAGGGCCCCATGGGCATGGCGTGTCTTCGCTTCGTGATGTCTTGGGCCTCAGCTGGGAGACTCAAAGGTTGGAGTCTGGACTCAGTTGAAGGCTTGCCTGGGGCTGGGGAATCATTCTAAGGGGCTCACGCCCATGGTTGGCAGGTCAGCTTTGGTTCCTCTCCAACTGGGCCACTCCTCAGGGCTGTTAAAGGCTCCTTGCAGGATGATGCTGGCTTCCCCCAGAGAGAGCAATCCCGAGAGGGCATGTGGGAGCAGCGATGTCCCTTATGGCCTCGTCTGGAGTCACACTCATCATTTTCATTGTCGCTGCCTGTTCAAAGCAAACGGTAGTCGCAGCCGGCCTTGGGGGTGGCCGTTGTGTGGTTAGACCCACACTTTAAAGGGATGAGTGGAAAAAGAATTTGCAGACGTGTTTTAAAACCACCACAGCCCTAACCTAGTCGCTGTTCCTGGAGGGCTGGACTCGGCTGACTGACGAGGAGAGTCGGCTTGAGTTTTGGGGGCACTGTCTCCAGGAAAGGACAGGAAAGAGTCTCGTTACGCTCTCCTCCACCACCTTCCCCAAAACAAAAATCAGCTGTCACCACACTGGTATTTGATGTATTGAAGTATGCTGGGGGCGTAGGAGGTCTTCCTTCTTCCCTGGGGAGGGCTGCCGAGTTTACACTAACCCCCGTATTTTGAATTCTCATTTTCTGTTAGCCCTTAGGATGCGAGCATTATGCTGAAGGCAGTGCCCGCTAGGCTTGCTAACATCTCGCTTGAATGAGGACGTGTAAGGGTTGCTTGAGTGAACTTGATATATTAAAAAAAGGAAAAAAAAAACCTGTCATTGTAAAGTGGGAAAATTAAGACGTGTACAATAAAGATTCTTCATTTTACAAAAAAACTGACCATCAGGTTACTTAAAATATCAGACTCCTCATTTTAATGTGAAATGCCTCACGCTCTGCACCCCGATCTCTGCACGCTGAACCGCGCAGGAAGGGACGGGGCTCCTCTGAGTCCCGGGGAAGGACGCAGCTTTGCATCTGGGCACCTGCTGCTTTCCGTTCCTGTGGGCTAGCCCTTTCGCGATGGTCCCAAATCAGTCCCTCTGTGTTTTGTAGGGGTTCACAGTGTGCGCTGCCAGCATTGCCATGGAGGAACCGTCTCCTTTTTAACCCAGCTTCTAAGACAACACAAAAGCTCTGTAATCATACTCTCGCCCAAGCTAAAAATTATAGTGACTTTCGTGTGACACAGCCCCTATCTGTCTGACAACCAGCCTGTTTCCAATTTCAAGTCCAGGCTCCTCCACAATTTTCGATGCCTCAGTTCTCTGAATGAATTGATGAATGACCCTGCCATTTGAGTCCGTCCTGGAGTTCCTCTGTTGCTGCAGGGGGCGGATCCATCTCAGCCAGCGCCAGCTCCTTCCATCAAGATGCAAGGCGTGTTGCGATGAGGTTGTATTCTGTAGCTCGGCTGCTGTGGCTTTTTTTTTTAAACTAAGCTCATCTTACTGCTTCTTAAAGCATCAAGCATTTAACCTGGGCTGTGTCAACTTTCAGTAGTGTTCTTATTTTATTATTATGGAATGGTTATATTCAGCGTGGGGGTAAATGGCTTGGCGAAGTGCTTTTGAATCTCAGACCCATTCTCTGATTATCCTCGTGTCCCCTCTTGATGGAATTCAAATAAACAATTCTCTGGCGTGAACGATCCTCTATTAGATTTATTTCTAAATTCTTTTAAGGATGTCAGCATGTTGCCCCCCGGGGTGTGACAAGACAGGCATAGGCAATCAACCTCTGTGGCTGCTGTGAATTGTTCTGAACCTATTGGAAATGGAGAGTTCAGAGGGTGCAGATGGAATAGTTGGACCCGTGGCTCAGGCTGAATAGGAAGGTCAGGTCTGCTCTCTGCTTTATGGGCAGAGAGATACTTGTGCGTCGAAAGCATCATAAATGGCAGCCCTCTAAGGGATTGCCTGTGGCTCCTTGCTCCTTGGGGCTGAGTCTGTTTCCTTTGGTGTCATCAGGCACGGGGATCACCAGCAAGTTCCCAGCAAGGATGAATTTCCCCAACTTGGCTCCAGAACTTGAAACCCTACCTGGTTTGGGGCTTGAGATGTAGGGAAGGGAGCATCTGCTTTGTGGCTTCCTAAGTCAGTCTCTTAAAAGCAGCTCCACAAGGCAGGGCATTCCTAGGTTCATCCCACTGAAAAGTCAAAGGTCTGTCAAAGAATAATTTTCTAAAAGTTAAGATTTTTCAGAAAGTTAAAAATTTTCAAAAGTTAAAGTTTCTCAAAATGTGAAAACATAATGTAACAAAGTAAGCGAGGGTCAAATAGTTGTTTAACTTGTTAAATGAGGGGATCAGTGATGTGGGAAAGCTAGACAAGAGGTGATTATGAGAAAATGACACACACACACCCGTATTCAATGGAAAAATGAGAAGAAGGCTAGAATCCGATGGCCGAGTTCTATGCCCTGTGAGCGGTGAAGCAGTCACCTCTGAGGGTTTCATTTCCACATGCAGAACTGTCTGCATCTCTCCCGGACAGAGTTATTTGCAACTTATCAATCATCTACAAGTTAACGCCTACATTTACAGAGTCTGGGCCCTAATTGATGGTAAATAGTAACTCAGACGAAGTCCCCTTTCCCTGGAGGATCCGGTGACATTTCACTGGGCTTGTTGAATGTTGTAGCGTGACTTTCAAAGGGCATGCAGTGAACTTTTTGCCTCGTTTCCAAATTGTGCATAGGTTAATAGGTTGCCTTCTTCAGTGTCCACAGAGGCAGGTGGGGTGATGGGACCAGGGGAGACAGGCAAAGTGGGGCCAGAGGGTGACCTGGGTCATGAAGGCCCTGCCCACTCAGAGCCAGGGGCTTGTCCTCAGTGCAGTGTGAGTGCCCCGTGGCCGGAACGTCAGAACTTTCCACGAGAAACTATAGATCAAAACCTTTATGGGGAATGTTCCAATTTTAAAAGGTGGGTAACTAGTTCAATGGAAAGAAAAGGTAACCCCATGCGGGCCAAACAGAACAGGTCGGAGGGGCTGGACAGCATCTCTGAAAAGTGGTTGGATGGACCAGACTCAGGCTGAGGAGTGACGGCGTCTGGGGCAGAATGGGTTCATGCGCATCCCAGCTCTGGGGTCGCCGGTTGTGTGAAGATGAGCGATTACTTCACCTGACCCTGCCTCGTTTACCTCTCTCAAGTGGGTGGAGTCAGGATGCTACGTCATCCAGGTGCGAGGCGTTGGTTGGAATCAGTGATGGGAGACAGCCTGGTGTCCAGAATGTTCCCTGGTATCCAGCAGGGAAGAGGATGATTTCAAGACTCTCTCCTGGTGGACACTTCTCGCTGATTTTGTTTTTGTTCCAGGAGGTTGGTTTTTCCTACACTTCGTTCAGCCGGCTTTGGTGCTTTTCCTGAGGGCCGTAGGAGTGGTGTGGAGGGATCTCCACACCTGCGTATTGCTGCCTAGCACACCGCCCACGTGCCTGGGTTGAGTCCTGCTTCTGTCCATCCCCAGTGCTGTCATCTGGGACTCTGTCTCGTGTCTTCCTCTGCAGAATGAGGTGACAGGGGAGCTCGCCTCATAGGATGGAGTGGGAAGTAAGTGAGTCAGTGCATGGAAGAGCTTAGAAAAGCCTGGATCATGGTGAAAACTCAATGAATGTTGACTGTTTTGTGTTACCAATGACTGCCCTTTAAGCCTCATCAACTCCCATTTTGCTCGACGCCTTGGCCAATGTATACACAGACAAAGTGTGTGCTGTGACACGGTCGTGAAAGTGAAGTGAGAAGGACTTTCACGAGCATGAGTCATATGCGCTTTGTTTTACAGATGGGGAAACTGAGGCCAGGCTCCCTGTGGTGACTTTTCTCTTACTCTGTGTTATTGCATCACTTTTCTGTTCATTCACGATATCACCTGCTGTCCTGCCTGTTCAACCTAATGGAATGCTCTGATATCTGGACACTGTTCTGTGTGCTTCCTGATTCCTCCCGGAGTCATCCATGTTCTCTCGGAGCTACGGAATGGAGCTGTGTGATAAGTGCACTGGACCTAAACTTATGTGCCAAATCCAAACCATCCCCTCCCCAGAACACAGCCCCCATCCCCACCCCCATAAGATGTCACTCTTGAGGACACAGAGACCAGACACCAAGCGTGGAAGCAGTCAGCAGGGACCCGTGGATAAAGGCAACAGCAAGGGCGTTCTCTTCCATAACTGGGACAGAAGAACAGCTTGCGTGTGAAATTTGACATGAACCCAATACCTGCTGTGTGCTACTCGTGATGTGATGGGGGCTTTTGGACGTCTGGTCCCTGTGAAGACTCCCATTAAGAAACCCACCTGCCAAGAGAGTGCAGATTATATAGAAGCTTTAGATTAAAACAGAGTGAGGTGGAACTCACGGCCAGCAGGGTGACTTAACAGTTGGTCACTCTCCTCCCGTCTCTCCCAGGCCATGCTGGCTGTATCAGGGCAGAATGGGTGGTGGCCAGGGTCTCTGTGTGCAGACCGTCCTTGTCATCCAGCTCCGTGGTTCTTAAACTTCAGGAGGCATAAGAATTACTGTGCTGGAATATACACACAAAACCTCATGCATTGTACATTATTGGAATCTGGAGAGAGTATCAAAGACGATTTTGATGATACCTACTTTTTACCGTAGACCCTCACCTTGAAACCTCTTCTGTCCTCCAGCTCACATGTTAAGCTTTAAGTGCACTGGACACACAGATGCCCTATTAAGTAAATGAAATTTTTTCTCTTTTATCCAGGGGGAAAACTTTTTAGGAATACTGGAAGTCTAGGACCTCTCCATATAAGAAAATAAGAAAATCTCCTAAAAAGACATACTAAGGCTGCAAAGCAGAGGGCAGTCCAGGTGTTTTCTGGATCCTGTATCTGTGTCCTGCTTTGGGGCTATGCACAATTTTCCTCTACTTCTTCCAAACTCTCTTACTTGTATTCCATGCACTACTTATGTGGTAAACTTAAAACATTACACTCATTCTGAAAACCTGTGACAGAATACCCACCCTGAAAAATTTGGCTGGTTCTTCTAAGTGTTTACAAGCTTGAGTGGGACATGGGAGACTCAGGAAGAGAAAGAACAGGAGGGGCAGGAAATGGAGAGAGATTGGTTCACCAAGAAAGTCCCCTCAACACAGACGTGGAGAAATAGATGTGCATACGGACATGCACAGAGAGAGGCCACCAGAACTGGAAATGGACAGGAGCGAGAGAGGGAGACACTAGTCAAAGATCCGGAGAAGTAGACACACACACAGAGAAAGAACAGTAGAATTGGAAGCAGAGTGAGTTGCTTTGGGGTCATATTGATCCTGAACTGACCTCTGACATGCCCAGCACGTCATAACCAAGCACAGGACACTTTGCATCATTTTCAGAAAGAGGTAAGGTAAATCACACGAGTAATTGTAATAAAAAGCAAAAGTACCCATGAGTGTGGAGTTACTTAAACGCTAGCGCAGAGAACGAGGTCCGTGCCTGTGTCCTAAAGGGCAGTGAGGCCAACACGGGACCAGAGGAGGAGGGCAGCCCTTTGGGGCAGACAGTTGGTCATCTGCCCTCCTTAAGAGATGCTGCAGGTCCTTATCAAGGGATCAAGTCAGGGAAACCCCTAAGGCTCTTGCATTTGCAGATTCCAGTCAGCCCCAGAGCAGGCTCCTCAAAAATGAGGCGCAGTCTTCCCTGAACTGGGGAGTGTCGCCCGCTCCCCGACGTCAGCCCAGTGAAGCTTGGAGAAGTCATTGCTTTGGTTTTCCATGAGGCTTCCCCTCTTCTGGCTCTTGGCTGGGTGACACGTGGACATGGGGAAGGAGCCTTTGCACGCTGTACATGGTGCTGTCCTTCCAGCCAGCTCAGTCTCCACTGTATCCCTGGTCTGTATCCTGTGCTTCTCTGGGGATGGAGGACACCAAGGCGTCCATCTGATTGTCCTGGGAAGCCCTTATCTCTCATTTGACAACAGTGTTGATTTCCACAGTGAAATGTAAGTCAGAGTGGATTACGCATGTCAGTATTCCCCTTGCCTTTTGTAATTGCAGACTCCGACGGGCTTGGCTGGAGGTGGTACAAATGACTAAGAAATGCTCTGTGGAATGACTTTTCAACAGGCATTTCTTAAGCTGTATTTGGATCTCAGATCTTTCTACACAGTTTAGACTAGAGAATGTTTCCATCAATCTGTCTTCCATCATCCTAAATTAAGGCTTTCTGGCAGTGAGGTGGACTAAAAGTAGCATTTTAGGTGTAATATTTTATTACCGCACCATTTATTTTAATTTGTAATAGTCAAACTCAGCCTCCTGATTCAGGGAAGTTTGGGGAGCATTCGAAGAATGAAGATTAGTCTATTGTGGGATCTTTTTTGGAACTTGTCCCATGGTCAAACATGATGCACGCACTGAAGAGTCCATAGAACATACACGACAGTTTAGTGATTTCTTATAGAGCACTGCCTTGTGTAACCATCATTCAGGACAGCATGTGGGCTGTTGTCATCACCCTCAGTGGGCTGCTTTCTAAACAGCTCCCCTCTCCGTCTCCAGAAAGACCACTACCCTGACTCCCAGGAGAGTCACGTCTGCCTAAGTCTGCGCCCCGGACAGTAGGCTCTAGAGCTGTCTCCCTTTTATAGCCTTTAAAAACAACTGATTGTGCCTTTCTGTTGAGAAAAATGGATACAGTCATCCAAGGAGGTATGGCTCGCCAGCTCTTCCTCAGCACCCCGCTGCCCCAGGGCCTGGAGGTAACAGCTGTTAGCAGTTTCCTGCGATAATTTTCAGGCCTTGTTGACGCATCTGCACACCGTTTTCGTGTAAAGCCGTGCGGGTGGCATGTGGAACAACCTCAGTTGGTGACATTCACCTAGATCAGGGTCAGCAGTCCTGCTCAGGGGTCAGTGGTCCCTTCTGGCCTGTCACCTGTTTTTGTGTGGCCTGTAAGCTGAAAAAGCAGTTTTAACAGTTTTCCATCATTGAAAAAAAATCAAAAGAACAATAGTATTTCATGACACGTGAAAATTATGAGATTCCAGTTTCAATGTCCAAATATAGAGTTATATCGGAAGACAGCCACACTTATTCAGTTATGTTTTTGGCTACAGTGTCAGAGTTGAGTAGTTGTGGCAGAGACCCTATGGCTTAAAAATTTAATATTTCAGTATTACTCTGTGGCCCTTTACAGAAATAGTTGCTGACCCCTGACATAGACTATGATGTGGGTAGTCTGGAGTTGTGCACTGTACAACATGCACAGCTGTGGTGAAGCAGCACTGTGTACACAGGCACACCCATATTTTACAAAATAAAACAATGCTATCATACTGTAATTTATTTTATCACTGCTGATGTTTTGGTTGCCTCTAATTTTTCACTGTTGCAAATATTGCTCTGGTGAACATCCCATACTTTCATGCAGGCTTTTGCCTGATACTAAAGTTACAATTATCCCCAACAGAGAGCATCCCAAATGCTGGCATGTGTACAATTTAATCAACAATGTGGCGACTTGTAGCAAATGAACAATTTTTCAATTTAATATTTATGATGGCAGCCTAAGAGAAGAAAATCTGTTCTGACTGGTTCAAGAAAAAAAAAAAGTCTATAATGAGTCGGGAGGTTTTAAAATCCTAAATGTGAAAAACAAGTCAACTAATTTCCAAATAATTGGGAAACTATTCAGCATGGAGAAAATATAGCTTTTCACGTGCTCAAATTAGCTATACATGCAGATTAGATCCTGACTCATTTTCCAGAAGTCAGCTGTCCCTATGGGGAGCAACATCTGCCTTTCACTGCATCTGTGCTCGAGATTTGGACAAAAGCATGCAGAGTCCAGGCTGTATTCTCCAGACTGAGCTAATAGTGGCGTTCCCTCTGAAGTAAATATTGACCTCAGTTTCCCCCTCCTGTCAGCACTCAGATCGGCACGCACCAGTGACTGCTTGTGAAGTTGGGTTTTCATGATGGTGGAATCTGCTAGAACTAATGAACATGTCTGGCTGATGCTATTTCTTGACGAGCTTTTTCTTCTAAAAGAATCTAATTAAGAAAAGTATTTATTTTGTTTCTTCATGTGGAAAAGTCGTATGTGTGGCAGAGCATAATTTTAATAACTCGTGGTGGATGGCAGTGGAAAGCCTGTGTCCTGAGTAGGTGGCCCAGCCTCTTGGTTTAGTTCCTTTCATCGAAGGTCCAGTTCCAGCCACAGAAAGTTCCCCCTGATTGAAGGACACCAATTTATGATCTGTCGGCTCCTTCTTTGGTTCTGGGAAGTACTTTAGAAAACATTGCAGTTCCTACAGAGAACGTGTTTGTAAGATGTCCTGTTTGCACCTGGATCCCTACAAACAAGCAGAAATCTTATCAACATTTGTGGCTCAACCAAACCACACCCCAAGCCCCAGGCAGTGGACACCTCATATTTACACAAAACAATGTCACCTTTGACTGATATTTTTGCCCCACTCATGTCCCCTAACATGTTTCATATTTGCGTGGCGAATTTTCCCATAAGTTTAAAATGAGCAACTGGTACATGTCCTTGGAGGGGCAGGCCTGGCCAGTTTAGAAGGCAAATTTAGGGGCTGGCCCAGTGGCATAGTCCTTAAGTTCACGTACTCTGGGTAGGCAGCCTGGGTTTGCAGGTTCAGATCCTGGGGGCTGACCTAGCACCACTCATCAGGCCATACTGTGACAGCGTCCCACATAAAATAGAGGAAGACTGGCACAGATGTTAGCTCAGGGACAATCTTCCTCACACACACACATACAAAAGGGCAAATTTACTAATGGGTTCAGAGTTGAGTTATTACTTAGGGGCCCTGTGGGTGTTCTCTGCCTGGGATCAGTGTGAGCCCTAGAGACACCCACCGCTGCTTTCAGACCTGGCCTATAAATTCCGCAGCGCTCATGTTAATAACTCCAGACATTCAGCCAGGGATCATAGTTTACTAAACTCAAATCTACTGACATATGGGAATTCCTCGTTTCAGTGGAAGCTCTTACCAAATAGAAGGCCATTGCTGTATGTGTGAGCGTTTTTCTCTTGAAGTTATTAACGTTTGCAAATATCCCTGTTATCTGACAAGACAGGCAGTGGGGTGTGGGGTGGCATGGTGGATAGCCCATGGGTTTGTTCGGGTGGTCATTCAGCAACAAGGTAAAATTTCAGCTCTGCTTATTTATTAACCATTAAATCTGAGCATTCTCTGATTTAATTCCCTTATCTGAATATGGATGTATTCATATCATAGTCATAGGAATGTTGCGAGAATCAAATGAGATAATGTGCATGAAATACCAAATATGGTGCCTGGTAAGGAGTTGACCTCAATAAAGATCGGTTCCTTCCTGCTATTTTTGTTTGTTTGTTTTGATGAGGAAGATTGGCCCTGAGCTAACATCAGTTGCCAATCTTTCTCTTTTTGCTTGAGGAAGATTGTCGCCTAGCTAACATCTGTGCCTATCTTCCTGTATTTTATGTGGAACACCGCCACAGTTTGGCTTGATGAGCAGTGCCAGGTCCGCGCCCGGGATCTGAACATGTGAACCCTGGGCCACCAAAGCAGAGCTCGCAAACTTAACCCCATGCCACCAGCCAGTCCCCTTCCTGCTGTTTTTTGCCCTGGCTTCCTTGATCAGCAACATTCACAAAGTGACCAACTAGTTTTTAAGAGTGATAGATCTTTACTTTTTGTCAGTGATGTGTAATTTAATAATTGTATTGCACATATGTTCATCATTTGTATCTGAATTTACGTAACTCTAGGAGATTCAAATCTAATTATTATATAAATAAAACAATCAGCTTTCTGTGAAGTCAAAGCAAATTGCAGCCTAACGTTTTTGGTTTTGATTTTGAATTGATGACTGATGCTAAGGGAAGGATTTGGTTTTTATCCCTGGAAAGTCAGAAGTATGGTTTTATAGTCATATTTGTTTGGAATTTCATTCTCCATTTCAGGAGAGCTCATTTGTATCCTAAAAATAATGTATTTTTTAAAAAAAAATATGTATTTTTATATAGATAAATATTAAAATGGGATAGCTTTGGGTTTAGAACTTGAAAATTGGTCAAACGTGGCTATCCCCTCGTTGAAGCTTTGAGATGTCCGCTTATAAAAGTGGAAGCTGGAAGACAAGAGATGCTTAGCATCTGATTCGTTGCATGATAAACTCCTGTCGGTGATTGAACACGTTTTTCTCTGGGGCGTTTCCCTTTTAGTTATTGAGCCCATACTCAAGTCTGAGGAGGGAGAGATTCGCAACCTTAAAGTGATACTTTACGATTCTGCAGGAGATAGGAATGGGAAGAGCGTTGGCTGGGATGCAACTAGAGGGTACTAACGGGAACAATGGGACTGAATTGAGCAAAGCAAAAAGGGAGCATATGAGAATCCATTTCTTCTTCACTGTGGACCTCTTCCTTCAGGGGCGTGCTGACCCACCCGGGGTGAAGGGACCTTGAAACTGGTTGATTTGAGCCCCAAATACCCAAGGAGTCAATTGAATCTTTGGGAGTAATGATTGAAATGGTCCCTCAAAATTATTTTTAATCCTCATGATTCAAAGTGAAAATTGGGAGGAACTGAAGTAACTAATCAAAGAGATAAACCTGAGAAGAGACCAATGAGCTCAAATTTTCCTAAAAATAAAACCGTTAATTTTCAGAAGACTATCTGTGCCTCTGCCCAATCCATGGTAGTCTTTGCTAAGAGTCAGGAGAATATTTTAGTTTCTTAAGATATTTTTCTACAGTTTTCCTCTTTGGAAAAAGGGTCTTTTTTGATTTTCAAATCTTCTTACTGCTAGGACCAACTTATCAAAACAAGCCATCTTTATCTCAAGTCTGAGCTAAAGTATTGATATACTGGGTGACAGTTCTCTTTATATATCAAGGAGCAAAAATAGCCGCTTCTGTCCCCCGATTTCTCCACGTTTCATTTAAGGTCAGATCCTTAAGAGACCATTTGCACCTGAAGTCTTTACAAAATTGCTGTGATAATTTTCAAAGGAACCCTTACGAAATTGTCTTTGAGTATTTCAGATGTTAGATCCAAAGAAGGTACCCACAGCTCAGAGGGGAAGTCCTACAGAGTGAGTAGTGATGCCCACAGTCCAGAGTCCAGAGGGCAGTCGGTCTCACTGATTTGGGTTAATTGAGCTGATTAATAATCTGCTGATGATGCTGAGTCATTGCTAAGCCACAGATTCCATATAATGCACGCACACCTCTATTTCAAATAGAATTCATTCTCCCTTCTTTAAAAACCTGATGATTTGCGTGAGTGAAAGTGAGTGGCTTGCCTTGGAGAGAATGTCAAGTTTGGATTATTATTTAGCTATCAATAAAATCTAAACAACTGAAAACAAACATGGGGATAAATGAGTTTTTATGCATTTCTGTCTTGGGCTTGAAGTGTATCATGAGAGAATCATTTGTCATCTCTGTAACTTAGTTACATCTTAAATACTTTGGGATGAGAATTCTTTAAGTTTATTCACCATTGTCAATGCGTATTGAGTGCCAGCTCCATGCCCTGAGGCACTGGTCTGTGGCAGTGACCATGATACACCCAGTTCTGCTTGATACAGTCAGGATGGGCTGTAGTATGCTACAGTAACAAATATCTCCTTGAATTTCTGGTATTTAGAACAACAAAGATTTGTGTCTCTTCACTCAGCAGATCCATTGAGTTGCAGCTGTGGATCCTGCCTGGAGCTCTTCTCACTCTGGGACCCAGGATGACAGAGGGAGCACCCACCACCTGGAACATGGCCTATCAAGTGGGAGAGGAAAGGACAGCTGGCACAGCGTGCTCTGGCCCTTACAGCTTTGGTCCTCAAGGGACATCTGTCACTTTCTCACATTTCATTGGTCACAGCCAACCATGTGGCCATGCATGAAGGCATTCTCTGGGTAGGGAAGTGAATTCCTAGCATGTGTCCAGGAGAAAGGGAACCAGATTATTGTGAAGAGCCTTAAAGACTGTCATGCAGCATTTAAGGGAATTACTTTGTAGAGGGGAGAAATGCAGATGTGCGAAGTGATGTGATAAATGCTGTGAAGACAGTTAGAGATGGTAAGAGGATGGGGAATGACAGGGGGTATTGTTCCACAGAGGGCAGCTGGAAAGTGAATCTCTGATGACTTAACCCTCGACAGAGACCTGAAGGAAGTGAGGAGACCAGCCAGAGGACCTGTCCGTGTTACTCTGACACAGCAGAAGTTGCCGATTGCTTTTAAGGGTTAATGAGTGATTCTCTGCTTATAATAGGCATGACTTCTATTTCCAGCTGTGATGGGCTATCTTGAATTAGACCAAACCTTTTAATGAGATCGAGCAGTGGCATGGGTTAAAATTTTACACACACACACTGGAGAGACTATCAAGCAGCCAAAACTTGAAGAAGGAAGATGTGGTGGTTCTCTATCATCAAGAAGCAAACCGCCCCACAGTTAGTGTATGAAAGCAATGATTTATCATCGTCCTTCATGGATCTTGGAGTTGATGGCTTCAGCTGGGTGATTCTTGCTTGGGCTCCCCAGTACTATCGTAGGCAGATGGTGGCGGAGGCTGGAGTTGTCCGAAGCCTTCTCTACTCTCACGTCTGGCTTCTGGGCCGGGTGGCACCATGCGGCCTCTCGGCATGGCCGGTGTGAGCTTACTCACAGTGCGGTGGCTTCAGAGCAGTAAGACTTCTTACATGACACCTCTTTTCTTCCAAGAGACAGGAGGGAGAAGCTGCCAGTCTCTTAAGGCCTGGGCTTGGAGCTTGGCAGAGCGTCATTTCAGCCAAATTCTGTAGGTCAGTAGGGTCACAGAACCTGCCCAGATTCAAGGACAGACCTCACCTCTCCTTGGATGCAATGTCAGAGGATGTGAGATCTCTTTGTATCCGTGTATTCCACCACAGATGAGACGTGCCTTGAGCGTTCTTCATCGTCTGAACCACCTTTTGACCCAGTGCAGTTGCTGATTTTAAGCCATGACTAAGAGAGAACAAAGTAGATCAGAGCTGTTGGAATTCCCTCAGGCCCGGGAGACCAAAATTGCAGTTCAAGGTAACGAAGGCAGCAGAGACCGAGAGGAAGAACTCAGAGAGGAACAAAACGCATAAAAGTGAGCTTAACCTTCTGCATCACTGTTTCTCTTAAAGTGTTTGCCAACTGATAGCAGCAATTGAAAGCTGAGGAACTGAACAGAAAGTGGCGACTGGGAGCTGGTGGGCTGGGCAAGCGCGCTCAGCAGTCTCGCTGTGCAGTTGCTTAGGAAAGACAAAAGTGGGGCTCAGGACTTGCCAGGGAGCCAGGGCCCGCAAAACTCAGGCTTTTAGTTGGGCTTCCCAAAGGGCCAGAGGCTAAGAATAAGGGTGAACCAGAAATAGATTAACCCTCACCAAAACTCAGAATCAGCCTTGAAATAGTTCAACGGTAGGCTGCGTTAAGATCATCTCCCTTTACTCTAATTGCCTGTTTGAAGCAAAAATAAATCCTCTCTGGGGGAGGTTAACATAATCCAGAGTCATTACAGCTTTTCATATACATTGTCTGGCATTCAGTGAAAAATTGCTAGGCACACCAGAGCCAGGACCAATGGTAGAGAGAGCAGAGATAGACAGACCCAGGGGTAATCCAGATACTGGAATTTCCATAATGAATTTTAAAATAGCTATAAGTATATTCAAGAAAAGAGATGGCATGATGGAGAAATTCAGCAGGAAATTATAATATATACAAAAGAATCAAATGAAAGGTCTAGAGCTGAATAATAGAGTAACAAATTAAGAATGTAATAAATTGGTTTAAGAGCAAGTTAGGATTAGTGAACTGAAATATAGACCAGTAGAAAATATTCTGAAGAGCAAAGAGAGGAGAGAGAATTTTCTAAAACTGGTGAAAAACATTAAGCCACAGATTTAAGAAGTACCATGACAACCAACAGGATAAATGCAAAGGAAATCACATCGTAAAACTACTGAAAAGAGAAAAATGACATTTAACTTCAGGGAAGTAACAATAAGACATACAGTTGACTTTTCAACAGAAATAAAATTCAGAAGACAATGGAATGACGTTTAAAATGCAGGAGGCAAAATATCTATCAAAACCTAGAATTCTATATCTGGAAAATAAATTATTCAAAAACAAAGACTAAATAATGGTATTTTCTGACAAACAAAACCAGAGAGAATTTGTCACAGCCGACCTTCAGTGAAAGGTATACTTCAAGGTCTTTTGCAGTGGGAGGAAAATCACCCCATGGGAAGCATGGAATGCAGGGAGGAACACAGAACAATAGAAATATGTGGGTGATCTACATGGAAATTGATCATGCAAAGCAATAATTAGATACACTTTTTAGGATCCTTTTATTTGAATTTTACTAAAACCTGTTTATGACATGCTGACTTTGCTGTTGGGAGGCATTTTAACTTGGGGCGAACTTAATATGAACTTGTCACTAAATTTTGAGACTCCCCTTACCAGTGGGGCAGCTGTCAGGAGTGTCCGCGGGATAATGTTTGAATGCAGTGGGTGTATCCAGAATGTACATCTAGTGAGATAGAGGGCAGTTATGGTGATTATGGGCGTGATCATTCTAGTCTCAAATTAAAAGTTTTGCTTTCCCTAAAAATGTTATAAATGGTTTTGCTATTACTGATTTCTGACTAATGTAGGACATATGGCTCTTGATACCTCTGTAACAGTGACATAAGGGAAAAGCATTTGTATTTTCTCTGGTTTTCAGAAGCTACTCTTAGACTCATCCGTTTCTCAGCAATTTATTCTGTGTCTAAAAACTCTTATAAGGAAGCCCTGTTTTGATTATTAGCCATCCCTGGAACATTAGCCACTAAACAGATTTACTTCGGATGCATGTCTGTGTATATATATTTCAGTTTCATGTTTATTTCCCTTGGGTAGTTTGAATGCGTTTTCCTTCTAGATATTGAAAAGTAATGAATAAGGAAAGTAGCTGATTTCACCAGTTCTGTGTCACGAACAGGTAATTAACTTCTTGTTTTGAGAACACAGGGAAAGGTGACGCTTTACTTCACCAGTTGTTTCCATGGAAGTTTTTGACAGCACATCCCAACCCTTCACTCTGAACTTACGACAGTGTTAGAGGAAGTGTCAGCCTACCGTGCAACTTAACCATGACCCAGAGTCCTGATGTCCCTCCTGTCTGTGAATTAGGTGACTCATCGTTTTTCAAATGGATGGTGCTTAGTGTGACTTCTACTACTCAAAGCTAGAATGGAAAGTGCCTTCCAACTCAACGTCCCATTGGTGTTAGTCCTTGAAGGACTGAGATTCAATGCCTTGGCAATGAAAGATGAATTCTGGAGCTACAGAAGGGAGAGGGTGTGGCTCTGTTGGAACTGCAAGCATGATTTCAATACTGTGGCCTTCAGACAGCTGCTTATGCTGTAGACGTTTCTAAAAGGGCAGTGGTGTTCCGTCTTAGTTAGAGGAATGTTAAGGGCTCACATGCCTTCCTCAGGGAGTCCAGCACACAGAAAGGCTTTCTTTCAGAGCTGGGGAAGCTCCCTCTATCTTCAGATGAGCATCAGGAGAAATGGTGAGATCTTCAGTAGTGGTAAATAATAGTCCTAAACATTGGGATTACACTGGTCTCAGCAAGATACTTGCATAGTGAGAGATGTGGGAGGACCCAGTAGTCTGGAGAAAGGGCAGCTGTGCGCCCTGCCTCTCACACTCCTTCCAGGAGAGATGCTCCTGTGGTGGAATAATTTGCAGGCTTCCCTGAACTGTTTGTTATTTTGCCTCTCTCTCCCTCCCTCCCTCCTTCTCGGTTTCTACAAGCACTTAAAGTTAGATGAAGTTACTGTATTTCATTGAAAATAAGATGTCATCTTGTAAGATTTATCCCATTTTCAGACCTGTTAAAATGTGCATCTTAATAATGACAAGATGCAAAGGGTGCCTGTTCCATGGAAATTGATAAGTCCCGACAGATTCCAGGAACACTCGTTAGATGGTCAGGTCAGGAAAGCATCTTTCAGCATCTTCTTTATTAGTTTATTAGTAGTAATTATTGGTGTAATTGGTATTGTGTTTTTTATTACAAAAGCCATATATTTGTATTATATGAGTTCAGGTAGCATGGAAGTAGGGAGATTGTCCCGTGGGCTCCTCCTGCCTGCGGTCTCCATTCCTGCTCACACCAGGGTCGCGCCTCTTCACACCCTCGAGAACATATCCCCTCACAACAGAAACACGATGCGGATTTGACTAGACATTTCATCAGAATGGAAGTCTGAGGGGTCTAAAGACCAGGAGCTGCAGCAGACTCCTCAAATACAGCTCCCCTCTGCTCCTCCAGACGCCCCGGGGATCATTCTCCTACTTTCTGTTTCTGCGGGTAACTTTGATCCTTTTCCTTTTTGGCTGTGTAAATAGTGTGTCCGTATCGCGCCTTTTAGCACTTTCCCTGAATCGTTTGTGTGGTGTTCTACATTCCGTGCGTTTGATTTAGATCTTGTATTTCCAGTGAAATTACAATTACTTATGAGCTAGAATCGTGTCACGATGTTTGAATATTCCATGATGGGAGGAATATGGTAAATTTTGAAAAATTCCGTATTTGTAGAATTTAATATTTTCAATAGAAGTCTTCTCAAAAATCTCAATCTATTATTCAGTCATATTCCTTTTTTATTTAAAACGTGTTTTTTTTTTTTCCTGAAGAAAAAGTCTTATGTGGATTGATTAGGGACACTGTTTAGACCAGTCTTTGGAGATTCTCCCTCAAAAACTAGGTTCTGTGGTCAAATCCATTGAAGAAACACTGTGAAAGCACGTCAGAGCCCGCACCACGCCGGGGAGCGTTGCCAGAGGTTTCCAGACATAAGTCATTTATGTACCTTTACAATTTTTTACCATGTCTGGAACCCACAGTACAATTATTTGGTTAATGTTCTTTTTTTTTAAAGGGACACTTAAGTAAAAAAAATATTTTATAGTAAAATTTTATGTTATAAATATAAATGGGAAAAAGAATTATTTATGAAAAATAGAAATAAAAATTAAACACAATGAAAACAAAGAGGATGAATATTCTCTCACTGGACACCCTGACCTGGCTCCTGTCAAAGGGGAGATGACCAAGACTAGAGGGAGTTAGAGGCCACATAGCAGAGGCCAGATTGTCCTGGTGTGATCAGCAGGTGGGAAAAGACTCAGACATGGAGAAGAGAGTGACTTCCTCATGGGATGACCTTGTCCCACTTGATTCCAGTTTGTGACCCACCTGGAGTCTCTGTGGACCATGAGGAGCGTCCGTTGGACTCTGGGGAAACTGGATGCTGTGACGTTGAGTCAAACGTGTCCAGTTAAAGCAACTACGGCACCATGGTGCTCAGAGCAGCGCCTGGTTCTCTGCAAGCACTTAATGATTATTAGTCGTTGTTATTATTTACTTCCCTTATGTCTTATTTTAATTTTATTAAAGGGACTAGAGACCCATTTATACAGTAGAGTATTCCTGAGGTCATTGCTTTGGTACTTTTGGGGAATTCTCATTTAATACAATTAACATTTTGATATTGACGGATTCACCTTTTAGCTTCTCATTCTTCCCACTTTATTCTTTCTTTCTTTGCCTCTTTCTCTGTGGATTATAACTTTATCTATTAAAAGGAAAGAACTTAGGGCAAAAGTTGAAGAAGCAGTTTAAATGAAAATTCCAGAGAGCATTATATTTCGGTGTACCGCATTCTTGTGACAAGGAGGGCAGGAAATGCAAAAGGTAAAATCCACACTCCGGGCTGAAGTTCCTGCTGTGAAGGAGAAGTTCCCCCGAGGAGAAATGGGACCTCGGGCTGATTAAACTGGGATTTCAGCATCTCTCAGCTCTGAGCGAGTGAAATAAAGACTCACTCAGTCTAATTAGACAATCTGATGGGGGCTTTGAAACACCCACCTACGGTGATTTTTTTTTTCTTTTTTTAATCTTAGAAATGAATTTTCAGAAGTGTGTGAAACTTTTTTTCTTCCAACTGAGATTTGATGCTCTCCAAGGAGTAAATACATGATAGCACGCACCTTGAAAAGTCCTGGCAACAACATCACTGAGACTTTAAAAATTGTAATTATATATCTATATCTACACACACACACACGTAAATCCGTGTGTGTGCGTGTGCATATAGCATACACACTGTGTCATATATAATGTATTGTATATACGTGTTTATATATATATGTGTGTGCATGCATGTGTATATGTGTGTATGTATGTGTACCTATTTACTGTTCCCAAGTTTAAATCTCTGCACTGTGATAAAGCTGAGTAGCCGTAACCTACATGATTCTGTAGCCCCCACAGTTCTCTAGTCAGACAGCGCACTCAGCTAACGACTGTTCCTAAGTTTAGTAATGTTAACAGAAACACCTCTAGGTGATGCTCAGTAAGCATTTAGCGCGTGTGGGCCCTTGTCCTCGGGTACTGTCTTATTTAATTGTCACAGCAGTCCCATCAGGGCGGGGCACACTGCTGTCCGTGTTTACGGATGGGGCCGAGGCACAGCTTGCCCTGGTCCCCCGGTGGTCAGGGTAAGGGGCAGGCTGCATTCACCCTGGTGTCGGCTGGAGGAGGGCGTTCTTCAGAGGCCGCTCAGGGGCTGCAGGAACGCCTGAGGGCCCCTTGTACAGCCCACTGAACTGGACCTTTTCCTTTCAGTTGGTGCATTTTAGAAGGTGTAGGTTATCCTTCTGTTTTTACTCTCCTCTAAGTATAATTTGCTTTGTGGGTTGAACTTGGAAAGTCTTTGTTTATTTTTTTTATTTCCATTTATTATTTACTGGGAACTTACAGTGAAGAGCCCCTGGATGGACATTCGAATAAAGGAATTCCACACAAGGCTCTGGAAGCTTGACATGCGCCACGTCCTTATTCCTCACTCCAGGCCTGTGAGGTGGGGCTGTCAGGTCCATGAGGAGGAGGGGACGGTCGGGCGGGGGTGTCACTGCCCAAGGTTGCCCGAAAGTCAGGTCTTTTTCATTCCCAACCCCACCCCTTTCCACGACATCAGCTACGTTCTAAAGAAGGAGGAAATGAGCCCCTCTGAGCAGTGTCTCCGACGTGCACCTGCGGATGTGGAAAGATATATTGGAGCTTTGATTTATGGCTCATTTACATTTTATCCTAAACAATGTTTAAAAATGTTTTTGACATTACATTTTATAATGTACATAGTATATTAGCACAGTAGTATGTGTATATAATATTGTATGTACAAATATATGTACTTAAATGTATTGACTTATGTGTGAATTGCATTGACTTGTAACTGTATCATTGAATATACATACATATACATACTGCTGTTCTAATATACTAGTGTTCCATATATGTATACTATCTATAACATATACTGTATTCACTTACGTATATTTATTCGTGTGTGACTGTAAGTTCATGTATATATATATGTAGTGGATGCTCACAATATTGTTGACTGTCCAGGTGCATTTGAGTTGGGTAATGAGAAGTGCGGGAGCCAGTGGGTTTGCCTACTTGCTGGCATACCCTTGCTGTTCATACCCTTGCTGGTGTATGAGTCTGACACCTGGGGAAATTCAGGGTGGCATTCGTTTTGGTTTGCTGTCACCTCCAGACACCGGCGGCTTTGCGTGGCCTCAGATGGAACCTGACGCCCCAGTGTGGCTCTTGTGGGTCCCGGTCTCCCCTTTCTGGGCTCGCAGGCTCTCTCCCTTGAGGCTCCCATATGCCCTTCTGTGGTTTGCTTCATTGTTTCTCCTGTTTCTGATGTTGTGTTGGGACAACTCTCCTTATATCCATATTTAAAAAAATTTGTCCCATCTTTCTTAAAGTTGTTTTCCTAAAAGTGGAATTTCTGGGGCCAAGACTATAGGTATTTTAAAAAGGCTTTAGGTTTTAAACTTAGAAGATCATGTTCTACGTTTAAGAAGTTGTCCTTGTTTACACTTCTTGTAAGGGCAGTTGTCTGGAGTAGTCTACACTGCGTGCACATAGCTGTGTATGGGATATCAGCTACCGCCTCCCTTGGCTGCAGAAAATATTGTGATTAAGGGAAAAAGGGTATCTCTTTATTCTTTTAATTTGCGTATCTTTGGTTACTGTTAGGTTAAATCATTTTCTTGTCGGTTTGCCCTCATATTCCTTTTCTTTTGAGAATCGTCTTTGTTTATTCGTATCATATGTCTATTTCTTAACGTTGTAGTGTTCATTCATTTTTTTAGTTAAATTCTAAGAGCTTGTTTTATATTGAGGACAGCCTTTATTATATGTCGCAAATATTTTTTACACAGCCTGGTAACAACGACAGCACATCTGTGTTAAGCCTGTCCTTTTTTAGGTCCCTTCCTTGGAATTCAGTGTGGAGGGGGACCGATTGCAAATTTGAGTAAAGAAGGAATCAGACCTGGAAAGATGGCGAAGCCTGCGTTCGTCCTGCCCCAGGGGAGCTCTGTAAGGTGCTGGTAGGGGCTCTGCAGGTGGCGAGAGTGTTGAGGCCCCTCAGCCTGGGTCTGGACGATAGAGGACGTCTTTCACTTCAGATTTTTAGGAAGAAGGTTACAAAGGGGTTTCCTATCCTAGAGGATGCCTCACAGCAATTTTATTTTTATCTTACTAGCTTTCATCTGGGCTGATGAATGATGTAGACAAGACATTATTGATATGTCTGAGTTAATAGCAGCTCACCCATGGCTTTTAATCCTGATTTATGGCCCCGGTTTAGGACTCGGGATCCAGTGTAGCCATTTCTGTAATGGAGAGAGAGCTTTTGCTCCTGGAAGGCACGCTGGATGATCAAGTATCACTGGTTCATAAAAACATCAGAGGTTAATATCTGTGTTTGGTGGGACAGCTGTTTAATTCCAAGTCTGGGCAGTGGCTTTATTTTTGTCTGAAGAGCGGAAAAGAATAGATGTTTTGGATTACATTTTGTGTGTAATTGTAGATGACAGATGTATTAAATTAGCCTTACCAGAGCTTTTGGAGACCTGCCTCCAAACTGTAAATTTTACTTGGCTTTTTCATTTGCAGGTGGCACGAAACCATTTCATGTATATTTCATGGTCTCCGAAGAGCCGGAGAGGTCCAGGAACTAGTGTGAGGCTGCAGCCCATTCATTCTGTAGCAGACACAGGCACGTGGTGGGGGCATAAGTTCTCTGCATTGATGATTTGGGTTAAAAATATTAACAAATGAAAAACACTAAACACTCATTGCTTGGCAGAAAAATCACTATTAGTAAGATGTGAGCAAGTTTGGAGTAGGAATACATTTCTTTCCTCTTCCATAAAAGCATAGGTGCTTTTGTTCAGTGAACTTGCCTCGTTGAGGAAGTGGGTTTTTTTTTTACCTGATTCTAGTATAGCAAGCTTTAGAAGGTGTTTTGTTTGTAGATCTAGTAATTTAAATAAATTTATTTGCATGTGTGAAGTTTGTACTAAAATCTTCACTGCAAAGCTCCCCACCTTGTAAATAACACTGAATTTAATTTGAGTATTTCCAGGTTTATTTCCCATTAAAAAAATAATATCCTTGAGAATAAATTCTGTTTGGCAAGATGTCAAATGAGAAAATTATCAGCAAGTACTTGTCACAAATGTACATATTCCAAATAAAGCAAGCATTGCCTGTAAAAAAATAAAAATGAATATTAGATTTAGGCAGTACATCTGTTGCTGTGTAACTGATACAATTCTCCCTCGGAGGCATTGCTGTAAGCTGCAGTGGTCACACACATAGCTGTTTATTGACAATTAACAAACACCAAAGTCATGTTTTCTGTTTTGTAGTGAGTGTCTTTGAACCAAATTCCTTTCCTCTCCAGGTTAAGAATAGACTTTTCCCCCTTTCATCTGCTTTTTCTTCCTCGCTTTGCAAAATTTGGAATCAATTAGGGAGATAGATTTGTTAACAGCTGCCTTAATTAGTCTGTTAATAGCTGTAGCTACAAAGTAATTTTTTACAAGCTGCCCAAATCTTTAAGTTCGAGATAGAAGTGAAATACTCGTTGCCTCCGACTGCTATATTTTTCTAACAGTGTGTGCAAACATCAATAGACAGCTACCGATGCATTTTACTGTGGTAATTCATCTCTTTTTATGGTGTTGGGGAGGGGACCCTTTTTCTGATTTCAGTGATTCACGGGAAGTGTTTATTTTATGCACGTAGAAGGAGAGTAGTGTCATTATGTTGTTATGTAAGCTCTACTTTGGCTTGATAAAGAGCTAATGTATACGTCTTCACATTTAGGAAATGCAGAATGTACTTGTGTAATGCTGCAAGCTCTCAGTCAGTATTCACACACACACACACGTCTCCATCCCTGTAGATGCAAGCAATCCACTCAATTTATTATGGGAACAATTTAGTTCACAAACAACAAGCCTGCTTCATACTGTGAAACAACGTGCGGCTGTCGGACTGGGTGGATGGAAACCTCTCTCTCTCCTGTCCCCAGAGGACCCCACGATCCTGAGATCTAGCCCCCAAATGCCTGCAGAGATTAGGAAGGTGATGGAGACCGGTGAGCTATGCCTGAGGTGAAAGGAGAGTGGTGCAGACAGGCCTCTTTTCAGGAATTCACAACACCCTTCCTTTCAGAGGCTCCACCCCTGTCACGTCAAATTCATGGAAGGCACTCACTCCGTGTCAAATATGATTAGTAGGTGAAAACATGGCAGTGGCATTGCCGTTGATGCGATGGCATGGTTCCATAAGCTGGGGGTGTCAGGACACGTGAGGACAGTGAAGTCTCAGCACTTCGTGCACAGTTTTGTCCCGCCTGCCCTGTGCAGGGACCCAGGCTGACGGCACCTTGAACGTCTGGTCCTGTGCCCTCTGGCTCGGGTGGGCTCCACTGCTCCCTGTGGCGGGGAAGAGCGCCTGGACGCCACACGCCGGCTCCGAGATGCTCCAGCAGCGGGGGAGCCAGGCCGCGTCTGTGCAGAGCCGCTCCTTTGGCCACCCCTGATCACAGGGCCTCACATCTCACTGCAAAATTTATGTAGCATGTCGCCGTGAAAAGCACTTCTCAGCTTAAATCCAGTTGACTTTTCTGTCCCTAATTACTGAAAGTTCTGATGAAAACACTCAGGTTTGAGTTTTTGTAATAATCATTGTCGTAATAATAACTAACTGTTGTAGAATACTTCCTGTACTCCACATGCTGTTCTAGATGGTATCCGTGTGTGTGTGTATCATCTATCAATCTGTCTATGTATGTCTCTCCATATCTCTTTCTATGTCTTCAGTGACTGAGTGGGGTGGGTGCTGGTAATATGTTGAGTTGACGATTGGAAAGTGGAGGTGCAGGCATGTCATGTAGGTCAAGTCTGAGCTCTGGACGACTCTGCCCCGAGAGGCACGGCTTCCTGAGCTCAGACTGTAGATGCGTTTTCACTAAGTAATGAAATGTAACCCGAAAGGAGACAAACGAATAGAGAGCCTGGGGTTTTAGCTGGAGATTTGAGTGGGGTTTGACGTAGTCGTCCGAGCGCTGACCTTGGTGATTGCTGCCCTCATTCATGGTGAAACCCTGGACTTCTCAGAAGGGACACGCCTGCTTCTCTGCTCTCGGAGCCTTTGATGGTTTCAGGCTGAGTGTCGAGAGTCGCTCGTCCTCATTTCAGATGACGAGGTCCATGCTTCAGAGTTCTCCGTCTTTCCCGCCCTCGGTGAGGAAAGCTCGTGCCTTATCTCAGCTCTCCCCTGGGGCCTGGACTTGGTCCTTTTCTTCTTGGGAGAAGGAGTCATTGGAAATGAGCAGCTGAAAGAGCTCGGCTGTCACCATGGTTGCGAACCATCCCAGGAATGCCTGGGACAGGTGTGTAACGTTGTGGGGACAGGGAGGCCCTGAGATAGGGTGAGTTGCTATGTTGGGTGAGCTTCAGTCTCATTTCTTAGGGGACGTTTTGTACCAAGTTCCCCTGCCTTGCCAACCCCGTGGAACCTCTCCTTCATCATGGCAAAAAGTACGCAGTCACCAGTAGTGCAATCAGATTTCCACAGCTTTATCACCGCCATCCCTGGCTCCCCGGGGAGAGAGGAAGGTGGGTAACACATCCGTTCTTTGGGTGATTTGTCCCTGTGACTATAAAGTTTCAGAAGAGCCACTGGACCCTCGAGAATCCCAAGTTGGTTCCCTTACCTGTAACCCCAGTCCTGGCTTCTTCAATGTCCAATTCCATTGTGATTTGATGCCGTTTCTGTACTCTAAGGAGGACTCACGTAGGCATGCTTTCGGCTGCAAGAACAGGAAATGCAGTCAGCAGAGCCTGAGACGTCTCTGGGCTGGTGTGTCTCATGTAAAAAGGAGCTGCTTCAGGAGCACAATGGTGTCAAAGATTCAGATTGCCTTCTGTGAATTCCCTCGGCCTCCCACAGTGTGGCAGATGGCTTCATGGCCTCAACATGCTGCCAAAGGCAACAGGGAGAGCGTCGCGTGGAGGAGAAATTTTTGTTTCCCTCTTATCAGGGAAGATTTTTTTCTAGAAGGCCTCTGGTAGATTTCCCTTTAAAAGCTCAGGGGCCAGAACTGAGTCAAATATCCCCTTTTCAACCAGAAGATGGAGGGACCATATTTCCTGGTTAAAGTCTCTCTCCTCATATCTGAACTGAAGTGGGATCTTTCTTCTTTCTTCTCTCTCTCTGTCCCTCCATCCATCTGTCCCTCTCCGGCCTTCCTTCCTTCCTTCCTTCCTCCCTTCCTTCCTCTTAGCAAAGGAGGATAGAGGTCTTTGGATGACCAACCACCCATGTCTGCCACAAATAAGAACATGGATTTAATTTGAGTGTTCACATTGTACCAACATAATAGGTGATGGTTGTTATGTTGGGAGGGGAAGAAAGACTGCTGTGAATGCTTAATAGATATTTTGACATTTATCTGCATGGATAAATTAGAACTGTTAACATTATTTATGAAGATAATTATGTAATTTCTAAATTCACAGAAATAGTTTGGCTTAATGATTTCTAAATACACACAATATAACATTAGGCAGTTTGTAGTTATTCCATTTATGCGCACAAAGCAAAGACTGAGAATCCTGAAACTTGAATTTGCCCAGAAAACAGGTGTAGACAATTCTCTTGCCCCGTCTGGTGAATTTCGGAGCACCACCAAAAAGGGCAAGGTCATTTCTCGGGACCTTTGCCAATAATTTCTACTTCAAGGGCCCCACTTTGCCTTTATTTGGCTACTGTGGGTGCCTTTGCATATAATTTGCATACAGTCATTTTCGCTGCAGTAAAAGAATATAGTTATTAATGTGCCCGCGCTAAACTCGGCGAGCATAAGCTTTCATTTACAGAGTCTGTCTTCAGGGCACACTTCACTTCACTTAGAATAAATTATCATACATTTATCATTAGTTAGAAAGTTATTAACATTAATATAAACAAATATGTGGCACATTTCTTCAGGAAGATTACGTTTTTAATCACTTAGTGAATGTAGCAGGCAGCTTATACATATTTTATTTTTTAATGGATGTGCTTTCTCAGTTTCTATACTCACATTAAAAACATAATTCCAAGCACTTTGCATCTGTTAGCTCAGAAGGCACTTAATTGAGGTGAGGGGGGTTGAAAATGGATTTTTCTCTTCCAGTGAACTTCCTCAGACACCGTCCTTGGACCCCTTTTTACACTTGAGACTTGATGTATGATTTGTTTGTTAAGGATGTCTCAGTCTACGGCGAGAAATGTTTTAAAATTTAATTTAGCGAAATGTCACAGTGGGAAACAAAGCATGCTAAGTGTCCTTGGAGGCACCTCGTTCAGAACATGGTTCTAACAACTAATAATTAGGAAGGACAGAAATTACTGTGGACTCCCTCCAATAAACTACAAAGCTAAAATCACATAAAATGGTATTTTGCAAATTCTACTCTTTGCTTACATGAGAACAGGTAAAGAAGTTCACCAGTATTGGCACAGCTGTTTATATTTTTTGCCCAGTGTTCCAGAGTTCTCATTGATCACTGACTATCTAAGGCTGAAAACATGAATTTTGGGCCAAGAGAGACTGGACTTCACTATTTGTTAACTGGGTGCCATTGGGGGAGTTACTTAATTTCTTCAAACCTCCATTTCGTCATCTGAAAAATGGGAATAATAACAGGATTTATTTCATAGGAGAGCAGTAAGAGTTTAAGGAGGTCAGGCATGCAAAGAACGTAGCATGAGACCAAACAGAGAGAAGCACGCAATGATTACTTGTCAGTATTAATATGTATTGCTATGAGATATTAAATTGCCTTATGAACCACCAAATAATGATCATGTTATATTCATCAAAATGTTTTCTTATTTCATCACGTCCTCATTTGTAGAATAAAGCTATTAGCATAACCTCTTTTTAGTTTTGCATTTCAGTCCAGCCATAATTCATTTACTCAGCTTCTGAGAAAAGATATCGTCCAACTGCTTTTGACTCTTCTCTTTCTTTCAGAGGGAGTTAGTTCATAAAAAGGTTTCTTTCTGTCCTTTTTCACCTTTTCTGTTCTCCTTGCTGGCTCTGCAGTGAAAGGGTCCCCCCGCCGTGGGGGGGATGAGAGATATTTGTCAGCAGGTAGAGTTGCAGCTGTGCAGAGTGAGTCCTGGAGAGCTGACGTGCAGCACAGGGGCCATAGTTAACAGCACTGCCCTGAGCACTGGAAATCTGCTGGGGGAGTAGATTTCATGTGCTCTCAGCACACACAAAGTCGGAAACTATGTGAGGATTAGATGGGTTAATTAGCTCGACGGTAGTAATCATTCCACTGTGTATGTGTATACCAAATCATTGTGTTACACACCTTAAATTTATATAATTTTTATTTTAAAAAGTTAAAGAAAGGATCCCCAACACTCTTCTGTTTCACAGCAGTATTCAGATGGGGCTCCCCATCTCAGCCCTGTCTAGTCCACTCCACACCTCGTTCCCAGGCTAAGTTTTCTTCACTCCTATAAGGGCAAGTCCAACCCCTATATTTTGGCTTTTGAAGTTCATTGTGTAATGTGGGACACCCAGGTGACTTCTCCTGACCTGAGTGGGCATCACCTTGTGTCTGGATTCTAGCACTTGGTTGAGCACAGAGTTGCTCGGTTCTCCAGGGTTGAGGTCAAAGAAGATCTCTTTCCTCTTGATGAAAGACTCTTGCGTTTTCAGGGGTGAGAGAGCTGAACCCCGTGTGCCCTTCGCCGTCTGGAAATAGAAGAGGAGATGCCGGAGGGCTGGAAGGTCGACTTTGAGGGGAGCGGTGGTGGTGGAGTATCAGACTCCCCCCCATGACCTTCCCGTGAGGAAACTGGCGAGTTATGCTGTGTCAGCAAACACCCACTAAACCTCGATGGTTTACCCCAAAGAGAGTTTATTTCTCACTCGTGCTATGAGTCCAGCCCTGGTCAGCAGGAGGGAACTAGGGAAGTAGGTGGATGAGGCTCCTGTCGGCTCCTGCGCCCATGTTCACTGTGGACTCACGTGCTGGCCTTTGAGGTTCTTACTCGGAAATGACATGCGATGCTTCTGCTCCTTTCATGCTCAGATTGGTCACATGGCCACGCCTGACCTGAAGGAGTCGGCCTGGAAGGAGACATATTTGTGGACAATCCTGATGATTGTACAGGGAACAGTCAGTTTGCCTTCTCAGCTCTCAAACCATCCCACCCCTCCTGGGCACTTGTCTCTGGTCTGAAAGTGGGGAATCCACCAACCCAGCAGTGTGCATGATGCTCCTGGGGTGTAGAGAAGAAAGGACTCTGGGCCTGAGAGAGGGCTTGCCAGAGGGCCCTGCACCCCCTGGCGTGGCAGAGATGCTCCAGTCTCCCGTGGGGTGAGAGGACATTGTGGAAAGTGGCTGGAGTTTAATCCTCTTGCCAGTAATCCGTCGACAGAGCAGTCGGGGAGTAGACGAGAGACACGAGCCTGAGAGAATGTGGAGTGGACTGCCTCAGATGGATGAAGGGGGAGGGAGAGCTGGAGCCTGAACTGGGCAGCCCACGCCAGGAGACTGTGTGGGGTGGGGACCTTGGGGTATCCCACAGAACTCAAAAGGGAAAGCCATCTTTGGACCCAGGAGAAAATGACTCCAGTCTGCGTTAAAGGAACAGGTGAACAAGACAGGAGCAGTCGTTAAAGATCAGCCAGGGAACAGCTGATTTGCCAGCGACAACCCCTTAAGGAAGAAGGTTCTTCTCTCTCTGCTCTCTGCCCCAGCAATAGAAGAAGTACTTGCTGGGTAGAGGGAGCGTTAGGAGAGAGCAGAGCCCCCGACCCCGCTGCGGGCCACCAAGCAACTGATCTGTTTTGGTCGGCTGGGGCTGCCGTGACAGAGTACCACAGAGTTGGGGGCAGAAACAACAGGCATTTATTTCTCTGAGTTCTGGAGACCGGAGATCCGAGATCAACGTCCTGTGAGCCCTCTTCCTGGCTTGCACTTGACCGCCTTTGTGCTGTGTCCTCACATGGCAGAGAGAGGGAGCGCTGGCGTGTCCTCCTCCTTTTGTAAGGGCGCTGACCCCATCATGGGGCCCCGCCCTCGTGACCCCACCTAAAGCTAATCACCCACAGCCCCCGTCTCCTCACACCATCGCATTGGGCCTAGGGCTTCGTGAACTTTGGGGGGACGCAAACATTCAGTCCGTAACGTAATCTGACCTTTGCTGGGGGCTGATGGGCTGAATATGGTTGAAGCCTAAAAGCGGGCAGAACTGAGTATTCACAGTAAACTGAGTACCGTAATAAACATCTTTAAAAATCAAAAAGTAGCTGCAAAATTTGGAATTGGCCTGAGGTGTTGATGAGGGAGCCTGCTCGCTCCACAGTAGAGAGAGGCATGACAGAACGTAGTCCATGGCAGTTACTGGAAAAAAATAAAACGGCTTCATTCCTTACCCTCGCGAACTGAAACTCTTTCATCAAAATGGCTTCCTTTATGCTTTGGCTGGGTCTTGGGTTTGAATTCCTTCCAAGCCCTTAACAGCTCTGTGACGAATCGCTTGAGCCCCTGTGCTGAGTTTTCTCTTCTGTAGGATGGGAGCGTGATAGCGCGTACCCCACGGGGTGTGGCATGGATCGAGTGAGTAACAGGTGGAAAGCACTTTCTTACATTACTGCCTGGGTCATTGTAAGGCCTCAACTAATGTCAGTTATTTTTATGAGGATGAGGTTAAATTAGCCCCCAATAATCATCATAATAGTTACCATTAATTATATATATGTATTTATATATAGGCATTAATACTTTGAGCCCTGTAAAACAGGTGTTGCAAGCTTTTATAGATTAACAAACTGAGTTTTGGGAGGTGAAATGTGTCATACACAGTAAGCGATGGGGCCTAGAATTTGACCTCTTGTCCACCTGTGGACCTGACCCTGCCTCCTTCTCCAGGATTCTTCCTTTAGCTGACCAAGCTCGAGGGACACTGGCCTGCTGTCCTTCTCATGACCCAGGCTGCTTTCCCTTCCCCAGGGCCCTTGCACAGAGCGCCAGGGACTGAAGGGCGCATGTGCAGAAAAGAACTCCCACAGCAGGCCTGCGACTGCGCTCCCTGGAAAGGCCGGCTGTGAAGTTGGCATTGGCTGGGGTCTTGGAACTTGGGTTTTAGGAGAGTTCCCACCATTCCCTGACTGATAAGAGGGGCTCGCTGTCCCCAGACTGTACAAACCACATGGTCCATGCTGACCACCTGCTTTCCTGCTGGGACTCTGGGGTTTGGGTCTGTGCCTGGCAGAGGGCGCCTATGTGACCAGCCCCCAGTAAACACCCTGGGTGCTGGGTCTCTCAGGGGCTTCCCTGGGAGACGACACTCCACAGGTGTTGGCACAACTCATTGCTGAGGAATTAAGTGCATCCTGCGTGACTCCCTGGGAGGGGCTCTGGACGCCTGGGCCTGGTTCCTCCCGACCTCCGCCTGCACCTCCCCTTCGCTGATTGTGCTTCGTGTCCCTTTGCTGTAATAAGGCACGCTCCTGAGCAGCACCATATGCTGAGTCCCAGTGCATCTCTGAATCGGGGTGGTCTTGAGGACCTCTGACTCATCTCTCAGCTTCTCCTTGACCGGCTCCTTCCCCCATCCAGCCGCAGCTCAGCGTCCTGTCCTCAGACACCTTCCCCGGCCTCTTCTTTAGGCTGATCCCCCACTGCTGCCTCTGACTGTCTCGCTCATTTTGTTTTTGTTCTGACCTCCGGCCTGTCTCTCACGTTGTCTCTCTGATGATTTACCTTCTGTCTCCTCCACCGAATTTGCTCCCTGAGGCCAAAGAGCACATCTGCCTTTTCCACGGTTACACCCTCAGCACCTAGCATGGTGCCTGATGGATGGTAGACGGTGAGCAAAGCGTTCTTACACCCATAAAGCCCGTGGTCGGATTGTTTCCTGCTGCACCCTCTTCTAAAGATCAGCGTGTCTCATTATTTCCTAAATCCTCAAATTGTGGCCCAGTGACCAACATCAGCGTCACTGGGGAGTTTGTTAGAAGTTCAAAGGTCTATCCTCCTCCCCACCTCCCAGAGGCTGAGCCCAAATCTGCATTTTGATGAGACCCCAGGCAGGGCACCTGTGTGTTAAAGTTTGAGCAGCATTGCCCAAGATGGCCCATGTGTACTTTCCTTCACATTTTCGCTCATGATTCGTCCCTGACTCCAATACTGTTCCGATGTCTTTACGCTTCTTCAGAACTGCCTGTGGTCCAGCCCCCCCTCTGAAAAGTCCTTCACCAGCTGCGTTTTGAGGCAGGCTTATTTTTGGCAGAGAGGGTAGATACCCACATCCTGAAACTGTGGGATGGCAGACTGACTTCCGGTGCCATCAGAGTAGCTCCACTGGCCTACTCTTGATGATGGAGAGTCCAGTTAGCTTTGTCTCTGTCACCTGTTAAAATCAAATCCCCTAGAAGGCCAACTCTTTGAAATCCTTCATTCAGCCTCTGTCTTAGTGTTGCGCTTTGCACGTGTGCTCCAGAGAAAACCAGCCCTGTGAACTTGTCCATGAAGTAGAGTTCTCTGTGGTCACGTGCACTTGAGAAGTGCAGACTTACAACACACGTCGTTCTGTTAAAGAATCGAAGAAGTCGCACAGTGAGAAAGTCTGTCTCCACTCTTTGAATCCAGTATTTCCCAAATGTTTTTGGCTATAGACTGTTTTTACCATAGAATGCATAAAATCGGAATCAGAGTCAAAAAATGCCACCTTTGGGTCGTTAATTTCCATACATTTCTTAAAACGGGTTTAGCTGGGGTTTAGCCAGGGGTGAGGGGGTGAGGCAGGAAGGGAGGAGAGGAAGAAGGTGAAGAGAGGAGTCCTGGAGGGGCAGACGAGCAATTGAGACTGTCTATGCTCGTGTCACATTAGTCAGAGCTTTCCTTGAGCCTTCTTGAGTCCTTTCAGACTTATTAATTAAAATTTGGGGGGCGCTTAAATGAATTTTGCCTTTTCTTTGGTGCCGTAGTTTTTGCATACACATACATTGTGTCTTCACACCCAAAATCCATGGTGAGCTCCTTACACATATTTTATAATAGGTGCCCCCAAAGAGCAACTCAAGGTAGTGGGTATGAGACATAAGCAGGTTTATTTTGAATTAAGTGGGTTTCTGGTCTACCTCCAGTTAAATATGGACACACCACTTAAAGAACCTTGAGGCTAAATGTAAATTTGAGATATTATTAATGTATGGCTAAGTGTCCCAGGGTGGAAACCGATAGTAGGTTGGCATCGAAAGCTCTGGGTTTGTGCTCCTCCTCTGCCACCAGAAGAAGCCCCTCAGACTCTCCTTGGCTCCCTTGCCTGCAAAAGGGCATCGATGATCCCACGTACCTCACAGGGAGGTTGGCAGGTGCAAATGAAACAACGGATGGAAAAGGTTTTGTAAATACTTATGATGAGGTGGAAAATGCACTGTTTCCAACAACTGGCTTCTCACTTCCTGGTAGAGGGAGGATGATCTTTGAAAAAAATTCCTGAAAGAATTTGGGGTACTTGAGGGGCTGGTTTCTGCTGTGGCCAAGATCTCAGAGATCCGGGCAGAACTCCTCCATGAGAGGGAGGGAGTTTGCTTTGGCTTCAGAGAGAAAGCAGTGAGAGGAGCCAGGAGAGGAGGGACCTCAGGTGGCATCAAAAAGATTCCGAGACCAGGAGTGTCAGGTACTGCTGGCATCTTTGGCTCTGCAGAAAGCTTTGGGATTCCCTGCACCACCCTCCCACCCCCCAAGGACTGCGTGTCACTCTCGTGAAGACTTGGCTTGAGCAGCACTTCCTTTTGGGTGAATGTGATGAAAGACATGCCCGGGGTCAGAGGAAGATATGTAATTAAATAGTACTGATGATGACGCCAGTCGTCATTGTACTGGGACTGGTAGTAACACCACCAATGGAAACACTGATGGCTGACTAACACTGAGCACTTGTGAGGTGCCAGACGCTGTTCAAACCATGTTACACTTGTTATTAATGATAAGGACTTTTCTTATTCCCACTTCATGGGTGAAAGAAATGATATACAGGGAGGAGAAACCGTGCGGGAGATGAGATTCCACAGCTCCGGGGTCCACACGGTTAAGCAACGTGCTAAATTTCACAAACAACTTAGGGTGGATTTGTACGTTCATACGTGGTAGAACTGGGGTCTTGAGCTCCTTTATCCAGATCTTAAGGGATTCCCCACCCAGCCTCTAAGTTAATGGGTACATGGTGTTATTATTTTTTAGGATATTTCCTTATCCAATTATTTTGTAATGGTGCGGAAGGATGGACCTAGAGGCCAAATCTCCTCTCTAGCTCTGTTCTTGATCCTCTTTCATCAGTCCCCTAGTCAGCCTCCGTGAGCAATGTGCAGTGTTTGGCCCCATGGAGTGGAGATGGGTGTGAAGAAGGACAATACAGATTTCCTTGCTTTAAGCAATCTATAATCCAAGAAAGTGTTCTTGGACTTAATAGCATGAGTCTGCGTTTTCATTTTGTTTCAAGGCTTTCTCCAAAAAGGCAGGGACTGTGAGCACTTGGCGTCGGGGGAGAGGGGAGAGACTGTTCTGAAAATTTCAGTGCTCCTAGAGAATGAAAATACCACTGTGTTCTGCTTTGGGCGCCATGAATACAACTGCAGTGTGTGCGCATGAGGACACGCCTTGGTCAACACAGTGTTCATGTGGGAGGCAACCTGCCATCTTGGAAAAAATATACAAAACATAACTTCTTGTCTTCTCTTTTTGACTTGATTCCTTCCATTCTTCCTGTTTGCTGGAATTTGACCTCCTTCACTTCTCAAACTGAAGATGGAGTGAGAACATTCTGAGGCTTCACAGAGAGAGCCTGCAGAAGTAAAGGCAAATCATGCTTCTTCTTGTGAGCCAGACTTTATCTTTCCAGGCTCTCAAACACGCAGGCTAAATTTGTGAACTTGTCCCTCTTGTTACATCTTCTGATTCTGTGGGTTCGTAGTGAAGGCTGATTACCAAGAAGCCTGCTGTCGTCTGCTGCTCTGTGTGCTGGTAAAGTACTCAGTTCCTTATCGCTTGCAGAAGGAAAACATCTGTGCAGCTGCAGAAAAACCTCAGTGTCTGACACTTAGTAGGTCTTCAATAAATACACAAAGTGAATGGATGCGTGAATATATTATGGTGCGGTGAAGATTTTACTGCCAGGAATTTTAATTGCAACTGTTGCATATTTATTAGAAATGAATTTATGATCACTTCAATTTCATACAATATTGTACCAGCTTTTACGGTTCTTTTACAGCTGTAAACAATTTTTCATACAATCCATTTCTATTCTTATTAATGTCAGCTAGTTATTAAACTGACTCCTGTCTAATTGGCCCAGTACTATTCTCGGATAAAATTGGATGACAGTAATAAGAACTGACTCATTATTTGCATAGGAAAATATGGTATCTATTTATGTTCCTGTTTGTGATTATATTCCAGAATTTTTGTCTTCGATAAAACTATCCCAGTATTTTAGAAAGATTCATTCACGCATGAGAACATCGTCTGCATTTGCTTTAGCAAATGTTGTAATGAGAGGCTTCATATAGAAGATGAGGAAACATAAGCTATGGAATAGTCTTGGGATGCGCTCACAGGAAGCCTCTGACGTGTATCTTAGAAATAAACCTTTTCCCCAAGACTTGGGAAGATTGGTGATTACAAAATAGATCTTGCTCCCATTTCATCTTGGTTGTGGTGTTCATCATTTTCATCTTCCTTTTATGGGCTCAGAGAATTTGCTCCTCTTTTATTTTGACTTTTTCTCTTTGTATTTGTTTTATTTTACTCCTGTTTTCTTGTAATTAACATTTAGTTTTTCTTTGGTGCAAGCAGGATGGAGAGGTGAGCATGCTTTTTGCAATAAATTAGCCCTGTGATGTCTAAGAAGGGAGTGTTGGCAAGCTCACCTAGGTGGAAAGTAACTCAGTTTTTCTGTCTGGAAAATGGAGCTCATACCTCCCCGTGTTCCACCTCAACACAGTTTGGTACATACACATGACAGATATTTCAATGCACTGTAAGAAATGCAAATTATAATTCTAAAATGTAGAAGACGTTATTTGTAGCCACATGTGTGCAAATATTTATATTTGGCAGATTGATATCCTTTTCCGCATTCTCACAAAAGAGGGAAACAGCTCTAGAAAGCATATTTGGAGGCGTTGACTAGAACTAGTAGCTTTTTAAAAAGTCTGACCCTGGTTGCCTGGGTGGCAGGTTTTGTCATTTGAGGAAAATGTTAGGCCAGAGCCAGTCAGGAGCAGAACGGAGATCCTGCACACGCTGCCGTCCACATGGTGTTCCAACATTGTGGGGAAGGGGAGGGAAGCAAACCACACGCCCTCAGTGATCTGGTGGGCAGTGTCCATCTCATGTGTCTTGGTGCTCAGCAGCCTTCCTTCACTTTCAGTGAATTCATACAGCTATTCCACCTTTCTGTTTGTCTCTGTTTTCCAAAGGAAAAGAACTTTAATTTCTAATTGCAAGGGAAATACAAAGTAATTGGAGAAAATTCAAACAATGCAGACGAACATAAACCAGAAAAAACGGTACCTGAAATCCTACCATCCAGAGAAATCACCACCAATGTCTGGGGGACTTTCCTTTCCAATAGTCACACAGATAGACACACTCCCGCACACACGTGTGCACACACACTCACACCTCTTTATCAACACAAATTAAGTTTTTGACAACTTTTGCGTATGCACCTAATTTAAAAGAAATGCTTGTCGTGATCTCACTCAAAGTTTCGGCCAGATGGTGTTCTAGAAATGCCACCTGGGGCCCAGGAGGGTGGGGGTAGCCCCTGAGCAGAGAGACCTGCACCCACCAGAAGAGCTGTGGGCTCGGCTCGGCTGTGATTGCTGTGATCATGCGCAGTTCTAGGTAGATACACCGCCGTGAGAGGCAGCGGGGACTGACTTATTTATTAGGTTGCTTAACGATTCTCCCAAGCAGTGCCTGGGAGAATCATATTATATACGCTATTTTGAGACCTGTGATTTTCACTCAACAGTATATTCTGGATTCTGACATGTTCTTATAGAACTAAGAACTAAATAACTCTCGTAATGGCTGCATATTAATCTACTACATGTATATAGTACTTTTATTTAACGAATGCCCTGAGGTTAGTTTTATACCCCAATTCACACCTTGTATACGTCTTGAAATATTTTTGCAATAAATATCCATTAATCACCTAGTATGTTCCAGGAAAAGTCTCCCATTTCACGGAGTCCATAGACTGGTGGGAGAGACTGAGGACAAATGGACAGATTTGTAATTACAAATGGGAGGAAATGAAAAGGATAATTTGCTTGAGAATAATGGATGATGGAGGAGCTTGAGATAGGCTTGTCTGGAACAGCCTCTGTGACGGTTGTGTTTAAACTGAATCCTGAAGGATGCAAAGGTGTCAATTAAATAAATGGCAGGAGAAAGGCACTCTAGACTGGAGGATCAGGGCCGTGGTCCTGAGTCAAGTTAGAGGAACTGAAGGGTGGCCAGCGTGTCTTCAGTTTAGCTAGTAAAGAGGACAGTGGTTTAGTCTGGGAAGCTAAGCCAGAATCCAGTACACACAGGACCCCCAGACCAAGACGTTAGCTTTTATTCACAGGACTCTATTAGATTTTATCTACAGTAAAATAGGAAGCTGATGAAGGGTTTTAAAGCAGTAAGTGAGATGATCTTATTTAGTTTTTTTTCACTTCATGCTGACAACTGATGAAGCATGAATTGGAGAGAGAGATGGAAGGAAGGGAGGAAACCGGTGGCACATTTTTACCATGAGCCACAAGAGATGGTATGGCTTGGACTAGGGTGGTGACTGCATCTGAAGAGAAGTAGACAAATTCAAGAGATATTTAGCAGGCGAAATTGACAAAATTTACTGAAGGACTGAGTGGGAGGGTGAGGGAAAGGGAAGGAATCCAGAATGACTCAACTATTTCTGGATTGATCAACTATCGCTAAGATGGTGCCGTTTATTGAGATAGGAAGAAGTGGAAAGAACAGAATTAGGAAGAAATGCATAAGCTTGTTTTGGGTATTTGAGAAACTGTGTGACATCTAAGTGGATATGTCAAGTAGGCATTGGATATACAAATCTGGGGTTTAGTGGAATTGTCAGGCATGGACATATGTTTAGGAAGTGACAACTTATGGATGGTGTTTACATTCAAAAGAATGGATGAGCTTTCCTAGGGAGAGAGTATAGAGAGAAAATAGAAGGGACCAAATCTTGAGAAATTCCAACATTTAATAGTTGTCTGGCAAATGATAATCCAGGAAAAGAGATTAAGTGATGAGAGATGCCAAAAAAAACCCCACAAGTTGGTGATACCCAAGAGAGAAGCATGTTTCAATACTGAAAGGAGAGCCAGTACTATCGAATGCCATTGAGAGGTCAAGATGGGTAGATACTGTCCACTGGATTCAGAGACAGAGGACTGAAGATCTTGGCAATAGCAGGTTTGGTGGTGTGGTGGGCATGGAAGCCAGACTGGAGAGTTTAAAGACTGAACTGGAGGAAATGGAGACAGCTTCCGGAGATGAATCTTAAGAGGTTTGACAAAGAAGGTTGAACAACAAGAACGTATAAAAGGGAAGAGGGATTTTTTAAAGATGCAAAATAGTAGAATGTAATTGTTCTTTGATACTGACAAGAAGATCCATTCTGGAAACTTTAAGCAGAAGAATGGTTTTTAGAAAGAACCTTATGTGGCTCGCAGAAACTCTGGCAGGGCTGCGGGGCACTTGCTGAAACTACAGAGCCAGGAATTAGGCTCAGTGACTTATTTTGTGAAAAGGAGACTCCTTTTGTGAAGACACCACTGAGACAGAGTGTCGGGGACGGGGGAGAGAGTGAGCTCCATAAAGGCAGGGAGAGAGGGGACAGGACTTTATGATGAGAACGTGGGCATCTGGGGTTAAGGGTTTTGCAGATGGTGCAGTTGCTGCTGATGACGAAGTCCTATATGTAACTGTGGGAGTGAGTGGCGGAGTGACTAACCTTTCGTAAATGGATTGGTTTTCTATTGCTATAGTAAACTGCTATAGTAAACTAGCAGTTTAAGAGCACACGTGTGTTAGCTCCCAGTGCGGCATATCAGAAGTCCAGGTGGGCTCAGCCATCTCACAGACTGGAATCCAGGTGTGAGGGGGCCGGGCTCTTAGCTGAAGGCCTTGGGGGAGAGTCTGCTTCCAGACTCCTTCAGGCTGTTGGAAGAATACAGTTCCTTGGAGTTGTAGGACTGAGGTCCCTGTTTCCTTGCTGGCGGTCAGCTGGGGTCACCCACATTCCTTCTCATATGGCATCCTCCATCTTCAGAGCTAGCAATGGCACACTGAGGGCTTCTCGCGTCTCAGTCTGTCTGTCTTCTTCTCCTGTATCTGCTTTGAAGGGCTCCTGTGACTGCATTGAGCCCGCCCCGATATCCAGGATGACCACCCTACTTTAAGGGCACTTCAGTAACCTTAATCACATCTGCAAAGTCCGTTTGGCCACATAGGGTGACATATTCACAGAGAGTATTTCGTCATTCTTGTGATGTCTGGGATTAGGGCAGGAATCTTCTTGGGGCCCATAATTCTGCCCATTGCAGAAGGTCAAGGTGGGGTGAAGGAACTGAGAGGCCAGAGGTTGGATGGTCCCCTCTGTGGATGTCGAGGTCACTGAGATCTGGGGTTGACTGGAAGCCAGGACTTGAAGTGTTCAGCTGAAGAAGGGATGGAGGGATGGACGTGGAGGGGGAGGTGTGAACCTCAAAGAAAAGGGCATTGGGAAGCTGACCCCCACCCTGGCCCTGAGGGGCACTCAGTGTGGGAGCAAACAGATTACGTAGGAAAAAATTGATATCTTTGATTTTTTCCAAACATTTTATGTGCCGCAGTATAGTGTAAACATTTTCTTAAAGAGATCTGACAAATTTCTTGTTAAATCTACTCATTGATATTGTGTTTTTCATTGAAAATTATAAATGGAGCTTTCTGCGTTGCCTTTATCGCTGGTTATGGATTCTTGTGAAGTCCTTGATTTGTGTTTCAAGTGTGTTGGCAGTCTCCTCATTGAACGTTCTTATCGTCGCCATCGTTTTTCTGTAGTTTTCATTGGATTTTCTAGGTGTGCAGTGTCATCACTGATAAATATCAATATTTCTTTTTTCTTTTAGAATATCCATTTCTTTTATTTTGCTTGGGGCTTAATGTTTAGCTTGGAGTCTTTTTGATTTTCCATACATGGCTCTTTTGGGCATCTCTCAAGATTGTTATATGTTTTTTCTTCTTCATTCTATTAATATGTTGAATAATAAATTAATAAATGTGTCAGTGTTTCTCTCTTTATTCCTAGAATGATTCCACTTAGTCGTAATACTGCTGAAATTTATTTGATTTAGATTTTTAAAAAATTTATATAAGTTCTACCTTTGATATATTTCTATATTGGTATTTTTCTGGAATGCCCTTTCTTATGTTAGGGAACAGCTTAAAGAATATGTGTGTGTATACAATTTTTTGAATATGTGAAACAGCTCATATATGAAGCCACCAGAGCAGCCTGATTTCCACTCCCCACCGACCTTTTCTGGTAAATGTTAAATATACGGACACACACACACACACACACACACACACACTCTATCAGAAAATGTAACAATCGCTTACTTACTGACCAGCCCAAATGAAAAAATGCTACATTTTGTGATTTTGTTGTTTTTTGCTTTAGAGTTTTTTTAAATAAGGAAAAATAGACTATTTCAGATTTGTCAGTAGAGGACCTTGGATTTTTTATTTATATAGACAGTTTGTCTATAAATATAATATTTTCTCTTTCTATCCCATTGTGTATGCCTCATTTGCCTTTTCCTGGTTTCTTCCCTTCGCTAGACCTCTGCCTGGTGATGGTGCTGGGCATGGCGGTATTCTGCTCTGCTTCTTAAGAAAAGCACTAGTAACGCTTCACCATTGAGTTAATTTTTGAGTTTTGTTGTAGGTTTCAGTAGACTCCTGGCTGAGAAAGTTTCCTTCTGTTACTCGTGAGCTGTGTGTTCCTCTTCCTCCTCCTGCTTCTTCTGCTTAAAACTGCTTTTTCTTAGGGATGCTGCCCGGATAACTTTTTTATAATTTATTGGACGCTTATTTTTCCATTTTAGTCTTCAATCTTTTCCAGAGTCCATTTTTGTGTTTTACAATTTCCTAGAAACATCCCTCTTTTCCAGATCTTCAAATTTATTAACATAGGGTTTTATACAGTATGGTAAGTCTTTACATTTCCCTAGCATCCGTTTTTATTTACCCTCTGTCATTTCTAATTTTCATCATTTATATATTCTGCTCATATTTCCTAGATTAGGTTAACTGGAGGCTTATCATTTTTTTTATTATTGGTCTTTCTAAAGGATTCATTTTTTTTAAACATGCACATCAGCTGCCATTTTCCCTAGAGCTTCAAATCCGCTTTAGAGGTGAGCTCCATGGAGGTCAGTAGATTTTCAAAAACAAAGGACTGGATAGCGTTGGTTATGCGTTCCCGTAGACACGAAGTGGTGAGCAAAGCTCTACTGACTTCATCATGCAGGGGCTGCCAGGAAGTTATCTTCCTGCCAAGATGTTAGGGGCGTGGGGGTGAGACAGGACGCGACACAGGCTATGGGGACCTCAGTCCCCACTCACAAAGCCAGCTCCCCCGGATGTCCGCCACAGGCTGCTACACATTCTGTCCTCATCTGGATGCTTTATCAGCCAGTCTGCATTATGACCGTGATTTCCACCTTGACCAGCTTAAGCAGACAAGATTTGTTTGACGAGCTGATAAATTTCTGAGTAGTTGGCTTGTTGCTGTTATTTTCTTCCTACTTTAAAATAACTTATAATAGTACTAGATTATAATCCAGAAATTCACTCTATGCTATTTCTTCTTCAGGGTTTTAGTATTGATGTTTCCTGTGACAATTTTTCTATATGTTTCTGGACTTTTTTTTCTTTCTTTAAGATTTCATTTTTCCTTTTTCTCCCAAAGCCCCCCTGGTACAAAGTTGTATATTTTTATTTTATTTTATTTTATTTTTTAAATTTTTTTTATAAGGATTGTCACCTGGGCTAACAACTGTTACCGATCTTTTTTTTTTTTTTTTCTGCTTTATCTCCCAAACCTCCCTGTACACAATTGTATATCTTAGTTGCATGTCCAAAGTTGTATATTTTTAGTTGTAGGTCCTTCTAGTTGTGGCATGTGGGATGCTGCCTCACCGTGGCCTGGTGAGCGGTGCCATGTCCGCGCCCAGGATTCGAACTGGTGAAACCCTGGGCCGCCAAAGCAGAGTATGCAAACTTAACCACTCAGCCACGGGGCCGGCCCTGTTTCTGGACATTTGAAAAAGTATAGCCTTTGTAATATTTTAGTTTCATGTGTAGAGAAAGCTATTAACTAACCTTTATTACTTATATTTCCAGGTTCTCTCTAGTTACTTTCTTTCCTTCCTTCCATTCTTCATGCACGTGATCTGTCAGAAGTAAAAGTTGTATAAGTATCTCATTTCTATTGTGTTCTGTCCAGTTTCTCCTTATTTCTATTTATCAACTTTTGCTTTATATATTTCACTATATGTAATTCTATTTTTGATATTTCAGTGCTATTCAAGTAAGCCCTGAAGAGTTAATAATCATTGTGTTTGCATTGTACATTTTACTCTTCATATTCATAAATTGACTTTTTTGTCCTGTTTAGTTTTTTTTGATCTTTGAATTTGACTTTTTTTTCATATTACTGTTGCAGCCACTGCTTTCTTGATAGACTTGTGCCCAATCTTTATTTTTACCCTTTGCAAGTTTCACATAGAGGTAAATTTTGTTTTCTGACCCAATTTCCCTAGCATCTGTGTTTATTTACTCTCTCCTTTCTAATTTTCATCATTTATATTTTCTACTCATATTTCCTAGATTAGGTTAACTGGAGGCTTATCATTTTTTATTATTGAGAGTGTTTTTCTTTTCGTGGGTGAGTTATGGCAATTTGGGGTCCCTGTTTTTATTCTACATCTGTATTCTGGATCTAATAGTGTTGAATTCTGCTATTCCCATGACTTGAATAGAGAATAGAGTTGGTTAGGCAGAAATGGTTGGAGAGTATGGTGTCGCTGTGTGATTAAGCTGTGCTTTAAATATTTGTGTGATTTACATATCTTTTATCATTAACAATAATATTCAGCATGTACTGAGCTCCTTGTAGCTGAGATCTAAATCATCGTTTCCTAAATAGAGTGCTATATTTTGTAATGACATGGTATTAAGTAAGAAGCCAAGACTGACAGTATGGATTTTGTTAGCAAAAATAATTACATTTTTAAGGTTTTTCTCATGCTAATTCCCAAGACTTCCCGCTGCTTTGGAATTCATTGTTCAGCCTAAATCAGTATCCTTAAGTAAACCTCCAGGTATGATGCTGAATATTAAGCCAGAGTTCTATCTAAGATAGCATAGGTGGCTTTAACTGGAGTGATAATGGAACAACGTAGGGTGGACGTAAGAGAAGGGCTGTTGGGTTGTTTATCAGCTACAGTTGGACCTCAATCAAATGGAGCTATTTTCATCTCCATTGGTCGAGCCTGATCAGAATTGGCCTGGCCTGCCTGCCTTTCACAGGCAGGAACTGCTTTCAGGGAGAAGACAAGGAAAAACCGAAGACAGATTTGAACAACCAGTAGTATATCCTCTTAACTTTACAAAAATAAACATAAAAGCCAACAGCCTCAGTGCCAAAGATGAGCAGTTTATGCACGAGAGTTGTGAGAGAGAAGGCCTGCAGAGTGTGGCCAGTGGAGAAAGAGCAGCCTATTTTTAATTTTCCGTTAAGTAGGGTGGAGACTCTGGGTGTGGTGGGTGGAGGATGGAGGCAGATGTCTGTCCATCTGTGAACTTTATGGGATGATTAGGGAGTAATGTGGTTTCTTTGGTGGATACTCCCTTGGAGAGCATTTATGGTCGGTCTCCCAAACTCACAACCCTTCCTGGCCAGGCAGGTAACAGAAACGCAGACCAGGGCCAAGAGTGAGGCATTGGGAGCGGGAGGGCCTCTGTTCCTCGGAGCAGGAGGCAGCTGCTCCGGGGCTCCAGGCGACTATGGTCACCAAGGAATGGACAGCCAGTTGTGGTTGGGTGTTTCAGTTGTGGATGCTCAAGAGAACCAGAAAATCGGCATTTTCATGTAAAATCTCTCGATTTCTCATTTGGCAATTATTTTAAATAAAAAGAAAAATGCCCTGTTAGCCAGTGTCCTCTGTTCTCTTCACATCTCTAGGCTTCCTGGCCTCTAACTACGGACGTCAGGCCACAGTGGGTTCCGGCTTTTGTAAAGTTGCTCAGAGGAGGGCATGCACTGGCTATCCTTCCTTGAACCTCGATACACGATTAGCCCCCATTGGGGCTTCAACACACCACTGCTCCCCTTTTTGTACCATTAACAAAGATGGAATTGCTTGTTTCATATCTGGATTCGTAACCAGACAACTCCATGAAGTGAGAGATCAGGGACCCAGAGTTCAGCCCAGGGCCTGGCACATAGTAGGCTCCATATAGACTTGTTGGGAGACAGATGTTTCTTTGCCACTTTAACCCTCCGTTTTCTTCATCTTCAGCCTGTTAACGTTGTCTGAACAACCCTCCTTAGTTTAGGAGCTCACATTCCCCAACTTGAGGTTTTGGTTCTAAACACATCCAGTATCTTTACAGACTTACCACTCCCCCCGCCTTTGAAATCTCGGGCAGATCACCAGGAGATGTGTCCTCTGGCGAAGTCGGTGTGTTATTGTTTCTGGAGGGGCTCCTCTCCAGCCACACATGCGATCGCATGTGGCGGGCTTCTTGTTAGGAGAGGGTCAGGCTCCTAGGGAGAGGCCTGGGCGTGGGACATCACATCCTGTAGAAAGCCTTTTCAGAGTTTGGTGATTATCAAGGATGTTTTCAGTTCTGAAGCTAGTATAATGAATAAACATATGCCGGAGGCTATGTGTCCTGAGATCAGAGTATTTTTGTGCCTCCATCTCAGGATGGAATGAACTTGGGCAGAAACATGATGGAGGCTCATAAGAAAAGCTGTGCCCCGGGGCTGCAGGACTGTCTCAGCTCAGAGAACCTTCATAGGGCACATGCCACTCCCCTCTGGGTCCATCCCACATATCTAGGTGGAGAGGTCTCACTCCTTCCCTGGCCACCCTGGCCAGGCCGCACCCCGATGCTCCTCAATATCAAGGCCTCACGATTCCTCTGCAGCAGAGTGGAAAACGCACCTCGTAGTGTGGGACCAGTTCATGAAATGAGGGCAGCGTGCAGGGTCAGACCCAGTGAATCAACCAGCTGAGCCATGGCCCCCCTGGGCTGATCAAATAACCAGCATTGGGAGGAATCAGGTGGCCGAGGGCACTGTGCCCCACCAGGCTGCCTGCTCCGTGGAAACCGGCGACATATGTCAGCCCCAGGTGATAGCTGTTCCATGGAAGGCGGGCCTGATGTTGCCAGAACTTCCTACCTCCATAGGAGGCCTGAGATCTATAGTTTTATGTGCAATCTTCCAACACTTACGAGCTCATGACTAATTAAAAAGCAAAACAGAAGCATCTAAATGTTGTGCTGGCTGAACAAAACCAATTGGTACACTGGATTTGCCTGCAGGTCACCAGTTTGCAACTTCCGCTGAAGCCAGAAGCCAGGAATTCTGGAACAGGCCGTCCTTGGACAGCCAGGACCTGCCTTCCTTCTCAGTCTGTGTCATCTCCCCCCACCCCACCTGTCTCTTCTGCTGCTCATTCCCTTTCAAAGATGCTTACCAGGCGGAGGACCGTGGGCCGTGAGGGCCCTGAGTTCATGTGGAGCCTTGTCTTTCGTCTCCTGCTTACGCCAGGACATGTGCTCCTTAGATGGGGTTGTGGTTGAGAATCGTCCTGTACAGTTTAAATTGTTAGGGTTTTTTTTGTTGTTGTTTTAATTTGGCTGATTCCATGCAGTAAAATTAATAAAAATTAAATGAGTTTAGATATGTTTCTACTAATTATCTTAGCTCTTCTAATTCTTTTACAGAACTTAAAAACAGTTGACCTGTTTGGCTTTTCCAAAATGTTTATATTAATAAACACACATCTGTTTAACCATTTCCATGCCTTTTGCCAAACTGCAAAGATTTTTGAAAGATGTTTCTCTGTTTTTCTTATAGAAAATAAGTTAATCCACTGGTATCTCTGAAATCTGACATCCCTGGCCTCTTTTGCATCCTAGCTGCTCACTGCGTATTCTTCCCAAGACAGGCATGTGACCCAGACTTCAGAGCATGCAGTCCTCAGGACCGTCAGGGGAAGTGTCCGTGGGCAGGGCTTTGAGGAAGGCACGGTGGCTGCCACTGGGTGGGGACGGCCCGGGAGGAAGGCTGTTGATTTCCATAGCTCATCAATAATGCACAAGAACTGTCCTAGAGGTAAATGGGTCTTTGGTGGTACGTGCACAGCGGCTACTTGTAGAAACTTCTAAGGCATTTCTCTTAACCCGCCTCCCCACCCCAGGGCTCCTCCACTGACAGTAAGCTGGGATCATGATCAGTAACGTGATGGAACATCCCTGCACGGGAGGAGGATAAGGGAGCCGTGGGACAGGGGGAACCCAGAAGGCCCATGTGAACAGGTTGCTCTGAGTGCTCCTGAGTAGGAAAGATGCTAGTCATGTGTCACATGTCGTCTTGTTGAGAAATTAACATTTCTCGAAGAACTCCCATGCTATGGGATTAGGGTGTTACTCCCAAGGGCAGCAGATCCCCACAAAACATGTAACTGGAAACACTCAAAGTGGGTTAGCCCTTTGGCTGACAATGTAAATGGAGGATCCTGAGAACAAGGAGGAGAACAGTGAAGATAGCTTCAGAAGCGATGTCGCGTCCTCACAGGATACCTGGGCTGGATAGGTAGAAAAGAAACAGTAACAGAATGAAGTGATTTGGTTACATAAAAGATGAAGAGTACGTGTTAAAGATGCAGAGGATGTGTGTAGTTTTAAAAGAAATGTTGCCGTACAAAATAAGTAAATGTTAGAAGACGTCTCAATAACATTTGAGAAAGAAATTGAAGTTGAGATAAGGTAGCAGAATAAGATGAAATTGAGGAAAGCAAGAATGAAAAGAGCTAGACTTACTCAGAAAGGTGTTTATGGAAATAGAAACTACAGAAACAGGAAATGTTATTGTAGATAAACTTTTTTTCTAAACGAAAACAAATTGTAACAAATACTCATGTAGAGAAAAACCTTAAAGTATTATTAAACCCTCCTCTCCTGAAAAAAAGAGATTGGGCCCCGATGGTTTTATATGGCATTTTCCTCTAATTTTTAAAGGAATATTCATTTCCATTGACTATAAACAGAAATAAACAGAAAGGAAATAGAAATAAGACATAGACAAAAATAAAGCTCTTTCAATGGATTTTATGAAGCCAATCATTATCCTCAAATGAAAATCAAAAAAATAGTAAAAGAAATTTTAAAGAGGGGCCGGCCCGGTGGTGCAGTGGTTAAGTTTGCACGTTCCGCTTCTTGGCGGCCCGGGGTTTGCTGGTTCAGATCCCAGGTGCGGACGTGGCACCGCTTGGCAAAAGCCATGCTGTGGCAGGCGTCCCACGTATAAAGTAGAGGAAGATGGGCATGGATGTTAGCTCAGGGCCAGTCTTCCTCAGCAAAAAGAGGAGGATTGGCAGTAGTTAGCTGAGGGCTAATGTTCCTCAAAAAAAAAAATTTGAAGAAAAATTTCATCCATAAAAATAAAATACCAAAAAGTCAAGTGGTGTAATATAATACATTAATAAAAGGAACATTTTTTGAAAACCTGCAAGCGCGGTATAGTATTAAGAAATGTGTTATTGACGGTGACTTCTTGATACATGTCGATGACAATTTTGATGAAATCCAACATGCATTTCCGATTTAAGGAAATAAATCCAGAAAGATAGGAAGAGAACAACACTTTCCCAGCATTATGCACAGTGTCTGTCTCAGACCAGTAGCCACATTACATGTAATGGTGAAACATAAGTTACAACAAAATAAAAGACGCCCAGTAATGGCACCATGATTTAGCCATACTTCTGTAAGTGAGGCCAGTAGCTTTGGGGCCATGAAATACTATTATGTCAGAATCACCCCATGTGAGGTTGGTCAAAACTAAATGTTTGTATCACGGTGTATATTCATCAGTGTCTATGAGTGACTGAGTTTAGCAGATACACTGGGATCTGCTGACCCTGTTGCCCTGCCTGGCTTTGTGGTCTTGCACACACCTCACAGGTGTGGAGCTGTGGCTCCCACCCGGGGAACTCTGCATCCACCAGGCGCACAGTGCATGCCTGGGCATTCTCTGGACACATGAGCATCCTCTGTCATTTGTGCAGATTGTCCAGAATCTTCATTATAGCCAGTGCAATGAGGCGAGGAAAGGGATCATGTCTAGCTACTGGAAAGGATGAGAATGCATCAGAAGTGGGTATTCTTGTTTCTAATATAAAGAAGTATAAAGAACACTACATAATAGTCACTAATTCACCTCTTTATGTTAAAAAGCAGTGAAGGTATTACACATCCAAGGTGGATTACTCAAATAAATGTGTATAGACTGGGGCCAAATCAGAAACCAAACCACTCTCCTTCAGCCTGCCTACTCACGTGGGACACATTTCAATGCTATTTTCTAAATTTCTTCCAGAAATGCCTATACATGTGAGTACTCTTTTTTATTTACACAAGAAGAAAATCATTATTGAGAGATGATACAACACTCTTTCTAAAGAATTAAAGAAAATCAGGCATCTGTAGTAAAGTCACAACAATCATTTTGTCCAATAATAGCAGCAATTACTTTGCAGATAACATGGAAAAAAGATCCCACTCACATATAACTCAAATATAAATGATCTAGGAAGAACTTGATAAAACTGCACAAAATTGAGGGAACTGGTTAACAAAACTAAAACCAATTATACATAAATGAAGGCAAAAAGATCACTTGTATGGAATTATGGAAGGCTCACTGTCTGGAATTAACCTATAATATTACCTTTTCAATCAAAATAGCAGTGTTTTCTTTAAGGCCAACTTGACAAAATGATTCTGAAGTTCTTCTATAAAAATAAGTGTCTAAGTGTAATAAGGCGAATATTTAAAGGGAGAATAACTTTGAAGACGTGCACTGTAAGATGTTACAACATGCTAGGAGAAAATAAACAAACACTGCAGTATGGGTCCAAGAATTGGGAGTTCAATGGAATCAAACAGAAAGCCTAGCAATACCGTGTATATATGTGTATATTAAAAAAACCTTTAGGGGCTGGCCCCGTGGCCGAGTGGTTAAGTTCGCACGCTCTGCTTCGGTGGCCCAGAGTTTCACTGGGCACAGTGAATTTGGATCCTGGGCACAGACATGGCACCGCTCATCAGGCCATAGTGAGGCGGCATCCCACATAACACAACTAGAAGGACCTACAACTAAAAAAAAATATGCAACTGTATACTGAGGGGATTTGGGGAGAAAAAGCAGAAAAAAAAAAAGATTGGCAACAGTTGTTATCTCAGGTGCCAATCTTTAGGGGAAAAAAAGCCCTTTAAATCAATAGCTCTGATTACTTACAGACAAAAATTGTTTCTATATATTTAAAACACCATATTCAAAATAAAAAAGTGGTTTGCTGACTTGTGACATTTTCAAAACACCTAACGGTATACAATGTGTTTTTTTTAAGTATGCATTTTCTTTTGTTTTGGTGAGGAAGATTGGCCCTAAGCTAATATCTGTTGCCAATCTTCCTCTTTTTTTTTTTTCCTTTCTTTTTCATCCCACAGCCCCAGTACATAGTTGTATATCCTATTTGTAGGTCAATCTAGTTCTTCCATGTGGGATGCCACCACAGCGTGGCTTGACGAACAGCGTGTGGGTTTGCAGCTGGGATCCGAACCGGTGAATCCCAGGCCGCCGAAGCAGAGCCCACGAACTTAACCACTCGGCCACGGGGCCGGCCCCTACAGTGTGGTTTTAACAAGTAATCATAGACTAACACTAACGTAGAAAAGTGAGACAGGACTTTAACAGGTAATTCACAAAACAATTTAAGATAAAGTCTGAAAAATATTGTCTTCATTTAAAGCCAAAGACATAGGAACAGTGAGGGGTCGTTTTCCCCTCACACATTGACAGGTTGAGGGACCCATCATGGAATAGGATGAAAAGGTGCTCCCATACTCCTGATGAGAGTGAAGCCTGGAAAATGATTCAAAAGATTGAAAAGGCAGTTTAGCAATGCTTACTAGAGACATTAAAATATTCCTGCCCTTTCATCCAACAACCCAGCTGGAAACTGTATCCTATGGAAAAAAACTGGATGATGTGCAAAGGTCTGTGTTCAAATATGATCTCTACATTTTTATGAGAATTCTTGAGAGCGTAAGTACTCAAGATATAACAGGAAGTTAAAGTGATGTTTTCAGTGCACACATACGTGTACACAATCATGCACCACATGATGACGTTTCAGTCAAGGATGGACCACATGTATGACCATATGGGTGGTCCCAGGCGATTAGTACATACAGCCTAGGTGTGTGGTAGGCTGTACCTTTTAGATGTGGGTAAGTGCACTCTATGAAGTTCGCACAATGACAACGTTGCCTAACAATGCAGCTCTCAGACCGTATCCCCATCATTAAGGGTGCATGACTGTATAGGCATAAGTATTTGTGTGTGTGCATATAATGTCATCTAATATGTGTTTTCCTAGAAAGAGACATTTGGCAGAATGTACACCAGGGGTCCAGCCCTGTGGCCGAGTGGTTAAATTCTCCTGCTCCGCTTTGGTGGCCCAGGGTTTTCCCGGTTTAGATCCTGGGCACAGACCTAGCAGTGCTCATCAGGCCACGCTGAGGCAGTGTCCCACATAGCACAACCACAAGGACCTACAACTACAATATACAACTATGTACTGGGGGGCTGTGGGGAGAAGAAGAGACAAAAAAAAAAAAGATTGGCAACAGATGTTAGCTCAGGGCCAATCTTTAAAATAGTAATAATAATAAAAAGAATGTACACCAGTTTGCCTCTTGGTGGTAGATGATGAGTGACACTGATTTTATTGTTTGAATTTTTCTATATTTTCCATACTACCTGAAGGAAAACATAATAAATTATAGTCAGAAAAAAAATGCCAAACGTGAGGCTCCCTGACCCTTCCCTTTGATAGTATCCGTTTGTTCTTTAGTCTTCACCTTAAACTCCCTTTCTTAAAGAGCTCTTTTCAGAAACCCCCATCCAAATTAGATCCATTCTGTAAATCTCTTAAGGAATCATTTTTTCTTCTAAAGCAGTCATCACAGATGTTATTTATTGGTGTATTGATTTGTTGACTGCCTGCCCCTCTCCACTAGACCCTAATTCCCGTGTCGTTGGGGGTTATGTCTGGCTTGTTTCCCGTACTTTGTTCTTAGCACAATACCGGACGCACAGTGGGTTCTTAGCAAATATTTACTGGATGAAAAATGAATGAACGAATGAACCCTCAATGATTATTGAAACGGCTAACATTCATTGAGTGCTTCTTGTGTGCTGTTCATTCAACACATCCGGTCTCATTCATCCCCACAACAACCCTCTACACGTTTATCCCATTACAGGTGAGGGAATTGAGGCTCATGGAGATTAAGTACTCTATTCAAGATTCCGTAGATGCTGAGAGGGATAGTTGGTGTTCGAATGAACTCCCATGCTTGGGCTTTTAACTAGTCTGCCCTCCAGTGTCCCACAGAGTACAAAGGAAACCCACAGTGGCTCCCAGGCCTCAGCTAGGCTGCAGGGCCGGAACATCCTTCACGTGAGATAAACTACATCTTGGAACCAGTCACGTAGCACTTTTGTTTTCCACCCAGAGAACGCAAGCATTTGCTTTGGGGTCTGAATGACACCCTCAGACGTCAGCTCACTTGTCCGTGTAACTTAGCTCTGTAACAAAACCACCCCGGAAAAATAAAAATATATTTCCTCTGCCAGGGAGAGCATCCGAAAAGGAGGTCCCGTCTGTGTGGCAAATGCAAGCAGGTGTGTTGAGCATGCTTTCTAAAGAGTGGGTCTGTGGACTGTCTGCCTCTGCTGATGGCTGTTAGAATATTTGCTTTTCAAATTGATTTTTTTCAGCCAAGATGCCAGGCATCGGTGGCTAAGAAATTCAAAGCTGGGCTGAAATTGAGAGATTCATTTGTTGATTAGATTGTGAAAATCGTAATCTTCCATCTTAGAAATGTGCAGGGAAGCGCAGAATGTTACTGTGGAGGTTAATTGGTCTATTGCTTCCAAGGAGGAGGATATTTGTGATTAGAGGGAAAAAACAAAACATCTAAATTAAAATATTTTTCTTTTGTATTCTGAGGTGGTCAGAGTTCAAGGCAATGACAGTTTTTAAGCCATTTGAAACACTTTTCACCCCCTCTGTTGCTTAACAGTGAGTCAGAATGAATAGCATTATTTTTCTCCCCTACTTTGCTCTAGAAGCAATATTTTCTTTTAAAAAAAGAGGATACAGATGATGTAATCTTATATACTATCCTTAATGTGCCACATAATTAATTGTTAAAGGTCAATTTCTCTTTTGTTGTCAGTCTGCAGGAATCTTTCCATGAGTTTTATTCCCGTTTTATTTTTGATCAATATATTTTCAGACCTTGCTTTGTGAAGCAGCTCTTACACAAATGTAGGCTTTTGTGATTCTGATGAGATGGGACCACCGATTTCACCTGCTTGTCTGTCCTGTGGCCTTTGACTAGACGCTGCTAATTTGATTGTGTCTTGCTGGGCAGTATTAGGCAAGCTATTGAAATTAAAGAAACGTACACGATTTGCATTAAACTAACACCTCCAGTGGAGAGTGAAGTAGGAATATGTCACCAGAATATGGATATCAGAAATGAAATAGTAAAGGTCTCAGTCCTTTTGACTCTTTGACGATTGCCACTTAAAAAATTTTTTCCGTTGAAAACAAATTCAGAATTTCATAACTCGAGATAATCTGAATATTTGGAAAGTTGTTAAGATGCAATTCAAGCAGTATTCATTAAGCATCTTTCTGTTTCACACACTGTGCTTGCTGTGGGGGATACAGATGTTGATTTGTAGAGAAACAGAATTATGGCCATGATACTGTAGCCAGTGCAAAAGGTAGTCTGTGGGCTAATTTGTGGAGTTTAAACACGAGTGTCATCCTGATAGACTGTCCCATGGTAGAAAGACTAATTCTGCTTCTTAGTGGATTTCAATTGGTTATCGAGAAATGTGCATGTTTACAAGATTTTGTGGCTCTTTATTTTTTAGTTATAGGGTGAAAATGTAGAAGACATCCATGGTCCTTCTCAGTACATCCCTGACCCATTGACCTCTCCCCGCCTCCATGACCCCATCCATACCCAGGCCATTGTGTTCTTGCCTGGCCAATGCCAGAGCCCACCAGCAGGTCTTTTTCTGCAGTCTTGTTCTCTGTGCTCTTCCCTAATCAGTAACTGAAGAGATCTGTCAAAGCATAAACGTCAGAGCATTGCAGATGCTCGACTAAGATCCTCCCTTGCTTTGTAATCACATTTAGGACAAAACCCAAACTCCTTACTGTGGCTCACTAGAGTTACTGGTCTCCTTCTGTCTCTCCAGCTTCTATCATTCTCTCACCACGCGTGACGTTCCAGTCTCACTGGTCTTCTCTCTGTTCCCCACAGATGCCAAGCTCCTGTCTGCCTCTTTGCTCTTCCATCGAACCAGACGCTCTTTCCTCAGGTCCTTCCATAGCTTGGCTCCTTGTCATTTACATGAAATCCCAGCTCTGCAAAGAGAATGTTGGCTCTCTGAGAGCAGAGACCTGTGAGTCTCGTTTATTGATGCATCTTTAAAACCGAGCACAGTGTTTGGCGTGAAATACATGCTCAGTAACTGTTTGTTCCATGGACGAATGAACCAGTCCAGGCCCTAGTTCATATTTCTCCCTCCTAAATGTAATCATGTTGGTTGAATTTCACCTGATTTGGGGTAGGCCAAGCTTTTCGAAGCCATGTAGTTTGGTGTTCACCCATCTGCTGTGGTGTCCCGCCTGTTCCTTCTGTTCATCGTTGGCCTCTCCAGCATCTTATCGCTCTGTGATTTGCCCATCCCACTCAAATGCACTTTGACCTCATGCCATCACTATTTTTCTCCACTCTCTTTTATTTCATGTGACGATATGAAACCATCCAGTTGGATGTGGAACATTTCACAGTCCTGTAGTGGAGGAAGAAATGTCGTCCTGGGCCACGGTCCCCATGAACCTTTGTCTTTGCTCCTGTGTGGGAACTGATTAATTGCAAGGACCTTCCGTGTGGCTTCCTTTCCCGGTGACAAAACAGGGCACATTCATGCAGGATGTAGGGTCTTGAATAAAATGAGACCTGTTTCCCCAATTGCATTTGTCTTCAACGCTTTCCCTGCACATCCGGGCCCACAATGAAAATAAGCGTATTCTATAAGCAGAATATAATTCTGGTTTGGCCACAGATGAGGCCTGTGACCTTGTGTAGGAAAGAGGCAATTCCAAGCGATTCCAGCTAGGCCTGGGGTGTTCGAGAGTAACGTAGGATGATGTGGAGGAAAGCAATTTCTTACCAGCAGAATTCTTTGCAGAATGAGATCATATGTGACCTTATTGTTACCATTTGCATCGGTGAACATGGGACTTTTTCCGTGTTTGACTGACTCTGTGAGGCAGGATGGAAGCTGCACCGTTTTCACGTAGCTGTGAACTCTGATGAGTCGAAGCCCCTCCAGGGCTCTCGGGTGGTAGGTCTGGAGAGTTTGGAAAGCCACCTGTGCATCTGACATGGCGGTTCGTCCCAGAAAGCGCTGACGTCATCTTCAGATCCCAGAGCTTCAGGAAACCAGTTACTGCTTCAGAGAAGCAGAGCGATGCTCGCCTCTTTGTCAGAATTTTGAGAGGAAAAAATGCGTCAGGACTCCAACTCCCAGCCTTCCTTGCAGCCGAGTGAGGCTGTGTGACTACTTTCTGGCCACCAAGATGTGAGTGGGAGTAATGTGTGGGTAAGATGTGCCACTCCACGGACGTCGCTTTGTAGGGAGTTGGTGTGAGCTCCCCTTGACCTTCCTTCTTTCCCACCGTCGGGGGCACAAGCAGGATCCGGGGTCCTGAGGCCGGGCACGATTTTATCCCATGGCAAGCCTTATGCCATTTAATTCTCACAGTATCCCACAAGGTAGGTGCTGTTTTTACCCAATTTTTGTCAATAAAAGCGAAGGCACAGAGAGGTTGGATAATTTGCCCCAAATCAAACAGCGGGAAGGGCACAGAGCAGAACTGAGACATTGTCCAGCTGCAGAGTGCAGGGTCTGAAGGGCTGGCTACACAGTCCCACGTGTTCTTGCCTGGGGGTCACATGATGTGTTAACCTCCTCACAACGCCCTTCTGTCCTTTCTCCAAGAGGTATTCTTGCGTTACTTCTGAGGTTGTGAGCAGAAAGGATATGATCATCTTGAACTTTTTCTGTTTTAAATTCAGGAAGAGCTCCCTTCTCCAGTGTGGGTGTGACTGTTAATTGCCCACCAGCATCGTTTCTCGCCTTCTTCCTTTAATACTGTCACTCGGCAGTTTTAGCTGCACACATGGTTGCCCAGCTAACATCTACATGTCCTGACCTTCATCGTAGCTTGGTGAGCCCCTTAGACTAAGATCTTGCCAGTGAGACGTGAGAAGTGATTTATGTAACACTCAAACCTTTCCTTTAAAAAGTGCTCCCTCGATCTTTGCTTCCCACTGGCTGGGATGTAGATGTGATAGTGGGAACTGAAGCAGCCACTTTGGACCCAGAGATGGAAGCCACATATTGAGAGTTTCAGAACTGCCCTACTAGCTCAGGACTCCTTACATGGGAATAAAAATAAACTTGTGTCTTGTATTAGCTGGTGTATTTTGGGGTCACTTTTTTATGGTACCCAAACTAATACACTCAGAAATATGCCTCATATCTGGCCATCCTGAATTTTCAGGCTGCTCTGCAAAGTCTCTCTCATTTCATGTTTGGATCTATTTCTACGACACACAAGTCAGAAATACTGTGAAGTTTCCATGGATTAAGACAGATGAACCACTTCAAAATTTATAGATAAAGGGCCGAGAAAGACAACTGTGGCAGTTTCTGTATTCTTAGTATCTGCTGGGACCCTTAAGAAACTTAAAACTGGACCCTGCTCTTAGTATGTTATAGATTAAAAAATGTATTTTGCAACAAAGCTTTTGACTAAATAACCCATTGTCATTCACTTTGTACCCCAAAAATATGCCTTTGAGCCCACAAAGCTCAAGCTGCCTTCACCTGCCAGGAATGAACGGCCGTGACAACCCAAATGGTTCTCTCATTTATATATTCACCGGCTGGTCAGAAATTCACCATCTGGGAGCATCCCTGACAATGGCTGTTGCAGGAATACCACTAAGTTCCCTGTTAATCAGCTCGCTCCCCAGAAATGTGGTTATTAACATCCCTTTGCTGTAGATCAAAGAGATTCCAGCCACTGTTTCAATTTTCTCTCCAATTTAATGATGATAAAAGGTCCTGGATTAATAGCCCTGAGGTCCTTCTTAGTTTTTTATCTGTGTAGCAGGCATGGGGGCTTGTGGAAGCTTGAAATTCAGTTATTACAGTCTTTGCCTGGGGCTTAGCTCGCTGTAATTTCCTCCTTCCTACGGGTCATAAACCCAAATGCCCACAGCGCCAGGCAGGTAGAGTAAATTTAAGCGAAGCAGGCCGGGTGGAGCAGGGTCTCCATGGAGACGCATCCTGGCTGAAGGAGGCAGCCACATGGGAATACGGGCCCAGGTTACTGGATCTGAGCAGATGCTCTGATTTTTATGAGAAACCTCTGAGTTTTAAAGGTTAATAACTAATATTCACAAAAGAATTCAAAACATTTTGGGCAAAAAAAAAAAAAAAATCTGTGAGCTAAATTAAGGCCCTGGACTGCCTCTTTAAGACCCCTCTGCTAGCCTGTAAATGCCCCACAGGCAGAACCGTCTTGCTCCTCCCAGTGTCTTGCACACAGTAGGAATGAGCAATTGCGTGTTGAATTGAACCACATCTTCCAAGTGAGACTGGGTCAGTGATACCTAAAGGTCAGAAAAGTCGTGAGTCCCCAGGCCTAGGCGGGCTGCGTGAGATGCTTCTCGGAGAATTTGGAGCTGGGTGTGTGAGCTCGTCGCCCGGCATCTCTGAGGCTAGTGGCCAATCAGCTCTTCCCACAACTCGCCGTGTCACCTTGGGCAGCTCAAGCTTCTGATGCCTCCTTGATGGAAGGGGGCTGAGAAGGCTGCCCTGGAGTCAGGTTGTAAGGATTACACGTAAAAGCATTCAATATTTAATCAATGAATAATAATAAAAACCCATAAATGTATGAGACTTGCCAGCACAGGGGCTGTGCTTGAAAATGGGTGGGATCCTTATTATCCTTACTATGGTGGACACTTCTGATTGTCTCGCCCAATATCTGTTCTCCTTCCTTAAAAATATGATCCCTATTTAAAACGAGCACACGGCCACCTGAAATAAAGACTGCATTTCCTTGTAACTAGATGTAGCCATTTGCATCTGCAAGTGGAAGTGTCCATGGAACCTTCCAGGAGTGTCCTTAAAAAGCAAGTACCTTTCTTTAGTCTTTTATCCTTCCTGCTGATTGGGTTTGGGATGTGATGTCCGGAGCTGATGCAGCCATCATGTTTCATGAGAATGTTAAGGACATCACTGGAAAAAGATGGAAGGGGCCCAGCTCCCTCCTGGTCATGGAGGCACAGTTCCAGCCCTAGAATGCTTAGCACTAGATGGCGTTTCCATGAGAGAGAAATAAACTTATCTTGTGGAAGCTAGTGTTCTTTTTTGTCCATATAGCCTGTCATTGTCCTTTTATTCACAAACTCGGAGTCCCTTGTCACGTGAAGCAGTAAGGAGCTGTCTAATGATGATGGTCAAGCCCAGGTGTGGTTGAAAGAGACATACATAGTACTAGATCTCCCCAGATAGAAAAACAAAAAAAATGTACCCAAGCTTAAGGTCCTCAATGTTAGGATTATAGCAACTCCCTCCATACTGCATCGTTTCCCCAAATATGTAAAGATAAAACCATACTGGGTCAGCATTCAAGCTACAATTTTTTACAGTCGCCCCTTCCAAACATTTATTTAGTGTAAAAGTCTCAGATTGTCTAAAATCATCCCAGTGCAACAGCAACTTGCAAACAATTTTCTAAAGCATCTTCACTGCATAGGATTACTGTACCCAGTGGAGTGACTGAGTCGTATTAACGCGAACTTGATAGTGCCAAGCGCTCAGACGAGTCTTCCAGGAATAAGAAACAGCTGGAAATAACAACCGACAAATTCTCCAGATGCTTTTTACCCCTGTGTTGGCAACTGTGTTCATTCTAGATGAATGCAGATTACCACGACTTTTATAGGGTTGAGCCAAGAGTCTACCCGGGGTGTTTGAACAGCTGGCTTGGGAACAATGTAATCAGGGAGGTTTGGTCATTGGGCTTGTACAGTCGGTTAGGAAAACTGCATGAAATTTAAAGAAGTCAATTTCTGATAATAGTTTTTTCATACTGGGGGAGGGACAAAAGTTTTTGTTGTTTTTTTTTGCAGATTTCTTTTTGTCTTATGTTGTTAAAAATTATGCATGCCTAGTGGGGCTGGCCCCGTGGCCGAGTGGTTAAGTTCGTGCACTCCGCTGCAGGCGGCCCAGTGTTTCGTTGGTTCGTAATCCTGGGCGTGGACATGGCACTGCTCATCAAACCATGCTGAGGCGGCGTCCCACATGCCACAACTAGAAGGACCCACAACGAAGAATATACAACTATGTACCAGGGAGCTTTGGGGAGAAAAAGGAAAAAAATAAAATCTTTAATAAAAAAAAAATTATACGTGCCTAGTAGAGTGACTTTAACCTGTGATTGTTAATTTTGTTTTTCTAATTAATTCAACTTTAAATTTCTTTGTGTTTGAGCTTTTTTGTTTGCTATTTGGGGTGCTTTTGGTGGTAGTTGGCGATGCTCTTGTGTTTTATGAACGAGTGAGGAGAAATTGGTATATTACAAGAAAAAAGGTAAGTCCTCTAGAGTCGCTTCATAGAGCCCCCGTGGTGCCATGCTCACAGGGTGTAAGATGGTTGTTGTTTGGTGGCTCTGAGGACGAGGCAGGCTAGGTGGCTCTTCGGGTCCAGCAGAGACACTGTTTGGCAGAGGTTGCCAAGTGGGACCTTGCAGGCTGAATCTAGTTCACAGGTGTATTTTGTTTGTCCCACACAGAGTTTTTTTGAAAAGTTGGGATTAATTGCCGATTTTTAAAACCTAAGCAGTATCATGTAGATAAAAGAAGGGCGTCTGTCTCCTCTGTGATGATCGGCACTGAGTCCTGACTTCCCCCCGAGACGGGGCATCAGCTCCAGCTCCCTGCAGCTCCCACAGGAATAAATCTTCTCATTCACAGTATCGGTCTTGCCCAGAAGCGTCACTCTAGGAGCTGGGTTTCCATTCCTGCTCAAATAGATGCCCCGTGATATAAGAGTAGCCAGCATCACAAATGACACTTGGCCCTGTGGAAAGTCTACAGTGTATAGACCCATCCGATAACAACTCAGCTTCTCTCCAGGATTTTCTAAAATGACTGAATGGCGCATAGGTGTGGTAGATATTTAAAAACACCTTTGTTAATAAAGAAGAAGACGTCCCAGTCTGATTTGGTTGTTGGAAATGCCACTATTTAAGGATTGAGATTTATTTCCCTCCTCAAGGATGCAGACATCGAGTTTAAAGCAGCTAAAGAAGGAATGGACTCCGTGATTGAAGACGCTGTCTCTTTTCCCTCCCTGGAAAGAAGGAATGTTTTTGAAGCCTATTATCTAAAATTGTAGCTGCAGACCTGACAAGTTGTTCCTGTTACTTTTTTCCTAGTTAAGAAGCAAGAACTTGCATTAATGATTAAGGAACACAGTCTTTGGCTTCTCAAGTATCCAATTTAAATATGTTTATCACCAAGTATGTGGCTGCTTGAAAAAATGAATTAAGCAATTTTTACAAAACGGCTAACAATATAAGCAGCAAGGTGGGGCTGCCGTTTCTCTGTGATGTCTAAGGAATGAGAGAGAAAGCTTCTGCTTCCTTAACTCGTCGCTAATAACCTGGGACGATCCATCCGTCACAGGCAGGGCTGGAGCCACTCCACTGTCCACCACTGGTCCCCTGAGAAGGAACCGAAAGAGAGAGACTTTGGGAAATTGGGGCGTGGGACCAAGAGTATTTGACAAGGAATGAAAGAGCAAAATTGTTGAAAGGGGCTGATCTTTTCCGTTTCAGCTTCTGAAAGGACTTCCCGAATAGCAGTCTTACAACCTCTTCAGCAGCACCTCTTAGAACTCACATGTCAGAGGTGCTAAAACAGCTGCCCCGGGGCAGAGTTTGTTCCCTCCCTGGAGCAGCCTCGCGGGGGTCCTGGAATTGAAGTCAACAGGAGCCTTGGATAATTGGTGGCATGAACAGGACTGGAGCCACCCCCACACAGGACCGTGGCTTGTCCTTCTTTCCTGTGATTTTGCTTTTATGGAACAAAGGGGTTAAAGATATCCCCGTTTCCCAGCCTTCCTGGAATGATTCTATTCAAATCACCAGCACAACACAAAATTCATTACAGCTCAATTTTAAGGCTCATTAGTTGCTGGATCTTGGTTTCTTACGGAGATGGAGGGGAAGTTTTTTTCTTATTGTTGAAGCTGGGGAGCATAGAGTACTCAGTATCAAAAATATTACATATATCTATATACACACGTAATATACATGCGTATATATGTGCATGTTTATGTGTATATCCTATGTATCCATATGTGTATACAGATACGTGCATATGTGTGTATACGTGTGTGTCTGTGTATATTTGTGTGTGTGTGTATTTTACCTTGGTTGTGACCGGTGTGCATTTTTATGCACCAGATTCGGTGCCTCTAGTAGCTGGTGCTGGCAAGGGAGCAGAGGGGCGTCCCTGTGCGAGGATGAAGTCGGACCACTTGGAACCGACCCCCACATGATGTCATCCAAGAGAGTTTTATCCTTTTCACCTCCTTGATTTTTCCCTCCGTTTCACTTTTTGCCTTAATCTGCCCACGTCTCTTCTACAGACACAGGGTGCTCTCCATCCCTTTGTTAATCAGCCTCAGGTTCTGTCGCAGAAATGCTAGCGGTGGCAGAAACGTGACAGCCCCCGCCGAGCCCCTGGTGACGCGGAGCCTTGTGCAGGGGCGTCTGCACCTCGCCCCGGTGGCCTGTGAGCCATCCTCCGCGCGCACAGCTGGCTTCCTGCGGCCCAACGTTTGCTGGATCAGGACTTTCGCTTCAGCAGGAGACCTTGCAGGGTCAGCGCCTGCCCTTCGCAGCTGCGGTGCTTTCAGACAGGTGGAGCCCTCGAGTTCGGTTCTTGGTGTGGGGGCTGTCCTCCGGAGCCCTGGTTGCAACAAGCATGGCTCTAGGGTAGGGACGAGTGTGTGGGAAGAGGGGGTGTGCCTCGGATAGGACAGGGTGAAGATCAGAGTTAATGGCCATACCCCCAACTGTTTGACAGCTAAAGAATACAAGTCTTCTCCTGTTTGGATTATTTAACTTTTGTATGAATTAAGGTTAAGCATCTATTGAGATTGTTCTTTCTATTTTTAAAACAAAAAAGAAAAACCTGAGAGAAGACGGGAAGCTACATCCAAACCCACTGGCTCTAACAACAATGGCTGAAGGTACCCAGCACTTCCCAGATGAGTGCCTCCCGCTGCACAGTTCTGTGACGCAGGGACTGTCCTTACCCACTTTTGCAGATGGGGAAACTAAAGCACAGAGATCACTCAGCTTGCCCAAGTCCGTCCTGTGGAAAGTGGCAGAGACTGTTGGAATCCAGATGGGCAGATTCCCGAGGCTGAGCCAGTAACAAAATTGGTGCAACACCGTCTCCCATTTTTGACTGTTCCTCTCCTGTCTTTGTCCACATCTGTGCGTGTTTTACTGTAGCCGTAACCAGTGTCCATATGAGTGTGCTTTCTGCCCTTGTTCACATCACATTTTATCAGACACTTGTCTAGTTTCCGTTCTTATCACAATCGCTGCGTAACTACGGTAGTCATGCATTTGGATGGTCTGCCCAAGGGTACAGTTAACTCCCTAGTTTTTACTACCTATCCTTGCTTATTGATCCCTGGTTATTCCCCACCTTGTCCAACAGTGATTTCAACAACAATGCAGCAAATGCAGAGACACCCACCTGCTTGACTAAGATGGACCTCACCTTAGGTAACACTGACATTGGTAACATCCATGAAAATCTCTTCCTGACAAACATAGGGTTGGAACCAGGACACATAGGTGGTCACCATTCATGAGTTTGGACTGAGGCAGGTCATCTCAAGAGCTGTAGGGTGGGCCCATGATGTAGAGGGAGATGGGCCTATAGAAAGAAAGAAGAGAGAAACCTAAATTCCCAAAGAAGCAGATGAGAGACAGGAATTGTACCCCCGGGACACATGTCACGTGTCCCCATGTGGCCATGGATGAATGGTCCCTTCCTCACGCAACGTTTTCACACCTCATCAGATCAGTGCTCGTCCGGATGCTGTCTCAGTGCCCCGAATTGCTCAACCACAGAACCTAGGGCGGATACAACCCTGCATATATTGCTGTGGTTATTTGATTGATATTCTTCTCCTGCGTTTTGTTCACTATGGGTCACCAACCTCCCCCTCAATGACAGCAAACATTTATTGTGTGTGCACTGTATTCCCAGCTCCTTGCACAATTTTTACAAGCGTTATTCCATTTACCACTCACAGTAACCCACAGAGCCACATCTCTTATCATCCCCACTTAACTGCTGAGGGAATGGAGGCATTAGGAAATTTGCCCAAATTTTACAATCCCCATGGCTCGTAAGTGGTGGAGGTGGAATTTCTACCCCGTCCTTCTGACTCTAGGGTCCTAGCTGATACAGAAATATTCTCTCCAGGCGTGTGATATTGTTTATTTAGCCATTCTTGCATTTGTAGACATTTAGGTTGTTTCCACGCTTCCTTTGTCTGGATAATCCTGCTCTGAACATCTTTGGGGTGTATAAGGATACTCTGAGTCTGCCCACTGCAGCCGCTCAGGCCTTCTTTCTGTTCTTGGGTGAAGTCAGACTTGTCTCATCTCAAGGCCTTTGCACCAGCTGCCCCCTTGCCTGGAACTTTCTGCTCCATATCTTCACTCCCCCTACTCTTTCTTGATAGCCAGCCCTCCACTCAAATTTCACCTCTTCGGAAAAGCATTCCTGAGTCAATCGAAATGAGCACCACTATTCTTACCTACTGCCCCTGTATCATCTTGTATTGTCTTCATAGCACTACCATCCTCTACGGTTATTTGTTTGCTGCTTTCCTGCTCATTTTCTGTCTCCCTCCGTGACAGCCCATCCACCTGTTCACTGTTGCAGCCCGGCACTGGGAACGGGCCACTGCCTACGTAGGCTCTCCACATTAAACACGTGATGAAGTGAATGCCTATACCTTTTTATTTTATTCACTTGTTCCATCGGATTGAGTCCCCGAGGAATGGGATTATTTTGCCTAGAGGACATTTGCATCCAAGACACCTGGGCACCCAGGAGTGGCCGATGCATGGAAGAGCAGCCTGTGTCCGCTCCTGGTCTGCTCGAACAAACCCCTGACTCTTCCCCAGGGTTTTCAGCCCCACAGAGATGAAAAGAGTTCTGTTTTCTCTTGCTTCCTTTTCTCAGTGGTACAGCAATGAATCTTGTGCACGCTGTCAGCATCTGTGTCTTCTCCATTCCTCAAAGATGCTAAGAAAGATAAATGTTGCAGGGAGGGGTCCCAGCTACCACTGGCTTCAGTGCACGGCGGCTTCTGTCCTCGCAGGTCTGCTGGGCCTGGGCTCAGTCAGTCTTTGGAGTGTCAGCAACGCGGGGCGCAGCCTGGGCCTCCCCGGGCTTAGATCATCTCCTTTCAGGCTCTGGTATGACTTCTTATTCCACTTTTAGAAACATCTAGATTCGGTTATTACAGGACATGAAAAATAAAGGTGGGACAAGATGATAACTCACGGTTTATTGACATGTGTGCTTCAGGAGAGCTGTGTTTTCTGGGGTCCATTGCAGACACCGCCCTGGGTTTATTTATTTCCCACAGGAAATTGAATGCAACCGTTATGTTGATGTGAAGCCCTTTGTGCAAGTTGTGGGCAGGATCTAGATATTTGAGCTGTAGACTGATGCACACATTTACCTTCTCTAAATACTCCACTTGTCCCCTCTCTGACCCTGTGACTCATTTTCCAAATTAAATGGCCCAAGTGACTCCCAGTATATGGAAACCAAATCATTAAATTAAAAAAAATCACAGTATTTCTTTTTACAAAAATTATGCTTTCTTACTGTAAAAATCTCAAATTACATAAATTAGATTTTTATGCATAGCCTAATAAATTTAAATTATATGTGTATGAAATTACTCCAAGGAAATTTCTGTTACAGCTGTTCTGTGGAATACTGTGTACCTATTAAAAAGAATGAGATGGGTCAATCATTTTTCACACAGAAATAGCCTTATGATTCGCTGACTGAATGAAAGGCACGTTTCATGTCACTGTGTGACCACGTTTGTGAATTATACACCTCAGGTCGTGCTCTCCCTCATGTTGCTCCTGGTGGAAATCCAGCCCTACACCCTCTTGTGTGGTGTCATTGCTGTCCATTTTGTATATAATTCAGGCAGTTCCAGCTTTACATGCCTCAGTTTCCCCATCTGTTAAATAGGGATAGTAGTACTGACCTCACGGAAGTATTATGCAAATTGATGAGCCAATATTTGTAAAGTACTAAGCATGTTGTTAAACTTTTATGTGTGTGTGTGTGTGTGTGTGCATAGATATGATCGGTAGATGTACCCCAATCCTAATCATCACAAAATCCCACACACTGCTCATTGGAACTAGTAGAAGTGTCTTGTTGTTAAGAGAATTTCCTAATAGAGGTGGCTCAGTGTCTGGAACTGGATTCCAGGGACATGGGGTGAATTTGATGCCCTTCTTGCTCTTGAGACCTTTAGTGTTAAGGAACTTAGTGGCTTTGACAAGAACACTTAAGATTATTCTGAAGTGCATATATGGCCTCATTTTGCATGTTGGTAAGCCCAGTTGTGGCAAAATGAATAGCTACATCAGTTCAAATAGTGATTAAGAAATGTTGCCATATTTTACCATGCTGATAATAATGGCAAACACTTATACAACAATTACCAGGCACCAAGGCCTGGGTGAAGAAGTATATATGTTTTACCTCCCTCGATCATTGCAGAAACCCATTGAGGCAGGTACTGTTATTGTCCACACTTTACAGATGGGGAAACTGAGGCACGGAGCAGTTAAACTTACTCAAAACCACACAGCAGGGAAATTACAGCCAGGATTTGAACCACTATCCTATGCTGCCCCTCAGGCATGGGCATCTACAAAAGCAAGAAGCACATCATCTGCCTTGGGACCTGGAATGCCAAGCAGAGTGGAGTCCATCGCTAGGACTCCATTAGCATGCTTACCGCAGATAAATTCAGTGACGTGTGCTCTGTTCTGCTCACGGAGCCCTGGAAAGAGTGTGAGCCACGAGGCAGGAATGGGCTGTGTCCTGAGGGGCCCCCCGGTGCCCCGTGCCTCTCAGATCTCAGGGAGATGCAAGTATTTAATTAAACATAAGACAACTGCTTCGTCTGGCTCTCAGTGACATGTTCTAATGTCATATTAGACAGAGAATTTCTTTCTCCAACGTGGCGCATAGATGTGACTGAAATAAGGAGATGAGCCAGTCCATCCCCAATAGCATTCCATTCTAGGTATTCTGAAAGGCAATGTCCTCCTCGTAAGGAGATCCTGAATGGCTGGCTTCCTTGGACGACTAACTCTGTGGGTCCCTTAGAACCTTCAGTATTTCACTCCCCTGGGCAAATACCCCTTTACAGATTCTAAAACACTTTCTGGATGAGTACTGTGTCCTCTTCCAACTGTATGGTCAGCACCCTGTTCTGATAGCTTTCCTAGGATTTGTTGACTTACACCAGGTCCTTCCCAAGACCTCTTCTCTCCCTGAGTGTCAGGAGGATGTGCCTTCCTGTCTGATCAAGGCAGCTCTTGGAGGGGAGCTTTGTGTTCTCAGATGTTAGAAAGAGCCGGGAATCCTGGTGTGTTAGAGGCTGATGGGCGGGAGCACCAGCTTCCAGTTGAGGAGCATCTCCCGCCTCCCAACAGCGAAGTTCTTATAAAATGGGAGCGTTGACATTTCAAACCCCGAGTCTGTGATCTCTTCCTCCACAACAGCCCACGGCTGTACAGTCTTGTGTATACTCACCACGTTTGCTGTACTTTATGTGCATTGGAGGAGAATTTCAAGGATAACTGGAAAGAAATGTGATTTTGTCCTTGCCTGGGAACGTGAGAACCAAATTGCCAACATGAGATGCAATCCCACCACATCCTAAAACTTTCCTGAAAATCTGCAATAGATCTACATCACCTGATCGGTATAAGGATGCTTTTGGCTAAAAATAACAGAAAGCCCAATTTATTGGTGGCTTAGGTAAATGGAATTGCATTCTTCTGACTTCACAAGAAGTCCGGAGGGAGGTGGTTGCTCCCATTGGAGTAGCTGCTGACGGGGCCGTGGCTCCCCAGCTCTGCCCTGTTCCTCTCACAGTCTTCAGAGTGCTGGCTTCTTCCTCATCCTCAGCACTTTGAGGGCTCAGAGTGACTGATGCACTTCCAGGCGGAAAAAGGAGGAACCTGGGCACAATGGGAGACGACCTCGCACCCGTCAGGATGGCCACTATTGGAAAACAGAAGACAGGAAGTGTTGGCAACGGCGGGAAGAAATTAGAACCCTTGTTGGTGAGGATGTGAAATGGTGCAGCTGCTGCGGAAAACAGGAGGGTAGTTTCTCAAAAAACTAAAACTGGAAGGACCACATGGTCCAGCAATCCCACTTGTGGGTATATATCCAAAATAATTGAAATCAAGACATGAAGAGATAGTGGTACACCCGTGTTCATAGCAGCGCTATTCACAATTGCTAAAATGTGGGAGCAACCCAAGTGTCCACTGATGGAGGAATGGAGAAGCAGAATATAGTCCGTCCATGCAATGGAATACAATTCAGCCTTAGAAAGGAGGGAAATTCTGATACATGCCAGAACACAGATGGACCCTGAGGTTATTATGCTGAGTGAACTAAACCAGTCACAAAATGTCAAATACCGTATGATTCCACTCACATAAGGTCCTTGGAGGAGTCAATTCATAGAGACAAAAAGTAGAAGGTGGGTGCCCGGGGCTGGGGGATGAGCATTGGGAGTTAGTGTCTAATGGGGGCAGAGTGTCAGTTTGGGAAAGTGAGAAGAATTCTGGAGATGGATGGTGGTGATGGCTGCACAACAATGTGAATGTGCTTAATGCCACTGAATTGTACACTTCAAAATGGTTAAGATGGTAAATTTTATGTTATGTGTGTTTTACCATACTTACAAGTAAAAATCAAAACGTAAGAATAAAGGGAATGGATGCTGGTCAGTATAAGTTATTTAAAACCTACAGAGTGTAAAATAGCTTCGCTGGAATCAGATACCCCCAGGCGTGCCCTCTGGAATCCAGACAATACACACTTCTCCACTGAAGCCCGGCTATTTTCCTACAGCCAGAACCAGGTCACATGCCCGCCTTTAGACCAACCACGGGCCACAAGAGTGGTTCTGCCTGGTTGGATTAGAGCAGTGGGGCTGTGCCGCTGCCCGAGGAGACGGACGCTTCCTCACTCCCTGAGTGAACAGGGCGTTTATTTCCAGGGAAGTGATGGAGGGTGGTTATCAGGAGGCAGTGACTAGGTGTGCCACATTGCCCCGTCACATATGCATGTGCACACACTATATGTGTGATTATATGTGCGTGAATGTGTGTGTTTGCGTGGTCAGCCTTTTTTTCCCATGAGGAATGTGACATTGATTTCTCAGAATCTGCTCATTGCTGGGAGATTTGTAACCTGTTTATATACAGTGAAAAGACCTCTGATGAGAAAAGCCTGTAATTTGGGCAGCTCTCTTTCAAATTATTTTCCTGTCGTGTTGAAGTAATTTTGCTTTTCCTCCTTTATTGACCTACTATTTCATTATAGTTTGAATTTGAGGCGGAAGTGCAGGAGAGAAAAGACCTTATGGTTCCATCTTTTTCTCTCCTGCTTTCTTATGCTGGTGGGATGTCAATGTGCCTTCTATTGATATATGTGACATACTTCTGCTTCTTGTGAAGCAAAGGAAAGAAAAAGTCAACATGAAGACATTATCAGAGTTTACAGTGTAAACACGGAGGGTTTCTATTGTTCAAAGCATTTCTGAACACTGCAATGTCTTCTTGAGAAAGCTCTTCCGGGGAATCTAATGTCTCAAAATCTACAAACAATAGCAAAACAAGACATGCTTTAGAAAAGGGTTTTATAAACTCAGATAACAGCAGGGCCAGTTAGTTGACCTGGTGTGTAAACAGAGCTGGTCAGAGACAGTCGAGAGCGGCCCGCTCGCAGCGCGAGGCCAGTCAATCATTGGCATTCCAGATGCTACACTCAGTGCTGCTGAAGTTTTGATATTTCAGAAAAAATCTGGTAATCTAGATTCTTACTGGGAATTTCTCATTTTAGAAGTTGAGTTCTAATGCAATTAACAAAATATATTGGATAGATGAGATTTATCCCTGCAAGGCCAGTTTACAACCTTTGGTTCAGTAACTATGAGTAATGCTTCTCCTTTTAAATGTAAATGTTAAAAAACGTGCCTTGGAGTTGGGAGTTAGTGGGCTGTTAATTCCATCTGCAGAGAATGTATCCTTTTGTACACTTCAAGCAAGGTGTAGGAAAAACAACGACTGCAGACTTCAATAGATGTGTTTCCACCCACAGTGTATTTGCATGGGTGGCACAGAACATATTGGATAGCTTTCTCAGAGGCTGGATGCATGGAACTGTTACAGTGGCAACAGTAGCTTTCAATCCATCTCCCCAAACAGGGATAAACGAGTTGATTTGCACAATAAGTGGCTACAGACTCCAGAAACAGCCTGTCTGGCTGGTGAATCGGGCCAGGCTCTGTGTCAGGGAAGTTGTGCGTGGCAGGAAGCCCCCAGAGTCTGCAGCTTTGATGAGCCATCTTCAGCCATTAGCACTGGGTTTCACCTACTTGCTTATGAAGGCAGAATGCTAATGCTGCACTTAACATGAGTATAACTGCCTGAGACTTCAGGAGGGTGGAAAGAAGACAGAGTCAAAATACCTGCACAGGACAGGGACTTGGCACATCGTTGGAATCATCTTCTCCACTCTGAAGCAGTAGTCGCTGTTATATAGTCTGATTCTGGGATTTTAAAAAGAAAACAACCTTTTTGGAGAAGCATTGGTGGAGTTTTTTAAAACTCTGTCTGCTCATCTTAAACAGGCAGAGGTTGTCAGCTCATGTTATCGGTAAGAATAGGAAATTAGTTTTGATCTGTTTTAGGCATTCACATATCCATCCCTACCCTTGGTTAGGATGTTTTGTTTGCAAGTAAGAGAACACAAATCAATCTGGCTTAAACAACAAAAATAATTTATTGGCACATATAATTGAAACCTTTAGGGGTAAATCAGCATCAGGTACAGATTGATCCAGGGGTTTAACCATATAGTAGGAGCTCTGGCTTCGCTTCTCTCTGATTGCCCCAGTTCTTTTCCAGGTATCAGCTTCATCCTCAGGCTGGACTTTCTCATGGCAGAAACATTGCTGTATTGATTCTAGTCCTGAGGTGAAGGGAGCACATTAGTCCAGCATTTGAAGACTCTCTCTTGATGTTCACTTCATATTGGCCATGTGCTCGATTGTGCACCAATCACTGTTGGCCAGGAAAATGCAACAGTCTGATGACTTATCCTAGCTCTGCAGCTTTGTTTCTGGGGTAGGGATGTGGACTTAGCTTCCAGGAGCCTGTTGCAGCCTCAGACAGAAGTTGTTGCAAGTTGAAAGAGGATCTGGAGAGAAATGGATGCTGAGGAGTTGTCTTAGCCCCACTTCCCTAAAAAGCAGACCCTGAGGAGAAGCTTGAATGCTATCACTTTGTTGTGTGCATGTGTCAGGGGGCATACAAGCCCAGAGGATCAAGAGGGAGCAAAAGAGTGATGGGAGACAGGGAAGGAGAGAAAGCAAATCGGAAGAGCCGTGGGGCTGGCCACAACTCCACAAGAAACACGGCTGGGGGCTGTTCATGTGGTTGTGTCTGGAGAGGCCCTGGGAAGCCTGGCGTGTTGGGACAGTCCGACTGGGAGGATGGAAATGGATTCAGCTGCCAATTCCTGCTGACTCGAGCATCATCAGACAGAATGTCCCTGCCATTCCAGGCTGTTAATGGCCCTTCTGGACGCCCACCTGGGCAGCCAGATCCATCACCTGAATTCAGAGGTGGGGAGGAAGCCACATCATCCAGGTTCAGGCAGGTCAGTCCAGGCCAGGGGCTCATCCTGGGGTCTGAAATGCGGTGGAGGGTGGCTGAGGCATTTAACCAAGAGTTTAGGCTGTGGATCCACCCTGAGGATGAGGAAGAGGGTGTATGAACCAGGCCTCCTATGGGAGGGAGCCAACCCAGTGCTCCTGAACGAAGCTCTTTCTTTCTGCTAACATTACAGCAGGATGCATGTAACATATCAAGAAATATTTAGAGATTACCGTTGGACCCTCCAACCCATGTTTACTGAGTTATGCTTTCACCGTTTCTAAGCATTTGTCTCCTAATGGACTAAAAGAATGAAGATGCGTGAGTCAAACAGTGCTTAGCACTTCCTGTGCCTGCACTGTGCTGTGTACCATGGCAGACGCTATTAAATTCCTTGACACAAGTGGCTCAGGGTGGGTGTGCTTGTTTTGTTACTTACATTCCTGTGTTTAGAGCACATATTCTTCCCCACCGCATAATCATAGCCACATGCATAATTTCTCTTGATGTGTCGTAATGTCATAATGCGGGATGAATTCAATGCCAAAAGTTTACCACCTGGAGTGATTTTGGCTGAGTGTGATCATATGTGTTTTTATTACTTTAAAATTTATTTTGAAATTAAATATGATTTGTTTACGAAAGTATGTATAGCATAGTAGACAATGATTATAACATAGAAAAAAACTCAGCGTTTCAATATTCAAATATAGCAACTGTTAACATTTTGGTAAATATCCTTGTCTTTTTTTCTGTGCATATTATGGATTTTTATTTATGTGGGATCACAAAAACTTTTTTTACTAGTGATTTTATGTATACATTTCGACATAACTATTAGTCAAGATAGGATAGGCTTGGTTGTAGTGACAAATAAATCCTTAATATCAGCAGTTTCGTACAGCAAATATTTCTTTCTTTATCATGCAGGGCCTCCTTCATAGGCAGTTCGTGGTTGAGGGCTCTCTTCTGAGGAGTCCCCCACACTCTGAGCCAGGCTGCTTGCATTACATCGTGATCCGTCTAGAACATATGGCTTCCAAGATCAGTGTGAAAAGGGAAGAGAGACCGGGAGATTCAAAAGGGGGCAGTTTTTAGGGCCAGGTTGGGAACTGGCTTAATCGCTTCTGTCCACTCCATTGGCTATATCTTGGTCACATGACCCCATCCAAATCTCAGAGTAGACTTCCTCTGTGTCCGTAGAGAGGAAATGGCATGTCAACAGCCATCTTTCAGTTAACATCAAATCTTTAAATGTCTTTTGAGAATCTGATTTTAATGGCTTATTTTGTATTCTCTCATTGTTTTATTTATCTGAAAGTGACATTGCATCGCTTGTTTCCCTATGGTCAACAAGGCATCCGTAACCGTAGTGGCACATGTCAACTTTTGCCAATCTCTGATTTTTCCTTTGGGGTAAATCCCTAGACGTAGCATTAATAAAAATAATCGCAAAAATATATTGAATTCTTAGGTGTGTATGGCACTGTAATTTTTAGATACTCTTTCATTTAATGAGCAAGACATTGTAATAATCTCCTTTTTACAGATGAGCAAACCAAAGCTTGAGCCGTGAACTTAACCTTTGCATGGTTACTAACTGCTGGATCCAGCGTTTGAGTTCTGTCTCCTGAGGGCAATGCGTCCGCTCTCAGCTGCTGGTTCAAAGACTATTTCAACCTCACATCCAATTTCTCCTTCTAAAAGACTGTACTAATTTATATTTCTTCAAGAGCTTGTAAGAATGACTGAAAGCTCATTCCAAAATTTTTTTCTAAATTTTGTCCAAATTAATAGTCACGATGTGGTAACATAGCTCAGTGGCTGAGAAACTGAATGAGGACTACAAGGCAGAGTCACTGAGGACTCATTGCCTTCTCCGTTTTCAGTCTGTACATCTCTAAAACTGGTAGACCTCCTCAGTAGTTTGACGCTGGAAAGTTTTGCTCAGAAGTTCCAAAAATGTCTTCCAAAATCAATAATTAAGAGCAGGAAGTTCCAAGGCATAGAAACTTCAATACTTCTAATTCTGGACCCCTTTAGAAAATATTTAAGTTGGAAGATTTTAAACATGTACAAAAGCTGCCAAACGAATTAAATTTCATATCTATTATTAGAGGAATTGGCATCACCTCTAATATATATTATAGTCATCCATTCGTTCACACTCATAGGACAAATATATATATATATATATTAGGGCCATCTATTGCCAGGCACTTTGGGATGTTCTGGGAATACAGAGGTGAATTAAACAAGAGGGATCCCTCGCAGAGTGTTTATTCTAGGGCAGCAAACATACAAAGTAAAACAAATCCCATTCATACTGAATTTCGCTTGTGTTAAGGAGCAGTCAGAAGTGCTGTAAGAGCTTCCAATGGTGGCATCTGCTCTAGTCCTGAGCTTAAGGAAGCATTTCCCTGAGTACCTGCCATTTAGACTGAATCCTTAGGAATGAGTGGGGATTCTGCAATTGAAGAGGAAGAAGGAAAATTATGTAAGGCAGAGGGAATAACATAAGCAAAGACTTGGAGGCAGGAAGGAGGCTGGGGTCCTTGACAAAAGCATAAGAAATAAAGAAGGCCCGTGGGGTGGAAGCGGAGAGGGCAGGAGAGAGGGTGGTGAGAATGAAGAGAGAGGGAGGCACGTGACAGATCAGGAAGGTCCTGGGTGCACACATCTTGGAGTTTTCCTAAGCAATGGAATACTGTTAGAAGCTTTCCAGCAAAGTGGAGGCATCATCATATTTACATTAACAGAAACAAACAAAAATCTACTCTTGCTGCCTTGAGTAGTTTCAAGGACAATGGAGTTGATTTCGGAGGTGACGTGGTTTAGGGTGCTAGCAGTGGGGAGGAGTTGACAGATTTAAGAAGACTTGGGAAATGAATGATTGTGAGGTTGAAAGAAAAGGAAGACAAAGATGTACCCAAGATTTCCATCCTCTGCTAAGACAGCAAACTCAGGAGAAGAAGCCAGTTGGGGGTCGGTGGGGGGGAAGATCCTAAAGCTGACTTTGGACATGTTGTGTTTGGGATGCCAGCAAGACATCCAAATGGAGCTGTTGAGCAGGCGGGTAGACACAAGGGTCTGGAGCTCATGGCAGGATTTTGGCTGAGGATGTGAGCTTTTGAGTCATTGGCATATAGATGGTATTTGAAACCACAAATACCCAGTCAGAACAAACTAAATTGGCAACCTTTAAGCAATGACCCCTCTGCAAAAGCATGAGATTAAAAGAAAAAAAAGAGACAAGTCATAATGGCTTATTCTTTAATACCAAATCCCCTCATCCCACAGGCGCTGTGAATTTTTGAAATAATGACAGAGGCTGCATGCTGGTAAACTGGAGCTGTGTTTAAAGCTCCTTTTTGATGTTAAAACTTGAAGGCGTGTCTTATAAATGACGGATTAGAGAACGCGGTTGGATAGTGGTCGAGACCTTTGCCCGTGCCCCAGACTTCAGCTTGTATTCATTTTCATAATTATTGCAACAGAATTTCTTTTCTGTTTGTTTTGAATGCACATATCTGCAATTATTGGATGTAGTGTCAATTAGGGAACAGCCATCAGCTGGAAAATTGGTAGAGGAAGGCTGAGGGAGGGGGTGAGGGAGAGAAGCCTGAGCAGGATGGGAGACAGTGGTTTCCACTTGGGAAAGAGTCATTGGAAGCTGACCTTCGGCCCCGACGGGAGGCAGGGGGTGCAGACTGCCGGATGATGGAGCTCTGTGAACACTGTACTGGGGAGTGAGGCGGGCGATACATGAGCTCGATTTTCATTATTCTGGCACTGAATAAAACTATTCCTTATAGCACTTGTTCTTTTTTGTTTTCTTTTGAAAATTTTATTTTTAATTGTGGTAAAATATGCATAACATGAAATTTACCATCTTAAGCGTTTTTAAGTGAACAATTCAGTGGTGTCAAATGTATTCGCATTGTTGTGCAGCCGTCCCGCCAGCCACCTCCAGAGCTCTTTTCCTCTTGCAGAAGTGAGTCTCCACCCCCATTAAGCAGCAGCTCCCGGTTGCTCCCTTCCCCACACCCTGACAGCCATCACTCTACCTTCTGTTTCCATGACCTCCACGACTCTGAGCACCTCTTCTGTAAGTGGACGCGTGCAGTATTAGTCATTTTGTGACTGGCTTATTTCACTTAGCATGATGTCCTCCGGCTTCGTCCGTGTTGTATCATGTGTCAGAATTTCCTTTTTTGTTAAGGCAGGATAATATTCCATTGTCTGTGCACACCACGTCTTGTTTTTCTTTTTATTGCGGTAAGGACACTTCACACGAGATCTACCTGCTTAACAAATCTTTAAGTGTGAAAGACGGTATTGTATTCCTCTTGCATAGTGGAAACTCGTTAGCAACTCTCCATTGCCCCTCCCCCCCGGCTCCTGGAAACCACCATTCTACGCTCTGCTTCTACGAGTTTGAGTATTTTCCATCCCTCATATAGGTGGAGTCACGCAGTGTTTGTCCTTCTCATTGTGCTAAGTGAAATAACCCTGTCACAGAGGACAGATAGAGCATTTGTTCTTGACTTGGTCACATTTGTATGTGTATCATTTGGCCCAGGCAAAAACAAAATCATGGATATTTTGGGTAGCATCCCAGCCTGACTCCACTGGGGAATTTCCCCATGGTTGTCAGGGGTGGGGTGGACAGGATGGGGAGTTGAGAAGACCAGGCTGTGGGAGGATGGATGGGCACTGATGAAAGGTAGGCTTGACTGGTGCTTGAGCAGGAATGGGTGGTTGTGGAGAAGGGTTTTGTCATCTTTCTACCTTTGCTAAAAAAAAAGCACGCTGCTCTCAAGTCTACTCATTACTTCTCTTCCCTTTCTTTCCAAATTCAGATTAATAAGCTGACGACAGGGTGGTAGAGAAACGGTCTGCTTCCCCTTTTTCATCTGATAAAAAGCGGATGAGGCAGAAAAAGATAACTAGGACCTGATGCGAATGTGAAGTTGGGTGGCACCCGCCAGCTTTGTTTACCTCCCACACCTGGGAACTGGAATGAGTCTGATGGGAAAGTTGGATCATAGGGGCTCGTGTTCTGGGACTTACTCTAACCCTGTAAGTACAAGAATAGCCACCCTAGAGGCTATCCAGATCGTGGAATAGTGTGGAAATTTACCCCCCATTTGAAGTGTCAAAGTATAATTTTCAAAACTATAATAACTAACTTCTCATAAAAATATGACTTGAACATGTGTCAAAGATTTTCTGCACCTCCTTCATGAATGATGGAACCAGATAGGTGGTGAGGCTGGCTCACAGAGTCTCTGAGCAGCTGGGTGGTTTTAGGCAATTTGATAAAGGAGTGTTCCATTGAGGTTGACAAGTTAGCTGCAAAACTGGTTAATGTCCCACAGGGCAATAAGCCGTAACACCAAGTTAACGTGTAGCTTCACTGCGTCTGGACTCCAGTCCAGGAGTAAATAGCCAAGTCAAACATAGACACCTTCGCCAAGAGAACTGAGCAATCCTTGGGTGAGCCTGTTAACCAATGATTGTGGAAGGACATGTCGGACTCACCCTCTTGCCTGGTTTCCAAGTTTTGGGTAAGATTGCTTAACAGAAACATTGTTGCTATAGGAAAATGCTTGGATGTCTGTGTGTTGTGTAGTGAAAAGTGTGGCGGCATTTCCAATACCATTTTTGCTCGATTTACGAAAGATGTCGCACGATGCCTCCAGTTCCCGTGAAAGTGTGAGATGGAATGTTTCTCTGTTCTGAGTGCTATGTCTTCTTCCAGATGATATGCTCCGCAAGGCAGAATTGCTGTCTCTTTAGTCTTTCTTTCAACCCTCCCTTAATGGATGTGATTTTTCAGGCTACTTCATCAAGCCTAACAGCCCTGCAGTTTAAACTTAATCTTTGAGAATTTTCTGGATGTCCCTTTTTTTCTTTGAGAAGAATTTAAGTCCCAGGTCGTGGGGAACAGGTCTCTTCCTCCTTCCGCTAAATGCACATTATCCAATCCAGATTTCAGTGTTCCCACCTCTCTTCACTGGCTTCTTCTGGGAGCCCCGTATTCTCATCTGTTCCCTGGCTGTGCGGTCCAGATGTCATTCTACCCCAGGCTCCCTTCATCCAGACCCAGGAGTGCTGCAGAGCATGAACTCTGGGAGAATGGCACTCCTGCCCTCTTTGGATCACCAGACCCTCATGGTGTTGCCTCAGTTTCTCCACGTTCCTGACTTAACAGAAGATACATCAGCTCTCTGGTTTTCTTGCCGTGATGGAGTCAGGAATTCTGATAGATCTTGACATCTGAGATTCTACGTACAAATTTAGGGCACAGATCCCTTCTGCTTTAGGATCTCCCAATATATCTGGAGGGGAGAGGTTCTACCTCCCTCCTCCTCCCAAAAATTCCCTTGGGGGTTGTTCTGAGAAACAGGCAGAGTAAAGTACCGTTTCTCAGAGGCTCTTTCCAGCATCTGCTTTTCTTGTTCTTTTCTTCATATCTTTTCCCCTTCATCAAACCAGAAAATTATTCTCTAAGAGTTTGAATAGTGCACTTATTCTTCAAAATCTATTGTATAGCACTGATAGACCTTGGCTTTTCAAACTCAAAGCCAATGGTTTGGTTTTATTCTTCGCATTTATGCTATAACATAAATGTTGTGCTATATCAGGTTTGGTTTTATTCTTCGCATTTATGCTATAACATAAATGTTGTGCTATATCATAAATGTTGTGCCATAACATAAATGCATCAGGAGAAGGAAAGAAGTAAAAGGTTATATAACAAAGATGAAGACAGGATTTCTGGGGAAAAAATCAAGTCATTGTTAAAAATATTTTCCCATCACAGTTAGCACAGCGCCTTACACACACGGAGGTTCGTGTATCGTCGCTGAGTGGACAAATGTGCGTTATATAATGGAAAACACACAGGAAATGTGCCATTTAATTTCCTTTTGTTGAAAGTGATGCATTTTAAGTGTGTCATTTCCAGTACTTGCTGGATATCATGTGATTGTGTATGAGTGTGTATGTCTCTTTTCAATTAACTTGTCAGTCTACCCTTATTTCTCAGGAAAGAAAAAGCATTTCAAATTATTCTAAATTATTTAAATAAGTGTGCTTACTGATTTGTGAAAGTCCAGGATTTGGTCTGAAGTGTTTTTACCGGAATTTCTTTGTAATTTGGAGAGCATTTGGAAGGCCTATAAAAAACAATTCTTACTTTAATCAATTGGATTAAGTTTAGGGAAAAAGATTTTTTTCTGATTTCTTTCAGATCTGAATAATGCAAGAGCTATGGGCTTTAAAGGACTTTGTACATTACATTGCGTTTTGTGAGTTTTTCGATATTGCATTCCTTTGACATCTTCTGGACAAGGACTATGAAAAATGATGCCCATGGGATGTTCAGTCTGTGAGGTTCTGATGTTAATGCTGGGCGCAGATCAAAGGGAATTTGGAGGAATTTCATCCTCACGTTCTGAGGATGGCTGCACTGACAGGAATGGTTCACGTAAATCTGGGTTTACTGAGAAACCTGTGTTTAAACAACCATCTCCAGCTTTTTGAGAGATAAATTTGACTTTACTTGCCCTAAGCAAATTCTGATCAAGAATAGGCAACCATGCCCTTTGGCCCTGAAAGTTATACGTAACATGCTTATCTACAGACAGGTCCGCATCCCTGGCTTCTGCCTGTCCAGCATCCATGCTCCTTTCCTCCAATGGCCCCCCACAAATGTTGCTTTGGGGTACCACTCTTTCTCCTTTGGGTGCAGGCTTGGTGAGAATATCAATTAAGATACCTCACCTTTCCTGGCCAAGGAGCAGGTGGTCCTGTGAGCCAGACTGGACCAATGGGATGCTGTTTTCCAGTGGAATGGCATGTATATAGAGTATGTCAGACGGTGCCCAGTGCCAGGTAGAAAAATAAAGCAGGGAGGTGAGTTCAAGTGTGTGAGTGAGACTGTAAAGTGTGTAGAAGTGAGGAAGTGCCAGTTGAGTAACTTTCTAGAGGAGGCGAGGGAATGAGTTACGTGGATATCTGAGAAAAGGTCAGTCCAGGCAGAGCGAATGGCCGATGCAAAGGTCCAGGTGGGACGGCAGCTAGCCAGTTAGAGTTACAGCAAAGAGGGCAGTGTGGCTGGATGGAGAGCGCGAGAAGAGAGCTGTCGGGGAAGTGCCGGAAGCCAGATGGGCTGGGGACCTGGAAGGCTGCTGTGGGGACTTTGGTTGGTACTTGGAAGGAACTGGAGAGTCTCTGGGGTGCCGTAAACTGACTTACCTCTTCACAGGCTCACTCTGGCTGCTGTGTAGACGACTGATTACAGGGAGGAAGAGGCGGGAGCCGGGGAGCAGTTGGCAGGCCAGACCAGAGACGTTGTAGCCCTGGAGGGGGGAAGAGGTCTTGGCATTTGTGCATCCTTTAAAGGCGGAGCCCACAGAACCCGATGATAAACTGGACAAGGAGCCAGAGACAGAAAAGAGTCAGTGAGGGTCCTGAACAAGTCGGAAGGGTAGAGTTCTGTCTGTTGAGATGGGAAGACACAGGAGAAGCAGATTCAGAAGCGGGAAAGACCAGGAGTTTACTGTAAAGCTCCCTTAAATATGGGTCTCCCCCACTCCTCTGTGGCTTCTTTAGGGTATAAAGCATTTCACCCTCATTACCAAATAGCTAAGCCTTGGGAGGTCCTCACTAAAGGGTTAAATAAATGATGGAATCTCTTTCCTCTCAGCAAGAATGGCTATGTGGCTATATTTAAAAAATAGTGTTCCTTTCTTGAGAGAGAAAAAAATAGAGCATTCTTTGTTCAGTACTACAAAGCATTCCAACCCACTGCCCACCCACATGCCTTACAGTTCTTCTCAAGTCCTGAGTTCTCCTTCATGTATTTTGAATCTGATGACATCTCACCATCGCGGGTCCAGGATGATGTCATAGTTTTTCCTCGTCAGTCTCCTCACTGGTACCCCAATTCTCCTCCTGATGCCTTACAAACCCTTCCCCTCACGGCAGCAAGTGTGATCTTAAATGCAGGTGAAACCAGATCACTCTCCAGTTTAAAATCCTTTAATGACTTTCCACTGCAGTAAAGATGAGCCAGGGTGGGGCCTGACCTGCAGCCAGACCCGCCCCGGCTCTCCGTGCTCCATTTACACTGCCTTCCCTTGACTGGAGAGTTCAAACCTCTTATTTCACCAATGCCTTTGTAAGTGTTGCTTCTCTACCTGGAAAGTTGATTCCTTGGCTTTTTTTCATTCATCCGTAAATGATGTTCCCCATCCTGGAAAGCTCGTTCGTTGTTCTGGCCCTTTCTTGTGATGTAGGTCCCTGACTAATGTCACCTCCTCTGAGCACCCTTCCCACACCTGCACCTGAGTCACCCAAGAGCTTCTCCAGGATTCTCATTCAGAGGAGCTGGGTGGGTCTGTCTGTGTGGGGGAAAGAAGGATTTACGGGATAATGGGAGCATCAGAGAATTTAACTCTACACTGACGAACGACTTATGTCATTCTTACCTTTGGAAGTTGGTTCCTCAAGCTCATCAATTCGACTCTTGTTTTATTCATTTGACAAATGTCGTGTTGCGTGTGTACCATGTTTTGTATCCTGTGGGACCTGCCAGCAGGAGCAGCACAGCTCATGTTTTTAGTGGTGACACTAGCAGCTGACACTTCGTGTGCCTCGTTCATGCACCAGACCTGACCTTAAGCACTGGGCACTGACACGAGCTCATTTCATCTTAGCGGCCCAGCGAGGTGGGGCACTATTATGATTTCCATTTTGAAATGAAGAAAATGAGGGATGGACAGGTCAGTGAGGGAGGGAGAGGGTTTGGACCCATACATTCTGGGCACTTCACTTCCTCAGCTCATAGCAGCAGGACAGGAAGATGCTGGGGAAATAGCCCGAGTGAGAGGACCATCCAGCTTGGCCGTTTGGGAGAAGATGGCAACTACCGAACTGCCTAGAAGATTCTCCCAGATCTGTGAGCAGTTCTGCTCAGGGTCCCAGAACAATGACCAAATCTGTGTTTGCAGGTATTGATTTTGGAAGATTCACTGTTGCAAGGAAATAGACTAAAAATGAGCAAATACCATGAAGTAGGGCTTTGCCCACCCAACACTTCCATCCACATCCTGTGCCTGGTTTTGAAGGTGATGTACAGATTCATATAATTCCCCTGCCTTCATGTCATTCATGTTTTCTCCTAGGTCTTTACAAGTGTATGGTTTCAGGACTTTTCTCTTCATCTGTGTCTTCTCAGGGTGGGACTAGGGTGAATCGGAGGGGGTGCCTTGGGCACACAGTTTAAGGACGTGCTGTCTCAGGGTCGACTGTCCGGGCTTGGTGTATGAGAAGGAGTCCCTCCCTAAGTTTTGAGCCCTGGGCACCTCCCTTGCCTCATCCTCATCCAGCCCTGCGTGTGCTGGGAGCCTGGGGGGCTGTAAGACGCTGGGGTATTTGCAGGGGCTCCAAAATGTCTCATCTTACACTTAGCCCTGCTTCTTTCCAGTGACCTACAGACATCTGTTTGTCACAGGCTCCGTTTCACACCGTCTCCTCTTGCTGCGGGCGATGTTACATCTTCCTCCCCACCCACTTCTAATAATTAAATAGGAATCTTTCACCCACATGAGATTCCGGAGTAGACACTTTAAATGTAACGATAATGCTTTCCACAGGGAGGGAGTTAAGGAAAGTCCATCCCAGGAGCTCTCTTAACTTTGTAACATTTGCAATATTAAGCAGCTGAAACTTGACATTCAGTATGATAGTAATAACTAACGTTTATTCACGCTTGGTGTGTGCTGGGCACTGTTTTAAGGGTAGTAGTATTTAAAATAATACATGAGCTAGCAATTGCTGTTGTCTCCATCGTACAGATGAGGAAGCCGAAGTCATTTACCCTCATGGCTAGTGTCAGCCCGAATCTGCACGGGGTCTGGCTCCAGAGCCCGCTGGCGATCTACAACACCGTAGATACGTGGATTAGTTACCTATTGTGGTTGTAACAAATTTCCACAGATTTAGCAACTTACACTTTTTCACTAATTTCCTTTTCTCTTACAGTTCTGGAGGTCAGAAGTCAGAATTAGGTCTCAGTGAGCTCAACTCAAGGTGTCAGCAGGGTTATATTCCTTCTGAGGCTCCAAGGGGGTCTGGTTCTTTGCCTTTTCCAGCTGTAGAGGCTGCCCTTTGGCTCCCGGCCCCATCCTCCATGTTCCTGGTGCGTCATTTCAGCTCTAGTTTTCATCATTGTCTCCTTTTGCCCCCCACTTATAAGGATCCTTGTGATCATACCGCACCCACCCTGATAATCCAGGACCATCTCCCTTCTCAACATCCTTAACTCTGTCACATCTGCAAAGCCCCTTTTGCCCTGTAAGGTAGCATATTCATAGGTTCCCAGGATTAGAATGTGGACATCCTTGGGGGAGGGGAGGCATTGCCCTGTCTACCATAATCCCTGAGAACAAATTAGGAATTCCCCACGCAGGAGAGAGTCTGTGTGGTGGGGGGAAGGTTTTCTTACCAAGAGCAGAGACGTGTGAAATGATTGTGATCAAAGGCTCCCGCCAAGAGGTCAGCTTTTTACCCTTGGGTTGGAGGGAGCTTCCAGAAAACTTTCTCGGGGCTGCATTCACAGCGTGATTCCCACAGCGGATTCTCGATAACTTTAAACAAAGTCAGTGTGTTCATTTTCTCAATTTTGCTGGGTCAGTGTCCTTAGTCTAACTTCCCGGTGGGTTCCTATTCTGGAAGCCAGAAGGCAATTGAAATTGATGAAATTCTTGCATTCCAGTGCTTCAGAGAACAGGGCTTTCATCAATTTCAGTCTCAGGGATGGGGCCAATCAGCAGAGTCACGGAGCTGGAAGACCGGGTCCGCATCAGATGCATGCGGCTGACAATTTGTTTTAAAGGCTTCTGAGGGAGTAAAGACCACAGGAACCCCAAGAAAATTGACTCCTCGTGGAACATGCTGTTTGTAGTGTTTGAATAGAATATATTTTCTGCAACCGTACAGGGAGCAAAATCTTAATTGTTTAAGGGCTCAGAAGGAATGTGTTATTTTTTTGTTTTTGAGGAAGATTAGCCCTGAGCTAACTGCTGCCAATCCTCCTCTTTTTGCTGAGGAAGACTGGCCCTGAGCTAACATCCGTGCCCGTCTTCCTCTACTTTATATGTGGGACGCCTGCCACAGCATGGCTTGCTGAACTGTGCCGTGTCTGCACCCGGGATCCAAACTGGTGAACCCCGGGCCACCAAAGCGGAATGTGCACACTTAACCGCTGTGCCGTGGCGCCCCAGGAATGTGTTTTCTGAGAGCCTCCTTTTCTCGATGGCTGTTGTTGAAACTTCTTGGTATTTGAACCTTAAAACTTTTGTTGGAGGTCATTCTAACGTACCTGACACAATTCACTTGCCTTTGTAAGGAGAGCACAGCAAAAAATCATTTAACTTTCTCTTAATCAGTGTGATGGGTGCTTTTATGTGTCGACTCACCTGGGCTAAGGGATGCCCAGAGAGCTGGGAAAACATGGTTTCTGGGTGTTTCCGGAAGAGGGCAGCATTTTAATTGGTAAAGTGAGTCAGGAAGGTCGCCCTCACCTGTGTGGGTGGGTGTCATCCTTTGAGGGTCTGAGTAGAACAAAAAGGCAGATTTTTCAGTGGGTACAAAAAGAATTTGTAGCACAAACCAAAAAATAAGGTATTTTTCTATCCATGCTTTAATCTCCCTTCTGTCATCTCAGCTATGTGATATCTTCAGAAGCCCTAGAATATTTTTTCCAGTCGTCAGTGACTAGGTGTCAATCAGTAGAATTAGCATGTGCAAGAGCAATAAAGGTGCTTCCCACCTGGAATGATTACCCGGGAAATGGACATAGATCATCAGAAGAGAGTGACATCTCCAGCATGGGAAATGAGCCCCTTTGGGCAGATACCCTTCCTTATTCATTTGAATTTCCAGGGCCCAGCAAAGGTGCCTGGTATATAATAACTACTAAAGGTGGGAATGTTTGTTGAATGAATTGTAGAAGTGTTTGTAAGACCTGAATATCTTAAAGACTTAAACTATGAAAGTCACAGAATCCTTCTGCATTATTGCATGGGTCAAAATTCCAGAAGGAGGGCCCAGCCTGGTGACTTAGTGGTTGAGTTCGCATGCTCCGCTTCAGTGGCCCAGGGTTCACAGATTCGGATCCTGGGGGCAGACCTATGCACTGCTCATGAAGTTGTGCTGTGGCAGCGTCCCACGTACAAAATAGAGGAAGATTGGCACAGGTGTTACCTCAGGGACAATCTTCCTCCAGCAAAAAGAGGAGGATTGGAAACAGATATTAGCATAGGGCCAGTCTTCCTCATCAAACAAAAACAAAAACAAAACACCAGAAGGAAACAGACAACGTACTCCATATGGGTGACTGCAGGGAGTTTGATGATGGGACAAGTTACAGAGGTGTGATCAGGTTAAGGGACCCAACCCCAGGGCAGCGTGAGTAGGGAGGAGTCCCTGCTGCCTGGCCTGAAGGGACAGGAGAGGGCATGTGATACTGGGACCAGGAGGGGGACTACTCACTGAAGCTGGGGGTATAGTCTGAGGAAGACAGTCTTTGCCACGACTAGAGTGAACATGGGGGAAGCAGCCCACTCTCTCGCACCTCTCTCTGATCTCCTGCTGTGCCTGGAGTCAGCTGAAGCAGAGGACACGAAGCCCAGCTGACGTGGTCCTCGCAGACCAGACTCCTGAGGAGCAAATATGCATGCACAGCAGAACCTTCATCTCATCGCTGGGATGCATTAACCCTGGGGGGCTTCTTAATGCTCCATCTCAAGTCTCATTGGCCGTATGTGAATTTCAATGGACTATATAGATATGACCCTGATAGTCCAGGAAATCCTGTTTCTGTCCCCAGTAGAGCATTATTCCTCCTCTATTCTGTTAGCGAGAACTCAGGGAGTTCTTGGGTCAGCATTTCTTCTCCTCTTTCCCGGTGGTCCTCCTCCGTCTTCCTGTCCGGTCCGCTCCTCCCACACACACCTCATGGCTGGGGGCTCATCAGCCCTTCTCGAGGAGGAGATTCTTCCCTCCTGGGGCCCACCCTCACCTGTCCCCCTTACAGTGAACTCAGATGTGGGTCCAGCAGTTATTTTTCTGAAAGGCTGGGCAAACATCCAAAGCAGGACAGGGTGGGGTGCAGGGCTGGGCCTGTGTGCGAATGTGGATAGCTCCCCCCGCCTCACCACCTGGGGCTTGGCAGGGGTGAGGCAGAGGCCGTCCTTCTGTTCCTTCTATCCTGAAACCCTGCCCTCTGGCTGGAGCTGTGTGGCCCCTCCTGCAGAGGAGGGGAGCGTCTCTGCCCTATGACCTGGGGGGAAGACTGGGAGACCTTCAGTTCTAAACAAGCCTCCAACCAACGATGGCCTCTATCCTTCCTCCTGCGTCACCTGCGGTGGACAGAGCCTGTAAGATGAGGATGACCTGTCTGCACAGATGAGGCTGTCCTGCAGAAAGGGGCAGGCTCCACTCTTCTGATGGCGTTGACCTGATTCCTTTGGGATTTAAAATCTTGGTACTACCGTACTCGGGGAGAATTTGCTTTTGACCTGGATCTGCTTTTCTGATAAAAGATACAAAATCAGCGAGATTGGGTCTGACGGAGTCCTCGAAGACAGGAGTACTGTCTCCAAGTAGGGCTCTGCTGATTTCTCATTCCCACCCCAACGGAAGGTGAAGATTTACAGCTTATCCTGCCACATGGGTGTTGTCCTGTCTCCTGCGAGGTGTTAGGATTTTCTTCCTTTCTCTTGCATCTCTGGAATCTTTAGCATAAGACTGCATTTCAAATACTTGATGCACGTGGTTGCCTTCACACAGCCAACCTGTTTCTCTCTCTCCCTCCGTCTCCTCCGCTCCTCCCTTCCCCTCTCCTCTCCTCTCCTTTGCCCTCTTCCTGCTTTTCTGCTGCGATGGAGTCCACTCTGTGTCTGTGTGGGTGGGAGCCGTGCACTATGGAGGCAGACAGTGGTTATTTTAATTCCATTCATTACGCAGCAAGGACAAACATAGCCACTTAGGTTTAGTGGCAAGATCTCTAATCTCATTGATTTTTCCTGATATTTGGTAGAATATTCTAGTGGAGACAGTTTAAATAAGATTTTGAAAAATGAATAGAGGAGTCATCTAATCTGCTTAGCTTGTGCAGTAATAGCCGATCGATACGGTGCATTATTGGCTATAAAAGGCCATAGACTGTGTTGCATGATGGATGACCTTTATAGATTATTGGGAGCAACAGATTTTTTTAAACTTCCAGTTGTGTGGGTTGCCAGTGAGGCTTTGTGACATTGTCACAATGGCTACAAACCAGAGGAGTGACCAAAGTGTGGGGCTAGTTCTCACCCTCCAACCAGATAGTGGCGCCTGTCCTGGGCTCCAGTGAGACCATGATGACTCTTTCTAATGTTGAGCTTTAGGTCATTCTCTTTACTGGTATTTGTATTTCCTTTGCCAAAAATTAGCTATTTTGCTCATAGTGGAAATTTCTAGGGCCTTTGCATTTGGGGAAGATGCTGCAAATTCACATTCCCCAGGGGCCAGAGACGAAATATATGTAAGTGAAGCAGGCAGGTGCAAGATGAGAACAATAGTGTAAACCAGGTGAGAAGTGGCCATGGGCACAGTTGTTGAGAGACGGTAGGGAGTGGTGTGGAGCTTGCACAGCCTTTCTAAAGGGGGCTGCAGTATGTGTCCAGCCAGTTAGTGCCACAGTGGAGGTCAGAGAGTCTTTATCTGCTGATGACTCAAGAGATGTAAGAAATTAAGATTTCTATGTGGACTGTCCCAAGTGTTCAGTGTTGTCAACCAATTAGACAATATTGAAAGGATATTTGGCAATGTGTAGTGACAGTTTGGGTTGTCACGCCTGGAGGAGGTCTCCTGGCACCTGGGCTGAGGCCAGAGATGCTGCTAAACATCCTGCATCACTCAGGACGGCCCCCGCAGCAGGCTGATCCAGCCCCAATGTCAGGAGTGCTGGGTTGAGAAACCACATCTTAGGTTGATTTAGATCAAGGGCCATCAAATGCAGTAATGTCTCTTTAAATATTTATGCCTAAGATTTTCTGTTTCTTTTACAAAGTACAAATTCATTTTAATGTAAAGCAAGGGCAGTTTTGTCTCTCTTAGAGCATTTTTATCTTAAGATTTATAGGTAACAAACAAAAGTTTTTCCTGTTGGAGCGGTGATTCCCCACGAAGCCTTGTAGCTCCACCATCGGCTGCCAGTTGCTTTCTCACTGACCAGCGGCTCTTGGATTGCACAGTCGCTTTCCGTGCTACTCTCTTTGCCATCCCTGGGACGTAGTATATCTATTTCAGGATTATCCGATATTTTGTATCATGTGTAAAGTGCTTATGAAAATACTTGGGGAGAGCAATATTTCAGATACAAAATAACATTTTTCTCCCTGTGAGTTGTATTGCTACAGCTAGTAAAATAATATTTCTTCCTGCTTCTGTGAAACCAACACCAGGGGAAACGGTTCCCACATGCTATAAAGGAGAAGTATCACCCGCTATAAATGAGATGTCTGTAAAGGGGTAGGGTGCACGCCTCTTTAGAGAAACAGCAATAAATCCTGTTTGTTTTTAAGGTTGTCTCAAAGAACAGAAATAGTGGAAGCAGAAGAAAAGCACTCTGGCACACTGTAGAGCAGAAATCCGAGAAGGGCGAGGTACACAGAGAGTGCGAAGTGGCGTGTGTGGAACCAGGGCGCAGACTTTCCTGAGTTTAGGGGGACACGCAGAGCATGAGATTTAGAGCAGGACACACATTCCGCACAGTGGAAAAGGGTCACCTGCCATTTGCACCTCTGCATTCATTCTCCAGCCTCTCCTTTCTGCTCCGTGTCCCAGGAGAAACATCCTTACAGGCTGCAAGAGGGAGGAGAACAGAGTTGGGTTGTTGATTCCTCTGGGCATCACAGGGAGCTGTCTCCCGGGCAATGATGGCTCCCTCTAGTGCAGCCCTGGGGTCCTGCACCTCCCCGGTGGCTTTGTGATTTGCGTGTGCTGTATCTTCCCTGATACACCCATGGGTGGGATTTTAATGGTGATCCAAAATGCTCTAATTAAAATAAAAATACTTTTTAATATTATGGAAGTAGTATTATAAAAGTAATACTTGATCACTGTAGAAAATAGAAAACAAAAAAGGTGAGCAAAAATAAGAAAATCGGTAAATCTATCATAAATTCTATACCTGTGAGGACCCATATCAATATTTTTAAATAAATGTTATTTGCTGAAACGGGAACAAATGAGTAATTAAGATAATTAACATATCCATGATCAAGAGAGAGAATTTCCTTAATGTATCTATGATCAAGCAATAGGGTTGTTGTTACCAGGTCCTGGGGCTGGGGGAATGGGGAGAGGTTGGTAAAGGGGAACAGAGTTTCAGTTATAAGGCGAATAGGTCTGAGGATCTAATGAGAAACCTGGGGACTATGGTTGATAATACCGTATTGTGCAATGTCCTATATTGTGATATATAGTGATGGATGCGTTAATTAAGCAGATGGGAGGAATCCTTTCACAGTATGTACGTAAATCAAGTCACCACAATGTACACTTTCAATATCTTAGAATTTTATTTATCAGACACCCTAGAACCTCCTGTCACCATCTTCCAGTCACTACCCCTTATTCCCAAAGGGAACCACATCTGGAACATACATGGGTTTCGCCCGTTTTTGAGTTTTATGTAAATGGCGTGGTATGCTGTGTAGCTGTTTGTGCACGGCTTCCTGCACCCTGCACTACGTTCCAGAGTTCCATGGAGGTGGTTGTGTCCGTTTATGTCTTTTGCCTCACTTCTTGCTGGGCATTCTATTTGTTACTGTTTTGTTCTTTTCGCCTTGTTTATATGCGTAAGTATGCAGGGTTCTGTGTTTTTGTTTATAAAAATGTAATATTGTATATTTGCACATATATGTAGGGTGAAAACATTCCTATGCCATTACATCTTTTTATTCTACTGTATCATTTTCACAGCTGCCTAATTCATGTAACCATTGTGCTTTACTCCACAGTTAGGTATCAGATAAAGGCCTTCTAAATGCCAGACGTGGTGCTAGATTCTGGGAATAAATGGGGAGCAGGACAGATGAAGTTCCTACCCTTTTAGTGTTCCATTCACTGACAATTAAAGAAGCGATAATGCGAAATGTGATAAAGACTAAAGTCTGGAATGTTCACAGTTTCGTTAACCAGGTCCTGGTTGCTATGTAATTAGGTGGTGGCCAAATAATTGCTGTGGATTTTGAGTAATTTTTCTGAATTATAATATTTTGAATGTTTAACTTTGAAATCTTTCTAGCCTTTAACTTTTAATTTTTTTGTTGCCATACTGTGAAACGAGCGACTCAGATTTGTTCTCACATCTGATCTCTTAGCAACTATGGAAATGACATTGATTCTTGATACTTTTTATCCATGAGTATTAGAGTACCTGCCTTTTGTATGTGTACTTCTTTGTGTTTGATTGTCTCCTGGTCTTTGGACAATATCTCCTCTGAGAAATACGATATTTGTTTAGATTCAGAAATTTAAGTTATGATGTCTTCAGTAAGAGGCTACCTTTCTGTGAGTAAAGAAACAAAATTCTCCAACATTTTAGAGTTTAATCCTTTTTTTTTAAGCCTTAAGAAAACTGGGGGTGGATGGGAGTGGAGAATCTGCTGTGAATTAAATTCTAAGTTAAACAAAACCATTTGCATTTTTTGTTAACATACAGAAGTGTTTTCTTTTGTCCTAATCAGTGTGTCCAATGAATATGAGATCTCAGTTTGGGCTGACTTGGTTTTGATTGAGTTTATAGGGCAACGGGTTGGATGACGTATTCTGTTGTTCATAACAGTAATCTAAATAGCAGTCCTACAATAATAGGAGGAATGTCACGTGGAACTCTGAGGCTAATTGCACAATGAACTGAACAAATAATAATTGGGTGTAGAAGTCTAGAGACAAATGGGATCAAAGATGGGGGTGGTTGGAACAAAGCTTCACTGAGGAGGTGGAATTTGACCAGATTCTTGAAAGATGAATAGGATTTTAGCTAAAGGGGCAGAAGCTCATTTCAAGTGGCTGGAACACTGAAAACAATAGGTAAAGGGTTTCCTGAAGATTATCTGTGGCTTTTGTAAGTGTGTTCTCTTTATCCATGACCTCTTACATTTTCATTACATTTACAAGTGCAGCGTGAATGGAACAGGCGTGGTAGCTAATTAAGGGTAATTAACGTCGTGATTTTTTTATTCTTCAGGGGAGCTGGCATGAGTCTCACCTTGCTGGCCAGTTTGTCCTTTTTCAGTCATGAATGAGTGACGGTCTTAGTGCCAAACTGTTTAAAAGTTACTGCCTCTGACTTCGGATTGCCAGCTGCATCTGAGAACAAGCAGGAAAGTGCTCCACTTTATCTTCTAACTCTGCCCTTGCACTTCTCCATGGAAGGAAGATAAAGGAGGAGAATGGGATGTGAGGTGGAACGGGCAAGATTGGCTTGGCTAAGTAAGCACAGAGTACGTCTTACACGCCATGTCTAATCCGTCAGAAAATCCTGTTGCTTCTGCCTTGAACGAAATCCATATCATGGCCCCTTCTCATCACTTACACTGCCACCACCTTGGCCCAAATTACCATCATCTCTGACCTGGAATATTGCAATACCCACTCTCCCCGTCTGCCCCTTCTTCATCTCCCTGCCCACACCTGTCTCCACATAGTAGCCAGAGTGATCATTTTAGACATCTGGGGTTTGTGAATCATCCTACAGTCTAGAGATTTAAAAAAACAAACATCTGTAGGGATCAGCATGCAATGTAACTGAGGCATAAGGGCTGGGTGGGGACTATGGCAAACTAGTGCATTCATGCCCCACCTAAAGGGCACATCTCTGTTGCTTGTTGCAGTATGGTGATAGATTCATAGATTTCTCACATCTTGCAATGTTTTAAGGAAAAATCTAAAATCAAGATTTTTATGTGAAATCTTCTGTTTTATAAATATTGGCATTAAAAACTAATTATAGATTTAAAGAACACCAGGCAGAATCAAATAAAACAGTCTTTGGAGCCAGATTCAGCTGACAGGCCTTCAGTTTGTAACATCTGCTGTGGGCACTGGGGAAGGTTTTAAAAAAAGAAGTGACAGAAAGACCTGTGGGGGCAACATTCTGCCGCCATCTCCCTGGGCTTCCTCCTGAGCACGGAGATGGGGAATGGCAGTTTCCCCTTGGAACCTGAAGACCCAGTGCTCTCTCCTCCCCTCTTAACAACTACAGGTGCTGCTTTGCCAGGTGAAGGCAACCCTCCAATTTAATAAGAATTTTTTGAAAAAGGATTTGAAACTGGTTTTTCCCTTTTCCATGTGACCAGAACCTGAACACAAGGAAACAGAATTTACTCCAAAAATTAAGAGGGCTATTGCTTCTCAGGGTCCTCACATTGTAAAGGAAGACCGAGTCCTGGAGTCCGGGATGGCTCTGCTCAGATCCCCAGGTCATTACCGCCCCGCGCTGTGTGGGGTCTGGTTTCCAGAGTTCTCACAAGAGAAAGTGGCTGATTGCTCTAGGAGAAAGAATTTCCAGGCAAAAATGAGTGGACTGCACATTAATTGTAATTACTCCTATTAAAGAGGAAAAATATGCTGTGCTCACTCAGAAACGAAAGTGTTGGCAAATGAATTGAGAATCAAGAAAAAATATTATTAGATGTGAATTTCTGTCCTTGATAATGCTTTCAAGAAGACACAGTTTATTCTGTTCCTGTCTTGGTCTTAGAGAACCTTCTGTACTGACGGGTTTTCCCCTGGCTTCTTGTCATATTGCACTCTTTACATCCTGTGTCTATATTCTTCTTTTATGACGGAATGAAGTGGGGAATTCTTGGGGGACCCCTCTTATCCCCCACCCTCAATGGGCCTCCATCCTTCTGGTTTCTCACTCGGCCTATTTTTTTTTTTCACATGCTACACAAAAGAGATGCAGAAATAGACGTGGCATAATGGACCTGGTAGAGAAATGCTGACAAGCCGGGTAGAGCCTGGGATCAGAAAAGAATGTAATTTCCTGACTGGAAAGGATGCTTGTGGGAGGGTCACGAGAGCGCATGAATTTGAGCAGGGCCATGGGTCTGCGATGCCAAGGGGGTCTCCCTGCTCTTGCTATGGAAGCTTGGCTTTTTAAATTATAGTTATCAGTTCAAAAAATATGTAAGGCTTTTAAGGTTGCGGTTTCAAATTTTCTTCTGGTGCTACCTATGAATCCACCCACACTTGACATTCCACATTTGAAGTGTTGATTTAATTGGAGCGTAAGTCACTTCAGAGAAAAGTCTCATGCTGCGTAACCAGATCTTAGTAATACAAGTAACGGGGAAGCTAGTGCGGGGTGGGGAGACCCGGTCATTCCAGCCGGCCCTCTCATGCTCTCTGGGACCTGGACACGTCCCGTTTCTCACCAAAATGGGGACAGTCATATTGTCCTCATAAGAGATCTAGAAAGGCCCCTCAGAGGTCATGTAGCCAGGGGTTCTGGTCCTGGCTGTGCTTTCGACTCACCCGGGAACTTTGTAAAGTTCTGAGGTTTGGACCACATCCATACAAATCATTGAGCCCGGGGTTGGGGGTGGGCATTAGGGTTTCTCTAAACCTGCCTGCTGTGTAGCCGGGCTGGGACTCCAGTTGCAGCCCAGTCCCCTCCTTGGACAGAGTCAGGGGTGCTGCTCAGAGCTGGGAAAAGAACTAGTCTTTGGCACGTGGGCTCAGCCAAGGAGGGACTTCCCGGACCTCCTCCCCGAATTTGCCATGTTCAGTGGCTTCTCATCACCCTGCCGTGCACACTGAGCCGCTGGCATTCATCATTGCAGTTGCCTCCTGACCAGGCTGCCTGCTCAGCCAGATGGCCGTTTGGCCGTAAAGTCAATCATCTCCTTCTCTGCCTCCAAACACCTCAAGGGCTTCTGATCAAGTGTAGAACCGAGTCCATCATGGCCCACAAGACCTTACCTTGGCCGGCGCCTGGCTGTGTCTGACTTTACCTTCCCCTGTCTGCCCTCTGCATTCCCCTCCAGCCACACTTAACTTTTTTACTGTGCTCTGATGAGCCTAGGCTGCCCCTGCCTCAGGGCCTTTGCTCTTGCTGTCCCCCCAACTTGAAAAGCATCTTCAGCAGCATTTGGGGGACCACTACCTCCTAGCTTCATTTGGGTCTCTGTTTAAACGTTACCGACTCCGAGAGGCTGTGTCACGGGTTCAGTGCATCCAGATCCAGAAATGGAGGACCAAGCATTTCTTAAGTTGCTAATAAAGTACTCAAGATTCTTTACCTTCTCACAGCCTGGTAATTCAGTGGTGGAAGGAGATGTGGAAGAGCCTTTTGTAGAAAACAAACTAACATTTGGGATTTGTCATTGATGTGACAGGTGCTTGTAGGAGCTCTCAGGTGGGTGTGGCAGCAGCGGGGGAAGAGTGACAAGCAGTTGGCATCTTTCACTGAACGCTACAACCACGAGCCCATGGCGCTCTCTGCCTGGCCTGGATGGATGCCGACAGCCAATTGTGTGTTTTCAGCTGCAGCCCGCTCTCAGGGGTCCCACAGTTTCTCACTGCAAAGGAGGAATTAGGAAACGAATGGTTTATTGAAATGGGAGAGGGAGCAATCCATCAGATCAGTCAACGTACGAAAAGCAGCTTAGGATCTGAAGAGATTGTTGGTCATCTTGGGGATTCTGTTACCTGCACACACAGGATGGGATTTGGACACAACACTGGGAAAAGTTGAGGTGGAGAATTGTAAATGGACTGAAATTCAGTTTACTACACACAGCAGAATGAGGACTTAGAGAAACAATTAAGTTGCGTTATAGACAAATTAAGGAAATAGATTTCCTGGGTCCCAACTTTGTGAAGTGAGTTTTATGCCTTCTGCCTAAGAAGCATGGTGGACTGGTGGGCAACAGGCAGGAGAGCCCGGTGGGAAGACTCTCTGCTGGGGTGTTCACAGTAATGCACCCTCCGATGGGATGCACGGACTGGTGGTTCACACCTGTGGTCCCATCAGGACTATGTGCTAAGGGTCCTTTCGTGCAGGATGCACAATGGCTCAGAAGTTCCTGACATCTCACTCCCATCCCCCATAGTCGTCTGTCCTTGAAGCTTCCCAGCTGGCAAACCCGGGACTCTGTTCTGGGAGGAGATCAACTGGGAGAGCCGGACGGGAGAGGAGGCTTCACAGAGCTGTTCCTCTATCCGTGTCGGCCGGAACCCGCCTGCGGAAACCCCCAGTGAGGCTTGTCAACCCGCCACCCCCCTGTCTCGCTTAGTTAGGTGGGATCCTAATTAAGTTCTTATTTTTATAAACACCCTGCCGTGGATTATTTCTTGGCAGTGAGAAAGAGGCAGTATCAGGGCATCCCACCCTCGTTTCGTTTCCTCTCAAATTCAGCACAACGTGCTGTCAGGACATAACCCTCTCGTGGCTGGATTCTTTGCTGGATGGCACCGTCCTGCGGTGGGCGTGTAGTTCATGCATGTGGGTTACCAGGGCGAATGCTGAGTCCTCGCAATTTTTAGTTTTAATTGAAATGTTGTAATTAGCCTGTAATTGACGATGGGGCGAGACACCATTCACTCATGCACTGTTTTTACTAAAACTGTGTCTTCAAATAACCGTGTATTGCACATCTAATGTGGATCCATTCCACATGGAGGATGACTCCAAAATTTAGTCCTATTACAGCAGTTGCTGTATTCTTGATTATAAATTCGTAATGGCCCCCTTGAAACTTCTTTTTTTGGTGGGATAAGGCACCCAGAGCACTGGTTATAAAATTTGAATGGTAAATTCCAGCCGTTAAATAGCTTTGAAGAAGGCAGTCCACAAACAAACAGACAAACAAACAAGTCAGTCACAAAAGCCCTATTTTAAAAAGATTCACATACGTTTAGAACCAGATATTTCCTTTGTCAGGGTGAAATAAATTTGTCACTGAGAGGCATAACATTTCATCAAAAGTTTAATGTGATGGTGGGTACTGTTTTAGGCAAATGGTGTACTGAAGAGCCCAGGATACGAGTGATTAAGTGATTTCCCAAAGATACACAGGCAGCAAGAGGGAAAGCTTGCAAATTGCTGTGCTGGGTTATAAACCCAGGCAGCCTGACCAGGAAACTATTGTCTTAACTGCCCGCTTTACTGCTTGATTATAATTTCCTATTTTATCCTTAAAATGGTGGTAGAAATTGAGTTAATTACTGGCCCTTTATTCCTTGTTTTATTAAAAGAACATAAAGCAAGAGGAAAGTAAATTAAGAGTTTGTGTGTTGGGGGTGTTTCGTTTCCTCTATCTCATATTATCCTCAGAGGTGTGGAGAAAGGAAATTACTTCTTCTCTCTAATATCCTAGTTAGTAGTGTTATGATAAATCAGTTTCCATTTTATTGTGAAGCCAGCATTCTGGAGGTTCAGAGTGCACATTCCGGAATCAGACAGGTCCGCTTCAAATCCAGGCTTGGCCACTTGCTATCTCAGCGGGCCAAGCATCTCAAACCCTGTCACCCTCATTCTCTCACCTGCTAAGTGGGGATCATCAAATACTTACCCCAGGACGATGGGGCATCGAGTAACGTCATAAATAAGAAGTGCCCGACGCCTGGCAAAAACACAGTAGATATGACTCACCCCCTTCTTCTCTTCCTCACTTTTCCTGTAAAACACCTTTATAAGTAAACTGATTTGCAAAGATACCAAGATGGAAAAGTGTGAATATCAGAAAGAAGAAAATAAGGATAACGGGCACGTCATGGTTTTACTTACTGTAACCAGGAATGAAAGATTCACAGCAATATGGTGCATCAGACATTCCGGATTGTGTTAGCTCCATCACTTCCCCCAGGGGCACGGGCGGAGATGGATCCACCCTTAGCACCAGGGTGGGCGTGGGGCCCAGGCCTGGCCAATCAGCATATTCCATTGCCCCGGCCACTGTGATTGGCTTAGTGATGAGCACATGACCCAGTTGGGACCAATGATCATCGAGCCTCTGACATCAAATTATTAAGGAAGAGAAGCTACAGTTTTTACTGGGTTTGACCCTGGAGGAAGATAAGCCAGGAGCTGCTGGGGACCACTAGCCTGAGGGAGCCACCCTGACAATAAATCCATAGGTTTAGAGGAAACAGAGGCAAGGGATGGTCCTGCTGGTGTATTGGTATCCTAGCTTTGGATAGCTCTGAATCCTTTAGATTTTGGAGTGAGAGAAATTCTTTAGTTTGCTTAAGTTGCTTAGATTTGGATTTTCTGACAGCTTTTCACAAAAACAGACAAACAAGCAACACTTACGAACACCTGGAATGTGGCTCCTGTCCCACTTCTGTGCAGACTTTTAAACTGAAACATAAAGTATATGTGTGTAAAATATGATGAGGGCTACAAAGCAATCTATCAAGAAGTGCCAAATGCCAGGCCTCATGCCACGTAAGAAACCAAGTGCACCCTCTTCTCTAGAATGCAGACGAAGTTTCTTCATCTGTACAGAGGGAAAAGGCCTTCCACAATAAAGGTGGGCATGATCCCCTCTCAGGGCCGTTGTGTATGGTTGTTCAGGTTGTGTACTGCACAAGTGCTCCTATGGTAGAGGACTAGTGGGGCTGAAGGCCAGTCTGTGTTCCACTCAGCAAGCTATGCTGGCTACCATGAGACGGTGTTGGCTTGGAAGGGAAGACACTTCTAATTAACACAAAGATGTCTTGTATGTTAGTTGCAGGCCTGGCAGAACTCCACGTAAGTAGAGTTGCCTGCCCTATTCCTACCTCCAGATGCTGAACGTCCCTAAAATGTAAATGCTATGATCCTGCAGATTGCTGCCACGGTTGGTTTACAGTGCCAGCTGTATTAGTTTTCTGTTGCTTCTGTAACAAATCACCACAAACACGGTGCTTGAAATAACACAGATTTCTGATCTTTCAGTTCTGTAGGTCAGGCGTCTGACACAGGTCTCACTCAGCTAAGTTCAAAGTGTCGTCAGGGCTGCATCCCTTTCTGGACGTTTGAGGGGAGAATCTGTTTCCTTGCCTTTTGCACCTTCTAACAGCCATCTGCATCCCTTGGCTCCTGGCCCTGCATCTGTCTTCAATGCCAGCGACTATGGGTCGGGTCTTCTCATCTCCCCTGGCTCCGACCTCCACCCCTGCCTCCCTCTTCCACTTGTAAGCGCCCTTGTGATGGCGCTGAGATGACCACCCCTCTCATGGTCCTTGATCGCATCTGCAGAGGGCCCTCTGCCATGGCAGGTCTCAGAGTCTCAGCTGCTGGAGTCGGGACGTGGGCGTCTTTCCGGGGGTGCATTTTTCTACCTACCAACTACTTTTAAAAGTTGAGTCAATTATTCCAGGACTCATTTAGACTGTCTAACTCCTGGGCTGTGTTAGACGTGCCTTGTGGCTCAGCACTGGTTTCCAAACAGGTGCGTGCTCTCATTTCACTCACCATTCAGGGAGGGTTGCCTGCTCCCCTGATTCTGAAGGCCTTTCCCCACGAGCTGGGCAATCAGAACCCAACTAACTTGCCAGGTAACTGAGGCAGGAGGTCTGCTGTGAGCATCTCGTTTACCCTCCGGTGTCCCTGTGACACGGACACGGGCCTTTTCCAGCGGCTTTGTTTTCAGTCCATCCAAGTCTCGTGCTTTTAAAATTGCGTTCAGATCACACTCGCGACTGCAAAGCTGACGCTGCCTGGAGCAGAGAAGGGATTCCTGCAGTCTTTCCGGAGCCGGCGCCCATCTGGGTCTCGTCTGTCTGGGTAGCTTGCGTGTTTCCCATTCTGGAAAGTCTTAAGGATGCGATGGGGACGTGAGAAGGTGAGAAATAATGATCCTGTTCCTCCTGGAAATGCTTTAGTCCGGGTCTGCCGAGGAGGTTTGCCCTTCTGTTTGGGCTGGTGGTGGGTGGCTTCTCAGTTACCTTGATTCACGATTCTGCCTCTGCCTGATGGTGCACTGGGCCTTCCCTGCGTGTCCCTGAGTGTGGCTGGGCCTCAGTGAGGGTGCACTTGGGGCTGGTGGGGGTGCTCTGTGACACTGGCAATTCCACATCCTCTCGGGCCGGGCCCCGAAGATGCCACCCAGTACCTTTGCATCTTCCCCATTAAAAGACAGTTTTCACAAACAGGTAAAATCGCGACTGTCATATGGGCATAAAATGCACACGTGTTAAAAAGTTTACGTCACTCATTAACTGAATGAGGACAGCGGGAAGATGTCAGAGCCGATCTGGAGAAGGCACAGAAGCACAGGTCTCAGTGGGGTAAAGGCTTGTCTGCAGGTCACCACAAGACGCACTTTTCCGGGAGTGGGGGAGGGTGTCCCTCACCAGAGAGAATTGATTTGCATGTCTATGGACAGAAGTGTTTTGAGTTGCTCTCAGTTACCTGCAACACTGTGAAATAGCTCCCGTAGAATTAGAATCTGAAAACCTGGCAAGTGTGCCCAGTTTTCCACGGAAAGTGTTCCCCTGCCTCCTCTCTACTAGACAACGTCTCCTCTGAACTGCTGTGAAAATGCTGGCGCTTTGTCTCATTGTAGAGCGGCCTTCGGCCTCCCAGGGACCTCAGCAAGGGGAGGATGGCAGGTGGTTGACATTTCTGTGGGTGTTGTTTTTCTGGCCCCATCTCCTCTTTCCTCTCCCCCCTCCCCTCCCCTCCAGCCCTGCTCATCTTCTCCTCCCTTTTCCTCCCCTCCCCCTCCCCTGTCTTTGTTCCTCTCTCTCCTTCTTCTTTTGTTTCTATCTTTTTTCCTCTTTCAGGAAATTCACTGTGTTGATTAAATCACCCCAAACAACTTTGCCCTCAGAAAAATGGAGAAGGAGAAAAAAATTATTTGTGGGGTTTTAAAAAAGCTGTTTAATCCCTGGACTAATTAAACATTAATATAAACAATTTAAAAAATTATGAGATGTGACACTCTGCTAGTTTTAATATAAAGCAACTTAATGAAGCGCTTTCTCTGCATACTGAGTGGGGGCACAGGGCTGCTGGGGGGAGGGGCGCTCAGGCATCGTTAGGTTGGAGATTAGAAATGAAATGTTGATCTATATCCAAATTGATCTTCCTCACTAGACCTTATCTCAGTCAGCTTTCAGGGGGCTTCAACAGCCGTGACCTTCTCCAGTGCAGGTTTGGGGTTAAGGAGCTGCCGACCCTGAGATGCAGATTGGCTTCCAGCTCTTTGCCTGCTCTCCTTTCGTTTATCCATTTATTGATTCTTCCATTCATACATTTACTTAATATCCCGCAGTGCTCTAGTGTTGTTCTGGGCCCTGAACCTGTGGCCATAAGCTAGTCACTTCAGATCTCCGCCTCCAAGGACCCATCAAAGGAGGGATCTGCAGATTTAATCAGGAAAACAAGCAGAGAAGAATTTACCAAAGGAAGAAACTAAACAAGGCATGAGGGAGTGACCAGGTAGGGCTCTGTCAGACCCCTTCAAGGTGGCTTTTATGCTGAGACCTGCCTGAGGAGAGAGCTGTAGCCATACAAAAGGCCTGGGGAAGAGCTTTTTAGGCAGAAGAAAGGGCCAGTGTAAAGGCCCTGAGGCAGGAGTCAGTTTAGTGCCTTTGAGAAAGAGCATGAAGGGCAGCGTGCATGAGCAAAGTGGGCCAGGGGAGAGTGTGACAGTCAGAGATAAGGCCACAGCCTTGTCTTACAGAGCTTTGTACATCACCTTCCGTGGCTTCTCAAAGGATCTCCTTTATCCATCCACGATCTCTCTCTTAACAGTTTTGAGGTGAATTTCCAGGCATAGGGATGCACTAAGTAAATGATTCTTAAAGCGTGGTCCCTGGACCAGCTGCATCAGCATCACTTGCTAGAATACAAATTTTTGAGTCTCACCCCAGACGCACTGAATCAGATGCTCTGTGGGTCAGGCGGCCTCCTCCACGTCATTCTGAGGCAGAGCAAAGTGTGAGAAGTGTTGCCCTCAATGAAAGGAAGAGAGCTTTGTTTCTTTGTGTTTGATTCTTTGCAATCTCAAAACTGTTGCCGGAAGGCACACACCTCCCTCAGCCATAGTTACCAGCTGAGACCTTCGGAGTTGTAGCTGTGGAATTTGTATGCAGAAGCTCAGGTGAAACAGGCTGGGTGAGACAGGCGCCAGCCCTGCTTATCAGATTGTCTGGCCTGCCTGGCTGGTCACATTTTTAAAAGATTGCATTGGATTTATCCTCCCTCCTTCTTCCTAAAAGCATGAGCTCTTGCACACACATTATTTGAAGTAAATCTTGCAACTTTTTAGTAAGGAAAAACAATTCTGGGATAAGGGGTATCTACATTTAAACAAATACGAAAGAATACTTCTGCAAATAGATTTTCATGTGCGCATGAAGTCATGAATGCATGTGTACACGTCACTCGACTTAGGAGAACCATTTTGGTGGAAATTTGCTCGAATAGTGGTTCTCAATCTTTAGCACATATTGGAATCCTTGGGGAGATTGTGAAAGCAAACACCGCTGAGCCCCAACCCCAGTGGCTGAATCAGTGGGTCTGCGGTGGGACCTGAGAATTTGCATGTCTGTCATGTTCCCAGGCGATGTTGATGCTGCAGTGTGAGGACCACACCTGGAGGTCTCTTGCTAGAAGATGGAGTTCAGGAAAATATGACTCTCTCTGGAAGTTAGGATCAGCTTCAGCTGTGAATAACAGCAACTGCAAAACAACAGTGGCTGAAACAAAATGGCAGTTCATTCTGTGTCCCATAAACCTTCAAGCTAATGGCACTAAGGTCTCTGGAACCCAGACCCCTTCCCTCTTCTCTCTGCGTCATGCGCCTCCCCCTCAAGGTCCAGATGTCTGCTGCGTTTTCAGCCCTGGTGCCTGCTCTCCACCCAGCAGGAAGGAAGGGAGGGGAGGGGTCGTTGCTCCTTGCAAATTACATAAACCATTTTGCTTACATCTCATTGACTAGAGCTGTCCTGTGTGCAAGCCGCTCACCCCGTGAGGCTAGTTAAATTTCAGCTTCAGTTAATTGAAATTAAATGTAATTTAACAAGTCAGTTTCTCAGTAGCACTAGCTGTATTTCAACTGCTCAAGTGGCTCCTGGCCATTGCACTGAACAGCACAGATAAAGAAATTTTCATGATCATTGAAAGTTCTACTGGGCAGTAATGGGCTTAACATTAGGCGTATGTCTACTCCCACCTGCAGAGGGTCTTGAAAATATAGTTTTATCCAAGGCAGCTGGTCCTAATTAAAATTGAGGTCCTATCGTTATAAATAAAGATGAAGATAGATTTTGCAGAGTAACTTTTTGTTCCTGCCACTGGGCCCTGCTAAGTGTACTCATGAAATAAAGGGCCTCTCAGGATGAGCGGAAGGCTGTCTTAGATGCTCTGCAAGGTGGTCTGAAATTCTGAAGCTCAAAAGTGAACGAAGTCCTGGACTTGTGTCATTCTGAACACAGTCCTGTGACTTTGATTGAAAGGATCATATCAACACTTACCTATTATCTTCATATTTTCATTCACTTTATAAATATAAAGTCATGATATATATGAATATATTAATTCATATACATAGAGCCATGCGTCGCTTAACAACAGAGAAACGTTCTGAGAACTGCATCGTTAGGCGATTTCGTTGTTGTGCAAACATCACAGGGTCCACTTACACAGACCCAGATGGGGTGGCTACTGCACAGCTGGGCTGACTGGTACTGATCTTACGGGACCACCGGCACGTATGTAGTTTGTCGTTGACCAGAACATCGTTATGTAGCACACACACACACTCACTCTCACACTCACACACACGCATTCATATTATAATGGAGACACAACAGTGAACAGGGCAAATTGTCAAAGTCCCTGCCTTCAAGTAACTGTCATGGTTTCGGCCATGAACATATAAACAGTTATATATATATATGAATATATATGTCAAACTTGTTATATATTATATAATTTATATAATATATAACAAATATATATATATAACAAATAAATATATATATTTATATATAACAAATGATATAAAGCCAATATATAGAGAAAGATTTCTTTATTCAATTAATGCTTACTGAATATCTCCTGTGTGAAAGGGGAGGAGATAGATATATATATATATATGTATATGTATATCTTGCACATAAAATAAGACAGTTGTGTACTATGTTAGAGGGTGACATGAGACAAGGAGATGGCAAAAGTGAAGCCATGAAGGAGAGGAGGAGAGTCAAGGAGGGGAGTGTGCTATTTTATATACAGGGGACAGTGAAGGCGGCCTATGGAGGTGACACTTGAGATGAGATAAACAAGAAGGAAGGGAGCAAGACTTCCCGAAGGACCATCCCAGGACCATCCCACAAGTTCCAGGACCCTGGGGCAGAAGGTGGTCAGCACGTTGGAGGAGGAGGGGGAGGGTGGCCGTGGGTGAGGGCAGAGAGGTGTTGGGCGAGATCCTGTGGAGTCTTTTGGATTTCATAAGGACTTCAGAACTTTCCCTGAGTAAACCTTCGGGAGACTTTCTGCAGAGGAAAGGTTGACTGCATTGTATTTTAACAGAGTTCTTCTGGCTGCTATATTTCTCCACATATACCATATACTGTATACTATATAATATACAATATACTAGGCAATATATAATGCACGAATGATATATCATAATATATCATAATATGAAGCATGCTATGTGGTATATATACTATACTATAAGGGGCAAAGGTGGAAGCAGGTTGACAGAAGGCTGTCGCGGTAATCCAAGTGACAGGTGGTGGTGGTTTGGTTCAAAGTCGTTGTCCTGCATATTCACTTTCTGTCCTTCAGGTTCAGTCTTTGCCCCTCTTCCTCCCTATTCTGCACCCTGAAATGCTGACATTTATGAACTGCGTTGGCCGGCTCTCTTGCTCTCTGGCTTCTGCTTGGATTTGGCTATTAGAAGGCAATGGCAGGAGGTCAAAGTTCAGGGGAGAGGGCGTGGGTTGGCAGAGGCCGTATTTCTCTACTGAGGACCACAGCTCCGCTGAGAAGCCCTCTCCTTCTGCTCCTGTCACAGCCATCCAGTACCTGCTCCCTCCATGTGTCCTTTCAAACCCAGGAATGCATTGCTTTAACTCTGTTGCTAGCTCAGCGTGCATCTTTAGCTCTGCCCCCATCTTTATGTAACCCCATTTAAAAATCTCTCCAACTACCATTTTTGGAAGGTTGAGTGTTTTCTTTGGGACCCTGACTGATAGAGAGTGGTCGTGGAGATGGAGAGAAGAGTTCAGATTCTAGATATATTTTTATGGTAGAGCCAAGGGCTTATGCTTATGGTTGGATATGGGCTATGAAAGGAAGAGAGGAGTGACATGTCTAGGTTTTTTGTCAATGATCCTGGATGGATGAAGTTGCATTTTCTGAGATGGGGACGACTGCAGGAGGAGAGGATTTTTGGGGGACCAATAAGGAGTTATATTTTGGGCATGTGAAGTGTGGATGCCTATGAGATCTCCAAGAGAAGGAGTTGAGAAGGAGGATGGATGTGTGGGTGTTGTTCGAAGAAGAGATCCAGTCCGGAGATGCGAATTTAAAGCCTAGAAGGTAAATGACATCACCAAGGGCATCAGTGAGGAAGTCTGAGGACCAGGCTCGGGGCGTCCCGACATTTTGAGGTTGAGACAATGAGGAGGAGCCAGCGAAGAAAAATGTGAAGGAGGAACGTAGGCTGCAAGAGCACTGTCAAGCCCTCTCTCTCTCCTTGCCTAGTCTGCCTCAAACGCAAGTTTTAAAAGTGATCACCAAAAAGACATTGCAAAATCCAGCTAGATAGGTAGAATGAGCAAGAGATTTTTGCACATAATACATACTTCTAATTAAAAATAATCAATGATCTTTAGAGATAATAGGATAATTTAGGGAAAAAAGCTTAAGGAGAAAATCAACACCCCAGATCCCACTAGTAGATACGACTCTTATTTACATTTAGCGTACTTTCTTTCAGTCTGCCCACCCTGTGGATATACTGCATTTCATTGATACCGAGACTTTCTTTTTATATACAATATCTCTGAAATCAGAATGCATCTTACGATCCTTGGCATCTTAAAATTCTTAGAGTCCTGAAATCAGTTATGATTTAGTTCACATTGCTATCTCTGGTCATACTTGTTCATATTTCCATCACTTCTACGTGTAAATACTTTTAAATAAAATTTTAATAAGTATAAAATAAAAGTTATAAGTGATAAAAAGTTTTGTGTCTTAGTTTCATCTTTTCGTGGTACATAAAATAATGGTTTATTTTAAAATTAATGGGATCTTAGATTTGAGGAAGTGTGATATGCATTTTTGTAGTATAAACTAAACATCCTCATTTTTATCCTATCAATAATAAATTATGTGATATTTGCTTGAGGCTACGAGACCAAACTTCCTACCGAGTAGTAAAGCTGAATAATACAACAAAATATATGCTTTAAGGCATCAGAGAGCTATCGAGGCAGACAAGATATTAAGGAGCCAAGATGCCAGGGAGAAGGGATACACATTATAATAGGTGTGGGGTAGTTATATATATTTTTTGTTTGATACTCAGTTTGTGGTTCTTTTTTAAACTTTAAGCCTGATGCTGCATTGAGCATTCGTATAATAGAAACTTTCGTGAGCGTGTCTTTGTCTTTTCATGTCTAGGAATAGATTCCAAGGCACGCAGTGAAAGGGGCAGAGAGCAAGGGAATCCCAGACTTCTCTTAGATATTGTCAGGTCATCTCGTGGAAATATGACGCTCGTTATGCTTCCACACGAGCCCTGGATGACAGTGTAGCTGTGACTGAACTGTGGATAGCGCTGTTCATTGTGATTTTAAAAACTCTTTGTCAGTTCTGTAAGGAAAAGTATATCATGTCGAACGTGGCATGACTTTTGTGTCTTTTTTCAGAATCTGATAATATCAGACCCTGATATTGTGGGTCTTCCACACTCACTTCGTCTGGAAGGTCAGTTGCAATCGTGCCTTTGCCAGTCTGGATGGTCAGAGCACTTGATGTGGCCTTTTACCATGCTACCCATGATGGCAGGCATGCCTACATACATACATACATACATATGTGGCACACATGCATGCAGTCTCCTGAATTGTAAAACTGCAGCGGTGGTTGTCGAACAGGAGCGACTTTGCATCCTGATTAGGGTAGCCAGACATAGTAAATACAAATACAGAATGTCTGGTGAGATTTGATTTTCAGATAAACAATGAATGTCCCATGCCGTATTTGAGACATACTTAACACTGAAAAAAATATTCCTAGTTATTCCGGAATCCACATTTAAATGGGTGCCCTGTGTTTATCTGTCAGCTCTACCCTGGGGACATCTGTCAATGTCTGGAGATGTTTATGATTGTCACAAGTGGGCAGGGGCATGCTACTGGCATCTAGTGGGCTGAGGTCAAGGATGCTGATAAATATTCAACAATGCACAGGACAACCTCTGGCAACAAAGAATTATCCTCATAGTGCTGGGGTGGAGAATCCCTGTTTGAGACTGCATTTTCATCTAATTTCCAGGATTTTGCATTTAGCTAGTGAGATGTAAAGACTGACGGGACTGAATATGATTCATACATGTGGGAACATATAGCTCTCCACACAGCCTCTCGCTGTCTCCATTGAAGACTTGACTGGCCAGGCTACTTTCAATCTCCTAACCCTGCTTTAGTTTCCTTCATGGCACTTAGTCCTGTGTGAAATTACATTACATGGGTGTATTTCTTTACTTGTGTTTTAATCTGTCCCCTCACTAGGGTGTCAGCCTCCTGAGGATAGGGAACATGCTCGTCCTGTTTGATCCTGTCTCTCCAGCACCTAGGACAGTTTCTGCACAAATATTCATGCCACGAATGACATGATGGATGAATAAAGACAGAAAGGTATCTGGCTTTTAAGATAACTTCATGGCCTCCAAACACATTTCTCATAACACATTCCTCCTTAAGCTGGAGTGCTTCTCACGCCGACATCTCTGCGGAGGGCTGCTACATCTGCCACTGGCTCTGTTCTGTAGTCGTCATGCTCCTTTGCGAGGCTGCTGGTAAAGTACCAGTTTCCTGAATCATTCGAGGTATGAAAATGTGCTGGAGAAATGAGGACTCATTCCCCTCTGAAATATCTGACATGTCACATTCAATGTTTTAGAAGCAAAGTACGAACAACGTGTGTAAGGGCAACATGTTCATCTCCATCTCAGGACCTGCCTCCTACTCCAAGTGCTGTGCTATGGATGGGGCGGGGGTGCTGTTCTTTTCAGGGTCCTCTAAAAGCATCCTTTTATTGACAGAGATCCCAAAGAACAACCTGCATGCTTCCCGGGAGCTAACATTTTTTCACTTAAAGAGTATGTCATAAGCCCCCAAATGTGTCCAGCTCTGCGCTTGGTCCTGGGACATCCCACATGTCATCTCCCAGCTTTGCGGCAGCCGCCTGTCCTTCCAGCCCTGCACCTGTAATTCATGCAGCCAATGGAGACAGTCACCACAAAGTACCTACGTCAGCGTCAGCCTGAGCGATGATAATCATGAATCTGAGCCTTGATGTGGGAATTATACTGCTTCCCATATTCGTCAAGAGAGATGCATAGCTAATTACGGTTTAAAACATACATGCTTCTGCGTACCACTGGAATTATCAAGCACGATCCCACTGGATACTCATCCCACATTCTGGGGAAAACATGATTAACATGGAAAGATGAACAAAATAGGGCTTCGAATCACTCCTTGAGGGTCACATTGCTCAGTGGTAAAGGACCCACCCTGTTAGGTTTGAATCCTGCCTCTGCCAGCTACTACCTGTGTGACTTTAGACAAGTCGCTTAACCACTCTGAATCTCAGTGTCTTCATTGCGATGTAAGGATGACAAAAAGCACCTAACTCATGGGATTGCTAGAAATATTAAGTACAGTCATCATTCTCGAGCATATAAAACAGTGTCTAGAAGAAAGCAAATGTAATTATTAAATAAATAATTGGGCGGGGGAAACAAACTCACTTAGCTGCAGTACAAAGCAGAATTTGCTACCTACCCGAGGAGAAAACAGAGTCAAAAAATATCGCGCAGACATGGGAGCATAGGTTAAGGGCAGTGCGATAGCGAGATCCTGAGGCTGGAAAGGGTGGATAGCTGTAAATATGGCAAGGTTTTGAATGCTTAGCTATAGAATATGAATTTTCCATTGAGCCATTGGAGAGCCAAAGAAATCTTTTCAATAATAACAAAAAAAGTGATAGGATCAGAGTGGAGTGCGGAGAATAAAAACCCAGGGAGCAGGCCAACAGGGCCAGCGTTTAACAACTGGCTCTGATTTGTAGGTTTGCCAGTTTCTGTAGTGTAAATTCTCCCACCGTGGGTGACTGGAATCTACGCCCCCGAAGTCACGGCACGTGGAGCTGGAAGACGTGGAGAATCAGCTTTTGAGTCTGCCCCTGCCAGCTGCAGCACGCCATCGAGCTAGCCCCCCACCAAGTCCTAGCGTGGGCACTGGCTAGTTGTGTGACCTTGGTCAAGTTCTTGATCCCTTTGACTCTCACTTTCCTTATCTACAAAAGGAAGAAAATAATACTGTACAAAACAACAGAAATGACACTTCCAGTTATTAAAAGAGAAATGCGATGAGGTCAGAAGTATGAAATTGGTTCCCAGGACAACGTTCCTTCTGGGGCTTCCCAGGACAGTCAGTTTCCCTGCCTCTGCAGCTTCTGGATGCTGCCTACATTCCTTTGGCTCATGGCCCCTTCCTTCATCTTGAAAGCCAGCAAGAATCATTTTCTCTCCTCTCTGACCTCCTGCCACCTTCTTATAAAGACCCTTGTGATTACAGTGGGGCTACCTGGTTAATCCAGAATACTGTCCACATCTCATAAAGTTTAGCAGAATCACAGCTGCAAAGCCCCTTTGCCATGTAGGGTAACATGTTCACAGGTTCCTGGGGTAATGTTGTGAGTATCTTTGGAGGGAGGTATTATTTAGACTACTGCAGTGACCATAGACAACGGTGGGGAGGGGGTGCATGTGCAAAGAGCTGTCTACCATCATTGGCATAAATATAAACATGTCTATGTGTACATTTATAATAGTGTATATATACATTTACATGTATATAAAGGGGAGCAGAGGCATGAAATGCTAGATAGAAGAGGATTTGGAATCAAGCATGAGTTTTCTTTGTTTTTGTTGTTTGAGTATACCATATTTTTAAACTGAGGGGAGTTACCCAGTTAAGAGAGAGAAACAGATGAGGCAGAAGTTTGAGGGGGAAAAGCTGCAGGACGTTAAGGATTGGTTTTTGAAGGGAATGGCGACCCTTTATTATAATTAGCAAAGAAGGGTAGCAAGAGTTCAGTCGTCGGCAGATTTGCTGGAAAGAAGGTGGGAGAGCTCCTCTCAGGGGCGTCTGTTTTCTGGATGAAGTGCAGGTCAGCAGCTGAGAATGTGTTAGGTGTTGGGTGGAAGGTGGGAGGTTTGACTTTTGATTATTAATCTCTGCATGGGGGCAGCCATCCATACCCAGTAGCTGGAAAGAACAAGGAGAGTGAGCTGAAGACGTTAGGAACTTTGGGTCCTTGGTGTCAAGTTCAAAAGCAAATTTGCATGTTATTTTATCTCAAAATGAGTTTATTTCCGAATAGTCAAAAGAATTACAACTCTGGCTGTGCACGCTATGGCAAACCATAGGCAAATCCAGAGAACAAAGGAGAGCTGCTTTTATAGAGGAAAGGAGGAGAGGGCGGGGCTGTTCTAAAGGAAAGCCCATTGGGGGAAAGTAATAGTTCAGAGAGGCAATGGCTTCTCATTGGCTGAGCTACGGTGTTTCTCATTGGCTGAGCTGTGGGGTTTCTCATTGGCTGAGCTGTGGCATTTCTCATTGGCTGAGCTGTGGGGTTTCTCATTGGCTGAGCTGTGGGGTTTCTCATTGGCGGAGCTGTGGGGTTTCTCATTGGCTGAGCTGTGGCATTTCTCATTGGCTGAGCTGTGGGGTTTCTCATTGGCGGAGCTGCGGGGTTTCTCATTGGCTGAGCTGTGGGGTTTCTCATTGGCTGAGCTGTGGGGTTTCTCATTGGCGGAGCTGTGGGGTTTCTCATTGGCTGAGCTGTGGGGTTTCTCATTGGCTGAGCTGCGGTGTTTCTCATTGGCTGAGCTGTGGCATTTCTCATTGGCTGAGCTGTGGTGTTTCTCATTGGCGGAGCTGTGGGGTTTCTCATTGGCGGAGCTGTGGGGTTTCTCATTAATGGGCTGAGCTGTGGGGTTTCTCATTGGCTGAGCTGTGGGGTTTCTCATTGGCTGAGCTGCAGTGTTTCTCATTGGCTGAGCTGTGGCATTTCTCATTGGCTGAGCTGTGGTGTTTCTCATTGGCGGAGCTGTGGGGTTTCTCATTGGCGGAGCTGTGGGGTTTCTCATTAATGGGCTGAGCTGTGGGGTTTCTCATTGGCTGAGCTGTGGCATTTCTCATTGGCTGAGCTGTGGGGTTTCTCATTGGCTGAGCTGTGGGGTTTCTCATTGGCGGAGCTGTGGGGTTTCTCATTGGCTGGGCTGTAGCCAGGTGTGGAGAGAAGTCTCCTTTCAGTAGGGAAGTAGTTTTACCTCCTGTAGAAGATGGTTCCTGTTTGGTGTACTTGATGATGGTGATGGGGTGTGAGAGCTCCCTCTACAGACCTTCTCAACTCCTGGTTAGTTACGTTTCTTTTATTAGTTTCCACAATGGTCTTGAACACCCTCTAGTCCAAGTTCCTAAGGCACGTCTCTCAGTCTGGATCTGTCATGAACTGAGCGTAGCTGAGAAGATGTCCTGTGTGTCCCAGCTCTCTGCAAAGCCATTTGCTGATGACTGCTTTCCCTCTCCTCATCTCGGACACTCTCGCTGACCAGAGGCACGGTCACAGGAACAGGAATTGTCAGCAGGGTTTCCCTATCAAACCCAGCTGTAGTGGGGTGTCTGCGACATCCTTGGGTTTGTGGCCCTCAGCAAATTAGACCCGTCTGTGCAGCGAAGAGAACTTCACTCGCTCTTGAGGAAAGCTGTCCCATTCCTGTTAAGCTGGAGATTCTTTGTGATTTTGAGGTTTGGACTGCATTCTTATTTTATTGGAGATGAAAATTTATCTCTCCTTTATGTAATGTTTTATTGTTGTTTTCAGTGAAGTTTAAGGGGGAGGAATGGAGTGGAGTTAAAATTCCTTCTTTTGGACTTATTAAATAGAAATTCCAGATTATTTTTCCGTGATAATAAGGTTACAGCTTTGTTTAAATTTATATATTTTTCTGCTTATTCATTAGTCAAATCGATTGCACATTTTTTCTTGACAATAAAGACCTTCCGTAATATTTTCCAACCACTAGAAAGAAAAAAACCACACATCAAAGAGAAGAAATGAAAAAAAAAAACCCAACACCACACAATTGTGGGAAATTTAAAGCATAAAATAAGATAGCAGGAATAAATCCAAACACAGCCATAAAGCAAAGCTCACAATCGAAATCTATTGAGATTTGACACTGAAGGAAAGTGACACAGAATCACCGAGAATAAAAGCAGGCAAAAAGTCGTGCTAAGAAAATGCTTACAAAGTCAGTATTAATTTCAGAAAAAGATACAATTCAAAGCAAAGCATTAGAAAGGACAAAAGGAGAGTTTTTTTTATTGACAACAGGAGACATAACACACAAGAAAATATAATGGTCGTGATGCTTTCTGTGCCACCCAACATGTGGAAGACAGATATGAGTCAGCTCCTTGGAATGAAGATGCTAACCATTCCAGAACCATCTGGAGAAACACTAACACTCTTCTCGGAAACTGACAAATAAAGCAGACAAAAATAAGAGATTCTATAGAAAAACTGAGTATACAATTACCAAATGACCACTATGTGAGGCAAATTCATCCCGTCTGCTGTCCTTTAGAAGTTCATCAAGACTGATCATTTCATTCTACTTGCTTTCCAAAATTACACCACTTTTTTCTTTTTTTTGTTGTATGCCATTTCATGAGGATTTTTGTGTGGAGGAGTATGTAAATACGTGGTCTTAATTTGCCGTCTTTAACAATCAATTTTTTAAGTGTTTTTTTTAAATGTAGTACTTCTTTGGCTTAATTCTCAATTTTGTTGTCTTTTATATTATTATTTGTGGGACCACTCGGGAAAACTTAAAGGTCTGTGCTCAAATTGCCATCTTCCTCATATTTCTTAAAAGTATTATTTAGGCAAAATTATCTTTTCAAAAATACTGAAATTGATATGAAATCTTTCTGAGGCCACTGAGTGGCCTAAGGATGTAAACATGTCACTTTCCCTCAAATGAATGTTGAAAGCCTGACAGCAAAATCAAATGTAACTTTTTTTCTTAATGGATTATTAACTGAGAGTCACCACGCCCAGCTTTTCTGTTGCTTAACACCATGCTCATTTTTATGTGGAATTGGTGTTCTTACGTTGCGGTAGCCACCCCTGTGGGGGTTCGAGGGTAATGAGTTGTTCTTCTCAGTCCGTTCTGTGCATTGTGGAACAGAATTGGCATTATTTTTGTAGTTTTGTAGAAAATAAAAGAAATAAAAAGGAAGTAACAGTAGCTTTAGGTCAGCTTGGGGCATTTTTAAGCAATAAACATTTAGGTCAGATACCAGGCAAAAAGACAAATAAGCTATTTGTGGAATAAAGCTTAGAAATTACTTCCCTTCGAATGACGTTCACAGTGACCCCTTATTGCTTTCCAGAATAGAGTCAGAGGACCCAAAGCCATTGCCCTTGGAATACGTAATTAGTTGCATAATGAAGTTTGGTGTCCTCGTGTAGTAGGGGTCATGCTCTACAGGAAAGTTCACAGAGCCTGGTGTCTAGTATTAATGTTTAACTATCTAGAACTTGATTATTTGGCTTTGGTGGTTTCTAGAATGAATGACAAGCTGGTGTGATGGCAGCTCAGGGTAATATTCTGAACAGCGCCAAGGTTTACTTAAGAATTGGGGAACACTGGGTCATCGATGGGGTCTTTCAGGGAGCTCCTTGCGTAGAGAGGCTCCTGTCTTCCTTAGTCCCTTCTTTCTAAGATAACATGGGGCTCTCTTTAATGGGACAAAAGGCTCAAGGATTCTAACTATAGAGTGATGGCAGCAAAGAAGACAGCATATGAAATCCTGATGTAAGAAGATAATCTTCTCTTTGTAATATTAAAAGCATAATTCATTTGTTGATTCATTCATGCATTTATCAGGTATTTATTGAGAACCTAATATTGGCCAGGTGCTCTCCTAAGGACTCTGAAAAAATGGAGAAAAGGCCCATATGTCATCTCTGCTCACTTGCATATTAACCCACTGGAGCATCAGGGGGATTACAGCTGAGCATAAAATCCTGTGATAGGGGAGTATGGCCAACACAGAAGGACATCGATGGGGATTACAACCCAGAATCACGCTGTCGAGGGCAGCATTCCAGAGAACGGACTTCTGTGATGCAGCCTGAGGGGTGACGGGAGCAGGCACCCAGAGAAAGGGATGACGCAGAAACCTTCAACCCACCACGTTAGCAGAAAGCTCAGTGCTCGTTCTTTGTTCTCACTAAAACACACACGTGGAAATACAAGCTTATTGAAAATATAAATCCTGAGTGACTTCCAGAAAGTTTTAAAAATATAATCCTGTTAAGGAATAAGTCTCTTGTTACATCTATGTTATTTTGATTTTAGAAAAAGAAATATTCCTATTTATTAGGTTGAACCGTGTGAAATCGCTGCCCGGGTCAGTCAAAACTGCTCACGTATCAGCAGTTTCAAATGGTTCAGCACAATACAAGCGCTAATCCTTAGCTGGGGCTTGGCCTGGCCTGAGTTTGATCATGCCATTGAATTGAGGAGTTTTCCCTCAGGGCTGTCTATAAATTCAGGACGGATACATGTGTCAAATGGGCTTCTTGTCCAGAAGTGAAATGGGATGCAGCATAGCTCACTGCACTGTTGGAACTAGACGAGGCCTTGATGCTCTGGTCAGCGCCCTCATTCTATGGACCAGCCATGAGAGGCAAAGGGTCTGTTACTTGCTTATTATCCTGCAAAGCCATCGTCAGGACCCCCTTCTCTGAGTTTGTTCCTTTCTCCTTTGCTCACAGACAACTGTCCAGACTCAGGGGGGCGTTATGCATGGGAAAATGTGTTCATGTGGGCCTTTGAAACAGGTCAGCACAATGAATGTCAGGGCGGGAGTTGCTTTTATTGCAGAATAACCAGAGATAGTTATGTGACTCCTAATGAGAAGGGCTTCCGTATGACTTGTGGAGCTTTGCCTGGAAAGTCCGTGTTCCCAAAGCCAATAATTTCCATTTCTAAAACTAGTTAAATTGGTTCCTGCGTCATGTAATTTCCTTGTTTGTGTTTTTCTTACAGAATACAAGGCACACTGTAAAAGTAACATATTGGACTTTTTTCCCCCTGAGGAAGGGGTGTGTACAGTAAGGAACAAAGGAGGAAGCTTTCTGGGCATTGGTGTCAAGAGAGTGTTCACAAAGGGACGTTCTGGCCTCGATTCGTAGGTTCTAGGGACGGGGTGTGTGCCTTGCACACTTGCACTTGACATGATGTGGTCAGGTCATCTCTGTTTCTGGAGGCCTTCTCCCAACATACCCTTCCAAGGTGTTCTCTCTCCATCTCTCAGCTTACCCCCGAGGAGGCTGTGCGATGTCCAAGTGATTTATGATTGCCCGTCTTTATTTATTTTTGCCCCTGAGTCTTATCATTTCTCATGGGTCAGTGTGTCCTTTAGTGTGGCGTGTGTATATGGCTGGAATATGTAATCGTGTTAGGCAGAATATGGACACAGCCTCGAGCCCCACGCTCAGAGAGTTATTCCTGTTTCCCATCTCCGGCCGTCTGGTTGAGTTGACGTCCTTCTCTGTTTGATTCTAGCATGTTCTTAAGACCTTTCTAATGACGATTTCTCCTTTGAACAAAAAGAGAGCAAGTCTTAGGCATAAATCCATCACGCCCTATAGGCACCATGACCACTAGTTGAATGAAAAATGTTACTTTGTTAAAATATCATTTATTTGCATTCTCAACTCCTACACATGGCAGATGATACTGGTTTTCTCCTTATTTCAGTGGCATTGTTGTTTTTAAAACAAATATATTTAATATAAAGTGAGTTGATTTAAGTAAGAAATTTTGGTAAAGGATTGCATAATTGGTACAAAGACAAGGCAGTCAATTATGAGGGGGACAAAGCTGTGCAAAATATTGATAATGTTGCCCTGGAGTTTCTAACGTCTCACCTCTGCTTCCCTCCCGGCAGTGACGGAAAGCCGAGGGATCCTGGAGAGCATCCAGAGGTTTTCTCTGCTGCCCACCTACCTCCCGGTGACGTACCACATCAACAATGCGGACGTGTCCTTCTTCCTGAAAGAAGCCAACCAGGATATCATGAGAAACTCCAGCCTGCAGTCCCGTGTGGAGTCCTTTCTGATTTACAAATCCAAGCGGCTCCCGGTCCTGAATGCCAGCTACGGGCCTTTCTCCATCGAGCAGGTGGTGCCCCAGGACTTAATGCTGCCCTCCAACCCGCTGGGATTCACCAACAAGTTTTCTCTTAACTGGAAGCTGAAGGCCTCCATCCTGCGGGACAAGATCTACCTGAGCCGGCCCAAAGTGCAGGTGCTGTTCCACGTCGTGGGCAGAGACTGGGATGACCACAGCCCCGCGGAGAGGCTGCCCTGCCTGCGCGTGTTCGCTTTCCGGGAGACCCGGGAGGTGAGGGGCAGCTGCCGGCTGCAGGGGGACCTGGGGCTGTGTGTGGCCGAGCTGGAGCTGCTGGCCGGCTGGTTCAGCCCCCCCACGGTGGTGGCTGGGAGGAAGAAGTCGGGGGACCGGCCCGAGGGGAGCCCCGTGGAGCTCTACTACACCGTGCAGCCGGGCGACGAGCGAGGAGACTGTGTCAAGGAGGATTCCAGGACAGGCGCTGGGGTTCGGACAGGCCACAACGACCTTGATGAGTCGGGGCCTCCCTTGCAGAGGATTGGGAGCGTTTTTCTGTACGAGACCCACAGCCGGCCTCCCCTGAGAGAGCTGCGTCTGGATAACAACGTGGCCATCCGTTACGTGCCAAAGGCTGTGCGACAAGGAGAGGTGCTGACTTTTCCTGTTGCTGTCTCCAAAAACTGCACTGAGGACCGCTTCACACTGAGGTGAGTTGGTTCAGAGTATCTCCCTGTTCTAGCTCGAAGGTCAGGATGCTTCTGAGGCAACCAGTGTTTGATCTGAAGAGCTGTGATAGCGCTGGCCAGAGTAGAACTGGTCTCCCGATTTTTACAGACTCCATTTTCACTGTAAAATAGAGACCTGTTTGATGTTCTGGGCTGGCAGTTTGGTGGTGAAGATATTCTTATTAATTGATTTTCCAGGCGGTCGCAGAACTGCCAGGGGGACGCTGATGTTACATCTTTTGCCTTTGCTTGGGGTGTTATCAACAAGTTTTAGGAATGCTAATGGCTCCCAACAGGAACCATTTCAGAATCAGATAGTTAAATGGCTCACAGCTGAAATGAGACTGCAAATGAGGTTGCAACAGTTCTCAGGAAGGCTGGAGGATACCGTTTGCCAACTCACAGTCTATTCCAAACCTGTGAGTTCCAAGATATGGTATCAACCTGAAACTTATCATGTTGTTTCTCTCTGGAAACAGAACTTAGTGTTCAAAATATAAAAGCGTGTAACATGTGAAGAACAGTTGAATTTGTTGAGTGTCTTGTATAAGAATTTAGCAAAGACAAGGCGTTTAAAAGGACTAGTGTGTCCTTTGGAAGAATTATGGGTTCGTTTTCTCTTTGAAATGCAGTATGTAAGAGAAGCTGCTTGCTTGGATTTTCAGGGAATAGTTGCTTTGTCTACTTCTTTTAAACAGAGACGAGGTTGATTCTAACAGCTGTTTGGTGTAAGTGTTGCTGGGTCCCTAAGCGTGTCCTAACGTTGTTACCTAATGCAGCAACTTGATCTGAAGTGCAGTGTAATAGGATTTGTGTTATGACCCCTGGAAACGGGAGTGTTGCTGTGAGACACATTTTATAGGTGGGGTTTAAAAGTTCCTCCAGTAATGATCTGATCTCTCATCCCTCTCCATCTGGGTGTAATATCTGCTTTGTCTTCCTTTCTTCCTTTTTGTTTGTGTTAAGGGATGGGTGACCTTAGGAAAAGAGTCATTTTTTTTTTCTTATATCTTGCACATTTAAGTTGACTATGCCCCAGCGCCAGGAATTCCCTTTTAATCTTAACTAAAGAAACAGAAACTAATGCCCAGCGTTAATCTACTGATTGAATTGGCTGCTGGTTGGCTTTGGCTTGGGCTGATCCTGTGTCTGGGGATTAGCGGCAGGGATTTGGGGCACAGAAACACGTCTGTGGACTGAGGCCTCGTTGCCTCTCCCTTTGGAGATCAGACCTGGATTCAGCTGGTCCCAGGCCCTCTGCATGGTTGGCTCATTTCATGCTTTGTTTTCCAGGTTCAACAGTCTTATGTAATGTTCTTTGTGGAGATGGCTGCTTCTATAGAGAAATATTTTGCTGCTAGAAACTAAAGGTTTTGAACAAGGGGAGCTTTATTCTCGCACGATTTCATACTCTCTGCCATCCTTTACATTTGCCAACTACGGATTGTTGATTTCCTGGACCCAGGGTGAAAATCAAAATCTCCTGCAGCTGTAACTCTCCAGGAGATGATACTACATCCAGCTTTTTTGGGAAGCAGTTGTATGTGTGATATTAAACCTCACAAAAAGCTTTGCATCCGATGACCATCTATTACACACTACACCCATTTGTCAGAGACCTGAGGGCAGCTCTATCACTGGCCAGCTGTGACAAAGCCAAGAGAAATTTGCTTTCTGGGCTACATAATCTAAGGGATCCAAATCTTTGCAGAGTCGGAAACAAGCACGCTTGAAGCATCTAGATGTGGTGATTCCACTTATAAGTCAAAGATCTGAAAATTTTGGCTATATAGTAAAAGTGTATTTGTTCAGAGTCCATCAATTAGACATTTATGAAAAGAAAAAAGATCAGTTTTCCAATTAAGACAACAATAAGGTAACTATTTCATGAATGTGTAAGTTGGTAAGGTGGCACACTGTCTCTTTAAAAGCTTGCATTAATAATGTGCTTGCTGCATACGTAAAATGCTCTGATTACAAATGAGTCTTACCTGTTTATGAAAACAGCTGGAGGTAAACCTGGATCTGGCAATGTTATTAGCCCTTAGTTTGAATTCTCATAATTAGAAAATAATAAAACTGTCTATTTTTTCTAATGAAGTCAATTTGACACTAATTTAGCATGGCTTCCAAATATTCAGAATTAGTACGGGTCTTCTCTATCTGGCCGTCTGCTATAAATAACCCTGAAGGATCCAGCCACGTGGGCTTGGGTGCTTTTCTCTGAAATTGCAACTTTTGTTTCTAGACTCTCTGTGTTGACAGTGTTGACACCCTCAGAAGTAGGCTCGTGTTTTATAGGTCAGGTGCCAGCAGGACATCCATCGCTACTTAAGGATGGCCAGGGGGAAAGGGGACCAAATTAACTGCCACCAACAGGAGGGAGCCCATCCAAATCGAGGATGCTGCTGCGGCTGCAGTTTGAGCTCCTCGCCCACTGTGATTGGCCACCTCCTGCCTCCTCCCTGGCAATTGCAGAGCCTGTCATCTCAGGGTGATGCTGTGGTTAATGCACAGGGGGTTGGCTTCTGTTCTGGGAACCAATTTTTCCATGCAAATGATCAGTCAGAGCAGTTTAGAAGAAATAGCTGTGTGTGTGTCTGAGCATATGCATGTGTGCCTGTGTGTGTGTGTGCGTTAACCTTTGAGAAGAAGAAAGCCCGGATGGGGCTGTTTGTCGTCTTATAAATTCTGTCCTCTCCTGTAGCTCGTGTCTTCCAAAGCAGACCTCCACAAAAGAAGAGAGGCAAAATGCTTTCATTCCCTGAGCATCGGAGGATCCCTTTGAATTCCAGAAAATGTTTTCCTTCGAGTGAACAACTGAAGCATCCCACAGCACTTGAGCCTGTTCTCGTGTCCTCTCTGCTCCTCCAACAGAGAGCCAATTTCAGAAACATCCTAGGTCTCTAACCACCTGATTATGTGTCTGGCAGGAGAAGAGAACTCGGCTCTCTCTTTTGCATCCTCCCCAGCTAGTCCTCCCTTCCTTGTCCCCACAGGACCGCAATTTCAAAGAAGTTCTGGTCGTCAGAGCTGATTGTGAGGGAATCCCAGAGCTCTCCGGGAAATGCAGGTGGGGAGGCTCAGAACAGTGCAACAAAACTCAGGCGAATAGGGGCTTTGCTCAAAGTCACAGATAGTCTTAAATTGGTTGAATGAATGAATGAATGAACACGTTGTTGATTATTAACAAATACCTATACTTTGCTGAGGTCTCTATAGTTTTAAATGCTAAATGCTCAGGAATTTAAGACCCCTTGTGCCTAGCACTGTGGGCAGCTGTGAGGCCATCTCTGAATAAGACATTACTACCAAGCAAGTATTCTTGCGAAGATGAGAGTCATGAAGGAGAGAGCAGGAGGGTGAAATGAGAATATTTGACAAGGAGGAAAAGCGGGCCTGGGATTGATGAGGCACAAAAGATGTTCTTTGGTGGTTTGGGGAGCCTGCTTTGCAGGAGATTTTGCACTTCTGAGGAAATAATGTGATCGTTTGAGATTGGCCCTGAGCTTAACTCACTTGAATGATATAGCCTTTGAACTTGCCTTGGACCAGAATAGATTCTCTTCTTATTCTGTTCCAGGTAAAATATGTCCTGGTGTATCCAATAATGTTCTTACTTGCAGGCCATACATCCCAGTCTGGATAATTTAAGAAAGAAATTAATAAAAGGGCTTGTTGGATGTATGTCGTGGATCTCTAGAATTAGTGAGACAGGGGGCCCAGGCTTGGCATGGATGTGGTCTGAGAGAGGATGGATGCCTGTGCGAAGATGCAACAGCCTGCTCCCTGAGCACCCCTCACCCACCCCCACAATGAGTCCCTTCAATAGTACCGTCTGTTCTTGCTATACTTGCAAAAGGTGCAGACTCCCGAGGAGCTCCCACCAGCTCACATGTCTACGTGCTGTCTGTGTTGAGGTAGGAGAGGGGCCCCATATCATTCCCATAATGAGAATGGGTTCCTGGAATTACCTTTCACTAAAGCACATCCCACAGGAGGAGACACTTCCCTCCTGAGAAAACCGGGTGCTATTAGGAAGAGGATGGATGCTGGGTATCTGTAAACCCACAAATGTCCATGACATTGGCGCCTGGGACCGTGCCTCTCTTTGTTGTCTAGTGGGGATTAATAGAGTTGCCTGGAGTGGAGAGTGGAAGGAGAGGCAGACAGAGAAAGTAGGGGGTTCCATCTTTTGTCAATAAACCTTTTATTTTAGAATAGATATAGATTTACAAAAAAGTTATGACATCAGTGCGGGGCATTCCCATGTGCCCCATGGCTAGCTTCCCCTCTTATTAACTTCTTACATCAGTATGGTACATGTATCACAATTAATGTGCCAATATTATTATTAACTAAAGTCCATACTTCATTCACATTTCCTTAGTTTTTACCCAGTGCCCCCTTTTCTGTCCCAGGATCCCATTTAGGTTCTCGCATGCATTTAGTCGTCATGTCTCCTGAATTCCTGTTGGCTATGACAGCTTCTCAGACTTTCTCTGTTTTGATGACCTTGAGAGTTCTGAGACTTACTGTTCAGACACTTTGAAGACATCCCTTAGCTGGGGTTTGTCTGATGTTTTTCTCATGATTACAGTGAAATAATGGGTCCGCAGAGGTAAAGTGCCATTTTTATCACATCGTGTCGAGGATGCACGCTACCACCTGATGTATCACTGTTGATGTTGACTTTGATCACCGGGCTTGAGTAGTACTTCCCACGTTCTCCACTGCCAAGTAGCCTTTTTCCTGCTCCCGATACTGTGTTCTTTGGGAGGGAGTGATTATCCACAGCTCCCAGTTGTGGAGCTGGGCATTACCCTCCACCTCCTTGAGAGTGATAAGTCAACGTAAACAATTTGGAATTCTGCAGGTGAGATTTGTTTATTCTTCCTCACTTTTGTATTTATTTATTCAATCATTTATTTACTTCCATAAGGGCATCTGGACATTTATTTTTACAGTTTGAGTTATAATCCAGTAGATTAGCTTGGGTTTCTCAACCTCGCAATGTTGACATTTGGATCAAATAATATTTTGTCGTGAAGGGCGGTCTGTGCATTGTAGGATGTTTAGCAGCATCTCTGGCCTCTGCCTACTAGATGCTTGCAGAACACAGCCCCCAGTTGTGACAAACCCAAATGTGCCCAGATATTGCCAGATATCCCCTAGGGACAAAATCAACCCCTGCAAGGTCAAAACCATTGAACTAGATTGTGGTTATTGGAAAAAACTGCTCATAGAGGGAACTCACTACTTACACATGGGAGGCTCAGAGTGTCGAAGCGATGTAACATTGTGTATAGTCAAGTTCTTCTCGGAAATCCTTTCAATTGCACCTAACACACATTTTACATCCACTAGAATGTGTGCTCCATGAGACAGAAACTTTGTTCACTGCTGTTTCCTCAGTATTAAGTATGGTATCTGGCCCACGATGGCCATTCACTAAATCTTGGAGGCATGAGTGAATGTCACAGTCTCCACAGGTCCACCCCACCTATTTTCCATTTAGTAATGAGTCCGATAGCAAGTCCTTTGGTTGGACTCTAGATGAAGTAATTGGCCTGTGTTTCAAGGCCACGTATGGAAAATAACAGAAGCAAGTGCACCCATGTTAAGGTGCGTGCACTGTAAGAGGAACTCAGGAACTGAGATGAGTCGAGGTGGTTGTTTCCGACAGCAACTGCCCATCCAGGTCATCTGGTCCCAACATGGGTCTGGAGTGAAGCCCTGGTGTCACTACTGTTCAAAAGCTCTCCAAGAGATTCTAACGTGCAGCTGGAGTTGAGAACCATTAGCTTCATGTCACCCATCTCATTATTCTGGGGCTATGATAATTGAGTAGAATATTAAATGAGAAATTTAAGCTACTGAAACTGCGTGCACTCTCTCTCTAAGCCTGAATAATTGATTCATATTGTTTAATGCGTGAATGTGGAAACTCCACTGTATGACAATACACACAACCATTTTGCACACAATTTTATGGACCTTGCACATTTCAAGATGTCAATCCATAATGGGCTCCAACTCAAGAATCCCTTTATCAGCTGATAGTTATGGTTCCTTTGGATCTGTCCATTTTTTTACTGTCTTATGGCTATGCCCACACTTATACTGGCAGGCTGTAGGGGGTTCTAGAAATTAATGGAAAGATCTCCTTTCCTATGGCTGCGTAATATTCCATATATATATATATATATATATATATATATACACGCACACTGCATTTTCTTTATCCATTCATCCATCGACAAACACTTAGATTGTTTCCATGTCTTGGTGATTGTGAATAATGCTGCAATGAATATGTAGCTGCAGGTATCTCTTCATGATAGTGATTCATATCCTTCTCCCACAATATGCATGAACCTTGAGGGCATCATGCGAAGTGAAATAAGTCAGACACAGAAAGATAAATACTGTATGATCTCACTTAATATGTGGAATCTAAAAGAGCTAAACTCACAGAAACAGCCTGGGGACCAAAATATGACAAATGGCTATTGCAAACTCCTTGAGGGAGAGGTGATCACCTCCATTGTACAGATGGGGAAATTGATGTTAATTTGCCCCAAAAAAAGTAGATCCGGAATTTGAACCTGGGTAGGTTTTGCTCCACATTCCTCCTCTCTGTGTTTCGTGCAGTGTTGCCTGACTGTCCCCGAGAGCCTGCAGCTCCTGCGCCATATAAACTTCTGCCTCAGGTTCGGGAGGTGCGGGCATCTTAAGTTAAGTTAGGCTGTCAGTGAGTCTGCTGGGGCTCCATGGATGACACCCATGGTGGAGGATACTCCCAGCACGGAATTTGAGAAAAGCATGTTTGAAAGGAGCAATTTTCTCCTCCTGCCTCAAAGCGTGTACCCTTAAGGAAACCGAAAGACGGCTATCGATGCGGGATTCCAGTACCCATTCGACCTGGAAAACAGTCAGAAGAACACCGAAAGCTCAGGGAAGCATTGCATCCACAGTCCTGTCATCCTTTGGGAGTTGGAACAGGGAAGATCATGGGGGCCCATAGGATGGAGGGCCTCACCACGCGTCTTCGAGTATCTGTCTCTTGATGCAGCGTCCAAGAAATGTGGAAGAGGAAAAAAATGTGAGTGGCGTGAGCAGAGATGGCCATTTCTCTCTTCATCATGGTTGTAGGAGGTTCTCTCAGGGGGTAGTTGTGTGTTGGTGTGACTCTATCTGCTGTTCTCTCCTTTGACTACAGGACCTGGTCCATCAATTTTTCTGAAAGAAATTTCACAGTATGTTTAGCCTCTTTGGTTAAATTCTGTAATAATAATTATTATGTTAGGGTGTACACACACACGGGTTGTTTTGCAGCTACAGATCTTTGTGATCTTCTTTGGCTATGCGAGCTTCCAATCGTGGATGTTTACACTCTGTAACTGTGGGCTGACCTTCATCTCTGTCTGAGCACCTCATCCGCTTATCACCCTCCATTGTGGGGCCACCTGGCAGCCTCCTTTCTGCCTAGACTAAGGCACCTGCAGGGAAAAGGCCTTTTTGTATCACACTGTGTCTGACTAGATGCTGTCGCAGCTGGCAGGAAGTTTGGTCTGCAAGTCGGGGTGAACAGAATAGATAGGTGTTGGGAGGGGAAACCCGGTCCCAGTCATTTCAGAGTTTTAGTCCTCCCTCCAGGTACGTTTCTACGTTTTGAGGGGCTGAAGGGCGGGCAGAGGGTGGAGGATTATGCTACCCCAAGGTGAAGAGCATTGGGGCTGGGTTTGGGTCCTAAATGTCTGCTCGTGCACGTGGCCACAGAGACTTCTATTTCCTGGCTAGCCTTTGGTCAGCAGTGCCCTGAGGCTGTTGGGGGAATGTCTTCGTATCCTTCTTCCAGCACATTTGAACTTAATTTCTTTGTGTACCACTTCCAGGTTACTCTTGGGAACACGGGAATGATGTGTTGTTTTGTAAGATTGCCAAGTGCAACAACAGCAATAATAATAGTAACAATGATAACAGCCAAGACTCACTGAGTATCCGTCTGTTCTAGACACTAAGTGCTTAAATTACTTTTTACACATTTAACCCTCAGAACAATTCTGTGAATTAGGCACAGTTACTACCTATATTTTCCAGAAGAGGAAATTGAAACTCAAGAGGTTAAAAACTTCCCAGAATACCCTGTAACACATCTGTTTATGTAAGGTCCTGGGAACCTACCTTCGCCGACACACACCCCAGAGCACATGTTCAAGAAAATTCGTCTCCATAAATGCAAGGGAGGGAGGCAGGCACAGATACTCCTAAATCCCATTTTTTCTAAAATCACTTAAGAGAATGAGTTACCTGAAATATTTCCCTCATCGAACAGCTATTTGTTGAGTGTTATGCTTTGTGCCGGGATGTAACAGCAAATAAGACACAGAGACACGGCCCTTTTCCGAGGGATGGATGCTGTGAGAGTGAGCCTGTGGTGTGTGTACTGGGGTGTGAGGGGCCAATTTAAGCCAGAGCTTTTCAGAACAGACCAGGTGAAACTGTGTCCACCATCACCTGAATCTGCGCGTCTTAGCAGTCGCTGCCGGTTACAGAGCTCGAAAGGAAGTTAGGTGGCTTGTGGGGACCTTCCAGGCAATAACACTGATCATTTTCATGCGGAACAGCACTTTCAAATGCAGGGACCTAGAGTCTACCTGCCGGAGACCACATGGGGTCCAGAGCAAGAGCACAGGGCGTGGAGGCAGGAGCCGTGCGCACCTCTCTTGGCGTTGCCCCTAAGATGACCTTTGAGAAGGTCATCAAAGGTCACTGAGCCTCAGTTTCTGGGCTCTTACCTTATCCAGGTCTTATCGGGTGTAAATAAAAGCCTACAGGGAACTTTGAGCAGGTTGTGTGGCCCCACGTTAGGCATTCAGTGTATAACCAATCAAGCAAGAAATGTATCGGGGTCAGTCGTAATACAGATGACTCAAGGTCATTTCAGAGTAAGCAGCGTCAATTCATTTTGAAAAGGGCCGATGTTAACACAAGTAGCAGGGCACCTCTGACTTAAACTATAATGAATAAATGAAAGAAGGAGCATGTTCAAAGTTGCTTATGAGGCATTTTCTTTGATAACTTAGGAAAGCAACTGACTCAGCATATTCTGGTATGAGATGGTCGAGCGAAGCTAGATGTCAAAATCTTTTCTCCAAAATCTGAAGGTATGAAAAGTAAATTGATTAAAAGAAAACAACAAAAAATAATACCAGCATACAACAAACAAAGGACTGGGGGAGAAGGTCAGCTAAAGAGAGAGGCAGAAGTTTCCAGAAATCAGCTCAATGCGTTTCCCCCTCCCTCAAAGCCTCTGTGAGGAGACATGACAGTGTGGTGGACTGAACGTGGCTGAGTCTTCTTTGATGCTCATCCCACTGAGATAGAGGTTGTCTTCCCCACTCTTGAATTTACACTGGTCTCAGTGCATTGCTCTGCAGTGGAATACAGCAGAAGGAGGATCTGGAACTTCTGAGGCTAGACCATAAGGAGCCCTGACCTTCCACTTGGGTCTCCAAGAACAATTGTTCTTGGAGCCCTGAGCTGCTGTGTCAAAAGTTCAACTCATCTTCTGGAAGGTCACAGGAGAGGCTCTGAGGGTTCCATGGAGAGGGAGGGGACAAGGTGAGCCCAGACTTCTAGCCATTCCTGTCAAGGCCCCAGACACGTGAGTGAAGCTGTCTTGGATGCACTAGACCAGCCAGCCAAGAGCTCAGTACCTCCACGTGAACTCAGTGAACTCCACATGGAGCAGACGAATCTCACCACCAAGCCCTGCTCATATTCCTGATGCATAAAATTGCAATATATAATAAAACTGTGTTGTCTTAAGACACTAAGTTTTGGGGTAGTTTGTTAAGCAGCAATAGGTAACTGGAGTAGTAAGCACTTAGTAGTCATGAAAAATGTTGCTAATGAGCCCCACTTGCAGAAGGATGGGAGAGAGCCCCACTGGCAGGAATCTTGTGGATGGGAAGTCGGGAGCAGTCAGGACACTTCCCTTCTCTCTTGCTCCACGGTCCCTGCTCAGGCCAGAAAGCTCCTCCATCTGTGGTTCCAAGTCCCTCCAGGCAGCTGGTGCCACAGCTCCAGTTCCTACATGGAGACCTTGCTGCTGGCCTCGCATAACACCACATCCTTTCTTTGTCCTTCTGACCCTAGGAGCAGAGGCTCCTGCAGTCACTGGTGTCTGGGTGGCATGCGCATCATCTAGTTATCTTTCAGCTCTCCTGTAACTAGCCCTCTGTTTTAGAGTCTTCTGCTCAGTTAGCTGGTAGGAGTTCTGTTCCCAGACTTGACCCTCCAGGTGTAGCAGTTTGAGGAGAATTTTTTACGAAAGCAGAATATCTTTTCTGATCAACTCGACATTGTACCAGAAGCAGAGACAATCGTTGGGGTTTGTCATTTCTGTCACTTCCAGCTGGGAGCAGAGGCAGGAGGGTCATAAGCAATGCAGAAATGAATTTAGCCAAACAGAAAACATAATAAATAAGATGAAAGCGTTAGAAAGACCCGGAGGCAGCAGAAAGAGAACAGAGGGGCAAGATGATATTTTTCTCTTGACTCGGTGAACGCCACCTGCAAAGGTGACAAGTCAGTGTTTGGGTTTCTTTTCCCTTTCTCGTGTTGGGCAGCGGAAGGGTTGATGATGATAAAAGAGACCATCCAGGGATGGCTCTCTGTCTAAAGCTAGGATCCAAGACCCAGAGATGAATGGACAGGTAATCTGCAGCCCAAGCTTATCCCAGTGGATGGAAGACATATAATACTGACCTCGCTCCTCACTTCCATTCCCCATCTCAGCACACACAAAGCTCAGTGAACTCAGGCACAGAACATTCGACAAAACTGCAGAAAGGGAGGACGGGGCCTGGTTCCATTCATTAATGCTCTGAGCTCTCTTCCTCTCTCCATGACCCCAGGCTGTTGAAAACTCAGGTGTTGTATGCATTTGGTAAGATAAAGCATGCCAAGTACAATTCATCCTTATTATCTAGGCACAAATAGAAAACCTGGGTCTGGGTCAGAGTTGTCCAAGTTGGGCATGAATCAGGTCGAACAAAAATGGCGGCACATCCATGTGCACATACTGCAGGAAGGAAGGGGGAGAGCCGGGGAGAAAGGAAAGGCAGGGAGGGAGGGAGGGAGGGAGAGAGGAAGAAAATACAAAGATGCAAGAGAGAGGGAGAATTTATTTTGGAAGGAAACATAAACCAAGAAAAAAATAAACTTCTCTGTGAGTGCTTAAATGGGTAAGATCTTTTTTAAAAGAACGTGAATTTAATAAATCAAGAGGTAAAATATAAAAAGAGAACAAAGGTGGAGATGGCAAGGTAGACCAGAGAGCTGGTACATGAATTGAGGACCAAACACTGCAAAATAGAAATTGAAAACAAGGAAGAGAATAGACACAAATGAAAAAGGGAATTATTGGCCTGTAGGGAAAAGATTGAGATAATCTTGGTGAATGCAGGGGAAATGCAAAGATTAAAAGAATTAGAAAGCAGATAATCAACACGAAGAAGAAAGTTGATCCAATGTGAGGATAATTACTGTCCCTACAGCTGAGAATCCAACAAGATGAACAAAAAGTATATTCGCAAATATATTTTTTCCTAAAATTAAAGAATAGCCAACTCTGTAGATCAAAGGGCATTCTGTGTTTCAGAAAAACATAATTAATGACAAAAAAATCAATACTAGGACAAAAGCTAATTATGAAATTTCAATCATAATGAAATAATTAGCCAATCATTTGGGTAGAACAAACATTCACAGAAAACCAAAGAAGCAGATATGCTGGGGTTAGGGATAGAGAGGCACAGTGGCATGAAAGTGTCAATTCTCCCCAAGTTAATCTGTAGAGTCAATGCAATCCCAATAAAAATATCAACTAGGATGTCCTTCAAGGAACTTGACAAGTTGATTCTTAAATTTATATGAAGATCAAAAGGCCAAGAATAGGTAAGACACTAAGGAAAAGAAAAATATAGATGAGCTGTTAAAAATTCATGGATGTTCTAGCAGTGTGATAGAGGAACACAATAGGTAAATAGAATGAGGAGCAGAAAGAGCCCCATAATAATCCCATGCAAATATGACACTTTTGTATAAAGGAGCTCCAATTGCAGATCAGCGAGAAGGGGTCTCTCTTTCAAACAAGGCACTGGGACATTGATTATCCTAATGAGAAAAAAGGAATCAGATCTCTACTCCATGCCATTTATAGACATCAATTTCAGATCAGTTAGATACTCAAAGGAAAACAGAGAAATCAGTGTGGAAGAAAATACTAAAGGATATCTTTATAAGCTCTGGGAGGAAAGGATTTCTTAACCAAGAACTGACCACAAAGGGAAAATGGATACATTTGACTACATTTTTAAAACCAGTGCCTCTTTAAAATCAAAAAGCAAACCATAAACTTAGGCAATGTATTTGTAACACATAAGACCAACAAAAAACGAAGATGCAGAATATATAAAGAATGCCCATAATTCAGTAAGTGAAAGGAAATAACCAAATACAAAAATAGGCAAAACATAAGAATAGACCTTTCCCAGAAGAGAAAACACAAAGTAGCCAATAAATATAAGAAAAGATGCCCCATCTCATTAGAAATCAGAGAAAAACAAATTAAAACCCTAATATATTGCAATTTTATACCCACCAGATTGCCAGAAGTCAGAAAGTCTGTTAATATCAAGAGTTGTTGAGAATCTGGAACAAAGGCAACCCTCATTTCCTGTAGAAAATAATTTGGAATTACCCAGGAATATCAAAGATCTGCATACACTACAACCCAGCATTTCCACATCTAAGGTCTATGACCTAGAGAAAGCCTTGCACTTGCTCACCGGAAGGCACACATAAATATTCATAGCAGTGCTGTCTGTAATAGCAAAAATGGAAACAACCCCAGTGACCGTTGAGAGGATAATGGATAAAACCATTCTGACATATTCCTACAATGGAATCCTATACATTCATGAAAATGATTCAATTACAGCTAGACACATCAATATGGGTAATTTCTGATACATAATATTAAATGTAATTGAAAGTTGCAGTCAAATACTTTCATGTAAAGATAAAAATATGCAAACTGTTTATGGATAATGGATGTATATATTCATTAGGTGAAACGGTAAAAAATAACAAGGAAATTAATACAAAATTTAGAACAGGAGGTCTCAGTGAAGAGGCTGAGGATATCACTGGAGAGGAACACGCAGGGCCTTCAAAGATACTGAACGTATTCCAGTTCTTCTTCTGGGTGCAAGTGCGTGGGGTGTTTGTTATTGTCTTTTAAAATGTTCAGTATGATATATACTCTTTTCTTTAAACTATATATCTAATTTCCATTAATGCTTTATATATACTTATGTGCATGTGTGTGTGTATGTGTGAGATATGTGCCAGATTTTAGAATGTTTTGTAAGGAAAAAGCAAGTCACTTGTCAGTTACCAGGGGAAGAAATTCAGGCTGTCTTTAGACTTCTCCACAGTAACATTCAGTGCCATCTGATACCAGAAGATAATAGAGCAATATCTGCAAATCATTGCAGTGCTCATTAAAGGGATATTGGCTAGTTTAAATTCACAGAATACTATTCACAGAATACTATATAGCTATTCTGATGTGAAAGTTTTCCAAAACATTAGGTGAAAAAAGTGAAGGAAAAAGATGAGATAGGATAGATGGATGAAAAGGCAGATAGATAGATAGATAGATAGATAGATATGTGGATATATGAATACGTGGTTACATGGATATGTGGCTATGTGGTTACATGGATGTGTGGATACCTGGGTGGGCGGGTGAATGGACAGGTGGATGGATGGATGGATAGAGAGGTAGATTGGTAGATGGATAGGTGGATATGTGGATGGGTGGGTGAATGGATGGATGGTTGGATGGATAGATGGATGGTTGGATGGGTGGCTGGCTGGCTGGCTGGATATTGGTAGGTCTTCTTTAACTGCTGCATCTCAAGTAGGATCCCTCCCTTCCCCCCATGATCTTGCTTTAATTTGTTGTTTAATAGACCTTACCGCTGTCTGAAATTCAGCTGTGTATGTAGTTGTGCTTTGACCATTTCAGTCTCCTCCCTCTGTAAACTCCATGTGATCGGGCATCTTTTCTTTCTTGTGCATCCTCAAAACCACAGTGAACAGTGTCTGACACATAGTCGATCTCAATGTACCTCTGTTGATGGAGTGCTTTGATTAATTTAAAGCCAAAGCTCATGACAAATTTAAAGGCCCTGAAAGATGCTCTGCATACTCATACAGCCCAGGTTTGCTGACGTGGGGATGGGACCACCTTTGACCTGTGACCACACATCTCAGTCTCTGTGGTTTAGTTTTTCCCAGCTCTGATCCTGAGGCAGGTTTCTCAACCTCAGCACCACTGACACCTTGGACTAGATAACTCTTTGTTGTGTGTGTGTGTGTGTGTGTGTGTGTGTGTGGTGGGGTGTTCTAAGAGCTCTAGGGCCTTGGGCAGCATCCCTGTCCTCTACCCATTAGTTACTGGTAGCTCCCCGCCCCCTTCACTGTGACAACCAGAAATCTCTCCAGACGTTGCCAAATGTCTTTGGGGGTCCGAATCACCCTCAGCTGAGACTATTACCTGAAGGAAACATCTCCTTCTTATCATGGAGTGAAATATTAGTTGAATTTTAGGTTCCCTTTCCAACCTGCACAATAATTTCCAATGAGGTTTGCATCCATTTCTCCCTGCTTCTTTGACTCAAATTGTGATTTGATTCAAATTCTTCCACCCTGAACTCGCTGTGTTTTCTGGACATTTCTCATTGTTTATTGGTAGGAAATCTCATTTGGCTCTGAAGACAAGTATATCACCCACTTTCTAGACACTGTTCAGAGAAAATAAAAGAAGCAGAGCAAACTATTTCTTAAGGGACCAAAACTTAGATGCTGAAAGCAACAGAGCAATGTCAGTTCTGGTGTTAGAAGATGCAGCCCCACACTCTGTATGGGAAAGACCCCAAAGGCATGTGGCTTAGGATTAAAACATAAAATAGAGGAAAAAGTAGACCTCTGTCTTGCAGTATCTTTTAAACTAGAAATTATACAAATAAGAGACTCATTTTCCTACTACGGACATGATTTATTGGGAAAAGATGTCTGAAAATGGGGTTACTTTGGTGAAACTTAATATACATTGTCAGAAGAAAATGAACTTTTTGACATTCTCTATTGGAGTAAAATCTAAGTACATGAAAAACCACCTTTTTTAAGGTGAACTTATCCATTCTCTTTGCCAGAAGGGACATCTATGCAGGTCTGCTGGATTCCCAACATGCTGCTCAGAACATGTGCCCTTTCCAGAGCCTGTTTCAATTCCTTGATGCCTGCAAAATTAGCACCTGATGCCCTTTTCCATTGGTTGGAGGGAGATTTATTTTAATTCTGCTGTTCAAACTCTTGACTGTATCACATCAGAGAAGACACAGCGGGGCCTGCGTTTCAGACAAGTCCAAATGGAGAAGCGCTGGGAGGCACCAGATTGGGTCTTCATGCGTCACCTGCAGTCTGTCCGCTGGGGTTGTCTCTGTGCTGGGCTGACGGGGTGACTGTGCTCGTGCCTAGAATGAGGTCTTTTCTCTTTATAGACCTGTGTCACCTTGCAAAAGGGGCAAAATCCATTTTTTACAGTATGGTCCCCTCATTTTAGGCAAGATCCATTTTATAGAATGAACTGGCCTATTTCTGTTCTATTGAGCTGTTGAACCCGAAACTTAAGGGATTCTCAGATTGGTAAATAGCAAAGGTTTGATATTGGTTTTTGCTGGAGAAATAGGACATTGCCTCTGACTTCATTAGATGCTAGGAACAGTCAGATCCTAAAAATGCTGACTCAGGAACTATCAGTATGGTATTTTGACGGTTTTCTCCTTTCCTCTTACAAGAATGGGAGCTTAGTTCCCATAGCAATCAGCCTGGACTGAGTGAGCACCGGCTTTTTCTCAGTCCAGGGTCCTTGGTTTCTGTAGAGTCCTTTGAAGCAGCAATGATTATATACACACCAGAGAGAACATGAGGCATTATTTTTTTCAAAATTTAAAAAAACTTTTTATTGTTGAAATTTCCAAACACATATGAAAGTAGAGAGAATGGAATAATGCACCCCAAGGACCAGTTACCCAGTTATCAACTTTCAACAATTTTGTGTCATTTTCCCCTTTTACTAGCATTTTTAGAAAATCAACTGTAAAGGCAATATGCGGAGTGAAAGAAGCCAGCCACAAAAGGCTACATATTGTGTGATGCATTTATGTGACATTCTGGAAAAGGCAAAATATAAGGATGCAGAACTGATCAGTGGTTGCTAGGATTTGAGAGGAGACGTGTCCTGATGACAAAGGGAAAGCACAAAGAGTTTTTGGGATGATGGAACTGTCCTGTACCTTGATTGTGGGGGTTGTTACCTGGATCTATACACGTCTGAAAACTCATAGAACCATACATCAAAATATTTATATACATATACACATGCATATAGATTTCATGATTACATGGGCTATAAAATTGGTTAAACTCAACAAACATTCAGAATGGATAAATTTAATTGTATGAAACAACACAGATTTTTCACCCGTGATTTTATCTGAGACTGACCTTACTACTGTCAGTGGGAGAAGCAGCACGTCATCCTCACCCAGATGGTCTCTTCTTGCGTGTGTAGGCTCTGGCTAACATTGGGTACCTAAATCATGGCCTTCCTCTTTGTATTAGTTAGGGTGGGTAATACCAGATGTTGTAACAGACCAACTGCCTTGTCTCAGATGCTGGCACAATGAATGTGTGCTTCTGCTCATGCAAACTCCAGTGTTCGTTAGGAAGCTTCCATGGGTGATGTGGGGACCTAGGCTCCCCCTGAGGCTCTGCCATCCTATAGAACTTAGAGTCCTTCACTTCCCGCCAGTAGATGTGGAGTGAGCGTGTGGGGATCATGTAGGGAGTTTGTACGGTCCTGGAAATGGACAGCACTTTTGCCTTGTGCCATTGGCCAGATACCATTGGTCACGTGGCTGGATGTAACTGATGGGCAGTGGAGGCAAGAGGCCTGGCCATGGGCTCAGAGGAAGCTGGTTTGGTGTGTAGTGGTCTCTCCCAAAACCCTCAGGATTTTGTTCTTGGTCTTCAGAGGTAGAGGAAATGAGACTTTATCCTTAACCGCCGTCTACGTCTTTTGCATGTTTTTTTTTTTCCATTATCATGTCGTTGCCATGAGGTGGGAATCCTATTGCTGGAGCAGCCTGGAGTAGCGTGGTGGGCGGTGCATCCTGAACCTTAACATTTCCTTTTATTTTAACCCTTAATCCTGTGTGTCCAATTCCCACAGTTCCGCTGTCTGTACTCAGGCTTGTGATTTTAAACAATATACACCACGCAGCTGCTCTTTGCTGCTCGTTCTTCCATCTCTCCTCTTCTCCAGGGCTGGTGAACTACATCTTCTCTTAAATCTACACAGTAACTGCTATTTGTTTCAGTGACTGATGTTGGTTCCTGTCCGTTCTCTTATACCGTGGACCACCCTTTCGAGCAGTAGTCACACTCAGCATCTTATCTTTTTTTCTTTGGGATTTCCTCTTTCCTGGGCCGTAACCCAGCCCCTCCTGAGATCGTGCTCCATCCTCGCCATTGCTCCACGTTGTTTAAATAGTTCGGCCGCCCTGTCTTACCTTTTCCATGTGGCTTCGCTTATTGCTTCTCATTTTCTTACCTTCCCTTTGGTACTTCAGCAATATTCAGCGTTCTTCAGTTGACTCAAACAGTTGGCACTGCGATTCCTGAGGGTGCTGGTGAGCCTTCCCTGGCCAGAGTCCTAGCCGTATTTACTTCTCCCATCTAAAACTGAACCCACTTTAATTTATTGGAGTGCGCTTTTTTCCTGGAAACTCGTTTTAAATGTAACATTGGAAACAACCATTCCACGAGTGATGGAGCACACTGGTTCCACAGAGGAAGAGCCACCTGTGGTCTTTTAAGCAGCTTCTCTTCCCCCCAGAGTATTACAAGTTCCTGAGTATAAGTGCTTCACATGGGGCTTCTTTCCCCTGCCTGTAAATGTTCCCTCTGTTCTCTTTGCTAGGAATAGTAGGAAACAATAGTTTTACAGATTATGGAAATGTTTACCTTTTCTTTGTTTCCTCTCTCTCTTGCCAAGAGAAATTTTTAGTGTCTCCTCGGTCCAACAAGAAGGAAACATCAGAAATAGTTCCAAGATTTTTTAACAAAGGCTTCCAAATTCAATTTTTTTTTCTTTTTCTTTTGCAAACAGAAGAAATGTTGTGCAAATTCCTGCCAAATGTAAACACGTGTGTCCCCCCAATATTCCTTGAGCTCTCAGCTCCCTCCAGCTCACACCTTGGTGTCGAGTCCAGCGGTACCACGAGGCGGCTTGAACCGTTGTTTCAGAAGTGAGTCTGCAATAGAAATGTTGTATTTCATTGTAAAGTTGGTTCAAGAGAATTAGAGAATTAAAATATAATGTACTTCATGTAAGAAGAGAGAGTGACTGAAGGTCTCTTAAGACTTTCCAGATTCAACCTAGGTGGTTCTCAAATTCACACAAAAGTCATAGAATATTAGTTTTTCAGGCTTTTTCAAATGTGCTAAAATGGATTAGTGCCTTGAAGTTCTTGACTATTAGGAAATAAATCAAAACGTGTTTGAGTATCTGCTATGTGCCTATCATTGTGTACAAAATATATATGTGTTATACATATTATAAAAATTGGCCTATATATATATATATATATATATATATATATATATATATGATATGTAAAAATGGTAATGTAACTAGTCCCTACCCATCGAGATGCTCATATCTCAGTTAGAAAGTCTAAAAACCCTCATGAAACTATTTGCAAATGACTCAGCAAATAATGAAGTGTTCAGTCATTCTGTGTATAAAAGGGATCAATATTTTAAGTAGAATATTCAAATACAACACACTTCCCTTTTTGACAGAAAGAGCCTAGAAACCCTCTTTCTACTTTTAATTTCCCATGAGTACCACATTTGATCGCCTTTTGTTCTATTGCAAGTGCAGTGGGTTCCTGCCCTTGTCCCATACGTATCAAGCAGCCGCCGAGCCCTGCTGGCTTGGCTCTGAGAGCTGCAAATTCCCCTGGTGGCGTGGGCAGCTTCCAGTGCTGACGGAGCTCAGCCTCTCTCTGATCCTTAGTATTCTACCTGGGTTAGATACGGGTCAGCTCTTTCTGGAGGATCTCTGCTGTTGTGTGAGTTGTAGCAAGTTGCCACACCTCAGCTGGCCCCATCAACCAAGCTGAGAGCGCCACTGTAAGTCTGAAATGGGTAGAGTTTGGGACCCACACCATGCCTGTCTTTGTATGCGGAGGCTGGCAGAGTCTTTGCAGGTGGCAAGTGCCAACTGCATGACTATGTGTAGAGAAGGTAGAGAAGGTGATGGTGCAGGAGTTCAGAGTCCAGGCTGCCTGGGTCCTCTGCATGTCGGATTCTTCAACCACAGCATAGGGACAATCACGGCATCTACCTCTTATGGTGATAAGTACATGCGAATCACTTAGAGTGGTGCCTACACATGGCGAGTGTGCAGTGTTAGTTGTTGTTGTCATTGCTGTTATTGTTGCGTTCAGGGGTGGAGTGATTTCGTGTTTATAGTTCTATTCCGAAGTGTTTCAGGACTGACCAAAATTGAGTATCCCTACCTTCTCTGAACAAGCCTCCTTGTTGAGATTTTTTTCTATCTTCTGATGAAAATTGCAGAACGCCAAGAAACAAAAAGCAGTTCAAAGGGTTTTGGTCTCACTTTATTAGCACGTTTCCATATTACCTACCAAATCTGGTTCCAGGCCAGAGCTAGCTGCTAGTCACACAGCCCCTGAAGGTGGAATTCTTTAGTTGTCCAGAAAGTCCAGGGACTGTAGGCCTGAGCCCTGAGTGTGGAGAGGCCAGGAGAGGCGCAGCCTTCCAAGGAGGGCTGCGCTCTGAGCTCTCGTATGGATTTCCTCAGGATTGCTATAGTGATCCTGATGACGTCTCGTGCAGTCTCTTTACCTCCACTTAGAGTCTGATGGCAAACTTCTCCCTGTTTTTTTTCTTTAATAGAAACCAAAAAACTCAAGCAATGATTGCCAATCACAAAAAACTCTATGCAGGAGATGTGTAAACATTACATTTCCCCTCTCTTCTTTTGAACTTATAGGCTGCCTTTTGAAAAGGGCCCCCACATCATAATTTTTCCTAATTTAAGAATAATTGTCAAAGTCTCTTAATTTGTGCCTATTAGAAGGGAAAGATAAAAAGTACTACATGCTTAAACGGAGAAGGGTTCCTCCTAGGATATCCCATAATAGAAAGGAGAATATTTTGGCGAGGCTGGACACCGTCATTGCCTCGGACTAACAGTCTCTGTTCTCCTTTTGTTCCTTTACGTGGATGGTCACCGACGGACTACGTGTTGCTTTGCTGTCAATCATTCAGAATTAATTCTTGGTCATTCTGCCGGAAGCTGCTAGTTGCCTAGCCAATATCCATTTCCTCCTTGTTCTTTGCTAATAGAATTCTGACGTTATTCAGGGGGCAGCGTATCCATCTGAATCTTGACTTCCAGACTCTTCTGTGGTTGAGATGGCCGTACGTCCGCTGTGTTCTGGTGAGGGCTAAGGAAGTTGTGGGAAGAGACTTGTTGGGACACTTCTCTTCTATTGCTCAAGAACAGCAGATACAGCCAAACATGCCTTCTGCCTTCTGGAACAGTGTCATATGACTGGGTGTAGAGAACAAAACTTGAGACCAGGAGACTCAAAGTCACAGTCTAAATATGGTAGAACAGGAAGCTAGAAGGAGCCTGGGTCCTTGCTTATTTCTTCAGTCCACAGCACCAGCCCTACACAGCTCGTCTATATCTAGATTTCTTTCACATAGCAACAAATCATTTTCTTATTGTTAATCCACTGTGATCAAATCTATTACCTGCAGCCTAATGCAGTCCTAACTCTTAATGACTCATATTTCTAACTGGCTTATTAGGTCAGCTGACCTGAACCTTAGGCCACAAAAAGTCAAGATTATGTATTCTATTCATATAGGTCATTAGCTTTACTGCATCACAAAATTGACATCCTTGAACCTGGGCACTCCTTGTAAATAATTTAGGGAGTGGAGGTAGACCGGCAAAGAGAGGGTGCCACGAATGGACGAGCTGGCAAAGCCCATTGCCTGTACTGGGAACGCCTCCGAACACAAGGTAATGTTCGGTCTTCATTATGAAGAGACCTCTGAATTTAAAGCAACAGTTAGACATATCCTTGTCTTCTTTGTGAGATGCATCACCTGGGTAGCACAAGGCTCAAGCTTATGTCCAGCTTGTCCAGATTGTGTTTGTTCTCAAGACCCATACCATGTGTCCTGATGGAATAGGTAATTCCACCTGCTCTTATCCGAGCAGAATATTCTCTCGCCTGAACTTTTATTACACTTCTGATCTGTACCCTCTGTTTCTCAAATATTAATTGTATTTACCCTCCTAGCTTATAGAGTCTGTGAAGATACTGCCAATTACATTTTATGCCATTGAATATCCCACACAACACATCTAGCACAGTACTGATTTGTGGGCTCAACAAAATCTGGTTACCTGGGCAATTACATGGGGGCATTCCTGTGGAGCAGAAAGAAAATGCCACCTCCAGCTTTACTGCATTGCCATTGTTGGGTTCCTCTTTTCCCTGCCCGTGATGACAAGGAGCATGTCATCACAGGTCTGTATTTGGTCATTTGTGAGCTCACCATGTGTGTATACACACCTGGGTGTGCAGGTAAGCACTTTTCTCTGATTCTTTATTCACTTAGCAGGACTGCAGCATTCAAAGGTAAAACACTAGGAACAGAGAGCCACGTTGGAGAGAATGGTTCAAAGCCGAGTGTAACTGCTCTGTCACCTGGCCATCTGAGATGAGTATCCAATTCATCAAATTGCCCTTCCGTTGTTTACATGCGACAACAGTTCGGCCTTTATGGGAATAGGAAGTACAGGTCCGTTTTCCTAGTGGGCCTGCAGGGACGAATAGGTTGGCAGAGCACCAGAGCACTGTGTTTTCAGAATACCAAATAACCTTTCTGCCTTTTCCTTTTCCATTTGTGAAATGTTTTGCAATCTGTGAAAATTAAGTTTTTCATAAGTTCTTTTTTTTTAGTTTAACTCCAGAATTTGCTGAAGAACAGAAGTGAACCTTTTGCGGTTTAATTTCCATTAAAATGTAATGGCCCTGGGATGGCCATTCAAATGTGCATATGTCCAAGGCTTTCAAAACACCAGCTCTGAGTTAGGAGACCTGTATGCAAGCAGCCGCTGGTGGGAGACCCCTTTGCCCCGACGCCATGCAGACCACGCTTCCAAGTGACTTTTTTCTCTTATAGATACGGTGTCCCCACGGTGCCATACTCTGGCTTCTATTTTAGCAGTGGTGTTTGTGAGTGGCCCAGTAGGACTGGGGAAATCAACTGGGCTGTGGACAAATACACTGTGTAGGACACACGTGGGTGTAACGCCTTTTAGTCACCATGAACCTCCCGCCTCAGTCCTGGGATGGCAATAGTAGCGTTCTCAGCAGTGTGTGTCTAGAGGATGTCACCCTGAGAAAATAAGATAGAAACTGTCTGTCACGGAGAGTCATTTGCCGAATCCCGTAGGTATATCAGCTCCCAGTACATGGCCTATGCCTAGCACCACAAACAAGGGCTATCAACATGGCACGTGTGGGTACGGAGTGTACAAACTAGCTCTTGAGCTACTCCTCATACTCTACTGGACAGCCCTTTTTGTTTTTTTTGTGGTAGATCAGCCCTGAGCTAATATCTGCTGCAAATCTTCCTCTTTTTGCTGAGGAAGACTGGCCCTGAGCTAACATCCATGCCCATCTTCCTCTACTTTATATGTGGGACTCCTGCCACAGCATGGCTTGCCAAGCAGTGCCATGTCCGCACCCGGGATTCGAACTGGTGAACCCCAGGCCGCCAAAGCGGAACGTGTGAACTTAACCGCTGTGCCACCGGGCTGGCCCCTGGACAGCCCTTTTATAGGAAAGCAACAGCATGCAAGCTTTATACCACGTGAGCCTGTTATCCTGGACACAGTTGATTGGACCAGAGTTTGGGATCAACACAGAAGCCAATAAAATGCAGAAACCAATAAAATATAACTCACATCAGTGAGTTATGTTTGATACAGCACTTGACACAATGGTCCACCCAACATGGTCCTCCACATTGGATGGCCAGCAGCCAATTCAACCAGACCTGTTTCTCCAGTATTAGGACATGAGATGCAAGCAAAAGAGGCAGAAGAGAGGAAGGACTATTTCAGAGGTGACAATAAGAAAGCTCCCACTTCCCCTGGAGCTGCTTTTGCATCCTAGACAGAAAGAACCACAGTCGGCTTCTCTAGGAGGTCTCCAAGCACTTGGGTGCAGGATGAATTGCCTTTCCTATTTATTTATTTATATTTATTACTTCCCCATATATCTTTATAAAGTTATTACGTCACCTCCAGTAATTTCAGCATCTCTCTTCTTTTACAATACATGCTTCATCCCACCCCCTTGCCCCCATTTCCACCACCCATTACTCTCACTCCTTCCTATAAGGCATAACTCTTCTCCTTTTCTGGGAATGGAGACAGCAACTCTGAACCATGACCCCGCAATAATTCCTCTGATCAACTCAGATAACACTCTTCCCAGGCCCATTTACTTGATGCCTCCTAGTAATTCCCTCTTCTTTATCCTTACCTTATTGATATGCCTAAATAAAATTCCTTGGTTTTGACCTAAAGATAGGAACATTTTTGTTCATTAGTTGAAAATTATACCTACTTTGAAGATTTAGAGAATACCATTAAATAAATCCAGCTGAATCATTCTCTGAAATAGCTATTATTATTTTAGAGCTGAATTGCATTTCATAAGAAAATGGTTGTAATCAAAATCTACTCCACTATGCCATATACCATAATATTGCAAAAGCCATTTACAATTATCTACAAAAAAAGATATTCTGTATTCTTTTTTTCTTTTTAAAGATTGGCCCTCCTGAGCTAACATCTGTTGCCAATCTTTTTTTTTCTTCTTCTCTCCAAAGGCCCCCAGTACATAGTTGTATATTCTAATTGTAGGTCCTTCTAGTTGTGGCACGTGGGATGCCACCCCAGCATGGCTTGATGAGCAGTGCCATGTCCACGCCCAGGATCCGAACTGGCGAAACCCTGGGCCACCAAAGCAGAGCGTGTGAACTTAACCACTCGGCCACGGAGGCCCGCCCCCTATTCTGTATTCTTCAGACTAAAGACAATTTCACAAAACAGAGAAGAGTAACAGCCACTTTTCCCCTCACCTATTATCTTACCCATTATTAGAAGAAAATCAAGCTGTTCACAATTCGCAAAATAACTTTGAAAGCTGACTACTCCTTTATGCTCCCTAGGTGTAGAGGACATGAGGAAACACTTTTTTTTTTTTTTTGAAAATTTCTAAGTAGCTGGAATTTAAGAAAATGCCTTTTTTTTTTCCCACATGCCAAACATTTTAGGAAGTTTCTTTATGAGTTGCAGCACAATAAGCAATCAATTTTATAATGCTGAGATTCCTGATAAAAAGATGCATTCTGGTTATCTATCACTTTATAAGTAACCACCCTAAACTTAGTGGCTTAAGACAGCTACTTAATTTGTGACAATTATTTGTGTCAGAACTTGGGAAGGGCACAGTTGGGTGGTTCATCTTGGCTCCAGGTGGCATCAGCAGGGGCAGCTGGTGGTGGAGGCCCCACTGCCAACATGGCTCCTAAACTCACATATCTGGCACCATATTGGCCTCTCTCTTTATACATGGCCTCACACCCTCCATTCCCTGTCAGCATGGCTGAGCTGCTCACAGCTTGGTGGGCTCAAAGTAGTCATACGTCTTACATAGTGGCTCGCTTCCAAAAATGCATGTTTTCAAAGAACCAAGCTGGAGCTGCCAGACTTCTTAGGACCTCGCTTCAGAAGTCAGAACGTTTCTTTCATCATGTTCTGTCCAGCAAGCAATTCACTGAGGCCAGCCCAGGTTTCAGGGCAGGGAAATCAGACTTCACCTTTCAATGGAAGGAGTAGCAAAGAATTCACAGCCATGTTTAATCTAGCATTTGATGTTTGCTAATATAGTTTCTCTGATGGTCTGACATGCTGATTTGTAGAGCTGGCATTTATAGGATGCAAAAGCTTGAAACTAAGGAATGAATTATGGGGAATAGAGTAGGCCATGAATTGTTTAGTAATGACAAGGAATAAGTCCCCCATTATGCTACAGAGGTTTGTTGACGTTTTGTGGGTGAAATGAGGAAAGAAATTCTACCACACTTCTGAGTTACTTTATCTAAGTTATTTTCAATTGTTTATCTAAATTACTAAAACCAATAGTTTTAGTCATCAACAAGGAGTTATTGGATTCCTGGTGCCGTTTCCTGTTCCTCGAAAGCTTATTCATCATTCCCTGTTGTCTTTGCAGAGTTTGTGCTTTTGTCAGGAGCAGGTCTCATTCCAAATGTCACTTAATCAGAGACACTTTCCCTGGCAATTCACCAACACATATCACTATCTGAAATTGCATTATTTTTGTATGTTGTTTGATTTCAATGATCGTCTCTCTCAAGCTGCTGGAAGGAAGTTCCGCTAGTGGGGTGGTTGATTCGTTCAGTTCTGCCACTCAGAGCGGCGATGTCCTGACTGCATCCGGATTAATAGTTGAAGGTGTTGGAGAGAAAAAATCTTTTACTCTACGCTTCTAGGTTCTTTGACTGACCTAATAGTTAAGTTGACGTAAGACACATTAACAGGAGAAAAACAGGTTTAATTATGTATGCACGGGAGCACCATAAGAATATGAGACCCAGAGAAGTTACCAAAGCAGCCAGCTCTTATACCCTTTACACAAAGAGACAATAAATTTGTGAAGAGTTGACCAGACAAAAGAACTTAGGCTTGGGCGCCAATTAGTGAGGAATCTAAGCAGAGTCTGTTCACACAGCCTTCTTGGCCCTGGATTCCCCGTCTCTGGCAGTGAGGGTGTCTCTCTACCTCCTGTTGCAGAGAGGGGACCTCTCCCATGGGAGATTTATTTCCTGCTTTCAGGGCAACAGAGAGGAGGGTCAGAGTGTCCTTGCACCAGCTGTTTTTCAAGTAACTTTAATTCGAAGTAATCAGTATGCTACTTTGGCATATTTTGGGGCGACTTGCCTTGAACCCCATCCAATGCACAAAGGAAAATGCCAGCTACAGAGCCTCCTTTTAAGAAGCCAGTGTGGTTTGTCTAGAAGCTCAGGGAATTATCTGTGATCAGCGACCTGTGTTACCCATTCAAGGCTGAGTTTCAGGTTTCCCTTCTATGACCACAGCTGCTTTTCTGCAGACCATCGCTATCCATGACTGATTGTCAAGTGCTTTGAAAATGAGAGGAAGGCAAATGGCCCATCGCATTTGCTGTTAACTTCCCCGTGCAGTTTTATAGTCCGAAGGGCACGGTGGCTTTGAAGGGGAGGCTGCCCTCTGAAATGATGACCTTCAGCGTTTATTTTAACTGCAAAAATATGTTTGACTGGTGGTTAAGGGGCTGCTTAGAGGCCTTGTTTATTTCCCATTGGTGGTGGAAAGCGGGGGATCAGCTCTATCTCATTGTTGCCTAACATACCAGACCCAGCCCTTGCTGTTCGGCTGTGGGGCTGGCTTGGTGCTGGGGCAGGCGAGGAACCTGGGTTCACGGGAGCCTGTCTGGAGGCTGGGGCTGTGGTGTGTGGCCTGCCTGCCAGCAGGCTTGAGAGAAACAGAAAGAGAAGTTTGGTCACTTCAAATTGTATCTCTATGTCTGCTTTTTCGTCTGTAACCAGACGGTTCAGAATGCAGACGGTCACATCTCCTTCTGTGTGTTTGCATTCCCGTCGTAATATTGCATTGTCCAGAGAGAGACCAAACGCAGCTCCATCCCAGAAATGGCTCTTGGAAGATGACACCGTTTCCTGCATCAGCGCCAGCAGCTCGTTTGCAGCCCCTAGCAGGTGACAGAACAAGTGGAGGGCTTTGCCGTGACGCTGGGCTGAGACCACGGCTGCTCGTGATGCGTAAAGTCAGCTATCAGTGTCCTTCTGGGAAGAATGAAAACTCAAGTAGTCCAACACTGACGTATTAGGGAAGGAGTTCAAGGAAACATGATGAGAAAAAAATCAAAGGAAAGGGTTTTAGGACAGAAGGGTTTTGGTTTGTTGGTTTTTTAGAAGCTCTCTCTCCATTTCAGTGGTACTCCTTTCATTTCTCTCGGATATACACATTTTCCTCCGCTATCAGATGTCGAACACCCTAAGTTGTTGTTAGTGCTGTGGAGTTGATTCCAACAACCCTGTGGACAGCAGAGTGGAACCCTGCCTCGTCTTTCTGAAACATCCTCTCCCATTCTGTCGCTATATCAGACAATGCTCTGCTGCTACTCATAGGGTTTTCACGGCCAATGGTTTCGGAAGTGGGTGGTCAGGTCCTGATTCCTAGTCTGTCTGGTCTGGAAGCTCCGCTGAAACCTGTCCACCATGGGTGACCCTGCTGGTATTTGAAATACTGGTGGCAGAGCTTTCAGCTCACAGCAACACGCAGCCACCACAGTCTGACAACTGATGGACCAGTCGTGTGTTTCCCTGACCAGGACACGAACTGGAGCCAAGGCACTGAGAGCGCTGGGCCTTAACCACTTACCCAGGGCTGGCCTGAGTCATTGCGCAACTCCTAAGAAGAAACAGCCACTCTCGATTGGACAGGAGTCAGGCATCCATCCAGTTTCCTTCTTTAGTGAGAAGCAGGTTGGAAACCAAATGTGGTGACCTGGAACTACCGTTTTGATATCTTTTTAAAAAGTGTAAATGTAGATATAGATCATGCATTCTCAGTGCAGTTGAAATAGCATAATAATTACTTTGGGGGGACGAAAACAACTTTCCCTTATTATGAAGAAAATACAGATATATTCATGGTACTTACCAGATACACAGCATATCTGTGGTCTTACAATTCTGTGAGTGAAGGGATTGGGAAAGACGTGTGTAACAAAGCTTCTTAGACCTGGAACATCTTGTATTGGCAGTAAGTAAGGAAGTGCTCACACGCACACCCATGCAGGCACACACACACACACACACAATGCTGGAAATGTGTCAGAGACACAGGGGCCAAATGAAAGAGCTCCCAATGCCCACAGCTGGGCACGTCCCTTTGATATGCTGTAAGAGAAAGGCCACTTTACATGAATGGCTTCCTCCCAAAGATGCTTAACCCCAGTCTAATCAGGAAGAAACACATCAAATTCCAATGAAGGGACTTCCCACAAAATAGCTGATCAGAACTCCTCAAAATTGTCCAGGTCATCAAAAACAAGGGAAGTCTGAGAGACAGTCACAGCCAAGAGGAGCCCAGGGAGACTTGACGAGTGAATGTAACTGATGCCCTGGCTGGGCTCCTGGAACAGCGAAAGAACGTCAGGTGAAAACTAAGGCGAGTTGAATAACCTATGGACTTTAGTTAATAATCATGTGCTAATATTGGTTCATTAATTGTAGCAAATGCACCTGCTAATGTAAGATGCTAAAATAGGGGACACTGGATGTGGGGTATTTGGGTATTTGGGAACATTCATTACTGTCTTAGCAATTTTTCTGTAAATCTAAAATGGTTCTAAAATAAAAAATTTCTTTAAAAAAGTCTCCATAGGATGCGATAATGAAAATACGAGGGTTGAGAGACACTGACACAGAGACAGACATGGAGAACACAGCTGGTCACAGTTGCTGCATCGTCCAGATTGACAGTTTATGCTGGTGGACGGCTCAGTTCCAGTCCTGAAGTTACTGCTGGCTTTTCTGATATGAATTAATCTTATCCAAGATTACCTATTCTCTGTTTTCTTCCTTTGTCAGTTAGTTTTAAAGTAAAAATAGCAAAACAGAATGAACGGCAAGATAATTGGAGGCTTCCTCGAGGGAGAAATGTCTTTTGGGAGGTTGAGTACCTGTTCTGCACTGCGAGCCGACTCTTGTGCTCAGTTGTTCCGATGGCTTCACTGCCCTGAGGCTGATCTGGCCCTGCCTACCCCTCCAGCTCCATCGGGGCCCCTCTTCCCCTTGTATGGCCAAGCCACACCGTCCCTCATCCTGGTCAGTACACAGCTGGACGCCCTCAGGCCTCCGGACTTCTTCACGTTGTGACCCCAGCTTGGCACTCACCCCTCTTCTCTTCCCGGGCTGGCTTCAACGCACCATGTCCGAGAGCGCTTCCTGGACTCTCTGACTTAAAATGTGTGCACTTGTTTTATCCCTTAAAAACATCAGGTTCACTTCCTTCAAAGACTTAAGGCATTTTTAAATATCTATTATGGTTTGTTTTCTTTATTACTGTCTGAGACCGTGGGCACACTGTGGGGTCCAGGCAGAGACCATGTGAACAGCCCCCTTGGGCTCATCACCGTACACCCAGCTCCTAGCACATGCCTGGCACACTGTGGTGCTCCTGTTGGGTTTATTTAGCTGCTGTAACAACTTGCCACAAATGGATCTCATTGGGCTGAAGTCAGGGTGTTGGCAAGGCTGCGTTTTTTGTTTTGTTTTTTTCCTTTTTCCTGGAGGCTCTGGGGAAGAATTTATCTCCGTGCCTTTTCCAGTTTCTAGAGGCTGCCTGTCTTCTTTGGCCTGTGGCTCCTTCCTCCATCTTGAAACCCAGCAGCGTAGCATCTTCCAATCTCTCTCCGACTCTGACCTTCTGTCTCCCTCTTCTACATTTAAAGGACCTTTGTGATTCTATTGGGCCGCCCAGATAATCCAGGATCATCTCCTTAAGTTAAGGCCAGCTGGTTAGCAACCTTAATTCCATTTGCAACCTTAATCCCCCCCCTCGCCTAGTAACATAACATAGTCACAGGTCCCTGGGAATGGGGCATGGACACCTTTGAAGGCCATTTTTCTGCCTTCCACCAGTGCTCAAAATGTAATGGGTGAATAAATGAGTGAGTGAATGAATGAATGCTCTCCATCAAAAGTTCTCGGGTAGAGGTGGGCCCTGCAGTCGCCTGCTGACCGGATCTCGTTCCACTCTTCTCTGTGAAAAGAACATAGAAGGGATTCCAACGTACCGCCTTGATTAAAAGAAGATGTGTTACCCCAGTGACTCATAAACGAGGCTTCAAAGCACTGGTAGAGATGGGGAGAGGCTCTTTACAGGCTGACTGATCTGAAGCTGCCCATTCTTGGTGTGTTTCTGACAGATGAATGATTTGTAATCCCATAGATGTCATTTTTACATGGGACTAAAGGTTACTACTGGGAATCTACTAAGTGAGTTATCAAAGTCGTAGGAACTTGGAATTCAAAGACTAAAATCAATATTTTACTGCAATTTGCTGCTGAAGACTGAGTTATTCTACCAGAAAGGCTGCAGCCCCCAGCGTTATTGCGCAGCTCCTGCCGTGTGCCTGCGTGTCCCGGAAAGGTCAGGGAAGTGAAGTCTGGAGTTGTTTGCAGTTTTCAGCCGTTGCTTTCTTGCTTCTCATTTGAGAATTACTCTGCTCGTTTTACCATCAACATCATCAGCTTAATCTGTTGGGGGTTGTTTGTTTAACTTCACAGTGATTGTGATGCTAGAGAAACTATTTCTTTAATAGCCTGTGACTTTCCCTTACCTGCACTTTAGACATGCTGTGGTTTCAATATAACTATTTTTGTACCTCTTTTGCTTGAGGTATATATTTCCCCCAGAGTTTGCTTACACGATGGTTATTGCTAGTTCAATCCACCTCCTTCCCCATCGGAGAGCAGGAAATGAGGGGCAAGCAGACTAGGAAAGGGATCTTTTGTCTTGCCGAAGTGAGCCAAGATTAAAAATAAATTGGGAACCACGATGTACGCTGTTTCATGTAACCCCCACGTCTTACAGCATTAATAAGGCTCAGTCACAAAGGAGCATAATAGATCCAGCTAACACAGGGATAATATATCTGTGAATCAATGTGGTGAAGGCTGTGTTTTTGGCATCACAGTTGCTCTCTCCTGGATGGGAGGGACAGAAAATGATCACACACATGCTGGCACAGTCAGAAAGGAATGTGATGACAAGGCAAAATTTCACTCATTGCCTGGGATTGAGGGTAGATGAGGAACACCCCGGCCAGGTGCTTAGACATCTGTGGGGCTGCTGGGTTGGCTTCCACAGCTTGTGAAGTAGAAGATAATGTGGTTTTTTAGAGTCCTGGGGGTTTGTATATGTGAACTTCTAATGTCCCTGTTCACCCAGGAGTCAGTCAGTGGTCAAGGGTGATAAGGCAGTGGTCACCTGTATATAAAGTGTTAAAGGTGTGGAAGTCATTAGCGGTTGGCCTAAATAAAATGCACAAAACTTGTGGACAGGCAATTCTTAAAAGAGGAAAATTACATTGTCGATGACCACAGAAAAGAAGCTCCGTTTCACAAAGAAATGAACTGAAGGCATGGAAATGGGAAATTAAAACCACGTCAAGGTGCTGTTTTATATCCGTTATAATGGCAAAAATGGAAAAGTGTGGCACACCAACTGTTGGCGATGAAATGAAACAATAGGGACTGTCATGTTGTGCCCGTGAGAGGATCAGTTGTTCCAACTATTGTGAAAAGTGACTTGGCAATGCGTAGTAGACTTGAAGATGCAAGGTCTGCCGAATGACCAGTAAGTCTTTTAGTTTTTTATTCTAGAAGAAACTCTTGCTCATATGAACTAGGATAAATACAAGACTCTTCAAAACATAATTGCTTTAAATAGTGAAACATTGGAAACAACTTATATGTTTATCAAAAAAAGAATGCATATATAAATTATGAAATAGTCATTCAGCCTGTATTCTACATCAGAGAAAAGGAATGTGCTATGACTGGGTCAACATCACAAACACAATATTGTGAAAAAAGATCAAATTCTGGGGTGGCACATACAGTATGATATACTTTATATAAATTTGCAAAATAATTATATAGTACAAACGTAGATGTGGATACATCTATGTGTGTATTGAAAGTGTCATTGTATCCATATAAATGACAATGCCATGTGTAGGATAGGAAGTCCCTCAGAGTGGGAGGCAGGTACGTCTGGCGGAACAAACGCGAGGAGGAAGCGTTACATGGAGACTTCAGTTGGACTTGCATATTTTATTTCATTTGCTGAGTGTTAGGGTCGTGCATGTTATTGTATGTCTGAAATGATTTGCAAATTTAATAAAGAATGTAAATGAAACTAATAAATTTTTAGAGTTAAAGATTCTTAAGAGGTTAGAGAAAAATATCCATCATAATTCTTTTGCTAAGATGGTAGAAGGATGGGTGAGAACAGGTTCACCAATTAATAATGTTTCCCTCTCATTTTATGCCCTGTGTTACTTTTTTGGACACTCTCTTATGCTTATATTGGCATTTAACTAATTGATGGCTTTTGGAGGGTGGTGGGGTACCGGGGGCCAGGGGACATTTTATATCTGAGGATGCAATTGCAATTTGTTCTCTACCATCCTCAATATCTGCGATGGGTGCATAAGAGAAAGCACTTGGAAGCCAGTTCAATGATGATACCTCATTTATCTCTGTTATCGGAGATCTGGCACACTGGAAGAATTCTTGTTGAATAAGAATAAGACATCTAGGTCTGAGTCCTGACTCCATCACTTATGGTGTGACTTTAGGGAAGTTTCTTATCCTCCCTAAGTATTTAGTTTCTTCATTTGAAAACATGGGAAAATAGTATCTACCTTCAGGATTCTTGTGAGGGTTAAATGAAAGAGCTAACAGAAGGCACACAGAGTTGTGCCCACCCATGGTAGGTGTTTGTCTCTTCCCTTCCAGCATCTTCAGTGAGGCCACGTGAAGTGTGTTTACCATTAGGTGTGGGAGACTCATCCACTTTGCTTTGTATCTGTAGTTAATTCATTTTGAGATTTTAATTTACCAGTTGTACACACTAATTTATAAAGATAAAACCCTATTATAATAAATTTTATTTGAGTGAAAATGTGTATCATATGAAAATTTTAGAGCTGATTTTCCCATTTATTTGATGTATTAATTCATTTAAGTCAAATTCGATATTAATAAAATACAGTTGTTTAGACAGGACATTGGTGATTTGTTGCAAATAAAATTGACTTGTATTGCAATTGAATATAAATAGATACATCCTTAAGGGTGAAACCAATTAATCATTAATAAATATTTTTTTAAGCACAAGCTGTGTGCTTGGCACAGCAATGTGTGCAAAGTATGTGACAAGAGACTCGTAAAACAGGCTGTGTCTAAAACAATGAAGAATAATTAAAGATCAGAGTAATTAAAGATCTCATACAAATCAGTAAGAAAAAGCTGAACAACACAGCAGAAAATTTAGCAAAGGGCACGAACAAGCAATTCTCAGAGGAAGGGATGCCACCAGCCAATAAACATATGAGAAGATGCTCGGTGTCTCCAGGAATCAGGAAAACACCTAGTATGCGATGCCATTCCACATTTATCCTTTTGGCAAAAAAGTGAGTCCTGACAAGAAGTAGAATAATGGGAGCATTTGTACGCCGTGGGTGGGCATGTAAATTGGCTTGTCCACTTTGGAGAGCGATCTCACAATGTCTAGAAAAGCAGAAGGTGCTCTTCCTCCGTGACCTAGCAATTCCTCTGCTAAACAGACACCCGAAGCCCCCTGCATCTGAGACCAGAGGTAGCTGCAGAGATGGTCTCTGAGTACAATAGGGAAAAATTAGAAACAACCTACGCTTCCGTCAAGGAGAGAATGGATACAAATCTTGTGCCCTACGCATACAAGAGAGCAATATACGTGAGTTAAAGTAAATTAACTAGAGCTCATGCATCAAAATGGGCAAATTGCAAAAAAACTAAACAAAAAAAAGATTCAGCAGATATAGCAAGTTGCAGAAAAATCATAATGTGACACTATAGCAATTTTAAAAACATGCAAAAAATTACTGTTTGGTTTGTTTGTATATATTAAAATATACATATATTACTTATATGTGTATATATATCTGTGTGCATATGTGCACATATGTATATACACATGGTCCTATAAGGATAAATATATATATATTTACATCCATACATATATTTGTATAAAAACATAATAGGAATGATAAACTCAAGTTTATGATGATAAATGCAAGTTATGACAGTAATTAATTTCCTTGAGGGAAGGAGAGAGTACAGTGGGATCAGGGAAGAGAATTTATATCTTAAACTGGGTGGTGGGGATGTCGGTGTTCACTATAATACATCTACACCTTTTGTATTCTTGAAATATTCCTTGATAGAAAAGCCTTTGCCTGTCCCTTACTCAGATAACCCAAATGAGGAGACACTCAAAGAAGCCCTAAGAAATGTTGGCCATTGTGACCAGGAGAGGCCCTGTTATGTAGTGGAAAGGTCTGGAGTGGGACTCAAGGCCCTGGCAATGACTAGCAATGCTCCCTCTACAGAATGCTTTCCCTCTTAAGAGGACGCTCAGCATCTTCTGCCAAATGGGTGAAATAATTCCCACTCAACGGTAGTTGTGAAGAATAAATGAGACAGTGAGACATGTACTTTGTAAAGTCTGGAGCATGGCTGCCTGAGAGAAATATAGTGTGAGCCACAAATGTGTGCCCACATGTGTAACTTTAAATTTCTAATAGCCACACTAAGAAACAAATCAAAACAAACAGGATAAATTAATTGTAATATTGTAGGTTATTTAATCCAATAAACCCAAATTATTGTCACTTCAACCTAGAATCAATATAAAAATATTAAGGATATCTTATTCTTTTTCGTGCTAGGTCTTTGAAATCCAGTGTGTGTTTTACACTCACAGTACATCTCAAGAATAGTCATGCATCTCCCTGACTAGCGTCTGCCTTATAGACAGGGTAGCTCTGGAGAACAATGGTAACGTTGGTTGGTTATAATCGCCAGTAGGTCTAAGGGCTTTAAGTGTGGAAGGAAGGGAGATATCAGTGAGTATTACAAATATGTTGATTGATGGATTTGTTCATTCCCTTATTCACAGCATACTCATTGAGCGTGATATGATGTGCTTGCTCGTTGACATATTGTTCTGCAATTGTCATGATGGCATGGCAAATTAGGTATTAGAATTCCTCTTTCAGAATGAGGGTTGGTATCTTGTCTGTGTACACACTGTTCAGCCTCCCTAATTCCCATGGAAACGCCCTTTCTGTGAGTCCCTGTTGCCCTCCTGGGTCAATAGTCTGTTAAACCCATGAGATGCATGGACAAACAGTCACGACAGTGATGAGGCCATGATGGAAATGTGTGCAAGGAGCAAAGGCAGCACAGATGGGGAAGGAGCTTAGGAGGTGCAACGATTCTCCAAGAACGGTGTCCATCCTCTAGAGCAGGGCGGACAGATATTTTCTGTAAAGAGCCGGATAGTAAATACGTTGGGCTTTGTGGGCCACAGTTTCTGTTGTGACTACTCAGTGCTGCCGTTGTGTAGAGAAGGCAGTTGTAGAAAATACATGAATGAATGTGACCGTATTCCAATACAACTCTTTCCGAAAGCAGGAGGAGAGCTGGCTTCCTATAGTTTGCCAATCCATCTGCTAATGGTGTTCAGATGATTTTAGGCCATATAGAGGCACAGCATAAATAATATTTAAGCCCATGGTGAGAAAGTAATTCCTTTTAAAATTATTTTTAAGTCCTTTTGGTTATGTCAAAGAGAAATTCTCAAATGTCAGAACGTGTTCAACATTTCTCCAACTCTTGAAAATTTCTGATTTCAGCAAATAGAGCTGTTGAAGACATACCAGCACAAAACTAAGACATTTCCTAGTGTGCTATTGAGGCTCAATTTACAGTAATAATGTGAGATTTCTTTTCAAAATAAATTGATTTTTAAAAAAAGTGAGTTGAGGGGCCGGCCCAGTGGCACAGCAGTTAAGTTCACACGTTCCACTTCGGCGGCCCGGGGTTCGCTGGTTTGGATCCTGGGTGCGGACATGGCACCGCTTGGCAAACCATGCTGTGGTAGGTGTCCCACATATAAAGTAGAGGAAGATGGGCACAGATGTTAGCTCAGGGCCAGTCTTCCTCAGCAAAAAGAGGAGGATTGGCAGCAGATGTTAGCTCAGGCCTAATCTTTCTCAAAAAAAAAAAAAAAAGGGTTGATTTAAAGGATGAGAGTGTATAACAATACTGATGCTAATAGATACTGAAAAAATCATGAAGCGTCTACCTGAATATCTGAGGTTTGAAAAATACTATTCTCGTCCAAATTCCACATTTTATGGTAGATGAAGAAAATGGAGCTCAGAGTCAGGTGGCCCATCCCAAACCACTGGGCCAATTAGGGACAGATCAATCTGCGAGAAAGCGTCGGTTGTCGAACTGGCAGCTGGAAGCGTGGCCTGAGTTTGGATGGTTAGAGGACACAGGAAGAGCTGGGCCCAGAGGTCAGAAGTGAGAACAGGTACGGGAGAAGCTGGAACGAGGGAGGGTCGATCTGGGCCTCTGTAAAGCAAAGCCTCTTGGCTACACTCATGGTTGACTGTGCTCCCCAGAGCTACTGTTTCACAATGGATGCGAACCAGCTTTTAAGCTGTACCCGGGGCTTACATCTACAAGAACATTTGCTGTATATGAGGGTGCTTTGCCCTCTCTTGCTTGGGGTTTGATGAGATTGTTTTCAGCAACCACAGAAATTGGAACTCGGGATTATTTTCTTTGGTTAGAGAAGGTGAACTAACATGGGTGCTGCTATAACTGTTCAAAGACTGTGATGACATCTCTCCTTTCTCTGTTTCTCTCTCTCTCTCTCACCGTCTCTCTCTGTCTCCAAAGACAGAGACCCCTTCCATGCAGAGCTGCCCAATTAGTCTCTCATAACGTCAAGCTCGCCCTCCTGGCCAGCATCCCCTCTGTCTACTGGCAATCCTGTGCTGTCCTGCACTTCTGAACCCTGGATTTTCCACTTGGTTGAAGGTGGGGTGGAGCTGTAATAGTATTCTCTGAGACGCGTTCCGTTTGTACTTGGAGAATTGTCATGATATAATGCAGCTCAGTAAGCTGCAAAATGAGCTGCAGCGAGACATGTGCACTGTTAAAATCTGAAAATAGAATAATGGGCTCATAAAACACGCTGCCGCAGGACTTGTTATTGTAAAAGGAAAAGCATATTCCAAGATCCGCGAACTCACCTGGAAGATAAGTGCAGTGGAATGGATCCCAGCCTGTCCGGCCCCCTCGGCTCCGGAAGTCATGACAATAGCTCACTGGGCTCCATGTCACTCCGGCACTGCCAAAGCAGATGCAGGGGACAGAGGAGCGTGAGAACCTAGGGCCACAGCAGGATAGTCCGGGTGAACTAACTTGAGCCGAAACATGACTGGGGACAGAGTCTCTTTTTTTTATTGTATTTTATTTATTTTTTTTGGAGGAAGATTAGCCCTGAACTAACTACTGCCAGTCCTCCTCTTTTTGCTGAAGAAGTCTGGCCCTGAGCTAACATCCATGCCCACCTTCCTCCCCTTTATATGTGGGACGGCTGCCACAGCATGGCTTTTGCCAAGCGGTGCCGTGTCCTCACTCGGGATCTGAACTGGCGAACCCCGGGCCGCCGAAAAGCGGAACCTGTGAACTTAACCACTGTGCCACCGGGCCGGCCCCAGGACAGAGTTTCTTGATGGGTCTCCTGGAGCCTTCATTGGAAATCACAGGAAATGCAGGAGACGATCGAGATTCTTTTTAAAAGTTGTATAGATGTGCCTTAGTACCATTTTGTGGTCTCTTTTTGAGCCAGCCTTCTGCTGCTTGCAGGATCCGTTCGTTCATTCATTCTTTCAGTATTTACTGAGAACCTTTTGTGGCCCAGGCGCTGTTCTGGGCTCTAGAGATGAAACAGACAAGTGGTACTGTGCGTACTTAGTAGCTGAGTTGAGATTGAATGAACGAGTGGAAGCAGGATGAATGCAGAAGTCATGAGTGCTAAAATTAAAAACGAGAGAATGTTGGGATGGAGCAGGATTCTCTCACCATCTTCTTGTCATACCTAACATAGGACATTACAACATCTGTAAGCCATGGTGGGGTAAAGAGACGCAGCGGGCCATGACTGGCGGTGACAGCCTGGGGTGTCTGGGCTCTCCAGGCCCCTCCTAGATTCCGCAGGGCTGGAGGTCATCAGCACCTCCCGTTTTCCATCACTCCTTCTCCAGTAGCTCACTGTGAGGCTCTGGAATGGGGTGTTGGGAGGGACTTTGGGTAATGTGGTCAGGAGGAGGTGGCATGCAAGCTGACATCTGAATAATGATTAGGAGTCCCCCATGGGAACGAGGCGGGGGTGGAGGGGGAGAGCTGTTGTCACAGGGTGAGGTCAGCAGGACAGCAACTGAGCTGATGTGAGATGCTGTGTAGGTGCTTGCTGTCTGGCCTGCAAACTGAGTGTGGTTTTTACAGAAATAAAGTTTTATCGGAACACGACTGCACTGTGTTCTGTGCTGTGCACGCCTGCTTTCATGCTCAACGGCACAGCTGAATGCTTACAGTGGAAATTGCATGGCCTGCAGAGCCTAAACATTTACTATCTGGCCCTTTACAGAAAAGGCTGACCACCCCTGAAGTCAGTGAGGGAGAAAATGAAGAAGGAAACAGGAGAGGAATTGGACAGGCTGTGCCACGCAGCCCAGTCGCTGTGCTTTGGAAATTTGATGTGTGTGTGTGATGTTTCTGTTTCCTGCTGAGAAATAGGTGCAGCAACATCCTGTGTTATGTCACTATTGGGGCATTTGATATGTAGCAGTCTTCTTTGTTATGGGTACTTTATAAATGCAAATCACTGTTACAACTGTCTGATTCACAGTTATCCAAAATCTTCACATGGTCTTCAGTTGTCAAAAAAAGTGGAGAAAAAACTCACTCTGAGTAAGGGAGGCTCAAATAGGACTTCTGAGCCCCCGTGTTCTCCTCATGCTCATCAGAGAGCCACGGCAATGACCTCAGGGGCTTGGCTATTACCTTAGGGAGGAAGAGAGGCCTCTGGCGGTCATGAGCAGGGTAGAAATGTGCCTCGGTTTACATTTTTTAAGCTGTTGCTTGCTGCCAGTGTAGAAAACAGTCCTTTGGGGGCTGATGTGCCAATGCAGACCCCAGGTGAGAAGTTCTGCCAGCACCTGGGCCACCAGGGATGGGGAGCTGGGCGGGAGGGGTATGAGGAAGGAAAAGTGGGCAGGCAGGACCTCATAGGTGATCATGTAAAGCCCCTCGGCGGAGGGGGGCTTTCTGTTCGTGTCCATGTTGAAACAATATGAATAAATGATTCCTGATGTTTAATCTCTCTCACAATTACTACCGTTCACGCAGAGTTAGAAACTGCCGGCCCAAATTGAAGTCATTTGTGGTGGACTTTTTGCCACGCTGATTCTGTGATTAGAAATACGTCCTCTCTTTGACACATCACCTCTGGGTCTTGTTTTTGCCACCTGGAGCTCCTGGCTTTCCAGGTGCTCCATGGCTCTGCACTGAATCTAAAATGCCTTCACGCTCGCCAGTCTAGGTGAGGCAGCCGTGTGGACACCTTCAGCGTTAATTACCTTTCAGTTGCATAATTACAGGGACTGCTTATCACCTTTCGTGGGAATCATGTTCACACCCACAACACCTGTGTGGTTGATAAATCCTCCTGCCAACGCTGGGAAGACATTACGTAAACAGACACCAACAGTAGCCACTATTGCTGATAAAGTCTGATAGTTCCATTTTCCACAAGCCTTCAGAGGTTCAGGAAAAATATTTTTTGTTAGATTTTTGGCAGTGAAAAAGAAAATGTCATTTTAAAATTCCATTTGTGGGCTTTGCTTCACCTTTATTAACAGAATCATTCAAGAAGTTGAACTGAACCTGGAATAATGCCTGTCTTACCTCGGACGTTTCCCAGTGTTTGTGGGTGAAGGTTGGGGTAATTTTATCAGCCATTAGGCAGCAGATCTGGACTTCTTTGCAGTGTGGGGTTTATTCTTATGCCCCTGCTATCGTGGGAGAAATAATCCTCAAAGTCAAATGATTCATTTTCCTCTGGAACAATTGGCAACTTCCTAGAATTTACAAACAGGGAGACAGGAGGACTGAGAATGAGAGAGAAGTTTGCAGTCTGATTGAATCAGATTTATAGGAGCTGTTTCATGCAGGTTCTGCACTATTCTGAAATCAAGGTGATGGTATAAGACCAAATGAATAAATCAAGTAAATAAGGACACAGCTCTAGCTATTCTGCCGTATTCTTTTGCTGTTATTGTGTTGCTTTGAAATTTCTATGGTTGGATAGAAAATCTCTTCTAGTACCTGGCGGGAGGGCATTTCCATTACAGAGAAGTTCTGTTAGACATTTTGAGTGGCAAAACACCTGCCCTTTTTTCAAAGTCTACAAAAAGCAGTAGAGTTGTCTTAGGGCCTTTTAGATAGCAGCATCAAAGATTCATAGCTCACGTTGGTTTTTTCACCTCAAATTTTGCAAATGAAGAGAAGTGGCCATCGGCATCTACAGTGAAGGGTTTTGCTAGAGTGAGAGAGTTAAGAAATGTAACCTGTAAAGTGTTTACAGGGAAACACATCACCTCACTCTGTTTGGGGAGAGCCAAGAAGCACCCTCTGGACCTTGACTCTCATCCTGGTTTGCATCCTGGCAGGTGCTCTCTGTGTGACCTTGGCATGTCATAACACCTTACCTCTACAACAGAAGAATCTTCGTATGTGGTTTACAATTTTGTTGTAGGAAGTAATGAACTAATACAGGCGTCAGGGCACAAACATTGCACTGAAGGAAGTTAAACAAGCGAGGGAGACTTCATCCAAGCCTGTTGCGCCAGGAGGGGTCGGCCAGAACCCAGGCTGAGCTCAGTTCCACTGGAGGAAAGAGGAGGAGGTTCTAAGAGCTGGGATGTGGGGATCTTAGTCCGTCTGTGTCGGCGAAGAGGCTTTACCCAAAGGGAAAGTGAACTTCTCATGTCTTCATGACAGGAGGGATTGACAGCGTAGGGTAAGACTCCCACCCAAGAGAGGTCCTGCCTTCCCACAGAGACTGGGAGGGACGGGCGCTATCTTCCTTGATGTTAGGTTTAAAAGGGCTGGCTCCCGGGTCCTGAGAAAGGCTGACCAGGGTTGTAATTCTGACAAGAGGCTTTTAGAAAGGTGTACCTCTCAGAGGGGAGGGGAAAGAATGTACACTGACAAGTTTTCTAGAGTAAATGCTCTGTGGAAAGGGAAGGGAGGGGCTCTGTGGTTGGGCCTTCTGGATTCCTTAGGGCTGGTGACAGGGAGGCCGGGCTGGAGCAGGGGGGCCCGGCTGAGGTCGAGCCCAGCTGAGGGGGCATTAAGGTCATCTTGGTCCCGGGTAAAGTAATCAGCCACGAAATATGCAAACCACATTGATACTAGAATTTGTAGATCTATGACAAAAGTAAATTAGAGAGCGTTTATTAGTTTAGCCAATGGATTCTTTATAGAAAAGAAAACCCTAGAAAATCTCTTAACAATGATCTTCCCAGTGTATTCAAATAATTCCGTTTATGAAAATCCAAGAGGAAGGCATGTTTGCAAATTTATTTTTCAGTGTAAATTTTAGAGAAAAAGTGTAGATTTGAATACAATGTAAATAACTGAAAAAATTGCTGAGGCTCTTGCATGGAGAGAGGAAATAAAGTTCACCCAAAAAAGGCTGTTTCAGTAAAATAGGGTAGGGTGATGTGGGGGTTTTATCCAAAGCAGTCAGGGTAAATTATCTACGCCTGAGTCACCTGACCTTTGGGAATCTGACCTGCGTGTGTGTGTGTGTGTGTCCATCTCGTGCTGAGAAATACCTGTGGAACACTCTGTGTGTGGCAGTGTCGGGGGACTTGAGACATAGCAGTTTCACATCTATGATGTCTTTGAAGTCACTCTTTATTGTGAGTACTCTGTAAACACAGGTGGCTATTTTAACTGTCTGATCCACATTTGTACTGAATCTTGACATGGTCTTCAGTTGTCAAAAATGGACACAGAAATTCACTGTCAACAAAAGGAGGTTCAGACCTGCCTTTTGACTTTGGATCCCAATCCGTCTCCCCCCTCCTCCTCCTCTCTCTCTCTCACACACACTCTCTCTCACACACACACACACACACTCACACACACACCCTGCATCTGTATACAGGTCCTTGCTCATCACCTGGAAAAGTGCCAGGGAAGAACCAGATCACAGGCGTTTGGACAGCAGTGGCTTTGACAAACTACCTCTCCAAATATTTAATCGTCCTCTCTGCCTGACTCAATAAATTAAAACCTGCTCTGACTCTGCGTGATGAGAGCGCTCCACCATCAAATGGAGACAGCGCTGGCCGCTGACGGATGGTTTCAATTTTAGCAGCTGCTTGGAGTGCGGATGTCAGAGGAGGGCAGGCGTTTGCGAGGGCGCGTGCTCGCCCTGGGCCGTCGTGGAGACCTAACAAGGGCGCCTCACGCAGGGGTCATTTTTCCTCCCTCTTGTTTTAGGCTGCGCTCCCAGCTCTTGAGTCTCCCTCCATCTCTCTGTGGACGACTGTCTCTGTCACTGGTTTTTGTTTGTGTAATTGGAGGACTTAGCATTATAGCGATATCAGCAGAGATGAAATGACAGCCATCAAATCTCGAAAGAGAGAGAGAAAAGTTTGCAAGCATGCAGCGTGTGTGGTTACTCAACACCTTGGGCTGCAAACGTTTTCAAAGACAAATAGCTTAGAGATGCCGCCTCAAAGTATGTGGTGGCTGGGATGGTGAGGGAAGGTATTGCAATTAGACATAACATTTAGAAGTGTTCTCCTTTGCAGTTAATATGCACTCTGTCTACGTAAATGCTAACAACATAGATACTTTCTGGGAAAGTGTTTTATTGCAGTTGTGCACTAAATTTGGAAACTCAAACACTTCAATACAGAAGTGATCTAGGAGCCCAGAAGGTAAAAATTCTTACCCAAACTAGGTTTCTGCTCCCCCAAGCAACATGATGTTTTTAAATAAGTGAATTTGCAAACCAGAGATTAGCGACTTAAAATGATTTATTTTCATAATCTCTTAGGTGTTAACGAAACTATAAGGCAAATTTTTTTAAAAGGCAAAACTTTTTTTTAACTTCAATGTGTTATCCTGGAAAATACTACAACGGCAAATGTGATACAGATTTTTCTAGAAAACAAAATACCTTAACATAATATTTTGAGGAAAGTATTCAAACTCTGACATGTCAAGATTTCGTTTTCCTTGTCTCTGACATTTTCATTTAGACCCAAAATGACTGACCACATGAATAATTTAGTATAGTCCAAGAAAGAGACATAAAAAGCACCAGGTTTGTTCCCAAGATTTCGATAGAATTAAATTTCCACAGGTGATTGAATAAATTCAGAACTTTTAAAATGCTATGCCATCTGGACGGTTTCTTAAGCAGCTACTGTGTACCAGGTACTGAAGTGAGCACAAGGGTCGATAACCATGGAGACTCTCATGTGACAACAGCAGGGGAGGGACAGGTGAGTAGTTGGAGTGAGGACAGGGTGACTGTACAGTCTTGGGCTGCGTAACAAGGTTTCCCTCAATGACCGGTGGTCCCAGAAGATTGGCACCATTGGTACCATGGGGGGACCATTGGTACCATAGGTGTGTGGTGGGCTGTGCCATCTAGGTTTGTGTAAGCACCCTCTATGATGTTCGCACAATGACGAGCTCGTCTAATGGTGCATTTCTCAGAATGTGTCCCCGTCACTAAGAGGCACGTGACTCTACTATGTTCTGAGAATCGTAATAGGTTCACCAAAGGTCCATTGCTTCCTCTGCAACACAGAGAGAGATCTTGGGGAAGAAGGGTTTTCTTAATATTGTTCTATTAACTTAGATGGGAACCTGAATCTCAGAAATTATTGACTTACTGCTTATGGGTGAGTATTTGTAAATTTCAGGGGCAGAAGTCTCCAGAGCCCCTGTGTTTCCGTTTCTCTTGCTCCTGAGTTTCCTGTGAAGAGCGCGTTTGTGGTTCTTGGGCAATGAGAAAATGAAACAATATGAAAGAAGGCTGTCAGCCCCGGCCGGGTAACTGGGAGACGGATGGCGGCCGTGATGGACCCCGACAGCGCGTGAGCAGGCTTGTTTGTGGGTGCTTCCCCTCTCATCCATCTTACTTCCACCAAGATTGGGAGATGTCATTCGGATGTACTTAAATTCCCGCAGAGCTGATAAAATGAATCCAGTTGGGGAAGGCTCAGGCTGTTAATCCTGGTCCCCCGGACTTCAAAGGGGATTAATGCAGATGAAGAAATACAAGCCACACAGTCTGTGTTCACTGAACCCTTAGTAGGAACCGTGTGCTGTGGATTCAGGTCTCTTCCTGCTTCTGTTTGTTCTCAGGTGACAGACATAAAAGAGGTAATGAGTTCTCTTGCTGCCCAGGGAGTGGCCAGGAGCTTCTCGCAGGTTGAGTTTCACAGATCAGACATCCTCTACCCGTCTCCAACATTTACGTAATCTGGACAAAAGTCAGATCATTGGCTTTGTATTGTTCCTTGAATTTAAATAGATAAAAGCTCTTTGTAAGAATTGGAAACTGCTTGACTTTTGAGAACTTTGCATTTGCCTGGTTTCAAAGTACCCATAAATGGTTGACCCGTAATTCATAAATGTTGTGAAACAGGAAAAATACAGGGGACCAGTTGGCTGAAAGCTGTGGGGAGGTGCTCATCTCTTGGTACACAGTTTTGCCTTATCTGTAACGTGGTGGCAATGTGGAGCTTGTTCCGGTTTGGAGGATGGATGGTGGCTCTGTTGAAATTTCAGCAGTGTTCGATACAGAAAATTTTTATCCTAAGCCAAGCTCCAGATTTGCCCCTATGTGGGATGCACAGTGAGTCAGATGTGACCATGGAGTTTGCAGTCTATGTAGAGGTGTTGGCAGGGGGACAGTGACAGTACAGAGAACCCGACAGCATGTGAATGAATGAACCTGAGTGGCTGAGACTAAGGACATGACAGTGACATTCACTGTTGACAAGGCAGCTTGAGGAGACCATGCTGCAGGAGACAGAGGCTGTTGGCCAGGATTGACAGGAGAGGGAGATCATATCAGAGAGAGTCTTAAGATTCTCTTTGATGGTTTCATAAGATGTCCATAGCTGAGAATAGAGGAAAAAAGCAAATATGGTGACCAGGGAGGGGCCAGCAAAGTGTCCAGAGTGGAAAGTCTTGTCCAGCAGCCTGGAGGTTCATCCAGGGGTTCAGCCAGGATGGAAACAGGAGATACAAATGAGAGCTTGGTTCCTTATTATAATGAGTCTTGAAGGTGAGCTTGGAAGATGGGATCCAACTCTAGGAAGCGGGAACAACAGAGGGTCATAAACGAGCTTTGAGTTGAGGCTTAATCTTATCAGAGCTAAGCATAATCTTTCTTCTTTTTTTCCTTTTTTTCTTTTTGCCTAAAAAGCATTAAGGGAAAACAAACAACACCTCCCATCCTACTCTTCCGATGGAGCAAACTGTTTGCGTTTGCTCCCTGCTCTCTTTCTCTTTCACTCCTTGACCAACACAGGAAGGATTGTGACCTCGTCCTCATTTTATCCAGATACAGCTCAGTTCTGGCCTTTTCCATTTTTATAGAACCATTTCCCAATGCGCTAAATTAAATTCCTACTGATAATTTTCGACACCCTTTAGTAGTCGTTCTTGAGTAGACACCAGAATCCTTGCAGTCACCTCCCTATCATGTACATTTATGGTGTTTGTCAGGCTCTCCTGTTGTAAATAATGCTGTGGCGAGCATCTTCCTGCATTTTTCCTTTTGCTTTTATTCCCTGGAATAATTTCTGTTTTCTTGTGTGTGAATTATTGGTATTAAATTCTAACGTTCCGAGGTGATAAGTTTGAGAATCCGTTGACTTGTTTGGGTTTAGGAGTTACAGTTGCATTCACAACCTATCAATGAGGAATTCTTTACGATGCCAATGGCTCCCCAAATTTACATCCCTCTGCTTGTCAGTCAAAAAGAGATGAGCAATCCAGCAGGTCTTCAATGAAGATTTCGTTTGTCTGGGAGGCGAGACTTTGCAGAATCCTGACATCACTTTTGTCTCCAACGATCTTTTCTGAGCTAAGAGTTTGTCAGATACCTCACCAGAGATCGTCACGCATGCGGTTGCTCCCCACCCCCTGTGCTCTGCTCCTTTGACAACTTCGCCTTTCCGAGTGTGCGACATTGCTTTTTCATTAATTAACAATGTTTAGCAGAAGACTTCTAAAGCCAGGTCTGAACCCATCTCTTCCGTTGTTCTGGAGCTTTGTGATGTGAGTCTGTTGGAATCCTTTCTGCTCCTTTTTTTGATGACCAAATGAAGCCTTTATTCTTTTGGTTCATTTTGCTGCTTTCTGCTCTTTTTCGTGAGATAGGCCCGACCGATCATTTTGGGCTAGTGCACAGCTTTTGTGCAGGGCTCTTTGGTGGCCTTCCAGGAGCCCCTGAGCCTTTATGAAGGAGGACGCTTGCGGCAGCACGGGGAAGCCAGTTCTGATGTCACACAGCTCTGGGTCGAATCCTGGCTTTTCCGCCTCCTACTCAGGTGGCTTTGGGCAGGTTGATTAACATCTCTGAGCCCCAGACTTCTCATCTATAAAATGGGAATAATACTACTAATTATATTGTTCTTGCCCATGTGGTCGTTGTGAGGATGGAAGGAATAATTCATGTGGTGGACTCACTGTGTTTCTTAGCACGTCATGAGCATTCGGTAAACACCAGCGATTACTGAGTCTACAGTGGCCGCTGGAATAGCAGGGTCATGGCAGCTGCTGTCTCTGTTGTCTATTTTCTTTCTCCCAAAGTTTCAAATTCTTCCTTCTTAGAAACGTTCCAGGAGACCTTATTTCTGTGTGATCCAGGACATGCTCTAACCCCTTTTGTTTACTCTAAGACAAGCCCTGCTGAAGAACGTGCGGCCTCTGCTGTCCCCGTCTTGCTGGTTCCCCTGTCTCATTTTCATATGTCTTCAGACTCTTTACAGTGTAGGTTTTCTCTTTTCTTTTTTTCCTCCATGTCTGGCCGCCCTGAACTCCAGACTTAAATCATTTAGTCCCACTGTTTCCATCTGTCTGTTTTACTCAAACACACACATGCCACATATAATTTATGTTCCAAACTGGGACACTTTTGAATTGAAAATGGACAGCACCCGTCATTACATCAAGACAACAGGAGTCACCCGGAGCTCCCAGGCCACCGGGGACATCTGGAAAATCTATATGCAGAGCTCACAGGCAGCCACTTTTTGTGTATTTGGTGTGTATCCAAAGGCACCACTTTTTAAAAACTATTTAACCAGCCACCCAGCAAATGTGCGTTAACTGCCTGCTATGTGCAAAGCTGCTTTTCCGCTGCTGTGTGAATCCAAAGATAAATTAGAAACAAATCTTGTTCTTCGAGAATATATTGCACTTTTACCAAATGAACATTTAACTTCAAAAATTCAACTCCCTGTGCTCATGTTTTTTATACAAAGTGGGTCCTAAACACGAGCCGTCTGGTGTTCCACCAAAACACAGCCGCCTGCCCCCGCAAGGTGGTCACATGACAGACAGGCTCCGTCCTGGGTTTGTGAACAGAGGCATAGATGCTGACCTCATAGGCCTTCTGGGGGATTTTCAAGGATAGTTTGGATTGTACAATTTTTCTTTCTCATTCATTAACTGTAAGACCTAACTCCTAAGTAAAATACAAGCCCATGAAAAAAGCATAGGAAGAGTAACAATGCGCATCGCTGACTCTGTGGAAGAGCGTGGCAGACATATCGTGGAAGAGGTGTAGACAGACTGAGAGGGGATTCGGGGCCATGTCTTCTAGATAAGAGGGGAGGGCTGGAGAAAACTTTCCCGAGAAGACGCTTGAACTGAGCTTTGAAGGATCCGTTCATCAACAATGTCTTGGGTGTAATTTATGTCCTGCACTTGGCTAGGTGCTAGGGCTAAAATGGTGAGCAAAAATGGACGTGTGGAATGGAAATCACAGTTATAATTTGGAGGGTGCCACCGAGGAGCATGACCTGGTACTCTGAGAAGGTACAACGGGATGTGAAGGTGGGCCCAGACAGAGAAGCTTCCTAGTGGCAGAGAGGCTCTAGACCAAATCTGAAAGATAAGTAGATGACTAATTAGGTAGAGGGCAGGGAAGAATATGCCAGATGGAGGGGGTGTCTCATGGTCAGAGGACATGTGGTAAGAGCAAAGGATCGTGGGAAGGTAGCTTTGCCTGCAGCAGAAGGAAGGATGGATGGTGTGAGAGAGAAACAGACAGAGACAGAGACAGAGAGAGAATTGATAAGAATGGAAACACAGTAGGAACAAGACTGCATGGCAACTTGTCCATGGTCAGGAATTTTTGCTTTAATTCCAAAAACGGTAGGAAGTGAGCGAAGAAGTTCACTAGAAGATGACAGAGGGGAGACAAGAACGTGGCAATCACCCTGAGTATCCTCATCCTGGGTTTTTCCTTAGGGACATTGATCACTTTCTGCAATTACCTTGTTCATTTATTGATCTCCTTGTCCACTGTATGTTTCTCCAGTTAGACAATGATTTCCACGACTGTGGGGCCAGGTCCCTCTTGTCTGCTGCTGAGTCCCCGAAGCCTAGCAGAACTCCTGGCAGGTCGGAGATAGGTATTTGTCGAATGAAGGAAAAGTGTCTGAATGACTGGACAGGCCTCTCCGCCTAAGGATCACTATGCCTGCGATACAGTCACCTCGACCCCCTGGTAGGACAGCCAGTGACATCCAGGAGTCACGGTCGATCAGGCTGTCTCTGTCCATTAGTCTTTCCTGCCTGCTACAGTATCGCTCTGCCTTCTCTTGTACCTGTCCTTCAAAAACTCAGCACAATTTTTATGCACAATGTAAATAGCAACAGCTGATTGCTTCTTGATCAAAGTTTCCTGAGGCTGCTGAAAGTTGATATTCTAAAGCCGTTTTGGGGGATCACGTGCAGTCTGTAACAACATGCAGCCCCTATAACACAGGCTATCATTAAATGCGCCTGGAGAACTCTGCGTCCTGTGTCTTCCTCCTGGAGATTCACAAAGCCCTGGACCAGTGGAGCCTCTGAGAATCACGCAGAGAAGAAGCCTGCTTCGCTTTGTCTAACCTGGTGTTTCTCAAAATTAATAGACCGTGGAGCGTTTTTGTTTTCAGCTTCATACTGATTAAAATTCCATTAGAAACTAGTGTTCCAAGAAACACAATTGGAAAACAACTGTAAGTTGATAACTTTATAATAGCCACGGGCCACTTAGTGCCACTGTGAATTATATACTTCTCAACCTTTATGTGAAGAGGAGTGCTCCAAGTTAAATTGGATAAAGTTAGACAGAGTTATTTATGTAATTTGCAACAATAGCAATCATCTTTAAACATCCCAAATCGAGACTTCAAATACCCCCTCTGAGTGGGTGTTATTTAAGTGCAACCTCACGGGTTGAGGGGATAAAACATTCCTGTAGGTTTAAAGTAACTAATTGCGCTGCAGGTAATAAACCCCATCTTTAAGTAATGCGACTGCTTTGCAGGGCTTTCTTTGAAATATCTCCTGGTTGGCTAGTATTTCTAAAGTGTTGCAGATCTCGACTATACTCTGTCGGAGACGCGGTAATTGCTCTGCTGGACTGTACTGGAGCATTCTGCACAAACTGTAAGGATAAGTCAGTCTGAAACAAGGAAAGCGCCCCTTACTGGGAAGACCAGATCCATGTGAGCGCGTTGACCCAAGAGACAGAAATTCGGTTTCTCAACTTTCATTTTACCCTGCACCGGCTCCTCTGGGTATTAAAATGACAAAAACAAACCTTTGGAGCGTAGGTTCCAAGGATGGAAAAGAACAATCATTTTAAAAAATTGAAAACAGGTTAAAAGAATAATGTCACTTGATTGAGGAAAATTATATTTTTGTATCTTTTTCTTAACTTTAAAAAATGTTGGGTACCAGTTCCATGACTTGATGATCTTGAAAAGAATAACTAAGTAGTATCTAGAAAATAGAAAGGTCTTCTAAGAGACAGTGAAAAATATATAAATACCAAAAAGAAGAATGAGCAGAAGGTATGAATGAAGAATCCAAAAGAGGACATTAGAATAGTGAACGAGACGATGAAAAGATGGTCCACCTTAGGAATAATTGGGGACACATGGAAGTTAATGAGACAGTATCATTACCTCTCGAGTTGGCAATTGTGCCAATATCTGTCAATACGAGCAGTGGTTCTGAGTCCCGGGAGGCGGGGAGCGGTGGGTGCTCCCACACGTTGCTAGGGAGTAGCCAGTTTCCCGGTAGCAGTGCGTGAGCATCCCCCTTTGCCCCTCCACATCCCTTCTCCTCCTTTCTCCACTCTGCTCTGTGCCTGGAGAGAAGAGGCCCTGAGCTGGCTGGCTCTTTGGTTTCTGGGGAGCTCAGCCAGTGGGCGCATTAGCAGCAGATCGGGGGCAGGAAGGAGGTGAGCCCACCTTGACGGGCCTGTGGGTTGACAGTGGTTTCATTCCTTACTGGAAGCCTCTGTGTTTGTCCGCAGTGGCTGTTTCCTAAAGGTCTTGATGAGTTCTGGCAACAGCCCCCTCCCCATGTCCCTTTGGGCTGTACGCAGCTCCTCACGCGGGATGACTCACTGTCTCTCGTTGGTTTTTCTTAGTCTCAACTGCATCGCTATGAACAGGCTCTTCGTAAAACTCTTCTCAGTTGTTCCATTTGGGTGTTCCAGCCTTTTCCTGCCAGGACCCTGAAGGAAATTGAAGGCCTGGAGCTCCTATGGCCCTTGAATTCATTCTTAGTTATAGAGAAATCTTTGCATCAGCCCCTAAAAGTCCTTGAGAATAATATTCGTAATAGCATTGTAAAGTTGAAAAAGTGTACACAACCTACATGTCTATCAGGAGGGAATTACTTAGATAAATTATGATATAGTCATATAATTGAAAATTGTGTATTCTCTGCTGTAAGGTTTTCCAAGACAGCAAGGCAGGATAAACAAAGGCAAGGGGATGTGATTAACTCATTCATTGGATTATTTAACCAAATATTGTGTTCAGCGCTGCCCCGTCGGCAGGAAATTGTGCTGGGTGCTGGGGTCGGGCTGGAGAGATATGCAAGACTGTATTTTGAGTCTCTTGCCTTTTAAGAAGCCAAGAATCCAGCTACAGAACAACCAAATATCATAAAAATGTTAAATAAAATTTGTAGGATTTTTTAGTTGTTATATGAGAGAAAACCCAAATCTAACCACTTTAAGCAAAAAGCATGCTTCTGGCTTCAGGGACAGCTAGATCCAGGTAATCAGATGCTATCAGTAGAGGCTCTCTCTCTCTGTCTCCTTCCTACCTTCCTCTCAGCTCTGGTTTCCTCTGTGTGCTGTTTTTATTTTCTTCTGTTGCAGATGAACTTACATTGCACCATAGGGCCAGGGAGGATGCGTACTCCAGCCTTAACTTTTGTTCCCTCACTGGCCAAAGCCAGGTTTGCCCCCCTAGCTTTAAAAAAGTCCAAAGGAGGGCAGTTCCAGTCTTGGACTGGGTCATTTGTCCATACCCTAACCAAACAATAGGGCAATTATAATTGGCCCCCCTGTGTCACATGGTCACTCTTATAACCAGTGGGTAGGGCACCATGATTGACAGCCCCACTAGTACCATATGGATAAGAGGGGTGCTGGGAGATAAAGCAGGCAGGTTTCCACTATAGAAACAGACAATGGTTCATGATGGTTATAATAATACTTAGTAGAGGAGTGCAGAGAAGAGAGAAAGCCCTGTTAGCTGATACGGTTATGGATCCTCTCCCACCTGAGCAAGGTGCGAGATTAGCTGTTTTCTTCTATATTTTAGAAAGTTGGATCTGGCCTAGGATGTAGGATGTGGGCCACCAGAGTGCCATTTCAGTTTATGACTTTGAACCTTTTCCTGGGTATACTTTCCACCAAATTTATCCACGTTCAATTTCCTACATGATGGGTTGGATTTTCAAGGATGCCCTTACGTCTTCACAGGGAGCGTCTCCCGGATGCTGGCAGCTCTGCAGACTCCAGTCATAGCCATTTATAAGGCATTTGCAGATGCCTGTCTGTCGTCTCCCACGTGGGCCTGGAAGCTCAGTGAAGGCAGAGCCTTCTCCCTCTTGATTCCACCTGGACCCCCAGGGGCTCGTAGACTCCTATGGACGGTGGCTCCTCACGGCTCCCTTCCTGTTCTGAGCATTTCCACCTTCACTGGATTCAGTGTGTGTCTCTCAAAGAGAGAGTTCTCCCATGGACCTCAGGAGTCTCTTTCTGAGAAAAGGAGAATTTACCTCGCTGAGGATGGGCAGCATTTGAGGTCTTTAAGTCCGAGAGGAGCACAACCTTCTTTACTTTGCAAAAAGTCAAGTGATGCTGGGTGGAGAATGGACCGTAGCATAGACAATGTAAACAGATAGATAAATAAAATAACAGCACTAAGTAGGAGCGGCCATAGGTGTGGTGCCGATGCACAGGGGCCCTGAACCCAGACTGCCTGGGTTCAAAACGTGCCTCTGCCAAGCAGCTGTGTGTCTTTGGGCAAGTTATTTGGCCTTTCTGTGCCCCAGACTCTTTGTTGGTAAAATGGCATAATGATAGAACCTGCCTCATGTAATTGAAAGATTTGATGTGTTAACCTTTTGAACACTTGGAGCAGTGCCTGGCAGCTGCTAGCCCTCAGCATTGGCTTGCTTTATTAGGATGCTAAAGCAGACGAACAGGAGCAAACGTTAATATGTATCAGACATTGGTTGAGCAGAGACATCGTGCCAAGCGTGAGGTTGTGGCCAGTGGGGCTACCGTAGTGAACAAATAGACCAAGTCCTTTCCTCATGAGATGTGCATTCTAGTGGAGAGAGAGAGAAGATGAAGGCGTTACCTGTCCAGGCGGTGCCAAGCACTCTGAAGAGATCGTAAGCACTCGAGCGTAAGAGGGTGGGGGTCTATAAGAGGTGGCTGCTCCCTGTTTGCAGGGAAGTCCTCTTTGATGAGCGGAGCTGGAAGGGAGAGAAGGCTGGGTGGGGTCAGAGTGCTCTGCGCAGAGGAAACAGCTGTGGCAATGGACTGAAGACTGGACCATGCTTGGTGCCTTCGAGAAAGCAAGGAGGCGCGTGTGGCTGGCATGAGGAGAGCAAGAGGGAGGAAGGGCGTTCTGAGAAATAGGGAGGGGCAGGAACACTGAGGCCAGTGAAGCCACAGCAGGGACTTTGACCTTGACTTCGCCCTTCACCCTGAGCATTATGGGAAGCCTGTTTGCTTGGATCTGGGCAATGACATGGCCTAACGTATTTCCGGAGGATGTCTCTGGCTTCTGTGAGGAGAATAGACTGGGAGGGGCAGAAGTAGAAGACCAGAGGAGAGCATGGCTTGTCCCCGCAGTAGCAGGGGAGGAGGTGAGCGCGGCCAGAGGCTGGGTAAGCCTCAACGGTTGACTTGCCAGCACCTGGCAACGGGTTGGTTTTGATTTTGAAAGAATGAGCAGAGTCCAGATGACCCCAGAAATTTGGCAGACAGTGCTTGTAGGAACAGCGGGTTTGGGGACAAAAGCAGACATCGATTTGCACAGGCTAGAGATACTGGCGACATGGAATGGGTGGCTTTGGGCTATTTTAGGATCCTGTAATCGAACACAACTAACTCTGGATGCCTTTCTAGAGAGGAGTTCTGGTCTTTGTGTCCTCAGTGTTCCTCTCCTGTTAGGGCAGTGCTCTCACTTGTAAAATGAAATATCCTTTAAAAAAATGCCTATGGTGTTTAAATTAAGAAGGAGATGATGACTGAACCTCAGTATGAGTCAAAGAAGGTTGTTTAAGGAGTTTCATTAACACCACTGATTGAGACCTTTAAACCAAATGTCAGATGATCCTCATATTTAAAACACTGAAAACAGGAATTTGTAATGAGAACATTAAGAGAATTTAGTTCAACAAATGGGATTATGGTGATACCTTTCCTTTCAGAAGTTAATTGAGTTTAAATGAAGGCAATTTGGCTGAAGTTAAAAAATCAGATGGGTGATGGGGGAGGGAATGGATAACCCAAGACAAATGAATGCCTTAGGAACAGGAACACTTTGGGAAATTAGGTCGACTTCGGGAAATTGGCTAAGTGTTTCCACATTTAATTAGGTGATAAGTCCTTCCTTAGCAGGGACATCACTGTAGATGCGTTCATTCTCCATGGAGTCCTGTGTGAGGTGGGATGTGGGTATCAGCATGCGATGACACTTGTCCTGTATCCGGTGCCATGCGCATAAGTGAATTTCCATGGGGAAGTGGGTACATTCTGTTCCACTGGGAACATATGTGTATGTATATATCTGTATGTACATTTTAAATATTTAAATCCATCTTGATTTTAATTATCATTGAAGCTACAAAAACTTTAAAGAATTTGATTTTCACTCTTAAGGTATTTTTCTCTCCCAGTTATTGAGTTTAGCTTGAGTAGAATTGAATAGTTGGGGCAGAGACTGCCTGGCCCGCAAAGCCGAAACTATTGACCATCAGGTCCTTTACAGAAAAAGTTGCTGAAACATGAGCTAGAACACTGACCAGTACAAAATGGGTGCTAAACAGTTATCTGTCAAGTGAACAAACACAAGGGGTACATTTCATTGGGGAATAGAGTTCAGATTGCTGTCAATGTTGTTATGATGTCTAAAGCCTTAATTCTCTAGCTTAATTATTATATTGTTTTTGCCTTATTTATTTAAAAATATTTCTAGATATTTTTATTAAAAAATAACCTCACAATTACGGGTCCAGAGACTAAAAAGTGAGCATAGTCTTTCGAAAACGTAGTGGAAAAAGACTTTGTGTCTGTATGATGTTTCATACTCATGTCATTTCAAATTGCTTTATCTAATTTAAATTTTGCCACCGGCAGATACTGTGTTGGGCAGGTTTCCTACGTCATCTGTGGTCCTCATAACAACACTACACAGTAGAAGGAGTCTCCTTCTTTTTGAGGTTTGGGAAGTTAATGCACGGGGAAGTCGAGTGACGTGCTCAAGGGCACGTACCTGGGCGGTGTCAGGAAGTATCAGATTTGAGATCTGGAATAAAGCCAGTCTTCTTCCGCAGCCACATGTGCGTCTCACAGCTGGAGAACTCGGGCGGGGGGAGGGGGTGGAGTGGAAATCTGAGGCCTGCGTCAGTGACTGGTTGGAATGGGTGGATGAAGGCCTTCCTGTAAATGAACCTTGGTCGCCTGAGGGCCTAGCCCTGCATGCAGGGAGCCGAGGGCTCCATTCCTCCTTAGGCATGGCGATACTTGTGGGTCCTTTGCAAGGAGCCCTGGGACTCAGCATCACAGTCTTGCTGAAGGTCCTTCCAGCTTTTTGTCCTAGTTCCAGCCCTGAGTTCTTACCTTGTTCCCTGTGATCAAGCATGACCTGGCCTCTGTGGTCCCTTAACCGATCTCTGTCTTGGGACCCAGGTTGGGGATTCAGTTCCATCGGGACTTTTATCCTTTTCTGAATTCCAGGGACCACTGCTTATTCTGTTAGCATCTCCACTGCTGGATTAGTTATGATTCAGGGATGCAGAACCACTCTAGGTTTTTGAGGAGAAAGGCAAATTAAAAATTAATTAGAAAGTCCTAACCTTTAAAGTCAGGATATGTCACATAAAGTCCATGTTTCTAGTATCATTCGCAGTTCCAGGAGATCTGGGGTTACATGGTTTGCATGGCCACTGCTTGCTCACACTGAGAGCGGCCGCCATGTTTCATGTGTAAGTGCATTCCGGTTTTCCATGTCCCCACTCAGTCTGTTTTACTCCTTTCTTCTGTCTACCTGGGCCCTATAGGCACTTGAGTTTGTAACTCCTAGGTTCGATTCTGCTCCTTTCTGGCAGAATTCTCTATGTAGGCAAGATATTTTAGGTAGATGGGATTGGAATTTAACCTCCAGGAATGGCCGTGTTCCAGTCAAGAGGGAGGATAGCAGAGCGATTCTATCTGACCCTATTGGTTGTCAGCCATTCCCTTATCTTCTTCTTCCACAGAACTCTGGTCATTTCAGGCCATTCATGACAAAGCTTTCACCCACCTTTACAGCCTCTTTACAGCTGGGATAACTCAGTCTGACCTGACATCACTGAGCTATTGAAGTGATCTTAGAAAGAGCTTGCTTCTGGACATTCTGTTATGTGAGAAAAATAAATGCCTCTTTGATTAAGCCTCTGGTTACATTTCTGTTATTTGTACCTAAGTGCACTGTTAACTGATATAATGTTCAAGAGGCACATTGCGTGGGTATCAATGCGGCTTGTTTACTTCCTAGATGTTTCTGAGACAGCTGTGCACACTCATTATCCACATGCTCCCGTACGTTTCCCATCCCACTTTGTAGTCTGAGTTGGGGTCATAGGACTGAGTTCTGGTAAATAAGGATGTGAACAGAAAGAAGACGTGACTTCTGATCCCAGGCACATATGTTCAGGGAACTTCAGTATCCCTGTGCCTCCTCCATCCCTCTCTTCCCAAGATGGGAAGAACTTGGAAGCCGTGTATTGATATGGTGGCATCACAGGCTGGAGGGAGCTTGGATCCTTGAATCACTGGATGGAGGCAAGCTCCAGTCAATACACACTGGACCTGGTATAAGTGAGAATGAAAGTTTTGTTGTGTTATACTTAAATTAAACCTTGGGTCCCCATGCTTCCAGGAATGAGGAACAGGCTTATGAAAGTTGTGGGACTCTCCAACTTCTCCACATCCATTTCAGATGTAGACGTGGAGGATAATGGAAGAGGAGAGCCTGCCAAAACGCACATCCAGGAGCTAAGGTCTACTCTAGACAAGGGAGTTCCTCCCAGACAACACTCTCAGGCATAAACTGTGAGCACAGCTAATGGTAAGACCCTGAAAGATACACTAGCTGTATAATCATGCTTGACCAGTTAATCTGCCTCTCCATGCCTCAGTTTCTAAAAAATGAAATCTAGATAGAAATAGGATCTACCTCATGAGATGTTGTAAGGATTATATAAAGCTCATATAAAAAGCTTTGGACAGTGTCTGACACATGCCGTTCTAGAAGGAGAGATCCTCTGATATTCAAGCAAGCCTGGTTTGAATTCTGCCACAGCTGTCTTGACTCCTGGGGTGCAGCTGAGATCAGGAGATTGGGGATTAAGGAACATTGCTGTTCTTCCTGGATGTAGGTGACTGCAGACTTCTCCCTGGGGAGCAATTTGGCCCGGTACCTCGATCGTTCTGTTATCGGAACGTTAGTGCAGTGTCAGACTAATGCACTTTTGTCAGTACTTAACCTAATTGCCCTGTAAATCCCTCCAATTATGTGTTGTTTACTTCCTAATGCGTCCTAGGAACACTTTTGTAATTCCCTTATGGGTGAACAGAGCAGCCTTCTGATAGTTTTTTCTGTTAACATCATCTATTACCTACCTGCTTGTAACTTGAGGAACAGAGCCCACATATTCATAAATTTGAAATTTTAAGCGATGCTGGATGCGCTCCGGTGGACTGAAATGATCAGGAAACAGCCAGACTTCTAGAAAAAGAAACTCAGATGTTTTGAGTTGTTTTAATATTTTATCGAACTGGGTGACAAAGGAGAAAGTAGAAGAGAAGCCTTTGTATTGGAACAGGAAATGGATCTATTAATATATTAGGGAATACTGTTGCTGAAGCTGTTAGAGAGATACAGTTACAGAGTTTAAGATAGAAATGAGTACAGCTCATTTGTCAATTCAAGGTGGTGATGCGCTGCTTCCCCTTCTTGCGCTCACTATGTCTTGTTCCTAAAAGAGAGGATATTCTGTTGTCATCATGGGCTGGAGCTGAAGCTCCTGTCTTGGGCAAGAATTGAGGGATTTATCCCCACTTGAGAATGTGTTCCTTGGGATCACAGACTGTGTCTTATTCATCTTTATATCTTTACTATCAGAGTCACTGTCTGGCATGGTGCAGATATAGAAAAAATGGCTGAATTAATGCTGATCAGTTCATAGGATACACTGACTTTGCAAAACCCTCATTCTATAAGTAAGCAAAAGTAAAGTGATACCGGTTACATTTTGAGTGCTTTCATACCGTATGCACTTTCTCGCTTAATTCATCAAGCTTTTTTTATTGTGATAAAATATATATAACATAAAATTCACCATTTTAACCATTTAAGTGCACAGTTCAGTGGCATTATGTACTTTCACATTGTGTAGCCATCACCACTATCCATTTCCAGAACATTTTCATCATCACAGAATTGACACTCTGTCCCCAGAAACACTAATTGTCCATTTCCCTCTGCCAGCTCCTGGCAGCCACCATTTTACTTTCTGTCTCTATGAATTTGACTCCCCACGTCCTTCAGATAAGTGGAATCACACAGTAGTTGTCATTTTGTGTCTGCCTTATTTCACTAGAATACTGTTTTCAAGATTTATCTATGTTGTAGCCTTGTCAGAATTCCTTCCTTTTTAAGGCTGAATAATATTCCATTGTGTGTGTGCACTATGTTCATCTGTTTATCCGTTCATCTGTTAGTGGGCACTTGGTTAACAAATGTTAAAGCCTGTATTATTATCCTCATTTATTCAGGCTCAGAGTGGTTAAATAACCTGCCCAAGGTCAGAAACCTATTGATTTCTAAACTCTAAGGTAAAGGGTCTGATTTGCATGTTTCTGTGAAACTCCTTGTGACAAACTCTTTTCGTGATGATACAGTTTTGAGGCTGGTCAGCGCAGACTCATTTAAAAGCAATGACTCAGGGCATGTGCTACTAATCTTCAGGTCACTCCCCTTAACGTCTCTTGAATTAAGAGGATGGGTGCCCTTGTGGGATACCATCATGTATTTCCCTTCCCTAAGAGCAGCCCCAACTCCGTCACTGGAATTACTTTTATTGATTGGGTACAGTCTAAGGAGATGTGATGAGGGCTCCTTGTCTTCCTGTGTGGGCGGGCACATGACTGAAACCAATCCAACCGTGTACCTTCCATGGGATATGAATATGAAGCAGGCACAGAGACAGTCCCCGCCCTCTGAGTGACAAGCTTCTAACCAGAGTTCCTGCTCAATGACCCATCATTATAAGCCTTGCTTTTAACCTCCCACCCATCCCCAAGCCCTACACTGTAACCTTTCATCAATCCTGTGGACCCCCAGTGTCTTTGAAATTGGTTCTCTCTTGTTGAAATTAGCCAGAATTGCTTTCTGCTGCTTGCAGCTGAGAATGTTGACTGATTCACAAGTATAGTGCTTATGTATTCCCATTGAACAAGTGTTTATTAAATTTGGGGCCCATTAGGTGCCAATTATTCTTTTATGCTCGTGGGATTAAAAAAGAAAAATATGAGCTAAGACCACACCTACAGTTTGGACCACATCACCTGGGAGCTCATTAAAAATGTAAAACTTCAGGCCCCATCCCAGACCTGCCGAATCAGAATCACCACTTTAACTACAACACTGAGAAATGATGAGCTGGGACACAACCCCTCCTCTCAAAAGCATCAGGGACTGTTTGGAGAGAGAGACGTCTAATTACAATAATAAGCATTTGAACAAAATGGCAAGGGAAGAGAACCTGTTGACTTTTTCTGCTGCCTCTCACAGATGCCTTTGGCCCCTACGCTGTGTTGCCAATGAAAGGACACTGTTTTCTTTCTAGTTGTCTTTAAAACAATATCAAATGAGCAGATGGACCTACACGACCTGTTGAACACTGCTGGCTGGGGAAAAGTCGCAGAGACGAGAGCTGCAGCAGGTGTGCAGGTCCCTGTTAGCCATGCTCTCTAGAGCAGCGTGTAGAGATCTAGCTGGGTGGGATGTCAGGTTAGAGGAGAGGGTCCCCAACCCTTGAGCTTGGTGTGGAAAGCACTGGCTCCCCCTCCAGTGTGATTGGGGGTCAGAACATAAATGACAACCTGGTCCAGAGAATCTCGGCTTGAGCCCCACCTGGCAGTCCAGCGTTTGGGTTGGGGGAACACCAGCCCCTCCCTGGTGTGATCAGTGGGTTGAGCCCAAGCCTTGTCAATGACCGTGATTGATTGCCTTAAGCGCTGCACCACTGTCAGTTTTCCTGTAACTTTGTAAGAGGCCATCATCTCTTCTGGGAGGCCACCTATACCAAGGGAAGGGGAGGGGAATGAATCTTTGACAAGATTCTTAGGAGTAGGACCAGTCTACCTTTCCACCATGCTCTTGTCTCGTACCGCCATGTCCTAACCTAAGAAGCCTATAATTTTCTTTCTAGTGATATACTGATCAATCTCTAATATGGTGGTCCTCAAAGGGTGGTCTCCAAGCAAGCACCATCAGCATCACCTGGGAACTTATTAGAAATGAAAAATTGGAGGTTCTAACTCAGACCTACTCAGTTGGAAACTTTGGGATTGGGGTCCAGCAATCTATGTTTTAGGTCAGTTGGGTATACCTGAACTTTGCAAACCACTTCTCTAATAGATTTCTTTGTAGCCAAAATAGGAGGAGAGTTGTTTGGGAATTGTGAAGTGTGAAGGAATGAGGATGTTATAAATGAGAGGGAGAAAAACAGGAGCTGATGCTTAATAAATTGACTGTGATATTTTGTGTTTATCCATTAACAGAGGTCACCTGGTTTTCTACAGGGCACATAGTTTGGTTCTTACCTGTAAACCCAGCATGTTTTTTCAGAAACAAAGCAAATAAAGAGGAGATGCTTTACAGGTTTGCAAAAGAAAATCAATTGCATTTCCATCCAGTGAAGAAACTGGTCTCTTATTACCAGTATCAGCAATTTGTCAAATGTGAGCTCTGGTTATCGGAGAGCTGTCCTGCCCCACAGCTTTCTCACCTTTTCTGGTGACCTCTGAACATCCATCCATTTATGCTCCATCTTTGCAGATGAAAAACAACTCTGAATCTGGATAGAATGAAAATGAGTTTCTAAAGAGAGCTTTTAGCCGCCCTGGCTGGGCATCACAGCCCACTCCCTGCAGAAAAGTTGGTATTTTGTTAGCCTTTGCAAATTCTCTGGTCTGCTAAGTGAAAGCCAATGTGTTTCAACAGAATAAACATCAGAGTTCTTATTTCTGCTGCTTCAGGGTCAAGAGGGCTGAATTAAAACTCCTTAAAACTCACTTCACTGTTCCTTTGCAGTGATTTTAGCTTAAAAGCCAGGGATTTGTGGGTGATTATTCTGTTCTTCCAATGTGTTAATTGTTTTCCCCATAGCAATCAATATTTAACAGAATCTTGCAGAAACAACTACTCATCTGTCAGACTCCCCCACCACAGTCAGCACATCCACGGGGCTGCGTATCATTATCTGGTACCATACACTTAGGCGGTAGTGATTCCAGCCTTGAAAGGACGTACTAAGTTGATTGGTGGAATTAAAAGCTGGACTCATGCCATGAACAACTCAGCAAGCAACCTCTACATCTTTGAGAGTTGTGGGGGAAAACCTGTATGATGTCTACAAGTGCTCACAAATACGGGAAAAGCTATTGAAAATACATATTTACTTTATTTTGTAGTTAGTCTTCATGCATGCATTCATTCATTCAGTAGTCAGCCATTCTATTTATTCAATGAACAACGAATGTGTACAATAAAGGATTAGCCCTGCCAGAAGACAGTTTTGGTCCTTTGTCCCCAGCTCCTGGCGGGTAACCTTTAAGCCCTTGGAATGTGCTGCCTGATAAGAATGTATTTGTTTACCTGGGGACCATGCTGGATCGTCTATGCTAACAACGTGATTTATGGTGGAGGCCTTGATCCACAAGATGTCATCTCCATCTTTGGAGGAGCTAGAGACTAAGGTCCGCCATGCAGATGGTCAACCATAACTAAGAGATCAACCTCCCCAAAAAACTCAGACATCAAGCTTCGGCTGAGCTTCCCTGGTGGGCAGTGCTCTGTGCACGTTGTCATACGTCATTGATGGGAGAAATAAGCACTGTCTGCAGGGCTCTACTGCGCAAGGACAATGGGGAGTTCTATACCTGGTCTCTCCTGGAGCCTGCCCTCTGCACCTGTTCCCACTGCTGAGGTTAATCTGTATCCTTTCATTGTGATAAACCACAACTCTGAGTATAACAGCTTTGCTGAGCTCTGTGAGTTCTCATAAATTATCATACGAGATGATCTTGGGGACCTCTTGAATTGCAGAGTGCCTACTCAAAAAGCCAGGATCTGTGTTAACACCGGCGACACAGGCATGAGAACACAGTCTCTTTCTTCATTTCCAAGATAGACATGGAAATCAACAACTGCAGAAGAGCATCATAAACTCTCGTTGGACATACAAGGGAACAGTTGCGCCTACTGCCTCTTGCTGCTACCCTTCTGTGGACAAATGCATCCTGTGGAGTAAGGTTGCATTCTGAGGGTTACTCTATACAGCAAGCGTTTTTGCAGAGGGTGCTTAAATCAGATGATATACTCAGGTGTGAATGAAATTTTGATTCCTCCAAATTTAATGTAATTTCTCTTTCTTGCCCCCCACTTTCTACCCAAGTGGCAGAAAATTCATCTCAGTCAGTCACAGGTAATTCAATATTTTTTTTGCTAGTAAATTCTGAGTTTTCCTCACCCTTTCCCAAACGTTGTTTCTAAGTTTCGAGCATTTTGGGAGTGATGAAGAGTGACGTTGGCGTGGTCCTTGGTTCGCCTTGTTCAGCCTGGTCCTCAGCTGTCCATCCACTCTCATCAAAGCTACATCCTTTCTCAGTTTCTCCCACAGTTTCTCTCTAACTGAGCTAGTCCACACCGTCTCACAGACACATGGGAATTTTAGCTGCTTTCTCATGTGGCTATGGGTCTGTGTCACACTCTGAGGCTAGCTTGGGGTCTTTATCCCCAGATATGACAGACTTCTCTCTACCCTCCTACATTTTCTGTGCCAATTTCCCCAGGCCTTACTCAAGAAAGTCTGTGGAGGAATCTACAGGTTGGCTCCATTAATCCCTACTCGAACTCCCTTCTCGCTTTCTTTCTGTGCTCTGGAGAGTGAAAGCTAAAATGACATTTCCCAAAGACCTTCAAAGCTAGGGGTCCATCTAGAGCCTATGTTCTGCCAAAAGGACACTGATCACAAGACTGAGGGGGAAAAGTGAGTATTGTACAAATGCAGGCTATCTTGTGCAGAGAAAGTGGCAAGCAGGGTGGCTGAGGTGTCTGGTTCTTCCCAGCCAGCTTTGGTAATGTGTCTGTTGTCCCATCCCTAGCATGTACACCTGAGCAGAAATAGCAGCAGCTGCTGTGATTTTGTTGCTTGAGCAGTTTGTGGTATAGTTGAGCCATTTTCCTGGCTGCATTGTTTCTGGCTTCGGGGTGTCTAAGCTTGTTTACCTGGCCCTCACAGATCCAATATGGCTGCTGTTGACTGCAACCAATACCTCTAACCCTTAAAACTAGTGATATATTCAGAACCCATTCCCTGCTTATTAATTTACTTTGGGAAATGTGGTCGTCAAGGCTTCCAAATGAGTATTTGCTAATCAGCACATTTTCTCCCTAAACACAAATATATGTGGAACCCTAATTGCCCATAATAATTTAATGGCTGCTGAGGAGGCGTGAAGTTATTACAAGAGGAACTAGTTGATTTCCTAGGGCTGAGATCCAAGTGTCAATCAAGGACTATTCGGAAGAACATAAGATCAGACAGGGTTGTTTATTCCTGGATGTGAGAGAGATGGTAGAACCTGCATATGACCTTGGGAACTTCAAGTTGGGCGCATCTGTATTCTCTTCCAGTTGCCTCTTACTTTGTATTTTGTACATACACTTTCAGGGATGAATTAGTAAAATAGGAAATCCACAATGCCATGATAAAAAGTAATGTCCCCGCAAGTGCGCATCATTTTTAAAATCACACCCATCCTGTTTAAAAGTCTTCAGTGACACATTGATGTGTTTTGGTGTGCTACAAAGCAGAACACAAACTACAAAATATGTGAGAAAAAAAATCTGAAAGTGGACCAATGATTAGAACATTTAAGAGTGAGCCCATCATGTGTATCTTAGATTAATATCTCTAGTATATTTTTAAGGATAAATGACTTATTTTTATAAATGTCTACACTCTGAAGAGAAAATTCTAAAATTGACATGTGGATAGATTACTAAAGTGGGAAAAATCTTTGTTCTAAATTTACTGTCTCATGTCTCCTCTTGTTTACCGTCCCTTCTCCCCAAAGCAAAGGCTGTTTTAATTAGAAGCATCTTCTTAGGAAGGTATGCATTTGTATTGTTTAATATTGTCTGCTAACAGCATCTTAATTTTGTGCTTTGGCTGCGTATCTGGAACTTGGACTTCATTTGCAGCTAGTCAGGCTTAGATAATCATAATGATGATTAAATCTCGTCTTCAGTGTCTCAGTATAATAGTGCTTCAGCATGAGGGAGGGAGCTTTCTTCTGTCTGTGTCATTTTCCGATTGGTTAAGTGCATTATAGTGATTCGAATGCATACTTTTTTTCCTAATTCAGCTGAAAACACTTACTAGAGACTGGACAGGTGAGTCAAGTCTGGAAATGATGACGTCTGTGACATTCTGAATCAAAAATGGTGTATACTCACATGACTAAAATCCAAAGCAGACCCAAAGAATTTCAGTGAGTGGGCCACAAAATTTATGTCATGGGAGTTGGAGGTGGCCACTACAAACCTGTGATTTTGCCTCTACTTCTCTGTTCCCCACCAGATTCTTTCTTTCTACTCTTCAAGTATTTTTTTCTCTTACTTCATTTTATCATTGTTCCTTCCCCACAGTTTAAATAAGCTGATAGAATCCCAGGTGTTACAGCTGTCTACTTTTAGAAGCAAAATTTAAAGAGATAGCCGATAACTAAATTAATATGTTCTAGGATCAACATTGGTTTGGGTACACAATTTTTGGGAAGATGGCATATTGGGATTTGGGTAGATGATTTCACATTGTTAACCTACAGTATGGTAGTAATAATTGGAGATAGGCTGCCAGCTTTTCCGTTTAACCTTCTTTTCTGATGATTTTTAATGGGATCAGTTCACCCTCACAGCTGTTCTGCCAATGGATCACCCAGGCGCTGTCCTATGTCCTGAAGTTAGAAGTGTGAATAGGCCCAACTGGGGAGACAGAAATAAATAATTATAATTCCATTTAATGCAAGTGTTAATAAAAACATGAGCAAGATATAGATGGAACATTTAAAATGCATGAATTGTAAAACGTATGAATTGTACTGATTCAAGACAGCAAAGTTTTTTATGGTTCTAAGGTTATGCTTAAAATATGATGGCTTCAGAGAGATTATACATTCTAACTGGCAAAACAAATTATGTGATATAGTAGTCATGTTTTGAGTTTAAATTCTTTTTTATTTGACTGAAAGGGAATTTTTTGTTTATATAGACTATATATGACTTATATGACTATAAGACTATATAGTCACTGGTATTTAAAGATTCTATAATTGCAAGTCACATATTTATTATTATTTCTGCCTTACATTGTAAACAAAAAATTACAAATACATTCACCAAAATGTATTAGTTGTGAATATGTTAATTGCAAGGGACAGAAACTCTACTGGAACCAGATTAAGCAAGACGGGGAATTTATTGGTTCATAAAATTGGGAATTCCAAGGGTGGCACTGCTTTCATGCATGACTGGTTCTAAGATTTAGACAGAGCCAATGGCAGTAAATCCTTTTTCGCTTCTCTGCTCTGCTTTCCTCTCTCCATTCTCAGGTTGGTTCCCTCTTTGATGAAAGATGGCTTCCGGAAACCCCAAGCCTGCATTCTCTTCCCCAGCAATCCTAGGGGAAAGAGCAGACTCCCAAGTTTCCCTCACAATTTAGGGACTTTCTGTGGTTGGTTTGATTGCATCAAGTGTCCATCTGTGAGCCAATTATGATGCAATGTCATGAAGTGGTAGGACTGGCCAGGCTTCAATCAAATGCCCATTTTGGCTTGGGATAAAATCAATAGTGCCAATAGGAACTTAGAACCATAGTAACAACAATAGGAAGTACAAACACAGGAAATCTATTTCTAATTTTGCAGTAGAGATAGGACCCTGCTGCTGAGACAGAGAGGGTGGTGGTTCTGTGGAGGATGAGGAGACATCACAGAGGATGCAAGACCTGGATGCTTTGCTCGGATGCCAGTCACATCTCCCACATGTGGGCTGATGTGGTTCGATGGCCAGGGGATTTGACCTGTAGCCTGTCTGTCTTTACAGCCCTCTTGAAGAAACTCCTCAGTCATTTCTGGGTACATTGCGCTCCTCAATAGCCCAAAAAGGAATAAAGAGCATTTCGTAGGATGCATTTTCCTCATGGAAAATGAAATGTGTGAAAACACTCCTGCGTTTCACAAGCATCTGTCCTAGGAATCTGGTTTACAATGTGCTAGAATTCTACACCTACTAAATGTGTACAATTTATATTTTGGTTGAATTTTATTGTAGAATTTTCTTTTTTTTTTGCAAAGACGCTCATGGCTGGGTTTCTACTTTTGAAATTATTTTTATATTCCTTACTACTTACGGTTGAATTCCATACACCTCTGACCTCATTCAAATGGCGTTTTCAAAAAACTCATGTTTGGATGTACCCATCACCCCCCAATAAAGCACGTCTACTGTAGGACCAGTTTGAACTCTGTGGGGAATTCTGTGACTGTCTGAGCTCCACGGGTGGTCCAAGCCACATGGGAAGTGGTCAGTCTGTGGATAATGGCAGACCCACCTTTGGGGCATTTTGTGATCTGCAGAGAATGGCTCAGCCAATGTAACCACAAGTTCTAAATGCTGTGTCATGGTTGAGACGCAGGTGAGAATGTGAACATAATATTTGCATTTTTTGGCTATTCATTTGTATTTTTAAAAGAATTTTTCTGTGTTCCACTTAGGGGAATGACATTTTCATCCCTGGATTGCCTGAGGGAACATGCTGATATGATGGCTTGAGAGATGGTCCTGCTTCCTCAGGGGAGCCTCCCACTGTACTTCATGGACGTGTTATTTGCTTCTGGGGAATTCTGATGGAACATTTTTCTTTATAATCATTTTACTTATCACTCTGGGAAGTGCTACAGCTCAGTTTTATGTAAATACTAGATGTGCGTTACAGAGGATTGGGCTATATTTTATTTGTAAGAGCACCTTTTTAACTCGTCAGGACTGGAAAAATGTTTTATGCCATTCTGGTCACCAATTCATGCAAATAAGTTGGGCAGGATTATATCACTATTCCTTTAAATGTCCTCTCCACAATGATACCAGCACAGCTATTGTTCACTATCTTGATAATATTGTCCACTATCATATATGTTTGATTTATCTGATTATATATGCATACATTTAGTTCATATATATATACACATATATATCATGTGCTTCTTCAAGGACATGAAGAATTATACTGTTTCACTACAGATATCAAAATAGCCTCCTTTCGTCTACTCCTGCTTCTCTTCTCACTTGCCTGTGTTCAGTGTTCTGCAGAGTATCAGGTCATCCATTAACAAGATAAACAGATCACGTCAGCCCCTCGTTTTGTAGCTTTCTGGTGTCTTTCCATGGTAGTCATGATAACATCTCCACCCTGGCCCACACAGCCATACTCAGTCTAGCTCCTTTCTGCTTGCTTGAAGCCGTGTTCTACCATGCTGTCGCACATTTAACGAGCTGCTCAGTCACACTGGGCTCCTTTCTGTTCCTCAGAGTCTCACTTGTACTCTCCTTGGGGCCTTCGAAGTTATTGTTCCACTTTTGGGGAACATCTGTTTCCAAATTCTTCGCAAGTACATCGGTGAACTATGGCTACAAATTGCTGCAGGACAGACGCGCACAAAAGATGCGCAGTGTAAACCAGTCAGCCTTTCTGTAGCTCCTACGTCACTAGGTAGCGGAGGGTCAGTTGGAGTTTGGCTGATGTAGACGGGGATCAGCTGGTGACTCTGCTGATCTCTACTGGGCTCACTCGCACATCTGCAACCAGTTGGCTCCTCTGGGAGTGGCTCTGTTCCACATGCCTCTCATCCCACTCGCAGGATCTACAGGCCAGCCCATGGAGACTCTTGTGGCACTGGCCGAGGTGCAGGAGCACAGTGGGAATGCACAAGACTTCTTGAGAACTTGCTCAAAGGCATGGCTTTTGACCACATTCTCTTGACCAAAGCTTGTCCGGTGGGCTGAATTCAGAGTCAAGGGATGAAGAAATAGCCCTGCCCTTACGTAGGAGGAGCTACGAAGTCACATCACAAAAGTTGTGAGTACTGGGAGGGGTGAAGAATTGTGTCCAGTAATTCAAACTGCCTCTTGGCTGGCTCCTTCTTGTCGTTCAGTCCTTAGCTCATTACAGATGCCTCACAGAGGTTACCCCTGTCCGAAAGTAGCACTCCACAGGGACATCTGTGTTACATCACTGCGTTTGATTATCTTGTTTACATATGTACTGTCTGTGTCCCTCCTACCTCGATACCATACAAGATCCACAAATCTACCCTCAGGATCTGAGACAGCATAGGGACAAAACAGACTTTCAGTGTCGTGTTGCTGAATTAACGACAGGTGTGAATGTCAGTTTCTATTCACATTCATGTTTGCATATTATCTGATTTCACTTAGAATTAATTAGGAGATCAGGTTTCCAGTGCAGGATCTGCTTTTAACATGATCTGTGTCTAAGAGCAAGTTATTTCGTGCCTGTCCTCATTTCTTCATCTGTAAAAAGAAGCTATTAACTTGTGTAGATTTGTGCTCTGCTCTCAGCTCTAGCTGTCTGTGATTAATAGACCCTGAGTCTATTGAACAAGGCAAATTTACACTGCTTTCATTCCTGAGTGCCGTGGGAAGTGGTGTGTCCACAAGCTGAGCAGCAGTCCCAGATATTGAAAGTCTTTTCAGCAAGTGTCAGTTACGTCCCTCCTATGTACATACGCCATCTTTAAGGTAGAAGACAGGATGTAAGGACTCTGCTACAAGGAACTTACAAGAATGGCAAATGTGAAACATTGGCATGAAAAGGCAAAGTGTACAGTGCTGAGAAATAATTTCCACAGGATTTAGGAAAGCTCTGAAGACGTTGGCGCAGGGCTGACTGTGATCGCTGAAATTGGTTTGGGCTGTACACATTCTGTAATCTCAGGGGAAGATTATTTTAGCCACTTTCTGAGTGGATGTCTTACTTTCAAATATTCTGTATATTTTGGCTTAATGTACAATATGTGATATATCCTTTTGTACATTTGTTCCAGTGAAAACTGAAGGCAACTTGCTGTGTGTTGCTGAGCATCTCTCTTGAGCATCGCTCCTGACAGTTAGGAAAACAACAGATTAATTTCTGCTGGACTTGAATGCAACGTTAATGTCCATTTAGCTGGCAATCTATCTGCTAGCTGTCAAGGAAATCTCTTGACCAACCTTAACTGTACATGTCGCATAGAAGCAAATCATTGTCTTAAATGAGGCCACGGGGCTTATGGGGTCACTAAGCCAAATCAGCTTTTAAAGCTTTAAAACTCTTTCTGAATGGCGAGAGTAAGCCCAAGGAAATGCCCTGTGTTTGTGGCATGAAGCCATTCATCTTTCCTTTGTGGACCCTGCAGATCAGAGTAACATGATCTCATGTATTTGTGGCTTAAACATGAACCATGAAAGCCCCAAAACAAGCCCCTTGCTTTTGGTAGAATGCCTTGGAAATCTGTCAAAATGGGACCACTTACAACTTCTCTTAGTCTGACATTAAACACTGCCTAACAGGAGGTCGCTTACTATCAGAACGATATGTACAAAGGTGTGGGGAAGGAAAAGCATTAGTGAACAGTAATTGAGACCATGCCTGCTTTAAAAACCCTGGAAGCTATCTTAGAAAAATATGTCTCAAGTGGAGGATGTCCTGTGACATTTGACCACGGCTGCATTTCCCTCTGGTGCCCGGTGCTTTAATCTGTGAAGCATGGTCTTTACATTTCAGCACTATGCTAATTTATTTTAGTCTAAAATTTTGAATATTGAGTAAGTGAAGGAAAAAATTCTGCCACTGAGAAGTTAGCCTTAATGCCTTGGCAACAGTTGTCGGTCTTCCCAAAAAGTCTAAACCACACACTTTTGGTGTTTGGCATCAATATTTTTTCTCTTAACTCGCCCTTTGCACCGTTGCTGCTCCTTGCTGCCCATCCGCTTTAAGATCAGTCAAAACCCTTCCCAGCTCTCAAGTGCCTGAGATCTGATTGATTTCATTGATATATTAAAACACACTTGAATTCAGCCAGCTAATGTGACTGGTTTTACTTGCCTGTCGCCCATGCTGGTAATGGAATTTTTATGATATAATAAAATACCTGGGGTCACAGAGCGTTTTCATCTTCTAGTTCCTTGAGTTGGTGTAGTTTTACTAGCCTGGTGTTATAGAAAGCTGCTTCACCGTGACTGCTGTCCAGGGTCCCTGCCCACCTCTACGCTGGGAGTCAGAACGAGAGGACCCGCAAACCGTCTAATTCCCCTGACTTTATATACACCCTTGTTGCTACATGGTTAGCCTTTTTTCATCATGTTTGGTCTTAGGAAATGTGTATTTTGACTTTTGGAAGAAAGCTCGGAAGACCTAAAACTCAAAGGGCTCCATACTTCTTGACAACTGATATAACATCAATTTGAGAATGTATTCATTTTTTCATCTTCCTGCTTCTCCTCCCCTCTCTCCTCATCCTCATTATCATCATCATTATCGAATAGGCAATATATTACATGAAAAAAATTAGAAAGCACAGTGTTATACTGTTAAAATAATCCTCTTTCCATTGTCTCCAGACAACCCTATTTCTGAGCTGTGTCCATTTTCCCACGTCCTTTCAGAGATCTGCTTTAGTGTACATATAATCCTTGTTATATATAAGGATTATGTAAGATTATATGGTTATATATATAAGACCTATATAATCCTTGTTCTATCATAATCTTATATAGTCACACATAGTAACAAGGCACACACAGTTTTGTGTCTGGCTTTGTATCCATTAAGAATATACCTTACACGGTATTTCCACATCAAAACATATAGAAATGGCTCATTCTTTTTAATAGGCACATAGCATTTTATTGGGCAAATGTACCATGGTTTATGTAATCAGTCTCCTACTGTTGGTATTTAGCTTGTCCCCAATCTTCATTTCATGTAAGGCTGAGAAGAATGTTCTTGTGCATATATTCCTCACACATGGAAATGTGTCTGCCAGATAAATACTTACAAGTTGGGTCAAAGGAAAGATATTCCCAAATTCCATGGGACTATTGGATTATCCCATGAAATGGAGGATTTTAAAAGCAAAAGTAATTTCATAGAACTTACAATAGGCAAGAACAGCATTTCAACCGTCCATAATTGGGGATGCCTTTTAGTTTTCTCACTACATCTTATTCTGTCTAGAAAGCTGATCAGCAGAACCTGATGGTGATGGAGAGCCATCTATAAAAGGAAAGCGGGATATTTCACCAGTTTTTACCAATTCCAAGTCACACTCTTTTCTCACCCCTTGAGATGAGATGAGAAGGGGATGGGTTATACTCAGTGCTGTCTTACAACATTCGGCTGTGTTTTGCCTTCAATGGCCGATGAACTACGGCATGTCTTGCCGTCAGAGGAGTCTTAGATTCAATAAAAGATGGTACTTTTTACAGTGAAAAATAGAACAAATAATGTGATTTATAAGCAATAAAAACCCTTTGTTTGTCTCTTTTCAATATGTTATCTAGATAAATATTGAACTTGGCCAGTGCAAGCTCTCTAGGTTAATAACAGAGCACTGCTTCCGTTGTTGGTGCTCAGTTTCGCTCTCGGTGTGGACCCATCTTGAATTTCTTAAGGAAAGCAATGATTTTTTTATTTATCCTTCCAGCTCAATATTAAGCAGTCGGAATTATCCATTCAGAATGTGCATCAGATCACGTGCTTTCAAGTTCAAACCCTCCCTGTGTCATGTTTTCTCATCCTCTTCGAATGAATTCCTAACTAATTTACTTGGCAAACAGCACCCTCCCCCAATGAAGAAAGCTTCCTGAGGGCAGGATTTTTTTTTTTTTTTTTTGGTGAGGAAAATTGGCCCTGAGCTAACGTCTATTGCCAATCTTCCTCTTTTTGCTTGAGGAAGATTGTCCCTGTGCTAACATCCGTGCCAGTCTTCCTCTATTTTATATGTGGGATGCCACTACAGCATGGCTTGATGAGTGATGTGTATATTTGCGTCCAGATCGACCCCCACAAACCCCACGCTGCCTAAGTGAAGCATGTGAACTTAACCACCAGGCCAGCCTCAGGAATTTTTTTTTCATCTAGCACTGTACCCACAGTGACCATCTCATAATAGACACTTGATAAATATATGTTGAGTGAGTGTATTTTTGTAGCCCCACCACATTTCCTAAAACAAAAACCAGTCTCATTTCAAATGCTGATGGAATTGTGGAATTAATTCTACTTAATTTGAATGCTATTTTCAATGAGTGAATGGAATATGCCTTACCCCTGCAAAGCACAGTATGTATTGTTCATTTTTCTTTAAGCCTTTTCCCGAAGCTTGCTGTCTGGTTGCTGCTGAGGCAAAGTGATGTTTTACGATACAGGTGACAGGTGCTTTAGGCCTTTGAGCACCATCGCCATCCTCAGAAAGCAAGGATGTGTAGTAGATGCGTGATGTTGTCACTTCAAGGGTAATCAGAAGTTTCAGAAAGCCCTGGTGAGACTCTGATTCACCCCCCCTTTTGATTTCATCTGCCGGCCCCCTCACAATGCCTCTTCCCCCAGCCTCCAGGGTGGAGCTTCTCCTGCATTCTGAGTTTGTGCTGCTTCCTCCCTTCCCTGTGACTTGAGGGTATTCTACCTCCATCCCACTTTGGATGCTTGGGATTCCTAGTTGTCTTTGTTCTTTTTTTTTCTTTCCTTCTCTATCATCATAACACAGTCACAACTTCCTCTGGCCACCTGACCACCATGAAGAAAAGCTTCCCTTTTAGCCGGGTGTTCCCACACGCCCTGAGACTGAAGATGACGTGTGCAGTCTTCAAATTGTGCCATGAAAAGGAGGCGAACCGTCAAGACCCCTCCCGCCTTCATGCTGGTTAGGATGTGGGTGTGGACATGAGCCTCCTGGACTAAACAGTAAGCTGAGTGAAGCTCCAGAAGCACAGTCACCATTGAGCCACCGTACACGTGCTGGGCTGCCTACATGCCGACAGCCTTGTGGAAAATCAGCTGTGGTGTTTCTACTGCAGCCACTGAAACTTTGTCCTACATGATACGCTCTCCTCTGTCATTCATGCAGCCAGCTAAGAAGAATGAGAGTAAAATTCTTTGTCTTCTTCAGACATGTTGGCAGACTCTCGCATCCTTTGTGAGAAAGAGAGGCAAAAAGTGAAATGGCATTTGGAAGAATTTGCAACTTAACGGGGCACTTGTTCAGTGATAGGAAAAATGGGTTATTTGTGGGAAGAGGGACTCTGCATGGTGATTGTTGTAAAAGAGACTAGGAGTGGAGTGTGCTGAACAGATCTGTTTCAATCACGGCCGTATCAGGAAAACGGCCAGCCTAATTTGGCACTTCCGCGTGTCTCTGGAGCTGTGGGAAAGTGGTATGGATAAGCGTTTGCTCAGCTAAGGCTCGCAAATGAGATGGAACCTGGAGAAATGCACTTCATTCCAGACACCTCATTATCAGAGAGACACAGACAAATGGGAAGGGGTTTGGAGAGGAAGAAAAAATAATTAAAAGAACAACACATTAACCAAGGTACTGAAAGAATTGATTTATGAAGAAAGATTTAATGAACTAAATATGTATCTATTGGCTAAGTGGTAACTAAAAGGGGACATAATGTAACATATTTGAAAGGGTAGAAGTGAGAAGGACAAAAGGGAATTATTTAATGTACTCTCAGGAGGAAATGACTAAAAACAGTGAAATTCAGAAAAGAGAAATGTCCTCCAAATGTCCGAGGAGCAGGCCAGGCGGTGGAATCCGTTTGGTCACACTCGTCCTGCAGCAGAAGAGTCACTGCTTAATGGACTCAATCCTGTTGGTGAGAGCGGAATAAATGTTTTGATGTTGAAGTGCGGAGCTCTCTGCAGTAGATTTACTGAACCAGCAGTGGCGATAAGCTTGGTCCACCTGCCCAGGAAATCAGGCAGCGAACCACATGGAAACCAGGCGGCTGTCCTGAAGAATGTATATTATCTGTCTCCATAGTCTTCCCCTGTGGTGTTAGTTGATTGTTGAAATCTGTGTGGGGATCTAGACTCGAGGTAGGAGATCCAAAAAGGACAGCTGGAAGTAGATACTTACTTATATACTTGGAGCATTTCTTCCTGCATTGGTAGCCAGGCACCCATTTCTGCCCCGCGCTTCCCAAAGATAAAGAACTTCTGGCAGGGAGTTCCCTTTAAAAAAAAAAGCTGAGTTCTTGTAAACCGTATGAAACTCTGCAGGGAAGTTCCTGTGTGTTAAACCACTGATCTTATATTATAGGGCACAGTTGGCTGAGGTCGTTCTGATAATGTTTGCGTGAATGGTAACGACAAATGATTTCACAGCTATTTTCCATTTTTGGCTGTGATTCTAGAGACATAATAATTAAAATATTTAGAGTTAAATATCATTTGGCTTTATATATGAGTGTGACCTAACATTAAAAAATGAAAATAGGATAAAGACCCAATTCATCTTTCACTCAACTACTCTGGCACCTCCGTTAACATTGCTTTGGGCGTATTTTCTTCCCTTCCTTTTATTTGTTTTAAGGCATTTATGTTCACACCAGAGTAGGGACCCCAGAACTGCGAACTTAACATGCACAGTTGTGAATATTTATTGAAGAGTGATTCGCGTCTAGAAAGCATAAACATTTTGACTTTTTCTGGAGCACAAATGAATCCTGTTGGTCAGCTAGTGAGAGAACCTAGCCCACCGTGGGTGGCTGAGCTGTGGCCTCCCACAGACCGCCAGGTCCCAGTTCCTGCAGACTGGGAATGTGTGACCTTACGTGGGGAGAGAGACTCTGCACTTGCGATGACGATCTTGAGATGGAAAATTATCCTGGATTGTTGAAGTGGAAACTTATAAGGACACGGGTCTTTATAACAGGGAGGTGGGAGAGTCAGAGTCAGAGATGGAGCTGTGCTGACCCAGTCAGAGGTCAGAGTGATGCGGCCATGAGCCAAGGAATGCAGGCAGCCTCTAGAAGCTGAAAAAAGCAAAGAAACCGATTCTTCCCCAGGGCCTCCAACAGGAATGCAGCCTCCTGACACCTCAATTAAATTAAATTAATTAATTAATTAATTTTTTGGTCAGAAATATTGGCACTGAGCTAACATCTGTTGCCAATCTTCCTCTTTTTGTTTTTTCTCCCCAAAGCCTCAGTACATAGTTGTATATTCTAGTTGTAATCCTTCTATTTTCTCTATGTGGGCTGCCACTACAGCATGGCCTGATGAGCAGTGTGTAGGTCCGCACCCCGGATCTGAATGGGTGAACCCCGGGCCGCTGAAGCAGAGCATGCCAACTTAACCAGTATGCCACAGGGCCGGCCCCTTGATTTTAGCTTACTGAGCCTGATTTGGACTTCTGACCTCAGTAACTGTGAGATGACTCTTATGTGTTATTTTAAGCCACTAAGTTTGTGATAATTGGTTACAGCAGCAATAGGCGACTAATGCATCGCTGACCGGCATCCCTATCTGCTTGCAGGAAGGGCTTTGTCCTTCAAATTGTTTTTTGTCTGTAATCCTTTGCAGTGATAAAAATGGTGCCTCTTTGTGGAAACCGTCGACTGAATAGAGGCAAACCTGGTAGGGAGCTGAAAAGACAGGTGGTGTGTGGCCAGGAGGCATACTCTGGCCTCAGTGGAAGTGCGATCCTGTGGGAAACCAGGCATCCGTACAAATACAAAGCCCTCTCTGTTTGAAGGTTTGAAAATGTAATTCTGAGCTCTCTGGACTCGTTCTGTTTTTCAAGGATAGATTTTGTTCTAGTTAAAATTACTACATACAAGTTATTTTCGAATCTGTATTTTTCATTTGATATTTTATTAGCATTTTCTGATGTATTTCATGATCTTTAGACCTATATCCAACTGCACTATGAGGGGTTAGTACTTTTTTTTTTTTTCTTAAAGATTGGCCCCTGAGCTAGCAACTGTTGCCAGTCTTTCTGTTTTTTCTCTCCAAATCCCCCCAGTACATAGTTGTCTATTTTAGTTGTGTGTCCGTCTAGTTGTGGGATTAGTACATTTTTATTGAATGAAGCCAATGGAATTGCTTTTTGAGTGTGGTCTGTGGTATCTGTCTCATTTTCAAAATGAATTGCTAATTATTTGAACACTATTGAGTCATATCTTCTTTCCTGAATAACCTAAATGTTATCATGACCTTTATGACCGATTATATACTTGTTTGAGTCGACGTAGGCTAGGCTATGGTGTTGTGACACGTAAGCCTTCAAAATCATGGGTGTAGCTTAATCAACTTGTGTTTGGCGTGCTCGGCACAGCTGGGGTTGGTCGTGGGGCCCTTGTCCATCTTGCAGTTATGCCGTCTGTTCCAGGTGGCCTTGATGGTGGACTCTACAGGACAGATGTGGGCTGGAAGATGGAAGACATGATTTTGAGTACTGTCTAGATGTGCCTACATGACTCCACGACATTCCGTAGGCAAAACTCAGTTGTATGCCCCTAATCTAATTGCAAGGGAGGTTGAGAAATTTAGTTAACCTGTGTGTACAGGGAGAAGAAAAGGTCCAGGGAACATTTTGCAGTATCTCTACCCTAGTACCAGCATGTGCACGGTTCTCCTTCTAGACTCTCTATTTTGTTCCAAAGAACTATTTATCTATTCTTATTTCAACATAATTCTCTCTTAATTACTATTATTATAATTTTATAGTACATTTTGACATATAGTATGGCAAATCTTTTTCTATTGTCATTTTTTCTTAAATATTCTTGGCTTTTCTTATGCAAATACATTTATTTAATGAAATTATCAAGAGATTCTCTATCCCTTCACACACACACACACGCATGCACATGCACGCACACAAAAATCTCATTTGCATTTTGATTGGAAATGCATTGTATTTATACTTTCATTTGGGGGAAAACATCAATATCTGTATATTATTCATCCTTTCCTCTAGATGCCTCTACTTTGAAAACAAAACAAATTATCCAAAATCTTAATTTGAAGTCCATTGAAAGAATTCTGGGACATTTAGCATGTGATAGAAATTACTTAACGAGATACAAAAAACTTGAAAATCCGCATCAGCAAATCACGCCCTCACCAGTCACTGTGCCTGTGAAGGACCCTTTGAGACAGCTTATACCATGTCGCAATCCCAGCAAGTGCCTCGATCATGAGGAATAATGCACAGGGACACACGGGCCAGTGTGTGTCCAACAAATGACAGAGCTTGCTGCCTGCCATGTGGTTTTCTCCACATTTGAATGTTTTGAAAAATTGCTGATCCTATTTGCAGATTCCTGAATTGTGGCCAAAACAAACTGATAGATTTGGGAGCATGAGGATGTGCTTTCTTCTTCTCACAAAACCGCATCCCAGTTGTGCACAACACATGGGCGTGGCAGTGTGTAGATAGCCCTGTTGACTGTTTTTCGAGTAGACTGCAATTGTTGCTAAAATGTTCCACTTGTGCTCGTAGCCTATACGACTTTTCATGCATTTTATCGAAATCACTTTTTAAATTTTCTGCCCCCCAAATGATCACATATGCTTCCTTAGTATAGGTGAAGCCCTCTTTAATTGTTGCTTAAGCCTCAATTTAATTAATATTGATAATAACAAAGCTACTATTTATTGAGCATGTGTTGTTTATTCCAGCACTGTTCTAATTGTTTTATTTCCACCAGTGTATTTAATCCTCAGGTTCATTTATTAAGCAAGTACTATTATTTCCTCCATTTTACAGGTGAGGAAGCTGAGGCAAGTAAAAGTATAAGTAATTTCCCAAGGTCTCTCAGACTGCAGGCAAGGAGCCAAGACTCAATTGCGCATCCTCCAGCTCTGTTCACACCCTCCTTCTCCTATGTGATGAGTGTCTCTTGCCATTCATTTTTGGTGACTTACACACAAATTTAGAGCTATTCTTCCTTTTCACCACTAGTTATTATAATTATTGAATAACTGGAGAAAGCCTTGATTTTTTTCACAGTGTTCTGGAACATTCCAATCTTTGGTAGACTCGGAATGTCATTTAAATTGATGCCACATTCCCAACTTGTAGCTTGGGGCCAAGCCCTGCGGAACCCCGCCTAGGACTGCTCCTTGGACTGGTGGGGTGGCCAAAGAATGTTCTCCACTGTGATGGTGGAAGTGCAATAGAGAAAGTCTGGTCATACCAACCTACTTTAGGGCTGCTTGGTTACACCTGCTCATATCCCATTGGCCAACGCAAGTCCCATGGAGGGCCCAAAGGCAAGGGATGGGGTAGTGTCCTCCATCTACCATGAGGCCGAAGGAATTCACACAGCAAGCTCAAAGACCAATCAGATGGTGGGGTATGCTTCTACTATGGAGAGAGGACAAGATTATTTGCAAACAATAATCTAATCTGCCACACACCCATTTCAGGAACAATGTCAAAACTATCCTTGGAATTTATAAAATATAGACAAATTCCCCTAAACTTTAAAAATTTCAGAGTACTTGTAAAACAAAATCACTATTAACACAATACAGAACCTAAGGTGGGGTCTGGATCACCAATAATAAAATCAGATGGCACGCCAGTGTTCATAGTTCACATACTGGGTTCACACGGGGGGAAGAAGATAAAACTAAGTAACAAGGATTAAAAATATTTTGGTTGTTTCTAACATGGAGCCTCTCTGCCAACCCTTTTTACAAATCATTTTTATGAAATTTTACTTGATGGGAGCCCAGGAAAGCATACCTGCAGAAGTTTCTTCACTCTTCTTGAAGATACATAATTCTGAAACTTTATTAATAATGAAAACAATCTCAAAATTAATATATTAAATTGTTCATGAGTCTCTTACAAATTGGGATTAAAAAATCCATAAGTCTTCCATTATGCTGTTGTTAAGATATTATTTCCATGTAACTTGGTGGCAGCGAGCAAGCTTTTTCCAAATAAGCTGAAAATATTTTTCTCAGAGAGGAAGGGAAAACGCTAATGGAATTTTAAAAAGCAACATGAAACTGTTTCTTGAGGAGACTGTCCCTGTTGTTTGTAAGGTGACAGCTGTGAGAAGGCACAGCAATGATGCATTTTCCCCTTCACACAGAGTTCATGGGTCTGAATCAGTGTCTGGAGGACAATGTCAGGGTAACCAGATAAAAATTCAACTCTGAACATACCAACTGGAGTCTACTAAAGGTTTATTAAGTTCATACAAAGGCCTATAATCCTCCTGTATCTCAACAATGAGAAAACCTCAGAAAATACCATATAGTATGTGTGTGGCATTTTATCACCTTTTTTCCAAACGTTCGTTTAAAATATTGATTCCACTGTGCATATTTCAATGGCAGAAATACAAGATGGTAGATGTTACTTTTTAGACAGTTAATTTTCTAATATCAAAGTAAAAATATTATTTTTGAAAATAGTGCTTTGAAAAAGACTCTTAGTTGTACGTTAGGGGAGTGAGATTTTTTTTTTAAGCTGGGTATCTGAAAATATCTTCAGATTTTGGTGAATAAAATATATTTCCTTTCCACAAATATTTTCCTTAATCAATGAAAATATCCTTCTTGGTAAGTTAGCAGTTGCTGGGATGGAAAATTCTAACTGAGGAAGAAAGAAATGTGAAGGTGGCAAACCAGTGGGAAAGTTCATTGGAGGACTTTCCACTTAAACAGATGAGAGAGTGCTAGCCAGCTTACCGTAACGTTGTCTATGTGCATTTAGGCTTATCATACAACAGACTATTTGTTAACTTCCCATGTGTGAAAATTTCTGAAAGAAACGATGAAAGGAAAGAGCAGAGAGAGTTGAACCTAGACCTGGGATGGTGTAGGACTTTTGTCACTTGTGCCAAACCTGGCCAGTTGGTAATGTCTGCCTGGTAACATTTTGAAATTGAACCTATATAGAGTTCTTACTCAACTGGAAAAAGCACCGAGATCAGCTATAAATTCTCCTCTTGAGTAACTTATCCTGTGAAGGGCTGGGTAGTAACATTTAGGCTTTGCCGGCCATATGGCCTCCACCACAGCTGTTCAACGCGGCACCTGTAGCATGAACGCAGCTGAAGACGATACACAGACAAATGGCCATGGCTGTCTTTCCAATAAATCTATATTTACAGACGTTGAAATTTGAATTACATGTGTCTCACATGTTACTCTTGTTTTTTTCAACAATTAAAAATTTAAAAATAAAAACCATTTTTAGCATGTACACTACAAAAAAACAGGTGTTAGGGTGGATTTGACCCATTGACCCTTAATTGTCTGACCCCTGATATAAAGGTTATAGGTACAGTCATGCATCGCTTAACGACAGGGATGCCTTCTGAGAAGTGGGTCATTAAGCGATTTCATCGTTGTGTGAACATCACAGAGTGTGCTTACACACACCTAGATGGCACGGCCTACTGCACACCTAGGCTGTGTGGTACTAATCTTATGCGATCTTCATACGGGCCATCTGTTGTTGACCAAAGTGTCCTCATTTGAGGCGTGACTGTGAACTGGAAGGGGGACCATGAGCTTGAGTCAACTGATAACATCCTTTAACTGCTTGAGAGCATACAAAATAACTAGCGCAGGTAAATTTGGGTTGAAAGTGCTAATTTCTTTAACATATTAAGAGCTCTGAAAAAAGTCAATAAAAAAAGCCTCTAACGATTGACTATAAAAATAGTCAAATGACAAGAACAGAAAACTTACCAAAAGGACCTACCAATGGCTCTGAAGCGTTGAACAGACACTCAGCCTCACTCAGAAGGAAAGCAATGTACATTTTCATCTGACAAATTGGTAGGGATCAGAATTCTTGATAAAGAAAAATGTTGGCAAAGGTGTGTGAAAAGAGACCCCCCTGTGTTGTTCTTGGGAGTTTAAACTGGCACAATTATGTGAAAGGCAATTTAACACCACCACTATCTTTTAAATGAACATCATTGTCCATCCAGAAATTCCCTTTTTAGGAACATAGCCCATAGCCCTTGTGTGCAAAGATTCTATGTGAGGGCACTTGCTGTAGCATCCTTTATACTTTCAAAGGCTGGGAGCAACTAAATGCTTCTCAAAAGAGAACTGGTTAAATAAACGATGATCTACCTTAAAATGGGATAGTGTGCAGAGTATAAATCGATGGATCTGAATCAATCTCCAAGGTATATTATTAAATGAGAAAAAAATAGTAGAGAGAATGAGAGAACGCTATCATTTATGCTACTCATAGACTAGAAATGGAAGTTGCATCTGAGGATGAGAACTGGGCGACCAGCAGGAAAGAAAGAATTTTATTTTTTTTCTTTGAAACTTTTTGACAATTTTCATTTTTTTGCCACATGCTCCTTCAGTCAAAACTTTAAAAAATTAGGGTAAATTGTTAGCAACTAATTATTTATTACTTCTCTTCCAGTTATTGCAGAGTGTGGTTTAAAATTTCTAAAATTTCTTTTGAACCATGTTGAACTGAAGCTATGTAAGAAAATTAAGTTCTCCAGATTGAAAAAACGCTATTGAGTTTCAGAAAGTGACATGTTTATTTATAAAAGAGAAAATACATAAGAATACTATACTGTCTAATAATAAAAACCGTTCACTTAAAACAAAAACAAACTCCCTTTTTTCCTTTGGTTTGTGGAATTAGGAAACAAATTATACAATGAAAACACCCAATGTGTTGACAGAAGTGTGGTGGGGCTGCCACATTCTTCTTCTTCTTCTTTTTATTTTTGGTGGGGAAAATTCCTGAGCTAACATCATGGCTAATCCTCATCTTTTTTTCCTTAAGGAAGACTAGCCATGAGCTAACATCTGTGCCAATCTTCCTCGGCTTTCTATGTGGGACGCCTCTGCAGTATGGCTGATGAGTAGATTAAGTCCACGCCTGGGATCTGAACCTGCAAATCCGGGCAGCCAAAGTGGAGTGTGTAGAACTTTAACCACTTCGCCACAGGGCCAACCCCAAGGCCTGCCATATTCTTTTCCCAATTCTGCACATGGCTGTTTCTTTCTAGTCATTCAGGTCTCCCCTCGATTCCCTGCCTCACTATTCTCCCTAAAGTCGACTTTACTCCCTTTGCTATCCTATTATCTTGGTTTATTTGTATCACCCTGAAGAGTTACTTTCTTATTTGTTTACTGGTCTGTTTCCCACTGGCAGGCAAACTCTTGGAGAGCAAGTATGTATTCATAGTGCCTAGAATGGTGACAGCTGACAACAAAAATAACATTTTTAAATTTAACTTTTAATTTGCAAACAGTAAGAGTAACTCTGTTTTGCATACAGCTCTAAGAGTTTTAACAAATTCATAGAGGTCGGTGAGGCCCACTACGATCAAGGTACAGAACATTCTATCACCCTGAAAACTTCCTTCATGCTGTCATTCGTTGGTGACCCTCCCTCTCTCCGAACTCCTGGCAACCACTGATTTGCTTACCATCCTAGGGTTCTGTCTTTCCCAAACTGTAAAATCATGTAATCATACAACAGGTAGCCACAACGAACATCATTTCTGGGGGATCTAACCATGTACCAAATATTATTTTAAATACTTTACATGCATAATCTCAAAAATGTCTTCTTTATTATTCCTATTATATAGATAATGAAAGTGAAGTTCAAGTCCCACAGTTAATAAGAATACTATTTGCTTAACTTCTCAACATTAGTAAGTGGCAGAGTGGATGTACAAACTGGGTATCTAGCCATCAAGCCGGAGCTCCTAAGCAGACTGCTTAGTGGGTGCTCAGCGACGTCTGTGCAGTGGATGAGTAGGCACACACTTTGGTACCTGGCCTTCTGTATCCAGAGCCATGAACCCTCCTCTGGCCATCAGCCCTGAACCCACACTCCTAAAAACACTAAACTTCTGATGAGTTTCTCCACATGGCTTATGAAAATGGAAACAAACCAAATGTCCAACAGTCTTGATGGGGGTACAAGGGCCACCTGCTCCCCAAATGTTCTGGAAGGAAGAAAGAATTTTGCTGCTGTCAAAATTGTGATAGAAATGTCAATAGGATGTGAGACTGGCACGTAAGCTGTGAAGTGTAAGCCGGAGACTTTTGTTATGCCACAACGTAAAATCTCGACGTTTTTCATCGAGATTGGAAATAAAACCAGGGAGAACCTATGAGCATTTTGGCATATCTCAGCCCGTACTGACAGTTCGCTCTCTGCAGCTCTTCCTGTCAGCACAAACATGTTTGTCCATGTCAGCAATACCGCTGAGGCCAGTGATGGTGTTCTGGGCGATGGGGATTCCTGGAAAATGATGTCAAAACAAAGTTTGTGTTTTTAACCACAAACACGGTCAGACGGCGTTGAGGAATGACCCAAATCGAGAAGTCTGGAACCACCCACTGTTATCACTGTCCATCATGAGCCGTTGTCTATCTGGGGCCAATTTAGAGCTGGAGATTCTCACATTGGGATTCTGCCCATGATTTGAAATTTCTAAAGATCAGTGCTGGACTATGTCAACCTAATTTCCATAAAGAGGAAACAGGTTGAGACCACTTGTGAGTTTTTCAAGAATCTTAGTATTCATATTTTGAGATTTTAAAGGTGATTCTCAAAAGGACGTTGTTTCCATTACTAAATAAAGATTATCCTAGCCTCCAGCAAACCTCCCCAAACATTTTATGTGGGGCATTCTTTTAGAACACACGACATTTCTGTATCAGACACCCTTTGGGTACTACTTCAAATGCTGTCGAGTTCACCTCTGATTCCAGGCAAGGATGCAGTGACCAGTTCTGTCTGGGCTAGAACCTGGTCCAGGTGTAACATGACAGCTTCCCATCTCTGGCAGGTACTGTGTGTGCATCTTGCTTTCCACCCCAGAGTTTCTCTCACCTTGAAGGGACCACTTGGCATTCAGGTGTGTGCATCCCAGAAATGTGGGAGAGTAATGCCTCCTGGGGCATTTGAATGACGGGGGGCTGGAGCCAACAGATAAATTCTTCCCGCAACAGCCCTGCACTGACTCCATAAGGCCTTTGAAAAAACCCCGTGGGTCAAGCAACCAGTTGCCTCTTTTGATGGTCTATTTGGTAACACACCTTGTGTTTACTCTCCCTCTCTCTCTGCTCGTGCCTTGTGTCCCTCATTCCTGCATCCTGAGATCACATATCCGAATATACCACTCTTATCAGACTTTATCTTAGATTCTCTTTTTGGAGGAATCCAGTCTAAGATATGTCTAATGGGGAAAATTCTCTGTAAATGTTTGGAACATGTGAAAGAAGGTAAATTTAGTTGAACTCATTCCAGTTTCCTCTTGTGGTAATACTGTCAATGAATTTGACACTTCTCTCTTTAAAAGGGACAAGAAATGGGATGGGATCAGCATTCATGGTTAAAATGCATTTTTTTCTTGGGAAATTATATTTAATATTAGAGAAACATTCATTCTTTTTTTTCAACAAATATTCAACAATTACTGCTAAGTATAGTTCTGAATAATAGGCCTACAGAGGTAATAAGACGGGAATTTCCTTTTTCATGGAGCTCATTCTCTGAGTCTATTTCAATAACAAATTCAGAAAATTATTAATTGTTAAAAATCATAGTGAAAGACCCCCCAGGAAACATTCAAGAAAAATTATTTTGAGCCACTAAATTTGGGGTTGGTTTGTGAAAGTAGCGTTATTGTGAGTATATTCACGATATAGCTAACTGGTTGGTGTAGGGCATGGCACATCCTTCTAGAGAAAAGATGGCAGAGTTTGAACACAAAGATCCTTAGGTTGAAATTGGCTCACGAATGTGAGAGTTGGCCTGAAAAATATTAAAATGTGTCTATACGTATGAGTAATTAATATCAAACATTTATCTAGATTTCACATAAAACTGGATTTTTTTCTTTTATTGAAAAATCAGATCTGACAATATTAGGTCCATATTTCCACTTGGCAACAATTGGTTGGAGCTTTCTAGCATGTACTGACCTTATCAATCCATACATTTTTGGTTTGCCGCATAGTCCCTTTACATGTGATTTTCTGTTTGGCATGCACACATTTATACTGCCAACCAGCTCCTGTAATCATTTCAGTTTTGACCATTGCAGTAAAGGATGATCTCTGCACTCATTTAGGGAACGGTCTCTAACACTTGCATACAAGCGAATAGCACTGAGTAATTTCAGCAACAGCAGCTGGGGGGGCATGGTCTGCACGTACTGTCAGCCGTCCAATGGAAGAACACGGTCTGGTGAATGAGGGTCTCCACTCAATGACCATTCCTTCTGGGAAACTTCCTGCCGTGTTCCAGGTGGCAGAAGGCTCTCCTGAGACTGAATATGTATCACCCAGCAGACGTGATGAAGACCTCAGCGGCCCTCCTGTAGAGTTTTGGCTCGGTTGTTTGGCTCCCTCTCTGCACGCTGGCAGCAGCACTTGCTGGAACACTTGGCTTCTGTGTCTAGTTGTCTCTGGCGATGCGCTTCTTCTCAGCTTGTATCGTTTTGACCTTGCTGCTCCCTTAGTTAGAGGTCTTTCTCATTTACTTCGTTTTGCATTCCATCATCTGTCGTTTGATATCTGAGAACACTGATGGATACGATGAACCTCAGATTCCCGAGTTGTTCCTGTTGGGACCTACTGTGATGCTGTGCAAAGAGCCCTGGGCTGAATTCCTGGACTTTCACCCTGACTCTGGTGCTCAGTGCTGTGTGATCTTGGACACATCACTTTCCTTCTCTGAGCTTCAGCTTCCTCCCCGCTAAAAAGGCACTGATTATATCTGACCCCTGTGCTCCGAATCGCTGTCAAACAAGTTACGTATGTGAATACATTTTGAAATGCATTTTGCTCTGCACACAATTGTAGGTCTTGCTAATGCAGCATCATTCTCTCCCTCAAAAAAACAGAAATCCAAATCCTAGTGTGTATAATGTCATCACCTTTTGTTAGATTTTTTTTAAAGTTTTTGGGTTTTAATATTCCCAAAGATTCTGATTCAGAATGGATGGAGCTCAGACATGTATATTTTCCCCAATATTTTATTAGAAAAAAATTTTAGACATGCAATCATGTTGATCGGATTTTACAGTTAGCACCCATATGCCCATCATCTAGATGCAGCAATTAACATTTTAATCATATCTGCTTTATCATAAATCTATCAATCTATTTACCCTTCTTTGCATCTATAATCCAGCCCACTTTTGATTTATTTCCAAGTAAGTTACAAACATCAGTACACTTCACCAAAATATTTCACTATGCATATCATTAGCTAGAATTGAACATATGTTTATAGTTCTTCTTAACATAAAATTTGCATACAATGAAATGTACCAGTTGATGAGTTCCAACAAACAGAAACACCTCTCAAGACAGAGATTGTTACCTTCGCCTAATGAAGTTCCTCGTTCCCCTTCCTAGTCAGTTCCCATCCCTCCCCAGCCAGAGGCGGTCATCTTCTGATGTTTTTCCATCACAGATTGGATTTGCCTCTCCTAGAAGTTCTTCTAAATGGAATCCTATGACATACGCTCTTTTGTGTAATGCTTCTTTCGCTCAGAATAATGTTTTGGGATTCGTCCTTGTAGTTGCATGTATCAATAGTCCATTCCTTTTTATTGCTAAATATTTTTTCATTGTATGAATATACCATCAGTCATTTATCCCTTTTTCTCCTGGTGGACACCTGGGCTGTTTCCAGTGAAGGCTATTACTAATAAAGCTACTTTGAATATTTGAAGAAACAAAATCTATACCCAACCCTCCAAATTGTCTTGATCCACAATTTTACTTTAAAAAGCACTGGTGGAGAATTTGTACTTCAGACTTTGGTGTCAGAGAGACCTACAGGCAAATTCCACCTCTTCCACAGCTTGAGCTCTCTGTGTCACGACTTCCTGAGATGCAAATGGAGGTAATAATTAGTAGGCTGAGTTGTTATGAATGTTGAAGATGATGTTCCTTAATCTGACATCTTCCGAACTGCACATGGCCTATACTCAACAAGTTGAAGCCACCAAGTGCTTGATCCATGTTATTGGGGGAATGAAACTATCAAGCCTCTCTCTTTTTCTCGGGTCAGGCTCCTCTGGTCCATGTGGGAAAGCAGAAGCTTCAGGCTTAGTTCTTTCTGGAACTGTCCACTATGGACTTCCTCTTCAGTGCCCTCTGCCCTCTCCTTTTATCATCCCCAGCCAGGCTGTGTACCATTCCTTGTGGTAATGAATTGGACCCACTGGCTGGAGCCTGACCCCCTTATAAGAACTGCCTTTGCATAGGTCTGGCGTCTGCCTGGCTGCCACCTGGGTATTCAGTCATCCCAAGACCACCCGCCCCCACAAAGCTGTGTTGCTCTCTTGAGCCCATAGGACTAATTTAAAAGAAACAAGAACACAGCACTAAATTGACTTTCCCCAGAATCCAAGTAAAAGTATCTAAGGAGTAATTATTTCAAAATGGAGGTCTCGCTGTGGTGTACCACCAGTTCGTAAACAGACCCCTCTGCCCTCAATTCACGCCTGTCTCCCCAAATTCCACCTTCCAGTTCCAATCGTCTGACACTGTCCAGAACACTCCATACATTTCTTCTGGGCAGTCCTTCTTGTACTCGGCAGCTTCACATAACTTAACATGTAAAGTCAAGTCAGTTCCATGTTACTTTAAATAGTGTGCATTGAGCAAAGCTTTATTTACATGTTTTTTATTGCACTGTTTTGGATTCGCATAATGCAAGTTCATGTAAGATTTAACTGTGTCCCCATCTGAGCCAGTTAGTGTGGCTCATACTGCAGGGAGTCAGCAGGAGGGACGGGGAGGCTGGTGTGCGTCCACAGCCCCAGCATGTCCAGTAGAGAGGAGCCTCGTGTTCTCGGTCCTGTGTGGGTGTGCTCATCTCTCCAGGTCCTGTTCCCTTCCTCTTACATCCATCCGCATCAGTCACAGGGACACCTTGACCTTTTACTTCTTCACTCCTCAAGTGATTGTCATTTTCATCTCCCAATAGCACGCATTCATTCTCTGGAATTGTACTAAGAGGCATAATGAGGGATGACATGTTTTCCTGCATTTCTCCTTATTGGCAGTGCTTTTCTCCCCAAATCTCTAAATAGCACCCTTCTATCAGTAGTGTGTAATGCCTTCCCTTTCCATCAGGAGTACCAGATTAAGAATAGAATCAGTTTACTTCCAATTGGCTATGCCCTAGGTTTAGAAAGAATAAGCTTTGTCAATGACCATTGTTCAAAATGACCACTAAGTTCCCATGCAAGCCACTCCAAGGTTATATGTGCCCCCGCCCTCCATTCTCCACACAGATTTTAAATTAATGTTTGAATAGAGAATGAAGCGTAACCTGCAAACAACATCTAGCATTCACAGAGATTTTTGGCTACCCTGAAGTGAGAATGGGATTAAGTTCCTATTCAACAATGTCCATCTGTGGACAGGGGAAGGGACATCGACATCCATTGAGAATGGAATCATCTTGAATTCGGTCTGGTTCCAGAAACACGATTGATTTCCTGTGTCAGCCCCCCCCCACCCCCGCCTTTTTTCTTGACGACTGCAGAACCCTAATTGTTCCCATGTCTATCCTCTCCATTGCTGTGTGCTGGGGGAATATGACCCCCTCCAGCCCCGGAGGATGAGTCGCGGGTCACTAAGCTGTTCTCAGTTACCTCGCTGTCCATGTCAGTGATTGCTTCAGCTGTGGGCACGTGACCTGAGGGACCTTTGAAAGAGGTTTTTTCCTTTCCTAATCTGACTACTGTAACCACCAGTGACAGCAGTCGTGAAGCAGGTGAGCAGGAACATCCTCCTTCTTTGAGGGATGTTTTAGCAGGTGTTGGTGCCCCGACCATAGCTCCTTGCCCTCGTCACTTCAGTACATTCCAGCCCAACTTTCAACTGCCAGCGCCTCCACTGCTTTATGTTTTTGGCCTTTGGTGCTCATTTTGCCTACACCTCTGGAGGCCAGAGCTGCCATGGGCTTAGCATCCCCAGGAGCAGCTGTCATCCGGAATCTCAGGCAGGTACGTGTATCTCGTTTCCTCAGCCCTTGAGTGGGTTGGCTCCAGGCTGTGTGTTTCAGGCTGCCTCTCAGAGTCTCCAGCGGGATTAACCTGGGGTTATGCACAGTGGCGACTGGCTTGATAATGACTCTGTAACCAGCTCCCTTTCCTTCCAGGTCTTCCTCTAGTCTTTACTGGTGATTCTTGGAATCGCTTCTCAAACAAACTTTTTGCACTTGAATCCTTGTCTCAGAGTATGTTTCTAGGTGAAATGAAATTAAGGCAGATGCTGTGTCACCGCTTGGAACCACCGTCGCCATCTTGGAACCATGAGGTCACTAAGCCCAGAGGCTTAGACGGCAGAAAGGCAGTCTTTACGGAGCTTCAAAATTAACCAACCCTGACACTGCTGTTCCTCTAGACTGAGCAGTTTGTGAGATGATAAACCCTTTATTTATCTGAGCGACATCTAGATGGTCTTTTGTTACTTCCAGCCCAAAACGTCCTCACTGTTGTATCAATGTCTCTTTGGTCTTTTGATCCCCCTGTTGTATCCACTAAGTCATTTCTGGGTGACCTTATTCAGTCAACAGAAAAATACTAAAAATTTATTCTGACGCCCCACTCCTTTCCTGAGAGCCCCCTCCTTTAGAGCTGAAGAAACAGCTGGCGTTATTTGCCATCCAGTGAAAATCACACACTGACTGCTTTACGGGGATTTAGAGCTGAGGCGGGCAGGATATACCCAGTGTAATTAAAAATACTCAGTGTAACTTTCCATCCACCTGCCCCCAAAAATCCCAAATATGAAAATTAAAGGCTTCTTCCTCCTTATAAGGTAGCAACAACGGGTTGATAATTGACCTTGACTTTACTTTCCAGATCCCAGTTCTCAGCAGTCAGTCATCTCACACAGAGCTTGGTAAGATGAAGCTGTTGCCTCAGAAAGCCTGCAGGTTCCGCTTTGATGGGTGTTACATAAAGGGTCGTGTTGTACCACCTTGAGCAAGACTTTTATTTTGTGCTTGTACCCTTTGCAAATGTAGTTTTGAAAAGTCAAATAAACTTGTATTTACAATTTTGAATACTAAAATGTTTTACTTCTGCAGTGGAAGACAGAGAAAAGGTTTTATGCTCCTTCATCTCTGTCATAGCACACAGTGGGATATCAGTGAGCGTTGAAATCGCTGATCAAATCCAGAAGATGGTGACATTTGCATAATTGCTAAGGCTGGTGGCACTGTAATGCCAATCTGAAAACCATTAGCCATTTTTTGTATCTGTGTAACCAAAAAGACCCCAGATGTACAAGTGTATCTTCAGTTTGGATCCAACCTCTGGTTTCCCTGGGCATTTTTGCGCTTTCAATGCTGCCAGCATGAGAGGTAGGTTGATCAAAGTCAGAAGATCTCTATTGTTTTATAATCAGAAGAGCATATACTTGAAATCTGACTGGTCAGGTTATTTAAATAGAGTGTTCTTCTCCCCATCCCCTACCTCAAATCTTCTTACTCCTCTAGTCTTTCCACATCTGGCTTGTAGAAGCTTAAGTATCTGACAACTATCCATGTCAGCTGGCTCTTAGCTCCTCTAGGACAGTGGTTCCCAAAGTGGACTATGGGCCAGCCGCATCAGCATCACCCAGGAACTGAGACATGCAGAGCCAGACACGCTGGGGGTGGGCTGCAGCATTCTCCGATTTAGTGATATAATGCTTCCGGTTGATTGTGATGCGGGTTAGGGTTTAAGAACCACACTTCCTGAGCTGTGGAACCAGTCCCTGCGGAAGTCCACCGTTAAATGTATACCCATGTTGTTTCCATTTCTTTTGAACCAACCAAACAATAAAATGACAAACATTCAGACTCTCTTCAAACATCCTATAAAGAATTGGAGATGCAAACAAAATAACATAATATAAAGTAAAATAAAATAAAATAAGGACTGAAACATGAGAAGTTTCTATTGCTTAATGCATTGCTTACAATGTTTGAAGGATTTCTATTTCTTTTTCTTAGAAATAGACTTCTTAGAAAGTGTCTTGCTTTTCCACAGATTTGCAAGTGGGACTTCTTAGGGAAGAGAACAGTTTGATTTGAGGTTTTTTAAAACTACAGATGCATTCGAAGATAATGATGTCAATATGGTCCAAGTCAATGTCTAAGAAACAATCATAGGAAAAATTATGTCATAAAATAATGATTTATGAGTACTCTGGTGTATGTCTGCTTCCCAAGAAATAAAACTCCCCTCAAATTCCAGCAGGAGAGAATTCGATTTGTCAGTGCAGTGAATTACTGACGATAGGGTGATTGGGTCTCATCCGGGGCTATTGTATAAGCTAGGTTTCTGGTGACAAGCGACTGAAAACATACTCAAACTGACTTAACCGCAAAGGGAATTGGTGCCTCATGACAGTGAAAGTCCCAGATGCAAGGTGGCTTCGGGGAGGCTTGAGTCAGATTTCACACTGTGCCCAAGAACTCTGCCTTGGGAGTCTCTGCTGCATCCTCAGATTCTGCACGTGGCGCCCAAGCAGGGGCAGGCTCTCTCCTTAGAGTTCTCATGATAGGCTCTCCTGGAAGCCCTAAAGGATGATAGAATAAGCTCTTTTCTTTTAAAAGTATCCTAGAACGTCTCCTTAACTATTGTTCTATTCAGGCCCCAGGTCCATCCGGAGACCACTTATAATGGCCAGACGTGGGGAAGCGCTGGCGGCCTTAAACCAGCAGTTCTCAAACTTCATGGTCTCTGGCTCCTTTTAAACTCTTCCAAGTTATTGAGGACACCAAAAAAATGTTTGTTTATTTAGGTCATACCTATCAATGTTTACCATATTAGAAATGAAAACTGAGACATTTTAAAAAAAATGTGTATTTATGAATTTGTTTTATAAAACAATTCTTTTAAGTGAAAATGGTCGTCCATGAAAAGAGTAGCTCGCTCAGCTTGCAGCTCAAAGAATAAACACGTGCGTTCCTCCAGACAACCCTGAGGATTCAGTGTGGAGCAAAAGTGTTCTGTGTGTGTAGTCACCCAGAGGATTGAATAGACATTCAGGCATTGACAAAGACAAAAATAGTCAAGGTACAATATTCGAAAGCATTGACAGAGACCAAGGTTTTACAGTGTGAATGATATGATTACTAGAGTACAGCTGGTCTTACTGCTTTTGTCAGTGCTAAGGTGACAGAATCCACCATTATCCACCACTGCTTTTGCACCATTAGTGCAAATGGCAACATAGTGAAAAGTGTGAATAGCATCTTGGTTTTATTATGAAAATAGTTTTGACTTTGCAGAATCCCCGAATGTGCCCCGGTGAGCCTCTAGGGCTTCTCAAGTGGCACTTTGAGCATCACTGACGTCAGCCATCCAGAACTTACTCAGAGGAGGTCATTTCCACCCCATCTGCAGGGCTTGAGAGTGGTCGATGGAGATGTTCTCTGGAGAAACGGAAGTGCACTATTTTAACAAAAGAATGCTAAGTGACAGAAATAGCAGATGCTCAAGACAGGCGTCCAAGGAGGTTGTGGGGTCCTTTATCCCCAAGTTCGTGGAGAGGAGGAACGACACTCTGTCCCAGATGATTCAGTGACCATTTTGCCAGAAGGCAGCAGGCTGTTGACTCCTGTTCCTTTTAGTCTGTTAGCTCTGTCAGATCCTATGAACACAATGCTGCATTCTCCCGAAAGTTTGGTAGGAACGAGGTCACATGACCTATCAGAAAAGTGCCTGCTTTCGTTTTAATAAATTCAACAAGTCAAGGAGACTTAGATCCGAGGGCCAGAGCTGCCACAAATTAGCATTTTTCCTTTCGGCGTGTCATTCCACTTGTTTTAGCTTTAGTTTTCTCATCTGTAAAATGAGACAGGTTGACTAGATAATCACTAAAATTGCTCCACACCACATTCTCTGGAAGAAATAAGTGAAAATCCCATGAAACGCCTTAGTTATACCTAAATACAGCCAATGTGTAAAAGTAGCTATGGTCCATCTTCAGAAAAGAGAGGCTTGCTTCCTGCCGGCCAAGAGTTAGATTCTTTCTTTGGTGTCGTTTCTTTTACCCCTGCCTATCCCAGGTCAGGGACTGCTGTAACAGTATTCATGGCTGTCCCGATAGGTTTCCATATTGTACCGATTGTTAAATAGTTCTATTATTAACCCTCGGTACAAGACTCCATCTCAGATGGGCGTTCAGGCAAATGTTTGATGTCTCTTTGTGAATCCTCTCTCTTTCCCCCACCACAATCCCAGATCTTCTCCCAGTCAGGCTGTCCTTCTTCCAGGGCCCGAATTCATCCTGAAAGGACCGCTTCATTTGACCTTTGATGTGTTCAGCGCAGGAGGAGGTTTTAGGTCCTTCGGATTTTATGAAATGAAATATCTACCAGAAAAATAAACATCTCTCCTGTAACCTTTTTCGTAGGTTAACCGCAGCTGTATCATGCTGACCAACTCCATGTCTCTGTGGTATGTCTTCCTTCTTCCTCTCGCAAGAAGTGTTAAGAGGGGGGATAAAAGAGAGAACAATGGGAAAAGATATCCATGTATTTCTTCAACTAAGCACAGGTGCACACATACACAGAACCAAAAGCACTAAGGATCAAAAATACATGAAAGAACAAATAAAAGTTGGATTCATTCTGCAAAGGTGGAAATTTGTCACTGTGGTCCTTGAACAAGGTCTTAGAAGTTTCATAGAAATGGACAGAGTAATAGGACAGAGAAATATCATATGTTTAGATGTTATTTTGGGGTGTTATATCTTGCAGTTATTCTCTATTGCATAATTTTAGCATCTCAGATTTATATTGGGAATAAACCAAAGCACCCCCTAAAAATAATTAATACATATGACCAATTCAGCATATTAATTGAGCACCTACTATGCACAATGCTCTGCTGGAGGCTAGAGGGATCTTGAGGAAAAGTACCCAGATAAGGGAGCTTACTGTTTAGTATGATAAATTACACATTGATTACAGGTCAGTTACAGTACGAGGTGGAAGGTGCCACAATAGAATATCCACAGAGGACTGCTGGGGTGCAGGGGAGGTTTACCTGACTTGGGCAAAGAAGAGTGCATCTGGAATGACCTCGCAAGAGGACTTTCTATAAACTGAGTCACAGGGAGGCATGGGATTTATCGAGCCGGGCAGGAGGTTGCAGAACATTCTAGACCAAGGAACAGCATGGAAAAGGGCACTTTGACATGCATACAGGAGCATGGAGTAATTTGAGGAGTGGCCAGGAGTGCATGGTCAGGGTCGTGTACGCACTTAGGCTTAGCTGATCCTCAAGATAACCCTGTAGCTGGACAGAGCATGTTATAACTATTTCCCATATGAGGAGGTTGAGGTTCAGAGAGGTTGTGGTCCAAGGAAAAGAGATGCCAGATCTTGAGCCGGAATCCAGGTCTTCCTTCTGGAAGGGTTGGGATATTTCTACTGTTCCATGAGATTCCAGGAGCTGTGGAGGGACTCAGGACCTGCTCACAGCCTCTCTATTTCAATCTACTCTCTGTTGTCTGTTTACCTACCTATGAACAATTTGTTTAATGACTTGATGGCAAGTAGGCTACTTGCTAGTAGGGGGTGCTCTGCAAATGGGATGACGTGGTTTGCAGCAGCATTGTCTTCCTCTTTGACTAGGTTATGCACCAAATTCATTACATTCTACTATGGAAGAATTAGTGAAATCAGTGCCACCTTTCAAACTCATCATTTGAGAACCCAAGTATTATCTGGATCTGGACCTCCAGTTGGTAATCAATCTAGAACAGATTTTTTTCCACACTCAGAAGCATGCACCTTTTAGCCAGATACATGGGATTTTGGAAGAATTTTTGGTTAGTGGAAGCCAAAGTCCTCCATGAATCTTTTGAATTAATAAATATATAGTGTATTCTATGCAAAGCTTCAGTGTTTCGCTGTAAAATATATATATATATGTAAAATGTATGCATACTTCTTGGGAAATATTTTGTATAGTATAAGGTATACATATATATATACATTGTATAGACATTATATATTATGCACACATGCGCACACACAAAAGCCATCAAAATAAAGCAGTGTTTGGAGAGAAATCCACTTATGCTTTGAATTAATTTACGTGGACACTTTTCACCTTCCTTCAATTCAAGTGGGCGGTGTCTAGAAAGTCCGACTCTAACTCATAGCGCAAACCGTTCATAAGCTGAATCACAACTCGTTTTCTGCCCTTTTGATAATTAAATTTAGCACTGAAACCTCCTGAGATTTATATTTTTAATATCTCGATTTGAACGAGGGTTGTCCTAGTATCTGGACAGAATGCTTTTCTTTCTGAACTGTTAATTGGGCAGAGAACCCAGAGATAAACAAATTGATTTAATTTTAATCTGCTTTCCTGGTGATGCATAGCGATAACTGGTTTCTGTCTCAGAGGGTTGAAAACCACAGCCCTTAATAAGAGTTTGTGGGTATATTATGCAGCTTTAAATAGCTTATGTTGTGCTAGACCGCTCTCCATAAATTATTCTAACTCCAGCAGTATCTCAGGGACTCCCAAATCTTGTCTGCTGCGGATTTTCAATCAATGAAACCATTAGTGTGACGTGAAGAAACTCTGGGCCTTCTCCTATGAAGAACAGCACTGATTCCACGCCTAGTGTTCCATAAATGAGGTTAGTTCTGGAGAAACTAGCATCGCTCTCTGTTGCTGAGTGAAAAGCAACACTTTTCAAAAAGTGAAAAGGGAAGATTCAAAAACTAGGCTTCCATGCACGGATGTTGGGAATGACCCTCACATAGTAGGTGTGCAGAAATTGGTTGGATGGGTGGTTCAAAGAGTGTTTATCCTGAATTAGGGCTAGTTATGGTCTAGGTACAGTCAGAATGGTAGAGTCATTGACTGAAAGTGGGACATTATTTTTAGGTTCTCATCCTACTGGATCTTTTACATCCTGAATTAAATGTCACCTCCTCAGAGTGGCATTCTCTGAATTGCTCAACCTCAATAGGTCCTCCATTTCCCTTCTCAGGGTATCTTAGACTTTTCCTTCATTACACGCACACTCTGTCATCATATAATCGTTTTTTATTGCCTGTCTCCCTTTATTGGCTACTGCTACCGTTCACTAATATGTACTCTGGGAAGAGAAGTAGGATAAATTTCCCCATTGCCGTGAAGTTAGGCATGTTCATATGATTTGCTCAGACTAAGGACAAGTAAGTGAAAGAGACGTGTCACTCCTAGGTGGATGCAAGTAAAAGTTGGCTTCAGATTTTCCATCTGTTCTCCTATGGAGGTCTCTGGCAACATTCCAGATGGCACAGCCTCTCTTGGCTCTCCCTAAGGGAGGAAATCACTGACCCTGAGCATGTGCATGAATGAGAAATGAACTTTGGTTGTTTGTTTTGTAGGTGTTATTTGTTACTGCAGCATAACACATCCTAACCTGACTGATTCATTCCCACCTGGGTGAAAAGCTCCATGAGAGTATGAACTAGGGCTATTTTGTCTTCTATTTATCCTTAGCAATTAGGGCACACAGACGATGTTTATTAAATGACTTTTTATTTGTCAAGTAAAACCCTTGGATCTCTTCCATGGTGCTCACCAGTGGACAGTGGGGCCCATTCTTGGAAATCTACATGATGCCACACTTCATTAGCCTGCCCACTCAAACTTCAGTTAGCTTTGAGTGTTAAGATACTCTTCATACTGAACCTACATATACCTTCTTTCATTGCCCATACCTTGTTCTGGCTTCTACAGCTGTTGATTTCCCATCCTAACTCCACTCCACTCAACGGCTTTCATTTTACTTGAAGCTGGCACCTATGTTCTACCCATGTCTTTTCTTATTTCCTGTCTTTGGATTTAGACACATGACAGAAGGCAAGGGTATGCTTGTTCTTTTGACATCAAAAAACGTTATAAAGAAGTTGAAGTCTTTTAAGTTGGGCTCAATATCAAAGATTCTGTCCAGTTGACTTTTGGGAGTGTATCCCAGCACTGAACCCATGGGAGAAGGACTGTTAATAAACACTTCTGATTTAGGGAGGAAGAAAAGTTCTAGGTTAAATCATGACCTCTACCTGTTAGGTGAAGAGGAATGAAATTAAAATAGATTTCTCAACTATTTTCTCAGGCATTACCTCATGTAACTTCTCAATGTATAAAATATTACATGTTAGGAAGCTCGCGGTCTTTGTACTTGCTGGGAGAAAATAGCTGGTGTGTTCACTTGTGTGTTGGCGGGTCATGCTGTAGTTATTGATCTCCCACAGCTCTAGTCTCCTTTTGGACTCTCAAGGGAATTTTTAAATTGTAAAGGTCTTCAAACTGGGGCATGTGTATGCCTGGTGTTACACAAAAACATTCAAGGAGTACATAGACATAAATGGTTTAAGATAATCTGTTTCTGAGTTCTCCACTTCGATATGCTATCTTTTCTAAAGTTAATCTTCCTGAGAACGCACCTAAGGTCAAGGTGCTCAGCTTCACCTCTGCCCTCTTCACCTGTTTAGGATCTCACAATGATGGATTGCCGTGAGTGTGAAACTGTATGAGGTAACAATCCTGTAGACAATTTAGTAACATTGGTGTCTTTGAGGAAGCAGATTACTCTAATGATTAGATAACAAATCCTTTGGCAAGCCACATAATTTCTAATTCTTTGCTTTCCACAAAGTAGAAGGCAGAGAACTTGATCAAATCCTCAGATCTTTAAACATCACTTTTGACGATGGATCACAATATGATTTTTGTCATATAAGGAGTTCAGAGCATTGAGTTATGTTGCTATAACGAAGTGCACTCAGTCCAGCTTTTCTCAGGACCACATCTATAAAAGTGAAATGTAGAAATTGAATTGATGCTGACCCTGCCTCATTCTTGCGATGAATGAAATGCCTCCAGTGATCCACTGACACACGCTCTAACTGGGGAAGAATGGCCCTGCGCTAGAACATCTGTTATCAGTTCACCACGATTCACACCCTCTTCTACACTGTCTTCCGCATTTCAGGGCAGGAACGTGCACCGACGTGTCCGAGACCCCCTTTTCCCATGTGGTTCTGGGTTAGAGGCTGCCAAGGAGAGGCATGAGGATTTGGAAGGTAGAAAGGAAGGCACTGTTCTCCTGTGACTTCACAGAGATCGTCGAGCATCCCAGCAGCTGGGAGCTGGGTTGGAAGTCATCCACTTCAGTGGGCAGGCGGTGGAGACAGCTGGAAGAGCCTTCCCCACACTTACTTCCAGCCTGCCAGTGGCGTCTAATCCTGAGCTGAATACTTTACACTTGAAATCTTCTAGAGTTGCTTCAGTTTTTCTGTCCAGATGGGACCCTCCAGGAGGACTCCATTTCCCTGGTCCCATGGAGTAGGCTGTGGCCGTGTGACGTGCTTTGGCCAGCACTTCCGTGGAGAAGCGTGTAGGAAATACAAGGTCTATTTCATGTGCCCTCTTCCTTGGGTTGGGAGATCCTGAAGCCCTATGTAGTGAGGGCACCATCATAGTGTGGGCTCCAGCAGCCTGAATTCCTGCCTATCTACCTAGACTCTGAAGTGTGGGCAAAAAATAAATCTGTTCTTTCAAGCCAGTAAGAGTCAGGCTTGTTTCTTACTTTAGCTAAAATAGACTATGCTGACTCTATTACTCTATTCCTGTTATGCGTCAATGGATTTCTAACGATCTTTCACTGTTTTATGTTCAATAATTATTTTTTAAAATTATATATATATATATATTTACTTAAGTGTGTACTGAATATGATTGTAATGAATCTCAATCTAGAATTTTAAAAACTGCATTTAGAGACATATGGACACATGGAAAAATAAATTTGAATTTATATACATATTTTTGTTGCAGAGAAGTATGACAGAGTGATTAAAAGACTTTCAGACCTGAAAAAATAGAATACATTAGGGCAAAATTCTGTGAAAGAAATAAAATGGATATGCAAGCTAAAAGAGAAAAAATAAATATAAAATTCAAGTCTGGTAAAGAAGAGGTTGTCTGTATATTTTTTTTAAAACAAATAATGGTGGGTATCAAGTCGCCATGGTATTTAGATTCCAGTGAATACTTTTAAAAGAATGATATAACAGTTTAATTTTAAAATGTCAATAGTTACAATATACTGAAAATTTCAACCTTTGCAGCTTAGGAGAGAAAATTTTTAAATGTCAACTTTAAAATGTGCCTGGGGATGCATAGTTTTGTAAAAATTATTCTAGAGCATTGCTCTCTGATAAATTTTTCTATGATGATGGAAATGTTCTATACCTGTGCTGTATAACACGGTAGCCCCTATCTGCACGTGGCTATGAAGTTCTTGAAATGTAACTATGCCACTGAGAAAGTGAATTTATTGTATTTTAACTATTTTAAATTTAAACAGATTCCCATGACCAAGGGCTACCTTTTTGGACAGCGCATTTTCAGAGTTTGTGCAAGCAAGACAACTGGTTATGGGGCCATCAGATGTAAAAACATGTCCAAGTAAAATTGGAAAATTATTTCTATTCATTGCTTTAAAAGAAGGGCAATGTTTATAGTAGCATTTGAGGTCTTTTCTGCAATTTTTCATCACCACTAAGACAACCCTCTACTGCTCACTAGTGTACCTTTGAAGATAAAGCTCCACTCCACTCCATTACCAGGAGAAGACATGAGAACAACCTCTATTGTAATGAGGGACATGTTGGGATTCAGGCTGAGCTTAGAGTGATGGCGAAGAATCTTAGAGACCTCTCTCAACCCAGTGCTGATGCAGATACAAAGTAGCCAATTTTTGGCAGGAGTGATGGTTGAGAGAGACATAGTCCCTTTTCCTCCCACTTTGGTATGTGGACAAGTGATGGATGGGATGGTTGGCTGTAGACGTTTACATCTGAGGATGAACATATCAGAAAAGGGAGTGAATATTCTGCCCATGGCCCTGCATATTCCCCCAGGCTGAATTAAGGCAACTTGGATATGTAGGCAATGGAGGCAGAAAGGAAGTGTAAAGTCCACGAGGCATCTTCTAAACTTTGCCGTTGTACGTAATCATGCATATTTATGACAGAAAACTGGTGTTTTGATGGAGAAAATACAAAGCTGAATATGCAAATTACCTGTAACCCAACCACGCAAGATTTAACTATCAAATTTTGACATATATGTCCAGTTTTCTTATACATATTTATATTTTTACCTATATTATCTACAGAGATAAGTGTAGACAAAAGTATAACGTCAGAAATTTGGTTCACTTAAATATGTATCATAAACAAGTTTATCTTCTTTGTTTTTACTTTGTGTTTTTCACTTTAAGTTCTAGATGGGGTAGGAAGTGGACTAACAGAGTCACATTAAGAACCTTAAAAGTCCCAGGTACTGACAGATGATTGTAGCCCCCCTTTACGGCTAATTAATTTGAAATATAAACAAAGTATGAACTACAAAATATGTTTTAAAAAGTACAACAACAATCTTTTTTCTTCTCATGACTATTGAATGTCTTTCTATACATCAGAATCTTTGAAGTAAATGTCTTGTTTTCCTAGCTTTTTGCGAACATGTGTGTACTTAACAGGGCTTGACACTTATTTGGCTTAGCAGACAAGCCAGCTCTTCTCAAGCCGCCATCTTGCCAGGAGGTCGTCCCAGGGCCGTTCTGTGGCTGCAGACCCCAGCTGCATGCCACCTGGAAGCTTGTTCTTTGAAAGGTACTACCTTTTCATTAGGACATTCCCAAATTCAAATATGTTCTATTGTAGGTTAAATATATGCTCATGCATTCCATATGGCTGATATGCAGCCAGCTCTATGTCAGTGCCACTGGCCTGTTGAGCACCAGTAGACAATAAGACCGCCTAAGCTCTGCATAATCAACTTCTCTTTACAAGTTGGAAAAGAAGGCGTTGTGACGGCTTTAGTGATGTGGTGCAACTCCTATTATTGTCGTTGTTTTTACCGGGCAGAATAGGCCCAGATTGGTGTCTTGGAAGGACAGAGAGAGACAGTAAAATAGCTGGGGAGAAGATACTGTTTGGAAGGCTGGAAGCTTTAAGCCACAGTGGGGCTAGAGGAGAGAATTATTCAAGTGACCAGAACTCCATCAGGAATAGGAGAAAGCACCAAAGGAGACCAGGCCTTCAATATATCAGAAACATGGGCTTGGGACTTGCGGGTCTGATCTAGCTGAGTCCACGTCATTGAGACGTTTCAGGAAGGTAGACTCAGGTCTCACCCACCTTCTGCACCATGAGCCTTATTACCACATCCTACAGAGGAGCTGATTGGCTTCTCCCTGGAAGCAGGTCTCCAGATTTCTCTTCTCAATAAAGGACAGGTCCTTGCTGGGAAATACCAAATTCAATAAATGGCCACATTTTTTTTAGGCCTTTTGTGAGGGATGATGGTAAAGAGAAGGTGGTAATAGATGGGCAAGGTAGCAGGATTTTTGATTCAGAAAAGAGAGGGTGACTTACAGAGCATGCTTGAAGCTAAAAGGGAAGCAGTTAATCACTAGAGATGATAGATAGATGTAGATGATAGGTAGATAGACAGATGATTGATGATAGGTAGATAGATAGATGGTTGATAGGTAGGTAGATGAATAGATAGATAGCTAGACAACAGACAGAAAGATAGACAGATGGGTAGATAGAATTGAATATGGGAGAAAGCACAGTTACAGTGTTACTTTCTTGTTGCAAACTCAGCCTTTCACTTGCCCATCTACATAAATTTAAACAGTTCTATTGGAGGTTGTCCACATAGCACATGGCTTCACCTTCCTCATTTCTATATGATGTTTCTTTCTGAACACAGTTTGTTAATTTACTGTCAGATCTCAATAGACATACTGTTTTACAATCTTTTGTGAAGGAATTTAGAGCAAGAGAGAAGCCTCACTATGTGTAAGGACTTTGCAGTTAGAAGAGGACTTACCTTGATTTCTTCCATCTTAGCAGTATATATTCCTCACCCCAACCAAAACGTCAAAGGATGTTGCGTTCTCTTTGTTCTGTAGTCTTGGGACTGTAATTAAACTATTAGAATCTGGAGTTACTAATACAATAGCAACTGCAGACCCTTAGTTAATTCTAAGAGCAAAAAAAGCGGAGGTCTCAAACTCATCTGCCTTCAGGGGACCGGCAGGTAATAAAATTGAGTGAAAAGTCCAGGTTGGGTCTAATAAAGATGTTTGTACTTGGAGAAGCACTAGCGGGTGGTGGGGACCAGGGCAAACTGAAGACCATGTGCCCTGCTGAAAGGTCGCAGCCTCAGCTGATTGGTGCAGTTAAAGCCAGCAGATCAAGTAATACTGTGCTGCATTTCAAGACAAGCCCAAAGTCTAGATTTTTAAAGGAAATGTCTTAACTTTAAAATATTGCTTCAAATTGTCAAAATGGAATAACGTATGTCAGACAGGAGATTTGTAGGTTAAGTTCAGCCCAGAAGCTGCTATCTGTGACTTCTGAGGGAGTTACCTGCCGGTGGAGAACCTGGCCTCTGATAAGAACCAAGGACAGGTGGGCAGTGATTTTCCAGTCTGGGGTCAGAACATTGTTGTTCCACTTTCTCTTGCTGCATAACAAACCACCCCAAGCTTACTGCTCTAGGAAACAGCCATTTTCTTATGTTTATGGATTCTGGGGGTCAGGAATTGGGATGGGGCGTATCTAAGGTAGATGTCTCTGCTCCAGGAAGGCTGGACAGAGGTGACAAGACCACTGATGGCTGGAATCCTCTGAAGGCTCACTCCGAACATGACCCGTGGTGGAGGCTGGCTCTCGCCTGGGGCCTCAGCAGGGGCTGTCACCCAGATCACTTGCTCATGGCCCCACTTAGTGGTGGGGCTTCCTCACAGCGTGGTGGACTCCTGCTTCTGCATGGTGGCTCAGAGCTCTAAATGCAGGCGTCAGATGAAGATGCTGGAAAGTGACTCACCTTTTATGACCTATCTCGTAAGTGTCCTAGCATCACCTCCATTGTAGAGGCAAGCCTTCCTCCTTGATGGGCGGAAAGACAAAGTCATGGGATAGGAGGAGCATGTGGGACACGAGAGAGATGCAGCGGTGGTCATCTTTGGGAAATAAGACCCGCCATATCTGCTACACACCAAGTGGACTGAAGTGAAGAAAAGGAAGCTGAGTGGGGATTTAAATCAATCAATTAAAATGTGCAGCCGTCCCTTCTGATTTATCAGTGTCTGTCTTCACCTCCCCTGGCTTTCTTTGTGGTTTATAATCAGTGTAGCACTCAGCTTTCAGTCAGTGTCATTATGGCAGTCTGGTAATGGCTGTGAAATTGTTACTTAAGTGTTGTAGAAAGTGGAACAGCTGGCTGCTGACAAATAACAGCATTACCGCATATGGGCTGTTAAGCGCTGCGGTGTGATGTCAACGAGGAGCTGGTTCAGAAGCGTGCTGCCAAGTAGGAGGCCTTGGTCAAAGTCAAGAGTGTGAGGACTTATCGCAAGAGAGAACACTTTCCAGGTGTAGTCGGAGAGGAGGAACACTGACCCATCCCTCAGGAAATAAACCCCATTTTACACACGAAGGCAGAGGGCTGAAGCCCCCTCCTTCAGCTCCCAAGGCTACAGAGTCCACAAGATTCTCTAGCAGGATTTTTTTTTAATATAAAAATATAGGAAAACACATCCTTGTGGAATAATAGTTGGTTGCCTCAAAAAAAAAAAAAAAAAAATGGAGCATGTCTTCTGTTTTTTTACCCAGGGCCATAAAATCTGGAAAATTATCTCTGTTCTACACAAAGAGTAAATCTTTCCAATAGCCACCAGGTCAGTCTGTTGCTTATGTAATCAGGGCTCAGTAAACATCCACAAATTCTCACTCAAACTTTTAGTTTAGATGCTACTAGGAAAAGAGTCAGAGGATTTCACTGAGAGATGGTATAAGTCTAGGTTATGCTGCAGTAACAAATAACCCCAAGACCTCAGGATTTTGAAGCTGCAAGTTTTATTTGTCTTTCATTATATATCTCCCGGGTTCCTTGCTTTGGTTTGCACTCAGCTGAGGCCCAGAGGATGGAGCAGCCACCACCTGGAACATTTACAATCCCTGGGGTGGAGGGGAAAGACAATGTAACAAAGCTTTACCTCTGCAAGCTTCAGCCGAATGTGACACATGTCCCTGCAGCTCACATTTCATTGAACAAAGCCACGTGACCTCACCTAACTCCAGAGGGATGGAGATGTGAATCCTGCCATGTGCCTGGAAGAGAAGTCCGACCAGCTGCCACACCCAGCAGGTGACAGCACAGTGTCATACGTGCTTCTATTCCTTCACACGCCCAACAGGCCACTCAGGCGGCCTAAGGAAATATCTGGTCTTTCTAACGTCTTTTAAATCTTGGTTTTCTCATTTGTAAAATAAGAGAGGTGATAATTTTTTGAAATGCATTACTGTGTTTCCCCTTGTGCATTTCTGGGTAAATGACTTTCTTCTTAGTCAGTCAAGGTGTCCCTTTGCCTAGGGACACAAGATGGTGGGATTAACTTTCCTACCGTCCTTCTAACCAATCCTCTGCATCTGGAAACCCCCATTTTTAGGAGGATGACCCACCTATTTGTCCATCAGATGGGCACCAGTCAATTAGATTTTGTTTAAATACATACCTACACAATGGCGTACGTTCAACGATGGACCACATATATGATGGTGTTCCCATAAGATTAGTACCATAGGGCCTAGGTGTGTGGTAGGCCGTACCATCTAGGTTTGTGTAAGCACACTCCATGATGGACTCCATGACGAAATCTCCTAAAGATGTATTTCTTAGCATGTGTCCCCATCATTAAGCAACGCCTGACTGTAGTCTGCAATTGTGAATCAAGAATTCAGCGGATCTATAAACACTGCTATGGATGTACCTACAAGACATGTTTTTAAGTGTAAGTGTGTGCAGCGTGTTGCCACTGGTATTTTAAAAAATCTACATGTCTAAATAAGTTGATCTCCCAGAAAATGTGTGCTAAACTGGGGAGAAGTTGGGGAAGAGAAGTCTGCAGTGGGAGAATTCTTTAGGTATCCCCGTTTGTAACATTTGAACATTTACAACGTGCCTGTCTTATTTTCTCGATGACAAAAAGGTTAATTAAAAATTAACAACCTCCCAAAAGATGCCCCTGAAATGTGAGTTTGTTAACCGTGGTTCTGGTTTTGATTTAGAATGTTTTCCTTAATTGAAGAAATATATTTAAACGATCCCTCTAAAACACTGGTAACCTTGAATCCTGGAGAAAACAGCAGTCTGGTTCTATTATGAGCTGTAGGTGAAATTAGAGGTTGGGGCTTGTAACAGACAATAAAATTAGGTCTTGTCCCACCCCCTGGGAAGCCCACGCCGCGCAGCCCGCAGCACACTGCCGTGCCCTGGGAACAGGGAAGGGAGCCGAGTGTTCTGAGAGCGAGTCACTGGGAAAGCCACTCCGGATCTGGTTTTCTTATAAATATTCATCTTGTTTGCTTGGCTGGGATTATTGTCCTGGTGAAATATGGAACTTCTAGAGCCAACGTGAGCTCTGAGTCTGCATCTTCTGTCTCCCACCGGAATGCGAAGATTGTGTTTGTTTTGTTCTATTTATTTTAGAAGAATTGGGGCTTTGGCTGGTGATTGGCTGGTGATTTGGCTATAGATGGATGGAAATTGTATGGGTGAGGGTGAAAGTTGATTTAAAATAGTCAGGCATCAAGGTTTCCATGTAACACAGGAAATAATAATAATAACAATGGCTAAAATTTATTTTCTATCAGACACCATGTTAAGGACTTGGCATAGTGTATCTTACAGAATTCATTGTGTTTAACAAAGGATAGGACTTTTTCTTGCATGTCTGTTGATTTATTGGATGACCCCATGATGGGAGATTCAATAGCGTTTAGAGAATGAGGTGGTTCCATCTAATCCCGGACGCATGGGCAGGGCAGAGAGTGGCGTCATTTTTGCCTTAGTATCAATGAGGCTAATAACTTGACCTGTCTTTCTAGAAACGATGATGAGCCAGGGAGCGTCTTCTGCCCTCTCTTGCTGCCCCCTCCAACTCAGCCGTCGTTTACTGGGAGGTTGTGCTCAGGGATGCTGTCTATATCAAGACTTTGTTTTTCCAAGTGAGAATTACTGGTTTGCATGGGGTCATGATGATCCCCATGAATCCATAAACACTGGTCTCGCATAATAAGCTGTGGAATATTTAAACAGCGTCCTTGACTGTTGGGTGGTGGGCTGACCATTTTCAGCAGGAACACGAGAGGCTCCTCCCTACTCACGTGCTAGGCAAGAGCAAGTCAAATTTAGAAGACATCCCTGTGTGTGTGCACATTTACCTTCTGCCTGCACATGTGGTTTCATTGCTGGCTTTACCATTTGGCAGGCATGTGAGTAAGAAAATAAGTTAAGTCTTTCTAAGATAGCCACCCTACGCTGGGCACTCTATCCCTTTGAATTTCTTTCTTTTTCTTCATAGAACATATCAACATGATAACTGTGTGTGTGTGTGTGTGTGTGTGTGTGTGTTGGCCTGTGTTCTGTCTCTCTCGCTAAGATGTTAGTTCTGTGTCTGTAGGAAACACGCATGTTTTGTTCTTATTTGCATTTCCAGTATTGTGAATAGTGCCTGGAAAACAGGTGGAACTCAGAAAGTATTTGTTGAGTGAATAAATGATCGAATAACAAACAAAGTAACAAAGTAACAAAGACAAAGTAAGGTTTGTCTTACCAAAGATTATGCATTATTTTTATTTCCTGGTTCAGTTATTTATAGCCAAAGATTTTGGGGGGGGGGTGGGGAAGGCAGGATCACTCCCTCCAGGGCTTCTGACAGTTGGCGTCCATATTCATCATGCTGGCACGTTCCCATCTGGTGTGCAGTCCCTTCTGTCCTGTTTCTACTAATTACATGTCGGTTCTGCCCTTGCGCTCCTAGGAAAGACTGGCCTGTGGGATTTTCCCATGAACTGAGTCAGAAGGAGAACCAGGTGCTGGGAAAGACTAAAGATTATGTGCAGGAAGCAATTAGCTCTAAGATCACTGTTTAAAAGCCATTGAGCATCTGTCTGAGCTGGCGCAGAAAGCCCACAGGCCGGGCGTAATGGAATGAAAAGTGCTGCCTCATCCAGGCCCAGGAGTCGCAGGAGGTCCTCAGAGCAAGCAGCCGGCCCGGCAGGACACTTGCCATCACATGTTGCTCTCTCTTTGGGTCAGGATGTTGCTTTGTCTTTTCTCCTCCTTGGGCTCTCCGGAGTGGGAGGTGGCCAGCCCAGCTCCTGCTGTATGCCATTGTATTTGTCCCTGGGGCTGGTCGAGAAGAGACCAGGATGATCTGTGAATAAAGCAGCGTGTTTAATATAATCAAGGCTGCTGCATACTGTTGTGCAGGTTGTGCATTGCTCAACTCGAGGAGGCCCTCTTCACATTATAATCTATATGAATGGTGCTTCCTGGGGTGGGTCAGGACATTTTTGTATGGCCCTATGGGAGTCCTGGGCATGACCTTATTTATATAAAATTACAGATGAGGCGTGAATAAAGAAGGACATAGAAAGATGGTGACTAAAGTATTGATCGTTAAGGTTCAGCGTGATGAGAGTTCAGGTCAATTTTACTTTCTTCCTTACACCTTTGCGGATTACTCATTGTTTTTCTACAATGAGCATATTCCATCCACTTAATCAAGACAAAAGTAAGACAGCTATTATTATTCAAGTGTGTATGTGGAGGGGGCCCGCAGGTGTAAGTTCATCCGATGCTCGCATGCCTCAATTATGCCCCAGAGGTGACGGGACGTTTCACATCGCTCATTGATGCGTCCGCTCATTCGGAATAGATTTAACTTAGTACGTTCCAGTCAACAGAAGTCACAACCTGATGCCATGGGGCTGCTTCCAATCCTCGAATGGTTTGTTTGGCCAGGACAGTGTTGTAAAATTTTGGAATTTCTTGTAATAGTGAGGATTTCTGGCCTCTCTTCGATATCGTAAAGATTTGGCAGCACCAGGACTGCGTGGCAGCTGGCAGCTGCCCCGTGCACGAGGCCCGCGCTCACAGTTCGAGTGGCCATCCCCAGTTCAGCTTGTGCTTTCCAGTTAACGATTAATCCACCCCTTGCTGAGAACTGTTCTCGGCTCTGGAGGCCAGGCGCCGCTGTCCCTCCACTCTTGGCTCCTCCCACTGGGGTCCTGGAGACTCCCCTCCCGCTGTGAACGAGCTGCCCTCCACGCTTGATCTTCGCTCCTTTATCTCCCACGTGCGGTGGTCCTTTGACAGCCGGACTGTGCAACACAGCTCCGCGTGTCCCTCTGGGACGGGCAGTGCCTCCCTGATGGCAAGACACCAAGAATGGTTTGCCCGGGAGTGACTGGCCTTCAGTCTGTATTTAACTTTACCAGAAAAATGGAGCGTGAAAACAGATTCCTTCATCCTCATGAAGACTGAGCACAAAGAGGCGGCAGGAGCATTTAAGCTCCTTGGAAACATTCATTTACCTGCCTCATGAGAACACGACTTCTGCTCATCGTGTGCATTCAGCCCCTGCTCAGGGATTAAAGGTTCCGGTGCACTAGAGCAACTCCTTCAAGCTGGGGGCGTGCACCCCAAGGGTGTGCAAGATGGTTCATTGGGATGAGGAAAAACTAAGACTCTACGTGTTTATCTGTAATCTCATCATTTTTTATGTATATTTGTGTGTTTTATAGCACACGTATTATTTCAATACTCAAAGTATAAAGTTGATAAATAGATATGCCTATATTAAGGTTGAATACTAAAAAAATAATTTACTGGTATAACTGCATGATAAAAAAGTATTTGGAACTTGCTAATTTAGATTGTTATCTTCACTAGGATCAGCTCTTCTGTGGCACTGTTGGTCTCTGCCTGTGTCTGTTGGGACAGTCCCAGAGCCATGCAAAGAGACTTAGCAGGTATATTCCAGGCACTGAAAGAGGGCCCAGGGCCACATGGAGGGAAAAGCGGGACTCGATTCACAAAGAACTGCTAACAGCATCATAAACAAGCACATTAACATAATTGTTGGCCAGGGCAGGGCCGAGGCACAGGGATGGGGCTGAAATTCCTTCTTAAAATAAAAAAATGTTTTGTGCTGTGTAATGTGTGGTCTTGGTGGGAATTGGTACTGTCATAAATTGTTCCTGGTCAATTAGAAATTAGAAGCAATGAGTGATTGCAAAATATAATAGTATAGCTACTGCGTATGAGAAAACAGAGCTTATTTTATTCTTTCCCACAATTAATGAGAGTAAATAAGTAAGGAGACAGGGAGAAACTCAAAAAAGCTTTGCTTTGACCCAAAGGAGTTTTGTTGGATTTTGAACCGATGGGGAAATACAAGTTTCCACCAGTTAATTGGAAAGATTGCCCTTAACCAAACATACACCACTTGTAAGTGTGCTGCATCCTTCTGTTACCCAGAATATGAGAGATTGGATGTGGGGGAGCAAAAACAACAAACATGCACCACAGTTCTGAGCCCAGATTACTAGCTGTTTCAATGATGTTACTGGATACTGTACTTGGAACACACACACAAGTGCACACGTGTGTGTGTATACGTCTGAGTGTGTGTATATATGTATGTGTGTATATAGATATATGTGTGTGTTTATATGAGTGTATATATATGTTTGTGTGTGTGTGTGTGTATACCATAGCTCTATTATGTTTTAAAAACACAATATACCCTTAATGCAAGCAGGCTTTATTTATACTGCTCCAGGGGACATGTGCATAGTATGGGGGGAAATTATGGCTTTTCCTCCATCACTATGGTAAACATATGATCAAGTATAAATATACAGCAAAGTGTCTTTGGAAATCAAGTGCTGTGTTTATCTCTGTGTGATGAAGCTGTCAGTGTAACCTGTATTTATTGAACCACAAGTAGGTTATAAAACTTCCATTAATGAATGTAAGTAACTCAGTTGTCATAAACAAAGAAAGGAATTAGCATTTGCTTCAGACCCAGTGAAGCCGCACTGCACATGTTCTAAGAATTATCTTAATGGCTCCAAAACACTGCCACTTACATCTCTGAGATTAGCGTTTCAGAATTATTAACTCAGTGCAAACTCAGTAAATACCATAGATATGTCTCTGAGGAATAGCCACCCAGTTTCTTGCATACATTCATCCTTAATAAACACACACTATTCAGTGACATTTCTTGAGCAAGGAGACCTTCCCCAATTCAGAACGTCTGAATTATGGTATAGAAATGTGTCTTCCCTTATGGAAATATTCTGAATCTATGAAAGACAACTTCCTAGTGTCCTGCACTAAATTTCATAAAGAATTTTCCCTTTGAAATAATACTATAAGTCATAGCTTCATGTAGCCGCAACAGAATTATTAGCATCAGATATTGGGTACTTCATGGGTTAAAGAAGCAATCGTCTTCTTTCCTAAGAACTTAAAAATGATTCATTGGAGAAGCGTTATCTGAATTCCAAATGACCTACTTATGAATAAAATATAAGAAAAATATGAGCCCATTCTATATCAGAAAAGGCTTATATACTGATATCTCCTCTATAGTAAAAAAGATTGCCAAATCCAGGTTGATGACCTATTTATTTAAAGCAAATTTGATTCAATAAAATTCCCATGCACAGTAATTGGGACAGCCCTTAGAATTCATCTTAGTAGAATCGTAGCTGTCCACAGCGAATTGAACTTTTTCTCATCACCTCATCTTGGTTGCCTACAATTTAACTGAGTTCCTGCAAGGCAGGAATCGTAGCTTATTCCCCCGCAGGTTTCACCTGAGGATCTAGAAGGTCAGACAGCTTTCTGGCCTGTGCATGCAGTTCCCAATTTATAAATGACTTCATTCAAAATGTTGGCCTGCACGATGATTGTCTGCAACACAAAACATTTTATTTATTTATTTTCCTCTAGAAACAATGCTATGCGTGGTGCTCACCTTCTATAAATGCTAGCTTGCACACCAAGGGCCACACATGAGAGTGATTCCTCTTCTCTTTGTAGAACAGTCAAATCAGTGTGTGTGTCGGGGTCCCCAGGACCACCCCCGGGTATGAGGACTTGCTAAGAAGACTCATAGGACCCAGCGTACAGTCCTAATCATGACTCAGAGTTATTACAGCGAAAGGGCACAAAGTGAATTCGCCAAAGGGAAAGGCCCAGGGGGGGACATCTGGAGGACACCAGTGTGGGCTTGCCAAGTCCCTTCCTGCTGGAGCCATACAGGGCGTGCTTCATTCCTCCAGCAATGAGCAGTGAAGTGTCGTCTAGCTAGGCAGCTCCTCTGAGCCTAGGAACCCAGGGTTTTTACTGCGGGCTGGTCACCTTGGCACCGTCTGCCAGGTGTGCACCCTAATTCTGGGGTGCCAGAAAGAAAGCGGGGGTCCAGCATAAACTACATTGTTTGTACAAACAATCAGGCACAGTGAGCCCCTCTCATCACGGAATGGAGGGAGCCCTCCCGAAATCCAAGTTCCCAGACGCCAGACCAGGGGTCAGCCTTGCACGCAGGGCTTTCTAGGACCGGCCTTCTCAGACCTGCTGTGTGAGCTGCTTCTGCACAATGTGTTTGAAAGTTGTCTTTACGGGAAATAGTGTTCTTAATGTTCGGGGAAGGCAAGTCCTCCTTTACTCTCCAAGCCCCAGTCCCAGTTATTGTCCCCTCCCTGCTTGCTCGTCTCCTGGGAGTAAGAGTGAGGATTTTCCCCGGGGCTCGGGATCCGCGGCATCGCCTCTGTGTTCGTACAGGCGCAGCCATCACGGATCTGGAGAAGGGAACCCAGAGGCTGCCTCTGGCATCTTCTTCTACCCCGTCACCCAGCAAACTCCCCGTTTGTCCCCCAGTCTTCTTGCTTCAGAGCTCTTCATATTTTGCTCAGGAGGAAACATGACTTTTTCAAACACATAGGCAGTTCATACATCGAAAGGTTTTCAGTTATTGCATTGTCCTTTTACTGTACACCTTCCATCCCATAGTTGTTTTTCACTTGGAATTTCTTAGAGAAACTTAAGGACATACAAGGAAACCAGTTCTGCTGTGGGTCCTCCTTTCTCACTCATGCAGCTTCTCAGTAGGGAAGGAAGTCACTGGTATCTTGGAGAAAAACCTGTACACATATCATCTAATCCCTTCCGGGAATGAATGAAGGAAGGAATAAATGAATGGAGGACAGAAATCATAAGCAAAGTCTGTGGTGGAGAGCGCACCTGCTGTGGTAAATATGTCTTCATCTAAAGTCTCAGTACATGTTAGATCTCATGACACGTGCTGACCACTGTTGAGTGTGACAGAGGGTGTGAGTGGGATCAAAAGAAGTGGCTTGAGCATTAGAAAGTTTAATGTGAAGCCAAGGAAAGCACTGAGCATGGTTCGACCCGCATTGGGGGTAGGAGCCATTTCAAATCCTGGGTCACCTGCTCATGGGCTGCACGATCCCCAGGTTTCTCAGCTGCTCAGTGAGAATTAAATTGGTACTGACCTCATAGGGCATTGGGGAGAATTAAAGAGGATAAAACTATAATGAACTTAGAAGCATGTTTGCCTTATGGTTAATTAATCAATACGTATTAGTAATGATGATGCTGTGTGATGGTGATGACATTGATGATGACTACGTAGTGGGAAGAGCAAAACAGAAGCAGACGGATGTGTTCACGTCTCGGCACCTCCCTTTTCCTATGGGCCATCATTATTCCCTAACCTGTCTGGATGGGAGCCTCTTCATTTTGGACTGGAACTTTGCTTGGGAAATGAAGTAATACAGATGAAATGTCCATCAGTGCCTGGCATAGAGGACGCATTCAACAAATGTGCCTTGTTATTATCAATTTTAATTTTGAAGTTATAATTCATTTCCTTTTTCTACTTGGTTTTAACTTTAGGGGTTTTCTTTTTAGGAAGATTAGCCCTGAGCTAACATCCACTGCCAATCCTCCTCTTTTTGCTGAGGAAGACTGGCCCTGAGCAAACATCCGTGCCCATCTTCCTCTACTTTGTATGTAGGATGCCTGCCACAGCATGGCTTGATGAGCAGTGCACAGGTCTGCACCCAGGATCTGAACTGGTGAACCCCGGGCTACAGAAGTAGAGCACACGAAGTTAACTGCTACACCATTGGGCTGGCCCCTAGTTCTTTTTTAAAAATTAAACCTATCCGCTAACACAGTGTCACTCTTTGTACACAGTATTGTGTATCTGATGCTTGCCTACTGTCAGGGTACTGTTACTAGCTCCTCTGTTAAAGGTAAGAATAACTGGGGAAAAATTAGGACAGATGGATTGGAAGGTGATTGCAAATATGTGATTAAATCCTATTAAGCATAAGCTTACACCTGCCAGGCAACGAGGGGCAGTTAAGTTCACGGTGTTCGCAGAACCAGCAGTAACCCCAGAACCCAGCACTGTCTCAGCTATGCACTCGCTCTCTCCCACAGGGCCAAGGTGAAGAAAGGCGTGAGCATCGTTGGCGTGAGAGCCAGCAGCCCTTCCATTTGGGACGTCAAGGAGAGCGTGGATTATACTGGGAAGTATGCACCAGCTGTCATCATTTGTCAGAAGAAATCAACTGGCCCAGAAAACAGGTGAGTCCCAGTGGCCTGCAGTAGATTCACATTAGCCGCAACAGCAGCTTCGTTTTCCCAGATTTGCTAACAACCATTTTCACTGTGGTTTGCATTTGGCATGCCTCATCTATATTATTAGTGCTTTGAGGTAAGACGGATGGAATCCTTCATTTGGGAAAGGTGAGCTATTATTCACAGTGAACTCACTTAAAATCCTAACACAGCTCTGGGTCACCTGCAAGGACCACTCCGTGCAGATGGAATTTATCTACAAGTGATGTTACACTTCAACATGGCCTCTTTCTAATTCATATTATTAGGTGAACTGAAAGTCTGGGCTTCTCTGATAAAATGACTCATTTTGCAAGTGTTAAAAATGAGAGTGCGTTAATCTCTTGCCACACGGGTGCATTCCACGGTCGCCGTGTGGCTTTAAATGTGGCGTGTTGCTGGTATTTGTCTGCAGGCATTTTCCAATGGTACGGCCAACTATCTGCTGTTTCATCCTGTTTCCTGAAACTTCATTTGTGGCTCTGCAGAATTCCTAGTCTGGTCGCATATTTTTACCACTTTTACGTTGGTTGCTTTTTGCTCTTTGTAGCACTGGAAATTGAAACAAGAACGAATGGACGAACGCCAGGTATGTAGCACATTATCTCTGGAGTCAGAGTTTTAAACTTCATAGCTAGATGTTTGGAGAGAATGTTTATTTTCCATTATTTATTCTAATATGGAGGTCATGAATCTCAGCCGACAGCTATTACACTTTTTTGAGTTCATTTTCAAGGAGCATTTGATGCCACTTTGGGGATGATTCTCGGAATCCCTTCTGTGCTCCTTGGCTCCACACTGGTGCTCTTGGATTTGGCTTATCAATTCTCCAGCTCTGATTTGTGTCTTTCCTTTTTTGACTGATGATTCAAAAATTCTTTTTGAAGATTTCCTTGTAGAGCAAACAGGAGGGAAAAGAAGGCATCTGTATGTGAGTTCTTCCCTAGATGTTTATGTCGCGATCGTCCACCACGCTGGTTAACTTAGTGAACCTGCAAGTTCGCACACGCTCAAATGTCTGGGTCATGATTTGGCAATAAGGTATCGCCTCCGTAAAAGGTTTCTTTTGTGTTGTGAATTCAGCAAAAATTAGGAAGGATGGATAGATAGGTAGATGTTTTATTCCTTACACAAGAGGAGGAGGAATTTCGGGGAAAGGATCCCGACCGCCGTGCTTTTGTTTGGGCTTGTTCTCTTTCTCGCCGTCTACTCTGTGGATTATTCTTAGTAGCGGTGGCTGTTATGCTGTTGTGTTATCTATGAAATGTAAAGGGATTTGGACTTCTTTTTTCTTTTGAAATTCTGGCTAAGAGTTAGTTCAGTTCACCTTGGGCGTGGAGAAGAATTAAGGAGAATTTCCAAGGGGAGTTCCTCCCCATTCAGGTGTAAGCTTCCTTTTTATGGATCAAATAATACATGTCCTTCCAAGGAGTGTTAACAGTTCTTTAGATGGGACGGAAGGAATGGAAAGTCAGCATCTCCAGAACATATCAAAACGTGCAACAGAATAACACTTGCCCTTTTGTTCTTTCATCTGAAGATTCTTTCAGTATCTTCTTTAAGAAACAAGTACCCTGAGCGGAATATCAGGCTATCCCATCAAAGTCCTGATAGCATCATGCATTCTCTATGGAGCATGTGCCTTATCCCTTTGTAGATTCTGATGTCAGTGTTCTGTTTCCTACAGTGGGTCCAGAAGATGGAAAACAGCATACACACGCACACTTACATGTGTCTGTGTACATAATATGTTATATATGCATATATAGCGTATTATCTATGTTTATATTTAGATAATATATATGTATGTATATAGTATGTTAAATACATATAGTATGTGTCTGTGTATGTAATATGCTATATATGTATATACAGTAGATATAGTATAAATATAGAAAGTATCAGTGTATAGCACATATATTTGTATATGATGTAGGTGTTTCATTATGTGCATGTATATACATGTACGTTTTAATGTGTTTTATATATACACACATGTTGATGCAGAGGTTTATTTTATTCTTTTGGAATCCAGTTCTCAGACTGACGCTGGGATGGCTTTGCTTAGTGAGGAGCTGCAGAACGGCACTTTTTTGGTTTGGGAACCTTGTCTGTCTTGTTCGCAGCTGTGTTTCCAGTGCCTGCAGCAGTGTCCAGTACACACGTCTGGGGCTCTCCATAAATACTTGTTTAATAAAGTTCTGGAATTAGACCATATCTCTGTTACTATATATATATATACGATGATGCAAATCTGTAAGGACACATACTGAATGGTCTCCAATATCCTGTTCAAAAAGGTGAGGTGTGTAACTGTGTGCATATGTGTGTATTGAAGCCCCGTTTGAGGAAAACACAGAGAAGCTACTTTCTAAGCAGAGGGACTGTCAACAATGATTTCTCCTGGGGGAAACTGGAAAGTTGGGGGAGAAGCCGGAATGTGAATTGCTTTTTACTGTGAACCATTTGGACTCTGATGTTTTTAACTGTGTGCCTGCATTACCATTTAATAAAATGTATAACATTAAAATAGACATTTTCGAATATGATATATTCATTACTATATTCAACTTTCATCCTCACTTCAAAATTTTTCGTGTTACTTCTGTCCTTATGGAATCAAATAAAGAACAGGCACGTCCCACTATTTGTGCGAGTGAGTGAACTGGTGGGAGATCTGTTTCTCTTTATCCTAAGGATAATTGGAGAATGGACTATGGAGTGGATGTTTTAGTATTAGCAGGTTTTGCTTCGGAAGTTCTTTTGCTTTATAAATTCTTCCTACTCTCTTTGAATGTTTTCAGTTATTCTTAAGAGTCAGAATCTGATCATTGGAATGCAAACGAGGCGGTCTTCATTAGCTTGAGAGTCATGGATTTTGTGTTGCTAATAATTCACCATGAGTCACGAAGTTGCGTTAATGAAGTTAAGCCACTGTGACAGGTGTAATTTTACGGATTAAAGAGACACTTTTGTGTGAGTGATGAACTCAACGGGAAAGAGTGAAGATCTCTTATCTAAGTTGAAATACATCCTTCCTTTTTTGAAGAAGTTGGGTTGCTGCAAACCTTATCATTTCAGTATTAACATAGGAATGTTATCACAGCTCTCAGATCTGTTTTGACTAAGCATTGCCAGGAAATATTGTGGAACAGAAGCAGAATAATTAGTTTTGCTCCGTCCATCAAATTCCATTTTGCATTTTCAGAATCTTGCTCACTATAGCACTATGAAAACTTAGATAAATGTATAACAAAAGCCATATTTTTAAAAATTTCTTTGCTCTTCTCTGCATAAATGAGTGTTTTCCAAAGTTTACTACAGTTGCTACTTAAATGATTTTAGGTGGCACATAGAAATGGGACTAAATAAACTTGAATGATGGGAACTACATGCTTTTTAGTTCTCCAGCAAGACGGCTGATTGAAGAGAAGTTCATCTCCTTTAGGGGCTAATTTGTCTTTAAAGCTTCTGTCCTTTGTTAATAGATTGTAGACAGGCAAGAATACATAGCTAGAATTTAATCCTTTCCCATAATATCATCTATTTATTTCATACGATACTGATTTTCCATTTATTCTAGGTAATATGTTTTATTTTAAAACAAATATAATTTAAGTAATGATATGAGCTGCCATAAATAAAAAGTGAAGTTTCAAATATAGACAGATATGATTAAATCATGAATGTATGTTCAAAGTTAGAAAATGCTGGCATCAATAAATATATCCCATACTGTGTTTGTTAGGATTCTGTTTGATTATTTAATTTTTAATGCAAATAAGAGTGACTTAAGCAAGAGAGAAGTTTATTTCTCTCGCACATAAAGAAGCCCTGATGGAGGAAGGGCTGACATAGCAACTCCTCAGTGCCATCATGGTCTCAGGCACCTGTCTCTCTTCAACATCATGCTAATGCATGGCTTTTATCCTCATCGATTAATATGGCTGCGGGAGTGCCAGCTATCACGTCTATGTTGCAGGCCAAAAAAAGTGACAGGAAAGATCTTCTCAGCTGGATCAATCTCTTTGAGTAAATTTCCTGGAAACTCCTGCCAACCCCCAATCCTCTCTTGCCTCTCGTTGGTCAGGACTTAATCACATGGCCACACCAGACTTCAAAGGAAAGTGGGAAACATCATTTATTACAGGCAGCAGTGTGCCCAGGTCAGAATCAGTTTTCTGTTCCACAGAGAGAAGAGCAGACTGGATTGCCTGGGCAGCCAGAAACCTCTGTCTCAGCAATTTATAAAGAATAAGTATTGTGGGATTTCCAGTAGGATGATGGAAATAGTATATAGTACTTAACCATCTTCTTCATGCTACCAGGTTCCCATGGAAATTTCCAGTGAAATAAACAGGGGTGGGAGGACCCCAGCATTAGCAATGCACTAGAAAAGTTAGCATGCATATATTAGAAAGTTAGGGAAATATTTGTTAAAGTGCGGATGGGACTGGGTTGAAGGAACATGCAAAGATGGCCAATCTCAAATATGCATAAGAAGAGAAGGATCTGCAATGTGAGTGTGGAAGACCCAGGCTAAAAGTCAGGGCTAAGTCCTCATTGAGGCTGTAGGTTGTGGCAGGGTGGGCTTGAGCGTGTCAAAGCCAGCGAGAGCTCCTCTGTGCACAGGTCACTGTCACAGGCAGAGTCACCAGGCGAGGAGCACAGCTTTGGGAGCAGCCTCCCCCAACAGGCAGAAAACCCCTAGACGTATGAAAATATCACTGTAAGACAGTGTTTGGGGCAAACCTTGAAAAATCAGCGATAAGGACAGAATTTCCTACATGAAGCAGAGATTCTGATTTTAAGTACTGATCAACATTCTCAGATTCAAAAGAAGCATTGGATTATAAAAGATGGATCAAGCCAGCAGGAGAAGACGCCATCTGGGACAAGAAGGATCATCAGAAGGTGAAAAACACAATGGCCACTGGATCTGCTGCCATGGAAATAAAATCAGTGGAGGGGAGAGAGAACTTTTGGAGACGGGGAAGAAACTTCGGAAGCGAGAACGAGGAAGTGAAAATAAGACAGAGAAATCCCTGAAAGCCAGTCAAACAGAGTATAAAAAAGAAGAATGACCACAGGAACAGGTGGAGAGTGGAGATAACAGAGTTCTCATGAGGTCCAGCGCTACTGCTTATTACCCCAGAGAACGGAAAGCAAATATCCACACAGAAACCACGCACACGGATGTTCCTGCAGCGTGAGTCACGACAGCCAGAGGATGAATGGACAAACACGTGTGGTCTGTCCACACAATGGAATAGTATTTGGCAGTTAGAAGGAGAGAGTGCTGATATCGTGCTGCAACATGGATGACCCTGAAAACATTATACCACGTAAAATAAACCACACATAAAAGACCACGTGTTGTATGATTCCATTTATATAATATGTTCAGAATAGGCAAATTCTTAGATACAGAAAGTATATTAGTGGCTGCCTGGGGAGGGCAGAATGGAGAGTGAGAGCTAATGGATATGGGGCTTCTTTTGGAAGCAATAAAAATGTTCTAAAATTAGACAGTGATGATGGTTGTTTCAACTCTGTGAATAAAGGAAAAACCACTGAATTGTACCTGTTAAAATGGTGATTTTTATAGCATATGAATTATATCTTAATAAGCCTGTTATAAAAATCAGTAGATGACAAAAGAGCTTACAAGATCGTATCAATTTTGTTTCTAAATAAATATAAGGCAGGAAAAATTGAAAAGATATCAGTCAGGAAATTGCCATTGCCCATCCCCAAATGGCGAGAGTACTTGTGATCCGTATTTTCCCCTTTATTTGTTCAGTGTGTATTTCTGAAAATTCCCATAGTGAACATGGGTTGTTTTTGAATTTAGGAAAAGATAGCATATGGAAAAGGGAAAAGATAAAGCTGTAATGCACTGTGACTGTGGAAATTGTTGTTTCATAGGGTCCTGGATGTTTGTCCTTGTAAGCGCTGAGTGGAATACTGGTTATTTTTAGATGCTTTGTCCATCTGCTGGCTTGCCAAAATTTGAAGCCAGAAAGTCTGGCCTCTCTTTGTTTCAAGCAAAAATTGCTTGTAATGGAGATATTATAGATTGTTTAAAAATGCTCAGTTTTACTGTAGAAAGCAAAGTCTTAATGATTGCACTTTCCTGCTGCTTGACTGTGTCAAGATGACACAGCAAGTGATGGAAAACAAAGGTCTTGAAGTTTTTTTCTTTTCTTTTTAAGTGATGTAATAATTTGATTAGAAATATTTTCCCGCAGTCTGTCTTCAGCAAGACAATTAAACTCTCCTGACATTCAGAACCTGAGTTTAACAACAACACCCGAGACTGTGGTATAACGTTCTAAATGTTATGTCTTGCCTGTGGCAAGTGTGATTTTTTGATGCCTTAAATGCTTTCAATATCCTCCTCATTGACTCTTGCGGATTATGATAGTCATACATATTACCCTCTGAATGATAATTCCTTCATAAAGAGTAGAAAAAGCATGAGTGTAAGATTCAGGAAACCTAATCTTTATTTCTCATTTTTATGCTGGCCGTCTTGTATTTCACCAGAGAGGTAATACAACGTTAAAAAATCCTCTTCTCTAATATTGGCATAATAATGTCAGCCTTCGCTGGCTATTGTGAGAATCAAATATAATCTTACATGTGAACAGACACACTTTGAAATAATCAAAAATACCATTCAAAGAAAACCACCTATTAATTTTTTTAGATTGTTCAAATGACTATACAGTATGTGCAGCACACACACCCAAGCCCTCCTAGGTCACAGAAGATTATGTTTTATTTCCAGAGTCTAAATGAAAATTTCCCAGAGTGTGAGATGAATCACATTAGTCGTATGTGGAGTCTCTATCAAGGATGAGCAAGGTTTTCCCATTGTGTTTAAACTTAGACTCTATCAGAAACATTTCCATTCAAGTTTGTTTTAGTAACTTCTGTGTTACAGACACAACGGACCGAAGTATTGTTTCCAGTACTACTAAATAGCATTTCTCCTGATCATGTTGGCCAAAAAAAATACATGCAAATCATTTCTTCTGAGGGTGAGGGAGAACACAGACCTGCTCTACATGCTGGAGGAATTGTCAAATGGTTTGTCCACCTAGGAGAGAGATTGTCGGTATCTGGCTAAAACACGCGTCCATACGACCCTGAAATTACAGTTGTAGATACATCTACTCTAGATAAAAACTAAGCCGTGGACATGGAGAGATGTGTACAAGAGTGTTCTTTGTGCATTATTTTAAATAGCTAAAAGTTAAAAATAGCCTAAATGTCCAACAGGAGGTGAATGGATTTAAAAGTGGTGCATTCATATAATAGAATCTTATTCAGCAGTTACGAGGAATGACATTGATCTTGTTATTTATGTATATCAACATTAGATGGACGTGAAAATGTAGTCTTGAGAGAGGTGGGAAACTTGAATAACGTCATGTACGATATGTTCCCACCCAAGTAATTTTTAAGACAGACCCACAGAAATGTGTTGTTTTGGAGAAAAATACTGAGTTAATCCAGATGTAGATGGGATGAAACATAGCCACTCCTTAAAAGACTAGTGTTTGCAACACAAACTCAGGGGGAGGCGTGCAAGGATGCCATGCAGGTGTCCTGGAGGAGAGGGCATTAGGATCTTCTAAGATAGCACTGAGTTTTGTCCCAGGAAATGTAAGTTTATTTGTATTGCTTCCGTTAGAAACATATAGCCTAAGAAAGGAGGCGGCAGTAATTCAAGCGCATGGCATGCCACTTAAGAGGAATTATGAGCCCAATTCTCTATGAAATTATACCTTGGGCTGACTCATTTACCACTTCCTGACACTCACCCCATCCCATTATGCAGTAGCACCAGGAAGTGTGAGGTTTGCCTTAATTTACCCTCGTGTTGCCTTCCTTTTATTACATCCATATATTTGGTATTTAATATCTCCCATTTCCAAGTAGAGCACCAAATTTAGAGTGAAATTATTTAACGCCCACTTTCAGCGGGGAACAGCAGTGAGTTACTGCCGCACGTCCTCCCTTGCGGGAGCCGCCTTTGCTTTGGGTAGGATTTCCAGAGCACTGTGATAGGAAAACCCCCACTGCTGCTTCTGCTAGAGCTACAGGACTGGCAAATGTGACATAAATAATAACCTAATAGTAACAATAACTAGATTATGCCACTTGCCGGTGTTCATCAAAATGCTTCATAAACACACTCCAGTGTTATAGATCATGGCTAATGTTTGGTTTCTGTGGGTTTGTGATTTCACAGAGTCCGACCAAGCCAGTATATATTGCTTCAAGGAAAGATAAAACTCTTTATTCACTGGAATGACCAAAAATGTCTGCAGTAGCAAAAATAACTGATGTGACACATAACATCCCAGCTAGAAAACCCTGGGCTGCTATTTGCCTTCATGCACATTTATGAACTTGAAATTTCAATGAATGTGTGTGTGTGCACATGTGTGTGTGTGTGTCTGTGTGTACATTCACATGCATTGTCTTTAGCATCCTCCTCTCTAAACATGGAAAACGTTATCAGTAAAAGTCCTACATGTCTATATCTATAACTGTGTCTGTATGTCTTTATCTCTGTCTCTATATCTATATCCATATCTATATCTTAACTGTATCATGTCTATATTTATATGTATATATGTATGCATAATATATATGCACAATGCAAAATATAAAAATGTTTTCATATTTGCTAAGGGTCGTGAACATTTATAGTCATATTTGTTTTGATAAGTGTCCATTATAAAAAGGTGCATAGATTTCTGCGTAGCTCCTAAATAGCCTTAGCCGTTTTTCACGGTAAGGGAAAAGTTCTTTGGGAGAGTCAGCCTTTGTGATCCTGCAGCCGTCCGGGCCTCCGCGGTCTTCTGATCTGCGCCTTCCTTCTCTGTGACAAGTCTTTACTCTGAGCATCCTACCAAATATCCTCAACTCTCCAGATTTCCGTGCCGTGCTCAGCTGGATGGAACAAGTGATGTGTTTGGATTATCTGTTTGTTGAAGGCCTGGCGAACGGTTTAGAAAGATGATAGTATTTCACGGAACGTTAAAAAAAGACACAAAAGAAAAATTATGGGATCCATCCAAAGAAGCTTTATTTACAGTCCAACTGTGAAAAGTATCATCTTGTTTCTTATGTTCTAAAAATTTTATTGTGATTATTGTTCTCTTGGACAGGGTGTCTTATTTTATTTTTCAAATGTATACATTTTGTATTTTCTATCATTTCTAAAAGTGCCTTTCTCCAACAGCTCTCAACTTGCATGCTGTGTGCCGATGAGTTCAAGAAGTTTCCTTGCTGACTTCTTAGTCTTTAACCCTGGTGATTAATTTTGTCACCAGCTAGCCTCGTATACCTTCTCTTCTTAGGAGTGCTGTTTGAACTTAGGCATAGTTGGAGAAATTAGCCATAAGGGCACGGGACTTTATATTCCTACTTAGAGCTCTGTTTTTTACAGCTTTTGAGTTATACATTATATACCATAAAATTCATCCGTTTTAAGTGTACAGTTACGTGAATTTTAGAAAACTTATTTTGTTGTTCACATCACCACAATGTAGTTTTAGAATACTTCCATCACCGGAAAAGTCCCTTTTTACCCATTTGCAGTGAATCCCCACTTCTGCCCCAATTCCAGGAAACCACTTGTCTCTTTTCTGAATCCATAATTTTGCCTTTTCCATAATAGCTCAAGCTGGAAATAACCCAAATGTCTATCAACTGGTGAGTAGATAAAAAAAACTATGTTACATCTAAGGAATGGAATACTACACAGCAATGAAAAAGTACTACCTACTTATGCAGGAAAAGACATGGATAAAGAAGCCAGGCACATGAGATGACATATTTTGTAATTCTATTCATATACAATTTCTAGATCTCATTTTAAATTAATTGATTTTCAACTTCTCACTGGGATCCACTAAGTTATTCGGCACCAGGTTACTTTAATTCTTTCTGAATTACTCTTTCGTTTTCCTTTTATTTTGTGTGTAAACATACGCTTTTATAAGTTTTTAGAACTTCTTCTCAAAGGAACCCTTAATTTCAATGTAAATGCTTTGTGATCAGCAGTAGAAGATACAATCCACTGACCAGCCTTTCTAATTATGAGCAGCATTAAAGGCTTTTTCATCTCACTATTTTGAAGAGGTTTATTTCTTTAAACAGAAGACCCCAGACATTAAATGCGGAGGGCTCTAGATCCTTCATCTCTGTCTTAAGGTAGATTCAGTTTTTATACCACAGAAATAAGATGCTATTGATGACCTCACCTCACATTACAAGATCACTTACCTCTTTACTGTAATCCAAACTCTAAAATATTTCAGAGAAAGACAGGTTTTTCAATAGTGGGCAGATACCAGTATAGGATGTAATTGTGTCAGGCTCAATTTCAAAACGTGCAGAAATCAGCTGGGACTCTCTCAGCATAAGAAGGTATTCTTTCAATTCAGTCAACATCGGTTTTAGTCGCTGGTGTTGTCTTTGTCTGGAACTGCTTAGCATCGTCCTTGTGGAACTCGGGCAGCCCGAGACGCTTGTGGAGCGCGGTTTTGATTGCCCACTCCTGATGCCGACGGGGACGTGGCAAGAACAGCATTTGTGTGGTTTGTAGGTGCTCATGCCAACAGATCCTCATGGAGAACCCTTATGTGGAGCCCTTGAAAAGAAATGACACAACACGGGTTTCTGAAGGGGCCGTGTGAAGAAACGGAGATGTTTTCATCTTCTGCAGCTAAACGGTTGTGTGCATAGATTGTTGTTTCATCTGCAACCATTAAACAGAAGGGATTTGATGGAAGAGAAATGTTGAAGCTGGTGCAGGTTTCCCAAACCTCTGGCAATAACATACTATTTTCACAGTTTTTACCATGTCTATGTCTAACCTGCGGGATTGCTCACTTCCTCCTTGAACTCCTTTCACTCGTGAATATAAGGAAATGTACTCAAAGGGGAGTTTATCTTGCCCTAAACAGAAAACTAGGATCACTTGGAATCAGAAGCGACCTGTCAAAATCAAACAATGAAGAGAGTCAATATTATTGAATTCCAGGGTGGTTCCGAAGCCGGCTTCCTCGGGTTACAGAGGACGGTCAGCAGGTCTTCCAGGAGCAGGCAGCACAGCTGGGCGCCGAACTGAGCCTTCTCCTTAAGGGAATCCAAAGGGCTGAGAGGAAGACGGAATGGCGTTAAGTGTCTCACCGTGTATCATTTAGTGTTTAGTGTGCTGAAGCTCTCAAAGTCGTGCAGGGATCTCCTCGCCCTGTCCCGTGACCCACACGGTCCTCCAGCCCTGCCTGTGTGTGCTGGGTGTTACTGGGAAGCGTGCCGGATCCCATGGCTCCATTGCTGCCTTTCCAGCAGGTGCCGTGGATTGTCTTGGCAGCTCGGTGACGCCTGTGCATCTTCTCAGAATAATGTTTTTAATTTCATAAAATAAAATTCATAGGAATGCGATTATACTGAAACTCACTTTTCAAAATATTTTGAATTGCCATGATGTGCTTCCTTAATAAAGCCCTGAAAACGCAACCCGGCAGCGCGCCTAACGACCGGCGTGATTTCAGTTAAGTGCTCAGGGTGGAATCTGTTTTGAAATATCGGTTACAAATGCAATTTGACATGAAGATCATCACGACTTCTCTGGGTGAAAAGTCCCGTCACCACTACTCTGTGGCGACCTGCGTTCATTATTGAAGGATTGCTAAATTTCAGTAAGGCTAAAATAAAATAAAAATAGAAAGATGCATTTTCCCCATGCGAGTTCATAGACCTCTGAATTCCATCAAATCAGTGACCCCTTCCTTAAAAGAAGTTCGGGTTTCTTAAAGTAGGCTGAGACCGGTAAAGGACAAAATATTTTTAACATGTAAGAGGTTAAACCTCTCTATGCTGCCAATGAGGACAGTCTGTGGTATTACGACTTCACGTGAATATAAGTGTGAACAACAGAAAGCCTTCATTTAACTTCCCATATCAAAAAGTAGTGTGCCTATATGTGCCAAGATTTGTTAAAATGTTGAATAACCCTTTGGTCCTATGTTCTAGGAACTTATCCTAAATAATCAGAAATATTATACACAAGCATGGTCTTCACATTTTAATTAATAATAAAAAATTTGGAATCTGCCAAATAGGTAAGGATAGAAGGGTGGACTTTAACATGTTAACATAGCAGAATGTAACAGGGCCAATAAGATGGCGTTTTCAAGGGTTTATTGGCACAAGAAAATGCTCTCAATTTACTGGTATATATATACACACACACACAACATAATCAAAAGGCTAAGGGTGAAATATGACAAAATTTTAGTAACAGTGAAATTATGTGTGATAATCTGTTTTCTCCTGAATCCAAACCATAAGCCTTTTTGGGAACCTACCCTGTGCTGGCTACTGTGTTGTACCTGAGTTCAGTGTTAAACAAAACAGAGAAGTAGAATGTCTGTACTCACAGATCCTAGAGTCTTTCATTTGTTGACCCTTGCCAATGTTTACAATAAGCATATATTAGTTTTATTAATTACAAAAAATATGCGGGGGTTTTAATTATTTTATTGCTGCTACAAACTTGCCGTAGAGAAATGTACACATTTTCTTCAAGAGTGAAACCAGGGTTGGCGCAAGGGGAGCTGTTGAGGAATTCATGAGATTGTTTACTCTCTTTGGGGAAAGGACTGTCTTTGAAAAATGATTGCATTCTGATTATCTTAGCAATTACATACTTTGAGCATTTCCTTGTGTGTTTACATTTGAGAATGCAATGCTAAATTGGATTGGAGCGACAAAAATATCTGAAATGCTTATGAGATATGGTGTGCATTGACTGTCTTTTAGTAAGATAAGTTAGAATGGATTTATTCTGTTACGTAATAATCTTAGGATATATATTAAAATCATATAAAAATGAAGAAAATTAACAAATTCTTATTCAGTTGATAATATCAGAAGTTGGATTTTCTTTTTAAAGCATAAATATCGTCCAAAAAATCCAAGCGTGATTTCCCCCTATTCCTTATTCAACCGTGCCGTGCCTGCCACAGAGAAAACCGCCTCCAAACTAATTTCAGAGTGACCTTGTGATGGGGTTAGGAGCCCAGGAAATTGTAGCAGGAGCCTCAGGCAGGATTTATGAGAAGATGTGAATTGAATTTTGCATGGGGAAGGGAAATTTCATTTAGTATCTATTGTTGAGTGCCATTTTGACATAGGGCAATGAAATGGCTTGACACCCTTGAAGATGGTCCTTGGCTCTACCCCAGCCCTGGCTAGGCAATTGCTGTTCCAGGGCTGTAAGATACAGCAACTGGCTCATGTTTCCCCTCACCTGATGGCTACGTCATCTTTATCTCACACATCTCTTTTATCTTTAGACATTCCCGGAACCTCAGACCAGCCCCTTTTCATTAAAGTATAATGTCTACTTTTAGAAACCTCCAAAGAGTAATCTGAATACTAATATCTCACATTTGTTAAGAGATAAATATGTGCCAGCCTCTTGTAAGTGTTTTGCCTATAGCTACTCTAAATTTAGCTCATTGGATTCCTTCTCCTAACACTAAAGACAAAAATATCATCCCCATTTTATGGATCATGAAATAGGGACCCAGCAAAATTTAGATAACCTAAATTACTCCCTGTGGTAGACTGAATAATGCCTCTCTCCTCCCCCTGAAATGTGTCTATGTCCTAACTCCTGGAATGTGTGAACGTGTTGCCTTACAGGGTAAAAGGGACTTCGCAGATGTGATTACATTAAGATCATGAGTTGGGGAGATTGTGCTGGATTATCCTGATGGAGAAAATGCATTTACAGTGGTCCTTATATAAGGAAGGGTGACAGAGAGTTGACTACAGAAGGAGAGATGTGACAATGGAATCAGAGGTTTGATGGATTCAAAGAAGGGACAAGGAGCTTCTCAGAGTTGAAAAAGGCAAGACAGTGAATTCTCCCCTGAAGTCATCAGAAAGAACCGGTCCTGCCGATGCCTTGATTTCAGACTTGTGATATCCAGAACTAGGAAAGTAAATTTGTCTTGCTGAAGCCAGTAAGTTTGTGGTAATTTGTTACGGCAGCCATAGGAATCTGGTGCACTTCCCCGGTTCACTCCAGCAAGGATGGCAGAGCGAGGTCTCAAACCCAAGGCAGGCAGGTGCTGAGGTTGAGTTTCAGCCAACGATGCTGCGCTTAAAGGGCTTTGCCTCAGGGAAGATCTGCTGCAGGAAGGAAAGCATCGTGTCGGAGTGAACGGCCATGTGGAGCCACACGGTTTGAGTCCAAAACCCTGCCCTGCCACCTGTCAGCTGTGTGGCATTGGCCAAGATATATGGTTTCCTAATTAGTCTTCGCTATCCACGTGTGTAAAATGGACATAATGGTGACACATACCTTAAGGATGCCTTGAGGATGGAGGAGCTTAATGCAGGAAAAGTGCTTTGCATGGTTCTTGTCTCATTGTCAATGTCATGATCACATTTAACAATAGAAGGCTCTCCAAGAACTTATAAGGCCACAAGGGTTTCAGATGTCAAATTTCAATCACGTTGCTTGCACTGCACATTCGCTCATTCAATCAGTCATTCATATTCATTTTATTTGTAACTAGTATGTGGATAGAGGTGTGTGTACAAAAAGTCTTCTGAAGTGAGTTCAAAGGATTGTGCAGAGCTGAAAACCAACCTACTGATAGTGATGAGACATGGAGTTCTGGCTTCCAGGGGGTGCAATGTATGTGGGTGCCTGGTTTCCTACTGGGGACATCCATAGGCATCTGCAGGAAGAGAGAAGTGCAATAAAGGTGGGTGGTACTCTATCCATGGTGCTTATGGAGAAATGTTGATTTAAAACATGCTGACATGGGGTTCTGGGGAGATGTAAGAGTTAATGTTCTTCTGAAAGAGCCTCTCATGGTATAAAGTAGTGGTTTATGGTAGAAGGCTTTGATTAAATGAGTCTCTCTAAATGACGAAAGGGCAATTCTATTATAGGCAGTCCTTGTTTCCATCACTGGGCATTCTGGAACATTGCTAATCACAGAGCATATTGTCTCACACTGGGCCATATTTTCCCAAAAGAACAGTGCTGCAATTGGAGCGTTGCTCTCCTGATGAAGGGCTGCAGCTTCAAACAAATCATAGCTCTCAAAAGAATGCACCGTAAAAGCAAAATTCTGACCATCTTCGACACTGACAATCATTTCAAGCAGTGAAACTGCATCAGAGCTGTCCTGTTCAGCAAATGTATATTAGGCATCTAATTTACACCAGGCACTTGGCTAGGCACTGGGGGTGCAAAGATGAATGAAACACAGTCCTACACATTCATGTAGCTCACATGCATGAACAGAACAGATAAACCATTTCATTTCATCAAGGTAAGTGCAGTGAGAGATGTGTGCACTTACTATTGATTTTCTAAGAAGCCCCAATGTTCTGCACACAATATAAATAATCTAGCCCTTCAGTGTCAAAAATTAGATCATATTTTGACAGCTGGCGGTTATTGGACGGAACACTACATTTAGAGTGAGAAGACATATTTTTGATTTCTGTATCAGTTAGGATTCTCTGTGTCTGTTGAAAGTGACAGAAAACCCAGCTCCAACTGGTTCACTCAAGGGAAAAAAGAAGAATAAATAGACAAGGAGATTTGGTGCAGGTGGTGGTGGTGGTGGTGGTGGTGGAGGTGGAGGTGGAATTATTGACTCATGGAACAAAAACAGCCTTGAAGTAGACTTTCACGTATGGCTGCAATGGTGGTTTTAAAATGTCTAGAAATTCTTTGGCACTCCTCCCTTCAAAAGGTGGAGCCTAGAAACTCTCCCCTTAAGTGAGGGGACTTAGTCACTTGCCTCTAATGACTAAAGCATGGCAGAGCAGTGATGTGTGACTTCTAAAGCTAGATTATAAATGACATCACCGCTTCTGCCTTCCTCTTTCTTGAAACATTCACTCTGGGACATGCCAGCCAGCCGCTATGACTTGTGGACGTTCAAGTAGCCTGTGGAGAGGCTCACGGAGGGATGAACTGAAGACTCCTGCCACAACCAGCACCAACTTACCAGCCATGTGAGTGAGCCTCCTCGGAGGCACGTCTTCCAGCCCCAGTCAAGCCTTCAGATGACTGCAGCCCTGGCTACGTCTTGACTGCAACCTCATGAGAGAGCCTGAGCCAAAACATCTCAACTGAGCTGCTCTGAAATTCCTGACCCTCAAAGAACGTGACCATAGTAAATACTTGTTGTTTTGTTATGCCATACACAGCTGGATTTGTAGCTTTGAAGATAGATGGCATCAGTATTCAGTTTCTCTCTACTGCTTGGCTCTTCTCTGTGCTGGCTACATTCTCAGAAAGGCTTACCTCTTTTCATGGAAAATTGGTTACAACTGTTCCAATACCAGATCATCCTGTTTTCCAGTCCAGTAGGAAAGACACGTTTAAGTGTATTTCCAGAAATCCTGGGACTGACTCTGTTTGGACCAGCCATGGTCATGTGCCTTTCCCTGAACCAATCGCTGTGGCCAGCACTCAGGTCACATGCTGGGGAGGCAGGAATAGTCAGTCAGCGGAACACAGAAAGAGGTTGGGTGAGAGGCAATTTTTTATCAGTCAGAACACAGTCTTATTGGGAAATAAAATGGAGGAATTTAGCCAACAATTAGTTGAGTGACTGCCATGTGCCAGGCGCATTCTAAGCCCTGAAGATACATCAGGGGACAAAATAAGCATAAAAATTTCTTTTTCATATTGCTTACCTCTCAGTGAATAAATTCTGAGTGGTTGAAAACTCTGCAAATCTAATGGATGGACCGATTATTTATTGGTTAACAGCACTGTGGCATTGAATAAGTGTCTTTCTTCTGTCTTATTTTCCTCATCTGCAAAATTAAGATGTAATATGTCTTCTACCTCCTTGCAAGTTTTTTCTAAGGATACAATGAGGTGATGGATGTGGAAACAATATATAACAACCAGAATATTATTGTATTCAATATTGTAGTCAAGTTCACAGACTCTGCCAAAATGCTTGCAAATCATATTGTTGACAAAAGACTGATATCTGGAACAGAAGGCAAATGACCCAATTTTTTTAAAAAAGGACAAAATATTTGAACAGAGGTTTCACGAAAGAAGATATACAGATGGCAAATAAGCACATGAAAAGATACTCAACATTATTACTCATCAAAGAAACACACGTTTAAACTACAATGAGACACCACCACACATCCACTAGAATGGCTTAATTTAGAAACACTGATAGACTTATACTTGCACATTCATAGCAGCTGTATTCACAATAACCCCAATGTCCACCAACAGGTGAATTAATGAACACATTTCTTTATATCCATAAATTGAATAAGACTCAAAAATAAAAAGGAGTGAAGTGCTGATGCAACACAACACAGATGAATCTCCAAAAAATTTGCTGAGTAGGAGAAGCCAGATACAATGGAATATGTACTGCGGTGTTCCGTTTATATGAAATTCTGTAGATGGCAAATCTAAACAATGGCGACGAAAAGCAGGTTAGGGGGTACTAGGGCAGTGGGTGTTGACTGGAGGCTTTGGAATTGGCTACACAGCTTCACAAGGGACTTATTGGGTTGATGGATGTGTTCTGTATCTTGTTTGTGATTGTGGTTACATGACTGTATACATTTGTCAAAATTCATCCAATTATGTGCTTAAAATGGGTGCATTTTATTCTCTGTAAATTGTACTTCAATAAATTTCATTTAAAAATAAGTTAACATCTCACTATGGCCTCATTGCCCTTCCAAGATTTTGGAATGGCATTTTGGAGATGAGTAAAAGAAATCAAGTCCTTTAAGATGGCCTCAGAGAATGGGAGCTGGTGCCGTTTTTACATTTCTATATGGCAAGCAGGGACATGCTGAATCATTCAATTGGCTTGATTGCTCAAAGTGGTGGGTTCAATAAATAATGTGTGTAATCAAGGGTTGTATTTTTGGTGAACTGCAGGCCAGATCAGGTCCATGTCTATGTTTTATTTTACCCACACTGTGTTTTAGAATTGGGAAATTTCACATCCAATTGTGGACTTTTGCTTCTCATGCAAAACCGTAAGGTCCACAACACTGGAACGGCCGTGTGTGTAGCTACAGTAGGAGTGGAGCCAGAGCCCTTTGTATGAGGACTCATACTCCAATTGTGCATCAGTACACACCCCCCTGGACCCGGGATCCTCACTCACTTTCAATACCTGATTACTCCTTGTAGGTGTTTTTTGAGACCCTTAGTTGATTCAGTATATGTTTTTGTTTTTCTAAGGTATGCTTTTTTTTGGTGAGGAAGATTGGCCTTGAGCTAACATCTGTTGCCAATCTTCCTCTTTTTTTTTTTCCTCCCCAAAGCCCTAGTACATAGTTGTATATCCTAGTTGTAAGTCATTCTAGTTCTTGTATGTGGGACGTCTCCACAGCATGACTTGATGAGTGGTGTGTAAGTCCATGCCCGGGATTGGAACTCGTGAACCCTGGGCCGCCAAAGTGGAGCACCCAAACTTAACCACTACACCACTGGGCCAGCCCCCATTTAGGTCTATTCTCTGGGCTATGCATTTACAGGCACTTTGATATATGCAACATCTCCTTTAATTCTTATAACAATTTCTACAAGATAGATATTCTTATTTCCTTTCTACAGAGGAGGGAACGTCAGGTCAATAAATGAAGTAACCCTCCCAAGATCACATAGCTCGAAGTTCTAGATCTGGAGTTCTGGTGGTCTCTTTCTCTTATGCAAACTTCCTATTAGTGAAAAGAAGGAGGAAGATGAAGAGGCAGAGGAGGAGGGGGTGGGGGGACGGTGCGAAGAGGAGCTATTTTAAAATAACAGCTCATTTAACATCCTTTTCCTTTATAACTTCCATGCCTTGGTTCCGCCGCGCTTCAGCCAGCACATAGTTAGTGCTTAATTGTCATTGTTACCATTGAACTGAATCAGTTCTCTCCTCAAATATTTCCAGGTTGTTTTTTAATCAAATATTCCCTCCATGCCAACACTTGAAAAAGTTTTCCAAACCGTTACCTTTCATGTATTGTGTAGTGTGGTCCAAATTGAAAAGAATCTTATATAATATAAATTAAACTCTTTGGCGTGATATTGATAACCCTCTGCTTTCCAGATTCTACCTGTCAGGGTGTTTTGCCCATAGATTCCACCATAACTACTTGCCGTTCCCAAGGCCAGTGAGAGAGTCCACTGCTGTTCCCATCCTCTCAAAGGAGAGAATAAAATAGCCTATCGCAGTCTGATGGGTTGGGCTGCCCCTTCAGTGAGCACAGAAGACGTGTGAAGGCCACGATGCTGAGGTGACAGGAGACCAGGTAGAAGACGTGGAAGACCCAGAGGGAAACGGTGGCACAGCGATGAAGTGTTAGACGTCAGAGTCATGAGCTGTTAGACGCGTTTGCAGGAGATACGGAAACTGGAATTCCAGAGAGACCAGAGGAGAATCGGATGAGGAGTCATGATGAAGAAGGAGAAAGAGAAGAACAAGAACAAGAAGAAGAAAGGAGGAGGAGGAAGGAGAGGAAGAGGACAGCGAGGGCGGGGAGGAAATCTGGACGATTGTGCTTCAAAACTGGAAGGAAAGAAGGAACACCTGTTAGACTCACAGGCGCAACTCGAGAGAGAAGAAACATTCCAGAAACTTTGGGTCAGCTTTTCTGCCTGTCTCCCATCCTTCTTTACCTGCATTTCAGCTCCCCCCGTGGTATTGTTGTGACTGATTAAACAGGTTAAAAAAAGTTGACTTCATAGATTATTGTGGCTATCCTTCAGGCGGTGGAAGGCCTGGGTGAGTACATCATGGTGCTATGAAATGCGATCAATACAACAACTGTCATTTCTAGATTAAAAAATATGTGACTAAAATATTCAAGGTCATTTAAGAACAAGTTCTCTCTGCATTTTCATAAGCTATTTTCTCTGCCTGGAAAGTCCTTCCCTCTCTTCTCTGTCTATCCAGATATACTCATCCTTTATTATTCAGTTTAAATGTCCCCATTTCTGGGAATCTCAACCTCCAGCCCCCTAAACAAAGGTGAAGGAGCTGTCTCTCCTCTCTGCTCACAGACTACTCTGCCCAGGGTTCCTTTGCAGTTTGGGTGTCATTTCCCCCTACAGACTCGGAAACCCTTTGGACTCTCTAGACTCTGCATGCGGCATAGAAATATTAGAGGCAGTGGAACATAGTAAGCACTATAAAATCACTCTCACGTAATGTTCTTTGCGTGCAGGAAAGTGCAGGTTTGCTGTCTGCAACCAGATCCTTCATACTTGTTATCATGTTACAAAGTAGATTTCCTGGGGTAAGGAGCTTCCATTGCTGTTCACTGACCATCATGCATTCTCTTTTTCATTCATTCATCGCATTTTTACCTGGCACCTATTATGTGATATGCAGTGTTAAAGGTGCCTGGGTTACAGCACTAAATAAGACAGACAAGGTTCTTGCCTCATGAAGTTTATATTCTAGTGGCAAAAGACAGACTAACAATAAATAAATGAAATTGGGAACCACCTCTGCCCAATTCTCAGTTAATTTGCTTAGAGCAAAGCTAACCCCATCCTCCGACTCTAGGAGAGACGGCAGCAGGGTCCAAACCTAGTCACTTCCCCTGGACACATGTATTGGCCCAGAGGTGAGTGAGAGATATACATGGGCCCAATGAATGTTGATCTCAGGGCTTTTGCAGGCAATAAGCTTGCTTTCTTTCTGATCTTTGTACCTGGAGTTGGTAGAATGCAAGCTTGGAGCTGCTAGCAATTGATTTGCCATAATGTAACTCTGCTGAGAATGACATGCACAGAGAAGAGCAGCCAATTTAAGGAGATGTACAGATCTGTTATGACCATGTTTTACACCTGGATCTAGCTCTGCCTGAAGTCAATACTTGCCCTAGGCTTAACATCGGGTATTTTAAAACCAGCTGAAACTGGGTTTCCACCGTTTGCAGATGTGTCTTACACACCAGGTTACAGTTCTGACTATATACCAGCTAATTGGTATAAAAATTTCACATTTTATTTTAAAATACATGTCACAGAATTGCAAAAATGGCATAAGGAGAAGAGCTTCTGGTTCCAACCACTATGCAAAAGCATTTATTTAAAATGACTAAGTGTGTAGGCTTCTAAATTCGGGTATAGCTTGTGTCGGAAATTTTACATCTTTGACAGGATGCCCTCTGAGCCCAATTCACTTGATCTGTGAAATCAAGTGGGGAATATATTAACATTGTTGTTCTGTGATTTTAATCTTTGACCTAATTGAGAAGTCATTAGCTAATGCTTGATATTTAATCTCCGCAATGGTTCCCAACATCACTTGGACTGAGAAAAATCACAGAAATTGTGAAGAGGCATCATTTGATCCAAGATGTACATTTCACAGGTGGAGAAGCTGAGCCTGTAAGGTGTGGAGGACTTTGTCCTGAGCCTGGATTGTTGGACATTCAAGGCAATGATCATACCAGCTCCCAGCTGGGCACTAGCCTTAGTTGAATTTAGAATTTGCTGCAAACTTGTGATAGTTCTTTCTGCGTATTGCCTTGAGGATATTCTAAAAATCTGGAGGTTTTGGAAAGTTTTAAAATGAGAAATGCGCACGTCTCTCTGATATAATCAGATTCTTTTTTTCTAAAGAGAAATTGCAGGGTGGCTCCCCAAGCTCCTTTTCTTAGCCTCAGAAATCATGAGACGTGAGATTGTATTTCAGGATTGTCTAAGTAAACCTCCGTTTCTCCTCTCCCGCCTCATTTTTCTCATCGGAGGAGATGGATCTTGAGTCTTCCTATCTCTGTGAAATGGTTGTCATTTTAAGTACAAATTTCCCCTTAATCCTGGAAGCTTGATTTCATTTTGCACTTTTTCCTTTAGCCTGAAATTTAATTTGACTTTGATGCTGCAATTTCTGGATTCTGCTCTTTTATGTACAGTGTGGTGCTTTCAGGGAGACAAAAGAGCTCAGATGCACCCTCATTTATAGGGGAAACTGCACGGAAAGACAGGAAGGAAGAAAACGCTATCGTAATTGGAATTACAATATTTTGAAGCTAAATTCATTTTTCCTGTCCAGTTTTCTTGTAATCCATTGGAATCGCCTTAAGACACTTATTACTGCCCCATGGGGTAGTTTTTCAGGTGCCCAAAAAGGACTCGGGTCATTGATGCAAGAAATGAGATGCGTAATAACGCATACAATTAAGCATTCAGGTCACTGTGGCCATTCAGTAACTGAACGTACAGTTTCTTAGAGAAGAAACCAGCTCAGCAGCAATTAGCACATTCCTGGTGACCTGTGATGGAACTTCTCTTTGTCCATTAGGAGGGGAAGAGAGGGAGGGTGGGGCATTGTGCCTGAAGTTGAGTGCATATACATGTAATAGCATATTTTGCTCATCAGGAGTTGGACCGGGCACTTAAACATCACATACTCTCCGAGGCAGACCCACCTGGTGTCCTCCGGGCAAGTTTTACCTCTTCCAGTAGCAGCCAAAGGGAGAGAGAGCCCCTGAGAACAGACTGCACAATTGCTCGCAGTCAGGCAGCTCATGAAAGCCATCAAGAGGCCGTGGTCTGTTTCCTCTACACTAGGAGTTCCTCTAAGCCAGGCTGGAAACGGGGACAGGTGAGGCCACGTGAACTGCCTCCCTCCTGGCTCATGTACTTGTGGCTTCCTGTGGGAGAAACAGCAAACACCACCACCACTGTGACCAAGATGGCTCTCACTGCCACGTGACTCTCCCCATGGGGACTTGCTCTTTGTTTCCCCTCAGATTCCTCCTTCTGATGACTCCCCTAAAGTGGAGATCCCCATCTGCATTGCCAGGAGCTCAAAAACTATTCACTGGCTTTGTTGTTTTCCTTGTAATGTCATCAGCATGGAGAAGAGGCCCAGGAGTGGGGCATTAGGAATGAATCTTCTGCTGGGACTGCAGCCTGTGCACCTACTCAGTTTGTGTGTTTTTATGGGTGCAAGAAGGTCAAAACTCTGGGTCTTCCTTATGTCACTTGTGTCGTCGCCATTTATCTCACTGACCAAAATCAACTGGAGATCATTGCATTTTTACTGTAGAAACAGAGAGAATATTTGAAGCATACTTAATCTCACATTCATACCTTTTCGTTTTACGCACTGATTACTGATCTGACTGTGTTCACGCCTCTGATACAAAATACATTTCTGTTCTGATCAGTGCCACCATGACCTCCTTCCGGAGTTTTAGTTTTACAGATGTGAAACCATCTTCCCAAGGTGCACCTTAAGCACTCTGCTGTATGATTTTGTTATTTACTTACATGACAGTAAATTAGACAAAATACGAGACAAATCATGTAGCAGACTATTTATTTTTCTAGTATTGAGTGTCTCCCCCACTGGAAGACAAATTTGGTATGAGCAGTATCTTTGTCATCTTCCCTTTTCTCTCCCTCCTGTGTCTCCAGCTCCTAGAATAATGTGCGTGTGATAGGGAATCCACAAATATTTTCAGGGAGTGAATGGATAGAGGCAGGCTGGCACTTTACTGTATTTGTGAAGCATGTCATTGTAAGGCAGAGAAATGGAAGACAGTGGTAGAGAAACAGAGAAATGAAGTGATGCTCTGAGGGAGGCAGAGCTGAGGAGAGAGAGAGCCCTGGCCACGCGGAGCTCCCAATTTCAGTTCTCCTGAGTCTCTGTATGTCCCCACCCTTAGGTTCCATAGCGTGGTCCTATATTCTCATATTGAACTTCTTTCTTCTTAAACAACTTTGAATCAAATTCTCTTCCTTGCCACCAAAGAACCTTAACTGCTAAAGGCAAACGGGAGATGCTCAATGGATCCGTTGCCCTGGACTGAGCAGAATATTGTATTTGCCTAAAAGTGTGTTTCGATTGTTATGTATCCAAAACTCTGCATTCTGATCCAAGCCACCCCATAGAGTTCTGAGAAGGAAAAAGACGTGGGCAATTACAAATAGCATTGTTTCTGTTCCTCGGGGTTTTGGAATGCTGTGTCTCCTCGTGGAGCTTAGCACACGCCCCTGCAGTGACTCATTCTGACAGTCCTTGGAGACACCTACCCCACTGAGGAGCCACTGACACGTTTGATTACTGAGCTGCCTGTGTGCGGTTTACTCTCTGGGTTCATGTGGGAAGGTGAGCCACGGGGGAATGGTGATAGTGTGATTTCTTTTTATCTGTTTAATTTTCACTGCTCAGAGGAGAAAAGCAACAACCAAAGCTGGGGAGTCTGTGAGTGTTGCGGTGCTCAATAAGGAAAAAGGCCCCGAATCATGGGCTTGCTCTAGTGAACTGTCTGAATGCTGGTGCACTGTCCATCTCTGCCTTTTGGCTGCAGACTCTGGCAGTCCCAGGTCACCCTGGAACTCTAGATGTGTTCAGATACCTTATAAAATGACTTGAAAGGTTTTGTATGAGTTGGGGTTCCAGCAGGGACCTCCAGATAGTTCAGATGAAGGGTCTTTAGTGAAGAGAACACTTACTGAGGTGTAGGCAGTGTTAAGGGAGAAAGTAGCTATATTGATGCCAGACCCAGAGACTAGCAAGAACAGGAAGCCGTGTCTGTCGCTTGGCCTGAGGAGACAAGGGAAGGGAACAGTGTTACTGGGCCCTTTAAGAGGTGGAGTCACAGAGGAGGAGCCACCTGTCAGCAGCTAGAGTTTGGAAGGAATGTAGCCACCATCAGCAACGTGGGGCAAAGCAGAGAAGGGGGAAAGAAGCCCAAACCTGTCCTCCTGTGCTCTGTTCTCACGCTAGGAAATCCAGTCCCATTGGCCAACCCAACTGGAAGCTGAAGGGCAAGGGAGACCTCGATGGGAGCCAGCGATGCAGTCCTTCTGCATCAGCCGCTGGTCCGGAGGAGGCAGAGAACGAACCCTGGGCACGGGGGCATCGGGAGGAAATGCTCAGCACGCTGCCATGTCCGATAGTCTTCTCCATTCTTGGTTTGGTCAACGTACTGTTTACCCTGAGAAAGCCATTAAGACATTTTGGACTTTCTTCCCCCTCTCCTTCTACTGGTGGTTCATTGCTTTTTCCCCCATTTAAGCTGCAATAGGGAAATGTAATAATACCATTACAACTGAGATCTGTGTTCTTCATTCTTCCCACATGAATACTTCTTGCTGGCAAGTTGCCTAGTCCCGTCTTTGGGACATTTCCAGAATTCATCCTCACCTTGATCCTTATTCGCATCAGAATCATTTCTGTGTGGACAATTGTAATTTATTCCTTTATGATGTGCATAAACCCTCTCTCTTTCAACATCAGGGGGTCTAGACAGAGTCAGCCAAACAATTGTCTTTCTTCAACAAGGCAGTCTTTTCGTCATCAGTGATATTTTTTCCATTGCTTGCTAAAACCAGCCCAGAATGTCTCTCCTGATTTTTAAGATTCTCTCCTAAAAGGTTTAGAAACTTTCTCTGCCTGCTTCTATACCTTAAATCTCATCCGTGCCACCCGCCTTATGTATGCTTCTAAATATATTGCCTCTCATCCATAAGTAGCTTAGTAGGTTTTAAAATAAGTTTTGCAGGTATTGGCTCAATAGGTTCATTCAAGAAAATAGTAATTGTGTGAATATACTGTACTAAATGTGAAGGATGTGGTGGTGAATGAAACAATTTAATCTCTCCACTAACAGTTTCCAGACAAATCTCTTGCAACAACAACAACAAAAGGATGTGTTTTGTTCTCTGTGTTCACATTGAATCACCTACTGTGTTTGCTATTTATCTTATTTTATAATGAATTTGTAGAAGTAAAAATAAAACTCCTTTGTGTTTTGTAATCACTTTAAGAAACGTTTATTGATGGGTGGGTGTTTTTACTCCAGGGCCAAATGAGATTCAGAGAGACCTCAGACACGGCCCTCGCCTCCAGGCTCTCACACCAGGCCCCTCTTCAGGCGGCGATCGAGGCGCCTCTGTAGTATGAGCGCAGTCGGATCGCGTCGCTCTCGTTGTGAAGGCCTTCAGAGCTCTCCGTCGGTTTTAGCTTTGTGAAGGAGAAGCTTAGCCAGCAGGTCCATAATTCATTCTCTCCCCATGTAGGGAGAGGAGTGGTGTGGACACCCCCAGGAAAGAAGGAAGGCAGGCGATTTGGTCTCACCTCCTGTGAACTCGCTGATGACAGAGCTCCTGGCTGTTGCTGGCCAGAGTGACCTTATCTTGGTAATTCTTTAACCGGTTGCACCTGCTTGCCGGAGATTGCTTATAGTAAGTGAACCTGGAATTGATGGAATTATGGGGCTTGGCTCCTAGGAAAGTCACATCAGCTCTGTAACCATCTGCACATAAAATGGAGATGTTTGGTGACTGCCAGCTCTCTTCTGAGTGACATGCTCTGTATACAGCACTTGGCGACCTCAGATGTTCACCGGGACCAGCTGTGTGCAAAGTGATGAGAAGATCCTGGAGTTCCGCCACTACCGTCCTGGAGCCGTTCCCACTTTGCCTGTGTCTATCGATCATTTGTTTCCTTGAAATTATTGGCAAAGGTTGATATTAGCTTTGATCTCTTATTTGTGCCAATCTGATTTGATGATCCAAGTGTCAGTATTAAGACTGAACTCTTTATCCCTTTGTTAAGAAAATGAGGCTTTTCCGATTGTGACCCGAGCCCACCTCTGCCTGCTGGCCTTCTCCGACCAGATACACGGGGCCCTGTCATTCAGAACCTCTCGCATGTCCTGCCTTGCTGCGCCTGCCTCAAATGCTGTGTCTCTATGCATGCTCATTGCGCTGCCTACAAATGCTTGCTCGTTTATTCAACTGATATTTATTACGCACGCACCATGTGCCAAGTGCTGTTCTAGACACTGGACATCCGCTATCAAACACAGCCTTTATGACTGAAGTGTTTGAAGATCAAGGAGAGGCCAGGATGATTGGAGCTGAGAGAGGAGAGAGAGAGGTACAGAAGGAGTCACATGGGGACCTGTAGGCCAGGATACTGACTTCTGATTTTATTTGGTGATGGGAAGATATTGGAAAGGTTGAAAGAGGGATGTGTCATGCTCTGTCTTTTTTTCTAAGGGAGGGGGTAACCATTCTACAATAAAATATTATCAGAGACCAGCAGAAGCATAGCAATTGAGGCAATACCAGTGATCAAAGCTGGAAAATCTATTACATATAAGCCTATTTATGCTGCTTTGTACATTTCTTAATATTCAAATATAAACAAAACATTTACGTGTCCTGTCAACATGGCAGGCATATGCTTGCATTGTACAGAAAATTAATTCATGAGTCACGTCGGAAGGAAAACGGTGTGCCTACCGGTGGCCCCGGAGTTTAAATGCAGTGTGTCGCTGGGAAGCAGAACGGTGGGTGCACACGTGTTTTGGAGCTAGAGATTTGCCAACCTTGACACTTAGCTGTGTGACCTTAAGAATATTCCTTCACTCCTCTGATCCTCAGTTCCTTGTAAACTGAATAAGGATGCTGAGGAAAACATGAATAGCTTAACCCTCGTGATTCCACATAGAGGCTCTAGAGAAACACTTCTGGCCTCTTATTTACCAGGTAGGTGATGTCCCCCCAGTTTTTCCTCTAAATCCAAGTTTCTATGACATGCCTGAACATGGGGATTTTATCTCTTAATTTTCATCTCCACTCCCAGTAGTGTTGGCTGAGCTTGCATCTGTTGACTTTAGATGGTCTGCCATACTCTAGATGGGAGGGAGACACGGAGGGGAAGATTTAGAACAATATCCCTAAGCCGCATTCTGCACCTCCCCCTCCTCACAAGACGGCGCGTGCTGAGCCCCGGCCCTCTGAGCCTGGTAACCTCTTCTCGACTCTTTGCAAACTCGGGTAGAGGACTGGAATGTTATTTATCGATTCCCTTAAATGCCAGCAGAGCAGGGTGACTGTTAAGAATTCACACTCTGAAGGCGACTGCCTGGATTGTCCCCCAGGTTTCTCAGTGCCTCCTCTTCCTCGTAGGATTACTCACTTCATGAGTGTCCTGAGGGTTAATGAGATAATAACTGTAATGTGTTCAAAATGGTACCAAGTCCATGGTAACCAGTCAATTAGTCTTAGCTGGTGTTGTTCATGTTAAAAATGAACACACCCTCACATACGTGTATCTGCACATTTTATCATAATGTATATTTATTCGCATAGAGTGTCTCTGAAAGAACACAGAGTCACTGGCTGTAGGGTTGATGCTGAGGAAGAGAATTGGGGAAGGAGGTCAGGGATGGTGGAGACGCTTACTTTTGATTGGACACCAGTTTGACCAGTTTCAATATTTCTTAAACAGTGTGTGTCCATTACTATTTTTAACCATGTAAATTACGTAGAACAGTGCCCAGCATACAGCAGGCACCTAATAAATATTACCTGCTATCATCCTCGATGTTGTCTTAGACGTTACAATGGGTTGTTTTAATTACCAAGTTTGATGCCTGTTATGTAAGAGACTCTTAATAATGGTAGCTGTAAGAAAAGATTTTCCCATTAACTGTTGAATTAATTTGGACTCGTTGATTGCAAGTTATAGAATCCCGACTCAAACAAAATTAAACAAACAAACAGAAAAAAAAAGAGAGAGGGAGAGAGAGCATTTATTGGCTCAAGGACCTGAAACTACATGAGCATAGGTAGCTTTGGGTACGGCTGCATCAGGGGCACACATGGTGTCCTGAGGGCACGGTTTCCCTACTGCTGGGCTCAGCATTCTTCCCACCAGCTTCGTTATTCTCAGGAGGTTCCATGTGGCAGCTTGGGATCACCACGTAGATAGTGTCTCAGAGACATGGGACTGCTGTTTCACAACCATCCTAGCAAAGTTCCGGGTCTGCATCGCTCTGGTCTGGCTTGGGCTGTGTGCCTGTGTGAATGTTGGGGTGTGGATGGCCCCACCTGCCCAAGCTTGGTTCATGGTGGGCTTACGTGACTTGAGGGTGGGGCAGCTTCTCATGAACCTGAAGTCTGAGAAATAGATAACTCCCCCACAACATTTACAGTGCCATTGCCAAAACAAGAAGGTAGTGTTATCACACGAACGGGCAAAATCAACCGGGAGCATGTCTGAAGTCAGCTTCTGATTGTATGGCTACACACGGCATTTCCTGTGCAACTCTGAGAACACAGACCTGCTATTGAGCAAAGTGGCAAAAATAAAATTATACAGTGTTATTAGGTAATGTCACAGGAGCGGAGTGTGCAATGTGATTTAGAAAAATGAGGGCTGCATATGGTTATATTTTATGCACCAATTGTCATTCTATTATAGCGTATTTAATGATATGACACATAATTAGATGTTCTCTGCTAGATATTTAAGGGCACTTCTGTTCCATCACTTTACAGACAAATTTCTGTCTTGATTTCTTTGCTCTGCACTGAAAAGCTCTCTCATGTTTCCTTAAAATAAAAATTAATTACTTTTCAGTGAACTCTGTGAGGAGGAAGATGTGTCTCCCAGGAAGTATTTCATAATCAGTCAGTTTCCAAGTACTGCATTTGTAACCAAAACTATTCTTAATTGGCTGGAAACTGGCATTTGCTAATTTTTCTTACTAATTTTAACTCAAAAAGAAAAGAAAAGAAAAGAAACTCCAACTAAAGCCAGGAAGTTTTTCAACTAGATATTCTTTTAGACGTTACAAATTATTCATTAAGTAACACTTGTTTTTTTTGAACAAACAGACCCAACTGATAAGGGCTCATACAGTGAAGCTCATTTCTAACTCATGTGAAATCTAAAGGAATTGCTAATAGATAGCTTTCCACCAGGCAAAATTTACAAACCCAGGCTCCTTTGAATTTTGTTTCATTGTCTTCAACACATGGTTTCCAAGGTTACCAAAGTCACCTTCGTAGAGTGGAGGAAAGGGAAAAGGGCAGAGAGGATCATGGGCAAGTGCTGGGGTAGCCTGGAGCTGGCACAGGTCACTTCCGCTCATGTTCCAGTGGCCTCAGTCATGTGACCATCTCTGCCACAAGGGCGGCTGGGAAATGTGTGCCAGCTCTGTGCCACATATAGGAGGAATTGTTCCTTAGTGAACAGCCAACCAGTGTTGGTGACATAAATATTGTAAAATTGGGGTTTTATTACGCTGTCAGTGGAGCAGTAGCCTAACTGTTCTCCTTGATCTGCTCTGCCCTCATTTTATGAGCAGTTGGAGTGGTCCTACAGACAGACCAGGAAGCATTCCCTGTGGGCTGGGGATTACACGCGCGCTGGTTCAGGACTGTGCACTGTTCAGAGGGCTTTCTACATGAGTTGTCTCATCTGGAATTCACAACTTCCACGAGCCAACGAGGGATATTGTCAGAGGGAAAATTCAGCCTAGAAGAGACTCAATTGTCTGAACATGCACATCTGGTAAACTTAAGAGTTGGGACCCCATGTTTTGGCCCAGTTCCAGTGCTCAAAAGCTGACATAAGGCAGGTGTCATTAAATGACTAAAAAATCCGTGGCAGCCAACAGAGGGTCACGCAATGAAATTCCCGGGAGTGGGGGTGGGCAGGAATGTAAATTAGCAAACAATCTGTGGCTGAGACTGTGGGGAGGGGGTATTGTGTAAACTGAGGTACAGACCAATGGGTCCCCCAAACCCAGTCCCACCGATTATTGCTGTATGGGCCTGTGGGGCTAGGCTTGCTAGCATCTTTCGAGAGAAAGGAGAAATTCAGATGTTCAGGTAAAACTTTCAAATATTTAAAATATTATCTAGGCCAAACAAAATACATCTGTGGGTCATCAGTTTGCAAATTCTGGCTGAGAGTTTGAGGATCTGATTTTTTGCTTTTGTGTTAGAAACCCAAGAGGCTATCCAGAGACCGAAATCAAATAGATTGGCAAATTATGTCAGGTGCACTGAGCGGAATATAGAAGGTTATTTATTCCTGAGTATTGTAGACCGTAGCTTTGTGCTAGCAAAGCTCAAATATTTAGTTATTTGGAATTGACTAAATGGATTATAGTAGCTACATTTGACAGAATATAATGTGGCCATTAGAAAGGATGACGTAGATTTGGAAAGATATTATGGATATATGGTTAAGCCTGATGCATTTTAAGAAAGACATGCTTATTATAATTTCATGAAGCACATAGATTTAGTTGCCGTCCCCATGGGTGTGTAGTTGCTTAGACACACCGTCTCGCTCTAGCTCTCTGGTTGACCAGATGTCCAGTGGGCAGGATGCCTTCATCTCTGTCCCCAAGGTGGTGGGTCAACAAGTGGAATGGACAACTGTTATATTACAGATACAAAAGACTTTAGAAGAATCTGTTCTGAGATGTTAATGTGATTATCTCTGGATGGCAGGATTATATAACGGTGATCTTTAAAATCCGCTGGCATATCTGTATTTATATACTTCTGTACTGTTTAGAAATACTATTTATGTATTTTAGGAAATAATAAAAGTTTTAAAAGAGATAATTATATTCTACTGTAATGATATCCATTTCCCTCAAATGATCTCACAGGAATAAAACACATAAAATTGCCATTATTTAAAAGGCTAAGGGCAGATAACATTTACAGCTGGTATTGTCAGTACGATAGGGCCCAGTGATGGCAATGTGTGTCACTTAACATAGGCAAGTATTCCTTATCATTTTATGTTAAACATTTACAGTACCTCCAAATTATGACCTAAATGAAACAGAGAGTCTCTTATACCATTGTTTTCTTTCAGTGTCCAAACACTCTTTGACACTCAGTAAATGTTGATTAAAATGACACGTATTCCCAAGACCCTGTAGATTCCTTGATAGGAATGCTGATGTCTGATATTTCCATGGTTCTAACGGAGCAGGGAGTCCAGAGTGAAGACCTTAGTACTTGTCCAGTTGAAGTGACATTGAGAACAAGGGGTGTTAAAGGGGACAAATTTGTCTTATCTTTTACTTGAGTCCAAAAGGAAAATTGTTCCTTCAAGATAATTTTGATTTTCATAAAATGATAAGAAATCCCCATTCTTATCATTCAATCTTCAGGAAGGAAGGAAGGAAGGGAAGGAGGAAGGGAGGGAGGGAAGGGGGAAAGGCAGGATGAGATAAGAAATTGATAAAAGTGGAGAAGAACCTTTGGCAGGGAGGTGAGGCCCAATTCCAATAAGCCTGACGTCCACAGCATGATGGACAGTGTATATGATCTCTCACTGACATCGTCTCCCTGGACCTCTGCAGCAACCCAGTAAATAGGCCAAGTGGATACGATGTCCCCGTCATCCCCATCATGCATACAAAGAACCTGAGAGTCGGATGCCACCTGCAGAGGACACACAGCAAGTAAGGGACAGAGCCGAGATCACAAGCATTTTTTATCATCTTATGTCTTAGCTCAGAATCTTGGGCAAATGACTTTAATGCTGAAGTCTCAATTTCAAATGGGGATCATAATGTTGCCTTCTTCATTTGGCTGTGTGAGGAGTCAAAGAGTGGACCAAGTGGTCACACCAGACCCACCCCTCACGTTTGTGGGGCCCGGGACAAGTGCGTCAGCGGAGGCCCACAGGCCAGCTTGGTTTGGATTCTTCCTGGAGCAGGCACTGAGACAAATACTTTTTGTGGACTTGAAGGAAAATGCCAGTGAGGGAGAAGGAAAGTGAGAGGAGGAAGAAACGTAGCTAATAAAAGATGTGTCCTCAGCACATCACTCCTGTGGATGACTGCAGCTTACCCCTGAGGGGCACTCTGAGAGCCGCCCACCCTAGGGTGAGGAATCGGGGGTATTACGTACCAACACCCATCGGTCTTTCATTGAGGATTGCTCCCGGGAGCCCCATTCTTCTGCACTTTATTCCTGCTGTTCTGGCAGCAAAGCCGACTCCAGCAGTAACAGAAAGCCCCGAGGCCCAGAGATGCAGATTTCGGCAGTTGGAAGCCAGGCTGAGTGCACTGGAGTGGTGAAGCCCGGGGAACATGGGAGGGCCGTCAACAGCATCTGCTGTACATAACATATGTCTCAATACTCAGAAGTTATAAATCTAGCTAACAAACTGATAAATAAAAGATGTTCTGTCCTCCCACCGTGACAAATACACCTTTACAACCACCTGGGAGGCCAGGTCAGGGTTCGTACTTCTTGGACTCAACTCCTCCGATTCTTCCTTGGAACCTGCTGCTCCCGGGAAAACCGGCCTCAGTCAGCTTGCCACCTCACCACCTTGCCCACTATGAGGGGCACATACATGCATTTGAAGGCATCTGCCCTCATGTGTGAGTCCCTTTGGTGCCCTCTGCAAACAGCTGCCCCCTGGCCACCACTTGGGTCCAGCAGTGAACACTCTGGCAGTGTGGGTCATCCTCAGGAGCATGGATGCAGGGATGTGCCAACATAAAAGTGGTTTTGGTCCATTTAGGCAACACATTTTAGGGTCCTGGTGTGGCAGACACTGACAATGCCTGGCCCATAGCCCACAGCCCTCACTACAGCCCTGAAGGCTGACCTCACAGCTTCCAGATGCACTCACCTGTGACTTTTCCTGGGGGATTTCTCTGGTGGCTGGAGTCCTTTCAGCTCATCTGTGTTCTGCACTCTCTCCTGGAGCTCCCAATGGGACCGAGCCCTGGGTGCCCACAGAGATCCACATGCTCAGTAACGCACAGTTATTGGCATCCTTCCCTTCTTACTTCCACACTCCTCTGTGGCGGTTCCTGGGGTCACCTTCCAAATTAAATGCCTGCACTCACATGTTTGTCTCATGGTCTCAGCACACCTGGGACCCTAGAGTGTTGTCTCGAAGGATGTCACAAATTTCAGGTGATTATGTCCCTTTGGCCCCACGGGGAGGAGGAACAGAGCAGAGTCCTCTAAAACATGAGTCCTGGGGCCGAGAGCAGCCGCACCTGCGACTTAGCAAGAGACCCAGAAATGATACTTGTGTTGTAGTTACTGTTACATTTTTTAAAAACCCAGATCTTCTGGATTCTTGTGTCTCATTTTTTCTCTTACATGCCAACTGTTTCTAATAAATGGAAGGAAGCGTATTTAGGTGTGATTTTTAGTTGATAAGCATTCTTGAATGTTCTGTGGAGAACCCTGGTAAATGAACTGAGAATGCTGACCTGCCTCTGACTTTCCCTGGGAGCAGGGAGGAAGGGCTCCGGATTCCATTCTTTCCCCATGTCAAGACCTTATGGACAGAATGTTTGTCCCGGGGATTCATTTTCACAGCTCCCAATGTGATGGCACATGGAGACAGGGCCTGTGGGAGGTGATTATGTCATGAGGGGGGAGCCCTCATGATGGAATTAGTGCCTTTTTTTTTTTTTTTGAGGAAGATTAGCCCTGAGCTAACATCTACCACCAATCCTCCTCTTTTTGCTGAGGAAGACTGGCCCTGAGCTAACATCCAAGCCCATCTTCCTCTGCTTTATATGTGGGATGCCTAGCACAGCATGGCTTGATAAGCGGTGCGTAGGTCCACACCCGGCATCCGAACCGGCAAACCCTGGGCCGCCGAAGTGGAATGTGTCAACTTAACCTCTGCACCACCGGGCGGGCCCCGATTAGTGCCCTTCTAAGAAGAGGCCAGAGAGCTAGCTTGCTCTCCTTCCGCCAGGTGAGGCTCTCTGCAGCGGGCTCTCTGCAGATCCTGACCATGCCGGCACCCGGTCTTGTGCTTCCAGCCTCCCGAACTGTGAGAAATCAATGCCTGTTGTTTGTAAGCCCCCAGGCTGTGGTACTTTCTTCTAGCAGCCTGAGCTGACTAAGACACAAGAGTTGCAAGAGAACTTGTTAGACCTTCTGAGAAAGACAACAAAGTGAAGCCTGTCCCACCATTGATCGAGTAAATATCCTACTTGTCACATCCCTGAGGAGCTGGATGACTTTTCCTCAGATATGCTAGAATCCGTGACCTTTCTAGCGCATGGGATGATATTTCATAGCAAACAAAATTGCTGAGCAAAAATATTAATCAGGGGAGCAGGCATTTAAATATCCTCCATGTGCCCAGCACTGCAGAGAACGTAAGCGTCCTGTCCCTCGAAGAAGTTCATGCTCCAGGTGAAGAGTTAAGGGGCATTGGTGGCCGCAAGTCAAATTCTCAAAACCAGGCTTTTAAAAATAAGGAGCTGAATAAAGATTAATTTAGGGCAAGTTCACGATTTTAAATAGAGTTTGTACACATGTTTTGGCAGGTTCAAACTAAATTAGAGAAAAAGCATTGAGAAATGCAGGTATTTTCATCAAGGATTACCTAATGCAAGAAAGTCTGTGACAGAGACACCCCAACCTTGCCAAAATATTCCAAGAGAGCTGTGAAACGCCACTGCCTGGGCATTCTGTTTTGGTCCACATGAAGTGGCGCATTGGTATTTCGTCATGGAAACACACGCGCCAGCCTCTGTGAAAGCCAGTTACATCCACACGGGGCTTATGCTGACTCTAAGTGATGCTCCTGCTTACTGGAATTTTATTTTATTTTATTTTTTTATTTTTGGGGGAAGATTAGCCCTGAGCTGACTACTGCCAATCCTGCTCTTTTTGCCGAGGAAGACCGCCCCTGAGCTAACATCCATGTCCATCTTCCTCTACTTTATACGTGGGACGCCTGCCACAGCATGGCGTGCCAAGCGGTGCCATGTCCGCACCCGGGATCCGAACCGGCGAACCCCACGCCGCCGAGAAGCAGAACCTGCGCACTTAACTGCTGCGCCGCCGGGCCGGCCCCTGGAATTTTAGATTAAATTACCTTTTTGTTTTCACCAATTTTCAAATGACTCAACTTCAATAAAGTACAGTTGATATTAAAACTGTGGAATGTAATTCAATTTGTCATTGATTCAAAAGACAAGATTCAAATGTTTTAAGTCTTTCTTGAGAATCTTTATTACATGCATTGCAGACCAATGGTTCTCAACCTGGAGTGTCGATCAGAACCACCTGGGGTCTGTTTCCTAAATCCCCGTGTCCAGGCTACACCCAAATTAGATCGGAATCTCTAGGTAGGACCCTGGCATCTGTACTTTTTCAAAGCCTTCTGGAAGATTCTATGGAGAAGCCAGTGTGGAAAACCACAGTATTAGGCAAAAGAAGGAAAAAACCAAGCATATAGGCATGAATGTGTCCAGATTGTACATGCAGGAGAATCCTTCAAAAAAGAAACATAATGACCGTTATCTGACAGCAAGCTTTTCTGTTATTTTGTTTAATGAGAATGATATTTAGAAAACAAGATTCTCTTCTTTTTTAAGCTTTCAGGTCATTTGAATTCCAGAGTAAAAGGAATTTTTGAAAGTTTGATCATTTGGCTATCCCGGCACCACACACACACACATGCGCAGTAAATATATTCTCAGAGATAAAACCAGATGTTTGCCCTTTTCAGTGGAACATACTAGGAAAAGAGCCAAATCTCCATGTTAAATGAGTCTTGAAAACCCAAGTGGAAGAAGACTACTGAAACTTTTCACAGCATTAATCTGAATTTAAGGTTGGCAAAAAAATGATGCTGCCTTTAAAACTGGTGAGAGAGCCTCCCCACAGACCGCGCAGCTTCACCTCAGGGTTTGTTTGAAATCGATAGACGCGTGTTCAGATGCTGGTCTTTTTTAAATCTGTTTTGCTCTGACATTTTCTTCATTAGATTTTCTTTAATTACAGGAGTAGTACATGGAATGAGTGAATTACTTTAAAAACACGTTGAAAAATCAGTACTCCCCTCCTCGCCGCATCCCTCCTCCCACCTTCCTGCAGTGACCAGTGTCGGTCAACAGCTCGTGCGGTCTTCCACTTTTTCCGTCTCCTACAGACATTTATTTTGCATTTATTTAAGGACTTAGACATAGTTTTATGAAACTGGGATCATTCATGGTCCCACAGTTTGCTTTTTCAGTTAATATAGGGTGGTATGTCTTCAGATTGGTAGATATAAGCTTTTCTCCCTGTAAACCTCACGCGTGATTGTACAGTACGGTTGTCGCACAGTTGATCTGATCATTCCTCTTTTGGTGGATACTCTGGTTGCTTCCAGTTTTCACCGCTCCACACACAATGATGCAGTAAACGTCTGATCGTGGAGGAGCTGGCTTGACCTTGTTCCACAGCATCCGGCATCTCAGCTGGGATTGCTTGAATGGCTGGGGGCCGGCGGAAACAGACTTATGCGGGCTGTATGACTGGGACCTGGTCAGCTGGCCTCCTCAGTTCTCCAACAGACGGTCTCTCTGAGTGGCTGGTTTGGAGTTCCTAACAATATGGCGGTCTCAAGTTTCCGAGAGGGAGTGGTCCAGAGAACAAGCCTCTGCATGCAAGCTCTTATCAAGCTTCTGTGTGCATCATACTTCCTCCAGTCCCGTTGGCCAGAGCAAGTCACATGGTCAAGTCCAAAACCTATGTATGTATGTATGGGAGGGGGAGTACAGAATGATGTGAATTCTGGGAGAAATGGCTCATTGAAGGCCACCCAAGAGCAGGCTTATTTGTCCAAAGGATATATGCAGTTTAATTTTAGTAAACATTGCCAAATTACCTTCCCAAAAGGTGTGGCGATTAACATCATCACCAGTAATATATGAGAGTGCTCATTTCCTAAATCGATGCTCGTAGTAAATGTTAATTTTTTTAATTTGACAATATCATAGGTGAAAACTGCTCTTTTTAGTACCATTTCCTCTACCATTAGTAAGATTGAGAATCTTTTCATATATTTGTTGGTAAATTGAATAGATTCTTTTGTAAATTGTTGTATATTTTTCTCCTTTTACAAGGTGGTTGTATATAGGTTTTTTGGATCTTTTTGTATATTAAGCTCGTCCTTAAGTTCAAGTTCAATAGGAACCACCTCTCCCAGCTCTCTGGGCTTCAGATGCACCCTAGATCTTCTTCTGATTCCTGCTTTTCTCAGTGAGAGAAACCAGGCTTTGGGAGTTTTTTGGCATTTGTGCAATGGATCTATGATTATATTTAATGTGGCTGCGGGTCACCTGCTCGTATAAAACGTGGGAAGTTATTCTTGTCTTCTTCATCTGATCACAGGCAGCATTACTTCTCAGAATAGTGATTCACAAACAAAAGTAATAGTCCCCAAATTTCCATAATAATCCCTCCCACTGTATGCACACACAGATACACACCCACACACGTGCCTATGGAGCACTTTATTAACATGCGGAGGCATTAATTTGGGTGTCACACTTGTTGGGAGGTGCCATTAGTATTTAGTGGACAGCAACCAGGGATCTTAAATGTCCTACAGTGTAGAGGATGGTCCCATCCAACATGGTATAGTCCTGCACCCACACGCAATTTTCAAATGCCCTACAGGACACTGATGATGACAAATTGGAAAATCTATTTGTAAGTATTTGATCTTAGAACTTGTCTCCATTTTATATATAAATACAGCATACTTTGCATAGTTTTAGTATACACCAAATTTTCAAGGAATGCAATCACTGGGTAAATCAAGAGAAGATTGTATATTGTTCAGTTCAGAACTTTTTAAAGAGTTGCTTGACTTTCTAGAGAATTCTATCACTTCACACTGTACCACATTCGTGATGTCTTCACATGGTGAAAGCCTTTGAGCGCTTCATTATGTCTTTCAGAGGAGTCGTGTGGTGCATCTGCACCTTGAAATGCATATTATGTCATTGGAAATCACTTCCCTCTTGTTTGTTCATTATATTACAGTTGTCATTATATTTCTTTTGAATTATGTATGTAGATAATCCTATTATCTATGAATTTCATTTTAGAGATGAAAGAGGACAAAATAAAATATTTGTTATTGAAAGGGGGCATTGGAAATACTGTCTTGGGCAGATTAAAAACAAAATTTCTTTTCAAGAAGATCTGACCCCATTATTTTCCCTCTGCATCTCTTGGTGTTTTCTTTCTTATCTTCTCTAAATTAAGGAAGGAGTTTGCGGCGGGAAGCCTGATTTTATAGGTCCTGCTACGTGAAGAGTTGTACGCACACAGTGAGTATCCACAAGGACAGGAGAGGCCTCCCTACCTACAGCATCCCACCTTCTCGTCCTCCAGTAAAGTCCAGCTACAGTGGCCTTCCTTGTCGTTCCTGAAACACACAGCTATTTCTACCCCAGGACCTTCCTCTAGGCTGCTCCCTCACTACTTATATTGCATAGTCCAGCTTACCCTTTATGTCTCAGTTAAATGTCACCTTTCCTGATCATCCTACCTAAAGTAGGTCCCACTATTCTTCTCTATCTCAACACTCGTTAATAGCAACTACTCAGTCTATAATTATACATGTTTTTCTAGTCCCCTTGTGTGTTTTCTGTTAACGCCTCCAAAGTATAAGCTTCCTAAGGTCTTTTATTCACCTTTGCATGCTCAGCTGTTAGTATGTGATATCAGGCACATAATAGGTACTGAATAAATACTCAGTGAATGAATAGAGTATGACAGCAGCCTGTGGAAAACCTTAGCTTTCCATGGGTCTTGTTTGCTTTTTCTCTCTGTCTTTATCAAATATTTAAAAACTAGAATATGGTACCAACCTCTAAAGATCCATAACGCATCCTCCAAAAAATATCTCTTGGTGTTACAAGTGGGCACCTGAGTTGGACAAGATGGCCCAGTAGACTGGGCCAATAGAGCCATCCTATGATTTAGTCCTTACCTGTGGACTGTCCTAATTTGCCTGTGCATGGCCTGTAGGTTAGTGCTGGTCAATGTCAGCCTTTCAAGTTGATGGAGTATTCAGCTGTCAATGTGAAGTGTGTCAGCCCAGCTTCTGACAATGGTCACTAGAGACACCAGATTTAGTCCTAGCAAAAGGACAGAGGGCTGGAAATCAGGCCTGTAGACCTTGGTGCTTTGGACATTATTTAAGCACCACTTCTTCTTCTTAATGTCTGTGAACACCAGCAAAATATCTCACCTCTGAGCTTCAGTTTCTATAGCCCTAATGAGAGAATAATTACACCTACTTCACCTAGTTAATGGGTTGATGTGATAATTAAATGCAATAAAGTATTTAAAAGTACCTTTGTACATAGCCCAGAGCAAGCACTCAATAAATTGATAAATATGTAATGTTTTAGAAGAGCATCTATGCACATGTGTTTATTAGTAGTATTTATACAGTTTTGAAGACTCACGTATCCCAGAGTCCTCCATTATAATGCAGATGCCTTTAAAAGGATCAGTGTTGAGGAAACAACTGTGTCACTCATTGACCTGACTTCATACAGATATTAGGATATTTGAAGAGGAGAAGAGAGATTTTTGAAAGGAAAAAAAAATGGAATGCAATGATCCACTTTGCCAATCTCTGCATTTTTGAAAGCACAAGATTATTGCTCCAGTCTCCAGAGTTCCATCAAGAAAGGCACAGCTCAGGTGTTCAGAGTTGTCTTGTTTGTCGTTTGTACAGGAGTGTGGTTTCCAACAGCACGTATTTAAGGAATGAATTAATTCACTGATACATTTTTTTCTTGAGCACCTATTTTGTGCCAGATATTGTGCTAGGCATGTGAAGACAATGGTGAAAAAGAAAACCCAGTATCTGCTTCCTGTAGTTACAGTCTGCTGGCTTCCTAATTAAGTGGATATTTGATCACAAGAAGAAACACACTCATGCTTGCTTATGTCATGAAGGATTCCTGGTAAAGATCCAGACACTTAAAAATTAGTCGAAGACCTATGGTCAGCTCTCATAGGTCTCAGAACTTCTTCGGCACCCAGTCTGTCCATCTCTCTCTATCTCTCCGAGTTCTCATGATCTGTCATCTGTACCAGATTCTACTTCTTTCTTCTCGCTCTGTAGACCAGCTTCTCTGGTCATTTATTGACTTACATATACCCTATCATACTTACCTCAAAATTCTCACAACAAATGAGAGTCTTCCTCTGCTTTTCTAGAGACAAATGGGGGGTCAGTTTCAGCCCCTTGAAGCAGCAGTTGGTTTAATAAATGTCAATTTCTTATGTACGAAGCTGTTTCTACAATTGTACAAATCACTGCATGGTGTCACGTGACCTGGAACTCTTCATGTACAATTTCCACAGTGTTTGTAACTCCCTTAAAGAATACAGGCTGTAGACACAGACACACCTGAGTTCCATCCTTGGCTTATTAGCCTTATGTCCTTGGGCAAATCATGTCCATTCTGTGAGCAGCAATTTCCTGAAAAATAAGGACCAAAAAGAAATTCAATGCATAGAATTATCATGAGGATAAATTAAATTAGGAAACATAAGCAAAACCCCTAGTCTATGCCTGGCACAAAGTAGGGAGCGCTCTATAAATGCTGTCTCATGTCATTGTCGTTCGGAGAACTGCGAAGTATCTTCTACATAAACTACACTTTCAGATGTGTTGGTAGGCACCTCAATAACCTACAATAATTTACTACACACAAATAAATACTTGGAAACTGCTCAGTAACTTCACGATGAAACCTGCAGCAAAGCCTTACAAAGTTACCCAGAGGAATTGTTTTTGAAGTCAATAACCCAAATGCATTCATCTTATATGATCATTCCACAAAAACAAATTGCTTTTATAGTCAAAACTACAAATTTAGACCCCTTGATCAATACCCCCATTTTATGAGCTGTCTATAGAGAAACCTGAAGATGCTACCTTGCTTGATTGCCTATGAATAAAGATTGATCAGTCCAATATCTTCCCATCTATAGATTCTGGGTTGATTCACATACTGTGCACAGGCCAGGCAGCCACATTCCATCCCTCTTCCAAATTACATAGTCAATACCTTTTCCGCTCAGCATGTCCTATAAAGGCTTGTGGGGAATATGACCCCCACGAGAAGACTTCAGAGGGGAGCGGGCAGTTCATAGAGGTTGACTTTGCATCCAGCGGGGACTGAGGGTTTCAGTTTCAATTTTCTTAGCATCGCATTGCAAAATATTTTTTATGATTCCACTTTGGAGGTGCTTCTGTGGTTTTGATCTTCAACAGAGACAAGAAGTGTCAAAATCGAAGTGGTGTGAAGACACAGACAGAGGTGTGTCCACTGAGCTTTCTAAAATCCTCTTTCCCCTGATGCAGGCTTGCCCCAGTGGGAAGCCCAGTGTGTTTGGCTCTTTGTAACCTGAAGGCATTGTGGCAAATTTCAGAAGCGTACCAGGGCTGCTCTTTCCGGCTTTGTGAGGAAGCGGGTGCTGTACCCCAGCAGCAATATGACCAGTTATTGTTCTCACTCTGGCTGCCTGCTGGGACGGTCAGTACCCTGTATCTTGGACAGAGAGCTGATAGATGGAATGAACGTTCTGTTCTCTTACTAGGCTGTTTTTTAAAATTCTCAGTGACCCTCTAACAGTGGTTCTCAAATTTTAACACTTCTCAGAATCACCTGGAGGGTTTGTTAAACCACAGATTGCTGAGCCCTCTCCCAGAATTTCCGATTCAAGAGGTCTGGCGAATTTGCGTATCTAACAAGCTCCCAGGTGAGGCTGAGGACAGGCTTTGTGAATACCTATCACGTTTCATTCCCTTAATTGTTTTAAGTGTCTGTAGACTCAAAAGCATGTGTGGAAACTGAAAAAGACGGACGTTTTTAATCTGTTGATTTGAGGCAGTGAGTAAGTGGCTGCTGTACTGATAGAAGACAACAAAAGCAATCTTGCTCCCTCTCCGCGGCAGCCCTGGACAGTCTTGTATCTTTCTGGCCGGTAGCAGGTTCTTTCCCTTTGATCCTAGGGTCTCTTGTTTGTGGGCCAGTTTTATTCATTAACTCAGAGAGGAAAAGTTTTGTTTTGTTGTTGTTTTAATGTGTTAGGTGGCCTGCAGGTCGGGAGCACAGTGTGAGAGAGAGGGTTTATTAAGTGGCCTGTCCTTACTGCTTGGACTTCTTTCAGAGAATGCCACATTCCAACAAGCACCCGGAAGAAAGCAAAGCATCTGTTTCCATCTGGAAGAAGCCAGATTTGAAAGGCGTGACATTAAAATTGATTTATCTAATCATAAAGATAAAGCAAAAGAAAATGCAGCAAGCGCCCTCGGCTTGGAGTAATTAGAAATATACGGCTGTCAGGGGGAAGAGCAGTTTGCAAAGTGTTTTACGTAAAATACTGTTTTATGAAGTGTGAAGACAGAAAGAAGAGGCTGCTGAGGGGGCTTTCAGAGAAGTGTGATCACCTAGATACAATTGGAGCAATATTTATGGATCTATTTGCATTTTTGATTGATGTCTCATGACTTTCATTTCGGAAACACAAAAAGGTAGAAACGAAAACCAAAACCTATTGACTGAAGGTCTCCAGGGACTGGGGAGTTGCTTGCAGCCTCTCTGAGGCTGGAGGTGGGGACCAGTTCCGTTTGGCTAATCGCCCTTCTGTGGATGCAGAGATGATGCTTGGGTGACATTTGCATCAGCGTCTTTCGTGTCTCCGTTGGAATAATGAATGCTAACGTGTCTGTGTCGGGGATGGTAATCAGGGACGTGGTTTCCCACCCTCTTTGTCTCCAGTCATCACGGCGTACAGAGCAATCAGCCACGCGTGGCCTCGCTGGGGGTCAGAGTGCCACGGAGAGAGATGGAACTCGCCTTCCTTGCTTGCCCGCCCTCTTCTCTCTGCAAGAGAGAGAAAAAGCAATTCCTCTGAGGCAGAAGCCAGAAAAAAAATGCAGCTTTGTGTAAAACCCAGTAATGATGGCCCTTGAAAATGTCTTTGCTTTGTCTCCTAAATGTCATCCCCAGATGCAGAGTGGCTGAAGTGGAGCAGTTAGCCTGGGTAGGAAAAACATTTGAGGAGCATTGATTCCATACCAGCTGCTCTTGAATCCACCTGTCCTGTGTACTCTCTTCTTAGCACATTCAATCCCTTGTTATCTGTTACCTGGACTCTGGCAATGCTCTCTCTGTATTCAGCTGGTGCATTTTACACGCAGTGGCCTGATTAATCTTTCTAAAGCATGACTCGGGTCCAGCCTCCTTCCCAGTGAAAAGCTTCAGTGGTCTTCCACAGCCTTCTGAATAAAATTCAGCTCCTGCAGCCTAGCATTCAAGGCCTTGGAGAGCTGGTTCAAACCTGTGTTTCCAAACGTTTAGCCATTCTAATTGTTCGGGCACAAAGCTGGACTCTTCACCCTGCTGCATCTTCTCAAACGAGTCCCATCTGTGTGTCTAAATTCTTCCCAGTGCAGACGCCTTGACCCCTACCTGCCTCTCTCTCATCGTTTCCAAATTCCTATGATACATCTCCTTTTCTTGATAGGGTTCGTAAGATGGAAGTCTACTCTTCTGCCTGCCTGGCATCCCTTCATTGTCTAATAATTGCATCCTGAGTGTTTGAGGGCAACCTGCTGCCTTTCACTCTCTGCCCCCAGTAACAGGTGTGTGTACCCAACCTAGCACTGGCCCATCAGAGCAGCCCATCCTCTGGGCCACAGTGATTGGTTGGGGGTGGTCATATGATGTAACCATGGCCAATGAGATTTCATCCCAGCACTTTGGCTGGAGCTACTGGGAAAACAGCTCTCTTTCTAGGGAGGCTGTGGAGCTCATTGCACTTCAGCCTGGAACTGCTGGTCACCACCTTTGATAGCCTGTTTGGGAATAAAATTGAAATGGAGAAAAGCAGAGCCAAGAGCATGTTCTGAAGACAGAGTATAAACCTTGGATTCAGCCATGTCTGGATCGAGACCCACCATTGGAATTTCCCAGGAGTGGAATCCAACAAATTATTATTATTTTTTGGTCTAGGCCAGAGTCATGTTACTATCTTCTCCATTCAAGAACTTACAAAAGCAGTACCTATTTTCTTGGTTGGATTATAGTTATGGATGCATATTTTTAATTTTATTCTCAGTTATTCATTTAGGACACATTTTTGTTAAGTACCCAGTATCTGTCAGATTCTCTGTTCAGCACTGGGGACAGTTCCTGCCTTGTAAGGGCTGTGATCCAACCAAAGGGAGAGAGGTAAAGGATTACAGCTGTGCAAAACAGAGAATCCATGTTATTCATGCAACCCTGGATACATCTGAGCAGACTTCCTGGAGATGGTGATATTTAAGCCAAGTGTTGAAGGATGAATAGGAGTTTCCTACACGAGCCACAAGGGAGAGAGGGAATGAGCATTCTAGGCTAAAGGAATAATGTGTGAGTACAAATAAGAGCAAGCATAGTGAATTTTGCGGAAATGCCTATAATTCCTCACAGCTGGCTGACTGTCCAGTGTTCCCGACAGAACTCTGAAGTACCTAGAGAACAGTATCTTCCCCAGGGAATGTATTTAATCAGTGTTCATTGAGTGAGTGAGTTAATGAATAAACATCACTGGCAAGTGGTGTTAGAGGTGTAAAGGATTCATAACAGCTGCTGTGAGAAGGAATGATTAATTGGGGGTCAGCTAAATAAATTGTTATATGGAAAGAAAAAGTCTACTCATCCAACCACTGTTAAACCAAACCTCCCTGTCAAGCCAGCCTTCCTGTGAGTGTGAGTGAGGGAGCAGACACATCAGTCTTTGTCATTTAATTGGGTTGTGCATGCAGAAAATGATAATAGCAATAACAAAAACCTTATTAATAATAATTATTTATTATTGTTTGTTGAGTGCCCTCTCTGTGCTAGGAATTGTGCTAAGCAATTTACTTGCATTGTATCCATACTGTTTACAGTAATCCAGTGATCCAGATACTATGAATGTCTGTACTATTAAGATGAGAGAAATGGAGATAGGGATGTTATGCAACTGGACCAAGTTCACTCAGCTGTTAAGCGGATATGCCTGCTCGAAGGCTAGGAGGAGAGAAAACGAGAATTGAATCCCAGGCAGGACTGTCTGCATTCAGAGCTCTTGTGCAAAACAGTCTGATCAACTGTATCTGAGGAATAAATGATGCTGGCTGACTCAACTGCCCATGTGTATCCCTTAGAATTTCAAATGTTTGTCATTTTGAGATCTCTGGGGTTTGTTGTGGGCTCTGAGAATTCCTGGGTTGGGTTCCCTGAATCAGAGGTGATGGAGCCCACCTCTCTATTCTGGACCTCATAAAAACGGTCATAGGACGGACATGAGTTACGGAAGACGAGTCTTATTTTCTGGAAGGTTTGGAATCCAATGAGTTAATCCTCGATTGCCTTGACCTCCCATTCTCTAAGTCCCGTTTATAATCAATTTGAAATCATTAATTGGACAAAAGAATTCTTTATTACCATATCCCAAGGGGAGCCAAAATTTAATTGCTGGAGCCTTGTTTGTGCAGGCAATTTCTGTTTAACAAAGAGGAATATTTAGTGCCGTTGTAAAATTAATTGGGTGTGTTATGCTTCGACCCCCACAATAGCCAGAGGGCTGAGAGAGTGATAATGTGAATACTGTTTATTAACCACATAGCTCACATTGCTTTCATAATAATTTCCTTTGCAAGGGCAGCCATAAAATTCTGTCCTGAGCACCATGTTGTTTCCATCATACAAATGGGAAAATTACAAGTCAGATTACAACACTTTTTTTTTCTGTCTGTGGTACTATGTCAATTTTTAAAACTCTTTGCCCAATTTAAGATGAAAATCAAGCCATCGTCCTTTCTGTTAGCTTTCCTCAGTGTGTCCCTCTCTCTTTTTGTCTCTGCCTCCTTCAGCCTCTCTCTGTCTCTCTGTGTCTCTTTTCTCTCTCTTCTGATGGGATGCGCTTTCTAGGTACTTCTTTAACCAGCATCTCTCCTTCATCCCTCTGGTTAATAACTTTCAGAACAGGATGCTCCTCCAGTGATCTCACTCCAAAGATTCACTTCACCTCAATTTGTTAATTTCCCCTCCTCTCTCCTGCTCTTTCTGCCTGAGGATTTCCCTTAGGAGAAAGACCCTGGGTATTTACACCATTCAGAACTGGCTCAAATCATAGCCCATAGCTTAGTGGCTTTGTATCCTTGAGCGAGTTACTTTGCTAATCCTGCTCAAATGTTTCATCTACAACATGAGGTAGCAATGCCTACTTTCTAAATTTTGGAGAATCACATGAGATAACTTCTTAGAGTTCCTGGAATGTCTCTTTGCTTCATCTTCCTGAACTGAACCTTCCATCTTTGAAAAGAATATGTAGGGATCTATCTTTCTACCTATCTATGTCAATTAGGTACCCTTTTTCTTCTCTTTCCTTGGTCTCTGCAGAAGAGCTCACACATCTGCTCAGCTGTAGTAGCCTTTCCAGTTTGATGTGAAGACCTGAAGAAGACAAATTAATGAGTCAAAAAAAAGGAGGAATTTTAAGTTGGTGTATTTGTGTTATACGAGGATAAAGACTTTATCTCCCCTTCCTGGTTTCTCTTTGTTTTTTTCTTTACTTCTTCGGCACCAGTCCATCTATTCTGTCTACAGTCTAAACACCCCTCTCACCTCTCAGGCCACTGCATGAACAGAGCCTTCGGGTCCACGTCTCCACTCCTGTCTGGTGGCTTCTGTTTAAATGTCTTTCCCTGCATCCACTGCAAAGCTCAGGTCAGAGATCACACCTGGCTTTGCTCCTGCAGTCCTCCTTCTGGATCTTTCTCCTGGCTCTTGCTTCATCCTCCTGAAGAGAACCTTCCATCTTGGGTAAGAATATCCTGAACTGTAAACCTCTATGCTGGTTCTTTCTTGTCCTTCCTTTCTTCATCCAGCTGTTTTCCACTGCACCTCTACTCTTTATAGTTCATACTGACCAGACCCCCGACAACCCTCAACTTGCTCAGCAGAGTAACATTAAAACTCCACCTCTACCACAATTCTAACTCATAGCCATGAGCTTGGCAGCCAGAGAGCCGGTAGCTTCTTCATGAACCGCCTCAGTTCACACCTGGCCGGCCGGCGTTACCTGAGCTCATTCACTGCACGCATGACATCCTGTCATAGGCAGTCATGTGTTTGCTTCAATTTCTTCTTCTTCAATTTCTCCGTCTCGTGCAGTCTGGGTTTGCCTTTACAGCCATAGTCATCTGAAAATGGGGGTGCTCATTAGTGCCCCAGTGGGAAATAAGGTCTTTATGATCCCTTAAGCCTTTTTCTTCTGGTTCTCCTGGTGTCTTTCTCCTCTTCGTCAAGTTAACCGAGTTGTATAAGAACTGATCACACTCACAAGCAAACACGTAAGAAATGTGTCCTTTATAGCAAGCAGTCTTCACAGACCCATCCCTGGTCATCTATACGTGACTGTCAGCAATCTCCACGGTGACCTCTTTAACAAGAGCTAACAGATAATGAGGGCTAATTACATGCCAGTCACTGTGTTGACTGCTCTATACACGTTAAAGAGTTTCATCTCACTGCAATCCCATTACACAGGTGCAAATTGTTGTTTCATTTTACAGATGAGAAAATGGAATTCCATAGAAGAGGTTAGGTGACATATCCAAGGTCACAAAGCTGGTAGGTGTCAGCAAATGGCACAGCTGCTCCTCAGACCCAGACAGCATGAGTTAGTGTTCTCACGCAGGAATTTCTTCCCAGCGTGTCTCAAGATTATCTGTTTTTCTGAATCTTGATCCTGAGAAAAATCAGTGGAGAAATTGAGACAAAGTATTGCAATTCTCATGCAAGTTTTAAAGCTTAACAATTCACATAAAGATGTCTGAGTTCCAAAGAATCCACTGATGTCAAGTGAAAAACAAGAGAGGGCACACACTGAGATGGGTGGGGAAGGACCACTAAGGTGGACATTTGGGGCACTGAGGCAGCAGAACGGAGGAGCGAGGCTCTCATTATCTAATTAGATGGTCTTGCCTGCAGCTGTGGCCATGTTGCGACGTCAGCTGGCGGCTCTGTCTTCTGCTAAGAGTGAGTTGTTATTGCTAATGTTAGAAGAAATGTTAATATGTTTACACACATAGCATACTTTATACAAACCCTCAGGATGATGTATAAAGAAACAACACATCTTGGGAGCACACTAAGTCCTTATACTGGCAGTTTCGACACTTGATTCTCTGCATTGCTATTAACCTTGATAGGAAATCCTAATGCAAAACTATCCAAATACTACCCCCAAAACATTTGCTGGTGTTTGAATATTCACTGTAGGCTATAGTCATACGTAAATGCAACTAAATTTAATATTTATTAAACACACTTTATTTATCTGTAATAATGAGCAAGGAATATGAATAATGTTGGAAGTGTTTTAAAAATAATCTATGATTTCAGGAATGCTCTGAGAATTCCTGGGAATTTCAATTTCTCTTTCCCAAATCCTAAATACACATATCTGTGAAGCACTCAGAAACACTAACTTGGATGCAGAGTCTTGCTCTTAACCAGGACTCTAGAATGCTTCCAGCCACGCTATTCCCATTTTTTAAAGTATGTATTTCCATCAAAAATGGAAATCGTCTTGTTTATGATCTGTCTCGCCTGCTGTCATGGAAACTTCATGAAAGAAAGACTCATGTCTTTCTTGTCCACCTGCGTAATGCCAGCACCTAGAACAGCTCCTGGCAAGTTATCAGCACTCAATAAACATATGATGGGTCAATGACCCAATTAGCGTGACTAATCCTTTAGAGTGTTCAAGAAAACATTGCAGGGGCAGGCCTGGTGGTGCAGCAGTCAAGTTCACACGTTCCACTTTGGCAGCCCAGGATTCGTGGGTTCAGATCCCGTATGTGGACCTGGCACCACTTGTCAAGCCATGCTGTGGTAGGCGTCCCACATATGAAGTAGAGGAAGATGGGCATGGATGTTAGCTCAGGGCCAGTCTTCCTCAGCAAAAAAGAGGAAGATTGGCAGCAGATGTTAGCTCAGGGTGAATCTTCCTCAAAAAAAAAAGAAAAAGAAAACATTGCAAATAAGGAAAGTGTTCTGATCCTGGTCTTCAAACAAAAATGAATGCTTTCTTGATTTCGACTGCAGAAGTGATCCTTTTACGAAAGCCAACAGGACTGCCAGTTCAGTCTGTCCTTATTTTCCAGTGCTTCACTGAGCTGTCCCATGACATTCATCAGCAGAGTGTCACCATGAGCCAAGGTGAAGGGAAAGTCACTGGAGATCTTCAGGGAAAACAGAAGGAGGTGTTTTTGGTGCCATTATAACCCGCTGAGCACGGAGCCCCGATGTGCTAATTCTGGAAGCGTGTGATGTTCCAAACCTGAGACAGCAAGAGCTAGCCTTAGGCTTTTTCTTGGTAATTGAGAAAAATGTCTTTCCCTTATCTGTTGAACAGAGAGAGGGGAGGCCACAGATCTGAGCTGCGTTCCAGCTCCCACACCCCTGACTCAGTGGGTCTTACCTACTGCCTCCTGAGCTGGGTACCGCCTCCCTCCGCTTCCCTGGCTGACACTGCGTCAGAAGCTGAGAGCTGATTCACGTGTGTGCCCAATTCCAGTCTCGCCGTAGCATCTGCTGAACGTGGGCCTGCTCTGGGCAATAATTTGGCACCTGCGAGGTGCTCCGTCTGAACTCCATTGTGTAGCCTGTTGCCTCTTCTCTGGAAATCTGACTCCTGTTTGCAAGGTTGTGAGTTCCAATCCCCTCAGGACCAGGTTTCATTAGCTTTTCTTCCAGATCTGTCTCTCTCTGTGTGATGCCCAACGTCTCACTGTGTAATTATCCTTATCAGATGCGTCTGATTAAACCGTTTCAGACGGTCTTTTAGTAGAAAGGCAGAAAATTGTAATGAATTTAGCTTGTGTCTGTGGTATCATTATCAGTGGGCCCAAATCCCATCTAAAAAGAAAAAGAACAAAAACACACCCAAACCCCTGCCCGCACTGCCATAGGTAAATACCAGCTTGTGAAATAGCAGCACCATTATTTTACTGTTTTTATTTTTTTGATATCCTTTGCAGCGGAGAGGGTGGACTTCCACCAAAAGCTTAGCCCGCCCATCTGAATTTTTGCCCTATTTCTGTTGTTACAGCCCAGAGACCCAGCAGGAAACTGAAGAGACACTCAGGCAGGGCCTGAGGACGAGTGAGTGGGGAGATTATTCACAGAGGTGTGGGCAGTGCAGAGGCCCAGTAAGTGACTAGCAGCAGCATACAGCTCCTACCTCCCGGGTCTGGAGGGCAGAGGGAGAGGATGATGCCCTCAGAGCGCGGTGGGAGCTGGAGCTGGAGGAGGTGCCCATGGCAGGAGCTCTCACCACAGAGAAACTCAGCTCCTGCCAGAGATCAGGCAACCATTCACTGGAAATGGGGACTGAAAGCCCCTTCCCCTCTCATCTTCTGCCCTTTGTCCAAAATCAACCAGAAGCCGTGAAATAAGGGATCCCAGGAGATGCAGCCCACAGGGGTCCCAGAGCACAGCAAAGAGGGAGGGGCTGGGCCTGGGGTGCAGACGGGTAGGTGTGGGGAGGGAGAGGGGGTAAATAGAGATCATCCAGCTCTATTGATCATTTATAGATAAAGGCAGCAGAAGAAGAGGACTCGGTTATCTACAGCTAAAAAGAGAACGTTTGGTGGTCCTGCCACTTGGTTTCTCAGGGACAAACTGGGATTCTCGATTTCAGGCACAGAGCACATCTGTGTTCTGTCTGCAGCAGGAAGGCCATCCGGAAGGATGGCTCTGTTTGCCCCAGGAAGAATCTGGCAGGCCCCGGGAAGTCAGCAATTGCACAAAAGGGAAGCTGTTGGGGTTGGCTCCTAAGCCAGAGTACCCCGTGGGACAGGTTCACTGGAGTGAGAGAGCAGAACTCTGAAAATCTGCCATCCCAGTCATAATAATGACGATGGTAACAAAATCGGTGACAACTGCACCTAACGTTCACTGAATGCTTTCCATGTCTCTGTCTCTGTGTTAACAACTTTTTATGTATTCGTTCTTTTGTTTAATTGTCATGATGGTCGTACAAAAGAGCCACTAAAATTATCCCTGGTTTAGAAAAGAGGAAACAGCATCGGTAGGCTTAATAATATATCCACACCGAGTGATTAAGTGGCAAAGCCAAGATCTGAAACAGGTTCTTTGTGATGAAAGTTTTGCTCTTGACGTCTACGATATCCTTTCTTCCTGTCCGATCAATCACGTGGTTCTGTACGTTCTGTCTACAAACATCTCTTGGGCTCTTCACCTCCCGCCATGGTCTCCTGCCTGGATTATTGCAATAGCCTCTTAAATCATTTCCTTGCCTCCACGTCCCTCCTCTTGAGTCCATTCTACACATGAAGAGTAGGGTTGTCCTTCCTAGAAAGCATGGTCATTGTGTAACCCTGAATTAAAAATCTCTGGCTCCCCAGAAGACACAGTCTAATCTCCTTTCCATATCAGGCAAGGTCCATTACAATATGGCCTAAACCCATCTTACCAGCAGCTTCTCCTGATGCTCCATGTGCGTTAAGCTCCTGCCATATGGAACTCCTTCCAGAACACACGATGTCCTCTCAGGCCCCCATGCCTTTGCACCTGCTGAAACTTCTGCCTGCAGTTCCTTCTTCCTTTCTTTCCATGGGGAATTCCTAGTAATGATTCAGCACCCAGTGAAATGATGCTCTGCTCAGAACCCTTGCCAGCACCCTCCTCTAAAGCTCTCTGTCCTCTCTCTCATGTCCTTTCTACTATTAATGTTTTGTCATCACGATGTCTTATAATCACATTGCCGAAGTCAGCTTCCACCGCAAATCTGTAATCCTTGAATTGTAACTCAATCATTTTGCATATATTATCTCATTTAGTACTAAAAAAACCCCTGTGAGCTAAATGCTATGATTATCCTCAATTAAAGTTGAGGAAATGGAGACTCAGAAAGGTTAAGTACCCTGCCCACCAACGCACGGCGTGTAAGTGATGGAGCTGGGATTTGAACCCAGGATATCGACCCCCTGAGCTTTGCTCATTCCTGTGGCTTTTACGCATGTCTTTGAACACTCTACAGTTCTATGATGCTAGAACCTAATAGATCCCAAGTTCATGTTTATTGGATAAATGTCGTTTCTCCTTCTAGAATTGGCAGCCAGAGCCCAGACACTCGACCGTACTCATTGAGGAGCCCAGCGAGCCTTTGGTCACACATGTCTACTTCTGTCTCCTTCAGACGTACTGCCTGCAGTTCTGAGAGACTGAGCTGGATTACGAGTGCTCCTTGTCTTTTGGACTCTTTTCAAACTCTCTTAAGGTCAGCCGTTAATTAGCTAGACTTCTGACACTTAAATTTGGTTGTCGTGCATTGGAGAAGGGAGGTCACTACCAGTCTATGCAGCCACAGAGTTCCCTGAGGGAAACAAGCCAGCAGACAGCCTACCTGTTACCTTGGATTGGGATGATAATTATAGAGAAAAGCTCAAAACTCAGTGTGGACAAACTGGAGAAGAGAGGGGGAGGGCAGGAAGTAGGTCCTCCGTGGGAGAAACAGCTCTTTGGTAGACCATATTGTCCTTGGCTAATGGAAGGCCCAAAGAGGCGCTTTCTAGGGTGAGACCTCTTACCATTTTGAAATGCAAATTCAGTGTTTCTGAAGCTTGACTTACACGCCAACTGAAGGATCCTTTTGTTTAGCATGTTGGTAAAGACATTTTCTACTTGTGTCACATATGTCTGTGCATGTGTCTGTCTATCTGTGTCTCTGTGTGTGTATGTGAAGCGTCATTGTGTCCAGGACACCTTAACTTGTCATCTCAGAGCTCTTCTCTTCTCCAACTGGAAGCAAAATGGAAGACTTCTTAAAGTCAGCTGCAGCCCTATAGATGCTCTCACAAGGAAAGGCTTTCTCAAGAACCTGCCATGAATGCTTCCCGGAGATTATTGCTCCTGTTGGCTTTTGTTCCCATGTCTGTCACCTGCACCACACCCCACTACGCCATCAATGTGGGAAACAGAACGTCAGTACAACAGAACCTCACCTCAAAGAATGATGTTCTGGCCTGAAGGATACTCGGACTCCACAGAGATTTATGATACAAGTTAGAACATGAGTGGCGATAGAGAGTGACCATTGTAGTTGCCGCTTGTCTCTACTTTAGAGACACTGCTCCAACTGTCTGTCCCTCACCATCAGTTCTTGGTGTTAAGGAGGAACTGACAGACACCAGCTCCAAGGGGAGATACGAGAGCAAGGTCAAATTAAACAGAGCATCTCACACACACACTCATAGACACACACGTACAGAGATACACAGAGACACACAGACGCTTATAGACAGATACACTCACAGACACAGACGTACACACTCATAGACAGACACACATATAGGCACACACAGACACACTCAGAGACACACATGCAGAAATAGAGACATATGCACACGTGTGCACACACACATACACATGCAGTAGTGACAGTGATTAATTCCAGAGTGGATATAGGACCCAAACCAAGTCAACGAGAAACGATGGGACTCCATTTCTGGACTGATAGGTAGTGATCAAAGGAGAGACGTGCCCCGCGCCCTAGATTTAGTGGCACTGAGCGTAGAACCCGGGAGCTGCCGGGGTCTGTCCAAGGTGGTCAGAACTTACACATGCGTGAAGTTGCAGAGAAGAGAGCCAAGTCAAGAGCTGGAGGAACCATCACGTCATGCACTTTAAATGTATTGCAATTTTATTTGTCAATCGTACCCCAATAAAGCTAGAAAACCAAACAAAAACAGCTGGAGAAAATGGCTAAGCTTCACCCTGATTTGAACCCCTGCATCCAGCCACTGCTAAACTTTTTCATTGCAGATAAATCAATTCTTTATGGAAAAAATTTGGCTTTAGCTAGTCTGAGGTTTCTATTGTTTGCAACCAACTGAGATAGAAAACAGGCTGTGGTTAGAAAGAGTCCTGTCCAATTCAAGGAAGCAGCCTTAGCCCCTGCTTCGAATGCAGTTTGGATTTAGAAGGGATGGGATGCGTTGGGAGGGAATCCAGGTGCCGGAATGTCATACGCAGAAGCCAAGAGGAGAAGCAAACAGAGGAGGACTTCCAATGAGTCTGCGAAGACGGTTAGGTCATCGATGTGCCCGAGTTTACACTAAGGCCGGGAATACAAAGGGAATCCCAGTATGTTACTGAGGAATCTGTACTGTGTTCTGGCTCCACTGCCACCCAGGCTGGGGCGGTAAGTGAGACTAAGAAAGCAAAACCGACAGAAAATGGACAGGTCTTTCTCTCTGTCCCTCCTTTCCTCCTTCCCTCCTTCCTCCTTCTCTCTCTTCCTTCCCTCTTTTCCTTCCCTCCTGCCTTCCTGCCTTCCTTTCTTTCTTTCTTTCAAAAGAAATATTCATCAGAAGCCATATATCAATGAAAGTTTTAAAAGAAAAAAATAATCAGTCTATGGATTTGTAGGACGTTTCCACTAAGAAAATGTTAATGTCAATGTGAGCGCCCTTTAATTTTTGTGGACGTTGGCTGGGAAACGCAATTGCAGACTTGGGCCCCTGAGTGTCCTTGCTGAGTGGTGATGACGATAATGACCTTACAAGGATTAAGTCGGCATCCACTAAGAGCAAGAGGAAGGAATGTGGCCGGAATCCCCTCGTACACATGGATGAAACAGCATCGGCCCCTCTGAGACGGTGCCCGGGTTTTACTCGTAGACGAGAAAGCAAGTTTAAGTGTTTGGTGCTCCGTCTGTCAAGCCATGTTTGTTTACAGTTGTCTTCACAATTAACAGAGAGGTGCCTTTCTTCCCACATTTGGCATGCTATTTATTTATTTTTCCCAGACATGGGCTATTACACACTGCCCCTTTTTCAGACAGAATCCAATCACTGTCGTCACTGCTCTGAAAAGTGGGCCAAATAGGATGGTGCAGCGGTGTCATCCATCAGGGTTCCTGCGTGGTGTCTCGGAGGAAATGAGGAGCTGGGAGAATTCACCAGGACTTGGAGATAGCGTTTCGTCTCTTTAAACTGACCTCCAGGAACCGAGATTCGAGACGAACTGTTTATTCCAGCCTCTATTGCTGTTTGCCCACCTAATGTCTACTCTGCGCTTCCTCCTCACTAAGTTTGAGGCAGCGGTGTTCTAGATGGAATGACCCTCCCAGATTTCTTTGCCCTTGATAGAAGCCAGGTGACATAGTTCTTGTGGATAAGTGCAGGGGGAGTTTCCAGGAGGAGCTTCTAGGACAATACACTTCAGTGGCGTACGTCTTCAGTCTTGACCCTTTTCCCTCTTTCCTGGGTTCCTGTCGGCTTCCTGAAGGCTCTCCCAGTCCTGGATGTCTTTTTTCTGGATTTCCTTCTAGACAAGAAAAAAACTCCACTTGGGCATGCCACGTGGAGACAGTGACAAACCTCTGTAGTCAGGTTTCTGATTTTTGACATCTTCAATGGATCCGCTTCACCTCTGCTTCCTCATTCGAGTTCCTTCTTCGGCTTTGCACGTTTTAGCATAATATTTTTGGCTTGATTACCAATATGTTAGTTCCCCTATTTCTGAACACTTCATTTATTTACAAGCTTTGTTACCATGTGATGGCCACTCAGACTTCTGCAGGAGCTATAACTGATGCTCATTTTGCAGGCAACAGATATGCAGCAAAAAGTTTACACAGGAAAACAAGATGCATTAGGGGGTGCAGCTATGCCGTAATGCAGATCGGAGTTCTCATGATGCTTCTACCATGATTAATGCCTGTTTATCAGAGTTCTATGTTGCCAGCTGGATACATTGGATCAGATTTTTCTTTTTTTTTTTTTTTTTTAAAGATTTTATTTTTTCCTTTTTCTCCCCAAAGCCCCCCGGTACATAGTTGTGTATTCTTCGTTGTGGGTTCCTCTAGTTGTGGCATGTGGGACGCTGCCTCAGCGTGGTCTGACGAGCAGTGCCATGTCCGCGCCCAGGATTCGAACTGACGAAACACTGGGCCGCCTGCAGCGGAGCGCGCAAACTTAACCACTCGGCCACGGGGCCAGCCCCTGGATCAGATTTTTCTGATGTATATTTATGAAGACCTCCTTCCCAGCATCTGTGTATTTTATTTACCTTGACAACATGGAGGGGCTTCCATCACTTTGTAGGAGACCCAGAAAGAAAGGGAGCATTCACGAGAGGGCAGCACATTTGGGGACCAGCATTTGAATTTTGGTTCATCAGGAAGCACAGAGACAGACACGCTTGCTGGAACCCAGGAAGTCTTGATAAGAAGTTATGGAAACTTCTGGCAGCTGCCATGCCTGTCTGGATGCTAAGTGATGTCTTTAATGAGCTCTAAGCCTGCCCTATTGCAGAGACGCAAATAAACTTACAAGCCCTGGTTTCGCAGCTGACGCAACTGTCAGCCCATTATTGATAATACTTTTTCGAAACAGCACAGCTTGTTTTTATCTTTTCAAATGAAAGTGCATTTCACTCCTACTTAAAATCATAGCTGGAATCTTAACTTACATAAGGATCAGACTGTAAAATCAAAGCATCCTTGAAAATCATTTAGAGTCAAAATCATCTTTGAAAATCCCTCGCCACCCGTAGACCCACTTTGAACTAATCCAACACATCGTTTCATCCTCCAGCACTGAGCAGACTGCGGTTCCTGTTTGGGGAGGTTTGCTTTGTTTCGTTGGAGTACCGAAGAAGTCGCTGGCTGGCTGGCACTGAGGGCCACACTGGAAGAAAATGAGATTTTCAAACGTGGACTCACCCTTGGGGTGCTGAGATTTTTCACATCGTGAGACACTGGAATAGAGCACATTCCTGATTCCCGTCTCGTACCCCTGCGAGGGGTGACCTAGTGGAGCAGTGGCCAGCCTGGTTGTCAGCAGCGTTTGCAGCTGTGGTTGTTTGGTAGACACACATGTGCTGAGCTTCCGCAGTGCCTGTGTTGGTGTCTGGCATGGCCAAGGGGAGGCCTGTGGTAACTGTCCAGCAGGAAGACCCAGCTACCAACCCCAAGTGGGGCTTCCCACCGCAGGGAGGACGCAAAGATCCTGATGATGCCAACCAGCAGAAGCAGGTGCCCACAGACCCTGGCCCACCGCGTCTTCTCTGGATCCAGAGTTCCCGAGGAGGCTCAAACACAAGGCACAGATTATCACAACATTTTCCTCTCAGGGAGGAGAAGCAACCCAGCAGGGGCGGCCTCTGCGATGTGTGCAGTGGGTTCCTCACCGTGGCCAACACAGGGCGATGGGCTTCAGGCACCCCTCTCCAGCTGCAAGTGAAGACCCCGTTTCCTTCCTGAGGGGGCATATATTCTGGAGGGGCTGGCCAGGAGCCATATGACCACATGCTTAGCAACCTAGGAAGTTCACCGTGTGCCCACACAGGGGAGAGGTTTCTCCGAACATGGAAGAATCTGGACCAAGCAACACTCAGCACCTGCCTCCATATAAGGAATGTTCCAGGCTCAGGGTGCTGACGGGGGCAGCACGTCGTCTAATGGCTGCTTCCCCAACAAAATCTGAAGGTGTAAAGATGCGATACCTTCTGCAAAGCCTCAGAAGCCTCAGTGGGTGTGGTAGAAACTTATGCTGCAGTCTTGCTTACCTGACTCCGCAGGTGATTAGAAGTAGAACAGATGAATTACTCATTCCTTCACTGAACACTGAGCAGTGTTAAGCATTGTCATGGACGTCAGCTAACATTCTCAAAGCGTTTTTGTCAAGTTGATTTTTTTTTAATTGTTACCAGTTAATAGATGAGGGCCAAATATGGGTGAAGTGACTGATTCAGGATAGGAACCTTGGATCTGCCAACACTGATGGTCATGCTCTGCACGCCCCCAAACTCCATTCCCACTGTGGACAATGAAACCTCCCTCTCAGGACATTAAATGCAGGGAAGTCAGCAGGCAAGTCACAGAGAGCCGCACAATCTCTACCACCATCGTGTCCGCTGCTGATGGCTAGATGGAGCACCCCGAGACGCTGTCTTTCTTACAGCTGTTTCGGACCACATAGTGTGTTTCAGTACTTTTGATCATTTAGAAATATTTGATTTGTGACATGGTACTGGCACTGTGGCAAGTAGTCCATTCAGGCTGCATAACAAAACACCACAGACGAGGGGGCTTCTAAACAACAGAAATTTAGTTCTCCTGGTTGGGAGGCTAGAAGTCTGAGATTGGGTACCACACGGTGGAGTTCCTGGGAGGCCCCTTGTAATTCATAGTCGATGCTTTCTTGCTGTGTCCTCACAGGTGGAAGGGGCAAGGGAGCTCTGTGGGGTCTCTTTTATGAGGGCACTAACCCCATTCATGGGCGCTCCACCCTCATGACTTAATCACCTCCAAGAGGCCCCACCTCCTAACACCATCACTTGGGGTTAGGTTTCGTCATATGAATTTTTTGGGGGGGAGGACACAAACCTTCAGTCTATAGCAGGAAGTATAATGTAGGAATGAATAACCTGCACTGTATTCGAAATGCGTTAGCCTTTCGGTATGAGATGAAGCGAATGTGGCAAATCACGAACGTTTGTTTAAGTCCAGGTGCGAGATGTGCAGGCGCTCCCATGTCATTCCCTCTGTCTGTCCCGTAGGCCTGAAGTGTTTCATCATAGAAAGTTTAAAAAATGTCATGCCCTTTGAAGAAGTTGGTTAACTAGCTAAGCTTCAGTTTCCTCATCTATAAAACACACAGAATGCAGACTCTGTTGTAAAATTGTAAAGAATAAAAACGTTAATACAAAAAGTGCACGTCAAAGGGCCTGGTCCACAACCACAGTGAACTGTGTTCATTCATTCATTCAATAGAAATTCACGGGGCATCCACAATGACAAGCGTTACACTGAAAGCGCTACAGCCCTTATCCCCTCTTAGGCTTATTCTGAGGATACAGATAAATAAGGCACGATTCTCGTCTTCAAGGTGCTCCTGGTTTGCTGCAGGCCACAGACCCCTGACAGATTATCACGTGTCAGATGCGTGGTTCTCAGCACGCAGGGGTATACCATCTTCACACAGCTTGTCAGTGGCAGAGACAACACGGAACTGAGGTCTCCCGGTCCTAACGCTGTTTCCACATGGCCAGATTGTACTGCACGTCTAGGACAGCTCCTGTACCGCAGTGCTCCCCCAAGGGGGTGAGCTGGTATACCCACAACACGGACGGCGCTCTGGATAACAATGAATCCCAGGATATGAAGGGCAACCTCTTTCCACTTCTTTCCCAACCATTTGGATTACAAGGAGAAAGGCTCTGTCTGACACTAAGATGTCTTTAAATCCCAATATTTGCTCATCTCACTTTTCACAGGAAAGTGCCAGTCAGAGGCAGAGCTTTGGCAGGCCACGGTAATATAGTTAGAGTAAATAATGTTGCTTTATTTTTCTCTTGGTTGAGTTTATGGCTGCCTTCTATTTATGACACACAACATCAGTTTTCACTTACCTCATGCAAGAAAGCTTCTTTTCAAAATGAATGTATTTAAGTAAAGAAAGCAAGTCAATTTAATAAAAATATTAAGTTTGCATGTAGCGCCCATTGCATGCAGACCGAGCAAACATGGGATTTCAGAGTGACTGACTGCAGCAGAAAAGCATGAGCCACACTCTTTATTGAGATAAAAATAACTCTTGGGGCCGGCCTGGTGGTGAAGCGCTTGAGTTCGCACGTTCCGCTTCTCAGCGGCCCAGGGTTCGCCAGTTCGGATCCCAGGTGCGGACATGGCACCGCTTGGCAAAAGCCATGCTGTGGTAGGCGTCCCACATCTGGAGTGGAGGAAGATGGGCACGGATGTTAGCTCAGGGCCAGGCTTCTCAGCAAAAAAGAGGAGAACTGGCAGTAGTTAGCTCAGGGCTAATCTTCCCCCCAAAAAACAAAAAATACTCTATAGAAAAGAGAAAATTGGAGAGAGCGCTGAGTTTTGAATAGTGGCTGGAAAAGCAAATTGAGAATGTGAGTGTGCACTTCTGCTCCACGAAGCACCTTTCCGGGATCAGGGAAAATGAAGCAAGGGAAGCAGAGAGGAATTGCTGGGCTGTGTTCGTGAGGGGCCTCTTCACGGGGCTGTGCCTGGGGTTCTGGAGAGCAGCAGGTTTTCATCTCTGCAGATTATCCTATTTTAGATTTGAGATGATGGTTAAATAATCCTGTGTGCAGTCCACTTGGGGACTTTGCTGGGTGGCAATAGGATGCTCCCTATAGGACGCTTTTATTTCCTAGACAGTGAATGCCGGCCTGGTCTCACGGCCAGGTGAGTTGATTAAAACTTGGCAGGCACAATGGCTGTTTCTAATAAAGAAATCACCACCACAGCATTTTTCCTCCTTTAAGTAACAGAAGGAGGAATTGTGGAAAACCCGAGCCTGAGATGGATTGTTGACAGCAGCCTTTAATGCCCCACTTTTGATCAGTTTTGCACAGCACCTGCCCTCGCCGCAGCATGTGAGACAATAACACTGTGTGAATATTTTGTTCATCGCTGCTCAGAAGGCAGGGAGGACGGAGCTCCATAGGAGCAGAGGTCTGAGAAATGTTCATGTCAAAAATGGACAGGAAGCATTGCTTAGGAAACCTAGGCTCATGTGTGCACCGAGTGAATGTCTGCTTCCGCCTGAGGGCGCGATCTTGTCTCTCCCACGCACTGCTGTACCTCCCGCATCTGGGACGGCATATTCTAGAGGAATACCTCCCAGGCAATAGATAGTCCTTGCTGCGTGGGAATCAGCAGGGCAGCTAAGGAGCTCAGCTCTGGAGGGCAAGATGCACAGCCCCTGAGGTCAAGCTGTGCAAAGCTGGAGCAGCGATACTGCAGCCTACATGTTAGGGAGCGAAGTACAGACCAAGTCACACCGTGTTCTCTCCAAAATCACCCCTTTCTCTCTGTCCTCAAGGACTCGCTGCACCAATGGTGGATGTCTGGGTGCACCACCCAGATCTTCTCATCTGGTGCTGGGATTCTCCCCTCCACCAGCTGCTAGGAGGGGTAGCAGCCAAAACCTACTGAGTCCCTCTTCTGGACTCACTCTGAGCAGCATCCAAAGTCCTGCTCCTTTCCTGGGGGCAGCCCATGTCCAACAACTGGAGGACACAGCTATATCAAGGCTTAGGCCTTGGTCTCACTTTGGAGCAACCCTGAAGGGCCACCCCAGCTCCATCCCTCCCTGGGGTGAGGCTCCCTGTGACTGCATCGCGATTTGATTTTTCCCTCTGTCCCATCCTACCTCCTTCATTCTCCTGCAGACATTTATTCAGATAACACTTCTCAATAAAATTCCTGCATGTAAATCCATCTCAGAGTCTGCTTCTTGGGAAACCTGACCTGCAACACAGAAGAATAAAAATGGCCCATGTAGATGATACTATAGTTTTTGCTGTGAGTGATTTTTTTGGGTGAACCCCAGGAATTTGCAAGTGGCAGAAACCAAGCCCATGCTGGCTGAAGCATAAAAGGCAATTGATTGACCTCTAAGCTTAAAAATCCAGGAGGAGAGCTTCAGGCATAGCTGGATCCAGGGGTTCATATGATGACATCTCTTTCCACCTTTGTCTCCCCTTTCTTCTAGGTTGATTTTCTCAGGCACACCCTCTAGCTAGTGAAAAGATGGCCTCCAGAAACTGGAGGCTTAGATTCTGGCACATTGTATTCTGAAAGAAAGAAAATTGTTTCCTTGTCAGTTCAGAAAAAAGTTACATTTTGGGATTTGGATCATTGCAGTCGTTTGATTCATGTGATCACACTGAAAGCAATCACTGTGGACAAAGAATATGAAATACGTTATTGGCCAGGCCTGGCTTAAATGCTCGTTTCCGGATCTGAGAAGGAAAACATAGCAGCTTCTGAACCACATGGATGGGTAGTAGGAGAGGGTGACTCCAGAGGAGAAGAAAGAAGCTGCGAGCAAGAGAAGGAAATAAAAAGTGTGAACTGCAGCTGGGAAAAGGAGAGAAGGAAGAAACTTGAGTAAGGGAGGGAGGAAGGAAGAGATGGAGTGAGTGTGTAGAGAGAAGGAGAAGGGGAAGAGGCAGGAGTGGGGCAGGCGGAGGGAGGGAGCCCACAGGAGAGGGTGTCCAAGGACGCCTGAGTGTCAGGGCTCGGGAGGAGTCATTGCTCACCAGGCTTGCTTTTATCTCCTCATATTTCTCATCAGATCAGAGAGCGTGCAAAGCCGTTTTGATGATATCACAATGGGACTTGGCGGTTCAGCTGCTGGAGCTCAGCGGTGCCCACGGATTTGTGTAGACCTGAAGGCAGGGGAGGCAGCGGGGCAGGCAGATGACCTTGGGAATCCCATTGCTGAAGTGCACACTTACCTTAGGCGATCTTTCCCAGGAAGCAGGCTTGAGATGGAGATTCATGTGTGCAGGAAGTTTGGGGGCATGCCTGTGGGAAAAGCTTGCAGAGGAAGCAGGATCGGGCATATCCGATGTAGTGTCAACAAAGATCTCAGCTCATCCCCAGGGGTGCTCTGGAGCTGGGGTGAAGGCAGGGTGCTGGGCCATTGTACCCCCCTGACCAGTCATTCAATGGGAGCTTCTGCATGGGAGGAGGCGTGACCCCAGGGGAGGTGGCTCTCTTCAGCTGGGGGCAATTCCCAGAGGGCATTTGCCCCCAGTACTCCAGTCAGCAGGGGGAATTGTCACCTTCATCCTGAAGGCAGGATCTGGGCAGCACCCCACAGCATCCACGAGAGTGTCCTTTTGCATACAGCAAGATCAGTAAAGGTGAGGAGTTTGAAGGACTTTGGGTCATGAGTGAAATGCATTTGACTCTTTTCTCATCCTAGTTTGGACTATGTTCAAGGAAGGAAAGCCCCCAGCCTTATCCAAGTGTGGCCTATATGGGGTTGGGTGTGGATTCTGGTATCATCAACCAGGAAATATGTGCTCAGTGTTTTGCTATGCTTTGAGACTGCCCCCACTGCCAGCGCCCCCGTTCCGTATGGGTCTATACCACTCGAGATGCACCATGACAGAATGGAGGGGGAACTGAGTGGATATTCTGAAGACTCCACCACTCCCTCGCAACTTTCCGAGTCCTAGCTTGTATCTCTCAGGATGTGGGGACTGTTGAGTGGCTTGCCCAAGCTCACACAGTTGGGAAGGAAGAGTCTCGGGACTCTTAAGTCCAGGATCATTTCTACTTTAACACAGAGGCGTGGAGCACTCTTCTGAGAATGATGGCACCAATTATCTGGGCAGATGTAGAACCAGGCTCTTCTGGCATGTTGCTCACAGATCCTTTCTCCACGCTTTCCTTGCTGTGCTCCAAATCACAAGGGGTTGGTTGCTGCAAATTCCATTTATCGGGCTCCCTTGCCCATTGGTTGCTGGTAAGGTGTGGCCAATGGAAGACAAGGTTAGGAGATTTGAAGGAAGGAAGAAAGGAGAGTCCAGGCTGTCTCTCACCCTCTCTCTCTGCTGTGGGCAGCATCTCACACAGCGGTCGTCTTGCCTCTGTACCTCCATCTCCCACTGAACAGCCTCTACCATGACTCCAGCACCCATCAGGTGGCCTCGGTTCTGGCTCCCACTTGTTGCCTCCATCCCAAGAGATGTGAGTTGCTTCCTGTGATCACTGAGTCCTGGCTTGCCTCCCCATTTCTTCTTAGGTTTTTACTTCTTCCGATAACTTTGAAGTTTTTACTGAAATCTGTTATAAATACAGAAAAATTCACATAATTTTGTATGTCTTAAGGAGCATCCAACATCCTTTAAACCAGTCCCCTGGGTTAAATTCATTCTATTAGACTCCAGACAAAGACCGTGTTTTCCTGACTTGACTCTGAATCCGTAAAATCACTAATCAAGTCTAGACAGATGAAGACCTCAAAGATCATAGGTAAATATATAGTGATGGTACAGATCCCAATCTAAAAACTCACATGAGTGAGACGTAACATTATTTGTCTGTAGCCGATCTTAATATCCACGTCAAACCTCCGTTCTGTTGGATGGAAGCGCGTCAGTCTCAATGACTCAGGTTCTTTCACACACTCCACCTGCCAAGCCAGGCGTCCAGTCTCCTTGCAGAATTGTATCTGAGTCCTGAGTGGCTGGCAATTGTCAAGAGTTGGAGAGCAAGCTAAAGGGGTATCCGGATTTGGCCTTTGTTTAGCCAGCTGCCATCTGCTGAGATGTCTCAGGTCTGCCTGGGCTTCAGCGGTGGTCTGTACAGGTTTTTCCTACATTGTGAATCTCCCTCTGCGATTTGTCTCCAAGTGTAACAACATCTTAGACATGCCCATGCTTCTGTGGCACACGGGAGGAGTTGGTTCTGCTCTTCCATCGCTGACTCCAGAGAAACCCCGCCCTGCTGTTGAAGTCCCCCTCTGCGTGGTAACCCCACCCAGTCGTTTCCTCTCTAGGTTCTTGCTTTTCTACAAGAAATGAGTCCCAGTCTCTTTGGCTCTTCCCTTCCTAAATGTGTTCATGGTCGATGGCGTTCTCTCCCTGAGACTTAGGGACGGAGACCTGGTCATTTTGTTCAGACACTTGAGATCTCTACTCGCTCCTTGCTCTCCTCTCAAGTATCCATCTCGCCCCTTCTTTTTTTTTTAAAGATTGGCACCTGGGCTAACAACTGTTGCCAATGTTTTTTTTTCCTGCTTTATCTCCCCAAAGCCCCCCTGTACGCAGTTGTATATTTTAGTTGCAGGTCCTTCTAGTTGTGGGATGTGGGACGCCGCCTCAATGTGGCCTGACGAGTGGTGCCATGTCTGTGCCCAGGATCTGAACCCTGGGCCGCCGCAGCGGAGCGCCCGAACTTAACCACTCGGCCACGGAACCGGCCCCTACCTCGCCCCTTCTGATCAAGCATTTTTATTTTCTTGAGAACAGGAAGCTTCTCTCTTATGTTATCATGGATCCTCCAACATCTGTTCCTTCCTCTATGCACACGAGTCCTTTGTTTCCTACGATGACTAGATTTTGTTTAAATCAGCTTAGACAACAATGACCCCAAGTCGCTGAGGCTCCTGAGGGCAGAAGCCTGCTCTTTGCTCTCCACACGTGCCCATGCTCATTCAGGTTTCCACATATGTGCCTCTTTTTCATTCTGGGACCCGACCAAAGGAGCTGCTACTATCAAGGACACATTTGTCTAGGGAAGCAGGGAGAAGAGAGATCTTGGAACCATATGATAATTCTTCAAGTGTCTGCCCAAAAGCACCGTATGTCACTTCTGCTCTCATTTCATAGGTTGAGCAAGTCACATGGCCAAGACTGACGTCAAGACACGGGAATGCATAATGCCACCAGAGAGTGCGGCTGCACATGTTCAGAAACAAGAGTATCACCTACCACACTCCTTAGAATTTCAGCTCCTGGAAAGCAGTGCTGTCTGCCTTTGTGCTAAACCTTAAGAACAGGACAGACTCGCTTATGCTTGTAAGGTGGAGGGAAAGTGGGTTAAAAGGAAAAAGGGAGGGCAGATAAGCTGACGTTGAAAACATGGTCTCCCCCTAAATCCAAACAGAATGTTGGCCATCGGATGTTTGAGCTGACCGTCTTCCTAGAGGGATTTGTCTGTTACTGGATGGGGATATTTGGCCAAAACAGCAACTCTCTGACTGCTTTTCAGAGCCCCCCCAAAAGGAATCTGCTGCCAAAAATAAACCTGATCAATTTGGTGAATTTTCAGTTTTGGATAGTTGGTATGAATTCCCGTTTATTCAGTAATTTCCAGAGTCTCAAATCCTGCTTCAGTCTCCTTTCACCTCGCTTACTGCAGCGTTGTTCGTATGAGCAAAGCCCGGGAAGGGAGCTGTGAGTCCTGCAGCTCTTGGTCTGTTTTTCATCCTGTGCCACGCATAAAACCTGGGGATTTGGAATGAGGACATAGTGGCCAGAAGCCACTGCAAAAGTGATTCCATTGAGAATTGCAACAAAAATCTTTCAAAGCAGATTCCATATGGCATGCTATCCATGGAGCTGATGAGTAACCTGATTCGGAACCATGTTTTGAAACCATGTCTGTGAAATTCTGAGTTTTCTTTTCCCCTTTTAATTACAACTTATTTCTGTTCAACACCTAATTGACTGGTGATATGAGGATATATATTTTTTTAATTATCAAGTTCCAACATATACAGTAAAAGCGCACGTCGTAAGGGCACCTCATAGTGAGATGTCACATATACATGTAGTTATGTCCCCATCACGCAGGTCTAATACAGACATTTCCGTCATCGCAGCAGATGCTCCCATCCTCCATGCCAGTAGCCACTTCCACCCAAGAAGAAGAGTTAATCTGACCTCTCTCACCATAGACTAGTGTTCCCTGTTATTGAACTTCACGTACATGAAATCATATGATGCATACTCTTTTGTGTCTTTTCCTCAAAATTGTATCAGTGAGATTTATCTATGTTATTGTATGGAAGAGTGGTTTCTTGCTATTGTTGTGTGGTACCCATTGTAGGAGTATACCCCACATCACTGATCCATTCTATTGACGGGTGGTTGGGTTGTTTCCAGTTTGGGACGGTCATGAATAACACTCCTCTGAACGTTCTTGCATGTGCGTGCTGGCGAAGGGAGTGCTCCGTTCCTTGTATGCTCGGGAATGGAATTTCAGTGTTGTATGGGATAAGGATGTTTAGCTTAAAGACTGGCAAACATTTTTCCAGTTATGCCAATTTACACTTCCCCCAGCAGTATATGGGAGTTCTAGTTACTCCACATCCTCTCTGACACTTAGAATTGTCAGAAGGTCTTTTTTAAATTTTGATCTTTTTGAAATGCAAATATGACCACGTTTCCCTTCTTTTAAAGATTTTTAGAAAAAAGGAAGGACTGAGGAAAAATTCTTGAGCATAATGGAGGCTAAATGCCCAAACAGACAAATGGGGTCCGGAATCAGAAATTAATTTGAGTTCCAGAAAACAGAGAAATAGCTATACCTTGTACTTAATTTTATGATTCTAGATTCACATCCAATAACCAAGGAACCAGAGATGTGTCACCAGGATACTTTGGTGGAGAAACAAGCCCAAGCATGATTCCTGGTATCCTTTCCAGGGTTTTACAAACCTGAACAACATTTTAGGATCCCACATAAAACAGATCAGAGTTAGCATAGAATGAAATCATTCTGCTCAGAAGGGGAGGTGCCACAACAGAAGGAGGGGATGGAGAGACTAGTACCCTACGCAGGACTTCTCACGCTAGTGAGTGAGACACTTAAATACAAAATAAACACTAGTGGTGTACAGGAGACAGCGTCAAGTCCTGGTTGAGAACCTGAACTCTGGAGCCAGATGGCCTGAGAATCAATCTTGACTTGGCCACATGCTGGGTGAATACCCTTGGCCAAGTTTGTTAAACTCCCCTTGCCTCAGTTTCCTCTTCTCTAAATGAAGATAATAATAACCATAACTTCCTCAGGGCATCACTGCAGAGAATAAATCACTTGTTATATGTAAAATTCTTAGAACAGTGTCAGATAATAGACGTTGGCTATTGGTCAGCAGGTGCAGTAATAGACATACGAACAGGTGCCTTATTTGGGCACTGAGTTAGGGTGCCTTAACCGGCGTGGATGGAGCAGAGGAGCAACAGAGAGTGACAGGAGGTGAGTCAAAGAAGTAGGCAAGGACCAGACCATATGGGGACTTGAGCAGGTGGTGAGGACATAAGTTGTACCCAGAGTGAGATGGGAAACCAATGGAGATTTCTAGCAGAGAAGGGGCATGATCTGAGTCATCTCTGCAGCTACATGAACAAGAAATTGCAGGATGCTCCCAGAGCTGGTGAGCCCTAACGTGACTTGAGAGTTAGCCAAGCAAAATGGAGAGGAGAGCAACTGAGGTAGAGAGGTGGTGCGGGAAAAGGCGAGGGGGCAAGAAACCAAAGCTTATGGCTGATTTGAGCGTCAGGTTCACTTGCCTGCAGTGGCCAGGAGAGTAACATAAAGGAGTGAAGAAGGCCAGGTGGGGATGCCGAGGAGTGTGGTGTGCGTGGCTCCCGCAGGAGCGACCTCCCACTGGCAGGTGCTATGGTTTTTGCCAGGTGAGCTCAGCGTTTTCTGTTTGTCAGAAACAGCAACCGTGTCCTTTGCAACCAACCAGTTGTACAGCATCGTGTTCACCACTGTTCCCAAATGATTAACCCCGAGCCTGGTTTTCTTCCTCTGGGAGATGCTGTGTGCTGCCTAATCTTCGTTTTCTGGTTAAGTCAATCAGTGCTGATTTCTATTGCTTCTACTTAAAAATTCTGACCTGTACATTGCATTGCATTCTAGTGGGTGGGAGTAAAATGCATACGTACATATGTAACCTGTCAGTAGTGGTAAGAGTGTGAGATGGATTCAGCAAGGTGATGAAGTAGAGTGGTGGCTGGGGTGTGATTTTATGTCGAATGGTGTGTTCAAGGAAGAAGGAGGCCAGTGGGAATGGAGTAGAGGGGTAACAGGGAGAGACAAGAAGTGAGTCAAAGAAGTAGACAAGGACCAGACTATATGGGGACAGGAACAGGTGGGAGGACTTCGGTTTTATCCAGAGTGAGATGGGGAACCAATGGAAGGTTCTAGCAGAGGAGGGACCTGGTCTGAGTCATTTCTGGCTGCTGCATTAACAACACATTGTAGGGGTGAAAGGTGGGAGCAGAATGATTATTAGTCTGTTGTAATAATCCAGCAGGGAGGTGGTGATGGCTCGGTGAGGAATCCACCACCCCAAAGGAATCCCCTGTGCGTAGTTTTGGAGAAGACAAGAGACGCTCCTGTCAGCTGGGAGTTCAGGCTCTCAGCCCAGACATGACAGATATGTCTGTGCCCTTAATCCCCTTAAGGAAATTGGCTTTTGGAAAATCTGAAGCCAAGAGGAAAAGCTATCGAGGGAATGCAGAGGGGTCGCATGTTGAAGTAGACAAGTGCAGGCTCTGGACTCAGCTGATGGGACTGTCGAGTAAGTCACTGAATCTCTCCCAGACTCAGTGTCCTCTCCCATAAACGGGAAGGGGACAGCAGCCACCGCAAGGAGGTAGGTGGGACGACTCACTGAGACAGAGGCGGAAGGCACCCATCCCACACGATGTTGTAACAATGTGCAGCACCCATTGTCTCCTGGGACTGCTCCTGGCGGGTCTCAGCTGACCATCACGGACCAGGTTCCCTCCACCAGGCAGGTATCCTGGAGCCCAGAGTATGACCCATATTCAAACCAGTTTGGCTTAAAAGTGTGCCTGTCCCCTCCACTCTCCTGAGCAATTTTCCCACCTAGCTCCCAATTTTAAGGAGTAGACCCAAGAAGATTTCTCCTGTCTGAGAGTTTCCGTCTCCTAGACTACTGTTGGCAGCTGGGGTGTTGTGTTAATGGGAGGGGCAGGGCAGTCACAGGGAATCAACATGAATTGTGCGTTTGCGCGTTGTCAGGGACTTGATGGGGGTTCTTTAATTCTCACAATCGACCTTATGAGAAAGGTGACTTTTATCACCATTTTACAGATGAGAAAACTGAGGCTGAGTGGGATCTAGGCATGTTCCACAGCCAGTTAAAGTGCAGACCTGGATGTGAACCCAGATGGGGCAGCAATGGCAAAGTGGCCCAGTCAACATCTTTTTAGAACAGCATCTTTTTAGAACTGCAAAGACGGAAAAGCTAAAAGCCATACTTCCTAGACTCCCTTGCAGACAGGATCTTGCAGATTAAGGACCTGTCAATCAGATTCTCTCGTGCACAGCCTAAATTTGGAACTAGGTTAGAAGGTGAGAAGCAGCATGCACGAAGCATCCTTTTGCTGGTGTGGATCTAGCAAGGCCAGCGTTGTTCTGGATCCAGCAGGTCTGGCAAAGCCTCCCAGATGACAGCTACCATGTGTTCCAGGAGCCACTGGTGGAACAATGGTTTCCCAGGTTCCAGTAGCAAAGGCGGCAGGGGTTGTCCTGGCACTTGTTCCTAAATCCCAACCCGGGGCCCGTTTGTTCAGACAGACCCAGCCATTCTTCCCATCGAGCTCAGGACAGGGTCCCAAAGACTTATCAGACCAACTTAAGAGATTTTGGGTTATGGTGAATTTCAACTGTTTAATGCAGTTAAGTGGCAAAATTCGTATTTCTTCAGCTGGTCTCAAGAGTCTTTTCTTCCCAGAGGAGAACATTCCAGCCATTGCTGAAGCCGTTTTCCCTGTGCCCTCCCCCTCAGCAGTGACGTGAACTCACTGTTACCTTCAGGCGCTTCCTTATGGAAAAGCAACAGCGTTTCCCTCGAGAAACTGTCCAAGTCTTGCATTTGCGTGAAAAGCGTCATGCCTCCCCAAGGCAAATACTGTTTCAGATCAGGCTCCATGAATATGGAAAATTGAGGACTGACCACGGCTAATATGTTTGTCTGACAAGGAAAACTAGATTTTTGTCCTAGGGCTAAAAAAATGCATAAAAATCACGGTTTCTGTTCGAATCCTGTCTGTCGTGTATAAACAATGAAATGTCTCATCCGGGTAAAAACACGGTTGAGAATTCCTGAGCATGCGCCACGTCAAGCACAGGGTTCCAAGATAGAGAAAGGCAAATCGCTGGCTCCCCGTCTTTGGCCTCCGTCATTTGAATTTCACATGTGGGCCCTGAAGGCTTTGGATTTTGGTTTTTTAAAGGAAAGGTGTTTTGAATGTTCTGTTAATAAGATGCTGTTGTGTAGTGGCATGTTCGTAAAGCACACCTGGACGCTGAATTATCCAGTTTAAACGATGGTTTAAAAATTATCCAATTCGAAAATTGATTTGTTCAATTTACATTAAAGAAACAGGTTTCTTCTCTCTCAATTATATCACATTTGACCTTCCATCTTCTTGGTTTTCTCTTCTTTGTGTGTTTTTTTTGTCCCTGTAGTCACTCTTCTCTTCATGGAGTTTGTGTTTTTGTTTATCAGGCAGGTGAAAACATTTACCGTTATATACAAAATTTTATAAAAGCTTAAATGACCCATCGAGACACTTCTGTTAATCTCAGAGAGGATTGCAAACACTGAGCAATGGGAGCCGAGATAAGATGGGAAAGGGTGTTTGGGGTCAGCTCCACAGGACTTAAGACCTGAACAATCTGTTAATACAGCAATTAAAGTGAAAATTCCCCTTAAAGTAGAATCAGTCTTGGTCCCTGCTGCACTGCAGCTCCCTAACATCCGTTATTGTATTTGCCACCTGCAGGAAATTTACAAGATTTACTTTCTTCCAGAAATGCAAAAAAAAAAAATTTTCAAGCACATTTTAATTTTACTTTTTTCTTACAAAAACTGGGATGCATGGTGAGTCAAAATGGCAGGACCAAACTAAAAGCAGAGGATGCTTCCTCAGTATTAGGCTTCATGTTCTGGACGGGAGAGGAAGGGCGGTGTGTTCCCTCTCTCCATCCCTTGAGACTTTTCTTCCTATATTTTCTCTCTTACCATCCACACATCGTGTTCTTACGGGATTCAAATCCACATAGATGGTAAGCATTCAGCAAAAGTATATTGATGCTCTGATAACACAAGCATCGCTCAGCATGCGTGCTTCACGTGTGGGGTCTTATTCATTCCTCACAAACATCCTTGGAGGTTCATTTCATCACTCCCTTTTCCTGTGAGCAACAAAACTTCAGCAAGAGGAAAGTGATTTAGCTAAGGCCATCCAGCTCCTTGGAGGATGTAGGTCTCTGAACTAGTCCATGTGTTCTGCCTGGGAGAGGCAGGGGATCAGAATGGATGAAACATGCATGGTAGAGCCAGGCTGCACGAATGGGAGCCGCTCATCCCACTGCTGCCCCTTCCTGACTGTGTGATTTTGGACAAATTACTTAACCTCTCTGTGCCTCAGTTTCCTCATTTGAAAAATGGCCATGATAATAGTACTTCTCTCACATGATTGTGGTAGGATTTAAATTTAATTAATGTTTATAAAGAGCTTAGAAAGTGCCTGGTCCAGAGTAAAACCATGTGTTGGCTGCTGTCATTATTATTATTATTATTATAATCTTTATTTAGAGCCTCATGCTCGGTAAATGCTCCTTCCAATATTTTAAGAATTTGAGGCAGGATTAGAGAGGGAATGTATTCAGCATCTCAGCATGGTAATAGACAGTTCTCAGATCATTCCTGAGCCCCTGGAGCCTAAATATAGACCGACTAAGATGCTAATGTGGCAACCACTGCTAATTGCCTTCCTCATACCTCTTCTTCCCTCCTTCCTGTTACAGAGTCCTGACTTTGTGCGGGGGAATAACCATCTCACTTCCAAAACTACCTTTCTGAGCCTCCTTTGTTCATGGGTGTGGTCATACGCATCGGTTCCCAGGAGGTTTCTGGAAAGTTTTTGCTTTCTTGCTGAGAGAGCCTCCTTTCTCCTTGTTGCTTTCTTCTTCGTGATCTCCCTTCCTGAATTATTGATAGGAGGTGGGGGCTGGTGCAGCCATCTTGTGACCATGAGGTAGTCACAGGATGAAGTGCACACACTAAGAATGGTAGGACACGAAGACAGAGGGAGCTGTTATGCGAGCCCTGGAGTGCCTACTTCTGGACTTGTCACTATTCAAGAAAAATGAGTTGCTCCTTTGGTTTCGGTTATAGGCAGCTGAACACAATTTCTAGCCAATACAAATAGTGACCTTCAGTGGATCTAGCTGGAAAGATGTGTCTTTGTGCTGCCAGTTTCGTGGGTCCCTGCAAATACCGTGCACTACACATAGCAGCATCCCATTCTTCCTCAAAGTGTGTGCCGGTTGTCATACTCTCCCCCTAAAGGTCTCACAATTAACCAGGGCTTCACAGGTCCACTCCACCGTTCACCACCTGCATGGCATTGGGGAATGTTTTCCCAACCTCAGTCTCTGAGCCTGGAGACTTGAGACAGTTGAAGCCACTTCACATGGGTCTTTATAGATCACACATAATAAAGGAGGAAATTAGCTCAGTAGCTGCCTGTTCTTGGAAAGTGTTCAATAAACGTCAGCTACAAATTCCATCTACTGCCAATGTATCAGTATTACAGAATCCCCTGTGTTTGACTATGACAAATAGGAACAAAGTTCCACTGCAGAACAAGGGGCGTGGTTAAGATGTATCAGTGGGTGAGGGTGGTCACTTTATTCTTGACCACCACGTTGTTCATTAGTCGTCTGCATGTTGCTGTGTTTCCAAAGTGTTTTTCAAAGGATGTTGGGTTCATAATGTCAATTAGAGTAAAGTCAGCTGGAGCATAAAAGCTTCTATATGATGGAACAAGAGTAAGGATTAAAAAACACGAATTTGAGATACAAGCACATGGAGAAGAAGAACCATCCTACAGTGCTGGTGGGCATGGAAAATGGTGCAGCAACTTTGGAAAACTTTGGCAGTTTCTTAAAACATTAAACATACTGAGGGTTCTGCACCCAATTCCACCACTGATGAGAGGGGCTCCCCACACCAGCAAGCGATGCTCTGACACTACGCTGCTGGGTGTCCCACACTTCAACTCAATTCTGACCCTTTTTACCCGGAGATAGCGTCAGATTCCACAGGTTTAGAGCCCAGTCCCACAAGAGTGCTTCCTCTTCAGATGACAGTTGCAAGCCCAGGTTGTCACCTGTGCTTCTGACCAACTAGCTAAGAATGAGAGGTTCCTGTGACCCCCTCCTTGGGTTCAGTTAATTAGCTAGAGTGGGCTCACAGAACTCAGAAAACCAGTTTACTCACTAGATTATCAATTTATTACAAAAGATACGAGTCAACAGCCAGACGAACAGATCTATAAGGTGAGGTCTTGAACAAAGTAGCTTCTGTCCTCATGGAGTTTGGGGCCAGCATGGTAGCATGTGGAAGCATTCTGGTCCCCCAACCTGGGAGATCTCTGAACCTCATCCTTTAGGGTTTTTATGGAGGCCTTCTTACATAGGCATGATCGATTAAATCATTGGCCGCTGGTGATTGATTCAACCTTGAGTCCCTCTCCCCTCCCAGGAAATCAGGTGGTCTACTCATGTTGGTTCCCCTGGCAACCAGCACCCATCCTTAGGTGCTTTCCAAAAGTCACCTCATTAACATAAACCCAGTTTGGTGGAAAGGGGCTTGTATGAATAACAAGAAAGCCATTTCATACTTAGGACTCTGAAGCTATTTCAGGAATTGAGGACAAAGGAGCAGAGAGGATAACAAAAGCTGCTCCCATTGCTCTTATCTATCAGGAAATTCCAAGGGTTTTGGGAGCTGTGAGCCGGGACTGCAGATGAAGACCAAATATATATGAGAAATATACTTTGGGCATCTGAACGAACATACATATATATATTATAAATCATAATATTGCACATACATTTACCATGTGATCCAGCAATTTCAGTGCTAGGTATCTACCCAAGAGAAATGAAATCTAATATCCACACAAAGCTTGCATGTGAATGTACTTAGCACCATTATTCATAACAGCCGAAAATTGAAAGCAACACAAATGTCTATCAACTGATGAATGGATAAGTGCAATGTCTTATAGCCATACAGTGGGATACTACTCAGCAATAAAAAGGAATGGACTATGAAATATGCTTCCAGTGGATAAACATTATGAAAAGTGAAAGAAGCAGACACAAGAGACCACATATTGTATGATTCCATTTATATGAAATGTCCAGGAAAGGCAAATCTGTAGAGACAGAGAATAGATTAGCAGTTGGGGCTTAGGGTAAGAATGGAGATTAATTGTAAATGAGCATGAGGGATCTTACTGGGATGATGACAATGTCCTCAAATTGGTCTATGATTATGGTTGCACAACTTGGTAAATTTGTTACCAAACCTGGTTCGTTTTTGCCCACCACCCAGAAAGACAAAGACCAAGATATAAGATTCAGCGGAGAGAGGGTTTATTCACAAGGCAGCCAAGTGAGGAAATGGGAGAACGAGTCTCAAACTGCCTCCTCAAAAATGGCGACTCAGGGATGTTTATGGGGTAGGGGGGCAAGGTGGTCTGAAGGGTGGAAAGAGGTGATTGGAGGTGAGGTAACTGACCATCTGCACAAGCATAGTCAGAATCCATGCCTCTTCATAGGACTCATGTTCACAAAATGGTGGCATTGGCTTGATCTGAGGGTAGTTTTTAGCCTCTTGAGGTCAAAAGGTCACTTATTGGGCATCTGCACCGGCCCAGTGGATGGGTTGGTGGTCTCAACCAGCCTGAACTGGACAAAAGTGTCCTAACTCCTGAAAAACAGTTCAAACCCCCATTACCATGGTGACCCAGGTGCCAGGGAGATGTTATCTGTAGCAACCTAGTGGGAGTCAGATAGCATATTGCCGAATGCACAGTTAACAGTGGGCGGGGGAACAGCTAAAAGCCATAACCAGTAATTGCAAAAAATAGAGAAAAAGCTTTAGTTAATAGCTACCTAATTATCAATGGGTAACTGTTTACCAGTTTCAGATTTAATTGAAATAATTGAACTGTACACTGGAAATGGTTGAATTAAATAATATTCAAAATATACCTCAGCAACGTTGTTTTTAAAAAGCCTCAAAATAGTTTCAAAGTGAAGAATTCTTCATGTGCGTATGAGATAAGTCATTAGAAAAAGGAAGAATTCTGAAGGGTAAATAGCATATCCTGTAAGGGGTGGAAAATGCCTTTGCTAAGCCAGAATCGGGCTGAGGCATGGGAAAGATGGCGGGATGGAAGAAATTTTGAGTGTTTTCCTGGAGAGTCAGCCTCAATATTTAGCGTCTGTATTCCTGATGTGAATTCAGGAGAAAACGAAGACTTTTCCTGGGAAACTTCACGGTAAAAGTAGTGGAATTCTGCTGATGGAAGTTTTGTCATAGACCCGTCTTGGATACAAGTAAAAAGACTTACAAGTAGTTTCTTGGAAAGTTAAATCATCCATACACAGAGATGCTTCTAAATTTCATCATGATTATTATTACCATTAATATTATTGTTATTGTCATTTAACTGCCATTAGTACCAAATAAATATAATACTCATAGAAAATAATACATCTTTGGGGACATGGTACAAAAAAAGGCTGGAAAAATTTTGTGCAATTTCCTAAAAATGTCAAATATTTTCTCAGCCAAAGCTGCCCAGGAGACCTACCCATGAGGCTGTTGTAAATGAAAGAATTTCAGACTTATCATCTGTTTGGCTTTAATGAATTCAATTTCACACCCTAAATTGCTCTGATTGGAAAATATATTTTAAAAAATTAGGATGCAGTGGGCTTTCCTTGTCAAAATTTGTGACATATTTCGATTTTAAGTCAGTGGATATTACCATACATAATAGTGGAAGTTAATATTTATTTGTGAAGACATTTTGTAACTATCTGGCCATGTTAGTGTATTAGGTCCTTCTGGAGGACACAACGATTTCTGTGTCCCATCACAGAACGCCTGTCTTGAATGGCACCTAGAACTTGGTTGGCAATATGTGGACTCTGGTTTGCCAGTCCCTTCCCCAACCTGTGGAAGACATTAGTCATGACCCTCTTTTTCATTGAGTCCTGACATGGCTCCAGGAGTCCACTACCAGTCAACTAAATTTGGCCCTTGAAACAAAACCTATTTGCCAGTCCCAACTCTAGAAGGACCAGGGTGCCTAATGAGAATGTCCTCAAAATGTTCTGGAAGAGAGTGTGATTTCTGTCACAAGACAGTGTAAGTATGGTCCTTGTCACCAGTAGAAGCACTTACAGAGCATTGTTGCTGACACTCAGTCATGTCATTCCCCTGGGGCTCATTTTCGTGCTTACTTCAGTTCTAATCTGCTGAGCACTTTTTCATGTTTATTTGCAGGAGAGGAAAAAAAGAAAAGAAATTATCAAATGCTATCATTTCAGACTTAGAACATTCATTTCAGCCGCACCTATCTAAATGAATGTTTATACATTTTTTTATAAACTGGGATTAACTTTTTTTAACTTAAAGATATGTCCTGTATATTCTTCCCAATCAAGATGTATAGATTAAATTCTTACTTTTAAAAAAATCTGCATAATAATCAACAGAATAGTTTTACCATAACTTATTCAACCATTCACTTACTGACAGTTTCTTCCCAATATTTTTGTCATAATAATTCTGTGCACATGCTTACATACTCATGACTTTGTTTCTGTAGATAGGTTCCTAAGTGAGATTTATGGGTCAAAGAATATGTGAATTTTTTATAATGATAGACATGGCCAGTGTTGACTTGAAAAGCCTCAAAATGAGTTTATTCGGGAATAGCCAAAAGAACTGCGATTCAGGATGTGCCTGCTATGGCAAACCTAGGCAGATCCAGAAAACAAATGACAGGACCTGCTTTTATAGAGAAAAACGGGGAGTGGGAGGGACTGTTCTAAAGGAGAGCCTATTGGGGGAAAGCAGCAGTTCAGGGCAGCAAGGGCTCGTCATTGGCTGAGCTGCAGCATTTCTCATTGGCTGAGCTGCAGCATTTCTCATTGGCTGAGCTGTGGCCTTTCTCATTGGCTGAGCTGTGGCCTTTCTCATTGGCTGGGCTGTGGCCTTTCTCATTGGCTGGGCTGTGGCCTTTCTCATTGGCTGGGCTGTTGCTGGCTGGGGAGAGAAGTCTTCCTTCAGTGGGGAAGTAGTTTTACTTCCTGTTGAAGGTGCAAGCTCTGTCTCTTCCTGTTTGGTGTAATTGATGAAGTATGATAGGGTGTGAGAGCTCCCCCTGCAGGGCTTCTAGATCCAGTTTAGTTACGTTTCTTTTATTAATTTCTACATCAGAGTAATTTTCAGAAAGTTAAACCAATTCATTTGTCTGACAGCACTAGTGAAAGCACTGATTACCAACCTTCCTGGACCTAGATGTTAGCCTATTTCTTACTAATCTGATGAGGAAAAATGTTATCTTTGTGGTTTTGTTTTGCATTTACTTAATACCAATGAAGAAGAGCATTTTTCCGATGTTTATCGGCCTTTTGCATCTTCTCTCCTGTGACTTGCCTGTTGGCATCCTTTGCTAGTGTTTTTATACCTTGTTGTCTGTCTTTGGTTTATCCATTTTGAGGTGCTCAGCTCCTCTTATGGCCAGGGGACATTTATCTGCATTGATACTGCAACAATGCATCCCTCTTAGGGTTTGGTTTATGCTGACTTTCGCCAAAAAACATTTTAAATGGTATGGATGTTCATTTTTGTCTCTTGTCTCTCATATTTGTGCGTGTTTCCTCATCCCTAAATATGTAAGCATTCTCTTAAATATTAACATTGGTGCCAGCAGGAGCTAGGAATAGGAGAAAAGCAGAAAAGCAGTTTTTAACATTGCTGTATGGTTTAATTAATCGCAATGAGCATGAATTAACTTTATAATTAAAAATATGGTAGGAAAAAAGTCAAGGGAGGATTTGAGCATGAAGGGGTTGGACAAGGGAGTTATTCTGGAGTGGAGGGCAGGGATGGAACTGTTCTGTATCGTTACTGTTGTGGTGCTCACATAACTGTGCATTTGTCAAAAGGCATAGAAATGCACACCGTAAGAGTGGGTTTTACTACATGTTAATTTAAAAAATAAATTTTGCAAGAGGAAAGATTCCCAACTATTCTGAGTCTAGCTTTGCCCTGATGACATTTGACAGTAGTTCAAAAAGTAAAGAAAAATGTATGTCAAATCACTTATAAACAGAGGTGCAAAAGTCATACATAAAATATTGGTAAATCAAATCTAGCGGTCTATTAAAAATATGACCAAATAGAGTTTGTCTTGGAACATAGCTCCTTGAGAATTCGACATCAGAACATCAGAGTCAGCACTAAGAAATCTGTCAGTGCAGGTTTGTCAATCTCAGCTCTCTCTTTGCTTGTCATGGCATGGGGGATGTTGTCCTGTGCCCCATAGGACATCCCTGGTTCCTACCCACTGGACCTCATAGCACTCTCCTCTATCAGGTATAACAATAAAAAATATCTCCAGAAGTTGTCAGGTGCCTTGGGTGACAAAATCTCCCCAGATGAGAACTGTTGGATTAATGCAATTGATTAGCAGAGTAAATGAAGAACTATGGGATTGTCTCAATGGATGTCTCATAAATGAATAAAATGTCTCATAAAAGTTAATTCCATTTCTTGATTTTTAAAATAGACAAATAGCTCAAACTGTTAAATGTAGGATTAGATGGGAATTTTCTTAACGAGATTAAAGACTGTATACCAAAACCTGCATCAAACGCCATACGTAATGATTAAATATTGAAGCATGGAAACGTTGCTGGACTGCGTCTCCAGTTAATGGGTTAATTCTGGGTGTCCTATGTCAGGACTCAAGCAGGTGCTGGAGGTTGCTGTTCCTCTGTGTTCTTTTCATTGGAGGCAGATTTCCGACTGAGGCAGAGACCAGACGTCTTCTGGGGCTTCATCTCTCGCTGTTTTGTTGGCTACCGGTTGTGCTTGACCACTCCTCAGCAGCAGGGTTAACTGTTTGCCTCTGCGACTTCCTGCAGGACTTGAGAATGATCAGAAAACACACAACTAACCCAGCAAAAGAAACAGCCTTCCTTTTGGTCGTTGTGGCTGTCCTGTCGGCTTGAACGTTTCCCCTGTCGTTTTCTTCGTTCACTTGGCAGGTCTGCGATGGGGCTGTGCCCTGGGAACTATGCGTCACTGTTGCAGAGATGGTTCAGAACTGGACAGCACTCACATAAACTAGCGCCGAGCCTGTCAGAGGCAGTGTGTGTGTGGACATGATTGATAGTTATTCTTGCAAATGGCAGAGGCCCAGAGAATCCCCCCAAAATGTGTGATCATTTAAAATGATCTTCAGAATGTTGTTGGCGGTAGTTAAAGAGTAAACACACAGCATCTTGGCTGTGTTTCTTCTAGCCAGGGACAATATCCACGCCAGCATCCTCCCCTCTGGTGCTATAATGGACATCACTAACTGACCACAGCACACTTTCCCCTGAGTTGGTGCGGACTCAGAATCCTTCTCAACATGGTTCTCCAGAAATCACTATCAAACTCTAAGGCTGTCATTCAAGATGAAACTAATTTGCCCGACTTGTCTTAAATTTATATTTACAACAATTTTAATATCCTAGGTTCATTTTGGTCAGATGGTGAGGTATAGTCAAATGGTACAAAAGAAAAATCCACCCTCCTCCCAGAAATAAATTAGCCCCAAATAACCTTTCACATAAATTAGTTCACATTAAAAAAAAAAAATTAAGACGTGGCTCCATAGGATCTCTAAAGATAACTTTCCATCTCTGAAACAAAAGGCCGTGGACTTGACATTGTTCATTCATACGGGGTAGGACTTAATCATAGATACAGGGAAGAAAGCACAGTGCAGTCTTATTCAAGAAAATTATATGGAGGATTCTCGTGGTTTCAAGGAACAGAAAGTACAAGTTGAGGTGGATTGCCTACAAAAGGTAATATTATCTCACACAACTAAAAAGATAGTGGTGGGTCTGGTTTCAGGCAAAGCTTCAATAATTACCTTAAATGATGTTACCAGGAGCTGGGTTTCTATCTCCTTTACCATCTTCCTTCTGTAGCAGCCCTCATCCTTAAGCTGCACATGGGGTCTCCCACCAGCACCTGTCTCCCTCGTGGTGGCAAAATACTTGCTGCTATGCCTGAACTTACATCTTCATCCCAGTGCATCCAGGGGAAAGGCAGACTCATCAGGAGGTCCCATGGAATTTCTGGGATTCGCTCCCTCTCTTTGATCAAAACTGGATCACATCCGTCTTCCCGACCCCATCACAGTCAATGCTGATTGGCCAGGTTTGGGTTCCATGACCACCTTGGGAGCATGGGGATAGCATTAGCCCCACTTGAACCTGGGGTGACGCTGGGGAAGTGGTGATTCCCCAAGGAAAATACAAGAAAGGTGGTGTATTAATGGCACCTAATTCTCCGTGACAAATTACCACAAACTGGGTGGCTTCAGATAACAGGAATTTATTCTCTCATAATTCGGTCTGCTGGAAGTCTGGAATTCAGGCATGGGCAGGGCCGAGCTCCCTCTGAAGGCTCAGGCCCTAGGGGAGAATCCTTCTTGCTTCCTCCTAGCTTCTGGTGTTGCCAGGAATCCTTGGTGTTCCTTGGCTGTAGCTGCGTCACTCTGGTCTCTGCGTCCTTCATCACGTGGCCTTCCCCCTGTGCATGTCTGTGCCCCTGCGTCTTCATATGACCTTCTTATAAGCACACCAGCCATTGGATTTAGGGCCTACCCTAATAAAGTATGATTTTGTCTTCACTAATTACAACGGTAAAGACCCTACTTCCAAATAAGATCGCAGTCTGAGGTTTTGAGTAGACGTGAGTATCTGAGGGATGCTATTCAACCCACTACAGAGGGGAAAATATTAACTTTCTTAAGTTGAACAGAACCCACCTCAACACCCAGAGTGGCCAACAATTAGCAAAGAATGGCACAAGTCTCAACGCCCCAAAGGAAAATCAGTCTCTTGTTGATCTCAGGTGCCAGTCTCAGTGTCTCAACATCCAGGTTTACCAACATGAGTGGTCCCTGGAGACTGGCGCTGCTTGCTCTTTCTGCGGCCAGATGCACTTGGTGATTTTACTGGAGGACAAGATGGAGAACACTGCTGCAGAAGGATGGCTCCTGTGGCACCACCTCACTACTTCACAGCCGTGAGGGCGTCAGACGACGTCCAGAGGTGACCGCGCTGCACGTGAATGGCTTTCATGCTTTACGGTTAATTCAGCAGTTCCCTCATGAGTTACTGCTCCTTTGGTCAGATGCATTGTTTGGGAGGTGTGTCTAGTCTCTGGCAGAAAACATGAGCTGGCTATGTCCACTCACTGGTGTTTCTTGTAGAAGATAGTTTTCAAATTATAAGGATAGAAGTTCATTTCTGCCTGACATTTCCTTATCAAAAATAAAATGGTCCCTTGGGGCTGGCCCAGTGGCATAATAGTTAAGTTTGCGCGCTCCGCTTCAGCAGCCTGGGGTTCACTGGTTCGGATCTCAGGCATGGACATAGGCACCACTTATCAATCATGCTGTGGCAGGCATCCCACATATGAAATAGAGGAAGATGGGCACAGATGTTAGCTCAGGGCCAATCTTCCTCAGCAAAAAGAGGAAGATTGGCAGCAGATCTTAGTTCAGGGCTAATCTTCCTCAATAAATAAACAGATAAGTAAATAAGTAAAATTGTCTCTGTGTCAAACCAGACCATGTATTTCCAAAGGAAGGGGTGACTTTTGAATCAAGTTAAAAAAAAATGGCAATCATAGATTGACAACAACTTTGAAATTCATTCATTTATCTAACATATGGTTATTGAGTGTGTCCTCTGTGCTAGAGAGACAACAATGAGCCAAACAGTCCATTCCCTTTCCTCATGAAGGTTTCAAGACTGTTAGAGTAGTGGACATTGAAAAAAGCACAAAAACAAACACATAATTTTAAATTGTAATAAATGCTACGAAGAAGAACTGTATAGTATCAGGAGAACAAGTAACAGGGCATCCTGATTTATACTCAGGGCTCTCAGAGGCAGACGGAGTGGGACTTACCAGGTAAACAAGTTTAATTCTAGTGATTTGACTTCTATTCTTCATAACACAGCATCATCGTGCCCGAGTACTCAAAGACACGTGTAGGCTGTGCTCTGGCTGGAGATATGGTCAGTATTTTAAGTTCATTTAGAAACTATTTTGTGAGTACCTATTGAGTATAAGATATTGCTAATTCATGACCAGCTAAGATGTTCCTAATACTTCGCTCATTTGACTCCATGGATGGAATGATTATTCCTTTCTTTGTATTTCAGTAGCTCACTGTCCAAAACCTCTGTTACAGCATTTACCATCTTGGTTGGAAAGTGGACTACCGTAATTTTACCTGACAGAGGATTATATTTTTCTCAAAAAAGACAACCTTAGAGTGTAACCTCTCTAAGGTCAAGGTGAGAGTCTCATGTTCCTTTTGCACTTAGCAAAGTACTTGATATGCAATAAATATCTGTGGATCTCAAACCTTGGAGGATGCATCATCACCCTCAGAAGACCAAAGTTACTAGAAGGATGCTTACTGAAAAAGGAGATTACCAAATATTGTCTACTACAGTCTATATTTCTCTAGCGTGCAAAAGTCACCTCGTCCTCCCAAATGAATTTTGTGCCCAAACTGTGGGAAATGGCATAGCTTAATTTCAATGGAAGTTGTCCATCTCAAACTACCCATATTAAATATCCATAAAAGTGTGTTGAATAGATATTGTTTGAATCTGTGTGGCAGAAAGTGGACTACTGTAATTTAACCTGACAGAAGATTCTATTTTTCTCACAAAAAGATGAGTCCAGATGAAGACTATCCCGGACCAATGCCTCAGCTCCTCGCTATCATCAGTGTCTGGGACTGGCTCTGCATTTCCGCTCTTCTGTCCCCAAAGCGTGGCTCTCTTCCTCTTGGTTTCAGATGGCCTCTCTCTCCTTCCTTCTCCGAAGGAAGAACAAGGAGGAAGAGGTGACACTCAGAGCAGAAAAGCAAAGTGTTTTCAGAATCCCCCGCAGATGTCTGCCTCCTAACACGCAAGGCAGAACTGTGCCGGCCGCCCGCCCTGCAAGGCCAGTGGTTGCTTGTGCTCACGAAGGCCAGGATCGTTGCCAACCCAACAAAATTAAGGTTCCTTTAATAAGGGGAAGATGGATTTTGGATAGGCCGCTACCAATGGCTTCCACAAAGGGTTCCCGAATAGACAAGTCAGTGCATTCAGGCCGTTCATGCTTTCGGGAGAGAGCCCAGTTGTATTTTCTTAAAAACAAGAATTTGGACTGTGCAAAAGTGATGTGGGTTTTGGTAAATTTTAACAACATATGTGTGTTATATATATATATATATATATATACATATATATATAATATATATATTTTATTTTATATATATTTTATTTATATTTTATTTTATATATATATATATATATAAAATGGCTTTAAATGGGATTTTCTGATATTTTGGCTAATTGTTCCAATACAGATTATTGATAAGAAACTAATTTTCAAAACAAACAAAAAAAGACGGTTTATGAAAGTACTGTATTTTAGTCAACTCCTCATTTGGTAATTCTAGTTTAAAGGAGAAGGTCAAACACACGTATTTACATCCTATCATGCCAAGGTACCATGTAAAATATAGGAAAGAAGTGAAAAGAGTTATGAACACACAACATGAATAGTGAGATAAACCAGTAGGACGTAGTAGAAAAATGTTTAAAAACTCACTTACATGCTGAAATTTAGTGTAAGAGAAACGTAGCTTCACGGATGAGGGGAGAGAAGCTGGACTTTTTAATAAGAGGTGTTGGAATTGCTGAATAAGCCATATTGGGTCTGCTATTCACATGTCGTCCCAGGGCAAATAAGAAATGGATCAGAGATTTCAATGTAAAAGTGAAACAATAAATCCCAGTGTTAGTAGACAACATGGATGAATTCCTCTATAACCGGAAACTTAGGGAAACTCTTCCAGGACTCAACACTTGGAAAGGAAAAGATAGATAAATAGGATGACATAAACCGTTATATGTGTGGGGTAAAAAACATAAGAAGGGGAAAATAACAAACTGTAGAAAATATCTGTGAGTTATAAGACAGACCCAACTTTATCCCTATAAGGAGTTTTTTAAACCAGAGAAGAAAAAAGATCAATGGCCCTATAGAAAAATGGTCAGAGATATAAACATAAAATCAAAGCAGATGGACCTCACCCGTATGAAAATATGCTCAATCTTGCTCATAAAAAGAGAAATGCAGGGGCCGGCCCGTGGCTGAGTGGTTAAATTTGCACACTCCACTGTGGCAACCTGGGGTTTCGCTGGTTCAGATCCTGGACACGGACATGGCACCACTCATCGGGCCATACTGAGGTGGCGTCCCACATAGCACAACCAGAGGGACCCACAACTGGGATATACAACTATGTACTTGGGGGAGGGGAGTTGGAAGGAGAAGAAGGAAAAAAACCCAAAAAGGTCGGCAACAGTTGTTAGCTCAGATGCCAATCTAAAAAAAAGAGAGAGAGAGATAAATGAAAATTAAAAGTATTCTGAGATACTGTGTCACCCCCCAAGGATTAATAAGAGACCGGAAGTTTCATGACGTTCTCTATTGGCGTGGCCACAAAGAAAGAAACACTCCCTCACATTTCTGATGGATAGAAAGCGGCACAGCCCCTGTGAAAGAGAATTTGACAATATCCCAACTATTATATATGCATTTGCTCTTTGATGAGCAATTCGATGTCGAGAGATCGCTCTCCCGTGTATACTGCCAAATGTGTGAAAAGATCTGTATGCACAAGACAACTTATTGCAAGACTGTTTGTAATAGTAAAAGCTCTGGGAGGTCACCAGTTGGAAGACCGATCTGCCTACATTGAGCTGCACCGGAGCTCCTGCGGTGCGTCCTGTTCTTGGGCCCTGCTCGTGCTAATGACATCACAAACGATGCAATCACGTTCAGACGAGATCAACGGTAATTAGAGGCGGTGATGCCTATTTTGTGAACTCCACCTGGGAAGAGGAATTAAGAGAGCGATTGGGAGACCTTGAAAGAAGAAAGTGTGAGAACAGGTAAGGAAGACGTTGAGAGGTAAGTGAAGGAGTATGGAGGGCCTGCTTGCTTGAGGGCCCCTGGGGTAAAGGATCTTCATGGGTCACCCCGCTGCACTGCTGGGCTAGCATGAGGTCCAGTATACCTCCAAGTATTTTAAAATCTGTACGGTCCTCCTTTTCTTCCTCCTCGCTATTGTTTCATGGAAGTAAACTCTTATAATGTGCTGTCCAGTATGGATACCACTGGCCACTTGTGGCTATTTAAATTAAAATTAAATTGAGTTGCACTGGCCACAATTCAAGTGCTCGAGAGCCACATGTGGCTAATGGCTGCCGCGCTGGACAGTGCAGGCATGGAGCATGTCCATGATGAGAGGAAGCTCTCCTGGACGGCAGTGCCTCAGAGGAACAGGCCAGATGAGTCCATATTTCTATTTAGATGAGGGTTTATGTTCTAATGAAGAAATTAGAACCTGATGGTGACTCTCCTAGGAGTACTAAAATTCAAAAATCTATAATAGAGAAGGCTTCTCATCGGACGGAAATCTTTGCTGTGTTTGTCCTTGTCTTCGTAATGTGCGACTTCCTTACAGAAGATGTTGCAAACCAGACAGAGGCATTTGGATTTCACAGAACAGGCCACGAGGGGCTATTTTAAGTCCCTAAATGGATGAGTAACATGAAGTTATCAGAATTCTAGGAGGGATGGCCTGGGAGCAGGATAGGGAGTGGGATGGGGAGCAGTGTGAATTCGTGAATTCCCTCGTAATGTGATAGGAAAAACATAAGTTTTAGGAGTCAGAAGTCTAGGGTTAATTCATGTCTCTGACATTTACATAAACAGTAAGGCGAGTTTTTCTTAAAAAATTATCCTTCAGAAAAGGGGGAGAATTCTTATACCAAAATCCTTAAGAAGTTTCTTACATGATGACATTTTATTTTGAACACGTACCCAAGCGATTTTTTGAAGCATGTGACTTTTGAAACAGCGGTAAGGGAAGGGATTACGTCGTGCTAAGTGTAATTGCTTATGAGAAAAATGCTTGTAACAGAGATTTTTCAAAAGAAGCAGTTCTCAGTGGAATCATTGCCAGAGCTCACGGAAAGGGGCGAGCGTCTGAAACCCTCTTATTTACCTGCTAAGAAGCACGAGGGCAGACGCACCAGCCTAACCTCACTCCATCAGCGCTAATTTCAGATGTTTACAGAGGTTAAATCAGAGCTGATGTTGAACGAAATAAGGGTGGAGGGATGAAATTTAACAAAAACTTGTCATTATTCCTGAGGAAATGACCTCATGGTTGCAAATGAGACTTATAAGATTCAGTCTAAAAAGCAATACAGTAAGCAGTTACTTTTTAAGGCTCATGAATACACACCTACAGGATAAATGAGAAAACCAACTGTCCAAGCAGATGCGTGAGTTGTCGTGACCTGGAGTAAAGCTTAAGGGGTCATCATCGTAAGTGGTCACACGTGTCCTCAAACGACTTCTGTGGGAGTGAAGTCATGTGCTCCGAAAATGACATCTGTGATCAAGACAGCTACGTTGAAAAGGCACGTGGAGAGTTTGTACAAAATTATTTCATAAGATGTGAGCATGGAAGGAAATAAATATTTCTAAATCAATAGAACACTGTAAATATTGTGTAACTTAAAAGATGTTAGTGTAATTACTGAGAGAGTATTTGATGAGTTCATTTATATCCCTAAGTGCTAATATGTCCAATTTGTTGATAAATAAGTTGGAGAAATATTCTTATTGGGAAAATCAGAGAATCAATGTATATTTGGGGTGAGTTACATAGACTCTCCACGTCTTGGTGTCCTGTCTAAAAACAAGGATGAGAGGCCATCCGCCCAGGCGATCAAAGGATTAGAGGACGTAAAACCCCTGTAAAGCCATGGCCAGTCCTTGGGAAATGTTAAGGACTCCCCCCTTTAATCATAATGCATCCGGCAGCATCTTTATTAGGGGCAGCCAGTGTTTCTAAGACGTATCTGAGTACACGAAAAGCATGATTTAAAACCAGCTGTGCAATAGTCCTTTCCAAGCGTGATTTCACCCACACTGGACTTGGAACTGGGCTGCTGGGCCCCTTGTACAGCTGTCAGTCAATTCCCAGGCTGACAGTGCTAGAATTTTTTCAAGAATTCTTTGCACCCTGAAGCAGAGTGCACTCAGCTGATGCATGAGATCTCTGTGTGGGTGGCCGTAACCTCCTTAAATTAAGGACTGTGTCCTGAGAAAACAATGGTGGTGCTGTTATAGCCGGCTCTCTTCACGCAATGTTGGTTGGTGATCTAATTATATATAGGTTGTTTTTTTCTAGGATAAATCTAACCCATTCAAATTAATTTGTTTCCTATTGTGGTAGTTTGCCTTTTTCTCTCCAAATAGAAATAACTCTTTTGCTTTTTCTGATTATGGTTTTTATTATTTGAATGTTCATTATAAAAGTATTGAAAAATAAAAATGTATAAAAAACAAAAATTCATTCTAAAAGCATGGCAGCCTCCTGCAACATTACCAGGGCTGACAGATTTTACAACCCTCTTGTTTTCTCTCTCTGCGTTTATGACCCTGCTCCACTCTCTGGGCCACCTGGGCATCTGAGTTGTGTTCTGTGCACGTAACACATTGACTGAGTGATGCTTACTACTTCATTGGCATTATTAAGCTCCGCAGTCTGAGTTCCATAACATATAAATATGAAATAACATAGTGTTCAAATATGTGTATTTACTATTTATAGATACCCAGTGTTTTCACACTCCATATGTAAAGGGATGTCTCTATTTATTTTCTAGAAGTTAGAACAATATGGAATAGTTTCATAACGTTGGTGACAAATTAGCTTCTCAAATTGCCGAAAGTGATAGTTCATAAGTCATCCCAGTGGTTCACCCACCGGGTTCTCAGCATCTGCAGGATGAAAATTTCTGTCATAGTGTTTTGTTGCTGGAACAGAGGTGGCTAAAAACATAGAAAATGTTTATGTTTTATCCAAGAGGATCCAGTAAAATGTTCATATTATCACTCTTGATCGGCTCATCCTCTTCTGCGTATGTGTGTGTGCGTGCGTGAGCGGGAGCATAGTGTGTGTATGCGAGTCGGAAAGACAGACTTTCGACCTGAATTTTCCTCTATTCCTTGCTCTTTCATTTTTCCCAAGAGAGATATAAGTTAGAATATAGACATACCTATGTGATGATCACTTTGAATAAAAGATAATTTCTCTCTGAATATCTATCAGTCTCTCTATTTAAAATGTCATTGCAGAAGGTTTACCTAACTTTTGGTCCATGAATGGGCATGGACTCCATGAAGCTCTGACATGTTTCATGTGTGCAGATGTGTACACATATGTAGACACAGACATTTATATACACACATGTATGTGTACAGAGAGTTCATAAATGTCGTAAACGTCATTATATTCTAAAGACATTCATGACCCAAAGAAGTTAGGAACCACTGACTTAGAGCTACTTTCTTATTTTCCTCTCAGCTTCTCTTGATGGTGTTAAACTGCCCTGTGCGAAAATTTAAAGTCCCCAAGAATAAACTCAAGAACAATTGTTTGGGAACAATATGGAAACAATTCCCAAACTTTGCTAAGGGATAAGAAACAAGGCTTGAGTAACTGGGATGACGGTCTGTCTTCCAAGATGATAAAACTTAAAAAGCTAATATTGAAAAGTAGCTGTTTCACCACAAGTGAACCTATAAAGGCAATAGTATGCTTCTTAACATCCTAACAGTGTTCAGAAAAGTTTCAAAGTAATTCTGTACATGCATGTACATGCACGTGTGTGTTGTATGCATGAATACTTGTACATGTGCATGTGTATTTTGTAAAATATGTATTGAAGGCTGCTTAAAAAAATCTGTGTTCCTAATTCACTGTCAAAGTCTATAAACGGGCACTGTTTTTGAAAAGTATATGTCGTGCAGCTAAAATTGAAATTCTCTAAAATGTAAGTACCTGACTAAAGTCTTGACATGTATGAAATTTCATTTTTATATAAACATCATGAAAAAGTACGTATATTTATAAAGGATACATTTTTATGGGGTTTCTGAGTGAATTAACGAATTGGGTTTCATGGAATTTGGGCATTCTAATTAATTTTTCTAAAGCACTATTATCTGAAAAATGGGTGAGAACCGGATTGAGATTTCCCCTTCAGAAGAAAAAACATTAGTAAAGAAAAATATCTGGTGTGGTTCATGAAAAATTCGTTTTTTCTCCTCTTCCGTAAGATTCAGAGGAAGCCTTCTATATTCTGATCCCTGCAGGAGGTGAACTGTGGGAGGGGTCCTCAGGGGAGAGGGGAGTCATCCTCTTAAAGAAACAGGGCAGTCTTGGAAGGAGCCATCCTGGACTCCTCTTTCAGCCACGCCACCTCGAGTCCATCCACGAAGGCCGTTGGGTCTACTCTCAGAAGAAATCCTGAATCTGACCACGTCCACTCTGCCCAACCCCACTCCTTGCTTCCGCCATCTTCACATGGCAGCCAGCGAGAGTCTCATATTTATGGTTTTTTTCAATAACTAAATACGTTTAAGTTTTTCAAAACTCAAAATGACACAAAAAGATACACATTGAGTAGTCTTGTCCCCATTTCATTCGCATCCCACCAGGGTCCCACTATTAGATCCTTATACTTTCATTCTTATATTACATCCATTTTTACATTTTATAAAATGAGTGCTCTTTTTACAGTGCAAGTCAGAATGCTTCTCTGCTAAAGAACTCCCAGTGACTTCCCGTGTTACTCAGAACAAAATGTAACGTCTTTATCAAGGCCAAAGGCCATACAGTTTCTGGCCCATTTTCTCTCTGACCCACTCGCCTGTCTTTTGCTCCTCCTTTCCACCCACACGACCATCTTGCTGTCCCTTGGACGTGCCCAGCACAGGCCAAGCTCACGGTCCTTGCTCTCAGGCCCCTGCCTGGAACAAGCTTCTCTTTGATCCCTTGGCTGGCTCTCTCCTTCGTTCAGATCTGTGCTCCAGGGTGACCTCCAAGAGAGCCTTCCCAGGCCAACCCCTCTAATTAACATCCTCCTTACTCACCATCCTCTTCATAACATGTAGCCTTGTCATGAATTCAGGTTTTTAAAAGATTTCTCTAACCCCATGCCACCCAGCAGGATGCCTAGGGCAGGGACCTTATCTCTCTCATTTTCCTCTGTATCTGCAGTTGCTACAGGCCTACCCGACACATGGTGGGTGCTCAGTAAATGGTTACTGGACACTTTAATGAACATTAATAAATTGTTCAGGAGGGGTCCTTGCTCCAGTCTGGCTTCTTTCCGTTACAAGTGCCTTGAGCTTTGCACAACAGATGTGTTCCTCAAAAGTTATGCGTGAGCTGAATATTTGCAGGTCGAAGTCTATTGTAAATGCACGAATGCGGTTTTCTATCTGAGGTGGCTCACTCCGCGTGGATGCTCTGCAGTCACTCCTAACATCTGTGCTGTGACTTTAGTCCTTGCTGTGTGATCTTCTTTCAAGGAGATATGTGGATATTCTGAGGTGTATGTCTAGATTCTCCAAAGAGACATGCCTGAGAGCGTTTTGTAAGCCACTTGCTGCTTTTCAGCATTCTAGATGTGGTTCCAATCACACTGAGTTGTAGCGGTGGCCTTGCCTGAGGATGCTTTGACAGCAAGCGATAGAAGTACTCAAGTCACGGGACCTTTATCCCTGGGGTAGTGAGTTGATTTGGAAGGACCTTCTAGGTGGAAACTATCGTTTAAAATAAACGAAGTCCTTTAATATTATATTTAGCACTGAGTTTGGATTTATAAAGGTCCTTCCACAATCCTAGTAATTGTTTCTATCAGATGGGTCTTCTTTGATAACCCATGGCTGAAAATGCAACCCAAACTAGTAAAACACAGGAGAATACATTGCTTTATCCAGGTGGAAGTTCCGAGATAAGGCTGACTCCAGGGACTTCAAGGAAGTCCCCCAGAGAGGATCCCCAGTCTCTCTGCCCTTCAGTCCTAGACGGGCTCTGTCATTGTTGCAAGATGCAGCTGTCCTACCACATTCTCCACCCATCCTGTGAGCGTCACGGCCAGTGGGAAAGAAAGGATTTCTGTACCCGTCAGTTGAAAGATGAGATGGATTGGCCATGCCCCATCTGGGAACCAGAGGGCTGGGGCACATTGGTTAGTTGAGATGTAACATTTCCGGTGGAGTGCCCAAGTTAGGAGGTCTCATAGATCCTGTGATACGTGCTGTGCAGTGACCCCTACCTCACGGGGCACCTTGTTTCCGAGGGACTTTGAGGGACCATTCTAGCCGCCAGGAAAGATGTCATTGAGCCACAGCTGTCAAGGCTCTAACGAATGTAGGGTTCTCAACACCGTGAGAGTTTGACTTCTTTTGTGTATCCTTAGGGGTATGCTCCTAGGAAAGCTGTTCAAAGTTGATAATCAACCCTCCCCAAAGGGTTTCCCGGCTTTCTCTCTTTGCCATTCTCAATACAAACAGCAACAGCAACAAAGTCCAAAAGCAGATCGTAGATGTGGACATGGGGAACCTGACCAGTCAAGCAGCACTTCCTCCAGGCAGCCGGGGGAGTCGCCTCCTGCCTCTTGGAGACTTTGGGTTGTGGAAATGGACGCAATGCAGCCTGGGTGGCTGGGCTTCACCCTGAACTCTTCCCCTCTGCCTACCTCCCCAGGTTGTACTGCGACTTGCACACCCACTGTCAGAAGCAGTGGGCACGTCAGGAGAAGAGGACGTGTGTCATTCCACAGGCTGACCCAGCTGGATCAGGTCATACCCTTCAACATGGCTGAGTGTCTGGAGAGCACAAGGCCCGTGCTGGACAGGGAGAGGGAGGAGGCAGCGGAACAGAGGAGGTCGAGGAGAGGAGAGAAGGGACACAGACTCAAGCCAGAGGGCCGGGCTCCAGTCCCAGCTCATTACCTGTGTGACCCTGGAGGAGCAGCTTATCCTCTCTGTGCCTCAACTTGCTCATATATAAAGTGGAGAATAACCTACCTTGCTCATATGGTTAGTGTGCAGATTAACTAAGTTAAGTACGTAAAGCACATCTTACAATAACAAGGGCACACTGGGCGGCCCTGTGACCATCACCTTCATGAATACACTCCCTCTAGGGCCTCTGCAGAGTTCCGAGACCTGTCACCATTTCCTCATAAATAGATTGTGATGGTCAAGCAATGATAGTGTCAAAATGAGATGCTACAGCAAAAAATCATGCAGCTTCCTCATGACCAGACTCGGTGCAGAAAAATAAAACTGACCTTGGGGTTCAGAGAAAACTTTAGGGGCGTAATGGAGTGGGAGAAGCATCGCCCCGGCCCTGCAGGTGGAGAAAGGTCACACAAAGACTTAAACAAGTGAACTTGACTTTTTTCACGTTTGCAAAGTCAGACCAGGATAAATTATGCTATATTTTTTCTTCATTGAATACTTTCTAAATGACCAACATGATATGATTCACTTTTTCCCCACAAAGATATTGGTAGCTTTCCCACTCAAAAGGAACAACTGATAGTTAATTCAAAAATATTATATATTTAACTTGGCATAAAAAATATATATTTTCCCCAAGAATTTTTCTTCAAGAAAATTATGCAAATGCTACAACTCCTTTTCCTTCATACTGGTTTGAAAACTTCAGTGTGGAGTCAGTTGGACCCTGAGCTTCATTTGTTCGTTCTTGGAGGTGCAAAGGCCTACTTTTCACTATCAAATAGCCCAGGGTGGTGCCCACATGAAGAGGGGTATGGGCTTGTTAACCCATTGGCAGGACGAGGACTCCCAGCATCAGTTGCAAGTTCAAATACTCTCTTGACTAAGGCATCTGCATCTGGATAGTAGTTTTGGATATTGGGCCTTGCGTGTTTGTTCCCACCACGCCCTGTACTTGGCCCTTTCCCTATTCTGCATTGTGAGCCTCCCTTGTCACTCCTGGGACAAGCGTCACCCCACTGCCCTCTCCACTCATCTCCTATGGCTTTCAGGTACTGTGTACACCTATTTCTCCAGGACTTTCCAGTGTAGGAGCCAAAGCTTTGGCCCTAAGTCCAGGTGGCAGGGCTGTTGACTCCACATCTGTGGGTTAGCTCCTCTTTCTTGGAAACCTCCAGGCTCCACAGCCTGAGGTGGATCAAAGTAAAGGTCAGTGTGGCCAAAGCAGATGTGGATTCTCAAGGCTGGATGCTACTAGCAAGCTTTACTTTCAGTTCTAGGCAATTTGTAGAAAGAAAAGTATTGGCAGAGAGAGGACAGTGGAATCATTTGTGAAAGTCATCCATCCACCCAATAATGATCACTGATCATGTCAGACACGTTCCCAGGCCCTGGGGAAGATATTATCACTCCAGTTTTCCTAAATCCCCTACTCCCAGTGTCTTTTCTCTGCTTGTCATCAAGATAGTCTTTAAGTAATCACTTGGACCAAAACAAGAAAGTGTTAAACCAAGTTTTTGATGGATACCCCTCTGATTGGCTTGCAGGGCTGTATTTCATTGAGTTTTATGGTGTTCATTGGAAAGGTTAAATGCACAACGTGATTAAGGATCAGTGCAGTTGTAAAGACCCCTGTTCACCAAGAACACAATTAAATCTAGTTTCTGACCCTAAGTGACAACCACGTACTTGATGAGTGATGGCAAATTCCATCTTGCAGACAAGCAGGACTCTTCCGGAGGCTTACAAGGTACAGAGGGGTTTATAATGGGCTACTGGAAGAGGTTAGTAAACATCCATTGCATTTTCCATACAGAGAAGTGGAGAGAGGTGAGCTACTGAAAGTGGACTCTGGGCTCTATAAACATCTTTGAACTAAAAGCCAGGAGAATGGTGTCAATATTCCTATAAGGTTTATTTTTCTGCTCAGAGCTTGGGAGAAGATATCAGACATTAAATAGATTCACCTACAAACCAATAAGTGTATTTGTGTGATGTGTCCCTAGTGGAAATAAATTGTAAATCACAATTTTGGGTGCACGAGAATATGACTGTCTTTATATTTCCTTTGATATATTTAAAAGTTTCAGAAAAGCACAAAAAATAATAGAGACATAGAATTAACTACATAGACGTATCCTGCCTGCATAAAAATTAACAGCTATATGGTTTTATCCTATTTGCTCTTGGATGTGTTAAGAAATAAAAATGTTCAGATATAAAGTCATTTTTAAATATGACATTTTGTAGAATGTTGAGTTTAGGTGTTTTTAAGAAAGAATCATCAGCGACATGAACAAGATGAGACGCATGTTTGTCTCTCTTGTAGGAGTCCAAACTGCTGAGCCACGTAGCCTGTCCTACATGGCCTTCCAAGACCCAGCCTCCTTCCATCTTGTTGTTCTGCAGTCTCCTAGAACAGAGCCCTTGTCCACGTGGACACAGATGGCCCAGCACCATGGAGTCTTCCTTCCAGTTAGTAGGAAAAGGGAAGAGGAGGTGGCCAACAAGCTAATTCCGCTTATGCACGTGACTTTGAAATTGCGTAGTGATTTTTTTCCCATCTTCCACTGGGAAGAACTTAACCACATGTCCACTCCTAACCACATGGTACAATGTGAATATAGCAGGCCATACACCCAATTTACAAATCAGAGGTTTTTATTATTAAAAGAGAGAACAAAGGGAAAATAGAATGTGGGAGGCAATTACCAGTCTCTGCCACAACTGCCACCTCTGATCCCATCCCTTTCCCACCTCTCGTTACACACTTCTGCTCTTAGTTTGATGCGTCACTTTTAATTTTACGTAAATGAGTATTTATTTCCATTTTACACAAATGACGATGTGGGACATATCATTCTGCAAATTTTTCTTTCACTGAATTTGTTTTCAAGATTTATCCATACCTGTATTTGTACATATAGATGTACAATATAAATATACCATATATATTATGCATTAGCTTATTTTCCTCTCATTGCTCCACAGTATTTCACCTTATAAATATATCTTTTTTTGCACATTTGCCTATTTGGACATTTTTGTTGTTTTCTCTTTTCACCATGATAAACATTACCTCAGTGAACATTGTGCAAATCTCCATGAGTACGTGAAAAAGAGTGTCTCTCACGGAAAAACTAGAGAGTTACCGGGTCTAGGTTACGCATATTTTCTGTTTTACCAAATTTACTGCCAAATTCCCCTCCGAAGTGGTTTGAACAACTCACCACCACTCCAGCCTTATACTAGAATACCATTTTCTCATTTTTGCTGTCCTTAATATTTCCAGACATCCCAGTTTGCACCAATCCAATGGGTAAAAAACAGCACCTCTATTTTTCAGAATAAAAGTTAATTTCTGCTTTGAGTCTCCCATTCTCCTTGGTGGTAGAGATTCTCGCATAATTTGGGGGACTCATATCCTTGGAGGGATGTCTATACAGAGACACAGTGGATGGGTGACAGAGTGCTCAATGTCATTTTTTAAGAGCTTTCTAGATGTATAATTTACATTCCACCAAGTTCACCTGTTATAGTGTACAATTCAATGACTTCTAGTGTATTTACAGAGTTATGTGACCATCACGGCAGTCAGCAATCCAATTTTAAAACACTTCCATCACCCCACAAGGTCCCTGTGAGCCTTTGTAGTCCATGTTCTCTCCCGCCTCTAGCCCCAGGCAACCACGCACTTACTTTCTGTCTAGAGATTGGCCTTTTCTGGACATTTCATATAAATGGAATTGTACAAGAGGTGGTCTTTTCAATGTCGCTGTGTTTCCAAGCTGGTATGATGTGGCATGCCATTGAGTACATTTGTGGGCATCCTATGTGCACAGTTTAGCACATCAGAGCCACCAAGCCTGGAGTGTCATCCGCATTCTGCAGAGCTACGCTCCTGCTTCTCAAAATCCTTTGCTCGCAGTACCCCTCCCAACTTCTCCCAGCTGCAGGATGGCCCGGACATAGAAGCCGCTATTATGCCAGCACAGGAACCTCCCTCAAAAGTGTCCAAGAAATAACGCGGGCCCTGAGAGGTCCAGCTGTTTCCTTAGTAGAGATTAGTGAGAAAAACACCTATTGCCATTTCTAAGCCAACTGATCTCGATAATTTTATCCGCCTCCAGGGTCCAGCACCTGAGCTCCAGGTCAGCATTTCAGCCTAGGCAGGCGACTGTAATGGACTCCTTTCATGTCCAGGGTTTGTATTCCCAGTTCTTACAAAAATGTGTTGAGGGAAGCAGCAGCCAGCAAGGATAAAATCATTTCATGTTTCTGGGCAAAAACTGTAATTGACAGTAATAGCTACAACTCCCAGCTCAGAGGCTGGGTTTTTTCTCCACCCATCACTCTGAGATTACACAGTTTGATCAATAGCTTAGCATTCTCAGCTTGTTGCTGAAAAATGTGCAATGCCACAAAGCCACTTGGAGATTGAAGTCATTTAATTCACTTTGTTATTCTGCCTTGTTAGAAAGGAAGTGGTGATAATGAAAGCACTGTTGCTTATTTCAATATTAATTTTAAATGACTATCCTGTCAGGAATAATATTTCTGTTTGGTCACGAGGTGGGTGTCGTTTCTGAGAAGCCTGATGGATCAGTGACTGAGTTCTGGGGTGATGGTTATGTTTCCCAGGGAAGAGCTCCCGTCCATACTGGGAGGGCACCGCTCTTCTCTTTCTGTCGTGCGCGTGTCACTGTGTTGTGACGGGCATTTCTGGGGGGTGTGTGTTACCTGCGAGAGAGAAACAACTTGAGTTTGATGTGAGTTGCTTACTGAGGTGTTGAAGACAGCTGGAGTCTACTTATCTTCGTGAAGTTGAAGCCACTTGAGACTTTTCAGGATGGGCTTTGGTTCTCAGGGTAGGTGAAAGGGAGGAATTCTCAGTTTCACCAAGTTTCTGAGAAGCAGCCTAACGCAATTGTGTGAACTTTGCTCCCCTCACAAGGAAAACACGAAGGCTGCAGCCTGGCCTGCTGCCACCCAGACTGAAGAAGGTTAAGTGTGTCTTCAGGAATCCCCTAAACATGCTCTCAGCCATCAGCCTCAGACACAGCCGCTGCTACCGTGGAAAGAAATGGACAACGTCCCCGAGACGTCACTGCATCTAAATTTTGATCAATTAAACAAGTTGGTGCACTGGCGATGACTGACATTTTTAACAGAGAGCTGGATAGTGCCAGTGTTGGTTTATTCCTTCGTTCACTCATTTATTCAGTGGACGTGGATTCGTTTCTCCACAATCACACACACCGGGGGGAAATGATCAGGAAGATGCGGCCCTTCCGTCAGCGAACATTCACAGTCTGGATCAGAAATCAAAAACTCATATTCATGGGCTGAATCTACCCCACAGATAACACTTCAGTCGTCCCACAGGATGTGTTGGAACTATATTTAAATTAAAATTAATTGTTTCAAAAATCAAAGGCTTTCCTCTCAAAATCTGGACGTCCAGCATCTTGAAAAATCAAAAACATCTGTCCACTGTCGACGCATGTTGCCGCCTGTGACACAGATTGGAGGTGGGTAGAGGCTGCCCGTTCAGGGGGCATTCACCCTCCAGTTTCCCTCAGTCCCTTCCTCTGATGCTTCTCTCAACACTGAGCGGAGTGTCATGAGTCACTGATCATTGATCTTCTCTAACTACTTTGCTTATCACTGACCCAGTCTATTCCCTCAAATTACCTGCCTCCTCCTTGCAGATGCTGGACCTTGTCACATTCGGTGTGGTGCAGATGTTCTCAGATGGGTGTATCGTGTCACAATGCTCCTCAGATTTTCTGTGCATCAAATTCACAGAAGGGCTGAGGGTCAGGGAAGCTTATTACATCAAGGCCTGTGAGTCCCACCCAGAGTTTCTGGTTTGGTATATATGGTAGAGGACCCAAGAATTTGTATACTAACAAATTCCTGGTGATGCTTGTGCAGCTGGACTGGGGACCACACTTCAAGAATCACTGACCTGTTGGCATCCTTGGGGAGAGAGCTTTGTCCACAAATTGGTTAATGTGTTCAGGATGTTTAGAACAGGTGTATTGGACGCACACCATGTCGTCTGCTAATAATTTTATTATTATGCCATTATTGTTATCGTTGCTGGGGTAAAAGTGAGTTCACTTAAGGAAAACAGTGAAATTACAAGAACCATGCCAACGACAGAAAGTTGGGAATGACTTTCTTAAGCTAAGGGAAAAAAATAACCATAGAAAGAATAATAATCTTATTAATCAACAGATACAATAATTAACACATATATAGTATATCTGTTAACAAATATATAGTATTTACGATGTGCTAGATATATGTATGGTGCATACATATGTGTAAGTATTAGCACATATTCAATAATTTAGATTTCACACAAAGCCCACGAGATAGGTAATATTAAGAACCACGTTTTACAAATAACTAAGATAGAGAGTTTAAGTAACTTCCCCAACACCCTCCCAATAGTGCGGAGCTGGGATAAAAACGCAGCGTGGCTCCTGAGTCCATACCCTCCATCATGGCTCTCTGCCCTTGATACAACACCCTGAGAGAGAAAGGGTTAATCCAGGTAAGGTCAGGGTTCAAGACCCGGAGGAGAGGTGATCACAGAGTCACCATCAAGAAGAAGCCCCAGAAACAAGGGCAGTCCCTTGGAATCGGCGATTACGTCAGTTGCCCTCCAGCATCAGTGTCCGCTTTGGCAGTGAGAACATCTAGATGCTCCTCTGGAGAATTACCCTGACTCGTGGCTCAGCCACACAGAGACCAGAGGACATCAGGAACTCTGGCTCCTTCCACATCTAAAGCCAGTATAAATCTGAACTTTTCAGTTACAAAAAGGACTAACATTTTCTTTGTGGTTGAAGCCAATCTGAGTCGAGTTGTCTGTACCTTTTATCCACAGCCTTTCTAGAAGCTTCAGAAATGTTAGAAACCTATTTCTGGTCAGTGGAATAGACTTCAGAACGCCATGAGGGGAAGGGGGGTGGGGTGAAGGCGTGTGGATGGTCGGTGAGGTAACCGTGGACCAGAGAGTGGTCAGACAGTAAGAATCTCGGCTTTGGTGACACGTGGTCTCCTGCCCAGCTGCTCTGCTCAGCTTAGTGGTAACGATAAAGCTCCACAGACAATCTGTAAACGAATGGGTGTGATGGGTTCCCGTGGAAGTTCCTGTACAAAAGCAGAGAGAGGCCTGATTCGGCCCTGGGGCTATGGTTTGCCAGCCCTGATGTACGCCATACTCGGGAGCCTGTGCGGGTGTCAGCAGAGACAGGAACAGCTGGGACGTGCGTTCCACCACAGCCCGAGCCCTACTGCCCAGCACTCTTCCTCCCCAGCTAGTCTCCGGCACCAGGCAGGCAGCGCAGTTTGGAGGTGGGACGTGGGGTCCTAGTGCTGTGGCAGGAGGTTCCAGTGCTCGTCAGGAGGAGTGGTCCCGTGACAGCATCTCCTGGAAGCCTATGGGTGTGATGCGGTTACAACTTAAATTCCCCGTGGTAGGAGAGAATCTGCAAAAGAGAAACAATGGTGTCAACCCGCATGTTTTCAAATCCTTGTTCTTCTCTTGATCAGCTTTGACTTGGGACAAGTAACCTAGCAACTTTCTGCCTCAGTTTCTTCATCTGCTAGTGAAAAAGGTTATGATCCCTATTTCAAAGAGATTTTTAGGAATTATGTGAGTAGCTACTTTAAATAGCTTAGAACACATAGTAAATGGTCTATGTATGTTAGCCATTATTGTTTTATTTATAGAATATCATTATACTGTATAGTGTTAATATACACATTAGTATTAACATAGTGTAATATCAGTGTTCATGTCTGCATTAGTAGTTAATGTTAATATCAGTGTTAGTGTCTCTGACCCTGAGAAATAGACAATCACGCTATGCTCCTGTTATAAGGAACTTTAGCAGCAGGCACTGTTTCCATAATGGGGCAGGAGCACGTTCCCCGTTCCACTCAGAGTGTCAAATACCCTGATGTAATGGGGTAAGGGTGTGTGCATTCCGTAAACCAGTTGGTTACTCAGGACTGGGCCACAGTGAATTATCAAGCAAGGTCCTAATAGGCCAGTGTCTACGGAGAACATCAGAGACAGGAATTTGCAGGAACGGCCTGAGAACCGTGTATACCGCAAAGTGGCCTGGCTCTGGTGGAAATTAAGATGTTCTAAAACTCACTCTGATGTGTTGATCTTTCCTGAGCGTCTGTGCTGGAATGCCAGGGTTGGTCCTGGCCGCTTCCCTGATAAAGCTCCTTCCCTCCTAGGAGGGCGTGAAGTATTCACCACTGGTTTGGCTGCTGGCTTGCTGCTCTCTGTAATACACAGTCATAAAATATGCAATAGAAGATATTGTTTGCCTTCTGAGCAAACAGTTCAGGCTCTAAATTATTAAACCTGAAGGTAAGACAGACATTTTTAGCAGTTAATCTTGTCTCCTTACTCTCTCATCAGTGCCTCGGAGATTTGATTTGTGTTTCTGACTAATTCTTGCTGCATATTTAAAGAAAGAGGGGAATTTCAGCCTTGTTCTCCTAAAAAGCAACCAGACAGTCAGAGATCAATCGCTGAGCCAGATGGTTGGCGGGAGGTGAATGAACAACCTGTTTAGTTTCAGGCCCAAGATACTAAATTACTTTTCCCCAAATGTCCTAGGAAATCGATAATCCAGCATGTTTAAGAAGCACTTTAACAATTTAAAAGGCTCATTAAGTTGCAGGGATGGACAAAACTGTAGGTTCAGAGGATGTGTGTGTGTTGTAGACAGTTTGAGACGATCGATCGGTTTCAGACCCTGTGGGTGTATCAACGTGGTCTGTCCTGGGAGGAAAGACTGGCCCCAATCCAACAAACTAGAAAGCTGCTTCCTTTTCTATATTCTCAAAAATGTTTAGATAAGGTGTTACAATTTAAAACGGCAGCATAAGCACACGTAGTCTAAAATTGTAGAGAATACATGGAAGCTCTTTCCAGTGCTTCTAAGACCGTCCTGTGCGTGTGTGTCACGTGGAGACTGCGTTAAAGCGCAGATCCTGATCCAGGAGGTGTGCGGTGGGCCTGCGAGTGCGCATTTTAGCCAGCTGCAAGTGACGCTGGTCCATGGAGCACACGTTAGTCGCCAGGGTCTGTTCTTGAGAAAGACCTGAAACGGATGCAGACCCTCTTGGGCCACTTCATCGATAGATAGAGCCAGGAAAGCAGAGGGGCATTATTTCATTTGTTTTCTAGAACCCACGGAATACCCTTGAGTTTTGAGACTCTTTTGGTCTGGAGAGAAGATGAAAGCACGGCCTAAATCCCCAGGCGTTCTGTCGAATGCTAGTTTCTTGGAGGTTCACCCCCAGACAGCTGAGCAGAGCCCCTCCTGTTGCAATTCCATTTGTCCAGCTGTCTTTTGTCTGTTTTCACTTGTTTATTTTGCTCTGTTTTGCTTTGTTTAATTCACTCAAAGTCTCAGTAAGCTCATTCAAGCTTTCAGTAGTTAACTTGGCAAATGAATAGTGCAGTTTAATTTTGTTTATACATTCCATTTTGCTAATCAAACGCCCCCCGAACACGTCAGTGCAACTCTTTGTGTCCCCTTCTCGTTGCCTTTGACGAGCGTGTGCTGTGCAAGCGTCAGGAGCATGCTCTCGAATCTCTTGTTTTTGAGTCATCTGTTCCTGCCGTTTGGTCCTGAGCTCAATGAGAGTCTCTACATTCTGTGAAATTCTGTGGTTTTCAGAAGAGAGCAGATCTGGGTGACTGTGGTACCTTCTAACTCAGTGCTCCTCATCTCTGCCTACGTGTTAGAATTATCCAGGGACGCTCTGGACCCACGCAGACTGAGAGAGTCAGCATGTCTGGGAGTTGGGACTCAGCCCTGTGCATTTTTTAAGTTGTCCTTGTGAAGCTGATGCACAGTGAAGATGGAGAACCGACGTCCTAATTAATGGAAATCTCAGCTTCAGCAAAGGTTGTCTGTGGAGTTGACTGACCACTTAAGGTTTACGTGAGGTGTTAAAATGATCACTTCCCTGTTTCTGTCGATAGTGGTCCTAAATGCTGCACGCTGTGGCCTGTGGACTTAGTCTTCTGGTGAACAGCAAGAACTACATTTCCCAGAGGCCCTTGCAGTGAGGGTTTCTGGATGTGATTCCGGTTTTTTCCAATCAGATACACACATGAAATGTGGATTTGGAGCTGGATCATGGGGGAGAGGCAGGGCATGGGCATCTTCTGCTGCTGATGCAGCTGGAGCTGGCAGCTCAAACCGACACTGTTGGTTTGGTGGGCAGCCTGCTGACGTGATAGCTTTCTGAACGGGGCAGGCATGCGAGCTCCTTGGTGGTCCACTTCTGTGGTGTGGCTTTAGCAACAGTTCCTAAAAGCTAGAAACTCAGCCTAGACTGCCTCTCAGGCATCCCAACAGTCCTGCACGTCATTAATACTTTGTGATAAAAAGAGTAGATTCTGTCCTCTGAAGCTAAACTGAGACCAACAGAAACCACAAACAAGAAATTATAGATTTAATAACGATTATACCAAAAAGCTAAAAGGGGAAACAACTCCAATAGCACCAACAGCCATAAAAGAAAACTAGGACTTCTTCTGTCCTTGGATACTTGGCTCTCAGAGCATGGATTGGGGTCAAGCATGTCTTCATCCCAATTCCCATTTTTGACTGTTTCAAAAAATTACATATTCGTGAAAAGAGACCTGCTTTCTCAATTCCGTGCAGGCTTGACAAACTGGAAATGCTGTGGTGTGAAAATTGACCTTGGGTTAGCATTTTTGCCTACTATGAAAATAATGCCTACGATCATGAAAAAGTAATGATTTCTGGTTATTAACACTTCCCAGTGTCAGTAATTAGGGTCTCTCTTCTCTTTTTTGCTGGTTCGATTGAGTCAGTATTTTCTTTCACGTGCGGGACGTAGGACTTCCTGTTGTCTGTTATCCGGTGGTCGGGATTGCCACAGTGGGTAGGCTGCACTTCCCCACTTCACAAGTCACCTTACCCGTAAGCCGCCCTACTAGAGGGATCTCAGGTCCAGTTCCCTCTTTCAATATGATGGACAGCTAATGATTGTCATCTTGCTGGGCCAAGTGTCCATGCTGTAAGTATCGCCTACAGACTCTTTTCCAGTGATGATTATAGTAGTAGTTGGTAATTGAATGCCCCTTGTCAATTTAATGGACTGGAAGGAATTTAAGTGCTCAAAAAACTATGATCAGATGTTCTAATCTTGATTAAAATGTCTGTGGCTTGAAAGGTGGTAAATTTCAAAGAAAGAGTCTTGTAAACCAGCTCCTGAGTTGATGTTTGATTACCACATAGAAGGCAGTTGATATTTAAATTGACTGTTTAATATTTAAGCATTTAAATTCTTGTTTGGTATCAGAATGGAAACTTCAATTGTTACTGAAATTTCACAGGCTTTCACAATATTTACACCACGGACAACATTTTCTCCAAGAACGTGGCAGTGTTTAAGGGTATGGATTCTGACCCAACAATTACACTCCTGGATGAATTACACTCTTAAAGAAATGGGTGTATGTATATTACCAAAAGATATGTACTAGAATGTTCATAGAACACAGCCCAAGACGTTGAACTTCTCAAAGTGCTCATCAAGAGTAGAGTAAATAAATTGCAGCGCCTCCACACAATGAAATACTGTACCGCTATGAGAAGTAAAGGTCCACAACTGTTCCCAACAATGTGGATGAGCTCATGTTAAATGAAAGAAGCCAGACATAGAAGTTACACTCTGTGTAATTCCATCTACATCAAGTACCAAAACAGGCAAAACCGATCCATACTTTCAGGAGCCAGAAAAGTGTTTCTGTTGGGCAAAGGCCAGTAGCTGCAGGGGAACCTCTGTGATGTTAATTTCCTGTCACTTGATCTGGGCACTGATTGCAAGACAAACTCATTGTGTGGAAATTTCTCAGGCTCTACACATATGACATGTGTATTTTCCTGTAGGAATCATTTACTTCCACAAAATTTTAAACAATTAAAAGGGGGATACAGACAACTCTAGAGTCAATCTGCCTGGAATCAGATACCGGCTTTTCACTTAACAGCCACAGAACCTGGGGGAAATCCTTTTAATCCAGCTGGGTTTAAATTTCCTCAAATGCAAAATGGGAATCGCTAAAATGTCTGCCTCTGAAATGGCGGTGGGCACTCTAGAAGTGGTTGTTAAATGAATTCTGAAAACCAGAAAGGATGTTCTAAACTGAGTTGCAGTGAAAAGCCGTAATTCCAAGTTGGTTGAATATTTGAAAGGAAAGGAGTGTTTTCCACTATTCTCAAAGGTGGATAATCCTTTTTTGAGTCATTCAGAGCTGAATTCCCCTCCTTTGCTGGGTTTTCTTGGCAACGTTGTCACTGTTTATTTGTATAGGTATAAGAGTTTGTAAGAGGAAAGAAATAAAAAATCAAATGCAAAGTGGCATAGTTGCTCTTAGTGACAACTTTGGCTTGAAAAGAAAATAAAGGGTGTTGAAAGGCTGGTTTTGAATACAGTGGACTTCTGGAATTTCCTTTGAGCTTCAGCTGTACTCGTCTCACTTCACAGGAGTGATCAAACGACCAGGTGACTTGTATCCAGGTCCCTACTGCTGGGTTTGAGGTATCCCTTCTGTTCTTTATGGAGACACACAAATGACGTTCTTTATCCACTTATCTAAAGACCCCTCCAAAAAATTCTCAAAGGACTCAATATCCATTTTCTTTCTTAAAAAATTCTTAGTTTGGCAATAAAAAAGGAATGAACTATTGATACATACAACAACTTGGAAGAATCTTCAGAAACTTATACTGGGTGAGAAAAAAAAGTCCAGTCCTAAAAGGTGACGTTCTTTATGATTCCATTTCTATAACATTTTTGAAATGATAGCATTTTAGATGCGGGAAACAGAACAGTGGTTGCCAGGGCTTAACGGATGGCGGGTGGGGAGGTGGGAGGGAGGCAGGTGCAGCCGTAAAAGGGCAACAGGAGGGATCCTTGTGGTGATGGAAATGTTCAGTGTTCTGATTGTTGATTATCAAGCCAACAAGTGTGATAAGATTGTATCAAATTAAATTCACACACACATACACACACAGATGAGTGGTTCTGTGGCTGTAAAACTGTGGAACTGAGTAAGACCTGTGGATTGTATCAATGCCAATATCCTGGCCGTGACATTGCACTAATATTATGAAGATGTTGAGTGCTCCATTGGGAGAAAGGGGTGAAGGGAATCTTTCTCTATTATTTCTTATAACTACGCATGAAACTACAATTATCTCAAGATAAACTTAAATTAAAAATACTTAATTATCAATACCATCAACGTGGAGACTTTGGGTGTGGATCATTTAAAAGTATTCCCCATAAGAAATGAGAAGTCTTCTCCTTTGGATGCTCTGTTTGCTGGCTAAGTGAATCCTAGAGATAATTGGCAGTTTATTACACATTTGTCTCGTGTTTTAAAAAAATGTGCCTTATTAATTGCATTCTCATATAGAGGGGTATTGTTGTTACCATATTCTATTGGAACTGAAGTGCCCTAGATTATAAAATGTACTATTATTTTGACTACCAGTAAGAAAAAAAATGCCATTTAAATTATGACACAATCTTTCTTCATTGTAATTTTTATACTAAATGAAAGATCTCTTTTAGATTCCTTTAGACTCCAGTTTTTATCATACAACTTTATTATATATACATATAGTAAAATAAAAACAAAATAAATTGGTTATGGCGTTTCTAACCCTCTCCATTTGAGCCTAACTTCTCTGAATCACATCAACTCAGAGTTACCAGTGACCCGGTTTTTCCAGAGTATCACCCCTTATTTTCAACTTTTTGTTTTGAGGAAGATTAGCCCTGAGCTAACGTCTGCTGCCAATCCTCCTCTTTTTGCTGAGGAAGACTGGCCCTGAGCTAACATCCCTGCCCAGCTTCCTCTACTTTATACATGGGATGCCTGCCACAGCATGGCTTGCCAAGCCGTGCTATGTCTGCACCCGGGATCCGAACTGGTGAACCCCGGGCCGCCGAAATAGAATGTGCGCACTTAACCGCTACGCCACCGAGCCGGCCCCTCCCCCTTATTTTCAAAAGCAAGCATTTCCTAAAAGGGTATTCAACAATTGTCTTCAGAATTTCCTCCCAAACCATCGCCACCCCTTCTAGTGGCAATGTTAGATTTTGACACTTTCTTTATATTAGCAGAAGGTGTCAATGGTAGGTTTTCAGACCATAACCAGAAACTCACATTCCTCCCTCAAATGTCCCTTGAGGAGGATTGTTACTAAACTGTGGCAGGGATGCCTTCGTCCAGGTAGACCACCCGTAAAACAACCAAGTTCACATTTTCCCAAAGACAGCGTCATCGTGCCAATTCCACGGATATTGAAATGTAAAAGGAGAAACAATCCATCTCAAAATTGATGAAATGAAGAAGTACCGGGGCCCCTCTCCGAAGAAGCGAGCCAGTCTTAAGGCCTGGGGAATACAGGACAGTCAGAGATGTCATCAAGCAACATAGGGCCACCTTCAGCTTGTCACGTGCACCGTGAGGAAACAGGCTGTGCAGTTCAGCCAGGTCTATGGGCCGTGTCTGTGGGCAAAATACTTCTCGCTTTGTGACACCTCAATTTACGTGTGAGAACTTATCGTCCTCCTGTAAAAATACCTTCTGTATTTTTGCAGCTTATTTCTTCTGTGAAAACTCAACTATGCCAGGATAGCAATACTGCAAACTGAGCATGTGTTATTACTACCACAAGTGTTTCTGATAATGTAGGTTTTGTGAGTAATTCTCAGGTTCAGCAATTGTATTTCCCACTTATGAATCCAAATGTCTTATCGCGGAAAGAGACGTCACAGTTTCTTTCATTCATTCATTCATTCACTCATTCATTCATTGACTCGCCTTTAGTGATTGCTCCACTTAGACACCAGGTGTGGCTCTAAAAACTGTACAGTGTCTTTCCTTCCTTCTATTCTTATTGAGTACAAACTATTAAGCCTGTAATTTAACCACCTGTGCGTGTCTGTGTGTGTGTGTGTAATTGACAGCAGAGTTGTGGCCAAATTCACATATGAGGTAACAGGACTGAAAGACAGGACTAACTAGTATTTCCACGACATTAAATCACATATTAAATGAAAACTCTCCCCAGGATAACAGTTTCCATCCTTTATTACCCATAATCAGGCTCATTAAACGTAATCCATTGATTGAATTAAGAGCATATTCTCAAGAGACCCATCTGATGAAGTGAGCCAGTATTCCCGGGCGATTACCTGCTGACAGCATCCAGAAGCACGTTGTGATTGAAAATAACGCTCAGAGCTTATCCTTGTTTCTGTCTCTGACGCTGCTTAAGACATTTATTTCAAAATTTACTCCATCAACCTCTGCCATTCGTGTTGATTGAACTTTCCAGTGGCATCTGAGTCCCCATTGGAAAAGTACAGCAAGCAATAATGGTGCTGATGGCTACATTTTAGAGTAGCTGGGCTCTGCCACAGTTCACCGAGCCTCTGTAGCTAGTAGGTAGAACCCTGCAAGTGGCTAATGGAGGATGGAAGGACACTCTTCCGTTTAGAGCCAGCCAGGAGCTGCAACCAGTTTTGCTTCAGGACAGACAGCCCTGAGAAGGAGCTAGCAAAGCATGGAGAGACCCAGTTATTTCGTTTTCTGTTTCAGCCAAAGCTTTCCAGCTTTCAGCTGCCTTTGAAATTATTCGTCTCAGGTTCTCCTAAAAACTTTTGATTAGCTCCTGAAAAATCTACTCCTAGCTATTGAGAACCTTAAAAGTGTCTGCGTTTCAGAACACAGCCTGACCACAGCTTTCAATTAGCTTCAAGAGTGCTGGGTGGCAAACTGTTCCCAGAGTGCTGGAGAGCTGAACGTGGCATTGCTTTGATCCACTGTAGAGTAGACACGTTATACTTGGAAGGCAGCCTCAAAGGCGGGACTCACCAGACGCTGCAAAACTGGACGTCCGATGTGCTTGTTCTCACCCTTAAAACTTCCTCACATCTTTTAATTAAAATATCCTTTGAGGCCTGGGGCACCTAATTGTTCTCCGATATATTTTGAAGTTCTACTTTGAGAAGTGATTATTTTGATCTGGCCTTAAGAAAGAAAAGAGGCTCTGCGATTATTAAATGTCGTTACAAGGGGTGTGTGTGTATATTTCAGGACATTTGTCCGGCAATAGCAGAAAGTGACAAGATACAAAATAGCGTGATGGGTTGACTTTGTCTGAAGATGGTGACCCTCGTCCAAACATACTAAAGATATTAATATTTCGTAGTTAACCTATTTATAACTACTTCCTTCCACAAATGATTTATAGTGGATTGATTGCCATAGTTAACCATCGAAAAGATAAAAATAATTCATTAAGGGAGTTCACATGAGAGGAAAATATGGATGGAAACAGAGAAGTCAAGCTAAGATTCATAACGGAAATTCGTACCGTGTGATTCTACACTGTTGCAAGACGTAGACCAGATATTTCTTTCTGAAAGTCCAAGTGGTCAACAGACAAAAGAATACAATCAAGTAAAAGATTCAAAGCAACCCCAGAATGAAAGCAAACCAGTAACTGAGGAGAGGCACAGTTTCTCCTGAGAACAGGACCTCATTGAATTTCTTTGGTTGATCCTCAGAGAAGGGATACTGTGGGATATGGAAGACCAGCCCTTGGCAGTATCTCAACAATTAGGGGGAATGTTTAATCTTATTCTGCTGTTTCTTTTAGCGTTTCTCAGTTTAGACCAAGAGTTAAATGCATTTGCTCTTCTCTTGGCCTGAAATGCTACTCTCCAAGATGGCCCCATGGCTCATCCCCTCTCTCAAATTATGACTTGTTTGAAATGTCCAATCTCCAGATAATCCTTCTGTATTAGTTTGTTTGGCTACCATAACAAAGTGCCACAGACTGGCACGTGGGAATTTATTTTCTTATAGTTCTGGGGGCTAGAAATGTGAGATGAAGGTGTCAGCAGGGTTGCTTTCTCCCAAGACCTCTCTCATTGGTTTGTAGATGGCCATGTTCTCTCTCTACCTTCACATGGTCGTCTCTCTGTGAGTGTCTGTTTCCTAATCCTCTCTCTTTATAAAGACACCAGTCGTATTGAATGAGGATCCCCTCCTGATGACTTCATTTAACCTTATTTACTGCTTTAAAGACCATATCTAACAATACAGTCACATTATGAGGTATTGGGGGTTGGGACTTCAACATATGAATGTTGAGGGGCTATAATTCAACCCAAACCACCTCCTAGGCCCACCCTATCAAAGGGGAACCTCTTCCCTTCACTACATTTTTTTTTCATAGCCTTTCTATTAGGTGGGGTTCTCTGGAACAGCCTCTAAGAGAAAGAATTGTGTACAGACGGTTTACTGGGGAGGCTCTGGAGAGATGCGCCCATGGGAAGTAGGGAAGGAAGGATTCGGGGGAGGGAGATGTGAGCTTCAGTTCAGCACAGGCTTCACCTGACCCAACAGGCAGCTCTGGAGCTGGGGGGCTTCTCCTCTCAGAACCTTTGTCTCCCAGCTCAGCCCATCGTCAGCCTTGCACCACACCCAGGAGAGCGACAGCATGGGTTGGAGCAGTTCCTGGTGGCTGAGGCCAATTGCCCGTGAGCTGCAGCTCTGGGGTGGTGGGAACACCAGCATCCACCACACGCTTATCATTACCAGGCATCATGTATGTATTTATTGGTTCATTGCCTTGTGCTTCCTGATATGTGAGCACCCCGAGGACAGGGGCTTTGTCTACTGCTGATTTCCTCTGTGGGCCCAGAGCCTGGCCTCTTTGGTGTTCCATCAGTAGTTACCTTATTGAATGAATGCACCTATTTCAGAACCAGCCCCTGGGACCAGGTGCTGTGGAACACTATGGATGGGCCAAGGGTGGGCCTTGTGCCCATTTTGGGAACCTGGAGTGGGACCACCTGAACAACTGGACTGAGAATAGAGGAGAGGAAGTCCCTCCAAAAAATTGTGGAATTTTCTTAGAAGAATGAAGAATGAGACCTCAAAAAAATCACGTCTCCACAGCAGAGATCATCTTTTATTCATACTGTGATTCTATTGCTTAGCACCGTTTCTGCATGTCATAACCACCCAATAAATAGTGATTATGTTTGGGAAGCCACTAGCTCCGCCTAAAATTCTTCCGGCGTCTGCTGTTCCTACCATTTCGTTCGTTTCTTCCTTAATGAGTGAGAATGATATAAATTGTTTATTTTCATTGTTTGGCCTTTTCTGTGCTCTCTCAACTTTGGCACCAGCCAGAACTCAAGTCCCATCTCCCAGGTGGAGCTGCTCATCCCGTGCTGTACCCCTCCAGGAGGGGGCACACTGCCCGTGACCAGCCAAGGCACAGAGACAAAGGCCGGCCCTTTACCACAGGCTGGGATGGCTCAGAGCTGCCTGTCAGGCCGTTGAAGCCTCTGCTGAACTCCCTGCCCGCAGTCCTTCCTTCCTCACTTCCTAATGGGCACATCTCCCCACAGCCTCCCCAGTGACACTTCTGCACATGACTGTCCCATTGACAAAGTCGCAGCCATGTCCACAGGGAAGTTCTGCTAACCCGCTCCAGGGTGGGGATGAGATAGGACAAAAGGCTGAGAGAATCACCGTGCAAACAAGACCCCCTTGCAGACCCGCTGGGTAACAGGGAGCAGGTGAGCAGAGAGTTTCTGAGGATGCAGACAAGGAACCTGAGTCTGTGGTGCTGTCCACCTGGCTGGGTGGTGGGGGAGTGGCAGGGAGACTGTGTGAAAGGCCACATCCCTTTCAGATGTCACCCTGCTCCTGTTGTAATGCCCGCAGTTCTCACAAATATGGCAGCATGGAACATGCTTGGGAATATTTTGTTGTATTTCCTCCCTGAAGAGTTGTAGCGTCTTGACGTCATGTAATCTCTGCAACAGTAATAGCACGTTTTCCCCCCAGTGTCAACCAGGCCTCACTGTTTCCACCCTTAAAGTTGAAACCACTGGCTTCCAATTCTGGGTGCTTGCAGAATCCTCTGGGAATCATTGCCAGGCTCTTCTCCAGACTGGTTTACAATCAGGCCTTCTGCGGCGAAGGCTTACACATCCGTTTGTAAAGCTCCCGGGGATCCTCACGTGCTGAGTGACCTGAGAACCACAGCCGAAAGTAGTCATTCCACGTTGCTGTTATCCAGATGCTCTAAAATCCACATGCTCAGGCAGCATCTCAGGCCAATGGAACAGAACTTCTGAGCTTGGGACCCAGGCCAAGCCGCAGTTAGAGCTTCCCGAGTGATTCTGCTGTGCTGTCCAGGTTGAGGACACTGGTTTAAGTGATGCCTTCTCCATGCTTCCTCCCCAAATCTGACAGGGTTAACTGCCCCAAACAGTTTGGTCTCCTTGAAGCTCAGAACTGGTGGTTCTCAACCACGGCTTTACATTTGAACCAAGCAAGGGATTCTTTTTAAAACCCAGGCGTGTCCAGTGTACAACCCAGACAAATTAAATCAAAATCGGTGGGAGTTGGGGTGCTTCAGCAGCCTGGGTTTGCAGGTTTGGATACCAGGCATGGACCTACATGCCACTCATCAAGCCATGCTGTGGCGGCGTCCCACATACAATATAGAGGAAGATCGGCACAGATGTTAGCTCAGGGCCAGTCTTTCTCAAGCAAAATCTGCAGGAGGTGGGGCCAGCCATCAGTATTGCCTGGCAAAGCCAGTGATCCCCAACATGCAGCCAACGTCGTAAACCTCTGTTCTGAAACGTCCCCAGTTTTGAGTCATTGATGTAGACACAACTCAGACGGTTAGCCAGTCACAATATCTCCTGATTGGACTCTTTGTAATTAGCTCTGTGTTTACTGACTGCTGTACTGAATAATTTATTGAATTATTATAAGGTTGAGCATAATGTATTTGATGTTGATTTATCATCTCCTTTACATAAAGTGGAAAATGACTGTTGAATTTGTCATGGCAGAAATGTTGTGTGATAAAGGAAGCTGCAGTGTGCCCAAGCTCCCTGAGCATTGGGTTGTGGCTGAGGTTTATGTCACTGAAAATTCCTCCAGTCAGCCAGCAAGGGCATGGCTAATCTAAGTGGTTAGAGTAGGGCAAGTCCCCAAGAAACGTGGTCCAGGTGGGGAGAGTGCCAGGCAGGGGTTGCTCTGACATCCTGGAACTGGGGTATGTTTAGCACTTTCCCGGCTCGGGGTGGGTGGGTACCCCAGGAGTGATCTTAAGCCACTGGCGAGTATAGATTTTGGCGCATTATATTCCCCATCACTGCCACCCTACCAGCTCCCATCCTCCTTCTCTGAGCCTTCCTGAAATATTGTTCTGTCAATGAGTTGTTTACATGGAGTAAGCCAAACTGTATTATGGAGTGTTGGAGCAAAAATTGGCGTCCTTCTTGTTGTCACTCGCCAGGCCTTGTACTGCAGTCACCTAAGGAAAATACGCATGGGTAACCTGAAAATGCCCAGCATAGCCCCGGGGCCTGGTGATGGCTTGCCTTTCTCAAAACAAGGCTGAGAGTCTTGACTTTGTTCCTGCCACCTGTCCTCCGCAGCTCTGGCCCCTCCTTTCTCCACCTGAGACCTCTTCTTACCGTCTCTGAGTCCACTTCCTCTCCCCGCCCAAGGCATCTGCTATGGACTAGACCATGTCCCTCCAAAATTCGTATGTGCCTTCACCCCCAGTGTGACTGCATTTGGAAACAGGGCTTTTAGGAGACAATTAAGGTTGAATGAGGTCACAAGAGTGGAGCCCTAATCTGATAGATTAATGTCTGCGTGAGAAGAAGAGAGAGCTGTCTGTCTCCACCATGTGAGGACACAAGGAGAGGGCAGCCGTCTGCAAGCCGGGAAGCGGGACGGTTCACCAGAACCTGACCCTGCTGCCCCCTGACCTCGGGCTTCTCGCCTCCAGGACCGTAAGAAATGAATGTCTGTGGCTTAGGCCCCTGGTCCGTGCTGTTCCATTGAACAGCCAGAGCCGAGAAAGAGAGCATGCTTGCCTGTTCCCCGGGGAGTGGGGGAAACTCATTCTTGGACATTTTTTATTCTTCCAAATTTTTGTTTTTTTATTTCTTTATTTCTTTTATTTTTTTTTTATCATCTCTATATTTCCCTGAGGCCTTAGGCTTTTGGAATTTAAAAGTCAGGAAGTGAGCTCCATTTTTTCTGGCTTCGCAGAAGCGCTAAGCTCCAAATCTCCTTTCTACCTGAATCTGGGGAAAGGGGAGGAAAAAGGAAAATTTCTCAAAAATGTCACCCCACCGTGATCCTTGGGTGACTTGGCTTGATTTTATACCTTGAAGTCTTTAAGGATGAACAGGATCCTTGCCTTCTAGATTTAATATAAATGTGACCCAGGTGACACCCACAGGAACGGGGAGTGAGTCTTGATTTACATGCTGAGAAGTTTTCTATCTGCTTTTTTTATGAATTCGTGGTACTCAGAGCAAGATCTTAATCTGTTTCTAACGTTTTAGGAGACTCAAACTGTTATTATTTAAATACAGTTATTGGAAGGGGGTTTGAAAGGAGGGGTCCCAAGTTAGGCCGGCAGGATTTGTTGTATGAGTGAAGGCGTGGAGTCGCTTTCCACAGTGCCTGCTTCAAATGCCTGTATCTACATGAAGCCTTGGTGGCGTGGTCCACTCAGGCTGCTATGACAGAATACCGCAGACCCAGTGGCTTCTAGACAACAAACATTTATTTCTCACAGTTCTGGAGACTGGGGGTCCACGATCAAGGTGTCTGCAGATTCAGCGTGTGGTGAGGCCCCCTTCCTGGTTCAGAGATGTCTTGCTGTGTCCTCAGGTGGTGGGAGGGCCAGGGCGCTCTCAGGTGTCTTTTATTAGAGCACTAACCCCAACGTGAGGGCGCACCTCCCGACCCGATGCCCTCCCCCAGGCCACATGTCCTACACCGTCACCTGGGGGCTGGGGTTTCAAAGCGTGAATTCTGGAGAGACACAGACAGTCAGTCCATAGCATTTGGCCTCTGACTTTCTAAATTCACGTTGCCCTAGGAAGTTGGTCTTTCTAACAATGAGCAAGTCCCTGGTTGCATTTGTTTGCCGTGGTCTCTGTAACCAGTTGCGGCATAAAGCGCTATAGATTTACTCTCCCGCAGCTCCAGAAGCCAGAAGTCTGCATGAGTCTCACTGGGTGTTGGCAGGCCCTTCCGGAGGCTCTGATGGAGACCCTGTTTCATTGTCTTTTCGAGCTTTTAGAGACCACCTGCATTCCTTGTGTTGTAGCCCCTCCTTCCATCTTCAGATTTCTGTTTCTGTCATTGCCACATGGCCTTCTCTTCCTCCTGTAGTGAAATCTTCCTCTTTATGAGGACGCTTGTAATGACATCTAGGGCCTAGCTGGGTAATCCCAGATAACCTCCCCATCTTAAGGTCCTTAACTTAATCACGCTGCAGAGTCCCTTTGCCATATCAGGTGGCATTCACAGGCTCTGTGGGTTAGGATGTGGACATCTTTGGGGCTCATTACTCAGATGACTACATTGGTTCTCAGTTGAAAGAAATGTTGGAGATATGACGTAGAAAAATATAAAAAGCAATAATGCATTCTTTTCTACATGTCCCATAGTCTTCACTTCTGTCTTGTGACACTCATCCAGTGGCAGCTGCCAATGGCAAACCTTACCTGCTGCCAGGGACTGACTGCCCCAGCCCCTTCTTTCTTATTAACAATTACAAGGTAAATCATATCACATGCTCAGACTGACCCATAAATATCGGCCCACACGTTAACTACCACAGCGACAAAGACATTCGGATAGTCAGGATCCCGGCTGCAGAATGTATGGTGGCCCACCAGCAAGTGCCTTACGACTCATGACTGTGACACGATGAGGAAAGGTGGGGGTTGTTAAATGTCTCTTGATATCGCTAAAACGTTGAGGTAGCTTTAGCAGGTATGTATAGATATGTGTAGACTTCAGTATTTTCCAGTTCTAATCAATGTCCCGTCGTCATCATCACCATCAACACCGTCGTCATTACCACCATCCTCATCACCATCACCATCATCATCATCACCAGCACCATCATCATGAGCACCATCATCATCACAGCCATCACCATTACCATCATCATCATCACCATCATCACCATCACCATCATCACCATCATCACCATCATCACCACCATCACCATCATCACCACCATCACCATCATCACCACCATCACCATCCTCATCACCATCACCATCATCATCATCACCAGCACCATCATCATGAGCACCATCATCATCACAGCCGTCATCATCACCATCATCATCATCACCATCACCATCATCACCATCATCACCATCATCACCACCATCACCATCATCACCACCATCACCATCATCACCACCATCACCATCATCACCACCATCACCATCATCATCACCATCACCATCATCATCACCATCATCACCATCGTCACCATCACCATCATCATCATCACAGCCATCATCACCATCACCATCCTCATCACCATCACCATCATCACCAGCACCAGCATCATCATCATCACCATCACCATCCTCATCACCATCATCACCATCACGAGCACCATCATCATCACAGCCATCATCATCACCATCACCATCATCACCATCACCAGCACCATCATCATCACAGCCATCATCACCATCACCATCATCACCATCACCATCATCATCACCATCACCATCATCATCACAGCCATCATCACCATCACCATCATCACCATCACCATCATCATCACCATCACCATCATCATCACAGCCATCATCACCATCACCATCCTCATCACCATCACCATCATCACCAGCACCAGCATCATCATCATCACAGCCATCATCACCATCACCATCCTCATCACCAGCACCATCATCACCATCACCAGCACCATCATCATCACAGCCATCATCATCACCAGCACCAGCACCATCACCATCATCATCATCATCATCACAGCCATCATCACCATCACCATCCTCATCACCAGCACCATCATCACCATCATCATCACCATCACCAGCACCACCATCATCACAGCCATCATCACCATCACCATCCTCATCACCATCACCATCCTCATCACCATCACCATCATCACCATCACCATCCTCATCACCATCACCATCATCACCATCACCATCCTCATCACCATCACCATCCTCATCACCATCACCATCATCATCATCACCATCACCATCCTCATCACCATCACCATCATCACCACCACCAGCACCATCATCATCACAGCCATCATCATCACCAGCACCAGCACCATCACCATCATCATCATCATCATCGCCATCATCACCATCATCACCACCATCCTCATCACCATCACCATCATCACCATCACCATCCTCATCACCATCATCATCCTCATCACCATCATCACCATCACCATCCTCATCACCATCATCATCCTCATCATCATCACAGCCATCATCATCACCATCACCACCATCATACCATTGCCATTGTCAGTATCATTGCAAACCAGAGGGGCTTTGGTCAAATCTGACCTGAAGACATATTTGTTCGGCCTGCGTGGTGGTTTTAAGAAAATTTGAATTAAGTATTAGTGCTTAACAATAAGGAATTTCAATTAAATAAGTGATTTCTGGATTTCCCTTGGGACACAATGAAAAGATCTGCCGATCCTCGGCCTGGATCCCTTCCCGGAACAAGGGGCGAGAGCTGGGTGAGGGCAGCCCCATGAATCAAGGCATGCCTTCGCCGGATGGCCACAGGCCCCACCACTGCTCTTTCCTTCACTTGACTGCGCCCCTCACTGTGTGACCTGCTTAGCTTTTGTAGCACTGAAATTGGAGGCCTTCAGCTGTTCTCTTTGCTGCTGGAAAATTCAGTTGTCATGTCTTGTGTCACTTTCATCATGCAGCGATCTTTGCAAATTAGCCCTCTGGCAGAGAGAGCCCCAACTATTTAGATCTGCCCCAAGCTGCCTCTCAACAGCTAGGTAGAACGTTTCAAGAAGAAGTGACAGAGGGGTGCTGTGAACATTAAAACATGAATGGTATAATCTTGTGATTGTATTCTCAAGCATTCTAGCAAAGATTAGTGTAGTTTTCTATCAGCTGAATTCCATCAGTTTCCTACCTAATTCACCTGACATGACTCAGATATAGAATCTCTAAAACAGCAGGACTGATATCTAAATTAAAAAAAACCAAAAAACAAAAAACCAGTGTGAGGAACAGATAATTTTTATGAAGTTAAATTTTTAAAAGTCAGACCATTGATTAGAGAGATGGGCAATGAGCCCAATTCTGTTTGTCACATTCTGTCCGGAAAAGCAAACATCATTTTTCCTGGCTTTGTTTCCTGTATCCCAGCAGATCTTCACACAGATACACACAGCAGAGGTATATATCCTCTCTGTACTGTTAGGATGGCACTCAGCTGCATGGAACAAATGCCCAAATGTAATAATCTTTAAAAAGATTTGGGTTTGTATATCCTAAACAACAAAAAGATGTAGGGAGGTACTCCATGGCTGGTATAATGGCTAAATGATACAATAGGGTCTTCATTTCCTATCTTCCAGCTGTGCCACCTCATCATCACAAGATGGCAGCTGCACCTCCAGACATCACATCAGTATCCCAGGCAGGAAAGAGAAAGGAGGGAGGGTAAAAAGCATATGCCGTCTGACACTGCACCTCTTTATCAGGGGAGAAACTTGTTTCCTGGAAGCTACATAGAATAGATTTCTGCTTGTATCTAATTGGCCGGAAATACACACATGACCTAGCTTCACGATCATTTGTTTTCTGTTGGTGGGGGCAGGTAATGTCAACTTGAACAAAGTGGGCTTTGTTGGTAAGGAGGAAGGGGAGGAAGGGGAGAAGGGGTTTGGAGTAAATCCGACATTGGCCACACAGTCACTGAATCCCTACATTACTGAATACTCTTCTCCTGAAAACCTAGACCACATGGGAGTCTATAAGGTTGAGAAAAAGAAACAATTGGAAGGAAAGAAAGGAGGGAGAGGGGAGGGAGGGAGGCAGGAAGGAAGGAAGAAAAGAAGGAAGGATGGAAAGGAAGGAGGGAGGGAGGGGAAAGAATAATTCCTGTCCTCAAAGCATTCTCTCTCTGCTAAGAGAGACAGGTGTGTAAATAGGTAATCCATCAATAATCGCAACTCTCTCTGGGTGGTGGTCATGCCTCTGAGCACGGGATGCAGACGGTGCACTGAACAATTCTAGGAGGCATCGTTCACATCGTTAGTGTGGGGCATCTCTGAGCTGTGCAGTGCACGACCTGCACAAATGTATGAGACAGCCCTAGCACTGGCGATGATGATTAAATGGGATCATTAGAGCAAAGAGATGGTTGTGATCATTGACCATTTAATATCGAGAAACCTGAGGCTTAAGGAGATTAAGTATTAGATAGCATAACGAGTACCAGTCAGGATTCCGTTCTGCATATAATTCACTCCAAAGTCCATTCTCTCAGCCGCTGCTCTCTGTCTATACCCGCTATCTAATCTAGAGCACGGTCATGGTGGCCAAATGGCCTTCCGTGCCATAAAAACACTCAGCAAGTGGCAGGAACTCTGAAGATTAATAGGTGGATGTTTGAAGCCTGAGATAAAATAGGGTGCGGTTAGTTCCGGCTCCTCACAGGACACGGATAACAACACACCTGACTGACACACCTTTTGATGGAGTTTTCCGTCCCTGCAGCTCTGTGGGCTTACAGGGAATCCCCATCACGCCCAACACCAAAAAGGCAACGTCGACTCAAAGTTGTCTTTAATTGTATTTAAATCACAAAGCTTAACTGAATGTATTGACATTTATGCCAAGAAATTAATTGACATTCTATTAACCTCAACCAGCAAATTAATTCTTCAGCCTCAGCCCCGGAGCGCTCGAAGGCTGAAGCACAGTTATTGATCATTGGCCGCGGCGTGGCTTGTTCACGTGGGAGCTCTACAGCGAAGCCTAGAGGAACACAATCATCTCTTTCATATGAAGAACCAGCTGGATACATATTTGAATTATTTTTTATCCCAAAAGAATAAAACATCTCAGCCACTCGGTGCTTTCATTTGTCACGTTGGATGGGAGTTGGGAAAACCGTTAGTAGAGTTAGCAACGATCATCGCTGTCTGTTAATGCTGTTTGCGTTTCTAAGTGAATGTGGGACCTTCCTTTCTACTCCAGCAACTCAACTGCAAGCTTAAAGAGGTCGTGGCTGGAAAAAGAAAAGTAGTCCTTGCTCCTCCCTGATTCCAACGTCGAACTGACTGTCTTAGATTTTGTGTGTTCAGGATTTCACTTGCAATTTAGCTGTCAGGTGTAGACGTTCGGGGATGCAGCCTCACTTTCCTGACGGAGACAGACCTCTGACCATCACTGATGAGCTTAGGGCTTCCTCTGAGACTCGCCGCTGGAAACCCTTGTCAAGACGATAAGAACCTCATTCCGAACGGTCTTCCTTTGACCTGTCCGTTGACATACCCTACTGGGACGGAGTCTTGATAGAGAACGCCCTTTTAGTGTGTTCTCTCTTTAAAAGTAAACACGCAAAAATGGAGGGAGTGGTAGAAGAAGCACGGAGTTGCCAGATGTAGCAGAGAAAATACGTTTAATTAAAAATTCTTGAGAGCAAAGTCTAGGGTAAATTCTGTGTCACGTCCAATTGTCAATTCCAGTCAGAAGGTGGAAGGAGCCTGCAGGCAGAGCTGGCACTTCAGAGAGGGCCCCTTCTTCCAGTCCCCGAAGAGGAGGGACTGCGATATTCAGGAGCTAATTGTGTGGAATTGGTTTGCTTACCTTCCTTGCCAATTCCACCCTATCTGGATTTTCTGTGTTCTGTCCAAGTCTCACCCAGGGTTTCATCAGAGATGCTGAGCAGCAAGGCTTTATGGCGTCCCCGACGAGATGTGATCTTGGACAGTCTGCAGCCCTGGAGAGAATGCTCATGGGCCTGTTTTTTTTTAAGTAAAAGACTCCCAACATAAGGAAATTTATCAAATAAAATGTCTCTCCATCTCAAAGTGAATATGTTTAGGAAAATGTCAAGAGGTGGAGATGAAAGAGTTAGCTTTATATTCTTTCTGTGGTTATCTGCAGCAGAAGTTCTGACTCACGCGTGGGAAACCCTTTCCGATTGGGGGTGGAGGTGGGGGACAGCCCCAGGACCATGCCAAGGATAGTTCACTTATAAATGGAATTTTGCCTTTCTTTCCTGTTACTGAGTGAAGACCTTTTGTGGCTTCTGGTTTTCCATCCCTCCCACTTTAGCGCCATCTATCCTTTACTTTGAAATGTTGGAAGCCCTCTTTAACTGAGGAGAATATGCACTCTTAAAAATCATTTAAAGTCAATCTATGTAAAATAGAGGCGAAATGTCATAATAAAAGTAGTTATAGATGAGGTTTGGTTAGGAACTTACCGTTTATAAATGAAGCTTAAGACAGAGAAGATCAGGTTATTTCATCTTGAATTAGCAAAAGTTATGATTAGAACTATGGCCTTATTCTTCAAGGAAGGCTGAAGCCAGTATTGATTGGGTGGGAGAGGTTCTCTTTCAGAAAAAAAACCTCTTTCAGTTTTGATCAGTTTTGAAAAAGCAATCTAGGTCTTCATCAAATTTTCTCCAAGGTTTATCTTGTGCTTTTGTTAGTCACGTTATTTGTTTCTGAAGCGCCTAACTTATCATCATCCTTGCTCATTTTCTTTTTCAAACACTAACACGTTTAACTCTGCCATGTCCTCATTTGTCAAACATTTTGTGTGTGAGTCAAGTAATTGAAGCAGCTCTCTGCAAGATTCCACTCACGGATTTTATTAAATATGACTTTAAAAAAATATTCCACTTTTAAAAGAGTGAAAATATCCCTTTGCAGTAGATTTTCGTGGCATCTTCATGTTATTGTGTTATGTATACAAACGGCAATCGGCAGTGACGCTTATGATGACATTTAGGATGCAAATGCTAAGTGGGGAAATACAATTAAATGGGGTCTAACTTTATGTCAATGGCTCATTACATAACCCTTGTTGAGATACGAGGAATCCCTGTATTTATTGCAGTATCTCCTCTGCTTTCAGTCTTTCCATCCACTCTTTCGTGCTGCAGGGAAATCTGGTCTATATGCTTTAGCGGCTCTGTGGTTTTCAGGAGCAGTGGATACATCTGTGGTGTGTCTGTTTTCTTGCAAATCTGCAGAAGTAGGTGGTAACCAGTGGAGATAGTCACTGGGCAGGAAGATGGGGCTCTATCAACAGGAGCTTAAAAAAAATCAAAACAGAAGCTCATATATATACACCATGAGCATCAGTCCAGCAAATTCCCCCGCAGCCCGCATAAGCTCACATGTGTCTCTCCTACAGCCTTATTACTTCTGAATTTCTACCTGGTCTACCCACGACTTCTCTGGTCCACCTCTGATCCTTTCTCAACACTGCAGCCTTGGTGATGTTTTTGAGCCATTAACACTTTGCTTAAAGCCATCTGATGGACTCCCATTCAGCTGTGTAGGACTCCAGGGCTGCTTTTGCAAGTGCTAATGTCCTGGTGTGCTCTGAATATGGGAAACTCCATTTGTGTTTCTAGACAAGGGCAAGCCCATTCCTAGATTGACTTCTTGACCCCTAGGATCCCCGACATCAGACCCCAGCAGTGGCCCTATTCAGGGAGGAGCTGTGTGCTGAAATACAGGCTCTACAAGCCACCGTTATCATCAGAGCAAGGAAAGAAAAAGCCAAGACTGCAGAATGGGAGGCATCCAGGTGAGGGATCTGGAATTGCTTGGCCAAGAAGATGGCAGCCATGTTTACAGGGGAGATTTCCTCCCTTCTTGGATTGACTTCCTGACTGCAGCCATTACTGACCCCGGCCCATCCATGGACTGATCTGGAGGGCCCTCCTTTGGCATTTCCACTGCAAACCCACCCTGCATCCCCTGGTGAGGAACCTTGACTGGGAGGTCTGGTGGGTATGATCACAGGTTTCATGGGAAGCCTGTCCACCTCCCCACTGCCTGCTCCCCACCACCCCATTCAGAAGCACCCATGGCTCAGCAAGAATCCCCACCCTTGCTCCACCCATCCCCACCTTCATCCCCATTGGCCCTACACTTGGGCCTCTCCATGGAGGAGCCTGGTGCTGAACACAGGGTGTGCAGCTGGAAGGAAGGAGGTGATCAGTCTGACAAGAACTCCACTGGTTCCGAAAAGGACACCCTAAGGACAGTCAAACAAGCCTAAGGATCTTAGACATGTGGCAGGCCTGTGTGGTTTGAGTGTGGGTTTGGCTGTCATAATAATTGAGGTTTGCTACTGGCCCTTATAGGGCGGGGCCCAGGATGACAGATGTCCTGCAGTGTGGGATGGTTCCACACAATGAAGAATTGTCCCTTACTCTGTTTGACATGTTAACGTTCTGTAGACATTTTTGCAGAACCCATAGCTCATCGGAAAGAAGGTCGCATTTTTTCTTTTTTTACCCCATTGAAACAATCTATAATTTTGGCTTGGCCTATTGTTCCTAGTTCAATTAAGATCATTTCGTACTTTTTATTCTCGTAGACAAATAAATCTGGTCTGTGGATTCCTACCCTAATTGCAGTTTTTTTTCCAGGGCCGATGCATACACTTGCATTTTCCTGTTCTTCTTACTCAGAACAGCCTCAGACCAACTCTTAAATCCAAATTTATTTATTGTCAGTGGGAATAACTATTGGACCACCTCATAACATCTTCTATGAAGATATTTCCAAGCATTTGCTTTTTGAAATAAGTGTTATTTTATTGTTTGTAAAGGTTTCATAATTTCGCATTTCTCTTATGATAAAGACCAGAGATTAACAACCTTTTCCTCTAAGGAGTGAGATGGGAAATGTTTTAGGCTTTGTGGGCCACATAACTTTCTATCCTGCAGATTCTTTTTTTCTTTTTTAACAATGTTTAAAAATGTAAAAGCCATTTTTAGCCCAGGATCTGTGCTAGGCAAGCTATGGCTTGGATTTGACAGACCAGCCATAGTTTCTGACTCTGAAAAAAATAACCCTCAGGATGGCCCTCAGAGCCTCGGATGGTCTCCCCCTACCCATCCTTCAGCTGCCTCTTGTGGCTCAACTCCAGGCCGCGGGGTGTTCCAGCCACACTGGTTTCTTTTGTTTTCTCCAGCCCATCCTGCCCCCTCCACACACGGGGCATTTGTGGGTGCAGTTCCTTCTGCCTGGAACCCTTTGGATTCCTACCCAGCCTTCATAGGGATCACAGTTCAAGCCTTGCTTCTTCGGGAAGCTGTACTTATCTCCCTGACTACACCAGGGGTCTCGAAAGTAGGCTATCTTGCCAGATACGTCTGCTTCCCACCTCTTGCTACAGTTGACAGTTACATTTGCTGACATGATGATTTATTCAGTGTTCATCTTCCCCAGTAGACTTACGCGCTAGAAGATCAAGGCTCTTCAGTAGCAAGCTCTTTGAGGGTTTGGAGGGAACCCTGATTTATAGCACTTGCCAATGCCCGTGGTGTAAATACTCCCACCACAGTCACTTTCAAGATACCAAAGTGGTGTCACTGAATGTGGAGGAGGGAAGAGATGTGCAGAGTCAGCTCAGTTCTGGGCGACCGCTAGATCTGAATCTTTTTAAGCTAACTTTTGTGTCTGCATCCCCATCACCCAGCGTGGTACCCAAGAAATAACAAGAATTCAAGAAATATCATTTGAAGGAATGAAAAGAGGGAGGGAGGAAGGGGACGAGGTAGAAAAGGGAGGGAGAGAAGGAAGGAGGGAGGGAAGGAGGGAGGAAGGAAGGAAGGAAGGAAGAAAATGTTGGTATGGGGAGCAGTGAAGCACAGAAATAAAAGGAAGAAATGCAGCATGATTTGGCTCAAGCTACAACCTTTTCATTTTTCTCTTCCAGAATAACTCTGGTTCCCAGACCTCAGGGTATTATAAGGTGGAAATAGAGAACATGAGAAGATAAATTTATGATGACAAAAGTTCTCCTTATAAAGTACATACATTACAGGGACTGTGCATATTTTACTCCATAATGAAAGGTTTTTATTCTGAAAATGCTAATGAAAAAGTTAGAAAAAAGATGTCAGTAATGGAAAATTTTAATACTGTGATAATGTCTAAGAAGAAGCTATTTGTTTGAGTAATATCCTCCTTTTAATCTTGAAAATGAGATGTGAAGGGAGAGAGGGCGAAAGGGTACCAGCTCCTCCATTTGGGAGACATCTGGTCCCGCATGTCCACGTCTGATGCGAATTTCCAAAATGCCATTGCAGGTGAGTGTTGGCTTGGTCTGGAGGATTCCTCCAAGTGGAGCTAGCGCTCCTTAGTTCCTGGAATAATGGCCCCTTCGCCCCTTCCCCCATTCCTCGTTTCTGTTATGGCCAAAATCTTTCACATAGCATTTGCTAATTGCCTTTGGTGCTCGCCTTACTTTAAAAGTTCCTTAAGTTTCCCTAGAAGTGGACCCTGAGACAAGGTGTTGTGTGCAAGTGATTAATGAAGGAAATGTCCCCGGAGAAACCGGTGAGAAATCAGGGACAGCAAAAAGGGAGGGAAGAACCCAAGTTACTTGGAGGGTGGCTTCAGCCTAATCCCGTGGAGGGGCTCTGGGGTGTCAGCGGTCTCCTGACTTTGACCCAACTGGAGGCAAGGGAGCCGGGCACCGTCAGACTCTGCCGAAGGGCCGCTGCCAAGGGAGGTAGACTCTGAGGCACTTTCGGCTCTTTGCACTGTGGGCAAAGTGCGCTGCGGGCTCCCGAAACTCAAGAAGAGCCATCCCAGGAGAGTCGCCGGTAGACAGCATTAAAAACAAAAGCACTTGGAAGCCAGAGGTCAGGCACATGGAAATGACCGAAGGGCTATGGGGAGGTTTGGGTGGAACGCTGACACTGTCCACCATTATCTGCTGCCCAGTAATAAATGACTCATCCAGATGACCTCTGAAAAGGGTTCTGAATTTTTTGGAACACATCTCAAACTATTTTCTAAGGGCACGGTCCTTAAGATACTAGATTTGTCCTCTCTCTGGCTTTACTTTTGTTTCCAGAAATTTTACCCATTTATCTTAGAGTACCATCTGGAAAAAGCTATGTTGGAAATGGAATTTCACTCTCTGCTTCCCCCACCCACCCCACCAGCTTACCCGCAACACTCACACGCACGTTGGAAGCCAATTGCCCATGTGGGTGGTTGCGGAGTGAAGTTTGATCATTGGCGTGCTTTTTAAAGACCTACATAATATGTTGGTTTTCTAATCTGGAAAAAAATGCAGGTAGCTTTAAGCTGCATTGCCTTGCATCTTAAATACTTAGCTTTAAATTGTTCTAATGCTGGCAGGTCCATGTCTGCATGGTTTCTTACCTCTCCAAATGAATGGTAGGCTTTCACATCTGGTGCTCCAGTTTCCACATCTCTACTTTGATTTATAGCCACATCATGGAACGTACAGAGTTGGCAGAAGACCTTAAAGGCAAGCTAATCTCAAAGCAGCTTGTACAAAAGTGTTCCAGCTTTGCTTGTGCAGAATTTATTTGAAGCAACCAGTTTCTGGGTCTCGAGTAAGCTCTGTGTGATGTACTGACCCGTGCTTCTATTGAGGGGTGAGAAGTTGCATTAGGATTTGCATTGCTAATAAGCATGCCTGTCCTTGCACTGGAAAAAGAGTCTGGGGCAGGTAACAAAGCGCTCAAGAGTGGGCACTCTGCTGTCAGATCGACTGCTCCTTCACATATTAGCTCGATGACTCTGCTGATGTGTTACCCTCTTGCAGCCTAGGTTTCTTGTCTGCAAACTGGGAGTAAATAACAATATTTATTGGAACACTGTGAGGATTACATAACGTAAGACATAAAAAGCCCTTAAAACAGTGCTTGGAACATTAAAAATACTCAATAAAAGTTAGCTGTTACGTGACTCTAGAGAAAGAGGCATGAAAATCCTAAAATAAGACTTTTTATTTTGAAAATCATACCCACTTTGGGCCCTGGGATCTGCTGATACGGTCTTGCAAAGCCTCAAGTTTAGTTTTCTTTCTTCGGTATCTGAGTCTTGGTTCCTGGAGGACGTGGTCACTCTCTGTGCCCTAGCTGACCTGAGCCTTGGATTCTGAAAGGGCATTTCATTTCCCTTAAATTTTGGGAAGCCTCAGGCTCTGTCACTGTGGCCAACAACTGTGACTTTGTCTGTTTAAATGAAGCCCTTTCTAGTGAAAAGGCTTAGATTTTGAATGCAATGCACAAAGGGGTCCATGTAAGGGAAAGTTGTTGAGAAATGAGAAGAGCTCTCCAAATCAAGGATATGTTATTCATCATCTCTATAAAAGAGGATGGACGGCTACAAGATGCCTCCAGCCCACACGTATGGAGCCAGTCCCTGGGTATCTGAGGCACCCATGACAGGCTGAGTTCTCTACCGTGCTTCCATGTTGGTTGTCTTCCATACAGTGGATGGCTGCAAGCAAAACAGGCCAGGAGGTGGCTTCTTGGCTTACCTACGCTGGTAGCCACCATGCTGGGGGAGAAGCTAAAACTGCAGGCAGCTCCCATGCCCAGAACGCTCTCTAGTCTACAAGTGTGACATAGCACTGAGCCCCTCCATGTGTGACCACACTCTGTCCTCCATGCAAACCCTGCCCAAACTCCACAGCAGTACTGCCTTCCAGATGGAGCTCCCACACCAAGCATTGCCCATCCTATTGCTAATTGTTTGACTCACCTGTGGGGGAGGAGAGGCTGGAGGCTGGGCAGGTGAGCGTGTGTCTGAGCCACCAGAAGTGGTGTCTGAACACTTTAGTCTTATCCAGACCCTGTGCCTTGGCTGGAACTCTGTTCTTGTACCTATCACTCTCATACTCATGGACATCTGAAACCCTGAATTCTTCTTCTTGGTTCACCTGTATCTTCACAGATTTTATGAATTGCATCTCCAAAACCCACTAACTTAGTACATTCTATTTCTAATACCATTGTATACAGAATACCTCCAAGAACAGAGATATCTACATAATTAAACTTTTGTAAACCTCTAACTCTTTTGTTCACAATCCTGGTTGCATGGTAGAATCACCTGGATAAAAACGAAAGAAAGAAGGAAGGAGCAGGGGAGAAAGAGGGAGGAAGAAAGGAAAGAATAAAGGAAGAAAAAAGAAAAAGAAAAAGAAAAGAAGGAAGAAAGAAACAGAGAAAAGAAATGAACCGGTGCCTGCCTCACTCAGGGACAATCAGAAATCTGTAGGAGTGCTGCCTGGTCATTGGGTTATTTGTAAAACTCCACCAGGCAACTTGAATGCGTGGGTGAGGTGGAAAGCCACTGCTCTAAGCAGAAATACTTTATGAACTTCCACTAAACCTACGATATTTATCTCCTATAACACAGTAGGTCCCCTTCTGATGACCAGGCACTATAGTCTGTGCTAGGCACAGCCTGGGACAAGGCACACGTGCCCACTGTTTTCAGGACACTTATGGTCTAGCACTCACACACACAAACTGCAAATTTACAGTCCTTAGCTTTACTGTTAAACATGAAGAAGTGATAAATATTGCTAAATATGCAAGAGTTCTGGAAGCTCTCAAGTGCTAAATATTTACAAAAAGGTATTAAAATTCAAATTTCTACTGATTCGCCCAGACACATATGATGACATATTCCAAAGCTAGATCCCCATATGCAGAGTTTACAGAGGAAATTGTCAGGACTGAGTCCACAGCCCTAGTGAATCAGAACTATTGAGAAACCCGCAAGCTAAGGGGTCATTCAAGAAAAACCCACATTTGCAGACAATTTCAGGATACACAACCTTCCTAAAATTTGCTCTGATCCCCATGTTAAGAATTCCCAACTTAGGGTGTTTTCATCAGCACATCAAAGACAGGACAGCCAGCTCAAAAGAGACCCTGTTTCTTTTAAGTCTTGACCAGATAAGGGATCAAAGGGAAAAGAGAAAATCAAATTTTATAGGACAGCCGGGTAAGGCTACTGAAGGAATAAAATTAGATGAGTAAATAGAGCACTTTTAAAATTACTATTGATGTTATAGATGGGTCTTGTAGAATGGGAAGAATTTGAATATATGGAGAGACTCATAAAGGTATTTCCAATAAAGTGAACTCCATAAGTAAAATATGGGGATGTGGAGGTAAGAAAAGTCTTGTATTCCCACGGAAGCAAGGATTGTTCAGTTTGCCTGAGATTAAGGCATCTGGAAGGAAACAGGAGAGAATGCTGTGTGGTATCCAGAGGAGGGCCAGGTCATTACATATAAGGAGTCCCTGCTGGGTGGGAGTTCCTATAACGCCTGCACTGTAAGGCTGGGTTCCTGAACTCAACCATTACCCATTCTGTTCTGTAAATCTCCTTTTTCTTTTGACTAAAACCGGAAGGCATAGCCCAAAGAAGGATTATCCCATTTCATGAATGGGAAAGTCATACCGAAATTCTCATAAATTCCAACTATAAAAATAAAGGTGCACTCTAGCATCTTGATCCCAAGTTTTCTGTACTCATGGGAACCACTAGTTTGAGGATCTCAAAAGACAACGACATGTGTCCTATGAAAAGAAGGCTAAGAGAGGGAATAAATCCACAGTGGCTGATGCGATTTGTTTCCAATTCTTATCACAACTCCTGTTTCTCAAAGAGTTAAACATCTTTCTTTCAGGAACCAAGAGAGAGTGAGCCTTGCAGCATTTGAAAAGCAGGTGCCATCTTCCTGCAGTCTTTGCTCACAGTCCATTGCAGCGACTCCTGTTCCGTGGGAGGGCTTGCTGCTGAAGCACAAAGGTAGCCTCTGCAGTTGGGGCTGTCTCTTTGGAGAGTCCTTCTCATCTCGTTTCTCTCTTCCTTGCCCTCCTCCCTCCTCTCCCCCTCCTCCTCCTTCCCCTCCTCCCCCTCCTCATCCTTTTTTCATTATGGTCACCCCTGATATTCCAATACTCTGTCTCATCCCTTACTTTGAGGAAAAAGCTCCCTGGGAGCCCCACCATTTAGCTCTGAGCTTATTGATAAATTTGCATGGGTTTGATGGTGTGATAAAAATGTTTCAATAGCTTTGCCATATATAAAAGGCCAAACTCTGTATTCCTAAATGTCAGATGTCAGTGATCGTTTTAGAATTACGTGAAATTTGAATCTTTAGAGACAGATCTGATAGGTAGAAGCTGCTTTGGGCACAAAGGCTTAAGAAGCGTCTCTCTTAGCTGCCTCCTCTGTCAATTCCACCTGCACAATCTTCACTTCTTCCCTCAGGGAGTGGCTGGCACCACACCTGCCTTTTTCCTACCTGTCACGCAGGAGAGCAGACGTTTTATAAAAGCTGACTGCGAAGAGACAGAGAGGCAGCCAGTTCCTTAAATTAACATAAATAGCTGTGAAAATCATCCTGGTATTCTAACTTTGATTTATTTCAGATGCATTTTTATAGGGAAATCCAGAATGTCTAAAAACTAATAATTGTCACAATTACTCCTCTCTCCAAGTAACATCTGGCTACTTCTGCATGCTCATCAGCCTGGACCCCGTGGCACTGAACTCCTCTTCATGCCTCGTCTCTGATTCTCTGCAACTCTCTCTCACGCCCACTGGATAACAAAACCACACCACCTTCAGACACCTTTAAAATTCTGTGCACCCAATTTGAACAGACTAAAGCTTTGGAAAATCCAGTATAGGCAGCATTTAAATTTTTGGGAGTGAGGGAAAGAATCCTACTCTCCTAGATGGAGAGAGGGGGAGAAAGCATTTAGGAAATGCAATCACCATTTCTGGTACTTATCCACAAACACCCACCCCAGGAAAGCCGAGCCACTCACAAAAAGCAGGAGTGGGAAGCTTGAGTGATGGTGTCTGAGGCCAGGCAAATGCCGCGAATCGTGTTCAAGGTGGTTTACTCTTTTGGGAATTGCATCTCTGAAATGCTCTTTGCAGGGATGATGGGAACACGTGTGAAGTAGTGAAGTGCTGCCCATTGTCCGCCAGTGTGCCCACACTCCAGTCCTCAAAGGTGTTCTCCTCTCCTTCTCTCCAGTGTGGATGGCGCCTCCTATGAAGTCATGCAGATCGACGTAGAAATTGAAGAACCCAGTGACCCACCTGCCACACAGCTTGTCACATGGCAGGTTGAATATCCAGGAGACATCACATCTGACTTGGGTGTATCCAAGATCTACGTGAGCCAAAAGGACTTGATCGGCATCATCCCACTGGCCATGGTAAGAATGTCCCCACCTGGGACTGTGAATGCAGAGCTTGGGGGAAGAAAAGAGTCAGCTCTGTGACCCAGACGTGGTGGGGTAAGGTCAGTGAGCCAGAAACCAGGCAGGGGAGAAACTGAACCAGGAAATGTACTGCAAATTCTCAAACAAATTTTTCCTAAAGAATATTTTCAGAATCTTATCTAGAAAATAATAAAACTCCAGGTATTAGATTTGGGTCTTCCATTATATGAAAAGTATTGGTGATTTAATAAGTGTGTTTGTATGATACAGTCTATTTAAGGATCTAAAACACGTACACCTGCAGAGACCAAAGAGATGAAGGAAATGAGTGAACATGACAAGTCCTTGGCAAACACCCACCCAGTGTAAAGGCCCCCGCCAGTGTCCACCATGCAGGAAAGCCAAGCCAGGTTCTGAATTCTTAGGATCTCCTGATTTCTGAAGAGAGGCCATAAATATAGTTTTAATGTAAAACGTCAACTTGTGCATATTGGCACTCATTTTAAAAATAAATAAAGCACTCTGTGGGAAAGAGTTGTCTGTATTGCATTCTTAGGCCATCTATTTATAACGTGTAATCTAAAAGGCTTAGGACTGTAAGTCTGTCCATGTATTTCCCAGCATTTGTGGAACAGAGATGGGCTTTTATCCTGGAGAGGACCAGCCCCTGGTTTCTACACAACATAAAACATTGCCTGTGGGAGACTGATGACCCGTGTTCACCTGAACGAAATACACCAACACCTTGTGTAGCCTGGCTTTCCGAGGAACTCGTCCAGAGCCCCTACAAAGGAATAATGTTTTTCCTTAACGTGAATTTTCACAATGCAAATGCTTGGGCATGTTAGTCTGCCAACAATAATTTGAGCTTTCCCTTGGTACAAAAGTACTTTTACTGTCAGAAGTGAAGTATGAGTTGACCTGTCCTTTGACTGCCTGGTGCCTCCCCGTCACCATCTATTAGAAACTATCGGCAGGTGTTATTCTGTGGTAATGGAAGGACATCAGGAATCAATCTTTCAGTGAAAGGTACCATGGACAGTTGCCTAGTGACGACAAGTTAGTTACAATGCTGTTCATTAGGAGATATAAAGGTGTGTGGGTACTTACGTTGATAAGGACTCTCATTAACCATTTCTTTAATTTTGAAGGCACGGAGCCTCCCCTGATACATTGTTTCATGAGTGACAGCAGCGTTCCGTCATTTAGGCTATTAGTGGTTCTGCACTGGGCATGGCAAGACCGTTTGTCTTGAATCGGTAATTACTTGAATTTGCTCCTTTTCAGCACCTTTGGTCTGTTGAGCTTTTAGCAGTTCTCTGAGCAGCTTCCGTTGCTTTGCTCAGCAAAAGCCAATTGACTTTGTTTTCTGCACTCAGCATTTCTCCCACCTAGAACGTGCCTAATGCTCCTGTTTCCTGTTCCAAACCGCTTGTTCACAACCCACATGAATCCCGAGCCTCACCAGAGCCCCTCTCTCTGCCCTCACGGGTCTCTCAAAATGTTCTCGTCAGCCTCTCTTGCTATGATATCGTGTGATGCTATAAGGTTGTATAATGGCAGAGCTAGAAAGGGTCTCAGCTTAGACCTTGTTGACCCTTTTATCAGTTAAGAATTAAATTTGGCTGAAAGCAAGAGAGCTCCTCACCCACCCACTCCACTCTACAGTGGCTAATAGTGGCTGAAGTACAAATGTGTTTTGTTTTTTAGTGTAAAGGAACTCCTAAGGGTGATGGCCCAGGGCTAGCATGGTGCCTTATGCCATCTGAAACCCAGGCTCCATCTTTATTTCTGCTTCAGCAGCCAGGGGCATGGATTCCATCCTCATGTTTACCACACAGTCCAAGATGGCTGATGGAATGCCAGCCAGCATATCCAAATTCTGCCGACCAGAAAAACCCTAAGAAATGCAGAAATCAAACAGGGTCAGTTCCTTTTCCCTTTCAGTAAGCCTTCACAAGAATCCAACATAATATTTCTGGTTACATCCAATTGGCAAGGAACTTAGTCATGCGGCCCTACCTGGTTGGAAGGAAGGCTGGTAAATCTATTATTTAGCATAGCACATAGATCAGATTCTGTTTCAAGGAATGAGAGGAGATTAGATATTGCAAGGCAATGAGCAGTATTTGCAACAATTCTCCTTCATTTCCACATGAGGAAACTGAGGCTCAGAGAGGTTACTCGTGTGGGCGCCTGAGTGTTTTCGATTCTGTATTGGTCTTTTTTTTTTGAGGAAGATTAGCCCTGAGCTAACATCTGCCACCAATCCTCCTCTTTTGCTGAGGAAGACTGGCCCTGAGCCAACATCCGTGCCCATCTTCCTCTACTTTATATGTGGGATGCCCACCACAGCATGGCTTGCCAAGCGGTGCCATGTCCGCACCCGGGATCCGAACTGGTGAACCCCGGGCCGCCAAAGCCAAACGTGCGAACTTAACCGCTGCGCCACCGGGCCGCCCCTGTATGCGTCTTTATGAGCCTCCTAGGAAGCAAAATAATATAACTAAATCAGTCTCCACTTACTAGCTATGCAACCATACTTACTATCACTGTGCCTCAGTTTCCTCATCTATAAAGGGAGGAAAGAGATAATTGCTACTCACAAGTGCTTAAAGAGTGCCCAGTCCAGAGCAAACCTAGAGTACGTGCCGGCTCTTCTGAGGACCATTTCCTCACTGAAGGCACAGGAGAAAGCATCTCCAGCAATGATGTTGTAAATTCCTTCAGCAAAGGGCGTGGTCCCAGCCCCCGTATCTCACAGTATAAGAAGAGCGCTGGGCAGTGTGTAGAGGCTCACTGATTCTGGAACTGAGTGGAAAGAATTGGATGAAAACACTCCTGGTCTGATGAGTTTTTACTAATATTCTCTGAGCATCTTCCCTGGAAATAGGACTCCTGACTCCCCGGTCTCCTGTATTTGGAGTGTTCTGAAGCCCCTTTCCAGACCAAGCTGCTTCATTTCGCCTTTGACTTGTTGGTGAAAAGTTGTTGCCAGTTCATGGAGGTTACCATCATTAAATAGACCTTTTGCCATTTTGTTTCATTTTCACTTTATTTTTGTTCATTGTTTGTTCATTGAGGGAAATTTGAAGGAATCTGATATCCATGCATCTATTTATCTATTCATTTGTGTCACAAGCGCTGGAAATATTAGAGAAAAAGAAGGAAAGCCAGCTCCCCAGGACCGTGATGGTGAGGAGAGGGTGCTTTGAGCTGAGATCAGGGCCACACTGGAGCTTGTGAGCTGGAGGAAGGAGGTGGGTCTTTGAATGAGGTGGGAGGCCCCCGGAAGGCTTTAGGCAAGGGAGTCACATGGACGATTTATGCCTGAGGAGAACACTCTGGCTGTCCGCGGAGAGTGGATCTGGGAGGGCAAGAGGGGCATTAGAGTGGTAGGGACTGTACCTTGGGTGCTGTAATGAGCTTGAAATTTACTTGTCCCCACCTTCTTGTCTGAATGTCAGCAGCCTGGGGCCTATCTGGTGGCTCTAGGGGGCTAGGAGATAGGACATAGCCTCCCTCTATCCTGTTGCTGAGTGACCCCAAACATATTGACCTCATCCCCATGGTCCCCAATGAATAACAGCCGTGTCCACATGGCAGCCAGCAGGAATAGGCCAAGGGGACATGTGCGGAGTGTGCATCGAGGACGTGACCCTTCTCTGAATACTCCGCCTCTGCTCCCATCCTATGATCCATGAGCTCAGCCGAGTGACCACATGTGGCCACAAGGGAGGCTGGGAGAGTGAGCTTCACCCTAGGAGGCCATGTGTCCAGCCACGAGTATATTACGGAGGAAGCAGGAAAGAATGCAAGTGAGGCCACACTGATGCTATCCTGGACCGCACAGTCGTAGCAGTGGAGAAAAGAGAAGTGCACTGTTTTAGGAGACTGCTTAGTGGGCAGATGACGGGACTTTCCAATGCACTGGACGTAGTTGTGAAGGAAAGACCAGAGTAAAAGATGAGTCGTAGTTTGGGGCCCAGTCCAAAAGTTCCCCACGGATCTCCGTGATGCCACCAAAACACTTAAAATGTTTGAGAGACTTTCTGTTATAAAGCATCCTAGGGTTTACACTTTTGTACACAATTCTTGGCACACATCTCTGATTGATTTCCCGAGATAAACGTTTAGAAATAAATTTGAATCAAAGGTTATGCAATATTGTAATATTTTTTGATAACAGTTGCCAAACGGCCTTCAAAAGTTTAACCAATTTACCATTCCACCTGCTGTGATACTGGTACCCATTTCCCTGCAACTTCACCAACACAGAACATTAAAATTAAAAAATGGGCAATTTACTAAGCAAAAATCATATCTCAGTGTTGCCTTAATTTGCCCTTTTATGGTTGCATTCTTTATTTCTGTATTAAACATTTGTTCTTAGCCCACCTTCTTTTTCTATTGGGAATTCAACTTATTATTATTTTGTCATAAAAAACATTTTTATTGTGATAAAAAACACATAACATTAAATTTACTGTCTTTACCACTTTTAACTGTACGATTCATTCATCTTCAACATGTTCACATTGTTGTGCAACAGATCTCTGAAACTTTTTCCTGTTACAACCCTGAAACTCTGTCCACCCAACACCAGTCCCCGCCCCCGCCCCGCCCTGCCCTTGGTGAGCCCCTTCTACTTTCTGTTTCTGTTTGGATTGACATATTGCAAGTATTCTTCCTGAGTGATCATCTGCCTTCTAATCTCACGGGTCATATGTTTTAGCATACAGAAGTTTTTGGGTATTTGTTTAGTTTTCGTGTAGTCACATCCATTGATCTCGTCCGTAATGGAAATCCCTCCTGTCGCCCTAATTATGACCAAAAGGAAAAAACAAGGCCGCTTTATTTGTTCTTGTAAAAGCTCCAAATATCCACATAGCCACACACAGCGCACTTGAAGCGGTAGAACGGTAACGGTGAAAGGAAATGCAGCTGCGGCTCCTTAGCCTGTTATTAAGGATTTGGGATCCGCGTGGGGTGAGTCTGGTGGCCTCTCCGTTCTTGGTGTGATGTATAATTCCATCTCCAGGAAGCCTTGGAAGTAAGATGCAGTTAAGCACTTAGATTCAAAGCTGATTTTCCAAAAGACATTTATTTCTTCCTCAATATTTTGCCTATTTTTTCCTGACGTCTATGGCCTTAAAAGCTTTTTTGTGTCTTTTTTTTTAATCCGTTCATGTATTTCCATGAGTTTATTACATGATTTTCTTCTGTTCAGGGAGTGATGGCTTACTATCTCGTAGGTAAATATATTTTTGTCCTTAGGGAGAAAATTCTTAGGAAAGGTCGTTAAATGTGCATTAACATTAATTGAGTTAGTGCATATCTGTAACTGCATGTCAGTGTCTGATTCCCGGGAGCGGTGTTTGCAATTCTCAGAAGAGTTGGAACACATCTTTCTGGGGTGGATGGCCCAGTTTCTGCAGGCTCTTCAACATCCTTCTCTCTAACTGCTTCCTGAGTTTCGGCTAAAACCAGTATTTTGAGCTTCTGCCAAGATTCGGAGATAATGATACTGATATTTATCAATAGGAATACCACACCAGTTAGTCCTTTAAAACATATCAACACGTCCTCTTCCTTTTAAAATAAAACAAACATTATTTCATTCCTGTTGGTAGCCGCAGTTCAGGTATTGTAATTGTGGTTGCTGTTGTAAGTGTGGAAAATGGACGTGGATCACTGAACTCTCCTGTGGGTTGTAGGAACATGCCCTCCCCCCATGTTGCACCCCTGATGAGGGTCTCATTTTGCTTCGTGTCCCAGCCTTGACTACCAAATTGTAGTTATTAGAATTGAGTTGGGGCTTTACATAAAACTGAATCAGGAGATACAGTCGAGATAGACAACTATTCTCCTTGAAAATAATCAGAGGAGACCTCTCACCCTAATGGGAGATTTGGCGATGGTGACATTTCGTGATATTTACAGTGACATGAGGTTACAGACATGCATGCCAGCCCCAGCCCTGCAGATCCTTGGGGAATGCCCACAGAGTTTTTAAACAAAATCAAAGAGTCGAATATGCCATGTGCTCTTCGTGAAGTGCAATTTGGTACCCCATTTTGAGCTTTTCCTTAAACGTGATGCTAATGGGCATGCAGATGAATCTCGGAACTCTCTCTGTATTGCCCACGGACTCCACATCCTCCGAGGAGTCTCCCTTGATCCTCACAGTCAGATGCAACCATCATTGACTCATGTTCTGTCCACTCTGTGGTTTCCCTGTGATCAGTAAGTACAGTAGGCAAGTCAGGAGATTGAGACACTCTTGAGTTAATTTGCTGATTGAGCCCGTACCACTGGGAGCCATAATAGGCAAGAGCCATACCAAGATGATGGGATGACCTAAGCTCAGCATGTCCCTTATGTACCCTCCAAGTCCTTCCTCACTACGTTTCGTTGTTGGAACCCCACTGGCACCCTTCCAACCTGCAAGCCCTCTTCCAAAGCAGAGACAGCTAGACTCCAAGGCACCATTCCTTACTGACTGTTTCTGTGACATTCAGATGCTGCTTTCTCCTGTAAGAGTCCCCAGAACCCAGACAACCATAAGTGGGAGCTATGCAGTTCAGACTTCCGCGGCCCCTTCGCTGACTCGATTGAATGTTGAGTTTTGTTCTTGTATGATTCTTGGGATTATAAGAAAGAAAACATTAAATAAAATCTTCCCTTCTTGTCTTGTTTGCGTCTTCTTAAATCTTACTGATCAAGGCATGTTCTCCTAAATCTATGACTCAGTAGAATATTCCATTTCTCTACGCCTACCAGACAAAACTCACCCACATTTTTATAACCATATAATTTACTCTTGTAAAGCTTCTGATGAAATGCATTTTAAATAAGCTTTCCTCAATCGAATACATTTTTCTTCTTAAACAAAATGAACTTCCTTTTCGTCAACCACATCCTCCCTAATCTTCAGACCCTTCAGGACTTAGTCTCCTGGCACATCCACCTTGCCTGGATCCTCTCCTCCCTACACTGTGATTGCCATCAATCCATGTGCTCTCCATGTTTGTACACCTGGCAGAAGGCACGGGGCCAGCTCGTAGTAGATGCCCAGCGAACGGTCTCCCCACCGTTGTCGAGTCCAGGGGTCTGTGGAGACAGAGTAACGCTGAGTCCGTGATCTCCCGTCAGTTTTGAAGTCAGCCCACATAAGTGCCTTGACAGTCACCTACTGAGATGAGCACTTGAGAAAAGGCCCCCAAACTGTGGCAGGAAACTATCTTCCCTGGCTCCAATAATGAAATTTCTTTTTATTTTTGGCATAAAAGCAGATTCTTGGCTCTTTTTTATTTGACTTTTTGTGGTATTCTTTTCCTGTGTCAGCCTGTTAATTAATATGCCAGATACCCTCTGTTGTTTTGCTCAGACTTTTTGAAAATTCAGTCACACTGCATAGCACACCACTGCTTTCATTTTTATACTTTCTCAACCAAGTGCAAATTAAGACGTTGAAAGAGCCCTTGAGAAAAATCTCTGCTCCAAAACGCATTCTTGCTCTGTGTGTTTGTCGAGTAGCCATGGCTGCCCCAAAAAGCATTCACAATACTTACACCAAATACTTACTGTTCGTTAGGTACCAGGCACGGCTCTGTGTACCTCCTTCTAGACATTAATGCATCTAATCCCCACAGTGACCCAGTGAAGCTGGGACTGTGCTTATCCCCACTTCACAGATGGATGAGGGCACACAGCTTGACGAATGGCCCCAAGTGACCCGGCTGAGAAGCTGAGCTGGAATTAGATTCTGGATGGCTGGGCTCCAGAGTTCATGCTCGCAGCCAGTCCACTGTACCACCCTCCTCAGTGAAATCAGAGTCTAGGCTATTGATCAGTTTAAGATGCAAAAGCATCTTCGGGAAATGAAATGCAAAAAAGCACACTCGTAAAAATGTGAAATTGAGAAGTCTTACTGAAATAGGAAAAGTCATCTGAAAATGAATTATTTATCGTGCACAAAGCCACTGCCTTTCCTTCCCAGCCCACTCTGCCACCTTTGATGCCCCCTAATGAGCTGCCCTCTTCAGAGGTGACATATGATGAAGAGCAGCAGCCAAGTGCTTTTAAAGGTACATGGTACAAACAAACCAGGGGAGTCATTGCTGTTGCTGCCTGTGGTTGGTTATTACAGCCTCTGCTGTTGTACAACTGGTCGCTGTTAGGGAACACATGCTCATGATGTAACCCACTTTGTAGGCACCAAGGAGGCAACCCATTCAGGCTATGTTTACTGAGCTCCCACGACGTGCCGGGTGCTGGGCTTTGTGTTGAGGATATAGCAGAGCTCACACTCCACTCAGGGGAGGCAGGTGGTAAATAAAAATAATGAAGCAAGATGAATTCAGAATTGATGTGTGTTGGAAGGAAATAAAACAGGATGTTGTGAGGTGAGCTCCAAGAGGCTGGGGCATCCCTGTAGGGGTGGCATCTGAGCTGAGACGGGATGCCAAGAAGGATCCAATGTAGGAAGACCCAAGAAGAGCTGACTTTCCAGACAGATGGAAAAGTGGATGCCAAGGCCCAAAGCAGAGACCAGGTTGGTATGCTCCAGATGGAAAAAGTCCAGTGGAGCTGGGGAACAGGGAGCCAGGGAGACGAGGTCAGAGGAGGCAGGCTCTGGGCTACAGACCCTCATCAGGCAGGATATGTGTGGCAGGACTTCGGAGTCACTGTCTCTAAATCTCATCAGATTCACGATCTGTTTTTAAAATATCACTCTGAATGCTATGAAGAGAAATTTGGGAGAATCGATGGAAACAGAAAGACCATATTCGGGGCCTCTTTGATGGTCCAGGTGGAAAGGGATGAGAATTTGGACTAGGGTGGTGATGGAGATATTGAAGACGATATCAAAGACAGATGGAAGGTCTTGGGATGTACTTTCTAAGTATAGAATCAGGCCTTGCTCATAGACAGGACAAGGAGTGTGAATGGAAGAGATCAAACACAGTCTAGATTAGACAGTGCTGTACAGTAGAACTTTCTGAGGTGACACAAATGCTCTGTTATCTGTTGTTGTTGTTACCCGTGGAGACGACTGAATCCTGTGGACAGCAGAGGGGAACCCTGCCCAGTCTTTTTGCACCATCCTCTCACCTTCTGGCGCTACATCAGACAGTGCTCCTCCACTATTTGTAGGGTTTTCATGGCCAATGTTTTCAGAAGTGGGAGACCAGGTCCTTCTTCCTACTGTCTTAGTCTGGAAGCTCCGCTGAAACCTGTCCACCATGGGTGACCCTGCTGGTATTTGAAACACTGTGGCATAGTTTTTAGCATCACAGCAACATGCAGCCTCCACAGTCTGACAACCGACAGATGGGTTGTGTGGTTCCCTGACCAGGAAACAAACCCAGGCCATGGCAGTGAAAGCACCAAATCTTGACCATTGGACCTCCAGGGCTGGCTTCTATGATCTGAGCCATCCAATATGGCAGCCACAGCCACATGTGATTACTGAGCTCTGGAAAGGTGGCTAGTACCACAGAGGAGCTGAATTATTCATGTCATTTAATTAACTTAAATTTCAATAGCCCTACGTGCTAGTGGCTATTCGATCAAGCAGTACGGCTCTAAAGTTTTGGCTTGGGAAACTGTGGGCCAGTCCTGCTGTGTTCTGAGGTGGTGGTCTGTGTGTTCCCCACTTGCTCTGTGGCCCCGCTCTCCACTCTTCTGCACCCTGTGCTATGCCCTTGGAGTCTTTCCTGTATGGACGACCTCAAACGGGCTGACTCATCCACTGGCTTCTGGTTGGGTTCAGTCAATGGAAAGCAGAAGAAGCTTAGACAGAGGGTGAAGAGGAAGGTTGGGTATTTATTCCCTAATCTGTTCTCTGATAGGCTACGGTTTCTCAATGGCTGTGTTGCTCTGTCAAAAGCGCCAACTCCTGTCAGTCAACTCTCCCGTTAAGTAACAGCAGCGACATTGTTGTTGTGTTTGTGTTGCATATAAGCACCGTCTTGAATCTGCACTTAGAGTTCTCCCATGCATGTGCCTTCTACAAATAAGTGAGAGTATCTAAATGCACCATTCTGTATTATAGTATACTTCCTGCCCCCAAATTTTATGTATTAAAATACAGATTAACTATTTGCTTTTATTTCTCCTTTATAATTCAGTTAAGACATTACATTGATTTTTTCAAGCATGTGTGTTGGTAGGTTATATTCATTATGGTTCATATTTCAGGATAATAAAATCAGCACTATTTAATTTGTCATGTCAATATTTGTTATATGAAAGGAGCATTAGCTCAAATGGAGTTGAAAACAATGGGGCTGGCAGATATTTTCTCTGAAGGAGCAGACAGTAAATATTTTCAGTTTCGCAGGCCATGCAGTCTCCGTTGCAACAATTCAGGCCTGACCTTGAAGCTCAAAAGGAGCCGTAACATCTAAGCAAATGGACGTGGCTGGCTTTCAATAAAACTATTTACGGATGCTGAATTTGAATTTCATGTAATTTACACATGTCACCAAAAAAGTATGGTTCTTTTGATTTTTTTCAACCATTTATAAATATAAAAACTATTCTTGGCTGCAGGCTGTACTAAAACTACGACTTGCAGGCCAAAATTTGCCAATTTCTGGTCTCATGCAGACGGAGCTTTTTCTTCTCCTTGCCTCAGTTTCTCCTTCTGGAGGTTGAGAACAGCGCCCCCCTACATGGTCCAGTCATGATATAAAGGTTGACCTTCTTGAACAAAGGGCTGCCTAAAATGAAAACAATTTTAAAAAGTGACATTATCAGGAGAAAAGAGTATTTTCTGCAGGGAACAGGGGCACATCTCCCACTATATTGCACTCCATGGAGAGTTTCCACGAGATTCAGGTTAACTAGAGCAAGTAGTCTGTCTGCCTTCTCCCTTGATCATGCTCCCAGGACTTCAGGTTTGATAACTCAGCCCTATGCTTGCTAGTTCCCCTCCTGAACAAACCATTCCAGTGGTTTATCACCTGAAAGTCAAATGAAGGCCTTCCATCTTTTCAGGGTCCTGGGACATCCCCCACACTCATGAAGTTTATGCTTCCTAAATCCACCTTAGTACCCCTCAGTATCCCTCCCATTCTTTGATTAGCTTCATCATCTCACTCTTTGGTGATATCCACTGAACAATATCAGAACTCGTTGGCAATACAACTGCCATTAACCTTTCAATTAACCTCATTATCAAAGAATTGAAAGTGGTACAGAAATAGAAGTGGAAGCTGATTTAAGAGCATATTTGCAACTAATTCCCAGGTTCCACTTGCTCAGAGCCAAGGTTTCCTTCCTCCTTGAACTATTTTCTAAAGGCTGGCTCACTCCAAAACCTCCAAAATCCTGGCAGCAACTACCAGAAGGTGAGAACACCTTTTAGAAAAGCTGGGTTGCATGGATGATCCATATGCATTTCAGGCACGTACACCAAATGCCAAACTCACTCGTGTCTTTTCTATCTGTGAAACTTATTATGTTTATTGCAAGATAGACCATGTAAACCCAAAATCAAAATTTTGGAAAATCTCACCATCCATGTAATTTTGCAATACCATCCAGCTCCACCTGGCATATATGTTAGAGTCAATTAGTTTTTGGCATTCTATGGCGTGTGGTCAAGATCTTCGTCCATAAAATGCAACCTCATCAGAAAGGCCTTCCCTGACCAGGCTGTGCAAAGAGCATGCTCTCTCTCTCTTTGTAGCCCCTTATCTTTGCTTACTTTTTCTCCATGGTATTTTTTGATTCTAACATTCATACATTGATTTTTTGTCCATCCTACAAACACCAAGGGGGTAGGGGCACTGCTGTGGGGTTCATGCTGTATTTGTAGTACTTAGGCCAGTTTCCGGCCCACGGTAGAAGCTCCATCAATATGCTGGTGGTATGGAATGAATCAGATGGAGCTGAATTTATATCCCTGGTCCAAGAGCTTATAACTGTGTGGACCTTGGGCAAATTAAGTAACATCTCTGCACCTTACTCTTCTATCTGTAAAATGGGGATGATGAGGGCATTTTACTACATAGGGTGATGTAAAATTTAACGAGTCAAAGTAGAATATTTGGCAAAGGGTCTGACACTTAGTGGCAGTACAGTGAATACTCTTGCTGCTAGTCGTACAACAACAACAAGAAAGAAGGTATGTTTGGGGATACTAGCACACAATATTGAAGTAGTTATTATTGTTTTTCCACATTCTTCTTCTAGGTTTTCCAAGAAATTAAGGAAAAATAAACTTCGAATGTCCTATAGGGATAAAAAGACTCAGTAAAGCTGTAACATTTTAAATAGTAAGTAATAATGGCTGTGTTCTGTACGGGGAGCCTTAGCTGACCTGTTAGGTAGGCACAAAATTACAATGGTGAATCTGTTAGAACATTTTCAAATCCAGTCCAAACTGGTTTATGCAGAAATCAGAATTTATTGGCTCAGTGTATAAGATTAAATTCATTTGGCTACATGAAAGAGACCCCAAAATACAATGGCTTTAAAAACAATGGAAGTTTCTCTCTTTCTCCCATGGAAGAAGTCCAGAGGTAGGCACTTTGAGACAAATATGGTGGCTTCCTGGTCATCAGGGTCCCAGGGTCCACCTGGGTGTGTGTCTTTCTACTGTGGGATTTCATTCTCAAAATCACCCCATGATCCGAAATGGCTAGTGAAGCTCCAGCCATCATGTCTGAGTTACAGATTTAGAGAGGAAGGAGGAAGGGCACCAAAAATGTCACATATATCAGAGTCAGCTTCCTGTAAGGAGTCTCTCTGGGAGCCTCACACAACACTTCTGCTTACATCTCATTGGTCAGGACTTAATCACATGGTCATGCCTGGGAATGCTGGGAAATGAAGTCCCAGGTAGACCAGATGTTGCAAAACAACCAGCCAAGTCTCCCAAACACATGTAACCTCAAGTTCCAAAAACTAGCTTCTGACCTGTTTTACTCCAAAAAGTTACGTGATGTCACCTGAGATCCAAGTCTGAAATCCTGAAATTCTCTCATACCTGTTCTCATCCAGGAACCAGCTACACCTTCAGGCTGGATCCGCTCTTGGTACAAAATGCTGTAGCCTGTCCAGATCTCACATCCTCATTTTTCCAAATCCAGGAGAGGAGAAATGGTTCCCCAAAGGAATATCTGTGGCCTTAATGGGAGCAGAAAGAAATGAATGCTGGAAGGACACAAGTGGATTCTACTCTGTCTTTTTATTTTGCCCCGTGGAGGTCAACTTTCATAGATTTTGAAGATTTGCTCTGCAAAGAAATGTGCTTCATCATCCCAGATCAAACCGATTAGATAAGACTGAGATTTCAGATGTCTGACTACGTAGCTTCTACAAAACCCCATGACTCCACCATCCAGGAGTATTTTCAAGAAGTGCACGAAGCAACTGTTGTCTTTTGAATAAGAAATGAAGACTTTAAGATGCAGATGTCGTGTAATAGAACATCACACGAAGAACAGCTCCAAATAAGAGAGTCTAAAGGGAAGCTTTGCGTCTTTCTTTTAAAATGTGTTTATCTTAGATGAGAAGCCACTCAGCATTCACCAGTATTGGCTATAAAGTACTATATATGGGAATGTAGAGAATTCCCATTTCAATACAAACCATGAAGAACCCAAATATCAATGTGTGGGTAATTACGTGTTGGCCCTAATGAGAAAAAATTATTTTGAATAATTTTGAAACTGGCACATTAAAATATGCTTTTTCACAAAGTAGGGTTTTTCTCATATGGGACTTAACTATTTTTCCAGTGTTCTTTATCTCAGAAGTTATCAAGAAAAAAACATTATTTTCTTGACAGATGCTAAGAAACCTGGAAATTTCAATAGATGTTGAAATATGAGTGGTATACAGTTAAAGAAAAGTCCATTTTAGGAAACAATTCCACAAGCTCTTTTCTCTATAATCTTAGTGTGATGGGTGGTAAATACAGCTTAGAACTTTACAATATGGGCAAATTACAAGAAAAATCTGTCTTTTGAGTTTGAGTCAATGAGTCTTTTCAGCGGTATGACTAAATTACCCGTTAAACTTAGCCTAAACACACGTGATTGCTTCATCCTCAGACTCAATTTCTCTTTTGCTTTAAAGAGCAGTCTATGAATGCAAATGTGGAAGACATTTCTTCCTTAACCTTACTTTGGTGAGAGACTTTCTTTCTCCCCTCCTGTTCTCTCTCTTCCCTCTGCCCCCTTCCTTCCTCCCCTCTTGTCTCAGAGTCAGGATTCTCCAGAGAAACAGAACCAACAGGATAAATGTATATATTTTTATATATATATATATATATATATATATATACCCACACACACACAGACGTAGACATATATATAGATAGACGTATACACACGCATAGACTTAGACATGTACATGTATGCATATACATAATATACATATGCACACATATATAATATAGGCTGAAAAAAGAAGGAATTTGCCCGTTTTTCCTGCCTCATGGCTTAAGCTGGGACATCTCATCTCATCTGGTCCTGCCCACGAGCTGGGATTCACACCCTCAGCTCCCCGGTTCTCAGGGCTTCGGACTCAGACTGGAATCACACCACCTGCTTTGCTGGGCCTCCAGCTTCTGGCCGGCAGATCCTGGGACTCCTGAGGATCTTGTTCCCGTGTTTATCAGGTATCAGCCTGTCGCCGGTTGAGATGCTTTCAGAATGCAAGAATCAGGGGCCCCGCTTCCAGCATGCTTACCAACAAGCAAACTTCTCACGTCACATGCTGAGGAATCCAGAGGGGGCCTCCGGGCGTGGCGAGCCCAGAGGCCAACTGTGTTTGCCTGCCTGTCTCACGGTCCTACTCTGCTGTTGCGCGTCTTGCCCTGCACTCTCCCTTCATGGTCATCGGCAATGGCTGGAGCAAAGGGATGCCTGGTTCACATTCAGCCAGAGAAGGAAAATCAGCTCTCCTCCGAGTCCTTCTTCTTGGTCAGACTGTACCACATTAGCCCATCACCTGCCCTGAATTGGACACAATCACCAGATCTTCTGATTTGTCCACAGCAGGCTTCCTAAACTCGTCACAGGCGCAGGGTCATCTCACATGCCCTGCTAAGCTGGGGGATGGTGTCAGCCTTCTCCGATCCACAGGCTGTCAGTAAGGATGGATATTTGAGTACAACCAGGTTTCTGATAGGAAAGAGAGAAGAAGGAATGGAAACATGTTGATACACAGAAGTTGCCTGGAAAAGTCCACAGCAGAAAAATACAGGACAAATACAGTTGCATAGGGTTTGGGGTGAAGGAGATAACTGCCTTTCCACTGGATTTACAAGACAAATCTTAAAACCTTCAACAACAACGACAAAAATGTCTTACAGAAAAGGTGCTTGAAAAATCAATATAATAGACGTGAAGAAAGAACCTACACACCACCTATCCTCATTAGTAAAATACATCTGTGCATGGTAGGGAACATCTGCTCCCCATCTCCTGGATATCACCAGTGGCACCGTGGTCCTTAATGAGGCAAACATACTGGTCCCGTTATACCTCGTCGTCGAGACCTCAGTAAAGGGCTTGGTCACTGATACTAAAAGTTGAAGATAGAGCTTCAGCCGAGACTTAAAGCTTTGAAATGTATTTATTTCTAACCTGTGAACCTCCCATCAAAGGGATCTTATCAGACATGTAACAGAGTAATCTGAGAATTTTAAGCTCAAGTCCAAACTACCTCCACTCATGTTTTCCTAAAGAATTGGCATTCTTCTTCAGAATCAGTTCAGTTTTCTTTGGCTCACTGGCAGTGATTCTTTGGTTTGTTAATTCATCCAATGCTGGATATGTGTTCGTTTGTTTTTCTTTTTGGAATATGTCCACAGGGCTTGGTGTTAATGCCCGGCCATAGCAAGCGTATGCCTATCTATTTTTCTATAATGGAATGATCATGTGTGTCAGAGGATATCATGACTAGGTCAGAAAAGGCAGGAAAAGTTGCTATTTAAGGCTTTTTAATTGTAAAAACACGAGAAACCTTAATAGTAATAGGAAGAAAAGACTTTTTTTATGCCGTGTGTAAAGAAGTAGCTGTATCAGGGGGCCGGCCTGTGTGGCCGAGTGGTTAAGTTTGCATGCTCCGCTTCGGCGGCCCAGGGTTTCACCGGTTCGAATCCTGGGTGCGGACATGGCACCGCTCATCACTCCATGCTGGGGCGGCATCCCGCATGCCACAGCTGGAGGGACCCACAGCTAAAAATGCACAACTATGTACTGGGGGGCTTTGGGAGAAAAAGGAAAAATAAAATCTTAAAAAAAAAAAAAAAAGAAGCAGCTGTATCATAAAACAACACAAAGACTGCCCTGCAGGAGAATTCTTCAGAATTGCTACCTCTGGGATGTGGTAGTTACAGCTCAAAGTGACTTTTTACCAAACTTATTTTTCCTAAAGCCATCAGCAATAAACTGTGGAGAAGGAAGTATTTAAACTGCTATGTGTGTTCCAGGCAGATCTGTTTCCCTGACAGTTGTAAAATGGAAATGGAGGCTATCAGTCCTTATGAATTTGTAGTTCTATGCAAGTATAATAAGATAACATACGGAAAAGCAATGGAATGATTAAGAAAAGGATTTTGCTAAGCGTGTTACTAGAGATCTGAGAGTTCTGTCCATAAATCTTGCATTTCCATTTTGAAAATGTGTATGAGTAGCCAGTTAATTCTTTTACCTAAAACAAGATTGTTAGATATTACACATCTCTTACGGTATGTAACAGATTCATCTTTGAAAGATAGAAAAAGGTTGAACTCATTTCTGAGATGCAATCGCCAAATTTAACCTTGTAGTCTGAGTCCAGATATAGAAACGGAACCCAGGACCCATGTCTTTTCTAGAAAAGCCCATCCTTGATGTAAAGAAATTCTCTTTGTGGTAATGAAGTTGGAGAATATTAATAAACAGACAATTCAACTGCTGAGAAAGGACTCAACCCTGAAAAAGACATAGACTGTCTCCTCTCCTGAGAACCTAGGTAGTTATTGTGCTTGCTGCCTGCTTCACTGTGTAGGCTCTTTACAAAACTTCTTATTTGTGCTCCACAATAACACCACAAGAGAGGCATCATGGCCGTTTTTCAGATGGGAAAACTGAGGCTCGTGGAAAGAATATGTTGATGAAGGTCACGTGGCTACAAAAATTCTGGGGCTTGTTAACCACCAGGATTTAACTGTGGAACTATGCTAGTGAGAATGAGAGCCAACATTTGCCCTCTGAATGATGTATGACACAAGACACATCTGAGTGCCTGAAGAAGAGCAGAACAAAAAACGTTCATTCCCCCACATGGATGGACATGGGGACCTCAGGCGATGGTCCTGGATACATTTATCTTCAAAGTGGAAGATGAAAGAACAGGCTGTAACGTGACTAAGTGGTGGACGTCTGATGTTAGGAGCTTTCTGAATGATAAGAGAACAAAAATGAGACTCACAGGAAGGAAAACCCATGTTTCTGTCACCTCTTCTCATAGTAACCTATCAGTTTCTATCTAGTTTTTCCCTTTTCTTATCTATGAAATAATGCCACATTGACCTCATCCATGTAATAGAATTCTGGACGTTTTTTTAGAAAGATCAGTGGTAATATGTTTTGAAACAGCCTATGAATTTTCCATATTATGATGGAATCCCCCCTACAACATCCCCACTGAGGAGTTGTCTGGCATCTTGTTGATCTTCTCTGTGTATAGGGAATAATGCACTACCTCTTAAGGAAATCCATACCATTCTATGTAAATAGATATGGTAGATAAAGATATGGGTAAAGCATGGTTATGGATATGCATGATAGAAAGAGAGAGATAATACAGCTATCTGTGATATCTTTCTCTATATATATATCTAGAGAGAGTTGTAATGTTCAATATCTACTGGATGACTTCTCCTTCGTTCTGTCACCCATCCAAGTCATCTTTGACACCCCTCTCTCCCATATCCTACACCCAATGCAAAACCAAGTCCTTCTGATTTTGCCTTTTACCTGCTTTTCAAACCCACCCTTTTCTTCCATGCCCAGTGCCACTATTACAGTTCAGATAATCCTCATTTCTAATCTAAATCATCACAAACGTTTCATCCACTCTTAATCCCTCTTCACTCTGTTCTCTACATTGCAGATAGTAATTGTTTCGAAATTAAGCTTTGCTGGTGTCACTATCTCCTGCTTAAAGCTTGGGAATGGCTTTCTATCGCTCTGAGAAGAGACATAGTATGCCCAACAGGGCACAGAAGGCCTGCCGCATGGGGTCTAAACCCTGCCTACCTTCCCAGCCTCTTCCAGTAGCATCTTCTTCTAGTCCTTCTTAACTATAAGAGGGCCGGAGAGTGTAGTTTTCCCTGGCTAAGACGGAGTTGGGAGATCCACAGCACAATCTCCCACAAAGTGTGTCTTTCTCAGTTGTAAATATCCCTCAGTTCTTTCAACTGTTATTCTCTGCCTGTGCTGGGCATTCTTCTCTAAACACCCTTGGGTTGATGACTGTCCTTGGAGATGACAGTTTCTCTTCTTTTCAGCCTTCAATTGTCCATCAGTCTCAATTTTGGTCCCAAACTTAATTTATAGTCCCAGGACTGATAATGGTGCTCAGTGTGTGAGCTGACAAAGAAGAGAGTTGAGCTGGGCTTTACTGTCTCATTTTGGGCACCGTATCGCCATTAATGCCAGCCAGTTTGCTGCGACTCCTCTTGAGAAGCCACATGGCATTGTTGACTCCCAATTCCATAAATCTCTTTGCTGTCTCACAGCTGGTCCTCAGCTGCATCTTAACTATGATTGGTCTAGGATAGTGAGAGTTTTGAGCCAGGAAGCGAGATTTGGCATTTCTCTCAAAAATCTAATCTTGTTGGACACAGTCCATCATCATTCCAGCCTGTTGAAATATTTTAGGATGCTAAATCTGTGATTGAGCCTTATGATAACTCTCAGCTTTAAGTCATGTATGACTGTGGATAGCATGCTATCAATTTCCTCATTCAATTTATTGATTGACTTTCTAAACAGAACAGGAGTGAGGTCAGCACCCTCCATGGAATTCCAAAGTTGCTGAGACAACATGCTCTTCAGCTTTTCTCCCTAACTCATGGGCTACTTTTTCCTCACCTCCTTCACTTGTTCCTTCTCATCTACCTACCTGTTCTGCTCTGGGGAACAGTCTTGAGGATCCTTTTCTGCCTGCTGGGAATCCTTTGGCGGTTTCATCCTTTCTTGTGATGTTAAATATACTCTCTTCACAGATAATGTCAAAATGTGTGTCTCCAGCCTGCAATTCTTCCCTGAACTCCAGGCCCCACAACTGCTCTTGGCTGTCCAGTTGGCATTTCACACTAGCATTTCCTAAACCAAACCTCTGATCTTCAGCCTCCAAACATATTCCTTCTGGAAACTTCCCCATTTCAGCCAAAGACAATTCCGTCATTCCTGTTGCTCAGACCCACACTATGGAATCCTTTGCTCTCAGACTCACATCCAATCTCTTGGTTGATCCTGATAGTTCTGCCTTCGCAACATACCCAGACATCAGCTAACACACCATCTATTTTACTTGATTTTCTGTTTATTGTTTGGTCCCTCAAACTAGAAGTCCATGAGGACAGTAAGTTTTTGTCTTTGTTTCACGTTTGTTTTTAGTATCTAAAACAATTTGTAATATACAGTAAGTGTTCAAAAGTGTTTTCAGATGAATAAATGATAGGTCTCCCTCATTCAGATTCCTACTCTTATTGTCCACAATGACGTGATGAGATATTTCATCACTGTCTGAGCAATCTCCCACATATACCATGTCTACCACTTTCTAAACGTTAATAAATTCTCTTTTCCCCTAAACCTTTTCTTCCTGTGGTTTCAGCATCTCAATAAATTGCACCTCACCCCACACGGTTCTCAAACCAGCAGCCTGAGAGTTCCCATAGTGCTGATTTCTCTTACTCCCCAAAGCCAATTGATAACCCTGTTTGTTAGCTTTGTCTCCAAAGTATTTCCTTGAGTTTAATCTCTTCTGCTATTCCTTAAGTTCAAGACACTGTCACCTCTTGCCCTGAATAAGGGGCCTCCTGTCCTCCATTCCTGCCACCCCTACCCCCACCCGATCCATTCTCTCCATAGCCACTAGGGAGATCTTTTCAAAACACACATCACATAGCCTTCTTCTCTGCTAAGACCATCAAGTGCAATTCCATCCACACTCAGAATAAAATTCAAAGTTCTTACCAAGATGCAAAGACCCCTTCTCTGTATGGCCCCTCCCTCATAAAACTGACTCCCTTGCTGGCAAGCATCATACCCCTATCCCTTGGGGTTCCTGAAATTTACTCTTAATGCAGGGTGGTTGCACTTGCTGTTCCCCTGCTCAGAAGTCTCTTCCACCAGCATGTCTACAGCTGACTCATCGCTTACTCTGTGCTCTCTGTCTAGGCTTTCCTCAGTCGGCTGAACCACATCGCCGCCACCACCACCAAGACATTGTTCACTCTGTCACGTGACTTATCTGCTTCCTTTACCTTCAATTGTCTGAAATTATCCTGTTTATTTTTACGTTCACTTGTGAATTGTTCTCCCCCACCATATTTTAAACCTCTTGAGGACAGGGGGCTTGTCTGCCTTGCTTGATGCAGCATCCACAAACCTAGAATGTTAACTGGCACATAATAGGGACTCAGAAAGATTTGTTGAATGGATAAATGATGGCCAACGTTTATTGGTCCAACTTAAAAGGTCCAACAGGGCGCCGGCCCCGTGTTCCAATGGTTAAGTTCGAATATTCCACTTTGGCGGCCCAGAGTTTCACGGGTTCGGATCCTGGGCGCGAACAGGGCGCTGTTCATCAAGCCACGCTGAGGCAGCGTCCCACATGCCACAACTGAAGGACCTACAACTAAAATATACAACTGTGTATTGGGGGGATTCGGGGAGAAAAAGCAGAAAAAAAAAGAAAAGAAGATTGGCAACAGTTGTTAGCTCAGGTGCCAATCTTAAAAAAAAAAATCCAACAAATCAATAGCTAAGATTATTCAGACGTGCTGTGTTCTTATTGAAACTGTAGCATCTTCTGGTGACTGTCAACTCTTTGTTCAAGCACTCCTGATATTTTTAACCTATTCTGAACCTGTGTCGGTGTCCATTTCAGGTTTACAAGTCTGCACTTTTCATAACCAACTTGCTGCCCTGTTCTCTTTTGTTCGTTGAAAATTATTCTAGGACCTTTCTCTCTGTATAGTTCCTCACAGGTTCAGTGAACACAGCTATGAGTTCCATCAGTCGGTCCCACGGAATGGTACGTCCAAGCCAGGAAGCCTGTTTCACTTATAAGGGCTCGGTGGTGGCTTGTGCCCTGCCCACCAAGTGTGGTTGGGTTTCTTCTTAACCACCAACGCATCTGGGCTGGTGGCTCCCTGACAAAGGGAATGGAAGAAAAATGGGATGAGAAGTTTGGTAGCTTCTGTCATTTGCTGAAAGCCTTCCTTTTCCTGGATGTGCCTGGTGTCTTCTTTTTGCTTCTCCAGGTCCATTTTTCAGCTTTCTCTTGCATATCAAAGGGCTTCAAGGTCCTCTGGATTCCAGCTAGATTTGCCAGAGAGAATTCTCTGGAGGCCCCAGCAGGAGCTCAGAGGGAGGTCAGAGTATTTTCCCTCTCTGTGCAAGGTCCCCAGGGCAGGCTGGGTATGTCCCTCTACCAACCTCACTGCTCCTCCCAACGTGTTTCTCTCTCCTCCCCTCAGGCTAAGCAGTGGCTGCACGCAGCTGCTGCTCGCTCCAGGTACTGACACATTTTCCATGGTTCCTCTGCGTCCCCACCTTTGCTGATAAACCCTCCTCAAGCAGCCCTTCTGTTTTCTGCAGGGCCACTGACTGAGTCCCTAGGAATCTTGCCTTCAGACCCACTTCTTGCCACACTCCTCCCTGCTGTCCCTGCCCTGCTGATCTCAGGAGACCTGTGGATTCCTTTGATTTTCCTTCCTCCAGCAATCGTTTGCAGCTGTGAAATCAGAATTTCTGTTTTTCTACTTTGGCCAGATCTCATCTAGATTTTTGGTCCATAGAATATTCTTTTTTGTCTTTTCCTAAAATTTTTAGAGATCTACCTCCCTTCTGTGACCCTGCTTTGTGCCAATGACTCTTCCACACTGGCCACTTCCAGCTCAGTCAGGCGTCTTGTGGAAGCTTCCAGGCGTAAACAGTGACCCTCTGCTAGCTTTCACGGGCTACTTTCTTACGGGTTTCTGAGATCTAGCTTAACTTCTCTTTTTCCCAGAATTCCGTGATTATCTGGTTTGACCACCCGTTAACCTCCAGTGAGTTTGAGATGCCCTGTGCTGCTTTTTCCAATTACAGCTTTATTGACCACATCTTAATCGTTCAATCTGTTAGACTCCTTTTCCTCCTAATGTTTGCGGGCTAATTAGCGAATACTAGCAACAATGGAGAAGATCAAGTTTCAGGGACCCTGGTTAAGTCCTGCTCTCCTCCAGATGGCCAGGCGGGGGTTGCTTGTGAAATAGGACTGTAGGTTGGATCCCAGTCTGCATCGTCTTTAAACAAAGAACCATGCAGACACAATCCTACCTTTTAGACCTAAGGACTCCATCCACTCCAGAGCGTGTTAATGTAAGAAAAGAGTTAGGGCCGAAAGTGTACTAAAGAGACAAATCCAAGAGGCATGTAAAGCTGGAACAAAAGCTATTTAGATAATTTGGTGCCTAAGTAGTGATGAAGTAATTACTGAACTAGTAATTAGATGGGTAATTGGACTGTTTATTTCCTCTGCATTTAACAAGAAAAAATGTCACCAACAACCTAAAAAGAACATTGAACATCGACTAAACTTTCAAAAAGAACCAGAGGGAATGTGTAATGTGAGACCTAAGAAGAGTCCCCTGTTTAAAGAGGATACTGACGATGTGTTTCAGTAGCAACAACCATGCTTCATAACCGCCCTTTGGATGTGTTTGTTCAGGGGGCTACCCAAGAGAGGGAGGGTAGCATTGCTTTAAATGGGTGGGTGAACTGAGGCTGTGAAGAGCATCCTGAGCATCCTGAAGACCAAGGCTCTTTAGCTCTCCACTAACATACCCAGCTTACCCTTAGATGCTTTTTTCTTGCAAATTTGGACTAAAAGCTAGTTACCTACTTCCCTTCCAGCAATTTAACATCTAAGCTGGTGAGTTAATCAGTCGCCACCTAGAACCAGCTATTTACCTCTTCCAGGAGGATGGAGACCTCTTAGCTGGGACATTTTCATCCCACCAAATATTCTCTACACGTGTAGCTGACACTAGCCCCGAAACAACCACTGAATTATGACTGCGCTTTCTTTCCCCAAACTGTAGTTAACAAAGCCATCAGACATCTAGGTGGTACACGCTGTTTGTTGGGTTTTATTATTCATTTGAGAATTAACTAAGAGATACTCTGCTCTTTCTGAAGGGTCATTTTATTTTGCTACTCTATTCACCTTATGCTTTCCAAACAAGGCAATGGGTCATTGAGCATTTTAAAGGTAAGTGATAATCACCAGCTCTGCTTGTGTTTTGATATGTTGGCCAAAGTGGTTTTTGTGGCAGAGAAAAGGAAGGGAATTAATTAATGAATCATCCTTTCATGGATGCTTTGCAAATTATTTACATAATGTACCATACATTCAAGTTGTATTCCTTTTTCATAAAGAATCCTTTGTGGAGTTTTCCTCATTCATTCATTCATACATACATTCAGTGACTAGATACCTATTTAAATACCTATCTATCTATTTAAATATCTATTTAAATGTGTGTTTATATATATATATATATATATATATATATATATATATATATATCTCATGTGTGTGTGTATCATGCCTAGAATGTATTAGGTAAAGTGTGAGGTTTGATAAATAAAACAGATATAGATCCCACTCCCACAGAGTTAGCAGTAAAGATGTAGGAGACAGATAATGAACAGGTAAATAACTAACCATGTAAAAATTGATGTATCAAACAACATGCTATGAAGATGTCCAACATCGTGAATATCGTGATAGAGATTAAGGATTGGGGAAGGGGGCACTTAGTTTGGAAGATCAGAGAAGGTCCTTGTTGAGGAGAAGAGGCATTTGAACTGAGGCTTAAAGGATAAGGAGATGTCAGTCACACGGGGTGCAGACCATGTGGAGGCTGCAGACAGAGGGAACCTTCTGTGAGTAGGCTCCATGTCAAGAAATGACTCAAAGTACCTAGCATGGCCAGAATGCAACGAGTCAGAGAAAAGTGTCTCGAGGGAAGTTTGGAGAGGGTGTAAGGGTTTTATTCCAAGTGCAACAGTTAGACTTTGGGGAGTGTCAACTAGACAATAAAACATATATATTTTATGGTTTTAAGAATCCTTTGCCAAGTAGAGATTGTAGAGAGCAGGGATGAAAGCAGAAAGACCACTTGCGGGGACTCTTGCGGTCTAGCAAGACTCCTGTGGAGGGTTGGGCTGTGAGTCGGGGTGGGATCAGAAAAGTGGGTGGATTCGAGGTATCTGAGGTCACAGTGTGAGGATGACCTGCTGGGACCTGCTGGTGGCTGGTCTGTGGCGCTGAGAGAAAGACGAGATCCTTGATGAGTCTGGCTGATTTCAAACACATGGAAATATGGAGGGACTTGCTATGGACCAGAGAGGGGAGCAAGGGCATGGAATGGCATCAAGGGGAAATCAAGAGTTTAGTTTTGGATGTGTAACTTTTGGAACACCTAGGAAATAGAAAGAAGAGTTAAGGTTACGAACTTCATAGATATCATGTTTATTGCCAAAAAATGCTCTAAGCTTGAGGTAGCAACTAAGCACTAGGTCAAAGCTTAAGCTGAGGTATTTCTCTCCTGTTGTGAAAATAACTACGGAATAGGCATAGTAATGATAACGGTACCTGAGAGCCATTTGCTGAACGCCGGCTCTCTGTTAGGTGCATTATAGTTACTATTGTTTGTATGAATTATATCCTTTTCATGGTGTTTTTGAGTTCTTCTCTAAGTCTCCTAGAAACTCTCTAAAATCTTTCTGTTTTAAAATACACGATCATTTTCAAACTAGTAGCACTAATTTGAGAACAAATTTAAATAGTACCTCTAAGAAGTCACGAGTTGCATTTGGAATTGCTAAATTTGCTTAGGCAAAAAAAAAAAAAAATCCAGAGTAGACTTTGCTAATTGTCCTATGTGGCTTCATTTCAAACCTTAAAATATTTGAAGAAGCTTGAGTGAAAGGCTTTGAATCCCCAAAAGCTACATGTTTCTGGACTGACCTGTGGTTCATTAGCTGATCCTTGGAACTGCTCATATTTCTACCTTTTCTTGGCCAGTAGGGTGCTCATGGCCCCAGTTTGCAGCCTGCCTTTAGCTACTGGACACAAAGAGTATTATGGCCTGCATGCGTGTGCCCTTCCCTGGATTTCTCGTTATCATCCTAATTTTTCTCTGCACCATGATTTTCCCCAGTCAGCATTTCCCAAACGGATGATCCATGGAATACTGTGCTCTGAATAGTATTGATTTTATATTTTAAAAAATGCTCTGCCAAGAATGTAAAATGCTGGGTTAACCAAAGTTAGCAGGGTTCTCTGCAGCAGGGCCACTCAGAACCATAAATAACAATCATTTTCTGCATAAAGGGTATGAAAATACTGTGTCCACAGACTTCCTTCACCCTGAAATCCAATATTCCAATGAAATTCCTATTTTCCCAGGTCACACCTATCATCACCTGTAGTTGTTGCATGGAATGCACTTTGGGATGTCCTGCTTGGTCTACTAATTATATTTCCAATTCCTGTTTTGGAAAGAGATGAAATATAAGTAAAGAAATTAAAACGGTAAAGTCAGGTAAGTTATAGACGGCTTGTCGTGCCAGCGTTGGTGTTCAGACCTCTTTTTAGCTGTGGGACTTCTTTACTGGCTGACCCTGAAGAAGTTGTTTGATTTCTTTTGCATTTCTTTATCTGCAAATGGGATTATATTATCAAACTCTCTTAATGCTGCATGCGCGTTGTGAAAATAGACATAACTGCAACACATAAGGGTGCTTTTGGGCTTTTGGTAACGGAGCTGTTATATAAATCCCGGGCCTTGTTTATACTGTGTTATAATAAGCATTGTAACTTTCCCACTGGGCAACCCTGAGATTACACAGCCAGAGAAAAAGAAATGGCTGCACAGAGCCACTTCTCTGAGTTAAACCCACTCCCCGGCAGCTGGCTGGTGGGTGAGTTGCTGAGTCTGAGATTGGAAGTGGCATTTACAGAAGACCTTATTTTGAGAAGGCACCACAGGGAAATTATAACAAGTGTTATTTTACAGCTCTAATTATGACTTTCTCTCTCTCTCTCTGCTTTGTATCTACAATTTGATCTAAATTAATATTTTTTATATAATAATAGCAAACCCAGATGGATTGCTTACTGCGTACAAAGTACTGCTCACAAAGGGCTTGGCATGGACCAACCCATTTGATCTTCGTGATAACCTGCAAGGTCGGTACTGTTATCATCCCCATTTTAATGATGGAGAAACTGAGAGGAAGAGAGATTAAGAAACTTGACTTAAATTCTGACTCAGACAGTCCAGCTCGAGAGCTGCCTTTGGTCAACTTTGCAATACGTTGATGCTCAATTCCTTCACCTTGACTTTGTAGTGAATACATAACTTATGTCCCACTCTCTGGGGGTTACTCAGGACTCTTTTCCAAGCCTCAGGAGAGAGAGAGTGACACTTGGCTCCCTGAAACTCCCTCAAGCTTCCATTTCCCAAATATCAGAGATGTGCGTAGGAGTGTTGGAAGTGGATGAACTTAGAGCAGTATTCTTTAGACACGGGTGATCTCAACAAAGCATCACTTTCTCCAGCTTTCTGGAGCACATGAGTTTCTTGTTCATGTGTCTTTGTTTGGTCATTTTTTAATTCAGCACATCCTTGAGGAGCCATTAATATAAGCTGGCACTGTCTTCACTATTGGGGGTAGAGCAGTGCATTGGGCTGATAAGGTCCCTGTTCTTAGTTGAATTGCTTTTTATGGGAGGTACTGGAACTACTCAAGTAATAAAAAAAAAGATGTAAGAACAGTGAACAGTTTAGTTAGTGGTGAATGTGGAGAGGCACGTGCTTCTGTAGATAAGGCGGTTAGGTCTCACTCGGGGCCTTCTGAGACCCGGGTAACAAGAAGGGCTAGCAGTGTGAGGAGCAGACGTCCAGGTTATCCAGACAAGAGACCAGCAAGTTTTCACAGCAGCTTAGATAGCCCAGGTGTGTTGGGAGAGGAGGTCAGGTGGGGCACCGTCACAAGGTCAGGTCAGGTAGGTTGGCAGGCCTCTGGAGTATATGGCATCTTACAGGGAATGATCTGGAATCTGAATTAGATCGTAAGTACAGAGTTGTAAGGTAAGGAATGTACATTTTGAAAGATCATCATGCCCACTGTGTGAAGCCTAGAGGGGCAGCAGTGAGTAGGTGGCTCCGCTCTGAGGCTCTGAGAGTCCAGGTGAGTGATGATGGAGATGGGCTGTGATGAGACGGTGGCGTTGAGGTGGAACCATCCATGCTCAGTGATGGATTCAATGTATGGGGGCGTGGAACGAAGAGCATGAGGTTGTAAGTGGGGTAGGAGAGCCTGGATTTTATTCCTTGGTTCTTCCTCCATCAAAGCAGATGTATAAGTGAGGGAATCATGGTTAGGAAAACCAAACTAGAAATGACAGACTGTGGTAGATCACATTGGGATCCCAGCTCTCCAGTCTCTTGTTTTATATCCATGTCCCTGCCCTGGCCTCCTGCTGGTTGGAGTTCACTTCCTCTCCCATTGACTTTGAGCTTGGCCATGTGACTTGCTTTGTTCCAGCGATGTTAGCAGATGTGACCAGAGCAGGTGCTGGTAATGAGCCTGCATAGTAAGTTTGCCCTCTCGTGCTTCTGCCACCATTATGCGAAAAACATGCCCTGTAGTCTGCTGGTCCTGGAAGAATGAGAGATGTGTGGAGCAGACCTGAACCCCACCTGGAGCCTGGAGCAAGGCCTGTGGACCTTCTGAGCCCAGCTGACCTGCAGACGCACAGCCTGAGGCATAGCATCACCAACGACCCACAGATCCGTGATGGCGAGAATAAACACCCCTGGTGAACTGATGCCACGCCCTTAGAGGCGCATCCTGCCCCAGCCAGAGGAAATGGGGCAGACGAGGCTGAGGGGCATGGAGAAGCCCTGTTCTTACTTCTCTTAAGAAAAGTCTTCGGAGCCCGGAAGTCTGCTAGGATTCACAGTGGCCGCAGTTTACATCCCTTAGACAGATGCTGTAGACAGTAGGTAGAGGAGCGAGCGGATAGTTTTCCAGGCCTGTGGTGCTGTGAATGTCTTTTCCAATGTACCAGTCTAAAAATTATGTTCCCTCCCAGCGACATCATCGTGTAAGACAACAGAATATGGTGTTTAAAAGGCAGAGCCTGGGACTCTGACCATGCTGAGATGAATCCTGGATCTGCCGTTTACTAGCTCTTGCTGTTGGGTATTTTACTTAATCTCCTGAAAGCTCAGTTCCCGTATTTGTAAAGTGTTACCCACCCACTGGGCTTAGAGAAGAGGGTAGACTTCGTTAAATAATACATAAAAGCACCTGGAACAGCGCCTGATGCAACACGAGTGCTCAGTAAATGTTGGTCATCATGCTTCCGCAGGGGCTGGGACCCTGCTGCTGCTGTTCCTGGAGGCGGTGAACGGGGCGATTCTAATCTGACTACGCGTTGGTTCCCAACCTGGAAAATAAGAAGACTGTCTACGCTTTGGAAACAAGTTCGATGAGGAAGTAATTATCATGGGCGCTTACGTCTCCTATATGGGCCTCTTTTCTTCAGACATTCCCAGCAAGGTCTTTGCTCAGCGTTTACTAAACAAATGTTAGTAGCTTTATATGCTGTATACAAATACCCAAAAGAGGATTCAGATATTTATAACACAGAGACCAGGCAAGCCAAATACTGCAAAAACTTGAGCATTGCGGAGAAGCTTAAATAAAGCTCACACGAGACCCAGTGCTTATTCCAACGGGAGAGTCCTTTCTGGAATGGGATAGTCTGTGCCTCAGTTTCCATATTCTGCTTTCAAGTCTGTGTGGGCTAAATAATGGCCCCCCGAGATGTCCTTATTCTGGCATCTCTGAATGTTAACTTCCATGGCAAAATGGACTTCGCAGGTGTGGCTAAGGATGGAGATGAAGAGATTGCCCTCATTATCCCTGTGTATGTGACCACAATGTCCTCATATAAGAGAGAGTCAGAGGGAGAGTTGGCTACAATAGGACATGTGAGGATCAATAGAGGTTGGAGCGAAGCAACAGACTGAGTGATGTTGGAAAGGGGCCACAAGCAATGTGAGCGGGTGGCCTCTAGAAGTTTGAAAAATCAAGAGAACAGATTCTCTCCTGAAGCCTCCAGAAAGAGCGTGCCCTGCTAAGACCTTGATTTTGTACTTCTGCCCTCCAGAGATGAGAGAGGCTCCATCTAGGTTGTTTTAAGCTACTAGGTTTGTGGTAATGTGTTACAGGGACAGCAGGAAATTAATACAAAGACCTTAACAGTTGCATGTGTGTGAGCTCTTTCATTAGGCAGGTGCCTGGTGGTGAGCTGTCGTCATGGTCATCCAGCCCTCGCCCTGGCTGCTAAACAGACACCCAATGTCTTGACTTAACAGGTCAATGACATTCCCATTTTTGTGACTCAGAATTTTCTCCTTTTATGGGGTAACTATTTGGCAAATGCCTTTCTCTGCAGGTTAATATTTCTCTGTGCATCGGCTGGCCGTGGATGTGTTGGACGCACAGCACACGCTCCTGCGCCTTTAAGTAGCTGGCTCAAATATTCCCCATCACCTCTAAGATTACTTAGCTTCCCGGTACAGTTTGAAAGGCCCATTAAAACAGTCATTATTCTATGAATCTTCTTTGTGCCCAAACTACAAATGTGCAGAGACACACAAAAGAAAAGGTGTGAGGTTTTATTTTTCCTTCATTTTTGCACCTTTTTTGTCAGCCTTTAAAGCACTAAAGTTGCCTTTGTGTGTTTGACTAATTTCAGGTTTTGAAAGCACGAGGAAGGCGCTTGAGGTTTGAGGCCAGCCTATGAAAATGATTAAGTGCGATTGGAAAGCAGGCAGTCCGCGACGGTTCATTGGAGAAACCTGTTTAAATTTACAGCACAAAGGTCCATAGAAATAATAGCTTCCTCTTCTCAGCAGCACTGTGCGAACATCCTGAAGGACATCTGGGAAAAATGTAGTGCCCGCTTCCCTTTTGTCTCAGCAGTGAATTCAATCTAACACCGATGAGGAAGTGAAAATGATACTTTATCATTAATAGTGTCTGCATGTTCCAAGAGTTAAAAAAAAATCATTTGTTCAGCGAGTCCAGTTTGATGAGAAGTGAGGTGGGGGAGACTGCCATGGGTTGTCATATATAAAATATTGTCTGAGCTGCCCTAGCTTTCTGTAAATGATTCTTTAAATAGTTTGGAACCAAAATGTGCTTCGGAGGAACATCATCAAATATGAAACTGTTAAAACTTTTGTTGCAAGTAGCAGAAAACCCAATTCAAGGTGAAGCAGAGAAGAGATATTTATTGACTTCCATGAGGAAAAGTCTGGCTACAGATTTCAGGTATGGCTGGATCCAGGAGCTCAAACTGTATCACCAGAACTAGTTTTCCTTTCTGTACCTTTTAGTTCTGGTTTCCCCTGTGTTGGTCACATTGTCAACCTCCAGGTTCACATCATCCTTACCACTGTACGACCCTGCAGACCTATCTCCCAAGAGCACCAGCCAACATCTCCTGGCCTTTCATTGGTTCTTATTGTCTCATTTAGATGTCATATCCACACAAGTTGGCTCTGGTGGGCCACACTTGAGTCTCATGTCTGTGTTTGGAACTTCCTCCTGAAACACTTGGTCTGAAAGTGGAGTGACATTTGTTCTCTGAAGGAAAGTTGAGATTCTGATGTCAAAGTTAGAAGAAATGGTTTGAATGGCAAAAAGTCAGCCAATGACCTTGACATTGACCATGTCTTTTTTAAGCCGCATGCTAAAACTAGGTACATTGGAGCATTTGATAATGAGAGTATATGAAGGAAAGCATTTTTCTGGTAGCTTCCCAGGGTCTCATCCCAGCTCTGCCACTGATTAAAAGTAGGGATGTAAAACTTGATAAACTGTGGGTTCACCTGAGCTCTGAAATCCTGAGACACCTTGATCTTCTTCAAGCCTTTCATTGCTTGTAGTGGCCCTTGATCATGTCTGCCTAGTTGCTCTTTCATGTTCTACTGGGAAACAATCCTGCTCCGCTGCGCCCGGGTGTTTGTGGTATTAATTAACATTGTTTGCACATGCTTCCATTACTCCCCACTTGCGGTAACATCGTGGACTTATCTTTCCTTTTTCCCTTGCGGTTGGGTAGAGTTAAATGACTAGTTCTTGCTAAAGAACCTTTAATCGCCAATTCAAACACCTCCAGAGTAATCTTTCTCTCTGACTCGGTGTCGTGATGTTCAATATACTGGCTGCATCCATTGTCTGGTCCCAGAATGAGGAGTCCTGGAGAGAAGAATCCCTGGCCAGCCTATGACAGTCGTGTCGTATGAGGGAGAAATAAACCTGTGTTTCAGCTCTAGTCAATGGGGCTGTTTGTTTTTACAGCGTAACTGAGCTTATCTAGACTGATGTGGGATTCTAATGCGAACACCTTTCATCCGCTGAGATTCTGTGCTCTGGCCTCAGCTCAGCCATTAAGGCATGGAAACACCCCACACAAGCTGAGCCAAACAGATTCGCTCCCAAGAATGTTCAACTTGAAAGGAAAGCCATAGAACCTGGAACCCTTGGAAGCTGTGTCTCACCAATGGCAGAGTCATGAGCGCCTGCTGCTGAGTCCGCTTCGTGTATGAGTTCTTGCCCTTCTGGAGACCTGCTTTCTCCGTTTTTCTTTTGATTCTGGTGTCTACCCCAATATCGTTCCTATTAATCCCTGCATTGGTTAAATTATTCAAAGTCACTTTCTACTGCTTGCAGCGAATGCCTCACTCTGTACCCGCTGTAAGATTTAGCCAGGCCCAGATCACGCAGCTGAGCCTCTGGAGGGCAGGATAAGAGCGCTGGATTAAAGAATTTCTATCAGACACATCTTTGCGCCATTTCAGATCTTCTCAGCCCTGCCTGGCTCCGGGGCATTGGGCCAGTTTTTCCGGACTCCACTGCTGCTGTGCCAACTAACCCCGCTGTTGACTCCAACAACTTGAGTTCACTCTGGCGCAGAAGCAGCGTCTGACCTTAGGCTGATGCCGTCCTGCCCTCGGGCTCTCTCGTTCACTCTGAAACTTAAAAGTTTTTCTGGACAAGCACACACACACTACCCAGAAGCAAAGAGGAATTAGCACCCTGCAGGGCAGACCTTGGACCAACAAAAGATGGGAACTAGTGGATAAACCCCTCCCCAAGTGGACTGTTCTGAGAAGCATTCATTTGTGTGGTCTCCCAGAAGACAGGCTGGCGAATCTGAGCAACTGGTCACGCTTGATACCGAGCGCTGGCCACTCGGTGTGTGTGCTCAGACCAGTCTCCCTGGCTCCTGCCTCATGCCTCTAGTCCTGCACCCCTGCTCCCGGGGCTGGCACCTCCCAGTGCATTCATAGCGCATAACCCCTGCTTCAGGCTCTGCTCTCTGGAGAACACAGGGTGAGCTACACTTTATGATTTGTGAAGAAGCAGCAGGTGCCTTTCTCTCTTTGATGGCTTATAGTACCTCCCACACCGAGAACCTTCTTGGGCTGTGGGGAGGAAAGTGTAGGGAACTTCAGTAGACTGAATCACAGGTTTTAGGCAAATTTACCTAGAAATCAGGGATGGAAACGAGAATATGGCTCAGAAGCTTCTAACACTTATTGGCTGATCGTGCTGCATGGCTGTGAGAAACATAAATACAAAATCCATCACACAAGGATTCTCGCATTCCACCCGAAGAACATCTTGATGCTTCTAGAACAACGTAAAGGTGATTTAGAGGTGATCAGAGAGGTAACTCAGTTGTAGTGGACAGACAGTGTACTTAGATGAAAAGACGTGTTCTGTTGTCACAAATGGCAGGATGTCTTTCTTTTTCATGGCTGAATAATATTCCATTATATGTACACATGCCACATTTTCTTTATTCTCTTGTCCCTCAATGAACACTGGGTTGTTCTATATCTTGGCTATTGTGAAGAATTCTGCAGTGAACATGGGGGTGCAGATATCTCTTCCAGATCCTCTTTTCATTTCCTTTTGGTAAATACCTGGAAACAGGTTGCTGGATTGTATGGCAGTTCTATTTTTTAAATTTTTTTGAGGAAGCTTCATACTGTTTTCCATAGTGACTATACCAATTTACATTCCCTCCAAGGACATTCTGCTGAGGGAAATGAGCCTGACAGAGAAGCACAAATACTGCATGCTATCACTTATATGTGGCATCTAAAAAAAAAACAAAAGAAAAGTTGAACTCATAGAAACAGAGGGGAGAGTGGTGTTGGCAGGGCCTGAGGGGTGGGGGAGATGAGGAGAGGTTGGTCAAAGGGTATAAACTTCCAGTGCTGAGATGAATAAGTTCTGGGATCTAGTGCACAGCATGGCGACTGTGGTTAATAGTAATGTAAGTTACTAAGAGACTAGCTCTTAAGCCTCTTCACCAAAAAAAAAAAAAAAAGGTAATAACTATGTGAAGTGATAGAGGTGTTAATTAACTCGATTGTGATAATCATTTCACAATGTGTACATACATCAAATCATGTTGTACACTTTAAATATATTATAATTTCATTTGTCAATTGTATTTCAGTAAAGCTGAAAAAAATATTTTTAATAAAAAAAATACCTGTACTGCCATTTTCCCTTTGGCAAACCATTCAACCTCTGTGAGCATCTCTTTACAACGCCACTGGGAGGTTTAAATGAGAGAATGCATTCAGAATCTCCTGGCACGTGAAAAGCAATCGAAAGAATGTGGTTGCTGAGTCTAGACTTCCAGTTAAGCACGGTGGATTGTTTACTTATATTTACCATTGAATTCGTTAGCCAGGGTTCTCCAGAGAAACAGAACCAACAGTATATATAAATTATAACAGAACCAGCAGTGTGTGTGTGTGTGTGTGTGTGTGTGTGTGTGTACGTGTGTGTATTATTGAGAGAGTGAGTGAGTGAGAGAGATTTCTTTTAAAGAATTGGCTCACACAATTATGGAGGCTGGCAAGTCCAAAATGTACAAAGTAGGCCAGCAGCCTGGAGACGGAGGGAGCCAATGCACCAGTTTGAGTGCAAAGACCATTGTCTACGCAGCCAGGAAGAGCCCATATTGCACATGAAATGCAAAGGTGGCGTGCAGGAGAATGCTCTCCTGCTCAGAGGAGGCCAGTCTTCTGCTCTATTTAGGCCTTCGGCTGATTGGGTGAGGCCCACCCTCATTATAGAGAACAATCTGCTTTAAATGTTAATCTCATCCAAAAACATCTTCAAAAAAACACCTAGAATAATGTTTGACCAAATATCTGGACACACCGTGTTCCAACCAAATTGACACATAAAATTAAGCATCACAATAGAAAATTTTTTTTCAAAAAAAGCCCATCAAACTGAAGAGAAAAATAAGCTATCCTATAAGAGATTTCAACGAAATATTGCAAGATGGGAAGAAGACTGTCAGGTGTCACTGAATTAGCAGACCAGAGGTGGTGAACCACCTGCGGGGGGGAGGGGGAGGGAATACGTTGATTTAAAAAAGAGAGAAAACAACAATGCTTCAGACTTGGGGGTTCCAGGTATTTTGGAAATCAGCCGTGTGAGGCAGAGCTGAAACAGGAAGACAGGTTAAAACTCTGTGTAAGAAACAGTTAGAATTCCCAGAGCCCCTCCCTTAGCCCTTGTTAATGTCACCTGTCCCCTGTCCCCCAGACCCCCATTGTAAGACCAAAGGTCTGCTGTCTGGAGAGGGAAATGAGAAAGGCTCTGGCACTGGGGGTACCTGCCATAGCTGAGAGGCAGGGGGAGTCACTGTACTGAGCATGGGGTTCCACCGTGAGTCTTCACACGTCATACAAGATGTCTAACTCTGAGACTCCACGTGTCAGACAAGGCGTACCACTCTGAGTCCTCATGCATCATACAGATGTACGACTCTGGGTCTTCCACATCATGCAGACGTACAACTGTGAGACTCCATATGTCATACAAGACGTACCACTGTGAGTCTTTACACGTCATACAGACGTACGACTGAGTCTTCACGCATCATACAGACGTTCGACTGTGAGGCATCATACATCGTGGTGAGACACCTCCCTGTAATACCTCCCTTGTTTGAGCCCCAAATCACTAAGACAGGGCAGGCAGTTGATGACTTTATGATAAGCCTCATTGTATTGTTTCTTTTATAAAATATTTCATCTAATGATCTTGTGTCACAGATTAGGAAATACACATAAAGATCTGCCAGCCAGTAATCACCCACACCCATCACTTGTATCCCAAGCATTGAAAATCTTGAAGTGTGTTGTGAATCACAGTGGAAACATTAAACTTTAGTCCGTATAATTCATTGTATTCTAATTACATAAACGTTATGATCTATGTATGGAAGTGATGTCCTGAGTCATTAGCATAAAGATGCAAGATAAATATTTTTATTGTTTTTCAATAACAACTTCATTTCCTCTTCAAGTTTCCAGGTTCTCCTAGGCGAGTTGTCAGAAACCTAATCTCAGTCACTGTGAGCTCCCACCTCCCCTATTTCTTTTGGGTTGAGTTTCCACACTGGGAAGCCCCAGAACATATTTCCAAAGCATATGGGGATGGGAGCTTCTGACTGCATATAGCTTGTTCATGCAAGTGTCTTCTGAGATTCCAGCGGTCCCATCTGGCTTTTACACCTTGGCCCATGAAAGCCCCACTGCACACAAGTTCCCCTGCAGACCTTTTTGCCCCCACCTGTATAGTAAAGTGTCTTTTGAGGCCTGGAAACTCTGTTGGCTACTTCCAAGTGGCTCCTGGGCACACAGGAGTCAGTCTGCTGCTAAGCAGCCGGGGGTGTGATAAATCTCCAAGATGCTCTCTGAAGCCCTCTCAGCCTAGTCACTCACAGGCAGTTCTGCTCTCTGGAGACTCTCCAGGTCCCCGGGAGCTCTCCTGGGGAAACAAGTAACAGGGTGGCTCCTTTGCTCTCGGATCCCATCTCCTTGGCTTATTCTGGGAGTAGCAGACCAAGACTTTCTGTGAGACCCACCAACATCTCCCCTTCTCCATTGCCTGTCTTCCCCCCCGTGTAGTTAGAGGCAGTTAGGAGACTCTTGCCATTACTCACTGAGTGTTCCTTCACATCTGAACATTTGCTGTAATTTTTTTTTTCTGTTAGAGTGTGGAGTTTCAGAAAACAAAAGCCAGGAAAAGATTTTTGTCTCCTTCTTCTGCTTTCCTCTCTACTTTTTACTCTTCCATCTCATCCCATGCAGTGGAATAATTAACCATGTGTCTGTCTATATTATTAATAATTGCATTGTATATTATTAAAAATCATTTCTTTATCCTCCTCTGTAATATCAACTGGAATCTCTGGATGGTTAGACTTGTATTTATCCATGTCTGTCTATACCAATGATAATGTGTGACAGGATGTGAGGAGCCAGAGGCTGAGGCTGGAATTTAGATGCTCAAGAATAGGGTTGATGTGTGCTAATCTGTGATAATTAACCCTGGCCCTTCTCTACTTAAAGGATTCTCTTTATAGGATGGGTCAGTCTTCTTTGCTGTCATGGGTGTGATTCGACTACCCATGAGGGACTTAGGTACGCACCTTTGGTTGCTCAGGTGTTAGTTATGGCCACATTCAGGCAGGCTAATGGGAGTGAGATGATGGATTTTTTCCACTGTCACTCTGCTGACACATTAGGGCTACATTTTGGAAATGGGAGAGGAAATATCATTATGAGGACCAAGCTTTCTATCTATCAATGCAACAAAAAGGAAGACTCAGGAGTCTTCTTACTGATGAGAAATGAATTTGCTTTTGCTAATCATAGAAAGAATATGAATAGGGCTAAGAAACGTGAAGTTATCCCTTTTTAATATTCTTCCATCTCATGATTATAAACCTCATGCTAATGTGACAGGCATACTCTAATCATATCAACCTGTAATACTTCCTCCCCACCACAGGTTGTGCTGTGAGCTCATATTGAAGAGCTTCCTTCCCTCCTCTCTCATAATCTCATAGCTTCTCTTGTGGCCTCTTCAAAGCCATTCACTTTGTCTTTCTGATTCCCTGTAGCAAACCCCTTTGCCTTCTCTCATAAACGTGATGGTTGCTTTGACTTTCCCCAGCCTCCCAGCCTCTGCTCAGCCCAGGAACCAGGTTGGGGCTCCCTGCTCTGCAGTGGTCCCATAGTCATTCCAGAACCCTTCTCTCAAAGAGCTTCTCCTCCCTCCCCCTTCCCTTACCCAGTGGTACATAATTCCAGAAGGAACCAGGGAGATCTGGAGGAACTCTGGACCATGGGCTATCTTAGTAGCCAAGTCAAAACCAACTCTACAGAGAGCTTGGATTCCAATTCCATAGCTGCACCCCAATTTTTACTGATATCTTCTTCCATAGCCTTCATGCTGTTGTGAAAGTACTGAATATGTTTCTCAAAAGTTGGCCCATCCAGGTGGGGAGGGAAGAGATGGGGAACTCAGTCTCAGTTTAGTAGCTCTGATTCAGACAAAAAGTCATTTAAAGCAAGAGAATCATAATTATTCAAGATCAGTGTAAGGAAGAGTCAAATGGAAAGATTATAGACAAGATATCATTCTCTTTAGGATAACTTACTAACGTGAAGTTGCACCATAATTACTGTTAACCTACAAGCTACCTTTAGAAATGAACCTCAGCAAGATGAAACTTCATTGTTTTTACTTAATATCCCAACAATGGATATGTCTATTAGCATGCATTAAAACTAGAGATGAATACTTTTAAAACAAAATAGAAAAAATCTTGTAGGATGTTTCTCCAGCCAGGCCCCATTGACTGACAGGGGTTTTATAGTTGACTTAAAATCAGAAGAGTTTAGCCCAGACACATACAACTGGAATTTTGTCTGGTTTCTCTCTTTAGTCTAGACCAATGGTTCTTTAACATTCAAGTCCACGAAAATCTCTATGTTGCATTGAATACATGAAACCATCTACACTGTACTTTATGAACAATTTAAGCGTAATGAGCTTTGTGCGATTTCTGCCTTTAGCTCTGAATCTGAGACTTAATCCTCTGGGACAATGCAACCTCATTATACGGTAAATAGAGAATCTGGCCCTGCCAAATTAATGATGTCCTATAATGAAAATGCATCTTTGCCATGGGTTTGCAAATCGTTCAGTTGAGGTCAAGAACTTAACATATTGTCTGCTTTTATTGTGAATTTTAATTACACAAATTATCTCTGAACATCATATTATCAAGTTTAAAATATTGCAGATAAGGCTACTGTGGCACATTCTGACACTTTCTCCTCTCTTTGGAAATGGCCAGTGTTTCAAGTTGTATATCCTTCTCCACCTTTTTCTATGGTTTTATGTACACATGGTGCACACGTAAAACCTATATCAAATTTTTGTGATTTTATTTCAACATAAAAGATTTAATTCTGTAGCTACGTGAAACTTACTTTTTCCTTAACAGTATTTCCAGAGTTCTACTCCTATCCACACGCATAGTACTAGCTCTTCCTAGTAACTATCACAAAGTTACCTTAATCAGAATCCTGTAGGTCATACTCAGTAACAAATATTCTTTGAAATCTCAGTGTCTTAGAACAACAAAAATCTATTTCTCACTCATGTAAAGTTAACTTCAGTTGGCAAGGATGCTTTTTCATCCAGTGACTCAGAGATCTAGGCTTTTTTCATTTCGTGGTGCTCCCACCTCAATGCATGGCTTCCAAGACTTACGTGGAAGGGGAAGCAAGAGGTGGAGGAAGCACAGTGACTTTATTTGTTAACTTTTCAATTGGAAACAAGTTTAGTCTTAAAAATATGTTGCAAAAATAATAGTCCCTTTACTAAGCTTGCCTAAATGTTAACATGTTACATAACCACAGTACAACCATCAAAACTTGGAAATAAACATTGATGAAAAAACTATTAATAAATACAGACCTATTCAAATCCCACCAAATGTCCCCTGAATGCCCTGTCTGGCATTAGCGATCCAGTCTGGAGCCACATATTGCAGATGGTTGTCCTTTCTTCTTAATCTCCTTTATTCTGGGATAATATCTTACACTGCCTTAGCTTTTCACGGCCTTGTCATTTTTCATAAGTACTGGCCAGTTATTTTGTAGAATGCTCCTCAATTTGGGTTTGGCTAATGCTTCCTTGTGATTAAATTCAGATGATGCTTTTTTGGCATTAATACCATGGAAATTACGTTGTGCCTTTCTCAGTGCATCACATCGGGAGATAGATGATGTCAATATATCCTGTTACCAGGAGAGGTTAGCTTTGAGCGTTTATGTAAATATCCTGTTAATGGTCATACTTTGCCTGCAGATTTTAGCACCTCTTGATGATTCTTCTCTGAAACAATCTTCACTGTGGTGTTTGCCAAGTGGTAATCTTCTATTCCATCATTCCTTCTATGTTTATTAATTGGAATTCATTTTTATTTATTCAGTTATGTACTTACATCAGCTATGGACTCATGGATATCTGTTTTATTCTGTAGATTATAATTCGATACTATCATTCTTTATTTTCTTGGTCAAATTGTCCCAGATTTGTCTATTCGGAATGCTTCAAGTTGGCTCCTGTATCCTTTCAGGATGCCACCATGTTTTTTTGAACACTATTTCCTTATTTTCTGTCACCATCAGAAGTCTAGGCTCTTCTTGGACTTTTCATGTCCCAGACTGGAATCTGCCATTTCTCTAAGAAGAGACTCCAAGATTTGGGAATAGGGGCATATACTTGCTCTTAACTGCTTTTGGACGGAAATAACGCATTGTTCCATGATCTCATTCCGATTGCCAGCAGTCCGTCACATGCCCCCAACCTAAGAACAGGGGAGAGCAAGAAATCTTATTTCTTTGGTGCCCAGGAAGAGGAAACAACGTGATGAACACATAGCATTGTTACCACCACAAGAGAACTCCTTCGTGTGGTTAGTTTATTTAGCTGTACACTGTGCTTCAGATTTTTCACTCAGAAATAATCCCGCCATGTTATCCTTCAAGCCTGTCTTCTTGGTCACATTCCCAGTAGACTATCAATGCTCGTTGTCACTAAAAAAAAATCTCCACCGAAATATGGGAAGATTAGGACAGCTTCAAATATGGCAATGGTGATATGTTTTCTGAATTTTATTAACCACCATAAGTGAGACACCATTGCCCACATATATTTTGGGTTCTGCACTCTTTCTGGATTTGTCGTCAGCTGTTTTTCCTGCATAATGATCTCGAGTGGATTGTGGAAAGCTGGTGTGTCTGAAACTCTGACTGTAGTTATCTTATTTTTAGTTCAACTTTCTTCCTAATGAACCCAAAACTAGAGAAACCTTCTCTCCTTAATTGGACGCAGGGGCTGGTGGCCACGGCCTTCTATAAACTGTTCATTTAAAGTAAACCTTTCTTTTTAGCAAGGAGAAAGCCATAGATTTTAATAACGTATATTTTTAAAAGCATCTTATCTGAATAAATATAAATATGAAGCTGTGAGAAGTAGTTACTAAAGTTGTGTCATTTCTACAGCAAACTGTGGATACAGACAATCTAGATTAGAAGTCTCTTCTCTGACAGCAGATCCCGGTGGACTGACTGGAGAGGCAGGAGGGAGCATACTGCTGGCGCAGGGAGAGCAGAGTGAGACGGACTGAAATCACATTTTTTATAGAGATGGGAGGAGAAGAAAGTTACTTTTCACACCTATATTTTAGACAACTTGATTTAAATATAAATGGCTGCACCATATCAAAATAGAAACTTATTTGAGAAAATAATGATGAAAGTAAATTTCCATCATTGCACTTTCATCATAACATCTTTTCCAGTAGTTAAATAATATATCAATAGTAGTGAGCCTGGGAGTGGTTTTCCAGCCTCTGGAATCAGAGTGGTAGAATCTCTCGGGTTTTACTGTTGATCTGTTTCTGCATGATGGTCCCATCTGAGACTGTAACAGATCCCTCTGCACAAAGGACAGTATCACTACTTAAGGATATTGTCTCAGTGGCATGGAGACAATATAATTGCTTTCTGAAAATAATATTGAGGTGAAATTCAAATTGCTTTTTAAAAATAATTTATTGAGGGGCTGGCCCCGTGACCGAGTGGTTAAGTTTGCGCGCTCCGCTGCAGGTGGCCCAGTGTTTCGTTGGTTCGAATCCTGGGCGCGGACATGGCACTGCTCATCAAACCACGCTGAGGCAGCGTCCCACATGCCACAACTAGAAGGACCCACAACAAAGAATATACAACTATGTACCAGGGGGCTTTGGGGAGAAAAAGGAAAAAAATAAAATCTTTAAAAAATAATAATAATAATAATTTATTGAGGTTAAATTCAAATAATCTAAAATTAACAATTCAATTGCATTACAATGCTGTGCAAGCAGCACCTCTGTCTAGTTCCAAAACATTTCCATCCCCCCAAGGGGAGACCCGGTACACAATGAGTAGTTTCTCCTCATTCCCTCCCTCAGCCCTTGGCAGCCAGCAATCTGCATCCCATCTCTATGGATTTTTCTATTCTGGTCTTTTTATATAAGTGGAATCTCACAACATGTGACCTTTTGTGTCTGACTTGCTTCACTTAGCATGTTTTTGAGGTTAATCCATTTTGTGGCATGTGTCAGCACGTACTTCCTTTTTTATGGCTGAATCGTATTCCATTGTATGGATAGACCATGTTTTGTTAATCCATTCATCAGCTGTTGGGCATTTGGGCTGTTTCCACCTTTTGACTGTTGGGAAGATTGCTGCTGTGAACACGCATGTTCATGTCACTACCTGTTTTCAGTTCTTTTGGGTGTACACGTAGGAGCGGAATTGTGGGGTCAAGAGGTGTTCCGTATTCCATTCCCTGCTAACCTGAGTGCCGGCATGGTGGAAGTCATGGTCTGCATGCCCAAAGAGCCCTCAGCCCACAGGCCTGTTCAGGCACAACATTTGACATTAAGGGATTGTTTTAGCTATCTATTGCTGAATACCTTAAAACAACAACTCTTTTATTATCTCTCATGATTCTGGGAGTTGACTGGGACAAACTGGGCAGTTTTCTGCTCCAAGTGATGTAGGTGGAGGCGTCAGTCATCTAGGTGCTGGATTCGACTGAAATGCCCAAGATGGTCTCACAGCCTCACTGACACATCCATATGTGGGTGTCAGCTATGAGCTGAGTCATGGCTGCATGGAAGAGCCTTAGTTCTCCTTCATGTCGCCTCCCCCATGTGACTGGGGCTTCCCAAAGCATGGCGGCTGAGTTCTAAGGGGGAGCATCCTAGGAGTGAGGTTTAACAAAAAGGAAGCAGAAGCTGGCCATCTGCTTGAGTCCTTGGATGTCACTCCAACACATTGGTCCAACCATTGCAGGACAAGTTCATATTCAAGGAGGGAGAGTGAATTAGCTCCTCCCCCACAGCGTGCATGTACACAGAAAGGAGGAATTGTCGGGGACTATCTTGGGAGACTCACCACCCCCTAAAGCATGATGTCATTGAATGAGAGAACAGAAATTGTTTGGACAAATTGGTGTCTATCATGGAGTAACTAATATTCTCATCTTGTATGGTGGTCTGAGAGTTTTAGGGAGCAGAAGCCCACATAGTTAACCCTCTGTAGCCATTTGCCTTATCTCTTCATCATGTAAAATAGAGGACTATTCCGTTTTCAAAGAGATAGTTTGAAAATCATTCAGCACTTTAGGAAAAACTTCTCTAGTTGAAGATTTTTTTTATATTTATGCAAGCATAATATACCCATTAAGAAGTAAGAGAAAAAATGGATAACATCATTTGGAAGGATTTCTGCTGCACACCTAGAAAATTTTAGAGTACATGAGATGCATGACTGTCTGAGCCAAACACATGAACCACAGGAACCCATATCTTGTCCAAGAAGGTAAAGGTGAGAGATTCCTACAGCTTGTAGGAGAATGAGGTTCATTGCTAAGAATCCCCTTCATGGAACTTTAAATATAAGTACACATGGGAACCAAATGGTCTGAAGCTTTCTTTTCTCATTCTGTTAAGATGCCAAGCTCATTCCCATGTTAAGGGTTTGCGTTGATGATACTGCCTGGAATAATTTTTCCCTAGATTTTGCCTAGTTGTTTCCTTCCCATTGTTCAGGTCTCAGATTATAGGTCACCTTCCAGAAGCTGTCCCCGAGCGTTCTATCTGAAGAAACCCTCCTTGTCTGATGCCAACATTTGGTCCCCTCTGTCGTGCTGGCCTGTCTTGCTCGCTTTATGGCAGTGTAGCAGAGCGATGAAGCAGGTATATCATGGCCACAGTATAGCTCCCATCCTGTGACAGTTAACAGAGTCACATGGACACGGAAGCCAAACTATCTAGGCTGGAATCTATGTTCTACCACTTCCTAGTGATGGCCTTGGGCATACCTCTTACTGCTCCATCCCTCTGTTTCTCCTTCTCTTAAATTAGGACAACAGTTTCATGCACCTCATGAGGCTTTTATACGACTGAGTGAGTGAATTCTGTAAGGCACTTATGAGAGCATCTGGCATATAGGAAATATAGTTTATTGTTTTCAGAGCACTTATCACTGCCTGAAATTATATTGATAATTTATTTGTTTATTGTCTTTCTTCTCCACTAGGATGTAATCTCTGGAGAGTCACTCCTTTCTGTTGTCATCACTGCTAAATGCCAAAAGCCAAGAAATGCCTAATTTATAGCAGATACACAATAAATTGTCGTTTGGTTCATGAATACCTGAATGCCTGAATGAAAGAATGAATGATAAATCTGTAGCTGTGAGCTCCTGCCCGACAAATCCCCTCCATTACTTTGAGCAAATAGAGCCTCTGAGAAGACTTGAGAATCATGAAATTCTATCTTCTTCTGCCCAGGAAACACACATTCTGGCACAGATTCCCAGAAATGCTAACATTGTACCTACAAGACTTGACTGACTGAGGTGCATTCATGTGGTCTCACAAGTGGGAAAGGTGAACCAGCCCAGTGGTTCATGATTTAGATCCTTTTTCTTTCATAGCTTGTGCTTTTTGGCCATGTCGTCCAATGATCCAAAAGATCTGAAATGCTTTTGAGGCCTACTGGCTACAACCATCATCTTGGTAACTCAGATATGACATGCAAATTTCTCTAATTTTCTAATTCTCAACTTAATTTTCATTTTCACCTGTGTCTCAGATGATCCAAAGTCTGACCTCACACCTTCTCCATGGTCAAGTATAAATTCCGTGAGACTTTCTTATTGTCAAGTCATACATTGGGGTCAGGAGATGGTCATGGAACTCCCAGATGAGTCCTTTTTTCTGCCTGGTCTCTGGCTGTCAGTCAACCCAGATGGCTGCTTGTCTTCATCTGGACCACTGGCAGCTGCAGATGTGCCAGCTTCCAGAGCCTGTGCCCTTTCTACTGCACATGCCATTGGCAGGTGTAGGAAGCTCTGGGTCTGTCTCAGACCTTATTTTCATGCATATATGTTTTCCTGCTTCAGCTTCTGTCTTCAAGGTATATGAGCCCTTGGCAGCTCCCAGTTTATGCTTTGGGATGGAACTCGGGGAAGGCACATGTTCCCTCTGCTCTCTTATTCCCAGTCTTACCTAGAGGTGCCATCATCTTTCCTGGAATTCAGCCGAGGATGGAGTCAGGTTGTAGCTGCCTCCTCAGGAACCCTCAGCTTTTTGCTCACTCTTATCTAAACTTTGGGCCATGGAGGTCACAGCCCTGACTCAGTCGCTGGGGGGGGTGGGGGGGGTGGGGGGGGGAGGGGGGGTGGGGGGGGTGGGGGGGGGGGGGGGCGGTTTCTAGAAGTAGGATGAGGTTTCTTGTCTAAGTGATTAACTGAGAGGGTATTCTCAGGAGAAACCTGTAAGGAGAGAGGGAAGGGAATAAATAGCTGTTCAAGAAGCTAGGCAGGGGGTTCATGGAAGTCCATCCTCAGGCTGACCCTATAGGGAGCTCGGGGCATGAATAGAAGCATGGAGCAGAGCCCCCATGAGGGAAGGAAGATGGTCTTTTGTTTCCCTGTCAGTCAGGCATGGATGGTGGTTTGGGTGGTTTGGGGGGAGAGCATTAACTCCCAGATAAAACCCAGAACGCAGGTCCCATTGGCCAAAGGCAGTGCTCAGGAGCTCTGTGATCTGTGAGCTGCTAGCATCCACCCCTCACAGTGGATGCAGAGTGGAGATCAATGTGGTCCTGTTGATCTGGAAATAGAAGGTAACTGGATATAGATGAGCTCTATGGTCCACCACTGGGGCATCAAGAGGATTCTTTCCGTTCTCAGTGAATTCACAATCTAGATTAGCCACATTATTCCAAATTTTGCAAAGCAAATGTCTCTCCATCAACAGAATTCAGGGCCACACCATTGGGAAGTCAGTCCATATCCACTAGCAGCCTCAGCATGAGCCCGTCTTAGCCAACTTCTTAAGTTCTACAGCAGAGAGGGTGTATACTTTTGACATAGTAAAAGACCTAAGGAAACGTCCGTCTGTTGTACAATTAATAATTTGATTTTCATTTTTTTGTTTTGGAAAGAGCAAGTACTGTATTATGACTCCATTGTAAACACGATTATATTGGTTTAAACTGTATCTGCAATAGTACGCCAGCTTTGTGTGTTCCCAGGATAAATGCATGTGTAATGGATATTACCCACTGCTTTACATATCAGCCTTTATATGACTGCCATGTACCTGTCTTTAATGCCTGTTATGAAATAGCTCCTTACAAATTAGAGGGATGATGAGGGTACTAAAAGAACTCAACAAGATGGTGCTCATCGTCTGCATCGCTAATATACCTTGTGTATTTCACTTTCTTTCCTCTGTATACAGCTACATTGCTAGGCCTTGATTAGAATATTAAATACTACAGTTTCTCTTTATGGAGCCAGCAGGGTTTTCTTTGCTGTGAAATGAGTGGTTCAATTACCCTCCTACTAATGGATAAAGTGTAATTAACATTGTCTTGAGGCTAATTTTCATTTACGCTGCCATTCCTCATAAGCCGAGCATTATTCTCTGGAAAAGTCAATGTGTCACTTTTATGAGCCCAGTTTGCACTTTAGCACCAAGAAAATTAATTCAAGCTACATTAACATGCTTAACTTCAGATACAGTGGAATTACCTGACTCTGTCCTTTATGAAGTCATGTCACTTAGAAGTGAATTGACGCAGCTGCGTAAAAAATGAGATCATCATTTGATGCCTGTACTGTTATTGATTTTCCAAGTCGTGTGACAGTGCTGGGGGGAAGGGCGAACAGAAAACTGTTTCACCTTTTCCCAGTTTTCACTCTTGAGACCAAAAGCTCCACCTTTAAGGATGACGGGATTCCCAGTGATTGTACACCTTTAAAGGATTTGCTCTAATTCATTATTTAATCTCTTTGCTAAAAGGTTTCCTAAGTTTTGTGTTTTTATATGGAAAAAAAGAGGAATTCAAGTTACGGAAATCAAATATTAAAGAGTGTAGCCATTGGGGAATTCTCAGGCTGCCTTTTCTAAGAGCACGAAGTGTGCTTACTACTTCTACTCCAGGTTTGTAGTTTTAGCAATGATGTTTCACAAACGCTGGAACTCTCAGTGAATTCTCTTCCAAATGAGCAAAAAGTCCTCACTTCTGAAAATTTCTTTAGGAAGCAAAAGAAGTGGAAAAAAGAAGTGGTTAATAGAGGGAAGGGGTTGGGGGAGGGAGAAAGGGGTAAAAGGGCACAGAGGTATGGTAACAGATAAAAGCTAGACTGCTGATGGCGAACAAGATGAGTCCACACGGAAACTGAAATATAATAATGTACACCTGAAATTACACGATGTTATAAGCCAATATGACCTCAGTAAAATAATTTTTGATAAAAGAACTCTTTGCCACAGCGTTTATTATTTTGCCAAGGTCCATTAGAGTTACATTTATGTGATGTGCTCTGCTCCACTGAGTTTTAGGAACTAACCATTATCCTGCAAGAGAAAACTCTACTTCCTGAGTGTCTTTCTTAAACACTAATTGGACAATAGGAACTTCTCCCTTTGAATCCAAAATGGCAAACTGGTGTCCATGAGTAAAATATGTTTGTTGTGCTTGGGCTACACAAGGTTTTATTTCATGACTTTATTTTTCAGAGAAGTTTTAGATTCACAGCAGAATTGAGGAGAAGGTGCGGAGATTTCCCATACACCTCCTGCCCTTCCCACGCACAGCCCCCCTCACCATCACCATCCCCCACCAGAGGGTGCATTTGTTATAATTGACGAACCTACACTGTCTCGTCATCATCACCCGGAGTCCGTAGTTCACCTTAGGGCTCACTCTCGGTCTTGTGCATTCTAAGGGTTTGGACAAATGTATAATGGTGTGTATCTATCATTAGGTTTCATACGGAGTATTTTCACAGCCCTAAAAATACTGTGTGCTTCCCACACACACACCCCTGGCAACCACTGATCTCTGCAGTGTCTCCATAGTTGTACCTTTTCCAGAATGTCGTAGAACTGGAATCATACGGTATGTAGCCTTTTCAGATTGGTTTCTGTCACTTTGTCATATGCATTTAAGTTTCCTCCATGTCTCTTCATGGCTTGATCGCTCATTTCTTTTTAGCACTGAATAACATTTCATTGTCTGGAGGGACCGGGGTTTATTCATCCATTCACATCTTGGTTACTCATAAGGCTTTAAATTTTTATTTTAATTTCACTGATAAGTTTAACATCAGCAAATTTTATGTAAAGTTCTGGATCTCTGAGTTTCCTTATGAAACTGGAAACTGCCACACAGGCAAGAACCCTGCCTGGTAACAACCAGCTGAAGTTCAGAGGCCCTTCTCCTTTCCGACTCTGCATTTCCAGGTTGGCCTCGGGACCCAGCCAGCCCGCTGTATCTTTGGCCCCGTCTAAATAACAACAACAGCGAAATGATGTCTAAATAAATATTGTCCAAAATTGACCTAGTTGTTAATGCCCATGGCACATATCCTATCTTCTGCTAATTTCTCTGCTTTTCTTTTACCCTCTGGACAATTCAGGGCTGGCTATTAGGAGCACGTAGTAGATTTCTTTAAAGGAAGGAAGGCATGATCGTTTCTAAAGTAAAATTCTCTTTATTCCTCCCAGAACCAAATCCCCAGAGAAACCCTTCATGCAGCAGGCACCTTGTTCCAACAACAGTAGACTCATGTTTCCTAAAGAGGAATCCAAGTGCAGTTGAATGGCCACTTGACCCTGGAAAGTCAAGAATTTTGCCCTCTCCTCGTGAAGCCAAACATGACTGGAACCCAGATGAAAGATTGGAGTTAAGATGGGGTCTTGGAGTGCTTGGTCTGGAATTAAATCATGATCGCCCCCTTCTGGGCTAATCCCTTCCCTTCCCTGGAGAACTCCTCTCCAGATTTTTCACTGACCTTCTAGTCTTGCCGCAGCAGTAACACAGCAGCCTGACCTGGAGAGCCGCAGGGCTGTAGGTGTTCAGCTGCTGCCGCTGGCCATTCACAGGCCAGGGAGTGACCGTGCCTGCCTCCCGCTTCCCCAGTGCGGAGTTCAGCACTCTTTTGAAGTCCATCACTGTCATATGAAGTTTGCTGCTGTATTGAGCTGATAGAGGCCATAGGGACTCAAGTAAATGTGCTGTTCCAGCTTTCATTGGAGGCGAGAGCTGGGGCCCTGGGGGAGCTGTAAAGGGGTGAGCAGTTAAGAGTCAAGCTGGCCTAAGACCAGGTCTGTCTTGAGGACACTTGTTGACTGAACCCTTTCTGCTGCCCCTGGCCTGCTCTGGGTTCCCTGATCTCTCTCTCTGGCTTGGGTTCTCTCATTGCAAAGGGAAAAGGGTGGACCAGAGAACCAGTGCTCAGTTAAGACCTGGACATTTTCCTCTCTACATAGGGAGTGGAGTTTTAAAAGATGATCCGAGGAGAGGGGAGTTCCTGCCCCCGAGGAATCATCCTAGGGTCAGCACTTCCCAAGCCTTATCATCCTTACAAACTTGAGTGACACTGGGGGACTGGGAGGGGCCTATGGGGGCTCCTGAAGAAGTGGTTTGGTCTTCCTATTATATGATTATGATAAGGAAAACAATGCGAGCAGTTAAGAAAAATGTTAGCTACTGAATTTGTTTATAACTTCCAAATACAACCTTTTAAATTTTTAATGAGAAACTTTAGCTTGCACATCTGAACATAAGTTTTAAATATCTGGTTTTATTCTTGAAACAGCCACATCGAATAATTTCTAATGAGCCTTTCAAATTCTTGTTAGTCAGGATTGATGAGTAGGTGATAAAAACATTTGTTAAATCATTTTTTACAAGTGTTCAAAAATTTATAACAGTTGAACCTACATCCTTTCCTTCCCTTGACAAATTTAATGTTGAAATTTCTTGTGATAACCTGAGTAGATCTCTAATCAAATAGAACTTTTTTAATATCAAATATTTCAAAATAGTGATGAAGCTTTAATTTGACATGGATACCTCTAAGATTTAGGTCTGATAGTGAAGAAGAACAAATCTTTCTTTTTAAAGAGACTCGCAGACATACAAGACCAAACACATCTTGCCAGAAAAATAAAATAAAGAAAGCAAGCCAGCCTTGTATCTAAAGTTTTTGTTTTATACACATCCACCTTTTTCTCTCCCACCCGTGTTCTACGACCCTGAGGCTCACCTTTTTATTGTTCAGCCCCTTCTGTGCTGGTCTATTCATGCTGACTTTGGAACCCCTAGCCTTGAGTCCAAATTAGCATCTCCTGCCACAAGACTCTGTACCAGAATTCCCGTCTGGCTTTGAACTCTTAGGCAGTGCGACCCTGGCAAACACTGCAGCCAGTCACTGAGGGCACCTGGCACTGGCGCGTTGAGACTCATTCAAGTGAACAGCAGTGGCTTTGATTTTGCATAATGAGGCATGATCTACTCAGAGCACTTTGCATAACGTGAGAACAATAAATCATGTTGGCCTTGTCAGTGATTCTCAGGGCTGAGCATGAGGTAGACAAATTGGGTGTCATTCTCCTCAAAAAGTTTGCAGGAAACCAGGAGACAGGGATTTGGTTATTGTACTTTTTAAACGATAAGCACTTAATAATTGTTGGGAACTATCCGTGTAAGTGGGTTGTGATTCATTTGTATTTCCCCCTTTGTCTGGCCCTGATACAAGACGCGAAAAGCCACCTCTGAGGAGTGGCTGCGTGTCTGGCACTGATAAATGTATCACACTCCTGCACAACTTTATCTGAGAAACAGACGCAGATAGCTTGCTAGGATTTAGGTCAGTGGATAATTCGGCACAAACAGCAACTCGTAATGCTATTGACAAAAAAAGGGACTCAAATAACTGGCAAATTCCGTAAATCCCTGGCTTGTAAGTAGCTCTCTTTTCATAGATTCATCGTAAGTGTCCTTGAAAGCCATCTGAAAAAAAAGAAATTTGCGTGCTCTCCCCGCAGATTGACAGTAGAGTTTTCAGAGTTGCCGATAACTGAGTTCATCATAAAAGCTGCTATTCAATGAAGTGATGTCTTGGGTAGCAAACGTTTTATCTTTGGGTAGCAATACAAAGAGAATTTCCTCATGAAGAAATGATCAATGCGTTATTTAGATATGATTTTCCTAAATGGACAGATCCTTGAAAAATCCCTTCGGTGGTTGGGCTCACACTCTTGTAAACTGCTGCTCCTCTGGGGCCAGAATGTTCTCTGATCTCAAGTATGGTTTCAGCAGCTCACAAGAGACCTGGTACCTGGGAGGGATCCTAAAGCAGTTGCTGAATGAAGGAACATGTGAAAATCCCTCTGATCTTGATCTCTTTATTCTCCCGCGCCCTGGTGGGCTGTGTTTGAGCTGACTGGTGTTCATCCTGAGTGATTTATTTTGTGTAACTCAGCACTGGGTGGGGTTTAAGTTTTCTGAGCACATGATTTGTGTTTTTAGCTTCTTTTCAAAGGCAAGTGGCACAGAAATAAGCCTATACTAGGTGGGGAATAAACACCTTATTGCTTAAATCACAGCAGGGCTGACCCAATTTCAGCCATTCGAGTACAGCCTTCAGGATCTTTGCTGTTGCTCTGTTCCTACTTCTGCTATAAGCTTAATGCTCTTCTTTGAATAGACTCAACTTTTAATTTAATAAATATATTATAAAGATGCTTTATATTGTTGCTCTGTGATTGCCTGCAATGTCAACTGTTATTATATACTCTGTATTATAAAACAAACGCTGCCAATGCATCTTCCTGCCAGGAAAAGGCTTCTTGCTCTTTGTTTAAGTGCAAACTGGTGCAGCCACCATGGAAAGCAGTATGGAGTATCCTCAGAAAATTAAGGATAGATCTGCCATATGATCCAGCTATTCCACTGCTGGGTATTTATCCAAAGAACTTGAAAACACAAAGGCATAAAGATACTCGCACCCCTATGTTCATTGTGGCATTATACACAATAGCCAAGACATGGAAGCAACCTAGGTGCCCATAAGGGATGAATGGATAAAGAAGATGTGGTATTTATACACGATGGACTACTACTCAGCCATAAGAAATGACGAAATCCGGCCATTTGTGACAACGTGGATGGACCTTGAGGGTATTATGCTGAGTGAAATAAGTCAGAGGGAGAAAGTCAAATACCATATGATCTCACTCATAAGTAGAAGATAAAAATGACAAAAACAAACAAACAAACACATAGCATTGGAGATTGGACCAGTGGTTACCACTGGGGAAGGGGGGAGGGGGGAGGGCAAAAGGGGTGATTAGACTCCCATGTGAGGGGATGCACTATATCAGTGTTCAGGTGGTGAACATGATGTAATGTACACAGAATTTGAAATATGATGTACATCCGAAAAAAATTAAAATTAAAAAAAAAGAAAGAAAAGACAACTAGATTAGAAATGAGGAAATAAAAACTGTATACATTTTCAGAAGAAAAAAAAAAAGAAACAAAAGTGGAGGGGGATTGGAAATGTTTGAGAGATGGTCATGTCCTACCAGCAGCAAGCTGGCATCAACTCTGTGAAATACCAGAGCCGCTGCTGGAGAATTGAAGGGGAGTACCATATCTCACTAGGTGTAACTCCATGTTACTTGCGCATAATATCCATGCACCAGCTACAGCCGCCCCTAATCCCACTGGCTGAGAAACTCTAGACCCAAGAATTCCACTGCAGGGCGTCATTTACCAGAGCAGACACTATCCTGCTTTCCATCAGCAGTTTTGAGAGACGGTGTTCCCATTGGGTGGGGAGACGTGGGAACAAAAATGCCCCCAATTCCTTTTAACATTCATGGCCAGCTCACCGCTTTTTAGGGGAGATCTGGTCATTTAAAGTTTCTCTTTATCCCGCGACCGTGGGACTCACGTCAGAGAGAACGTATTTCTTTTCTTTGCTAGTACAGAGTATGCTTAAATGAGGTCTGCTTTTCACATATCTGTAACTAGCAAAATGAAAACACTGCGAATCCTGTATTAGAAGTCAGATGCAAACACTCTTAATGACAGAGGTGTCTCTCAATAATAAAGAAATGCCCAATTTGTGAAGAACCTCATGGGACCACATTGTTATAATTTGTGGAGTTTCAAATTAGGAACTTAATAATTAATCATTTTTCCAATGAATTCACCTAATGAAGCTAGTAGGTGATCCTCCCGTGTTGCAGTCAAAGGTTATGGATGACCCAGTGCCCTGACTTGCTAGAAAAGTAATTCTCAGATCTGATGTGCATACAAATTGCCTAGCGGTCTAGTTAAAAAGAAGACTCTGATTGAGCAGGTCTGGAGTGAGCCAGCGACTCTGCATTTCTAGCAGGCTCCCAGAGGATGTCATCCCTGGTGCTCCAAGGACCATATTTGGAATAGCTAAGTGTTCTTTCCTCGTGGTGTTATCACCTCTGAGATGTTTTGGTACCTGGCGTTCCGCTACCCCCACTTTGCAGGGGAAAACTCCTGAGGTCTCTCCCTCCACAGGAGAGCTGTCAGACTTCTAGTCAGAATATTACAGGAAAGTGTTCCAGCCCTATTTCAGCTTTGATGTTACGAAGCTGAGCATAACAATCTTCTTAAAAACCCGCTGAAGGGACCTCCCCTAGTCTTCCAAGAGCAGGTTGTCTAGGTGTCATTTTTTTTGTTGTTTTCTCTGACAACATCACTCAATCCCACAAAACATGGCCCAGTCTTTTTTTTCAAATCATCTCTACAAACATTACTTAAAAGCTACTGCTTTAGGGAAAATACACTAAAAAAAAAAAAAAAAAAAAAAAAGCCTTGTGTGCATGGCTGTGGCATTATAAAACACCAGCATTATTCCTTTCCTCTCTCTGAACAATGAAGCCTTAGAGGCAGCTGTCATGGCGAACTGCCATAGATGGCAAAAATATCGCTGCCTGTCAGAAAGCAGAGCCCGCAGATGCTATTGCAAGATGCTCAACAACAGCCATTTCAAAGTGCAAGTTAAACCTGGTCGTGACTGTAATTATCCGTGATGAATTCCACAGGGATGCTAATATTTTGACGTGTGACCAACTTTGAGGATGAGTACTAATTTGAAAGCACTTCAGCCTTTTGTTAATGGAACTCTTGAGAACCCCACTAGCAGAGTGAAGCAAAAAGTATATTTTTTCCGACTTAACTTGAGCCGTAAGCTGCATCATACCCCCATTCGCGTGGCACACACTCACACTCGTGCAAGCAGTATGGGATTTTGACTGTGAAGGATGTCATGCACTTCCAAAGATCCGAGGGAAAACCCTCTAAATATGCAATTGCACTTCACTCTGTCTCTTGGTGGAGATTTGTCTAGACTTGATTCTAATGGCACCTAAGTAGGGTACGTCGCAAGGCACTGTTTTCACTGGAAATATGTGATGAGATTACATGTGCACGCTAATGCCATCTTGCCTAAGGATGCAGTCAGTTTTTGAATAGATCGCCTAACTGCCTTCATTTTCCAGAAGTCATCTTTAACTCCTCAGTCTGAGGATTTAAACTCAGGTAGTACCCTATGTTCTTGGCGTTTCTATGGTAACCAGACCAGACTGGTGGGGGCTGAATTTCTGGTCCTGATGCAGCTATTGAGCTTTGGTTACAGGAATCTGCTCTCGACAACACTTACCTTTCTGGCAAAGATGCAGATGATAAATCATTGCTGGAAGAAAAAGGAGAAAAGAACAAAGGAAGAAGTAGAATAGACTTATCTGCATAAGGACACCAGCGTCAAGGACAGAACTAAGAGTTAACAAATTGTGACCCTGAAAAGCCAGAGCAGATCAGATTCCTAGGGGACGCTTTCTGCCTCAGCCCGCGGCTCTCCCCCAGTGACTCACTGGCTTTTCCCATTCTGGTTGGGCCATCAGTGTCACTCACTCATCAGATTGAGCCCCCCATGAGTTCATGTTGCTGCCTTCCCCTTCTGGGGACCTAAGTCAATCCCCATCCATCACTAAGTGGCGATAACTGAAGCCCTGCTGTTCTGGCACTCTCGCTAACAAGATGCCAGGTTCTGCCTACAGCATGAAAATGAGCTCTAGTCTCTGCTCCAAGGATGCTCCTTCTAACTCTGACCGCATAGAGAGACACACAGGACCAGGCTGGCTGTGGGACTGAGGGGGAGGGAGCAGGGGCAAAGAAGAGCCAAGAACAAGGCTCCCTGGGGAATTTTGTTAGGTTCAAAGGTCTCCAGGCTTATCTTTGCTCCCCTTACAGTCATCCTACCCTGATAACCCACCTCCCAGTTCTGTCTGCCATGGTCTCCAGGAACATGTCTCACATCTAACAATTTCATTCATTTATTCATTCACTTAACAAATATTTATTGGGTATCTACTATATAATAAGCACTGTTCTGGGCCTGGGAAATGGAAGAGAACACAGGGTTGGCAAAATCCGTACTCTCGTGGATGTAACTAACAGTCCAGTGGGGGAGATGTCAGGAGGGAAGGAAGGGGGGGAGAGAGAGGAGAAAATGCCAGAACGAGTACTGTACGGGTAAGAACATAAGGTCATGTGATAGGAAGGACCCACTTAGACTGGGTGATCTGGAAGTTTCCTCTAAAGAATCATTACAGAGACTGAGATCTGAATAAGGAGAAAGAGCGAGTTACGCAGAGATCAGAAAACAGCATAAGTACAACAGGGAACAATTAGGGAAAAAACCCGAAACGGGAACCAATTGTTGGAAGAATAAGAGAAGGCAAGCATGGCTGGAGTATCATGAGCAAGAAAAAGGATGAGATGGCGTGAGCCCAGGGAGCTGGACAGGTGCTGTCGCAGCACTTGCAAGAAGTTGGGTTTGAGTATAAGGTGAGAATCACTATTTAGAAGCCACTGGAGGATTCTAAGCCAAGGAGTGGTAGCTGTTGAAAGATGACTCTGATGCTGGGTAAAACCTAGATTGGAGGATGGGGCCAAGAGCTGGGGAAGGTGGAGCTTCCTTTGGTGACGTGTGATGGTTCCTTGAATTTAAGTGGTAATGGTGGAGATGGAAGGAGGTGGATGGAGAGAGGTGGAGAAGAGGGAGGGAGAGAAGAGGAGAGGGCCAAGTCCCAATCTGCAAGCACTTGGCCCCTGATAAGCTGAGCACAGAAGGAGGAGGAGCAAGGAGACTGAGAAGGAAGCACCACTGTGATAGAAGGACCCCCATTCGCCAGGACAAGAAAGTATTTCAAGGAGGCAGGAGACATCTGTGCTTAATGTTACTCCTGCAATACGAACATTGGGATGACCATCTAATATAGTGGCACAAAGGCCATCAGTGACCTTAAAGAGGAGTCTCAGCAAAGTAGCCAAGATAAAACCCCCCAATGGTTGCAGATTGAGGAGGAATTCATTCAGTCATTCAACACATTTATTTATTAGGCACTTACTATGTGCCAAGCTGGGCAGTGAACCAAACAAACAAAACTCTCGCCATGGTGGTGCTTATATTGTAGTTAGGAAGAGCTAATAAATGAGCTCAATGAGTAAAATGCTTGCTCTATTAGTGATGTGTGCTAAGGAGAATAAAATACAGCACATAAGAGGGACAGCAGTGCTGGGAGGGCAGGAGGTAGAAGTTTTGGTTAGGGTAGTCTGAGAAGACCCCACTGAGAACGCAAGATTTGGGGGAAGAGAGGAACTGGGCAGGTGGATTTCTGGGGGAAGAACACTGCAAGCTGAGAGAGTAGCAGGTACAAAAGCCTGAGGTGGGAGAGGTTAAAGAACCATGGAGGAGGCCTGGGTGGCTGGAGTTGAGGAAACAAGGGGAGAAGAGAAGAGATGCTGTCACGGAAGCACTGGGGAGCCTGGAGGTGAGTGACATTTCATGCAGAGCCAAGAAGGTCATAGGAAGACCACCGGCTTTGACTCTGAGGCAGATAGGGAGCTTGTAAGGTGAGAAAGTGCATACAGCTGTTTTAGACAACATCCTAGATCGTTGACCCTGTATATAGCTCTCTGTGCCATTTGCAGATCAGAAGCATCTTTCTCAGATAGATCCCCCAAGTCACCTCAGCTTTCAGGAACTTCCATGGCGTTCCATCTCCCGCTACAGTGGACATTTGTTCTTCTAGTTGCCCTGCATCCAGCTCAATATTTCTTTGTTGGACCACCCCTGCCCCACGCTTACTCCATGTGACTCAGATGGGACTGACCCCCAATCCCCAGCTCCAGGGGTGGTCACATGACCCTGGCCTGGCCAATGAGAGCATGTCATCCTGTTGGCCATGGTGACTGATCCACGGATGAGCATGAGATCCCAGCCAGGCAGCTCAGAGTGAATTCCTGGATTTTGTAGGAACTGTTGTGAGAGAAAAGTTCTCTTTTTACCAAGACTGTACTTTAAGGATGATGTCAGTCTGGAATTTGGGGGAGGGGGCTGTAATAGAGTGGGGTGCTGCCTGAAAGTGACCACGACACAGAGGCAAGTAGAGTCGAGAGACAGAGAGAGTGAGGACCGATGGACTCAACACACCCTAAGCTACACCTACTCCTGGATCTTTCAGTTACATGAGTCCACAGTTCCTTTTTCTTTTGCTTAATCCACTTTCAACTGAAGCTGATACAATGCTGACTGTTTACACTTACTGTTTTATATTCAGATCCTCCTATTTGATTCTGCAGAAACCTACGTGCTGGTGTCCTACTTTCTACCACCTTCTACTTCCCTTCCCTCCATTCTAGGACATACATTTCCCTGCTGGGTGAGAACAGTTGCCTCTATAGCACCTCCACACATCTACAAAATTCCCTTCTCTGCTCACAGCAGTGACATACTTGGTACGCCCTTCCTTCCTTCTTCCTTTCTTCCTCTCTGGATATGTCCATCCTTTAAGACATGGTTGAAATATCTTGATCTTTAAGGGTTTTCTGATCCCAGTGGCCTCCTCGTATCTTGCTGTACCCAACTTCCCTCAATATGGTGGACAACAGCATGGAATCTGGAGCCAGACTGACTGGGTTCAAATCCCAGCTCACCACTTACTGTTTGTGTGACCTCGGGTGACTTCTCTACCCTCAGTCTTACTGTCTGCAAAGTAGGGGCAACATAGGATTTGATGCAGTGAGTTGATCTTAGAACATTGTCAGCCACATTGTCAGTGCTTTCTGGATGCCACCAGAAAAAAGAAAGAATGACCAAATTAAGAAGAGTATGGTAAAGATATTTAGGGAAATAATAAAGCAGTGTAGTACGTCAGCGTTAATTACAGCAAGGAGCCAATTTCTACCTGTGGATCTGAAGAAGCAAGGAGAGGGAGCAGTTCCTCTGACCCAGAGAGACAACTGTGCAGAGAGGGCCACTGGGCAGTGGCAGTGGCCTTTAGACAGAACACAGCCAGCTCACAGTGACCCTGCAGAGTGTAAGTACTCAGGGGATGGGGAATAGGTCCTCAGGTTTACTTTCTCCCTTCTCTCTGGTCTGCTGCTGGAGCTCCTCACTGGACAAACCCAACTGGCAGCCAGAGGCCGAGGGAGCCATTGATAGTCCATGCTGGCCACCCTCCAGGTCCCCAAGCAGGTGGGATGGGTGGGAATGGTCCAGAGGACAAGATACCCAGAACGTAAGCATTAGTTGCTGCTATCCTTCGGGCTTATCCTGAGTTGTGTTCTGCACACCTCACGCAGGGACTGTGCTGGCTACTCCCTGCCCCACATACACAGATGGTGAGCCCTGGAAGGAGGAGTGATGCCCCCGGCCGACAGTTGCAAACTGGATCCTCTAGGGTCCTATCAAGGAGGACAGAGTCGTGTTTTTTCTTGGGTCACACTGCCTTTTTCAAACATTTGAACTACTTATCAATATTCAAAATTTAAATTACACATAAAAAATGTAGATTTGTGGCATCTCCTGAAAGACCAACCAGGTAACCCTGAACCCACATTCTTCCAGGACGTCTGCTGCTGCTTCAGTTATGGCGTACGCCTCCAGATTCCTGCAGCTCTTGCTCTCTGTACTCATTCACTGACCACCTCCCTCCCAGCCCAAGACACACTTGACTTTGGGACATCTGCCTTATACCTTTAAAATGCCTAAAACTCAGTAGGTACCTGGTAAGCTAATGATATGCCTCCAAGTGTTCTAATGTTACTGTCAAAGACCAAAACAGCTGATGTTTCTGGCAAGGAAGAATAATCAGAAAATTTATTTGTTATGCCTTTGTGTGCACTAATATTTTCAAAGCTAATTGCTTGTTCAATTAAGGTCTTTTGCCTTGATCCGGGATATTACCATAAGAAATTAGCTGATCCTCTGCTTTACTGGTGCATCCTTTTAACAAATAGTACATGAGTGGTGGCACACGGGACAAGCTCTAGATGGAACGCTCCAGCTGCAGAGAGATCCAGGGAAAGACAAGCCCTCTGCTGGTGCCCCTGGACACATCCCCTCCTACCTGCCCGAGGATGCATCCACCTGAAATTTCCTCCTTTCTCCTGCATCATCAGTTTCTCCCTTTGTATCATCAAGAAAGTATGCCCTAGTGTCCTGTTATGGGCTGAATCGTGTCCTCTTCGAATTGATATGTTGGAGTCCTAGCCCCCAGCACCACAGAACGTGCTGTATTTGGAGATGGGGTCTTTAAAGAGGTGACCAAGTTAAATGAGGTCATAAGTGTGGACTCTCTGGTGTCCTTATAAGAAAATGAGATTAGACACAGACACACATAGAGGGACGACCACATGAAGACTCAAGGAGAAGACGGCCATCTGCCAGCCAAGGAGAGAAGCCTCAGGAGAAACCAAGCCTACTGACGCCTGATCTTGGACATCTGGCCTCTAGAATGGGGAGAAAACAAATTTCTGTTGTTCAAGCCACCCAGCCTGTGGCATTTATTCCTGCAGCCCGAGCAGACCAAGATGCATCCCCTTCCAAAACCTCCCTTAAACCTCCGCTCTTCCCCAGCTTCAGGCCATTTTCTGGAAACCTTCTTCAAATGAATTTCTCTAGTCGCCTGCTCAGTTCTCATTTCTTCTCTTAAGATCTGGGCCAGCTCTGGTCCCAATCACTCACCTGAACAGCTCTCTTCACAGCCACCAATGAGGTCCGACTTGCTAGATCAGTGGTTGCTCCTGTTCTCGTCCCACGCCACCTCTCAGGAGCGTACAAGACCGTAGATGCCTCCCTCATCCTTCAGACGTCAGTGTTCTCTCCGTTTCTGTCCCATCGCGCTCTGCTGCTTTTTCTTCTCCTATCAAAGAACCACTCCTTCTTGGTCTTCTTGGATATCTCTGCTCAACTCTCCAAATTCAGTGTCCCAAGCCACTGTACGAGGCCCTTTTCTCTTTCATTTCTAAGTTTTAATTCGCAAGTCTAACCTCTAACCCTAACATCTCCACTGACACTCAGATCCAGGTGCCCAACTGCCTGTTTGCTAGTTCTCTGGGGGTGTTCTAATACACTCCAAACTTAGCACGGCCAAATTAAAACTCTTGATCCCCTTTCCTCCCATTTTGGTCCCACCCCCAAGATGGTCTCAGTAAATCCCACCAATGTCATCCCTGTTGCTCAAGCCAAAATACACGAGGCCATCTTGGACTCTCCTCTGACTCTCATCCCACACGTCCAAACCATCACAAGTCATATTGGCTTTACCCCGAAATAGCTCCTGGATCTGTCCACTTCTCCCATATTCACAGTTACCACTCTACTCCAAACCCCCAACACATCACACCCAGGCCGTTGCAGTAGCCTCCTCCCTGGTTCCCAGGTGCTGTCCCTGGCTCTCTGGCCATCCATTCTCCTTAAATATGTGAGTCAAGTCATGTCACTTCCACACTTAAAACCTCCCACTAAAATTGAAAACGAGCTCCTAGTACAGTCTCAAGGCAAATGTGATCTGGATGCTGCCTCCCTTTCTAACATCATCTTCTGCACTGCACTAGGCTCCAGCCCTTTGGTTTGTTTTTTTAAGCCTCCAAGCTCATTCATGCCTTAGGGCCTTTGCACTTGTTCCTCCTTTACCTGGGACAAATTCCCCCAGATCTTAACATGGCTGGTTCTTCTCCATCAGGTGGCGGCTCACATGTCACCAGTGCAAGGATGCCCACTATTATCAAACTATCTTAAAAACTAGGTGCCCCAGCTGTGAATGCTGGCTGCCAAGGGCACACAGCTGCCTGCCCTGATGAAGTTCAGGAGCCACCTAACCTGGGAGGCAATGCCCCTCCGGAGGGAGACCCAGAGCCGATGACTGGCTGACATATGGTTCCAGTTGTGGACGACCATGCTGTGTGATTTCTGCTCCGGGAGCCCCAAGGATCAGCCAAGGCTAGACTAGACCTGAGACACGTTCTTGCTTGTTTCCCTTAGAGGCATTTCTAGAAGATGCTCACCCCGTAAGTGGTGCACACTCAAACCCCGCCTCAGACTCTGCTTCTAGGAAGCTGGACGGAAGATGCACGTTATCCCCTTCTCCTGTTTGTTTACTTTCAGCACTTATCATCAGAGTTTGTGTGGTCGATGTGTGTTTGTTTATTGTCTGTCTTTTCCTCTCACTGTAAGTTCCTTGAAAGTGAGTGAGCCTTGTCCAGCGCCATTCAAGCCTAGAGCAGTGCTTGCTGCCTCGTGGGCACCCAGAAATATTCCTGAGAAAGTGAACAATGGGACGTATGCAAGGCCGGATGCATATCTTCCATGGTTGACTAGCAAAGGCTTGTCTTTTGGCACAAAGGCAAAAAGTGAACACATGGCCTGGGTCATTGTCCTTCCCCTTGCAGATGTCAATCTGAGGTGATTTAGGATAGTCACATGACTTCACCATGCGAAAGTTATTCCTCCCAGTGTGTCTATAGCCAGTGTATATTAGGAATGATTGATTCCTCACTTCAAGGATAAGCAACTTCTAGGCATAGACTGTGCCTTTTCCATTTGTGCAGAAAAGATCAAGAATAGCGTCACCCTACATATGCGCATGCTTGATGCTCCAATTACTATCAATGATGATGGTGATGATACCAATAATGACAGTTACCTTTGATAGAGTATTCTGACTATGCTTCATATAGGTACTATCTGATTTCACAGATGATCTCATTTAATCCTTAAAATAACCCTGTAAATTAAGTGGGATCTAGCCCAGCTTTATAAATGGAGATACCGAAGCTCAGAGAGTTTAAATGACTTGCCCAAGATCAGCTAGCCAGAAGGGATTAGAATCAGTAACACGTGTCTAGTTTTATGAAGAAAATGTGTCCTATTTAAACAGTGGGGTGTGAGGGCTATGCATCCTCCATTCCATCAGTTAATACTCTATTAGTTACAAGAGATACATAATCTAACTCAAAATGGCTTAGGTAAAAAAGGGTGTGGTAACTCTACATCTCCTGTAAATAACGTGTAACAGGACAATCCAGTGAGCACTGACCTCAGGAATGGCTGGATCCAGAAGCTCAAACAATGTCACTAGGATCTGAGTTCTCTCCATTTCTCAGAGTTGATTCCATTCTCAGACAGCTTTGTGCCATGTGGTGTTGGAATGCCTACCGTAATTCAAATTCAAGTTCACATCCTCCTAGATTCAAATCCAGTGGCATCTCCTGGAAACCCCAGAGAAATTCTTGTGCTTCATTATCTCCGCATGGGTCGCATCCATCTCTAGACCCATTGCTGTGCCCAGAAGAATGCAAAGCTCTGATTGCCTGGGGCCTGAGGCACATGCTTACACCTGAACTGGACTGAGAAGGGAAGAGGGAGTGGTTCCTCAGGAGTAAATCATGTGCCCTTAGAAGGAGACAGGTGAATAGTTGTCAAAAACCGGAGTGTCAGTAGAACTTCCAAGCTCAGTTTACTTGTTGTGCACAGGAAAGCTCCGTTTGCCTCGAGTTCATTTCTCTAGAAAACACCATTCTTCCCAAGTTCACTCGACGTGTCATATGTGGACATGTGGCCTCTCCAGGGGAGCGAGGATGCCAGAATCACAGAGCATACTGACTCAAAACTGAAACATCAGTGTGGGCTCTGCTCCTGAGGTTGCCTGGGAATGGTGCCTGGAATCCCGATGCGCCTCAAAGCCGGAATTCCTGCTGATAATTAAACAATAAAACAAAGTGTGACGAAACAGAGAACAGCTACCCAGGACGACGGACACACTTTATTATTTGACACCCAGGCCTGTCCCCCTCCTTCTGGAAGAGTCCTTCAAGTAGTGCCTCCTTCCCTATCAGCCACGTGGCTCCAGCCCCAACTGCAGGAGTGGTCCTGGGCTGACTAGGCTGCCCAATGTGCTCCACCCCGGGACATGGTGACTGGTTCCCGGGGTGGGCTTAAACCCAGTCAGAGCCAATGAGACATAAGGAGATATTTGCTGACACTTCTAAAAAAGAGAGGCCTCCTTTCTTTCAAAATTATTTTCCTCTCCCTCAGAAGTGTGTTGTTTAGAGATGTGGAGCCTGGAAATGCTGTGACTGTTTTACTTTCAAGAGTGCTGAGGGACACATGGAGACTGAGGATGTGTAAAGTCATAGAATTGCCAGATAAACAGCAGATAAACAACCAATAATTTTTTAATATAAGTATGTACTGTACAGTATCTGGAAGATGCTTGCACTAAAATAATAATTGTCATTTACCTGAAATTCACTTGGGCATCTTATATTTTTACTGGCTAAATATTACAACCCTATAAAGCTGACACTATGGAAAGCAGAGCCATGAGATGGAGAGAAATCAGGTCCTTACAGAGAGACACAGTTTGAACCACTGGATCAAGCCTTGCCTGAACACATCAGTTACAAAAACAATAAATTCCCTTTTCAGTTTAAGCTCGAGTTAATTTTCCATGGATTTCAACCAAAAGAGTCCTGACTACTGCACACGGACAGTGTAGAGTGAGAGTTAAGAATTGCAGGCTAGGAAGACTGAATTGCAACCTGGTTAATGTATATAAGGATAGATGTAAATCAGATGGGGATGCAGGTGGTGGGGAGAACGAGAAAGGAGACTCCGTAAGTGTCCCTGGGAAATGCCCGTTCCAGAAGTAGTCAGAAGAGCCTTGTTCCTGACAGGTGCGCCCTTCTTAGGAAACCTCCGTAATGTTCACTGAGTCTGTGAATGCTCAGAGCCCTGTGTAAGCTCTTTGCAGACACGATCTCATTTAATCCTCCTTGCAGCTCTACAATTTACATACTCTTATTTATTCCCATTTGATTACTGCAGGATCTGGGGCTTCATGAGATTAATTTGCCAAAGTCTCAGATCCTTTAAGTGACAGAGCTGGAGATGAACTGAGACCACCTAATCCACGCACCCACTTAACTTCTCCGCGCTTCTGAGGGACCCAAGACGCACAGCCACCATTTTACAAACCCTTCCATCTTCATCGTGCACCTTTCTCATTTTTGGGTTTTTCCACAAATCCCCGCATGGTAAGAGTGCCCTGGCTGAGGGATTTTCACATTCAGTTCTCTCGGGCGCCACGTCTCCGACCATAAAATAATCCTTTGGGCTTATTGATACATCCATCCCTCTGTGCGTCAGCCGAGAACGTCAGCATCTGATCATTTCCGAGAGACCGCAAATTTGGGTTTTGTTTTGAGTTTTTACATTGCCCACTGACTTCCAGTTCCTTTCCAAGAGGTTTTTTGAATCCGGCAGCTTTGGCAGAAAATTAATTTTTCACAACTGTGCCTTTATTTCTCTTCCTAATTATTAGCGAGGGAAGAATAACCAGATCCAGTCTCACCTGGGAGCATATCTGCTCAGTTCGGAGTCTCTGAGTTTGCAGGAAAGTAGGTCCCTCCACCTCCCACAGAGAGAAGTGAAAACAAAAAAGCAGCCCCAGACAGCACCAGAGACCAGCCAGACGAACCGCCCTGCCTTCGAACGCCTGCTCCTCGCCCCGCTACACCCACCGTGTGCAAGGGGCTAAGTCCAGCTGACACACTCACTGCCGCCCGGGAGACCTGAGGTGGCCATTTTGCTAAACATCAGAAGTCTGACGCTGTTGGGTATAAATCTCAGTGGACAGGCTCAGTTAATCAAGAAATATTTATTTCTTTGTTTTGCTGTAACTCAACTTAATTACTTTTCCGAGACCCCATTTTTTATGGTTTGGCAGGAAAATTAACCTCAGTCTCGTTTTGTTGGTTTCTGAAGTTGTGTGAAGGTTGTGCTGAGTGAGCTCGTAGGACTCAAGCTTCGGGTGGTGGGGCCCGTCAGACCCTCTAGTCGCCCGCCCAGCGAGGTCAGTGCTGTCTCAGTCATCTTGGCCACGTGGCCTGGGGCTCTGATGGCTTCCAGGGATGCTGAGGAACCTGGGATCTGTCTAGGAGGCAACGCGTGGTCGTATCTGCATGGTTTCCCCACTCGTCACTTCTGTGGGTTCCCACTGCTTCCCCACTGGTGTCACCACGAAGCCTAGGGAGAGAAGTCAGCTCTCTCTGCCATCCTGCCAACACCCCGGGAAATTGCTCCTCCATCTCAGGCGGGAAGACCGAATCCCACACCCCCTCCTCTTTTATCCACCACACACAGGAGTGCTCTGCCACAGACCTGGGTCAGGGGAGCAAGAGGATTGAAGTTGAGAAGGATTCGAGCCGTTGAGCAAATTCAAATAAGTGCTTGCCTCCATGCAATTCACACAAATAACGAACCATTTTACTCTGAAGAGAATTCCTAAAGAAGAATTTTCAAGAATATTTTGAGCAATGAATAAAGAGATGGCTTTCCAAAGGGACAACTTTGAAAGGCTCAGAATGTGTCTGCATATAATTGTGACACATATGTTGAAATATCAGTCTTGTTTCCTTAGCTACACTCATTCAGTCATTCAAAAAAACATATCTGAGTTCCTACTATGTGCAAGTCTCCATAACAGGTACAGGTAAGATAGGCCAGGGTCTTGCTACTGTAGAGTGACCGATCGATGTCTGTGTCAATCGGGGCTCTCAGTTACAATAACAGATATTTACCATGGCTAATCGAGACAGAAAAGGAATTTAGTTGAAAAGATCCTGAATCTTGGGGCTCACAGAATCATGGGGGAAATTCTAGAACCACATTTGGGAAATGGACAATGGATCGGTCAGGGTCCCAGCAGAAAACAGATGGCACACTCAAATTAGGATAATTTGAAGTGAGTTTGGCAAAGAGTTTAGCCAAGATTAGCAGGTTATGGTAAGGGCAGTGACAACAGCCCTTTGAGACCTGCCTGGGTGAGGAGAGAAAGTGATTACCAGGATCAGGAGACAGGGTTGTGTGGGGAAGGCTGACTTACAAGCTGCTGAGACCTTCAGTAAAAGGAATGGAGCCACCAGGGGAATCCCTGCAAGGAGCTGGACCGGGTGCTGACTAACACAATGGCGCTCTCTCACCTCCATCGGCTCTTCTCTGGCTCTGCTCACGGGCTGAACCCAGACCAACCAGCAAGGGCGACATGAGGGAGCTTCCATCTGGGAGAGGCAATGGGAGAAGGCCGGCGGAGCGAGCTTAGAAGGAGGCTGGGCAGCCAGGATGACAGCCACAACCATGTCACACAATGACCCCATTAGGACAAGTGCTGTCAGTCACCCTTGTGCCAGCTGCCCTCACTCCCTTCTCCAGTCCATTCCTGTTGGTGGTTCCTGTAGGCAGGCGAGAAACAATGAATAAACTAATAAGTGGACATGATAATTGCAGATGGTCACAAGAGCCAAGAAGACATTCTTTCTTTATTGAATTATAGTTGACAAACAATATTATGTGAGTTGCAGGTGTACAACATAGTGATTCAACATTTATGTACATTATGAAAGGATTACCATGATAAGTCTAGTAACCATCTGTCACCATACAGAGTATTCACAATATTATTGACTATATTCCCTATCCTGTACATTGCAGCCCTGTGATTTATTTATTTTATAACTGGAAGTTTGTACCTCTTAATCTCCGTTACTTATTTCATCCAACCCCCTCCTCTCTCCATCTGGCAACCACCAGTTTGTTCTCTGTACCTGAGTCTGTTTCTGTTTTATTTGTTTTGTTTTGTAGATTCCGCATGTAAGTGAAATCATATGGTGTTTGTCCTTCTGGTCTGACTTATTTCAGTTAGCGTAATACCCTCTAGGTCCATCCACATTGTTGCAAATGGCAAGATTTCATTCTTTTTTATGTCTGAGTAATATTCCATTGCATGTATACCACATCTTCTTTATCCATTCGTCTGTCCATGGACATTTAGGGCTATCAGCAAAAAGACAACAAATAACAAGTGTTGGTGAGGCTGTGGAGAAAAGGGAACCCTTGTGCAATGTTGGTGGGAATGTAAATTGGTACAGTCACTATGGAAAAGAGGATGGAGTCTCCTCAAAAAATTAAAAGTAGAACTACCATACTATCCAGCAATTCCACTCTTGGGTATTTACCCAAAGGATAACACTAATTCAAAAAGACACATGCAACCCTATGTGCATTGCAGCATTATTTACCATGGCCAAGAAATGGAGGAAGACATTCTTCAGGCAACTGCAAAGTGCCTGGACGAGATAGGGTACTTTAGATTAGCTAGTCAAAGATTGGAAAGCATTTTAGGGTATCCCCAGGAAGCACTAATTACAAACATGATTTTTTAATTTAATTCAGTACCCATTCAATATGCTCAAAGATGACAAAGCTCTTACATGGTCAGGCAAATGGCAGACCCTCAGGTGAGTTCATTATTGCTTAATGAGCTGTCTTACAGTATCAAGGGCTCTTAGAGGATGACAGATACTCTGTGATAACTGATCTTCTCTGAAAAGAAATGTTAAAACAGACATTTTAATGAAAAATCAACCTCTGTTTCCGTTAGTTACTAAGTCCATTGTGTGGCACTAAATAGCCATTTATGTGGTTCTCATCCAGCAGCTTCAATGATTTCTATGCCACGGCACAATGAGATTCTGAATTCAATTTTAAATTTAATCCATTAGCGTTATCTTCATTTTACTTGTAGAATCGATTTTGCAAGGAGGAGAGTCTTCGCTAGTTTCTATTAAGAGTGTCCACAGCATCCTTTCATGAGAGTCGAGTTAATTAGTGTGAGATCAGAGGGTCACGCGAGTTCATTATCACAAAGTTGACGGGGAAATCAACCATCGATGACACAGTTTCAGCATCAAGTGCACAAACGCCATTTCCTTCAGCAAACGTTTCAACAAATGTAGCTCCCTCCACAGTCATTCTTAGTCTCAAAATCGCAAGTCGAAAGTGCTTAGAATAATGAAATATTTCAATCACGTGTGAAAACACTTTGCCCTTTTTTGCAAATTGACTTGCAGACATTCAACTTCATGCTATCGAGACAGAGAGTGGGTATACATTTGCCTTAGATTCTATGTTCCAGGCCTGTAATGTTCAATCAATTCCACCTTGTCTATTAAGGTGCGATTGCCAGCTGGGACCTTTGTTGCCTCCACGCACCTGAGTTTCCTATTCTTTCAGGTTTTATCATGAAAAACTACTCTTTGAGGCCGGCAGCCCCCAACCTCAGTGCTTGTTTTCTAGCAGGCACGATCATTTTCTGTTTCTACACTAGCCAGCCCCTCGCCGTGACGAGAGATGGTGAGGGGGGCACCCTGCCCACGAGGAGGCAGCTCTCCTGAGAACTATGACTATTCTAGTTATTCTAGATAGAATTGTGTCCATCCTTTGTTCCACGTCCCTGTGGATTGTGTCGGGACAATTTACATTAAAATTTTGTTTCCTGTCTTTGTGAAGAAGAGTGAGAAGCCACAGCACAATATTACAGGAGAGAAAGCCGTTCAGGGTTTGGTTTTGTGGTCACCGAAATACTGGAAAATGTCATTTAGTGGCCAAATCCAGAGCATGACCTATTTTAGTAATATTTTAGGAGGCTGACAGCATAATATGTGTTAAGAATTCTGAAAGCCAGAGAGGGAGAAGCTGGCAGTTGGGTCTAGACGTCCTTATAAATGTCATCATTTTAAATATCGATCCTGATGTTGCCACGGCAAACATGAGCCTGCCCGTCCACACTGAGGCCTGAAGTGCAGAAAACCGTCTATGGCCAGCACCAAATCTGAAGAGTTAGCGAAATATAAATTGATAGTTTGTACACTTCCCAAAGAAAATCTGTACACTGACTTCCAGACTCTTAGTTTTAGCGGTTTGCTGATATATATTTTTAGAGAAAATAAAACGAGCTACTTAGAAACCTTCTGAAGCCTCCTTAAGGAGAAAGAGGCATTAACAAGAAAATCCGTATTATAACTTGTACAGTTTTCATACCTCTGATACCAGCTTAATAAGCAGAAAAAATTGGTTGAATGAGTATATGATTTGTTCTGGACCGTAAAAGATCCTTCAATTCCAGTAAAAGAACAAAAGTGGCTCATCAGTAAATAATAATGTATTTGACAGGTCACTTTTTCCTGGTGCCCACTTCTTGGGCATGAAAACTCTTGATCCCATTGTAAACAGTCTCATCTGTCACCTTACTGAGCTTTTATCCCGTCTCATTTTGTTGGTTTCAGTCTCTCTTTTTCCATCAGCTCAGGCTTCTTATGTCTGAAAGAAAAAGCAGCCGGATGCTTCTCCTGGTGCTGTTGACGCACCATCTTGCCTTTCTCTTCTCATGCTCATTCCTCTAAAAAACTTAATTAAATTGCTTTACAACCTTTCATTAGGTTGACTTCTCTATGGATGTGGTAACTTGCTTTACAAGATGAAAAACTCAACAGCCCGTAGGAGCCAGTGGCTGCTATGAGGTGGGCCAGGTGGGAAAGATGACAAACCAGCAAATACATATTCCGGCTAACGGGGGCCCTGCCTCTCAGCTCAGTCAAGTGATGGCATGCCAGAATTGCACTCAGGCGTGGCAGATTTTCCAGCTTTTCAATAAAATCCATAATTCTGTATTTTTATGTGAAACTTCCTGATTTTTGAGGGCTGGCAAGTAATTCTGTTTTTTTTAAACACCAGGCAGGCTAAACAGAACACATCGGTGGGCCAGGTCTGGCTCCTGGAATGCCAGTTCTCACGTTTTGTGTTGTATAATGTCAGTTTTCTTCTCCCTGTGCGTCTTACCTCTTGCTTGCTTCTGAGCCCACAGCAATGCGGTGCCTCCCCACACCATCCACTGTCACTGCCCTTGACAAACACACACAACCTCACAAAAATGGGGGAATTAAAGTTATTAGTTTATCAGCTGACATCAGAAACCTACTGAGGGTAAGAACCCTCTTTCTTCAGAAATATGTTCTAATATAATTTTTTAATTGGCTGCACATAAGTGTTGTAGTTTTATTCATAATTTTCCCCAAATTGGAAGCAACCAAGATGCCCTTCAGCAGGCAAGGAAACGATCTGTGGCCCACCTGGACAAGGAGTCTCATTCAGTGCTTAAGGGACGGTTACTAAGTTGCTCCTTAGATTTGGACTTTCTGGCATAATAACCCAATCTTCCTAAGTTCACCCTCTTCATTTTTCCTGGTTTCCAATTTATTTCTTACTCCTTTCTAATTTCTCCACCTCGAACTCAAAATGTATGCAGGCATGTGAAATGTTTATCCCTTGCTTTGTGGTCAGTGGCAGTCACTTTCTTTGGCCCCGCTCACTACTCATGGCTGTTCCTGTCCTCGTGGGAAAGTGACAATGACCATAGGAACCCCCAGCACTCCCCCTGGGCTGTTAAGATTCCAGAGGGAAACCGGAGCCAGGAACCTGCGTCATTTATTTGCGAAAATGAAATCAATCAAAATGAGAACATTTCAACAGTTAATTAAAATTCCAAGATGTGGTAGTAATAGAAGTAATTATCTAAGATGTATTCAATCAGTTGTTAGCTAAACCTATAAAAAAATTAATCAAGAATAATTTGCTATTTGATATTGACATTTTACATTTCTCATTCATGCTAAGAAAATCCCATTACAGAATCTAATTTACTTTGCATTAAACTCACCTTTACAAGAATTGAAATCAAATCTTGCCAGATGATAATAATGAGACTCACAAAATAACTGGAGATGAAGCCCTGTGTTAGGAAGGAAATAAGCCAAAGGCCAGACTCTTTCCAGCTGTTCTAATCTGGCATGCAAAAACATATTTGTTCACCAGCTGCATGTGTATGCAAAGAGTAGCACTAAGTTAAGCTGGCATTTGCACCCCCAGAGCTTCTGACCCATATAGACTTTTACAACATACAAAGAGCAAGACAAATATCACCTAAAGATGCTGTGTATGCAAATTTATGCAAATTATGCTTAGCCTGCAATTGCCGTGTAGTAGAGAGAAGTACTGGACTTGTTTATAAATCTTAGATTCAGCTCTCCTGAATACTAAACTCGAATGTCCTCATCTGTACAACTGAATCAGAAATACCTACTGCAAGGAATAGCTGTGAGCGAGGAAAAGTGTTTTTAACTGCGACCAATAGACAGCTCCATCTGCTCACATCACATCTGAAAAAGTACTTGGTGATTTGTATTATAGTTTATCCGTTTTGATCAGGGGTGGCAAAAGTGTGTATATGCGTGTGTGTGCATGTGTGTGTTTGCTTGGCTTTGCCGTGCTGTGTTGAGGGCTACATCCAACCATTGGTTTTGAGCAGAATTGTGAAGCTAAGTCTGGATTTTGCTGCCCTAATGGGATCTATTAACGTTGTCTTCCGTAGACAAGATTTGAGGAAGGCGGCGCTCAGGCTGAGCTTGTAGACTCTTGTCTGAAAATATCGCCGCTCTCCCTGGACTAGAGTGTCCCCAAGGGTGTTCTATTCATTTTCATATTTCTGTGTCTGGCATTTTGTAACACCTCAATAGCAATTAAATAATTAAAGAACTAATCAATGGAGTTCGTTAAAAAGAAAATCTGTTGGATAATTACTGAGCATAGGGGAAAAAATGAATGTATAACTTCTGAAAATAGAAGAGGAAGAAAGATGGAAAGAAGGGAGAAAAATAACAGCTGAAAAAATATATATATAATGTCAAGAAGAGAAGAAATAAGAAATGAAACAAACTTTAAAAGCCTAGCAAGTCAGAGGGAGAAAGTCAAATTCCATATGATCTCACTCATAAGTAGAAGATAAAAACAACGACAAACAAACACATAGCATTAGAGATTGGATTGGTGGTTATCATAGGTGGGGGGGGAGGGCATAAGGGGTGATTAGGCTCACGCGTGAAGGGATGGACTATAATTAGTTTTTGGGTGGTGAACATGATGTAATCCACACAGGATTTGAAATATATTATGATGTACATCCAAAAAAAAAAAAGCCTAGCAAATAAAAGCACAAAATATATAAACACAAAAGAAATTAATTCAAATATATAGGCAAGGACAACCAATGAACAAGAAGTAAACTTCGCAATTAAAAGGCCAAGATTGTCAGACTAAACTTAAATATATATATACCAGCTATATGCTTTTATTAAACACACCCCTTAAAAATAAGGACACAGAAAGGTTGAAAGTAGGTTGGAAAATTACGTACTGAGCGAATCCTGACCGAAAGAAAGTCAGTGTGCCTGTGTCCCTATCAAGTGAAACGGGCTTTAAAGCAGAAAGTATAAGTAGACCTAAAAATGGTCTCTATCTATCTGTCTATCCATATACACACATTTTTATATACTTTCTGCATTCATAAATATTTCACCAAAAATAATAGGCTTCTGAAACTTTACTCCTCTCCTAGGATGAAAAATAACTTTATTAGACATAAGGAAACCTGTCTTGAATGGAGGACGATTGAACTCTAGAACTAGTCAATGGGACAAGCTGTAAAACCCCATTCTCCAGAGATCTGAAAGAATAGGACTGACAGCCATTTTGGAATGGCACTTTGATTGACAGACTCCAGTGTCCCAGCTGAGACCCTTTTGAACACTAGAAATGGATGTCACTAAGCGCCCCTTGGCCAAATGTCCAGGATCAGCTCAGTGGATCACTCTTCAAGTTCTCTCTCTCTCTCCCTCAGAATAGTGAGATTACAGGGGATAATGTATGTTTTTCTGCTATTTAAATAAGTTTGGTCTCCCTTCATGCATCCATCTTTACAATTAGGGGTGCCTTCTATGCATCACCCATTCAGTAAATATTTTTGGTCATCTGCTCTTTTCTCAGCACTCAGTTAAGAGCCGGAGATAAAATGTAAATAAAACATGCATGGTCTCTGCCCCTGCAGAGCACAGAATCTGGTGAGGACGATAGATCTTAATCAAATAATTACACAAATATACAATGTTATCTCTAATAAGTGCTATGAAGGAGAGAGAGAACATGCTAGAAGAGCTACAGTATGGAGGTTGGCTTATTAAGAGAAGTATCTTCTCCAAGGAACCAGTGCTTAGTCAGAGATCTAAAGGGGGGAGTGGGAGGTGACCAGGGTCATGGGGGGTGGGACGTGTTCCAGGTGAGGAAACAGCACGTGCAGAGAATCTGTTGTGCAGGGCGCATCATGCAGAGATGCAGGAAGAGGACTGTGGGACCAGAGAGCAGAGAGCAGGAAGGGTTTCATTAAGGTGTGTAAGGAGAAGTAGCAAATGGCTGTATCACTGAAGGCCTTTGTGGGCCGTGTCAAGGAGGGTCTTTGCTGCTCCAAGAGCGATGGAAATTGTTTAGTTGGTTTTGGGCCAGGACGGTGGCAGAGCGGCGAGGAAGGATATCAGGAGATGAGACGGACTTTTCTGGCTGGAGTGTGGCAAACGGATCACTGAATGGGGTTTAGAAGTGAGTGGGCCAGTTAGAGGGCCGTTTCTATTGCCGTAACCCAGAAAGGAGAAAATGGCGGCTTGGATGAAGGTGTTTGTGGATTGGGGTGGATTTGATGGATATGGAGAAAAGGGAATGGGCTAGAGGGAGATCCAGAAAGTGGAATGGACAGGACACAGGGCTGGAGGGATAAGGAGCTGAAGAGAAACCTGGGAACTCCCTAGGCCGACAGCCTCAACACCTGGATAGAAGATGGTGTCCTTCTCTGGGACGGGCACATGGAAGTGGACTGAATTTGTGAGGGAAGACCATCGGCTTGGGTGTGCAGATATTGAGCATATACTGAGCTCGAAGTAAGCACCTTAGAAATTGGACATTCATGCAAGTATAAAAAGGCCCAGTGTCTTGACCTTGAAGAGTTCAGTCTAGGGAATAAAATACCCATAAGAAGATAACGATGGTACAGGTAAATTCAACACTCAAAATCTCAAAGCTTTCTATTTTTTTTTTAAATCACAAATCGAGAAATTGTTCTGTGTGCCAATCCTGGTAACTTCCCTCACTCTTCTGCTGTATGACGATGTCCTTTGGAAACAATAGATTGTCTGGGTTGATACATTCTCCTTTGGGATGATTCTACAGTTCTTATTCATTCAACAGAAATTTTCTGATGATTTACAATGCCCCAGCTTCAGCGGCCTCTCTTTAATGTAATGCCTACTTCAGCATCATAATGATTTCCACCCCGGGGGAAACTTCAAGCTACTTTACTGAAACTGGATTTGGAGGAAATCGACGTACATTAGCAATAGAATTGGAAAGAAGAGGCCTCCACAGTGACATAAAAGCGAGCCAAGGAGTCATTGTATACACAAAACAAACAAACACTCGTGCACATTGGGAAAGTCCTGGAGGATATACAACAAAATTTTAACAGTGATTCTGTCGGGTAGTGGGCTTACTGCTTATTTCTATTTTCTTTTTTATGCTTATGTGTATTTTCCAAATGTTCTGCAATAAAGCTGTTCAGCTTTTATCTCTAATGTGAGAAAATGGATGTCCATCTATCTAGATGGGAGGCAGTCATCGTTGATTGCTGACCTAACAGCATTTCTCCCTTTTCCCTACTAAGAGAAGACCAATTTTCTTAAGATATTGAGAGGGAATATGATCGGGAAATATGGGTCCAGACGCAGAGGACTGAAATGACAATTGTTGGGAAAGAAGCATGTTAGTGTCTGTAAGGACACTAGCCTGCGTGCGCTTTAACAGCCATATGTCCCTCTGGCCCCCTTCTGGGCAGGACACCAAGCTTCTGGGCAGGATGCCCAGCTGCTGGGATTAGTAATGATCCAGGGCCTACCCAGCTGAGATCTTAACTTACCTCTCTCAAAGAACATCACGTCTAGAAGGAACACAGAGCCCCTCCACGTGAGCTGCTGTTCCTGAGAACACTGGCTGTACCAGGGACAGCCCCTCTTGGCACACACATAGCCTTTGTGTCCCCTGGCTATACAAGCAACCCGCTCCCCACTCATGGTTGCGGGTGCACACTTCCGTCCAGCCGGCCCCCACTGGACATTGCCTGTAAGTAATTCCCCACAAACCTATATGTCTCGTTTGCCGTCTTTGAGTCTTTTCTTTGGTCTCTCCACAACCTATCCCCCACTGCTCACCCAACTGGGCGTGCGGCCAGACAGAGCCCTAAGGCTGCCATAACAAAGGTCTGCAAACTTGGGTGGCTTAAGACAACAAAAAGTTATTCTCTCACAGTTCTAGAGGTAGAAGTCTGAAATCAAGGCATTGGTGGGACCACGCTCTCTCTCTGAAAGCTCCAGGGGAAAATGCTTCCTGCCTCCTCCTAGCTCCTGGTGGTTGAAAGCCTTGGCATTCCTTAGCATGCAGATGCATCACTCCAGTCTCTGCTCTGTGACCACATGGCCTTCTCCCTGTTCCTGTGTCTGTGCCCAAATTTCCCTTTTCTCGTATGGACACCAGTCATTGGATTAGGACCCACCCTAACTCAGTAGGACCTTATCTTAATTTGATTACATAGACAAAGACCCCATTTCCAAATAAGGTCACATTCACAGATTCTGGGTATTAGGACTTGAACATCTTTTTTCGGGACACAGTTCAACCCTTGATACAAGTATTCTCAGAATTAGTTGTGTATTACCATAATACATACTAAATGATTCCATTTGTATAAAAATCTAGAAAATTCAAACTATTCTATGGTGACAGAAGGCAGATCAGTGCTTGTCTTGAGATGGGTGGGTGAAAGAGGAGGTGGCAGGGCGGGATGGGAAGCGAGGCTGACCAAGGATGACAAGAAGGTTCTGAGGCTGATAGATTTGTTTGTTAAGTTGATTGTAGTGGTGGTTTCACTGGTGTATACACACAACATTTAACTGATTATGGACTCTAAATATGTGTGGCTGATTGCATGACAAGTACACCTCAGTAAACATGTTTAATTTAAAAAATGAAATAACATCAATCCTACACAATCTCTTTAAAAAATTATTAAAAATTTCACAACTTATTTTATGGGGCCAGCATTATTCCAATAATATAACCACACAAAGACATCAAAAGAAAACTGTAGACCAATATTCCTCATGAACACAGATGCAAAAATGCTTTACTAGATCTTAGCAAATCTAACCCAGCATATAGGAAAGGGACGACAGCACATGACCATTTATTTATGGTCACATTTATTCTAGGAATGTAAACTGTTATCTTTTAACATCTGAAAATCAATTAATTTAATATATCATGTTAATAGAATAAAGAGGAAAATCCATAGGATCTTCCTAATAAACACAAAGAAAGCATTTGACAAGTCCAAAACGTATTTCTGATTAAAAATAAATAAAATAAAGCTCAGCTAACTCAAAATAGAGGGGAACTTCCTCAACCTAATGAAAGGTGTCTTGGTTCATGTGGGGTGCAATAAAAAAATACCATAGATTGGGCAGCTGAAACAACAAACATTTATTTCTCCCAGTTTTGGAGGCTGGAAGTCCAAGACCAACGCACCAGCAGATTTTGTGCCTGATGAGGACCCGCTTCCTGGTTGATGGTCTTCTCACTGTGTCCTTACAGGGCAGAAAGAGAGTCTCTGGGGTTTCCCTCATAAGGGCACTAATCCCATTCATGAGGCCCCACCCTCAGGACCCAATCACCTCCCAAAGGCTCCAATTCCTAATGCCATCACATTGGGGATTGGGTTTCAATATATGAATGCGGAGGGGGAACAGACATTCAGTCCATTATAAAGGGCTTCTACAAAAATCCTACAGCAAATACCGTTATTGATGGTGAAATATGGAGTGTTTACCCTAGGATTGGGAAATAAGGCAAAGATCTTTAAGCCCTCCGTTTCTCTTCAAGGTTGTACTGGAGGTCTCAGCCAGTGCCATCATAAAGACAAGAAAAATAAGCAAACATAAGTCATACATACTGGAAAAAAATAGGTAAATTTATCTTTATGAGTAGTTACCATGATCATGTAAATATAAAATTCAAAATTATCTATTAAAAGGTAGTGAATTTAGCAAGCACATAGCAAAGAAGATTATATAAAAATCAGTTGTATTTCTATATCTAGCAACAGACAATCCAAAAATTAAATTTTAAAATATTCACTCACAATAGCATCAAACTTTGAAAATACTAATGAATATATTTATGAACGCTATACAAGACCCATGCACTGAAAACTACAAAACACTTCTTAGATAAATTAAGAAAATCTGAATGGAGAGATGTACCATCCTCATGAATTGGAAGACTCAATATGGTTAAGATTATAATTCTTACCGTATCAATCTACAGATTTGACAAAGATCCTTATCAAGATCTCAGCAAATGTTTCTGTAGAAATTGACCAGCTGATTCTACAATTTATGTGGAAATGCAACAGTCCTAGAACAATCAAAACAATTTTTAAAAATAAAAGCAAAGTGGGAGGACCCACACCACCCAATGTCAGCACCTGCTATAAAGGTCAGTGATAAACAGTACCACATTGGTATATGGATAGACATATAGATGAATAGAACAGAATAGAAAGACTGGAAGTAAACATACACATATATGGTCAATTGACTTTAACAAAAGTGCCAGATAACTTAATGGAGAAAATATTTTCAACAAATGGTACTAAAACAAATGGATATTCTTATGTCCCGCCCCCCCCCCCCATCCCTGAGACCAACCCTTACCTTAGGGCATGCACACAGACTTAACCAAATGGAGCATAAATGTAAATGTAAGAGTTTAAACTAAAAAAATTCCTGAAAAGAATATGAGAAAGTTTTTGTAGCTTGGGCTGCTCAGAGATTTCTTTGATAGGATGCAAAACTCATGAACCATAGGGTCAGACCCGGTGGCCTAGTGGTTATGATCACACGCTCCACTTCAGCAGCCTCACTTCAGTTACCTGGCGTGGACCTACACTGCTCCATTAGCAGCCTTGCTGTGCTGGTGGCCCACGTACTAAAAAACAGAGGAAGATTGGCATGCATGATAGCTCATGGTGAATCTTCCTCAGCAAAAAAATAAAAAATAAAAAAATCATGAACCATAAAAAAAAATTACAAATCGGACTTAAACAAGTTAACACTTCTTTCTCTTCAAAAGACAACATAATTAAAAAAAAAAAATGGCAAGCCATAGACTCAGATAACACATATCTCTTATAAAGGACATGTATCCAGTATGTAGAAAACACATAACTCAACATTAACAACTAATCCTATAAAAACATCCAAATTAGTTGAATAAACACTTTATGAAAGTAGATATACAAATAGCAAATAAACACATAAAAATATGTTCAACAACACTGGCTATTAGGTAAATACATATTAAATCATAGTGAGTTACAACCACACACTCACTAAAGTGGCTAAAATTTAAAAATTGACAACACCAAGTGTGGGAAAGGATGTGCAGGAACTGGAACACTCCCACGTGGCTGGTGGGGATGTAAACGGACAGCCATGTTGGAAAACAGTTGGCAGATGTTAAAAGCTACATAAACTTCCATAGAACCCCACATTTCCATCCTCCAAAAGAAATGAACACGTGTCTACACAAAGACTTATATGTGAATATTCAAATCAGCCTTGTTCATCATAGCCAAAGAGAGGGAGCCCAGATGTTTATCAACCAGTGACTGTATACACAAATTATGATATAGCCACACAATGAAATATTACTCTGCATTAAAAAAATGAACTACTGATACACACAAAGACATGGCTCAGTCTCAGAAACATCATGCTCAGTGAAGAAAACTACACAAAAGATGAGATACTGTTCGTATGATCACACGTATATGAAATTTCCAGAAAATGCAAAACTAGTGAGCAAGTCTGAGTCATGGATTGGGATTCAGGACTGACTGCAAAGGGTTATGAAGGAACTTCTTAGGGGTGATGGAATGTTCTAAAAGTGGACTGTGGTGACAGCTATACAATTGTACAAATTTAGTGAAACTCATCAAAGTATACATTTAAAATGGTTGAATTTATTTTATGTAAATTATACCTAAATAAAGCACTTATGAAGTAGGTAACATGGCTGGGCCTGGACCCTTGTGGAGGAAAGAAAAAGAAAAAGAATTCAATGCAATTTTCCATTTTCAAAGAAAGACTGAGTGACCATAAATTCAAGTTTTAATTTGACGAGAATTTTTATTAAAGTTATGCAGTGAAGCTCACTGTGTCACTCTTAATGGAGTGTCTCAAATATGCCTTAAATACACATTTAATGTGCATCTAATGAGAGACTTTGGCCAACTAATTATGAAGCATGTTTAATGGAGTTTAACAATTGCAGACAAGATGCATAGCCCTTTCTACATAGAGTTATCCTTATCAAAATACTTTTAAGATAATGGATTTCACCCACATAGATTGCCTTCGTGAATAAAAATCACTATTCTCACCCACCGTAATAGTACTTCTGTTTGTATCAGTTATTAAAAACCTATCCAATTAACATAAGATGTCGTTAGTGTTGACAGTCTTTATGAATTTGTGATTCTGTGTGCCTATGGTGTTTTAAAGAGATTTCGATAAAATAGGAAATTTCATGAAATGTAGTTCTTTTTGGAAAAGAAGCAGAAAAGAAATACTGATTTTGTGTTCAGGGCAGGTGAGAACAAGACTGAGGGTCATTATAAATCAGATTTGGGAGAAATGCAGATTTTTCAAGGCACATGCTTTGAAAGCCAAAGCCAAGCCTGGATTTATTTTCTCAAACACACAGAGTGCGCATTAACATCTCTTCTCTTGGAACCGGTCTGAAAAGATTACGTATTTAACAGTAGCTGCAGAGCCCACGATGGGAAAGAATTGGAGCCTTTCCTTGAATGTCGTTTCTCAGAATATTATTACAAGACTGATCCTGTCTCTTCGCAATAGCTTCTCGGATTCCATGTTTCCAAACCTCCCGAGATCTGCAGCGACCAGCAGCCGATTCTTCCTGCTTTCCCCTTATTTTCATTCCCATTCTTTACTTTCTTAGCATCCTTCCTGCATTGCATTACAGAAGCTATGCAGCTATTTATTTTGTTCTGCAATCACTTTGATGAATTCTTCTCAATAGCCTAAATCCTAAAGTCGTATTTTGCTGCAAGTTTGGCAGAACTTACATCTCAAAACCTGCGTTTAGGCACATCTCCGACTCAATGGTCAGGAAAACAGAAGACTCTTTACAGCCCTCGTTAAAGATTTTTGGTCTGAAAGTCATGCTATCCATTTACATTCAATGTAATTTTCTTTCTTTCTGTTTTGCTTAGAACATCCATTCCAAAAATTGGCCCGGTTGTGATTTTTTTTAAATATACTTTACTGTTTTTATTTTAATCCACTGACCCGTGGAAACACAGAGACCCAGTCATGTAGAAAAAAATTAACAATATCAGTTTCTGATTCAAATCTATTCTCCCAAGTTACACTGAAATTTATCATTTTGTGTACTTCAGAGTTTCTCCAATATACTAGGAAGCATATTTCATAGACTCAATCCTGCCCTCACCAAAAATGTATCCTATAATGAGGTGGGATATAAGAGCTTTCAAAGCCACTACAGTGCAACATCATTTTAAAAAGATGAATTACTGTTTTGGGGTTTGATTATGGAAAAGAGGAATATCTCAAGGAAAGAAAACCTGTTTTCTAAAAACTGTGGTTACATTCATCCATCCATTCATTCAAGAATACTTGAGCGCCGACACGGTGCCCCACAACATAGTGAGATGGCATCGGAGCCACGAACCAGACGCGGAGCGTCCTTCTGCTCCTACGTCTTATAGTCTAGGGCAGGAGGCAATTTAAAAAGCTTAAATAATTCAACCTAATTATTTAATAATTTTAATCATTTTTATTTCTGAATCATTTTAATAATCTTCAATAAATTAAATTTCTAAATAAATATAAAAATAAGATAATTTCAAACTGTAAGTGCTACAGAAATGAAAAAGGAGGCATTGTAATGTGGAATGGATGGGGAAGGGGTTGTGAGCTGGGGACCTGGGGGGCAGAATGGTAGATCCGTGATCAGAGAAAACCCTCGCGGGCGAAGATCCTGGAGCTGGAGCTGAATCGTGAGCTGGAGCTGTGAGGTAATGCCGGGCGCTGGCAGCCTGCCTCACTGGAACTGCAGCCTGGAGTCTTTGGACCAGATCTCTGTCTGACGTGCAAGTCAGAGCGTGCACAGTGCCTCCTGAATTTCGCTCTGTGCCGAGCATCACCCCCTTGCTTCTGTGTTTACTCCATGGCACCATCACTCTCTTTTAGCACTCCTTAAACATTGAGCAGTAAACCTTTTGCCTCGCAGTGGTTTGCCAATGCCCTCTCTGTCGGGTCTTTTATCTTGGCCATGTTGGTGTGTGCATGTGATTGATAGGTCCAACAGAGTGGAGGGCACTTTTGGCTCACTAAAGACAGTGACCATCCATCACTTTCAAAGTGACAAAGATAATTCCCAGTGGTTCTCCAACTAGGCTGCTATGAGAACCACTTGGGAAGATTTCAAACCTCCCAAGGTCCAGATTGCAAGCTCTACCATGTAAATCAGAATCTCTGAGTATGGAACCCAGCATCAGTATTGTTTAATCTCCATCAGTGATTCTAATGTGCAGCTAAGTTTGAGAACCATTGGGTTAGAATCACCTGTGAAGATATAAAAAATTACGGATGTCTGGGTCTCACTCACCAGAGATTCTAATATAATTGGTTTGAGGCAGATCCCTGGCATTGGTATGCTTCCTCAGCTCTTCCTGCTGGATTACGCTCTGTAGCTGTGGTCGAGAACCACTGTTCTGAGCCCAACCTCAGGGGCCCAGAACCTTAGGAAGACAAGATGATTGGGCCGTGATATATCCATGTTTTCTCCTGTAAGTATTAAGCTGTTGGCCAGAGTTAGGGTTACCATCTCAGCCTGCTGATTTTGAGCAAACCTACAGCCAGGTGGCTATTGACCGTGACCTAGGACTCACTAGCACCATGCTCCGACCAGCTGAACTGATCAGCAGCAGATGCTTGCTGGCTGCACATCAGTGGGAATGCTCCTGCCAACGCCTAGCTTAATTAAGTAAAAATAGTAATGATCATGGCCACACAAGGTATTGATAGAGTAGCTATCCCAGTGAATGAAGCAACACTCACTTATGTTCTTGCTCTGAATTAGACAGAGGCCAAAGAAATTTGGTCGCTTTAAACATTTGACTCCATTTTTCATTTCAAGCTTTATAAATGTGACAAAATTTCCCAATTCCAGCCAGTGAATGTGGAGAGCTAGAGATATCTACAAGGATCCACCAATGATATGTTTAGCTTTCAGTGAGGAACAAAATATCAAAGAGAACATGGCCATAATGCAGATTATCTGTTGAAAATGGAAATTGATTGAAGGGATTTCAGCAACTGAAGGAGGACTTGATGAGTCCTACATTGAGCATGTGACATACTGAATTCTGACGTGCAGGTCAGAGCTCACACGGTGGCTCCTGCAGTTAGTTCTCGGCTGAGTCTGGAGCAACAGAGAAGCTCTGCCCTTCTGAAGCTTATATTCTGATGTGGTCCAACAGGCGATAAATTCATAGGGGAAAAAAAGAGATTTCTAATAAATTAGGTGGGTGGTTTCAAAGGCTTTTTCATAACTGTGGCTACATATCACGGTGGCTTGATTTAAGGTGATAGCAGTGGAGGTAAAAGGAAGTGGCCGCGTTTGCAGAACACATTGGGATAGTGCTAACTTGATGGATGGATGGATGTGACATGGGGATGAGCTAAAGAAAACAATGCATGATGATTCCTGAGGTTCTGGTTGGAGCAACCAGGTGGCTAGTGGCACGATTTACTGTTTGGAAGATTGAAAGAGGAGCAGGTTTGAGGGAGACATCAAGAGTTCTACCTTGGACCCCATGAGTTTGAGATACCCCAGTGGGGAGGTCAAGCAGATGAGAGAACATCTGAGTCTGGAGCTCGGGGAAGAGGTCAGAACTGGAGCCGTAAATCTGGGAATGAACACAACATGAATATCCCAGGACTGGATGAAATCACCTCCAAGGGTATGGTTTTCCATGGTCACGTGGCCCCACAAACACCCTGAAGACACAACTGCTTTGCTGGAGCACCCGTTTCTCTGTATTTTCAGACAGGTGAGCATGAGATGAGTGTCCATGAGCTTGATCACAGACCTTCCTTCTGAAGGAGGGTCTATCATCATTTTCATCAAGGTCAAGGGGCCGCATGACCCTTATCTGTCTTTCACTCAGCGTGGTCTGAAGACAGCCTAGGAATCACAGAATCATAGGCCTGTGTACCAAGAGACAGCACTATAAAGGCTCAGGCTGGGGGAGAAGAGACGAATACTAATTTGATTCCGATCAAAGTTATCACCACCCCCAACCCCCCCCACCCAGAACGGGAAGAAGACTGAAAAGCATTCCTACAGCCAGTCCACGACAGGGCCGAAGCCAGTGCACAGATGACTGAGGTCAATGTGAAATTCAGAGGGACTTTCCACCGCCTCTCGGAATCATCTGAATTGCAGCCCCCTCTTCCTAATTAGTGTGAACTCAAGACGTGCAAATTCACTTTTACCTTAGCCTAAGAAAAACGTAATTAAGAAGTTGTCTGGTGAAAGAAAGAAAAAGTACATGATGTATTCCAGGGCCAAATTGCAAATGACTTTCGAACTTTATACTATTTGGAACTAGCCACACACTGAATCTTCATTAGCATAGATAGTAAAGACTTGGCTCCAAGCCCCACCAATAAGTCTTGCTGACATCTTTGCGGCTTGTGGGTCAGGAAAGGACTCAGAACCACTTACAGTCCCTCTGGAGGGTTGAGATTCTAAACAAGACTCACTCCAGGTGCACCCATTTCGTTAAATGAAGTCTGGGAGCAGCCCTTTGATGTCTCTTAATTTTGTATGTCCTTTCCATACCAATTGAATTAATTCCTTAGTTTCATGTACCCTAAAACCAACAGGCTTCTCCCAGCCTACAGAAAATTCTGTTGCCTTTGACAATTTGACATGCATTTTTCTGCAGTGATAGAGAAAAGGGCTGACAGCCCGTTTAGTTAAGGCTACAGGCAAAAACTCCCTCGGTTTCAAAGAGCAAATACTTTTCGCTATCATGAGGACTCCATCAACAGACGCAAATTAAATATTCATGCCTAGTGTCATGGAATTGCTGTTTGGAGGCTATAAATGAAGTGCAGTCCTGCACCAAAGGACGATATTTCAGTCGACAGCAGACCACATATAAGGCAGTGGTCCCATAAGATCAGTACCATATAGCCTAGGTGTGAGGTAGGCTGCACCATCAAGATGCATGTAAGTGCACTCTAGGATGTTCACACAATGATGAAATCGTGTAACGATGCATTTCTCAGAATGTATTCCCATCATTAAGCAACTCATGACTGTATAAGTGTCTTACAAGAGCCATCATCAACATCCATAGTTGTCAATCTTTGATATATGTTGAGTGTACTCAACAGCATTTTTGCTATAGCCTCAGACTTTTCTTATCAGGAAGGCAATGAATCACTGGATTTGTAATTTCTGACACCAAGAGGAGGTTGCTTAAAAAAAAAGTTATAAATGAAGCCAAGTACTTACCCTGGTGTCCTTAAGGTTTCTTCTACATTTTAGCTTTAGCCGTTGGGAGTGGGCAGCATTTGTATGCTGGCTCTGCTGAACTACACACGTTTCCAGTCCAGAAGCATCTACACCAGGGATCCCAGATTCAGAGCCTCCCGCGACCAGCCACGCTGTACAGAGAAGTGGACTGTGGTGACATGGAGAGACATCACTACTTCATGCCCACTGAAGGATGCCTCAGAATTGCCTGAACTTCTGATTTTTCAAAAGAAACCAAATGCAGACTTTTGCGTATCTCTCAATTTTTAAATGTTATGTCAATTGAAAAGAATTAAATGTGTACAATCGAATCAAAGCATATCCATGGGCTGGATTCAGTCCACAGAGCTCCAGTTTATAAACTCTGAGGTGAACAGCATCCGAAGAATTGACCTTTGCAAAATGGAAACATGAAAACTCTACAACTTGAGGAATATTCTTCAGCCATAAAGGGAACGAAGAGTTGATGCACACTGCAGCATGGATGGACCTTGACGACATTATGCTTCATGAAAGAAGCCAGTCACAAAAGACCAAATATTGCATGATTGAGTTCCTAGGAAATGTGCAGAAACCGGAAATCCTAGAGACAGAAAGTGGATTAGTGATTGCTTAGGGCTGGAGGAAGGTGGTAGGTGGGGGAGGAGAGGGAAGAGCTGCAGGGTTTCTTTTTGAGGTGATAAAAATGTGCTTGGGGGCGGGCCCCGTGGCGGAGTGGTTAAGTTTGCGCGCTCCACTTCGGAGGCTCAGGGTTTTGCTGGTTTGGATCCTGGGCACGGACATGGCACCGCTCATCAGGCCATGTTGAGGCGGCGTCCCACATGCCACAACTAGAAGGACCCACAAGTAAATGTATACAACTATCTACTGGGGGGCATTTGGGGAGAAAAAGCAAGAAAAAAAAAAAGATTAGCAAGTTGTTAGCTCAGGTGCCAATCTTTAAAAAAAATGTGCCAAAATTGACTGTGGTGATGGTTGCACACATCTGCGACTATATTAAAAATTAATGAATTGTACACTTAGAATGGGTGAACTGTATGATATGTGAATTATGTCTCAATAAAGCGATCAAGAAAATACAACCAGCATCTCTATATCTTGAGTGAGGAGCTGAAATTTTCAGCCACAAAACCAGCGCACAATATCTGGATGTCACACCACTTCACCCCAGCCTCCTGGAAATAGCCCTCTAAAACGCGGACTCTAAATTCTACCTCTAACTTTCCAACTTTCTAACTCTAACTCTAAACTTTCGTCCTCTTTCTAAAAAGCTTTAGGCTGAGTGATAGTTTATGTGTTCTTTGAGTCTCTCTTTCTGACTACAGGTCATTGACATTCTCTTTATTCCATGTTTTGTTGCCGTCTGCCCAATGTTGCCCAGCCAACGATTAAAAAGGGAAAAAAAATCCTTCATTTCTCATCCTTTCTCTGGTGCTGGGAAGTCCAGCCAGCCTCAGACTCCCAGTTAAAGTCAGGCAAATATTGTGATTTCCTCTCTTCCTTGGAAATTCCACTTTAAGAACACTAATCTTAAGGATAAAATTGGCTTAAAGTCTTAAACTCGTTAATATACCTTTGTCTTATTAATCAGGAGGGGGATATGCAGCTCATTATGTGGGTCCCAAGGGTTAATCCAAGCCCTCTCCTCGTACAATACACTGAACACACGGGCGTTATACACATCGTGAAGGGCTTTTTGAGAAACTCCCCATTGATTCCTTTTTTGCCTTTTTTAATGCAGGGTGTTTGCTTAGCAGATCAAAAGAAGTTTGTATTATTATGATCTGGAGTCTTCGGTAGCAGTTAATGTAATAAATAAAAATCTATATTTGACCGCATCCTGGAGAATGTCAAGACTGCTTGGTCGATTGTTTTAGCGGCTTACTAAATTTAAACAGTGGCAGTAACAAGGCCCAGGTTCTCCCCACAGTTATAAATTCCTCCTCAAGGGGATTTCAGTAATGCTGTCTAATCAGCTTAAGGAGTTAATTAAACAGCTGTCACTTAGCTTCTTAATTCTGAAACTTGATGCTAAATAAGATTTTAAATTAGTTATGCAAAACTAAGCAGCGCCTTTGTGATCCCAGGAGATTCCTTCAGGTGGTGCAGAATAAAGGAGGCCTTATTCCCAGACAGCAGGGGCCGTGGGGTGACCTGGAGGAATGAACTGGGTCCTGGGAAAAATCTCACCTCGCTCTTGAGTGTAGACAACTAGGCAAGAGTTCAAAATCTCCCCCTTTGTGTCCAAAAGGGGCGTCACTGTGAGTATGATTGTTATCTACTAGGATAGAGGTCACAGATTGGAGCCTGTAGGTCAGCACAACCTGTAAATGTGTTTTGTTCAGGCTTCCCAGTGGTTTTCACAAAAGGTGAGCCAATTATGAAAATCAGATTTCACATAAAAATATTGATTCTCGGCTTCTCTCAAAAGATCAGGAAATGTGTGAACCTGGGTCTGCATTCCTACAAAGCAACACTTAGACGGAGCTAAAACTGTCCACTTTTGATCAGGTGTGAGACCCTGGCCCACCTACCATCAGCATTTCCCAGGCCCCAAGTTGAAACCATAGTTTCGACACCGTGTCCCAGGACATCTGTCTTGGCGGAGAAATGGTGCCACTGTAGACAAGAGCAAACTGTATGAGAATTGCCCTGTCTCCTGAGATGCCACGTGAGTTCTTACCCGGAGGCTTTGAAAACTCCCATAGGAGAGGTGGAAATGAGTAGAAACGCTCAAGGTCCAACCTGCATCGCCCTGTGGTCCTTCCCAGAAGCTTCCTCTAGAAACAAACCTGATGTGAAGAATGAAGGTGGCCAAGAACTCATGATTTTGCGTTTCACTCAGACGTTTCTTACTGCAAGCCTGCATGCTCCAGGCACTGAGCTGGAGCTGACTGCACGTGACAGTGGAGCCCCATCTTATGTAGGATTTGAGATTCCAAAGTGAGTGCATGATGTGAAAATAACACACAATCAACATGACCCTTGAACACTCCTCAAACTACTCATAAATACAGTCTATCAGCCTCAAAACCTCCAGTTTTTTCTCCAGCATCGAAACAGATCGTCGTTCCTCGGTTGAGCACCAGATAAAGTTGTTGGCTTATGCACAGGAAGCCTGTGTGTGAAAAATATGTTTAATACTAAAGTTACTATCAGTGCAGTAAGACGCTCACACCGGGAGCGGCTGTGAGTGCTGAGAACGACTGAGGGAACAGCAAATTCCTGCCGCCAGTCTTAGCCTCACTCCAGGACACAGCCGCAGTTCACTGAAGGGCAGGGCAGGTTATCTCCCTCCTCCCTCCCTCTCTATCTCCCTCTTTCCTTCTCTTCCTCCTTCCTTCCCTCCTTTCCTCCTGCCTACCCTCCATCTGTCCTCCCTCCCTCCTTTCTTCCTTCTCTGTCTCCCCCTCCCTCTCTCTCTTGCTTCATCTTTGGCCAGTAACATATTGAATACATATGTCATGGCATGTATTGCATGATACTACGAATATAACAAACCTCATTGAGAATTAATAATGCCAAGCGCAGTTTTAACACTTTGCATGCATCAACTCATTTGCTCTTTGCAAGAGCTCTCTGAGATAGACACTGTTTGGAACCCAAACCCTGAACCCTGTTTTCTGGATGAGAAGAATGAGGTGCAGAGAATTTAAGTAACTTGCAAAGTCACACAACTAGTTAGGAGCCAAGCTGAGGTTTGAACCCAGGCAGCCTGAGCCCACAGGCTGTGCAGGGAATGCTAAAGCAGGCTTCTACTGTATCTCGGTTAGATCTTCTTTCAAGATGAGAAAACTGGGCACCCGAAAGCTTACATAGGTGCCCCAGGTCGCCTAGCTATGTAAACCTCCTTCAAACTGGGCCCCCTTTCTCCACCCCTGCTCCCAGGGTGGTAGACACGGCTGGATGAGGTCCTGAGGTCAGACCGGGTGGATGATGATAACAATGCTAACATGCAGTTTTGCTTATCACACGCCAGACATAGTTCTAAGTCCCTTCCACATATGCAGTCCTCACATCAACCCAACAACGTGGGAACTTTTACAATCCCCGTGGTACAGATGAGGAAACTGAGGCACAGTGCCGTCACTGGTTTGCCTAGAGTCACAGAGCTGGAAGGCATAGAAAGTGGGGTTCAAAGCCAGGCTACTTGGCTCCAGAGCTGGTATTCTTCACTCCAGCTCGAATGCCTTCATATTTATTTTATATAAATATAGTTTATCTCTAATAAACAATAATATGCTGATTATTTCCACCTGCAGAGATTAAGAAAGATGTAGCATTTAAGTTGAGTCTTGAGCTTACTATTTTAGGATCATTTTTAATAACAAGGCTTTCTGGTACAAAAAATATGATTTTTAAAATGTATTCACTTTCAGTTTTGGAAGGTACATCTACTACATACAAAGTTCTAGTTGCACAGAGCCCTATGGAGTCGGTAATTGCTCCTGACATGAAGTCGACGATTTCCCTCCTGCTTCTGCAGTTTTTAAATTTCTCCCATCCTTTGGCGCGTATGTTTATTAAAACAAACCCTGAATCTAGTAAAGGAAATTTTTGCAGTACGCCTGGAGAATGTATCAGTTGGAACAGAAGCACGGAAGCTTCTGCCGGGGAGATTCCCCATGAGAGTGGAGAGGTCGGTGAAGAGCTTGACAAAAATAAAGGTTATGATAAAGGTGAATTGTGAAAAGCAGAAGAAGAGAAACTCAATCAGTAACCCCAGGATACATGAATATTAGAATGAGAGGAAATGGAATCTTAGTACACAATTTAGCCCTACCTCGGGGGTTCTCAACTGGGGGCGATTTGCCCCCCGAAGGGAAATTTGGCAAAGTCTGGAGACATTTTGGTTGTATGACAGACGGACGCTACCGGCATCTAGTGTGTTGAGTCCAGGGATGCTGCTAAATATACACAGTGCACGGAAGAGCCTGATGACAAAGAATTCTCCGGCCCCAAACATCAATAGTGTCGAGGCTGAGAAACTCTGCTCCGCGGCGAACGATATTTGTATGAGTACAATAGATCTATTACTGGCTTTTGACCTTTAGATGTGACCTTTGTGCAAAGCATGGGAGGTTTCATTATATTTCAGGACACACTGGAGATGTTATCGACCTTGAGAGTATAGTAGTAAAAGCTGGAAATGAGAAAAGCTTGGAGGTCAACATGGTAGAAAGAGCTGCAGGAGGATTAAGCAGAGCTAATATTCTCATAACGTGTGTGTGAGAAAAACTACGCCACAGCATAATGAAACAGTCATTTATGTGTTTTTCTGTCATGGTTCTGGGATTGGACAGGACTCAGCGAGGTGGCTCCTGCTCGGGTCGGGGAGTCATCTCGAGGGCTCCTCATTGACACATCTGGTGGGTTGATGCTGGGTTTCAGCCACGGCTGTGGACCAGACCCCTCACAGGTGGCCTCTCCATGTGGCCTGGGCTTCCTCACAGCATGGTAGCTGAGTTCCCGGAGCCACTGTCCCCAGAGAGAGAACCAGGTGGAAGCTGTCTCGCCTCTTATGACTGAGCCTCAGAAGTGACAGAGCGTCACTCCCACTGTGTTCTAAACTTTAGACGTGAGTCACCAAGGCCAGCCTGTGTTGAAAGTGAGGGTAACTAGAATCCACCTCTGCCTAGGAGGAATGACAAGGAATCTACAGACATTTCTTTAGACCGCTCAGGAATCAGCACATTATCTCTGGGTCAGAGGTATGTTTGCTTAAAATTGTAAATATAGCCAATAGAAGAACCAGAACAGGAATATAACTATATTGACTGAGGAAGGAGAGAAAATAGAATGGAGAGAGAAGATGTCATTTGTCATACCAGAAAATCAGTAGATAATGTCTAAATCTACTATATCAAGAAAATGTAGTATAACACATTATATAGACACGCGAGAAAAACCTTATTACATAGTTAGAAGAGTTGGAAGTGGTCGCCTGAGGGGAACAAAATGGGGATGGGGTGGTCTTTTGTGGCATTTTGTGATAAACCTTTTCATAAATTTAATATTTAACAATGCATAACTTTGATAAGATTTTTAAATTCACAGAAAAAAGAAAAAGCACTATGAGTTTGGCTTGCGTTTCAGTGGCTTCCAGAAGACAGCCTAACTGGTAGAAGGCGTGAGCTCTCGCCAGCCTCTTGTGGGCTCTGCAATGTGATATCTTGCCGCTTCCCCATGGGTGGAAGGGTAATTTTATTTTCCCTGGAATGGCGGCTAAAATGCAATAATTCTTCCTACCGCGCCACAGCCATTAAACCCAGCAACTGATGTACTTTAAAAAGCAGAGTGGTTTATACATTTGTTGGCAGTGCAGATGCCAAATTGACTGATGCTCTCCACTTGTTAAAAGAAGCACACAGGGTATTTATAGGGATGCAGCATTATCGCTAATGAGATGTAGTGTTTCTCTGGTCATCTAATAGCTCTTCGGTTTAATGTGGTATGAATGAGAAACTCCCAGCCCATCATCACTGCAGTGTTTGTTATTTCCTGGAGGTGCAGGTGGCGGGGCTGGAATGACAGAGCTTGGCCGAACAAGCCAAAGACAAGGACAGGGTGATGAGTCATCATTCTATTTGTTAGGTTATTGATCTTTGTTGGGAAATGCATTGAAAAGATTTAAGAAATTAATGACAGTTAAGAAATCACGTTGAGGAAGAGCGTGGCTGCAGAGGAGTTGGGTGTCCACACTGCCTTGGGCTGGGTCTGCCCGACTCGTCACAGCAGAAACCAGGGCAGCTGACCAGGAGATGAAGGGCCAGGCGCCCAGCACGTGGAGGAAATTTTGAGTTTTCATACCTGTGTATTAGTCAGGATGGATCAGGTTGTATTGTGGTGACAAGTAGCTCCAAAATCTCATTGCCTTACGACAAAGAAGGTCTATTTATTACTCCTGCTACCTGTCCTATATGGGCCAGTAGGAAGTTCTTCTCCAACAGTGACTCAGGTAACCAGGCCAGCAGAGGCTCTGCATCTTGTAGCTGCCCCATCTGGAAGATGCAGCCTCCTCGGTCGTCAGGGCAGATGATGAGAAAGAATGGTAGCTGCGTGAGAACTTTACTGCCTCAACCCAGAAGTAACAAACAACATTGACCCTCACGTTTGAGTGGCTAGGAGTATTTATATGGCTTACCTAACTGCAAGGGATCTGGAAAATATGGAGGAGCAAATGGAAATTTGCCGAGTCTTCCTTTCTCTGCCAAAAGCTCAAACTTGCCTGCACAGCATCCCCATCAGCATCCAGCCTGATTGGCCAGGCCTCTCTTCTGATTGGGCAGTAACCATGCCATGGAGGTGTTTGAGGGTTTTTCCCCATATTTTAAGTATCATCTTTAAATATGATATACTGTGGCAGGAGGAAAAAAATCACTTTTGTACCTGATCTTGGCATCCATTTTTAACTAAGCAGTATATTTATATTTATTTTGCTTTAAAATCTAAGTTCACACTTTTTATATCCATTTGACATTAGATGTCCTAGAATTCAGTCTGCTATGGACAAAGAAGGATAAGGTACTGTTTCTTTGTGTCATTGGAGGTGGGGTCAAAGGCAAAGGGTAAATAATGCCAATATTATAAAATTTTAATTTAAGAGAATTAATAGACGTAGCAGAATATGCCTTTTTGTACTTCTAACGTCAGGAAAATACCAGAGCATGTAGTGTTGATATTTGTGATGGAAAACTATCATTTGTAGCTGCCCAACAGGCATCCTCTCTACATTTTTATAGCTTCCCACTGTGTAAATCTCATCTTCTCTAGGTAAATTCCAAAAATCTCCTTTCCTCGGCCTCCCCTGAGAGAGAGCAAAGTGTCTGTGAGGGTTTAGGCTTGTAATTTAGTCTCTGCCAATTGGACACATCTGTGTGACGCTTTGTTTCCAACGTGGGGAAGAGGAAGGATTCGGCCATCCCTCGGGCTGCCTGAGATTAGGGAGAGGCAATGAGGTTCGAGAACAATCTGCCTGATTTGTCAGCTTCCTGATCATGGCAGAAGCAGTAAGTCCCCGGTGGGCCCGCTCTGTGGTTCCAGGCGTTGTTGATCTTGGGAGGTTGTCTGGGGTCTGTTTCTTCAACCCTGTCAACAATGCAGGGCTTGGTCGATATTCCTTGACAAGCCCTCTTCTAATGGAATGAGCTAGTGCAGATTCTGTTGTCTGCCACTAAGATCCTTGACTCATGCAGTATTTCCCCAAGCTGAACATTGTTTCCAAGAAATTTTGAAGAGTGGACAAATGGGGTGAGAAAGGGAACACATATTTTATAAAACAAATATTGGTAATACAGGAAGTTGCAGAAGTGTCAGGAAGAAAATAAGAATGTTGCAAATTGTAGGTGGATCTAAAGTGTGTTCCCGAAGGGTGCAATATCAGCCCCCAAATGTGTCAGTCCTGTCAATGTGGATCCTTGACACGGGGTGTGCGAATTCTTCCTCTCCTGATGCCCTGTGGGGATGCCACCATGTTTGTGTCCTTGATTCAATGGGGCATTGATGCGGTCTTAGTAAGTGAGCATCCAGTCTCTACAAGTGTTATGAGCCGACGAGAGAAGAAGCATTACTTCTGACACCTGCTGTATATTAGTGCAGACGCTGGCCACGCGTCTCCATGCAAACAAGAATGCCAGGTGTGTTCCTTTTTCAAAAAGTAAATAAAATACTCACCCCAGACTTGATCATGGGAAATTTCTCTCCTGACATGGGATCAACTTTGTAACACCTGAGTCCATTCCTGGAGCTGCTGGCTCTGGCTCCCTGTCACATGCCCTCGAACTTCCTCTGCACTGGGCAGTTCCCTGACCTGTTCCCACCTCAAATCATTCTGGACAACTATCCACAATTGCCCCAGGGAGAAAACCTCTCTGACATCCTGGGAGCCTGTCCCCAGTGTGGAGTTTACACCCCTGAGGGAATGCGTGCTTCCAGCCTGCAGGCAGACAATAGTAGCAGGCCAGGCCCCTGCAGGATAGACCTCCCCTGGTCCATGGTTGCAAACGGGACAACACATCCTATGTCAGCTTTTCCTCCTTCTCTGTCTCCGTCTCCTCACCCCCTCTCTCCCCACCCCTGCAAATGAAGTCCACCCAGAGCCTTGTCACAGGCTCTGATTTGGGGAGAATTCAGACTAATGCAATATCCAATTTGCAAATTGGCGAACTCAGGTTGATAATTTTAAAGAAATATGGAGTCTGCGTCTCAATGAGAGTTAGAAGAAGACCCTGTGAAGCAATATGCTTTCACCTAACCACCTTCCTGGCCAACTTCATTAGGGAGGATTCTTTAGAAGCAAAAGAAATGGGTTCTGGATACGTTTTTTCGTTTTTGTTTTTTTACCACTTTGGAGGTGTGGTTGACATGTAAACAGCTGTCCATAGTTACTGTGTACAACTCAATGAGTTTAAGGATAAGTTTACACTCATGAAACCATCACCACCATCAAGGCCATAGATCTCTCCATCACCTCCCAAAGTGCTCTTTATAATGATGATGATGATGATGATGATGATGACGTGTGGTGAGAACACAACGTAAGATCTACCATCTACAAGGGGATTTATTGAAAGAACATGGATGAAATAGCTGACCAGGCAGGAACCAGAACCAGTGACACCAACTTCTCAGGAGCCACTGACAAGATGAATGTGATCCAAGCGCTCTTGCTCCTGCCTCACCCCCTCGAATGAAACCCAGATCCAGGGAGAGAGACCTGACGGCTGTGGCTTCAGAGATCCCCACCTGCTCTTGGGCCCGGGAGAGCGTCTTGATTTTCAGTCTAAAGGAGAAGGGAGAGTGTCTCCAAAGGAAAATCAATATCCTGTTATCCAAAAAGAGTCAGGCCAGCAGAACAAAAGCCGTCCATCCCGGTGACTCATTGTTTCCCTTTAGAAAGTACTGTAAGGAAATCCGCCTCAATCCTTCACTCGAATCCTGTGTGCCGGAGAGTGGATGCCCTCTTCCTATGTCCTCATTAGCAGCCCCTCTAAGAAACGCTACCCTTGCGCAGGTCTATAGAAAATCAAGCTCAGTGTGCCAGTTCACTTTAATTTCCATTCCTCAAAATGCCCATCTCAGATTCCTGTCTCACTGGGTTAAATGATGTGAAACGCTCTCCTTGAGGAGAGGGGATGGGCTGCCAGCCGCGGGGATCGGAAGAGCCTCCAACTTTCGCTAATGTTGACCCCAAGCCCATCTTCCCACATCTCAGGGAAGAGCGGCAATCCCATTTGCGCTCCATTTTATCTGTTTTATGGGATGTTTGCCCTTTTTTTTAATCGTCCTAATGGGGTGCTCGAAGCTTACCCCTATGATGCTTTTGTTTAAGGGGAAGCACTTGTTGCAGTGAACGCTGCATTTATTTTTACTTCCCCCAGCCCCGTTCATCTATTTAACATGCGTGGGGTCACTTCAGAACCATACATTAAAATGGCCAATGATCTCCAAACACTGAAGGCAAAGAATTTTTTTTTTCATTAGGGACAATAGGCAATTAACTTACTCTTTTCAGCCTAAGATCTATGAAAAATGACGAGGACGTCTCCCAGGTTGTATCAGATAGGACTGCGATTATCTGTGAGTAAGAGAACAAAAGAAAAAAAGGTTTGAATAAGCAACATCTTAGTCTTCTCTCCAAACATGTTTGGAGGGAGAGGTCCAAGGTGGGTGTGACGATGCATCGAGCATCCAGGTTCTTCTCTGTGGGGCTCAGTCATTGTGCCAGTTTCCTGAGGCTGCTGTCACACTGCCCCGCAAACTAGGTGGCTTCAAACAACAGAAATCTCTTCTCACACTGTTCTGGAGGCCAGAGCTCCAAAGTCACGGTGTTGGCAGGGCCACACTCCCGCTGAGGGCTCCTGGGGAGAGTCCTGCCCTCCTCTTCCGGATTGTGGTGGCTCTTGGCATCCTTGACCTTCCTCAGCCTATGGACGCCTCACTCCCATCTCTGCCTCCGTCTTCACAGAGCGTCTTCCCTGCGTCTGTGTTTTCTCTTCTTATGAGGACACCAGACATTGGATCAGGGCCCACCCTTCTCCAGTATGACCTCATTTAACTTATCTAATTATATCTGCAAGGACCCTATTTCCAAATAAGGTCATACTCTGAGGTTCCAAGTGGACATGAATTTGGGGGCGACACTGTTCACTCCAGTGCAGTCATTGCTCATGTTTCTGTATTTATCAAACGCTTGGAGAGAACTTACTAGGCACCAAGGAGTGTTACAAACACTCCACAATTATTAACTCACCTAAACCTAGGGCAAACACAAGAGGTGGGCACCAGCAATAGCCTCGTTTTACAGTTGAGAAAAATTAGGCAACCGGTTTTAAGTACTTTGCCCGAGGTCACCCAGTGGGTTGTGTCAAAGGTGAGATGTGAATCTGGAAGTCCCCCAAGAGATTCCTGCTCTTAACCACCGTGCCATGCGGAAACACATGGCTGTTAACTGCACGCTCTCACCTTTGGGGTGCAAGATAGAGCTCCAACTCTTGCACCAGCTGTGCATGGTGGGCAGGAGGAAAGGGAAAATGCAAAACAACCTTCAGAATCTGCTTTTTTCACAAACTTTTTTTGAAACTTCACCAAGAGACTTCCATTTATATCTCATGGACCAGAACTGTGTCACAGATTAAGGGCAGCCAAAAAATGCAATAATTTTAGCTGGGCATCTTACAGCCTTAAACAAAATTGGCGTTTTGTAGGAAGGCAGAAAAGCAGAATGGATGTCAGGTGAACAAGAAACTCTCTTAACACAGAGATCAACTTCTGGATGTTTTAGAAGGCCCCCAGTGTAATGTTTTGCTGGATCCACTATCGTCCTCTCCTCTGCTTTAAAATTAATTTTCAAGGGTGAATATGAATAAATGACTGTGCTCAGATGCAAAGCAGAAGATCAGGATGCTGGAAGCATGAAGAAGTTTAAAACAAACAAACACTGTAACTCTGTTCCAGTCTGTCAGACTCCCGTGGCATAAATCACTTCACAGCTATGTTGCAGCAGACTGTCCACGCCCTGTGCATTTCCCTCCTCTCCAACTGCAGCAGAGTGCTCCAGACCAGTGCCAAGCGCCACTGTTGTCAGGAGGTTTTTTTGAAGCTGTAGAAGGCTGCTTTGCCCAGACCTGCCAGGGAATGGTCAGCCCCCAGGACAGCTCTCAGAAGTTGGTGTGTAAATACCCCAGCTACCTCGACCCTCAGTGGAACTAATTTTAGGTGTGTATTTTACATAATTTCCCTTCAGGGAAATGTATCATAATATATTTCAACATATTGAACTATATAAAGTATATGATGTATTTCGTAAAACAGGCCAGTCCCTGCAGGGTTAAGCTCCAGATGACCTCTGTGTAGCTGGCATAACATACACACTTACTGGCTGCCTCTTCTTCTCTGTATCGCTTCCTCACTCCTCTACTGAAGTTTCCTGAGCCTCTCAAATAAATTGCCGTTGAATCCTTGTTCCAGGATCTATTTCTGGGTAGGAACCAAACTAAGATGCGGGTCATCATTCCTCCAGCAAAACGGAGACAGTTACCTTTTCCTTACAATAGATGGTGAGGTGTTAGATCCCAGGAAAAGTATCTGTGGCCTCACTTACAAGGTTGTCTCTTTTCTCAATACCACAGTCAGCTTCTCCTCTGCTTTTCTCGCTCCTCCTAGCCTCCGGAAGTCCTCCACTTCTGCTGTGGGGCTGTCGATCTCCAGGAGGGCCTTACTGGTGTGCACAGAATGTCCTGGTGGCAGAAAGGGAGCATGGCGGAACCAGTAAGAACTGAGACAGAACCCTCTCAAGAGACTCCTGCCCTTCTTTCCCAGGCCCTGAGGGGCTGTGAGAAGGTGGACCTATGGCAATAAGGCAGCTGAGCTTTCAAGGACTTGATGAGGCCCAATACTCAGAGCAGTTGTAGGTCACAACTCAACCCAAGACCAGGCTGTGCAGGGGCTCCCACCATCGTCCACCTCTTGTCTAGAGACTTCTGTGAGCCCTCCATATACCATCCACCTCCTGGAGAAAGCAAAGCTAGCAAGAGAGAAGGCTCTGGCAGCAAAGAATTGGAAATGCAGAGAAGGCAGGGAAATGCCAAGCCTAAGAGCTTGGTCACTCATCCTCACCGAGATCCTGTCGGCAGAATATTCTGTTCAGATAGGAAAACACCCCAACATATGGGCTTGCAGCTGCTCATCAGTTATTCCCAGTGCCATTCCTCGTGACGCTAACCTACATGTTCAGATGCGTTAAAGGCCTTTTGAGTTTGTTGTTGAAGGGGAGATGCTCTTTACTTCTGCACCACAGATATGCAAAATTCCTTCCCCTGAAACTGGCGGCAAAGCCAGGATGCTGATCCCCACCCCACCCCCAGTCTGTTCTCTCCTTTGAGATGAGCCAGTTTGGACCAACGAGTTAAAGAGCGTTTTTCCACTTCTTCCCAAAGTGTGGACTCTTCCTTCTCATCTCCACCCTATGGGGCAGGAAAGTATGCGTGGCCTCTTCCTCCCCAGGGGCAGCAGGAAGTAGCACCATTTTCTGACTTTGCCCCTTCATTCTTTTACTATGTTTGTGCTCAAAATAAAATCGAATCAGGCTGGGAACCACAGAGGAAAAAAAAAAAGCCAAATGCATAGGTAACGGGGCATTTGGAGGCCTATGCATATTCAGACTGTCTAAGGCATGGTCTTTGAAATTCAGGAACATTTCAAGCTGGAGTCTTGTCTTTTAGAATTAAAGTAATGAAAAAAAATATATAGTTTCATATCTAAGGGCTAAGCCAAGTGAGCTAATTATAAGACGAACCTAGTCCTATAAAGGAGATCTTATATAAGAAATATAAATATAAAGTATAAAGTTAACATAAGGAAAACAGTTATGTAATTTTAGGATGATAAACTTCTACTCCTTCTCCTGGCGTGCTACTGAACAGGCGTTTGTGACTTCACATGAAAATCAAATTAACACGAATCTTTGCAAGCCTCGAAGAGATGGGAGCCCCCTCACCAGCTCCCAGCGCCCATCCAGATGTCTGTTGTTGCTCCACTGAAGACAGACCAGACAAGTTCAGACGCAGAGAAGCAGCTCAGCGTGGGGCCGACGCGACACCTCTCAGGGACTCGACGGGCATGTGGCGGATGGGAATTGAGCTCGGTCATAGGCTAGAACTCAGCAGCCTCGCTATGCAGAGACTGCAGGTTATAGGGGGACCTTGATCCTCCTGTGATTAGAGGAGACAGTCCCTGCAGAGAGGAATGAGGGCCACTTCCTCATTCTTGGGGCTCAGTTTTCTCCTTCTGAAGAATGGGCTCATACGATCTCTCAGGACTCTGCCAGTTACAAACCACAGGAATTCTCTACGAGTAACTGCCCTGGGGAGAGGTGCAGAGAAAAGACTGCTGCTCAGTGTCTGGGAAAAGCAGCCAGAGGCATCCGGGCGCCAAGAAGAAGGGGTTCAGGCAGAGAGTGCTGAGACGCGAGGGCACGCAGGCCATGGTGTGGGTTCCGCTCCCTCCCCGTTGAGTCCTTGCTCATGCCCTCCACAAATCCCCACCGTTTGTCCTAGCTCATCGCCGTGTGAGGTCCTGTGAGCAGGAAGCAGGTACAGCCCCGCAGAGCTTGCAGTCTGGAAGAGGACTGAACACCTAGAAGTAAAAATAAAATGGCACCTGTGTCGGGTGCCACCAGGGAGACTTCGTGCCTTTCTTTCCTGGGCTCCCAGGGCTGTGACGTTCTCAGCTGGGAAAGCCAGTAGTGAGGGCAAGCAGGCTTGTTGTGCATGGGTGTGTCACATCGATGCGGCTGAGAGAGTGTCATTGGACCCGTCATAGCATTCCAGACATGATGAAGCCTAGAAAATCGGCAGGGAGTGAGAGGAAGCCAGAGCGACAGAGTACAGGGGGTGAGGCATCTCTCCCAGCCTCTGCAGGCCCCTGTCACATTCTACATAAGGGGGGACTACTAATCTATGCTTCTGGTATGGCACCTCGCTCCTCTGCCAACAGTTGACTGCTTGCATTGGAATCATTTTGTGTGAGTTTAGACCTATTGGAATGGCTAACACATGGACTGGGGAGCTGGACTTCCCAGGTTCAAAGCCCCCCTTCACCACCTCCTTGGGCTGTGTGACCTTGAACAAGTCACAAAACCTCTCTGTGCCATCTACAAAATGGAGAGAAGACGAATGCCTGTTGGGATGCTGTGAGAATTAACTGATCAGTATTTGTGAAGCACTGAGAACAGTTCCTGGTGCATAGTGGGGTTTGTCAAACACAGTGTTAATAAATTTGCCCCTGCCCCCTCCGCATACAATGCCTCCCCATCATATTCTTGCTGCGGAGTCTGGGTGATGACCGTGGCCCCTCGGCTGGTGCTGCGTGCCAGGCTTTCTGAGCCTGATGCAGGGCTGGGTTGTTTGCAGGGAGGCTGGGAAGGGTGTCTGCATGATGGAAGGGATGTGATGGAGGGTGTGTTTGCTCTTCCAGGAGGCGGAAATCCTGAACACAGCCATCCTCACGGGGAAGACGGTGGCCGTTCCGGTGAAGGTGGTCTCTGTGGAGGAGGACGGCACCGTGACGGATCTGCTGAAGTCTGTGGAATGCAGATCGTCTGATGAAGACGTAATTAAGGCAAGTGGACACCTTCCTGTCCCCACAGAAATCTGCTGTCAGGTCAGCATCAGTGTTCATTGACCAGCAGGTCCTCTGGGTCCCACAGGAGCCCCCATCCTGTTCTGGTTATTCTGCCACTTCTGTCAGGAGATCTCACTGCACAGAAATAGACCAGGAGGGAAGCTGCCCTGGGAACAATTCTGGTCAATAACACACCTTTTATTGTTGTTTCTGTCCCGTCCTTTCCTTGTTTTTCTTGCTTTCCTCACACCTGCTGCCAAGAATCACCTCCCTACATGCACCTAATCCTTGTCTCAGGCTCTGCTTTCAAGTGACTCCAAATTAAGATAGTGGTACAGAGGTGAGAAATCATGGGATGTTTGGAAAACTACCATAGCTCAGCATGGCTTGAATATAGGAAGATTGTTGTTCATGATAATTCCAAAAATAGTAACTCCCTTTTATGGAGCATCTGCTGTGTGCCAGTCAAGGTGACAGTCTGGACCTTCTGAGACAGGTAAGATCCTCATTTGAAAAACGAGGAAACGGAGGCTCAGTTCACTAGTCAAAGATCACGTGCTAGCATGCAACGAGATGTAGTTGGAGAGGTAAGTCTAACTCAGATGCTGGACAGCCGTGAATGCCAGTTTAAGGAGTTTAATTTGATCCTGCAAATGGAAGGATCATCATTGTAAGAATTTAAGCAGTGGGGAGACTGGACTACTTTGTTATTTCGCTAAACAAGCATTTATTGAGAGCCTACTTTTTGCCATGGAGAAGTGTGAAAGATGGGTCAGAGCAAGAGACCGCTGAGCCTGGTCCGGCTCCGTCCATGTTGTTCCTACTTTTTAAGATCCAGTTGAAGATGTGCTTCCTCCTTCAAGTCGACTGTGACAACTCTGCCCGGTGTTGCTATTTCTTATCGCTGAATTCATATGCAGTTCAATCTGGTTGTCATTTATTGCGTACCCTCTGTAGCCAGGGCCCGGGGTGAGCACTAAGGAAACCGCGACGGTGAACCCACGGAAGAGAAGATCTCAGAAACACACACACTCGAGGGAGGTCTATTGCTTACATTTTTTTTAGCTTCAGGTTTGCAACATTGTGTGCGTAATTTTATACTCTAGAAAGTCTCTTTGCTGGTTATATATTATGAATTAGTTATGTTATCCATCTGAGTTTCTTCCTGGTTGTACAGCTTTATGAAACACTGCTGATTCCGATAGTGGACTTTATGCTTTGCCTCTCCAGCTTTCATTTGCCCTTCTTCTGATAACAATAACCTGATTTTCTCTAGAAAATTCCTCCATATCCTTGCACTAAATCCATGCAGTGTAATGGTATTGTCTCTGCCTCAGCGTCCAGTGGCCATGTGACTCAGGGTGGCCCATCAAAGCCTTGCATCCCTCTGGACACTGTCATTAGCTCACGGAGAGACCCGGTGTCCAATCCCAGCCAAGGGGATGCAATCTTCAGACTTTGGCTGGAACTCTGTCTAGAGACATATTTTCTTTCCTTTTGTTCTTTTTTTTTTCTTAAAGATTGGCACCTGAGCTAACACCTGTTGCCAATCTTCCTTTTTTTTTCTGCTGCTTTTTTCTCCCCAAATTCCCCCAGTACATAGTTGTATATTTTAGTTGTGGGTACTTCTAGTTGTGGGATGTGGGATGCCGCCTCAGCGTGGCCTAACGAGCAGTGCCATGTCCGCGCCCAGGATCCGAACCCTGGGCCACTGAAGTGCAGTGTGTGAACTTAACCACTCGGCCACGGGGCCGGCCCCCCTATTGTTCTGTTCTTGTTCATTACCCTTGGGAGGATATACTGGAGTTTCTAGGTACCATCTTGAGAAAAGAGCCTGCCAGAGAAGGAAACACAGCAGAGGAAACCAGAACCAGTAGGCAGAACAAGCCAGTCCCTGTGACACTGCTCAGAGCTGGAATCCTGGCAGATCACCGGGACCTTTCCTAAGTGTGAGCCCATGGTCTCCTTTGTGCAAAGCAATGTGAGTTAGATTGACAACACCAGTCACCAAGGAAGGCCTTGCTTATGTTTTTGCCCTAAAATCTGGAATGACGTGAGTGCTCCTGGGACTCATGAAATCACCCTCAGAAATACAGTGGACTGAGGGAAAATGGAACCCCTCACGACGGCAGTCTCACGTCAATCCACAGGCTCCACAGCCTGATGCACAACTTACAAATCAAAGCCCACAGCCCACATGCTGTCACTGTGCCGTGCTGTGAATCTCGGGTGTTGAGAGAGTCACTTGGTGTGTGTGATATTTTGGTGTCATTTGGAGGCCCTGGAGATAGAAAGCCAAGGCGTCCTTGGAGATGCATCTCGACCACCTGTGCGGGCTCCTGGACAATCTCTTGGCAGCAGGCTGTCTCCCTTTAAAGCCCTGGTCCTTTTACTTATATTTGCTTTCTCTTCCCTCCCCAGCCGGAGGCCCAATAAGCGCCTGTTCTCCCCCAGCCCTATCCAGTCCTTCCCTCGGGAAATGCACTGGAAAACTCATTCGCGCTGAATTGTAAATTATGCGAAGACATGTTACCTTGTGCCTCCCAAGGATGCTGAGTTTTAAGAGGCAACAGCCCCCCAATGGGTGCATTTCAGATGTTAGCAATAATAGCAGTTAATTTTTAAAGGTTGGAAGTAACAGGATACCCCACCCACCCTGATGTAAATTTTAAAAAAGTTGTTGGCTGAGACAGTTGAAAAGTCGAGAGTCAGGTTAGCTTAAGGGGGTTTTATTCAGAACTTCAAAAGACGCCCTGAGAACATTCTCTCTCTCCCTCTCCGCCCCGCCCCCAACCTGTAGACACTCTTTCTTCTGTATGAGTTTCCTTCTCACAGAGGGTGCCCTTGTGGGAGCAAGACAGATGTCTCAGAACTGCCCCCAATCCACCAGGAAGTAACGCATACCTTCTAGGCCCGGTCTATATAAATCCTGGGATGTCCTCTGATGGGGCCTGTTTAGGTCACCTCCTTGTCCTTGAGCCAAGCCAAGGCACCCTAACAGACTGCTTTTCCAAAGCCTAAATGGGCCCAAAGCACACGCACTGGAGGAGGAGGCGGCTGGGGAGGGCCAGATTCTTAAGCTCTCCCGCAGAGGAGGGCAGTGGGTTCTCAGCAGCGGAAGCAGCAACACCGCCTACAGCCATGTAGGACTGGGTGAGCTGTGTGGGTTTGGGACCTTTAAGAACCCCCAAAACAGCCCTCTGGGCAGCTGCTCCATCGCAAAGAGCTTGTAGGCTGCATGGTGTCAACTGTGCACATACATCTGGTGTTAGTTTTTCTTATCATAGCACTCATATTTGGACCCCATATAGTGGGGTTCCTCCCCTAGGAATGACTTCCTAATGTCAAAATCTTTTAATGCTTGATTAAGAATGAATGTTTTAGTTTATAGAAAACAATATTTCTCTTCCCCATACAGAGACCCATCTTTTAGATTCCACGTCTTCATCTACATCCATCTGTTTCTAATATACAATGCATCTTCTCAGAATTCTCGGTGGGTCACCTGACTCCTGATACAGGTTAAATGTAGGGAGAAGTATTACACCAGTAATAATAACAGAAATAGCAGTGTTTTAATCTGTGTCAGGTGCTCATTACATGGCAGGCAAGCATTTACTTCTTGAATCCTCACAATGACCCCATGAAATAGGTGTTTTTTTTTTTTATTGAGTTCATAATAGTTTACATCATTGTGAAATTTCAATTGTACATTATTTCTTGTCTGTCACCATAGAAGTGCCCCCCTCACCCCCTGTGCCCACCCCACACCCCGCTTCCTCTGGTAACCACTGAACTGTTTTCTTTGTCCGTGTGTTTGTATTCCACATATGAGTGAAATCATCTGGTGTTTGTCTTTCTCAGTCTGGCTTATTTTGCTTAGCGTAATTCCCTCCAGGTCCTTCCATGTTGTTGCAAATGGGATGAATTTGTGTTTTTTAATGGCTCAGTAGTATTCCTTTGTATATATCTATATACCACATCTTCTTTATCCAATCATCAGTCAATGGGCACTTGGATTGTTTCCATGTCTTGGTTATTGTGAATAGAGCTGCAATGAACATAGGGGTGCATATGCTACTTTGGATTGTTGGTTTCAAATGGTTTGGGTAGACACCCAGTAGTGGGATAGCTGGGTCATATGGTAGTTCTATTTTTAGTATTTTGAGGAATCTCCATACTGTTTTCCATAGTGGCTGCACCAGTTTGCATTCCCACCAGCAGTGTATGAGGGTTCCCTTTTCTCCACATCCTCTCCGACACTTGTTGTTTTCCGTCTTGGTAGTTATAGCCATTCTGACTGGTGTAAGGTGATATCTCATTGTAGTTTTGCTTTGCATTTCCCCAATGATTAGTGATGTTGAGCATATTTTCATGTGTCTGTTAGTCATCTGTATATCTTTCTTAGAAAAATGTCTGTTCATATCCTCTGCCCATTTTTTGGTTGGGTTGTTTGGTTTTTTGTTGTTGAGTTGTATGAGTTCTTTATATACTTTGGAGATCAACCCCTTGTCTGATAAATGATTCGCAAATATCTTCTCCCAGTTTGTGGGTTGTCTTTCCATTTTGTTCATGGTTTCCTTTGCTTTGCAGAAGCTTTTTGGTGTGGTGTAGTCCCATTTGTTAACTTTTTGTTTTGTTTCCCTTAGTACACATGGTATTCGAAAAGATGCTGCTAAGACCAATGTCAAAGAGTGTACTGCCTATATTTTCTTCTAGGATTTTTATGGTTTGAGGTCTCACATTCAAATCTTTAATCCATTTAGAGTTAATTTTTGTGTATGGTGCAAGATAATGGTCTACTTTCATTCTTTTGCATGTGGCTGCCCAGTTTTCCCAGCACCATTTATTGAGGAGACTTTCCTTTCTCCATTGCATGTTCTCAGCTCCTTTGTCAGATTAACTGTCCATAAATGTGTAGTTTTATTTCTGAGCTTTCAATTTTGGTCCATTAATCGGTTTGTCTATTTTTGTGTCAGTACCATGCTATTTTGATTACTATAGCTTTGTAGTATGTTTTGAAGTCACAGATTGTGATGCCTCCAGCTTTGTTCTTTTTTCTCAGGTTTGCTTTGTCTATCCGGGGTCTTTTGTTGTTCCATATAAATTTTTGAATTCCTTGTTCTATTTCTGTGAAGAATGTCATTGGGATTCTGATTGGGATTGCATTGAATCTATAGATTGCTTTAGGTAGTATGGACATTTTAACTATGTTTATTCTTCCTATCCATGTGCATGTAATGTCTTTCCACTTCTTTGTGTCTTCTTCAATTTCTTTCAGTAACGTTTTGTAGTTTTCAGTGTACAGATCTTTCACCTCTTTGGTTAAGTTTATTCCTAGGTATTTTATTCTTTTTGTTGCCATTGTGAATGGGATTGTATTCTTGATTTCTTTTTCTTCTAGTTCATTGTTAGTGTATAGGAATGCAACTGATTTTTTTAAAATTGATTTTGTATCCTGCAACTTTACTGTATTATTGATTATTTCTAATAGTTTTCTGGTGGATTCCTTAGAGTTTTATATAGAGAGAATCATATCATCTGCAAATAACAAGAGTTTCATTTCTTCCTTTCCAATTTGGATTCCTTTTATTTCTTTTTCCTGCCTAATTGCTCTGGCCAATGCCTCCATTACTATGTTGAATAGGAGTGATGAGAGTGGGCACCTTGTGTTGTTCCTGTTCTCAGGGGGATGGTTTTTCAGTTTTTCCTCATTGAGTATGATGTTGGCTGTGGGTTTGTCATACATGGCCTTTATTGTGTTGAGATACTTTCCTTCAATACCCATTTTATTGAGAGTTTTTATCGTAAAAGGGTGTTGGATCTTGTCAAGTGATTTCTCTGCATCTACTGAAATGATCTTGTGATTCTTATTCCTCATTTTGTTAATGTGGTGTATCACACTGATTGATTTGTGGATGTTGAACCATCCCTGCATCCCTGGAATAGATCCCACCTGATCGTGGTGTACGATCCTTTTAATGTATTGCTGTACTCGGTTTGCCAATATTTTGTTGAGGATTTCTGCATCTAAGTTCATCAGTGATATTGGCCTGTAGTTTTCCTTCTTCATGTTGTCCTTGTCAGGATGTTGTCCTATCAGGGTGATTTGGCCTCATAGACTATGTTAGGAAGTGTTCCATCTTCTTCAATTTTTTGGAATAGTTTGAGAAGGATAGGTACTAAATCTTCTTTGAATGTTTGGTAGAATTCTCCAGAGAAGCCATCTGGTCCTGGACTTTTGCTTTTTGGGAGGTTTTTGATTACTGTTTCAATCTCTGTACTTGTGATTTGTCTATTCAGATTCTCTATTTTTTCTCAATTCAGTTTCGGGAGGTTGTATGAGTGTAGGAATTCATCCATTTCTTCTAGGTTATCGAATTTGTGGGCGTATAGTTTTTCATAGTAGTCTCTTATAATCCTTTGTATTTCTGCAGTATCTGTTGTAATTTCTCCTTTTGCATTTCTAATTTTATTTAGTGGAGGCTTCTCTCTTTTTTTCCTGATGTGTCTGGCTAAGGGTTTGTCAGTTTTGTTTAGCCTCTCAAAGAATCAGCTCTTAGTTTCATTAATCCTTTCTACTGTTTTTTAAGTCTTTATTTCTGCTCTGAATTTTATTATTTCCCTCCTTCTGCTGACTTTGGGCTTTGTCTGTTCTTCTTTTTCTAGCTCTGGTAGGTGCACTTTAAGATTACTTCTCTGAAATTTTTCTTGCTTGTTGAGGTGGGCCTCTATTGCTATGAATTTCCCTCTTATGACTACTTTTGCTGCACCCCGTAATAGTTGGTATGTTGTATTTTCATTTAATTTGTCTCCAGGTATTTTTTAATTTCCCCTTTGATTTCTTCAATGACCCGATGGTTGTTCAATAGCATGTTGTTTAGTCTCCACATATTTCTGACTTTCCCAGTTTTGTTCTTGTGGTTGATTTCTAGCTTCATATCATTGTGGTCAGAAAAGATGGTTGAGATGATTTCAATCTTCTTAAATTTATTGAAGCTTGACTTGTTACCCAATATATGGTCTATCTTTGAGAATGTTCCATGGGCACTTGAGAAGAATGTATATTCTGCTGTTTTTGGATGGAATGCTCTCTATATATCTATTGAAGTCCATCTGGTCAAGTGTTTCATTTAAATCTACTATTTCCTTGTTGACCTTTTGTCTGGATGATCAGTCCATTGAAGTAAGTGGGGTGTTGAGGTCCCCTACTATTATTGTGTTGCTTTTAATTTTTCCCTTTAGGTCTGTTAATAGTTGCTTTGTGTACTTTGGTGCCCCTGTGTTAAGTGCATGTATATTAATAAGTGCTATGTCCTCTTGGTAGAATGTCCGTTTTATCATTAAATATTGCCCTTCTTTGTCTCTCGTTGTCTTTTTTAACTTGAAGTCTGCTTTGTCTGATAAAAGTATGGCAATACCTGTTTTCTTTTGTCGGCCATTAGCTTGGAGTATTGTCTTCCATCCCTTCACTCTAAGCCTGTGTTTGTCTTTGGAGCTGAGGTGCATTTCCTGGAGGCAGCATATTGTTGGGTCTTGTTTTTCAATCCATCCAGCCACTCTGTGTCTTTTGATTGGAGAATTCAGTCCATTTACATTTAGAGTGATTATCAATATGTGAGGACTTATGCTGCCATTTTACCTCTTGTTTTCTGGTTGTTCTATGTTTCTCTTTGCATTTCTGACTGCCGTTTCATTCTGGTGGTTTTCTAAGAGGGATTTCTCACTTCTCTCTCTTTTTGTGAATTGTGGCTCTGCTCTAGTTTTTTGTTTAGTGGTTAACATGAGGATTGTATGAAAGATATTAGAGATGAGATAGTCCATTTTCTTATAGCCTCTTAGCTCCATTAACCTAAACAAGTTCCTTCCCTTTCCTCTCCCCTTCTGAGTACTTGCTGTTACAGATTGTCCTGTTTTTAATTTTGTGCATTTGTGGCTAAGTTGAAGTGTTTATCATTACTTTTGATGCTTTCTTTCACTTTCTCTTTTAAGTTATAATTGAGCCTTTGCCTCCCTTTTCTGGTAGAGAACTGAAGGTTTCTGATCATGTCTGTCTACTTATCTCCTTGCTCAGAGCTTTGTAGACCTTTGCCTTTTTGTTGCCAGTGTGAGGGCATCTTTAATTATTTCTTGTAGGGGAGGTCTGATGGTGATGAACTCCCTCAGCTTTTGCTTATCTGGGAAAGCTTTTATTTCTCCATCATATCTGAAGGAAAGTTTCTCTGGATAGAATATTCTTGGCTGAAAGTTTTTGTCTTTCAGTATTTTGAATATATCATTCCATTGTCTCCTAGCCTGTAGGGTTTCTGCCGAGAAATCCTCTGAAAGCCTGATAGGGTTTCCTTTGTAGTTTATTTTCTTCTGCCTTGCTGCTCCTAATATTTATTTTTTATCTTTAACATTCACCATTTTTACTATTATATGCCTTGGAGAACTTCTTTTAGCATTGATGAAGTTGGGCATTTGATTGGCTTAATTTATCTGTAAATCTGAAACCATCCCCAGGTTTGGGAAGTTCTCAGCAGATACTTCTTTGAACAAGCTCTCTGCTCCTTTCTCCATCTCTTCTTCTGGTTTACTTATAATCCTTAGGTTGCTTTTTCTAATTGAGTCGGATATTTCTCGAAGAATTCCCTCGTTTTTTTAAAATCTTAGTTCTGTCTCCTCCTCCACCTGTAGAATTTCTACATTTTTATCATCTAGAAGACTAATTCTTTTCTCCATAAGCTCAGGTTTATTTCTTAATGATTCTAGATTATTTTTTATTTCTCTAATTGTGTTTTTCATATCCCGAATTTCTGCTTGATTTTTTTTTATAGTTTCAATCTCTTTGGTGAAGAGATTCATTTTATTGCTGAACTCCTTGAATTGTCTTTCTGTGTTTTCTTGTAAGTCATTGAGTTTTCTTATGATGGCTACTTTGCATTCTCTGTCATTTAGGTTGTATATTTCTGTGTCTTCAGTGTTGGATTCTGGAGAGTTGTCATTTTCTTTCTGGTCTAAATTGTTGCTGCAGTTTCTTATGGTATTTGATGAACCAATCTTTTTGTTGGGGCATTTGTGGTGTTCTTAGGATGCAGATTCCCCCTGTTACCACTGGGGGGAAGCACAAGCAGTGTTTCTGGCCCCACCCCATCTGCTGGAAGCTGTGGGGGTATATGGGTGCTTGCCCCAGCCTGGGGTGTGTTCAGGTGTTTGTGTGGACTGTGCTTGGTGGAGTAGGGGGCCTTCCTCGCTGAGCTAGGGCCACTCTTTAGTGCCTCAGGAGCACTCTGAGCTCTCCCTCCCCACCAGAAAGTGATCACCACTGGGCTAAAAGCTGTTGTTGCCTCTTCCCACAGCTGCCAGGACACTTTCCCTCTTTGGGGGCTCAGCAACGCTATGAGTGTTCATGCATGGGCCTGGGGAGTGTTTGCCCCAGTGTGTAGATCTGTTGCGGTCTCTGTTTATGGTCTGCAGGGCTGCTGTGCGTGGCAGACAGGGCTTCCTTGCTGGGACACGAGCTAGAGCTGCTACTTGGCAGCACAGGGGCATGGTGGGCTCCCCCTCCCCACCAGGAAAGTGAACCTGAGTGGGCTCAAAGCTGCCACGCCTTTTCCCACAGCTGCCCACGTTCCCTCTTTGGGGACTCAGCAGCACTGTGAGCACTCATGTGCACACCTGGGGAGCATTTGGCCCAGCATGTAGATCTGCTGTGGTCTCTGTTTATGGTCCCTGGGGCCACTGTGCTTGGTGGGTGGGGCTTCCTCACTGGGACCTGAGCTATGGCTGCTCCTTGGTGGGACAGGGCCATGGTGGGCTCCCTCTCCCTTACAGGAGAGCAAACATGAGTGTGGGCTAAGGGTTACCGCTACCTCCTCCTATGGTCACCCCAGTGCATGTTCCCACTTTTCATGCACTTTTCCCAGGCTGGAAAGCATTTTTGTGCATGCACAGGGCTACTGGGGGAGAGCAGAGTGTGCTTACCTATCTCTGCCCCTCCCCGGGGGGCCAGTCCATCCACCCTTAGGTTTATAGCTGCATGTGTCTCCCAAGCATCCTGTCATGCTCTGTGGGCTTCCTCTGTTGGTAAGTGAATGTCCACTTAGTTGTAGTTCAAAAGGGGGAGAGACGAAGGGAACAGCTCACTCCGCCATGTTGCTGATGTCCTAAAAATTTTTTCGAAATAGGTATTATTTTTATCCATATTTTTCAGATAAGTAAATTGAGGCACTGAGAGGTTTTTTTAATTGTACAAAATACATAGAACATAAACTTTACCATCTTAACCATTTCTAAGCGTACAATTCAGTAGTGTTGAGTATATTAACACTGTTGTGAAACCAATCTCCAGAATTCTTTTCATCTTGCAAAACTGAGACTCTGTACCCATTAAACACTAACTCCCCTTTCTCCCCTTCTCCCAGCCCCTGGTAGCCTCTATTCTATTTTCTGTGTCATGAATTTGACTACTCTAGGTGTCTCATACGAGTGGAATCACACAGTATTTGTCTTTTTGTAACTGGCTTATTTCACTCAGCATACTGTCCTCAATGTCTATCCATGTTGTAGCCTGTGTCAGAATTACCTTCCTTTTAAAGGCTGAATCATATTCCATTGTATGTATAGGCCCCATTTTGTTTATTCATTCATCCACTGATGGACACTTGGGTTACTTCCACCTTTGCCTGTTGTGAATAATGCTGCCCTGAATGCAGAGAGTTTTGACACATTGTCAGAAACCAAGACTCATGGTACCCATTTCCAAGACTTGATTCATTTTTGCCTCTGTCACTCATCTTTCAGAACAGAGGTTGGCAACCTATGCCCTGCCATGGGAACAAGTTTGGAATGCTCATTCATGTGTTATTGTCCATGGCTGCTTTTGCACTGCTGTGGCAGAGTTGAGTAGTTGTGAGAGAGATTGTATGGCTTGCAAAGCCAGAAATACTTATCATCCATTTTGTCACAGAAAAAGTGTGCCATTCTCTGCTTGAGGACTCTAAGCAGGCCTTTCCTCCATAGGCCACTATTTACATGGCACACTGAGACCCTACACACCCAGCCAGAATAACTCTCCATGCACAGACACTTGCAATCCTTCCCATGAGACTTCACGTCATTGCGTTAAGTGTTAACCTCTCCCAGCACTCCTTTGTTAAAGGGAACATACTTCTGAGAGAGAGTGTATATCAGTTCCTGGAAATTTTGTCAGAGTGAACTGCTTAGATCACTTTCCTCTTTGATAGGCAAAATCAGGACAAGCTGAGATTCTGTCTCCTGGAAAAATGAGGAGAAATGGGTCAGAGATGGAAGCCAGCCTTGCGCTCCATCCTGAGTTAGTCTCAAACAGCATCAGCAAATGTACCTCGCACAAGATATTCCTCGCCAGCACCACACCCACGACAGACATCACCAGTCGAGTACAGCACTTCTCTCTGTTGAGCTCAGACATTGGCCTGGCAATCCTTCTCGACACTGTCAATCATGGACATAAGAGATGAAACCTGTTTGTCATCTTAGACCTAGATAGAAACCATATAACCTCTCCCATGTGACCCCCAATGATATAGAATTTACGTTAAGGAGCTTGGAGAACATTTAGACCAGGGATCACAAACCCAGAAGAATACCAGAACTGGGAGATAACTTAAATTAGGAACTATGATAGGGAGTAGGGGAGACTGCAACAAAGTGAGGTGCACACGTCCCCACTAAAGGAGCAGCCAATGCTGCATCTACAGGACTATTGCTGTACAAAAAGGGTACAAGCTGCCTACACGTTTGGGCGCATGTGTCAATTTGCCTGGATTTAAAATCCTGGCTCTGATCTTTTTTATAAATGAGAACCAGAGCTAGATACACTCTGTTCCTCAGTTTCTTATAAAATGAATGTAACAGTCTTATGACAAATTCGATTCTGCAGTGTGTTGGGAAATTAATCTATTAGAGTCACTTCAATCACCCGTATAGTCATTTTGTAAGTAGGAATATGCCTCTGGCCACATGCTTAGCCTCAAGAATATCTGTACAAGTTCTTTCCAGGTTTAGTTTAGATCTGGATGGTGGGGTCCAGGTTAGGAGGTAAAACAAACTTGCCACAAGCCTCCTCACTGTGTCACTGCTTTTGGCTTTGTCCTGTACCCCCAAATCTAGTCTCAACCCAGCGGGGACCATTAGGCTTTAAAAATGGAGTCATGTCACATCGCTTCTCCACTCAAGACCCTCCCAGGGCATCCCCATCTCCCACAGAGTAAAAGATAACTTCCTTTCAATTGTCGCTGAGGCCATCGGTCTCCCCACCCCGCCTCCTGCTCCCTTGCCACCTGACATTGCCGCCTCACTCTCCCTCCAGCCACACTGCCCTCTGGACCGTCTTGGGACCTCACCTGCCACGTTATGGGCCCTCCACCAACAGCTGTGGAAAGGAAGGGTCTGATCTAAGAAGTTATCAAGTGGGCGGATGGAGAGCACCATCTTTCTTGGTCATCACATAGAGGATTCGGATGTCAGAGAGAAACCTCTGTTCCCTGGGGGAAAGTCAGCAAACCACCCAGAACAACGTTCTCCTCATTTGGGTGAGGAGACGCCTGTGCACTTGCCATACAGTGGAATTTCCCTGAACCTTCATATTAAAAAGCAAAAACACTCCAAAGATGGTGGGTGGAACTCCCTCCAGGCCCAAGGGAAGCTAAGCGGGAGTTCCGACTGATGAGGGATGTTGGGTTGATGGATAATATTCAGAGTTGTATTAAAATGGCTCTGTTAGTCTAGTTGAGCAAAGATAAAAGTGTGGTGAGAATAACATCCTGGACATAAAGGCCAGAGCCGGGGTGAGGTCGGGAGGAAAGGGATCCCCCATTGCTACTTCGTGTCATCTGTTTCCCCCATGAAGGCAGAGCTGTGACAGCTAATTAGGATTCTTTGGCAGCTTAAATGGGAACAAGAGGCCGCACGCAGAGCCTTCTCTTCCCAGACGCTGGGTCAGCAGATAGAGCAGGCAGGAGGATTCCACAGCTTCTTCCAGGCCTCTGAAGATCAAAATGACAAGAGTCAGACTTTAGAAGTCAAACAGCACACTCACGGTCAAAAGGGCTTCCATTTCAAAGGCCTTCAAGAGTAATTTTCACTCCAGGTGAGTTTTTCCTTTCTTTAGACCTTAACTCTGGGGTAAGATGTGACTGTCCTGTGCTTAGAATGTGATCATCCTCAGTTATTTATGTGTGGATACAACTGATAGATTTGGAGACATTCTAGACTCATTTCTGTATCTCTGGACTTAACCAAAGGCCTGGCGTACAGTAGTTCCTTAATAAATAATTGTTTGTTGAATGAATGAATGGCAAAAGAAACTCAACTTTGTATTAAACATTGAGAAGCGTGTAGTGAGCTATAAAGTATCCATCCTCCATTTCCTTTCCATGATGTTTCCAGTTAAATTGACTTTGTTAACACACGTACTTGGTGACTAATAGGCTGACTTAGTAAATTTGGGCTGGGGATGTATTGTTTGTTGAAGGCTCAGAAGCAGCAGCTAGGCTGACTCACCTGGAGCTGGACTCACTATGGGCCAAAGGTTTCCTGATGGCACCACCTGGTGGCAGCAGCCCAAATTGCAGGCACAGGATTCTCACACGCCCATAGGGTGAGGCTTGCTAATTAGCCTCCATTTTTGTGATGGAAAGTACTTATCTGACCTCTAGTTCTGTGACTACCAATACATTGTTAGACGAAGAGGGAAAACATACTGACAACAGGTGCATTAAGGCACGAGATATAGGCCATAAGTTATTTTAAGTCCTCTAACTAAACACACAGGCGATTAAACACCAAGCATCACGTACAGAATGCACGTATTGGCACAAAGCCATGGTATTGCTCTTTTGAAACCAAACATTAGGACAGTGGTGCCGCACGTGATGAGTTAGGAGTCAGCCCTCCATTGGTGCTAGAATGAGGCGAGCAGCCACCAGCTGGAACATCACGTTTGAGATGTATCTGAGAGTACAACATACCTGCTGTGAACAAAAGCCCGACTGACATCAGAAACGCTCATTAACAAAGGTAGCGGCAGATAATTACTATCAACCCAGCTGCATACCCCTAGCTTCTGCTTCTACAGAGTTAAAATTAATAGGAGAAAAAAAGTATGGCAAAATGTACACGTGGAACCCAAAATTAGAGATTATACACTTATCCAAAGGGCTGTTTTTATGATGTGTCTTTCAGGGTCTGGCCCTGAGAGTTTCTGTCTTATAATAGCTTGCCCGAGAATCTCAATTGTAATTTTAGGTGAGTTACAGAAGCTTCCGCTGTCTTTCCCCTGAAGAAAGATCTTTGATCCAAGAAGAGAGAGAGGAAGTACCGGGAGGTATAAGGAGTGTTTGTGACCAAGATGAAAACCAGGCTTAGGGTCCTTCCAGGTAAAGCTAGTGAAGGCCGATTTCTCACTCGGGGCAATGGTCACAGTCAAGGACGAGAATCAGTGTGGTGACAAGTCCCATATATGGACCCCTCTGTGGGCCCTCAAGTCTCTGAGCAACATTTCTCAGGACAAATCCACCAGGATGGAGGGTCTAGAGATCAATTCCAGACGAGACCCCAGCATATCTAGACACAAGTCAGGGCAGAAGGAAACAGCAGAGGCCCAGCCCGGGGTAATAGTCAGGTCTTGGTGAGGACCAGAGAGGAGCATTTCAGCCACTCTGTACACGGGACCACTTTGTTTTTTTTGCAGAGACAGATTAAGACTTTAAAGAAGCAAAGTTCAGAAGATATTATGGAGGCTCCCAGATAGAATTCAAAAATTAAAACCATTCTAAACTGTTTTTAACTCATCTAATGAAGAGTCTTGAGTATAAACGTAGATCATTCAACAAATATGTATTGAGTTTCTGATGCATACAAAGCACTGTTCCAGGGGCTGTAGATTCAGCAGTGAGCAAAACTAAGTCCCTGCCCTCATGATTCGAGGAGGGAGATAGGAAATCCTATCATATATATAGGATATACACCCTATACCCTATATATATATTTTCATAAATATAGTTTCATATACATTTTTTCTTTATAGAGGAGGAAAATAGGAGATATTTTCATATATACATATTATATCCCATGTCACCTATACGTATAGATATATATCCTATATATATCATTTCATATGTATAGTTTCCTCTGTAAAGAAGGTAAATAGGGTATACATATCCTATTTACATATTAATATGCATATTACATATATATGTGTGTATAAATATATATCATATATGTGTATATAATCTATCCATCCACTAGACAGATTGGGACAGCCTACAAGTGGAATATAATTTAGTATATTTCTCACACTGGGCCACTTTTGAGAATAAACAAAGACACTATTTATGATGACAAGTGTAAAGTCGTCCTGTCCTGGGAAAGCAGGAAGTGTGGTCAGCCCCAGCATGGACCAAGCAGGATCTGACCACTGCTAAGGATGGGTCTGATATTTAGGGGGAGATTTCTGAGCAGAGAGAGAAACTGAACCATGGGCAGTGATGCACTTTCCATGAGTCAGGGACCCTGAAGCGGAATCTCACTGAATAGCAGCCTGCAATTTAATGCAGTTTCCAGAGGAAAAGTTTCCCCCAAGGTAAGACTTAGACCACAACAGAGGCTGTGCAAGGCCTCGAGGGTGCACACACTGAGCCGTCCGGTTTCTGGGAAACATTAGGTCCTGGAGACTTTCACGTAGTGTTTTCTGAGGGGTAGTACACAACATTTTTCAAGATGGTGAGAAGAACATTTGTTAACACTAGTAGGTTTATATTTATTCCAGTGTTCATTAAAATAACATGTGTCTGGCATGTCCAACTGTGATTTCACGAATATTCTTCCTTGGGACCAGAGCAAATTTAACAAGTAGTTAGTCTAAAGAAGATGTAAAGAAACATATTGGTGCATAATAATACAGGTGGTATGTGGATAGTCACAAATAGTGAGGGTTGTACACAAGTGACCAGAAAATACTGCTTTGACGTATGACTTCATTAACATGGAGGAATTGTTAACCCTCATCGATAAGCGCAGGTAAACCTCTTCATGGAAACTTACACTTGATCTGCTTTGTACCAGTTGGAAGTATGACTGGACAGGAAAAGAAATAAGAGAAGTTCCAGTGCCACATGATGACTCGTCACCTCTTAGAAAGAGGGGAGCAACAGGCTGTCACTTCTGTGTGTATGCCGTGGTACGAAGAAGAAACATTCACTTTGCACAGCTGGGTCTACCACTATGTAAAAAATTAAATGGCTCTGGTTTAATGATTGTGTGAGAGGTTTATAACTTGTGCTAATTTTAAGTCCCTTTTAAGTAATACCATTTCAGACTTTCCCACTCGCGTTCCTCCTTCTCCATACCCCGTGGTCACCAATGTCGCCTCCCTGACACCATGGCCCAAATCCCCCAGCCTCTGTTTACCTCCACGACCTTGCAGCTACTTAGTATTCTCCCATGTCCCCTTCTCCCGCTGTGTTTGTTAGGGTCAGGCTTGCTGCTGTAACAGTAAACCTCCAAATTTCAGTGGCCTGAACCAATCAGTTATTTCTCTTTTGTATGACAGTCCAACATCAGCATTCCTTGTCACCCTCCCTGCGGTGATTCAGGGACCCAAGCTCCCTCCATCTTGTGGCTCCTCCATCCCCAGGGCTCCTCCAGCGCCATCTGGTGGAAGTGGGGAGAGGATGGAAAATCATGGACAATGCTTGACAGGCCTGAAAGTGAGGCTTCTCTGCTCAGGTCCCGTCACCTAGAACACAGTCATGTGGTCCTACCTAACTGCAGGAAGGAAGGCTGTGCACCCAAGACGAGGTGGAACAGAGAGGCTCTCTCGGGGTGGAGGAGACTGAGATACAAGTGTGTAGGACAGCCTGCAGCAGCTCATTACTTATATTAAATTGACAGCAGTTGTTCAACATGTTATAAGGGTATGATTTACCTCATGTTTTTATAATATGTAAAAGTATTGCACCTAAAATGTGTCAAGTAATTTCAATTTAATGAATTCGAAACATTATGAGATATTGATACTGTGCAAAATCAATTCTGAAAAAACGAAATTGCCATTTTTGCAATGAATTTGCAATTGCCATTATGGTTTAGCAAATAATGATAAGTAAACTAACTCTTAGTGGTTGTTCTGGTCTGGGAACTGATCTGAGCACTTCTATGCGTTAACCCATCTCATCTTCATGACGTCCCCATAAGGGGGGTCCTGCTACAGATGAGGAGTCTAAGGCACCTACCCAGATATGAACCCAGGCAGTGTGGCTCCGGCATTCACCAGGATGCCGTCACAAATAAACACAATTCTTGATGAACCCAGAGACAGAAGAAACGAGAGCTGGGAAGTGGGGCCCAGTGGAAATGCAGATTGCCTGGAGGGATGGAGTGGATGGCCATGTGATGACTGTGCAGGCATGCAGCCAGGGGCTCTTTGCTCCAAAGAGGATGCTCAGATCCCTTTGAAGTGCAGAAAACAGGGTGGCCTTGGAAGAATGAGGTCAGAGTCCCTGCCCCGGCAGAGGCGCAGAAGGAGGCAAAGCTGAGCCGTAGGCAGGTGGCCTGGAGGGCTCCCCACAGGGCTGCAGAGAGCACCGCCAGTCCTGGGAGCTGAGCAGGGGCCAGAGGAACAGGACGGAAGCTGGAGGTGCACAGGGAGCCTTTGGCTCTCCCGAATTTTGAATGCGCAGATGAGCAAATAAAACCTCAGTGGGGGTTGGGATCCTCTTGGACCGACTCCCCCGATGGAACTGCCCTTAAAGGAAGGGTCTGGCATTTTGCAGATTTCAACCTTTCTGAGCTCTGCTGTCAGCAGGAGTCAAGGAGCTCAGTGCTGTATTCTGACTCAGTGTAACCCTCGACAGGTCTGGGGAATTCTTGCTGTGGGAACTCAGCTTAGAGGCTTTCCATGGTGTTGTCCGAGTGAAGTCACTTCAGTAAAACAAGACACATTTCCAGGGCCTCGGGGTTGTTTCAGGAGCTTTACACATAGTATATTTCAGAGCCTAAATTCAGTGATATGGAGGTAGAGAGATAGACAGATAGGTAGATAGAGGATAGATAGATGATCAATCGGTTGATCGATCGATAGATAGGCAGATATAGAAAGATGATGGATGGATGGATAGATAGATATAGAGATATAGATAAACTTTAAGCATTCCCAAGGGAATTCTTAAATCAACTAATTTTGAGAAGTGAATTTAGAGCGTTGGACGTACTAAATTAATAATTGTTGATATATTTGAAAACAACTGGGAAAAAACACTTACTTTCTAGGTGGACAAATTAATCAAGAATTTACCATGTGATAACTTGTTTTCATCAGTTTTTATTTTTCTTTCATTTTATTTTCAAAAGTCCTTTTGAATTGAAAACGTGATTTTTTTCCCATACTGCCACACCTTTAGTCATTAGTGCTGACAACAGAGTCTTCTTTTCTTTGGAACCTGAGAAATGCTTTTTCAGATGGAAGTGGTGGTTTGCGCTCCCCTCTCTGTTGACCCTCTGGTGGGCTTCTGTGGGGTGTTGTAAACGAGCTCTCGCACCTGCTCTCCCTGGAGGTAGGCCCGGGAATTTTAACCTTTAAGGTCAGCTTCAAGTTCAATTCCGAGACTGTTCTGTAATTTTAGAAAGTAAATAGGTTCAGCTCAGGTTCAACCCAGCTTACATTAATTGCTTTTAGACTCGAGATGCAGTGAAATGATTTCCACCTGGGTTCACTTCGGTTTGTTTAGGAAATGAGTTCCTTCTTCACTGTGTGGGGTTCAGCCCTGGGCCAGATCAGGTGCCTGAAGCAGAAACACACAGGCCCGCTCCCTACCTTCGCCCAAACACCCATCTGGTTTTTCCTGGAACCTAGCCCATCACATTTCTGATGAAACAACCAAGGATGATTTTCTAGGAAACATGAGATGTGCTAAGGAGCATGGCATGAAGCCCACTCGGGGTCGGATTCGGCGAGCGCCTCAGCTAGAGTAACTGTCGCCGGACACAGGGAGCCAAAGGGAACAGGTCACGGAAAAGAAAAAAGCAGCTCAGGCACAAGATCACAAGTGTATCTTCTTGAGCAGATTGTGCCTGAGGCTGTGCACTTCGGCTTCACGCTATGATAGCCATGAAAGGGCCAATCCAGTTGGGCTCCTTGCACGGCTCCAGCCCTCCTGCGCTGGCCCAAGTCAGCTGTAGGAGCATACGCTGTGACATATGCCCAGCAGCGACACAGCCCCTAGATCAGAAATCCTGCAAGCATGTTGCCCAACAAAATCCTGTGAGTATCATTCTCATTTGCTTCTAGACAGCCTGTCAAAGGACAGCCTGCAGATGAGCGTAGTGATGGAAACTCAGCCCTCCATGTGATGCAAAGGCCGACGGGCACTCCCGAAAGGGACCAGTTTCTGGGTTGGATATTGGTAATTTGCGAGAGGTGCCGAATTCTGATGTTGAGAGGCTTGAGACACGGGGAGAATCTGCAATCGGTCGGGAGCCCTGGTCTGCCCCCTTACCGCACTGTCGCTGGCGCTGACCCGCCCTGGCCTGGAGGGGTTTAGATTCCCCTGCGACAGGGAGCAGTAGGGACCTTAAGTGGATCCTCAGGGGTGTGTGAGGAACACGTGTCCCCGGCCAGGCTTGTGTTACTTGTGGTAAAAACATGGTCACAGAAATCTAATTCCGCTAAAAGAAAACAACATGAGCTCAACGGTAAGTGACACCGACACGTGCCTTCCTTCTAGAAACACCACTGGGGTGGTGGGCTCTCTGCTGATCGGGAGAGAACGTCCCCACCCAATGGGGCAGGTGCCACTCAGCTCCAAGGTATGGTCCCTGTAGCCACACACAGGTCCAGTGCTGCCAGAGCTAAGGATCCTTCAAGAGAAACTAGAAACCCAGGTGTTTAGGTAAAATCTCTCATTTGTTAAATGACGGCAACAAACACATTGAAAAAACAAAACAAGCCCCATGAGCCCAGTTTGGCTTATGATGGAAGGCCATCAGTAGGCAGGCTTGGGCCTAAAATACAGCAGGGCTCTTCTAGAAGTCCCGTGATCTCTGCGCTCAGGTGCTGAGGAAATGGCAGTGGGCTTGGGGTGCAGGTACAGGTGAGTCAGGCTCTTCCAGGTGGGACAAGAATGAGAACCCAGACAGGAAATGGCCTTTGGCCGCAGAGAGCTTTGCTCACTGTGGAGAAGACAATGGTAGATGAGGAAGTTCTCCTTTTGGGGAACACCAAAGGATGATGTCCACTTCCACCTGTCATGTGTCCTCTGGCATCAAAGACGGTCACCCAGCCTAGCGTTGACTGCTGCGGTAGGCTATCCCTCTGGATGTTCCCAATTAACCAGGCCTCCTGGTATCTATACCTCTGTGTAGCCCTCCCCTGCACTGAGGCCGGCCACCGCCATGTGGCAGGTTTGACGAATGGGATTTTAACAAGAGCGATGCAAGCAGAGGCTTGATAAGTGGTTGCACATATGGGCTTCCTCCTGGAGCTCTCGTTCTTAGAATCCAGCTGCCATATAAAGACGCCTAATTGAGCCCTGGGGAGAGAGCGGGAAGAGCCTTAGCCTGCCAGCCATCCCTGCCAAGCCACCCTGCCAGCTGACCAAGCCGTGCGAGCAGGCCCAGTGGAGGCCAGGGAGGGTCTGTGGAGTGGGGCGAGCATCGAGGGCAGGCTGCCTCGTCCTCCTCCCTGTTTGTGCGGCGTGAGAATAAACGGGTGTCTGTTAGTTGTGCCTGCTGGGTCAATGGTCCAGAGAGAGTGGTGGAAGCCCAGCGTGTGGCAGTTGTCCAGCAGTCCAGATTCTGCCGTTTATGACAGTGCTCTGACCTCCCTGGTGTCACTTCCTTGAAGCTGCTGACAACATAAAAGCTGCCGTGTCTTCATCAGACCAAGTGCGTGTCTGATGACAACGACACTTTAGCAGGTTCCTGTGTGAGCACTGCCAAGTAGAAAAGCCGATGAGAAGCTGCATGATTCGTTGTGGGTTTGTCTATTGTCTTAGAGACGTACCAAGAGACGCTGTGGTTTCTCCAAGCGTGAATCATTTAGTGGCCTTGGTAGGATGGAGATAAAGGAAGCAGAACCAATGTCCCTGTGCACCTCTGGATCCTGAAATGATGAGAATCACGCCAGCTTCCTTGTCTCCCACAAGGACACCAGGGATCCCCTGCACTTGGCTCCCAAACCAGGAGAATCTGGAACTCCTGACAGCTGTCCCTTTGCACCTGGAGAAGCCAGCGTCTTTATGTTCCCAAAAGAGCTGCCACCAGCGGGATCACCCTCTCCCCACAACTGGAAAATTCTAGCTTAGGCTTAGCTTTTCTCAAAGTTTTCATTGTTGGGGCTAGGCATCGCACAGTGGCCCCTCTTGCTTGCTCGTCATCCATTCCACTGCTTCCTCTAATGGTTTTCCCGTCCTGCTCTGAGACCACACTTTGCATGTCTCCAGCTGTGTGTCGAAGGGCTGTTCTTCCTTCTGAACCCCCAGGCCAGTTCAGCTGACATCCACTGGGCTGGGTCACCTGGTGGCTCATCTGGAGCAGAATGGTCTACGATGTCCTCACTCACAGATCTGGCCTTCAGCTCCTGTGTGGGGGTGACCTGTGGATGTGTCTTTTATCATCAAGCGAGCCAGCTCTGGTCATTCGCTTGGTGGTCCGAGGGATCCAGGTGGAGCGAGGGAGAAGGCCCTGTCGCACACGTGCTTTTTAAACCTCTGCTTGGGTCACGTTTGCTGCTGTCCCATCGGCCTGAGCCAGCCGCATGAGGAGGCCTGGGTTCAGGGTGGGGACACCAACCTCACGTCCTGGGGGAGGATCAGACTCGGACAGCCTGTTGCAGATGCACAAGCACACAGACACGGGACGGATGTGTGGCCGTTTTGCAGTCGACCAGACCATGTGCACTATAATCTGTAAAGGCAATTTAGGGGATTTTCAGCCGTCATTTTGATTGCACTCGCTTTTCACCCTGTTCAAGCCCTTGCTCAAATACCCTTTCAAGGAGGCCTACACTACTCATCGTATTTGAAGGCACGGGTGCTCCCCCATCCAGACGCTCTCAACCTCCCTTACTCTGATCTATTTTTTCCGTACCATTTATCAATTTCCAACTTACTCTGGAACTTACTGATTTGTTGTATTGATTACTTATTGTCTCTCTCCCCTTTGTAGAATATGTGCCCCATAAGAACAGGGATATTGTTTATTTTATTGGCTGATATGGTCCATATAGGGACGTATCTCATTAGGCCCTCAGTAAATATTTATTTTAATGAATGAATTCACTGACTTTGGACCCTAATCCACAAGTAAGAGTAACTCTTATTTGTGATTCCACCAAAAAGTATTTAATGGCATTTTTCCTTTTGTCCCATCAATTCCCCGTTTGCTGAGAATTTAACCTCGTGGGTTGTGGTTTTGCCACCATGATCGTTTCAGACCCTGGATGCCTCTGTTGATGAGGAATATCCAAACCGTGCACCACGCCAAGGAGAAGGCTGTGGCCATAATGTTCAGGCAAAACAATCGAGGGCCGTCCTTGGCTGTATTTGCATTTTTCCCTTCCAACGTGTTTGACAGAATATTTCCCAAATTGTAGCTTTTGTTGTCAGGCTAAATGCGCCTCCGTGCCCGGCACTTTGCTTCTTAACAGCTGTGCCTGGGCGATGCCCAAGACACACGTGGAGGAAACAGTTTTATCTCATAGGAGTTAATCACTGAACTTGGTCCTCGCACCTGTGACGAGCGAGGCCGGGTCTGCCATCATCGGAGCCTTTCCGAAAAGCTAATTACTGACACTGAGATGTTTCCCATTCTCTCAGAGGCCACAGCAGAATCTCAGAATGGATTTTTATTCACTGTAATTAAAAGAATGAATCCTCTGCAATGTTTCACAGAGAGTCATCAAAGCCAAGTGGATAGATTGGGTATCATGAATCCCAGGAGGAAGAGGGTCCCCTCTCGAGCGTGGAGAAGGGAAAATTTTGTCCCCAACGTTCTGGCTTCTCCTCCCAGAGACCCACCTTCTTCCGTGGCCTTGGCCAAGTGGTGGGAAGTTTTCCTGAGATTCAAGAGTTAAAGTTATGAGTCCCGAAGTCTGTTGTGGCAGCTGCTTCTGAGCAGTGTAGTGGAACCACGTTGTATGTGAATTTCTCATGGAAATCTAATTACTCACATGAGCTTGGAGCAGGAAAATAGAGGGAAAATCACAATCAAATAATGAGGGAGAGGTCGCCCACTTTCCATGCTCTGAGGAGCTCCCTTGTGGCAATGGCAAGAAGGGAGCCAGAATCTACTCTTCTCCTGATGCTGTTCTCAGACACTGCTCAGAATGTGAGCATCTTGCTGCAGAAGCGTTTGAGGACATCTAGCTCCACACAGCATGGTCCCTGACACAGGCCCCCTCACTGGATCCAATGTTCCCTCAAAGAAACTGAGGCCAATTCAGTTGCTGGGAGGGGGCATGGCCGTGTCAGAATTACTAAGACGGTCTCCTGACTCAACATCATGCGGCCCTAAGGAGCTTGCGAGGGTACAGTGGGCTCAACAAAATATTTTGCCTTATATCCTAGCCCTATATGCGACTCAACTGGGCTAAACCTAGGAGGTTCTTGCATGTAACCAAAACAAATTTTGGCAGCTAAGGATACTGATTCCAGGAAGTTAGGTAGACGCTGCATTTGCAGCAATAACAAATGTTGTAAATGGAGGCGGCTAAGTAGGTACAGCAGACTGATGAGGTGACCTTCTTAGGGGATTCCATTTGTACTGCACTTTGTAGGTTTCTGAATAATTTCCTCACATCTTCTTCTCATTTATAAAACACTTGTGAGACAGATGAGGAAACTGAAATACCTAATGTTCAATGACATTCTCGATATTTGGCACGCAATTCAGTGATGGCACCAAAACCTGGCTCCTGGGATCACATCCTGGGACCCCTTACCCTCTGTCTGCATCTCCCTTGAAAAAGCGGGCCACGGTTTTCTCAGATGGCCTGATTATTACTTTGGATGGGTAGGTACAGAGCTAGGCTAAGTTCATTCTGGTCCAATTTTTATTAAAATAGATGTGCATTTCCCTCTTCTCTTGAACCACAACTTAAACTTACTCCAAAATTCAAGCAATTTGAAGATGGTCTCGCCTCTCTTTACAACATCAGAAAACCCTGAAAAAGGATGACAGGTTGTCATCACCTCTTCAGAACATGCATATTGAGCAAAGGCTGAGCACTGCATGCGGTGGGGTGGGGACAATCCATTAGGAAGCTAGAGCTCCTTCCTGGAAATTCAGTCAACGCATTAGTCATTACGGACATTCATGAAAGTAAAGTAATCATGTGCATTTATGTCTCGGTTCATAAATGCAGAGTGACAGCCTATGACTTAGCTACAAAAATGATATTATCAGGACAAAAAGAATCTGAGAGGAAATTGAAAATTTTGGAAGGAGCAGGAGAGAGAATCAAGCATTGGCATAAATATACATCACAAAAGAAGCCTGGTTTAATGCAATATGAACATCAGAAACTGCAGGCATAAAGGTCATCTACTCATCAGGTGAAGAGTCCCTCAGGCTGGAAATCTTTGGTGAGAAACAGCCAGGCTGTGGACGAAAAGAGCCAGCTGGGTGAAGGGCTGTTTAAGCTTGTATGAGAAATAATGTATCTTCAGGGGACATCCTGTTTGACAATTGTTAGATACAGTGTAAGAAAAATATCTGGGGGCACAAAGTAGCATGTCCTTCATTTCAAAAGTAGGTTTTCTTAAAACACAGCCCATTTTGAAGTCTTTTGGAGCAGCGAAGGCTTGTTAATCTTTATATCAACAAATCCTGACTGGGCTGATTTGCCTGCTCTCTACACTGTCCCACCCGCCCAAATCTGTGAGTGAATGACTTATGGCTTCCAGGATCTTCCCTACCAGCCTCAGCTCTCATCGTCTTTTATTTATTCACAGTTTGCATATGGTAAGAGCATTTGGGAACTGTTTCCCCTCATTGCTTCACCCCTGACCTGGGAGGAGCAGCTCTAAATGAGAAAGGGGTTTGGAGACCTCATGATTATTCACGAAAAAGTCAGATCACATGGACCCAGTTAAGCAATGGCTGTGGTCCAGCATGGCGTCCTGAAGTCTGGACACGACTACGACTCATAGCAAGCACAAGGATTCTAGATGGTGCAAAGACAGATTTTTGTTTTGTTTTGTTTTCTTGAGGAAGATTAGCCCTGAGCTAACATCTGCTGCCAATCCTCCTCTTTTTGCTGGGGAAGACTGGCCCTGAGCTAACATCCGTGCCCATCTTCCTCTATTTTATATGTGGGACACCTGCCACAGCATGGCTTTTTGCCGAGTGGTGCCATGTCTGCACCTGGGATCCGAACCGGTGAATCCCGGGCCGCAGAAGCAGAACTTAGCCGCTGCGCCACCAGGATGGCCCCAAGGCAGATGTTTTTTAAATACAATCTTTATATATTTAATTTAATATGTTATAAAAATATAAGTAACACATCAAAACTAAGATTGCAAATGTTTTGCTTAGTGGAAGGTTAAGGGTATTTTTGTAAAATAAAAAAAAAGTAATAGAAATAGAAGTGGTGTTTAGATATGTGGCAAAAGAAAAACCATGAAAATGATGTGCATAGATGACTGAAGCTTGAGAAGGGTTGTGGCAGTAGATTCACTCATTCATTCGTTCATTCATTCAATAAGTTCATCTTGAATTCCCTTTCTATGTAAGATGTACATCTAGATGATGGAAATATAGAGATAAGCAAAAAATAGATGAAGTATTGCATTCACTTGTATTGTGTGCAATTCCCTTGTTGTATTTGCATTCCAAGAGGGGACTTCCTCACCAAAAAACCTCACTCAACAATCTTCCTCACCAAAAAAAAAAAAAAAAATCCTCCTCAGACCCCACCCCAGACCTGCTGAATCAGAATGGTGACTAGGAATCTGTATTTCTGTATTTTTTTTTCCTTGGTGAGGAAGATTGGCCCTGAGCTAACATCTGTTGCCAGTCTTCCTCTATTTTGTATGTGGGATGCCACCATAGCATGGCTTGATGAGCAGAGTGTAGGTCCGCACCCAGGATCCAAACCTGCGAACCCTGGGCTACTGAAGTGGAGAGCACAAACTCAACCCCTATGCCACCAGGCCAGCCCCTGGAGACAATTTTGACTGCCATCAAAATGGGAGGGGAGGCTCTTAGCATCTGGTGGGCAGAGGACAGGGATGGTGCTAAGCAGTCTACAGTACACAAGGTAACACCACCAAACGAAGAATTACCCAGCCCCAAATGTCCATGATGCTGTGGCTGGAAAACCCTGGGCTGAGTGAACTTGAGGCCACATCGTGGCTCTAGGAATTTTGCAACATAGGGAACCTTGAAAAGTTACATGGGGTGAAGGACGCCAGACACTAAAGCCACATGTTGTGTAATTCTATGTATGTGAAGTGCCTAGAACTGGCAGATCCAGAGCGATAGAAGGTAGACCAGCGGTTGCCAGAGGCTGGCAGGAGACGGAATGAAGAGTGGTTACTAATGGGGTCGGGGTTTCTTTTTTGGGTGATGAAAATTAGAAGTGGTGAAGGTTGCGCAACTCCGTGAATATACTAAAAACCACTTCAGTGCACACTTAGTAGGGTTGTTTTTATGGTATGTGAATTGTATCTCAATAATGCTATTATTGGGGAGAAAAGGCGAGGTGGGCAGGGAGAGGAAATGAGAAGCCTCAATGGAAACGGTTTAGCGAAACCATTACCTCTGGGGGGAATGCTCTTTCTGTTAAGTAACCAGTTATAACTTAGAGCTGCAATTTTTCCACAGCTGATAGCTGAGCTTTTTTCAAAAGAGAATACATTTTTCCAAGAAGCATCCTGACAGCGCTTTCCTTCTATTAACTCTGAGTTTGTCATTTTATCTCTGTGAATATGGCTATCATTTTTACCTTTTGCGAAAAGCTTGATTATTTCGGAAACCTCTGCAAGAAAAACCAGAGGAAAAAGACTCACTTTCCACAGCTTTCTTCTGCTGCAGGATTCGCTCCAGCCGTCCGCACACTTTCCTGGAGCAGCCACAGAGCCCAGGCCTCAGGCTCGAGATGCACATCCTGTCGACCCAAGTTCTGTCCACTATTGTGCAAAGTGAGTCAAGGCAGATTCCACAGTGTCACAGGGGTGCATTAAGGAGCAGGCTTCAATGGGGAAAATGACGACGCAAGAAGCAGCCAGGGACGGCAGAGGTCTCTGATCTTTCATCATCCTGTGGAGGGATGTGCTGGGACCAAGGGCTGCCGGATTCCTGCAGAGGCCCTGACTCCAGAGGCTGCTGTTGATTTTTACCTGGCAGGTGTGAAAGCAAGCTTGGCAGTTGGTAGACAAGCAGACTAGCTGGTTTTAGGGGCCAGCTACGTTCAGGAGTTGTCTGGGCAATGTAACTGTCTACTAGCTGGAGGCTGGGCCGCCCCCTCTGCTAGGCAGCCCAAGCCCCTGCTGTCTTAAGATGCTGAGTTCCACTGTAGTCCCTCCTGCTGCATGCTGGCGAGAGCTGCTTGTCCCAGCAAGCCAGCTGTCCAGAAACTTATGTAGAGTTCCTGAGGTCACTTTATGACTATTCCGCTTGCTACCTATATCGGCCTTGGCACGGTTTTTAAGCAAGCCCACACCAACAGCACTTGTGTCTCTTGAGTTGACCACTGCCAAAATAATGTGGTCCTTTGCATAGTTCTGGAAAGGCCTGGCAGTGTATGCAGTAGTTACGTCCAGAGCTTCACTTTTAGTTTTTAACTTCATAAAAACTTTTGTGTAAAATAATTAATATTCTTTGAATAGAAAATGTAGCACAAGAGGCTGCGTGTTCTGCTTAAAAATACATTTTGAGTTTTTTTGTTGTGTGTTTCTGTATTTTAACATTCACATAGCCTTGGCTAACTTGCGGTGTTTTCATATTGAATTTGTTGCTGACATTTTCAGGTTAGAGTCTAGATCCGGCCTTCACTTGAGATATTGGAAAACCTGCAACCCCCACGTTCCTGCCCGTCACGCACTGGCTGGAGCTGACTTGTCTGCCCCTGCATACGGGGCAGGGGTGCCCCCGCGTGCCACAGTCCCACCAGGCCCCATGTAGCCCCAACACTGAGCCAGGTGTGAGTTCACAGGCCCCGTTAGGCACTCCCACTGACACAAAGCCCACAGCACTCGTTTTCTCCTGCCTAACGTGCAGGCACTTGAATCTGTGATGCCTGGTTTAAAAATCATGAAGACCGGTCCTCGAGTCCCAGATCCCCTCGTTATTCCCTCTGTAACTGGCAGCTCGCATAACCTCACTGAACCTCATTTCACCACCCTTAAAACAGGGATAATAATAACCACTATTCCAAATGCTGGCTGTCAGAAGCAGAATAAGACAATCCGTGTAAACATGATAACTCAGTGCCCAGCACATAGTAAGTCGTAAAATTAATAGTCTCGATTAATGATATCATGAGTGTCTTATCAGCTGTGTCTGCTACAACAAAATACTGCAGACTGGGGGGCTGCAACATCAGACATTTATTTCTACCCCCTCTGGGGGCTAGAAGTCCAAGATCAAAGCCCTGACAGATTCTGTCCCAGGTGAGGGCCCTCTTCCTGGCTTGCAGACAGCTGCCTTCCTGCTGTGTCCTCACTCGGCCGGGAACGAGCAAGCTCGGGTCTATTGCTTTTCCTATAAGGACATTAATCCCATCATGGGGGCCCCACCCTCGTGACCTCATCTAAACCTAATTACCTCCCAAAGGCCTCCTCCAAATACCATCATGTTGGGGGGTGGACGTCAACATATGATTTTGGGGAGAACACAAACATTCAGTCCGTCGTAACGAGCACCATCATTTGTTTTAGATATTGGTGTTAGCGGGTGTCGAGTTACCAGGACTCTGCAGGATGATTCTCCTAAGGGAATCAGATCATAAATTATGCATTCCAGGGCAGCACCTGCCTCTGCCAGTGTTCACGCAGGCATCAGTGGTTTTGTGATCTAATTTTTTCCTATATTCACACGAAGGGAGACAACCGAGGAAAAGTCTAGCCAGAAGAATTCAGGGTTCTCCGGGATGGCTCTCAGTGTCACTTTTAACCTTCTATAATGCTTTGTTTTTAACCTGCCAAAGCATCTCTTCTGCAGGGAAAAAAGAAGGAAGGTGTGACACCACCCTACCCACAGCCAAATCTTTATTGTAACACTAGTCAGGCTCCAGTTGGGGGTGGGAGGGAGTACATATGGCAAGAGCAGTGGAGGAACCAGGTCAGGGCAGGCCTACTGTTTTTTCAATTAGTAGTTTGCTATACTTACCTTATCACACATTTATCAATCCATGCCTACAACCCCTGGTCTATTTCCTTATCTATTTCAAAGTTAGGTGCAGACATCAGTACACATCACCTCTGAACACTTCTGAGTGTCTGTCATTAGCTAGAGTTCAGTATTTGTTTTCAGGTCATTGAGTTAGGTAAAATTTATATGCCATGAGATGCACAAATCTGAATAGTACCGTGTGATGGGTTTTGAGAAATGCATGTACCTGTGTGCCCTAAACACCTATCAAGACATAGAGCATGACCACTGTTCAAGAAGGTTCCTTCATTGCCCTTTCCGGTCAGTCCCAGCCCTCCCCAGAGGCAGCCACTATGCTGAGGATTTCTTAACAGATTAGTTTGCCTGTCTGAAAATCTTGTATAAATGGGCTCATCCAGTACGTGTGGAAGGCTTCCTTCATTCAGAGTAACGTCTGTGAGACCCATTCATGTTACCATATGAATCGGTAATTCTTTCCCTCTAATTGCTGAGTAGTTTCCCCCTGTATGAATACAACGCTATTTGTCTGTGTATGTTCCTGGTGATGGACACCTAAGATGTTTCCACATTATAGCTCATAGGAATACTAGTATGAGCGTTTCTAAGTGAGTCTTTATGTGGCACATTTTTGCTGCTCTCTAGCAGAGTAACAGATGAGTAACATTCCTAGGTCCTAAGCTAGGTCTGTGAGACTTATAAGAAACTGCCCGACTTCCCACCTGCTAAGTCTGAGAGCTCCAGATGCTCCGCGTTCTCGACAACACCTGATGCTTTTAGCCCTTTTAATTGCAGCCATTCCAGTGGGTGCATAGTCGGATCTCATTGTGGCAAATGGGCCATCAGGCCAGTGTAGAGCTGGGGCACCCCGGATGCCGATGCCTGACTCAGTTCAGAGCAAGAGCCGTCATCTTCACTTCTTGCCACTAGTTGACCAGGGAACATAGTCCTGGTAAGCGTGAAGCCAAGAGCTGAAATGATGTCCCACCAGCTTCCAGACCCCGGTGTGCGTTGTGTTTGTTTTTTCTGAAGATTTTGCATGTAAATCGAGCTGCCCACTGGGCAACATGCTGAGTTGCTGGAGAAGGTCACCATATTCGGGTCCTCAGTCCCAGCCAAGGAAGGCGCAGGAGGCCACTCAGCATCACACAGAAGTCACCCACTTGAACCAACTTCCATCCAGCTGGTACAACTCAATGTCTGTCTTTCCTGCAGAGCAGACTGCAGTGTGGGGTGAAGAGGAGAAAGGGGTACAGAAGGCAGAGCTGGAGCAGAGTCAGGAGTTGATGATCGCTTTATCACTCAGGGCGGCGAGAAACCTGCAGAGGTGACTGGAGAGGGCTGAGTGAAGCGGCGTCCTCAGAGGTGTGGGCAGGAGTGATGAAGGACAAGGACGTAGTGACAACAGGAAGCCCTTAACTCCCTGCGGCCTGAGGGGCCTGGAGAGGCAGCTGGTGCTGGAGCCTGGGTAAGGTTCTAGCAGCGAGAGAGGCCTCCCCGGAGGAGCTGTGCACGTGGACAGAGAACTATTGGTACCGGGTGCCGAACAGCAGCCACGCAGGCAGGCGGCGGACGGCACAAATGCCCCAGCCTTTCTCCCCTCCTCGTCAGATTTCCTGTCGATCGCTTCCATTGACAAAACCCAGCCCAGGATCGTGTGGGAAGGGAGATCTGTTGATCTGATCCACAGCAGTCCACTTCACGGGGAGGACAGGGTCAGGGAAGGGCAGAGAAAGCATCTGGAGAGGCAGCAAGAGAAAAAAAACACAGTACAATCCCAAAGCTCATTTAATTCATAGTGGTTGTTGCTCGCATGTAGGAGGAAGAAATTAAAATGCTATTTAAAACAATAACTGCTACAGCTGCTTTAGCATTGTTCGCTCATGAAATGCTTCACCGATTTGAGACACAAATACAATTACCTCTTGTATTGTTGCAAGCTAATTTCTTAAGAACACACCTGCCTTATTATCAGGACATCTAGAATTTTCTTTGAATGGCCTCCCACTCAGTTCGTTGTCCAAGAACTACAGGGGCGTGCTCAGAACAAGTGAGGACACGAGGAGGGTTCTCACGCCATCCACAGAGAGCGCTGTGCGGTGGGTCCCTGCACCACATGGTGTCACTGTTGAGGGCTGGGTCCGCACAGCCCAGCGGGCCGTGGAGCTGATGTTGGGGGGGTGCCTTGCTAACCCAGGTCCAAGACAGGCCTGCATGATGGCTCCTCACCTGTGCCAGCATTAATGCTCACTTACTTCACTGTCACACGGTCACTGTATTAGCTTACTCGGGTGGCCATAACAAAATACTGCAGACTGGGTGGCTTAAACAACTTTGCTCACAGTTCTGGAGCCTGCAAGTCCAAGATCAAGGAGCCAACGCGGTTGGTTTCTGGTGAGAGCTCTCTTTCTGGATTGCAGATGGCCTCCTTCTTGCTGTGTCCTCACTTGGTCTCTCCTCTGTCATGCAGAGAGATCTCTGGTGTCTCTTCCTCTTCTGATAAAGACACTAGTCCTATTAGATTACTGTTCCACCGTTATGACCTCATTTAATCTTAATCACTTCCTTAAAGATTCTGTGTCCAAATATATTCACATCGGGGTTGGGGCTTCAGTATATGAATTTGAGGGAGGGACACAATTTAGTCCATAACATTCACTCATTATTCTCTAAAGCAGGACACTGCAGCAGGTGGGACCCCATGCACCCCAACAAAACCATTATGCCTTGTGCTAAACCTGAATCACCAACACCCTTAGCCAGGTGCTCCTAATGGATCCCCCTGTTTGGGTCATTCAGTAGTCAACATGGGTAGTATGGATATGAGTCATTCAGTATGATTTTAAAAATCCCCCTGCCTCCTAGCAACAACAGGGTGTTATGAGAGGCCTGCTGTAGAAGACGATGAAACTTTTTATTACCCCATTTTCTCAGGACATTGGATGCTTGTTAACACTACATTTTCAGAATGAGATTCTGACCCAGCAAAGTAGGTCGGCCTCAAGGGGGCCTGTGGCTGCAACTCCTAGTCGTAAGAGAGGCTGGCCTAGTTTGGATGACTGTTTCAATGGCTCTCCAGCCTAATCTCCGCCTGGCAGAGGGACCCAGAGAGAGGCCAAAGCCATATCAGAGAAGGTGGGTTTAGGAAATACGGTTGCTGGACTTAGAAAACCGCTTTCATAGCTGTTTGAGGACAAAACGTAAGCCAGGACCCCTCTCTGACCCACACCGTCTCCTATTGCCGCCATCTTTAACTCTGACCACGAGACATGGTTTGGAGGAGAGGATGAAAATGCAGCGAATGCTGTGACACACTGCATGAGAAGGGAAGCAAGGATCTGGAGGGCGGGGACTGACATTTGGAAGGCAGAGAAGAGAAAGGTCTAGGAAGTGACGGTAGAGAGGGAGCTCAGGGGCTGGCGGACACGCCCCCAAGGCAGGGCCTGGGGCTACGTGCTTCTGGCAGCAACGTCTACCCTGCAAGTAGAAGTGTTGCCTTTTCTGTTCTGCCCAGCAAACCCCTCTCTTACTCCCACTCAGTCAGGACAAGTCTGGTGTGTTCACTGTGTCTTGGAGGTGTTCTGGAGGAGAGTGAAAGGAATTTGGCATTGTTCGCACAGCAGTGTCATGGATGTGACACGAGAACAGCAGTGCTGTGACCAAGAGGCAATGAGGATGTGGGCCGCCAGGCGGGCTGACCAGAAGAGTGTGACGCTCTTGATGTTTTCCGATGTCTCGGGGTCAGGAGAGGTCTTAGCCTGGTGGCTGGGTGGAGACTCCAACCAGTTCATTTGAATTTTAAAGGCAAATTTGATGCCTGGAGCCCCACAACTTGAGAATATCCTGGTTACGTCTACTTTGGCATTTATTGGGCTGCATCTGGGCACTATTATTCTGTCTTTTTCAACAATACTGTCTTTTTTCTCGAGGCAGCTTGTGCTTCTCTCTGCTTTCATCTTTGCTTATGCTGGTGACAGCCAGGGAAGAGAAAAAAGTCATTCCTTTCCTGGGCTTCACAAGAGATCCCCTCAGTCCAAATTAGATTCTGAGCATGGAATGGCTTACTTTTTACCTTCGTCTATTTTCCGCACATTTTTTCCTAATTTACAGAAAGCTTTACATGTCCATGGGAAAGCTTACAACAAGGGATAATATAATAATTAAAACTCATATAGCACTTACCATAAGCCAGGTATTGTCCATATGTTAATTCATGTAATCTTTATAACAATCGTATAACATAAGTCCTGTCATTATGCCCACTATAGAGATGGAAACACTGAGGCACAGCGAGGTTAAGTAACTCAGCCGTGGTGATACATGATAAATGGAGAAGCCAGGATTAGAACCACGGCAGTCTGGTTATAGCACCCATACATTACCTTTAATGCCCTCTCAAAAGGGAAATGATGCCCAGGTGCCCAGGTGAAATGAACCCTGGTGCCCAGCTCGTCCTCCAGAGGCGACCACTCTAAGTAGCATCCAGGTCCAGCTCCCGGGACATTCTGGACACCTGTGCATCTGCCTCTCCTCCTCCTGATACACAGAATGTCTCACACTATGGCTAGGGTCTTGCACCTGCCTTTCTCTGATGAACTCTCTACCTTGGAGATCATACCAGATTAGCGCACCTAGCTAGAATTTATTTTTTAACTGATTTGTAGTATTCCATTGTATGAGTTTATTATGATTTATTTAATCAGTTCCTTAATGAGGGGCATTCAGGTGTTTCTTGTCTAATCTATTTTCCAAAAAGGGAATCTAAGTTCCATTTCCGGTGCCCAAGGAGAGAGAGGCGTGCAGAGGATGAGGACACGGTGAGCTGCTTCCTAAGCAGGAGAGCTGGGATTCAAATAGTTCGTGGCGAGGATGGCCGCGGTACCAACCCGTCGGAACGGAGGCCAGCTGATGTGTGTTAATGGTGCCCGCCAGGGCGGGGAGTCCGCCAGGTGGAAGAGGGGAGCAAGGGAGATTCACGACACGGGGATTCAGGACGTCACCACGAACGGAGTGCCTCTGAGCCCGTGAAGGAAGGGTAGTTTCTTCTTGGAATCTACTGAAAGCTTTTTCTTCCTCTTAACAAAAGTCTTGACGTTGCTGGGACTGTGAAAAACAAAAAGTCAGAAAAAAATGTGTAATTGTCCAGCAGGATAAGGGAAATAGAGGACTCAGAGGTTCTGCGTGACATCTAGCAAGTTCTGGACAGCTCTACTGGAAGTCGAAAGCAAAGAACGGGAATATGATCTAATGTCTTACTCAGTAGCAGTTACGTTAGAGATCCCAAAATTACTGGAAATACATAAAGGATGGTTTGGAAATGACATATTATATACTTTCCTTTGCTTTGTTAACATAAAAGGAATTTATTGTAAATTTTCCCCAGCCCTCTGCAATAATTCCTTGAGATGTCACATCTGCTAAATGTCCACAGAAAGCGTAGCTCACCAGAAAGTTCTGGATTTTGAATTTGGAAGCCTATTCTAAAGGTCCAAGTTGTTCAGTTCAATGCTTCTGCTCAGACATTTTGTTTTCAGTATTATTTTGAGCATAAGGAATAAAGTTGCCTTTTACACTGTGTTCAGAATAAACACCGGCTCAAGCAAAGAGATGCAATTTTTCTTCATGGATTTCCCACAAAAAAGCCAGAACAGGCTCCTCTTTTCCACTGTTCCGGAAACGTGTTTCAAAGTGGATTTAAGGATTGAAGCAGGTGTATACTCAATAGAGGAGGTAGAGATGCTTAAGAAAATTATTTTATTAGAAATTCACCATGTCATTATTCTTTAAGTCATTCAACAAACATTTATTGAGTACTTAGTAGGGTCTCAGCAAAATCCACTGAGATGATGTATCGGCAGGATTCTTGGTTGCAAATGACGGAGACCTAATCACACTGGTGTAAAGCCCCCCCCAAAAAAAGGGAGGAGAGGGAAATTATTGGTTTATGTAACTGAACGACCAGAGGTGACAGTTTGGGGCACAATTTGATCACCAGGACCCGGTCGGTCTCTCTCTATTCGTTCTCCCCGAGGTTGACATCTTTCTCAAGCAGGCTCTCCCTTCCTAGAGGCACAACTGCTTCTGCAGCTGCAGGCTTTCACCCTCACAACTCCAAGATGAGTGGAGAAGAGAGGCCCTCTCTGAAGGGTCCCAGCCAGAGCCGCACAATTACTGTCCATCTCCCAAACGATTACCCAGGTTGGGGAAAGTGGCGATCCAACGGTCCAGGCCCGAGTCACGTACCCACCTGTGGAGCCGGGCGTGGGGTGCTGATGGCAGCCGAGTGAATCCATGCTGAGCAGAAAGACTCGGCAGAGAGTGACATCAGCAAGATGGCTGAAGAAGACGTCCCTTGCTTGCATCCTCCCAACGACAATGATCTGGCATCACCCCCAGACAAACATGCCTTTGTGGGAGCTGCGGGGTCCTGGTAGGAAACTGAAACCCCTGTGCAACCCAAGACCGAGAAGAGCCATTTTGAGAAGGCAGGCCTGCACCCAAGGGGCTTACCCACCCCCATGGTCCCCACAATAGACCCAGAAACATCACCGTACCCGAGACTTGGCTACACCCCCGAAGTTTGACTTTGATTCTGTCACCGCCACACACCAAGGGACCCGGAGGAGTCTGGCTCACCCAGGCTTTGAGCAGTGGGCATGCACACCTCGGTCCTGGCTGTGGACCCTGAAGTGGCTCCAGCACCTCTCCACTGTGGTCCAGTAGCCCCTGGAGGCAGCATCATCAAGATGGTGACAAAGACCGTTCCCAACTTCAGTCCTCCCACCCAAGAAGCCCAACGAGCAACTAGCCGTAGACAAGATGCCACTGTGAAATCCTAGAGCCTGGAGATGAGGCTGAAGCCCGGCCCCCTGGACCACAGAGTCCAAGAAGGACAGCATTGGAAGGCTTTCACTTTGACCTCGTGACCCCTGCCCAGGCTAGCACGGCACCCAGCTGGCCCCTGGGCTTATGGTTTCTCCAGTGGGGAAGGAGAGCCCAAGGTGGATATCCAGCTTCACCAGTGTTGCAGGATGCTTCCCAGGAGGCCGACCTGGGTCTTAGCTCCGAGGAATGACTGGAGGACTCTGCGGAGCTCGACCACTGGGGATCAGACAGAGACAGAGAAGGAGGCAGGGCTGACAGCAGCCCGCGCGCAGATCTTGGTGGACGGTATTCTTGCCGGGAGCAGCACCCAAGCGGAGAGCCCGCCAGAGGCTCTGCCCGTCTGCGGAGCTGAGCCAGGGGCCCCGTCTGGCTGGGGAGCTCAGCTGGCAGTTCTGCCCCATTTGGGTCCCCAGCCAACGGGCTGTACTGCACATTGATCCCTGAAAAGTAAACCTGACCCACCACTCCCCAGTCCCAAGGGGTTCCATGATCCCCACACTGCCTTCTCCTCGTCTCATCATGTTCCCACTCACCCGTGAAATTGTATTCTTCATCCTGACTGAACATATTTCCACAAACACATCACACTGTGACTTTCATTCCCCCAACTGGACCCCCACTCTCTGCTAGATTACAGTGGTCCCCCCCATCCACAGTTTCACTTTCCAAGCTTTCAGTTACATGTGCTTAGAAAATATTAAATGGAAAATTCTAGAAATGAACAATTCAAAGGTTTTAAATTGTCCACCATTCTGAGTAGCATGATGAAATCTCGTGCCGTCCTGCTCCATCCCGCCTGCGGCATGAGTCATCCCTTTGTCCAGTGGGTCCACGCTCCAGATGCCGCCCGCCCGTGAGTCACTTAGTTGCCATCTCGGTTATCAGAAGGACTGTCAGGTATTGCAGGGTTCGTGTCAAGTGATACTTATTTTACTTAAGATTGGCTCCAAAGCCATCTTTATTATTGGTTGTTGTTAATCTCTTACTGTGCCTAATTTATAAATTAAACTTTATCATAGGTATGTATGTTTAGGAAAAAACATAGTCTATATAGGGTTCAGTACTGTGTGTGGTTTCAGGCACCCACTTGGGGTCTTGGAATGTATCCGTCTTGGATAAGGGGGGGCCACTGTATATACAACAATCTAGCAAGTGGTTTGACAGCTGCAGACGAAAAAGTAATGAGATTATAGATGTCATAAATTTTAAATACAAGATTAATTATGATTTTCAAAGAAACCACATTATGGTCTTAATAATCATCACAATTTTAAAATTATGTAGGCAATGCGAAGACCAGATGGTCTGTGATTTTATTTTCAGCTAACTTTCTGTTATCAGGGTAGAATTGATAGTAGCTAATGTATTTTCATATAATTTGTGTGTTTCACTTGCATTTGTTACGTTTTCAACGTGTATTGTTTCTATTGTGTTGGCATTATATTCTGGATTCATAAAAATAGATGAGTGGCTCAACATAAGCTAAGTATAAAACTTAATGATTAAAACAGAAATAGTATTATATGCAGAATGATGATATTAACATAAAGAGCAGACAAGTCTCAGGTGTAAACTGCAAGTACTGAGGCAAGTGAATCTGAAAATATGATCTACTATGTAAAAGAAAAGGATGACTAGTAAGAATGATAATGACTCTCTGAAAATGGGATTTTATTAAACTGTCGCAAAGCCATGGAAATGTTGGCAGCATTTCCAAAGAAGTACCTCTCTAATGAACCTATTACAACAAGAGCAACATAATGCTTTTCATACCAAACCAGCATTATGGTTAAAGAGAAAGAAAACGAAACTACATAATCACCATCAAAGAGGTATGTACTCCTTGCAGCATCAAATGAGCACAAATAACACTGGCCCTAAAAAGCTTGTAGCGTCAGGTGCAAATTGAATGTCAGAGATGCTTGGAGAGAAAATGCAAGACAGTATTGGTTGGTTCCTTCTCCGATGGCATTCTATGTGGCAAAACAATTACTTGCCTCTGTGTACTCTCATAATATTTTATTTTACAATTGTAAGGAGTCATTGATGTGTGTGTTTCGTACAAAACAGCTCTCGGGATGTATGCTGTGCATGTTGGAGGGAGAAAGACTAGATGACTTCACATTCTCTTCATTATTTTGTGGTCAACAGTATGCTTCCTGGTCTTGACTCTGTAATGCCTGAGAAGTGTAGATATGATCAAAGACATGCTGGGACTGTGTCCTTTCCGTCGGGTGTGCAGCAAAACAGGCAGCAATTACATAGCTCTCAGGAGGCCGTTGGCAATTAAAAGCCACACCAGATGCTCTGGGTCTGTGGTCATTTCAAACATCCAGAACCGTCAGCCAGAACCAACAAGCTGGCTGCCGTCACTGATGAGTCAGGAAGTTCTAATTTTAAAAAAATGCAGGAAAGAATAAGAAAAGTAACCAAGTAGATAGAAAAAATGGCTTAGGGCGCAAACCGTCTGTCATCAAGTCGGATGTAGATGTCACAGGGAACTAGCACAACAATATGATCCTTCTTAGTCATGTAAGTACCATTACTATTAAGTTTTAAAATATTATGTTTTACTTATAAATTTGAGATTTGCGCCAACATTAAATGATCGAGGATGCCAGGGGTTGAAGAAACAGTAGCCAAAAGCGGGATCTCTCTACACAATTCCGTAGATCTTATATCGTCATGGGTGCTAAAGAGTCAATATCTGTTGAATTAATGAGTAAATCCCTGTCATCTCATCCTAACTCCCTAACATAAATTGCAAAGTTTGGGAAACTTAAGCATATTTTCCACGGTTTCTAAAAATGTGAAGGAAGGCAGCCCTCAAATTTGAATGGTACACGTGGCCCTCTGGATTCTGGTTTCTACTTGTCTCTCTACTATCCTACTGAACTATAATCCCCCAGATGCACTCTCTCTCTTTCACACCCCCTCACTGAATCCCAAGAATATCTCAGAATGTGGTCTGTCCACCCAGCAATCTATCAAGCTGTTCTCAGTTGTCACAGAAGAGGCGATGACATGTTATGTCACAATTTTAAATATGGGATTAATTATGGGATTAATTATGATTTTCAAAGAAAGTTTTGACAATGAAAAATCAACCAGAAATTTCATAAATGCTCTGAATGGTCTTGTCGGGAATGGACAGTAGCCTCCTCCAAGATGTGTCACCTCACCCCTTCTACGGTGCTCCCTCCTGCACAGTGCATTTCCTGTGTCACATTCTAGTCCAGGAAACAACTCCGAGCTGCACTGAGAGCCGGTGCTGGGCCAGGCACACAGGGAGGGGTCAGAACCACCAACCCGCCTGGAGCCACCCCAGTGAACTTCGCTGATGCTTCTGCCTCCAACCCCGATGCCCACCTGCGGCGAGGGGACCCCAGGAACACCTGGTCTTGCTGCTGGTGGTGGCCCCACCAGCTGAGCCTGGGGTGCCTTCTGATTTTAGAATTCTGCAAAGCACTTGTTTATCTTTCAGATGGAATTTTTATTGTATTTGCTCAGAAGTATAAAAATATCTCATGTAATCAGCTTGTGGGAGTCATGAAGAGAAACACAGAAAAGCTGATGGTGGAAGTAATTAGTGTGGACAGCTCGCCTTCTGTTTTTCGCAGCAGAGCCCAAGGTGCTGTGACATTTCACTGTGACCTGAGCACCAAGATCCAGCCTCCTGGGGGAGACAACAAAAGCGACAGAGCATTTATTTCCGTTTATCTAGACAGAAATCTCTGATTCCACCATATTCAGACCCTGTGTGCCTTGGGCAACACCACACCTAAATTCTGTGTTTGGTGAGCACCAGCTCTCCCGAATTACATCCACATATCTGTCTGGTTGGCACCTATGATATTCTATTGTGTCTGAATCCTCCTTTCCCAGTTCCTGGCACAGGCTGGATGCAAAGTAGGAGCATGGAGCAAAGTCCAGCCCGGACACCAGACGCCACAGCGAGGTGCTCCAAGAGGGAGTTTAAGACGTGGAACTGATGGCAAAGGGCTGAACGGACAACGAGACAATTGAGAGATTAGCAGTCGCAGGCAGCAACTCCCACTAGTGGGTCTGGAGGACAAACGGAGGAGGGGGTGTCTCCAGAGCCCAGGGAACTTGGCAGGAGCTGCCTGGCGGGAGCTGGAACCGTGGAACGGACCCAGCCCCTACGAGAGACATTGTCCAAAGCACAGAGAGACAAGGGGAGGAAATCCCCCCGCATCCCCAGTCCTCCCCACCCCCACCTCCCAACAGTGCCTCCAGTTGGCTGAATCTACCTGGAAGCCGGTTGGCAATGGAGTCTGGGAATGGTTTGCAAAGGCCTCTGATGTGGAGCAGAGGAAGGGAGAGGAGTGAATCTGAAGGAACCGTCAGACACCTAGGAAGTAATTTCTGAATTATGAAGAGTGACAGGAGCCCGCCTCCCGGGACACTGATGCTTCCCCTGGATGCTCCAGAATCCCCATCTCCCTGGAAGACCTCTTTCACCTCCGGCTGAGAGAACACCCCTGCCAGAGTGGCTGGGGATTCTGGAAACAACTGTCAGCCCGGCAGACTGCTCATTATTGCAGTGCCTCCACCCAGGAGCCCAGCCCGATTTCGCGGCAGACCTGGGGGCTTTTTGAGCACATTCTGTGCCCCTGCCTTGCTGAGCAGAAGGTTGTGAGGAGCGGTGAGGTGACAAGCCTGGCTACCCTGCTTTGTCTCCCCTGGCTCTGATTAAAGGGCAGACTGACGAAGAGATGGATCGGGGCTCTGCATTGTTAAAACCTCTGCTGACAAAATTTTCAGGTTGGCAGGAATGTGGAGAAACGCTCTATTTCAACACCCAATCCACGGGCGTCACAGGGGGACCTCAGAGGAAACCCCCAGCCTGCCGGCGGAGACCTAGAGTGTGCTGCCTGTTTGTTTTAAAGTGAATTGATTTAAAAGCAAGTTGATTCAAAAGATACATAAGATGAATAAGGTCTGAGGATCTAATGCACGAGGTGGTGACTGCAGCTGTAACACTGTATCATATAATGGAAATTCGCAAGAAGAGTAGAGCTTCAATATTCACACTGAAAAGAAAAAGATAAATATGCGAGGGGATGGATGGAGGGACCCTTTCACAATGTATCTATATGTGTATCACGTTACCACAATGTACACTTCAAATATCTTTCAATTTTACACCTCAATAAAGCTGAAATTTGTAAAAGGTACATATTAACTAAATAATAATCTTAATGGCACGTGGATTTGGACAGGTGATATGCAAATATTTAATGAAGGTACCAGAGGCGCAGAAAAACCAGAGCAGAGGCAGGCAGCAGACGTGGAGTAATGCCCCGGAAGCCCTCCCTCCCTTTTAGTTTCTGTATAATGGGCATGTCTAGGGGTCCCAGGAAGAGGTCTGGGGTGGCCAAGGAGGTGGATGGGGTCCTTGGGGAGCTTGAGAGTTGTGTCTATTTGCAATTAGTATGGAAATATTCCAGAATATTACAACTGTCAAGACCATATTGGTTTTTCCACCAGGATGAATGTCATCCTGGATGTGGCGAGGGTCGAGATGGGGTTTGCAGATGGCAGCCATCAGGGAAGCAAGATGAGGCTGTCGGTGTTGTTGACGCCGAAGGGCAGACGCCCAGCCCCTCGCTGCTCTTTGTCTTTACCTCATTTCCCTCCTCAATTGATAATGCTTGTTGGTGGTCTAACTCAGACTAAGGACAATCCCAACAAATGTCAGGCACACCCCTTAGAAAGCCAGTGATCAGAGTGTGCTGGCTGGCTTCCTTCCCACGGCGTTAATGAAATGACCTGAGATGTAAACGCCCCCTTAGTCACCTCATTAAAGACCCAGAAGTGCCACATTATTAATTTCTCCGAATCGCTGTGGCAGGGGCATTTGACTTGGCTCATTTGTCAAAATAGTCGCCTTTTGCCTGAATTGGGATACAGGCCCCGGGAGCCTTCTCCTGGAGAGACTGGCAGCTCCTCAGTTGATGTTCCTCATGGAGTTGAAATGCGACAAGCACCCTGGACCCCCGAGCAGTGCTGTGTGCGTGTCCGTGGAAGCAACTCTGGGATCTGGTCATGAGGGCCCTCTGAGGGACAGCAGCCACTCGGGGCAAGGAGACAGGACAGCCCTGGCTATCACCAGCCCAAGATGGGGCAGTCTGGGGCGCAGGGGGAGCCCAGAGATCCCTAGAGAGCCAGAGCCTGCCTAGGGGTCATCTCGATCAAGGCTGCTAACCCCCCATCATGTGGGCCGTGAGAGGAGAGGAACAGGGAAGGGAGCTCAGATACTGGATTAAAGAAACAAAGACTCGTCCGGAAGCTCAGCATCCTGCATCCTGCTGGCCAGCCTGCCAGCCTCTCTGTGGGGTAGTCCCCCAGGTTTTCAGCGTCTGGGGATCTCAAATAGTGTCGCCCAGTGGCTAACAGCACAGGCTTTGGCATCAGACTGCCCGGCTGTGAATCCTGCCTCTCCTGCTGGCCACCTGGGTGACTGTGGTGGGTTTGCTTAACCCCACTGAGCCTCAGTTTCCTATTCTGTAAAATGAGGCTAATAAAAGAACCTGTCTTTTGGGATTTTCCTGAGGACTAAATGAAATAACGTACAAATAATAAATTATAAGACAATTATAATAATAATAAATTTATTTTATTGAAAATAGTAAAAATAAGTAACAAAAATACTTTATAAAGCACTGTGAAAACTACGTGGCACACCTGAGTCCTCAGTAAGTGTCAGCCATCAGTATTGTCACTGCACCCACTGGTCCATCGCTGGGCCACGTGCCCCTGCCCTGCATCCTGGGTGGGCAGAGGATGCTGTCTCCCCTCCCCGAGCACATTCTCGATTGAGCCCTCAAGCACCAAATAGAAGCTAGGGTAGGTTTGCTTTGTAATATTGCTTTTTCCTTATGTCTTCTCAAATCCACACAGCTCTAAAGGGAAATGGCCTATTTGAGGTTACAGGTGTGTGAGTGTGTGGGGGTGGAGTGTCTGATTGAAGCTGAGAAACAAAAGCAAGAACTAAATCTTCTGTCTTCCTCTCCAGGGTGAATTTGGAACCACCTGAAAAATGAGAACCAGGCAGCAGATAGACAGAAATAAAAATATCAGCTTTATCTTTTTTGTTTGTTTGTTTGTTTGTTTGTGAGAAAGATTGGCCCTGAGCTAACATCTGTGCCCATCTTCCTCTATTTGTACGTGGGATGCTGCCACAGCATGGCTTGATGAGCAGTGTGCAGGTCCGTGCCTGGGATCTGAACCTGCAAACCCTGGGCTGCTGAAGCTGAGCATGCAAACTTAGCAATTACGCCACCGGCCAGCCCCACAGCTTCATCGTTTTCACAGCTGACTAGAGACAGGGCTTCAAATGCGTTAGGCAGGGGAGACTGTGTTAAGCCTGAGCGATAAGCAAGCCCTGAAATCCCAGGGACTTAGTAAAATCGACTTGTGGCTTTTGCAGAATTCAATGCAGATTGATGGGATGGGGCTGCTACTCCATCATTCGCTCAGGATCCAACCTCCATCCGTCACTGAAGCTGCCACGTCAGCATGTGGCCTCCAAGGACAACCTGGGGTTGGGGGTGGGATCAGGAAGGCACCCCAGCCCTTAAGTGCTTCAGCCTGGATGTGACACCTGTCACTTGGCTCACAATCTATTGGCCAAATTCAGCCAAGTGCTCTGATGTAACTACAGGTGAGGCTGGGAAATGCACTTTCTCCAAAACAGCGTCCACTGGGCACTCACTGCTCCTTCTTCTACCTGTCGGTTGAGTAAGTCGCCGCCCTCCCCTCCTGGGGAAGAGGGAGAGAGGTGCCCAGGAGAAACTGGAGCTGCTCCTCCCTCATTCTTCCCTCCCTTCCAGAGAAACATGAGGCTTGGGGAACATGTTTTCCCCTGAGCACAGTCCCCAAAATGGACTCCTTGGCGTAAGACCACCACTGAGAGTCATGCACAACCCTAAACAGCAGTGTGGATTTTGGCAAAAGGATAGCTCTTATGTGTCTTTTCCTTCCATACTAGAATCTGCCAACACTTCTGGCTTAGGGAGCCAGGACCGAGTCAGGCCCTCTGCTCTGCCGCTTACTAACCATGTCACCGTGGGAATGTTGCTAATGTCTTTAAGCCCAGACATCTTGATCTTTAAAAGAAGGATGAGGCCACCTGCCTCACAAGATTGTTGTCGGGTGAGATGAGAGTGTACATATGAATATGCATAGCACGTGGGTGTTATTCTCATTCATTCATGGAAGGAACTAGGTCATGAGTAAATCACACAGCATGTTCAAGACCAGCTGACAATGAGACCCAGGTGTCCCACATCCTGTGGACTTGCTCCCGGCTCTCTCTGTCATCCAGGCAGAATGACATTCCACCCAGGGGTCACGGCTCCCTGCCTGCTGCCATCTGTGTTTTATGTCTGTGAAAGAATGACATCAATACCTCAGTAATTGTTCCCCTCTGCTCTGGGGCATACATTAGGCTTTTGACAAAGAGGATTAGGCTATTCCAAGAAAGAAAAGAAATGAGCATCAAAGTGTCATAAATGGGAGAAACTAACAGCTAGCTGGAGGAGCGGTGGTCACGGATCACATGTGAGCTCAGCTTCATCTTCTTCCTGATGGGCGCTGTCCACCTTCCCTGTAGCCAGACAGCGAAACAGGCTTCCCCACTGTTGTCCCCTCCCCGCCTCCCAGGGCAGGAGGAGCGTCGCTCTTCTTGGAGTGGGTGAGGCGGAGCTTAAAGGCGGGAGCAGCTGAAGTCACACCATTACCCCTCTTATCCCTTCTTTTTGTCCTTTGCTTTATCATCAAAGTACAGCAAATCTACACGGACCCCAAAGCCCTGAGAGAGACTCACACACACTCTGGAAGGACAGAGGCACAAACAACCCTCTCCTTTCTCCAGCAATGCCTGCTTCTCTGTTGTTTTCTTTCCAACTCTAGTCCCAAGCAGTCACAGAAATTGGGGGTAAGCATCTCCCTGCTTTTGTTTCAGAGGCAGAAAGACTAACGCCCCACATTTCTGGGGTGGCATTGCCTTGAATAATTCCCGTCACTAAGCTGCAGAGACCCACGATGGAGAACCCCTTTCCTTCTGACGAAAGAGGTGCCAGCCCAAGATGCGGCTGTCCAGGCTGAGACCTGGTCTTTTGCAAGACAATGTGGAGAGCCAGAGACCCTCAGAGACAGTCCTCCTGGAGAGGGAGGGGGGCGTGAGGTCCCCTGTGCATGTGAGGAAGGCTCCTTTCTCCTTGCCAGCACCAGGTGCACCTGCGATGGGGTGCGGTGGGGAGGACCTTTCCCACTAAACTAGGTGTATTTGTTTCCTAGTGATGCTGTAGCAAATTACCACAAACGGAATTAGTTTAAAAAACACAAATGTATTCTCTTACAGCTCTGGAGGTGAGAAGCCCAAAAATGGGTTCTGTGGGGCTAAAATCAAGGTGTTGGGAGGGCTGCGTCCCTTCTGGAGGCTCTAGGGGAGACTTCTTTCCATGGCCTTTTGCAGCCTCTAGAGTCCCTCCCACTCCTTGGCTCACGGCTTCTTCCTCTATCTTCAAGACCAGCAGCGTAGCACCTTCAAACCTCTCTGACTCGCCTCTCCTGCCTCCCTCTTAGAGGGATGCTTGTGATTACATTGGACCCACCCAGGACGACCTCCCCATCTCAAGGGCCTTAACTTTATCACACCCACCAAGTCCCTTTCACCATGTAAGGCAACTGCCATGTAGTCCCAGGTCCCAGGGATTAGGATGGGGACCTCGCTGGGGCCCCATTATTCTAGCCTGGTCTACAACACTAGGCTACAGGTTTTTTCTCGTTCAAGAGCAGATACTGAGGGATTCTTTTAGGACAAGCTCTCCACGGGTGTCTTGGACACAGAAGAGGAAAAGAGGATGTGCTTGCCCTCAACAAGCCATAGGTTTAGGAGAGAAAAAGTTAGGTAAACAAACAATTCATCACTACTGTAGTGAAGTGGGGACGTCGACGCGAGATGCCTAACTCTGTCTGGGGGAGTGAAGGAAATCACGACATCTGTGCAGGTGCTGACTGGCAAACGTGGAGAGGGTGTTGGAAACGGAAAAGTCGTCACTTTGAAACCGTCACACTAAAGTTGGTTCAGACAAGAATCGTCAATTGATGCAAAATCTGGGGCGGGAAGAAGGATGTTTGATAGAGCAGATATTCTCATGATCTTAAGTGTCTCCCAGAGAAAACTTATTAGTTGCAACATAGGAAGCAGGAACGATAGAATGAAGAAATCAGACAACACCTGGAGCAGGTGATCAGCATTCACGTCACTGATGAGGGGCAGATGGCCATCTCGTGCCTGCGATGGGATTCCCTAGGGAGGATACAACGGCCCCTCTGTAACATCCCAGCTGGGGATGCATAGCGCAGTCTAATCATGAGGAAAGTACTAGATGGACCCCAAGTAGGGAACATCCTATTAAAAAACTGGCAATATTCTTCAAAAATGTCAGTACTGTGAAAGAGAACAAAAGGCCAATGAAATGTTCCAAATTAAAGAAAGCATGGCACCTAATGCAGCACCCAGTCCAAGACTGGATCTTGTACTGGAGGGAAAAAACTATAAAAATATTCCTGGGTCAATTGACAAAATTGGAATATGGGCAGAAGATTAAATAAAATCAAAAACATTGTTAAGTTGCCTGAATTTGATAATTGTCCTGTGGTTATGTAAGAGAATATCCTTGTTCTTGAGAAATACATGCTTGAATATATAAGGGTAAACAGCCATGATGTGTGTAGTTTACTCTCATACTGCTCAGAAAGAAAACTAGATAGATAGATGATAGATAATAAGTCAATATAGACAGATAGATGATAGATGATAGTTAGATAGGTAGACAGATAGATAGAGAACAAATCACGCAAATGAGCAGAATGTTAACAGTAGATGAATCTTGAGTTAAGAGCATACAGGTATTTTGTGTATAATTCTTGCAACTTTTCTATTAATTTGAAGTTATTTCCAAATAAAAAGTATTTTTAAATGAACAAAGTGCGAATTCAGAAGCCAGACGGCCCGGGTTTGAGTCTTGGCAATACCCTCTTATTCGCTGTGCGAACTTTAGCCCGTTTCACAATTCCTCTGAGCCTCAGTTTCCCCATCTGTAAAGTAAGGACACTAACAGCCCCTGCCTTACAGGGCTGTGTGCGGCTCAGATGAGTTCACTCATGTGAAGCCCTTGGAGGAGTGTGCTGTGCTCACAAACACTAATCACCAATACCTGTTATTATTCCCAGAAAAGGTGACATTTAGGCTGACGTTTGGAGGATGTGTACAAGTTTGCCAGCTGGATAAGTGGAGTAAGAGCCTTGCAGGGCATGTGGGCAAAGACTTGAGAACGTGGCATGTAGAGGGAGATGTGAGGTGGGAGGTGGCGTAAGTTGAAGCTGGACAGGTAAGCTGAGGCAGGTGGTGAAGGACCTCTCACCCACACAGAGGAGTTTCTATCATTTGTTGTATCATCTGCAGTGCGGATGGTGTTTGGGTAGTGAATGCGTGTTCAAACAGGTGAGTGATGTCATGACATTCGTAATGTTCAAAGACCTCTCTGGTGGCCGTGGTAGAAAATGGATCCAACAAATCGAAATTACATGCCAAGAAGCCAGTGGGGAAGCTCTGGTGACACTCCAGGGAGTAGCTCATGAGAACTGGAACTAGGAAAACTGCGGGAAGGGTGGACAGGAAGAAAGGATTTGAAGGATGTCTAGTACAGGCAATAGGAGCAATAGAATCGATGCAACGTGAGTGATGGATTCGTTGAGTGATGCTGAGGCATCAAGAATGACTTCTAGGCTTGCGGCTTGGAAAATGGCAGAGGAGCTGTTTTTTGGCAGAGAATGTGGGTAATAAAATATTGAAAAAAGTTTGGAAACTAATGAGTCTAGGGTGCCTTTAGGACATCTGGATGGAAATGTCCAGTAGGCTTTTGGCTGTGAGTCCAGAACCCAGGTAAGAGATCTTGGCTGGAAAATAGAGACACGGAGTTATTGCCGTTGGCTAGATGATGATGTGGTTGTGGGTGACATCACCCAGGCAGAGGGCACTGGGTGACTCTCAGGATCAGAGGTCAGTTCTTGAAATCTGACAAAAGTCTGGGGTCCTCTCCCAGAAAATGCACGTGCCCGCTTACACGGGAAAGTCTTCATATAAATTTAAGGAACCACCACTTGAAGGTCATCCCTCTGCAACACCCTCCCTAAATTAAAAACCTGTTTGCTAGATCAGGGGTTTTTGAACTGTGAGTAACGAGCCATTAGTGAGTTGTGGAATCGATTTAGTGGATTATTAATCAGAATTAGTCAGAGAAAGAAAAAGAGAGGGAGCAAGAGAGAGAATAGAACAAAGTGGAAAGAAATAGAAAATACTGTCGTGTATTATGTGTAGTAAAAGTCAGTCTTGCTTTTTATAACTTTTGTTTGGGCTGTATGTGCTTACATATATGTACACTGTGTTGTAGCCTATAAATGTATAAATAATTCCTGTATGTGTTTATATATGTAAACACACACAGACACATGTCTACTGCCTTAGATGATTGCTAAAGAGTGTGCATCAGTTCTCTGTTACTGCATGAAAAACTGCGCCAAGTGGCTTAACACAACAATCATGTCTAAATACGCATGACTCTGCCATTTGGGCTGCTCTCAACTGCTGTCACACAAGTGGCTACCATCGTCTGGAAGCCCAACGAGGCTGGATGGCCCCAGGTGCCCCTTCTCAGGTCTGGCAGTCAGCTAGGGCTGTCGGCGAGGGGCCTCGGTTCTCCTGCACGAGGCTTCTCCACTTGGCTGGCTGGGGCTTCCTCACGTGGTACCCAGGTTTCCAAAGGACAAGCGCCAGTGGGCAAGCACGTAGCAGGCCTCTGCTTGTATCCTGGTTGCTGATGTCACGTTGGCCAAAGCAAGTTGGAACAGCATCGTTTTGACATGAAGCCCGGAGCCAATGCGGGAAGGAGCTGCACAAGGGTCTGGATATTGGGAGACATGATCAATGAGGGGCCATCAGTATCACCTCTGTCAGAGTGATAAGCACGTAATTCCCGGTGTGTATTTTCCATGTTCTATTTGTTCTCGAGTTTGGAGGCTCACCCTCCACCCTGGTTCGTCCCTGCCTCCCTCCCTTCTTTTCCTTTCTGCCCACCTTGCTTCATTGAGAACCCGCAGGGAAACCTCCGTGCTAGAGTAGGGAGGACACCGAGAAAGGTAAGGCATCGACTCTGCCCTCAGGCCACTGGTCAACCATTTGAGTGCATACAGGTCCAGCAAGAGAAACATTACATAATAAATCAAGGTGACTTCAGCTGTCACAAGACAGCTCCAAATCAAATGTTCCATGAACGGTGCGGGGAGTTTCCTCTGGGTGGTCATCGTTGCTCTTGAGCAGATCTCCTGCTCACCTCTCTTCTGAAGTGCATGATTTGAGTTCTCGAATTGTCCTGACCTTCAGGGAAAAAATGAGAACAATATCAAAGCATAGGAATTCAATAAAAAGGCTTTCATCTTCATGTATACTATGCTGCCAAGAACTCAGGACTCAAACTTGCTATTTCTTCCCCTTTCTCTGCAGTTTATGTAAATATAGGGTTGTTGGTTCTGCTTGGCTATTCTTGAGTTTCCTTGGGGAAATACCCCATTTGGTCTTGTGCTTTGAATCGGCCACCCTAACCCTCTGTAGCTCAAGATTTGCAGAATAAAGAATTTCCTCCCTTTGATCACAACAATTGGTTGAGGGATGGGCATGGGACCCAAGCTGGTCCAATGAAACCCAACCTTGGGGAAATTAGTGGGTACCGCTGGAAAAGTGCCTGGAGCTGCTGGTAGGCACCTTACACCAAAAAGGGGCATGCTTGCCTGAGAGTATTTAGGACAAGAGGGCAGCAAAGGAAAGCCATGGAGAGAGACGATTTCCTGATGGCATCACTGGTATCAGCAAGCAATTATCATGACTATTTGTATTGTGTCTCTGGTCCAATTTATCAGTCTTTAAATTATTAGTAGTTATATAGTCCCTAAATAGTCATATAATACTCCCACAATAAATAAGTTTAAAACTTTTGAATTTAACAAATTTAGCATATTAGGTTAGATACATTTAAATATTGATTCCAAAGTTACTCAATTATAAGTTTCTAAATATTCAATTAAAATCATGTCTAATAGATCTTCATAAGTGCTTTAAACTCGACAGAACACACAAAGAGTATAATACCAATGAACAGACTACACAAAACCTGGATATAAATGAGAGTGAATACAACGGTCGTAAGTATGTTCATTGTCTTTAATTCACATCATCATTTCTTTGGGAGACGTGCTGTTCCTCACCAGCATGCAGAATCGGGGTTACCATCCGCTGAGGTTGAAGGCATCCGTGCCCGTGATGGTCACTGTACCCAGGATGGGGCAGGTAACCTGGGGACACTAGTCCACAAATCCATGACTACTAGGTGGACAAGGGTTTTTTTATAGTTACGTTTTGTCCACTTATGAGAAAATATCCAATTTATTGCTTCTGGCTAATCTTTCTTTTAAAAACAACCTTGTCTTTTCCATGGAAACAGTACTTGTTTTGAGAGTCACCAGGGCAGCTCAATATAAGCATGTTTTCCAGTCGCTTGTTCCAAGTTGTGCCTGACTCTTTCAATGAGTCCAAAGACAGTCGTCAACTGAGTCCGCTGGGCCACCACACTGTTTCCTGTGGATGCACCTCCGAGAGCCTTCTCTGATCACTCAATCTAAAGAAGTGCTCACCATCATATCACACGGTTTTAATTTCTCCATCACATATATACCAAAAATGATCTCCTTCATTTCTTTTTCTCACTTTATGTACCTGCTGCCCCACCTCCCAATTTAAATTGTAATTTCCAAAAGAACAAAGACCTTGTCTGTCTCATTCGTAATTGTGTCCCCAAATTCTAGAGCAGGCTTGACAGAAAAAGTTCTCAATAGATGTGTGTTGGATGAGTGAGTGATTTCCCATCTGATCAGGTTGGCCGTTGAACCCGAGCAGGATCGTGAACGCCGAGGGCGTCGACTTTCCTGTGGCTGTTACAGTTTCAGCAATGTCAGCGATGGACTTGTTTAAGCAAAGTTTCATCTACTGCTCTAACTTTACACATTTCAAACTAAGGTTGGCAAGGCCATTCATGTGATGTGTAGTGTTAAAAATCAAGCCAATATTCAGGGCTTGCAATATTACTCATAAAAGCCAAAACAAACCTGGAAGAAGCCCAAATGTCCAATAGAATGGATAAACAAACTGTGGTACACACAACCAAGGAAGTGCTATTTAGCAATCAAAAGGAGTGAATATTGATGCTGCAACAAGATGGGGGACACCTAAAAACATTACGCCACATGAAAGAAGTAAACAGAAAAGATCATATAGGGTAAACTTCCATTTGTATGAAATTCTAGAAAAAAAAAACTGTAATGACAGAACGCAAATGAGTAGCTGCCTGTGGTCAGGGCTGGGGAAGGAAAGGGGGAATGAAGCTACATGAGGGAACTCCTCGGGGAGGGACTGTTCCATATCTCAATGTGATGCCGGTCACACGATTATATACAATTACCAAAATCCATCAGACCGTACGCTTAATATTGTTGAATCTTATCGTAAGTGAATAACACCCTTAATAAACCAAAAAGAGGGAAAAGATCACGGCAGGTTTGAAAATGCATGACTACAGACTTTAAAATGTACCAGAACAGGTGCATCAGGCCAACAGAGTAATTGCTGGTTTATTTGACCAGGCAACAGTTCGACAGAAGAGATGAGATCTGAGATGTGGTTTTAGCTGTTATCTGCCAGGGGGTGAGTGGAATTGGTAGGGGAAGGTGGGCTTCCTTCCCCTCCTGCTGTGGTTCCTCCCTAGGGTCTTTCGTACGATCACAGTGGGTGTTCAGCGTGATTGCACGGTCCTGGCTGAACTGACGGTTTACAGCTGGGGTCTGGGTGGGTGGCTGCTCTAACCGGGCTGTGTGGGTGGTCGAATATTCTGAAAATGGCATCGCGTGTGACAGCCGCTGAAAAACCATTCATACCTCCCAATGCACGTGCACGCACACACACACACACATACACACACACACACACGTACGCACACAGACACCTTCTTTGGAGCCAGAAACTCTACTGGAAAGAGAAAGAATTTGAGAATCAGGTGGAACATCATTTGCCCCAGACGACATCACACTTGCTCCCGCGGGACCTTGAGAATTGATTTCTTTCCTCCTCTCTCTTTTCCTGACTGAAAACTGGGACCCACCTTTCCTGTTCCCCGGCAGCGTTCAAGTAATATTGCAGAAGAACAATCCGAGTTCGGGCCAGGCAGGATTGTAATGTGCTCTTACTAAAATAGTTTGTGGGGCCGCCGCTGCCAGTGTGGGCAGCCAGCACGCCAGGGGTGAGCCTGGGGGCAGCCGTCTGTCATCAGGATGAAGGTGGAGTCACTGGTGCGGGTGCCACAGTCAGAGGCACCGCAGGGGCTGGAGGAATGGGCTTCCACCACCGTATTTCATGGTTTCCATCCTCCGTGATGATGAACGACGGCAATGTGAGAAGACGCTATTTGTCAATTTGTTTTTGCTGTTTGTTTTTATTGTCAGTTCAAAGATCAAAAAAGTTCCAGACTGCTTTCTTGCAATGTTTTCCTTCTCTCATGTCCCTCAAATAAATAAATATCAGGATGTTAGCTTTTTATTCTAAGTCAGAGGTTGTAACTGAAGGTCGTTATGTCGTACGTAGACAATATACCCACTATTTGGCCTTAAAGTTTTGGGATAGTGGCCAAGATTTGAAAATCTGGAATTGTTAGATTAAAAGTTACACTAAAAATAGGATTTATAGCTTCTCTTAGAAAATGGAATATCTAGCGGCACTGACCCATTTTGTGTGTGTGTGTGTGTGTGTGTGTGAGGAAGATGGGCCCAGAGCTAATATCTGCCAAGCTTCCTCTATTTTATGTGGGATGCCGCCACAGCGTGGCTTAATGAGTGGTGCTAGGTCCTTGCCCAGGAAGAATGTCTCTTCACAGACTTGCATTTGAACAGAGTATCCGGGCAGGACTCTGGTTGGTCCGGCTTCGGTGGAGCACAGCCTTGAACCGGTCCCCGTGGCCAGGGGCTGTGATGGCCCTGCCTGAGACACCCGCCACCTGTGCAGCCTGGGATGGGTCTATCCCAGGAGAAGCAGGATCACCAAAGATATGGCCACGAGAGGAATCGTTCAGGTCTTCATCTGGGTGTCCAACATGTCCTCTAACAAGCGGTGATGCTGGCCTCAAACCCAGTCTGTCTGTCACCAGAGATCAGGCTGTTAACCCCACACGACCCCTGTCTGACCTGCCGAGCCCCACGGTGTCCCTCAGTCCCTGGGAAGATGCCATGTGAAGGCCAGGAACGCAGCTCTGTGTATCACAGGAGGGGTAAGAGCGAAGGGCGTGGGTCTGGAGTGGACCACCTACACTTGAAGCTGGACTCCATCGACCACTCACTGAATGACTCCGGACGAGTTACGCTCTCAGAGTTTCAGTTTTCTAGCTATTAAATGGAATAATAATATAAATTATCTCACACCTTGGTCAAGCGGCCTCTGTGAGATAAAGGATACAAGGTCCTTGGAACAATGCCTGGCACAGAATAAGGCTCTGAATCATTTCCACCCGTGTCCGCGTGAGGGAGAAGAATTACTCGAGCTGAAGATGTTGACACAAGGAGGAAAAGAAGCTAGTCCTGAATCGCAAGGTGGGCAGAGGGAGAGCCGTGACTCAGGCCCCCCACAGTTCCATGCTGTCTGTAACCACGTCCTCAAAAACAAACATTCCAGAACTGGACGGAGAAAGTCCAGTGTCAGATGTCACTGTGTTGCCAGTAATTTGGGTTTTCAGAACTCTTGCTTTTGCAAGTGACAAGAACCCAACTCAAACTGGTTTACACACACACACTATTGTGTTGGTTCTTATAATTTCAAAAGCCTATGAGCTTCAGGTACTGCTAGATCCAGGGGCTCAAGGAATTTCCCCAAGGACTTGTCTCTCTGCATCTCTTGGCTCTACTTCCCTATGTGCCAGCTTCTTCCTCAGGCAGGCTCCGCCATGAAGTGGCAAAGATGGTCTCCAGCAGCTCCAAGTTTGCGTTCTACAAGTTTAATAACCCAGAGGAGAGAGTGGGCCTGTATTCCCACAGCTCCAGCAACCGTCCTGGATATAACTTTTATCGGCCTAATTGCGCCATATGCCCATCCCTGAGCTAAGGGAGCGTGCAAGGTAATGAGATGCTCTACTCAGTCCTCCCACGTGGAGACAGAGGGTCCGCCTCGCTTCAACATCATTGTCCGTTGGGGCAAAGGGTCTGAAAAGAGAAGTGGAGATAAATCTGGAGAGACAAAAGCCCCTGATGCCCACCCCCATCGCTACATCGAGCCCCAGCCCATGTGTGTGTTCAGGTCCTCCACGAAGCCCACACCGGAACAGAACTGGACCTTTGGGTGATTCACTGGGAGAGACAGCTGTGGAGACAAAGGGCGGGGGAACAGGACAGAGAGAGAGACGTCTTCAGATCAAGACGCAGGTCTGCTCACGCACTCTGGGTCCGTCCGTCTCCGTGCATACGGCAGGACTTCCTTCTTTTTTAAGGCTGAATAATACTCCATTGTTCTTATAGACCACATTTCTTTCATCCATTCATCCACCCGTGGGTATTTGGGGAAATGGGAGTCGTCATTCACCAGATGTGACGTTCCAGTTCTGCGAGATGAGTCAACCGTGCCTGTAGTTGACAATGCTGCATTGTGCACTTAAAGTTTTGTTGAGAGTAGATCTCATGTTAAGTGTTCTTACCACAATTAACAAATAAATAAAATGCAGCTCTGATGCCTGTGAAAGGGGAGTAGGGAGCAAGGAGGACTGGGGAGGGGGCGTCCCCGACTTCAGCACAGTCTGAGGAGTCTCAGCAAGTGCACGGGGTCCCCAGGGTAGAGGCTGCCACCTGGGAGAGTCAGGCAGGCAGCTGGGGGAGGGAGGAGAGGTCCCGGCGTGAACACGCTGAGTCAGAGCCGAAGTTGCGGCAACTGGAGGCTCAGTCAGCTACTCTCCCTGCGGCCAGCTCTTGAAGGGAAGGCTGATCTGGGAGTCTCCACGGCCGCTGCAGCCCAGGACTGCTGACCTGGAGTCAGTCACCTCCCGCCTCAGTTCCCAGCGATCTGTGGTTTGCCTGCAGCCCCCAGGGATGCTCAAGGCAAACCTCCTCTCTGTGTCTTTATTAAAGGCTTCTGGAAACAGAAAGTGTTGCTTTTAATTTACCAGAAGAACAGTTACCCATAATTTTACTGTTTAAAAATTCTACTAGGAATAAGGGCTATGTTCCTATTTCCTCAAGACAGAATTTTTCTTATAAATTTAGGAAATTAAGATAGATATATTATATATATAATATAGTAGATTATATATAGCATATATTATTATAGTATAATATTATATAATTATGTTACACAAGGTATATAATTATATATTATACATATATGGTACATATTATATATGTACATATATATATATACACACACACATATATGTAAATATATTTTTTCTGCTTTTTTACAGATTCCTGGCAAACATATTTAAAGGAAAACCCTGTTTTCTCCTTTTAGAATAATTGATTGCACCAGCTTTTCTTTCCTTTAAAAATGCTTTTTAAATTACTTATTTCAAATAAAAACAGCAGTGAAATGTAGAAGAAAACTTAGAATTCAGCTTTTTTGTAAACAGAGGGTAATTGCTTTGTGGTCTTGATTTCAACAATTTGAGATGACTGAATCTAAAATGAGGTGAAGCCTAGCTAAAAAGTTCAATATTTGTCCTCCTGCAAAGTTTGGAAATAGTAAGAGAATATTTGCTTTTAATTTTGGTTATTTCATTGAAAGTTTCCAAGAGCAAAAATTGTGTACTCTTAGTAGGAATTTAATTTTTAGAATGAGTTATTAGTGTCTAGCACACTCCACTAAAATTCAGAAAAAATAGAGCTGGATGGTATTTAAGCATAAAGCTGTAAGTATTGCTTGGCAGCTCATTTTTCATTACTTTTTTCACGTTTTACCAAACATATTTTGTGCTGGATTCTGATATCTGGTGGTGACGTGCAATTTTTCAGGAGAATTTCTTGCCATGTGGGTGATTGTTTTCTCCAACAGTAGGCACCGTTAGACCCTAAAATCAGGAAAATGCACTGCAATCTGGCTTATTGCTCTTATGTGCTCTACGTGTGGGTACACAAACACATTCACATTTGTGCTTGTGGTGTAGACGGCTGTACACACGTAGAATTGCATAGAAAAGACACGTGGTTTTTAGGTTTTTCATTAGTACTTTCTGTAATCCGTACGTCATGATCTTGCACATAGATCAACTGAATGACTGAGTGGGTCATTGGTGACAACCCAACTGCACATAAAAACACCTCGGGAGCTGTTAAAATGCTGATGCTTGGGCCCCGCCATTGCCCCATTGAATCAGAACCTCTGAGCATCATCCTGGGAATGGGCATTTTTAAAGCTCCCCAGATAGGGGTGGAGAACCACGTTTTGTGGGCTCAGCCACGCAATTGTAGTTTTAGTCTGCTTCTAAGTACGCACGTGGGGTACCCCGCAGTGTGTCGTTCTTGCTGATTTCTATCGTGTGTGATAGTTAACTGATGACCCACAGGGGCTGATTCTCTAGAGCGTGGCCCCTCCCAGAACGTCTCCCTGACCACGTCTGGGACAGCAGCCCTCACCCTCTGTTCTGGCCCCACCTTACTCTTCACAGTGCGTCTCTGAATCTGATTCTTTGGTTATTGTCTATATCCTCTCCTAGAGTAAAGTTCCATGAGGAGAGGACTTTTTGTTTTAACTGTTGCACCCCAAGGATCTACAACGTTCTAGAAAGTGCTTGTAGCAGGTTGGGCTCCCCTGAAGCAGCCCTGAGCTGGAGGTTAGCATGCAGGATATTTATTAGAGATCCACACCTGTGGAGGGGAGGGGACTGAAGCAGGATGGGGCAGAGGGAGAAGCTAGTGCAGTGCAGCCTCCAGGAGGGCCAGCAGACCCCGTGGGGGCTCTGGGGCTGGGACGGCTCTCCAGAGCTCTCCTGAGTTGGAGCGAGGGGCCTCTGCGCCCCAACACAGATCAGCCACTGGGTGCGGACATCCCTGGAGGTGATGTCACCTTGGCTGAGGTGGTTTTCTTCAGCTGAAGCCATCCCCGGAGGGCTGACAGTGTGGGGCCATCTTCCAGCAGCTGGGGGAATGCCTCCTTCCCTCCTAGAGAGGGGGGTCGGGGGGCACATCACAGTGCTCAGTAAATATTTCAGAAAGTGTGTCTTTCCGGTTCCCCCCAAAAAGCCGCACTTTGACTCCTGAGCTTGCATGCAGGTGCTTCACTTTGGAGAGCACTCCCAAGGAAGAGGCTGGGTAGACGGGGAGGGACGAAGCAGAGAATGGGGGAAGCAGCTGCAAGGGTCAATTCATCAGTAAGCTGCGGGCAATGGGGTCCCAGTCCTGCTCAGGGCCCCAGAAGGAGGCATGGAGAACACTCTCAAGAAGGGGAGCACTTCCCCAGCAGTGCCTGTCGCCGCTGATCAAGGGGTACCCAGGGCGGTTAGCTCCCTTGCACTGCCAGGTGTGCACGTGCATCCATGTGGCCAAGCAGGAGGGTGACCAACTGTCCTGGTTTGCCCAGGACTGCCCCAGTTTTAGTGCTGAAAGTCGCAAGTCCCAGGAAACTCTTCAGCCCTGGGTAACATGGGACGGTTGGTCACCCTCCAAGCAGGTTCCCCGGATGCCCATGGGGCAGCCTCAGAAAAGCCTGAGGGCAGAGAGCAAGAGACTGGAGCGAGGTGCTGGCAGGGGACCCCTGCATGTCCCTGCCTCCATCAGCAGCCGCTGTGCTTAGAGGTGGACGGGAGGCGATGAGACGGGACACAGGCGGTGTCTGGTACAAAATGTCAGCCTTCCTGGCTGTCCCTCTTGCTCAGCCAGGCATCTTAATTCAGAAACCTGGGGGCACCAATTAGCCAAAAATCCGTTTTGCTGTGGTTGAATTAGTTGTTTCTTTCTTGGCTTGAGGTAGTGTTTACGTGGCCTTCTGCTTTGTCCAAAAATCTAAGAGCCCCGATATTTAGCAAATGCCTGGGAAGTGGCTTGTTTACACATCCTTGAACGGCTGATTTTCTTGTGCGTTTGGCTTATTTGCTTTCATTTGTATCTGAGTAAGGACCAAATTTGGCTCTTGGGGAACTTTCTGGACCTGCCGGAAGCCACGGGCACTTGCCAAGTCAACCCACATCTGACTATTGTTGAGTCTCAGCCGCTGCGATGAAATTAGCCTCAGCTGCTCTGAGTTGTCTGGATTTGGGGCCAGTGAGGCATTTGGCACGCGGAGGTATGACATGTTTGTTTGTGCGTTAGTCTTTCTTTAAAAGATCGTAAGTTCAGGAGAAAGAGTGCTCCTTGGACGTGAGTGATTGGAAATATCAAAAACTTAATCAAGGAAATGTGCGCTTGGTACATTTAGCATGAGTCGGATGGGACAGCCGTGAAGCAAATGTGTTCGTTTATTTTATGAGTCCCTCTCGGCCTCCGTGATTGATGGGCAGATCTGTCGGTCTTTGCTACCAAATGTTTTCCCTGTAAATACTTCTCTCAAGCAATCAAGTTCACTTGAACTGCATCCTTTTCCTTTAGATGTCGTCCCCCGCTGCAGAGCGTCACACACCCAAATCAACGCAGATGTGACACCCTCCTCGTGACTCTCAGCATCTTGGTATCCCAGTGACGGATCTGTTAGCGCTAATGACGTCTCCTTTCCTGTAGAACTTGGCCCTCATACATAATTGCCTGATGCTGATAATGAAGAGAGAAGCTCTTTGTTAATTTAAAATTTTGGTGCTACTAAGATAGATGAAAACTCTCTGGTCTGCTTCGTTTTGTCAGACTCCTGAAAAACGTGTTGAAGTAGAACCCTGTGTCAGTTCAGGGAAGGCTAATTCAATCCCCAATATCCATTCCTGCCAAACGCATATGTGTTGTGATGTAATTATTTCCGTACCATTCACCCACCCTCCACGGTGCTGGCATCCATTTGTCCTTCAATTAGCCAAACCTTCAGATACAGATGGATGGTTGCCATCTTGAGTGGGTTAGTGGACACGAGATGTTATCCACGTGAATTAAGCTAAGATAGAAGAAACCCACGGTAGCATTTCTCGCCGCTGCTTATTATGACGTCTGTCCATTCCTTATAGACAGTCAGTGCTCCACAAACGCTGCGATGGAGGGATCTGGGGACGAGAAACTGCAAGCAGAATTCTGCTAGAGAAGGAGAAAGTGGAGGCCACAGAGGGAAAGCAATGTCCCCGCCCAGAGATTTTTAATGGCTCTGGAATGCCACTGAAATAGATGCCACAGATATGGGTATGAATATGGATACATACATGTGAATAGAGAGAGGTTTATATACATTAATATGAGTGGATTTCAATACCTCGCATGTCTTGCCTGGGCTAATTTTAAAGCAGATGAACTACTTGCAACACATTGAGCAAAAGCAAAAGGAAAGTTGGTGGGAAAACTTACAGGCAGAGAATCAGCAAGACGCACACAGCCCCCAAGCTCCCATCCTCTCACAGAGACGTGTGCTTGGGTTGGGCATGGCTGGGCACACCAGGGCGTGTCCTCCAGGAGACGACCTGCCCCTGTGCCTGTGTAAATTAGTGGGGAGATTGGGAGGGGCCAGGAACACCATGTTGACGATGTTTCGAGAGGGACTTTCTGGCCAGAGAACAGACTGTGCCACAATGCTCTGCAAAGGGTGGGCTGTGGTTTGCACACTATTTCCTACAAGTCTTCAGTGCAATGGGCACAGAAGTCAAGAGTAAGCATCGAGAAGTGTTTGTGGCAACTCAACATCGTCACATCCTCCAAACACATTTTTATTATATTTTACGAAAGTATTAGTCTGCGCTGGATTGGAAATTAAAGAAAACGCGTAACTATCACAGAAAGATTAAGAAGCCCTGAGCTAATAGAACTGTGTTCTTATGTTGGCATAACTCAGACCACTGAGCTAGTTTCTCACTAAATTCTGAAAGTGGGTAGGACTGCATTCCCCGAGTGGGTCTCTCCTCAACTTCTCTGTCACATACAGTTCCTATTAGGGGACGGTGTCCCCGTGTGTCTAATAGTTGGTCTAGATTTTTCAAGTATGAACATACACGATCCCTCTAGAGATGATCGCATTTCCAGGAACACGTCACATTGTTTCTGAGTCAGTTTGCATTACTGCTCTGCGCAAACCGACAGGAAAGCATGCAGCGTCATTAGTAAACGCCAGGCGTCCCCTCTCGCTCAGGCTTGTCTGATGAGCTTTATCCTGAAGGGAAACACTCCATTTTCTTCTTGCCCTCCTCTTAGGATTAGTTACAGCCGCAGTCACTTAATTGTAACGAGATGGGGAAATGTAATTACATGAATAGCTTGCCCCAGAATTCATTCTCTTAGAGCGGAAACTGAGTTTGTTGGCCGAGAGGGAGGGGGAAGCCCTTAAAGTGCTGGGGATGAAACATATGTCTATCCCAAACTAAGCTATTCCACCCCAAGAAAACTGAGGGCATGCATCATGGAAAGTTGTGCATGAGAATGCTCTTAGCAGCTTCACTCATGAACGCCCAGAGCTGGAAATGACCCAAACGTCCGTCAACAGAATAAACATGAGGTGTATGTTCACACAATGAAACGCTACTTGGCGACAAAGAAGAATGAGCAAGGACACATCTCACGGGCCTAAAGGTGAGCAGATGAAGCCGGAAATAAGAGAGAGCATGCTGCGTGCTCTCTCTCTATGGAGTTCTGGCTGGGCAAAACTAGTGCGTGGGAGAAGTCAAAAGAAGGGTTAACTGTTGGAGGGGTGATGGAGAGAAGGCGCGGGGGACTTTGGGAGGGCCGTGAGCACTCTGGATTTTGACCTTGTGGAGGGCTGGACAGGTGCACACATGTGTAAACATCCACTGAGTTGTACAGTTAAGATGTGTGCATATTCAAGTGTTAAGTTATAACCCAACGTTTTCTAGAAATGGAAGTACCTGTGCATACAAGGTGAAGCTTGGAGGTCCTGGGTGTGGGTGGAGCTGGTCCTCAGGGGGCAAGGGGAGTGTGTGCTTGTTATTCTGGGGAGGAGGGGGAAGACAGTGTGGTGCAGCAGAGCTGAGAGGGCACATGAAGGACAGCGCGAGCCCTGCCCATCACCCGTGAATCGGCAGGATATTTAACAGTTTATGGGAAACTTACTGTGGGGGTGGCCTTTGTGAAACCAGTGCAGGATCATTTTCCAGACTGGCTCGGGTGGCCCCAAGAGAGCCCATGTGGACAGCGCAGGGGGAGGAGAACGGGCGTCCAGAAATCCCGAGAGGGGCGTGGCAGGTCGGGTTCCAGAGCTCGAAGCTTTACATGCGGCTCGGGCCACATGTCTAAGAAGATAAATACAGAATTATGTATACGACATCGCTGAACCTTCAGACTGAGACAAGAAATCAACAACAAATTACAAATTGTAAAAAGCGGGAAAATACTACAAACACACCAAATATGTAAAAGATAACAATGTCTTTATTAAGTAACTGCTTGACCCACCTCTATAATACCTTTTCCTGCATATTTTTGGCTGCCTCTGCTTTGAACAGTCATGACCGTGATTTTATAACTGCTTTATTTAGCGAGTGGATCAGAAGATAATTGTCTTCTTTTAGCATAGTAAAGCAAAATTTATTTTTGATTATTGATAATTTAGAAAAGTTTCTTTCAGCTTTATAATTTAATATTCCTGATCTTGTTTATGTATTTATGATTGTTTTCAAATTTGGGCAAAACCTATCTAGTGTCTTCTGTGAGCTGTAAGATTTCAAGGCATTTCAAGTTTTCTCACAAAGTACTCCTTGGATCCTGGCAACCGTTAACCTTAACTAGTTTGTCATCAGCGTCCTTTTGGAGTGATGTGTTATGAGTTTTATGTTATCTTTGTCATTGTCAGCGTTTCATGTCAAGTAAGCAAGACATTAAGACACAGAAATTCTGATAAAGGCTATTTTGCATAATTCCCATGAGAAAGGAAAGTGCAGAGTGTGTTTATTCTTGTATGTGCTGCATTACCAAGCGAATTTCTGACAAGGTGGAACTTAACGCTTTACTGAGCGTGGACGAGAACCGAATTCTCCAGTTCCAATTTTACACGTCGCATGATTGGAACAATTTTCTGCAGTCGAGCTGCTGACGTCTCAAACTGAAAACGTCGTTTCTCCTCCCCCATCCCCAGCTTCCACAGCCCATTGCAATACACACGTTCATGCTACACCCTGGTGGGTTACATGCTCCAGTTGGCCCACTGAGCCATCTAAGTATTTCCGGAAGTCGTCCCTACACCAGGATAGCCAGCACTTCCTGGACTGTGCATGGAAGTAACTAGAAACCACATAAACGGATCCCATTAAACCCAAACCAAATGCATCCCCAAACCAGCCGCCCCTTTGCAGGACGTGAAACTGCCATGGCCACTCAAAACCCATCTGGCCCAGAGGAAGTGTGACGAAGGTAAAATTACAGTGGAAGAGACAGCAGTTTTAAACAGTTATGGTTAAAATTTCTTATTTTGCAGATTTTACAAAAGCACGTGTTCCTGTGAACACAGTGCTTGGAAGGAGAACCCGTTCAAGGCAGTGGCCCTGGCGCATAGCCTTACAATAAATCTCCTTCTGGAACCAGCTCTGCCAAACTCTCCCCTGGCTATGACATGGGGGCAGGGGAATTTGAGCCAAATTTACTAACTTCCAAGGCAGGAAGCCCTGGTGACATAAAATATGAGTTTTGTAATTTTTGGCTGATATACAGACACAAAGTTTGGTGGTCAAAGTTAAGACTGCTTTAGGCTGCAAGTAACACAATATCCAACTAACAGTGGCTTACACCAGTAATGTCAACCTCTGCTGCACATTAGAATAATTTGGGAAGCATTTTAAAAAATAGCAATGCCTGGTTCCACCCTACCACCACCACCACCTGGTTCTGATTTAGTTGGTCTGGAGTGGAGCCCAGGAGTCCATAGTTTTAAAACTCCCCAGGTGATTTGAACGTGCAGCTGGGGTTCAGAAAGGCTGTGTACAGACATTGAAGATCACACTGAACAAAGTGATGGCAGGGAGGCTGTTCCAGGGCCAGTTTAGCACGTCCCCGTCCCCTCTCATCTTCACATGGAGTGCCATTTCCCCCGTGACTATCAGGTGGCTGTTGCAGCATCAAGGGTCATGACCTCACATGGAAAAGCAGGAAGAGCTGTGAACGGTGGGAGAAGGTTCTCTCTCTGGCATCTGCTGAGCCTCTTCCAATCGGGCCCGCCCCTCCGTCTCTCCTTATCTTTCATGCCCTCAGCACTTTTGAAGAGCGCTGGTCAGATCTGCTGTGGACCAGTTTGGGTCCATCAGATATTTTCTTGTGATGAGACTGAGATTATCCCTTTCTGGCAAGCACAGCTCAGAAGAGATGGGATGGGACATGGATACGATTTCTTACTGGTGACGTTACCTTTGATTGCTTGGGTAAGGTGGTGTCTGCCAGGCGTCTCCACCATGAAGATGCTATTTTCCCTTTGTAATTAATCTCGGGTGGTGCTTGGATATTATGCAGCATCCCGCTTCCTCCTCAGACGCTCACGCACTGAAGTCAGCATCCACCCGTCTATGTTCTTCCTCCCCAGAGACCACTCCTCACCAAGTAGCCAAAGTGGCTCCTTAAAAATGTAAATCGGGCTGTAACCCTCCCATGCATAAAACATCCTAATTGCCTTATGCAGTGTTTTTAATAAAATCCAACCTCCTCACCATGACCTTCCAGGCCTCATGTGATCTGGCCCTGCCAACCTCTCTCACCCACACCATGTCTCTCACTTAGGCTTTAGCTGTACTATCTCGGCTCTGTTTTATTTCTCCAAGATTTCAAGCTTGTTTCCACTGCCCGACTTTTGCACCTAAATACCCACAGCTCAGGTCCTCTGTGGTTGACACAGGGCTTAAGATTCAGGTCTCAGTTGAAATGTTGCCTCCCTACACCATCTCTGCCCCCCCCCCCCCACCTGCACCTTCTCCCTCATTCCTCTGTAGTGTGTGGTTCTATTTCATTTTCTCAGATCCCACTACTATTTGAATTTATGTCCTTGCCCCCGACGACACCATCAGCTTCTTGAAGTCAGAAACTTTATCTCTAGGATTGAGGCCAGTGCGTGGCTCACAAAAGGTGCTCATAAAATATATGTTGAATGAGTGAATTTCTTTCCTCTTGTGTGTCCTGTTCATAGCTTTAGCCAATGTCAGGTCAAGGAGCACTTAATTTCATTGATCCAAATGGCCTTTCTCAGATGCCAAGGTGGCTCCTAATTCCAGCACCTCCAGATTTGGCAACTAAGTTCTTTTATGTAAAGGCTAGTCAAGAAGCACCATTTCCAGGTCTTATCTCCCAACCTGGAATTCCACCCATCATTTTAGTTCATCCTCTTCTGTGGCCCCCGTCAGCATCCCCTTCGTCATTGTAATCACCCAGCTGTCATGGAACAGCCCATGGAAAGTGATTAAAAGACAAGAGCAACATGGATTCCATTGTTCTTCTCTGGGGACAGTTGTGTTGGAGAAGACGCCTTTTCTAAGAACAGTTCATTTGTCAGAGCAGCAAGGCAGCCTCTGCAGAAGATGGACTGTTGAAAAGAGAACTGGGTCACACGTGAGCATCTGAGCCGCGGAGGAGGACACGCTGTGCTGTCCTTGAAGTTCCTTCTCCGAGGCCGGTGAGGCGCCCCATCCGTGAGCTGCGGCATTGTGCCACGTCCCACGCTCGTACAGCAGAGGCAGCCAGCGCAGTCAGAATTGGACCCTGGCCTGGAATGGCCGAGACATTCAATATTCTTCATGGCCAGTTTCACTCAAGGGCATTTCACCAAAGAACTTTTTTGATATCAAAACAGCAGCGCCAAGTCCGTTTTGCTTTGATGTTAATTGGAAGCGGCATTGTTTAGTTCCCTGTCCTCTAAAAGGCCCTTGGATTGGTCAGTAAGTGTGGAAGTTCTCAGAGAAAACTCGCAGTTCCAATGGGCCACCGGCCAGCTTGTCATTCCTGTGTTCATGTGCCACCAGAAACCAGAGTGGTCCGGGTACCATCCCAGGGTCTAGGGCTATGGATGGGACAGGCGAGAAAAGGGGGCACACGGCTGGCCCCATGGGAGCACTGCAGCTGGGGAGGGGGTGCATCATGGGCACCAAGTGCTCACTGAGATCGTGCGTGCCAGGGCTGGGGAGAGGCCACCGGCAGCTGCTTCATATTCCCACCACGAAAGACGTTTCATAATAATTCACAACACCACCTTTTCTGTTTCCCTCCACTATGTTTAGAGGAAAATTGGTGTCCATTTTCCATTTAACCATCATCTTCCAAAGTATGGCTTTGATTCATAGAATTTTGAATATCAGAAACCTGAAATTTACTGAGAAAGATTTGGAACAATCTACAAGCTATATTTTTAAGGAAAAAGCACAAAACATAGAATGCTGGCCATCACGTTTAAAAAAAATGAGAAAATATATACTTAACTGCTTGTATATGCAGAGAATCTTCTGGAAGGATGCACAAGAGACTGGTAACATGGTTACCATAAGGTGGAGAGCAGGGGAGCTCAGGCGAGGAGTGGAGGGGCTCCCGTTCCAATGCACATGCTTCTTTCTGTTCTGTTTGACTTTTAAACCATGAGCCAGTATCAACTTCCCCTTTTGATTCCAAAAAATAATTAACCGTTGAAAAGAAAATATCTAATGAAGTATTCAGACTTGAAAAGCCAATATGAAACATTCATAACACATGACAAAGCTATGAATTTTAAAAAACCGTTGAAAGAAACATGCGCTTGTAGATAGACGTTGTTTCTTTTCATTGTAACAGAGCCTGAGATCAGACTGTCATTTCTGGGCTAACTGGTGTTTTCTGAGCGCGGGCGCCAGGGACAGGGGGTGAGCGCCTGCAAGTGCAGCCTGGGAGCCTGGACACCCAGTTCCTGCCAGCTGGGATCTGGGCCATTGGCTGAAGCCTTCTGTGCCTCGGTGGCCTTGCTCATAAAATAGTCCTGATAATAAAACTTACCTCATTGGGTTGTTATGAAGATTGAATTAAAAATGCAAAGCACTTAGAACAGTGCCTGGAACATAGTAAATACTATATAAATGGTAGTTTGGGGTTTTTTTTCCAATATTGATTCTTCATTAATAACTAAAGCCCATAGTTTCCATCAGGGTTCTCTCTTGGTGTTGTGCATCCTATGGATTTTGACCAATGCATGATGACGTGTCCACCATTGCAGTGTGGTACAGAGTATTTCACTGCCATAAAGATCCCCTGTGCTCCACCCATCATTCCCCACCTCCTAATCCCTGATCTTTGTACCGTCTCCAGAGTTGTGCCTTTTCCAGAATGTCCTATCGTTGGAACCAAACAGTATGTAGCCTTTTCAGATTGACTTCTTTCATTTAGCAATGTGCATTTAAGCTTCCTCCACGTCTTTTCATGGCTTGAAAGCTCATTTATTTTCAGCAGTGAGTGACGTTCCGGTGTCTGGATGGAGCACAGTTTATTCATCCGCTCACCTGCTGAAGGACATTTTGTTTGCTTCCAAGTTTGGGCAATTAGGAATAAAGGTGCTGTAAACATCCGTGTGCAGGTTTTACTGTGGATATCAGTTTTCAACTCCTTTGGAGAAATAACAAGGAGCACGATTGCTGGTATGGTTAGCTTTGTAAGAAATTGCCAAACTGTCTTCCAATGAGGCTGTACCATTTTGCACTCCCACCAGCAGGGAAGGAGGTGTGCATTGCTCCACATCACCGCCAGCATTTGCTGTTGTCAGTGTTTTGGATTTTAGCCGTTCTAATAGGTGTGTAGTGAGATCTCATTGTTGATGTAATTTGCATTTCCTTGATGACGTATCGAGCACCTTGCATGTGCTTATTTGCCATCTGTACACCTTCTTTGGTGAGGTGTCTGTTCAGATCTTTTGCCCGTTTTTAAATTAGTTTTTTCCTACTGTTGAGTTGTAAGAGTCCTTTGTATATTTTGGTTGACAGTTCTTACCAAATACTGGCAAATAATTTTTCCCAGCCTGTGGCATGTCTTTGCATTCCTTTCACACTATATTTCTAAATGTTACCTTTTGTCACTGTTGTTCTCCATCCATCACGTAGATTTAGATTTGCAGTGTCCTTATGCCTTCCCCCCTGAAAAATGACTAGGGTTGGTCAGGTGCTGCCCTTCCCCAAGAAGAATTTTAAGTGAGAAGTGAGAAATCGTCATCTCCGTCTATGTGCCAAGGCACAGGGCTTACTAGGAACCCTCAGATCTCCCAGCCTCTCCTCCATGCACCTGCTGGGGTCCTCCTTGCACTCCCCAGAGGAAGCCTCTTGGCTCCATAGGTGAAGACAGAGCTGGACCTCACTGGGTCAGGTGTTTCCCGTGGGAGACCCCAGCTGGAGGCAGGAGTTCCATCTGGTGCCTGTGAGAGGCAGTGACGGCGGATTTCTCTGCAAGGGGCCCGCAGAGGCATTTTCATCTCTGAATTCATCTCTGATTTCTGAATAAAGTCACAGCCCTGCTTCCTTTGTCCCCTTTGTGAGGGGAAGCTGTAGACCCTAAGATGATTTGTCTTGCACTCTCCCCTACATCCTCAAAGAAAGTATATCTATCCAAGGGGAGGCAATTCCAGCAGCCAGCCCTGCCAGGAAGTAGCGGGGACTCATCCAGGTGACGCTCATGTGCCGCCTCTGCTTGGTGCTTGTCACACTGGGGTCCTGGCTCTGGCTTCCACCAGAGTGGGGGCTGTGCTCAACCCTCCTGACAGCCCACGTGCCTTCAGGCTCCCGGTGTCCCCCCAGCCTTCACTCACTCCTCCTGTCTCACTTCCTCACTCCCCTCTGAGATATGACTCTGCCCTGGCAGGGTGCATGCTCCCTCCTTCATGTACTATGGTTGTCACGTATTATGTTCCAGCCCCATCTCTCTTTGGTAAGAGATTTCCTGCCAACTCCATTGACTCCCACCGTGCCCAGTGCAGAGGGTGACAGCTTTGTTGCCATCACTGCCCTTCTAGACATTCAAGACCAACAATGATTCCAAGGGTTCCATCACATCCCGAGTCTTGATAAGGAGACCACCCATCTTCCCAGCTCGAGGGGACTGAACCCCATGGTCAAGGGGGAGCCAGACCATATCAGACCTTGCAGGTCATGTTAAGAATTTACTCATTATCCCAAAGCAATGGAATGATCCTAAAGCAATAGAAATCCATGGATGAGTTTTTAAAATGGCGTCCCGAGAGTAATGTGTTCGTAATAAGTTTGTGTTTTTAAAAGAATGCTCTATGCACTTTTGTACAAATCAAATTGATTAAACAAAAATAAAAGCGGGGCATATGCAACCTCTGAGACCCTTCAATTCCCCACCTAGATCTGTCCCCAGTAGACACGCCTGTGTCTCTTCACCCGAAGACAGCCGGATGGTGGTTCATGGCAGCAGTATCTGTCATAGCCCCAAACCGGAAACACCCGACGTCCACGAATAGTAGAATGGGTCATCATTTGTGGTGTCTTCACACCGTGGAACACGTTACTTCAATGAGAAAGCATGAAATACCACCTCCTTAGTCAATCTCACAGACGGTCCGTGGGGTGAGAGAAGCCAAAACGCGAGTCCGTGCGATGCGATTCCATTTCCGTCAAAGCTAAGAATAGGACTCAGCTACAAGATTAGGAAGGAGGTTCGTCTCCTGGGGCGGGGGCGGGGGCGGGGGCGGGGGCGGGGGCGGGGCTGGGAGCGCAGGAGGGGACTTCTAGCTGATGGGCGAGGTCTGGTCCTTGACCTGGGGTCGGCTGCATGAGTTTATTTACTTTGTGAAACGTCATTGAGCTGTCCATTCATGACGTGTACACGGATCTCTATGTAATAAAAAAGTTAAATAGAAAATAAGGTAATAAGAAGTTTTTTTTTAAATAATAAAGAGAGGAAGGAAGAAGAGAAGAAGGAAGGAAGAGAGGTCAGGAAGGGAGGAATGAGGTGGGACACGTTGCACACATTCCCCATCGTGGCACCTGCCCCCACCCACCACACAAAAGGTGCTGCAGGGGCCCCCCGGAACTGCTGGTCCAGGGCCCCCCCACCCCCAGTGACATCCCCGGCAGTGGGGAAGGATGCGCCGAGGACTTGACGCCGAGTCGTACCGTCAGGCCGTTTGAGATGCGTGTTTCAGGCAGCTTTCCTGTCCCCATGACGAGGATCACCCTGGCATTGCTGGGTATTAGGCAGCCGGGAAAGCTGGGCTTTTGTTGAGGGATTGAGAGGAGCGAGGTTTCCGTGATCAGTTCTCATCCGCCTTAGAAGATGCGATCCAAACCGGAGCCTTTCAGAACCCACGGGCAGATTTCAGCAGGGAGAAGCTACTCCGGGGCTCAGCGGCTCTGCTGCAGCGGTGGGGTGGCAGAGCCCCTCTTGTCCAGGGCTCCCTCCATCGGTAGCTCTCAACTACCCGCGGGAATGAGGGTCAGCTGGGGCGTCTGTCGAAACGCAGGTTCTCTGGCCTGAGTGACATCTCACCTAGTAGGGGGTGAGCTTTCTGGGGCTGCCGTGGCAAACTGCCCCAAACTGGGATGCTGTCCGCAACAGACGCTCGTGCTCTCACAGTCTGGAGGCTGGAATTCCAACATCAAGGGGTCAGCAGGACCACGCTCCCTCCGCAGGCTCCAAGGGAGGATCCTTCCTACCTCGTCCAACTTCAGGGCTCCAGGTGTCCCTGGCTTGTGGCTGCGTCACTCCCATCTCTGCCTCCATCTCCGCACGGCCTCCTCCCCTCTGTGTCTTCTCCTTTTCTGTCTCTTATAAGGACACTCTCACGGGATTCAGAGTCCACCCTGATCCAGCAGGACCTCATCTTAGTCAATTACATCTGCAAAGACCCTACTTCCAAATGAGATCGCAATCTGAAAGTGCCAGGTAGGCGAGAATTTTGGGGGACACTGCTCAACCCACCACAGTAGGTTGTCAGGGGACCCTGAAGACCTTTATTCTTTTTTGGTAATATATTCACATGGTTTAAAATAAAAAGGATGTCAGACAGTCCTCATCTTGCACAGAAGCCTGTTACTGGGAACACGGTTCTGCTGCACGCTCTTCTGCTAACACAATTCTGCCAATCAAGGGCTGCCTGGAGGAAAGGACACACGACGAACTCCTCCTGCAGGTGGCGCTATAGACGGCATGTTGGTGTCCCCTCAAAATCCATGTTGAAACCTGATGCCCAATGTGGCAGCGTGAAGAGGTGGCCTTTGAGAGGTGATTAGGTCATGAGGTGGAGCCTCATGATGGGGTTAGTGTCCTTATAAAAGAGACCCCCAGAGGGGCTGGCCCCGTGGCCGAGTGGTTAAGTTCTCATGCTCCGCTGCAGGCGGCCCAGTGTTTCCTCAGTTCGGATCCTGGGCGTGGACATGGCACCGCTCATCAAACCACGCTGAGGCGGCATCCCACATGCCACAATTAGAAGGACCCACAACTAAGAATATACAACTATGTACCGGGGGACTTTGGGGAGAAAAAGGAAAAAAATAAAGTCTTAAAAAAAAAAAAAGAGAGACCCCCAGAGCTCCCCGGCCCCTTCCACCAGGTGAGGATGCAGCGAGAAGCCGGCCATCTGTGAGCAGGAAGCCGGCTCTGGATCTGCTGCAGCCACGACCCTGGACTTCAGCCTCCAGAACTGGGAGCAATAAATGTCTGTTGTTCATAACCCAGCGAGCCCACGGGGATTTTGTCGTGCCGCCCAAGTTGACGAGACAGGTGAGTTCCCCTGAAGGACGTGCTGAGCTGGGATTTGGGGCCAAGATGTTTGTTAGGGATCGAGCCCAGTGAAGAGAGAGGGGAAGCAGGATCCCGCAGAGGGAGAGGTCAAGCCACCGTGCTCCCAGAGCAGGTTGACGGTCAGCGTGTCCCACCTGGCTCACGGGCCTGCCGTGGGAAGGTGACTTCTGCAGCTGAGGCAGACCCTGCAGGGGTCACAGCCCAGGCTGTCTGCTGACTACACACCCTCCCTCCAGAAGGATCTGAGGCGTGCTCCTCCGTGTCCTCCCAGCCTCCCTCCCACTGGGGCCCGTGCCTCCTCCCCCTGCTCCCCATAGGTCTTCTTGCTTTCTTATATCTCCTTCTGGAACTTTTATTCACAGGTGAATATATAGTCCTACATTCTCCTGTTCCATGGGCTTCTATACGCTGGGTCCTCAAGGTGTCTCTCCAAGCCACATAGACCCCCTCCTTGCTCTGTGGGTGGCAGGACACTGGGACATGAGGGCAGTGACGGTCTAGAAACCGGTCGGGAAGAATTCCAATGTTCTCCGGCTAACTCTCCTTCACCGTGGCGCTGGGTGAACAACCACCTGGCCGTCCTGCACTTGGCTTTTCTCACTGAGGGATCCATCCTGGAGACCCCTCCATATCCGCAGGCGGAGCACCTGCTCCTTCTGCTCTACACCCAGGTAGTGTCCCCTAGCCCATGGGGGTGCGTGTCCAGGGAGCACCCACGTGGTTCGCATGGAGGGTCACTGGCCCACTCATGTAGCATGGCCCCCGGGTGGTCTGTGCCAACAGAGTAAGGGGCCGGGCAGAGCTCATCCTTGGTCCTCCCCTTCTCCTGTCGCATCTCTCTGCCTCTTCTCTCCTTACTTAGCACCTCCGACAAGACTGAAAGGGAGAGTGTTGTCATTATGGCGTTGGGGGTGCTTCTGGGGCAATGAGTTATTTCTCAACTTGGTGGTATATAAGTTTGCTTTATAATTATTCATGCAAACATATTTATGTGTTTAATGTTCATTTGTATACGTATTTTACAATTAAAAAAATAAAGAATGCAGAATTCAAAAAAAAGACAAGGGTGAATGGGTCTGTGGTTAATAGGCACCAAAAAGCCTCATCACCAAAGGAATGAATCACTAATGGTGAATTTTCTAAATGGTGGAGGAGGCAGAGTGGCAGAGGTAGTAGAGTTTGCTGTTTTTCTCCCTCAGCCCTGCTCTCGGATCCCCACACGTGGGTGGAGCTCAGGGTCAGTGTGCATCCTCAGGAGCAGCAGAGCTAGGCGTGCACGAGACTGGTCAGAGGCAGCACCCGGGAAGGATAAAGCAGAGAGGGAGCAGGAGTCAGCAGGGCGAGCTCCAGAATTGAGTGTGGGTCTGATCCCTGTGAAAGGAGACGGGGAGGACGGAGAGCGGGCAGGAGGAGCGCAGTCTGCGACAAAGCTCGGCATTCTCAGCTGGCCGAGCAGCAGGTGCGGGTGCAGATTGCTGGAGAGCTCACACCAGCTCGAAGAGGCCGCCTTGGCCATCGCCGTGCTCAGACCCCGGCGGGCAGATGCTGAGGGCCCTGCAGACAGAGGCTGTCAGTGAATGACGCCCCTCATGGCTGGCTCCCCCCGAGGCAGACCTGAACGGGGCTCCCCATGGCTGCCGTACATCCTCTCTGTCGCCCTCGTCAGACCAGACATTCAGGTGGCGAGTGGTCGGTAGCTTTATTGAGTGTTTGCTGTATGCATGCAGAAACCTAAGAACTTCACATATATCAGCTCACTGACTCCTCCAGCAACTCACAAAGCTGGTACTATTATCATCATCTCCATCACAGATGAAGAAACTGAGGCACAGAGAGTTTAAGCAGCTTGCCCAAAGTCACACAGCCAGTGAGTGAAAGAGCTGGAATAATGTAAATGCAGAACATCACATCCAGAGCCTAATGACACTAGACCACCTTGGGATTTATCCGGAAGAAAAAGAGCCCCATTCAGGCCCAGAGAGTCTCTTCATCCTGGAGAGGTTATGAGCAGCTTCTGCTGGTTTCTCCTAACCCTGCTGTTTTCGTTGTCCTCACTTAAAAGAAGTTAATTCCATTTATGCCCCATGATGATAGTTTTCCGTCCCTGGCAACAGTACAAAGTTTCGGACTTGCTTCTTGAACTCTGGTTATTCACCGGGGGGGCTGAAGCATTCGGGGTGAAGACACTCACATCTGCAGCCTCCTCCGAAATGAGTCACGACAGAAGGTGGACCGAGGGCTGGCAGGTGATGGACGTGGGATAAAACAGACGCGGGAAGTGTTCATTATGGAAGCTGGGTGGGGGGTGTCTGGGGGTTCACACTACAATTTCCATTTTTCCCCATGTTTAAAATTTGTCATCATAAGATATTGAAAAAGCAGATCAAATGATTTAATCGAAATAATAAACCTGCAGGTGATGTGTGACCAGGGCAGTGACTCCGCAGGTGGGTTAGTGACGTTTGGGAGACACTCCATTGGAGGGAGGGGTGTCAGTGATGGCCAGAGAGGGCTTCCCCACATGGCAGAGGAGACAGAGGAGTCTGCTGGAGCCAGCAGCTCAGACTTTCCCCAGACCCGACGGGGCTGCGGCCTCCCAGGGGAGTTCATCTGGGCCATGCGGTCCCCCCTCCTGTGGATGTCCCAGCTGACGTGGAAACGGGCTGTCCCCACTTTGAGACCTGAGCTGTCTTCCCAAACCCAGTGACGCCACCAAGAGACCAGGTCAGGAAAAGAGATTGGCACCTTGGCTCAGGCCCACCTGCCTAAATCAGGGGGAAAATCAGCTTGTGGACAGTTTCTTCATGCCACACAGTCGAGGCAAGCGTGGGGCAGCAGGAGCGACCCTCGGGGAACTTGTGGCTTGTGGTGTTGGCTTGGAGAGACCATGCACGAGTGGACGGGTACATTCTGCAGCAGCGGGACTTCAGCTTGACTTAAGACTTGAGAAATAACTCCCTCACCAGCGGGTGAGCACAAAAATGCTGCCAGACTGTTGGTGATTAGCAAAAGAGTTCATAATTTTAGCTAAATGCATTCTCTTTACTGTATGCTAGGACCCGCTCCGAGGTCCTTGAGCATATCCTTTAATCCTGCATCTCTGCGCCGTGAGTACTGTTTATCACCCCACTTTACAGACGAGGAGCAGAAAGGGGAGGGAACTGGCTTGCTGGGGAGCCACGGTCTGAGCACCCTCTCTGAACCTCTCTGGACTGCTGCCCTCTTTGGAATGTTGATGGGATTTCTTCCCCTAGAAGTCTGAAAGATGTCGCAGGCATCTGGACAACTAAGGAAGCCTTCCTGTTCGGTGACTTGCAGAGGCCACCTCGGTAGAACGAGAGAAACCGGAGCAGATTATGGAGGGTCTCAAGAGGAAGGGCGGGCGGGTCTTTTTGCCAGTAAATACCAACTAGGAACCGTCTCAGACAGGAGTCCCAGAATTCCCTGTGCTTCGCAGCAGCCAGAAGGATAGCAGGGAATGCCCAGCACATTTAGCACGGGAGAGCTCATCACCAGAAAAGAAATGGAGCAAGAAGGGCCTATGGTGCATTTGGCAAAAGGGCCAGTGATGTGATGACTTAATGTTGTTTTCTAACATTAAAAAGTCAAGAACTGTCTCCCAGTATTGCTGTGTATGGTTGAACAGGTTGTGCACTGCAGGACTGTGGAGGAAGGGTGCATTCACAGATGCCTCAGTCTGGAGGAAGGATGCCCACTCCTTCTTTCTGGAGAAAAACTTGGAGCAGTGACCTGGGTCAAGCCATGGGCATCCTCCACCAACAGGATATACTGGCACAGGTGCCAGTATCGGCCACTTCCTGAGATCCAGGATGCTGCCAGCAGAGAAGAGGACGGAGCTGCCCTCCTGAATGCAGATGGACCATTTGTGGTTGCTGTATGATGATCACGGTCCCCAAGACAGGAGGTCAGGAGGAGACTGATGAAGAGAGGAAAGCCAGCAACAGGAAGGCTTGGACTCATTCTCATCTGTGTGGGAGAGAAGTGTGTTGTGTCTCTGCAGCTCCCAGAAGTTTCTTCTTCTTTCTTTTCCTGCCACCCAAACATACGGCGCCTTGGGTGTTCACCATCCTGCCCCACCACAGCCCAGGACTTTGTGAATGAAAATTCCCTGCTGTCGGCTGTCCTCCACACCAAGAGCAGGTGACCCTCCTGTCCCACTCACATGCTCCCTTTAGTCACTGGGACCAGGACAATGGGAGTGGACGCATCGTGTCCCTGAGTGCCCTCCACGGACCCAGCAGGGAGCATGGCTGTGTGTGTGGTCCACGGATAAAATATTCAGTCTACAGCCACGGATGGCGATAGGGACACACCTGCGCCTGGGGGTGTCTGACAGATGTGTGGGGGTGGTTTCTTGTTGTTGCTCACAAGGATTAGTGAGTACTAGCAGTGAGTGGGCAAAAGTCAGAGGTACTAAATGTCCTGCAGTGTCCAGGACAGTCCACCACAAAATATTGTCCCGTGTCCTACACAACTTGTAAATGTCCCACCAAACTAGGGAAAGGCTGTCATTACCTGTCCTGGAGCCTGATGCACTGGATTTCTCAGGCATGCACTCAAGGTACTTGGAAGGATACTCTGTGTTTGTTTATTTGTCACTTTATGGAGAGGCATTCCCCACCCAGGAAATGCCCTTGCCGGCGGCTCTGCTGAGCTGACAAAGCCCCACCCCTGAGCCACGCCCATCGCTGCAGGTTCACGGCGGCTCCAGCGAAGCATCTGCCTGCACTACATTTGCTGGTGAATTACGCTCCAGAAGCCGGGCACTGAAAGATGCGTCATGCTATTATAAATTCATTTTAATTTTACTTTACGTAGGTTAGGGCATTATATTAATGTTGATAAAATTATCTGGTAGATAAGTTACGAATTCCTTCTCAGCATTTTAAAGGAGAGTTATAAAATCTCTGTTGAACAACGGACGTATTATGTCTGGTAGGGCTGAGAACTCTCATGGATTTGCGAAATTCGGTGCCGTTTCATAGTTGCTGGTAGGACTTCTTGCAAAATGATTCTCACTTTTAGCCATTCCCTCACAATTCTTCCCTGTGTCCCTGCTATATGCCAGGCACTGTTCTGGGCACCAAGGATCCAGTGGCTGAAGGAGACAGATAAGGTCCTCCCGACCACACCAACTAGTCAGGATAGTTAGGCGATGTTGAGATAACACACAGCACCAGGACCTCAGCGGCCTTCCACAGCAAACCTCTCACTCACACAAAGGCGGCAGCAGGTAACTCTCCAGCACAGGCTCCTCCACGGAGTTTTGGCTCAGCATCCCAGACTGCTTCCCTCTTGGGCACCAGCATCTCAGGGCTGCCAGGCGGGAGAAAAAGAAAGGAAGAATGCACACTTGGTTCTTCAGTGCTTCTGATCATAAAATGACACACATCGCTTCCACTCCTGTCTCATTGGCCAAGGCAAATCACATGGCCGTCCTACATTCAAGGAGGTGGAGAGTCAGGAATGAGAATAGACGTGGGAACCAGAAATGAGATCTGTACCTGGTGATGCTCATCCACCTCCCCACCCTGTAGGCTGCTTTCAGGCAGGACTGGAAGTCGTGTGGCACCTGGACAAGGCAGCCACCTCCCCTTTCCATTGTATCAGTGAGGGGACAGTCGAGAGACAGAATCCATGTCAGTCATTTGAACAGAGAGAGTTTAATGTAAAGCATTGCTGACTGGATACAAAGCTGTTAATTACATCATTAAAAGGAGGAAGGAGACTTGTGTGTTGCCATGGAGGCAGCGTGCATAAAGCAGATCCCACCCCCTAGAGCTGAAGGAACTCAGAGACTGGAATTGTTAAAACAGAGATGGTGCCCTTGGGGCCAGGGGCTCTCCAAGCAGAGGTTGCTGTTCAGCTGGCACCAGTCCCTCTGAATATGAAAGGGGGACCTTGGGCTTGGGACCCAGAGCTCTGAGGAGGGGGCACTGGCTGGCTGGTGCTCTTGTCTTGGAGGAGGTGCCATGTGGCTGGTTCTGTGAGTGCTGGAGAACCGTGAACCGGGTCAGCTCCTGCTTCAGGAGGGAAGCGCTGCCATGGGTGAGGCATTGCTGGGTGGTGCTCACGGGTCCAGCAGGAGACAAGGATCCCAGGAGGAAAACGGGACGCAGCAAGCCCTTCCTCCTCCAGCCTGGAAGTCGTCTTCGGGTTCCCCTCTTGGCAGAGCCTGAAAGGGCACAGCTGGCAAATCAGATGTTTGCTTTGCAGGGTCACAGAACAGACCAGGGCAGGTGGGTTTGAGCTCAGAGATAATAACCACCTTCCACGACCTTTATTTTTTAAATGCACTGATTCACTCTTCTCCTGCATCTCATTTCTACAACACAGACCTCAGCCACTGCTGGTCTCTTGTGCTACCGCGCTCTTTCTTATGATTACTCTGAATGCGCGAGAGACACACGCTCCATCTTTCCAAGACCATGGCCTTGGTTCTGCGAGAGTTCCAAGGACCATGAATACAAAATGGACATTGGGCAAAATATGAAGCAGGCATCAACTCCATCTTTCCTTCTGCTGCTCATTCAGTGTCAAGAACATTTTGTGATCCAAAAGAATAGAAAGAGACTCACACTCAGTAGTTTCCAGAAGTGGGCCGTGGTTTTTGTTTCCAAGGATTATTCAAAGTTATAAGTGAGATCATACAGTACTTGTCTTTCTCTGACTCATCTCGCCCAGCATAATGCACTCAGGGTCCATCCATGTGGTAGCAAATAGCAGGATATCTTCCTTTCTCATGGCTGACTGGTATTCCGTTGTGTCCATGTACCACATCTTTTTGATCCATTCATCCCTTGATGGGCATTTGGTTGTTCCCATAGCTTGGCTGTTGGGAATAATGCTGTGATAAACATGGGAATGCAAATATCTCGTCGAAATCCTGTTTTCATTTCCTTTGGCTTTATACCCAGTAGTGGAATTGCTGGATCCTATGGTAGATCTACTTTTAATTTTTTGAGGAACCTCCATATTGTTTTCCATTATGGTTGGGCCAATTTACATTCCCACCAACAGTGCTGGAGGGTTCCACATCCTCGCCAGCACCTTTTGTCTTTTGTCATCTTGATGACAGCCATTCTAACAGGTTTGTTAACTTTTAAAGGAGTTGAACCTATAAAAAACAAAGAGTAAAATGGTGGTTACCAGGAATGGGGGGTAAGAGTGATGGTGTTTAAGGACACATCTTATAACTAGCAGTTAATAAGCCATAGAGATCTGATGCACAGTAGAATGAATATGGAAGCAATATGTACTACAGTGATGTAATGTGATCAATATTGCTACATTGGCAATCCTGTTACAGTATATAAATGTATCAAAACAACAGACTATACGCCTTAAACTTATACAATAGTACATGTCAAATTTATTCAATAAAAATAAGTTATTTAAGGGGCCGGTCCGGTGGCGCAGCTGTTAAGTTCACACATTCCACTTCGGTGGCCCAAGATTCGCCGGTTCGGATCCCAGGTGCAGACATGGCACCGCTTGGCAAGCCATGCTGTGGTAGGCGTCCCACATGTAAAGTAGAGGAAGATGGGCACAATGTTCGCTCAGGGCCAGTCTTCCTCAGCAAAAAGAGGAGGATTGGCAGTAGTTAGCTCAGGGCTACTCTTCCTCAAAAAAAAAATAGTAATAATAAGTTATTTAAGGAAAGTCTTAGCAAGGGGGAAACAAAATTCAACAGCTAGTAGCAGAAGAAAAATCAATCCCTTTTGAGATTTTTGTGAGGTTTCCAGTTTTCCGTCTTTATCTATATTTTGTCCGTGTGTTCTTGAGTGTGTGAGATTAATGAAGAGACGTGTGAGTCTCTCCACGTGCGTGACTCTTGCCAGTTCACTGGGCTGATTGATGATGCATCTCCTGTGCTCCTTGGTGATGAGGAAGGAGCCAAGCGCTCAGGGGAAGACGGGCAGGCAGGCGTCGCCTCTGCCCTCACTCCGTCTCAGCCCGAGCGACCCCGCTGTCCTGGAGCTGCCTTCTCCCAGTGCTCATTCCAGTCCCTGGGGAGAGAGAGCAGCAACCTTGATATACAGACCTGGTCCCCTGCCCAGGAGGCTGCCTGAGGTTCACCAAGCACGGTGCCCAGAAGACCCGTTCTTTCTCTGTATTTTGTTGATATTGTTTGTAGTGACTCACTTTCGATTATAACCAGAAACTTGCCAAAGGATCTGGGTGCTGCCAGCATTTTTCCTCTGATTTCTCGTTGTGGATACAAACGCTGTTGTCTCTGGAACATCGCTGTCCTGATAATTGGACAGGGGCGCTGCACCGCCCTGGCTTAGGGAGAAAAAAAACAGCATGAGGTAGTGGAATGAGCCAGCACACGGGACCAGGAAAACCTGGGTTCCAACCCCTTATCTGCAGATGAGCGGCCGAGTAGCATTGGAAAGGACGCGACCCTTTGTGGGTTAGGACTCCAGCCTCCTCTGGCGGACAGTCAGTCCTCTAGCCGGGGACGCCAAGCTCGGAGCCTGACGGGATTTCTGATTCTCTCCTTCTTGTCATGCCTACTTTTTCAGAAGTCCCCAATCCAGTGCTGGTGGCTGGGTGGTAGGGAATGGTGGGCGCCCCTGGGGATGGTGGAGCATGGGAGCTGGCTCGTACCAGCCAGCAAGACCCATTTCTACATGACTCTTCCCAGCTCCACATTCAGTGACTTGAGCTTAGTGGTGTGACAGCAGGAGTGTTTATGCTGCGGAAATCAACCCCTGCTAAAACCAAGGCCCGTCTTTATTTTCCAGAGAGCAGGTTGTGCACGTTTACCAGCACACCATTGCCTTCTTGGACCATCACGGCCTTGAGGGGGTGCGAGTCGCTGTTGGCAACTATTGGTCATCTAGGGACAGAGTTCTGGCCCTGCCGTTTCCTAGCTGACAGGCATATTATCAAGTTGTATAAGCAGTCTGTGCCTCAGTTTCCTCGTCTGTAAGTAGTGGATAGTCATAAATCTTACCTGGAGGCAGGTCTACCATGAAGCTAATGCGACGTACGCTCCAGGCCCCTCACTCACCAGGCTCCTTTCTAAGACCCAGTGCAGACTGGAGAAATTCCGTGTTCTTAATTTTACTCTGTTTATTAATGAGGGCCCCCAGATCTGCTCCTCCGCTTATGCACGAGCTTATCAGGAGGTGTCAGGTAGATAATGCACATAGAGTGATTCATGCCGAGCCTGGCACGTGTGAGTGTTAGCTCTCACGTCACTTCAGAAGTCTCGGTGAAGAACTGTGGCTGGCAAGGAGGGCTGCGGAACGGGGCTCGAGGGAGGCAGGGCGGTGGGGCAGAGCTGATGTGGCCCAAGTCAGCAGACAGGACTCATGAGGAGAAGCCTGGAATTTCTGAAACGAAAGGGAACGTGGTGAAGCCAAGCGCTAAACAGACAGGAGACGGAGCCCTGCAGCAGGGAGTCGTGCTTCTGAGCATCACCCGGGGGAGCCAAGAGGGAGGCTCCCCCAGGCGCTCGCCCCACCCAGAGCTGGCACCATGCTGACGGCTAGCCTGCAGCCTGAGAACCAAGAACTAGAAGCCAGGTCTTGGTTGAAGTCCAGCTTTGCACTCCCCAAGCTTGTTCTGATTATCCCTTGCTGCACGATAAACCACAGTCTGCGGGTTGACTGGCCCAGCCGGGCGGTTTTCCCTTGATGACCTCGTGGGGTTGCCGTCAGGTGGTGCCTGGATGGAGTCATCCAAAGGCTGAACTGGGCTGACATCCAAGATGGCGCATCCCGTGGATGGCAGCTGACGTGGACAGTTAGCTGCGAGCCCAGTATGGGGGTCCACATTCGGCGATTCCATCTGGTCTGGGCTTCCTATGACACAGAGCGTGGGTTCTGAGAGGGGACGTTTGCAGGGCAAGGGGTCCAAGAATCCCGGGTGGAAGGCTTTTTACGAGCAGGCATCAGAGGTCTCAGGTGACCACTTATGTCACCTTCTGTTGGTCCAGCGAGTCCCTAAGGCCAGTTCAGATTCAAGGAGGGGGATTAGACTCCACCTCATCAACGGGGGCTCGGTGAGGCCCCCTGGAGAAGCGCACGTGAGGTGGGAGAGATCGCTGTGGCCCCTTTGGGAAACACAGTCTGCCACCTTCCTTTGCTTCCCTGAGTCTCAAAGTTCTGTGTCTACAAAAAGGAGATGTGATAAGACCAACCTCGCAGCACTGCTGGAAGAGCAACTGGGGAGGGTGGAACTCTCTAGAACCTGCTTCTCAGTGTGTACTACAGAGAAACACGCATTTGTGCACGGGGAGGTATGGACAAGGACGAGTGTTACTGCATGCTTTTAAAAAGTAAAATATGGAAAAATGTAAAAGTCTCAATTTACAGAGTTCCTTCATCTGTAAGATGGAATCGTCATAAAAGCTGTGGCCTAGGATTGCGGTGGAGCTCAAAAGAATCCGTTTAGAAAATGCGCTTAAAATGGTGGTTCTCACCTGAGGGTGACTTGGCACCCCGGGGGACGATTGACAATGTCTGGAGATATTTCTGTTGTCACAGCTGGAGGGGAGGGCGCTGCTGGCATCTAGTGGGTAGAGACCATGGCTGCCGCACATGGAACAGTGTCAGGCTCAGGGCAAGAGCCGCCTGGGCTGGTTGTTATTAAAATTGTTTTCTGCCGGCGCACTGGTTGGTGACTGTGAGAGCACAGCTGTGATCTTGTGACCCAGGCCACATGGTGGGTAGTTCTGAGAACATTCACTGAATGCATTATTCCTTCTGACCCAGGAAAGACAAAGCGGGAATGGCGCATTGTGTAAAAATGTTGTGTTTTGATTTAAAAGTAACAGAGCTTCCAGGAACTTAAAGTGAGGTTTAGAAGAAAAAAAAAAAATGCTATCTAATACAGATGATTCCAAAGATACCAGAATATTCCTGCTGAGTGTCATAAACCAGAGGCCCATCGTAGCAACCGGAAGGTGCCACTCGATGCTCCTTCTGGAGAGGACTCTCTGCTCTGCCTCAAGGAGCGTTGGCAGCAGGCATCCTCCAGCTGTGAGCTCCTTGGGGTCCCTCAGTTTTAAGATGAGTCACTGAGTCACCCTCTTCTTGGGGCCGCCCCAGCTGATGACTAAGATGGTGGGTCCGGGACATTTTCGCCAAAGCAGGGCGCCTCTCCTGGGCATCTATCTTGGCTCCCGACCTCTCTGTTGCACTGGAAGAAGTGTCCTCAGGTTTGCGTCTGATCTAAGAGCTCCCCTCCCCCTCCTGTGTCCCTTCCTCTTTCCTTCACAGACATTACTGCCTCATAGACCTTTTGTCTTGGTGTCCGCTTTCCAGAGAGCTCCACGTTCACACCGTGTCGCTCGAAGGATAAGAGGGCGGCCTCTGGAGCACAACAGCCTGGATTCAAATCGCAGATCCAGCCCCTTGTAGCTGTGCAAACTTGAACATGTCACTTAATCTTGGCTTGCCTCGGTTTTCTCATCTATACAGTGGGTATCATAACAATTCCTGTCTTGCTCGGTTCCTGTCAGGGTGAAACAAGTCCCTGCATGTAAGCCCTAGGAAAGGTGTGGGTAACAAGAGCTTGATGCCAGCTTTACTCGTCACCAATGTGTGAAGCCCCCACTTGGGCTGGCTCTGCCCTTAGCTCCCTGCTCCCTCCCCTGACTTCAGGCGGGCCATTTCCTCCCAAAACAGGAAAACAATCTCTAGGGATTAGATCGAGGGTTGTATTGGTCAGCTCGGGCTGCCTTAACAAGTTACCGCAGACCCGGGGACCTGAACCACAGGAATGCATTTTCTTACAGCTCTGGAGGCTGGAAGTCCGAGACCCAGGTGTGGGCAGGGTCGGTTTCTCCTGAGGCCTCTCTCCGTGGCTTGCAGACGGCTGTCTCCTTGCTCGCTACGTCCTCACGTGGTCATCCCTCTGTGCACACACATCCCTGGTGTCTCTCTGTGTGTCCTAACCTCTTCCTACCCTAAAGGCCTCATTTTAACTTAACCGCCTCTGTAAGGACCCTGCCTCCATGTAGAGCTGCCTTCTGAGGTCTTGGGAGCTAGTGCTTCAACGTATGGATTTGGGGGGCACAAACTCAGCCTGTAACAGAGCCATCTGATGCTCAACTCCACCCTCTCTGCACACTGCGCATCTCCCCTGACCTGGACCACTGACCTCCGGCCCCCGAGGCACATCTGTGCTCGTGGCCGCGCCTCCTCCTTAGGGTGTTCATTTAACGCTTGCTTGTCTTCTGTCGGAAAAGTGTCTATTTTCCCTTAACAGACACCACTGAGGTAGGTAAAGTTGTCTCTCAATAAATTAGCCAGGCACAGTGAGCCGTGTAAGGTTCTCTTCCAATGAATCAGTCCCTTGTGGCTGGAGGACACTGCACCTCAGTTTATCATCTGGAAAGTGGGGTGATAGTACCTGCCTCATGGACTTCTCGTGCGGATTAAGTGGAACGAGGTATTCGAGGCTCGGCGTGCTGCCTGCATACAGCAAACACGCAGTAAATATTACCCACCGCTCCCTTGTCTCCGCTATTATTAATGGTAACATTTTCGTCCAGGATAAAGACTAATCTCAAAAAGGTTATACCCAGCTTGAGCATTAGATCCAAATACTCTGTAGACTGTCTATTTTTGCCAAATTTAAGAGGGGGAGGAAACAGAATCTTAATATCCTTCGCTCTACCTCCTGGAAAAAAAAAAGGAAAGAGAAAAATATCAGAACATAAATTTTACCATGAATGTTGGTGATATTTAAATAAGATTTAAATTCACACAGCATTTAAACAGAAAAGAAGGAAATGGCATTAAATTCACAGAAGTGCCGGATTGCGCACACCAGAGTCAGAAACATGAACTGCATCCCCACCGTGGAGCAGAGCGGCGGGCTGGAAACGGACTAGGAGAGGGGTCCAGGCGTTTTAACGGATCGTTCCCTCAAACCCTCGGCATTGTGAAGTGGGAGTTAATAAATTGACATGTACAGTTACTCGTATTCTAACGAGAAGGAATGAGCAATTCTTGTCACCTAGACCACTGCACTTCTCCCGTTCGTCTGCTGGAGGGGGAGCTTGTAATGTTTAACACTCCAATGCAGTGGCCAGGAAGACCAGGGAAATGATGGATGTCAGGGGACCAGAGGGGGAAGTTCTGCCCCATCTGGCTCTTGCAGGAACACATCTCCGCTCGTCCATGGAGCCCAGGATGCGGTTGGGGCCACGTCCACCCTTGGGCGACTAGGCTGTGTCTTCTCAACTGAAGGTCAGCCCAGTCTTAGGTCAGGTTCTCTGGAGCTGAGCCTGAGCCAGGCGCCGTGTGTACGAGGCTTAGTGAGGAAAGTCTCGTGGGAGAGACCCTAAGGGACGAGGGAGCTGGACAGAGCTGGGAAGAGGAGGGCCGAGACGGTAGTTTCCCGTGGCTGCTGTAACACACTGCCACAAGCTTGGTGTCTAAACCACAAAAATGCCTTCTCTCTCCGTTCTGGAGGCCAGAGGTCAAAATCCGGCTCCGTGGGGAACTCTGGGGAGAGTCTGTTCCTTGGTTCTTCCAGGAGCTCGTGGCAGCTGGCACGTGTTGACTTGTGGCCACATCACTCCAGTGTCTGCCTCATCGTCACAAGGCCTTCTCCTCTTCTGTCGGAATCAAATCTCCCTCTGCCCCCCTCTTATAAGGACTCTGTGACAGTTGGGATAATCCAGGATAATCTCATCCCAAATCCTTAATTCCATCTACAAAGACCCTTTTTCCATAGAAGGTGCATTTCCAGGTTCCAGGGATTGGGACCCGATTTCTTTGGGAGTCATTATTCATCTGACTACAGATGGGGATCAGGAGACTCTGCTCCCCTATGGGCCCTCTGGAGTTTGCAGTGTGCCACATGCCACAGAGGTTGTCCTCATATGCGCTTGTGCAGCCTGTGTTTGGCTGCCGGCTGCCCCAGCGGGGAGCAGGGCTGGGAAGACGTCTGAGCATCTCCAGGTGAGGCAGCTCCCATCTGCCGAGGGAAGTCCTCCAAGTTCTCTCTCTCTCCCCTCCGCCCTTCCCTTCTCCTCCTCCTATCTTCTTCTCCCCTCTTCCTCTTCTTGTTTCTCTCTTTCCCCCTCTCCCTCCCTTCCTTCCTCCTGTTCTGCTTCCCCTAAACAGGCTTGAACATATTTGGAAGCCATAAGGAACAGGCAGAGCTCACAAGGCCACAGCAACCGTATCTTGCAGCCTCTGAGCTGAGTCACAAGTGCCACCAAAAAGAAAGATCTGTCGCACCTACCTGCCGGGTCCCCTCCATGCGAAAATGACAACGAGCAGAGCCCAGTGGTACCGTAGACCCCAAACCGTGTGACTCACGAGCATTGGTACCCCGGGAAGGCCTCATTCCCCAAAACTCCCAAGCACGTAGGCTCAGTAAGACCCTTTGACTTACCGCTGAAGTCTCTGCCCCAGGCGACTCAGTCTTTATATTCTGCTCAAATCCTTCTGCAGCGTCCCCCAAACCCTTCTCCAAGGTGAAGGCTGCAAGGCTGCATGTGAGGCCTCCCTGGTTTGTGTTCACTTGGTCTGCATGCCATGTCAGTCACGACAAAATCATTAGTATCAGGAGGGGGTCCCATAAGTGAGCGCTGGGGAGTGACGCGTGTGCAGCCTGTTTGTAACACAGACCTCTGCCTCCGGGGCAGACCCCAGTTGGCTCGTTTTGAGTTTGCAAGAATTAGGATCCTTCGAGCCACCTCCTCATTATCTTATCTGTCTTCCTATGTCTCATTCACCCAGCCCAGCCTGGTAAATGCGCTAATTTGGTGCATCGTGTCTTTATTGATACAGTAGTCAGAATATGTCTGTGCACGATGCAGCAGTGGGAATAAACTTGGTTACAGTGAAGGAACAAATAACAGAAATACCAGTGACTTAAAACAACAAAGTTGTACTTGTCACCCATGCCACCTGTCCCTTGCAGCTTTGTGGGTGTCACTGCTTGTCACAGGCCCCCAGGAGCCAGGCTGACCAGGCAGCACCCACCAGCACTGCCAGACACCACGCGAGAGGGGCAGGCAGCTGTGGAAGGTCCCTTATCTGAAATTAGGTGTTCCCACAAGGAGGTGACACCTGTCACTCCTGCTCACAACTCATTGTCAAGATGGTCACAGCCCCGCCCAACAACAAGTGAGCTAGAAGGCCAGTCCTGCCATGTGCCTGGAGAAGAACCGCACGTTGTTGGCAAACACCTCTACTGATGGCCTCCATATACAGAGCGCAGACCGCAGCCGTGCACGGAGCCCAGAGCATCGGAGGGGAGAGGCTGACAACCCCTCCAACCAAACGTATTTGTTGTGTTTATTGCTGGACGTCAACCTCCACACACACATACACCTATCCTGCCTCCGCACCTGGCCCGTGTGGACCCGGGGCTGCAGGTCCCCGTCCTGGGTGTGGAGTGCCTCCCCCGCCTCCACTGAGGGGGCTGCTCAACTTTTCCCTCACCTCCTCACCCTGCCACCAGCATCCAGCTCCCGCTTTCCTGTTACCCTGAGGAATAAACACTGAGTTTTAGATAAAACAAAAACAAAACATGAAGACTTAGGGTTACATCCACAACGACACCTAGCACCCCCAGGCATCGCTTCTCTGGTCCACAGGAGGACTTCAGGGATGTGCTCGATGCCAAGAAGGAGCCGAGATGACCCCCAGACTCATTTTCTTAGAACACGTGGTTTGGCAAAAGGGCCCAGAAAGTGAAAATCATGAAGCAGCCTGTTTCCCTGAAAATGTCTCAGTATTTCCCCCCTTCCTTCCTTGCTTCGCCTCTCTCTTTCTTTCTTTCATTCACTCTATCTCTCTAGCTCTCTCTGTCTCTGTCTCTCTGTGTCTATCTCTCGCTCTCTTTCTCTCTCTCTTTCTTTCTCCCTTTTCTTTCTTTCATTCTCTCTCTAGAAGTCAGCTCATCTGTGACGATTCAGCCTGACTTAGAATTGGAAGACCTGAAAGAGAAAAAGCCTAGGATTAAAGACTCACTGGTCCTGAAGCGAGGAGAGCCGTGGACAGGCCACAAGTCCAGTGAAGTCCCCTGAGCTTGTTCCATTCAGCTTCTCTAGCCAACTTCAGTGCCTTTGCTGTTGGCAGAGGTCTAGGATGACAGCACCTCCAACTCACAAATGGACCTGCGTCCGCGTTTCCCTCCAGAGTTATTGACCATCCCCTGGACAGTACAGCTTCTAGTGTCCCACTGTGCGTGTCACATCCCCGCTGCCTCGCCGTGAAGATAAAGGGGCTGACACCGGTCATGCTTTTCATGATGTCTGAACAACCTAGTCGTTCCTGCTTTGTTTTTCTCACGCCCTCCAAGTGCCAGAGGGAGGTGTGCCTCCTGCAAAAAGAGACCGGGAGGAGCATTCGGGCAGGAATGTCGCACCTGCCAGAGAGGGGACAGCCGGGTGCCAGCTGGGGCTGAGGGTGTCTTTCCCACTTTCCAGCTGTGCATCCTGGGGAAGCGTGACTTCCTGTCTCAGGCCCCAGGGTGATCATGGGGCCGTGAGGACAGCAGCCTGCCCCTGAGTGGCTGTGAGTCATGACTGAGACCGTAGCTGTGGCGAGCCCAGCGCTGGTCCTGGCGTAGGAAGTGCTCAGTGAATGGGAGGGCTCCTTCCACTCGCCCGAGGGATCACCAGCCAGCCCCACCCTCACGGCCTCTGCTTCCACCCACCTCACCCCCTCTGCGTTCATCCCCTAGGGCTGCCGACACGAGTTACCGCACACCTGGCAGCTTCAAACACCACACACTTATTCTCTCCCAGTTCTGCAGGACAAAATCCCAAATCGGCTTCACTGGCCCAAAATCAAGGTGTGAGCAGGGCCGCACTCCCTCCAGAGCTCCAGGAGAGGGTCCGTTGCTGTCCCGTCCAGCTTCTAGAGGTTAGTCCTGGGCCCCTCCTCCATCATCAAAGCCCGGAACAGCATCTCGCTTCAGGGGCACGTGGCCTTCCTTGGCTTCAGTTGTCAAATATCCTCACCTCACTCTTATAAGGACGCTGGGATTACATTTAGGACTCACCGGGATAATCTAGGATAATCTGCCCATCTCAAGATCCCTCACTTAATCACGTCTGCAATGTCCTTTTTGCCACATAAGGGCAAACCCATGGGTTCCAGGAGTTAGGGCTTGATAGCTCTGGAGGCCGTTGTTCAGCCCACCACACCACCCCCAAGACTTGCCCCGACGCTCACTGAGGATGAGGTAAACTCCTTGAAGAGCTGGGAGACAGAGACACGAGGACAAAATCCTTTCATTGTACTTGGTTCTCCCCTCGGACGTCGGCAGAGAGGAGCCGGCTTGTGTGGGGGGCGGCAGTTGAGTACGTGGACCCCCCAGGACCGAGTCGTGGTGGCTCTCCTCCTTCCTGGGGGGGCTGACCGTGGTCAAGCTCCTTTATGCTCAGTTTCCCCGTCTGGAATATGGGACCCACAGGAGTGCCCATCTTGTGGTGGCCCTGAGGATGACGTCGGCTGGCGTGCCTGGATTAACGTGTGCACGTCCTCTGGAAAGCAGGGCCTGTGGCACGGAGTTGAGTGCAGGTGGGCATTTGGGGAGTGACTCCAGGAAGCAGAGTGGGGGCGGGGACAGGACAGGACATGCGGAAGGAAGAGAAGCCAAAGGAGGGCAATTACCTCTGTGGGCAAGTGGCGGGCATGCCATTGAGACTCTCTAGGGAACCATGAGGAATATCTCAGAATCCGCCCCGCAGCTGAGATGGGAGGCTGTATGCACTTGATTTATTGCAGAAGTTCTCAGGAGAAATTCACATGGGCGCGAAGGAAGCAGGATGCAGAAAGGAGAGAAGCTGAGCAAGGACAGTTTCCAAGGAAATCCACGTCGGCCAGATGCCAGGAGGAGCTCTGGCGAGTGAACTGTGCACGCAGTTTGTTCCTCCTTGAGCATACCAGGAAGTCACCAGGCAAAGAAGTGGGGTGGGTGGTACACAGCACCCAGGTCACTCTGAGGGACAGCTCCAGCCACCTAAGGGCATAACTTCTCTGTGATGCACCTGCAGTGCCTGAGGGGTGAGTGTACCGACCCATAAGCGATCCCAGGAGAGGTGGTGGCCCCACAGCATCTGTTATCACACCCGCCATTTCTGCCATATCAGAAAGCAAGAACCAATGTCCACACTAGGACATACTCCTCACAATGGTGCCCCCAAAACAGCTGTGGCACGTCCCTTTCCTCCTCCGCTGTCTCCTGCTGTTCCTTTGGCTATGGGATATGATAAAACTCATGCGTCCCCTCTCTGACCTCCTTACAGGTTTCTGACAGGTGTGACTACGTCTTCGTCAACGGGAAAGAAATGAAGGGCAAGGTGAACGTGGTGGTGAACTTCACCTACCAGCACCTGCACAGTCCTCTGGAGATGACGGTGTGGGTCCCCCGGCTCCCGCTGCAGATAGAGGTCTCCGACACCGAGCTCAATCAGATCAAGGGCTGGAGAGTGCCCATCGTCTCCAACAAAAGGTGGGTGAGCGAGTCCAGTCTCCATAAGAGAGGCCCAACTCAAATGTGCTCCAGCTAAAATGGAAATTTAGAGGGTGCCTCATTTCAGCCACGACTGGATCTGGGGATTCAAATAAACTCCTAAGGACTGGGTGTCTCTCTGCCTCTCGGCTCTGGTTTGCTTTGTGTTGGCTTCATCCTCTATCAGGCTTTTCTCAGGAGGTTCCAGACTTCCATTCCATGTTCTCTGCAATTCCACAGAAAGTGCATCCTCTCTTTCCCAGTAATTCCAGCAAAAGTCATGGAGTTGAGTCTTATCTTCACTTGGGTTGTGTGCCCATCCCTAATCTAATCACCGCAGCCAAGGGGATAGCAAGCACTGACTGGCTGGCTAGACTTCAGCCACAACCCCTTGGCTGGAACCTGGGGAGCTAGAGGAAGAGGTAACCTCTGCCTGAACTAACACATCAGTTCCAGAAGAACGGGAGAAGTGATTCTGGGGGACACAAACAACAGATGTCCACTGGAGAGACATCTGAACAGATTCTCCCTGACTTGGGCAGCCTCTCCAGGCCCCAGGTTCAGAAGCTCTGAGATCGCTTTGCCATGGGAAGATGAAGAACGAAGCTGGTCACCTGTGTGCCTGGTCTATCATTCTGATGGTGCGTGATAGAGTGAGAAGTCCCCATCATCTACGTCAGGCAACAGGCCTCACATACAAAGAGAGTTGTAGAAGCTCAGGTTCTGTGTTCAGAGACTTTGTCATCTCAGAGAAAACCATGCTTAAGGATCCATATATAAGTGATCTGTAGAAAGCCAAAAGTGAGCCTGTGCAGAGTTAGAGAAGGAGATATTCCTGGAGGCTGTGTACTCAGCGGGGGGTAGGGAATTGGTACTTACCTGAGGGATGACGTTTATATTCCTTCCCTTGGAAGTCCACCACTTTCAGTCCTTGCGGCCCCTGGGAGAGGGGATGGCTTTAAAGATGAAGGCAGTGGGTCCCATGTGCAGCTGGAAGATGGTTTCAACAATGATCCCTTTCTTACCTGCTGGGGTTTCTGGTGTTGAGTTGGAGGGTGAAGTTAGGAGAGATAATGGATGCTACTGAGGGCACACAACTGCAGGGAAAAACTCACTAAAGAACTGGCCGAATCTGATGGTGGCACATCCAGATGCCTTCACAGCTGTCCAGCTCAAATGCGGCAACAGAACTAGTTTGAGAGGTGAGCAGCTGTTGTTCTGATGAAGACTGCAGTGATGCTGGAAAGGGCTGCTGCCCATAAGGCATCAGGCATTGAGGGAGCAGCTAACACCTGTCTCCTGGCCAAACCATCCTGGCCATTTCTACATTCGTTATCACGAATTCATCTTCCCCTGAGTTCAATACCTCCTTTGTATACTGGTTTATAGGGCTCTACCAGTCACCCATAGCCCTATTATATTAGTTATCTATTGCTACAAAATTTGATGACCTTTCTCAAAACTTAGTGGCTTAGAAGAGAAACATGTACTGACTCACAGTTTCTCTGGATTGGGAATCCAGGTACGGCTTAGCTGGGTCTCTTACAGGCTGCAGTCCGGTTGTCAGCCGGGGCTGCAGTCTCATCTCAGGGCTCATGTGGGGAAGGGTCTGCATCCGAGTTCATGCAGTTGTTGGCAGGTCTCAGCTCCTCACAGGATGTTGAACTGAGGGTCCCTGTTCCCCATTGGCCCCCTCTTGTTTCTAGCCATGTGGAGATCTCCAAAGGGCCACTCACAACATGGCGGCCTGCTTAGTCAGAGCAAGCAAGAGAGAACGAAGGAAACAGTGCCGAGCAAGACAGAAGTCATAGTCTTTTCAAACCTAATCTTGGAAGTGACATCCTATAACTTTTGCTATAATTTTTCACTGGAAGCAGATTACTAGGTCCAGCCCACATTCAAATGGAGGGGAGTCCACAAAGTGGATACCAGGAGGTGGGGATTTAGGGAGACACCTTAGAACCCTGCTTACCACACCAATCCATTCCAACTGGTCAGTACTCGTGCCATACCAGTGGTCAAATATCCTGAGAATTACTCTGGGTGTCTGTCACACCAGCCTGTGAACTCCCTGAATGGGAGGGCTCATGGCCCACCCACCTTCACACACAGCCCCTGACTGTTGTCCCAGCAAGTCGGTGTCTGTTAAACTGAACTGACCCTTTGACAGGCCAGCTCGGGACAGCGAGGAAGAGGATGAAGACGAGAGGAGGGGCCGAGGCTGCACGCTCCAATACCAGCACGCCATGGTGCGGGTCTTAACACAGTTTGTGGCCGAGGCAGCTGGCCCTGGGGGGCACCTGGCCCACCTGTTGGGCTCAGACTGGCAGGTGGACATCACAGAGCTGGTGAATGACTTCATGCAGGTGGAGGAGCCCCGGATCGCCAAGCTGCAAGGGGGACAAGTCCTGATTGGCCAAGAGCTTGGAATGACCACCATTCAGGTAAGAAATCCCCACAGGCGCGGGCTCTGTGTCTCTGCCTCATCCCTGCCCAGGTCAGAATTCGGCTGTTTGTCATTGCTCTGAACAATGTCTGTTTCTAGGTGAGCAGACTGAAAGAAACTGTCAAGGAAATAATGTAAGTGGTGTAACGAGGCAACAAGAGTCTTGAAATTCCTCACAAATTGCTTGCGTTTGAGAAACGCTGGTCTGGCTCCTCTGGTTGGGTCACGTCTGAAACTCCAATACACTGTTTGTCTCCAAGCCACGGTAGATGTTACCTTCTTGGGAACAGAGCCCTCGGGTGAGCTGACCTGATGGGAATCGTGGATGTGGCCAGCAGCTTCTTGCTTAGCCACTCCATCTCACTGACCATTGTCGAGTAAAAGCTTCCCGTCCCGCCGTGATGTCGTGCTCCCTCTACCAAATCCCGACCTCAGGGCTGATGAAAACTGGAGCATTTCAGAAATGTGCAGGAGACAGGAACAAGGTTATTGTGACACCGTTGGTCATGTGGGCACCTGCTCCTGGGAACGGGTGGGAGAGGACCAGTGTGCAGCATGGGAGTCGTGAAACAAGCACTTTCACAAAACACTGTCCTGGGAGGGGTGACGGGGGTTTAGTCATTGCCCTCCTGTCTGAGAACAAATTTTACTCCTCATATCTTCCCCATTTATAGGAGAGGCGATTATCCTGTTAGCCAATCAGTGAGGTTTCTAAAATAGTTGTGCATAAGGAAGCTTTATAAGTGAAACTATGTTGGATTGTGGAAGATTTAAAACATATCCATTCTGGGAAATTGGCTGGTATTGAAAAGAAAGCATTTTATTCAAGGAGGAAAATAAATTAGTTTGAATAGTCACCCGGGAGTCAGGGGCTCAGATGATCTCTAAAAGCTGAGAAGGTACAGTGTGGAAAGCAGGCTGGGCGTGAGCTGAAAGATGAAGACCATTTGGGGCCCTAAGTGTTAGGAAGTGGTGAGGAGTGTGGTGAAGAAGAGGCTGCTACTCATATCCAGAAGCAGCCAAGAGGAAATGCGAGAGCCCAATATGGCCAGGTGTTGCAACTTTTCCAGAGAAGCTAGAAATCTATCTTTTTTTTTTTTTTTTTTTTTTTTTTTTGAGGAAGATTAGCCCTGAGCTAACATCTGCTGCCAATGCTGCTCTTTTTGCTGAGGAAGCCTGGCCCTGAGCTGACATCCGTGCCCATCTTCCTCTACTTTATATGTGGAACGCCTACCACAGCATGGCTTGCCAAGTGGTGCATAGGTCCGTGCCTGGGATCTGAACCAGCGAATCCTGGGCCACCAAAGTGGAGTGTGTGAACTTAACCACTGCATTACTGGGTCAGCCCCTAGAAATTTATCTTTTTACATGAAATCTTCTGTTTTTTTAAGGATGGTCATTAATTCCATTTTAAAATATTATTTACGTTGAACAAAACATATTTCCCTCCTAAACAAGAGTGTGCAACCTCCACAACTGACTTTTAGTTGAAAAATCTAAATTAAAGATCTAATTCATGCAATCAATCCATCGGCTAAACTGACACTGATGCCTAGAAACTGAACCAAGACGAAAACTTGGTATTAAGCACTCACTGTAAATGATAATTTCAGTGCAAGCAGGGAGTAGCACCGTGTTCAGAAGTCAGGTAGTAGGAGGGAAATGGGCCAGCATCCCATGCGTTAAACGTGGAAATTCTCCTGGTGGGGCATCTCTTCCTGAGACCTACTTCCTCCCTTTTATTTATTCCCACTGAGTCCTCCTGAGTTATGAATTCGCTTATCCATTTTCTTCTGGGAACTCATATCTCATGCTCACTGCCATTCAAATTGTCATAGCCAGACTTAGAAACTGAAGACGGTGTTTGGATAGAAATATAGAGCTTTGATAAATGAATTTAAGGAGTCCTGGGAAAACTGCTATCTTGACGTACATCTTCATAAATATCCCCAAGAACCTGAAAAGAGAACTATGTCAAGAAAGCAGGTGAAAGAAGGATGCAACCCATTTCATCCAGAAGGTTAAGGATTCATGGGGAGCTGTCTAAATCAGCCCTTCATAACGTGGGGGAGGGGCGAGGAGACGGAGCTGTGACTCCACAGATGCTCTTCCAAAGCAGGATTTCCTCCTCAGGGTCTAAACTGAATGTAAGCTTCATTTCCCAGGTCATCACGGGGGTCCAGAGGAGAAGTGAGACTGTAGGGTGTGGGCAGCAGGCGGAGAATTGCAGCTATGTTTATCAGAGGATGCAGGCTGGTATTCCAACAGGCAGCTGAGCACCACTGCTCCATGTTTCCCCAGGCATGGAGTGTGACCTCCCAGGGACACACAGGAGGATCTAGGTAGCACCTGGACCAACAGTCTGTCCTTCTCATCACACATGGGTCATCACGTGTGTGAGAGAGAAATATGTAAATATATAACTAGCATATCGAAACATCGTTGTTTGATGCTATGAAGCTTTTTAACAAATTATTTAAGTCATGTAAATAATTTTAAACAAATATGCACTAAATATGGTAAAGATGGTCCGCGATGTAGAAGAATCATAAAGTTAGTACTCAAATGAATGAAAATGTTAATTTCTCCTTTCAAGGATCCAGGTGGTGCATGATGGGTAATGGAGTTTGTATTTGTGTGGTGGGGGTGGGGTGTCAAGTCCTGCCCCATCCACTCCCTGACAGCATCTTGCTGTTACTTAAAAAGTAACTTTCAGGGGCTGGCCTGGTGGCGCAGCAGTTAAGTGCACACATTCCCCTCTGGCGGCCTGGGGTTTGTTGGTTCGGATCCCGGGTGCAGACATGGCACTGCTTGTCAAGCCATGCTGTGGCAGGTGTCCCACATAGAAAGGAGAGGAAGATGGACACGGATGTTAGCTCAGGGCCAGTCTTCCTCAGCAAAAAGAGGAGGATTGGCAGCAGATGTTAGCTCAGGGCTAATCTTTCTCCAAAAAAAAAATATATATATATATATATATATATATATATATATATACTTTCATAAGCAAGATGTATCTTTTAGAAGAAAGCTTCAGCGGGAAAGGCCCGCTTTTGTTCCATCTGGCTCATTTGTCGTCTCAGTCCCTTCCCTGTGTGGAGCGTCGTTCATGCTCCTGGAGAAATCTCTGGGACCACAGAAAGCTTTTCCTTGCCATGTTGGCTCTGCCTTTCAGATCCTGTCGCCTCTGTCGGACGCCATCTTGGCTGAAAAGACCATCACCGTGCTAGATGAGAAGGTAACAATCACAGACCTCGGGGTCCAGTTGGTGACAGGGCTGTCACTCTCCTTGCAGCTCAGCCCAGGGAGCAACAGAGCCATCTTCGCCACAGCGGTGGCTCAGGAACTTCTGCAAAGGCCCAAACAGGTATGGAGGGAGGGCTTGGGACAGATGGGGTGGGGTCCCACATCAGGAGGGTCCCACATCAGGAGGGTCACATATCAGGTGGGTCATATAGCAGGTAAAGTCACACATCAAGTGAGGTCACACACCAGGTGAGGTCACACATCAGGGGGGTCACACAGTGGGGTTGGGTCCCACGTCAGATGGGGTTGTTCATTGGGTAGAGTCCTGAATCGAGCAGGGTCACACATCAGGTGAGGTCGCATAGAGGGGTGAGGTCACACATTAGATTAGGCTACCCGTCAGGAGGAGTCATAAATCAGGGATCCCACAAAAGGATGGGATGGCACCTTGGTGTTTCTCAGTCTGGGAAGGGGCTTGTGAAACAATGGCTGATTTGCCTCATGGCCTAGCCCCCCGAAACAGAGATGCCCAAAAACAAAGGTTGCAGTGCATAACGGATGGTAGGCCACCAGGAGACAGACGGGCTGGCAGGAGGCTCCACTGCCCGTCCAGCGAATGCCTAGTGCACTCAGGAAGCCCCGTGCCGCTTCACGTTCCTCACCTACCCAAAGGCCCTGGCACAGCGGCCCCGACACTGCTGTCCCCCGAGGGGCAGGGGCTGGAGGTGAGGGCGTAGGCAGATTCCAGACGGGGTCCACAGCCTGCTGCGAGGTCCCTGCAAGAAGGACGGGCTAACAGGTCTGGGCGTCAGGAGGAGACAGGAGGAGAGAGAGCAACGTTCGTTGCTTAGTTCAGGGCAGAAATAAAGAGCCCATGGTGACGTCAATCGTGATCTTCTTTCTCTTTATTTAAAACCAGTGCGTGCTAACAGAGGACGTGTTGTGTGTGTGTATGCTACGTGTATGTGTGTGTTGTGTATGTGTATGCATGTGTGTGTGTTTATGCTGTGTGTGTACATGTGTGCATTGTGTGTATGTGTGTGTTTATGTGTTGACACAATGATTTCCAGACAAAGGGGACCATTCACGGGACATTTGCAAGTGTTCTATGGTCCCCTCCCTCATCAGAGGTGAGTAAACATTATTTCTTAGAAGGAGCATGGAGACTTTGATGAACCTGCTCAACAACCACAGACTGGTCTCCAGCGGTTGATTCTCTCTGTGCCCCGCGAGATGGGACCATCCTCCTGTGGGGTGTGGGAAGGGCTCCGACCCACGCAGGGAATTTTCCTGGCAGCTTCCCTTACAGGTCAGGGGCCCTTCCTGGAAGCTGTCCCCTGTTCAGGCAGTTCCCGCCTCGGCCCCTCTCACACCAGCCTTGTCCTGAGCGGGAAGCCTGCTGAGCCAACCGTGCCCCAGCCCACAGAGCCATCCCGTTTGCCCAGCCTGTCCCTATCACTTAACGCACCACCCCCCAGGTGTTAGCTGGTCCCTTGGCCTTTTCACTGTGGTCTTTGTGTGCAGGGTTTTGGATTAGAAAACACTTTAAAGTGGATGATCCCACTAACAGATATGCGTGCTTGCCAAAGGCAAACCTCCCTTTTCTCAGGCAGAATGCGAGTTCCAGATAGCAAAAGAGAAATAACCCGAGGCTTCTTTCTGTCTTCATGGGGTGATAAAACCAGGTTACCAGCACTTAGGAGTCAAGGGAGCAGCGACACAGTTAGAACAAGGCCAAAGAGCTAATCCCTTTCCGCCGTGCCCCCCTGAGGTTCGCCCCACCGTTTGCTTGGATGGCCCTTAGTCCCTGCGTGCAACTGGGCTCTGACATTTCAGTTGCAAGAAATCCAGCGTGCATTTGAATGTCCTGCTCCGATTTCAAGGCAGGGTGGAAGAACCTGGTAAATCAGGGTCACGGCTGGCAGCTGTTGCCCTGGGTCTTGGCAGCATCTTCCAAGCCCATGTCTAACAATAGAAGTATCTCCAGGCTGAGCTGAGGGAGGAGCAGAGGCCACCACTCACACTTGAGGAGCCTTTCTTCTCACTTCCAAAGACTGAGCACCACCAGGGTAAATTTGCTTCTGTCCTGGTCAGGGGCTCTTTGGTCTCGAGAAAGAGAAACCCACCGAAGCAAGCTTACATAGCACGGCATTTATTATGAGGATTAGGGGACCCTCATAGACTCCAGCCGTGAGAACTTGGAGGAACTGGAGCGTCAATGGTCTCTCTCACGCCCACTTCCTCCTTCCCCTGTGACTTCCTTTTGGTCTGATCTCTTTTTCTCTCCCCACAGATAAATGCTGTGCCCAAACATTTGCTTACACGCTATCCATCGTGGTTGCTCCAGAATGGGGCTTCATTCCCCACTTTCTATGAGCTCCCACTCATCTTCCCAAGTTAAGTGCTTCCGTCCTGTCTTTCCTATTTCAAATTTGAGAGAGAGGGAGAGAAGGATGGGGAAGGAGAGAGATGCCGTGGGCTCAGAGCCACTGAGGTTAATGACCCCAACGGCAGCTGTCCCCCGTCCAATCAGCTGTAGCCGGGTGTGCAGGGCCAGGTGCCTCCTAGGGCAGGTCATCATTCTGGGCTTGGGGCCAGGCAGGTTCTCCAAGAGGTGGGAGGAGGGAGGAAGCAATGGGCCTGCCAGTTCCCTGTCAGCACGATGACATCTTCACTGACATTGAAGGCTTGCCTTAAACTGGAGGTCAGCTCCTCTTCCCTGATCTCCCTGGTCTAACTAGTCCCGAGGAAAGTTGTCTCAAACAAGAAAGTAAAAAGGCAAGAGATTGGGGCGTGCACAGACCTTGGCCCTGGCCACTCTTTGGTCTCCCAGTTTCCCCCACCTGGTTGGGGTGGAGTGTGGGAGGAAGACAAAGACTCTCAGACACAGTCCATCTTTCTGGCTGGTTTAAGTGCTCGCCTCCAAACCAGCTGTGTCCAAAGCTGGTACAAACTATTCCTGTGGACCAGAGAAGGCAGGGCAGTGCAACCAGAGACAGCAGCGTCTCCGGGGCGTCCTTGTCCAGATGAGGGCTTTATCTGTGCTGTGAGTAATGAACGGAGACTCGGGCTTAAAGCAACTTAAAAATAACGCAATAAATACTTTTCATTTAAACATGTAACACTTGTAAATGAGCCCGCTAACCGGCAATACCCTTTGACATGCAATTTATCATCCCGCAGAAGCAGATCTTGCCCTGCCTCAAGAACCCATCTGTCCTTCAACACCTCGGGGGAAAAGCAAACCTTATTATGGAGTGTTTATAACTGGTCCTGTTTCATTGTCATTTTAATGTTGTTGTTGTCGTTTTCTTTTGGTTTTACATCTTTCTCAGAATTCATTTTCTTTCATACTCTTGGCACCTCTTAACTCTTTTTCTGTACTGCTTAAAACGTTTTTATTTGTTCTTGTCATACTATTTTTGCCACAGAGTGCCTATTTTGCTAAGACTTGGTGTTCCCTGAGCTTTGGGGCCCGTTTTGATTAACTGACTTACTTTATTCAACAGGAAGCGGCCATCAGTTGCTGGATCCAGTTCAGTGATGGCTCCGTCACTCCCTTGGATATTTACGATGGGAAAGACTTCTCCCTGATGGCCACATCCCTGGACGAGAAGGTGGTCTCCATCCACCATAATCCCAAATTCAAGTGGCCTATAATCGCTGCTGAAACCGAAGGACAGGGTGCTCTGGTAAGGATCGAAATGGTTATTAGTGAATCATGCCAGAAATCCAAGCGGAAGAGTGTGCTGGCTGTGGGAACAGCCAATATCAGAGTCAAATTTGGTCAAAATGATGCTAGCCCCAACACCAGCGACAGCAGACACATGGGAACAGGAGTTCACCTGGAAAATAACGTCAGTGACAGAAGACCCAAAAGACCCATGCGAGAATGGGGGAGTCAAGAGGGACAGCACTATGGCAGTTCCTCTGTGGGCCTCACGGAAGGAAGAGGCTCCACCACAGAGAGGTCAACCTTCCAGAAGAACAAAGGCCAGGAAAGCCTTTTAGATGATGACAGTGGTTTTCAGACCATCCCCATTGACCTCACCAGCTTCCCTGCCCAGGTGGACCTCCCCAGAAGCAATGGGGACGTGGATGAGAATGACCTCACGCAGGCATCCAAAGGGCTGAGTGACTTGGAAATTGGGATGTACGCTCTGTTGGGTGTCTTCTGCCTGGCCATTTTGGTCTTCCTAATAAACTGTGTGACCTTTGCATTGAAGTACAGGCACAAACAGGTTCCCTTTGAAGAGCAGGAAGGGTTGAGTCACTCCCATGACTGGGTTGGGTTGAGCCACCGGACAGAACTGTTGGAAAATCACATTAACTTCGCATCCTCCCGAGATGAGCAGATCACTGCCATTGACAGGGGCATGGATTTCGAAGAGAGTAAGTATCTCCTCAGCACAAACTCCCAAAAGAGCATCAATGGGCCGCTGTTCAAATCTTCAGGACCCATAGTCTCTGATGAGAATGATCAGAAAAATGAGCCCCCATCGTCCCCCACCTCAAAAAGGAAAAGAGTGAAATTTACTACCTTTGCCACCATCTCCACAGATGATGAGTGCCCCACCGTGAACTCCACGGGGACAAGTGGGGAGGCTAACATGAGCTGGGTCTGCCAGGATCTGGACGCTGGAGAGTGCAAGGAGCTCCATGACTACATGGAAAGGTTACACGAAGACGTGTAAGCCGGACACTCGCCAATATTGGTCTCACTCACCTTTCAGCCTTTAATTTGAGGATGTGTGACAATGGTGCCCCTGGGGGAGACATGAAATGACAGGACAAGAAGAGGGTGACCCTGGCAACAGAGGCCTAGGAAACGATCCTGGTGCAGCTGAGGAGGCCCCGAGTCAGAAGCAATGCACACATTCCAGTGTACAATGTCCTGGTCCATATTAAGAGGTTTATCATGCATAGCAAGATTTTTAAAACTTGGAAGAAAAATGAGTTCTGAGTCACTGAGCTTCTGAGAGCTTCCAGGAAAGAAGGATCGTCAAAGCAATTTGGATGTTGTAAAATCCACGTGGCTCCCATAGTCAGCATCACAGAGGACGAAAGGAAGGCGAGACCTGGGGTGAGAGTAAGTGGATCAAGGAGAGGAAGCGTGTCATTTGAGTTGGAGCAGTGCATCTGCCTGTGTGCAGGATGACAGGCATGGTCCAGCGCCACAGTCAGCCCCTGGGAGGTGTGACTGAGTCATTATTCCCCAAAGACCCAGTGAAAGCAGGGCAGGGTATTGACAGACTAGGGCCATTGCTGACAAGGACCGAAAGAGAACAAGTGGGCAAATAGGCCACCAATATCTTTGTAACCAGATGCCAAGAACAAACAAACAAATGAAACCCTCTGAACGACTCAGAGCATTCCTCTGTCTGTAAACTAGGGACACGGGGCGTAGAATTTGTCAGGTTCAAAGAACCAAGATTTTCTTTTTTTTTTAGCAAGTTCTCCATGTTCAGATTTGTATTTCTCCACTGCATTGCCAGCTTTCCAAAAGTCGTTGGTCACTTACAGGCAGCGGGGGGCAGTTTCCAGCATTCATTGAGTCTCTTTCTTCCCCCACGGGCTTTGTGTCAGCAACCTGGTGATGTGCCATAGAGAAGTCCCCAGTGGGCGGACTGCACATGCTCTCCTTCCTGGAAGAGGCTGGTCTGTGAGGGTAAGCGGTACCCACAAGGAATTCAACACCCAGCGAGGCTCCTTTCCTCTCGCTTTGCTAGGAAGCAGAGAGGGAGGTTTTGCGACGGGTCTGTCGACAGTCACGTCGGGTCTCCTGTCCAAGGCTATTGAGACAAATGTGGGTGTCCATGTGGAGTGCACAGGTTGTGGAGAGTGGGGACTCTGAGTGTGTAAGAGGCAAGTTGGGCAGGAAGCCTGTCCCCACTCCCACTCGTGCAGAACGTAAGGCTTCCCCACCCTGGAGAGACGGAGGGAGACAAGGTGCCAACATGTGGGGCAGAGAGAGAGGTAATGCAAGTGTTTGGTTCCAAAGTCGGTCCTGGAAGATTTAATGTTGCTTGAAATCTGAAGGACTCTTGAGCATCTCTACAACCCCTCAGATGCAAAGCCGGTAAAATGGAGGTGGAGGGAGAGAAGAGCGAACTCTTACCCCATCTCACCCTCATGGCAGAGGATGGTGGTGGAATCCTTGCCAACTGGTACGATCCTGAGAACCACAGCGGCGGGAAGCACAGAGAGCCCAGGCTGTAGAGGCAATTTCTCTCTCCCTGTTTTTTTCCTTTGTATCATTTTCTGATCTCTTTAGATCTCTTCTCTAATTTCTCTCTTTCTCTGTGTGTCTCTCTGTCTCTGTGTGTCTCTGAACCTATCTCTCTGCTTCATCTCTTTCTCTGTCTCTCTCTGTGTGTCTGTGTGTGTGTGTGTGTCTCCCTCCCTCTCTCTCCTTCTCTCTCTCTCTATATAAATGCATATAATTTAACTCTCCTTGGATCGCGTGTGTAAATTCCAGCCATTCACTCTCTCAACCTTCGCACTCTCCCTCCAACTCAGGTGCTATCCGTTTGCGCTGAGACTGGGATTCCAGCAGCCATAAGCCACCTGCTCCTGTCCCCAAGTTTACTTACCTGGTCTGGTTGGGTGATTAAGCTGTCACCCCTTTGCGATGAGAATCCTTTGCTTTCAGTCGCCCCCCCATTTCTTTCATCCTCACCCCGTGAAGCTTCGGTTAACACCGCGGCACTGCCTACTCTCCATCCCCGTGCGTGCAGAATGTATTGGAGACTGTAAGAATGTAATCTGTTTATAAACTCACCGACTGTAAATATAAAGTTTGCATTCAGCGGCTTTATGGCTGTCCTTTGTCTTTCTACACGCTGACCCCATCCAAGGGGCTGGTGTCACTTGCAAATGGCTCTCCAAACACTGTGGCTTTTGGGAAATGAAAATGCAGATCTAAGGATCCCAGCACAATCCAATTACCCTCTTACATCGTGTAATGCCGCTCTGCGCGTTGAGGCGATGTTGACACATGATGACAAAGCGCATTGTGTCCTAAGTCTCTCTCCTCCGGGACCCGAAAGATCTGCAGATAAATCACACGCGCTAAGAGCCCGCTGACGGATGGCGGCAATGGGGTGCCGTGGCAGGCGAGCGTGTACCCCCGCCTCCCTCTGGGCTGCAGCGGGGGCAACTGCTCTGTCCTTTCTTGGATCTCACACAGACATTCAGATGTCAACTTCCTCAGGCGTGTAAGCGCCCACGGTGACTCTGGACTGGGTGAAAGAAAGAATGATCTTTAGATTCCCCTAATAATCAAACGCCGCAGCCCAAGACGATTCCACAGAAAGAGAAGTTGCATGAAATCCTTGTATTCATGCAAACAATATCGAGTGATGGATCATTAATTTATTCAGCCAGTATTTGTTGAGCACCTGCTGTGTGCTAGGAACGCTTGCAAGCATGGGAGATAGAGCAGTAAACATGACAGACCCAGGCCTCTCTCAAAGACCTTATCTTTAGAGGGGGTGGGCAATAAACGACAAGCAAAATAGTTTTCAGATCGTCCTAAAAAAGGACGTAAAATTAGTGTATGGAATAGAGAAGGATTGAGTAAACTTTTAACTCTTTGGCCTAAAAAATCTGGATTGCTGTCTTCTCTCAATAATTAAGACACTCTGTCAGAATGGGGCTTACCACCCAAGTTGGCCCTAGCTGGATGTGCTGCTGTGGCTTCCGGGCTGCAGGCCCCTCCACGCCCAGCAGGTCTTCCTGACCCAGACTGCAAATTTCGTTTGCCGTCTAGCTCACCACTTTGTTTATAATAGGGGAGTATTTCTCCCTGGGCATATCTCTGCTCTAAATTGTGGAAAGCAAATATAAATGGAAGGAGCTGTGTGTTCTCAAGACAATTAGGAAAAGCATATTGCTTTATGAAAGACGGAATACCCCTATGTGTCTCCTAGGAAAATGAAGAACGTCGTTGTCTGAAGAGGACAACATAAGATGCCATTATCACACAGCCTGTACTGTGATCTCTGTGCCCAGAATTCAAGAAAGAAATGATACAAAAGTCTTAACAAACTGACTTTTCAACAGGGTCTCATTTTGAATGGGAATAAAGTGAGCGATGCTGCTTGGTTCTCTTCCTCCTGGCCTGCCTCCTCATTTCCGCCACCGGCGGGGGCCCCCACAGCCAGGGAGTTATGGGACCAGGTGAGTAAGACCAGACCCCAAGCCAACGGAAACCAGGATCATCGGCGCCCCCCAGTGGAGGCCATGGCTTCTCGCAGCTTCTCTTGAGCCGCCAGCAATCCTTCACCTGCTGCATTACTAGTTTCCGAGGCTGCCTTAACCAAGCCCCACAGGTGGGGGGCTTGAACCACAGGAATTTGCTGTCCCACAGTCTGGAGGCCAGAAGCCCGAGGTCAGTTGTTGGCAGGGCTGGTTCCTTCGGAGGCTGTGCGGGAGCATGTGTTCCAGACCTCTCTGCAGCTTCTGGTGTTCCCGGCCATCCCTGATGTTCCTTGTCTTGTAGAAGCTTCACCCCAATCTCTGCCTCCACCTTCGCACGGCGTTTTCCACGTGGCATGGGCATGTCTGCGTCCAAATTTCCCCTTTTTATATGAACACCAGGCATATTGGATTAGGGCCCACCCTACTCTAGTATGACCTCGTTTTAACTAATTACATCCACAAAGACCCTATTTCCAAATAAGGCCATGTCTAGTACTGGGGGTTAGGATGTCCACATATGAATTTGGGGAGGGGCACAATTAAACCCATGACACCAACCTCTGGCCAGAAGGTCTTGGGCAGCTAAACTTGTGAGCAGACTGATGGCAGTTGACTGCTGTGTGGACCACCCGGGCACTGGGCTTGGGGCCCACTGGACTTCCAGGAATGTGTCTCATCTACAAAATCTTTGTCTTACCCTCGGTTTCACACCCACTTTACAAATGAGGCTGTGCTAGGACACCTGGGAGTGCAAGTGAACAATTTATCTATTTCCCTCTGGGAAAGCTCGTAATTGTGAATTCATTACCCTGTTTGTCACTTCCCAGGGTGCAGTCATTAGTTCCTTGCTGGGAGACGCCCCCTCTCTGCCGTAGCAGCAGCCAAAGAGGCTCTGGCAGGAAAACGGGTGGACCAGGGATGTTCTCCTAGGGAGGCCGGAGTCCTCCCGTCCAGTGATCGCCGTCGACCTGGTTCAGCCCCGGTGTGATTGAGGCATGATGGAGAGGCTGGTAGAGGGAAGAGGATGCTGTGGCCAGAGAGGTCCACATGCAAGTTTGATGTGGATCAGTGGAACCCCTGCCTGGCCAAAAAGGCCTTCCTCTCAAGTTCTCTCCCGTACTCTTTCCCTGCAGCTGGCCCCAACTGATGTGTGGATGGGAAAAAATGCTGACCTGTGCATCAAAAAGTTGTAGCTAGGAGAATGAAAGGCACAAAGGCTGCATGTGTTTGGGGTGATGTATTCATTTCCCGGGGCTGCCTAACAAACTGCTACCAACTGGTGGCTAAACACGACAGGAGTTTACTCTCTCAGCATTCCTTCCGGAGGCCAAGTCCAAAAGCAAGGTGTTGGTAGAGCTGGTTCCTCTGAGGCTGTGAGGGAGAATCTGCTCCAGGCCTCTTCCAGCTTCTGCTGGTGGCTGGCCATCCTGGGTGTCCCTTGGCTCGTAGAGACATCACTTGGATCAGGTCATCACACGTCCTTCTCCCTGTGTCTCTGTGTCCAGATCTTCCCTCCTTTTGTAAGGACACCAGTCACTGGACAAGGGCCCACCTTAATCCAGTGTGACCTCATCTTAATTCAATTTCATCTGCAAAGACCCTCTTTCCAAATAAGGTCACAGTCATAGGTTCTGAGGGTTAAGACTTCAATATATCTTTTGGGGGACACAATTCTACCCACTTGAAGGAGAAAGTAGTCCCCTTGAGGGGAAAGAAGTCCTGTCTTGATGTTTGCTTTAGAGAGAATCTTTTCCTTGCAAGTGATTAAAATAAAAATCTAACTGAGCTTCAGGAAAAAAAATAGAAGGATGGACAGAATTTACCACTTCATAGGCCTGAACAAGCGAGGGTATATCTGACTCCCGGGGCGGCTGGATCCCCCTCCAGCTCTTGGCTCTGTATTTCCCTCTCTGACTTCGTGCTCAGGCAAAGCTCTTCCTATGGTGGCTTCCGGAAGCTCCAGCCTTGTTAGTTTCACAGCTAAGAATCTCAGAGAAAGACAGCAACTGTCCGGACACCTTCAGAAGAAGTCCCTCAATTGACCTTCTTGCCCAGCTAGCGTCACAAGCTGAACACAATCAAATCTGCCACCGGCAGGATATAATGGTCCAGGCCTTGACCTGGTGTCTCCCTCCAGCCCTGGAGTGTGGGGGAGGGACTAAGTGCCCACCTGAACCATAGGGACTCAGACAGGAGAGGGGACAGATTCCAAAAGGAAAATCAAGAGACTTTTGCCATAAAAATGGATGCTGTCCTGCAGAGCCTTTTCCAGGCTTCCCCCACAAAACATTCTATTTTCATGAACTTTGCTTTCTACATGTCCAGGAAGACTCGAACCATATATACGGGACTCCAGAAAATTGAGGGCCATGCTGAAGAAGGGACAGCAATCCCCCTTCACAAATCTGGCACGGTCCACTGTAGAGAGCCATCACTCTCTGCTGGGTCCCGGTGACAGAGTCGCCCGGGCCAGCCTGATGGGCCACTCCCAGACTTCACATTTCTCACGGCTGGTTTCATTGATGTTCAGTCAAATCTGATCCTCCAGGTGTGCTAATGGCTCAGCACTATGGCCCCTGTGTGTTGTATAACTTTTAAAAGCCGCTGTCTTGCTCTCCTCTGCTTCCCCTGCATCTGGAGCTTATCATGGCTCTTAGATGAATCCACTAGGTAGACAGTCAATGTTTGCTAAATGAAAATTAACAGTGACCTTTTAAAAACATAATTCAAATCATGACACTCCCCGGCTTAAAACCCTCTAATAGATGCCCGTAAATCCTAGAATGAAATCTGGTGGCCAGAGGCCCAGTGTGAGGCAGCGCTGCCCATCCCCCCCCTTACCCCCCACGCCCCTCTTCCTCACTAAGTCCCAACCTCACTGGTTTCCTTCTGGCTATTCCTCTAGCAAAACAAGCTCATCTCCACCTCGGAGCTCTTGCCTTCTTGCTTCTTCTTTCTGGAATGCTGTTCTCCCAGATTTTCACAGGTTTGACCCTCCTGTTCATTCAGGTCTCAGCTCATACGTCACTTCCTCAGGGAGGCTTTCTCTGAGCCCCTTAGAACAGTCTCAGCCTCCCTTCCATCCCAGTCCCTCCCCTTCCTGTCATCCCGTCTTATAGTCCTCATAGCTCTTAAAGCACTCTGGAATTGTCCTTTCTAAGTATTTGCTTTCTCGCTTGTTGTGTGCCTTCCATAGTGCAATATAAGTTCCAGATGAGTAAGGATCTAGTCCAACCTACTCTCTGCTATATACGCCATGACTAGAGCCATGCCTAGCAAGAGTCAGCAATCAATAAACATTTCAATGGATGGATGAGTGGATGGATGGATGGATTGGTGGATGGACAGATGGATAGAGAGATGGATGGATGGATGACTGCATGGTTGGAGGGATGTTTGGATAGATGGATGTATGGATGTTTGGATGGATGGATGGATGGATATGCAGACAGACAATGAATTGTTTACACAGCATGACCGATGAAGGCATAGTCTAATAAATTAAGTTGGCCACCTAGTGGGAACCAGGAAACTGAGCTGCTGCCAGAGAATTTTTTTATATAATCTAGTTACTCTGACATAGGGATGTGACACAGCATCTTCCCTTGGGCCAATAGACAAGTCTTCAAATTTGGTCACTTCAGGGGAGACAAAAATAAGTTAGATGCAATTCCTGTCCTCAAGAGACACATGGAAGATAATACCTCTTCTAATCTCTTTCTACAGAGACCTTACTAGTTTGCTGTCAAGGTCTAGCCCTCTGTGGGTGAAGCATGGCATGAATTAAATATCCCCTTCTTCCCAGATTACCCTCACTGTATGGAGGTCTTCCTTTCAGTCGGAATTCTGCTGGTCATACTCCATACAATCAGTATCTCCAGTCTACTGGGGAAGAGACTTTCCCTGGATTTTTTATATCCCCAAGAAAAGGGAAGGGCCCCCTTCTTCCTCTGTAGCCCCCAAATACTCGGAACATGTTTGACAACAGGGAGTTGTGACAGAGACCATCGTGCTCAATGCACTTCCCAGCCTGCTTTGCAGCTCAGGTGGGGCCATGTGACTAGTTCTGGCAACCACTGTGAACAGTAATGACATGTGTCACTCCCAGTGGGGACAGTTAAGAGCAAGTGTGAATTCTCCAAACTCCCTCTCATGCTGCCTGGGTGACCTGGAAGCCACATGTTGACATGTGGCACCACAAATTGGTGGGAGCCTGAATCCCTGAGTCACCACAGGAAGACTGTGGCCCTGGAAAGCGCCCAACCCTCCCATACCCTTCTCGACCAGACATTGACCTTTGCTCTCTTACACTACTGCTATTTTGGCTTATTTCTTACCATAGCAGAACCTACCCCAACCTGATTAATATGATAGTTGTTCATTACGTGCTGCTTGGTCTATTGAGCGCCTGGGTTTCTGAGGGCAGACCTTCCTGTGAAGGAGGGAACTTGAAGGAGGGAGGGGATGTACGCCAAACTAGGTTATTTTTCCCCTTTAAGAATCTGCATGACTTGGGTGCCAGTGTAGGCTTGGTCTGCAGGAGCAGAACAAACGCACCATCCTGCGAGTGGAGAGGTCTCTTGAGGCCTAATTGTGATTCTTGTTACCAACTTGAGGAAAACAACTGGGGACTTTCTTGCCCATCTCTCTTTGCTGGTGTGAGCTAATTAGTCAGCTGAGAACCGCCTGTCTCTGCTTTGCTCTGTCTTGACAATGTCACCCAAGAGCCTGGCTTTCCCCAAAGGCCTTTGTGCTGCCCGCTTCTCCCAGCTCCGCGGACGGCCGTTCTCCCAGTGTGCCCTTTGGAGCATGTGTATTGACGTGGGGAGGCGGGGGTTGTAGTCCTGCTCAGCTGTACCTCCCCACTCCTGTCCCAGCTTCCTAGACGTGCTGGGTGGCTTAAGGTCAGGAAACAGCAGGACTGAATTCTGTTCCAACTCCCACTCCTTCCGAGATTGGCAGATGTGGGCAGACGGCCAGGCTCAGACCTCAGTGTGGCCTCAGCGGCTCAGAGGAAAGCTGAGGTTTCTGGAAGTCTTCTCTGCTCCCTTGTTAGTATCTGAAGCATTCCGTGGTGCTAACATCTGATCCTGTAACAGAGCCAGGACACCAACGCAAGTCACTTCATCGCCCTGGGCCTCACTTGTGTCACCTACGGAGAAAATGTCACTTGGCCTGGGCACCCCCTGAAAAGCCTTTGCAAGTGGTAAAGCTCTGCCTGCACCACTGTATTTGGCAACGTGACAGTGGCTCTGCCTGAGAGGGCCTCTGTGGACCCCAACTCCTGTGGCTTGGTTGGTGACCACTGCTGCTCTTTGAGGACACCCCCCTTTTCACAGCTGCACCACAGAAGCTCTCGTTTCCTGGCTGCCACTTCCAGGTGACCTCAGCTAAGGCCCACGGTTGGAGTCTGTGCTTTCTGATTCATAATGCAGGGCTTTGCCCTGGTTGGCAAGGTTATCGCACGAAAAGAGCAGGCGGCCTCATTAAGATGGTTGGAGCGACCTCATAAGGGCATCCATGGAACCATCACCAAGCAGCAAGCTCTTCTTGGGGAGGATGCAGAAAGAGCAGAAAGAACATCGACAGCCCTCCATAAAGGCAGCATCTTGAACTGGGTGTGGAGGATCCTTGGGGACTCTGTGCGAGGCAGCATCCTCTTTGGCTGTGAGCCTGGCACCGCCTCTCTTCCAGCCCTTGACCACTCTAGCCCAGTGGGGGTCTATATGGGAGCTGGAGTTACTTAAAGTCATGGTCTCTAGCCAGCCACCTGTTTGAGACTTGTGCCCATGAACCAAAACGGATCATGGTTTTTCGGCCTTAGAACAGGGAGGGGGTGCTACACCCCAGAGGAGAGACGGACACCAGGGAAAGAGGAGATTCTGTCACTTCCCAGCAGGTAGAGGCCCTGGAAGATGAGACCCTTGTTTCTCTTTCAGCCCCTTCTTTCCCCCCCCAACCATCTTAGGAAAAGGTAGACCCAAGAATATCTATCAAGTCACCAGATTAAGCTAAACAGCCCAATGATATCTCAAAGTTTTCATTGCCCAGAAAGAACCGTCCATTTCCACCATTCACGTTGGTTCTGGGCCCTGCCTTCCTTCGCATCCTCCTCATGCTTCCCTGGCACCAGTGGCTGCCTCAGACACGGCTCCTGCTTCTCTCTCAGTGTGGTTCTCTATGCTCCCAGAGGGTGCTTTCCCAGCCATGACTGTCACCTACGATTTACCACAGGGAGGAGAGGCTCTGAGCCTGGAGGGGCCCCTGGGGCAGAGCTCAGGTATGTACAAATGAGCAGACTTACCAAGTGATATTTTCCTCCATGGATAAGTAAACAAAATCTAAATCCTCCCAGTTTTAAAAAGCCTCCAGGAATATGCAAAACTCAGCATTCTCTTTAAGGTATTTGAAAATGACTGTGGTTTAAGAAAAGAGAGAGAAAGCGTGCTCAGGTTAAATAATGAGTCTGCAGCCTCATGAATGCCCCAGTGGTGTTTCAGAAAGCGCAGGACTGACTCTCTTCTTGAACCCGCCATGCCAGCAGAAAGGATTTTAATGAGAGCTTGATGGGCAGCATTCGTCTTCCGGACCATCCCGTTTGGAAGGATAGTGTCAAGATGCTTTAAAAAGTCCACGTTCTTCAGGGCTGTGTGCTCGTCCAGTGTGATTAGCCATGGCCCAAGCTAATAATGTGTGCTAGTTATTCATTGCTGTGTAACAAATGTCCCCAAAACTTAGCAGCTTGAGACAACAGTGAACATTTACTACTCACCGCACTTTCTGAGGGCCAGAAATCTAGGAGTGGCTTCACTGGGTGGTTCCGGCTCAGGGTCCCTCATGGGCTTGCCGTCAGATGCTGGCTGGGACTGCACCATCTGACAGTTTGGTGGGGCTCCAGGACGCACTTGCACAGTAGCTTACTCACGGCTCTGGAAAGTTAGTGCTTGTTGTGAGAAGGAGGCCTTGAACACAGAACTCTGCTCAGGGCAGCTTAAGCGGCCTCATAACACAGCAGCCAGCTTCCCCCAGGGCCAGTGATCCAACAGACAGCAAGAAGGAAGCCCTGGTGTCTTGCATGACCTAACTCTGCAGTACACGCAGCGTCACTTCCGATATTCTCTCGGTTAGACAGATAGTCCTGTTCAACAGGGCAGGGAGCCACACGAGGCCCCGAATACCAGGAGGTGAGAAGCCCAGCGAGCCATCTTGGAGACTTGGAACCTTCTCAGGCAGGTTCTCCAAGTAGCAACAAAAACGCCCTTCCCCACATTGATAGGCTTACACCCAGCAGCAAAGAAACCACGAAGGAGAAAGATCACACTTTCCCCAACGGTTCCAACAAGAATCCAGAACAGGAGTCATTGATCTGATTTGAGTTAGGTGCCCATCCTTGGACCAATCTTCGTATTACCCAAGGATAGTGGGAATCTTTCACTGGCCAGACTTTGACCCTACACCCACCTCCTCAGTGGGGGGGGCGGGGGAGGATCATCTGTCTCCAAAGCCCAGGCTGAGGTTGAAAGAGGGGTAGTCCCATGGAAAATGCGGGTGAACTGTCTTATTTCCATAAGAAAGGGGAATGGACAGAGAGCAGGAGAGCTCAACCAACATCAACCACAGGCCCAGTGACTTCTTCAGCTGGGAAGCCTCTCCACAGAGAAGAAAGGTTGCCCTGAGGTTAGGTGCTAGGCCCCGTTGAGGTGAGCTGAAGTGGATCAGCCTGCCCTCCGGGCCCTGCTCCCAACTCACCAGACAGATGAGCATCATCGGTTCAAACCCGGGAGATGGAGTGTGGGGTGAACTGGATGATGAGGCTCCATGACTGCCTCGCTATGCCTGGATGGCTTATTCACGGCACAGTAGACTATGTTCTGCTTCTTCCCAACTTCCGAGATGCTTTCAAGTATATGAAGGCTTTGAAAATAATTTTCAGTCCATCTCGATGCCCCTCAAATAACTGACACATAATCAATATGTGCAATTAAAGTGTTCCCTTTTTGATCTATAATTGGCCAGACAAATAGCCTGAGCTATGTGTGTCAATAACTAGACCTTGTCAAGGAGGATAATCTATTCCAGCAGCTATTAATCATATCATACACCTGCTCCAGTGGATCTGAGTAACTTTGTTGGGTCCCTAGAGATTCTGGTCCACAAGAGATTCTAGTCTGATCTTCAGGCCCAAAAAGTCAAAGGAATTTCCTCAGAGGCTAGTAAGTAGCAAAGCCAGAGGTGGAAGCTTGTCTCCTGACTCCCAGGCCAGTGGCTGTTGGTTAGGACTACAACGGCATCTGACCCCATTTCCTAGTGACACCCCAAATTCCTTGGGGATTACCTTACTCCACTGTCCGTTCTTGGTAGGGCAGTAAAGGCAGGTGGCTCACCCTCTGCCACAGAAGTCAAAGGTCACTTGGAGGCTCCTTGGCTCAGAGCCTTCTTATCAATACTGGTTGCCCAGCCAGCAGGTGGGCTCACAGCCTGAGCTTGGCTACCCAGATAGATGTTCCCAGGCCATTAACTCTCAACAAGTGACCTGAGGACGTAAGAAGCAGATGAAATACATCCCTTCCATCAGGAGCTACTGGACAAACTTGTTCCTGCTTGGCACCGTTCCTGCGGTTTCTGCTTCCTGGTCTCCAAAGCCCCCCTGCTCCTGCCTGTATCCAAGCTACCCCGTGATTCCGTGAGCTCCCAGCGGCCCTCCAGGAAACTGTACTAATGAGAGGCAGTTTCTCGCCTGCAATCAAACATCCTATCTGATAAAACCGGTCTCTCTATTATATGCTTCCTGATAACAAAACAGCATTTCGGTTCTTCTGGTGTGGCATCCAGACCACAATTGTTTGGGGATCTCTGTTGCCCCACGTTTTGATAAAGTCCCCTATCAGATAGGGGACTAGCTAAGCTTTTAGGAAAAGAAAATAGAGACATTCATTATATCCTTTCTCAACCTCCGCACTACCTACATTTTTGGGGCTGCATAATTCTTTATTGGGGTGAGGCGGGGACTGTCCCGTGCATCGTAGGATGTTTCACAGCGTCCCTGGCCTCCACCCCGTAGGTGCCAGTAGCAACCTCCTCTCCACTGTGACAACAGACATTTCCAAGTGTCCCATGGGGGCAAAACTGCTTCTGGTTGAGACCCGGTGCTCAACCCAATCAAAGCTGTGTTACAACTATGGCATCCTCATTCCAGCCCATGGTGACAAAAGGGACAAATAGAAGGTGGTAGAGAGTGAGCAGCTTGCTCTCAGAAGGACCTGACCCTGGAGTTTCGCACCTCTCTTCCACCCACAGGCCACTCACATACTGAGCTGTCATCTGTCTACCCTGAGCTGCAAGGGAGGCTGGGAAATGTCTCCACGTGGGCAGCCGAGTGCCTGGCTCGAGCTTGGGGGTTCCTTTTGCTAAAAGGAAGACAAGGAGAACGGATTCTGAATGGGCAGTCCGCCACAGGTCCTGACAAACCACCTTTCTAAAAGCCCATCTCACAGGATCTCCCAGAGGCAGGGCGCAGAAGGCCATGGGTTCAAGTTACCATGACCGGATGTGTGTGGAGATAATTGTGTGTGGGACGGTTGTATATTCATGTGTACATACATACACATATACACACATATTCACACACACATACACACATGTACATTTATGCACAGCCAGCCCAGCTGGTCTAGTGGTCAAGATCTGGCGCTCTCACCACGGACGCCCGGGTTCATTGCAGTCAGGGAATCACATCACCCATCTGGTGGTTGTCAGACTGTGGCGGCTGCATGTCACTGTGATGCTGAAAGCTCAGCCACCGTGATTTCAAATTCCAGCAGGGTCACCATGCTGGGCAGGTTTCAGCAGAAATTCAAGACTAAGACAGACGAGGAAGAAGGACCTGGCCACCCACTTCCCAAAAAATTGGCCATGAAGGAGCTGGCCCTTTGGGCAAGTGGCTCAGGTTCCATGCACCCCAATTCGGCGGCCCAGGTTCTCAGGTCTGGATCCTGGGTGTGGACCTACTCCCCTCATCAGCCATCCTGTGGCAGCATCCCACATACAAAGTAGAGGAAGATTGCCACAGGTGTTAGCTCAGGGCTAATCTTCTCCAAGAAAAAAAGGAGGAGGATTGGCAATGGATATTAGCTCAAGGCAAATCTTCCTCACACACACACACAAAATGGCCATTTTAACTTTGTGAATAGCTGTGGAGCATTGTCTGATATAGTGCTGGAAGGTGAGAGGATGGTGCAAAAAAATCTAGCAGACTTCGCTCTGCTGTACACAGGGGTGTCAGGGGTCGGAATCCACTCCACGGCAATAACAACAACAAACATTTATGATCATATATACATACATGTGAATGCATGCATATAAACGCATACGTGTGTGCCTATATGCACATATACTTTATGTATATAAACACACATAAATATTTTATATATATATATATATATATATATTCTCTTTTTATTGTGTTCCCCAGAGGCAGGGGACCTAGAACAGGTACGGGTTGTAAGAAAAGTTGGTGGGCATTATCTTTAACCAGCGAAGCACACTCCAGCGCTGCAGTGAAGTCCTCAGGTTGGGAGCACGGGCTTTGGGGTCACGGGGATGAGGATCTGAGCTGCTGCGACTGCTCGCCCCATTTTACAGAAGAAGCAACTCAAGACAAAGCAGAGGCTGTGGGGTCAGACATCTCCGGTTTGAATCTGGGCTCCGCCACTTCCTAGCTGTGTGCCTTCGCTCACTTCATCTCTCAAATCCTCAATTATTTTACACGTAAGGTGGAAATAATAATTAGACAGCCAGCGTAGGGTTGGGGGAGAAACAATGGCATGATGCACATTCCTGGCCACAGCAGCCCTCAGTGAATAGGAGGCATCCTAGTTGTAAATATCGCGAGATCCATCTTTCACGGAGGAGCGGATTACAGAGCTGGATGATGTCAGCAGTTCCTAAAATCTACTTGGAGAGCTTTTACCAGATGCAGGTGGACAGGCCCACCCCCAGGGAGTTCTGAGTTGATGGGTCTGGGCAGGGCCTGGAGTCTACATTTTCAAAAGCTTCCCCTAGTGGATTCTGATAGAGAGCCAGTTTTGGCTACCGGCCTTCCAGCTCTAAGATTTTATATTCCAATTCGTTAACTGCACTCTCTGCCCTTTTATCTTCGTGCCAGAAATCCCAGCGTCGGTCCCTTCTCAAGCCATTAATAAGCATTTACGACTCTCCATTGTCCTTCCTCCTTCCAGACCTGATCAATAGCTTGCCTCTTAGCATTTGGCATTCCCCTGCATGCGCTGGGCAGCTTCCCAAGGTCAGAGATGGGCAAGGAATATTCTTCTTAAACAATAGCACTGACCAGCAGGGTTGGATTTGGACGTTCTGCATTAGTGAACCATTTATGATTTAATGCAGCCCTTTGCATGTGCGCCCTGTGTGTGTGGCACAGGGACATTCCGGAGCCGCACCCAATGGAGTGCTGTTGGGAAGACCCATGTTGACTGCTGCAGAGAGGTGATGGGCCGATGGGCGGGGTGCAGAGATGCTGCTGGCCCCGGGCACTGCTGCCTCCATGATGAACGAGCTTCTAGGAGCAGGGTTGAGGAGCTCTGTCCTTGTATGGAGCCTGCATGTGATTACTTAGATACATTACCAAGGGACCCACCCCCTGCCCCGAAAAAGAGAAGGATTTCCTCTTCAAGGTACACTAAGTAATTGATCCTACAATTGGACCTGCACATTTGCACAGAGACAGAGGGAGGCATACGAATATTGGTTGCACAGCTCTTTGTAGTGAGAAAACACTAGAAACAGCCTAAATGTCTGTTAACAGGGAACTGGCTAAAGGGTCCATGGGGGTCTTCTGGCTCTCTGGAGATACGAGCAGCTTCTCAAGCCCCAAGCAGTTGGTACAGGCTTCCAAGGCCTTCGAGGTAGCGTGGCTCCCTGTCCTTTTAGATACCGCTAAGTGTCTTCAAGCTTCCAGGGCTTCAGTTCTTCTCTCTAGGGGCACACCATTTTCAATGTGACTTTGCAGCTCCTCCTACCAAAAGGTGAAGTGTGTTTCCCACCCTTTGAATTTGGGCTAGTCTTGTCACTTGCTTTAGTCCACAAAATACAGCGGGAGTGACACTGTGCCAGTGCCACACCTAGGTCTCAAGAGCCCTGCTTCTGCTCACTCTTTGGAACCCCCTGTCTCCACATCAACAAGCCCAGGCGAGCCTGTTGGAGAATGAGTCACGGAGAGCAGGAGAGGAAATGCAGTTGTCCTGGTCGAGGCCCCAAGCACTAGAGAACAAAGCCCAAATCAGCAAAGTCGATCTAACAGTTGACTCACCAACTGAAACAGAAGTATTCGTGAGCCCAGCTAAGACAAGAAGAAATGTCAGCCAATGCACAGACTCAAGAGCTAAAGAAATATTTATTACTTTAAGTCATTGGATTTTTGTGCTTGTATGTCATACTGCAATAGCAAACTGATACACCTTGGTAGGGCCATGAGGATTCTCTAGTTTCTATAGAGTCCATGTGGCCTTCCTGTGACCCCACAGGAAGGCCTCATAGTTATATAGGGTCCATGGGTCTTCCCTGGACATATGAAGTCACCACAGTCTCCCAGGAACCCCCTCATCATCATCAAAATAGGTCTCTCTGGTCCTCTGATGGTCTCTGGGGAAGGCATGGGCCACTATGCCGCTGGAGCCATCAAAAGGGGTGTCGTCATTGTGGCTGGCTTTGGAAAACTCAATCTGGAGTTGGCTGAGCTGCCCACCCCCTTGTTCACCAGCATGATGTCACTCTAGCAGGAGCGCCCATGCTGTCTCACACCAGGGACAGCTCTATGCAGTGATGTTTATGTAAATCACGTAAAAAGGAATGAAGGACATCTGTACATGACATGGAACACTCTCTGTTCTATTGTCAAGTCAAACATGTGCCGACAGAAGGACTAGGTTAGATACCTTCTTAATGAAAATCCATGTTACTGAAACTACACATAAGAAACTAGGAACTGTGTCTTGTTCTAGAAAGAATCAGAGGACCAAAGGTGGGGTGGGAAGGACATTTATTTTGTCCTGACTTATTTATTTTCCTGCTGGAGAAGCAGAGCATGCAGTGGTTTAAGGAGTGGACTTGGAGCCAGAATGCCTGGGCTCGAATCCTAAGTTCCACGGTACTTGCCCAAGATCATACAGCTCGTAAGCAGCAGACCTGGGATATGAAATTTGACAGGCTGCCTCCAGAGCCCGCATTCTTAACCCTTGTTCCATGGATACCTGTGGTGTGTGCACACACGCACACGCTCAAGGTGACAGTCCCAACTTATATCTGTGTATGTCTACTACACATAAGACTCAATTTAACTTCTTCATTTTCTATTTTTGTTTTCAGAGCATTCAGCTGTTCAAGTAAGGCTGTAATTTCTGTGATTCAGTTGAGTTCGCCTTAGCTGAAAACAATGCATGTTCCTCATGATTTATATCCGTAGATTAAATATCCCATGTGAAACCTATCATGTTAACTGCAGCTTCTCAGTCTGTTAACTGGGCTGGGCTGGTGACCATGCATTTATGATACCAAGACTGAGCCAGAACTCACTCAGCTTGCTTATTACCACCATCAGGTAGAAGCAGACGAATAGAGCTGTCCGTGGTGCTTATTAACTCCCAGAGCATATACAAGGGCACGTGTGCTCATCCAGACGCAAGCCCTGCTGTTTCTCCTTGCTCTGCAGAGGAGGAGCTTGGGATCAAGACCACTTGAGAGAAATTGGATTGCATTCCCAAATCTGCAAGATTAGGGCTGGGTTGGCCAAGCTGGAAAAGCTATACTGGAGAATAGGTAGCAAGGTAAAATTTCAGTAGCCCCATGTCTTCACAGGGAGGCTGAAGCTTGGGGGAAAGGAGCAGTTTGATGCAGAAATCCTATACCAGGTACGAATTCTGCAATAAATGCAAAGGACACATTTTCATTAGTGGAGTCCGGGTGTCTGCACAGGGTGATTCTCGGTAAAGGCTCTTACTTCCCTCGGGGAAATGGTAGTGCGGTGTTCTGCCTGTCCGGGACGGCAGGAAGCCCCCAGTGGAGCTGACCGAGCCTCTTGCATCCCCAGCTAGATCACTCTGAAACCACCCACAACCATCTTTCCTGGTTCCAAAAACTGCTTTGAGTAAGCCACAGCTCCTAAATCTCACATGCCATTTTGAGTAAAATTTTAGGCATATTGCTTATGTTGTCCACAGAGTATATGGAGGTGATGAAGCAGCACACGTACAAGGTCATTCTGTGACTCCAGCATTGTGTCCTTGGAGAAGGAGTCTAAATTCTCTAAGGCTTGAGGGGGAGTCAGCGCAGCAAGCTTGGCCAGGACCTACAGAAAGAACACAGCCACCAGATCACTGCTAAAAGCAGAAAATACCTTCTCCTTTATGAAGAAATAATATGACTAGTCTACTGTGCTATCTAAATGACATGATGACATGGAGTATAATACAACTGACAACAGGGAAGTGGAATTGCTTACAGGTACTGTTGGGAGAGGATGCAGAGGGAACCAACAGGAGCACCAAAATCAACCTCATCCACCAAATAAACCACTATTCTTGTGGCCATATAGTAACAGACTTCCTCTACTTGCAGACAAGTTGTCTGGTATTATCTTGAGCAAGGATAGTTTTACTGTTGGAGAGCAGCAATGAAATGCGGTACTTAAAAGGCAAAACTAGGGCCAGACTATCGAGTCCCATTGCCTGCCCTTCCACTTTCTGGTTCTATGCACTGAAGAAATGTATTTATCATCTCTCTGCTTTAGTTTTCTAATCTGTAAAATGGGGATAATAATGAACTACCTCAAAATAGAATTGTGAGGATTGAGTCAATAGATGCAAATTACTTACAACTATTCCTGGCACATAGCAAGAGTTTAATGAATTTGTTCAACATTGCCATCTTATCTTCAGCCCCAGGATGTTCTTAAAATAGCATGCCTCTTTCTCCCTGAGGCAAAATAAATGCCATTTCCTTCTAAGAAGCTTTTTGAAGATGGTGAGTTTTCTTGGTTGCAAACAACAGAAATTGACCCATTGTTAGAAAGATATCAGAGACTCAGAGAATAAATGACTGGGGAAAAACACATGGGAAATAAGCAGAAACCAAGGGAACTACAGAAAGCTGGATATTGGATACCACAGCAAAGGTAACAAAAGCCCTGCCAGAGGTGTGACCTCTTACACTCCCTGCCTCCCTGAACTTCTTGCTCAAGAATCAGAATTCCTGCACTGGAAACATAGGGGTGCATACGTCTTTTCAAATTAGTGTTTTCATGTTCTTTGCATAAATACCCAGAAGTGTAATAGCGGGATCATATGGTAGTTGTATTTTTACAGATATATGCACCCCTATGTTCATCACAGCATTATTCACAATAGTCAAGACCCAAGTACCCATCCACAGATGAATGGATAAAGATGTGGTGTATATATACAATGGACTACTACTCAGCCATAAAAAAGATGAAATTGTGCCATTTTCAACAACATGGATTGACCTTGAGGGTATTATGGTAAGCAAAGTAAGTCAGACAGAGAAAGATAAATACCGTATGATCTCACTCATACGTGGAAGACAAACAAACACATAGCTAAGGTGAACAGATTAGTGGTTATCAGAGAAGAAGGGGTGGGGGGAGGATGAAAGGGGGAAAGGGACACATGTGCATGGTCACACATAAAAATTAGACTATTGGTGGTGAACACGATGCAGTCTATACAGAAGCTGAAATATAATGATGTCCACCTGAAATTTACACAATGTTATAAACCAATGTGGCCTAAAACAAAATCAAACAAGACAGAATCAGAATGCTTGGAGAAGGAATCAGTCTACGTGCTGACCCCTAGCTGTAAGAGAGAAGCTCACTCCTCTAGCTTCCACCGTAGAGAAGCACACACAGTGAGGGCTTCCCTAAGAGGAGGGCCGGTATTGGTGACAAACGTCCACCACAGTGGGAGGCACTACCTTCTGAGCAACGTTCGTCCCTCAGACACCACCATTTCCACCAGGTCGTCGGCCAACAGATCTAGACAAGCTAAAAGCCAAGAACCTAGTTGCTGCTATCTGATGAAATCTTAACAAAAACTAGGACTCGAAAGGGTTGTAATTCTTCTTGTCCCCTCTGCTCCCCTTTCTTCCCAGTTCCTGCACTCAAAGAATTACTGAAATTAAATATAGCAATTGAGGCTGCCTATTGTTTCCTGGTATGTAATACGTTACAATGGCACCTTCAAACTCAACCATCCCTCTGAATCGGCTCTGGTGCGCGCTCACACAATGGTTATTGTTGCAAAAGAGGCCCAGGAAGGAGCTCCTGCATTATTCACTTCATTTATTCTGATACAATATTTGGAGCTACTTCATTACATTCACGTAGCGTCCTGTCACTTTTCCCTCTGCCAGCGTCTGTTTCACACCGATAATATAACACACAGAGGGTGAAAAAAGTTTCCTTAGAAAGGAATAGAAATTATTTAACTTGATTTATAGATTGAGGTGAGCTTTTTTCTTTTCGCCCCTCAAAAGACCCAAATGGCATGAAACATTTCATTAGCGAACGTATCAATGCTTTTGGTTACTAAATGGCTGAGGCAATTAAGCTGTTCTTCCCCAAGATGAAAAGAGGTGCTGTTTGGTGTTGTCTTTTGGCTCTGACAACAGAAACACTAAACAAGCTGCTCAAGTGTGTGCACTTTTAACTTTTATCAACGTGAGAGACAGAAATCTTCAAGTTGGGCAATCTCGCTTTTCAATCGAAGGTGACAGCCGAAAGGCAAGTGGCTGCCTTATTCAGAAAGTGTTGCTTTCTTACAGTTAATGAATTTGTCACTCGTTGCTAGGTGAGCAGGATCTCAAGAAGCTGTTGCTGAGTTCAATCAGACGGGAAGGTCGTCGCCCCAGTTTTACAGTAGGAAAACTGAGACCGTATAAAACAGCAGGACCAATCTAAGAAGATGAGTTGAAATGACAGAATGTCAGAATTCCTCACCCAGTGCTCATCCCATTAGACACACTGGCTCCAAAATTATCCAGAGCTGAATGTATGGAGAAGGAAGACAACGTAAATAAGGGACCGGTGTGGTTTTATGCTTACTTCTCCAGCTTTCAGGAAAGGGGAAAGTTCAGAAAGAGGGAAACTGTGTCTGCCTGCAGTTGGGGCTTATGCTCAGCGGGCTGCGCCCCAGCAGGCTGTCCTGGCTGTTTATAGCCTGTTCCACTCTGACTAGTCAGTGTTCACACTAGGTATTAAATATTTTGAATACATCCACTGTGTCCATCCAAAGAGGGTCAGTTCAAATAGAGGATGACAGTCACGTGCTGGTTTGCTGTTTTGGTATTCACCCTTTCTCTGGTCATGGCATCCCAAATTTGCTTTGGGGGAGTTCCATTTCCCCTACTGGATGTGGTCTGGTGGGGCTGTCCGTCACAATGCCCGGATCTCCTCCATTCAAGAGCTGAGCACACAGATGCCCTCAATTTCTGTGACCTATACCTGTTCTGCCACATTGGTCTCTTCCTGTCTACCTTAAGTCTCATTTTTCAGCCTAATTTTCTATTTTTTAAGATACCCCATCACCTTCTCATAAAGTCCATTTCTCTTTAGCCAAAATCAATTTCTGTCACTGGCAACCAAAGAAGGTTGGAAGAACCCCCAAAGAGGAGTCCCCTAATCCTCTAGAGATGATGTGAGTCCATCCACGAGACGGCAGCAAGAAGTCGCACTCCACAGACGGAATCAGCCGTCTGCACAAATGCTTCTCTGAAGCAAATCTCCCTGGAAAGACAGCTTGGAGACAAATCACTGGTGAGATTAAAGTGCCTCTCTCTATGTCCTCAGGAAGCATCAACGAGGGAGAAAATTCTGTAACTGTGAGACTCTTAAGATGTTACGAAAAGTCTGTTGAAATAAAATATTTACCCTGACAAGTGCGAAGCTCAGAGAAGAGTGATCTTAGGCCAAATAAGGTTTGGGAAGAGTTTAATCAATATTTCCCCAGAACTGTGCAGGAAACTATTTTTTACTTTCTTATGAATTATTTTCCAAAGGCTTATATGAGCGTACCTGGAGGCATTCTATCCACCTGCCTGTATTCTGCTTCCTGGTAAAAATTACCACAACGATAGTCATGATGCTCATATCCATTAGGATTCTTTCAGTTGTAAATGATAGAAATCCCAGCTCAAATTGTTCTAAGCAGAAAAGGGGATTCATAAACACACGTAAACAAAAGTGGTCTGGCCACTGTCTGGCCAACAGGGCTGATGTCCCCAAAACTTGGACTCTCTTTGTCTTTTGGTTCAACTTTCCTCTGGAATGGAGTCATTCTTGAGTAGCCTCTTTGAACACAGTGATTCCCAGAAGTTTCAGGCTTGTGTCTCTTCAGTCTCTAAGGACAGAGTCTGTCATGCTGGCAGTTCCACTAAATGTCCAAGAATTGAGTTTCCCAGACTCAGGACTGAGTCATGTGTCCATCCCTGAACCAATCATGGCGGCCATGAAGACGCAATCTTCCAATTGGTCAGGCAGGAGTCACATGACCCCTTTGGAGGGTGGATTAAGTGTGGAGGAAAGGAGATTTCCAAAAGGAAAACCAGGATGCTGTTACCAAGACAAGGGGTAAATTCAGATGTCCACCAGCCTCTCTTCACAGGAGGAAGGGAGGTCCAGGGTTCATTGAAAGAGATGGTTAATTAGCAATTTGGCTTTTTTGATTTATAAAGAGTTCCTGTAAGTTTGAGAAACAAAAATTAATTTGCCTAGACCTGAAATTTCCCTCTTTCCCTGCAACTTCTAAACTGGGTAAACTGATCTAACTCTTCAGAGCTCAAGGGGTCTTCCTCCCTAGCTTTTCCCACTGCCTAGTTCCCTCCGACCACGAACTCCATTCCGTCTGTGGTGTGAGATTCCTCAGTGGCCACGCCTGCCCACCTGCCTTTAGTCTTCTTTCCCTCCTTGGGCCACACCCCCAAATACCCAACTCTTTCACCACTTGTTCTCATCTGAGTAATCATGAGCTGGAAAGGTCCAAAGAGGTCAAGAGTGGTAGATTCTTACAAAGCATCAACGGCAGACTGAGAGTTGTCTCTTTCTTCTCCCCACCCATATGTGCTGTATCTGGTGTACGCCACATAGCCAACAGGAGGGGCGGCAGTGGTGGACACTCTAGTCACTGTGAATTGGGTTCGAGGGGTGGGACGAGGGAGGCCTCCTCAAATCTCTTTTGCACACCCGGGAGTCTGCGGTGGTGACTGAACAGGGGTGCTTTGAAAAGCAGAACAGGTTGTACAAACAGGAGATACGCCTACTGCCAGGTTGCTTTCATCATTTCAACAGGCAACATCACTGCTGGCTGAAAACATTACTGGAAGCCTTAAAACAACAAAAATTTATGCTGTCACAGTTCCGGAGCCTGCAAGTCCGAAATCAAGGCGCCGGCAGGGCCACACTCCCTCCAAAGGCTCCAGGGGAGCATCCTTCCTGCCTCCTCCAGCTCCCGCGGCCCCAGGCACTCCTTGGTTTGTTGCAGCATCGCTACGATCTCTGCCTCCATCTTCACGTGGCCCCCTTCCTCCTGTGTATCTCCCCGTGTTCTTTCCTCTTCTGATAAGGACACTAGTCATTGGATTTAAGGCCCACTCTAAATTCAAGATGATCTCATCTTGAGATCCGTAGCTAACTACATCGGTGAAGGCTCTACTTCCAAACAAGGCACCTTCTCAGTTCTGGGGGGACACGACTTTGGGGGGCACCTATTCACCCTGCTACAGAGAGGGCCAACTCTCGGAGTAGATGAGAGCAGTTTGTTTGTGGAGTGAAGAATGGGACAACCTAAGAAGCTTTCCTACCGTGTTTGGGGTGGTATTTAAGCTCAAAGACAAGCAACAGGACAGAGGTTCTACTGGACAAACTAAAATCTGGCCCCTTGAGTCTTAACAGCCACAGGCTTTTCATGGATAATTTGTTTTCCTAGTGTCATCTGGTAATGAGAGGATGTATGTATGTGTGTGCGTGTACACGTGTGTGTGTATGCACGTCTGTGTGTGAAGAGAGACAGTCCAGAAACAAAGAGTAGCCCAAGTTGGAGAACTGATAAGACTAGAACGTTTAACTTTCTGTGTAATGTGCTTTCCTTCACTCTCAATTTTAGGGTAAAATCTGAGAACACCTTTCCTCTCCCAGCTGCACTGTGCGCAGCTCCAGAGAAAACTCCTGGCCAACCCACTCTTTACCTGGCTGTCTCTGGAAAGACAACACCTAGTTAGGCCAGCTAATTACAACACTGAGCCCACAATTAAAAACGCATCTCAAGAATGGGCATGTCTGGGGCCACTCCTCCGGTCTCCTGTTCACAGAACGACGAGAAGTCCATTTGGCTCTGCAACATTCAAAGATGCCAGGGCGAGCCCCCTGGCATCAGCCATTCGAATGCAGCATCCTGCAGCAACATCAATTTCCAGGTGACAGAGTCGAAAGCTTCCCAGCCAACAGCAGCCAAGATGCTTTTTCATTCTAATTGCTCTGCGGACCGCTCCTGCATCAGGAGGGGCTGGCCGCTGAGTTACTGCAGGGACTGTAAATTGCATGTGCACGGAAAAGGCCACAGTGACCATTGGGCTGCTAGAGGCTGGTTTGCCCCCTGTGTGCCGAGCAGGTGGGGAGTTCTGAGGTCTGGGGGCTGGGTGTTAGAGGTGGGAGCTCTTTGTTATTCATGATTTGAGGGGGTGGTGAGTCCTGCCCACTGCTGGTGGGGAGCAACAGTGCCCCTCCAGGAGCTTCTTGTTAATTCTCCTGTCCAGCAGTCAGACGCACACTTGTCTCTGCCCTTCTTGCTCACAGTGGAGAACTACACGGCAGTGTGGGCTACCACTGTGTTCCCGGTGCTGAGACTTCAGGGCATCTGAGAGCTGGAAGAAGACTAGTATTTATAGGAAGAATGCTATCGTTCTCCCTGCCGGGATGGGTGCACAGAGCTGGGGGCTATCAGCTCCCTGGAGGGGCAAGAGTGGCCAACGTCACCCACAGACGTGTTAGCCAGATCCGTGACCCCATGGGCCTGCTTCAAGCAGAGGGAAACCCAGGCACCAGAGAGCCACAAGGGGTCGAAAAATATGCCTGTGGCTGAAGAGGGGTGAGAAAGGGAGCTGAGATGTACCGTTGACCCCCAGCCTCAACCCTACCCTTGTTCAGGAAGGTCGACCCTGAGGAACCAAGGTTCCTGCTGTGACCACGCGCTCCCCTCTGTCTTACACCCCCAGCTGCTCCCGGGCCAGGTGAGTGGCAGTAACAGTGCTGGGGGCTGCAGTGAGCTGACATTCACCCCCGTGGAAGGAGCAGGTGCCCAGAGCAGCCAGCGTTGCCATGTGAATTCACATTTCCAGTGTTGACAGATTTTCTGATTTCAGGAGGCAATGGGGGTGGTAGAGAATCTAGAAATCAGGATTTAATAGTGGTCAATTTTGAAAACATTCTGAAAACCACACCAAGTGGGCCTGAGGCTGGGATGTGACCTGGAGGCCGGCAGTCTGCAGGCTCTACCTTCTACCTTCAGCTACACCTCTCAATCATGATGATAGGTCACGGCGATGCAGCCGCACCGCATGCCCAGCCCCGGGCTGAGAGCTTCACACACCTCATCCCGTTTAATTCTCTAGCAGCTCCAGCAGGTGCTTATTCATTCTCTCATTCTTCAGCTCTCTCCTGAGCGCTTACGATGGGCTGGGCAGCGTTCACAGTGTGGCATCCAGCACAGCCAGGATGGCCCCTCTGACGGAGCTCTCATTGTGAGGGGTGGGATAGGGACAAACAGTTAACAAGAAAGCAGGAGATGGACAAGGTCATTTCAGACAGTGACACACGCCGTGATGATGGTATAACTGGGTGACAGTGGGGAAGCCCTGGGGCAGATGGCTCTTTGGAGAAGGTTAATGAGGTCTCCACAGAGGATGCGATGCTTGAGCAGCCCTCTGAGGAGCAGAAGGGGCTGGTTGTCACTGGAGAGAGAACCTAGGGTTCAGGGGTGCCATGTCCAAGGGACAGGAGGAAGGATAGAGAGGTTAAAGGGGGAGGTCAGGAGGACGGTGCTGGGAGATGAGACTGGACCCCCAGGCAGGGCCATCTGGGGGGGCCTTGGTGGCTGTGATAGAGATTTTCTTCTAAGTGCAATGAGAAGCTCTTGGTTGGGCCAGACTCTTGTTTGCCACTTGTACAGGATTGCTCTGAGTGCCGTGTGGAGCATGGTCTGTGGAGGGGTGAGCGGGGAGGGACGAGCTAGGAGAGAGGGGCATTCCCCCCCTCACAGGTGAAGAACTGGAACATTACACCTGAAATGTGCTGGCATCCATACAAGGTACAATGATAACTTAACACAATCTTCTAGAGGAGAGTAGAACACCCACCTGTCCGTCTGGGAGTCACCGGAGGACGGGACCAGCCGGCACCCGTGTGTGAGGAGCTGTGGCTTGCTGAGGCCAGTGGGCGAGTGAGCGTGTGCAGGAGCAAATTTCTAATTGACCCAAAGTCTGAAACTCAAATACGAGCCAGACATCTTTCCCTGAGCCCAGCACCACAGACCTACCGACTTCAATTCCCCAGTTTGTCATTAACTGACTGAAAAAACGTCACATCTTCCAAAAACAAAAATGACCTTTGAGCAGATTCCCTGGTTGTTAGTGGGAGAGGAGCTGTGAAAGATAGCTTCTCTCTCGGATCCCCAGGGTTCCCCGACAAAGCAGCTGGAAGCCGCTGACCAGGCCTTGGGGGCGGGGGCAGCAGTGTGGCTGGCTGCTTCTTCCTGCAAAGTTCACAGACCGCACTGATGGTCAAGTGCTCTGACAAGGTGGCTTCCTAACCTAACAAAAGTCCTCAACCTCAAATTATCCTTCCCTCCATCTAGGCAGTTAGATGCCAGAAATCCCTGCATTAGAAATCGCTCTAAGTCAGGATGCTTTACGTCCTAGGGGAATGCAGACGTACTCCCAGGGCGGAGTGACTTTAATCCCTTATTTTTGTCATGGCCCAATAAGATGGGCTGTCATCACTCAGCGAACCTTGGAGAGGTGGCACGCAGGACTGGAGAGTCTTCACTGGGCACTGGGGAAGGTGGCAGGAAGAGGATGCCTTAGCTGAGGTCCCCAGGTACAAAGGAACATAGCATTTTCCAGGCATGATGAAAGAGCATTGGTGAAAAACTAATGATTTAGAAGAACCCCAAAGAAAAGTAGAGACAATTAGAGTCAGCCGACTCATTGATATTTGTTCACAAGAAAAGGAAATAATGTGAGATAAATAAGAAGAAGAGATGTGCATGCTGGTTTTCCCACATAGAGAGACAGTTATGAAAGTTTCCAGCTTGGCATGATCGAAAGGGATTAGCAAGAATGATTCTGAAGAATTGAAAGCACAGACTCAGACAGTTATTTGTACACCCGTGTTCCTAGCAGCATTATTCACAACAGCCAAAGGGTGGAAACAACCCAAGTGTCCACAACAGATAAATGGATAAACAAATTGTGGTTTAAATACAGTGGGATATTATTCACTCATAAAAGAGAATGAAATTTTGATATACGCTACAACATGGATGGACCTCGAAAACTTTATGCTTAGCAGAATAAGCCAGATACACAGGGACAAATATTGTATGATTCCATTCATATGAAATGCCCAGAATAGGCAAAGTCATAGAGGCAGAAAGCACAGCAGAAGTTACCAGGGTTGCAGGGAGGGGAGACGGGGAGTTAGCGTTTAAGGGGGACAGAGGTTTTGTTGGGGATGGAGAAAATGTTTTGGCTATGGAGTGTGGGGATGGGTGCAGACATTATGAATGTACTGAGTGCTTGTGAATGGTTAAATGATAAATATTATGTCACGCACATCTTACCATTATTTTTTAAAAATTAATGGAGTGAAATGAATTTTTTTTAAAAAGAATGGTTTTGACTCCATTTCTTTCAGTCAGAGTTCTTTAGTGCAAGCAACAGAAACTAATTTGGGCTGATTTTTTTAAAAATGGAGGGACAATAAAGTCCAAAGATTGGGCAGATAAAAACATTTCTCCAAATGATCTCATCTGGTGCCTCCACTCTGAGGCACCAGACACCGCAGTTTGTACCTCAGCCCCCCCAGCACTGGACCATTGGACACCACAGCATTTACCCCACTGCCTCTAGAAAGTGTGTGTGTGGCGGGGGGGCGGTGAGGGGGGTCTCTAAAATGACAACCACGGCCAAGAGGACTGCCCACTGCCCTGACTCCTGGAGCCACTAGCCCCCGGTTCAGTCTGACATGGATGCACGCACTGGCTCAGTCTGAGTCACATGTCCATGCCCTGGTCACAAGGATCCGGGAAAATGGATGTGACCTCATAGTGGGAGTTCAGAGGGCAGACATCATCAAACCTAGACTTGGTTTGGGGATGAAGGATGTGGGCCTGCAGTAGACTGTGTAGTTGCTTACAACCTTCACTCCTGCTCCTTCCTTAAGGCCCGGCCTCGAGGGAGACTCATACGTGATGTCCCACTCACGTCAGACAGAACCGTTGACTTTCCATCAGTCAACGGGATGTGAACAGAAGTGATTGCCCAGAAGAAAGTCTAAGAACCACGGAACGGTCCCCACCTTTCTCCTCTTCTTCTGTTGTAGGAGCAGCCACATCTCAGAGAAGAGCTGTTCTGTCACGACAGACACACAGTGTGAGCCTGAGATAAACCCCTGTGATCCTAAGTGTCTGAGGTTTGGGGTCATTTGTTACTGGAGCACGGCTCAGCCTGGCTGACGGACGAAGGACTTATATTATGATTTCTGCTTTACAGATGAGGTCACGGAGGCACAGAGAGGTGAAGAAACTTGCTAGGGTCACAAAGCTGGTCACTAGTGGTGCTGACTTCAAATCTGGGGCCTCTGGCTCCCCAACACCCTCTCTTGACTATCACAACTGACCACCTCTCTCTGAGCCCATTTATTCCACAGACGACTTCTTTCCTGGACGGAGCCAGACTTCCCTTCAGACAGCCCCCAGTTTCTGAGAAAGCTCTCTTTCCTAACCTCAGGTTTCTTTTATTTCTGCAGAAGTAGCCAGTGTGTTGCCTTCAGACCAGCAAGACCCACGGGGTCTCATCAGAGCCAGGCCTAATGAGGGAAGATTTTCCACAGAGAGGCAATTGATTTTCCTCCCTCCTGAGGTGTGAGCTGTGCGGGTCAGAATAACTTACCCTGCTCTAGAGGAGAAATTATGCCTCTATGACTCCCTGAAGGACAATCGAGTCTGCAGTCCATATGTAAAGGCGGCTGCAGGAATGTTCTGTTCCAAAGCTATAAAAACAGCACAGAGTGTACCTTATTATCACACTTACACAGCCAATTCCTTCTTTCACTGTAAACTCTCCTGACATCTCCAACTGAGATAATTATGGTGCTAAGGGAACTCTTGGCCTTGCTAAAAATACTTAGCAACAGTTTCCGCGGCAAGGAATGCACTTACAGGTGATCCGATAAAGACTCCGGAGCCGGCATTTGCTAATTCATCAGGGAACCCTCCCGGCTGCCTGGCCACCTCCCTCTTTGATGTGTCTTCATTCCTCCTGTATCATTGTCCTTGACCTCACAGCCCTGCTTCTGACGCTGGCAGGCTTAGGTGAACACCATCCTGCCTGACAGGGAGGGAATAGCAAGAGATGAACCTGCTTAGTTCAGCGACTGTGGCAGACGCTGCAGAGAGTTCACCAAAACCCAGTTTCTTTTCCTCTTGGGAACACAGCTAAACTAAACTTCCCAGTGTCCCTTGCAGTTAAACAGGGCAGATGGCTGAGATTTGGTCAATGGAACGTTGGTGGAAGTGATATGTGCCAGTTAAGGTCTGACCCAGAGAAACCTCCTAGAGATGATCGCTCTCTTTCCCCATCCACCACTGAAAGAAGCAGCCCTGGAGGAGGGCAGAGCCACAAGATGGAAAGAACCTGGGTCCCTGAGGCACCACGTGGAAGGATGCCCTCCATACACATGCCCTGAACTGCTACATGAACTAGAAACAAACGTGTTGGCCACTGTTGACGCCAGTTAGCCTAGCCTAATACAACAGCCCTGACCCAGTGCTGCCCCTCCTCACAGGCCAGGGGTCTTCAGTTAGGTCACCTGGGAAGCCCCCAAGGTGCCCTGGTTGAGAAACCCCTCTGACCTGACCCGGCCTACACACAAGGTGCCTCTTCATTCATTCAGCAAATACTTATGGGTGCTCACAGCTCAACAAGAATTTATTGACCACCACTTGGTACAAGACACAGTGATAGGGACTAACAGATAGACAGTGGGTACAAAGACCTCAGTCTCTATCCCCAGGAGCATATGGAGCAGCTGGGGATCAGCCATGCCATGTTCCACTCGTATCATTCTGCCAGAAAGTGATATGTTCAACTATTTAGTTTCCAGAGAAGAAAGCCCAGTTGGTTTTTTCTAATCTCACTTTAGCCAAGAGAAGGAAGCTTTCTTTTTACACAACGCTTCCAAGTGTCCCGGGCTCTTACATCTTGGGGCGTTGCTCGTGCTGAATCAAAACCAGACCATCTCTTGGTCAGACGTCCTCACTGGGCACGACCCAGCTCTCTCCTGGCTTCCAGGGTCTGTCACTGGAAGATACTCATCATCTCCATCTCGCTCCTGTGTGCAGGATACTTCTGATCCCATCTCCTTCCCCAACCAGTGGTGACTGCTATAGAGATTGAAGGCAGAGAAGACTGCTGATGTGCACCTGTTTCTTCTTGTACCAGAGGCCTTTGGACATAATAATCAATTATCTACTGCCCTTGCTTTCTGGTTATACAGTGACAGTTTCTTTCAAAAGTCTAGTTGTCTTGAGGAAAAGAATTTGAAGAGCACAGAGGAGGAAAATAAAGCCTACTGGTTTATTTATTAACAAATATATTTTGAGCGCTGCCATGTGCCAGATACTGTTCAAGTTGCTAGTGAGAAAATGATGAACAACAAATAAAGTCTCTTCCCTTATGGAACTTACATGTCAGTGGAGAGAGAGAGACAACAAACACAAGTTATATATGTGTGTGTGTGATTGTGTGTGTGTGTGAGTGATTAGTGCTATAAAGAAAAATAAAGAAAGGGGCGCAGAGTACCCCAGCAGTAGGGGCGCTGTCACACATGGAGTAGTCAGAGAGGGAAGTTTGAGGAGCGACCTGAAGGAAGGGATGCAGAAAGCCATGACGATATCTTGGGGAGGAGCAGGGCAAGAGGGGCTAGAAGGGCAAAGAATCTGAGCTGGGAAAGTGCCTGGGGGATGTATATCGTACTGGTTCTGTTTCTCTGCAGAACCCTGACTGATACAATTGGTGATCTGGACAAGAGTGGTTCAGCTTGAGAGCTGGGAGCAAAGATGTGCAATCAAAGGAATTGAGAGAAGTGAATACTATGGACAACTTTTCTAAAGGATTTTGCTGCAAAGTTGCTGCTCCAGTAGAAAGAAGAAAATTATTATTGCAAAGAGCCAGGGGACAACTTCTGGAAGGAGAATGCCCATAAGGAGGTGGTAGATGGGATCCAGTGTCCGAAAGGAAGGGTTGATCTTCAATCAGAACACAAACAACTCACTCACAGTAACACGATGAAACCTGTCTGTAGGTTGATAGATGAGGTACCGAGACCTTGCGAAATTCTCTCCTTGCTACTTCCATTTTTCTCAGTGAGCAGGAAGCAAATGGCTTTGGGAACCATAAAGGCATTGCTGGGCTCACTGAGGACCAATGAAGGTGGCGATCAAGAATTTAACGTGATAGCATGGGCATGGGGGGTGTTTCCCCAGCCACATTTATCTGCTTGGGTGCAGGCAGGAAGTAAACGAAGAGTTGGATGGAGCTGGGGTTGGTGTTTTCCCAGGTGAATCTAACAGACAGCAAGAGAGCCAAGAAAGTTAGGGGATCTAGGCAAGAATTTGATAACTATTGTAGGACACGTATCTAAGCTGGGTAAGGCGAAGAATTAGGACGAATCGTTGTGTTCTGGTTGAAAGTCAACCGCTGCATCCCAAGAGGAGGCTGGAGGCCAAGAAGGAGGTGAGATGCATGGATTACAGGTCCAGGTGCCATCCAAGGACTGTTGGAGTTAAGAAGAAGGGGGGATGAGCTGGATAGATGCGAGGTGGGGCTCAGAGAATGAGACGTTTGAAACTGCGAGGATGGCCAGCGTGCTTTTTTCTTGGTAAGGAAAAAACCTAGAGGATGATCATGACAATGGACTACTTCCAAATGTCTCAGTGCGCGAGACGAAAAGCTCCTGTAGAAGGGTCATGGAAGTGCTTTGAGTGCATAGGAAATGGGAAATTAATTCTGACCGATGCCGACTGAGAAAATTTAGGAAGGCTTCATGAAAGAGGTGATTTTTTTTTTTTTTTGGCCAGGCTTTGAAGCATGAGCAGAATCTTAATGGGTGATTACGCAGCAAAGAATAACTTTGCCCCAAGAAAGATTTGGCCCTTGACCAACTCCTGGGAGGTGACCACTAAGCCTTTGGGATGTCCTTTCTGATAAGAGATCTTTGTTCTCCTGAGACCTTCAGGCCACACCAGATAGTCTATGCTAACAACGTGTTTTTTGGCCTTGAGCCACACAAAATCTACTTGACCTATGGAAGGGCTGGAGACTACAGTCGGCCACACAGGTAGTCAGACATGTCTGCAAGACCAACCCCCAGTAAAAACTCTGGGCACCAAAGCTTGGTCAGCTCCACTGGCTGGCAATAGCCCGTGCGTGTTGCCACTCATCATGGCTGGGAGGAGAAAGTGCTGTCAACGTGACCAGGCTGGAGAAAGAGTGGAACTCTGTGGATCTCGCACATACACATCTCCCACCTGCTGATTCTGTCCTGTAACCTTTCACTGTAACAAGCTGTGGCCAAGCATATCAGAGCTTTGCAGAGTCCTGGGAATTCTTCCAGTGAATCAGGAACTTGAGGCTTGTCTTGAGGACTTCCCAAACCTCAGTGAGGAAAAGGTATTCTAGTTAAAAACCTGGTATGGGAAAACACAGAGACAGGAAAATGCCATTTTCACATGAACAGACAGTTCACAGACAGGGAAAAAATTACTCTTAAACATATGAAAAAAGGTTCAACTTGACTGTAGTATCACACATATAGGTTAGAAGCAGATTGAAATACCGAGCTCTAACCTAGCAGCTTGGCACAAATCTCAAAACGTGGTAACACACTGTGTCGGTGAAGCTGTGGGGAAGCAAAGAGTCTCCTACACGGATGGTGAAAATGCAAACTGACGCAAGCTCCATATGCATGGATTTGGCAGCAGTCGTCAAAGTTACAAATGTGCACACCTTTGACCCATCTCCCTTACTTCTGTGAATATCCACCACCCGTGTACGTGCTCACGTGGGAAGGCATGTAGACAACAGCATTCATTGCAGCATTTCTTTTTTAATAGCAAACGATTGGAAACAACCCATATGTCCATCAATAAATTACACTATACTATCCAAGGGAATATATAACGGAACTCTGTGCCTCTGAAAGAAAGGAGAAAGAAAACTGTGCACTGATGTGGACAGAGATATGTTTCAATGAAAAAGATGCAAGTTACAGAACCGTACATACCGCAGGCAACTCTTTGTGTAAGAAAATGGGGAAAATAAGAATATATTTTGTAGTTGCTTCTTCTTGCAGAAGATACTCTGTAATAATACACAAGGAATTAATAAGAGAATGACCTGTTTGGGGGTAAAGGGAGGAATGGGAATAGGGGTGTTATTATTGCACCATGTAAACGTGTTGCTTATTCAAGGGGTTAAATTTTAAAAGAAAAAAATTACTGCTTTCTAAACCGCAGTATGTTTTGAATGCTTCTAAAAGATGGAGATGGAGAAGAAAATGTTTTCAATAAAGACTGCAGAAAGACGTGTCTTGTCATTTACGTTGATGGCTGTGGCAGGCCCCCAGGCTCCTGGTGTCCGTGCGTTGTGGAGTCTCCCCCTCTTGCACGGGAGCTGGGCTCAGTAACTCCATTCTACCAACAGCATAGGGATGCCACTTCCAAGACTGGGTTATAAAGAGACCAGCTTCCATCCTTGGTATTCTCTCTTGTTCTTGGGTTGCTGGCTCTGGAGGAAGCCAGGACCTCCACAGGCTTCCTCCACAGGCTTCCACAGGAAGCCTGTGGAGAGGCCCATGTGGCGAAGCACAGAGGCCCGTCAACAGCCCTGCAGGGAGCTTAGAAGCACATCTCCCCCCACGCGAGCCTTGAGATGGTCCCAGGGGTCAGGGCTAGTCGACAGGGGCAGGAACCACATCAGAATGCGGGGATCACTGGGGACCGTGTTGGAGACTCCCTGTCAGAACATTTGCAACAGAACTAGAAGTTACCAACACAGCCCCCAGGGCTGGGGGTGGAGCTGAGGGCAGGGTGGGCAAGGATGAGGGTTGAGAACAGGCAGAGTACTTCAGCCTTATCTGCAGCCGTTGGTATCTATTTGGTGTCTTTCTTTTCAGTCCTTTGTGTATTCACATAGAACCTATATATAGGGGTGGGAATTAACATAAATGATGATATACTCAATACACCTGTTAGCAATTTTTTATGCAACAGTATGCCATGGAAGTCTATCTACGTTAGCGCATGTAGGTCTAGCTCATTTTTTTGACTCGTGCATGGTATTTCACAGGATGTTTATATACCCTTGATTTAAATCTTCCCCTATTGGTATACTTTTAGCTTAATTTGAATTTTGCATTATTAAAAATAATGATAGCCAATCTCAAAAGGTTACAGAGTCTGATTCCGTTTCTGTGATATCCTTGGGGAAAAAAAACTATACCAATGGAGAAGACATGGTGGTTGCCAGCGGTGAGGGATGGGGAGGGAAGGCATGGCTGTAAAGGGAGGGCACGAGGGAATTTTCTGCATCCTGACCGTGGTGCTAGTTCCATGAGCCTATGTGTGTGTTCAAATTCACGGAACTATGCACAGAAAGAAAATCCATTTTACTGTTTGATTATTTTTAAAAGTTAAATGAATTTAAAAATTATCACTCTTGCACAAATGCTATCCTGATGATCCATGCACACATGAGAATGCTGGAGCAGCCTGTAGGAAGAGAAATTTCTTAGTCACAGGGTATCACATCTTGAATTCTAATGTTTTCTCCCACACTGCCCTCCAAAAGGGCCGCGTCCATAGGGTTTTCTGAAAAAGCCACATAGCCTTGGGGATGTGTCTTGCCCTGGAGTCTATGGAAACCTCAGCAGGGAAATGAAAACCCACGTATCACGAATCCTACAAAGTTCCAAGTCTATTTCCCAAACTGCTGTCCTTTCCTTTCACTGGCGCAGATTCACAGCGCAGGAGCAGCGAGGGAAATAAAGCAACAAAAGGGCATTCGAGTCGGAGTTGAAAACTCACATGCCTACAGGGCCTCGCTGGTAACATAAACAATAATGACAATGATAATAATAATAATAATTGCAAACACTTACATGGTGCTTTCGAGGTGCCAGGCACTGGATGAAACCTTCTGCATATCCTAAGTTATTTGATTCTCATAAAAACCTATAAAGTAGGTTTCCTTCGTATCCCCACTTTACAGACGAGCAAACTGAGGCATAAAGAGCTGAGCAGTGTGCCTGTTATCACCTGTTATCAGCTAGAAGACGGCAGAACTGGGCCTCAGTGCAAAGCAGTCTGGCTTCAGCGCACACAACCTTAAATGAGTGAACTCAGGCCAAGCTGAGAACCCTGACCTTCTGACATGATCAAGTGTCATTTCCCACACAAGCAGCTGACAACTGGAATCAGAATAGAGGAGGCGAGAGAGGAAGCGTGCAAGCCACGGAAGCGGCAGGTGGGAGTCAGCTCTGCACGTTGCTGCCTGAGTGTTGCACACTCAGCATCGACAGACATGTCATTTTCTTGAAAGAGGGCAACTGGGATTTCTTCCTGAAATGTCTCAACTTTAAAATATTGACTCAGTTTATTTGAATAGCTGTAGGGGTCATCTTACACCCTCTGAAGCAGAACTGGACAGAAGTGTGCTCGACAACACTGATCCACACCTTGCAGCATCTGTGTGCTTCTTTGCGATCAGCCTGAAGGGCTTGCAGAGTTCATCCTCTGTTTATCTGTTATTGCATAACAAACCACACCCACTGCGAGTGACTGAAGATGAAAACAATGATTGATTGCAATATATGATGTAGTTTACCAGTTATCATTTATTATAGTGGTTTATCAGTTATCATACTCATGGCCCCTGAAGCTGTGGTCCTGCTGATCTAAGCCATACTCACTGACACAGGTAGGCTCATGCATGTGTCTGTGGTTCCCTACCAGGTCGGCTGTGCGCTGGAGGGCCTGGGGGGGCCTCTGCTGGAATGGCTCCTCTCTGCTCCACAAGGGCTGTCACCCCCCAGCAGGCCATCCTGAGCCTGTTTACCTGGTGGTTCAGCAGGTTTCCAAGAATGCCATCAGAAGCAGGCGAGGCTTCTCACGGTCCAGACGCTGGTTGTGTGGTGTTCTACTCACCAAAGCCAGTCCAAAGGGCAGACCGCGTTTCCCACCCAGGGGTGGGACACAGACTCTGAGGAGGGTGCTGGCAAGGCCTTGGGGCCGCTTTTGCAGCTCCTCTGTCTGGGCTCCACTCCTAGACCTTTGCTGGTTGCTTTAATGAAAGCCAACGTGTGGAAAAGAACAATGAGCCTTTCAGAAGAGCTATGAAGTGAGATGGTTCATTGACGCCTGATAAATTCCAACTGTTCAGGCCCAACTTTAATCTTGGCTCCTATTCCCAGGAAACAGTCAACTAAGCAAGCTGAAATTAGAAGCCCAGCACCATTGGGAATTAATTCCGTGGATAGCACATCCTGACAGTAACGGGAGAGCAAAGAGGCCTGGCTAAAATGGAAGCTCAGCGATACACTAACACAGTGACCCTCCAGAGAGGGCTCCTCCTACCGACTTCCTAGGACGTGTAGATTCAAATTAATATAATAAACCAGGGCCTGGAGCAAAGGAAAACGATGTCAATGTGAGATATCACTGTTATCATTCATAAATTTACTTTACAAAGAACCTACTTAGTGCAAGCTGTGTCACAAAGGAGCACTGGAGGATTTAATAAATGCTCATGGAGGAGAAAGCAGCTGATCACTTTACTTTGTTGCTTGGGTCTCAAATGACACATTCGTGGTGCAGAACAAGAATAAACTGATTTGCAGGAGCCAGGAATGTGGATTAACCAGATTAGTTCTGTGCTTCTCTCCCCCAGTCTTGATTTAGACAGTGTGGTAAACAGAAGATGACCCCCAAAGACGTCCACATCCTAACCCCCGGAACCTTGGGTATCTTACTTACAGGCAAAAGAGACTTTGCAGATGTGATTAAATTAAGGGTCTTGAGAAGGGAGATTGTCCTGGGTTATCCAGGTGGGCCCAATGTCACCACAAACTCTTGTAAGAGGGAGACAGAAGGGTCACAGTGAGGGGAGATGTGAGGACAGAAGCCTCGGTTTTCTTCTCTGTACAACGGGCATACTAACAGGTCATATTTTGCATATACGATAGCTGCCTGGAAGAAGAAAGGCCCGGCAGCAGGGAGGGCTCCGCCCCCACCTCTGCCCCTCCCAACCCTGCCTGGTGGTCGTATGTGGTGAAGGGCAGAGAGACGCCAGGCGGCCACTGTTCCCGACACACCTGCCTGGGCCCTGGTGCCAACACAGGTGGGAGCAGAGCAGGTGTACACGGAAGCTGGCAGAACTGAACTTCAACAGAAACATGAGCTGAAGTTCCTGAGTCACCGGGCGTGTGGGTGGAGGCGCCGGCTGCTGAAATCACCTGTGTGGCCACTCCCACCGCTCCCCTCACGGCTCGGGGAAGGAGGCCAGACCCTTCCCTGATGAGCTACGGACACAGCAGCCCAGGGTCCCTCTGAGGCCCGGAGGTTTCTTCTTCGAGGTTCCAGCAAAGCCTCTGGCGGAGGGGCCTGCAACCGTCCTGGCTGAGGACAGCCCCGCTTGGCCCAGGCTCCAGTCTTAGCCCTGCCCCGTCTACCTTGTGGCCCTGGGCAAGGCCCAGGCCTGCTCTGGGCTGCGGTGTCCTCTCCTGACGCCAACTAGGTCATTAGGTAGGTAGGCCTGAGGTCAGCTAGGCCACGCTCCTCACCTTCCCGGGCGGGCATCCAGCCCAGGGAGAGCCTGTTAAATACCATTCCCCGGGTTCCACCCAGAGACTCAGACCCAGCAGCACGGGGGAGAGGCCCAGGGTCCTCAGCAAAGCCCCGGCTCATGAGTAAGACTGCCCCGGTTCCTCACCCACGCCCTCAACCAGCTGTGTGACCTCGGGCCAGTCCTTCCCTCTCTGTGTCCTCATCAGCAAAATCGGAACTCATTGCACCTCCGTGTGGGACCACTGTGACATTAAGTGAGACTAAGGGGCTGCTCTCAGGATGGTGTGAAACTTGACTAACTTGGGACATTATCATTTCGGGGCCAACAGGATCCTAGAGCCTGGCTGGAAACACAGGTGGCCACACACGCTTGTCACCAGGTTGCTAAGTGGGTGGTGCTTGGTGCACAGGAAGCATGAGAGTGTCTGCAATTACTGTCTTTCCCGGGGGCGACGGCCTTGGTGAGACGTCTCTAAAGGAAGCCCAGCCCTGGGAGCCACAGTGCCGATGACGGACATCCGGTGGGCGGCTCCTACCTGGTGGGGTTGCCTCCTGGAGCCTGTCCTCGCTGGTCATGACGATCTGGATCTCGTACCACAGCTCACCGCCTAGGTTGGGCTTCTTCTTTGGCGCTCCCAGACTGCCTCATCCTCCCATCTTCCTCCCCTTCTTCCACCTGCACTATCCCAAACATCTGCCCAGCGTGTAAAACCTGGGGGCCACAGCGGGGGATGCTGGCAGGACACCCCACCTCTGACCGTTCCCTACAGCCTGGACTTCTGCTCCAGAAAAGCTACTGAGGGTGCCCCACCCAGGCTCAAGGACACACTAAAGCCCTCAGGGGAGAGAGGAGCAATTTATTGCTGGTTTGGAACATTTGTTGAAGGACAGTCCTTATTCTTTGATTTTGCAAAGCTGATGAAGAAAGTGATTTTCTTGTAGGACATGAAAAGAAGACATTTCCTGTTGTGCAGTGTCAGGAGTAATAATTAACTAATTAATTAACCCTAAGCTCCAGGCATGTGTGTGTAAATCTCTACGCAACATCTCTAGATAGGAGTCCAAAAGGCCGGCTAACTCCTCCTGACCAGACTGACTGTGGGGTTCATTCGTTACCTCCTGCCCTGCCCTATGAGTGGGCTCAGCTGCATAGAAAACAAACAAAATAACAGCCACCTAAACACAGCAGGCTCCAATCTCTCACATGAAGCAAGGTGGGCAGTTCAGGCCTGACATGGCAACTCCACAAAGTCATCAGACACCCAGGTGTCTTCTACTTACTTCGTGGTCACAAAACAAACTCTGGAGCTCCAACTATCACATCATCATTCCAAGGAACAAGAAGGAGAAAGTGGGGAAAGTAAAAGGCACAGGCTCTCTGAGCCCTTTAAGGGCTCTTCCTGGACGCCCCTCCCAACGCTGCCAATTTTTTTTTCAGTTATTTTATTGAGATCATAACGGTTTATAACATTGCTTAATTTTGGGTGTACATTATTTATCAATTTCTGAATAGACTTCATTGTGTTCACCACCAGTACGCCACATTAAGAAAATGAGGAATAAGAACCACATGATCATCTCAATAGACGCAGAGAAAGCATTTGACAGGATTCAAAATCCATTTATGATAAAAACTCTCCATAAAATGGGTATAGAAGGAAAGTATCTCAACATAATAAAAGCCACATATGACAAACCCACAGCAAACATCATACTCAGTGGGGAAAAACTGAAAGCCATCCCTCTGAGAACAGGAACGAGACAAGGATGCCCACCCTCACCACTCCTCTTCAACACAGTACTGGAGGTTTTGGCCAGAGCAGTTAGGCAAGAAAAAGAAAAAAAAAGAATCCAAATTGGAAAGGAAGAAGTGAAACTTTCACTCTTTGCAGATGATATGATTCTATATATAGGAAACCATAAAGAATCCACCAGAAAACTATTAGAAACAATCAACAACTACAGCAAGGTTGCAGGGTACAAAATCAATTTGCAAAAATCAGTTGCATTTCTACACACTAACAGCAAACTAGCAGAAAAAGAACTCAAGAACACAATCCCATTTCCAGTCACAGCAAAAAGAGTAAAAATCGAGGAATAAATTTAACCAAGGAAGTGAAAGACATATACGCTGAAAACTATAAGACATTATTGAAAGAAATCGAAGAAGACATAAAGAAATGGAAAGCTATTCCATGCTCATGCGCTGGAAAAATAAACATAGTTAAAACGTCCCTTCTACCCAATGCTGCCAGTTTGATCTGCGTGGCCAGGACTTCATCATGCGGCCAAACCCAGTTGCAAGGGAAGCCGGAATATGCAGACTTATCTCAGGAAGCAGCTGTCCTGATAAAACCCAAGTCCTGAGGCTGAGGAGGGAAGGGACTTGGGCCACCAGCCGTCCCAGCCACGCCCTCCAAGCCCGCCTCTCCCCAGCTGGCCCATCCATAAAAGGAGCCTCAATCCACCCAGCTGCTCAAGCCTAAGTCGCAGAAGGCTCCCCAATTGCTCACTTTCCTGTATCCTCATCTATTTTATCAGCACATGCCATCACTTCTACCTCCACAATCCGTCCTTTTTCCTCTGTCTCCTCCACTGCCGCCCTCCTCCAGCCACGAGGATGGCCCGTCTGCCTCCTGTCTCTGCTCTGCTCTCCTGTCATCCACTCTCCACAGCAGCAAATTCTCACCACGCCACTCCCCTACTTACAACTCTCTACTGTTGAGTTGAAAATCCGTTGCCATCCAGGCCTTGCGTGACCTGAGCCCTGTGAGAGATGGGAGCTCATCTGCTACCTCTAACCCTTCACTCATGCGCTCCACCCAGTGGCCTTCTCCTCCCATCCCCCAGCGCCCCGAGCTCCCGCCACCACACGGCTTTGGCATCTCCTCTTCTCCCTGTTTGGGTAGCTTCATCGCCAGCTGCTTGCTTATCCACATCTTTCTCATCCTTCCCACCTCAGTGTAAGTGCCCCTCCTCAGAAATGCCTTCTCTGATCGCCAGGTACCAACAAACTCACCACGCTCATCCGGGTCCCCCGTCACCCTCGAGCCCTGTTTTATCTCTTTGCCACACTTATCACTACCTGGGATTGTCTTTTCAAAAGTTGATTCGTTGACTGGTTTATAGTTTGACTCTGCCTGCTAGACTAGAGCCCCCATGAGGGCAGGGAGCTTGCTTTTCCTGGTTCACGGCCATGCCCCCAGTGTCTGACCCATGATAAGTGCTCAAAAATGATTTGTTGAGTGAACAGATGAACGGATAAATGAGTGAATCCCATGAGAGGTAAACCTGATCAGAATGGATTGCAGTTGGAGGCGTGGGGTGGGGCCAAGGATAACAACCAGTGTCCATTGTGAAAGACCAAACCGTGAACAGACACACTCACAAATCAATGAGGAACAAAGAAGTAGATAATGGAGCTTGAGAGCTCCAAGAATCCCTCGGCCGACCATGCAACGGGCCCCCAGATAGAGTTGTTGACTTTCCAGCGACTGGCTTCTGTCCGACCCAAAGGAACAGAAGAAAGAGGGACCATCCCAGAATGATGAAATCACATTGGACAACTTAATGAAACATTCTCAGTTCCCACTGAGGCATTAAACAGTCGGTTTCCACATGGAAGCCTCTGCGGCTTGTCACAAGCCCTTGACAAACTCTCTCTTTATTTTTTCATGGAAATGTTACGGGTGAGAAAGATTAACCAAGAAGGTTTTCCCCAAACTGCAGTGAGGTTTTTGAGCTCCACTGCTCACCAGTGAAGATTCAGCTAGAGGGGGGAGAACAAGAAAATGCAAAGACGGATGGTGCGTTCACATCCAATTACAACGAGGTATTAATTACACGTTTTTGAGTTGACTCGAGTTATAAATCACTCATATGGAAAGACGGCTATTTTCTCTTTCCAGTGGAGTTCACCACCACTGCCTCCACCAGGAGAGAAGCCTCCTCTGTGGTGCTTTGCAAATTCTAATAACCGAGGTTATGAGCTAACGGGAGATGCGCTCTGAAAGCTCGGAAGTAACCCACATTTGGCTAATTTGGTGCTCCTGGGCTGCCATTAAGTCTTTAGCTCACGCTGGTCACCTGTGAATTCAAGCTGGCGTTCCAAACGTCTGCCATCAATGCACTGAGCACCCTCGCCGCCACAGGGTCAGCACTGCACATGGCGGGGCCCTACACGGACTTGACATGACAGATAAACTGACAGTCACAAAAGGGCTAATTTCAACTGGGTTAAGAAGTACATTGGCCATATCGATCCTTTAAACACCATGCCATATTTGACTGGAAAGTGACTCCAAATCTCCCCCCGAAAACCCTCGCAGATGAAAGTCAGGTCCTGGTCTGGGTGTGAAATGAGCCTTCTCCCTTCCCGTCCCACGGCGCTGTATTTCATGTCCACCCTACCTTTATGTCCAACTCCTGCTTTGCTGTCGTTTTATAACTACTTCTGAGAAGACCCAAATACAGCCTTAAGCCAGAAGCCCATGAAATACTTAAACAAAATGCGGTTTTAGCTTGTCACGAAGATTTCAAGACTTCTTTTGGAAGCCATAGGTCCAGTGAGACACCCAGAAAAAAGGGAGAAAGACGCTCTTCATTGTAGGCTGTGCCCTCAGCTGGTTCGTTCCAGAAATAACACATCAGCACCTCCCATTAGTATTTGGGTCCAACGGGAACTCAAGAAACAGTTGCTGAGATGGAGATGTCGCTCAGTGGTTATTTTTCCTGCTCCTTTTTCTGCATTATCATGAAAATATCATTTTAACCTACAAAAAATAGTACATGCTTAGGGCAAGCCCGGTGGCACAGTGGTTAAGTTTGGCGCACTCTGCTTTGGTGGCCAGGGGTTTGTGGGTTTCGATCCTGGGTGTGGACTTATACACTGCTCATCAAGCCATGCTGTGGTGGCACCCACATACAAAATAGAGGAAGATTGGCACAGATGTGCGCTCAGGGCCAATCTTCCTCACTAAAGAAAAAAAAAGAAAAAACAATATATGCTTACTTTGGAAAAGTTGAAAGTCACAGAATCAATGCATAAGAAAATAAATATCACCCATAACCTCATCACCCAAATACATGTGTGTGAACCATGACAAATTCTGGTTTACGCAAATATATGCACAAGTTAAAAACAAAACTGAGATCATACTCCACTACCATCTGACTATGTTTCCGTGTCGTCATATCATTATTATATACTCTCTAAAGACTGCGCACTGTTCCGGGTTATAGCCATACAATAACAATTAACTAATTGCTTATTTCTAGATATTTTCATTGTTTGAAATATTTGGCCACTATCGTCAACTCTGTGATGGATTTACCTTCTACATAAATCTTCTTAACCACCCTGATTATGTCCTTGGGATAAACTCCTGAGAGTGAAATTGCTAGGTCAAAGGTTATATTTATATATTTGGTTTTATACATAACTGTAGATAAAAAATATTTTAACTATAGATACATTTTAATTATAACTAATAAAATTAATAAATTCTTTATGTTTACATATTTGGTTATATATAAAAATAATTATAAATACAATTTTAATTATAGGTAATTTTTAAAGATAAAAATAATTTCATTTTAATTGGAGACCATTTTTATTTTATTTTATTTATACATTTATAAATATGTGTTTATAAAATTATAAATATGTATAAATGTATAATTTATTGTAATTTGTAAGTTATAATAAATTCATTAAATATATTTTATATGAATTTAACTAAATATTTAAATATACACACATGTGTTTATACGTACATATATATGTATAACCAAACAGTCCTAAAGAACATTTGCGCGGAGTACGCTCCCAGGAACAGCTCACAAGAATCTGACTACTGTTGAAATGCTCCCATCTCCAGCGGGTGCTTTGACGCCCTCCCTTCCTCTGCGGGACCTGCCTTCTAACTCCACGTGGCAGAGAGCGAGTGCTCTGCTTGATGGCGTCAGGATTTGGTGTAAAACGTCCTACTCCTCACGCTTTAACGTGCCCCCTCTGAAAAGTGCTCTGGGTAATTCCTAAGCGGCCCACTTTCCTGGAGGACTCCGTCTGTTTGTGAGGGAGGCCCCGTGCACCGCACGACTCCAGGGGGCATCACGCACGTTTCAGCCTGTAAACACGCAGGCCCTGGGCTGGCATCTTAAACTGGCTATGAATTATATGTGCTGGTGTAGGAGGTTGGACTGAGCCCCCAAAAGATGTATGCCCCTGGAACCTCGGAATGTGATGCTCCCGGAACAAGCAGCTTTGCAAACATAATTAAGAACTCATCCCCAGATGAGATCATCCTGGATGAGGGTGAGCCCTGGATCCCACGGTGAGTGTCCTTCGAGGAGAGAGAAAAGAAGACACGGGCCCCAGGCTGCTCCAGCTGCCATAACTGGACATGTGCCATAGCCACAGACTGCGGGGTTACACAACAGACACTGATGTTTTCACCATTTTGGAGGCTAGCAGTCCAAGATGAAGGAGCCAGTAGGGTGGGTGTCTGGTGAGACCCCTCCCCTCAGGGGTTCAGATGACCAACTTCTCACTGTGTCCTCACAGGGCCTCTCCTCTGTGCAGGAGTGAAAAGAGAGAGCTCCCTGGTGTCTCCTCCTCTTCCCATAAGGACCCAGTCCTATTGGAGAAGGGCCCCACCCTTATGACCTCACTTCACCTGAATTACCTCCCAAGGCCCTGTCTCCAAATGCAGTCACGGTAGATGTTAGGGCTCGATGTAAACTTCAGGGGAGGCACAATTCAGTTCATAACATCCAGAGACACAGAGAGGCCGTGTGAAGATGGAGGCAGAGATTGGAGTGAGGCTGCCACAAGCCAAGGAGCTCCAGGAGCCACCAGAGGCTGGACAAGGCTGGAAAGAATTCTCTCCTAGGAGCCAGTCCTGTGGCCGAGTGGTTAAGTTCTCACGCTCTGCTTCCGTGGCCCAGGGTTTCACCGGTTCAGATCCTAGGCGCAGACATAGCACCGCTCATTGGGCCATGCTGAGGCAGCGTCCCACATGCTACAACTAGAAGGACCCACAACTAAGAATATACAACTATGTACCTGGGGGCTTTGGGGAGAAAAAGGAAAAAAATAAAATATTTGACAATATACAACTATGTACCGGGGGGCTTTGGGGAGAAAAAACGAAAAATAAAATCTTTTTAAAAAAAAGAATTCTCTCCTAGAGCCCGCAGAGGGAGTGTGGTCCTGCCAGCACCTTGATTTTGGACTTCTGGCTCCCGGTGACAAGTTCACCTGGCATTGACCAGATTAAACCTTCTTTGCTATCCAGTAGAATGAGGGCTCAATATTAATATACTGTATTTTAGAACAGACACCACACATGATAATTTCTTTCTCTCCTGTGCCAACATCACTGGGGACCAGGATGTCACTCCAGGGCCCACCACACTCCCCAAGCTCCTGAGGAGAGGGGCTGCTTCTGCTGCTCTTCCCAGGTCCCTGCATTTACTCCATCCCCCAGGCAGGTGGGGGAGACACACCCTGCTCCACCAGCATCCAGGGTCCAGGCTTCACTCCCAGCTCAGGCGACCTGACACCTCCTCTATTATCTTTCCAATCTGATAATTAAACCACAGGCACTATGCCTCCAGTCCTTCAGGACGTTGCTTCTGATACCTGCCTAGACCTTGCATTTTGCACGTTAAAACTTTCCTCTCTCAAAAACTCCTGCTTTGCAATTCAAAAACTTTGCAATTCAAGACTGTTGTTTTCTCTCATGAAATTCAAAAGCCTCCCTGGAAACTCCCTGATCTGATTCTTTCTTATCTGAATTTGGCTGTGGCAACGCCCATCTCCACCCCCAAATGCAATAAACTCAGAACGGGCTAATTTTCATAAAGAATTATATGTGTGTGTATCTGTGTGTGCACACGCAAAAAAAATGCTTATCACTTAGGATATTGGTATATTATTCTGCCACCAAAAAATAGAAGAAGTTTGCATAAAGGCTGTATCAGAACTTATGAGGTTTATCCAAAGAATAGTTCTTTCCAGTCTACTAAAAAAATTCTAAAAACAGTAAAGTCTTATTGTATTTAAGACCTATCCATCAAAATTCCATCTCTGCACTACTTATCAGCAAAGAACGATTCTTCTAACTGTGTAACTCATTGAAAACAAATGTGCTGATATTAAAACTGATGGTTCTGTTAGGAGGAAAAAACCTTTTTCCTCTCCCATGTTGGTGGCTGGCACCCTGCAAATGGAGCTGAAAAAGACAGAAGAACAAGAGGAAAGGTTTATTTCACACGCACATGAGGGCCTCACAGAAATGAAATGAAAACCCTAAATGTCGTCAGACCCGGAGACTTATATACCATTTTAAGGAAGGGCAATATATCTGTGGAGAAGTGACAAGACAAAGGAAAGGGTCTTGAGATTTTAAGGGCAATACATTGTGGGAAGGTAAATATACGGGGAAACTAACAGAAGATAAGGGTTATTAAGCCAAGTTTGTACAGGCTATCTTGGTGCTGACTTTCCGTCTTGGTGGCTATAGAAGTTCTGCCGGGAGAGGGGACTTATGGCTCCTCATTCTTCAGACGTGTCTGCTCTTAGTCAGATGAGAGAAGCGCCCAGAAGGCTCCTTTCTGTATCTGTTGATTCCCAATGGACTTAAACTAAAAATAACCCATATGGCAAAGGGGCATATTTGGGGTTGCATATTCTGACCCCTTTCAGTTCCCTCTGACTTGGGTTGAACACGTCTGTAACCCACGTGCCAACTAAACTCCTTAGAGTACAGCTGACTACTAGCTGCATGGGATATGGAGATGGTCACATGTAGTGTTAGAGAGCAAGAGACAGAGAGACAGGGACAGGGAGAGAGAGAGAGAAGGATCCAGCCAACCCAGCTGACTAGGCCTCCTGGCTCCCTCCCTCTGACGCAGGACCAGTTTCAGAGCCTCGGTTTCCTCTCTTGCAAAATCCTGCAGCTGTGGTGAGGATTAACTGAGATATTGCAGATAAGGCGCTGTCAAATAAGAAACAAATCGCGCCTTAGGAAAGAGGGATCTTATCGGAGAGGAGTCTCACAGTGGAGAGGATGCTCTGACCACAAGATCTGGAAGCGTCTCTCGGGTGTAGGTGAAGTGCCTTTTACTTTACAGGGAGAAGTAAATGGGGCTAGAAAGAGGTGGGAGGCTGGGAGGCTGGGAGGACAGCGGGGACAGGAGGTAGGAGAACGCCTTGCCCTCAGGCCGGCTCTTCCCAGGGAGGTGTGATGGAGGGGCTGTCTGCTGCCTCAGACTCAGGCTGGACCAGGACCGGGGGTAGGGGAAAAGCTTAAACTAGACTGATTAGCAAGTATTTTGTTATGATTGGTTGGTGGGGAAAAGCACTTCAGCTGATCCCTGATGAGACAAAGACTGGGAATTCGAGGGTGTCTGTCTGGCCCTGGCAGAGGTACCCGCAGGGCCACCGTGAATTCATCTAAGTCCTGTGGGAAGGGAGGGCCTCTGCAATAGGCCATTTCCCAGAACATGGAAGTAGAGAGCTTCTTCACCTTTTCTGTTTTCCAGGAGCACAGGGCTGGGGTAAAGCTCGCAGCGGTCAGCAGGAACACTGGGCCCAGTGCCCAGAGAGTGCTCCAGCAATGTTTGCGGTTACTGATGGAAGTGGATAATGACATCACGTAAGTCATCAAGGCAGCCGCTGTTTCAATGCCCTTACAGATGATAGTGTCTTATGTGCCCGCTGAGCCTCTAAACGCATTTACAGGTCGGGAGACACAGGCCAGAGGCGAATGGGGTGGGAAGCCTTCTCGGAAATCAGACATCCAGCAGATCTTTAGACTCCATAAGCGGTTTTTCCAGGCATTTCTAAAATGGAGGAATTTGCACCAAATACCAGGTCAGATTACTAATCTCCCAGCACTGCGTGGCTCCTCGCCCACCAGCTTCTTGCAAACGTCTGGTTATTAATCTTTCTGATTCGGGGAGATACTTAGCACGTTTTCCTATTAATGCGAAAGAAGGAACCCATTTTAATCGAAGCGTGACTCTTCCACAGCAGAGGTTTCTGAAGCACGCGGCACGCAGAGCGGTTCAGGCCTCGGCTGACAAAGGGACCACCATGTCGACTTTTCCCCCGTAAGGAGAAAGTTTTTGTAATTTAGCAGAATCGTGTAATTTTTCAGAAGGACGTTTCTCCCAGCCTGGATTTTTAAGGACTGTTTATGAGTCTGAAAGAAGTAGATTTTAAAATAATCTCTTTAAAATACATTGTGGCCACAGATAACGACGAAGCCACTGCCTTCAACTGACACCTCCCTGCATTTTTTTGTATTTATTTTTACCAGAAGCTCCTTTCGAGACTATGAAGACTGTTAGAAATTACTTGCAGCATCTCGGATGCGGTTTTCCTTCTGAGAAAGTGTTGGGGCAGAGTTGTTGTGGGTCATTTTGATCACACAAGACTTTTGTTTTAAATACTATTTTTAGCACCTAAACACTATGCAAGATGGAACTTCATGGCATCTTGTTTTCAATGCAAATTCTGGCTATTTTAGTCAAACTCTGACTCATGGATCCCTTCAGAAAAGATTTCTATTTGCCGAGACGTTCCAACATGAAGAATGACGTGTGTGCTCTCTCAGGGCAAACACTAGAACATTCAGAATGACTGAAATCACATCAATGTAGTCAATACGTTTAATCTGAGTGTGTTTTTCAGAAGTGTGTTTCACCAAATGCAAAGGAACGTTTCAGGAGATCCAGTGAAAACTCTTTGTGCTCCCAGACTCTGAGTTTTTCATTTAGAAGCTGCAGGTTTGAGGTGCTGATTGAGCCGTGGCACCAGCTGAGAACTTGTGTACAACTGAAATCCTGGGGAGGAAAGGTGAGCTGTGTCTGGACAGCCTTAAAAGCTGAATTAAAACCTTGTGCAAAATGCTTTTCTTGGCATTAAAACGTACTCAGTGATTAGTAAAAAGGAAGATGCCTGTCACCACCACAGAATCCAAAACTGGTTTATCTCAGTGGCCACGACAACGGCAAGCTCTCTCTGAACACGTATCCTTCTCTTCTTTTTTGATAATAGACCCTGGTTTTAACTGGGCACACAGCTGCTGGGAGAACGGCCTGCATCCCCAAGTTTCCATTGCAACTGGGTGTGGCCACAATATGTAGCTGGAAGTGGGAATTGTCCGGAAAGGAAGGAGATATGTCTTTGTTCCCGTCTTCCATCTTCTTGCAGCCTGGCATTCAGCCATGATGGTGGAGCTTGGGCAGCGACCTTACACCATGAGGTAGAGATGGCCAAGTACTGAGGATGGAGGAAAAACAGGATGGAGGGGTCTGAGCCCCTGACCCCAGAAAACACCACATGTGCTGTTAATCTCTTTACTTGATAGAAAAAATGCATTTCTCTCTGGCTTAAGGCACTGTTACTTTGGATGTTCCGTCAGTCGTAACCAAATGTAAGCCTGAATACTATCCTCCCTGGTCCCATACCCAGGGAAGGTGGTCCTCTTGCTGCTGTTAGACGGCCAAAATGTCTAAGAGCCAACACGGAGCAATCAAACACAAGGTAAAACTACAAATCTCAGAGAAGATGCAGGAGTTCCTGAAACTGATGAAAAGCATGCGGGAGAAGGACTTGACGGGCAGGCACACGAGGCTTCAGCAGCAGGAGGCCAGAGGAAGTGGAAGGGAGAGGGAGACACTAAGGACGACGGCGGGACAGACGCACAGACGAAATCCGAATACAGAGGAGGAGGAGGAGCCCAGGGATGTGGATGGAGTCCTGGGGTGCTGCTTCGTTTGCTGTTTGTTTGTGGGAAATAGTTCCTGGCCCTGCACTTGGAATTCCATTCTACCTGCAGAAATAAATTCTGTCAAACATAAGACACTTAGCCTATTTTCTCTCCTTTTTTTTAACAGCAGTAATATTGGTTTTTAACATTATATAACTTTCAGGTGTACATCGCTATATGTTTTGATTCCTATGTAGATTACGTCATGTACACCACCCAAAGACTAATTACCATCCATCACCACACAGGTGCCTAGTCACCCCTTTCGCTCTCCTCCTTCCCCCTTCCCCTCTGGTAACCACCAATCCAACCTCTGTCTCTACGTGTTTGTTTGTTGTTCTTGTTATCTTCTGTTTATGAATGAGATCATACAGTACTTGACTTTCTCCCTCTGACTTATTTCACTTAGCATAGTACCCTCAAGGTCCATCCATTTTGTCACAAATGGCCAGATTTCATCATTTCTTATGCTGGTGAGTAGTACTCCATTGTGTATATAAACCATATCTTCTTTATCCATTCATCCCTAATGAGCACCTAGGTTGCTTCCAAGTCTTGGCTGTTATTAATAAGGCTGCGATGAACATAGGGGTGCATGCATCTTTACCCTTATCTTCTTTGGACCAATACCCAGCAGTGGAATAGCTGAATCATATGGTAGTTCTATTCTTAATTTTTTGAGAAATTCCACACTGTTTCCATAGTGGCTGCACCAGTTTGCACTCCCACCAGCAGTATACAAGGGTTCCCTTCTCTCCACATCCTCTCCAACACTTGTTGTTTCCTGTCTTGTTAATTATAGCCATTCTGACAGGAGTGAGGTGATATCTCATCGTAGTTTTGATTTGTATTTCCCTGATAGTTAGTGATGTTGAACACCTTTTCATGTGCCTATTGGCCACCTGTATATCTTCTTTGGATAAATCTCTGTTCAGGTCTTTTGCCCATCTTTTAATTGGGTTGTTAGATTTTTTGTTGAGATGTAGCAGTTCTTTGCATATTTTGGATATTAACCCCTTATCAGATACAGGTTTGCAAAAAACTTCTCTTCTAGAAGTTTAATGGTTTCAGGTCTTACACTCAAGTCTTTAATCCATTTTGCATGTGGCTGTCCAGTTTTCCCAACACCATTTATTGAAGAGATGCTCCTTTCTCTGTTGTATGCTCTTGGCTCCCTTGTCAAAAATTAGCTGTCCATAGATGTGTGGGTTTATTTCTGGGCTCTCGATTCTGTTCCATTGATCCCTGTGTCTCTTTTTGTGCCAGTACCATGCTTTTTTGGTTACTATAGCTTTGTAGTATATTTAGAAATCAGGGATTGTGATACCTCCAGCTTTGTTCTTTTTTCTCAGGCTTCCTTTGGCTATTCAGGGGTTTTTTTTGTTCCATATAAATTTTAGGATTCTTTGTTCTGTTTCTCAGAAAAGTGCTGTTGGTACTTTGATAGGGATTGCATTGAATTTGTATGTTGCTTTGGGAAGTATGGACATTTTAACTACGTTAATTCTTCCAATCCAAGAGCACGGAATATCTTTCCATTTCTTTGTGTCTTCTTCAATTTCTTTCAACAATGTTTTATAGTTTCTGTGTACAGATCTTTCACCTCTTTGGTTAAATTTATTCCTAGATATTTTATTCTTTTTGTTGCAATTGTAAATGCGATTGTATTCTTAATTTCTCTTTCTGCTACTTCATTGTTAGTGTATAAAAACACAACTGATTTTTGTATGTCAATTTTGTATCCTGCAACTTGACCATATTCATTTATTATTTCTAAAAGTTTTTTGGTAGATTCTTTGGGGTTTTCTACATAAAAAATCATGTCATCTTCAAATAATGACAGTTTCATTTCTTTCTTTCCAATGTGGATCCCTTTTATTTCTTTTTATTGCCTGATTGCTCTGGCTAGGACTTCCAATACGATGTCAAATAAGAGTGGCGAAAGTGGGCATCCTTGTCTGGTTCCTGTTCTTAGAGGGATAGCTCTCAGTTTTTCCCCATTGAGAATGATATTAGCTGTGGGTTTGTCATATATGGCCTTTATTATGTTGAGGTACTTCTATACCCATTTTATTCAGAGTTTTTATCAGAAATGGATGCTGTATCTTGTCAAATGCTTTCTCTGCATCTACTGAGATGATCATGTGATTTTTATTCTTCATTTTGTTACTGTGGTGTATCAGGTTGATTGATTTGTGGATGTTGAACCATCCCTGCATTCCTGGAATAAATCCTACCTGATCATGGTGTATGATCTTTTTAACATATTGTTGTATTCAATTTGCTAGTATTTTGTTGAGGATTTTTGCATTGATGTTTATCAGTGATATTGGCCTGTAATTTTCTTTTTCTGTGATGTCCTTGTCTGGTTTTGGTATCTAGGTAATGTTGGCTTCGTAGAATGAGTTAGAAAGATTCCCCTCCTCTTCAATTTTTTGGAGGAGTTTGAGAAGGATAGGTATTAAGTCTTTGAATGTTTGGTAGAATTCACCAGGGAAGCCATCTGGTCCTGTACTTTTATTTTTGGGGAGTTTTTTGCTTACTGTTTTGTTTTCCTTACTTGTGATTAGTCTATTCAAATTCTCTATTTCTTCTTGGAAAGTCTTCTATTTCAAATTATTTTATTTCAGTTTTGGAAGGTCATATGATTCTAAGAATTTATGCATTTCTTCTAGATTATCCAATTTGTTGGTGTATAGCTTTCATAGTGTTCTCTTATAATCTTTTGTACTTCTGAGATGTCCATTGTAATTTCTCCTCTTTCATTTCTGATTTTATTTATTTGAGCTTTCTCTATTTTTTTTCTTGATGAGTCTCGCTAAAAGTTTGTCAATTTTGTTTATCTTTTCAAAGAATCAGCTCTTGGTTTGATTGATTTTTTCTATTGCTTTCTTAGTCTCTATTTCATTTATTTCTGCTCTGATTTTTATTATTTCCTTCCATCTGGTCTAATGTGTCATTTAAGGCCAATGTTTCCCTATTGATCTTCTGATTGGATGGTCTATCTATTGGTGTAAGTGGAGTGCTAAAGTCCCCTACTATTATTATGTTGCTGTCTATTTCTCCTTTTATGTCTGTTAATAATTGCTTTATGTATTTAGGTGCTCCTATTTTGGGTGCATAGATACTGACATGTGTTATATTCTCTTATTGGATTGTTCCCTTTATCATTATGTAGTGCCCTTCTTTGTCTCTTGTTACAGTTTTTGTTTTAAAGTCTATTTTGTCTGATATAAGTATTGCTACCCCAGCTTTCTTTTCTTTGCCATTTGCATGGGACATCTTTTTCCATCCCCTCACTTTCAGTTTGTGGGTGTCTCTTGTATGCAGCATATATATGGGTCTTTTTTTAATCCAGTTGGCCACCAATGTCTTTTGATTGGAGCATTTAGTCCATTAACATTTAAAGTAGCTACTGATGAATATGTACTTATAGCGATTTTGTTACTTTTTTTCTGGGTGTTTTAGTAGTTCTTCTCTGTTCCTTTCTTCTTCTCTTGCTCTCTTCCCTTGTGGGTTGATGGCTTTCTTTAGTATTATGTTTGGATTCCTTTCTCTTATTTATTTGTGTATTTGTTTATTTATTTATTTTAAGATTGGCACCTGAGCTAACATCTGTTGCCAATCTTTTTTTTTCTTCTTCTCCCCAAAGCCCCCCAGTAGATAGTTGTGTCTTCCAGTTGTAGGTCCTTCTGGTTGTGTTATGTGAGATGCTGCCTCAGTGTGGCCTGATGAGTGGTGCCATGTCCACACCCAGGATCAGAACTGGTGAAACCCTGGGCTGCCGAAGGGGAGCCCATGAACTTAACCACTTGGCCATGGGGCTGGCCCCTATTTGTGTATTTATTATAGGTTTCTGGTTTGTGATTACCATGAGGTTCATATATAATAATCTACATATATAGCAATCTGTGTTAAGTTGGTCTCTTTAGTTTGACTTCTTTCTAAAATCTCTCCTCTTTTGCTCCCCTCCTCCCACATTTTATGTTTTGGATATCCTGACCTAGTTTCTTAATTCTAGGTTTCATTTTTCAACACGAAGTTACCATCCAACCTTCTCTTAGATGGTCCCTGCTTTCTGTGAAATTCTAGTCCCTATTCAAAGGGGTGATTTAAGTCCATAGTTGTCCATCTTGGCTTCACATGGACTCACTGGGAAGCTCCCAGCCTGGGTCCCTCTACTCCCGCCCGCCACCAAGACTCTGACATAACTGGTCTGGAATGCAGCCTGAGCCTCACGATTTTTAAAAGTCAAAGCTGGGAACCACTGCTTTAATAAGGGTGGGCTTTGGGTAGGGAGGTCTTCCCAGACATCATTCCCACATCAGCCCCCTGACTTTCCAAGAGGACATTAGGATTAGAAAGGGGAAGTGAGGATCGACGATGGGGAGATGCATGAAAAAAGGGAAACAGGGGCTGACCCCATGGTGTAATGGTTAAATTCACGAGCTCTTCTTCAGCAGCCCAGGGTTCGCAGGTTCAGATCCCAGGCACGGACCTAGCACCACTCGTCAAGCCAAGCTGTGGTAGCGTCTCGCATAAAATAAAGGCAGATTGCCACAGATGTTAGCTCAGCAACAATCTTCCCCAAGCAGGGAAAATAAAAGCAGAGAGAGGGGTAGGGGAGAAGGAAGAAGATGACTGTGTCTTCATTGGGAAAATGCATGAGAAGGGCTAGCTTTCCCCATCTCATAAGGAGCTACAAGAAATGATAGACAAGACAAGTTAGCCCACCAAGACCATTCAAGGAAGGAGGTTACACAGCTGTGCAACGTATCCTTACTGAGGCTGACACAGGAGTGCAATGAACACTTGAGGCCACAACGCCTGCTGAGAGTCAACCATTTTCAGAATCCCACCTTCATGGAGCAGGTGAGGGTGGGCGGCCATCACACCCAGGCCAGGCAGCAGCACATTGTAAGCCGGCTAGGGCCACAAGGCGTCTGGCTGGGGTGCACATCCCCATCTGCAAGGAGAGCTTATCTGGTCTGTGTTTGTGAACCTTAAGATACGTGGTGAACCTTTCAGATCAGAAGGGTGTTGTCGTGTTTAGCTTTGCTGAGAAGGTGCAGGAAGGTGAGAGGGTATTCAGGGAGAAGCTATAAGTGCCAACCCATCACACCGACTATGAGCCACGTGTAAGCAACGCCACTTTGCTGCCTGACACCACGCTACGTTGAATGCAGTGTCCTCCTTGTTCAAAGGTTCTAGTATATCTCAGTTCTATCTAGAAATTTACTCTTGGAGTCATTCAAACTTGGACATCGGCAAATTGAAAACTACCCACAAAATGTTTAACATAAAGTTAACTGAGTAGGAAAGTGAAAGTGTTTAGAACATTTACAGGAGAGTATTTTTTTCATCTTTACTTTGGTATCAAAACAGTGACTGCATTTTAAACCCCCTTAATTAGATGCTTGCATGTCAATGTCTCCTTTGAAAGTGCCAGGGCCGGAGGGCATGGTGGGGTCTGCTTCTTTCAGAACACTGCTCACAATAGGAACCAACAGAGGCTATTTTTGGACAGCTGATGGTGACAGAGTTTATTCATTTAACAACATGCCCTTCCCCAAAGTGTGTTAGGTATGTGCGTGTTTACATCAAGACATAAATTAATGATGTTGAGGTACAGCGGACTCAACCAGCTACATCATCCGACAAGGAACAGAGTCGGCTTCCAGACAACCAGCATTTTGTAAGTAGCAGCGTCACTGGACGTACCCGGGATGACACTGGATCCCTCCTTCGGGCGGCATTGCTAATTCCAGATTCAGACGGAGCCATCCTCCGGGGGTGGGGGCTCTATTTCTCCCTCCCTGCAGACAGGGGAGCCTTGACCCAGGGCCCCTGAGACACACCAACGAAAGGAGGGCCTGTTCAGCAGAACTTCACATCCTGGGAGGGAGGAGCGTCTGCTGTCCCTGTTAACTGCCTTTCTGGAAAGTGACTCTGTTCTGAGGTCGAGGTGGCAGAATGACACGTCCTGTTACGTGGCACAGAATCTAAACGTGCTGTTGTCATCCTGAAGTCATCAGAGTTTAGAAGTTTAATTTGAGGTTTGTTCTTTTAAAAACAGGATGTAGGTTTGGCCTACATTTTTGAGTACGATGGTTGGAAAGCAAAGAGTGCAAGGAGCCCTCAAACCCTCCTGAGAAGGGAGAGGTCCCCCCTCCTCCCTCCAGAGTTGTGGCACCTAAACAGACTGACAAACCCTTCCTCCAACAGGCTCCGAGGCTCTCTGCTCTCCTCCCCGCCCACGCCCACTGCTTCCCTCACATGATGCCGTGGAACAACTCACTCCCACTCACTGTCAGAAGGTCCTCTAGGATGCAGCGACTTCAGGATCCGACGCGGGCCAGCGCAACCAGCGGAGGAGAAAGCTGTGCTCAGGGATGCTGTGCTGGTGTGGCCAGGACGTCATTCCAGTGACGGCTACACTGGGCTGAACTCACCGTGTGCTGGAGAACATCCCACGGGCCCCGAGTGCCAGTCCTATGATGGGCTGGAAGCTTGGACCCATTAGACACCTGTCCTGGCTCCTGATGCTGGGAGGGAAGGGACACCTGCACCGAACCCACAGACCCAGGCTCGGTCTCGGGTCACTGAGTGTCTTCCAGGCTACGGGCGATGTGACCCTTGTTCCAAGCCAGTTTTCAACTCACATCAGATGGGGAGGAGGGCGGAGCCCACAGGGGTGGCTGCCTGCTTTCCCAGAGAGCTCCCACCATCTTTGGGTCCTGTAACTGGAGGGTAAGATGTGCCCCGTGGCCTCACTCGCAGCGCTGTGTCTCGTGTGGAGAGAGCAGACCCGTGCAACCTGTGGGCCCCCGCACGCCTGTCAGGGCGTCGGATTTGCTGTAGAGGCTGCACCATGTTAAATGTGGCAGGACTCCCTTCAGTCGGTGTGTGTTTTTGTTTTTGCTTTTTGAACAATGATGGGTTATAGGTCATTTGGAAGACGGGGGAGAGGTGCCCGCTCTGTGATGGCTTACATGGGGCCCTATTGTCCATAGACAGTCCTGGAGCAGCAAGTCCAATTCTCTCCCCAGTTCTCCTTACAACCAGGTACCCACCTCACCCCGATGAGCCCAGGAGCTTCTGCATGCCGTCAGGACTGACCCGTAAACACACCTGGATGCTATCTGGGAGCACACAGTGCTTTAGATGAGGTTCTGCCTTACAGCTGAGGGATCTACGATTCCAACGAAACTGGCTCGATTTGTGGTGGACTGGAGCCGCTGGCCCAGAGCTCTGCTCTGGGGATTCGCCCAGGCCATGCATCTGATGGTGGACGCAGACTGGCTGGGGACGGGCACCGGGCAGTTCCCCTCAGTGCCCGCTGCTTCCCTCCAGCATCCTGACGAGGCGTTGATAGGTGTCTCTCTCCGCCTGCCACGAGTGGTGGGTCCTCACATACTCCCTGCCATTGGCCACGATTTCTTTTTCTAGCGCAGGGTCCCTCACCAGCCTCTTTGCCAGCTGGACAAACTCCTGCAGAGAAGGGGGCGGAAGAGAAGGAGACGTAAATAATTGGCGAAGGCGGGTTTGCAAAGGCATCCAGAGGTCTGGTCTGCATAGCTCCTGGTCTCTCCTCTGTCCACTGCTTTACTCCAAAGAAAGTGACCTTCAGGGGAGCAGACTGAATGCAAACACTGGGAGTGAGTAAGAAATTATATACATACACATACATATATACACACACGCACACATGCTAGGATGAACGTCCGTGGAAAAATATCAGTGTCATCGAATTATACTTCCTTCGTCTTTCTTCCCTAAATTGCCAAAACTTGTTATTTCTCTTTTCCTTACAGTGACTCTTAGGTTCACAACTTCTTCCCTCGTTTATGAGTATCAGCTGACATATAAACTTGGGTCTTACTCCAGAATCTGAGTCCCTATACACTATCCAATACCACTTCAGCCCCATTTGTTTCTCATTGTATCGGTTCTGCCATCTTTCCTGAGCGAGGAGTGTGTCTTCAAACTATGGGCATCTTCTGGTGTAATGGCGAGCACAGAGTTTCAGAGCCAGATCTGGCCTCAATCATTCTACAAGACATGACTTAGCTGTGTGGCGCTGAGTGAGCTAGTTAACCTCTCTGAGTCCCACATCAGTCACCCCTATGGGGTCAACAGGCACCTGGTTGGTAAGCCCAGCCTAGCCCCAGACTCCACAAGAGAAGCGAGGGGGAGGGGAGTTAACTGCCCTTGCCATTCCCACCATTTCTTCCGTCGCTCAGCTCCGACGGTATTTCTGCGTATGCTCATGACGTACTGATGCTCACAGACACAGCGCAGTAAGGAAATGGGCCTGCGGACCAGGTTTTAAATCAAAGCCTTTCACAATTGGAAAGAATTAGATTTATGCTGATTGTTGAAGAGTATTTGGAGAGAGGAGGGGAACACTCATTATTTATTATGCTTTCACAGAAGCAAAGAGCAGGGTCCACGAGCCAGGAGGCCTGGGTTTAAATTCACACGTGACCCTCTTGTGAGTGATACTGGGCACATTCTTTAACCTCTCTGCGCCTCAGTTTCCTCATCTTTGAAGCAGGGATAATAACAGCATCTGCTTGGTGGAGTGTTGAGAGGGTCGAGTCAACACCATGCAGACGCAGCACAGGCTTCGCTGTGGTCCCCACCGTGGTTCCCCAAAGCCTGCGTCAGTTCCAGCGAGGGCGCCACACCCGAGCAGCAGACACGGTGCTCTGCTTTTGAAAGGGACGTCCACATATTCTCAAAATTATTGTTAATTAAACACTGAATGCCTTTTACAGCTAGCAATATAAATAGCAGTATTTGTGATGGAGTGAAGTTCTGTTTTTATGTATTATGTATACACCTTACAGTAAACTGGTGTTCTCTTTGTAATAAAAACACGGCATATTTATCCCCGTCTCACTGTGGAACAACGTTCTCATTAGAATTCCCCGAGACGCTTTGCCTTTCGTTATTCTTTCATGACGCCGGTCATGTCTGTGATTGATCGGACGCAGAGACTTTGGCTGAAAGCCACCCCCTTAGGATTTCTCCAGAAAGGCTGAGCATTTTACAACCAAACCCTGAATGATAGCATTTCTAGGAACAGGATGTGATAAAATGCACTTTTTCCTCTCTGCATAAAAGACTGAGCAGAAGCACAGACGTAAGTGAGGCAGCAGGGACTTGGCGAGGACCGAGGCACGCCTTGACGGCCAGCAGAATAAAACCCTGGGTGAGTGGCTGAAAGAAAAGAAGCAGCATCAAGAAAGGAAAAGGAAAACCTCATTCTTGAAGGGTAAGAGGCACTCCCTGAGGCTGTGGGATTATCTTCTTCTGGGCTAAGACAGCTCCTCCATCACGACCGAGTCAACAGGCTGAACGCACGTCTGTGGACAAGGAGCAGTGCGAGCTGGTACAGACCCCGCCACCTGCCTGCCAGGGCAGACTGTGTGCAGAGACGGGGGCAGCCTTCCCTCCACCCCTGTGTGCACATCTCGTTGCAATATGCCTCTCCCACTCCTCCCACTGAGGCGAGGGGTCCATTTGCTCAACTCTTGACTCTGAGTTGTTCCTGTAACTTGCTCGACCAACAGAATATGTCAGAGTTGATGCAGTTTGACTTCCAAGCAAAGCCTCAAAAGCCCTCACAGCTCGCACTCTTGCCACCTGAAGAAGCCTGAGCTGTCTCCCGGAGGACGAGAGGCCATGTGGACAGCGCTACCCAGCAGCCGCCCACAGCAACCACCAGCCACGTGGGGCACGCCTCGTCAGGGACTGAAGAACCATGAAACGAGAGCTGCTGAAAACTTCTGTGGGACAAGTACGTGCGTCAGTCCACCATCATTCTAACCACAGTTCAGCAGATTTCATGTAACCGCCAGCTGTAGAACTCGCCAAAAAACTGATCAGCCGAATGCCAGATACTTATTGGGGTGGGGTGCTCATCGAGGGCCTTATGCAATGTAATGATCTACTCTTTATAAGGCATGAAAGGGTACACAAGCTAAAACAATTAAAAGGAAACAGACACCGAGTGTGGGAATTCCATCCCATAAGAGATCCAGACACGGTTCTACATCAGCTTCAGAAACCCTAGTGCCCACCAGGGCCAAGTGGGGAGGCGGGGGGTGCCTGACCCCAGTGCCACCTGAACGCAGGCCTACACTTGTTGCTGCATTTCCTATGTTATTCCAGAGAAGTCTACATTCTGGACATTTACGTGAAAGTATTCCATGTTAAACACCAACAAGTAATTCAAAAAAATTTTTTTAAATATTGGCACCTGAGCTAATATCTGTTGCCAATATTCTTTATTTTTTTCCCTTTACTTCTCCCCAAAGCCCCCCAGTACATAGTTGTGTATTCTAAATGTAGATCCTTCTAGTTCTGCTGTGTGGGACACCGCCTCAGCATGGGTTGATGAGCAATGTCATGTCTGCTCCCAGGATCCGAACCAGCGAAACCCTGGGCCGCTGAAGTGGAGCGTGCAAACTTTAACTACTCAGCCACGGGGCCGGCCCCAAGAAATTCAAAATTTTAAGTACACAGCAAGCTAAACAAAACACATGTGGGGACCAGAGTGATCCGAGGGCCACAGGTATGCAAGGCCTGGCTTAGGTTGTAGATTTCTGAAGTTTTTAAAAAAAAATCATGCAGAAGAACATGGTTTTGTCTTCATAATAAGATTAGCGGTTGGCCATTTTCAGAGTTTTCTTCCCTTCTGAGTCGTCTGTAACCGCCAGGGAACAACTTCGCCACGAATCCTTTTTTTCTGACTGGCCCGAACAACGGAGGCGCCACCAACACCCTGGGCTCAGAATCAGTGCCAGTTTTACAGAATGGATGTTTAAACCCCAGTGGGGCCCTTCTCAAAACGACGTCCCCTGAAAGCCACGGGGCAGGAGGGCACCCTTCCGTGAGAAGCAGACGCCTCGTGCAGAGAGCACGCGGGAGCTGGGAGACGCAGCATGGGGCGGTTTTACAGAGCGTCGCATTCTGACGGCCTTCGGTGAGTGACAGGCACTTATTCTTCCGAGAGAAGCTGAAGTCAGTCCTGTAGAAACTCCGCACTTCAGGCTCGGTGTGTTAAATTAGCCTCAAAGCTGCTTCTCCAGGGGCTTCAGATACGAAAACCTACCGATGGGCGATGTTGCCGGGAGGTTTCTGAAGACTGTCCTTAAGATCTCTGGCTTTCCTTGGGCTTTTCTGCTTGGACTGTGCAGTCAAGGAAGGCTCAGTCTCTGCCTCTGGTCCTCAAATTTTGCTGTAACAATCTCTTATGGAGCTTGTGAGTGTATACATGTACGTGCGTGCGCATGTGTGTTACGTGTATGAATATACACATATAGATAGACTTCCAAACCCCCGTCTCCAGGATTCTGTTGGGTAGGCTGGGTGGGGTCCAGGGATGCCGTCTCAGTCTGTTCCGGCTGCCAGAACAAAATCGTAGACTGAGTGGCTTATAAACAACAAACTTATTTCTCTCAGCGCTGGAGGATGGAAGTCCAAGACGAAGGGGTCGGCAGAGTTGGTTTCTCCCGAGGGCCGTGAGGGAGACTGTTCCTGGCTTCTCTCCTGGGTGCGTAGACGGCCATGTTCTCCCAGTGTAGATGGTGTCTGTCTGCCCGAGTTCCCTCCTCTCATGAGGATGCCCGTCATATCAGATTGGGGCCCACCCTAACGACCCACTTTAACGTGACTCGTCCTGTAAAGCCCCGTCTGCACAGGGCGCACCACGGAAGCTCCGCCCTTTCCTGGGACAACACCCGAGCTTGTGTCTAACACATCCCCCCAGAGACCGGGACCTGAACACAGAGAACACAGGAGAGGTGGGGCAGAGTGCTGGGTTCTTGGGTGGCTGTTCTAGACTACCGCTCCCAGGTGGCACGTGCGAGGTGGTGGGGAAGGGGCAGTAAACGACCATGAACGTCTCGGTGAGAAAGTTAACCCCCTTTGAATTCTCTCTTGCTCCTGACTGAGTCATAGAGAAAGCCTCCGCGAGGGACGCACGCGTTTCTTAACGCGGCTCTAAGGAGACAGCTGGTCTCTGGCCAAGAAGCGCCGGCAGAGGCCAGAATCGGCCAGAATTCAACAGTAACAACAGCCAGTGGGTATTAAGCTCTTACGACCAGGTAACAGACCAGGTTTCAGAACCCAGGATTTGGGGGATTAGTAACGTGGTTAATCCTCTATTAACATATGCCCTCCAGCAGGTCTCAGCAGCCCCGGTAAACAACACACCAGAAATTCCGAATCAACGCGTATGAATAGTCACACCGAGCAGGGTAAACAAGCCACAGATAACGTCACACCAGCTCAGACGAAAGTTGGCCGTCCACTGAGTTTCTGGCAATAAACACACTAAAATTGATTTTTCAAACACTTTTTGGATTTTGGAACTGCAGAAAGAGACTAGGCCTCTGTGCTATTACTATGACTCCTTTCACAGTGAGGGAAACAGGAGCACAGAGAGGTCCTGCCCAAGGTAACCCAGCAGTAAGTGGCAGAAAGGGGAATAAGTCCAGCCCGGAGCCGATGGATATCCTCCTCTGGGCTCGGATGCATCACAGATGGATGGAGCCAAACCCACAGAGCTACCGCACGGATCAATGAAATCTGGGAACTGGTGATGAAACTGAAAACAAGGACAGTGAACATTTTCTGTGTTTCTCATTCTCTTGCTTCCGACTCCTAACACAGCGCCATATGAAATGCACGAGTCCACAGAAAGTCACTCTGCTCCCCTGACATGCTCAGGAGGCGGGAAAGAAGAGAGGCAGGGAGGGAGAAGAGGGGGCCCAGGAGACCTTCCAGTGGGCACAGGACCCACCTTGGCAGACAGTCAGGAGAACGTGCAGAGCCCTAAGAATCGTGGAAGTAAACCAGTGGAGGCAATCTGCTCGTGCTCCCGGAGACGAGAGGAACGAGGGCTCGCTGGTAGTCATCCGAGGAAAGCGGAATTGGGAGAGGCCCACCCCGGGTCCGGGCAGAGCAGCGGGCGCAGGCCCCTCCAGACCCAGCAAAGGCCCCTGGTCGGCATTCTGTGGCTGAGCCCCACGTGGCTGCCACCAACCCACAAACACCACCTTCACGAGTTCTTACGAGCAGCGCCTCAGCGGGTGGCCGCTGTCCTTGTCCACAGGAGTGTCCAAACGCCGCCCAGTTGCTGGGGACAGAACACACCCCCTCAGATCCATCCAGTGGCTCTGCCTTTGGCCACATTGACTCAATGTCCCACGTCTCCTGACCCAGCACACGGGATAAAACACCGGTTCTCACTGGCAAGTAACTCAGCCCCAGAAACCACGGCGCTGCGTTCCCTCCCCGGACAGCGGCGCTGCTCTGACTCACACGCGCCCCACGGGCCGTGAACGCCAGGGAGAGGAAGCTTCCTGTCTCCTCATCTGTGGGGGCAGGGACAAGGACCGAGGTCCCCCCGAGGGCTGGGCCGGCAGCTGTGACAGCTGACACCGAACAGCAATCGTGTGTGTTACGGAACCCAGCGGCCACGGAATTCCCCGCACAAATGGGTCTTCTACAAAAGGGATACTCATGCGTGTCTGTGCCCTGAAAAGAAGGTTCTGGAAAAATATGAGCTTGTCTTCAAATTGTAAACTATGGATATTTTTAAATTTAATTTTTATGTTGTCAACTTCTCTATTAAAAATGTTTGTATGATATAAAATTTATTTTTAACAAAAAAGATTAGAAACGATTCATCCTGATTTAGAGAGAGTAAGACTTAAGAACAGCACGGGGGCCAGCCCCGTGGCCAAGTGGTGAAGTTCGCACTCTCTGCTTCGGCAGCCCAGGGTTTCGCCAGTTGGGATCCTGGGTGTGGACGTGGTACCGCTGGTCAGGCCACGCTGAGGCAGCATCCCACATGCCACAACTAGAAGGACCCACAACTAAAAACACATAACTACGTACCGGGGCGCTTTGGGGAGAAAAAGGAAAAAAGAAAATCTTTAAAAAAAAAAAAAAGAACAGCCTGAACCTCAGCCCCACCGTGGTTCCCGGTGAGGTCTTGAGGCAGTTAACTGTGGGCTCATCCACACAGTGGGCTTATAATAGCACGTCTGTCCTTGTGCGGATTAAACAAGATAATCCACGTGAAGCACACGGTGTCTGCGGAGCAAGCACTCTGCAGGTGTCAGCTGTCTTATTGAGTGTTTTTCTGGAACAATTAGTGGAAACCTGGCAGAAAGCAGGAGCAGCAGTCCAAGAGGTGGCAGTGGGGGGTCATGTGACAGCTCCAGGCAATGGCGCGTGAGCAGGAGCGTCTGCCCCTCTTGCTCCAGCACCCTGCCCCCCCACCTCCTCTTCTCTTTCCCCAGCTGCCTCCCAGACGTGGGGCTCTGGGGGCCTGAGAGGAGGTGGAGCCGCATGTGGGAGGAGCCTGGGCCTCTTCGAAACGATGGGGAAGGCGCCTCACAGCCCAGGGAGAGGGGCTCTGGCCTGAGCAGAGCAGACACCAGGTCTTCCCACGCTGAGCCCAGATAGGGCCTTCTCTGTTACAGCAGCTCTCACCACTAACCCACACATCCCATGGGCATCCTCCGGCTATATTCCACACAAGGGCCAAGCTGCTCCAGGCCACGGACCCAAGCAGAGACCTTGCTCCTTCAGGCACGGAGCAGGAACGCCCTCGGCAAGAGGCTTTACATGTGCCACTGAGATCTGGGAAGAATTATAGAGACCGTCCCTGTCTATGGTTAAAAAGATGGCTCCTGGGCTGGGCCCTGTGGCCGAGTGGTTAAAGGTCTGAGGGTTTGCAGGTTCAGATCCGGGGCACCAACCTGCTCCACTCACCAGCCGTGCTGTGGAGGTGTCCCGCACACAAAAAATACAGGAGGATTGGCACAGATGTTAGCTTAGGGCTAATCTTCCTCAGCAAAAAAAAAAACAGAGAGAGAGAGAGAGATGGCTCCCCCCACCAAAACTCAAAGCAGAGGTTGAGCTCCCAGAGGAGGGGAAATGAGGACAGCAGTGCACTAATTAGGAGGAAGGAAGGAAGGAGGAAGGAGGGAGGGGGAGGGGGGGAGAGAGAGAGAGAGAGAGAGAGAATGAATTTCCAAGCAAAGGCATTTGTGCTCCAAGTCTAAATGCCCAATAAGGAGACAGCTGCCCCTTTGCACTCTCTGTGGGGCATCTAGCAGTGGAAGCTGTGATTAGGATGGAGCCTTCCAGGAACACTCCCGGACACAGACACCAAGCCTGACACGGGCCGATGCCTGGGCAGAATGACTGTCATCTGCTACTTTGCAGAGAAACAAGGAAAAGAAGCCACTGAATAACACCCGCGTGGATGCTGTGCGGCTTCACCTCAACGGAAACAATAAGCTCTTTCTGGGAAGGTTACCCCTTTGACGCTCTGGCGTAGTCCTCTCTCCTGGTCATTCCTGAGCACCCACTGTGCGCGGAGGCCCACAGGCCACTGGGGAATACATAAGGCGACCGCCGCCCTCGGGGACCCTCCAGTCTGATGGAGGAGGCAGCTGGCAAAAAAGCAGGTGCACATTTGTGAATCGTGCAGTGTCAGGAAGGAGAAACGCAGGGCGTGGTAACAGAGAATATCAGGGATTGGAGCCCACTGCAGCCCCCAGATTCTCTCCCAGAAAGTGACAGTGATGCCTAGAAATGGTTGCTGGGAGCCAGCGCAGGAAGGGCAGGGAAGGGCGCTCCTGGGGAGACGGGCCAGAGGTGAGCGGGCTCTTGCTGGGGAACTGGGGGGGCAGGAGCAGAGGGGAGGGCGGGGGGTCCTGCAGGCCCCGAAAGCCTGAGTCAGGACGCGGGGCTCAGCGAGGCAGATCTCCAGCCCTCCTGGCCTTTCCCAAGCAGTGAGCCCCACCTGGTGGCTCCGTCCTCGTCCTCCTCACCTCGCCCAGCCCGGCTCCATGCCACACTCGCGCTGTGGCCCACCCGAGGCTTCCCCTTCCTCCCCCTGCCATCTGGGTCACCCTGACCCTAGTGACGGGGCCACAGCAGAGAAAGCAAAACAGGACCGGGTCTTAGGAAGAGGTCTGATTGCCCCAAGAACTCGGACAAAAGGGTGGTGAGCACAGTCCTTTAGAGAAAAGTGTCCACTCTCTCTAAACAAGAGAGGAGGCGAGGGAGGGGGAGAGAGACAGAGACAGAGGGAGACAGAGAGAGACAGAGCGAGACAGAGAGAGAGGGAGACAGAGACAGAGAGAGACAGAGAGAGAGGGAGAGAGACAGAGGGAGAGAGACAGAGGGAGAGACAGAGACAGAGAGAGACAGAAGGAGAAGAGACAGAGACAAAAGTAGAGATAGAGATACAGAGATAGAGGGAGAAACAGAGACAGAGAAAGAAGGAGAGACAGAGAGAGAAGGAGAGACAGACAGAGAGGGAAGGAAAGACAGAGGGAGAATAGAGACAGAGAGAGACAGACACTGAGACTGGAGCAGAGGCAGCCCCAGGGGGAGGGAGGGAGGGGACAAGGAATCCCGTGTAAACGTCAGTCCTCAGATCTGGCTGGGCAGGGGCTCTGCAGTGAGACAGCCTGGTTCAAGTCCAACCCCACCCCTTCCCTGTGACCTCAGGTGAATGACCTGGCCTCTCTGGGATCATTAGGACAATGTCCGACAGGGGTCTTGTGCAGAACAGATAAGACGCGGGAGAGGGCTCCCACAGCACTGGGTGGAGGGGAGGACCAGCCCCGTCGCTGGCTTCCTGCCGCTGAGCCGGGCTCCCAGCACTGGAGCCACCGCCACTGGGGGCTGCTGGAACGCGGCCAGTGCACCTGAGGCACGGCACTGTCCATCTTTAATTTCAATCGATCTAAATTTCCAAACTGGTGCTCAGTTCAGGTATTGCAAAACTTTGAACAACCTGGGTGTGCGAGTCTGCTTTTTCAACTGTAAATGTTACGGAGTCTACATGCAAATCAAGTATTTCGATACAAATTTAACCTCCGAGCTGAGATGAGTTACTGTGTAAAATATCCACGGGATTTCAAAGGCTTTGTATGAAAAAAAAGAACGTAATATCTCATTAACAAGCGATTATATTGATTACCTGTTGAGATCATACAAGTCTGGATAGTCTGAGTTAAATAAAATATATTATTAATACGAATTCTGTTTCTTTTCACTTTTTCTTAACGAGGCTATTGGAAAGCTGTAACTTCCATCCGTGACTAGACGGCAGCTGTCCTGGCACAGTCATCGATGACACCCCGCTCCCCCTCATACCCTGGTTTTGCACAATAAATTATATGGTCCCCCAAGTTACAAAGCCATGTACGTAAATTTTGGGGTCGCCTTCTAATTTAGTTCCCACAGTTTGTCCAGGTTCTCCTCTGGGCTTACATGCAATCCAGTCAACAGTGGGAGCGCCCGGCATCTGTGTGTTCACATTTAGGAGGCACGGTTGGGTGCAGATGAATTACAGGTGCATCTGACATCCAAAAATTACATACGTTTGGTTAAAAAGTTAAAAAATAAGAAAAATAAGAAATCACATTTTGCATGCCATTGGCGAACCGCCTCGCCGAATTCCATAGGAACGTCTCGCTGTGCTGAGCGTGATTCCAGCGCTTAAAGACTATTGGGCTCCTGAGGAGCAGCCAGGGCCCCACCCAGCGGGAGGTCAGCAGGAGGAGCCACAGAGACCACTGACTCGGTTTCGTCTGAGGTGGAGGACGAGACTCCACCGTATAGGCTTTCTCGCGGTTTTCCCCAAAGACGGACATCATCTCCATCTTACAGATGAAGTACCGCACAGAGGAATAAGAAACGTGTCCAGGCTCACTCGGATGTCAAGTGGACACTCGAGATCCAACACTCGAGGCCAGCTCTGCCGGATCAAAAGTTCTCCATCACGCCCCACTTGTTCCAAACGTTAAACTGTTGATTGCCTATCAAAGTCAGTAACGTCTAAGGAAAAAGAAACAAACTTCGAAGAAAGTGTAAATCCGTGTTCAACACTAGGAACAGTGGCTGGAACATAACATGCAGCCAATCAATGGTAGCTACCATCCTCCTCCACATCACCCCGAAATTTATTTTTTTCCAAAGTTGTCTGAAAAACGAACAGAACTTCCCAGCAAAATGAGCTTGGGCTACACTTTAAAGTCTGACTCCGAGAGAGGGTATGGATTCAGCTTCTATTACACGTCAAATGGATCTTAATTTTGAAGCTATGAAATAGCTTGGCTCTTTTCTTTTTAAAAAGAAGAAAAATGGAATTGTTGTGATAATGAAAAATCAATATTGAGTAGGTTTGGAAAGCTTTACTTGAAGTTTTCCAGGAGTGAAGCATATAAAATAGAGATTACTTTGTTCCCACCACAGCTGAGTCTTTTTAATCATCATTGTGTTAAAAATCTGAGATACGTTTCTTGCATTCGATTCAGTAGGCTTTTCTTACAGGCTCCCCACAGCGAACTTCCTCTCCTTCCAGATTCCCCATTATCTTTACCCAAACAGCTGTCACGCTGGGTCCCTGCTTTTACCCTCCATCTGTCCACAAACACTCCATACCAGGCCCCGTCCTATTGCCAGGGCTGCAGGACGCAGAACACAGAATCTGGAAAGGATGCTCCTGCCTCTGCGTTATAGCTGAAGAAACTGCTCTCATGGACTGAACGCTTTCAGGCGTGGGGCTGAGGAAGAAAGGTGGCCAGGGACAAACAAATGGCTGAGCATGCCGATGTGGCACAGCGGTGAGTGCCGTGAAGGGAGTAAGTTGGGGAAATGTGGTGAACAGGGACCAGGGGCACAACTCTGGACTAAGACCCACATGAGGACCACTGACCTGAGACTCACACGACGAGAAGGACCCCGTCAGAGGGAGATGGCGGGGGAAACGTTTCAGAAGGCAGCAGAGAGGGTCTGTGTGGTGCAAAGCAGGGAGGCCAGAGTGGGAGGCAGGGCGAGGTGGGGCCAGCGTGGGGACCATGATGAAATTTGGGCTTTATTCCAAGTGAAGCAGGACGCTCCCGGAGCACGTCAGACAGAGACGCCGCCTGGTCCACACTCCCTCTCAGCGTTGGGCAGTGGGTCCCCCCTCGTAACTTGCACCATGGACTCATCTTTCTAGCTGCTCATAGAACAGTGAGAGATTCAGGGGAAAGAGACACAGACGAGGTTTTCTCCAACAAGACCCTACGACATCCCTTTGAATGGTCCTCCATCATGTCAAATCTAAAGCGTCGGTCACCTAAGACCGTTCTTTTCCTAGAGACCCCACCTCCGTCAGCAGAACCGCACGCTTCCACCCTCCGCAGCCAGCGACGCGTGAGACTCTCCCTTGTCCCGCTCCCCCTGGCACTAGTTTACTGTTGCTGCATGACAAATTGCCACACGCGTAGCTTAAACTGCACCCATTTGTTACCTCACGCTCCCTGTAGTTCCCAGCTCCAGGCCTGGCTGAGCTGGTTCTCAGATCAGCACCTCACAAGATGGGCTCTGGTCTGGAGCTCGGAGTTTTCCATCAAGCTCGCACAGTTGTAGCACCAAGGCCACATTCCTCTTTCTAGCTGTCAGCCAGGGGTACTCTCAGCTCCTAGACGGTGCCCACAGTTCCTTGCCAGGTGGCCCCCTCCCTAGGCCATCACTTAACCAACTGCCTCATCTTAAATATGAAGACTCGGAGGTCCAGAGAGGTTAAGCCACTCATTGGAGGTCACACAGCTAGACAGTGAAACTGCTGGAACTAAAATCAAGACTCCTAAATTTCAACTTAGAGTGGCTTCTCATTTCCAAAGCGTCTTTTAAGTGCTCCCCACCTACAACAAGGCAAAACGGGGAGCAACGGCCTGGTGTCAGAAAGTACTGCCCGATGGGGACAACCACCGAGAATGGGCCCCGCTTTCAGGGAACAAGTCACGTTTCTATTCCTGCTCTTGGTTTAGCTCTATAAACAGGTTCACAAAATAAACAACAGGATGAGGGATGCTCTTTAACCACCATTCATAGCCTTCAGGCAAAATGTATGTAAAATTCGTTTTCTGTTTCGGAAAGCAGATACGTGGAGTCTGAAATGGGAATGGACCATGCTGAACAACCGATGACATCGTCTCTCTGTATCAGTTCCTTTATCATCGCAAGTAGGGGATAAAGGCCAAGCAGAACTGCTAACTCCAGGTTTAGCACGGCTGTGAACGCTTCACGGTGAAATATATATATATATATATATATGTTCACCTCACAAGGCTGGCATCTGGCATACGAGTCTCTTCTTAGTAAGTGAAATGCTGCTTCTAAAACATATTTGAAATAAATCTTGCAAACATCGGCAACTAGTTAATTGCGTCTGAGTTAGGCAACCAGTGGTTACTTTCACCTGCGTTCCTTAGTTGAGATGGACGTAACCACAGTCACCGACTGCTCTAAAATGCATCCTCGTGTCTGAAGCAGCAGCTCCCACCCTGTGCTGGGCGGAGTCTGGTCGCAACTGTAAAGAAGACAAAACACAGCCGCGTGCGACATCCATGTCTAGCGCACTTGCTCAAAGTGTGTTAAGAAACACAGCCTCTCCCGACACAAAACCCAAAGCGTTCTATTTTTTTTTTTTAACATCCTTTGTAAAACTAACATCAAAGTGTTGGAATCAAAATAAGTCCTCGACTTAGCTTTGTGAGTGCTGTGGACTGTCGGCTAGCTCACAGGAATCCAGGCACTGGCAGAAATTACTTGAACGTATCAGAGATATTAGAGTTATCTGCAAATATTAAAAGGAATACCTTACGAGAAGCTGTATGAAACCAGGACAGCCAAACTGCCTTCCTCCTCCTGTTCAGCCTCATACCCCCATTTATAAGTGACTGCTTTTCAGACATTCACCAATAAAGCTATAGTGCTCTGAAATTGAACTATAAAATAAATAGACATAGTATTTGGGGAGATGAAAATAAAACCACTTTGCCAGGGTGGAGACAATATTCTCCGACCTAAAGCTTGGCTAGCATTGATTTCGAGAGATCTGGAAAGCAGTAAAAAGCAATAAGCCTTTGTCTAGAGAATCAACGGCAATTACTAGAAACTCTTCATATTCTGGTATTGTTTCGGCTTCTAGGTGTTAGCATCAAAAGGAAAGGCATTAGGGACGTATGCCTTTTGCTAGACAATCATCTGGACCCTGCTCCTGCTGGCTGCTTCCAGGGGAGCCAAGGCACCTGTGTTGTACTGATTGGGGCCTGACTCCCAGCAAGGTCCCCTCCCCGCCCCGAAGCTGACTGCATCTTGTTTGTGCAACTCTGTGATGAGCAGAGAGTGAAGACGGGTGACCCATCACTCTACTAAGGGAAAAGGATTGCTTGCCTCAATCTGCGATTAAACATCTGCTGTAGGAAATCTGGAAAACTGAATTTTCAAATATTTGGGTTGACTATAATTTTTACATATAAATCCTGATATTTCTGACTATAACATGTGCTTTAATAAAGACGATGGTAAGTTGAACCTAATTTTTAAATCTAAAGACTTAGACATCACAAGGAGAATTCCTCTTCCTTTTCTTCTTCTTGTGTTTATATGAGAAGATGGGTGTTAGCTGAACCTTCTGTGGTCATTTCACAGCTTATGTAAATCAAACCATCGTGCCGTATGCCCTAAGCTTACAGAGTGATGTATGTCAGTTACTTCTCAATAAAACTGCAAGAAAATCTTCAGACTCAGAGAACAAAGGAGAGGTCCAAGGTTTTCCTCACCACCTGCAGGGCCTAGGCCGCAGTGATGCCTCTCCTTTGGGTAAGAATGGGTGTCCAGAGCTTTGACCAAGGGCCCCGCACCCAGCTTGGCCCTGAATGTCAGCTCACTCGGCCCACATCACTCCTCTGAGAGGCAGCAGTTATAACTGGCCCACTTGTCCAGAGGAGAAAATAGAGCTTGGAGACTCGGGCCAAGGGCATATGCCCCACACATGGTCCCCAGGGGCTCAAATGCAGGCAGACACACAGGGACGCATCCTCGGACCCTCGGCATCTTCCACACCAGTAAACCCCTTTACACACATCCCGGGAGGTCCCGGAACACACATGTGCCGCAGGTGTCACTGGGCACACCAACTGTGCCACTGTCAGCTGCACCGTCCTTGTTTTACTTTCAGATAAATGTGTATGTCCGTGTCCAGACACGAGTCCCGCCTATTCTGTACCCTGTTCTGAGGGATTCCAAGGGATCAGATGCACGGCCGTCTTCTGAACACCAGTGGATGTTCTAGAAAGAGAGGACTGTATTTGAAGATCAACTGCTTTAGAAATCAGAAATCTACACTGCACCTAAAGAAACTGGAAAAAGAACAAACAAAGCCCAAAATCAGTAGAAGGAAGGAAATAAATCAATCAGAGCAGAAATAAATGAAATAGAGACTAAAAAACAAGAGAAAAAAATCAATGAAAGCAAGAGCTGCTTCTTTGAGAAGATAAACAAAATTGACAAACCCTTAGCTAGACTCACCAAGAAAAGAAGAGAGAAGGCTCAAATTAAATCAGAAATGAAAGAGGAGAAATTACAATGGACACCTCAGAAATACAAAGAATTACAAGAGAATACTATGAAAAGCTATACGCCAACAAATTGGAGGATCTAGAGGAAATTGATAAATTATTAGACTCATACAACCTTCCAAAACTGAATCAAGAAGAAATAGAGAATCTGAATAGACCAATCACCAGTAAGGAGATTGAAACAATAATCAAAAACCTCCCAAAAAGTAAAAGTCCAGGAGCAGACGGCTTCCCTGGTGAATTCTACCAAACATTCAAAGAAGACTGAACACCCATCCTTCTCAAACTCTTCCAAAAAATTGAGGAGAAGGGGAGGCTTTCTAACTCATTCTACGAAGCCAACGTTATCCTGATACCAAAACCAGACAAGGACAACACAAAAAAAGAAAATTACAGACCAATATCACTGATGAACATTGATGCAAAAATCCTCAACAAAATACTAGCAAATCAAATACAACAAAAAATCCTCAACAAAATACTAGCAAATCAAATACAACAATACATTAAAAAGATAATACATCATGATCAAATGGGATTCACTCCAGAGATGCAGGGATGGTTCAACATCCGCAAATCAATCAATGTGATATACCACATTAGCAAAAGGAAGAATAGAAATCAAAAAAAAAAGAGGGGGCCGACCTGTGGCCGAGTGGTTAAGTTCTGGCGCTCGCACTTCGTTGGGCCAGGGTTTCACCAGTTTGGATCCTGGGCACAGACGTGGCACAGCTCATCAGGCCATGCTGAGGTGGCATCCCACATGCCACAACTAGAAGGACCCACAACTAAAAATACACAACTATGTACCAGGGGTCTTTGGGGAGAAAAAGGAAAAATAAAATCTTTAAAAAAAGAAACTGTCTCTTTAAAAAAAAAAAGAAAGAAATCAGAAATCTGAGCATCTAAGAGGTGAAGTGACTTGCTCAAGGTCCCGATGCTCACTGGCTGCAGAATGAGAACCAGAACTCAGGTCTTCTGTTTCCTGAAAGGTCTTAGGTTTCTTCTGGTGGCACATCTAGGAGGCTGCCCACGTGATAAGAGTAGACCCTCCGCTTCCTACGGGGCTTATACCGATTATAAGAGGAAGACGGCGCTAACCGAGAGAGAAGCAAATCCCAGACTCTGAATCAAACGCAGACGGGAACACTGCGGACAAGCTGAACCCAGGGAAACGGCTCCTTACCTGAGGCTCTGAAAAGAGTAACCCCGTAACTCCATGTTCCACCACGGCTGCATTCCCAGGGATGTTCCTCGCCAAAACCGGCACCTCCAAATCCATGGCCTGAAGGATGGAAGAGGAAAGAAGACAGGTTGAGCAGTCATTTTAAGAGCTTCTCTGGCGAGAAGAGCCAACTTGCAGGAAGATAAATTCCTGTGCTAACTGGACCTCTGGCACCTCACAAAAAACACCGCTTGCCAAAATGATACCCAGCCTAAACACTGGGTTTCCAAACTGCATAATGCATTTTAATTACTTACTGTATTTGCAAGTTCTGGAAAACTACACACTGCAGGAGTTTGTCTGACATAATTACTGCCATGTCACAAAGAACCCTCTCTCCAAATGTTCATTTGACACCTCTTCAGTGACAGCTTGGAGTATACATTTTTAATTACCATCATTATTTTCCTTAATGAGTGATTTTCTTCCAACACAAGTGGGATGAAGGCTTTGAGCACCGAGCACGTCTCTTTGGCGTGCAGACGAGAGGAAGAAGGCATGTGATCTAGCATTCCAATTATTCACCGAGCAGGCTTTCCATTCCCAGAGGTCTGGGGTCAGCCAGCACGTGGCACCCTGTAGCCCAGCACAGCCCAGCATCGAGACCTCAAAAAGATGCCCGAGAGCACAGCATTCAGGGTGGGCCTCTCCTGCCAGGAAGGCTGCATTTTTCTGGATCTCTTCCTACACTTTGGGGGAGCTGGACCCAGAAGGGTCTAGAGTTAGGACAGCTCTTCCGAGGTCTCTGTCAGACTCCTACATGGAATCTCCTCTGGCTATTCTACCTCGGCCAATCCAGCTTCTATGTGGCAGGTGCCCTCTGGCAGTAAGAGGGACATCCCTTCACAGCTTGGTGTCGAGGCAGGACTGGCTTCCATGCCCAGCAAACCAATAACCTGGCTTTTACTATACACAAGTATGTTTTAGGTACCATGATTCTGCCTGCGGGATCCAATCTCACATAATAAAAACCTGGTCACGCAGGGGTGACATATGTTTTTCAGAAATGTAACATTACCCAATCCCAGCGGCTTAGTATATTGCAGAGGGAAGTTCTATGACACCAAGGACTTCATATGACATGCAGACTGCCAACGCCCAAGTGCCCAGAGCAGCTGCGACACACAGCAAGCGCTCAGCGAATACTTGGGGAGCAAGTACCCCGGAAGCATCTGTACATAAATTACTAATAAGTCAGTGCTGTTCACACTGTGGTCATCTCATCGCTAGCAGTTGTCTGGGTGGCTCACCTGGTTTTCTGGCTCTCTCCATCTTCCCAGTTCACTTTGAGTTTAAGATTCAGGCCCTAGAAAATGTAGGAGAGCCGGGAACACCCTTCATCTCTGCCCCTCTGACACTATTCTGTTCCCAACGTCTGGGAAAGTGGTAGAGCTGGTTTGAACCATGGACCAGAGCCACCCAGTTCATCCCCAGCTGCTTTCCTGAAACAGCGATGAGTCTCTCTCTGTCAGGTTCTCTTGTCGGCGCTTCATGACCATAGAAAGTCTCTAAGTCATGATTTTCCACTTTGATCTTGTAGGGTAACGACTGGGGATCTTTGAGCGTCACTGCACTCAGCAGCAAGGCAACTTAACAGCACAGGTGAAAGGTGACCCGCGACGAGCTCATCTCAACGGAGGGGCACGGTGCTTTACGAACTCACTGGGGGGCCACTCGGGTCTGACACACCGCAGGTACAATCTGGCATTTCAGAAAAGGGCCCAGGGCCAGGAGTCAAGAGCCTTGGCCGCGAGCTGGCGGGGGGGGCTCTGCCCTGGGCTAACACAGTGGGTCTCAACCTCACTGTGATCACAGTCAGTTGGAGGGACGGAGTAAAATTTCCATGTCTGGGCCCCAACTCCCCCATGCCATCCCACCCCACGACTCTAAGGCAGTTGGCCTGGGGCGGGGGGCGGGGAGGCGGGGATCAGGCATTCCCGAAAGTTCCTCACATGATTCTAGTGTACAGCCAGGAGCAAGAACCACTGGGCCAGCAGGTGCACTGACACACAGCACTGGACCTCTTCCTGGGCCCCAATTTTTCATCGGGAATGAGGAACTAAACTTTCCCCTCCAGAGTACGTGGAAAGTTCAGATGTTATTTTGCACAAACACCACGGATGTGGTTTGTGGTCGAAGCTGATGAGGACACTGACTATGTGAGTTACAAGGTCATAATATAATTACGGTGCATGAGTCCATAAGGCATGTGTTCGTGCTGTCTGAAGGCTTCTTTCTCTGCTTGTCCAGCTCATTAAACGAGCACAACACACTGAGATCTCATTTCCAGGCATTTGTCGCCCAGCTGCAGAATCCTCCACGTGGATGAGAGCTTCAAGATCATCTCATCTCATCCCACCGTCTCATTTGAGAGCAGAGGCTCGGACAGAGGCTGTCGACACTCGGGGCACAGGACTAGCCCTGTTTGCACTTCCTCTCTTCCAGGAGGCCCCTGCAGCATTTTCAAATTCAAATGGTGCATTTATCCACTGAAGGAGGTTAAGCACCTGTGTATTTGTGGAGAACCTGCGGCAGACGCATAGATTGAGAGGAGACAGCTATGGAAATAGGTGTAGAGATAGATAAAGACACAAATGTAGATATATAAAACTAGCGATCTGAGATCACAGAACTGGCCCATCCTGAGGGATGGCAGAGTTCACCTCCCTGTCTCCAGCAAAGAGGACCTTATCACCCTCCTGTTGCACAGACTCACTTGTGCACAACTCGACCAGCACTCACCACGCACCCCTCATACGTGTCAGGCCACGTGCCCGAGACTTGTCCAGTTGTTGTCCACTCATTCAATGAACATTTGCTACCGACCTGCAGACGGCAAGACTCAGGAGGTTTGGGTGATGGGACCAGGCATTTAAAGGGGAGCCAGAGAGGTGGTATTGTGTAGTAGTCGAGCTTTGCTCGATCCAATTAATATTATTAATTATTAATGGCACTCAGCTAGACTTTGGGGAGGACCCAAGGTTGCAGAGGACACGTTCCTTGCCTTCAAGGAAAACTGCAGTTCAGTAGAAAAGATGAAACACAATCTGGGTTGAGAAGTTGTGAAGGGACCTGAGGGAGAAGATAAGTAAATGTACTCTGATGGTTGTATATTCACAAGAAACTGATTGTGAAGTTCCCTCTTTAAAAACAAGCTGTCTTAAAGAAAGCAGACGTCTGAAGAATGAGTAAGAGAATCAAAATGCTATTTCCATATAGCCAAGACATGGTATTAATGACTCTGACACTTGATTCTTAAGTCACTTTCTTAAGGTGTGAAGTCACCTCCTCAAGTCTGAAGTTATCTCTTTAAGAAAGGCAAAGTCCCGGGAGAGGACGATGGTGCGGGGTTGGTCCTTGAAGTGTCTCATGCCCCCGGTGTTGGGCAATGCCACGTGCATCTTCTGTACACGTTCTATTAGTGAGCAGAGAGAGACGAAAGCTGAGTCGGGTGTGAACTTGGAGCAGAGAGTTCAAACCTGGTATTGGGGGCTCCACCTGGGGACTGGGAGTGACAGGTCAGAGTAGGAGGCAGCCAGCACCTGGCTGGGCTCACAGCACTTGATTTCCTTTTTCTTGGATGAGCTCTTCGACCTTTTTAAACCTCTGTAGCTGGTTCCCCATCTTCAGCAGGGCTGACGAAGGTTTCCAGAGACACTGCCTCAACCCTACCCTGTGGAGCAGGCTGGAGAAACACACCTGCCAGGCCCCATGCCAAACCAGTAAAGCAGACCCTGAAGGGTGGGCATCGTCTCCTGGATTCACAGTTTTTAAGCTTCCGAGGGAATTCCGATGCACACTCTAGGTGGAAAACCTTTGTGTCCTGATTGTCTTGCACAGACGTTTGCTTGCGTTTCAAGGGCCCTGACTGAGGAATGTGCCCACTACAGTGATCATGGTCTGTTCGCTGGGGCTGGGGCTGGTCTGAGGGTCCCACTGGCAGATCCACACAGTGCATTCGGATCTTACATCATTGGGGTTAGAGTGCTTCTCTGTGGGAATGCCAATGGCATTTTGGGTACAACTCTTTGATGCAAAAGACTGTTCCACATCTTGAAAATACATCACATCTCTGCAGTCCCCACGCCTCCAAACGCAATTCCAGCAGCATCACCCTAACTGTGACAACTCAAAAAGCCCTTCACTGCTCCAAGTAGGAAGAGCCCGGTACTCTCTCCCTCCCCACATACACACTCTGCAACTAGTCAAAGTCAAATGACTCATAGTCACAGTTGTGCTTGAAAAGCCCTTAAACGAATCTTCAGTCTCTAGAGCCTGGCCTGGAAGCAAAGAGCCCAGGAATTTTCTTCTTATTGCTCTTTGCTTTAGAATATGGCCCTCCTTTCCCCTGGGCAATGGAAACTGTGACTCGGAGGGTAGAGTATGTGTGTGTGTGTGTGTGTGCGCGCGCGCGTGCGTGCGTGCTTGTGTGTGTGTGTGTGTATGTGTGTGTGTGTGTCTGTGTTCTGGGGGAAGGAGAGCCTAATCACAAAGACTGAGGTAACAGAATACTTGTCTTGTATTCTTTTAATTTAACTCTGTGCAGAATTCAACTCCATAACAAGCCCAAACTTGAGACAACGGATTCCTTGCAAGAATGTTCACCCTACTGCCCACATATGCAGCTGAAGTTTGGTTTTTGGAGTTTATCAGTAAGAAATATGTTTTAGCAAATGGGATTTGTATATGCTTCCATGAGAAAATAAAGCTAATTTGGAAAGGTCGAAAGATCCCTTCCCCCAAAGTGACAGCATTCATTCCACGATTAACCACCCTGGTGATGTGAATCGATTCTAATGAGCTGCCCGCTCACCACTCCTCTAAAATCAGTTCCATTCAAAACCCTCAGCCCAAAGGTTATTTTGGAGTTTTCAGAAGGAACACAACATCAACATTTTAAGGCAGTCAGAATTGCTAACAGCTGCCTTTCCTTTGAAGTAAATGAGATTTGACAGCAATTCATCTGCGATGAAATGCTGTGTGTGCTACTTATCAAATCATTCCCGAATTCTACTTTACCTTTTCTTAAGACGTTGAGGGGGAAAATGTATATTTACATACAAAGGAGCAATTCAGCAACAGCTCAAGGATTGGTACTGTAAGAATGTCTATTTTTAAAGCTAATATGAAGAGTAAAATGCCTTGCTCCAATGACTGTAGTTGGAAGCTGACTTTAAACCACCATGGAGATTAATGCTAATCATTAAGTTTAGACTGAGGTGTTGACGTCTGGCTGAAGACGAACATGTCACAGATGGACGTGATGTGCTCTGAGAGCATCCCAGCCCTGGAGTCAGAGACGTGGGTGTACAGCTTCTAGTCCCACCCCAACACTTGGTCTTGTCTTTGCTTTTTGCTTTTTTAGATGATGCAACATTTAAAAAAATATTAGGCATACAACATCAGTCATTTCTTGACGGAGAATTATTTTTGTCCTGCTTTAGTTATTTACCATGTTCTCTGAAACACTAAGGCTCACAAATTGTACCTTTGCCAGTAAATTCAACTAGTGTCCAAAGGAATAAATGGAGATTACAAATACTTATCATAAAATAACAGCATCACTCTAAGTAGACATTGAAATAAGAAACCCACGTAGCAAGAAAGAGAATGTGAAACCTGATTCCGAGCCCTGGAGGACAATGGCCATGCGTTCCCTTTTCTACAGCAGGTTTTATCCCGTGCTTGTCAATCAGTAGTTATGCATGTCTGTTGTGTGTGACACGTGTGTTGAGAACTATAAGAGATATCAAGGATGCTATAGCTTGCAATTTAACCATATGAAGAAAATGCAATATTGATTGTCAGTTGTGACAGGAGCTAACAGAATCCACCCTTTGCTAAGACCATTCTTCAAAAGGAATCGGGGAGGCAGTGACCTACCAACAAAATAAGAGGAAAATCCTTTTACGTTAGACACACACTGGTGATTACGTCAACTACCAAGAGGCAGTTAAGACGTTCTGGTAAAATACCCCATCCCGTAAAACGCTCAATTGAAGAGAAGAGATTGCAAGGGGGCTTTGAGGTTAGAATAAGTCGTTCTACAGAAGAGCTGACACGGTCAAGCCAGAGCTGGCCCAGAGTTCAAGAGCAGAGGCTTCTTACTCCAGCCTCTCCCGTAAAACACAGATGCCTCGACAATGGACTGCAGAGTTGTGCTGGGATGTGCACGTTTAGCCCAAGTAGATTAAATGATTTTATGGAGCTGAACGCTAGATGAAAAGCTTAGATCTACCCTCATCCCCACCCCCAGGCCCCCTCCCCTGCTGTGTCTGTAATATGCCCCCACATCCCCGGCCACACGCAGAACTCCAACCCTTTCTCATCCCCTAAATTCCAGGATTACAAGACATCCTGAAAAGAGGGAGAAGTCAAGAAAAAGGCTTCTTGCAAAACATGCCTCCATCCTAGATCCTGTCTCAACCTTTCATAACCTCAACTGCCTCCCCATTGAAGCTATCTAGTGGGTCAGAGAAGCAATGTTAACCTAGATTTACCTTACTTTGTGGCTGGCAAGTAGAAATGGCAATGAGAAATGAAATGATATTTTTAAGTCCCAGACAGAACTTAAAAACTACTTTTGAATTCCCAAGGAAACGCTGTCGGGCTCTTTCGGGGTTGAGAAGTGCAGAACTTTATTGACAAAGACGCCTCCTCCATAAACAAGAAAAGGAGTGATGGACGCTTTCCTGTTCCCACTTTCAGGACTCACGTTAGGTAACTACCTCCAGAATGGCAGCTGACATGCCTTCAGAGACGGAGCTGTTCACCACCACGAAGCAACTCTTCATCACTGCGTGGAGATCCCCCTGAGGCATCTCTCCGATCAGGCGCACCCCAGCGGTCCTGAAACAACACGGGGCAGGGAGAGGGTTTCCACGGCTGCCAACCGGACGGGGAGGGGGCTGGGGGAAGGAGATGACAATTTGGGAGAAACACCCTAGCTCGAGTAGGAAGCATTACTGATGAAGGGTTCAGTACAGACAATTATATTGGGTGAGAATCTACCTCCCGTCCCTGACAAGGGAGGGAGGAAGCCTGTTAACACCTCTGCTTTCACTTTGAATGCACGTGATGAAGGCAAACATGCAGCCCAGACCCTGGGAGACAGTCTTTGCAATTTTCTCTGCATGATTTAGAAACCAACCTTTTCCCGAATAACTTTTAAAGACAGTAGCAGAGACAATAATAGACATATAATAAACAGAAAGAAACAGAACTACTAAAATATAATGCAACCAATGTTCCCACCACCCAGAGTTGATAAGATTTTGTGACATAGGTTTTGTCTTGTTTAATTTTTTCATCTAACAATACTGATATTCTTCTCTGTCCCCCACCCTTCTCATGATTTTGACACATATCCGCTCACCTAATTGGTTAAACTCTTACATATGTGCATTCTGCATCCATGAGCAATAAAAAGACACCTGATTATACACGGGGATCAAATCAGTACTTCCCAGCCCCCTTTGCAGGCGGGGTGGCCAGTGAGGCGAAGACAGGGATGGTGAGGAAATCACCTAAAAGGGGGCTGACCCAAATGGGAGATGATCCTTCTGAGCCTCACCCTCGCCCTTTCCCCTCTCCTCACTTAAAATGCAGAATGTGATGGGTGGAGCCCTACAGCCACCTTGTCACCTTAAGGATGGAGGCCACAGGTGAGGGACAGCTGGACAGAGAGATAGGAGCCCAAGTCCCTGAGTCTCACCTGGTCCTTGACCAACGACGTCAGATTTGTCTATGGGAACAATTAAGCCCCAGCGTGTTTAAGCCAGTGTTGTTGGGTCTCTGTTACTGGCAGATGAATGCAATTTATAACAAATACTCCGACAAATTGCTCTCCAAAAGGTGGTGGCAACTCCCGCCCTCACCAGCAGAGTATGAGAGGGGTGTGGTTTTCCTCTACCCTTCCAAACCCTTGGTCTTTTAAGTCTTTTCAGTTTTTGCCAATCAGCAAAAATTATGATCTCAAGGTGGTTTTCACTGGCGTTTCCCTGAACTAGCGAGCTGGACATCTTTTCACCAGCGTGTCCACTCTGCCGCTCACTAGGGAATTGCTCACGCTCCCGGTACATCCATTTCCTAGCCTGTGAGTGGGGAAAGGGACAGTGCGAGGCTCTCATGAGCTCCCGGGGAGATGAACTGAGTCTGTGAAGCGCTCGGGCAGCGCCTGGGACACGGGGAGTCCTGGACAAACAGGGGACTGAGTTACTGGTGGGGCACTAGGTTTCCTCTCCTGCAAAACACCTGTTCGCTAGCTACACTTACCTCCTTACTTTAGCTTTTACTTCCCTTGTAAACACTGGATCAACCTGAAAAGAGACAAAAATAGATTTTAGGAGAAGCCTGAAATGAGCCTAAGTCTCAAGAGAATGGCTTATCCTGGCAGCAGAGCTCCGAACAGCTCGGAAGGAAGAAACCAAATCAAATAAGAAATGAGTCCAGCTACTACACAATAATAATAAGGAAGATAGAAGGACTTGAGAGAAGGGTCAAAGAAATATACATATGCTCCTGTTTGCTGTTTGGCCTGCAAGGTAAGAGCCTAGTCAAATCCCAGAGCCCTTACCCAACTCAAGGTCCTGAAACAAGTCATTGATAGCCACAGGATAATCTGACACCAACACATCAGCGAAAGGTCTGCTTAATTCCTTACAGCGGTGGATTTAGTCATAAAATCTCTGAGGCAGAAGGAGTTGGAACCCTTAGTAGATCTAAGACAAAAGAACTGACAGAATTAAAATTTTATTTTTATCCAGGAGCCTTCCCAGAAACACAGTTCTAAAGCCAAGGGCACGTCTATGAGCTGATGCATGAATAAACAAAATGTGGTCCCTCCATACGATGGAATATTACTCAGCCACAAAAAGGAAGGCAGCACTGACACCTGCTACAACATGGATGAAGCTTGAAAACATTATGCTAAGTGAAAGAAGCCAGACAGAAAGGACCACATATTATGGATTCTGTTTACATGAAATGTCCAGAATAGGCAAATCCATTGAGAAAGTAGATTAGTGGTTGCCAGGGTCTAGGGGGTGGAGAGAATGGGGAGTGACTGCTAATGGGTATGGGGTTTCTTCTGGGGTGACAAAATGTTCCAGAATTAAATAGGGGTGATGGTTGCAAAACATTGTGAATATACTAAAACACTCCAGATTATATACTTTAAAATGGTGACTTTTATGGCATATGAATTACATCTTAATTTAAAAAAAGCCAAGTACAACTTTTCAATGAGTCACAACCTAATATTCTTGAGTCTGGATTTTACTCCTATTTCATATCTGGAGGGAATGTGTCCTTTGGAACAGGGACTGTGTTTTGTCCTCTTGCATCCCTGGAGATTGATATGTTTGTTGAATTAATGCAAAAATTAATGGCAATGTTTTCAAGCTGATCTGCTATACCCACATTCTTTACTCCACATGTTTTGGGGTTTTTTTTCTGCTTTTCTCCCCAAATCCCCCAAGTACATAGTTGTATATTTTAGTTGTGGGTCCTTCTAGTTGTGACTCCACATGTTTTTAAGCAAACATGTAGATGTCTGCTTAACATGTGGACAACGTCTACATCATATGTAGATGTGCAGAGGCAGGAGGATGTACCAAGATGGTAGAGACTGAGCGGGCTCTGGACAGACCACCAGGGTCAAATCCCCCATGTCCCTCACCAGCCACGTGACCTGCATATGTCAGTGGAGCTTCCTGGACCTGGGCTTCCTCATCTTTGAAATGAGAATAACAATGGCGGCTTGGGATCGGTGAGAGGACCAAACATAATCAGCCCTTAGAACTGTGCCCGAGACACAGCAACCACTATACGAGTAACAGAAAAAGACTGCTAATTATCAAAGCCCTTCTAGAAAGCACAATGGGACCTGCAGATGGCACCACCAACAAACATATCTATAAGCTAAATCTCAAATGTTCACCTTCCCAATGACACTGCTCAGCTTCTCAACAATCCGGAGTTGAGAGTTAAAGAGAAAGGAGCTTGGATGCCCGGAAGCGATCACCATACTCAGTGAGGAACCCCCCTCACTCCTGACCGTCCGAGAGCTCACCGCAATGCTCTCTGTGCAGTGACCTCTCCCCAGCTGCGTTCACTTACCAGGTACCACAGGGTCTCGGGGCGAGCTCCCTGCCTCTCACAGGGCTCCCACAAGCCTGCTTAGGACGAAGCTGCCGCATATATTTATCACTTCTGGTTCATCCAACTGCAAACTCCCCCTCAAAACAACCAACAGACAATGGTTTTGCCCCCACTGCCCTCCACTGGGTTATTAACAACAAACACAATTTTAAAAGAACAGATAAAACATTCTTGAATTTATGCGAGTGTAACACAAAATTCTAAACATTTCTTCAAAGACACAGGCGGGTGAAGGTGTAAACGCGTTTCACTAATACAGCGTCTGCTGGCTCGTCCTGTCATTTCTCCCGATGAGCCCGAGGAGAAAGCAGATTCCATCTCTATCCTCATTTACACTTCACCAGTAGAGATAGGAACTGCACACCAGGTCGGTGTAAGGAATATGACAATATCCCATAGTTTACCAGGCTAACCGAAATAATGTTGCATTTTCCAGAAACTTTATTTCGGTTTCTTTGGGGAAAGAAATGCTTCATATGAGTGTGTGTATGTGTGTGTGTGTGTGTGTGTGTGTGTGTGTGAAAAACCTCACATCCTCCAGATCACTGGCATGACTGAGATTCCTCCTAAAGGCCGGGGAGTGGGGAGCTCATTTACATCCTTGAGGTCACCACATGACTTTGAAGGTCAACGCAGCAAATGTGGATGCATAAGGAAAATTGAAATTATCCCTAGAGGTTTTTTTATAGTTTAATGCATTTTAACAGCAAACTTATAGGAACAGCACAGAAGACAGACAACATTAAACACACGCACTTGCACGCAAGACAACTCAGAAAAGTATATTAAATGGCTGGAATCCACTGTACGATAAAGATTCAGCAAACACCATTTAGATGTTGTCAATAAGAAATTTAGTTGTTTTAAGAAAATCCAAATGCTGGCATTACGCAGAAAGTTTTAACAGGTTTCTTTATAATTGCTACGAAATTCAGGGGCTGAACCTTGCTTGCTGAAACATTGTGATCTGCATTGGTGCCTTACATCCCTGCTTTTATATTAAAAATTCACATACAAATGAAGACGGAAACACTGCCAATATTTGATTTCTGTCTCCTATTTTTCCACTCTCAATCAGATACTTAGGTTCCTTTTGACCCCATAGGGGAAAAACAATCTAATGTTTGGAACTACTAGTAACAAAAAGAAGATAATTTTTTTTGAGGATGAAATGTTTCCCATCCAGGTGGAGTCTGAAGCACACTCTCTGTGTATGCGGCGTGCTGGCGGGATGTTGGTGGCATCATCTGTACGCCTTTGGCACAGACAGCACACAGGCGGACGTCTTCATGAAGGACAACCAGAAGGCCCTCACTTGCCTCCTGCAAAGCACCAAGGGCTGCGCTGTGGAAGCGCAAATCTGTTTGGAAGTCCTGAGCAATTTCTCACACCAGATGCTGGGAGGGAAGTCTGTGGATGAGAAGTTCAGTGGCCTTCTGACAACGTCTCTTTTCAGGGAGCGCCCCGCGCAGGCCTATAGTGATGAGGTTCCTTTGCCCTCCAGCTGGGGATGCACTCTTGCAGCCTGGTGCTTCACGACGGGCTGACTGGCGGCAATGGGCTCTAGGAGCCACGGTTAGAGACCTCCTTACCCAGCTCCCTTCTCCTTCATGGAGCTCAGGGACCTAGAGGCAGGGCCAGGGTTAGAGAGGGACACACGGGGGTGGCAAACACAATTCTTTAACGAATAAACTCACAGCTATGCACGATTCATCATTTACTGCTGTTGTTAGCAGTCAATATTCCCTCGCCACTAACTCTGGGCCTGACCTACGCTAAGTCCTAGCTATGCCAACAATCCTGCCGTCATGATTCCCACAGAAGACAAGAGGACACGGAAGCTCAGAGACCTGGGGTAACTTAGCCAGGATCACACAGCTAGAAAAGTGCTGGGCCAGGATCCGAATTCGGGCAGTCTGATGTGAAACTGAATTCTTAAAACCATGCTCTCCTGCCTCCCTGGTTTCTATTGGAGAGTTTTATTAAATAGTTCATGAAAAGCCAATGTGGATTAGGGAATACCCACCTGCTCACCTGTTTACTTACTCACTATCTCCAGTCTACCCATTTCCCACCCAGCTCCTAATTGTATGCCATTCTCTCCACCAGGAATGTCACCTTCTGCCCTAAAGCTGCTCATCCCCCAAGGCACAGGCAAATGCCACCTTCCTGAGAAACCTTCCCGCCACCCAAACCAGAAGGAGCATCTCCTCCCCAAACTCCACCACCTCCTACCAAACATGGGCCCGCCTTTTTTGACACGTGTCCACCTCGTCTCCTGACACGTCTCCAGGTCCCTCCCAAGGCCGTGACAGGGCCCTGCGTGCAGTTCTATGCTCCATAACATTGGCTAAATGACTGATTTCCAACCCGCCCCACTCTTGCGTTTCCCATTTCTGATTCTTTTTTTTAAATTACCCTAAACAACTAAGTTACATGAGAACCCTAACGTCTCACGTGAAAACATAGCTGGTCTCACGGAAGCCTCCTTTTGGCTCTACATTCTAATGTTCAAATTCACCTTTGACTTATGATCACTTTCAGTTAGAAATTCCTCTTGTTTTAAATTTTATTAGCACACTTCTGCTCTCATGATTAACTATTTAGGGGAAAATAATTTGTCAAGGAAGAAAAATGAAATTTTACAAGACCACTGAAATACTTCATACCTTAACATTTCATTGGAGGCTTCACAGCAACTTTCAAGTCAAAAGTACCAACTGCATTAAACTTTCCCGGGTTTACCTTCCACATCAGTGCCTTTTCAAATCTCTTAGTGAAGCCAAGTGGAACAAAACACAAGATAAAGAAAAACAGAAGGGTAGATATTTCTATTTAATGACAGCACATGTTATGAAATTTTAAAAAGCAAAAAGCATTGCAAGCAGCAAAAAAAAAAAAAAAAAAAAAACACCTCATTTCCTCCTTCTCAGCTTATTTATTTTCAAGTAAAATATACTGTTTCAACTCCCAGGCTTAAGGAACATAATCTTCGATATGAGAAGTTACTGTGGAAAGTCATTAAGCTGTCATGCTCAAACCAAATGTTCATAGCCCACTCCTTATCAAAGAGTACCAGCAAAGGCACCCACTCCAGACCCCCGGCGAGCAGAAGCCACACGCTTTGCTGAAATGGTTGAACTGACAGATCAAAGAAGTTTTAATAGAAAACCAAAGCCAGATCAAACCATCCTGCAGCTAAAACAGAATCCAGCATGTCAACACAGAAAGCAAACATCAGCAGGAAAAGATCTTATTGAACACTCATGAGGTATTGCCAGTGCGCTCGGGACTGCTGGCCCACTTAGTCCTTGCAGCAAACTCTGAGGCAGGTGGCATTTTCTTAGTCATGTCCACTTTACAAATGGGGAAACTGAGGCACAGAGAAGCAAAGTGCACCTAGCTCACTGACTCCAGAGTCCCTGCATGAAATGGCTCTACTGCGCAGTCATGCAGGACCAGCCTTTACACCATACGGACGACGCCATCTGGTCCAAAGGTGTTGACGAACTCGTCAGCAGGTAGCAGCAAGGAATGGTTATGTCGATTTCATGCGGGACTGAGACTCCGCTTCTTAAAATGCTCTTGCTAAGAATTACCACAAAAATAAACATATGTATGACATCTAAAAGATAAAACATACCCAGCATCAATGATTTTTTTTTAAGCATTCTAAGAACATTCACTCTACAGTTTTAAAAATGTTTGGAAGGGGCCGGCCCTGTGATCAAGTGGTTAAGTTCACGTGTTCCGCTTCGGTGGCCCAGGGTTTCGCTGGTTCAGATCCTGGGCTCAGACATGGCACCATTCATCAGGCCACACTGAGGCAGCATCCCACATGCCACAACTACAAGAGCCCACAACTAAAAATATATAACTATGTACTGGGGGGCTTTGGGAGAAAAAGGAAAAATAAAAAAAAAATCTTAAAAAAAAAATGTTTGGTAGACAAACACCGATTAAAAAGCAGAGTGATGATATTCAAAAGAAAAGTGTGGTACCTCCTTCTGGGCTGGGCCACAGGGAAGGGTGGGAGCACATGTGAATGCTCTGTGCACCCCAGCCACGAACTTCCCTTTGCTGACAGACATGCCTCGGGCTCGTAATCATTTGTGTGTGTCTGTCTTCCTAACTGGACCGCATGTTCCACACAGGCAGGGGCCACGTCTGTTCTGTTTATGGGGATGTACATCCACATGCCTATAACACAGTGACACTCAGTAAGCACATCCTGAAGGAATGAATAAGGAAGTAAATAACATCACATATGTATATATACACATACATACATAAGTAAGCCTACGTACATATACATACAGTCACATGCCACATAACGACGTTTCCATCAACAATGGGCCACATATATGACAGTGGTCCCATAACATTTGTACCATATAGCCTAGGTGTGTAATGGGCTAAACCATCTAGGTTTCTGTAAGTATTGCAGCGTAGGAAGAAATTTTCCTCTATTTCTCTATTTCCTCTAAGTTCTTCTGACTGGTCTGAGAATTAAATTGACACGAGGCAAATTAACAGGAGGAAAACAAGCAAAAATTTAATAACATCTAAACATGGGAGAAACCCAGGAAAACCGAGTAACTCCCCAAAATGGCTGAAGCCCTCACCATAAATACCATCCTCAGCTAAAGACAAAAGAAGGTGTTGGGGGTGGGGAGAGTCAGGAGCTTCAAGGGGAAGGAAGACAACTCGCAGGTGGGAGAAAAGGGGCAAACACTTGGAAAACAAGTGTTTGTCTGGCCACACAGAAACAGAAGAACACAGAACGGAGCCAACAAACAGGTTTTCTAGGTCCCTCCCTGTCCGCCACCCAGTTCATGTGATGCTAAGGTGACACTTGCTTCCTGAGACAGGTTTTTTCACCTGAATTCTTTTAGGCAGTTAAGAGGAGGCTAATAAGAAAACCTTTCTGGGTCTTTCGTTTCTTAAAAATAAGCAGCCTAAAATAATCCTCATGTTAAAGAGACACATTTTGGGGTGGCAAATTTTGTTCGCCTTCAGGGCACTCTATGATGTTGACACAATGACGAAATTGCCGAACGATGCATTTCTCAGAACGTATCCCCATTGTTCTGGATGCGTGACTGCGTATATATAAGAATATACATATTGTTCATATAAATGAACAAGCAACAAATAAAGATATCCCAGCCTCCTACTGACACGCCCCTCACAACGTCTGCCATATGGCACCATGTCCATAAAGGATGAAGCATTAGAAGGTTGCCTGATGCAGTTTCCCCAGCTGAGCACAACTTCCACTGCGAAGACAGCGTTCTTCCCATTTCCCCGGAGGAAAAGCACCCATTAGACGCCAGGGGCCAAAGACAATGGCCATATTCTTCCTATTGATTGCCCTACCAAAGCATTCAGTGCTTGTTTGATCGTTAATGAAAACCAACCAGGTATTCCACGCGTGCCATGAACACCTATTTCTTCTTTGACTATTCGGCATCCGTTTGCCCCCTCCTGCCAAAGCCCCCTGGGGTTCTTCCTCACCTTCTCCCCACTGGGTACTGTCTGGTCAAAGCAGAATGGGATGCCTGGACTTCTCCTTACAAAAGGACGGCATATGACCCAAGCTGCACCGTGGACCTTGAGGGGAATGATCCAGAGACTAAGAAATGGGTGGAGTTCATTTCCCCCAGGAGTGGTGCCTTGAAGGAAAGGTTTCTGGCTAAGACTTCCCGGCCTCTGGAATTCCTTGGTTCTTGACGAAATCCAAACCTGGTCTTCAGTCTCCCTAACAATTCTCTTGTGGTCTTCTAATAAATGTCCTTTGGCTCAAGTCGGTCTGATGCGTGTAGCCAAGGGCACTGCCTGAGCTGTGGTTTCTTCCTCGGGGTCTCCTGCATGCCCGGGCTCCGTGGAGAGAAATGACAGAGGGAATCACTGCTGAATGCTCTGTAATTATCCCCTAGCAATGGACTGTGTGCTTTTTCAAGACATACTAACTAACGGCGTCAAGGCAAGGCTGTACTGAGAGGCAGCGTTCACGACCTGGAAAAGCCGCAGCCTCCAGAAGGGCACGATTTACACCGAGTTTATTCCATCCTTGGGCTTTGCAGTGGACGAGAAAGAAGTAGATGAGAGAAGAGAGGACTCTCATCGGATGTCAACAATAATGGTAATATTTGGGGTGTTCAATCTGTTATATGAGATATTCATTAAAATATGAATTTTAATGTGACAAGATTTGATCTTGAATCCACTTCTAAAATCCATTTCCAAATTACCAGCATATTAACCCATAACATTGTAGTAAATGTTCAAATTCAAGTGTAAAATTTTTAGACTCCTCCTAGTTCTGTATTCAGAAGTGACGTTAAACTGAATCCTTGACTGAAAATTGGCAGATGTGTGGCAATCTTCCAATGATGGTGGGGAGCTGGTTTAAATCCAGGAGTCAGCAGAAACAGATCTGACAAGGTCACGCCTGAGCCAGGCCGAGATTTGGGGTGAGAACTCACCAAGGAAACAGCCAATTCTCTGGTTCAAAGAGGGAATATGTTTAGAGGGGTCACACACACACACACACACACACACACCACACCCACACACACCACACACACACACATCACACACACACACACCACACCACACACACACATCATCCAGTGTGGCCCAAGTCAGAGTTTTCCACACTTCAGATTATGAAGTGGATCATGAAATCAATTTGGGGGTAAAAAAATAAACATTCTTCTAATGATATAAGATAGACCAGAATAGCATAACATAGCAAGCATGGCATAAAACAGTCTTTAAAAACATATCAGAGTGCATGAATGGCATGAATTAAAAGTATTGCTGGGGCCAGCTGGGTGGCGTAGTGGTTGAGTTTGTGCATTCTGCTTCAGCGCCCGGGGTTCGTGGGTTTGGATCCCGGGAATGGACCTATACACCGTTCATCAAGCCATGCGGTGGCAGCATCCCACATACAAAATAGAGGGAGACTGGCACAGATGTTAGCTCAGGGACAAAGTTCCCCAAGCAAAAAGAGGAAGACTGGCAACAGATATTAGCTCAGGCCAGTCTTCCTCACCAAAAAAAAAAAAAAAAAAAAAAATGTATTGCTTAATGAAGCTCATTTCTGGTGTGAGTACATGTGTGTGGTGTGTATGTGAGTGTGTATGGTGGGTGACTACGTAAATGTGCTGGAGTTGGCTCTAGCTGCTCACAAGGGCCACTGTGCACACCCACATCCCTCCTCAGCCCTGTGCTCAGGGACATTGCCTGATGACTTGGGCTCAGCCATGGTAGACGCTTTCACATCATGGAAATAAGCAAAGAGGGCTTCAGGAAATAGGGCTCCTGCCTCCCCAACAAGAAACGGTTGTTCAACATTTACCAGCACTCCATTGGCTGTGGTTAAAAAAGCAAATAAAACCTAAAGGCACCAGCCTCTGTGAGGGTCACGAACGCGTCTGGACGTGTCCGTTTCTGAGGGGCAGAGGGAAGCAGGAAGCCAACACGCTGTTCAAAGGAGTTTGTGACTAATTGGATTCAGTGCTGCCTTGGACATTTAGAAACTCAAATGACCGTCTGCTCAGATGACGTCAAGGTTTCTGTGGAGGTAGCTTTGTTTCCCCTTAGATTTGATAAAGAGTTTTTAGGAGGCTGGCACGTTACTGAAAGTTTGTGTCCCCCCAACATTCAAATGTTGAAATCCTAACCACCACTGCGATGGAATTAGGAGGTGGGGCCTCTGGGGGTGCTTAGGCTACGATGGTGGAACCCTCATCAATGGCATTAGTGTTCTTATCAAGAGACCCCACAGAGCTCCCTTGTCCCCGCCACATGTGCACACAGGGAGAAAGCATCCACCACGAGCCAGGAAGTGGTCCTCACAAGAACCCAGCCATGCCGGCCCCCTGATCTCGGACTTCCAGCCTCAGAACTGTGAGAAATAGATCTCTGTTGTGCATAAGCCACCCGGTCTGCGGTATTTCGTGATAGCAGCCAGAAGGGACCGAGAGAGACCTAACCAGGCAGATCCAAAGCCTTCGCTCTGCGCTCGGTTCCGTGCGGGCTGAGAAGACGGCTGCACCTCTGCAGGCAGATTCAGATGGAAGACACCGTCTCTCCCGTCAGTGGAGGAGACGTGAGCAAACCCTAGGAGGGCTGCAGCTGACGTGTGGACGTGGCGCAGTGCCAGGTGCATACAACTGGTTTTGCTAAGTGGCAAATTTGCAAGCAAAGAACGCATTTCCCCATTTCCTAGAGGGGTTTTAATTATGGATGGTGGAGTGCCCTGTGGAAGAAGTGCCTTAGAATTATTATTAATTCATGGCAATGAACTGAGGACTAGTGGCTCTCAGATCATGGTCCTTCACAGCCCTGCACTGAGCTCTCTCCTCGCTGCTCTTTTCTCTCATTCATACTCAATTGTGACTTTGTGTTCTTTGCTCCCCCCAAGCAAATGACCTCCTTAGCTGCAGATGCAGTTCCAGGACGGTCCCAGGGGTCTCAGGGATGGCAATCTAGTGGGCTGGAGGGTTCTAGGGGACCAGTCCTGGACCTGTGCTTGCCTAGTGAGCATCCTGTCGTCAGGCGTATTGTAGGTTTATTAGACAAGATGGAAATGGGGAGGAGAGGCCACTGGAAATTATGGAAGCACGAAAGCTTCCCCGGACGTGCCTTTCTGTGGTCACTGTAAACGGCCTTGCCCTCCCCAGCTCCAATCGCCCTCTGCGCCCTAATCCTGCAGTGTCAAGTCCTGGTCAATCCCTCATGGGGCAAAGCCACGACAGGCCTTGCTCTAAACCATTTAGGACTAGCTCCTTCCAGAAATTAACAAAAGAAAACACAGAGACGCATTTTGTAGGTCCTACAAGGCCAACACCAAGAGGGTATGTGTGGATGTGTGCGTGTGTGCATGTACACACATGGGTGTGTTTATTTAATTAGTTCCCAGCACCCAAAAATAAACGCATTTGGGGGCCGGCTGGGTGGCGCAGCGGTAAAGTTCGCACGTTCCGCTTCGGCGGCCCGGGGTTCGCCGTTCGGATCCTGGGTGTGAACATGGCACCGCTTGGCACGCCATGCTGTGATAGGCATCCCACATATAAAGTAGAGGAAGATGGGCACAGATGTTAGCTCAGGGCCAGTCTTCCTCAGCAAAAAGAAGAGGATTGGCAGCAGATGTTAGCTCAGGGCTAATCTTTCTCAAAAAAAATTTTACACAAACCACGTTTCTCACACACACACACACAGACTCTCTGGATTGGTGGTTCTCTCAGAAAGTCAACAAGGGGGCCTGCATCTCTGAATGCAGCTGCTGCAGCTGAATCCTGCTCCCCGCACTATCATTCCACAGTTTGCCACAGCCTCTGCCCTCTCCTACTGTCTTCCAACCTGGAGCCTGAGTGACAAGTTTCCTTGCAGTGAAATTAGGAAAAAAGAGAAACATTTTTTACATTCATTGTTCTTTCAAAAGTAAGCAAGCAAAGGGACAGAAAGTGACACGTTCCAAAAACAAATGGTAGAAAAGACATCTTTCCTCGGGTAGTGAAAACCATTCCTAATTGTTTAATATAAAAAACAAAACAGGGGCCGGCCCCGTGGCCGAGTGGTTAAGTTCACGCACTCCACTTCAGCAGCCCGGGGTTTCGCCGGTTCAGATCCTCAGTGTGGACATGGCACCGCTCATCAAGCCATGCTGAGGTGACGACCCACATAGTGCAACCAGAGGCACTCACAACTAGAATACACAGCTATATACTGGAGGGCTTTGGGGTGGAGAAGAAAAAAAAAAGAAGACTGGCAACAGATGTCAGCTCAGGTGCCAATCTTAAGGAAAAATAAATTAAAAACAAAAATATCAGTGTCTCTTCTAAAAGACTACGACTTCCGAAGCCTTCATGAGACAACGGGCACCTGTGTCCTTCATCTGTGACTGAGTTAAAGATGAGGATTCCAGGTAAACCCAGGAAAGCTCGACTTGTTCCAGGAGCGCCCTCTCCTCCTCCGACCTCTGCACCAGCTCACGCGCTTCCTGGCTCTCTCTGTCTCTGGGAGGGGACTTCCGGCACATGTTTAGTGCTATACACGTGTTTCCAAGGCTGCCGCCTCTCTCCAGATTCCTTAAAAGGAAACACCACCCAGAAAACGTCAAACGAGGAATCAGATCACCTTCAGTTTGGAGTTTTGAATGGTTTTCTCCATCAGGCCTGTTCTTTTTCGTGTCTCTTCCACCACACACACTAACACTTCATAAAAATTTTCCCAAACTTTGGCTATTTGCGTGCACTCTCACAATTTGTCACATCTGCGTACCATCTGTACTATTGCTTATTTAATACTTCTTGTGAAGACGATTCAATTTATTTTTAAAGGAAATTTTCATCGTCAGAAAGCCAGTATCACACGCCATAAGTAGAACGTAACCATCAAAATAAAAACAACGAAAAAGAAAGCCACATTACTAAATTCTTTCTAGGTGATGGCTGCTGCCAGCCCACGGCTCTAAGACGGAGGAGTTCTCTCCCGGTTAACAAGAATTTAGCACCAAACTAAAACCTCTTTCAATCATGATCTTCAAATGGAATGATGGAAAGAGAATTAAAATAATAATAAAATAATAATAATAACTTCGCCACTATGGGACTTAGTATTAATTAGTGCACCAGGAATTATCTTATCACCAAAAGGCTGGCCCTGAGTGTGTGTGAGCCTGTGTAACGTGTATGTGTGTGCAGGTGTGTGTATGTGTGTGCACATGCACGTGTGTGTGAGTGTGTGTTTTACCAAACAACCGAAACGGGGTGCTTCATTTCCCATGTGACAGGCAATGAGGCCACAGATTCCAGCCCTTGCTATTTGTATTAGGTTAGGTGGCCTTTTTCTAGGCCAACATATTATTTCCACAGGTCTTCCAGAAGCCTGAGAAAAGCTTCAGATTCCCACCGCATGCTTTGTGGGTCCCCAGGGACCCGGAAACCTGCGTAAGGAAGAATCACACAACATGAGCCCCGAGTCGTGTGGAACTCCACTCCTCGACGAGTTCACCCACGGTCCTCTCACAGAGGTGAGTGACACAGTGAAGTCGTGCACGCACCTAACACCCACACACTCAACTCTCCCCACTGGGCAAAGGTGGGAAAGGAAGCCGAGAGTGGCTCCCGTGGGGCTGGCACAGTGCCGCCCTGGAGCAGATGCCCCATGAAGGAGGGAGCACTTCCCGCCACGCTGCGTCCAATCCAGCTGAAAACGCTAAGCCCGTTTCGTTTTCCAAACCACCTGGAGAAAGTCAAAGTTCATGTTTGTGAGATGACCAGTGCCAGCACAGCTTCTCTGAACCTGAGCACGCAGCCCGGAGGTGGAAGAGGCACACGCTTGACCCGTAGTGATAAGGAGAAGCGCCAATATCTGGGCGGCCACTGCAGGAGAGGCGGGACCTCCATGCCATTCCCCGGGCCATTCCCAGCCCACCGCCACGGACAGGCACTGCGTCTCCCCAGCAGACTGTGCTTCTCGCGCTTACACACACTTACTGTCCATACCACCTGGCTCCTAAACACACGCCAATTACTTAATCTGTGCTCCATTGAAAACACGGCTCTGTGTTTGTTGTTGAGCCATTTGGGGGAGTTTCAAAGACAATTTGGACCACACATAGTGTTTGCCTCATGCTGGACCACACACGTTTTGCCTTATGCGCCACCTAGATGAACTTTTGCTTTGTATGACTTTCTCTTTACATGACTCCTCTGTATTCCCCTAAGAATTTATTAGTTATCCTTTGTAGCAGTAAATTAATTGTAAAGATTTATGCGTCATAATCTTGAACCTTGGTCTAGTTTTTATTTTTAAAAAGGCCAACAGACTTATTTACTTAAAAAGGAAGGAAAATTTTGGTTAGAAGAACAGTGTAAACTAATTTGAGAAAAATACATAAAAAGTATCAAGAGGAAAGCAGAGAAGAGATAAATGTTTACGGCAAGTCAACTCACCTCGGGGCCGACAATGACCAGGTAAACGTTGGGCTCTTCCTGATGCCATTCTTGGGAAGAAAAAAGAAAAAAAAACTTTAAAAACGAAAATGGTTTAAGTCACAGCTGAAAATACAACTACGTTTAATACAAATTACTCCATAAGACAAATTATTTCATATCATTTTGCTTTCATCCACATTAGTCAAATTTAACTATATTTATTTAAAATGTAAATATTTGACATTTTATGCTTTTAAATAAATTTTTTTTCTAGAATGTTACACCTTATCAAGTTTCCTAATTTATTAGATAACCAGGACTAACATGCTTCCACAAATGAATCTGGGCTTCAGAACGTGCTGAAGAGTGAGAGCCCAGACTAACTTAAGCAAAGCAATAAAACTCCAAATGCAGCCTACAAATTGGCATGAGTAAAGCATCTTCAGATAAAACTATTTTAGCCTTACAATTATTCACTACTTTTATAATTTCCTCAGAAGCTGAGGGCAAGGAAAGTAGAAAACAATTGAAATGACTCCACAGCGCTATTATTTTTCCGGTTGTTGCCAAAGTAACCATCTAGAAACAGTTCTGCTAATGTGCAAAGTGTGCGAAGATAAAATTCAAAATCTTAAAGAGAGAAATGCGAAGACGTGCCCCGCCCGTAAACAGAGGGTGACCTGAGAAACATACCTGAGAACACATCCACCACATAGAGAGGGTCTTTCACTTGTCTGAGTCCGCATATCAGGAGAAACACGTGTAAATTATCAGCACTTTGGTTAATCTCTGCAATGGAAGAGTTCAGGATGTTCTCAGGGGAGAGGACTCGAGGGGTAACACAGCATCCACAACCCCAGACACAGCTCAGGGCCCGAGGGGCCTCAGACTTCTCAGCCAGCTGTTCCCACTCCTGACGCTTGTATTCATTTCCCTGCATGAACGAACATTCTCTCGTGATGGGTAAACCTGAGTGAGCCCAGCCTCATAAACGTAAATGTGCCTCTGCTGCGGTGAGGAAGGGCGGGGCAGGGAACTGACTCAGTTATCACCGACATGTGAGCCAGAGGTCCTGGAAAACATTTAGACCCAATTCCAGCCACAAAGACTATTTTCTTGATGAAACTGGAAAGATGGTTTATACATTAATGTACTCCTGACTCCATACATGTATACATAGGTACCCACATTTACAGTATACCTGCCCAGAGACAGACAGAAGGGTTTAGTTTTGCCATAGTGAAAGCTGTAACATAAGACTAGTTGTGGAAGACGGCCACGTTCTTTGTGGCACCTCCCACCCAGAGGTGGAATCAATTTCTCCACTCCTAGACTCCACTCCTAGTCTCCACACCAGACTGGGTGAGAATGTGAGGTCAGGAGACAAGCCATTCTCTTTAATGAATGATGAAAGTTGAAGAATACCTTTAAAGATAGGAAGGCCAGGTCCATCCCTACAGTACTACGCAAGAACATCAATGAATGCTAAGACCAGTAAGAGTTCGATGAGAACAGAAATTAAAAGTGCCTTCTCAAAAATGACTTATTAATTAATTTCAAAGGAAACACAACATCTGTACATGTACCCACTTAACTAAGGTAGGACACCTCAGCCCAGTGCACATGGGTTTGTGTTTACACACACATACACGCACACACACAGTTTACATATTAAAGAAAAATCACCAGTAATGAAAGAAGCTGACATTATGTGTCTCCAGATGTGACACATTGAAAAGGATACAAAATCACTTCAACCATCATCATCATCACGTGCATGAGATATCTCTTCAAATATACAAGAAGAGGAAAAGAAGGAAGGTGGAAGGAGAAAAAGCATGAAAGGGAAAACCAAAGAAAAAAAACCCAAAGAAGGGGAATGTTGAGAATCGTTATTACTGAATTGAAAAAAAGGGCATACAAAAACAAAACAGAAACACAGAGATGGCGTCCAGAGAAGATATCCAAAGAAAGCATCATTGTAAGAAACTATGTGATGTCTCGGCAAAAAGCCTCCACTTAATTCCTTATTTCTGCTATGTGACAGTATAGATGGAAATTATTTTGCTCCTCGACTTCGATTTGACACATTAGCTGCCCAGAATAGCAGGTGCAGAAGACTGCTGGCCTTCCGGTCAGGTGAAGCTGGAAAAAAGTGGCCCTGCCCCAACCCCAGGACCCCTGGGAAAGACAGCCCTGGGAGGAGAATCCTCTATAATTCACAACACGGGTCTTCAACTGCTGACTGGACCTACAGTAAGATACACATGTTATATTGCAATCCCTACACAGGGGTTATGCATTTATCCACAGAGTTTATACATAGTTTCCAAAAAAGAAATTAGCCTTGCTACAGATGAGGTCTTTGACAGTTTTTTGTTCTATTTCATTTCATATTGTTAAAAGTGCTGGTCCCCAACTCACTAAACTGATTTTAAGGCCCCTGCCCTACCAGACCTGGAGGGAGAGGGAGCTGATCGCAGTCCCCTGCCGCTCCCCTCACGGTCTTCCTGGGTTGGAGACTGGATGTCATGGGAATTTAGGAAACTAAATAAGAGAACGACCGAGCAGAGGACTAAATGCTTTGTCTTATTCTAGGATTTTAAGAAAACAAAATGCAGAGACAGCAATTGGGTTCTAGTTGCTTATATGCACTTCTCACATATAGAAATATCATTTTCAAGGAAATAAAGACAACAGTTGACAAATCCTGATGGAAGAAGCGCATGCTCAGCCCCTCGCACTGAGGCACCAGCTCTCATTCATCAGTTCCAGGCTCCCTTCGACCCTGGCCAGCCTCGGGGAAAGTAGTCTGTTCACTGTTCGATTTTAAAAAGGAACTAAAACAGGTGCTCTGTGGGTTTGGAGGGGAGGCAGGTACCTACCTAATTTTTTAGTGGATTTTGTTTTCTCATTTTAACCCAAAGCTTATTTTTCTTCTCTTTGCTTTTCCTCTAATATCTAGGTTAACAAGGTTGGAACTCATCCCTTAAAATGTGTGCCATTCTGTGTCTTTCTGATGTCATCATTTCCTGGAGAATGGCATTTTTATCTTCAAAACAAAACAAGTCATTCTCCCGGTCTGCCACCACATCATCCCAAGAGGCTCCGCACCATGTCGCCTAACCTGCAAAGTCACTCATCAGCGGCTCCAGAACAGAAACCCAGTCTGAGTGAAGCCAACTTCTAACCACTGTTGTCTATTCTGGCAGCTCTCTTTATTTTTTTCACATGCTATTATAAGCAGAAAAGAATTCGAGAACATCAGTTGAGTGTATTAGGGTTTGGGAATTTTAGCTGATAAGTCTGATTTTGGGGGCCATTGATGCATAAAGGGATCTAGTAACACCAATTTTCCATATGAAAAATAAGCAAATTTTCCAAGGAACAGCCTGAGGAGGAAAAATACACCATGTGAGTTAGGCATATTAGAGTCTCCGTATAGAAAATACAAATAGAGTTTAAAAAAGAAAGAGAGAGAAAAATAAATAAATAAATAGAAATAAGAAGAATATAAAATGGACAACAGAAAAACAGGAAGGAGTGGTGGAATGGCCAGGTCAAATTTAAGCTTTCATGGTTTCTGGGTTTGATGGTCTTTTGGGAATCATTACTTCACATGTGTGGGTCACTGGCATTTAAAAGCAAAAATCATGGAGCACTGCATCGTAACAACATTTAAGATACACTTGGAAATGCACAGAAAACTCAAAGACCAGGTAACTAACTCGATGTCTAAACATGCATCTTCTCATCAGAAGAGCTACTGTAAATATCATGTGAAAAATTACAGCAAGGCCACTTAGCACATTTAACCTACTTCATTCTTTATTTGCTCCTGGTTGATCTGTTCGAATGTGGGATCCGGTTAGCATAAAATTGGTTTAATGTTTTAAACCAAGGAGACTCAGTAATTTGTTAGCTAGACCTTAGAGATAAAACTGAATGTCCTCAAAAACCTGCTACATACTGTCGAGAAGAATGCGTCATAAAACTGACATCAGCTATTTAGGAAGCAGACGATAAACCGTGGTGCCTAATCAGGGGCCCGCCTATTTATATGGAGTGATAAACGAGGCCCTTCCCAACACACTCCCCTTGACTTCAAGGTTAACAGTTCATAAGAATTCAGAGGGCGAGTATTTGATCACTAATAGCCTGTATCAAATTCACTGTATCTTCTGTTTTCACTGTCTCAAGCTCAAAGTGGAGGTGCCAATCACAGTCACGGGTTTCGAACATGCGGGGGGCAGGGTAAGACAGTGGAGGGGGGAGGAAGATGGGTCATCTCTAGAGTCTGAAAGAGACAAAGATGAATGGCCACACAAAGGAGGACAGGCAACTGATCATAGAACCCAGAGACGCGGATTAATTCTACATCTTACCCGTAAGCCATTACCTACCCGCCTCAGCTACCAGCATCACAATCACAGCCCAAGCTTCCCTGTGCCCATCTATTCTGAATACATTTACAACTTCTAATTGCACACATCAAGATTAAACTGCAGCCAAGCAGGACTCCAGAGGAAATGTTGTCTAGGGAGGATTTTAAATCTCTTGGCTGTTTGGTGAATCACTCCCTCGTAAGAACAGCGAAACAATCAACCGTTGAGACTGGAAGTTGATGACGAATCTCTCTCCTTTGGGAAATTATGAATCTTAGTTACACTGCAACTGTGTCCTGTGATACACAGAAGATGAAATAACCTTACAACAGGCAATTTAAGACATGCCCACTGGTTCAGAATAATGGCGCACCCTTCCGGACATGATAAAGCAATCGGATGGCGTGGGTCCATCTGTAATGCTGAGAACAGCTCTGCTCTTGTCGCTGAGACTGATGAATACACTCCGAAAATTATTTCTAATAAAATGCTTGGAGATTTTTTTTCTTTTGCAGGGAACCCAATGCTGACATACAGTACGTGGTGGAGGTTTTGCTTGAAGTTTTTGGAGCAAAAACAGGCTAGGGGGTCTTCACACTTGCTGAGGGCAGGGCTTGATTTTGCACCTTCAGCTTCTTCTTTGAAGTTTACAACAGAACTTGCAAATTGAGCCCTCCCCAAGAGCACCCCTCACTGTCCTCTCTCGGAGGAAACCTTTCAGGTCAAAACAGACAAATTCTCAGGCTTTAAATCGCAGTTGGAGGGAAATGCAAATCAAAACCACAATGAGATCCCACCTCACACGCATCAGAATGGCTAATGAACAAAAAGACAAGAAACAACAAGTGTTGCAGAGGATGGAGAAAAAAGAGAACCCTCCTACACGCTGGTGGGAATGTAAATTGGTGCAGCCACGATGGAAAACAGTATGGAGATTCCTCAAAAAATTAGGAATTGAACTACCATATGATCCAGCTATTCCACTTCTGTGTATTTATCTGAAAAATATGAAAACACTAACTTGAAAAGATACATGCACCCCTATGTTCACTGCAGCATTATTTATAACAGCCAAGATACAGAAACAACTTAAGTGTCTATCAAAGGATGAATGGATAAAGAAGATGTGGCATATACATGCAATGGAATATCATTCAGCCATAAAAGAGGATGAAATCTTGCCATTTGTAACAACATGGATGGACCCGAAGGTATTATGCTAAGAAATAACAACTGTTGGAGAAATAAGTCAGACAGAAAAAGTCAAATACCATATGATTTCACCCATATGTGGAACCTGCAAAAAAAAAAAAAAGAACAAACAAAACAAAAACAAACTTATAGATACAGAGAATAGACTGATGGTTACCAGAGGGGAAGGAGGTTGGGGGGCGTAGGTAAAATGGGGGTCAAGTGCAGGGTGATGGATGGCAACTAGCCTTTTGGTGGTAAGCTGTGGTGTAAACAGATGTCAAATTATGGGGCTGGCCTGGTGGCACAGTGGTTAAGTTTGTGCACTCCACTTTGGCAGCCCAGGGTTCACCGGTTCAGATCCTGGGCGCCGACCTACACACTGCTCATCAAGGCAGGCTGTGGCAGCGTCCCACATAGAGGAATTAGAAGGACTTATAACTAGGATGTACAACTATGTACTGGGGCTTTGGGGAGGGAAAAAAAAAGAGGAACAGTGGACCAGCTGTTAGCTCAGGGCCAATCGTCCTCAAAATAAATAAATAAATAAATAAATAAAGGGAATTGGCTACATTAAAAAAAACCAGATGTTGAATTACAACGTTGTATACCTGAAACTTATATAATGTTACATGCCATTTTTATCTCAATAAAAACATTGCATTTGATAAGCCAATTTTAGCTGTTTCAGCACCTTTACCAGAAATATTGGGTTGGTCAGCCTATAAGGCAGTTATGATCCCATAGAGCATGTACTTATGGGCCTCATTTGTGGACAACTAAACCTTCTATACTTAGAGATAGTATACAATGAAATTTTCTTTAAACATCCTGACTATGCTGAAGTCCTACTGTGCGTGGAAAACACGATGGCAAGATTCTCCTAGCTCTACCACTTGTGGGGAAAGTGGCACCCTCACAGCATCGCCGATGGACACGCACATTGATGCTACCTTGCCAAAGGACAATTGTGTAAGACATATGAAAGCTCTGCTTAAGTGCATAATCTAATCCAGTGATTCCATTTTTAGGAATTGCTGCTAAGAAAACAATTGGGCCAATATATGAAGACTGAAGTCCTTCATCACTGCATACCCAAAAGTTTTAAAAAATCGAAATGACCAACAAGAGCCGTTGGTCAAATAAGATTACAGAATTTAAAATAATACTATAAAGGAATTAAGAGTCATGATATAATTAGAACTAATAAATTGACAAGATTTGCAGGATAAAATGTCAATGTAGAAAAATCAATTGTATTTCTATATACCAGCAACAAACAATTCAAAAATGAAAAATTTTTCAATCCCATTTATAATGGTGTCAAAAATAATAAAATCTTTAAAAATAAATTAAAAGAAAATACATGAGGGGCCGGCCCCGTGGCCAAGTGGTCAAGTTCGCACGCTCCGCTACAGCGGCCCAGGGTTTCGCTGGTTCGGTTCATGGACGCGGACATGGCACCGCTTATCAGGCTACAGTGAGGCGGCGTCCCACGTGCCACAACTGGAAGGACCCACAACTAAAATATACAACTATGTACTGGGGGGATTTGGGGAGAAAAAAGCAGAAAGAAAAAAAAGAAGATTGGCAACAGTTATTAGCTTAGGTGCCAATCTTAAAAATATAAAAAAAAAAATACACGAAAGACCTGTACAAATCACTATGAAGATAAATAAGGCAAATAAATGTACACATACACCTGTTCATAGATTTTAGCACAAATTATTGTTAAGATGTCATTTCTCCCTAAATTGATCTATAGATTCAATGCAACAGGATTTTATATAAATTGACAAGATGATTCCAAATTTATATGGATATGCAAAAAATCTACAATAGCTAAAACAATTCTGAAATAAAGTTGTTGAAAAACACTACCTGATTTGTAGATTTACTATAAATCTACAGCCGTGAGACAGCATGATCTTGGTGTGAGGATAGACATATAGATGAACAGAACACTCACGCACAGTAAACTGATTTTCAGCAAAGGCACCAGAGCAATTCAATAAGGAAAGAAAAGCATTTTCAATAAGTGATACTGAAACAATTTATAGAAAAAAATGAATTTTAATCCCTACCTCATACCACACACAAAAAATTCCAGATAGATTACAATCCTAATGAAAAGCTAAAATGCTAAAACTTCCAGAGGAAAAAATAATAAAAAATAAGGAAAATACCTTTGCAAGCTTAGGGTAAGCAAAGATTTCTTAGACAGGACTCAGAAAGTACTAACCATGCAAGAAAAATTGATCAACTAGACTTCAACAAAATTAAAAACTTCTGCTCTTCACAAGGCAGAGTACTAACCGCTATACGATCATCGCCAGCTTCTGCTCGTCAAAAGACACAGTTAGGAAAACGAAAAGGTAAACCAGAGAATGGGAGATAATATTCACAATATAGGTATCTGACAAAAGACTTGTACCCAGAATATATTTTTTAAAACCTCCTACAAACCAAGAATTAAAAGACAAACAACATAATTAAAAAATTGGGGAAAAGCCTTGGCTAGACACTTCACCAAGGAAGATACATGAACGGCCAAAATGCACGTGAAAATGTACTGAACACCGCTCATCTCAGAGAAATGGAAATCAGAACCACAACGAGATATGATTTCACCATCCCCCTTGAATAACTAAAATTGAAGAGACTGTCAGTACCAACTGTTGGCAAGGATGTGGAGTAACCGGAACTCTCATCAACGTCTATGGAAGTATAAAACGGCACAATACTTTGGAAAATTGTTTGGCTGTTTTTTTTTACAAAGTTAAGCAAATATGCACCCTATAACCAAGCTAGCCAACTTACAGGCATTTATCCAAGAGAAATGAAAACACAGCTCACCAGAATCTCTGCACCAGGATGTTCAGAGCAGTTTTATTTATAATAGCTAAAAATAGGAAGCAACTCAAAAATCCATCAATAGGAGAACGGATAAACCATTGGTGGTATGTCCATACAATGGAATGCAACTTCTGTCATGGATGATAGAAACTGGGGCAGGGGTCTCTTCTAGGCCACGGGGATTAAATGCGGAAGAGCCCACGAGGGAACTTCTTGAGCGGGAGGAAGGTGATCTCTGCATTCGGGTGTAGACATTTGTCAAAACTCATTTAATTTTACGTTCGAAGTCTCTGTATTTCACTACATGTAAATTTTATGTTAGAAATTTTTAAAGAATGACAAATTAGCTCATATTATTATTGACATAATGAATAAATAAGGTAGGTTACAGCAGAAAGTATAGGTTGACTGTATTTTTGTCTTTTAAAAATAATTATATATAATATATTATATTTAATAATGTGTTATATTTAGATTATAATATACCCATATACAGATCTATAATTATGTTACTATATTATATCTATTTTATATAATGATTTTAAAAGACAAAAATATATAATATAGATACAATATATATGATATCATATATAATATAGATACAATATCTATAGATATATATCTATAATTATATATAAATACATAAAATCTTTACATAGATGTGGAAAATTGTTGAGAAAGATCACATCAAAACATTAACAGCAGTCCCTTTTTGGTGCTGAGATTTCAAGTGCTTCAATTTTTGTTTCTGTATCTGGTCTCCACTTTCTCGTGTTTTTTACGGTGGTCATTCATCGCGTGTGTCACTAATAAAGGGACAGGAACGCACGAGGCTGGTGTCCTTCTGAGGAGCGAATGCCACCTGGAGTGGGACACACACGGGGAGGCATGTCCCACGAGCACGTCAGAAGGGCCGTGGCCCCCTCCCTCCTGCTCTCCAGCCGGCAGGTCCTCACGAGGAGATGCCACCCCCGGCGTCTCCGAGAACACGGGGAAACTGCGTTTGTTCTCCAAATCTTGTCTTGCTCCAACCCATGCTTCCCCGTCCCTGTTCTCCCTAAAACAGTGCATTTCTGTGACCCGACAGCCGCGTCTTCCAAACGCTGTGAAACTAACGAGTAATGACACCGGCCGACATGATGCCCTGGGTCAAACCCCCATGAGGTCTCACCTCTCACCTGAGCGCTGAAGGAAGGCATCCCAGTCAAAGGCGGGGTTCGGGACTGTTGCAATTCCTGGGTCAGAGGAAAGATAGAAAGACAAAGTTCATGGGGATGAGACAGAACCAGGTAGTTTGTGTGGACGTTTATATAACGGTCATACTTGGTTCTTAAAAAGAACTCAGAGCTCTGAGCGCTTCACTGAATTCCCGTTAATCCTCCAGCCTATAAGATTGACAGCGAACCCCCGGGTTCCCAGTGGGAGAAGAGCCACCACTCCCAGCCCCCATCTCGACCAGCCGGCAGCCTCCAGGTCACAGGAGGCCCAAGTTCCTATAAAATGCACGAGGGCGACAGGCATCTAAAATGTTCCCAGCTAAACTCCAACGGCCCCCAGAGAGAACTCACGTCTACTTAAAATCTCTAACCTCCCCCCCAAATCACATACGATGGCCTGCTATCTGTGTCACTTCCTCAGGCAGATTTAAGCTTAAAATTCTCTAGAAAATTGAACATTTTAAGACATAGACAATTCAGTGGCAACATTTAACAGATTATCTTGATAACTGAAAAAATTTGAAATTTTATGAAATGTAAATCAAGTTGTCTAAGCACCTGTCCAATGCACTTGTCAAGCTGTCATTCACAGTGAATAATATGAATGACAGCTAATTGATGAGCGTCTGCTCCACGCCTGCCCTGGGCCCCAACTCTGGGTGGGCACCCTCACCACAAGCCTGGAATTTCTTAAGGCCCTGGTGGGCGGGCTGACTCCTCCAGTCTATCCGGCTGGAAACTGAGGTCCCAGAGGCTGGCCGGTGTTCAAAGTGAGGCAGCATAGGCGGCAGAGGCTGCCTTCACACCCACGTGCTGCTCCCAAGCCCGGTTTTTCCTGCTGTACCAGCGTTTTCCTTGACTATAAATCAGGCCACAGTAGAGGAGAGGGAGGCGCCAACCCCAAGCCTGCCCTGACGCTGACACACGCCCTTTATACAGACCGAGTCAGCACATCCTTTTTCAAATGGGGGCTCCAAGAGTTTATTTGGTAAGTGATTCCACAGCTAAAAATCCCCCTGAAACCACTAAAGCATTTGCACCCTGATGATGCGATGCGCAGCTAAAGTGGGCTGAGGGGCCGTGTGCCCTGGTGTCCAGCACCCAGGAAAACGCCTCACGAGGCCTGAACTTGAGACCTGGGCCTCAGCACCTGCTCCAGCCTAAGCTTAGAATCCCTTACGTGGTCTATTTTTTTGTTTGCTGGGAAAGATCTGCCCTGAGCTAACATCTGTTGCCAATCTTCCTCTTTTTTTCCCCCTCCCCAAAGCCCCAGTGCCTGGTTGTGTATCATAGTTGTTCCTTCTACTTCTTCTGTGTGAGCCGCTGCCACAGCATGGCAACTGACAGACAGACGGTGTGGGCCCGTGCTGGTGACAGGAACCCGGGCCACCGAACCAGTGAGAGCACTGCACTTTGGCCACTAGGCCATCAGGGCAGGCTCCCATCATATCCTCTTCTCTGGAACCACTCTTTCCCTGACTCCTATTGTTTAAACAATAGAACAGTTTTCTGGCTATATTTAGGAGACCCTGGGGGTTTCAGGAAAGGATGTCAGAGGCCACCACTGGGCAGGACCAGGTAAGCGCAGGGAGGGGTGGAGATGAAGGGAGAAGGGTTCTGGGTCCCCCAAACTCAACTTAAATGGAGAAGCTGAGCCTTCTCCTGGTTTAATCACACCATTGAGAGAGCACTTCATAATTCTACTGGTTGAAAATGTTAAGTGATCTGCATTTTAAATTATCCTTTGATAACTTCTCCTATTCCTCTTTTATCTTAATGTTAAAAAATACTAAAAGTGTATCCATTCTACTATTTTTAAGTAAATCTCAGACTTCATATTATTTCATCCATAAACATTTCAGTATGTGTCTCTAAAAGATAAGGGCTCATTTCAAAATATATATATATATTTAAAAATTCTTACCTTGACTCTGGACATAGATCTTACCCTTAGCATGCGGCTTTTGAAAAGAGGAGAAAAAGAAAAAAAGTAAATTCGATAGTCCATTACAATTACATCTTAGAAATAAAATGAAGGTCATAAGAAAGTCCTCTTAGAAAACATCACACAGAATCATTTACACAGCCACTCACAGACTAGTTATTTTATAAGAGCAAAGAGTTACCTCTGCTTTTAATGGGGGTTAGCCCATTAAAAATACAGCATCTATGAGGCAAGAAGCACAAAGAAAGAAGTCCCTTAAATTGGGCATTACGCAATAGTACAATTTTAGAGTTACTACGTTAGTAGAAAAGTTATCGAAGCTCAGAACATGCCAGTGACAGAGCCTGTTTGGTGCATATCATGTGCTGAAGCCAAAGGTGGAGTTTCGGGAAATGCGGTTTGGGGACACACCTCCTTGAAGGGAACGAGTATATTCTCTCAACTTTGGAGAAGAAAGAAGGAGGGGGAGGAGGAGGAGGTGGAGATGGAGGAAACGGTAAAAGTGGAGGTGGAGATGGAGATGGAGGTGGGAGGGAGGTGAAGGTGGAGGTAGAGGTGGAGAAGGTGGAGGTGGTAGTGGAGGTGGAGGTGGAGGTGGTAGTGGAGGTGGAGGTGGAGGTGGATGTGGAGGTGGAGGTGGGGATGGAGGAGGTGGAGGTGGAGGTGGAGGTGGGGATGGAGGAGGTGGAGGTGGAGGTGGAGGTGGGGATGGAGGAGGTGGAGGTGGGGATGGAGAAGGTGGAGGTGGAGGTGGAGGTGGGGATGGAGGAGGAGGAGGAGGAGGTGGAGGTGGATGTGGAGGTGGAGGTGGAGGTGGAGGTGGGGATGGAGGAGGTGGAGGTGGAGGTGGAGGTGGAGGTGGAGGTGGATGTGGAGGTGGAAGTGGAGGTGGGGATGGAGGAGGAGGAGGTGGAGGTGGATGTGGAGGTGGAGGTGGGGATGGAGAAGGTGGAGGTGGGGATGGAGGAGGAGGAGACGGAGAAGAAGAAGAATACTCAGTATGTTGACTAACAAGAAAACAGGCCCCAGGGGGCAGATTCTTCCAGGCACCTGACTAGACTGGTCTCATGGACCCTGTAAGGACCTCATCAAATGCCTCTTTGACATCAAGGGACAAGATGGCACTTGCATGACTGATCTAGAAATTTTCACCAAGACGTAAACTTACTATTTCTGGTGGAACTTCACAAAACTACCAGAGAGAAGAAGAATCCACTTTTCAAGTTCATCTTGAGATAGTGGCATAAATACTTTTAAAATCAAGTTTAGACCCAAAAGTGGAAGTAACAGGAGTAGAGCAAAAAATCCACTTTTAAATTGCTATAGGGTCAAGTAGGTGCCAATGGCTGTTTCTCATAAATGATCAAAAGATATAGTCATATTCGTGAAAAAGTCCAAAAATGCGCACCTATTTGTCATGTAGCCTGAATATCAGATCAGTGCATGAAACGACTAAACTAGCTGGTGAATGGTGAACACAGAATTCACAACTCTGTGCTCATTACCTGAATGTGTGGGGAAGGGCACCGTGTGGCCCTTAAGGTGATGTGCAGTCCGTGGTATTGCATGTGTCTGCTGATCCACTTTGACCTTCATTCTCAAGTCAGGTTTACATTTTGGGAAACAAGCCACAGGGGATGCACTCCTACCAGGGGAGAGACGATCTATGGGGAGGAGAGGGAGGTGACCCTGTGCTCTGCCTGGGTGACGGGAAGATCTGGGAGGGGAGCATCCAGCCATCACAGGGCAGCTGAACGGAAGCTGGTACATAGGCATGACTCTGGGTTTGGTTTTGCTTGTGTTCATAGCACTATATTTTGCATTTAACCATTAGAAGCCCCTGAGACTTCTAAAATTCTTGACTATCCTCCTCAATTCACCATACAGCAGGGATGCAGCCCCTTTTAAAATGCCCTTAAAATAGTGAGCCTTAAAGAAAAGAAGAGTTTCAACAATCTCTACTAGCTAAAAAAGATATTGACTTTAATGAAAAAAGAAAAACGGCTAATAGCAACCACTTGAAATTAGAAATTGAAGTTCAGAGCCCTAAAATATTCCTTTTGTTTAATTATAATTTCACCGGAAAGCTGAAGAAAATTTTATTGGAATGCATTGGAGGCTAAGAGCATCTCCTCCTTGGCCGGCCCTGTCTGAAACATCGGCTCGGAAATGTCTGTAAGAAGGACGCCAAAGCATCGTCAAAAACAGATCAGCACGGAATTTTAACTTTAAAGTTAATATAAGAGTTTGACAATAACATATTCAATGCAATTCTACATAAATTTGATTCATGAAGGTCAGACAAAATAGAGTTTTTGGTCTTGCCACTGTTTTCATCAGAAATATGCTCTGCAATTAGAAATACTTAAGACCAAAACGCTCCTTACAAGAAAATTCCTTTTGAAACAAACATAAATTAACTAATTAAACGGGTATCTCAACTTTATAAACAGAATGAATTGACTCTTTGTGGAAACTTCCGGATTTATCTGCTGGTCTTTACATATCTCTGAGCACTATTTCTCCAAAATCCACTGAAACCCTGGAAAAATAACTGTCAAGTCCTATATAGATTTTTAAAAAAATGTCATAAATGATACTTTAAGATCTTATCCGAGCAAATCAAGAAAATAGAGTCACAGCTTAAAAGAAATCTGGAACTGGGTTATTTTTAATAATTGTAATAAAAGAAATCTGGAAAAGCCAATTGGCTTATATTGATTTTGAAAAACATTTTCTATATTAAAGTGTTCTAAATACAAATTAGCTTTTTTTGCTCAATATTTATTGTTGTTTCACTTGCTTTGAAATAACACGAGTCAAAGTCCTTGTATATCACTTGCCTTGCGAGATTAGCTCATCGATACATAAAATGAAAAAGAAGATGGGGAGTGGGGTTGGGGGGGGGGGGCCGGCAGTGAGGGAAGAGTCTCCATTTTTAACATCTCTGAGAAACCACTACTTAATGTGGTCCATTACCAGGTAAAAAAGACAGTGTCCTGTTGGATAGATCCCTAGACATATGTGTGACATTGTGACAGACCCAAATGCTAATTTATGCCTTTTTATAATGGAATAACAGACAGCAACAACAAAAAAGATTTCCTATTCTTTGATTAATATAACCTTCAGAAATTAAACTTTCTTCAAGTGGAAACCACAATATGTATTATTTTTGAAGTATATGCATAATTTCATGCTCCCCAGGTGGTAAAAATACTAATTTTTATTTTGAAATTACAACTTCTGATGATGGCTTCGTTAAAAGTTCTTTTAAAATAGTAATAAATCGCTTAAAAGAAATCACGGCCCATGAATGCAAAGGTCTCAAAATACACCTACATTACAAAACACACAGAAACTGGGCCCTTTTCACGGGAAAACGAGTCTTCTTTTCTCCCTCTACTCTTTTCCCTTAGAAATCTGTTTTTAAGCAAGGAAAGAAAACAAAAGTTCCAAAAAATCAGGAGGGGCTAGAGCCTTGTCACTCAACTCCTGCCAGTGAACCAGACAAAAAGATTTTTCAAGAAAAGAAGATACCCATGAATGAGATGAGGAGGAAATCTGAGTTGGGATGCAGTTCTGCTGGATCCAACATGGAGCAGGCCGTAAAGATGAAATTGAAACCATCCATGACCCCGGGCAAAATCAAGCGGGGAGGGTACATGCCGAATCTGGTCCGGAGCTCAAGAAATAGGAATGCCAACGGGAAAGTTCCCGGGAAGATTTATTTTTAACAGTTAAATCTATGGAGTAAATAACTCGGAATTATTGCTGATTTTATTTCAAAGCTTCCCCTACCATTCTCTGCCTTACGAGTCAATGAATTAGAAGCAATACTTTTGATTATTCGAAACATGTGAGCCCCAGGTCATGAAAGAGGTGAACTCAGGATCTGGGCTCTGGAATTGATGAGTTTTCCATCCTTAGAGATATTTTTAAAATTTTCAATTCCCAGGGATCTCATATAGGGGAAAAAAACGCAAAGAACATTTGCAGTTCCATCAGGAAATCTCTGAGGAAAGCCAGTCTTAACAGAAGTTATTAAGGATGATTAGCTTCCTAGGATGTGATCAGTCCCCAGAGTTTCTCTTTCAGGGCATTTGCGGGAGGCCCGGCATACGAACTAGGGAGTCTGAAGATGAAACCGACGAGATGAATGTTTTCAAGTTTCCATTATGGTAGGAACTGTAATAAAAGATGTGGTCTGTGTGGCTGCTGCTGCTGCCAACGTGACGTTCAGAGACCACCAGAAACAAAGCAGTGGGCCATGCAGGAAGAAGGAGAAGGAACGAGGGGTCAGAGGGCAGCATGCGTGTACTACAGACGTCAGCAATTAGTCGAGAGGCAGCTGGTTCAGGTTAGGCTGGCACCAACACCTAGGCTGGCTTTTGGAGCTCACCTGTGCCACGAACCGTGCGTGTGACAGCCAGTGAAATCTGTCTCGCTTTCTGTATTTTAATTTCCAAAAGAATTTTGATGAGTATCTGTACACACTGAAAGTAAAATTATGCTTTACGTATTGCCTAACACAATGGCTTCAAGAAAGTTATTTTTCTTTGATAAGTGCCAAGGCAAGGTAGATAAATCAGGCCCCAGAAGGTGGTGACTCAAAGTTTCCAAATTTAAAAAAAAGTCACTAAAAGTAACACCACCAGGAAGCTCAGCTCAGTGCTAGCCTCAGCAAAGGGCACCGAGGGGCCACGTGGGCCATCATCCTGCTCTCTTGAATCCGACAACCATGTCAAGCAATATTTACTCAAACTCAAGATTTTTAAAAATAGTTCATGAATAAACATTCAAATTTAGATAAAGTCCTCTTATCAGAGGACTTAGAAAGAGTGTGTGAGCGATGCAGTTAAATTGTTCATAGGCCTGTGGGATTTTGAACCCAATGGAAACATAGTAAACCATAATCATTGCTTCTGCAGAGAGAAAAGCCTTCAATTAAGATACAGACCTAATTTGCTTTTAACATTTTTGGTGAAACATTTACACTGTCTGGTGAAAGTCTGGTGAATTTGGAGAAAGCATTCTAAACTTGGGCTACAACTAGAAGTGCCCAGATTTGCATTCAGAATGTCTATTACATACTGTGGTAAGAAACCAAAATTCTACATAGACAACTTTCACATTTCCACAATGCATATATCACAGTTAGACATGTATAGCGAATCAAATTCCTAAAAATTCCAAATTGAGGTTATAATATCACAAACCAAGAGCAATGTTATCCCAAAACATGACCAATGTGGAACTTGCGTGATAAATGTTAACAACAGAGCAGCAGACCAGGTGAGGAGCCCACTGGGACCATGCGCTTTACAAAGAAGGTATGACACCAAATGAAGCCTGATATAAATCACAACACTCAAAAAATACCGACCGAGCCTAAACAAGGGCATTTCAAATTAAAAGAGGTAAAATGAAACCATCTTTATTGAAATCCAATCAAACTAATTTGTGTAGAGTCAGCCAGAGATAGATAGAGGATCGTAAATGCCTCCTCCAACATAATGTCTCTAAAGGGGCGCCCGAGCTCTTTCAGAGGGCTGAAATTAACCATGGTACCCACAATAAACCCTTCCTCGGCCCATTCGGTTAATACGCCTCCCACTACCAGAAACTGTATGAGCGTGCATTTTAGCAGTCTTGAACCAGGTCACTCCCCACTTGTGTGTGTGTGCAGTCCGATACAGCAGCCACCAGCTGCACGAGGCTATCGAGTGCTTGAAACGGAGCTGGTCTAAACTGAGATGTGCCCCAAGTGTAAAATGCACACTGGATCTCAAAGCCTTAGTACAAAAAATGTGAAATGCTCATTAGTAATGTTTATATTGATTACACGTGGAAATCAGATTTTTCGATACAGTGGGTGTGCAGTAGTGAAGCTGGCCTTGGCCAAGGAGCGGTCTGCTTTACCTGCAGCTTCTCGGAAATACTCTATGTGATACCTGAGATGTGTATTTGTTTAGGGTGGGGCCAGCCACAACAATAGTCTTAGGTGGGGGCTGGTGACCAACCAGGTGATCTAAGATGGAAACTTTGGGTCCAGTGCTGTCAGTTGACCTGGAGACTGAGTTCAATCATGGGGACAATCAACTAATCAATCAAGCCCACATAATGAAGCTCCAATAAAAACCTTGGACATCAAACTCAGGTGAGCCTCCCTGATCGGCACTACTCCACGCACACTGTCAGAGATCAGTAACCAGAGGGTAAAATGTCTTGGTTCCATGGAGAGAAGGTGATGGACGCTTGGCCCTGTGCATCTCTTCCTTTGGCTGATTTTGGCCTTTACCCTTTCCCAGCAGTAACCTTAACCACGAGCATAATAACCCCCGGTGACTTCTGTGGGTCCTTCAAGCAAATCATCAGACTCCAGGGCAGTTTGGGAATTCCCTGAACTTGCAGCTGGTGCCAGAAGTGAGGGCAGTCCTGGGGACAGAACCCTCCAAATCTGCACTTTGGCTAACTCCAGGCAGTGGGTTAAACAAAAAATCTTATTAAAACTAATTTTTCTTTTTTCCACTTACTTTTTTAAATGTGGCTACCAGAAAATTTCCAATTCCATACACGGCTCCCCTTTGCAGGCTGCATTATATTTCTATGAGCAGCACTGGGATCGAGGGTGTGCCTCTGATTACGCGTCTTCTCATTTAAATGAAGTTTGAGGAGACACAAGTTTCAGACCAGATTTTATGCTCAAAACTACATTTATCTACAAAAATGCTACATAATATATATTCGCTCTTTTGAAATCACGAAAGCAATAAGAAGCAAATGCCAAAAATCTTTCTAACCTGGGATTACTGAAGTTTGGTTCTGATTTGACAATAATTAGGTAGGATTAACCAGACTGCGACCTGAGCCAAGGCTGCTCCTAAAATAAAGACTACGACATTGAATACAAAGGCCAGCAACTCGATGATGAAGAGCACGACTTACTCTAAAACTGAACCACTGTTCCGAATACATCAATAGTCTCTCTGCAAAAATCCATCTAAAATGATGATCTAAATATGGCTGAGGAATAAACCTTTATATATTTATACATCATTTTTCTTTGTAAAAACTAACCAAATAAAGGTATTACGCTGAACTTCATTGAAAAATCACTCACCAAAAAGTGTACAAAAAGCTGTATTAAAAAGCAGGTGCACATTGAAATTTAATAACTAACTCCTACCACTTTAAACTATCTAAGCAAATTCATCCTTTCTTTTATTAGTTCTTATCACAGGGCTCTCACATCACCATCCAAGACCAAACAATTTTTGCTGCCTTCTCCATTGTTTTGTCAAATGCTTTGTTACTATATTTGGAAGTGTCTTTTTGAAAACAAAGGCTGCTAACCCAGGATGGGAGTCATCTTGGGTGGCTGACCACCGAGTGACGGCAAATGGCCAGCTCACTTCTGAGAGGTAAGATGCTCCCTCTTTCAGCACATGGCTAAGATATTATTACCATTTCTGCGAAGCCTGCCCCAAATGTAATTCATCTGTGCATTTGGTAGTTTTCTCATCATTACACCTAAAAGTTAAACTCATCTAAGAGCAATCATTTTCATGCTTCAGTGATCAGCTCGCCACTGATGACCCCTCGATCTGTCTCTGCAACTGAGCGCTCTTCCAAGGACAGCCGCACACTGTGAGCTACGTTCTGGATATTTACTCTAAGTCCAATATTTGTCTCTAAGTCATTGAGTTTGGAACTCAAAGATTCCATCCTCTCCCTTTCTGCACCCAAATGCCTTCAAAATATATTGAAAAAGGAAATTTAAATCATGTTAATATTCTTGAGTCCTTCTTTATTTCTTCCTTACACGCTGTGGTCTTTCCACACAAAAGTTATCCACGCCATGGTGCTTGTGTTAAGAAAAGTCTTCATGAAGGTGCATTTACAGGTAAAATGGCATATATTTGCAGGCGAAATGGCATGATGGCTATGAGTTTTAAAAATATCCCATGGTCAGCTCGATGGCTTAGTGGTTAAAGTTCAGAGAGCTCTGCTCCGGCAGCCCAGGTTCAGTTCCTGGGCATGGAACCACACCACTCATCTGTCAGTGGCTGTGCTGTGGCAGCAGCTCACATATGAAAAAACAAAAATCAAGAGGAAGATTGGCAACAGATGTTAGCTCAGAGCAAATCTTCCCCAGAGGAAAAAAAAACTCCAGGAAAACAAAAAGCATGTGTGTGTGTATATAAGAGTGGAGGAAAATGAGTGTAGATTAAGTAAGAATTGAAGAATGGTAAGTGGTGGGTATGGAGGGGTTCAGGCTACTATTCTTGCTCCTTTTCTATAAGCTTGGAAGATTCTATAATGAAAGAGCTAAAGACAGATCCATTCCTGGTCAGTTCAATTTGACTAGTATTTATTGAACACAAGGTAGTATGCTATCCTCTGGGGACCCACTAGAGAACCATACTTTGCCCCTGTCCTCAGGAGCTCATGACTATATGGGGAGAAAAGTTACACACAGAGGGCTTATAACCATCAGGGACAAGCTCTAAGTGCGGCAGATTATTAAAATAGACATAAGTCCCTCCTCTCTCTGCATCCGTGCCCTTGCAAGGCCCCCGTGAAGAGCCCCCCATAAGGAGGTGGAGACTCGATCTCCACTCCTTGACTTGCTCTGGCCAACAGGACAGTAGCAAACACCACACAGCAGAAGCCTAAAGACTGCTGGTGCACCGGCACGGGCTCTCCTGCCCTGAGCCTCAAAGAGGAGGACAGACCGCACGGAGAGAGGCCTCAGCTGCCCAGCTGTCTCAGCCCCAGGCACTAGCAAGGCCACGCCGGACTACGCAGCCTGGCTGAGCTGAGCCGGCCAGAAACGCCCAGACAACACAAAGAATAAACAATACATGTGTGTTTTAAGGCACTATATTTAGTATGATTTATTATGTGGTAAAAAATAACTGATCCAGTGAGTGAACACATCTATACCAATCTTGGAGGATCATACGATTTAGGGACAAGGGGACATTTAAGATGGAGAAGTTTGGGGAAAGGGCAGTCAGTTCATGGAGAAGGAACACGCTTCAACTGGTGAAAGCTTTCCTTCGTGTCTGGCTGGAGGGCAGACAGCTGGATTCTCGGAGCTACTGTCCATTCGATCTGTTTCAATACGTGGTGTTGACAGAGCTGTATAAAGAAAATCCCGCCTCTGGCTGATGGGAAGGTGGAAAGGGGAGGAGCATTTCAACAGCCTTTTCAGGTCATTATAGGTACTATTCTTGGATACTACACCAAAAGTCAACAAACGGTAATTTCTTAAAGCTTAGTTGCGATGTGGAGCCTGCAATTGCTTCACACTTGGTTGCGTTACAGTCCGGTGGTCTCTCTGGCACTTTGAGTGGATCTTCCGTCTACGTGTGATTCTGTAATGCCACGTATTCGTCATTTTAAAAACACTGGTTTACTGAGTGATGCAGACCTTCCAACTGTTGAAACATTTCATCACACAACACCCCCCCAAATCAAGTTTGTTCATGTGAGCACTGATGTCATCAGGAAGGCCGTGATGTACCTCATGGCGGCTTTCCAAAATTTTAAGTTTTACCCAACAAGTCAAATGTTATCATTGGCAACAAATACTGCCAGTTGTTTTTCTTGAAGCGGCTGGCTCAATTCACTCATTTTTAAGAAAATGACTGCCTAATGCCCAAGTCTGAATGACTGTAGTTTGTCTGCCATTCTTTCAGATAAAAATCGTGTTAAAAGTGGCTAGTTCAGGTTGCAAACAACCACACAAAGGCCTTTTCTCAAAATAACCATCATTCTTCACTCTGAATGCAGCATAGAGCTTAATGCAAACTTCGTGCTTCATTACACAGAACATTGAAAACACACGTATTCTAAGGTTAATATTTAATAAAATTAATAATTTGTATTGCTTCACCAAAAAGATTCTTAAGTGATGTTTTTAAAACTACAAATGGGTGGCAGTGAAAAACCAATGAGGACCAGAGCAGACCGGTGCCACTGCCTCCATGAGCATTAAAGTGTCAGCAGTTTTAGCCATCATGCTTTTCAAATGGTGAAAAAGGCAGAAAACATCTTAGCATCATTATGAAAACAGGTCTGACTTTGTGGCAGCCCTGAGAGAGTGCCAGGGCCCCCTAGGGGTCCACAGACCCCACTCCGAACGACTGGTTCAGACGACTGCTTTGAGAAGGCGAGCTCCGGACCAGTGACTCTTCAGGATCATGTGCGCACGGTATCCTGAAGTTTGGTAAAGGACCACCAGTCCCACAGATGGCTGCATTCTGCCCTGGTCCCAACGCGGCAGCTTCCAGGCACTACATTTTACAAATTGAAATTCTCTAACGAATGTGCATAGCCTGTAAAATACCAACTGGAACAATGCCTACAAATGATAGGGCAGAAGTGCTGCGCACGACAGATGAGCTGGCAAAGCACAGAGACCAGCGATGCTGGTGACAGGCTCACTGCAGTCTCACCACAAGAGACAGTGGCCTCGGGCTTAGAGTCCACCAGAAGAACGTGACCTTGCGGGGGGCTTTTTCTTTAGTTTCACAGGCACCAGCTCCGCCATGCTTTCACATAACCCCCACTGAGAACTCAAGACTCCCCCCAGTTCATTTCACCCACCCCTTCAGTCATAATGAATACAAAAGTCAATAAATCAACTAATTTTTAGAGCTACAAAGTCTTCTACTCTTTAAAGCTCTTCAAATAAACAGTCCAACCTGGGAAATGCCATCCACCACCTGAGAGATCGTTAAGCTCAACGTATGTGAGTATGCTGCAACATTCATAGTGCAGCCTGTGAATCACCCAATCTGAGCACGTAAAAAGAAAACAGACTAAACATTAAAAGATTTGACCATTGGGCTATTTTTGCTATTCAGTAACAACATCAAAAAAAAAAAATCAGTGAAGTTTTAAGACTATCCACACAAACAAAAAACATCAATACATGGGATCCATAATACTACAATGGCTCCAATAGGCAGTGTTGACGGGAACACTGTCAGTTCCAATAAAATGGCCTTTCAACTCTCCGATTCTGCAACTTCCCCAGCACAACCCAAATAACAACACAAAATAAACACATACCCACTGCCTTTGCGCCATTTCCTCCATTGACTTTGTGAAAGCGACAGCAAATCTAGTAAAATGAGCAAAAATAATGAAAACAATTAGGGCAGAATTCAATTAACATAACTATGACACAGCTCTTTGGAACAAATTGTGAAAGACAAGGTAAGAAGCTGAATTTAAAGTGCAATCAGTCTTTGTTACTCGTGGTTATTGGCCATTAGGTTTAATCTCCACTCACATCAAAGTTGTGCATGCAAGAAATAAACAAATGAAGCTCCAACTTCCTGTTCCTCCCAAGCCAGGTCAGAGAAGCAGAGATAAAGCTGGAACGCCAGATGCAGGAGAGAAGCAAGGAATTTAGATAATCTACTCTGAATATCCAAGGGCAGGCCAAGGGCAGGCTACCCAGTCCACTGGCTTCACCAAAGGAAGACTCTGCTAAGGTATTCAAGACTTACTAATGGCCCGTGGTTAATGAGAGCTAAGGTCTACATTTATTAGAAACGGCTGTTTCCACAAGTAGGGCCAGGGACACATGGGATGAACCAGGAACATCTTATGGCGCCAGAAAGTAAGAAAATGCTCAAAAAATGGTGAGGGCACATCAAAAGGACAGAGGAGTCAATCCAACGCATCCCCAATGGCCACAGCTGGGACGATCTGGGCACCCAAATTAATAACCTCACTTGACATATGATTCGGTTTGTCAACACCACCTTTAGTAACACTGCAGCTCAAAAACCATAAGTAATTACCTATATTCAACCATTTTTGACCTACAAAACAGCAATTTCACATGCTTTGACCTATCATGTGCTATATATTTCCTAATTGTGAAAGTATTTGTGAGGCAATTCATATCATACAAACTCTCTTTTGCTCATTTGCTTAGCAATATTAAGTTTTTCTAATATGTACCTGGATAATCCTTCACAAAAGAATTTCTACAAATTTCAAACATTCCTTATTCAATTTTGGTATTCATAATTACCAAATGCTTATTATAATACTTATAAGTCAAAAAGCTGATGCTAAAATAAGTTCAAATACTACACCATGTAAGAAAAAGTTTTAAATAGTAAAAAAGTTCAAAAATATACCTTATGGGAAAAATATAACCATTTAAAGGTATTTGATTAAAAATGAAACACACATTATAAAGCTAGACAAGTTCAATACTTTGTTTTATAGAAAAGTGTGTCACATTGTGTTGGACAAGAAATCTATGAATCATGTCACTCTCCTGCCCATCAACTTCAATCAATAACCCCCAAAATAAAAATCAATGTGTGTTTTAATAACAATGCAATGAAGAATGCTAATGATAATACTATAAGATGAATTCATTCAATATTGTTTCTACTAAGAAGAATGATTTTCCTTCTGTAAGACACTGCATTACAAACTGCATGAATCTAAAGGTGACAAGTTTCTGGAATATGAGAACAACAACATCAAGAAAGCCTATGATGATGGATCACCTGTCAAGGTGGGCCCCAACTGTTTTAATACGTCTATTTATTGTAATACTCAATAGCGTACTCTCTGGTTTTAAAAGTTTGTATCACCACGTTTATGTCTAGGAAGACCTCAGGAAGAAGTAGGGTCTTGAAATGCAACGGCATCCCATGATAACCCTAGTTTTAAGGGCAAGACTGACAGCTACCTTACCGAAAAAAAAGAGGAGAGGGAGCCTTTGGCTGCACAATAGAACCTGGAATACTGTCCTCGGCGTGGACCAGGAATGGTCCAGTTACAGAGAGACTTGATGACTTCTGGATTCCCTGACCACAGCCTCTCAGCCATGAGAGGGTTACAGAGGAGCCACAGAAAACTGATGGCTGGCCATCTATGCGGACATGGAAACAATCTAAATATCCATTGACAGACAAATGGATAAAGAAAATGTGGTATGTACATACAGTGGAATACTATTCAGCCTTTAAAAAGGTGGAAATCTTGCCATTTGCAACAACATGGATGAACCAAGAGGACATTATGCTCCATGAAGTAAGCCAGACACAGATGGACAAATACTGTGTGCTTCCACCCACACAAGAATCTAAAACAGTCAAGCCCATAGACCAGAGAGTAGAATGGTGGTTACCAGGGGCTCAGGGGAGGGGGAAACAGGGAGGCAGTAGTCAAGGGGCACAAAGTTTCAGTTGTACAAGATGAGTCAGTCCTAGAGCTTTCTTGTGCAGCATAGAGCCTTGGTTAACAACACTGCAATGCAGACTTAACAATTTGCTAAGAGAGCAGATTTTATGTTAAATGTTCTTATCACAAAAATTAAAATAAAATAATAATAATAAAGAGGGCGGGAGGAAACTCCTGGAGGTGATGGATATGTTTATGGTACAGACTGTGGTGACGGTTTCACGGGGGTACACTTATCTCCAAACTCATCAAGTTGTATATGCATAGCTGTTTGTATGTCAATCACACCTCAATAAAGTGGTTTTTTTTCAAAATAGAATTAATAAAGCACTGTGTCCACTTAAAATTGACCACCTGTTTTTTGGTTGTTATTTTTTACAAGGATTCAAAGATTTACAAGAGTTGAAAGGATGCTTCAATAGTCCTTGTTGGGCTCTGGGTAAACTTTGAGCTCAGGGTGGTCCTGTGGCAGGTGAGGCATTCTCCACATCAGCAGCAGCAGCAGTGGGTGCTGGGAGGGACAGACCACGTCCAACCATCTCAGCCTTTCTGTGGAATCTCTCAGACAGCCTGTCAATCACTGCATACTGATTGACAGAAGAGTTCTTTGCTTTGGGTACGCGTGTATATTTAATTTTTCTTTTGATTTCATTAGTTCTTTTTTTTCCACAATTTTTATGCGAACATAGAGGATTTGTACACTTTTATCATTACTTGTTAACTATCATCATTGTATTTGTTATACAGAGAAAACGGGGTTTTCTCTTTTTCCCATCGAGCCTTCTAGTTCACTGCAGACCGCTGTACAAATATCACCATTTTCTAAGTTGTCTTAACATGAAAAAGACTGGGAAGTACAGCTCCGAAACTGATTCTCACCCAGGGGCCAAGACCACTCCCATCCCGGGGGCCAGAAACATGTGGAGGTGTGTTAAGTTGTTGCGGCACCTGGCAGGTGCTGTTGACACGTAGTGTTCAGGGTCAGGGATGTGCGGGACAGCCCCCCTCAACGAATAACTGTCCTGCCCCAAATGCTCCTAGGGACCCCACAGAGAAATCCAGTTTGTTGCCCTTCTCACAATGGTTTTTATACAGCTCAGAAATCTGTACAGACATGAACCAAGTCAAAAACACTCTACTCGGGCAAATCTGATGCAAAGTCCATCCTAATCTGGGTGCTAATAAAACTCCAGTTGATCTGTATTATTATCTCTTGAAAAGCCACAATTCTATATCCTCTACCGTGCAGAACATTCTAAGAATGTTCGTCCAATATTAACTGTAGTCAAAGAATTATTGAAGGGCAATAACTTGCTTAAAACTTCGTTTCAGTGAACTCCATGCAAAAGGGTTAAGTTAAATGTTTAACTCCTGTGAAATCCTCTCAAGTATTTACCTGGCTTCTTCAAGGACTTTCCCCATCACTTTGTTTTTTTCTCCCTGGTTCACGTCTTCATTTAAATCAGTTCCACCAAAGATGACCCCAAAAGGAATTCCATGACCTGCAAATGGTTAGAATAGTTAATGAAGCAGTTTAGTTTTGCAAACACCTCTTGCCTACCCATCCCAAAGCAATGATATTAAAAACGGAAGTTCCCAGAACACAGGGACCGTGTTTTGTTGTTAGTTTAATTGTATCCAACTCTCCTGAAAAGTAGAATAGGGATCATGATTATAAATACGACACGGGAGCTAATCAGGTGAGACACCGCCCACCACTGTCAGGACTATTTTATATCAATTTGCCTTAAATTTTAACAAATTGAAAATATTATTAGCCACCATCTATCAAAGCCAAGCTTCTCGTTCCTAGGAAATGGGCTAATCTGGAACTAATAGGGTTTATGACATAAAAAGAGTACTTCAAATTTAGTCCTGCTGTTGATCATAATAACAGGCTCCGTGCTAGCGAGGGGCTGGGAGGCAGACGCAGGCGGCTCAGACCCCACAGCTCTATCTGCGAGGAACATGCACTGGACAGGAATGATAAGTCATGGAGGGCGCAACTAGAGTGGAACCAAAACTATTCGAGATGCTGCGTGTGTAAAATGTGAAAGGATTCGCCACAGAGCATGTTTATTCTGGGAGACATGGGAGGCACGAGTGTGCATGGATCAAGGGAAATGATGTGCTCATCCAAAAGCAACTCCCCAGAAGGACTTCCAAAGGTCAACTAAAAATTTCAAAAGAGACGATGGCCAGCAAACCACCAAACGGACAGATGTAACTTGAGTTCATCCTGGGACTTCTCCAACAAGCCATCTCTACTGAGATTCAATATTTGAGTGAAAAGATACTGATCTTTCCTTTTACTGGCCTTAGAATTTTTTTGGCATGCAACTGCTTTGTCATGCAAAGGAACAGATTCACCCCAAGAACCCCCAACAGAGACACAGCCCTGCCAACATTCTGATTTTAGTCCAGTATGGTCCATTTCAGCTTTCTGACCTTCAGAATTACAGGATAATAAAGGCTTGTTGTTTTAAGCCACTAGGTTTGTGGTAAGTTGTTACAGCAGCAAGAGGAAACTCATACACCATCCCCTTGCCACAGAGGAAAGTTTCTCCTAATAAAAACTGCTCCTGAAGGAGGCTAAAGAAAATAGCAGCGAAAGTCTTTTTCAGGGAAATTACCAAAGAGAGAGAAATAGATCCCTGAAAGATATACATTGAATATCAAAGAAGCCGCTTAAAAGTTATGAGAACACCCAATAATTAAGATGACCAGCCCTTCTAGTTCATTAAGCCAATCAGCAATAACTCAAACATATCACATCATATTTTGGGGGAAAAACACAGACTTTGACACCAGACAGCCCTGGGTTAGAATCCTGGTTCTCCACTTGGCAAATGTGTGACTTTCAACAAGTTACTCAGCTTCTCTGAACCTCAGTCATCTCATCTGTGAAACGGAGACATAAGAGTTAGCTGACTCCCTTGTGAATTAAAAGACACACTACATACGACACACCTGGTGCAGAGTGGACGCTATAAGCGATAGCTTGTGTCACTGTACTTGACACTGAAGAAGTTTTTAACTATGTAAATCCAGAACTTCTCTGAATTAAATTAGCAATTAGAAGAATGGAATGTGGGCTACTTCGTTTACTTTTCCATTTTTTTCAATGCTCATACTATTGTTAAGAAAACAAAGCTTTCAATAAGCAGCATGTTAGTCTTAACAGCAATGCATCCATAACAAGACTGAAAAATTCTAAAAGTCATCTGCTATTAAAATATGTTTACTGACTCCTATTGACCCTTCAAAACCTTACTCAGGCATCCTCTCCTTTCTGAAGCCTTCTCCAAGTCTCTCAGAAGTAAATCCCACCCCCACACCTACTGCCATGCCATGTATCTTGAGGCATTAGGATTTATTTGTAGACCAGGAGATCCTTGAGAATAGGAACCATATCTTATTAATTTTTGTACTCCTTGCTCCCAATACGATGCCTGATAAAAGTTAAGTCCGCAAACAGCATTTGTTGCAATGAACTGAGCCTAAGAAGTAGCACACAATCTGTTTCCCAAGTGCATTTACTCAGAGCCACCCAAGTGACTGGTACCATTTCATAAATCAGTGCTTATGCTAAAAAAAGTGTCACTCCTAGTAGTCTGCTGAGAAAAATATCGTAGTTTCCAGAACCCGGCTTCTTAATCAGCCACTTGACGCTGCTTGCTTCCTTACTAGGGTCAGGCATAAAGGAGATGCTTGAGAAGAAACAGGAAGAGCTTCATCAAAACACTTCTCCTCCAGTTTTCTGCCAAGGTCAGATTAACTGGCCAGTTTTCTCTGGATGCCACTGAGGGTGCATGAAGGAGAGCCCAGGAGGCACAGAGCATCAGAGCAGCTTCTGCTCCATCTCAGATAAGGAAAGTAGTGATGGTCTGTTCCCAGACACTTGCAAGACGGAAGGGCGGGCGTGTCAAAATCTTACAGACACGTCCAAGGTGGGGAACAAAGACAGGGTGTTGTTTCCAAGTTCACATGGTAATTGGTCCATTATTCACTCAGTAAATACCGCTTTTAAAAAGAAAAGAAAACTTCTGTTTGTCCACGTTGTTATGGTTTTATTTAGATATATTTAATATGCACAGCCATATAAATGTGGCTACTTATTATTTAACAGAATGTATCAGAGCCTTAAACATGCAGGTACCTTTTGATCCTGCACTGCCACTTCTAGAAAATCCTAAAGGAAATGGGCTCCAGAGTTTTCTGCAGAAGTCTATTCAACACAACAGTAATGATGTACATTACATTTTATCAACAATCATGTAATTACAACAATCATGTAGTTGAGGGGAAAAAATGGAAATAAGACGTGACCATTCATAATCATGTTGTATAACACCAGTCAGTGACAAGGGAAATGTTCTTAACACAGTAGTAGGTAAAAACAGGCTACTAAACTATAACATGATTGCAATTTTTTTTTTTTTTTTTGAGGAAGATTAGCCCTGAGCTAACATCTCTGCCTATCTTCCTCTATTTTATATGTGGGATGCCGCCACAGCGTGACTTGATAAGTCATGTGTAGGTCCACACCTGGGACCCGAACTGGCAAACCCCGGGCCACCAGCGTGGAGCATGCAAACTTAACCGCTGAGCCCCAGGGCCACCCCATGACTGCAATTTTTAAACACACACACACAAAGTACAGAGAGAGCGAGAACGGGAGTGAGACACAGCAGCATCTCGGCATTTAAAGTGCTTAGCATGTGGGAAACAGTCAATTAATACTTTTAAAAGAAGTTGCAAGTTCATATTGTAAGAGTGTATCTTCTTTGCAAATCTAGTTTTAAACAAAAATACAAAATAAATAAAACCAAACACAAGCACACACAAACAAGTGGTCATTTCTGGGTAGTGAAATTTCAGGTGCCATATTTTCTTCTTTGTATTTTTATGAAGTTTCCAAGCCATCTACTTATGTAATAAAAAAAAAATCAACAAATGCTTATATATTTAAAAACACAGTTTAATCAATGGAGGACTGTCTTTAAAATTTATGGTGCCGCCACAGAATGAAATAACGCACATCCAGTTATGAGCATAGGGCAGCTCTGTGTATGTAAGCGGTCCAGAGGAGCTCCAAGATACACTGTCCAGGGGAAACCACGAGGTGCAGAGCATTCTCTACTACGGACAACAGTCCTGATGCTTTTTATGTTATGCTACTCAGACAGAGTACCACTTTCAAAGAGACCATCCTTAGGAATAAAGGATGTTAATTTCCATAAAGACAACAATTAGGAATAAACAAATAAAGTTTACATTTGCTAAGGTAGTGCTGCTTCACTTAGCCATATTTGTCAGATTGAACAATAAATTCATTTTGCCCCTGTGCAACAGGTTTGTTTTAGAGAGGGTTTCTTTTCTTTAAGAGAAGCAAAACTTTGGATGATTTTGTGCTTTTCCTCCATTTATTTGAAAAAGAAGCCAAGAATGGTAAAGTTGAGAAAAACTAAAGTTTGAAGGGAAAAGCAACCCAGTGATTTGACCAGAGTGAGGGGAAATAGGTCCTTGCCATCTGTTATAGAGCATGGACCCGAACAACCTCTCTGGAGGGCAATCTGTCGGTGTCAATCAGAATGAAAAACACACCGTCCTCTGGCCACAGGTTTATCCTAAGAATTCATATCACCGACATCCTCACATAATGAAGTAAAGAAACACAATCAAAGATGCTGCAGCACTGCTTGGAATAGCTAAAAGTGAGAGAGATTTTTAATAAACAAGGTGCATCCTTACAGTGGAATGTCACACAGCCATGAAAACGGATAAGGCAGACGTAGCTCGGCTGATTTGGAAAGACCGCTAAGATATGTACTGAAATATTCAGAGCAATCCCACTTGTGGGAAGACAATATACTCCACGTGTACATGTGTAAGACATTTTAAAATAAATAACAGATATAATTTTATAAACAGCAATACATCTTATTATCAAGAGAAACACCAAACTCAGTGCTTGCAGCCTTGTGACTGAAAAAGGAGTGACAACAGTCAGAGAGGACCTCTGAGAGGCTCCTACTGAGCTATAAGAGGTGCAGACTTTATCTTGGCTTCTGTGAGGAAAGTTAAACTGGATGCTTCTTTCACATTTTGAGATCAACCTCAGACTCTGTGTCCCAGCACACACACAACAGAATTCGAAGCCATATACTTGTCTAGCAGAAAGTAGCTCCCAGGAGTAATACTTTCAGGAACATCACCCCTATTGCCAGAAAACAATTCACTGGGATGGTTCAGGCAGGGTCACAAAAATATGTAAGCACAGATACGTTCTCCCAAGTTCATATGCTTAGATGGCTTTTCAAAGATATTCACTGCAATGATTATGGTAGAAAAAATGTAAAGGTCTATTCATTGAAGACTGGTTAAATGCTGGCATATCCATACATGGACACTGGACAACTATTGTACAGAATCAGGTGGGTCTATACATGTGCTACTATTAAAAAACTTCCCAGATGCATCGTTAAGTGGTAAAAAGCAAGATGCTGAATAGATACAGCATGCTCCCATTTATTAATTTTTTTTAAGGGAGGAGAGCCATACAATACGCGCATGGCTATAAGTGGCAGCCAGCCCCCAAGACAACCAGCTCTTAGCAGTCATGCTCTGTGCGGTCCCCTCCCACACGGAAGAGGGCTGACCTGTGTCACCAATAGGATGCTGTGGAACTCATGCTGTATGGCTTCCGAGGCTGGGTCATAAAAGACAAGGTAAAAGCTGGCCACACATCAGAAGGACACTCAAGCAACCTGTGGAGAGGCCCACCTGGTAAGGAACTGAGGCCTCCAGCCAACAGCTGCGTGAGTGAGCCACCTTGGAAGAGCTCCTCCTGCCCCAGGCAAGCCTTCAGGTGGCGCAGCCCGGGCCAACATCTTCACAGCAGCCTCATGAGAGACCCTGAGACAGAACCGCCCAGCAGAGCTGCTTCTGAATTCCAGACCCACAGAAACTACAGGTGAATTTACTGCTATAAGTCACCAACCTTTGGGGTAATTCGTTACACAATAACAGATAACTAGTACAGCATATGTAATATATTTCTCGGAGAATATACAAGAAAATGGTAACTGTGCTTGCCTCAGGGAATGAAAAATTAGACAGTTGGGATAAGAGGTGGGAGAAAGATTTACTTTTTGTGCATCATTTAGTTATGCTTCCCTCTGTGCTGGGGGAATTTTTTATCACATGCAGGTACTACCTGAAATAAAAGTGAGTACATAACAGAATGTGCTCACATATGAAAAGAGCGTCCAGAGAGGGCCCACCTTCCTGTGTGCAGGAGGCAGGAGAGAGAGCTGGAAGATTAAATCAGGTTTGACATACATTGTGGAGACACAGAAAGTCACCTTTAGCAATGAAACTTCTGAAAATTTCAGAAGCTCGACACAGCTTGCTAATGAAAGTTTCATCCTAGTGTGATGATTACTGTAAATAATTTTGGTCCTCAAATGACATACCATCTCCCAAAATGTTACCACTACCGTGTGATTTAATTCACTTTTGGAAAAAGCCACTCGTTGCTTAGCTACACAAAATTATCTGTCCTGCCTTCACTTGGTGACCTCTGTGATCTCAGTGAAGTCAGAACGCCCTTGGGAGCATTAAGACAAAATGCCCCAAAATTGCAGATAAGGCCAAGAGGATGACCGCATGCACATCCTTTCAAGGTCCTAGGAAGCAGTGTCTAAAGGTGCCCCATGGATCAGTTAACTTTTTAAGAGATGGTACTGTTGTTTGACTTCACTATTTGCTATTAGTTGAGAGTTCATACTGGGTGAAGCTGCATTAAATACTCTGCAGCTATGTATCAGGAAGAGACGCAAATCGTTTCTGTGCAGTTGTTATGGTTGATGTCATGTATCAACTTGACTGGGCGAAGGGATGCCCAGAGAGCTGGTAAAACATCACTTCTGGGTGCGCCTGTGAGCGTCTTTCTGGAATAGTTTAACATTTGAATCTGCAGACTGAGGAAAAAAGACTGCCCTCACCAATGCAGGTGGGCATCACCCAATCCATGGGGACCTGAATAGAACAAAAGGGCGGAGGAAGAGCAAATTTGCTCTCTGCTTGAGCTGGGACGTCCATCTTCTCCTGCGCTCGGACATCTGCACTCCTGGTTCTCCAGCATTCACACTCAGACATGCACTCACACCATCAGCCCCCACCCACAGCTCCCACCCCGCTGCATTCCTGGGAATCCAGACTCTGACCGAATCACACACACTGGCTATTCTGGGTCTCCAGCTCGCAGATGGCAGATCACGGGACTTCTCGGCCTCCATAATCACATAAGCCAATCCCTATAACAAATCTCCTCCCATATATATCTACACAAACTCTCCTGGCTCTGTTTTTCTGGAGAACCCTGACCAACACACCAGTAGAAAAGACAGCCCCAAAGCTGACAGTTTATGACCCCGCTGGACATGCATCAATTCGGTGGCTAATCTAGCACCCTCATTCTAATATTCCTTATTAAATCGTCTGTCTGACTCACAGTTCTTCAAATGTTATTTAAACTGACTTTAGCATCTTAGTAGTTCCCTCGTTAATAAATGAGCTGAAAAAATCTTTCATATGTGCCTATTCCCTATTTTGTAAAACAGTCCTACTTTTACTTTTGAAAATTATACTTTGAGTTAGGAACTACACACCAAAAACATTCAGGATAATACTCTTACTGCGGTAGAAACAGCTTCAGTATAAATCCATTCTCAATTGGCACAGTTACATCATTTTAGAAAATTGCTCAGTAAAAAAAAAAACCAAAAAGATGATTGTATTCCTCCCGTTTTTGAACAGGATAAACAGGATAAACTGTTTCATCTATGTTTTATTTGACATTCTAGGCGCTTCTGGTTTTACGATTTCTAGCGCTCCACCCTTGAAGAGAAAGAGGGCTACCTTGTAAAAGTCGGCCTCCTCGGTAGAGATGAAGAGCGAGCGCGGCCTCGACGTTCTCAGCCGCGATGAGGTTTGCGATTTCGGATGGGCTTTCAAAGTCAAAGGCATCTTTCAGAATACATATGTGACCCGCAGCTTCCAGATGGTCCCTTTATCAAAAAAATATAAAAAGAGAAAGGAAAAGATGGAGGGAGAACTTAATATGCCACAGGTTGCTATTGTGATTAAGATTTTAAGTCAAAAGACTATTTGATTATTTAAATCAAAATATTATTTAAATCAAAAAGTTAATACATATTTTCTGAATTGTTTTTTTTAGAGGAAATCTGCCTAAAACATAGGACAAGGTTCACGGCCAAGGATGATAACCATTCATCCACCAGCCTCAGATACCCGGGACAGGGGCTGGGACCAAGGCCAGCGGGATGAAAGGCTAATTCAGGAGCAACAGGCAGCCGGGAGACACAAAGCACACGCTGCCGAGTTTCAGCGGCATTTGCTGTTGTGCCAGAAAGCCCCTTGTTTCCTTGATTCCATTTTCTTCTCCTGTCCTTTAATTACGGATGATACACAAAGTCTGTTTTTAGGCATCTGTTACTCAGTTCTTAATAAGGACTTCAAAAGTCACCCATTATCACAGCTTCAAAAAACACTTCACGGCCCTTCCATTCTACCTCCAAAATATCTTTCAAACACGTCTTTTCTCTTTCTCCTCATCTTGGTTTAGTCCCTCATAACATAAATTTAAAATACAAATCTGATAAACAAAAAAGAAACTTTCTGAATGGTGACAGTGGCATGAGCCAAATCAAAAGACATATGAGAAACTAAAAAAAAATTTACAATGCTTACAAAGGGAAAGAAGCTAATTTATTTAATACATAAAGAGCTCTCATAAATCAATAAGAAAAAAACTAGCAACTCAATAGAAAAATAGGGATGGGCATAAAATTGCAGTCCATAGAAAAAGAAATACAACTGGGCTTTTGAACACAGGAAATGATGATCAACTTCAATCTTCTTTTTTTATGTAGAGTATTTGTAAAGATCAAAAAGTCTGCCTAAGGCTTCATGAAATAAACACTCCCGTACATTACTTGTGAGAGGGTAAACCGGTACAACCTCTTTAGTGGGCAGTGTAAGAACAGCTAGCATATTTAAAATGCACAAACCCTGTAACCAAACAACCCCACTTCTAGAAAATGATTCCAAAGATACACTTTGATATGTGTGCAAAAACATGCACCCAATAATAGGCACATCGCTGTGTTTGAAGTAGCAAAAAGATTAAAAAGTGACCTCAGTGTGCATCGGTTGGGGGCTAGTTATATTATGGCCAATGCAATACAGTCAAGCTCGACTGCTATTAAAAGAATGCAGTAGATCGCTGGGAGGTAATTTAGAATGAACCACAAGATACATTGTTAACGAAAAGAGAGCAAAGTGAAGAATACTTTGTATACATATAGTGTGTGTGCACAGACTATCTTTAGAAGGACACATAAAAAATAGACAACAATGATTCTGTCTAAAGAGGGGAACCAGAGACCCACTCTTTTGCACTGTTGGCTATTTTTACCATGTGCATATATTATCTTTTATAGTTGAGGTGTATGTGTGTGTGTGCTTATGAATATACATCAGATCGAACCAGGTCTCTCCCTTCACTCAAACCATCCAATGGGCTGGGATACCCAGGCTGGACTTCCAACTCCATGAGAATGGGGCCCGGATATGTTGCTTACTGAACAAACTCATGGTTGAAAGTGTCTCTGGGATCAAGTCCAAACGCCTTAGCCCAGCACACAGTGCCCTTCACAGCCCGCATCCCTGCACAGCCAGCCACACCCTACTCCCACCACCTTAGCCCCAGTCCTGCTCTTCCACCTGCAGGACGCCCAACACATCCTACATTCTGAGCCCCCATGACCGCGACATGACATTCCCTAATGCTCGCTCCCCTCCGTAAATCTGACAGCCCCTGCTCCTACCACCACCCAGCCTTCTCACTACTTCCATCGCGCTCATAGCCTCTAGAGCATAATCCCTCTGTACTGGAGTTATACGAACAAGGGAATCACATCGCACTTACAGCTTCGCTTACAAAATCAGCACAGACGCGAAAATCACCTACGCTCAAAATTACCCATGAAAATCTCTTATATCATCCAGAAGGTACTACAGGACAAAGCTCACATCCAACATAGCCATGTTTTTTTTTTTTTACTCCAGCAAGAAAATTATTTCTTCAGCTGAACATCAAATGAATTGTCTGGCTTGCATTTAGGGGCAATACTGCGCAAAATAAGAGTAAGAATAGAAGAATGAAAAGGAGGAGAAGGAAGAGAGGAGGGAAGAGAGCCAGAATCTTTAAGCAAAGCGATCCCAAAACCATCAAGTGCATGCACTGTGCGAGCCACAGGGAACGAAGGGCCTCTGAAGAGACGTCAGATTCAGACCCTCAAGCTCACACCTGGGGAACAGGGTAAGAATCATCACCTACACTAAGATGTGAATGATCATTTTTTTCTCTCTCTTTCTTTTTTCTACTGTGGATTAAAGGCACGATGTTGCAGCCCTCATGGTGCAGACAAAGAAAAACTAAGGTCTTCAGACTTGAGTTGGCTTATGCTATTGAAGCACACCCTCTATCTTTATCTTATCACTTCCACTGTTGATGCTGATCCAATCACTGTCAGTCAATAACACCGAGTCCCTCCCATCCCCCCAACTCCTCAGAAATGCCCATGACACCTCAAGTGGAGACAGGAAGAAGCCTGTAGGCAGTCTGGTCAATAATATATCATCAAAAAAATCTAAAAAATCATCAAAAATAGGAATTCAATGTGTTTCTGAGCATAGGCGAATAATTGTTATTCCATCCTCTTAAAACTCGAAGAAATGAGAAGCCAAAAACAAATGTGTTAATAAGTAGAAAAGAAACAGTTTAAATTCTACTTAGAGAGTCCATTCCTGAGAGATTTCTGGCCTAGGCAGCATTGATACAGTGGGGCATATGGAACGGAGGTGGTTAGGTACAAATAATGGGCTGTTCTTGACCTATCAAACATATTTTTAAATGGCATTTCAATGCTAACTTTATGATCTCAAATACTCCAAAATAGGTTTTTTCTGGTTTTCTTTTTAATCTTAATTCTCTGTAGACTAAGAGTTTACCCCTGTTTCAGGTTCACTTATAAGACTTTTAAATTGCTCTGTCCCTTTTCCTTTTGCAAGTAATAATTTGGTGCAACTAATAAACTCCCTGAGCACCTATTATGTCTAAGGAGTTCTGGCTTATCTGACTCAAGGAAGGCTTTTTTTGAGAAAAAAGCATCTCTAACAAATTAAGAGATTTTGAGCATTTACTTGGCAGTTCTAGGGAGAGACTGAACCTATCTGCACATTCTCACTCAAGATTCAATGGGACTCTCCCTGCTTCCGCCGGGTTGAAAGCCATCCTTGTTAACTGAGTACATGGAGAAGCTTAATTATTTATGTGTTTAACTTATGTGAATTTCCATCAACTATGACGTCTGGATTAAATAAAAAAAAAGATAGCAAGAGAAACTTAAATAGGGCAGGCAACACCAACTGCATCCCATTCCATATCCATGTGCCTCTGCATGGTCCTGAGACAGGGGACCAGGAATCTAATGTTCCTTACGGCTGTCTCGCCCTGTGGGCCTCTCAGGGTGTGAGCACCTGGCTGGTCCAGTCTTCTCAGAGGACACAGCACCTACTGGCAGGCTGGCGACTTCACCTGCAGCTCACCTGGGGGAGATAGTGATGCAGTGTTTCATTGGTGGGGAAAAGTCGGCTGTGCTGGAGTAAAATGTTGCCCTCTGGACAATGTTTCAAGAATTTCTGATCCAAAGAAGAAAGCATGCTGGTCTTGAGACAATGATGCAGCTCATGAGGATGCAGGTCCTTGTGTGGATGCTGGCACAAACGCGTGAACCCCAGCTTGGTAAAGTGGAGAGGACACTGCTCCACTTGCCTCTCTGTGGGTTAAGTGAGATAATAACAGTGCATTTGCAGGACATGGTGTTGCCTTGAATAGCATCTCTGAGAGTGCGCTTTGTAAACTGTAATGTATCTACTCTTCTAATAGAATTCCTGTACTTGAGAGGTTACGACTACGAAATCACTCTTTTTAAAAGAATGCAAAAATACCAAGACAAAGCAGGCACAGTGCCTAGATCATGGAGTGTCTCAAACTCACATGCCTGCCGAGATCAGACTAATGAAGTAAATGAATGGGGGGGTGGGTCCCTTAGACATGATGCGCCCCGCACCAAACTGGAGAGAGCGGCCCCTCTGCAGGGGTGAGTCCTGCGTGGTCTCATAAGGTGAATCGTAAAAAATGAGATAATGAGGAAAATTCAAGTGAGCTCTTGAAATGGGGCTAGTCTGAACAGAGATGTATGTGCTAAGTGCAAAATATACATACAGCTCATTAGTCATTTTCACGTTGATGACATGTCAAAGAGATATTTGGACAGACTGAGTTCAAGAGAATATATTATTAAAATTAATTTGATCTGTTTCTTTTTTCTCTGTTTAATACGACTACCAGAAAGTTTAAAATGACGTATGTGGTTCACATTATGTTGTACTGGACAGCGCACGACAGATGCTCCTCAGCCCTCCACAGTGGGTACCATGCAGAGGAGCATCTCACGGCTGCTGTTTCTGCCAATTTACCAAGAGAAGCCACGTACATGAATGTCCACGGGAAATTTCCCAGTTTTAATCCCCTCAATGCTATTTCTTGCTCCTTCAATGTCAACATCCTCTGTTATTCCCTTAAATCTTCAAGAGCACAGAGGTCTGACTTCCCCTTTACTTTATAGGAATTAGTAAAGTTTTCACATTGATATTTGCTGCCAGGGCCAGCCTGGTGGCACAGCAGTTAAGTGCACATGTCTGCTTCAGCGGCCCAGGGTTAGCCAGTTTGTATCCTGGGTGTGGACATGGCACCGCTTGGCAAGCCATGCTGTGGTAGGCATCCCACATATAAAGTAGACTAAGATGGACATGGATGTTAACTCAGGGCCAATCTTCCTCAGCAAAAGAGGAGGATTGGTAGCAGATGTTAGCTCAGGGCTAATCTTCCTCAAAGAAACAAAGAAAAAAGAACTATGAATTTGCTGCCTCCATAGCATGCATTCCCATGTTCCCCCCTCCTACAACCCTGGATGTCCCTGCCACCCATTTGAGTAGGATGCACCCCACCCCCAGATCCAGAGGTGTTCCTCGCAGTTTATGCCAATCAGAACCTCCCACCTATCAGTACTCCCACCCCCGGGGTTGCACTCTCAGAGGCTCAGACTCCCTCTTTCTGCTGGGTCTGAACCAAGATGCATGTGGGCTTGGGAGGGGCGGGACAGGAAAACCTACCAAGAATGGGAAGTGGACCGGAGAAACAGAGGGAAATTGACTCCTGTCCATATCATCTTAGCAGCAAAATCTAGCCTGAAGCCTGTCCCACCTCCAGACTTTTTATAGGATAAGCTGCTAAATTCCCCACATTGTCCAAGCGATCTGGGTTGGTTTTCAGTTACTTGAGGCTGAAAATCAGATATCGTGATAGATAAGCAGCTTAGAGCTTCCATTGTTAGTTTATACAAAATCTGCTTGTTACATCAAGCTCTTTGTAAAGCCACCACAGTCTCTGACCACAGCTCTTATCTCTCCCCCAGGCTACTCAATCACTTCCACCTCAGCGGTCCTCTGACCTCACCGACCTTCCACGCCACTGACCTCCACCCACCCCGACCAGCCGCTCTCCTGTCTCATCTCCCAATTCAGCAGACTCCCTGTCCTGTCATTTCAATTGCCTTCTTGTCAATACCTTAAACTTTCCTCTCCCTTGGCCTTCTGTAGTATCAGGGTACACATCTGGCAAAAGGCCCGCCCAGGAAAAGCCCAGCGGCTGTCCCCGAGGCTGCACCCAGGCACTGAGCACGTGCACCAGAATCGCTGAGGCCCAGGCGGGCGTCCATCACTGCCTGTTCTCTCCATCCATCGGCACTTCTCATTCATTCCTCAGTCACTGAGCCTCTGCGGCAAGCCCAGCACTGTCCTGGGGGCCGGGGAATCACCATGGACCAAAATAGACACAAACCCTGACTTTCTTTGCAGGGAGAAGGTCAATACACACAATAATTAACTAAAATCCACACTGTGTCAGCTGGAGAGGAGTGCTGCGGAGGAAACAACAGCAGGGGGACAGGGAGGGAGTGTGAGGTGGAGACAGGCTGCAATCTGAGATGAGGAGGGTGGTCAGGAGAGCTCCCACTTAGAAGGTGACATTTGAATGCAAACCATCAGGTCTTGAGGCAGCAAGCCGCGTGGAGACTGAAAGGAGAAGAATCCTAAGAGGGAATGGCAGGTGCAAAGGACCTGAGGCAGGAACATCCTGCCTTTTTGGAGGAACATCATCAGGGAGTGTGATGGCCAGGGGGGAGAGTTGGGAAGGCTCTGCAAAGGTGAGGTGGCCCCAGTGCAGAGCCTAGCAGATCCTCCCAGGGACTTCGGCCACACTGGATTGTTAATCAGAGGAGAGGCAGGACCTGGTGTAGAGCTTTAACAGAATCAGTCTGACTGTGCTGAAAGTGAAGGGGGTCAAGGGTGGAGCTCAGAAACAAGCTAAGAGGCTCTCCTCATAATCCAGGGGTGAGGGGGCTGCTCCTATATCTTCCATGGATCCCTCTTACCTTCCCAGTGGCATTAAACAGGCTCGAGCCTTGCAGAAAGTGTTTTCCAGTGCCCTGGCACCTCCCTTCCCTCCTCCCATTAGCCTCACTCTCCCCTCCCCTGCCCCTCACTGAAGAACTTCATGAAAGGGTCCTAGGTGTTTTTCCCATCTCCATTTTCTGGTTCTCGCTCACCCTGGGCTTCTACTCCCTACCACTACTCCAGAATAAGACAGGGAAGACTGCGCTGCCCCCGGCGCTCACTCCCACTGCCCTGTACCTCAGGGTTCAAGGACTCCACCCCCCCCACCCCCCCCACTCCCCCCCCCCCCGCGCCCCTGGCATCACTAACCACCCTCCTGATTGAAACAGTCCCCACCCTGGCCCACCTGTTTTCTGGTCCCCCTGGAGCCACTCGCCTCAGGGTCCCCCATCTCCTCTCTCATCTGTTCTCTCCCCAGGAATTCACCTGCCCAACTCCTGGCTCCAGCCTCGAACACACACCTCCAGCCCAGGCCCTCTTTAGGGGCCCACATGGACGTGTGGCCTCTGGCCCTGTCCACTGCCCCTTCACTCCGCTATCTCTAATTCAATAGAAATGTGTCATGTGTGTTGTATGACAGGCACACTCGGTATGTTCAGAACCTCCGCCCCACCCGAGCTGGCATCTTCTAGCACTTAGTACACAGGAGAGTCCCTGTTGCTCACCCAGTAGCACATGCCAGACCCCGGAAGGACCCCTGACATCTCTCCCCTGCCACACCATCACAGGGTCCTTCCAAATCTTTCTCAATCTGTGCCCTCTCTTCTTTCCTACCATGGCCACTTCAGTCGTTCGCCCTTCAGCCCTGTTAGCAGTCAGTCTAGAACATTCGCCAGGGCAATGACAGGACTCGCTCACACCTGCCAGGCCAGTTACTCCCTCCTGCTGGCTCTCAGCACCTCAGCCACCTCCCCTTCTCAGTTCCACCAGCCCCTTCCTACCTCAGGCCTCTGCACACACAGTTTCTTGGCCAGGAACTCTATTCCCAACCTCCCTTGGTCCTCACCCAGCTAACACACAGGGCCCCAGCTTAAGCAGCTGTTTCTCATATGCAGATATCCATAGCAACAAACAACCCAAATGTCCTTCAACTGATGAGATGGATGAGCAGAATGTGGCGTATCCATATAACGAAACAGTATTCAGCCATAAAAGAACAAAGCGCTGACACATTACGTGACGTCCTCGAGGAGGACCACATAGCGTGTGACTCCAACCATAAGAAATGTTCAGAATAGGCAAATCCACGGAGACAGAAAGGAGATTAGTGGTGGCCAGGGCCGGGGGAGGGGATGGGGAATGCCTGCTAATGGGGGCGGGGCGTCTTTGGAGAAAGATGGAACCTTCTGGAACGAGATAGAGATGTTGGTGGTGTGGTTTTATGAATATACTAAAAACCACTGAATTGTACACTTGAAAAGGGTGAATTTTATGGTATGTGAATTACATCTCGATAAAAAAATTATATGAGAAAGAAAAAGTTATTTCTCAGAGGAGCCTCCCAGACCTCCTAGAACTAGGTCTGCTCCCCCTCACTCTGGACTTTTTCCTAGCACTGATGACATCGTAATTAAATAGTCTGTGCAACTGTATGTCCATGTTTGTCTCCGGCACTAGAATGCTAGAACCTTCTTTCAAATGACAGTGGTCAGCAGTGAGCTGATGTACTAAAAACTCTTTGTGGCGGAATGGCTGTGTCATTCCAGAGGGTGGAGGGCAGAGGGCTCCTCCTGTCTGACCTGGGCTCTCTGCACGGCACCTGCAAACGCTCTGCCCATGGGAGATGCTCAATAACTATTTGCTGAGTGGAAACATTAACTGACTTTTAACAACTGTTACTTCAGGGGGAAAAAGATGAAATCACCTCTTCCCACTGACTTACTATACACACCAGCAATTTCCTAGGCTTCCTCTAAAGGAGCACTAGGAAGCTTGAAAACTTTCCCTCAGGCTTTTTTTCTTCCCAAATGTGGGCAGTCACAGCAGAATTCAGAATCCCAGCGGTGGAGAGCAGTGGGCAGCAAGGTGAGGGGTGCACGGATCCAGAGGAAGTCCGTGTTTCTCCCTCTCCCGCCCAGACAGCGTTTGCTCCTTATCTCAAGTGTTCCCCGTTCAAATAAAAACACTTTTTACACACTGTTCCAGATGGAGAAAGAGAACAAACAGTCACCACCCACTGCACAAAGTCCAGCTCTGAACGGCGACATTTGCACCAATTCTGATGCTAACAGGCTCACCCGGGGATTGAACTGACCCTCAGAACTCCCTACTCCAGACTCAGGAAGGTAAATCCTTTACTCTTTTCTTATTTTCCATCCCCCTTCACGCCTTTCCCTGCACGCTTAGGAAACCTTTCCTGGAAATGGCCAGAGAGGAAACATCTCCGGGTTTGTGTGCACGAGCTCTGTCCAGCATCTCCACCCTGCCACTGCAGCAGGAACTGGCCCCAGCACGGCCCACTTAGATCTAGAGGTTACTTACAAACACAGGCGGGGCTCTCTTTGACCCTGGGCGGAGTTTGTCAGCCTGGATTTAGAAGACGATTTCAGGTTTCTGTGGACCAGTCTCCTATTTTAGCATAATAGGAGGCACCCTTTGAAACTCTGGATCCCCCATCACTAAAGCAACCCTGTGGATAGGCTTTTTACATCCATTACTTGCATAATTTATTTCTCCGCTGCAAATGAATGAACTTTGTTCTCTAGGTTTCCGACCCTATTTTGTAACGCGCTAGAGCTGCTTTTAATTTTGACCTTAGGAATTGACTTAAACCAATTTCCATGGCTCAGTGAGGATTGTCGGAATGGTCAGGTTCTTCTGGAAAATGTTTACAGCCTCAGGCACTGGAGGGGGGTGGGGAACCAAAGGTCCCCTCGCTGGACCATCCTCTGACAGCCGGACCAGCCGAGCTCTAATGGAGCCAGGTGACTCAGGGTTGGACATACACGGAATGGAGCTGCCCACACGTAGGGCTGTGCTGCAGGGGAGGCTCCTGACCTCGTGTTCATGGCGGGGGGGGGCGGGCGCCAAGGAACCGACCTAGCAAACCAGATGCCCTGAACACCGCTCATTGTTTCTGAAATGCTGCATGCTAGGAACAACTCCTCTGATGTAGATTTCCAGGATTTCTAGTGCTCGGGAGACAACTCCAGAGAGCAGGTGCCTGGTGAGGTTATTTAAAATGCTAACTAACAGACCCTACGTTAGAACTTAAAGGGAATGCACACACACTGCACAGTTCACACTGAAGGACGTTTAAAGTGCCACATGGACAATAAAACTGTCACTCTCTAGTTATTGATTCCCAGACAAATTTTTCCTCCAAAACACCTTCTTCTACTCTATCCTCTACACTTCTGAAAGACTTCTAGACAGCAGAGGCCCAAGCTTACTACAAAGAGCTCTAGACACCCAGGCGTCCCCATTTTTCTCTCAATAATTTCCCTCTATAATGAAGAAAGTTGTGGGTTTTTTCTCCCTCACTTCTGATATGGTTGATTTTTACATCAGAACTCACAAAATGGAGGCCCCCCCCAGAGGCCCAGGCCACATCACAAATCCACAACTAAGTCAGCCTGCATTCACGGGAAACCTGTCGTGGAATCCTAACAGCCAGCAATCCCGATCGTGCAGCTCAGCCTCAGCTCCCTGAGCCCAGAAGACAGGCCCGCCCCTTCCAGGGAAACCCCCGACCTCTGGGCCAATCCTGCCATTTCCTGGGTGCCTCTGCTAACGCTCTGTAAAACCTGCCCACAGTCTGGGGAAGGGTGCCCCCCTTGCACTCCGCAATGCATGCAGTGTCTCCCTTTGAGTTAAGGACATCAAATTTGTTACTGAATTGTCTTCTTCTTGTCATTTGACACTCCCCACATTCAATCGCCGAGCGTGGTCAATTTTACTTAAATACAGCAAACCCAAATGCTTACGCCCCAGCAGCGATCCTGATCCACCCTCCACTGTGGCCCAAACGATCTCCCATTACACAGAAATCGGATAGCGTTTCGCGGTTTGATTCTGTTCCTGGCACAAAACTGAAGGGCCTGTGTGACCCAGTCCTGTCCACCTTTCCAGCCACGCCTGCCGACTCCACCTAGAGTGGGGTTCATCAGCCCCTGTACCACTGGGCGCTGGAGCTGGGCCAGTCTTTGTCGTGGGGCCGTCCTGCGCGCTGCAGGGTCTCTAGCAGCATCCCTGGCCTCTACACACCAGCCGCCAGTAGCCCCTCCCCTCCCAGTTGTGACAACCAAAAATGTCTCTAGACATCGCCCAACATTCCCTGGGGGCAAAACCGCTCCTTCCTGTTCTGCACATCCTCTCGGCCTCAGCTCCATCTAGAATCACTGATCCAGAGTCTTCTAGGCTGCCAAGGCCACACAGCACAGTTCCGGAAGGGATCTGCTCTTCCATCACTTCACATGCTGCCCCTCTACCTGACATGCACCCCCACCCCCCGTCTTGTCGTCTAAGGTCCATATTGTCATGAACGGTTCATATTTACTAAGCGTCAGGCCAGCCCTGTTTTACAGCATCAACAATGTATGAACTCACACTTGATCCTCAAAACAAGCCTATGAGGCCCCACTTTACAGACAAGAACACGGAGCCACAAAGCAGTCCCGTAGCCTGGCCTGGGTCCCAGGGGTCCTAGCAGGGGCACAGGCATCTGGAGGCAGGAAGCCCTGCCCCAGAGCGTGTGCTTTTCATCAGTTCGTGATGCCTGAAAGGCCCTCCCCGCCTCTGGCTGGCATGGGGCACCCACCTGTATGCTCCCAGAGCACCCTCAACCTCCTGTATCAATGTGTTCCTCACTATTTATGCACCAGGTGTTAACTGACAACTACAAACAGATGTGCAAGAATGGACCCATTTCTTCTTTTTTTAAATCCAAGCTTTCCTAACTCAGATGCCCTTCTCCACTAAACCGATGGGAACCCCAATCTTATTCATTTAGGGGGCTCCCTCCTCCACTGCCCAGGGCCACTTGAGGGTCACAGGGGTCTTTTCCAGAGAAGGTTCTCACTGCTTACTGGTGACTGGCTCATGGACAATCTTTGTAACCACAGGACCACGCCCCCCACACCCCCGCCGTCCCCTCCCCTTCAGGTCACCAGCATCATTTCCTCAAGGGACCTAGGCTATTACAACACAGAAGACATCTTCCAGCAACTTCTGCCTTTTCCTTTTCTGCCCCCTGCAATCCTTCCTGAGGGAAGAGGGGACAAAGCCTGGCTGGGAACAGAGACCAAAGCACAAGGAGCGATGTTTCTTGTGCTTCAGGCACAGCCAGGAAAACAAAAAACACAGAAAACAACGGCACTGCAGCCCAGCTTAGCATCAGCCGCGTCCATGGACGGCCGCCGGCTTCCTCCGGGGGTCCTTTGGGTAGGTGTGAGTGTGGGCCTTTGGAATATTTGGGCTCACACGTGCAGTTCAAGTCAGGAGCGGAGGGTTAAATAATGGATGCTTTCTCCAGTTTCCTAAACACAAACTGCTCCCCGCCAGGCCTGCAGCCTCAGCGGGACCTGGCATCTCTCTGACCTCCTTTTCTTGTGCTCACCCCCCCAAACCATTCCAGAGAGCGTGGCCTCCTCTTGTTTCTCCAATAGCCAAGGCTTCTCTGCCCTCAGGAGCTGGGTTCTTGATCTTATCCCTTCCCAGGACCACACATCCTTCCAGATCCTGGAGTGGCTGCCTCCTCTTGTCACTGAGGTCTCAGCTTGAATGTCACCTCCTCAGAGGGCCCTCCTCTGAACCCGTGGCACTAACCACTGTCTGAAAGCACCTCCTTTATTTCTGTTACTGCTGCAGGGTCTTCTCCCCGGCCCCCGAATGTGCTTCATGAGAGAACAGAGCACAATGCGTGTCCTGGCTGCATATGCCTGACGAGTGAATTAGACGGGAGATCAACCTGCACAGGGAGAATCCTCACTGTAAACTTCAGAAAACCAGTGATCCTCTACTGGTCACTTTCACCTATGACCTTGAGGAGAACTAGCATTTTTTAGCAGAAAGGGACTTTAAAAGGTTGGCGGAGCCCCAGTTGTTTATTTTAATGATGAGGAAGCCACCCCATGGAGGGGAAGTAAATTGAGAAATTTCATGAAGCAAGTCAGTTTGTTTAAAAAAGAAACAAAGAGAGTTTGTATTATGCTTCACGACTAATCTGGCTCCCTCCCTGCCCTGAGGGATTACATTCCAGGGAGGAGAAGAGAAAAAGTGAACAAGTCAACATCTCAAACAAGATAACTGCAGAAAAAGATGAGTGTTAAGAAGATACCCAGAAGCCGAATAGCTGGATCCTATAGTATTTCTAGTCTTAATTTTTTGAGGAATCTCCATACTATTTCCATAGTGGCTGCACCAGTTCGAATTCTCACCAGCAGTGCATGAGGGTTCCCTTCTCTCCACATCCTCTCCAACACTTGTTATTTCTCATCTTGTTAAGTATAGCCATTCTGACAGGTGTGAGGTGATGTCTCAAAGAATGTGAAAACCCTAATTGGAAAAGATACATGCATCCTATGTTCATTGTAGCATTATTCACAATAGCCAAGACTTGAAAACAACCTAAGTCCCAATGGAATACTACTCAGCCATAAAAAAGACAAAATCCTGCCATTTGTGACACAATGGATGGACCTTGAAGCTATTATGTTAAGCAAAATAAGTCAGAGGGACAAAGTCAAATACCGTATGATTTCGCTCATATGTGGAAGATAAAAAACAAGAAAGGAACACATAGAGACAGATTAGATTGGTGATCACCAGGGGAGAAGGGGGGGGCAAATGGGTAAAAGGGCACATGTGTATGGCAATGGATGGTAACTAGCCTTTGGGTGGTGAACACAATGTAGTCTACACAGAAACAGAAATACAATGATGTGCGCCTGAAATTTATACAATGTTATAAACCAATGTTGCCGCAATAAAAAAAAATGAACTTAAAAAAATGAAGAAGAAGATAACCAGAGGGGAAGGTGGAAGAGGGCACAGGGAGCGGTTGGAGCGGGACGGAAGGCGCCTTTGGACGCAGGGTCCAGGGACTCCAGCACAGGCAGACAAGGAGGGGTGGCGCCTTCACTGCACCCTCTGCCTGGAAGTCCTGGACGCTCCCTCTCCCCAGGAGAGCTTCAAGGTCCCTCCTCCACACTTAGGGAAGGGATGGCAGGGAGGCCCCCAGCGGAGCATCCCGCCTCAAACAGCGCAGGCGCACAAGCACCCCCTCTCCCTGTCGTATATAAATATACATGTCGCCGTATATATCCGTATTTTTTTTCTCTCTCTCCTGTCCCCACGGAAATGTAAGGGTCATGAAGACCCGCCTTTGTTTTTCGTCGCTGTGTGCCCAAACCCAGCGCGCTCCCAATAAATAGCATCAATGAAGGCAGTCACGCCACGATCTGCGTGGAGAGCACCGAGCAGCCTCTGCGGCGCCAACCAGGCTGTCTGGCCCTAGTTCCGGATCGTAAGCAGGATCCCCGCAGACAACCCGAGCGGCCTTTTGGGGCGCGTGAGGACCGTCCCACGCGGGCGGGGCGGGGGGCCGGGCTGGCGCTGAGCCCCGCGCTCCCCTGGCCACCTCCGCGCGCTCCCGCAGCCCCGGTGCTCGCACCGCCTCCGCGCTCTCGCAGCCCTCTCGCCCCGCGCCCCTCGGCGCTCCCGCGGCCCCTCCGCCCCGCGCCCTCGGCGCTCCTGCAGGCCCCGCGCCCCGCTGGCCCGTCCGTTTAGGCGCGCGGTTCCGGGGGACCGGCGCGGCGGCGAGGCCCGGCTGAGCAGCCCCGCGCCCCCGTCCCCGCCCCCGGCCGCGCCGCGGATGCTCGGGCCGCCGTCCGCACCTGCCCACCTACCGGACGCGCTCGGCCGTGACGGCGTTGCCCGTGTGCGGCCGGAGCACGGCGAGGAACAGGAGCCGCATGCCACCGCCGCCCTGCCATCGACCGCCCCGCCGCCGCCGACCAGGCCCGGGGGCGGAGGCCGGGATGCAGACCGAGCCCCGGGGCGGCGGGCGGCGCTCGGTCAGTCCCTCCCGCGGCTGCGAGGCCGCGCCCGCCCTTGCTGGTTCCGGTGGCGGAGGTGCGGGGCGCGTGGGGGGTCGGGGGCGGGAGACTGCTCGCACGCGACCAGGACCAGAGGAGTCGGGGGTCTGCTCCCACGGGACCAGCACCAGTGGTTCCTCGGGTCCCCTCCCATGGGAACCAGAAGAGATGGTTCCCCATGGGGTCCAAGCGTGGCCACGGGTCCGCTCCTGCGGGGACCAGCCGTGGCTGTGGGTCTGCGCCCATGGGGACTAGCACCAGAGGTGATTTCAGGTCCTTGCCCATGGAGACCACGGGTGACCATAGGTCTCCTCCCACGGGGACTAGGGTTGACTACGGGTTCCCTTCGCCACACACACAGGGACCAGGGGTGGTTGCAGATTGCTCCTTCAGGTCCCTTTCCACAGGGGCCAGCACTAGGGTTGGCTGCCGATTCCAGCCCACAGGGACCAGAGGAGGCCAAGGGTGGACTCCCATGGGCTCGAGGGTGGCCAGCATCGCTCCCGTGGGTACCAGCACCAGGGACTTCTAGTATATCTTGAAAAATGAAAGCTCCGGCAATAGCAAACCATCACACCCATAGCCGCCTCCCTTTAGGTGTGTTAAAAGATAAACTGAGGCATATTAAACATTTCAAGTTTATGGGGCCAGCCGGGTGGCACAGCAGTTAAGTGCGCACGTTCCACTTCTGTGGCCTGGGGTTCCCCGGTTTGGATCCCCCGTGCGGACATGGCACCGCTTGGTAAGCCATGCTGTGGCAGGCGTCCCACGTATAAAAGAGAGGAAGATGGGCACGGATGTTAGCTTAGGGCCAGTCTTCCTCAGCAAAAAGAGGAGGATTGGCAGCAGATGTTAGCTCAGGGCTAATCATCTTCAAATAAATAAATAAAAAATGTCAAGTTTATTTGAGCAAAACTCTACTCCGATTGGCAGCACCAAACCGGAAGTAGTTAGGAGTGTTCCACCCACAGGAGCCGAGTTTTTTTTTTTTAAATGCAGGTAAGGTGCCTTGTGGAATTTTTTTTTAAATATTTTATTTTTCCCTTTCCTCCCCAAAGCCCCCCAATACATAGTTGTGTATTTTTTTTAGTTGTGGGTCCTTCTAGCTGTGGCATGGGGGATGCTGCCTCAGCATGGCCTGATGAGCAGTGCCATGTCTGCGCCCAGGATTTGAACTGGTGAAATGTTGGACCACTGAAGCAGAGGGTGCAAACTTGACCACTGGGCCGGGGCGGCCCCCAGAGCTGGGGATTTTTATAGAGAAAAGGCAGAAGTAAGGCAAGGAGATTGCTGATTGGCTATGGCTTCAAGCCCGGTTGGCTGTGTGTGACAGGTGGTCCTTAGGTTCCAGTCTCATCAGCTTGAGTCATTTCCAGGCTTAGATTTTACTTTGCTTACTTAGGCTGTCAGGGTTAGAGCCACATCCGTCTAATGGCCTCCTTGTTAATTAACTTGACAGATGGGACCTGAGCTTTCCAGTTCCACAGTGGCTGAAGGCTCACTTTAACTCCTTTATGCTCTCAATCTGTATTCCTGTTTTTGGAAGAGGTTGAAGTTTATTTCTGGACTCCACAGTCACCAGGGACCCAGACTTCTCTCTTTCTATTCCAGCTTCCCAATGTTTGGCCTCTATTCTCAAAGTGGCCTCAAGGCACACAACAGCTGCTGGAGCCTCATTCATCACCTTCACATTCCAGGCACCAGGAAGGAAGGGCAACAATGGTGCAGCCAAAATGGTGCATTTCATTTTAAGGGCTCCTGTAACTTCACACAGTCCTATGCCTTTATCTTATTGTGCACATGACCACATCTTCCATCCAAGGGAGCTGGGAAGTGCAGTGTGTTAGCTGGGCACGTTGCCACCCTGAATTAAATGGGGGTTACTAAGAGATGACAGGTCCCAGGGATTTGGATGTGGACATATCTTTTTGGAGGCCACCACTCAACCCACTGCAGAGGCCCATTTCAAAGATAGCTGCATGCATGTAGGCCCCTGATCACCTCATCTGGGACTGCTCCCCACCTCCTCTACCCGTATGGCTCTTTGTCCCTTCTCCTGGACTGACCCCGTTCTGCTTTATAATCACCGAGCAGTCGGCCCTCCCTGGGGCGTGAGCTCACTCCAGGCTCTAACCTCCGCTTGCCTGGGACAACATTGTGAGGAGGGAAGGCGCTCGGTAAAAGTTTGTGGAATTAAATAAAATCACTGAATTTGCACTGTGTTGAGATTTTATGCCTATGACACTGCATTCCTGATTTTCTAATGGTAGTCAGTGCTACAATAGGATTTGCTAAGCTGAAATTCACTGTTATTTGATTTTTCTGGAATACGCCTGTTCCATAAGGTGAGAGATTCTGACATATCTTTTGGGGCCTGATACTTTATCCATTTGTTGCTTCAGGTTACCCATTTGTAAAACGAGAAAAAGTATAAACAGGATCAGAGTTAATTAGCTCATTTTGATGGAGTCTTTTATGATTCTCCCAGGTAGGAAATATAGGGGAGCACGAAGACAAACGTGTTATCGTGGAATGATGTAGAAATAACTATGGGGCGGGGGGCGGTAGAGCAGAAAACGTTGTCGGCAGCTCTTATGAGATCTCTCCAGATGCTTCTAGCATAAGGGTCTTAAAATATATGTAAAGCAAGATCTGTTTTTTCCTTGATCATAGTATTTGCTCAGGCTATTTCTCTAGTTCTGAGCACCACGGAAAGTGAAACTATATTCTCTACCCTGTAATAAAAGTGACAGCATTCTCCAGGGAGAGCGCTTGAGGGCACATGGACTTTGGAAATGGCTCTGTGATGAAAATCAACACTTGACACCTTTTTTTCTTTTTCTGCTTTCCTGGCGTTAATCAGTGAGATGCTCTCCTTCTTTGTTTGAAGCAGAGTTTTCCGTTGTTGCACCCTCATTCCTCTCCCCAGTCCTAGGAACTACGAATGCTCTGTGTGTGTGTGTCTAAGAGAAGAGAAAGCCTCACAGAGAAGAAGGTACACAGGGACCTGTGGCTTTCGTGCCTGCTTAGGTTTCCTTTCCTGGCTTTCACTGACAGCACTTGAAAGTGACCAAATAGAAAAAAAGCTGTTGGTCTGAAAGTAACTAGTTCCTTCCAGTCTTGCTTAAGGAACATGAGGAAGTCAACCAGAACTAAGTGGTTTTACCTTCGAGCCTCTGGCGAGAAAGCAGGCCTTTAATTCCCCCTGCTGTGCTGATGGCTTGGCACACCCAGTTCTTAACTTTTCAGCACAAGGATGCTCATCCCAAAGATCCCCATGGCTGCCGACTGACCCCGTGAGCCCCACCGCATTTGGTGCAGCCATCAGGCTCCATATTTCTAATAATGCAAGGGACGCAGGTCCAACTCTGGGCACAGCAGAGGTTTACTAAAGGGAAGATGTCATAACTGCTCCCAGTAACATCTTGTTGTCTGCAGAGGCCCACATTTGTTCTTTTAAACTTTTAATTTATTTTGATTACATAAGCAGTATGTGTTTAGCACATACAGATAAAGAGAATTTATAAATCACACAGAATCCCACTACCCTGAGATAACCAGTATGAATACTTTGTTTTCAAGCTTTTCCAGAATTTCTAAATAAAGGTAATCACAATAGTCATGTTACTGGGAGCTCACCACGTGCGTGGCAGTGTTCCAGGCACGCCACAGCCTTCCTCCATCCAGCTTCCCCCCGAGCAGGTGGCAGGGTCTGTTGTTCTCGCCACTTCACAGGAGAAGAAACTGAGACACAAGAAGGGATGACATCGCCCCAAAGTGACAGAGGCAGCGTGGACTCGTTACTGTGTTTCTTTGGCTCTGCTGTATGGACACAGGATATTTGTTGTTGTTGATTTGTATTCAGTTTTGGTTTATGTTTGTCATTTTGTTACATAAAATAGGACCATTCTATACATACATATTTTTGTAATTTGTTCGTTTTTACTTAATAATCGTGGTAAGCAAAATTCTAACACGGCCCCCGAGATTTCCTCCCTCCTGTTTCATGCCTTCTCCCAGTGATTCAGTCAAACTCCCAGCCAGGCGATGCTGCAAAGAGTCTTGGCAGATGTGATTAAATTCCCAAATTAGCTGCCTGCAAGACAGGGGGATCATGCAGGGTCAGTCTCACTCATCATTGTCCCTTTGAAGGGACTGGGCATGGGGGCCGGCCCGGTGGCACAGCAGTTAAGTGTGCACGTTCCGCTTCAGCGGCCCAGGGTTCACGGGTTAGGATCCCGCGTGTGGACACGGCACCGCTTGGCACACCATGCTGTGGTAGGCATCCCACATATAAAGCAGAGGAAGATGGGCACGGATGTTAGCTCAGGGCCAGTCTTCCTCAGCAAAAAGAGGAGGATTGTGAGTAGATGTTAGCTCAGGGCTGATCTTCCTCAAATAAATAACTAAATAAAGGGACTGGGCATTTGCTGCTGTCGGAGAGAGTCAAAGCAGGAGAGGGATTTGATGTCAGGGAGACTCTCTGTTCCTAACTTTGAGGATGAAGGGGGGACGTGGCATAAAATGCTGGCAGGTTCTGGAAGCTGAGAGCAGCCCCCGCTGACAGCCAGCAAGGAAATGGGCACCTCAGTCCCCACCTCAAAGAACTAGACTCTGTCACAAGCACAGGAGCTGGAAAGAGCTCCAGACGCGACCTCAGCCCAGCCCACACCTTGCTTTCAGCTTTGGGGGACGCTGAGCCAAGAACCCAGCCAGCCAAGCCGAGACTTCGGACCCATGCAACTGTGAGCTAATACATGCCTGCTGTTTGAAGCCGCCAAAGTTGTGATTTGTTAAACAATAGAAAACTAATACAATAATATATCACGAGTACTTTTCCTCCTGAGAATCTTACTTCTACAATATCATTTGAATAACCACATGGTACTTCCAGTGTATGAGCATGCTGTAATTTATTTAATCAATGATCTCTTATCGTACATCTTTGATGCTTCTAATCTTTTTGCTATTTTAAGCAACATTACAATGAACATTTTATACTAAGTCTCTGCACACATTCTTAAATTCCTAGAAATGTAATTGCACAAAGTGTAGGCGAATGTGGTTTTGATACAAATGACTAATTGCCCTCCAGAAAGGTTGCACCAATTCACCTTTCCATTGGTTATTTGTGAGCGAGCTCATTTCCCACAACATTGCCAAGACTGGGCATTTTTTGCTCAAGTGACAAACATGTCTGTCCTTTTTGCATTTTAAAATTATTGGTGTAATTTGACTTTTTTTTTCCATGAAGGCCATTTGTATTTTTTCTTTTCTCTGTGTATGGGCATAGAAGTGTATGTATTGCTTGTATTAGTTGGGACTTTTTCAATTACAAGTGACAGAAAGTCACATTTGCTTAATCAAAAAGAGAACTTATAAGCTGACAGTTGAAATTTCGAGGAAAAAAGCTACTTTAAGGCATGGTCAAAACCAACACCTAGAAAACGTCTTCTTGAAGCAAATTCTCTCTCTACTGTCTTCTGGATTGCTTAATTCTTGGGTTCCACAAGATGGCCCTGACAACTCCAGGCTCATGTATTTATAATTACAAATCCAGCTGAAAGAGGAATCAGGTTTTTCCTGGTCACCCCAGAATAAGTCATGGGATCAGCTCTGATTGGACCAACTTAGGTCACATGTCCACCTTTGAGCCAATCACTCCAGCTCAATAGATGGACTACTGCTGATTGGACAGGCTTAGGTCACATGACCACTCCTGGATTAGGGGACCAGCCAGTCCTACCTGAACCACAGGGAGCACTGATCAACCAACATAATCAAGGCACTGTCACCAGAGGAGGGATAGATGCTGAGGAGGACCAAAGGGCAGCTGCCCTCTACATGGCCAGTACATTCACTTTGTCAGTTTTATGGATTGGATGTGTACCCAATAAATTTCATGAGATTCCTTAGAACTCTTTATAAAATACGGACATTAACTTTGTCATATGTATTTCAAAGTTTTTTTGTTTGCTCTCAACTGCAATTATTTATACAAATAAGTCTGAAGGTTGTATGCAGTCAAATCAATTAATGTTTTCCCTCATGGCTTTAGCATTAGCCTTAGAAAAGCAGTCCTCTCCCTAAGAGTTCACATTTGCCAGTATTTTCTCTTAATGCTTTTGTATTTTTGATTTCTCCATGATAATATTTTACCCACCTGGAATTTATGTTGGCATGAAATGTGAAGCCTATTTTCCCACATGTTCAGTCGCTTATTCCAACAGAATTTGTTCAATAGTCCATTCTTTTCCCCATGGATTGGAAATGCCTTTATTATCAAATGCTGAATTATTTCATGTATGTGCCTTAATTCTTGTCCTTTGTATTCATCTCCACTGATCCTTCCTGTAAGGCCTAATCTAAAACACAAATACACTGGTAACTGCCAATTATCTATTTTATGATTGCAGTATCACGATATTTATAAGACAGTATAAAAGTGGTGGTTAAAACAGAGCAGTTAGGTGTGGTCCCACATTTGTGAACATCCTGTGCTTCTTCAAATAGGAGGAAGCAGAAGTTCACTTTCTTTCACTCCCTCCCTCCCTTGTCCACCTCCCCTTGTATTGGTGAATGCTCCACTTTTGCAGATGTCTTGTGGGTTTTTAAAACACAGGAGGAAAAGAACCCAAGAAGTAGAGGTTGCTATTCACAAGGGTCAAATAAAACGAGTGCTTGAAAAAAGTCAAATGAAAACCCTTCTTCCTGGCCAGATAGTCTCACATCCTTTGTAAAAATAAAGCACGAGTCATTCTGAGAGCTGGGTTAGTTCACACTAAGGCAGGTTAGGGTGCCTTCTTCACTTTGGGCTCAAGAATATAAAACCTGATTCCATTCCACTAGTTGACTGTGTTTTCATTTCTTATATTTTCTGCTTCTACCAAGATTACTTGCAGCCAGGTAGAAATGTTGCAACAGGGACTCCCTGAGATAAACAGAATTTATGACAACTCTCTGTACCCAAGGAGAGTCAACAGATGGATGACACAGCCTGTGACTCTAAAATAGCCAATGACTTACGCCATGGCCTGATGCACAAAGGTGAGCTGGGCCTATCAGAGGTGCTCTGCAGGGAACTGGGAAACCAGAAAAGCAGAAGCATTGGATGTGAGAGCTGACACTGAGCTGTTGTGACATATAGAGTAGTTGCTCAACAGTTATTTGAGTGACGGTGTGAGTGATGTACAGATGGCACAGAAAGTCCACGATGGCTACTTGGAAACCAACATTTTGAGGAAGCTGAAACTGTGAGTAAGCAGCTGCAATTGTCTGGCAGCAAGGGGTGAGCAAGGCAGACGTGAAACGAGAAGCAGAAATGTCATGAAAAAAGTCGGGGAAATTATACGGCCCCTGAAATGGCCTCAGTCTAATAGTTTCTGGATTCATTCCCTGAGATAGCGTCTTCTCTGAGCTCTCCTCACTAAGCGAGGCACAGGGGACAGGGTGGTGATGCGGAAGGAAAGGCCCTGCGTTTCAGAGCACACAGCACATTTCCAATTCTAGTCCACACTACAAGTGTCCTTGCAGTAATGTCCTCTCTCCCGGAGGGCCCTCGAGGTGAAGAGGCTACCCACAAAACTGTACTTTGTAAGACAATCTTCCCTATGCCTGGATGCCTGCTGTGTGAGTCGGGTCATTATTTATTTGATTATTTTAGGTGCAAAGGACAGACTCATACAATTATTTTCAGGAACAGGGGTGTATTACAAGTATGCCAAGTAAAGTGGTGAGAGTCAACTTACATCAGTTCCTTAGCTATACAATCACTGGGGTACAGTACAGGGGCTGCAAACTCACTGATTACAGGGGCCAGGCAAAAAACTCTAAGACAAATTAGGCCAGGCATGAGGAGAAAACCAGGTTGCCCCTCTTGTTTCATTTTCCCAGTTTTTGGTAGAATCACGATAGCTGACTTTTGGCTCCGAGTAACAGAAAACCCAAGACAGTGGCTTAAACAACGTAAGATTTATTATCTTTTATTATCTAACTACTCTCTGGTTCTCTACTATGCCATCAACAAAGTTGGCTTCGTCCTAAACTGCTTCATCGCATGGTTGTGAAATAGCCACCAGCAACGAGGGCTCCAGGCTTCCTGATTTGTGCCCTGTTTGGAAGAATGTCTCTCTCTTGCGGTCGTGAAATCAGAGTCCTTTCCTTTAGGTTGGCTGTGCCAATTATGTCCCTCCTTCTCTCCTGGGCCCCAGGGGAATGTCACATTCTGATAGTTAAGAGTCTGTGTTCCTGAACTGGTCGCTGTGAAGAGGCATGAGAAGCTAGCACTGGTTTGACTAGTTAGATCCAGAAATGAAGATGAAGGTACTTTCTCCTGAGCCACAGAGGTAGCTGCTGGGGGACAGAAGTGGGGTGAGGACGACAAATAAGCACCTGAATAAATACCTGAATAGAATCAGGATTCTGTTTGGAAGGAGAAAGAGGGTGCGGCTGCTGAATAAGTAATCAATAGTGCCCATTACACATTAGTATAGAGCAGGGTTGTTCAACAGAACTTTCCGCAATGTTGGCCTGACTTACACCGTGCTGTCCAGTGTGGTAGCCACTAGTCACATGCAGCTATTGAGCACTTGAAACGAAGGTGATGTGGCTGAGGAACAGAATTTCCCACTTTACTAAATTTGAACTAACTTAAGTTCAAGTAGCCACACGTGGCTAGTGGCTGCCACAGTGGACAGAGCAGATACAGAGAATAATTTCTCTATTCTAATAAGACAACAGAGAGTAGGGAGGATGTGTATAAGCTAGAAAGCACGTGCCACATCTAAAGATGATGGCTGCTCCCTGGTCAGCAGATCGCGGCCGTGGGGGGAGGCAGCTGTGTTTTCATTCCCTGAGGCTGCGTTAACAAACCTCCCCAGAACTTAGTGGTTTAAAATAACTATTTTAGCTGTTCACAATTCTGCAGTCTGGGTTGAGGCTAGCTGGGCAGTTTTTCTGCTGGTCTTGCTGATGGTTATTTGTATGGCTTCATTCAGCGGGCAGGGTGGCTGGGATGCTGGGGCAACGGGACTCCCCTCTCCATGTAGTTGCAAACTCTCCCTCCACATGTGACCTCTCCAGCAAGGTAGCTGGACTTCCTACATGGTGGTTCAGGGCTCCCAGGCACAAACGTGGAAGCTTCCTGAACTTCTTAAGGTTTAGGCCCAGACCTGGCCCAGGGACACTGCTACCACCTTCTCTTCACCAAAGCAGGTCACAGACCCAGCCCTGTGGCACTGTGAGCTATGAAGAATACACAAAGGCATAAATGCCAGAGGTGTGGTTCAAACCGGGGTGGGAGGTGGTCACTGGTGTAACAGACAGGCACAAGTCCCATTGTTGCCAGAGCTCTTGTTTATTTTTTCAAGAGCAGCAGGGAATCCAAATTTATATGTGAAACCTCCCAATTTTTAACTGTTAGCTCACTTTTTTTTTTGCTTGTTTGGCAAGAGCTTTATTGAGACATAATTCAGATACCATACAGTTTACCCATTTAAAATGTATGATTCAATGGTTTGCACTATGTTCACACAGTTGTGCAACTATCACCACAATCTTAGAACATTTTCATCACTAGAAAAAGAAACTCCAGGCCCTTCAGCAGTCTCTCCCCCATCTTCCCATCCCCCTAGCACCTGGCAACCACACCACCAGTCTGTACTCTGTCTCTAGAGATTTGCCTATTTTGGACATTTAATAAGAGATGGAATAGTACAGTATATGGTTTTGGCTCATTTTTTTCCAAAACACTGCAACCAAACCCAAACATTTCTGCCTGCTGAACTGTTTTGCAACCTCAGGGTACCAGAGATTGCAGTGCACAGCAGATCTCCTAAGGACCAGGAACAAGTGCTCAAAATGTCTCAGGGGACATCCTAAACACTGTAACTGCCTCCCCTCCCTTTCCTTCACTTAGCTTTATGCTTCTTAACGGAGACAATCCAACTGAGTTCGTTTGCCGACACGGGAAACGCCCCTTCTGGACTGGACAGGGCTTCAGGACTAAGTCATCACACGATTCAAGTCAAATGCTTTCCTTTCACTCCATGTTCAATGCTAATGTTATTCTGCACTTTGCCTGAGTGTGTCAGTCCTCTCAGTTTTGGAGCAAATACTCCCAGGTTCTGTCTCATCTACCGGCTAGAGTGTGGAAGCAGCACTGCAGTGGGAACTAGTTAGAAGCCTTTTATTTAAGTATGAGTCCTGCTGTCTACCAGATGTGTGATCCTGGGCAGGAATCTTGAGGAGCTAGCTTTTTAGTGAAATTAAAATACAAACATATGCTGTGGAACATCATATAAGCCTCAAAAAAAAAAGTGAACATAAAGTATTCTTCTGTCTTTACAATTCAACAAATATTCATTCATTCATTCAGTTAATTCCACACAGACTTATCACTGGCAGGTGCTGTGCCAGATTCTAGGAACACAGTAGTGCACAAAACAAACAAGATTTTCACCCTCCCAGCTTTGAAGACACATTTCACAAAATAAATAATTATAAATTATAATGGGTGCTCTGAACAAAAAGCACAGGGTGCTCTAATGACCTATAAAAAGAGGATCTGATCTAATTTGGATCAGGAAAGTGACATTTAAGCTGACAGCCAGAGAGGCTCAGCATTAATGGATGGAGTGGGGAAGGTCCTGTTCTGGACCTGGATCAATTATTCTTTCCTTAAATACTAAATATTTATCTACTGCCTGTGCTGGCACCGAGCTAGGCACCAGTCTAGAAGTCAGACATTTAGGAAAATAGAAAAGTTAACAGTACATGCTACTTCAAGCCTTTTTGGAGGGACTACTTACCCAGACGCCCCACCAGCAAGTCTGCCTCCCAGGCAATGGCTCCATCCTGGTGTTAGATGGAGTTAAGGATGGAGGAAAGAAAAAAGAGAGTCTCCCACTAATTCAATCAGCCCAGTTTCTGAAGCCATGCTGTGGGCCGTTTTTGGAGGATACTCTTCCACCCCACCACGTGCCAGGCTCTGTCAGTAGTTGCGGGGGCGTGGCCAGGAACAAGACACCTAAGAACCTGTCACCATGAACCTTACGCTTGTGGGGACCTGGTACAAGCTGAGGAGACAAAGAGATAAACAAAACACTGGCAGGTGCTTGGAAAAACGTTTTAAAACAGGGCAATGGGATGGGGGTGGGGTTACTTTCGATGGGCTGGTCAAGAAATGCTCGTTACAAGGAGTCAACACTTGAGGGATGAAGGAAAACAGGAAGCCAGGCATGTGACAGTGACACAGGCCCTGAGCCTGGCTTGCTCTAGTTAAAAGGTTCGGGGGGGAGGGGGTGGCGACTTTGCTGCCCACGGGTCACTCGGGAATGTCTAGGGACCTTGTTGGTTGTCACAAGGGGACGGGAATGGAGCTGGCATCTAGTGGAAAGCAGCTGCCGGGATGCCGCTGACCGTCCTACAAGGCACAGGACAGCCACCACGACAACTGTCCGTCCCCCTATCAACAGTGCCCAGGCAGGGACACCCCGTCCCGGGGAGGCAAGGCAGGGGGCTGGGGCAGGGTCTGCCTTAGGAAGTCAGCCTGGAGGGCAGGCAGAGGCCGAGGGCACCGTACGAAATCTCGGTTTTCGTTGGCGAGGATCTGAAACCTCGGCGAGCCGGGCTCAGATTTCGCTTTTGAAACCCTCTGATCGGTAACGTCGCCGCCATGTTGCCCCACTGACAGCGGAAGCAGGTGCCGGGCCAGACTTCCGGGGCGGCACCGGAAGTCCCCGGCGGGCTGGGTGGCGGCGGGCCCGTCCAATGGGGCCGCTCGCGGGGCGGGCCGAGGCGGCCAGCTGGGCCGGTATCGCGAGAAGGGCGGCGGCGGCGGGGCAGATCGGCTGAGCTGGCGGCGGCGGGAGCATGGAGGGCGCGGGCAGCGAGCGGGCGCCGCTGCTGGGCGCGCGGCGGGAGGCGTTCGCCGGCCGGCGCGCGGCGTGCGGCGCCGTGCTGCTGACGGAGCTGCTGGAGCGCGCCGCCTTCTACGGCGTCACGGCCAACCTCGTGCTGTTCCTGAACGGCGAGCCGTTCAACTGGGAGGGCGCGCAGGCCAGCCAGGCGCTGCTGCTCTTCATGGGCCTCACCTACCTGGTGTCGCCGTTCGGGGGCTGGCTGGCCGACGCGCGGCTCGGCCGGGCGCGCGCCATCCTGCTCAGCCTGGCGCTCTACCTGCTCGGCATGCTGGCCTTCCCGCTGCTGGCCTCGCCCGCCACGCGGGCCACGCTGTGCGGGGCCCAGCGCCCCACGCGCCTCCGCAACTGCTCGGCGCCGCCCTGCGCCGACGCGCCCACCCGCTACTGCGCGCCCGCCGTGCTGGCCGCGCTCGCGCTCGTCGGCCTGGGCGTGGGCGCCGTCAAGGCCAACATCACGCCCTTCGGCGCCGACCAGGTGAGCGCGCGGGGCAGGGGCGCAGGGGGCGGGGCGCACGGGCCGGCCGGGCGGGCAAGGGGACGGCCCCTGTCCCGCCCCGGGGCTGCGTGCCCACGACCGAGGAGGCCTGCGGACGCGTGAATCCAAACGCGAGCGGGACAGGCTGGGATAGGCGCTGGGGAGGCGCGCGGCACGCGGATGGTGGCGAGGGGGCCTGACCTCCTTTCTACGGAGAGGGCCATTTGAAAGTGATGACGGGAGTGGCTGCGAATAGAGGGGTCTTCCTTCCTATGGAGGGGCCTTTTGAGCGGAGACCTGAAGGATGTCAAAGAAACTTTGGGGGTGGGGTATCAGCAGGTGCGAAGGCCCTGGGGCAGGGAAGAGAGGGGCGCCCTTGTTGCTACTGTAGTAGCTGAAGTGGCAGTCATGTTGCAATACATAAACGTATCAAGTCAACGCGTATTCGCTCCACAAACTCACCCAACGTTGTGTGTCCACTATATTCCAAGAAAAAAGAACTGGGAAGAAAAGTGGCAGGCAGGAGCCAGGTCCTTTAAGGCTCGTAAAGTAGTTCGAGATGCGATTTGAATCCACTAGGTAGGCCTTATGGGTTTTGAGCAAGGGAGTAACAGGATCTGATAGTGTTTCCAGCACAGGGGCCTGGCACCTGCGGCCTGCCAACCCAATCTGGTCTACTTCCTGTTTTTGGAGGGCCCACAAGCTAAGAATAACAATGGTTCTTAGGTTTCTAAATGGGAGGATAAAAGTAAAAATATTTTGTGACAAGTTTATGAAACTCAGATGTCAGTTTCCCTAAATAAAGATTTATTGGAACACACTCCTGTTTACGTATCGGCCACATCAAGGCTGATTTCACAGCACAGTAGCAGAATTGAGTAGTTGTGACCTGGACTAGGTGGTGTGGGAAGTGATGACAGCAGGCGTGCCAGGTAGGGGTGTGTGTCACTGGCCAGGCGAGGAGTAGAGATTTGGACTAGCATGTAGGCAGTGGACGTGGAGTGGGTGGCCTTAGGGGGAGTTATGGAGGGATAGTGGGCAGGAATTGCTGGTAGATCATATATGAGCAATAGGGGCGCTAACGCCTAGGTTTTTGTGCTAAATTCCCATGTGATTGCTAACATTTACTGAGAGCTTCCTATGCACCAGGCCCTGTGCTAAGTACTTTGTTAGCCTACACGACATGTCTGCTGTTATTGTGCTCATTTTACAGATGAGGAAACTGAGGCTTGAGAGGTTAAATCATTTGCCCAAAGTTACACAGCTGGTATGACTGAGCCAGGATGCAAGAGCCCATCCTTTGAATCTGAGCTTTAACCATACCTGTGTAGGGCTATCCGTTACACCTTCTAATGATGTTGGCAGTAATAGTTGCCTGATGTCCTGGATTCTTCCTTCTCTGTACGACGGAATGTGTGTCACATACTTGAACTCATTTGAGCTCCTCATGTGAGTCCTACACTGGTGTTCCTGATGAGGAAATGCAGATGCAAAAAGAGGTTATTTCCTTGTCCTATAGGTAGTGAGTGGTCAAGCCAGTGTTTGAGTCCAGGTATGTCTTAATCTGTAATGTAACTGCTGCGCCAAGATGGGCATTCTGTGATCTGACGGCCCAGGTGTGAGGCTTTGGCTTGGGGGCCGGGGATGGGGGAGGGGCACACACCACAGTGAAGACACCACACTAGGAGCACGGTTTTCCATTTAAAGACCAGGCCACGTGACCGAAGGGCGGTATGAGTGTTTGTTTTGCCCGAGTGTACCCACTGCTCTTCCTACACTATCTTATCCCAGCCTCACAACAGTTTACGTCCTGTAATTGTCCCTGTTTTACAGGAAACAGAGACTTAGAGGGTTTGACCTGCCCAGGGCCACAGCCAGCCAGGGCTCTGGGTTTGGACCCAGGCAGTGTGACTTAAAAGTTAGTGCACTCCAGAAGATGAGAGATGAATAATTAATATTTCTTAAAAGAATGAATGGTCCTCTAGAAGTTTTCTAGAATGCATGGCAGAATATGCACTCTTGATGCGTAATTAAATGTGGCCATAAAAAGAATGCTCTGTTCTACAAGGTAACTGGTCTGATCTCTTTAAATACAGCATTGCAATGAAAAAAAGAAGGATATTAGAGAAACTTGGCAACCAAATGCAATCTGTGCTTCGTGGTTGGATCCCCAATTTTTTTAAGCCATTTTTTGGGGACAGTTGAGATGATTTGATTATAGACCACGTTAGATAAAATTGCACTGATGTTAAGTTTCCTGAGTGTGATAATGGATTGTGGTCATGAGAAGAATGGCCTTATTTTTAGGACATTCATGATGAAATCTTTGGGGTGAAAGATGATGCCACTTACTTTTAAATAGTTCAGTCTAAAAGAGTATTTCGTATATATATATATAAAGAAAAAGAACTGAGCATCTAAGTGAAGGGTGTAGAATGTATGTTGTACTATTCTGTCAGCTTGTCTATAAGTTTAAGATTTTTTAAATGAAAAGTTAGGGAGATGTCCAGCAACTGATGGTGGGTAGAGCAGGTGTAGTCCTTCATCGGCAGTAAAAAGAAGGAAGCGCTGATGCGTGCTCCACCGTGGATGAACCTTGAAAACGTCGTGCCGAGTGAAGGATGCCAGGCACGAAAGACCACGTATTATATGATTTCACTTACGTGACGTGTCCAGAGCAGGGAGACTCATGAAGACCGGAAGACCAGTGGTCACCAGGGGTCGGGAGGGGGGGAATGGGAGTGACTGGAGGGAGCAGGATTTCCTGTTGGTGTGATGAGAATGTGGACTTGCCCAGTGCTGATGATCGTACAGCTATGAATAGACTAAAAACCACTGAGTTGTACATTTCAAAAGGGTGAATTTTTTAGTATGTATATGAATTGTATCTCAGTGAAAACACATTTAGAAGGAGAACGTTAGTACCCTTATGCCAGGGTGCTGGCAGGTCTCTGAAGGGGATTTCGAGGTGGTCCCTCCAGGGTTGCTGGCTGCTGCCTGGAGGGAGGTGTGGCTCTGAGCCTGAAGCCTGCCAGAGCTGTTCTTCAGGACGGGTTAGTCGACTCCTAGCCCTTCTCATTTTAAGTAAATCTACTTGTATTTTTACAGTACGTTTTATGCTTCTCTGTTCTCATCTCCGCCTCCAGTGTGGGGCCTTTAGGAAACATTCTGAGTGAGAGATAGATGAGGTCAGGCTGTGCAGTTTTGAGAAGGAGGCCTGGGCTGACTTTTGAAAGAAGATGATTAAGTAGCTGAAAATTCCAAGGGTGATCTATTTTGATGTAAATCCTGTCAGCCCCGTATTTTCCCCCAGTGCTTAACGTTTTTCAAAGGTCACAGTCATTCTTTTTGGATGGAGTGCGTATTTGAAATAGTGAACTGAAAGAAAAAAAAAACTTCTTACTTTACAGATAAAGGAACCAAACGATACATTTTTTTTTTCTAGAGGAGAAAAACTTGCACTCGTGTGCATTTTAAGGAATTTTTCCGAATCAGCCAACTATTTGACTCTCTGTGCACAATTCTGCTCTTTTTCACTCTTCTCCTGTGGATTGACTGCAGGGTGTCTTGACCAGTCACGTGAAGAGCCTGTTTGCCCTTGGCTGCCTCGGGCACCAGGCAGCTGTGCAGATGGTGATGTAATGTGTCTGGTACGCCAGGATGGCTGCGCCCGCCGCCAGGGCCTGAAGGCATGTGATCTGCAGTTGACGCGAGCCAGCTTCCCATTTGTTACACAGAATCACTGGTCTGTGGTTATTTAGGGCCTTAGTAATAGGCTTAGGTTTTTGAAGTGATTTTGGTGAATTACTCTTGGGAGTTCAAACAAGTTGACTGCCAAGTTTACCCAGGATGCTGTGTGCAGTGCCACTGCCGATAATGGAACGGCCCCGAGATAGTTCACTTAATAGGCAAATTAAGTCTGTGTTAATTTTAGATATCATATTCACTGGCCCTCTTCCCTTTTAAGCTTGCCTCCATCCCCCAAGTACTCATTTTTATATCTTTAGTTATATTTTCTCTGTAACCATTCCTCTGCTCACAATTTTTCTTGCTTCTGGTCCGTCTACAGGATACCGTGTATATGTCCAGTTTAGTGGTTTAAATGCATCGTGTCCCCGTGAAGAACTGTCTGTCTCAGAAATACCTGAAATTCTCAGGAGAGGTTGTTTATTCGGTAGTCATGCTAGCGTTTGGTCTGGGGCCTCTGTTCAGTAGGTAGGAGACAAGTTGAAGCTCCCCTCAGAACATGTGGTTTATTTAAAACTCAGATTTTTAGTTCAAGGTGGTGGTTACCATATAATTACTTAAAGCATATTACTTGCCAACACAGTAGCGATGTTTAATCATTTTGGATTAAAACATAATTTTTTTTGAGGAGCACAGGATTTTGATTGTGTATTTTACAGTTGTACTTTAATCTTAAAAAATAGGTTAAAATGTCATATCAGGTAACGTGAGCGCTGAAAGGATGCTTTTTATATTGCGTAATTCGTTGTTTTGGCCCCATTGAAAACTTCCTTTGTCCTTTAGTGGAGGAGATTGCCCTGTGGATCAGAATTCAGATCTGTCACTGGCACGGAAATTGTTCAGCCTTCTCATAATCTGTAACTTAAGGACAAGACAGCAGAAGTTCCTAAGACAGCAAGACTAGGCAGTCTTTGTATGCGACCCAGCATCAGCCTTTAGAGTAAGTTTGTTTAAAAATTTATGAAATGAAACTGACCAGAAATGGCTCTGGCTAGTATAGCGCCCACTCGCAGTGTCCATGTGATGTGCAGATCCAGGTGGGAATGGGAGTGATGGGGCGCCCGGCTCCACGTCACTGTCGCCGACACGATGGACTCCATTTAAGTAGTTTTGTGCAGAATGTACACCTAGAAATTGCTTGTGTTTGTCTAAGTTCGGGAGCCTTCCAGGAACCTCTATCCTTATCAGAATTTCTCCTGATTGCATCGATAGCCTTCCTAATCTAAAAATAGCTTGTGGTTTTAGCTTCTGTCTGTGGATTCCTCTTTGCTTCAGATTTATCAAGGCGTGGAACTATGTAGCTGTGAATAGAAATCCCTTGGGAAGTTGTTTAAAATGCGTATTCCTGGGCTCCAGCTCCAGAGATGATAAGTAGGTAGGTCTGGAATGTGGGTCCTGTGAATCTTTATTTTTAGGGAGCATTCCAGGTGTTTCCAAAGCAGGTGGCTCACAGATGGTCCTTGAGAAACTCTCTCAGATGTGTTGGATTTAAGCATAATTAAGAGAAACACTACCTGGAATCTGTAATAATTAAAAGTGTAGGACAGTTTTTTCATCAGGGGACCCTTGAATGTATCTGTAAACTGCATTTTGATTGTGCTGCATTTCTTAAAGACTGTGATGATAATAGTAATTGTATAAAAAAATGTATCATATATATGAAAACATGGCATAAATTTTTCATCCTTGAAGATGACCACACGTTTCTAAGTCTTTCCCTCCCTCTTATTTTAGGTCAAAGATCGAGGTCCAGAAGCCACAAGGAGGTTTTTTAATTGGTTTTACTGGAGCATCAATCTGGGAGCGATCGTCTCGCTCGGAGGCATTGCCTACATTCAGCAGAACGTGGGCTTTGTGAGCGGCTACCTCATCCCCACTGTCTGCATCGGCATCTCTTTTGTGGTCTTCCTCTGTGCCCAGGGCTTTTTCATCACCAAGCCCCCCGATGGCAGCGCCTTTACTGATGTGTTCAAGATACTGGCCTATTCGTGCCGCCCCCGGAAGCGAGTTGGAGAATGCGGCCATAGTGGGTGAGTGCTGAATTCTTATCACAGGCTCCATTTGATAGGACTTGCTCGTCGCTATAAATGAAGTTCTAGCCCGTGTCTGTCGTGTGGCTTATTATGTGCAGCGCTCTGGGCTGAGTGGTTTACGTGTCTCACCCTTTGACCTCACGTTGGCTCAGGGAGGCGGGTGGAGGTTGTCGTCTCCGTCATAAGGACAGACCAGTGGCCTGAATCGCAGCTGGTGCTTCTCACCTTTAACCTGCACTTGACCTTCCTCGCACCGCTGGCACGGGTGGAAGCCCCAGCCCCTTGGTTGTAGAAAGATGATGAAGAGAAGTCTGCAGAGGGCACAGAGGAGACACTATCATACTCTATACATTTCCTTGTTATTTTAAAAAGCTGTGGAATTTATTTGAATGAAAAACCAAGCAGTTGCTTACTTTGTAAGTACCTCTCCGTGCTCTTCTACAGTAAGCTGCTGCTTCTCACTTCTGGGTCAGCGCTGGAGGGGTCAGCAGGGGCCCTGGTATGCAGTGGTCACTTCAGCTGCTCTTTGACAGAGGGTGTAGTAGCAGAATTTTGAGATGCAGGTAGGGTAACTCCATCATCCAAATTGGTGCAGGACTTGCCCTGTTTTAGCACTGTCAGTCCCACGAACTGTGGTTTTCAAGCTGAAACCCCCACCTCCTCGGGGAGTCCCACAGTCCTGGGCAGACCGTGACACACAGTTGGTTACCCCAGGTGCAGGTTAGTAAAGAAAAGTCCAGAACTTAGCCCAAGAAGGGACCTCGGAGGCTTTTTGTTCTTTATTGAAGTATGATTTACATGTAGTAAAATGCATCTCTTTTAGCTGTGCAGTTCTGGGATTAAGCACCGTGAAGTCAGGGTACAGAATATGTTCATCACCCCAGAAAAGCCCTTGGGATCCTTAGTAGTCAACCTGCTCAGGGAATATTTTTATCGGGGTCTGCATTATCGATGGACAGTTAGTCCCTGAGCCGGAGGTTGGCTACTCGGCCATGCGGAGCTGCCTGCCTCTCAGTCCAGCACGCTTGTTGTTGGATGGCACCAGTTGCTGGAATGTTCTTCTGCAGGCCAGCCCCTACATGGGCCTCCTCGTGACTTCTCTGCACGTGTCTTATTTATGTCCTTGGAATCGTGATGAATGTCTAATGTTCCTTCCTTGTAGATTTACAGCTGTACCAAAACAGTACTCATGGCCCTGCTCCTTTGCTCCGGGTTAAATGTCTGGTTTCTCAGCTGTCCCTGCGTGGGGTTCCCGCAGATCTCCTAACTGTCCTGGTTGACCTGGACATTCTGATGGGTCAGTGTGGCATTCAGCCTCAGAATTCCAAACTCCATGTGGTGAGACCACACTAAAGGCTTCTTAAAAATTAGATCAGCACAGCCTCAGCAGCAGGCGCGAGTGCTTTCCCGGGCCTTATTCTAGTTAGGAAAAGCAGGGTTTCACATTCTGGAGGTTTATTCTGTGGACAGAATACCCATTAGCAAAATACATCCTTTTGAAGGAACAGCCCTTAAAGTTTCAGCATGTCTGTGTGGGTGGTACCCGGTAGACATTTCTGCAAGAAGTGCCGTTGCATTGTGGACATTTGGGGGTTTTAATGCACAAAGGGCAAGGTGAGGACGGTTTGGGCTTCCATTTACTGAGGACTCTGATTTCCCTTTAGGTTTGTTTTTGGAGGTCTTCTTTGGCACAATTAAGGAAAAAACGACTAGCTTGGAGAAAAGTCAGTGGTCTAGAGAATTCTCAAACTGTGCTCTCCTTATGCACAAGGTCCAGGCTTTGTGACTTTGGGCAGGTTAGTGACCTTGCCAAACGTGTGTTTCCTTTTGGACAGTGGAGAGGGACTCGCCCCATAGGATCATCGTGAGGCCTCAGTGAGCTGTGTGCAATGTTCTTAGCAGGACGCCTGGCCCAGGGTTAACACCTGGTCGATGGTAACTTCTTAATGAGGATGCTTTCACAGAAGGTCGGCTCCAGAAGCCCAAGGAAGCCCAGCATTATCCAGCATTTTCCTTATTTCTGGCATTCATTTCGTCTGGCGACTGCCTGTTTCTTTTTGGTCTAGGTTGATGTCTGTTTTGAAGATGATTTAGTGCTGATTTGTTTTTTAATTAATTTTTTTTTTTTTGAGGAAGATTAGCCCTGCACTAACTAATGCCAATCCTCCTCTTTTTGCTGAGGAAGACTGGCCCTGAGCTAACATCCGTGCCCATCTTCCTCTACTTTATACACGGGACGCCTGCCACAGCATGGCTTTTGCCAGGCAGTGCCAAGTCCACACCCAGGATCCGAACCGGCGAGCCCCCGGCCACCAAGAAGCAGAACATGCAAACTTAACTGCTCTGCCACCGGGCCAGCCCCTAATGTTGATTTTAAATGAGGAATCCATGAATATCTGTTCAGTTCATCAGACCAGAGTGGAAATAGTTTTAACCCTTTTTTGAGACATAGACCTCTGAGCTGAGAATCTGAGAACCAGTGGCCCTCCTCCCGGGAGAATGCACATAGCTGTGCATCCAGCCCCTGCAGACAGTCCTGGGGAGCACAGGCCTCCTGAAGCTGGGGCGCTGCGGCTTTCTGGGTTCTGTCTGTGTTCTGTGTCACTGTGGCCGTGGCTCCATGTTAGACCCTTGTATGTTGCAAAATAATATACTAACCATTTATGTGGATTAGGTCAAGTTTTACGTGCATATTGACTAAGCAGTTTTAAAATATTTTAAAGATACAAAATAAAAGTAATATAACCAGTAACCTGTATGAATGATTCTATGTGTCAAAATGGATTTGTTATTTGACATTTAAATGTTTTTAGAAAAACACATGTAGTATGATATAGTAAACCACTGATAGTGTCTATGTTAGGTACACAAGGACTTTTAATTTTTGGCCAAAATAATAATAATAATTGGAGAAGCTATAAATGTTTTCAAATGAACGTATGAATAATATCTTTGGAACTTCGAGGTCCACTCTGAGTGTGTTTTTTCTGATTTTTTTCCCCAGTAGACTAAGCTACATAAGGACAGGAAACATATCTTTTTACGTTTATTTTTGTGTCCCCAGCACCCAGTTAGAATGGAACTGGGCGTATATTCAGTGCTCAGTCAACATTTGCTGAATTGAATGTAGTTTATCTCCAAAATTTGGCTAAAATGTTGTTACAGTTTTCAGTTTTTCCCCTGCTCTGAAAGTTCAAATTAAAAATGTCAATATTATAAGACAAAAACGATGTAAAATAGTGACAACTCAGTTAAGTGGGATAGGAGTTTATAAACTAGAAAGCAGACAATTGCCATTTATATCTGAGTCCCAGAATTGGAAGCAATCTTAGTGGTAATTATCTGCTGATATTTCTGGCTTTCGAGAATAGTGTGCAATTAAAACAATTTTTTTTCTTTCTATTTTACCCCTAAGAACCTTAGAACATGTTTCTCTGTCAGAATGTTTTGAGCTAGGAAAGATCTTGGAGCTATGTGCTGAGACCTGTTCATTTTACAAATAATGAAACAGGCCCTGAGTAAGCAAGTGAGCGAAGCTGCCGATACAAGAGCCAGGACCCAGAGGCCTGCCTTCTTGACTATGACCAACAGACCTGAGAGAGGGCGATGCCTTTGAGTCGGGAGCAGAGCGCAGGTGGTGTCCTGCCTTGGGCAGGGCCTCAGTCTGCAGCCAGGACTGCCTGGGTTCGAGTCCGGCCCCAGCTCTCTGGCTTTGTTGCCTTGGGCATGTTCCTTACCTCTCTGTGCCCTGGCCTCCCTCTCTGTGCAGTGGGGCTGGCAGGAATATCCTGGTGCCTCCTAGGGTTGTGGTCAGGGTTGACGAGTGAGCACTTAGGCAGGAGCATGGTGCACACTGAGCACCTGATGTCACCTGCGACCAGGTAACCTGGTTGTTATCGTCATCACGAGCATTGTCCCTCCCCTCTCAGCTTTCCCCACCAGAACAGAGCCCGTCCTGCAGTTTACATAAACCGTTACCGTTTTATTAACAGTGTTGGTATTAGTTGTCAAGTCTTGACATTTTCCAGACAATGCAGCACAATTTTTTCTCAAATACTAGTGCAGTGATGTAGCTGACGATGTCGAGGTCAGCTCCAGATGAAACTGCAGGCTTTGCTCAACACAGGGGGTTGTTGACCAGTGTGACCACAGCCAGGGGTGAGGTCAGCCCAATTCAGACTGTGATCAGACTGCACCTCTCAGCCTTGTTACAATGACAGGGGCCCCGATTGCACCTTGACTAGACAGTCCTTTTGTCAGTGTTTCAGTAGATTTTGCAATGTGTAGGAATAATCTTAGTAGCTATGTTTGGTGTGTACAATTAGTAACTAATAGAAAGAAGTTAGAGCAAATTCAAGACAGCAAGCTGGTTTCCTACCTCCAAACTTAATATGTTACCAGATAATTGATTTCTGGGGGTGGAAGAAAACTAATTCCTTCATTTTATTTCCCAAAGTGAAGGCATTGGAGTCTTTCAGCAATCTTCTAAACAAAGTCTGTTTGATTCATGTAAGATGTCTCGTGGAGGGCCATTTACAGAAGATAAAGTGGAAGACGTGAGAGCTCTTGTCAAGATTATCCCTGTTTTCTTGGCTTTGATTCCTTACTGGACAGTGTATTTTCAAGTGAGTGGTGACAACCAGGTTTACTTTCCTTTCTCTCCCATGGAATGTCCCCCGGCACTGGTTAGGGCCATCGCTAGAGTACAAGGGTTTCATGATTTCCGTGAGTCTAGGATCTTGCAATCTTGTTTCTAGTTAAGGACTCATTTTTGCTGATTTAAATATTTTGAAAACCTTTTCAAAAAAGAAGCTGAGAACAGATATGCTTCTGCTTTTCCAAGCCCTCCTTTTATTTTGATTTCTTGTTTGGATAACTGTTACTTTTTTTTCAAAGTTGGTCTCCAGACGCCTTTTGTGATGACCACGTAATGGACTTGTCTCTTTCACACCTGAGCCCTTGGTGTCTCAGCACAGGGTGGGCGGGGGCGGGCGGCACGCGGGACGTGGCTGAGGGGCAGAGCTGTTCACGTGTAACGACTCTGCTTTTTACACCCAGATGCAGACAACGTATGTTTTACAGAGTCTTCATTTGAAGATTCCGGAAATGTCCAATATTACAACCACTCCTCATACGGTGAGAACAACTGACATGATCTGGAAATTGTCACTTGGGGCTTATGTGACAAATAGATTCCTTCTGCCAGTCGTAGATACTTTATAAATGTTAGCTTGAACTTAAAGCATTCTTATTGAAATGGAGTTTTTACTTATCTTGGAGATTTTTTCCATTGGCTTTGTTATTTACTAGGTCCATGTCAATTAAACATTAGTTAATATTTTCACCTGATTCTTCCCCCGCCTTAAATCGCAGAAAAACAAATGCAAATCCATTTAGAAATGAAAGTGTTTCCTCAGTTCCAGTGTCTTGAAGCTGAGACTTTTTCCCTAGGAGGTTATACTTTGTAGAAATGAACTGTTCTTGAAATAAGGTTTTCCCATTTGGACATTAGTTATATAATAAGTAACTACTCACATTGCAGGAAAATAAACACGTGGCCTGTGATTTTCCAATTCTAGTTTCCGGCAGCCTGGCTGACCATGTTCGATGCGGTGCTCATCCTCCTGTTAATTCCCTTAAAGGATAAGCTGGTTGATCCCATTTTGAGAAGAAATGGCTTGCTCCCATCATCCTTAAAAAGGATCGCTGTTGGGATGTTCTTTGTGATGTGTTCTGCCTTCGCTGCCGGTAAGATGCCGTTTCGGCCTCATTTCTGCTGACGTCGGGGTGGTGAGTGGCTCAGAGTCTAGTGGTCGCCCCTGATGGTGCTCCCCCTTACTCAGGAAGCGCGTGGACTTGAGAAGAGAACGTATGTGGACTGTTTTAAACCTGAGTGCTGTTCATTTTCTAGTTTTTCGTTACATGAAGTTTAAGGTTTTCTTCCTAAGGGTTGTTGTTTTTCTTCTAGAACTAAAACCAGTGAAGTGCCTTGGAAGGGATTTGTGCATTGAATCAAGGGGTGCGTCCTCTCCCTGTGGATCCAGACCGTAGACAGCTGTTGAGTGCTGATGGATGGGTTTCTATAAGTTGAGGTGTTACATGATTAAAGATGTGCATTCACCTGAGCTTAATAGGGTCCAGTCTGCCCCTGAACTCTTTGCACATTTATGTAAAATTTCACGTGCATTTTCCTGGGGAGAAAGGTTTTATGAAATAGGTTCATGACCAGCCCCCATCTCCTAGAAAAAAGAATGTGGTTAAGAACTAATGCCTGAGTATTCTAACACGAGCGAGGGGAATTAGCCTTTTGGGGGCTCCGTGCCCTTTTCATAGTTCTTATATTCTGAAATATAAGTTGAAATAGCTTGTGATAAAGCTGAGGTGTCACTGACTCTCACCCTCCTTTCGGGTTCTTCCTTCCTTAATATTTGAAAATTGTTGAACTGTGAAATAGCTTAGTTAGCTAACAAGAAAAGCTGCTATTCCTGAGTCAACTGTGTATCGTCTCGTGTTAGGAGGAATTTGACGTTAAGCGCTGCTGAGACGGAGTGCAGTAGTCTCCAGCAACACTCCATAGCAGCCTTCATCTGCTGTTGCCGAGCGAACATATTGATGCAGCACTTGATAGAGCTGAAGAAGTGAGTCCCTAGGAGTAAGCATCCATATTCCAGGGACTGGACAGCTCATGGACTGTGACGTTTTGTCTTTTTTTTTTTAAAAGGTTGTGTTTTTTTTTTTTTAAGATTTTATTTTTCCTTTTCCTACCAAAGCCCCCTGGTACATACTTGTATATTTTTAGTTATAGGTTCTTCCAGCTGTGGCATGTGGGACGCCGCCTCAGCGTGGCTTGATGAGCGGTGCCACGTCCGCACCCAGGATTCCAACTGGCGAAACCCTGGGCCTCCAAAGCGGAGCGCGTGAACTTAACCACTCAGCCATGGGGCTGGCCCCAATGACGTTTTCTCTTGATCAGATAGATAAAGTGAGGCTGTGTCTGAATGAAGTTCTCATGGTGTGCTTTCCCTGTAACTCCGTTTCTCTTCCAGTCCTGTGGCACGTGAGGGAGTAAGCAGGGCAAGTAAGAACTCAGTTACCACAGGATCTAATTGCAGGTTTCGTTAAGTGGAGTCAGCAGGCAGCAGGGCTGCCTGCAGGAACTGTCGTGGCATTGGGGATGTGTCTGTCTGTCTTGCCTCCTCTGAGCACCTGCCATGGGCTTAGCTTTGGCCTCAGCAACTCGTCTCGTTTCCAGGATTGGGGAGCCAGCCCTCTGTGCGCTGTGACCATGCTGTCACATGCCACGGAAGAGAGTCCTTGATCTCTCCCTGTGGGAAAGGAGATGTCCTTGGTCTCCCAGCACTTCCTAGTAGAATCCTGGGTTTCGGCTCCTTGAATACCATCTTCCTTGCAATTTCCTTAATGGCCGATGGCTCATGTGGGCTGCCCTGAGAAGCACGGGGGCATTCCGGTGGTTCTGTAGGTGTTTGTGCAGGAGCAGTTGGCAGACAAGTGGCTGTTGAGGATACCCAGTCAGGCACGGCAGTTCCAGCTTTTAAAAGTGCCTCCAACATGCGCGGTGGCTGCTCCAGTGCTGAGCAGTCAGGCTGCCTTTGAGTGGCTGCTGGCGCCTGGGGGCCCGGGTGCCTTGAGCAGTGAGCCTGTACAGTCTGAGGTTCAGCATCTCACTGTTCCCCAGAAAGGGAGACTGCCTGCTCTGCCTGCCTCCTTAAAAAGGCTTGCTTTGCTCAGTGGCCAGATATTGACAAGGAGCTTAGCTGTCACTGGTTGAAAGAGTTTAAATATCTCGTAACTTGACCTAAGCACAGTTTATTAAATTTAATCTAAACAGTGACCCAGGTTTCATGTAGTTTCACTTCCAGCTCTAGTGATGATTATTTAATTGGAACATTAATAAGCTTTAAGTAGAGACCTGAGACCATTATAGGAAACCAAAATTTTAATAGAAAAGAAACTTTTGCCTTGAACTTACTGCATTCATTAATAGTAAGTTTGCCGTTTAGCTGACTGCGTTCATCCCTGATAAGTCAGCATCCTCCATTTAGTGCCGTTCCTGCCGTAATAACTCCTTCAGACTGTCTCAGATGAGAATCAGGCGGGGGCAAGGGTTTCTCCACGTCTGCTTAAGAAAAAAAGAAGTATGTTAATTTGTCAGATTTCTTTCTCCCCTTAAAAAATTGTGTGTGTTAAATCAGTAGCGTAATAGACACCGGAGAAAAAGAAACCTTAGAAACATAAAGAAGAAAATAAAAGTCAACTAATGCCCCCAGAGCTGCTCACTCCTGGGGTGGCATCTGTCCAGTCTTGTTTGTGTTCTGTACGCGCACAGATGTACACCTTCTGTGTTTTTGCAAAAATGAAATCCTATTATGTAAGCTGATTTAAGCCTGGTTAAGAAAAAGTGTAAGAAAACCATAAAAGTATAATAAAAGCTGTGCATCTTAAGTATAAGGAGGTAAAAAACCCAAATACAGATGAGCCTGCGCACGCACATGTACAGTTAAGCACTCCTAATTCCATCACTTGAGTAATCCGCTATTGCAGTTCCGCAGATGCGCAGGAAAATCTATATGCAATGTGTGATAAGTATGTATTTATACTTCCTTTGTCACCTGCATTTTAAAAAAACCTCATGTATCACAAATATCATTCCATGTCAGACATTCATCTGAATCCTTTGTTGCTGAGTATTTAGTTTTAGTTTTTCACTATTATAGTAATCACTGCAGTGAAATTTCTTTACTTCTCAAATCCCTGGATGTGTAATCATTACATCCTTTTAAGGCTTTTGATGAATTTGACAGAATTATTCTCCAGAAAGACAGTAACTCCCACCTATCGTCCTGGGCTGATGGTACGGAGCATCCTCCTTAGCGGTCTGCTCCTCACACTTGGGCGTCGTGGGTGCTCTGCTCTCACAGCGGTTTCCAGGCAGGAGTCCACGCATGGGCTCCAGGGCCTGGAGAGCATCTGAAACGGAGGCAGAATCGTCTGAGGACCTTTCTGGGTCATAGCTTTCCTTAGAAAAGAGCTAAGGACCACTGGTCTACAGCACTTTCTAAAAATGATTATTACACAGTCAATCCATGGTCATTAGAAATATGGAGATAAAAGTCGGGGAGACCTAAGTGCATCCGTCATCCCACCGTCCCACAATGACCACTACAACTATGTTTAAGTCCTGGAATGTTTTCTGTTACGGCTAAATGACTTTTTTTTTGAGACCAGTGAAATAAACTCTTCACACAGTTTATAACCTACTATTTTTGTGTACTAGGTACATACCATTTTTCCATGTCAGTAGTTATAATTCTCCTGTTAAATATGATGGTTAGTTCCGGTCTGTCCTTACTGCAGACAGTGCTCTGTGCACCTTGCACATCCGTTTGTTGTGCACGTGCTCATTGCCTCCTTGGCTGGAGCACTCGGCGTGGGAGAGCAGAGCAGAGAGTGCGATGTGCACAAAGGCTGATCTGACAGCATCTTCCTTCCTCTGCGTTCATCTGCTCCTATCTGAAGGGTTACAGCCTGCTTTGTCTTTGCTTTAACGTATATTATTAGTGATGTTTAAGATTTTTTTCCCCAGATTTATCAGTCAGTACATTCTGTGTGCAGGTCATGTGTTATGCCCCATTTTCTAGTGGGTTTTTCTTATTATTGATATGTAATCAATTGTTACTATTCAGAACTTTATCTCATCTCAGGAATTTTTCTCTCTTTTTTTCATTTTCCCTTTAATTTATCTGTGATATGTTGCAGAGTTTTCTTTTAGATCCTATACATTTTATGTAGGGTTTATTCCTAACTGCTTTGTGTATTTTGGTTTCTCATACATGGGATTTTTAACAAGTTGAGGTTCAGTGAATTATTTTCAAAAGGTAGCTCATCTCATCTTCAGATAACATAGTTTCTTTTCCTCCTTTGTGACAATTCTACCTCTTTTTCTCTTTGTTGGGCAGTGTTGGCTAGACTTTCTCTAAGCTGTGGGTGACGGTGGTGGTAACCTCCGTCGCCCCCGCCTTTAAAACGGGTGCCCCCAGCAGCTCCCTGTGACGTTCGACGTTTACCATTGACCTTAGTTTGAAATATCTGTTCGTGATGATGTTAAATATCTCACTTTTGTTTCAAGTTTACTGAGTATTTTTGGCAGAAGTGAATGTTGAGTTTTTCTCGAATATCTTATGTTGGTTTCCAAGAGGATCACATGCCCGCCATGTTTTTATTTATATTAACTCCTGATACTTCACTGTCCTCGCATTTCTAACATAAACTGTTAAAGGGCTGACTTGGCTGGTTTGGCTGGAATCTGCTGCTGTGCGTCTCTGTTCCTAACTGATGTCAGTCCCTGGTTTGGTGTCAGGGTTACTTAACTTCATGAGAGGAGTCGGTCAGCTCCGTACTTCTGTAGGCGGGAGAGTGTTGTCACAGGGTGAGGATCATCTGTCTGCTGCCTGGAACATGACATCAGGCCATTTTGGTTTCTCTTGAATTACTTAAGCCCTCCATTTTTTAATGTCCTGAGTAAATTGTTTATTGCGTTTTAGAAAAATTATTAGAGCGGAGATAAAAATAGTCTTAAATAAATCTGTGCGTGTTTCCTTCCTCGTTTTCTAGTTTCGTGTATGTGTGTGCTCTTGATCAGAATCTCCAAAACTGTGCCTTTTTTGATTGTTCCGTAGGAGTATCTCCCGAATTTATCAGTTTAACTGTTTCTGTGTTTTCTGAGCGAAGAATGAAGAGATTAATGTCTTTCTATTCCCTTGGGTTTGCTTTGTGACTCTCATTTCTGGAGTTAAATTCTTCACTTACTTTTCCTTGTTCTTCTCTTTAGCCGTGAAAACAGGTAAGGGTATGACTTTGCCTGTTTCCTGCTGCTTTCTCACAGAGTCATGTGCTGGGTGTTTGCTTTGTTGGGTCCGAAGAATATTGAAACTGTAGTTTTTATTTCCTTTTTGATCCAAGAGTATTTCAGAGAATGTTTTCATTTCGTAGTGTTGATGTTTGTGTTGGTCCATTTGGTAGTGACGCCTGGTTTCATCATGGAGTTGGGAGAGAGCACAGCTTTATAATTCCTGTGTTGGGAGCTCAGGGCTTCCTTTTGGGTCCAGTAGCACTTTGTCAGCATGTTGCCTGGTGCTGGATGGGGTGGTCCTCGTCTGCTGTAACACTGCAGGCTCTGTTGATCAGATCCTTGTTGGCAGAGCTCCTCGTGCCTCCAGGGCTCTGAGGGTTGCGGGGGTGAGCGCACTGTCCAGGAGGGCTGTGGTCTGGGCTCAGTCTGATGAGTGGGAGGCAGGGCCCGTGCAAACCCTCTGAACACTGGGGTCTGTTGGAGTGAAGCCCCGTGAGGCACAGATCTCGTGTCTGTTCACTTCATTCAGTGAAGCGAACTGAGCTGAGCTCTTGTGTCCATGAAGTTCAGGGCTAGGTTCGTCTTTGGGTCTCCAGTTTGCGACCCTCGCACCAAAGTCTTGTTTTCATCTCCTTGTTCTCACAAGGACCAAGAAGTGTGTTTCAGTCAGGTCCTCGCTGTGTTCCCAGCAGATGATGGTGTTTTACATAATGTCAACATTTATGGCTCATGTTTTCTCTGGGGATTGTATGCGTCGTCCATAGAAGAGCCCTTTGGAAGGGAGGCGGCACATGTGGCATCCTTCAGACCCGGGTTTGAAGCCCAGACTTGCTGCTAGTTGAGTCTCCAAGACTCAGCATCCTCGTCTCTGCGGGACCCAGGTGTTATTTCTCTCTCTGGTTGTGAATAATAATGAGATGGTGCCTGTAAGGGAGCAGGGAGCAGGGATGCGTGTTAACACCAGAAGCACTCACTGAATGGCCCGTGGGTTATTTCAGGGTTCTGCTGGCTCTCTCTTGCCCTGGTGTCCCGGGTGTCCCCCCTCCTTCTCTGTGCTCTGCCCCGTGCGTCTTGGCCGCCCTCCCTCTTCCTCACAACCTCGCGTTGCGTCAGCTTCCGTGCCTCGTCTCGTCCACGGCGTTCGGTTTGTTTATTTGACCTGCTGTGGGTTATGCCTTTCATTGAGGATGTTGGCCCGTTCACGGCAGGGACTGCCCGTCGGTTATCCCAGCCTCCTCTTTCATGTTCGCTCATAATGATGCTATCCTGTTACTGATGGGTCACAACGGCCTCCTTCAGCCTGTCCCGTCTCCTCCGGAGCCTCCGTGTTGGTGCAGGACCGCCTTCCCCTCCCACAGCTGCTTCTGTCCGCTTCTCTTGGGCCGCGCCCCGGCCCGTGCTGTGCTGCAGCGTCCGCCACGCCTCGCCTCCTCCTAACAGTCCTGCCAGCGGGCAGCTTTTCTTTATTTCTTCATGTTCTCTTAGGTTGGTCTTGTTATGTGTGTCCCCCTTAGCACCCCTCAGTATCTGGTACCTTTCCCCCTCAGTCTTCACAAAGTCCGTGTTTTCTTGACGAATAAAGAGCACGGAGCAGATCCTGGCCAACAGTTTACTTCCCTCCTCTGCCAGAACTTTGCCAGGAGTCGATGTGATCTCTTCTCTTCATGTTACTTAGTCTACGTACTGTCCCCACCACACACACAGGATTGTTTGCCTTTCCTGTGAATGACTAAAGTCTTATCCAGTGCCAGGATTTATTCCGCAAAACAGGTGAGTGGGTCCCTCCCTTTAGACCTAACTGTGCACTTGAGTTGCACCCAAACCCTTCCGGCTGGAGGCCTCGTGGCTGGTGCAGCAGCCTGACAGCCGGAGCAGAACGGGCGGGAGCGGACTGGACCTCGGCGACCCAGAGGAAGCCCCCTGCACTTTCTCCTGTGCGTCTCAAGGCCTCCAGCCAGGTGGGAGCTGTTGCCCTGCCAGTGCTGCCAGTGGCCTGCCAGGGGGAGAGCTGTCACTTGTGCACAAGGCCTTGCCGCCACCAGCGTCTGACCGAGGTGGCCGCCGGGCCCTGCCATGCCTCAGAGGCCCGCTCCAGAGCAGCCAGAGCTCTGAGCAGCCTGCTCTGCTCATCTGTGTTTCTCAGTCGGAGGAAGGGTGAGGGCTGGGGTCCCTGAGCTCAGCTCCAGGGAGGAGGGCCAGGCTTTTGTTGGAGGCCTCTCCACCTCGGTCCTCTGGAATGGTTCCTCTCGGTTTGGACGCTTCACTTGAGATGAGGTTTGGGTGCAGGTTCCGGAGTTTCTCTTCTCTCCTCTCTGTCCAGCAGATCCTGGCCCTCGGCCCTCCTCACGCTCAGGGTTCTAAGCACGTGTGTCTTTATATGTCCATTAAATATCAGGGCCCGTTGTTTCATTTGCAGGTAGAATTCTTTAGAAACAAAACTTGGTGACATCTTCAACCTAAGAACTTGGTCCTACAAATTATCGTTTTTAAACTTTATTTTGATGTATTTTCTTGTTTTATAAAGAGTCGCTGTTTGTGCTCTTGCTTGTCTTGCGATGTCCTCCTGTGCACTTGACAGATGACAGATGACTTGGTGAGATCTTGGTGCTGCTGAGGGCAGAAGTTGATTTGGGAAGCTCGGTGCTTTGTTGTTAAGGTGAAGCCCACCTGTGCCAGGACCCCAGCATCGTCAGCAGCAGCCATGGTTGTAACAGTAGTGAGGGTGGATTGGTGGGGCAGCTTAAATCTGTCACCACAATGGGAGAAACATCTCGAAATGTATTACCCTCTGATACGTAAAATAGCATTATCAAGTTTTTTATTGCAGGACTGACTATTAGCTTTCCTCTACTCCTCCTTTTTTTTTTTTTTTATGATTGGCACCTGAGCTAACAACTGTTGCCAATCTTCTTTCTTTTCTCTTTTTTTTTGCTGCTGCTTCTCCCCAAACCCCCCAGTACATAGTTGCAGATTCTGGTTGTGGGTCCCTCTGGTTCTGCTGTGTGGGATGCCGCCTCTGCATGGCCTGATGAGCGGTGCCATGTCTGCGCCCAGGATCCGAACTGGCAAAACCCCAGGCCGCCAAAGCAGAGCACGTGAACTCAACCACTCAGCCATGGGGCTGACCCCTCTACTCCTCCTTTTAAAAGAAATAAAATGGAATATAGGTTGTGAGCAATCCAGATATTTGAGGGTTAAATTAAACATGTTGAACATCCATTTTATAAAGCAGTGTGAAATGTGCAAATGAAATACGTGTGATCAGAACTCTATTTTTCAGCAACCTGCTGAGGAAGCTGAAAGCTGGGCGATTCCTCAGATTGAGGGTTCTGGGGGAGGCTGTGTTGTTGGATGTTATCTTTCCGTGTATGTCTCAGAATAATCAAAAAGCGCCTTGTAGCAAACTTCTGGTTTTGTAGTTTAATTGCAAAAGTTAATGAATAAGTGCTCTACTAACTTACTTATGAATTCTAGGAATTTTGGAAAGCAAGAGGCTGGACCTTGTTAAAGAGAAGACTATTAATCAAACCATTGGAAAAGTCGTTTATTTTGCTGCCGATTTGCCGATCTGGTGGCAGCTCCCACAGTACGTGCTGATTGGTGTCAGCGAGATCTTCGCAAGCATAGCAGGTACTGTTAAGTCACAGTTGTCTGGGTCCAGGCTGGTCGTGGGATGATAAAAGCCGTGCTGTTTTCTCGTTAGAATATGTTGAGACAAAAACAGCACAGTGCGTTTTTGTGTTTTTCTGGACACTTATGGTTCAGAATATGGAGTGGGAAGTGAGCAACAAGACCACGTCTGAGGTTCTCCTTTCTTGGTATAAAAGCAGGATTCCCCAAATGTTACTGTGAAATCCGCCTGCTGCCGCAGAGGCGCCACAGGAGCGAGGAAGGGAGGAAGAACCCCTGGGCGGCGTCCTCTGGGTCCGTTGCTTCCCAGCAGACCCTGCAGCTACGCTGTCAGCCGAGCCCGAGGATGCGACTCGCAGCCCGGCTCTCAGTGTTTCAGTTCAGTTGTGTAAGGACGCAAAGACGTGTTCCCACAGGCCTCTCCTTCCCTGTTAGCGGGAGTCTGTGGTGTTTCAGACAAGCGTATTCTGTGCAGACCTGTTTCTGGCTGCTGGGGGCGAGAGAAGGAGAAAATTAGTGAGGACCGAGCCTGTGGAGCGGGTGGGTGCTAGCGGGCGATGATTTTCACCTCTCCTCTCATCTCTCAATTCAGGCGGAATTGGCTAATGAGTTTGCGAAGGGAATACATCAAAAAGATGGTCCTCCACTTAGAACACTGCAAATCTCCAGGTCTAGTTATTACACAAATGTGAATTTATAGATGTGCCTGTTGAGATTGCTGTAAAATATATTGCCTTTGCGATAGAATTCTTAAGTAAATTCCTCATTCTAGTGTTTGTACTTTGTTTCCAAACTCCCATTAGTTGAGAATATAGGAAAATTTTGCTTCTTTAATCCCTTTTTCTCTAACGAACAAGAAATTCTAAGAGCTGACAAATCAGATGTTCCCTTTAGGTGTGAGAGCCGGGAGTTGACTTTGTGCCTCACTGAGATGTTGTAGGAGTCGTCACGGTGAACGGGAGAGTAGGCAGCTAGCTCAGAGCCGTTGGTGTCTCGAGCTTGTGTAAGTCCTGACTTGAGAACAGGAAGGGAGCCGCCGCAGCTGGACCGGTGCCGCGTCTTCCGTGTTTGGGCGGGAGCATCGTGCGCCCGTCGGAGGGCTCCCCACAAAGACCACGTCCCCTTCCTCTCCGTAGGTCTGGAGTTTGCCTATTCCGCCGCCCCCAAGTCCATGCAGAGCGCCATAATGGGCTTGTTCTTCTTCTTCTCTGGCGTCGGCTCGTTCGTGGGCTCCGGGCTGTTGGCGCTGGTGTCCCTCAAAGCCATCGGATGGATGAGCAGCCACACCGACTTCGGTAAGAGCAGCGGCCTGTCTTTTCAAGAATGACCAGTCCTAAAAACCACGGGTCTCAGGCTGCGGTGGGGTGTGTGTGAGTGGAGACAGGCCGTCCCAGGAGCTGCTGCCCCTGTTCCCTGAGCTCCGTCAGGCACTCCCACCGTCTCGCTTATGTCGTGAACTTTCTCGAGAGACGGGTCAGCCCGTCTCCCAGTGGCCCCGTCCGCCGGCCGCTGCCCTGTTGCTGTTCACTTGGATGTCTTTGATGAGCAGACTGCTTCCCCACCTTAGTGTCCAGCACGATTTTTATGAGGCAAATAAAATCTCTATCACAGATCTCCCTTTATTGCCCCTAGGTTTTTTTTTTCTTTGCCTAACAGTACCTTTTAATTTTCTGCTATTAAAAATTGCCAGGTAATAAATGGGCTTTTTTTAGTAAACAAGCATTACTCATGATCAGTCATAATGGGATTTTACCTCTAATACCAGTAGGTGGCATCTTGGGTCGTTGAACAAATTCAGTCACCAAAGTTGAGCATTTTACCATTTCCAGATTTATGATAACTTTTAAACAGACCCAGGAGATGAAGGTTTCTTCCTTCCCTTTTATGTTTTGCTTATGAAAACAACCTACTCCTTTCTCTTGGATACCCATGTAGCATTTGCTCGGGTCCAGTGGTACTGAGCCACCTTTAGGTTATAAATCCCCTTGAAAATCTAATGAAAGCTTAGGGACTTTTCTCCAGAAATTGCAGAATTCCAGAAGCCCTTCCATGACTGAGTTAAACTTCCTGTCCTAAGGGGTGAGTAGGCCTGTGGGGTCCTAATGTAACTTCCAGAAAGCCAGGCCCCGGCCGCTGCCCCAGGGCGCTGTCGAGATGCGCTCCAGCTGTGTGCGTGGCAGCTCAGGCCTGGTGGTCCTGGGGGAGCAGGCAGGTCTGGGGCTGTGGCTTTCGTTCCCGGAGCCTTGGAAGATGAACAGCCTGCGGGTAAGGTCCAGATACACAGTGGGCTCTGAGAATTCTCACGGCTTCTTGATGTCGCAGAACCTATTTCTGTACGTGGGACAGACCTCCTCCAAGAGGGACTTGTTGAGAGACCAGAGCCCTGCCGTTCTTCAGGCTTGGATTCTGTTTTACTGTTTTGGATGTATCATAAAGAACGGATTGGTTTTATCGTTCTCGTTACTCTCCAGCGATTTAACCCCTCGTTGCTAATTTAATATCTCACAGTTTACCTGTCACTCCTCATTTACTCCTGACAGGTTATTTTTAAACTTTGCCTTCTGAGGTTCATCTCCAGTGTTTATGCATCCAGCTCCCATGTACAGGGCTTGGACCTGCTTCTGCTTGTTGATGTTATTTTCATGAAGGGGCAACATTTCGTAGTGTGTTCTCAAACAGCCCCCACACTGCGTCCCGCAGCACACGGTGGGTGGTCTCTCCTTGTTCTTACCCCAGGAGAGTACACCATTGCTGCCCAGCAGCCCCGTGCCCTAGACAGCAGGAAAGGACCATGGTGTGGGGGGTCAGCTGCGTCATTTGCAGGTAGCTGGCTGTCAGAGGTGGCTGATTCGGGGAGAGAGTGGGACCAGGTAACCCCTGCCCACCAAAGAGAAATTCTTCTCTCAAAGGAGCAGCAGACGTAGTTCCAGGTTTCACGGCCTCTCTGCCCCCAGCACCTTCCTTCTCGCATGTGTGTCCAGGTAGGTGGTGGAGCTGGTTTAGCATCTCATAATTGACGCCTGAAGCAGCTTTCTGTCGATTTAATGGGTCCGAGGTGTGAAGGCTGAGTCCCCCAGAGCCTCCTGTCGGTGTCCTCCTCTGCCTGTCCTCTCCCAGAGCCTCCTGTCTGTGTCCTCCTCTGCCTGTCCTCTCCCAGAGCCTCCTGTCTGTGTCCTCCTCTGCCTGTCCTCTCCCAGAGCCTCCTGTCAGTGTCCTCCTCTGCCTGTCCTCTCCCAGAGCCTCCTGTCTGTGTCCTCCTCTGCCTGTCCTCTCCCAGAGCCTCCTGTCTGTGTCTTCCTCTGCCTGTCCTCTCCCAGAGCCTCCTGTCTGTGTTCTCCTCTGCCTGTCCTCTCCCAGAGCCTCCTGTCTGTGTCTTCCTCTGCCTGTCCTCTCCCAGAGCCTCCTGTCTGTGTCTTCCTCTGCCTGTCCTCTCCCAGAGCCTCCTGTCTGTGTCTTCCTCTGCCTGTCCTCTCCCAGAGCCTCCTGTCGGTGTCCTCCTCTGCCTGTCCTCTCCCAGAGCCTCCTGTCGGTGTCCTCCTCTGCCTGTCCTCTCCCAGAGCCTCCTGTCGGTGTCCTCCTCTGCCTGTCCTCTCCCAGAGCCCCCTGTCGGTGTCCTCCTCTGCCTGTCCTCTCCCAGAGCCTCCTGTCTGTGTCCTCCTCTGCCTGTCCTCTCCCAGAGCCCCCTGTCGGTGTCCTCCTCTGCCCGTCCTCTCCCAGAGCCTCCTGTCGGTGTCCTCCTCTGCCTGTCCTCCGGGGCTGGCGTGCTGTTCTTGGTTGGTATCATTTCGCTTGGGGTTAATGCTCCTGCTGTGCGGTGCGCTGGCCCTCCGCGCACAGCCTGGCGTGTTTGTGATCCAGTCGGAATTGCAGAATGTTTCAGAAGGCTTCCTCCTGTCCTTTCTCAGTTACCCCCATCCCCACAAGACCACCACTGCCCCATGTTGGCACCCTGACCCCTTGTGTGTCCTTGCGCCCCATCGTGACTGTCGTCACTCAGTGCCCACATCTGTGAGCGTGGTCCCTAGGAATTGGTCTTGGTTATGTCTGAGGTGTGTCCATGGTCGAGTTTGTTACAGTTTATTCATCCTTCCTGCTCCCGAGGGATGTTCCTGATGTTTTCAGTTTGGGGCTGCCTTGAATCGGCTGCTGGAACACTTGTGTATGATGTTTGGGTGTACATGTGAGCTCGTTTCTTCGGGGCCTGACAGTCTGTCTCATCAAATGTAAAACTCCAGTATATTAAAGGTATATTATATGCGGCTCACCTGTAGTCTGCAAAGAGGCCAGGAGAGCACAGGGGGATGGCTTTTAGGGGTGGCCCCGTTTCCGAACCCCCTCCCTGATCCCAAACTGGACTGACGGGGGACGTTGTGCATTTCTCTTTGCCCTGGGATAAACCAGTGTACAGTCCACCTGGCCTACCAGCTTTGAGCTTTGGACATTTTAAATGATCATCCGTTTAATTTGGGAAGATTCATATTTCAAAATCAGTGCATAGAGTAACATCGTTGATATTTTTACGACAGCCTTGTGGTGGCATCGATGCTGACACTGTGGTAGTGTTGCCAGCGGACCTGGGGGCTCCTGAAGGGAGGCTGTCTCCGTGTCCAGTACGGAGCCGGCGCGTAGTAAGGGCTCCATCACTGCCTTAAGTGGCTGGTGAATCAGTAAAGCCCAGTCTGACAGAAGTTCAAGGTGACACGAGATCTCTTCCCAAGGCGATAAACATAGGAAATCAGTGTGTACAGCCTGTCTGAAAGAGGATGCCTTAAAAATGTGCTTATTATATAAATCTGTTTTGTATCTATTATACATTAATTCCATGTATTTGACAAAAGCATTGTTAGACATCTGATACTGGTGAGTTTATGTTCAGATAGAAACAGGAAGTTCCAGAATAACCCAGCTTTCAGAGCCCTCCAGAGGAAAGGAAGTCTCGCTTATTTAGTAAGCAAATCAGAGATCTGCTTTGAGACGGTCAGAAAGCACAGCGGCCTTCCTGCTGAGACCCCAGCTCCAGGAGCGACCTGCTGACCAGCTCCCTCTGCTCACCTCACACGTGTCCAATCCTTGCCAGATGGTGCCCGGTGGTGCCGAGGGCGTGCGGTCCGCGGGCCATGAGGCTGAGGCAGGGTTGTTGGTGATGGGGTCGGCCTGTAGGAAGCACAGGGTGGCGGGCCGTGAGTGCGCTGGCTGTCTCCCGACCAGCTGCTGCACCTGATACACACGCGTCCTTGCTCCGCCTCCGTGTTGAGTGGTCCTGGTAGGTGGCACCTTGAAAACTTGATTTTCCACCGAAAGACCATCAGTTTATGGACCTGACGCCCTGGGCCTGTGTGTAAGGTGGGATCGTAATGATGGCTGGCCCTGAGGACACCTCGTTGTGTCCCAGGGACTGTCTGGACCTTACCTGCACAGTTACCCTGTAAGTCTGTCCGTGTCTGGCAGGTGCTGTGTTTCCCCATTTCACAGAGGACGAACTGAGCCTGGAGACACCAAGGCACTTGTGTTTGAACCTAATTGGTTGAGCCCACGGTCTGCGACTGTTACCGCTTCAGCCACCCCAGGGTTATTGGGACCCACGTGGAACACTGGCGTGCACGCTCGGGCAGAGGGTGTGTGGTGCCTGGGGCAGAGCTGAGCACTCTGTGTGTCAGCAGTTAAGACTAAAGTAGGCACCTGCGTCACCTTGAGGGTGCGAAACTTAAAGATTTTTAGGAAAAATTGAGAAACAAGCTTGTGACTTCCTGTAGATGTGGAACGTCAGTTGAGCCCCCTGCCCTGGTGTGTGGGGGTCCGTTGGCGTGTGTCGTGCAGTGTCAGTGAACTGCGCAGTAGATGGGGACTCAGGAGCGGGCGTGACATGCAGGCGGTGCTCTGGTGCTGTCTGTGCTGCTCGGTGACCACGTGCTTTGCCCACGTTAGGAAGAATGGCACTTGGGATCTGCCGAGGGCACCGTCGGGTGCTCCTTGTCCTCACCCTCCTCCTCGGCAACATCAGCTCTGAGTACATGGCTTGACTAACCGTAGGAAATTTCCTTAACGTGAGGGGGAACACTCATGAAGACAGACTGGACGGCAATACTCCTTATCTGCCAGATGTTTGCTTCTGGTGGCGAGAACACGGGAGGGTGGGTTTTTTACTTTCCCCACGTTTTCTGTATGGGAAAAAAATTTAAATGGAAAGACACTGACTTACCGTTCTTTCTCTTGTGGCCAGTTTTTCCACTGTTGACGTGCAGGCTCTCGCCTTGCGTGGACGCTCATCTCATCCACCTTCTCAGATGCGGCTCTGACCCCACTCGGAGGTGTCCCAAGCGTGTGGTGGTTCTGTTCCGCCTTGCCTTGTCACAGCTGGGGAGCCTCACCCGTTCTCTCCCAGGAGAGAGCTGGGGGGTGGAGGCACGGCCAGCTTGTGTCAGCGTGCGGGTCCACGGCCCGTGTTGGGGTCCAGCTGCGAGTGGCTCGTGTAGCGACTGGACACGAGATGCTTGTGCAGCTTCAGTTAACAGAGATGAGTTTTTTTTCTAATGACCACAGTTAGAATTCATTCTGACCTTAGTAGGAACCAAATTAAATAGCTAAAATGTTGTAAAATCTCTAAGTTCAGCTCACAGACCTCTTTTTCCTTTGTTCCTCCAGGTAACATTAATGGCTGCTATTTGAACTATTACTTCTTCCTTCTGGCTGCCATTCAAGGAGCTACTCTCCTGCTTTTCCTTATCATTTCTGTGAGGTACGACCACCAGCGGTCCAGAGCAAACGGGCCACCTGCCAGCAGGAGGACCTGACGCTGGAGGTGCAGTCTGGTCTTAGACGGTGACACACAGGGAGGTTCCTGGCCGGCAGGGCACTGAGAGCAGGCCGGACTGGGAGTAGCCATAAATGTCGGGCTTTCTGAAAACCTGCACGGCGGCTGGCTTGGTTTCTGCTTTTCTTCCGCCGATGAGCTGGGCAGTGCCTCGCTGGGACTCGTGCCCCGTCTGCTGGGCCCTCCTGGCGCAGCGGTGCAGACGGACGGAAGATCTCTGCTCATCCTGCCGCTGGCGTCCCGGCAGAACCTAGAGGGAGATGGCAGTCTTGGGAGACTGCACTTCGGTCGGCTGGATCCCAGTGTTTTAAACAAATATGTTCATTTCCTTCCCACACACCGTATGATCTCACTTTTTTCCTTTTGATTAATAAACAACTACTTATGTTGAGGAAAGGGAGGATTTTTAAGAGGTCAAAGTGTGGTCAGAGGCTGTAAAGATGTTCTATAAAGGTCCACTTGGTGGTTTCTCTCTTAAGCCGCGAATCTTGCCATTGCTAGGTTCTTTGGTACAGGCCGTAGTGAATATATTGTATCTGCTGCTTCAAACAATACTTATTTTTTGAAACTATTGACATTGCTTTTTTTCCTCAAGTGAGAACATGTAACAAGAAATATTAAAACCATGTGTCCTGGCTGAAGCCACACACAGCTTATGGAAGTGTTTGCCCCTCTCCCGCCCAGTCGTCGTGTATCGTTTCATTCTGGGCACCACCGAGACTAAAGACCGCTCCTGGGGGACGAGAGGACAGTGTTCCTCTGAACAGGTTTAGTGCAGTTAAAGGTAACTGCAAGTGTTCAACGTGAACTTGGACTGTTGGACGGCCTCTGACTTCTGTTTCCTTATTTTACATGTATGTGGGGGTTCGCGTTTGTTAAATAAACGATTCTCTATGTGTCGCTGTGCTTTTGGTATAACTATTTTAAAAAGCACCTCAAATTTGAGATCCATTAGCCGATTCTTCGAATGGTTTTTCCGCAGTCATTGTTTGTTTGGCATTTGCAAGGATCCACGAGATACACGAGCTGTCGTCGTGAAGCTGGAGCTTCCTGAGCCGGGAGCTGACGACCTGTCAGGGCAAACACCTGTTCTTGACCCAGCTCTGACTGTCCAACGCGGTGATTCTTAAGCCTGCTCCGTATTAAAATAGAGTTTTATATTTGAAGAATACAAAAAATAGACACAAAAACCCCACTTTTTTTTTTTGGTAATACAAAGCATAGAAAAATAGCAGGGAATCTTGACTGGCGGGGTGAGGACAGACTGAAGATGCGACTCGGGGCAGCAGCGGTTCTCAGCGGGGCCGCCGGGTGAGGTGGGTTAACGGGGGCGTTGAAAGCGCCGCTCTTGGAGACGTCCTCCTGAGGTCCAGCGCTTGTCTTCAGGATACATTGCGTGTTGAAAACTGTTACCCCGTCCTGTCGAAAATGCATTTTCACTGTAAGGAGTCAGCCATGAAAGGGAGGAAAGTGAGCCGTGAGGGCTCATCAGCCCGGCCTTCCCTGTCACATGGTGATGATGCCCTGGGCACATGGAGGCAGGAGACAGAGGACCAGATCCTTGCCCAGCCTCCAGGACCTCACATGGGAGTCCGCCTGAGCCTCAGGGCTGGTAGCGGGGCCGCCCATGGACTCAGTCCAGTGCCCGAGCTGGATGCGCCCTCGGTGTGGTGAAGGGAAACCTCCAGAAAGTTAGTAGAAGGGCTAACCGAGCAGTCAGAGTAACGGCGTTTTAATTTTCACCTCAATTCAGACAGTGGGTGACCAGGTTCACCCTGTGGCACTAAACAGTAACCAAATAAGTAAATACACAAAGCCAGCGTGCCTTGGGAGACTTGTGAAGAGAGTGTGCCTACCCTGGGGGCTGCACCTTGTGACCTGCTGTGTCGGCCTCATGAGACAAAGGTGAGCGTACTCTGCTAGGAGATGCTCGTCCTGCTGTGCCTCCGGGACAGTGGACGGGATGGAGCCCTCGTTTCTCCACCGTATCATGGGTGGATTCGCAGAGAAGGTTTTTACTAAGACAGCCTTTTCACAGGAGCCCATGACCCTTGTGGTTTCAAGCAGGGACCTGTCCAGCCTGTGTCAGTGACATTCGAGGGCGGCTGTCCACGCATCCTGCTTTAACCTGCCAGAGGGTTCCACTTCTGAGCGGCCGTGGGAGCATCTTGCTCCCTTCATACCCAGAGGTCCAGGTGGCCTCTTCCCGGTGGCGAGGGACAGCACAGCACATGGATATAATGCTGCGAGGTTTCAAAAAGCAAGTCCTTTCGGAGTTACATCAGGCCCATGTGAAACGCTGGTCACCTCAATTCTAGGTAGTAAAAAACGGATGAGCTTCAATATTAGCAAATTGTTCCACCTGGTGCAAAACAGTTCCATCCTCTGAAAATCAAATCACATTAGAGAAGAGTGAAGTGCTGTAATAACCTGGAACTACTGGGGACCAGTAAGTGATTCACCGTTATTGGAACAGGCCAAATATTTTATGGGCATTTTCAAGTAGAATGAAGTCATTTGAGTAGATGTTTTTAAATGTTCACTGTAACACCTTGCTCATTTGGAAACGGCCTTTTGGAGGGAATAATACATAAAAAGTGCTTTGTTGAACTAGAACATATTAAATAAGTGAAAAGTACAAAACAGAAAGCCAAGGGTAAAAAGGCGTGCGATGCAGGGCTGCATAACGATATGAGAAATCAGCATTCGCTGATTTCCAAACTGGCTAGAAGACAATGCTCCTTGGAAGGGAGCCCAGCACAGAGCCAGATGGACCCATCCATCGGACTGACTTCCCAACCCTCCAAACCAGCCTCGGGAGAGCAGCGCCCCCCTGATGGAGAGCAAACCTGGACGGTGAGTGAGTTGACCTGAGTCACCGGCTCCGAGGTGGGAAAGACAGGACAGGAAGTGCATTCTCTCCTCCCCTGTGGGCCATGCTGACTTTCCAGTGGCTTCAGGACCCGTAAAACAGGTCAGGTATGGAGCAGAGGTGGCGGCAGATGGCCTGGCTTTCTGGAGAAACGCAGTCAGCCCCTTGACCTGTAGGACCCCCGTGGTGGAGGGGAAGCTCCTCAGGATCTTGCGCTTGCATCTTCTCCGTATCCGTCCCTAACTTCGCTGATGCCCCGTCAGAGCTGCAGTCATTAGTTGTTTTTAAAGATCAATCAATATCCTAATCCTCCTGTGGAGCCTCCCCGTCATTAATCAGTGATGTCGCCCAGGGAGCCGGATCTGGAGTCCTCCCCGCAGGCTCGAAGGCTTTCCACTTGACTGCTGACGTGTGGCGTGGGCTGCAGACAAGGCTGGAGTCCTCTGTGGCCAGCCGATGCTGGATGCTGAGTTTGTGGGGCCGCCAGCGTCGGTAAAGCGGGGATCTGACCCCAGCCACCACATGTTCCCGGGGGAGATGAGGAGTGAAGGTGCCTTTCCAGAAGGAGAGAGAGACCAGAGCTGCCCCGAGCTCCTGCTGAGCAAGATGACGTGACGTGGGAACCACTTTGGAGGGGCGGTGAGTGCGACTGGAGAGTGCAGACGGCTGAGAGAAGAAGACAGGGCGTCTGTACAGACACCGCTAACCTGACCCAAAAGGGCACTGGAGAAGGCGGGGGCATGTGGGGCAAAGGAGGCCTTTACGCTCTTGTTTTTTTTAAGAATGGAGAAATAAAAAGTGAGCTTTACAAAATTCCAGCATCTGTATAAATTGAATATTGTGGTTGTGGGCAAGTGTGGATTCCCAGGGTGGCATTCTCCTCTCACTGCCCGATATGGGCTGGGCCGGGGTCCGATGAGTGAGCAGAGAGGAGAAAAGGCCCCTCCCACACAATGGGAGCCCAGACCTGCCAAGAAGGGCTCCTGAATGTGGGGGACACCATTCTCCGTGCCCTCCCCATGTTAGCGAAAGCCCAAGGCAGAAATGCAGGGGACCACAAACTCGGGGGGAAACGAGAAGAAAAGGGAGCTTAGCTAAGAAGCTGCATGCCCACCACAACTCTAACACTGCCAGGCGGGCCAGCCAGGCCAGAGCCATGAGGCGTGGGGGCAGGCGCTCCTTGGAGTACTGCCACTTCTCAGGATCTGTCCTGAGGGAAACAGGTGGCTGCTGTACTGGGTTGAGGGGGGTTCCCCCAAATTCATGTCCACCTGGAACCTGCCAGTGGGACCTCATTAGGAAATAGGACCTTTGCAGATGGAATCAAGTTAAGAAGAAGGTCATATGAATTGGGGTGGGCCTAAATTCTGTGACTGGTGTCCTTAAAGGAGAGGGAAATTTGACACACAGGTACAGGGAGAGCAGCGAGTGACAACGGAGCACAGGTGAGAGTGATGCGTCCACAAGCCAAGATCTCCCGGCCACCCCAGGAGCGGGGGAGGCAGGCACGCTGCTGCCCGGACCCCTCCGAGAGCCCAGCCCTGCAGATGCCCTCGTTTCAGAACAGTGAGAGAAGAAACTGCCCCTGTTTTAAACCACCCAGTTTGTGCAACTTCATCACAGCAGATTCCCAGGGCTGCCCTCACAAAGTGCCACCAACCAGGCAGCCTCACCCAATAGGACAGTGTCCTCTTACAGGGCTGCAGGTCGGAGATCCAGCACAGGGCGCCCCCGGTGAAAAGCAAGGTGTCCACAGGCTGCGTTCCTTGCTGGAGGCCCCAGGGGAGAATCCTGTCCTGCCTTTTCCGGCTTCCCGAGGCCACCGGCATCCCTGGGCTGGGGTCCCCTCCCTCCCTCCCTCCCTCCCTCCTTCTGCAAAGCCAGCAACAACATCGAGTCACCTCCAGTCGCTCCGACCTCCTTTTCCACCCTCTCTTACTCTTCTGAGGGTTCTTGTGATTGCACTGGGCCCAGCAGATAATTCAGGATGCTCTCCCATCTCAAGGCTGGCTAGTAAGCAAATGTCATTCCCTTTGCTGTGAAAGGGACCCAGGAGTCTGGGGGGGACATCTTCACAGTGGCGGACCAGCAATCAGCGTTCCAGAAAGTTGAAGCCACTTGCATGAGGCCCTGGCGTGTTGTCACAGGAGAAGTTCGTAATAAATCCAAACACCTTCCACACGTACTCGGTGAAAATGCTAGAATCGCTCCCTCTAGGTCCAGCAGTGCTAATAGCCAACAAAATTAAAAATTTTTGACAGGTTTAGACATGAATTTTTATACTTTATATTACATCATAAACTCACTTGATGGGTACAGATGCAGACATGAACAAAAGCAGCGGTGGTTTCAGAAGACTGAGTTAGGAAGAGCACAGAGTTTGGTGGTAACCCCCGTGCTTGCCTGTCACCCAGACGGCACGCTGGCCGGAAACCACGTGCAGTCACGACATCTCATTTCCTTTGTGTTTTTGGCCCAGGACTTTAATTTTTCTACATCCTGAACACAAAAGTAATATGTTCCTGAAGTCAAGAAAATTGCAGGAGTCTGTTTACATCAGCTGAAGTTAGCCATTTGCTGTGCTTGTTAAGACACGTTAAGCAGAGCTTTGTGACCTGGGTTGTTCTAAGTAGAACCCATCTCTTACAGACAGGGCAGGACGCCCCTCTGAACGGCCGCTCTTCACGTCCGCACCGCAATCTAAAATCCGTCAGGGAATTCAAAGAGAGGGACCCAGGGCTGTTGCTAGGTGATGCCTTTAAAGCAGAAATGTGCCGATGGTAAAGGGTTTGCTGCCACAGGACCTTTGCTGGGGCGCAGCCTTCCACACAACCTGGAGCTGGCAGGACATCCGTGAGACAGGACGAGGATGTGCACAGAGCACAGGGTTTCCTTTATCGACAGGTGGACTTTGAGAGTTAATTTGGGGAGCGGGGCTGTCGATAGATATTTTTTCAGTTTTCTTGAGACATCAGATCATCACAACGTACACTTCAGATGTTTTACCATTTTATTTGTCAGTGAGATCCTTGAGTGTTGAAAAAGCCCCTTCTCCTGCCTAAAACTACAGACGATGGAGCCCCTCCGACCTGGCGGACCCCCTTGCCCAGGCTGCGGAAACCTTTAGACCCCATCGTACTTCCTTGAAGCATGGAGTCGGCTGGTGTGGGCCCCACTGACTTACAGCTTTGATCTCGTGTGTGCTCTTTGCAGGTCTTATTGCTGGTGTGGCTGGAAACCAAAGAGAAGTAACCACCCCGTGAGCCATCCTCTGGCTCCAGGCTCAAACTGGGGCCAGCTTCTTGGGCCGGGCGGGCTCGCCTCATCACCCTCCTTGCACATGGTCCTGACTCCCTGACAGTGCTGTTGGTGTTCCGTCTGGAAGAACCTGTCACCCACGGGGTGCCCCTCATCCTCAGGGACTGGCACACACAAAGCAGCTGGCCAGGGGCTGGACGGGAGCAGTCAAGGTTGTGGCCCTGCCCTTAGAAATGGTGGCGCTCAGTCCTTCATTCAAGTGGCCTCTTCAAGTTCATTACACTTCTTGGGAGCAGGCGCTGGATGATGATTTTTGTCTCCCATCTCTATTAATTGCAGGTTAAAGTTCAGATCAGCATTGTGGTAGACTGAATAACGCCCACCCCTCACCCCCAAATGTGTCCACATCCTGATCCTGGAACCTGTCATTATGGTACCTTATGTGGCAAAAGGGACTTTGCAGATGTGATCAGGTTCAGGATCTTCAGCTGAGGATTGTCTTGGATTATCTGGAGGAGCCTTGGAATCACAAGGGTCCTTATAAGGAAAAGAGGGAGGCAGGAGATTCAGTCAGGAGACATGAGGACAGAAGCAGAGAGCAGAGCGATGCGATCCCAGCTTTGAAGGTGGAGGAAGGGGTGGTGAGCTCCTTGCTCTTGTGAGACTCAGCCCCCTTCTCTCCACCCTAATCCTGGCCCTGCTGTACTTGTCCACTCCATTTCTCAGTCCATGAGCTTGTTCATTTCCAGGATGTGTGACACACACGACGTTCCTCACAATCCTAGCAAAATCTTTGACTGCTTCCCCAACTGCAAGTGGGTGATTTATCTCAAGCAGCCTCCATGGGCCAGGATTTACAGCTTCCCTTCTAAAGGAGTCATTTGCCATTCCTGGGGCTGAAACGGAATGGACGCACTTCAACGATGATCAGAGAAGCCTCTGAGTGGATTTATGCTTGCCATTTTAAATTTTAAGCCCGAACCAAGCTGGTTAGACCCAAAGGACTTCTTGCTTACTGCTCTTCAGGGCTCAGATATTTCAAAGACATAAACCGAACCACGGAGTTCAGCAGTTTGCTAATGTCCTGGACACCACGTTGAGTGCACATCGTCAACCAGTGAGGCGTAGTGACGCTGGAAACAGCCAGGAAAGTTGGAGGAGACTCAGCCTGTGTATTAGCATGGATCAGAGGTCACATTCATTCATTCACTCATATCATTCATTCACTCAACAAATACCCCTCAGCCACCCATTATGAGCTAGCTCTGTTTTAAACCTGGAGGATGCCCCAGAGTCTTAGCTCTCCTGGAGAGCACGTTTTAATGAGGGAAACAGACGATAAACATCTTAACTTTCAGAAAGTGTAAGGACTGTGACAAAAACAGTATAAGATGATAGGAGAGCATGATGTCCCCTTGAGAGGCAAGGAGATGCACAGCAAGACTGGGGCCACCTGCCCTGGGGACAGCCCCCCTGCCCCTCTGGTCCAGCAATTGAGAAGGAGCTGCTTAGCCGTCCATCATTTCCTGTTTGCCCTGCCATCTAGTGGCTGGAAATAGAACTACAGGCTATTTTCAAAAACTGCTAAGGGATTTTTTTTGAACCACGCTACTAGAAAAATGCTGTTCTTTAAGGGTTCAAACTGGGAACTGGTAGATAAATAAGTCCTGGAGAGAGAAGTCTCAGCATGGTGATTACAGTCAACAGTACTATTATAAACCTCAAAGGTGGCACATCTTCATTGTCACTGCCACAAAAAAATAATTGTGTGATGTGATGGAGTGTTAGCAATCCTGCTGCAACATATAAATGATCAAAGCAACACGTTACACCTTACACTGACACAATGTTAAATGTCAACTGTATCTTAGTTTAAACAATTATAAAAAAGAAATTTGTATAGAGATGAAAAATACAGTTAGAATCCACCAAAATGTATGGAACCTGGTCACTCCAGTCTTTTTTCCTAAACTTCTTAGTTTCAACAAAATTGCTGGGAACTACTTAACATGTATTAGAGCTAATATGACAAGTTGCACTTATCTTCAGTTTTACGGAAGTTTCTCGCACACCGCACCGGGTCTCTGTTATAACATGAACCAGCACAGTTCCCCACGGCGAGTGAGACTAAGCACGAGGGTGAGTTTGACAGCGTAAGAGGGGTCTGTGTAATTGTGGGTTTGCCTTTGTGACACGTTGAGGATCCGATGCAGGTCCTCAGTCGGGAGTCCAGCCCGGCTTAGAGAGCACCGCCATGTTGCTGAGTGTGTGTTTCCCTGGAGGAGAGCCTGCTGTGATCTCAGAGCCAGAAAGGGGACGAGGAGTGACGTGGGGGAGAGAGAGCAGGTGAAGAGAAGTTACCAAGTCATTGCTGCCACCACAGGTGCCTGGCACTGGATTCACCGGGGCCTTCCGAGGAGCCTTCTGAAATGCATCTCAGAACTGCCTGCCTGGGGATGGAGGGGGACCATCCATCTATCACTCCCTTGCCCCACTGTCAAGTGTGGCATTCACTCCCTGACTGCTTCTTGGCTCCCAAGGGTGAGCGCTGAGCGGGGCCCCATGCATCTCACCTCGTGGAGTCAGAAGAACCCCGGAGTGGAAGCCAGAGGCTCCCTGGCCTGCCAGGTGGGGCTGAGAGGCTTTTGAAATGGGGAGAAGTGTCCAGTGCACTGTGAGACGATGCCGGCTAGCCTGGGAGAGTCCCAGAAAGAGACCTCTGGGACTGATGGGGACTCGCATATATGAGGGAGCAAAGGACTGCCCCCTCGCAGGCACTGGAGGAGATGAAGACCTCTTATCTGCACTTGGACTCTGCCCAAGATGGCAAACACCTGGTGACGAGGAATGGGGCGTCTCCTGGAGTATTGCATCTGAGCATCCTCCCCTCTTTCAGCTGTGAAAGTGCTTCCTAAGGGAAGAGGCTCTTGAGGGACCAGCATTTGCCCCTGCAGGTTCCGGAAGCGGACGTTTCCAGGTCTGCTTGCTGGCCTTGAGGAGGTGGTCATCCCTGAGGGATGGCTTGAGGTCGGAGTGGGTTGAGATCCTGAACCTAAGTAAGGCTCAGCTTGAAGGGTATTTTTAGAAATTCACCCACTATATCAGTTTCCTGGGGCTGCTGTAACAAACAAGAAAGTTTACTACAAACTTTGTGGCTTAAAAAAATGGAACTAATTCTCTCACTGTTCTGGAGGCCAGAAGTCTGGCATCAAGGTGTCGGCAGGGCCGTGTTCCTTCCGAAGACTCGGGAGGAGGGTCCTTCCTGCCTCTTCAGCTCCTGAGGGCTCTTGGCGAGCTTGGCTTGTGGCCGCTGCATTCCAGTCTCTGCATGTCCTTTTCTGTCTCCAATAAGGACTCTCTCATTGGATCTGGGCCCATATTAATCCTACATGATCTCATCTGCATCCTCAGATGCATGTTACATATTCTTTACCTACTTTACCTCTTCAGACTCTTTCAGGATCTCAACCCTTCGTCCAAGTTCAAGGCCGTCAGCGGTCAGTCTCCTTCCACACTACAGAACGGCTTCCCAGCTTAGTTCATGGGTCGTCTCGCCTGGATCGCTCTGTCTTACTTTCTAAGCAAGATCTTCAGCAACCGACGCTCTTGTCCATCTCACAAGTTGTTGTCGAAACTAAACGAGACCTTTTTGTTAAAATGCTGTCAGTCTGTTACAGCTCCATGTGAATTTCAGACACGCGCCTCTCCAGGGGATTGGCTTGGTGGTGGCCTCTGAACTGAGGGCTGGGTCCTGCAGAAATGGTGACAAAGGCCAGAGGTAAAGAGCACAAGCTGCAGACAGCGGAGTCCTGAGGGGTCCAAGCTCAGGACCCTGGGACCCTGGGGTGTGTGCCTGGGACAGTGGAGGACAGGTGGACGGAGCCCATGAGAATGCTTGGGTGGTCCTAGAAGGGGGCCAGGCGCCCAGCATGGCCCACAGGGCTTCCACGTCACCCCTGTTTGGGCTCCACCATGAGTCTGCCGTGTCTGAGTGTCCCAGCTCCCTGGGGCTGCTCTAACAGAGGACCACAGACGGGGCTGCAAACGACAGGCATCCATCCTCTCCCTGTTCCTGAGGCCAGAGATCTGAGGTCAAGGAGTGGCAGGGCTGTGCCCCCTCTCGAGGCTCGGGGGGAGGACCCTTCCTCCAGCCTCTGCTGAAATCCTCACTCCTGGGCTTGAAGCCACATCACTCCAGTCTTCACCTCCGCTGTCACGTGAGCTTCTCCTCTGTGTCTCTGTGTCTCCTCCTTTTCTGTCTCTGGACCCGTCACTGGAGTCAGGCCCCACTCCGACCCAGGAGGACCTCATCTTTACTGGATTCCACCTAAAAAAGACCTTATTTCTAAATCAAGTCACATTCACAGGTGCTGGGGTTTGGGATGTGGGCATATCTTTTGGGGGGACACAATTCAACCCACTATCCCAAGTGTTATTTACTGTTTCCTGTAAACCAGTTCACCCTTTTCCCGCCTGCATGTGGGGCAGCACAGGCGACAGGCGGGAGCGGATTTAGGAGCAGATTCTTGCGGGTCAGATCCCAGGGTCCCAGGGCTGCCCCCTCCTCGTGCTGCTTTGCCCCTCTGCTCGCTGCCTTCGCTGTGTGGCAGGAATGATCGGATCTCCTCATGAGCGGATCGTGAGAATTCAGTCAGGGACGGTGGACGCAGCACCTAGCCTGGGGCCTGGCCCACGGAGAGGGTGTGGTTGTGCTCATTCCATGATTTATTTTAAAAGGAAGTGGTATCGCTGCCCTCGCTGGGAAACCATGATCGCATGCCAACAATGAAAGATAATTGTCAAATTAAATACTGCGAGAACAGTACACACAGTCGCCGGCCAACGGCTGAGGCCTTCAAAAAGGGCAACTGGCAAAGCGGGAGCAGCGAGAAAGCCGTGCTGGGCCCTGATGAGGCTCCTTCACCTCCAGGGAGCACTAAAAAGGGAGCGGCTGTCCCGTTATCTGCATTGTCTGGGTCAGTGTGGCTTCCCGCCGTTGGTGTGTAACTTCAGATCATGTCCCCAAGCGATGGATTCATGCTTTGTTTGGCTTCCGGTGCCTATGAGCAGGGCCGTGGGGGAGAGTGGGTGCTGTCCGGGAGGCTTCACTCGGGTTTGTGAGAATGAAGACAGGGGCTACAGTCCAGTCAAGCCAGGCTGCAGGCCCATGTGCCAGGCCCCTCGGCCAGCTTCCCGGGAGGTGGGTCAGCTGCTGTAGGGGGAGGCGTCCTCACTGGCTCACCCCAGAGCGGGTGGCGGACAGGCAGCTTCTGCAACGTCAGCTGTGTGAGCCTGTGCAATAAAGCCGCCTTTGTCTCTCAAATCTGCGTTGGAAGTAGGGCCTGCTGATGGCAAAGCTTGGCAACTGCCTCTTCACACACACACACAGATGCATGCACACATTCTTGCATGTGTGTGCATACACATATTCATGAGTGCATACACACTTGCACTCACACACACACGGATGTGTACACCCACTCATGCACACGTGTGCACACGAACACATGCATGAGTGAACACACACACGGAGGCATACACACAGTTATGCATGCATGTGTGCACACACACATGCATTCACAGGCATGGGTGCACACACTCATGCATGTTTGTACACACAGGCATGAGCGCATACACATGCATTCACACACATGGATGCACGCATACATTCGTGCATGTGTGCACACACATGCACATGCATATATTAGTGAGTGCACACACATGCATTCATATACACACACACACCACCACCACCACCCAAGGCTCGGTTCTTTCTTGTCTTTGTTGTTTTACTACATATGTGTGTCCTTAGACATTATCTTTTAGTTTTGTGTACATCTAAATTTTGCATAAGTGGATTCACCCTGTGTGTATTTGACGACTTGCTTACGTGTTTCGTGCATGAGATTCAGCATGTCGACACACTCGGCTGCTATGCCTTCATTTTCACGTCTGCTGGGTGTGCTGGTATGTGAGCACACCATGAGTTCTTTGTCCAGTCTCCGGCGGGTGGTGTTCGGGTTGTCCCAGTGCTTGGCAACAGCCCACAGAGCTCAGCAGGAAGAGGCTGAGTCGCACCCTGCATGATATCCCTCCGGCGGTGGGATGGTGGGCCTTCCTCCTTCTCTACTTGGTACACGCCTGATCGGCTTCTAGGACCCGGTCCTAGCGCCTCTTCTGAGACTCCTTCAGATCACGTCTCTCTCTCCCTCTGCCCCTCGCCCCCTGCCAGCTGGTGGCCAGGGCCTTGAGCTCAAAGAACGAGCCTTATCATGGCCCTGGGCATCACTATACGTCCTCGAATTAGTCACGTCTCCAGGAGGACTTCCACCTCTCAAATTTCCTCTCGGGGAACGTGAAACCATAAGCACTAAAAATACTCCAGAGCTAGCCCACTGACGTGCAAGTCCCACGTGGCCACCTGGGAAGTTGCACCTTACCAAGTCTCCTGAGGACAACGACAGGGCTTCCTCCTGGGCTTGTTGAGGACAGCAGGAGTCAGCACGTGCTGAGCACTTAGACCAGTGCCTGGTGCAGGGTGATGCTGTGTGCGTGCCTTCATTCCTCCCACAGCCCATGCACAGTCCACCATCAAATCCTGTCGTCTTCAAAATATGCCCACCTCTGACCATCCCCCTGCCACACTCCTGTCCTGGTCCAGCCCTTCTCATGCCACACGAGGCTCCTGCCCTGATTCCTGGTTCCAGCCTGGCCCCCAGACTCCATTCCCCATGCAGCCGACAGGGTGGTGCTTTTAAAATCTCAGTCATATCATGCCACTCACAACATGGCCTCACCATGGCCTCTTGCCAGGGTCCTGTGTAACCCACCTCTGGCCTCATTGTCCACCACTCTGCCCTCCCTCACCTGCTCTGGCCACAGCCTCTGCACCCACTGCTCCCTCTGGGGATGCTTTGCCTGGATGCACACGTGGGGGTTTTGAGCAGATGGCTCCTCCTCAGAGAGGGTCTTCCCACTGCTTATGTCCACGACCCCGTCCTCTCCTGTCCCTCCAGCCTACTTTAGTTCATTGCACCGTTCTCATCACCTGAGACACGTCTGCTTCTTGATGGCGTTGGTTTCTGTCTTCACAGTGGAAGATAAGCACCAGAAGAGATTTGGTTTTGTTCTATGCTCCATCCTAGGCACAGGGCAGGTGCTCGATACCTATTTGTTGAGTGCATGAATGAACAAAGAACGTCCAGGTCTGTGGCTGGCCCGGTGGCATAGCAGTTAAGTTCACATGCTCCACTTCAACACCCTGGGGTTTGCAGGCTCAGATCCTGGGCATGGACCTAGCACGGCTCATCAAGCCATGCTTTGGTGACGTCCCACATACAAAATAGAGGAAAGTTGGCACAGATGTTAGTTCAGGGCCAATCTTCCCCACCAGAAAAAAAAAAAGAAAAAGAAAAGAGCATCTGAGTTTTCTATACTGTCTGTACTAGTTAGCTATTGCTGCGATGATGCCCCGAAATGTCATGGGCTTATGATACAAATGTCTATGGGTCTGGGAGCTGGCTGGGCGGCTCTGCTTCGGTCTGTGATCAGCTTCAGGTTGGCTCTTCCTGTCTCTCCTCCAAGGACTAAGAGTGAAGGAGCTGCAGTTACCCAGGCATGCTCTTCCCGTGGAGTCGGCAGGACCACAGAGCCAAGCCAAACCTTGAGAGCCATGGAAAGCCTCTGCCTAGATCTGGCACATGTCAAGTTGGCCAAAGCTACCACGTGGCTAAGCCCAGTGTCAAAAGAGAAGACACACTCCACTCCCAGGAAGCCATGGCAGGGTGGGGAGGGGAGGAAGGGTGAGAACACGTAACTGCTGAGCACCACACCATTCTGCTCCCAGTGGCGGCACTGCCAGCCCCTGTAACTGTCGGTTACTCAAGGCCCGGAGAGAACCCACAGGGGCTGGTGTGGCCGGAGCAGAGGGGTGGGGGAGAGAGGAAGAGGATGAAGGATGTGATCAGGCAGAGCTTCAGGACCTGGAATGTTCCTCTGCGTGAGCTGGGGGACCACCCGGTGGCTTTGAGCAGGGGAGTGACATGATCTGACTGAGGTTTTAAAAGAATCACCCTATTGCTGGATGGAGAAGAGATTCTAAGGGGGAAGCTGGACGCAGGGAAGCATGGAGCCCTGGAAGAGAATTGAAGGGGAGCATTTATATCTCAACGTACGAGGAGGCTGCTTCGTGGCCTGCCCTGCCCTGCCCCTCCCTAAGCCATCCTGAGTCCTCTCAGCGGTCCACAGCCCACAGTGCGGCCTTAAAGGAGGAGAGCATTTCAGTCAGCAGGTGTCCGAGGGGAAAAGAGAAACAGGGCCTCGCTGACAGGGCAGCGCCACCAGCGAAGCTCGGCCGCTGCAGGGAGTACAGGCAACGTATCCTGACCCGCCGGAGCTCCCCCGCCCAGAGCACGCCCGCTGTTTCCGAAGAGGAAATTCCTGTTCCTCTCCCCAAAAGGGAGACAGATAACTTATCATCCAAACCCAGACAGCTTTGAGAGCAAGCGCTTTAAGAATAATGAGCAGCCTATCCTTGAAAAAGCATTTTTATGGACTTACAAATTGGTTTTAATATATTGGCAAACTTATCTATTCAAAAGATATTTTCAAAAATGTAATGTTTTCTAAAACATACACATCATATGTCTGTGTGCATTACAGAAAAAGTTATACCCTTTATAATAATCAATTTGTATGAATTAAAATATTTTATATTATTATATTTTATATAAAGATTTGATGTTAATTTAAAAATAATATAAGCAGGCTAATTATTCTTGGCGCGTGAATTAGTCAGGGTTCTCCAGAGAAACAAAACCAATTTTATATACACATATATATATATGTATATATATGTGTGTATATAAAATACATATATAAATACATATAAAATATATATATAATACATATTATGTATATTATACGTATATATAAAGATTTATCGTGAGGGATTGGCTCACGTGACCGTGGAGGCTGAGAAGTCCCGAGATCTGCCGTCTGTGCGCTGGAGCCCTGCAGAGCTGTGATGTAGTTTTGGGCTAAGACTGAAGGCCTGGGAACCAGGAGAACCGATGGTGTAAATCCCAGTCTGAGGGCAGGAGAAGACGGGTGTTCCAGCTCAAGCAGTCAGCAGAGAGAGAGGGAGAAAGAACATCCTCCATTCCTCTGCACTTTTGTTAATTCAGGCTCTGGTTGGGTTGGATGATGCCCACCCACATGGGGGAGGACCATCTGCTTTACTCAGTTCACCAATTCAGACGTTAATCTCTTCCAGAAACACCCAGAAATAGTGTTAAACCAGATATCCAGGAAATCCAGTCAAGTTGACACATAAAATTAACCCCCAGTACATATTCACATCCTTTGGTTAGTTTCTCAGTCGCATGCGTCTCTAATACTATGCCACAGTTATTTTTCTGAAGAATACATGTTTTCAATATAATCTATCTAATATAAGCTCAGAACCAATGCTATTACATAAAGGCTATTTTTTTTATTAAGCTTTTAAGTATTGAAATTAATAATGAAATATTCAGTCCAAATATTTTCACAGGCAGTGTCCTTTTTTGCCTGCATTTCGAGGACCTTTCCTTGATGAGTATTTTTACAACATAAAACCTATCAAATAAATGACCTTTACTTAAGGTTTCTTTTAATATTTTACCAAATTTAGATCTTGCGAAATTGTAGGCTTTCTCAATTTCACTCTGCTCTGACACAGAGCAGAAATTTACCTAATGCAGTACGGGAACTCTGTCACAAGGCTCTTCTTCCACGTCGGGGTGTTTCAAAGCACAGTTTTATGATTTCAAAGTCAGATCTTGCCTGTTGTGCTGTGCCCTCACTGTTTGATCTGTTCTGTTCCTCCCCTGCTTCTGTAGGAGTAAACCTCGATGTCGTCTTGCTTTTTATTTATTTATTTATTTTTTATTTTTTGTTTTTATTTTTTAATGATCGCTGTTTGCTAAAAGCTTTAAAAGCTAAGGTTCCTGGTGCTCCATTGTTTGCGTACTTGGATTCCAGAGTTCCATCTGATTTTGGACAGTACACAGCCTGAATCTTGAGTTTTCACAAGACAGTTCAATTCCATTGTCGGACAATGTTTAGGTGAATTTACAAAGCAGTTATTCCAAGATTTGGACATTCTACAATCTGATTGAATTATGGCACCAAAAAGAAGGTGCACGCTGCTTTGGCGAATTTTTCTTACTGGGTTCACCTTCACTGAAACACTTTGAGGTCCACTCCTTCTGAATGTATAGAAATATATCTAAATTTTCACTACAAGAACTTTGTATTGGTTTTATAGTGTCGTGTAACAAATTACCCCCAAATTTAGCAGTTTGAAACAACACACGTTTATTGTCTCACAGTTTCGCTGGGTCAGGAATCCAGGCAGAGCTTGGCTGAGTCTTCTTGTAGGGTTGGAATCAATGTGTTGGCCGGGACTGCCATCATCTCAAGGTTTGGCTGGGGATGACCCGCGTCGAGGCTCACTCGTGTAGCTTTTGGCAGGCCTCGGATGCTCACCGGCTGTTGACTGAAGACTTCTGTTGCTTGCCACATGGCTTCTCCGTTGGGTGTTTGCAACGTGGCAGCTTGAGAGATCAGGAACAGCTTGTGCAAAGCAGAAGGCAGAATCTTCCTGTAAGAGGCTCAGAGGTGCATCCCCTCCACTTTGCCACATTCCATTAGTTAGAAGCAAGTCGCTCCATCCCGCCACACTCCCGGGGAGAGAATCATGCAAGGGCGTGAATGCTCGGGGGTGCCCATCGCTGGGGTCCTTAAGAGCTGCCCACCACAGCTTCCGTGTGTCTTGGTAGGCGATTGCAACTTTACTGGACACAGTTCTGGATTGTTTGTGCACTACAATCAAATCAAGTGAGTTCTGTTGTACGAGGTTTCTTAATTTAGTGCACTACTACTTTTTTTCTTGATCTTGTACTACACTAAGGTTCGTATTCACATTATTACTATGAAAACAATAACGATTTTGTCTTCAATGTTGAATTTTTCACCAAATTTGCAATAGCATTTGCAATCGTATCAGATATCAGATATTTCGTCTTCAACTGAACAAACTTCCAAAAGCTTTGCTTTGATTTTGTGAATTGAATGAAAAAATTTGAACCATTATTGTAACAAGTGGTTTTTCTTTGAAGCATCTGGTATAGAGTCAGCATCGTTTATCTGTTTGAGGAATTCCTCTTCTGCTGGTGGAGTCAACACCTTTCACGTCACTGTGTGAACATACACAAGAAAGTAAGGAATCAAAACGAGCAAAATTAATTGAGAAGAGCAACGATTTGATCTGATAGAAAAGTCATACTTCACAGTGGCACCTGCTGCAGCTCCATCCCGGGAAGAGAATATTCAAATAGCTACTAATTTTTTAGACTCTTTAACATGGAAAATGTCCACTATACATATATTCAAAATAAACCCCCGGGTACTCTGAACCCAGCTTCAACAATGACCATTTCACACTTCATACTGTTTCATATACTCTCACCTACTTCCTTCATGCATGTATTATTTTGTAGCAAATCCCAAACGTTATGTCGTCTTATCCTTAAATATTTTCTATGTATCTTTAGGAGATAAGAGTGATAAAAAACTCCACAATACCATTATCACACCTAAAAAAATTAACAGTAGCTCCATAATATCATCAAAGACCCAGTCACTATTCAAATTTTCAAGTGACACATAAATATTTTATAGACTTACTCAGTTTTACAGTTTCTTTTAATCAAGATCCAAATAAGGTTTGCATTGCACGTGAGTGGTGTCCCGACTCTCATTTAGTCTCTAGCTCCCTCCTCTGGAGCTCCTTCCTTACAGGTCCCAGGAAACCTGGAATCACTCAAGCTCAGCTAAATTCAGGGTTAGCATGACAACATTTTTTAGGACCTCGTTTCTTTAAGCTTTGTCTTTCTTTTGGCATCTTTCTCAGGCTCCAAGAGCTGGCAAGATGGCAACCCAGCTCGTCACATCGTCCCAACTCCACGTGCAGCAGGAGGAAAGAACATCTTTCTTTCAGGGTCTCCTGCAAGAGTACTGAGATTCGCTGGGACGAGTTCCTTTGGGGCCACACGCCTACCCTTGAACCAAGCCCAGAGGCCATGGCAATGCCAGGCGCTGGCTGGCTGAAGAGTGGACGCCACAATGTGCCCTGTGGAGGGGGTCCCTGCCAAGCCCTGGGCTGAGTGGAGAGAGATGGGTCCACAGACAAAAGCAACACCTTCTCCTGGAAAAAAAAGGTGAAAGAATTCTAGGAAAGCAAGACATCAGTATCCGTTATTCTCAGCATCCTTCCACTATCTTTCTGGAACCAGAGCTTTGCCGTCAGCCTTTTATAGATTATAAAGACAGAACGTTAGGTGAGGGCCTCGACAGCAGGGCCCAGACCGCCTCAGAGCCCTGAGGCCAGCTAGCGGCTCACCTCTCTCCGGGACCAGGAGTGTTCATGTCCAGCAGAGGGAAGCCCCCTGCTCCCCCCCAACCCCCACCCCCAGAGCAGCAGATGCATTGTTGCTGGGTTATTCTTGTTTTGTTTTGCCATTGTCTAAATATTGACTCTCTCTGGAAGCAGCAGGCACTGGAACAACCTTCAGAATTTTTCTCAATCACTTCAGACTAAGGAATCTCCTGCAAAGCGAGAGTAAATATTTTGCTGAAGTCCGCAGAGAGTGAACACAGAGAGGACAGGAGGCATTCAGCTGAAGGGTTCCTTTGTCAGAGGGGCAACTCCGGGTGGATTCTGAAGCCTGGCAGAATGAGGCTCCAGGAATTCTGCACAAACATGAGGGGTCTGGAGGGGAGACCACCAGGGCCAACCCTTTCCATTCGGGTGCTTTAAATGGATTGGGAAGAAGAAGAAATAATCAGGGGAAAAGGCTGCAGCAGGCAAAGGTTTCTCTCAAGGAAACCAGAACAAAAATCCCAACGTTGAGAAAAGACTGGCCAGCGGTGGAGACGCCACGTTCATGAGCCTCTACCTTGTGCAAGACCTTGTGGTTGTTATAACCCGCAGTGTCTTACACAATGCCAGGAGGTAGGAATTATTATTCCAGGTTAACAGAAGAAGAAATCTGGGTGCAGAGAAATGTATGTATCTCTTGTGTGTTCAACAGATACCCGTCGAGCCTTTGTCCTGTGTCAGGCGCCGTGGAAAGTGCGGGAAGGAAGACAGTCCCAAACCGCCACCCCTCGTGGGCCTTAAAGTCTAGTCGGGGGCTTGGGGCGGGGGGAGTTGGATGGGCAATAAACAAGTAGACAGCTGGAACTAGCCAATGTCACAGAGCAATGAGTGCCACAAGGGAAATTAAACACGGCGAAGCGAGAGGGAGTAGTGGGGTGGGGACCCCTTAGACTGGGAGAGACCTCAGAGAAGAGGAGCCTGTGAGCTGAGGCCTGAACAAGGAACAGAGCCCACGAATGCTCGCTGCCCGCCTTGCCCTTCCCGGGGAGAGCCCACCAGGCGGAGGGAAGAAAAGGGCCTGGTATTACGTCTGTTCGAAGGATAAAAAGAAAGTGCGCACTGCTTGGTGGGGAGAGGGGAGAGGTAAGTGGTCAGAGCAGAGGAGAGCAAATGAGAACTCCGTGTTGCACGTGCCTAGAAGAGGAGAGCCGAGAGTAGTCACACTGGCTCCGAGTCCAGGACACGCTCTCTCTGGTCACCTGCTCTGCTCCAGCCCACAAACTAGAGGAGCAGGTTTGTGTTTCTCAACGGGACAGCGACCAGCGTTTTGAGCAGCAACTCTTCCCTTTGCTAGATCGTCCCACATGTTGCAGGATATCTACTTAGAAGCCCTAATGCCTCTAAATGCCAGTAGCGGTCTCCAGTCACTGTGACAGCCCCAAACTACCCTTCATCTTATCAGACATCCCCTTGAAAAATCCCTCTAAGTGAAGGGGTGAAGCAGAAAGCCGGGTTGAGGGGTTCACTGGTTGAGACAATGTCCTGGTTCTCTGATGCTGAGTTATTAATGACCCCACACTTAGTGTATTGAAAAAATGACGTTTATATTATTCCTCAATCTCGAACTCGGCGTGCTGCCCATCTCTGCTGCACTCAGCTTCAGTGGGGGCAGCTCGAGGCCGGGGGCAGCGTGGGGGGAAGGCTCACCCACTCCACGGCTGCGGGTTGATGCTGCGGACCAAGCCCTCAGCTGGGGCCATGGCTGGACACTGGATGTTGTGTCTGCCTGGCTCGGGCTTCCTCACAATGTGGCAGATAGATTCCAAGGACACGTGTTCTAAGGGAAAGCCAAGCCAGGATGGAGTGCCTCTTCTAATCCAGCCCAGAAGCCAACAGTGTCACTTCTGCTGCGAGACCTGATGGCAGATCCACTCATTAGAAGTGAGCCACTAAGACTGACCCATATTCAAAAGGAGGGGAAACAGTTTCCCCTTTGTAAAGGGAGGAATATTGAAGAGTTTGTAGACATGTATTAAAAGCATCACAAGTAAGGAGAGAGAAATCCTGAAATCTCAGTGCCTGACACTCTTAAAATTTGGTACCTATGTCATAGTCCAGTGTAGGTTTGTGTGTGTGTGTGCACGCGTGTGTGTGTTTGTGTCATCCGTTTATTCAGGGACCTGGCCTCCTTGTATCTCACGGTTCGTCCTTGAGCTGAATTCCCAGAGCCCTTTTGCAGCCGTCAGAATTCTGCATGGAGGTTTAACGGCCCACATCACTTCTGCTCACTTTATATGGGGTGAAACTCAGTCCCAGGGCTACACTTTATTGCAAGGGAGCCAGAGTGTGCGGTCTATTCATGTGCCCGTGTGGCATATTGAAGGTGGTGGCAAATGCTTTGAGACTCTCATCAAGAGGTGGGATCTGTTCCTCTTTACTCTGAATGGGGGCTGGGCTGTGTTTGCTTTGACCAAAGGAGCACGGCGGAATCGATGCGAAGGAACAGAAGAGGCAGATTCTGCCTGGGTCTCGTAAGAGCCCCAAGCTGCCCGCCATGTTAGACGTCCACCTGCTTTGAGGTCACGTGCGGGAGGAAGCCGAGCGGTTAGAGAGAGAGATGCCCAGGCAGCCCCAGCTGGCTAAGCTGTCTCAGCTGTGCCTTGTCTGAAATACTGACCCCCACACACATGAGATATAATAATAATAAGTTGTTGCCTGAAGCCGCTGAGATGTGGGATAATTTGTTATGCAGCAGTAGGTGACCGGGACACTGAGGAAGGAGGATGCTGGCGGCTGTGAGCACTGCTGCTCTGCCCCATTTCCTCCTTCTCCCCCTTGGATAGAACACTAGTGCAAGAACGACAGTGACAGCAAACAGCTCGGTGAGTCCTGAGAGATGCTAGCCGGAGCTCTCATGGGGAGGGGTGAGCCTGACTCGTTGTCTTTGCCAGTTTCAAGGTATAAATACTCCCACTACGGCTGATTTCAAGCTACCAATGTGGCATCAATGGAAGAGGATCTGAGAAGAAATGTGCACATTTGGCTCATCTGAGCCTGTGAGCCAGCAACATTCCTGTAAGTCAGAAGCTTCCTGAAGCTAGGGGTCCTGTTGTGTTCAACAGTCAGTGGTTTACACATTTTGGCTCAGTAAGTGTTTGCTGAATTGAGGAGCTCCCAGTTTCCAGTGGATGCTTCTGCGATACAGCAGGACAATGGCACAGAAAGGAAGTTCTCTGCTCAAAACCTTCCAGTATCTTCCCATCTGTCTGTGAGTTACTGACTAAACCCTCCTGGAGGCCTGTAGGATGTGCCCCATCACCTCTCTGTATCCATCTGCCCCCCTGACTTGCTCTGCTCAAGCCACGCTGGCCTCCTGGCTGTTCCTAGAACATCCAGGGATGATCCTGCCTCAGGGCCTTTGAACTTGCTGTGGTTCCTTCTGGGTAGAAAGCTCTGCCTCCAGACATCTACATGACTTGCCCACCTCCTTTCTTCCAGGCATGGCTTAAATGTTACCTTCCGAGAAAGGCTTTTTCTAAAATACTGTATGTAAAATCGTGACCTCTACTTGCCCTAGGAGCTAGCTATCTTGCTTCCCTCATTTACTTTTCTCCATAGCACTTACCCCCTTAGAACATACTACATAATACAAGTTCTAGGTTTTACTATTTTGTTTACCTACCACGTCTCCCACTGGTGGGTTTGAGAGTGGACTTGAGAACACAGTCTGTGGCCATGTGGGCTTCCTACTTCTTCCCCTGGAGTCGAATCCTCGGGAAGACGTCCCATCAGGAGTGGCTGGGCTCTGCAGGGCAGCCCCATTCACCCAGCAGCTGTGAGAGGGACCGTCTGGGGAGTGCGTGGGAGGGAGCAGAGGAAGGTGGGTCTCGCCCTCCATTAGTTCCCAGAGTGAGACATTCTTCCCCTGGAAGCCCAGGCAGAGACTCAGAACAAGGAAGAAAATAGCCCGTTCTTCAAAAGCCAAAGGGTTTGTGTTTGACAATTGGGAAAGAAACATCAGGAAAACAAGCAATAGGAGGCATTTCTTTCTTTTCCCTTCGAGGTTTTATTCTTCACGGGGCTCCAAAGGGCTTTGCCTCTCTCGGTGAGTTTCTGGATGCATCTGGGACGTACTTTGAGCCCTGTCTCCAGCTCAGCGACCTGACAGCAGCTTACGCCTACCCGTCTTAGTGTTCTTCAAAGAAGGCTGTTTGGCAAGCACAGCTGTTAGTCGCAGACTCTCCAGAGAAAGGTGGTGTGTGACCCACTCGAGGCAGCGCCACGTTGATGGAGAGCGTCTGGGATGCTGTGGAGGAGCTGGAGAACGTTCTCTCCATCATACACCGGCTGCCGCTGCCCGGTGGGGGTGGCCGGGGCGGGGGTGCCCGTGTCAGCAGAACGCATGCCAGAGTCATTGCTCTTCAATGAATTCGGAGCTGAGGGACGGCGTCTGCAGGTGTCTAAACAGGTGCGTGCATGTTGAAGGCAGCTTGGACGGGTTCAGTCTAGAGACAGGTGTCCAAGGTCCAACAAGGCTGCAGACTTTGGAGCAAGTTTACCTTTTCCTTTGAGACCCACCTGCAAACCCCAGTTTCTCTCCTGAGCCCCATTCGGGATTTCCTGGAAGACCTTCGCTCCAAAATAAAGCAGCACCTCTCTCTTCCCTTCTTCCTTCCCTTCCCTTCATCCTTCCGTCCGTCCTCTGTCTTCCTTCCTTCCTAATTAGTGTCTGTCTCCTCCACTAGACACCAGGTCCTTGAAACCAGGGGCTGCGCTTGTCTTTGCTCCCCACTGCCTTCCTCCTGCCGTGCACACAATAGTCCCTCCGGCCGCAGTTGTTAAATCAGCAAATGAACCTCCTGGTGGGAGTGGAGGTGAGATTTGGGGGTAGGTGTGGTCAGGAGGCTGAGGCACAGTCGGCGTGGTGGTCTGCTTGTCCCCCTGAAGAGCTGGGGAGCCTGGGGAGGGTTTGGGAAGCCTGGAATTGTGGTGATGATGAGGGCAGTGATGCTAAGAGCTGGCAGTCTGTCCAGCCTGCATGGTGTTCCGGCACCTTCAAAGCACTTCACATCCATCATCTCACTGAGTCCTCACGGCAGCCCGATGGGAAAGGACCGGTCATCCTCCCACTTCGCAGGTGGAAAAACTGTGGCACAGGAAGGCCAAGCAGCTTCCTCAAGTGAGGGGGCCAGTGAGGGGGCAGCCTGGTTTTCAACTGAGCAGGTTCCACGAGAGTCAGCGAGCGATCGTTGTTACCCATGGTTCCCGGGGCGAGGGGTTCCAGGCCTGGCCTTGAATTTTAGGGGTTCACCTGCTCTGTGTTCTTTTCAAAGTAAACTTCGTTGAGGTATAATTTACAAATTACTCATTACTTGCCCGGTTCAATGCACTGTGACAACTGTTTATACCCCGGTAGCCACCCTGCATCTTGTGTAGTTTCGTGTGGATTATTGTGTGCATATCATGTCGTCAGAGTTGGGCATTGTTTTCTCCACCTTAAAGATGGGGAAACTGAGGCGCTGCGAAGTTAGGTGACTCAATTCAAGGACATTCAGCTGCTTAGAAGGGCTAGGTTCAAACCCGTTTCCTCTGGATCCAGAATCTATTCCTGTCTGTTTTAATCACCTCCTGTTCACCCCATCGGGGTGGGAGGGATTCACGCCCCAGCGTGGTGAAGGGCGCTGAACACGTGACGCTAGATGTTGGTGAGATGAGCTCAACAGCGGTTCATGAGTCATGCACACTCCGCCTGGAAGAGGGGGACACCACACGCCATGCAGGGCACACGGGGTGTCCTGGGGACAGAGGAACCAGCAGGGGCTGTGGGAGGCAGGCTTTGTAGTAACCGGAGGGAGAGGTGCCCCCCGGTTCCCATAAGATGTGATGGTTTGTTTGGATGATTCCGGGGGTAGGCAGAGAACTGAAACCCGGTTGTCAGGGATGAGCAGGAGTTCTGCCTGGTCTGCATGGTGAGGAAGGTTGTTTGACTAGGGGACCTTATCTGTGGCAGCAGAGATGGGAGAGGAGACTATGATTAGGACATTTGAGACCCTCCTAGTTTCTCCTGGGTGCTGAGGCTGCATGTAACGCTGGGCCTTACTTTCAGGCCTTATACCCAACCGTGCTGTCCCACTGCAGCCTCCACCACCACGCGCACGGCTGTTGTGTGCTCTGCATTCTCCGCCAGGTCCCCTCCCTTCACGGAAATAGCAGCTACAATTATTTTCCATAGTAAAGGTACTCTGTTGAGTTTGACTCTGTGTCCCATGTCTTATATAATTCTTATGACAGGTGTATGGAATAGGTCCTACTAGTTGACACATTTTACAGGAGAGGAAACTGAGTCTCGGGGAGTTTAAATGGCTTTCCTGGCCACGTAGTTATGTGGGCACATAGCTCGCAATGGATAGAGGTGGGGTTGGAGCTCAGGTGTGTTGACTGGTCGCCTGCACCCCGTAATCCAGCCCTTCCCTCTCCTCCCCCTGCAGCTCCGCCTGTCACTCAGGCAGCATCAGCCCACAGCGCAGCATCCCGACAAGTCCTGAGTCGCATCCTCTGCCATATTCAGAGGCTGAATCCCGAACATCCTTGAAATTGAGATGTTTCCATTCAAACCAGATTCTTCAGCATCTGGGGACTGGCAAAATGAGTTTAGCTAAAGTGAGAGATGATTGAGGCCATCACTCAAGCTTTAAACTGAACCTCAACCCTGCCTGGGAATCATCCAATTGCTTCCCCCTGGTGAGGGTTTTCATTTCTACAGAACGCTCCAGTGTAAGCACTGAGCACGGGCCTGGCTCAGACCAGGCTGGGGCAGTGTGTATCAGGTGGCAATACTCACTCCCCACCTGGATGGTGAGCACCTGAGTCAGTGTCCTGGCTACACTCATGTCTACACCCCACTGCCCAGCCAGCGTCAGGACAGAGCACGCGCTTTGAACGACATGGGGATAAGTGCAGACCATCATAGCTCTCCTTTGTTGAATGCCCACTATGTAGACACTGATTATGCTCTTTGCCGTGTATTAACTCCCTGAGCCTTCCTCTCAACCCGACGAGGTGGACCCTTCTATCACACACATCTTCAGACGGAGGAGCGGAGGTCCAGTGTCAGCCCCTCCTCACCTCCTCCTGGGTTTGAGTCACAGTTTCTTCCTGGTGGGATTTCTCTGCATGGAGCGCCCTCTGCATTTCAGCCCCTTTTGGGAGGAGAGACAGTCTCCAGCTATCTCTCCAACACACCTCTGTGTCGTCAGCGTCCTCTGCCTCCTTCTCATAAGGACCCTTGTGATTAGATCTACGCTCCCATAATCCAGGGTAAGCTCCCCAACAATGATGCTTAATTCGGTCACACCTGCCAAGTGCCTTTGGCTATGTCACGTAACACACTCCCAGGTTCCCAGCACTCGGGCTCAGCGTCCTTGGGGGTCCTTATTCAGCTGACTATACTGACCTTTTGCGTGATGATCTTGGAGGTCACGTGCTCCATATGGTGCAGCCACAGAGGGCCTTCCTGTGCTGCCTTGGGCGAGAGCGTGAGTGAGAAACCAATCTGTGCTGTGGTAAGCCACCAAGATTTGGGGGTTACTCCCACAGCATCAGATTCAGTGATTTATCACGGCAGCGATGAACTCCGAGATGGTCACCGTGAGTGCCTTCTCTAGTGGAAGCCGAGCTGCTCCTCTGGGGCATTGAGGCCAACAGGTGAGGAACTTGCTGAAATCACGGATAAACTTTTATGGTTATAAAATAGGATTTGGGTCTAATTTAACCTTTGACCCTCTGGAGGACAATGGGACTCAGATGCTGCATGGATTCCGTGTGAAATGCACTTAGCACGTAGTAGATTTTTCCTTATCAATATTTGATATTTCCAAATTCAACCCCTTACCCTCTCTCCAGACCACCCCACTCTACTGTACTCACAGCGAGCAAAACCCCTGAGATTTCCTGCAGACTCAGTGAAGAAGGATGACGTCTTTCCTGTAACGACACCCCATTCCAATATCTAGTTCGCTTGATTGCCGTATCAAGAACACTTTTCTCCCTTCTCACAAAAGAATCTCCATGCGTTTGTTGGCTGATGAATCACCTGGCAGGCCGCACCTCCTGAGAACCGCCATCTGGGGCCCTCCTCCCCTCGTAATTATTTTCTCGATACTACATGATCCTTAATTACCTCTCAATCGATTTCTCTCCCTGGGAGCTGCTTGCTGCTAAGGTTAAGCTCAAGGCTGATGGAAAATTCAATCTGATTCGCACATTCCCCAGCCCTGCTGAGGACGCTAATGGATAAGAAAGTGTCACTGTTTGGGTACATAAGTTTAACAGCCAAGAAGTCTGCAGACATCTGATCAAAGTGGTAAATGCTGAACACGGACAAACAGCTTAAAATGATGGTCAGGAAAGACGGCTAGAGCTCACAAGTCTGGAAGGAAGGTTTAGGAGTTTTTAGCCTCAAAAAGTCTCAGAGGAACCCACCACTAAACGGTTCTTATTAAATGGTTCTTCCAGGATGTTTTCTCCATCATTAATCTTGTCCTTCGAAGGTCAGCTCCGCTCCTACCTGGGCTCAGCCTCCCCTCCCCGACAGCAGGCACCGAGGAGCCTCCTCAAACCACCACCGTGCCCTCCGCCGTGCCCTCCGCCGTGCTGACGGGAGCTTTGTTACTCGGCTGATGCCCCTCTCCTCCAGAGCCGTGTGCTTCCCGACCCCCGGCATGAACATGCCATTCGGCTCAACAGGTATCGATCTGGGAATGAGAATATGAAACCATTCCAGTCAGAGGAAAGTCATGTAAGGCTGCTTGGAGCCATCTGGGAAATACTCCTGTTTTTCAAAAGAGAGAAGCACAGGAACGAACAGCTTCTCCTCTCACGTTTTGTATCCGTCTGTGATGCTCAAAACCTTCGTTGCCGTCTTGAGCTTTCTGAAGAAAAATCCACACTCTATGAATGGTGGAGAAGAAAGATGCGAAGCCCCTGGTTCCTCAGTGGCCCTGGGATCATCTGAGCCGAGACTCTGCAAACTGCCCGACCTTGGGAAGCCTGTTATGGGCAGAGATGCATTCTTCCCCCGTTCAAGCCGTTTGGAGTCGGGCAGTCCTGGAGGAACCCCAAATGCTGCGCACGTCTCTCCTCTCTGAACTTTCTCAACATCTACGACGCAGCTTTGACAAGTTGGAAGGTGACGTTTTCATCTTATTTGTTCTGCTCAGCTGAATGCTCCTTGAGAGCAGACTCTCAGAATCCATTTCCCTCTCTTCTCCAGTCCCAGGAATCAATCCCGTGGTGTAGACGGCGCAGAGTGTACTTCGTTTTAAGGAAGATCTGGCTGATCTTGTTACTATGGCTGCATATCTATTACTGCAAAACTTAGGGGTGTCGAACAACCACTGGTTACGTTCACAGATTTGTGGGTCAGGAATTCGGAAGGGGTGCAGTGGGGACATTGTCTCTGCTCCGTGATGTCTGGAGGCTCAGCCAGAAGATGTGGAAGATTCAAAGAGGGGCTGGAATCCTCCAAAAGGCTGCTCCCTTATGTGTCTGAAGGTTGATACTGGCTGTTGGCTGTGAGCCTTGGTCCCATTCATGTAGTGCCTCCATGAATCAGCTCCATGTGATGTCTCCATGTGGTCTCTCTGGGGGGTCAATCTATGTGGTCTCTCCATGTGGACACTCCGTGTGGTCTCTCTGCGTGGTCTCTCTGCATAGGTCTGTCTGTGTGGGTCTGTCCATGTGCACAAATTTGGCTTCTTTACAGCATGGCGAGCTTGTTGTCTTCCCCAAGAGAGAGCATTCCCTTAAAGAGAGAGCCAGCCAGTCACATAGCGTCACTTCTGCCACAGCTGTTGGTGGAGCCTGGAGGAGCAGTCCATTGGGTCCCACCAAGATTCAAGAGAACTGAGACCCCCCCAGAGGAAGGAGCATTGGTCACATTGTAAGAAGAACAGTGGGATGGGGGACTGTTTGGTTATTTAGGGAAATACAGCTTACAGCAGGGACTTACCAAGGCCCCCTGTGATGAATGCATCTGCTCCACATCCATCCCCTGAAGCTTCAGGGCCCCGTGAGGGTCTGGCACAGCCTCACCTACGTTTGCAGGCTGCTTTACAGTTGACCAAGTTCTTTCCTTCACTCCCTTTCAGCTGGGGGCGAGCATCCCGTCTCTCATTTCACAGAAGAGGAGCCAAGGATCTTAGAGGGATGAGAGTCCTCTGAAGGTCGAAGCAAAACAAGGGGACAGCCCAGATGTTCACCAGCAGAGATTTGGCTAAAGAAACGATGGCTCAGCCGTTCAGTGTAACGTGAGACAGCTACTGAAGGAATGAACTTTACATTTGAAAATGAAAAGATCACTAAGTGGTAGTGTTGTTCACAAAAAAAAAAAGGCGTGAAAATCAGGTCAGTGGCTACTCTTAAAGAGCAGTTGGAATTATAATTGGGGGCATACGGGGAGCTTCCGGGTTGGATGGTATTGGTGGTAGTTACCAGGGCGTTCATTTTATGTTAGTTTATTAATTATTTATAAACATAATAATTTATATAAACTATCATTTAATACCAAATTGAAATTTTGTTGTTTTTTTGGCTTTCTGTATTTGTGTTATATTTAACTATTAAAATGTTTAAATGAAAAAAAGGCCAGAACAGCTTGGCAATCCCTCAAAGAATCAAACAGAAAAACCATATGACCCAGCAATTCCGGTCCTAAGTTTTTACCTCAAAGAATGGAAAACAGGTGTTAAAACAAAAACCTGTACACAAGTGGTCACAGCAGTTCCATTCCCAACAGCCGAAAGGTGAAAACAGCCCAAATGTCCATCAGCGGATGAATGGATAAGCGAGCTGTGATCCAGCACACACTGGAAAATATTCAGCCATAAAAAGGGATGAAACATGACACACACTGGATGAACCTCAAAAACATCATCCTAAGTGGAAGAAGCTGGACCAAACAGCCACAGACTGTCTGAATCCATTGATATGAAATGTCCAGCATAGGTGGATCCGTAGAGACAGAAGGCAGATTGGCAGTTGCTGGAGGCTGGGGAGCAGGGGGATGCGGAGTGAGGCTAATGGGCCCAGGGTTTCTCTTTTAGGGGGTGAAATTGTTGTGGAAGTAGATATCTGCAATGGTTGCACAACAATGTGAATGTGCTAAAAATCACTGATTTGCACAAGCTAAAATGGTGGATTTTATGCTATGTGAGTTTCACCTCAAGAAACAAGGCAATATCTTCACGGTAGGAAGAGACAATGATGGAGAAGGGGGAGCAGTCACAGGCTCTTGTTAATTACAGCACGAGGCAGAGGGACTCCATCCCCCAGACCGACCCTCTGTCAGCAGACGGAGCAGGTGCCTTCTCCGTGGGCCTCCTGGGTACCGGTGGGCGACAGCTGCTGTCCTGACGCCCTTGTTCTTCGCAGATCACAGCTCACATGGTCAGGTCCTTGGTCTGCAACATTTCCCTGGAGGACAGGGCGCCAGAAAGAAGGCAAGGTGGGAACAGAATTCACGTTATTTGTCAGGCTCTAGGTATTTCATCTCATGTCATCCTTTCCTTAATAGGATGTCTACATAGTATGGTGTTGGATAAAAACTAGACTATTGGTGGTGAGCACGAAGTAGTCTATACAGAAACTGACATACAATTACACGATGTTATAAGCCAATATGACCTCAATAAAGTAATTTTTTTAAAAAGAGGATGTCTGCGCAGTCTACAGCATCAGTAGGGAAACAGGAGCGGGTCTCAGGAAGCCTGGATTCTGACTGTGCTCCTCAGTAACTGACCCCACGGGGACCGCATCACAGCAGACTAAACACATCTCTTGGGAGTGAGCTCTGGGAATGTGCGGGCAGGTAGGGAGAGCTGTGTGTGTGCCTGCGTGTCTATATGTGCACGTGTCTGTGCATGTGAGCCCATATGTCTGCATGGCTGTGCATATCCATGTGTGTGTGCACATGAGTTTATGTTGAGTTTAGGTGTGTGTATCTGTGCATGTGTGTCTATGTTTGTATGCATCTGTGTGTGCACGTGTATGCATATCTATGTGTGAATGTGCATTTGTGTGTACATGTGTGTGTCTTTGTGTACCTGTGTTTGTGCACATGAGTTCATGTGTGTGTCTATGGTCTCTGTGTGCATGTGTGTTTGTGTGTGTGTGTGCATGTGTGTGCATCTGTATGTGTGTGTAGGGGCCACAACTGTGAGGGGTGTGTGTGTGTGTGTGTGTGCTACCTTGGGGAGGAAACCTCAGGGCATTACCATTCCTTGGCATATCTAAACTCACACAAGTTCTCATTGGAGAGTCACTTCAGAGACTCAAATGTAGGTAATTAAGTGACGTCCCAGAGACCCAATGTCTCTTTCATTGTCCTTGACCAAAGGAAAAAACCCCAGCCCTCCAAAATATTAACAACATCTTTTTGTCACCTCAAACCAAACTGCTTTATAATAAAAAATAAAATTACTTTATTGTACGCAGACCTCAAGTTATTCACTTTCATTGCTCAAAAATTTTTATATGCTCCTAACACATGGAAAGCGGGCGTCAATGGCCCATAATCCTTTAAAATGAGAAATCGTATATTTTCGTCCTCTGATAGAGAGGCTCGGTTCTGTGAGGAGAGTGGAGGCTGCTGGCGGCTTTTCCTGTAGTTGTCACGGTGAAGGTCACTTGTTTGCTGGCAAAGAAACAGTGTCCTGAGGAGGTGAGCTGAGCCTGGGAGAGAGGGTGGGCCACGGGGACAGGCGGGGCCTGAGTGTGGAGGCGGGGGAGTGGCTAACAGCCTCCTGGGGGCCCCCAGCGGGGCTCCTCTCCCACCCGTCCCATCTCCCCGCCTCCCCAGCCCTGTCTTCCTCCACCTCAGGTGCCCAGCAGGCTCCCATTCCCTTTCCCTGCACTCGGGTGCAAGGAATTTGCCTATTTGTAAAAATACCGGAACAACAGTGTCTATTAGTTCCCTAGGGCTGCCGTAACAAAGAACCAACACCGAGGGGCTTAAAATAACAGAAAACGGGTTCTCCCACGGTTCTGGAGGCTCCACGTCCAAAGTCAATGTGGCTGCAGGGTTGGCTCTTCCCCAAGGGTGCCGGCAATCCTGGGGGTCTCTTGGGCTGTAGACACATCACTCTAATCTCTGCTTCCATAGGCTCATGGCATTCTCCCGTGTCTGAATTTCCCTCTCCTGAGGACATCAGTCATTGGATTAGTACTCCTCTAATTCCGTATGACCTCAGCTCAGTGTGATTACATCTGTCCATAAGGTCACATTCTGAGATTCCAGGAGGACAGGAATTTGGAGGGGCTCAGTATTCAACCCAGAACACACGATAAGGATTCTATAGATGGGGCATACGGCAAAAATCACACATGGTCAAAATGACCCTTAAAAACCCTTTGGGAAATAGCAAAGAGGGTGTGGGCATCTCTCTCTTTATGAGGGAAGAAACTCTCTCTCCGAAACCCCAGCAGACTCCCCTTGATAGTCATTGGCCAGAACTGTGTCACAAGTCCACCCTGGACGAGTTTTGGCAAACTCCAGATTGGACGCCACGCTTGGCTTGGACCAGCCATGATTCATCCCCTGAGACTGGGCATGTTGTCACTTGTATGAAATTGATGGAAGCAAAAAGCAGGAATAACAGATGAGAAGGGACCCAAATGTCTGCCACAAAGGGGACGCACACCTCACCAGAAGCTACCAAATCATATGAACTGATTTAAGCTGCTGGGTTGACAAAAATGGCCTCGATACCCATCAGTATCCATCCTTCTTGCATCAAGACTTTGCCCCTCCTCCCTAAAGAGGGGGAGCCTATTTCAGGGGTCTATAACGCTTAAATATGGGACATCCATTCAATGGAACATTTCATAGCAGTGAAAAGGAATGAAGCACTGACACCTGCTACTACGTGGACGAACCTTGAGAACGTTGTGCTCAGTGAAAGAAGCTGGATGCAAAAGGCCACATACTGTACGATTCTGTTTTTGTGATATATCCAGAGTAAGCAAATCCGCTGAGGCAGAAAGGCGATGCATGGTTGCACAGGGCTGGGGTGGTGGTTGGAGGCTCAGCAAGTGAGATAAGGGAGTGAAGAGTTTATTTGGGGGATAATACGGATGCACTAAAAGTGATTGTGGCGATGGATGCAGAACTGTGAATGTTCTAAAAGCCTTTGAAAGGAATACTTTAAATGAGTGAATTGGATGTTACATGAATTCTATCTTAATAGAGCTGTTAGAAAAGAATCTGTACTCTTGATTCAGGGCTATTTTTGTGACTTGCCTTGACCCAAAGGATGTAGCAGAAGTGATGCTGTGTTAATTCCAAGCCTTGGAAGCCTGACACATGGCTGCCATTTCCCAGAATCCTGCAGGCACCAGGTGCACGAGCGCAGACCAGCCTGGTGGAAGATGCATGGTCTGGTGAAGCCCCTCGCCCCCGCCGACAGCCAGCCCACACCAGACATGTGAGTGAGGCCTCCTACCTGGATCACCGGCCCTCAGCCAGCTCTCCAGCTGACCACAGAGCCGTGAGCAGCCAGCCGACAGAGTTGTGCACCCATCACCACAATCAATTTTAGAATATGTTCATCATCGAAGAAACTTGGTACGCACTACCATTCCCCCCTCCCCCCCCGGAAACCACTAACTGACTCTCTATGGATTTGCCTCTTGTGGACATTTTGTATGAAAGGAGTCATTTAATAGATGGCTTTTTGCAACTGGCTTCTTTCACTTAACGTAATGTTTTCAAAGTTCTTCCACATTGTAAGATAGAATCAGAACTTTTTATTAATAATATTACTTGTTAATTTGCTTCCTTATTAACTCTCTATCTTTCTCCAGTAAAACGTAAGACCTATGAACTCAGGAAGCTGGCTTGTCTTGTTAACAGTAGCGTTCTTATTGCCTAGGACCGAGCTTTGGACATAAAACACTTCTTGAGTGAATGAATAGAGTAACAGGAAAATTTAGAAAAGTGTTGAATGAATATTTAAAGAACTCAAAAGACCACTGAGTTATAGGCTTGTCTGAGCCAGGGCACGTCTCAGGAAGCCATTGTCACCCGGCGGGAGAGTAAGGCCTGTGATCCAGACCGGCCAGCTCCAGGGTCCACCTCTGCATGTCCCACCAACCCAAGGGGTCAGCAGCTCCTTCCTTCTGAAGCCGCGTACATTTTGGTTCGTCTTGGAAAGGCAAAGCTCTTTTCGCAGTTGAATAACCACAACAAATTTTCTTCTTTTGCTTCTGGCAACATTGACAAAATTGACAGTGGAAGACAAGGGAAATCTTCCTACCTGGTAACGAGGCTACTTTGGCCTGGGGTACAAAGTGGCCCGCCACGGCGCCAGTCACTTTCCATCTAAGTGAGCATTAACAGGGGTGATGGGAGCCACTCCCCTCGCTGTCTAGCCACACATTTACTTTAATTCCAGGGCCCTAGGTGGGAACGAATTACAAGGTTATTTAAACCTGCTTCACCATAAACCTTGACAAAGTCTTTCATTTAAAGAAAAAAAATGCCTTTCATTTTGGAGACTTGCTGTTGGCGGTGGAGAGTTCAGCCCGCGATCTGTTTCTGCTGTTGCTCATCCGTTCTCCTTCCTGTGATTGGAAATGTCTTTATTGGCATCGTTTCATCAGGCTGGGGAAGAGAGAGAGCGTCGGCCCCAAATCACCTGGATAAGACCCTATTGTGCAATGTGACCACAGCGGAGCCAACCTCAGGGCCCTGGGCTTGGTGTCAGCCAGCAGAATGTTCCGGACCCTTCTCGGCACTCAGCAAACTTGTGAAGGTCGGAGCCTGTCTGCTAAGAATGTTCCTTTGTTGAAGGGCGGACACGAGGGGGAGAGTCGTAATTCTCAGACCCCTGGAGGCCCGTTTCATGTTCCAGCGCTGACGTGCCGCCTGTGCTGTCTGTGACTTGCCAAACGGGTTTGTAACGGATGCGCAGAACTCACACTTCTAAAAGCATTTTCGGGCTAGGGCAAAAAGGACACGTCACGAAGAAGAACGATGGTGGCGCGGCATTTGGGGCAAATAGCTGACAATTCACCAAAATCAAAATCATCCTCAGCCTTGGCCTCCTCTGTGGGGGAGGGAAGGGAGTCAGGAGGCGGTTGGTGCGGCCTCCCGGCCGAGCCCTTCGGTGTGCTTGTTCCTTTAAACCTTGAAGCAGCTCTGCAAGGGGGTGGAGAGGCGCGGGGTCCAGCCGAGGTCACCGAGCACAGGACGACCGAGAGCTGGACGCCTCTTGGTTTTATTTGTGGAATTAAAAAAATCACCTACTTCTATTTTTTGTTCTCAAACAATACCTGCTTGCTGAAAAATTTAAACAATTCAAAAATATATAAAGCAGAAAATAAAAGCACCTCGCCTCGCCCCATGCCAGCCCAGCAAGAGGTCATTGCTGGTGCTGATTGTGATCCTCAGTGCAACCTTTCTCTATATATGGATTATTATGAGCCTTTGAACTTAAATGAAAGGATAATCTTTATATTGTTACTGGCCTTACTTTAGAAAAAATCTATGACTGAATTTTTTACACCTACACAGAGGTAGAGAGAATGCGATGATGATCACGTGTCATCATTCAGCTTCTGTTATCGAAGCGCCACGCTGTGTGATCTACCACACCTCACTTTGTAAAACTTTATATTTTGGCGATTTTTGTATGCAAAGGTAGAGACAGGTGTGTGAGCCTCTGTGCTCCTGACCAGTGTCCAGGGTCTTCAACATAGAGACAAGCAGCTGGACCACTTCCAGGTATCAGCTATTTCGCCGGCTGCTCTCTTTCTTGCTGGCTTTACTGAGACATAATCCACGTACTGCGCAACTCACCCATCTAAAGTGTGTGAGTCAATGCTTTTTAGGATATGCACAGAATTGTGCAACCACCACTACAATCAATGGACATTTTCATCACCCCAGAAAGAAACCCTGTGCCTATTAACAGTCACTCTCCATGCCCTCCTCTCCTGAGTCCTTGGCGAATGCTTATCTGCTTTTTGTCTCTCTGGGTTTGCCTGTTCTGGATACTTCATATAAATGGAATCCTACAATATGTGACCTTTTGCATCTGGCTTCTTTCACTCAGCATAATGCTTTCAAGGTCCATATGTATTATAGCACGTTATCAGTACCTCATTCCTTTTCATGGCTGAATAATATTCCATTGTATGTTTACACTACACTTTGTTTATTCATCAGTTGATGACATTTAGGTTGTTTCCACTCTTTGACTGTTGTGAAAAATACTGCTGTGTACGTTTGTGTACAAATTTTTATGTGCGCATACGCTTGCATTTCTGTTGGGCTATACCTAGGAGGAGAAATGCTGTGCCCCATGGTAACTCTACGTTTGACCTTTTGAGGAGCTGTCAGACTGTTTTCCAAAGTGACTGTGCAGTTTTACATTCCTACCAGCAATGTATGAGAGTTCCAATTTCTCTACCTCCTTACCAACACTGTTATAATCTTTGTTTTTTTGCCAAGGAAGATTCACCTTGAGCTAACACCTGTTGCCAATGCTCCTCTTTTTGTATGTGAGCCACCACAGCATGGCCACTGGAGACATGGTGTAGGTCCATGCCTGGGAACCGAACCTGGGCCACAGAAGCGGAGCATGCCAAACTTAACCACTAGGCCACCGGGGCTGGCCCGTCTGTCTTTCTACGTAAAGTCATCCTAGTGGGTGTGAAATGGTATCTCATTATGGTACAAATTTGTTTAAAATCTAACCATTTATCATGGAGCTATTACTGGCTCAGTATCTACAGCTATATTATTCTATTTACTAGCTGCATGCTAGTCTATATTATAAATGTATTGATTCAGTCATTATCTCTTTGGCTAAACATTTAGGCCATTTCCAATTGTTCAGCACTTCCGGATAGCCACAGCTTTCCCACCTAGGGTTTCCAAGAGAATTACACCCTCCTGCCCTAAGCCATCGGTCATACCTAATGAATTCACTTTCTTCTCAAGCTTCTAGAATGGCGCTAGTTATGCACGGCCCCGGGAGGATTGACAAAGTAGTCACTCACTATCTTCTGTGTTCTGTGATTTAGATGGACAACCTTGGTTGAGAAATGCCACATGTGTTCAAATTCCTTTTAAAACTTTTTGGAGTAGAGTGGAGGTGAGAGGCTCCCTTTTCACCTTGGAGCCGTTCCTAAATTGCCCTCCAGGTTGGGCACATCCCTCCCCACGATCACCAACAGCATAGAGAGCACGCCTCACACATCCTCACGTTTTAATCTTTGACAATCGGAGAAGCCAAAATTATTTTGTTTTAATTTGTATTTCCCCCCATCCTTAGTGCAACTGAGAATCTTTTCAAATGTTTAATAGCCACTAGTATTTCTGCAATTGAGACTTTATAACATTAGAATTTAGGAAAATTACTCTTTGGGGACACATGCATTTCTGAAGCCCTGGTGTATTTCAACAGTGAATTCAAGACACTCCTGACAAATGTGGGGGGATAATTCTGTTCACCTGGTAAAGAGTGGTACGAGAATGTGTCAGCAGACAGCACACAGGTCACAATCGACTTTGTTTGACAGTGTTAAATTTTTGTGACTCGATACATTTTTGATTTAGGGGATTCACCTTATTTTAAAGTTTGCTGATAATTGCGACTTTATTGATACTTTAAACTTGCCCCACTTTTTTTTTCATTGTCACATAATTCAAATTAATGTTAATTACAACCCGAACTCTAAGTTCTCTTAATGTAACCAGTGAGTTGTGGAGCTCAATGGAAACGCAGATCTGCTGGATTCCAGAAACCTCCATTATTCCATCCTGGGCAACCCCCTGTTTTCATGCCCAATTCCTGAAAATACGTTAAACAGTAGACTTTGTGTAAGTGGACCCGGGAGCGAGGGAATGTCTATTCTCAGTAAAAAATCAAAACAAAACATTATAAAGTCTGTAAGTACACCTCGCCTTTTAGACCCAATCTTCATGATGTACTTTCAGCAATTATACACAGACCTGAAAACATAGTCACCTGTCTTCACCTCAGTTTATTAGGAAGCACGAGTCTCATAATTGTGATGGTTAGTTATATGTGTCAACTTGTCCGGCCAAGGGAAGCCCAGCGAGCTGGTAAAGCATTCTCTCTGGGTGTGTCTGTGAGGGCGTCCCTGGAAGAGATTAGCATTTGATTTGGGGCACTGAGGAAAGCAGATCCGCCCTCACCACAGTGGGTGGGCATCAGCCAGTCCACTGAGGGCCTGGGTAGAAAAAAAGGTGCAGGACGGGTGAATTCCCTCTCTCTGAGCCGGGGCATCCATCGTCTCCTGTCCTCGGACATTGCTGCTTCTCAGGCTGGAACTCACACCATCAGCACCCCTTGATTCTCGGGCCTTTGGACTTGTTCTGAACCACACCACCGTCTTGCCCAGGTCTCCTGCTTGCCGCTGGCAGATTATGGGACTTCTCAGCCTCCATAATCACATGGGCCAGTTCCTGTAATAAATCTCCTCTTAGGCATCTCTCTCTCTATATATATATCCTACTGGTTCTGTTTCTCTGGAGAACCCTGACTAATACAATCACCATAAAGTAATAATTTTATTTTATTTTTTTACCATTTTTCTCAATTTCAAAAAGCAAAGGCAAAATAGATTTCAAACATTTCAGATAATTGCTTTCACCCATATCTCTACATAAAGAATTATTGTTTTTCTTCACACCTGTCATCTTCCATCGAAAGAGAGTTCTGTTTTTCCCAGCTAAGTTCCCAGGAGGAGTCAGAAGGATGGCTGGAGAGGACCAGGGCAAACTGGAGGCTTCCGGTCTGGGGCTCAGAGGAGAGGCTGCGGTGGAGATACCCAAGTCTAATCATTTTGACGTCATCAACCAGCTCACCGAGTCAATGAGTCAATGACGGAGAAGAGGAGGGGGCCTGGACTGAGCCTTGAGGAGCTGGGGCCTCATGACCTGCTTGTCCCTGTTCCCCTCGGTAGCAAGGCAAGGACAGCTTCCCAAATGTCACTCCTCTATTCTGTCCGCAGCAGACTGTGCGCAGCATCGTCCTGTGCCTACTCTTTCCTCTACTTTTTTTCCTTCTTATCTTTTTCTTCTTGCATTTAGGGGATGTGTTAGTTTCCCATCGCTGCTGTAACACACTACCACAAATGGAAGTGGCTTGAAACAACACAGATTCATTATCTTATGATTCTGTAGGCCGGAAGTCTGAAAGGAGTCTCACGGGCTGAAAATCCAGGTGTCGGCAGGGCTGCATTCCTTCTGCAGGCTCTCGCTAGGATCCGTTTTCTCGTCTTTTCTGGCTCAGAGAGGCGGCTGCACTCCTTGGGTGATTCAGGATAATTTCCCCATCTGAGCGCCCTCAGTGTAATATCTGCAGAGTTCCTTTTGCCATGGAGGTGATCTCTTTGCAAGTTCCAGGGTTTAGGACGGGACGTCTTTAATCTGCCTGTCTCATGGAAGTTCTTGCGATATGAGTCTCATTTTCCCATTTTGGGAGGCGAAGCCCAAATCTCCAGGCCTCCATGTCCTGCCTCGTTGCAAGGATGCTGACTGTCAGGGAAGAACCCCAACTTCACAGAGCAGAGTGAGGAGAACCAAGACTCCGAAGTAGATGATGAGGCGGGCAAGCAGGTTGAGTTCCATGGTCGACAGCAAGACTTAGCAGTTCAGAGCTAGGCATTTACTGCCCACAGCATGGGACACAGCACCAGAATCTGCATCAGGGTGCCAGTGTCCCTGTCCCAGGTCCCACGAGGCTGGAGACTGCCCATGTAACTGAGCAAAGAGAGGCTCGTTCTGCTCACCAATCCGGTGCCAATCAATTGCAGACAAGCTGCTGGTGAGGAAGCAAAATTTATACCATTAGCTGGCATAATTGGAACACGGCGACTGGTGTCGTAAAGAACAATCTTGAAATTATACAGAATCTTGAGGCAGTTACGCAGGGGCGATGGGCAGGGGAGGGGGGTTTAGGAATGTCAGCTGTCTGGTGAGATGGACTTCAAGGTGCCTCATTATCTCTTTCTTCTGTCATTCGTGACAGGTGCCAACACAGAGTTTTTCTTTCTGGAGTTCATCGTGTTCTTAGGGAGCTCAGAGAACAGAGTTATTGTCTTATCACAGCTGGGAGATATACGTAAGCAAGACTCACAGAACTAACAGATAATGTATTTTTTAGAAGCGAGAGGTGCTGAATCGTCTCGGCGCCGTGCAGGCTAGAATGTACTCACAGAGACTAGTGAGTCAAAGCCATACTAACGATGTTGCTTCCTTTCCCTAAGATGCCTTCCCTCATGCTAACTTAAGACCTAGCTGTTGCACACACACATGGGTCGCACCACAGCCTGGAACCCAGGGCCTGTGGTGGCACGCGTGGGGAGCACACAGTTGCCTGGTGGTCCTTCCCTGGGCACCTACGTGATTAGCTACTGAGACTGCTCAGTATCAGGGGACGACAATCCTTCAGCAAGGACATACAGAGATGCTACAGGGCCGCAGCACTGCCTCTCCCAGCTCAGACATGTGCTCGAGCCGATTTGATGAGATTCACCTGGATGCGACTTGTGTTCCAAGGTGAGCAGTGGGAAGAAAGCTTAGCCTGGAGCTGCCCTGTTGGCTGAAGTTAGGTGTCGTTGTGGGTGGTGGGAGCGGCAGTGGTCCTTTCTCAGTGATGTGGATCAGGTTCCCGGTGCAGAGGTGGAGTCATGGAGGGGAGGGGAGTTTGCACCCATGCAGGGGGCCTTCTCTGGGGCTCAGCTCGTCAGTGATAACTGTGTCGGTTTCTGCAGCTGGGCAGGTCTGCTGTGTGATGCTGAAGAAGGTTCTGGAAACTTAGCTTCCATATTGGTTCTCTAGTTCTGTCAAGGATTCTGTGAGCTCCCCAACAGCCTTGAAAGAAACTTTTATTGAGCTCAATAGTCAGAGTTAACTTCTGATCATTGTGATTGAGAAACGTGATCTGAACGACAACTATTCTTAAAACATTACTTTTGGCTGCTGGACTGTTTCCTCTTGTCTGCTTGTTCTCATGTGGCACTGAAGAGCCTGAGCTAGCTGGGACCCTGGGATGTGTGTGTGTAAATTTAGCAAAGGAAAATCCTGAGAAGTCAGCCAGATTTTATACCATTTGATTCCTGCAAACACGCTATAAAAGGTGTCTCGGAATCCCGCTGGTTCAGTAAGTGAAAATATCTTCTTAAATACACTCGCCCCCTCAGGGTAGGCGGACTCCTGTCCAAAATGCACCATTTCCTCTGCTAACTCTTCTAAACGGTGTCTGTAGAGACATAAAGGGAATCAGAGAGGAGAACGTTATTAGCCTTTTCTGTCTCTGAACCAGGAAAGCCCAGGCTTCAGCTGCTATCGATTTACCTTCTGTTTGGAGTGGTTGTTATTTGGTCTGATGAAGGCCCAACGTGACTTTATAAGCTCTTTCAGCATTGCCCTGACGGGTACACGCAGAACTTCCACCTGACTGGTCCAACAACATCCCAGAGCTGTCCACCGAAAACACCCCACATCTTTATATAATAGTCAAGATCTTGTTATCTTTGCCAAGCACCTTTGGCTCTCATGGGGGTGGGGGGGGGGAAGAGAAGGGAGGTAAAAAGGAGGATTTGCCAATTTTTACAGACAAGATGTCAAAACCACAAAAATATTAACTAGGGCAAGAAGAAATGACAAAGTATGCATTCAGTTCTGTTCAGCAGTTCTGGCTCCTCTCCCCGGATGCACAAGCGTTTTCTGAGCCTGCGTGGAGGGCAGTGCCAGCAGTGAACGAGGGACAGATGCTTCTAGTTGCTCCTGTCCTGCAGGTGCTAGTTGGGCAGAGGAAGCGAACACAGCGGGAACTGCTAATGAACAGTCTGGGTTCTTGGGTGAGCACTGTCGTGGCCTCTGAAAGGCACTGATTCTGTTTGTGCCAAGTTGTTTGGTGAAGCTGTGCCATCTTCGTCTCTTCTTTTCCCAGTCCTGCATCCATTCTCTCTTCTTCTGGTAACAAAACCGTATAATTTTTCGAGGAGTGAGCCCACTTTCAGTCTATGAATTTTCCTTGGCTCTGGAGGTAGGCATTTGACCCAGGCAATCAGAGCATCTAATACCCTTAGACACAGTGGTGGTGTAATAAATAAACACATAAAGCAAAGGTCTAAAGAGATTCAATGCTGAGTATTTTGTTTGAAGGGTTATCAAAAAGAATGATTCTTTTCACTGGAGGTACTGAGAGATTACAAAGCAAGTCTGGTGCCCCTGATGGCCATCTTTCTACCAGCCTGGGCATGGAGCTAACACAGAGAAAGCAGAACTGAGGATTCCTGAGGACGTTGTAGAAGCACCTGGATCCAGCTATGCCTGAAGCTCCCTGGACTTTTCATTTCAGCTAGCCACCTCCCCCTCCTTTTTTTCTTAAACCGTTTCAAGTTAGATTTCTTACTGCTTAGAACCCAGGGTTCTGCCTCCTACAGAAATCATGCAATACTTCACATTCTTTCTTTCCCCTCCATTGTCTCCTTTTCCATTTTGTTTTACTCTCTCAAATTCTGTCAGTCTTATCTGCTTTCCCTTCCACTCAATTTTATGGCTGGCTGCTAGTAATATCACAATGTTCTTTCGGGGCCCTAATGAACGAGTCAGGCACTGGTGTCACGACACCCGGCAAAGCTGTTCCAGGTTCAAAGTTGCTTCGGAGCCTGCCAAATTAGGTTTCATTTTTTAAAGTCGGATCTCTCCTTCAAAAGCTGGTTTTCCACACACAGGGGTATGGACTGAAGGGCCCTGCGAGATCTGGGAATTAATTTTATTTTTGCCAATTCACCAAGGTTTAATACTTTTACTCCAGTTTGCACTTTGAGGGAGAAGTCATTGCTCCCACTGTCGGTTTCTGATCCCTACGAAACTGAATTATAAGCATACGATCCTGAAGTCTGCACTTAAGACGGAACATATTCCAGTATTCTTCCTGGCATTTGTGCAGTAAATGTCCTGCAGGGGGAAAAAAAGCTCGGTTCCTAATCGCTCCTCCCTCTCATGGCATAAAACCCTTCATGAAGCCACGGCCTCAACCCTGGCACCTGCTGGACAATACTGGGCCCTTTTCTTGCTCCCAGAAGCAGAGGAAAAAGAAGAGTTTTGACCTCCCTTTGGGGCCGTGTTGATGAACTTGCTCCTGAGAAAGGTGCGATCACGCTCTGCGCTGGACACGCCGGGGACTCTGCTCTTTCATGTGAGCAACAATTATGGAGGGAGCAGCTCCAGAATAATTAGAGCACATTACAATTTTTATAAAATAAAAATTTGGACATCGTGGGTGACAAGAACCCGAGCACGGGCCACAAAGCCTGAAAGGGGTTTCCATGGTAACTCTGCTCTGCTCACAACGCTCACAGCGACAATCACCAATTAGTGGCCGGTTGCTTCCAATGAGACCCCTCTGCCTGCCTGAAATCCTGCTTTTGTCTGCGCACCTGAATCAGTGTCCCCGATTCACATGTTCAAATGCGCCTTCAGCAAATATCATTTGTATCTCCCCGGGGTTAGAGATGCTGGGCTCACTTTTCTGTTAAAGAGATTGCAAATGGTGGCCTGTGGAGGTGCACGAAAGCGCACCCCACCCCCCACCGCCCCAAACCCAGGATCAGGAAGATGAGAACGTGGCCACCCAGGCCAGTGGAGCCCCAAACGCCCACGTTGGCTGGATGCTGTGGGCCTCACCCCCAACACCTGTGGGTCCAAAGCAACATCAATGGAAGCCACATACCATGTACAAATGCTTAAAAGTTACTAATCAGAATAACTTTTACGTGAAATGGGTTCCATCCTCCTGCTTTGACACTAGGCCTTCACAACAACCCAGACGGCCAGGCTGGATCTGGAGCTCCTTAGACCCTTTGGCATTACTTGTAGAAAGTGTCAGAACATGGAAGCCTGCCCCCGACAGTGGGCTGCTGGTCCTCCCCCCAACTTCCTTCCCACGTCTCTCTCCCACCCCTGGGGAGGCCCTACCAGCTCACATGTGGACACCTGTCTTGTGGAAGCAAGCTCTGCTCAGACCCCTGGCAAACTGCTGCCCCCAGACCCCTCTCTGGGCCAGGGCTGGGCATGCAGGCTTCATGTCCTCCCTGAGGAGGCTGGCCTCAAGGTGGAGGCCCTCACTGGCCTGGAAGTGGGTGTGGGCCAATGCTTGGGGGATTCTGGGATCCAGGTACCAGTCGAACTGGATGATGGCCCACCCTTCCACCCTCATTGTGACTGTGTCATCTCTTTAAAGGCCCTGCCTCTAAATGCAGTGACATGTGAGAACCTGGGAGTTAGGGCTTTGACACGTGAATTCGGGAGGATACAACTCAGTCCATGTCAGCCTCCTTCCCAGGGAGGGACACGGGTCTCTAATATGTGCAGTGGGGGAGAGCCAGGACCCACGTGGGGCCCAGGGAAGGGACCCGCCTTGCCCAGGAGGAAGGGCCCTACTGGACTTTTTATCTGCTCACCACTAAAGCTAATGGTCTGGTCCCCCTGCTTTTGGTGACCTCTTTTTGCCACTGGACCAGTTAGTTAAACAGTACTCGCAGATCCTACTTGACATGTCACACTGGCTGCCCATCACACTGGCTCAGTGAGGAGCTTTGCTCTGGAGAAACCACAAAGCTTTCCTCCCGGGGCCCCCAGGTGGGAGCGTGGCTGGAACGAAATGGCGTTTTGCCAGTACTACTGGGCTATCCGTCCAATTATACGAGGTCAGCTCAGAGAAAATCATCACATCTGTTGCCAGATTAATCATTTTCAGAACTAAAGAAAGGAAAAAAGACTGGCCAGTGGTATTGGTGGGAAAAGCAGATTTCCAGCGGTTTCCAAAAGAGAGCGTATTTTCTTCACAAGGGAGATGGAGAAAACCGTCGTTTCTGATGGAAAAGCTCTTCTCGACGGATCAAAAGATGCAGAGCTCGCAGTTCGGGCCAGGGTGCACTGACGGAGGTTGCTTTTTCTCTTCTCGAGAGAGCCGAGTCTGATCATCTGCTGAGGTGGAAACGTTAGGAAACATCTGATTTCCCTGTGCAGGCTCCCGGCAAAGTGGAGCCGGGACAGCAGACGCGAGCTCAGCTTGTCAGTCCTGCCAGCCGGGGACCATTGTCTAACACCATCCCTCAGAAGTCACATCTCCTTCAGTCTTTCTTCCCAGCAGCAAAGACAAAATGCTGGAAATTGCTGAACACAGATCCTCAAAGACAATTCCCAGTCTGTAGATGTGCCCGTGTTCCCGAGACTCACCTTAGAGGCTTCTGAGCCAGTCTCGACACAAGAAGAAAGAACAAACGAGGGGCTCCTTGCTGTAGAATTAGGAGGACTACTCATAAATCGCTCTCTACTGAATCGTTTCAGAGCCTGGTGCTGGGCTGTTTGCTGCATTCAGTGAGAAAGTCTTCCCAGAGACGTTGAAGTGAGCATCTTCCCATTTTACAGCTGAGCAAACTGAGGATGAAAGTCATGGAGTCATTTGCTAATTGTCACTCAGCTGGTAGGTGCCTGAGTCGGTCAAGTTTGTTTGGTTAAAGTGTACGATTCAACGGCTCTCAGTATATCCGTAGAGTTTGCAGCCATAAGCATAATCAACTTTAGAGCATGTTCGTTGTCCGCAAAAGAAAGCCCCTACTCTTTAGCTGTCACTTCCCCATTCCCCATTCTCCTCAGCCCTGAGCAATCACAGCTCACTTTCTGTCTCTGTGGATTTGCTTATTGTGGACACATGTCATATAAATAGAATCATACAATATCTGTGTCTGCCTCCTTTCAATTAGCATCATGTTTTCAAGGTTCATCCATATTTAGCTTGCATCAGAATTTGACTCCTTTTTATGGCTGAATAGTATTCCATTGTGTGGATACACCACATTTTGTTTATCCACTCAGCCATTGACGGACACTTGGGTTGTTCCCACCTTTTGGCTATTGTGAGTAGTGCTTCCACGATCATTCAAATACAAGTCTTCTTGTGAATATCTGTTTTCTTTCTTTTTTGGAAAAAACCACACTGTTGAGGTACGATTGACATGTAAAAAGCTGTACATATTTAATGCACATAACTCAGTAAGTTTGGGTACGAATACACACCTATGAAACCATTACCACCATCGAGGCCATAAACATCTCCATCACCTCCCAAAGTGTCCTCTCGCCCCTGTATTATCATTGTCACTATTATTACTAATTCTATTTTTTGTGGTAAGAACACAACATCAGATGTACTCTTTTAGAAAATTTTAAGTTTACAATACAGTATTGTCGGCTATAGACACTGGGCTGTCGCTTAGATCTCGAGGACTCATCCCGTGTAACTGAAACGTTGTACCCTTGACCGTCATCTCGCCATTCCCTCAGCCCCCAGCCCTGGCAACCACCATTCTGCTCTCCGAGTAGACTACTCTACTCTATGAGTTGGACCATTTTAGATTCCACCTATGAGTGAAATCGTGCAGTCTTTGTCTTTCTGTGTCTGGCTTATTTCACTTAGCATAATGTTCTCCAGGTCCGTCCATGCTATTGTAAGTGAGCACAGCCTCCTTTTTAAAGGCTGAATAATATTCCATTGTACGTATACACCACATTTTCTCTGTCCAGTCATCTGTTGGTGGACATTTAGGCTGTTTCTATGTCTTGGCTATTGTGAATAATGCTGCAATGACCATGGAGTACAGAGATCTCCTTGAGATACTGGTTTCAATTCCTTTGGATAAACACCCAGAAATGGGCTTGCTGGATCACGTGGGAGGTCTAGTTTTAATTTTTTGAGGAACTGTCACGCTGTTTTCCATAGTGGCTGCACCGGTTTACATTCCCACCGCAGAGCACAAGGTTCCCTTTCCTCTTCGTCCTCTTCTCTTGTCACCTCTTGTTACCTCTTGTATTTTTGATAACAGCCATTCTGACAGGTGTGAGGTGACATGTCATTTTTTTTAGAAATTTGCATTTCCCTGATGACTAGTGATGGTGAGCACCTTGTCACATGCCTGTGGCCACTTGTCTTCTTTGGGGAAGGGTCTCTTCAGGTCTTTTGCATGTGGCTGTCCAGTTCTCCCAATACCATTCATTGAAGAGACTTTCCTTCCCCATCGTGCATTCTTGGCCCTCTTGTCAAAGATTAGTTGACCATCTACGCATCTTTCGGGTGTACACCTAGGAGGGGATCTGAGCCAGGGTCTGAGCCAGGTCTGCCTGCCTGCTGAGTCTGTTTATAACCAACAATTTTGCTGATAGAGCAGCAAAAGGAAACCAATGCATGGTTTATGGGTTAAAAAAGTGCACAAGAGCTATTAATGAAAAGCAAGATTCTTTTGTGCCCACCCCAACCATTTCCCAGTTTCTAGAAAGTGATGAAGTGATGATTTTTAAAAAAATTTATTGAGGTCATAATAGTTTATAATATTGTGAAATTTCAAGTGTACATTATTATTTATCAGTTTCTATATAGACTGTATCGTGCTCACCACCAATGGTCTAATTTTTATCTGTCACCATATATATATGCCCCTTTACCCCTTTTGCCCTCCCCCACTCCTCTTCCCCTCTGGTACCCACTAATCTGTTCTCTTTATCCACGTGTTTATCTTCCACGTATGAGTGAAATCATGTGGTGTTTGTCTTTTTCTGTCTGGCTTATTTTGTTTAACATAATATCCTCAGAGTCCATCCTTGTTGCAAATGGGAAATTTTTTTCTTTTTTTGTGGTTGGATAGTGTGCCATTGGGTATATATACCACATCTTCTTTATCCACTCATCAGTCGATGGGCACTTGGGTTGCTTCCACATCTTGGCTATAGTGAATAATGCTGCAGTGAACATAGGGCTGCATAAGTCTCTTTGGATTGTTGATTTCAAGTTCTTTGGATAGATACCCAGTAGTGGGATGGCTGGGTCATATGGCATTTCTATTTTTAATTTTTTGAGAATATCCATTCTGTTTTCCATAGTGGCTGCACCAGTTTGCATTCCCACCAGCAGTGTCTGAGGGTTCCCTTTTCTCCACATCCTCTCCAACATTTGTTATTTTTTATTTTATTTTATTTTTGTGAGGAAGATTGTCACTGAGCTAACATCTGTGCCGATCTTCCTCTATTTTATATGGGATACCTCCACAGTGTGGCTTGATAAGTGGTGCTAGGTCTGCTCCCCAGATCTGAACCTGTGAACTCTGGGCCCCCAAAGCACAGCACACAAACTTAACCACTACACCACTGGGCCAGCCCCGACAACATTTGTTATTTTTTTGTCTTAGTGATTATAGCCATTCTGGCCGGTATAAGGTGATATCTCATTGTAGTTTTGATTTGCATTTCTCTAATGATTAATGACGTTGAACATCTTTTCAGGTGCCTATTGGCCATTTGTATATCTTCTTTGGAAAAATGTCTGTTCAGATCCTCTGCCCATTTTTTGATCAAGTTTTTTGTTGTTGTTGAATTGTATGAGTTCTTTATATATTTTGGAGATTAACCTCTTGTTGGATATATAATTTGCAAATATTTTCTCCCAGTTGGTGGGTTGTCTTTTTGTTTTGTTCATGTTTTCCTTTGCCTCGCAGAAGCTTTTTAGTCTGATGTAGTCCCATTTGTTTATTTTTTCTCATTTCCTTTGCCTGAGTAGACATGGTATTCGACAAGATGCTGCTATGACCAATGTCAAATAGTGTACTGCCTAGATTTTCTCCTAGGAGTTTTATGGTTTCAGGTCTTACATTCAAGTCTTTAATCCATTTTGAATTAATTTTTGTGTATGGTGCATTCTTTTGCATGTGACTGTCAATAAAATGGGTATAGAAGGAAAATACCTCAACATAATATGGGCCATATACGACAAACCCACAGCCAGCACATACTCAAGGGGAAAAACTGAAAGCCATCCCTCTGAGAACAGGAACAAGACAAGGGTGCCCACTCTTCCCACTCTTACTCAACATAGTACTGGAGGTTTTGGCTGGAGCAATTAGGCAAGAAAAAGAAATAAAAGGAATCCAAATTGGAAAGGAAGAAATGAAACTTTTGCTGTTTGCAGATGACATGATTGTATATATAGAAAACCCTAGAGAATCCATCAGAAAACTATTAGAAATGATAACTACAGCAAGGTTGCAGGGTACAAAATCAACTTACAAAATCAGTTGCATTTCTATACTCTAATAATGAACTAGCAGAAAGAGAAGTCAAGAATATAATCCCAGGGGCCGGCCCCATGGCTCAGTGGTTAGGTCCATGTGCTCGACTTCAGCAGCCCAGGATTTCGCCAGTTCAGATCCTGGGCTCGGACATGGCACCACTCATCAAGCCGTGCTGAGGTGGCATTCCACGTAGCAGAGCCAGAAGGACCTACAACTAGAATATACAACTATGTACTGGGGGGTTTTGGGGAGAAGAAGAAACAAAGACAAAAAACAGAAAAAAGATTGACAACAGATGTTAGCTCCAGTGCCAATCTTAAAAAAAAAAAAGAGAATACAATCCATTTACAATTGCAGCAAAGAGAATAAAATATCTACGAATAAATTTAACCAAAGAGGTGAAAGACCTATACACTGAAAACTGTCAGACATTATTGAAAAAGTCGAAAAAGTTATAAAGAAATGGAAAGAGATTCCACGCACATGGATTGGAAGAATAAACGTAGTTAAAATGTCCATATTACCTAAAGCAATCTACAGATTCAGTGCAATCCCAATCAGAATCCTAATGACACTTCACAGAAACAGAACAAAGAATCCTAAAATCCATATGGGGCAACAAAAGACCATGAATAGCCAAAGCAATCCTGAGAAAGAGAACACAGCTGGAGGCATCATGCTCCCTGACTTCAGAGCATACGACAAAGCTATAGTAAGCAAAACAGCATTTTTTGGTACTGGCAGAAAAACAGACACACAGATCAACGAAACAGAATTGAGAGCCCAGAAATAAAACCACACATCTATGGACAGCTAATCTTCGACAAGGGAGCTGAGAACATACAACGGAGAAAGGAAAGTCTCTTCAATAAATGGTGATAGAAGGGGTGATTTTTTAACCATTTCTAATTTGAGCTATTTGGTGATAATCTCCATAAAGCTTCATTTGCATATACTGCAATTTCTGAATTTATCAATTTGAGACTTTATCTAAGGACTCTCCGCTCTGTGAGATGTCACTTTACCTCACCCCTGAACACCCTGCCCACTTCCTGCCTTAAATTGTTGGTGGTCATCTAATTATTTTTTAATTCTTCAGTTGGTTCTACTTGTAACTTTTCATAACGTACAGTGATCTCTGCCTCTTGATCCATCAACATGAACTTGTCATGTCCACACGACAGATGGGAAGGCAAGCGCTTTTGATGCGGTTTCCATCTCTCTTTCCCTTCTTCTGTCAGCTGACCTTTGGTCTGCAAACACACTGGCCAGTAATATTTACTCTTTGGCAACCCTATTTAAATAATATCTGCTTTAACTATAAGTTGATTTTAAAAGATGAAAATGAATATAAAACGAGTGCATCCTTGTGCAAATTAGCATTTGGATTTTGCCGTCATAGAGAGTCCTAGAATATAATTTTCCATTCTTTGACTTTAATAAAATGACACCTATGCCATCAACAAAACAGGCGTCACTCTTAGTCTCAGCACAAAAAAAAGTCTTGCTTCCATACCTTCCCCGTCAAGAAGCAGCAGATCCTTATTGCTGCCCCCAAGGCCGTGTTTTCTTACACAGTTTCTTGCTTCCCAGGTTTCTCTAACTGCCTTCCCTTTTCCGGGAAGAGAAGAAATGTATGTTTTCGTAACCTGGCTAAGATCTTCCAGAGTTTCCATCTCCTGGAATAAATCCCTCCATTTGTCTTCTTGTTGATGTTCTCCCCCGAGACGTCGGCTTCTTGCTCAGTTGGAACGGATGCTTCCTACGCTCACTGCAGCGACACTGCTGTTTTCTCTCCAGGGGACACCTCGGTTAATTCTACAGTTTCCTGGGTCCCACAACTTTAGGGTTTTCATCCTCATTTTTATCCCCAGGTTACTTCTTCAAAAATGGGCAGGGATTGGGGTCTTTTCGGATCTGAAAACGACCTTCCTTTGCACCGATTCTTGCATGATAGTTTGGCTAGGCTGAAACGCCTAGGTCCAACGTAATTTTTACTTAGAACTTTGAAAGAATTATTCCACATGTTTGTAGCATTGAGCATGACTGATAAGTTTGATGCAAGCCTAATTCTAAATTCTTTTGTAGGTGAATTTTTTCTCCTGGAGCTGTTAGGATTTTTTTTTTTTACCTTTAAAGTTCTTAAATTTCACGAGGATGTGTTAGATACTGTTTTAAAAACGTATTGTGTTTGCATGAGGTGAACTCTCTTATTCTTTTTTTTTTTTTTTTTTTGAGGAAGCTTAGCCCTGAGCTAACATCTGTGCCCATTCTCCTCTACTTTCTATGTGGGACGCCTGCCACAGCATGGCTTGATGAGCTGTGCATAGGTCTGTGGCCAGGATCCGAACCTGCAAACCCCAGGCTGCTCAAGTGGAGCAGGCGAACTTGACCACAGCGCCAATGGGTGGGCCCCTGAACTCTCTCATTCTAAAGGTTCACATCTCTCTATTGCCCTGGAAACTTTTCTTTTCTTATTTCTTTTATATTTTTTCCCCTCCGCTTTTCTAGTGTCTTTGGAGCTCTTCAGTCTCCGTCTTGATCTATGTTCTAGGAGAGTTCCTCCAGTCGCTCTTCCAGCCATTCTACTTAATTTTCAGTTTCAGCAATCTTACTTTGAAATTTCTAAGAGAGCTTTTTGGGTTGTTTTCTGATTGTGTCTTTACTTTGTTCTTGTTTTCTGGGTGTAGTTTCTCTGAAAATGATAATTGGGGTTGCTTTAAGCTCTCTTGTGTTCTCGGAAATACTTCTGTTTCCTGTGGTCAGTTGATCTGCTGGCTTTTCTTTATATGTCTGCTCCTCTTTGGCAGTCTGTTTGTATTTTGGAATGGGTTATCCACATTTTCAAAACGTGCCGGCTGTTCTCCAGATAGTCAATAACGTTTGAACACCCACTGGCCTGTGTGGTTGCATGCCTCTCCACACCCTCCCCAACTTGCAGCAACTTCAGTAAAACAATTGCAACAAAAATCACTGCCAATGTGGAGGATGATGGATGATGGACTCTTCTCGTTTGCAAACATTTGACCATTTCTTAGTGTTTTTGATTCTTTCTATTTCTTCTTTTGCCAGTTAGTAAGTGGTCAATAAATGCAAACAACAATGAAGCGGGGAAGAGGCAGCTGCGGGAGAAATTCTCTGGCATCCGTGAGTCCTCATTAAACACTGTCCTTCTTTCTCTGCTCCCCGGGGCTGAATGGCCTGGCCCTCCTCTTTCTCCCTTTCCCTCAATGATAAGTACGTATCCAGGAATGAGTGACTCTGTTCAACTGGGAAGGGAGATAAATTAGGCAAGGCCGAGTGGGAAAGAATGACTTCTATAAAGCTCCAGAACGCGCTCAGCTAATGAGAAAAAAGAGCTGTGGCCGCTCGTCTCCTTTCTTGTCTCTGGTCTATTCTTGACTTTGCATTAGGACTTTCTGCCTTTTTCATTAAATTGCTCCACCTGAAGAGAATTCACCAAGCGACAGAGGCTCCTCTTTGGCGGTTACAAAGCGAGCTCTTTAGAAACGCAGGCACAGGTCGAATCAGACAAAAAACCCTAGTTATTTGGACACACTTAAAAATTCAAACCCGTGTGCTCGGCTTGGGGTCAGCAGCAGATGGGATGTGGCTGCAGAAACCCAGGGTCATTGGCTGGGGGCCTGCGAACTAGAGTGAGAGGACACAGGTTAACAAGAGAAACGCAAACAGAAGTTTACTGATGCGAGCCTCGCACATACGCACGGGATAATTCAGGGATGAGTGACTCAGAGGAGCGGTTGGAACTTGTGCATATGAAGCTTCTTAACAGAAGTATAATGATTTTGCATAGAAGTGACAAGACCAAGGACAGGGACTTGGAGCTTCTGGGGGTGGCGGACGGTGGGGCGGTAAACGTGTGAAGGAAACTAATGGGAGACAAGGGCTGGTAGTGAGCTTTGTGGTGTGGGTGCCTCTGGGGCCATCTGTGGGCCCTAAGCTGTGTCCTGTGATCAAGAGCCACCCTGCCCTTCCTGGTAGAGGGAGAGGACACAGAGTTTTTCTCGTGTTTGCTTTTTTTCAAGCGTCTTCAGCTCAAAATAATCAGGGTGGCATACTCTGAACCCCTTCAAATACCACTGAGTACTGGAAGCGTGGTGAGTCTGAACTGAGACCCACTCTCAGTATTTTACAATGGATTTGCTGCATTTACACAGTATTTACTGGACTTTGAAGACAGTACAAAAATATAAAATATCCGTTAGTAAATTTTTATATTGATTACATATCAGAAGGATAATATTTTAGGTAAATTAAATAAAACATTAAAATTAATTTCAGCATTTTTACTTTTTAAATGTGGCTTCTAGAAAATTTAAAATTACATGTATGTCTTGCATTGCATTTTTATTGGCAGAGCTGGTCTAACCTCACCATCAAGTGTCTGTTGTCTGTTCGTATGTCCAACACGTTTATTGAGAAGCTACTATGTGCAAAGCACAGGAGACCCAAGAGGGAGTAAGAATGGACAAAATGTCTGTCTCCCTTGCCATGGGTGCCCCTGAATTAGGAACGGACTGATCCAGGCTTTAGATCCAGGGGCGTCAGACTTTGCAGCTGTGCGGGGTCCCCCCACCCTCTCCTTCATCTATGGTTAGAGTTCCACAGCCTCTCAATTCTACCGGGATAGCCACACTTTTCCAAATCCGGCTTCTCTGCTTTCCCAGTCCTGGCCACCTCCTTTGAACAGTCTGTTTAGAGAACATTCCTGTTGCCTTCTGACACTTACAGGTACTAAAGCAGGGAGCAAGCCTGTGGCTCCTGCTGGCGTGCACGTTGTGCCGGGCCAGGCACGAGCGGCGATGTGCATATGTGGGTTCTGTCCCACCCCTGGACACCCAGAATCGTCTCAGACACCTACAGAGGGAGCAGTCTAGAGAAGAGAGCCAGGGGCACCCCCAACGCTTTCCTCCCTCCCTCCCTCGCCATCAGGTGACCCAGTACCAGCCCTCCAGGCCAGAGCAGCCCACGACCCTTGGCAGTCCTGGGGGCCGGAGACCGTTGTTCGATAGCCAGGAGGAGTGGTCATCTCATCAGTCGCTCAAGAAGAAGCAGAACTCTTCCTAAAGCCTGCTTGTCTTTAATTAGCCAAAGAGAGAAAAGAGACCACGAAGAGGGACCTGCGCCATCGGGGGGGAGGGGGGGGGAGGGAAGATAGGAGGGAGACCGGCAGGGGTGCAACTAGGCGGACAGTTGCGCCACAATCGGGTTTAGCTTCTGTGTGGCTGACTCTCTGGTTCCCATGTTTTATTTCAGATTTGAAACGGCGTTTAAGATTTTTTCTAAACAAGGAGTGTAATTTTCTTAATTTATGCTTGGGGCCGTTGCCAGGCGGCGTCCAGGCAGCACAGGAATGGCGCGCTGCTCTTCACAGTGAGTCCCAACCCACAGCTGAGAATCCACCGGGTCCTGAGAGGGAGCAGAGGAAGGTCACAGGTCTTGGGATTTGATGCTGCTCTTGAACGCTGTGTTTGTGCCCCGGGCAGAAGAAAGCCCCATGACTGGGGGTCCCTCGTCTTCCCCTGACTCAGGGGGATCAGAGAAAACTCACTAAGAGCCCACATTTACTGAACACTCATCAGACACATGGCGCTAAGTATTCTGCCTGTGTGACGTTCTCATGCGAGGGGCAGTGCGGTGCAGTGGTTAGGAGCGTGGACACTGGATCCAGGCTGCCCGGTTCCGGTGCTGGCTTGACCTGCTAAGAAGCTAGGTGACCCTGACTGATGGCTGGCCTCCTGCTGACTCACTTTTCTCATGTAAAAGGGTGGTAGTAATAACACTGCCTACTCCACAGGTTTGTTGTAGGGAGTAAATGAGCTAATGTTGTTAAAGCAGTTGAACAGACCCAGTATGTAGTGACACCAGCATCCTCTCCTGCTGTTATCCTCGGATCGTCACACAGTCCTGTGGATGAGGGTCTGAGGTTTCTCTTGCTGCTGTAACGAGGGACAAAGGTCACGGCTGAAAACAACACACATTTGTCATCTCACAGTTCTGGAGGTCAGACGTCCTACGGTCAAGGTGTGGGCAGGGCTGGTTCCTTCTGGAGACTGTAGGGAGAATCTGTTCCCTGCCTCTTTTGGCTTCTAGAGGTGCCTGCACTCCCTGGCTCGTGACTTTTGTTTGCATCACTCCAACCTCTGCATCCCATGTCAAACCTTCTTCTCTGACTCTGACCCTCCTGTCTCCTTCTTTCCTTGTAAGGACCCTGTGATGCCATTGGACCCACTTGGATAATCCAGGACACTCTTCTCATCTCAGGAACTTTATCGCACTTGCAAAGTTCCTTTTGCCATGTAAGGTCAAATATTCACACGTTCCGGGAATCAGGATGTGGCCGTCTTTGGGGAGCCACTGTCCAGTCTACCAGAGGTAGATATTGTTATTCTGCCTGTGCCAGCAGCACGTCTTCCTTAAAAATACCAGGGAAGGTTTATTTGGGCCACATCCAGCTGAAATGACTGTTAGCAGTCAGATAGAATGGTGGAGTTTAGGAGTTTGTACAAAACAATTCTTTCTCTCAGGATTGAGTTTTACATTCTAATCCATTCAAGTGGCAGAGCCAGGATTTGCACCAGGTCTGTTTGATTCTAGAATCCTCGCCTTAACCACCACGTGGGAGAAGAAGCGATGGATCAGGGTCATGCAAATGTTGACCAAACAAATTCGTGGGGGCCCAGGGGCTCACCTGGACCCGTTCTCATTTTACCTTTTGCTCCTTCATTCAGTGGAGGTCTCCCGAGGCATCTTGTGTGTCAAACATTGTGCTAAGGGTGTAAATGCCAAGGGGCACTGACAGTCCAGAGTCCGTCTGACGCTTCTCCTGCCTCCTGTGCCTCTGTGCACTTTGCTGCATGTGCGAGTGTCTTCCTGCATATCGCACGCGGAGCAAATCACATTCGAAACACAGCAGGTACACCTCCTCCTTAAAGACTCTTCAGATGGGTCCTTTCATAGAGCAAAGCTTTGGGGAAGGTGGCTAATCAATGTCACGTTAAAAAAATGAAATGTAGCAAATACAAATTTCGGTAATTAAATGCAAGTCCGTGAGACATGCATCTTCATTTTTCTGCAATCATTTCATTTCTGTTAGGGCAGATTTACCTAAAAACCTACATCACCGAATTCCCATGCATCCAAAGTGATTTGGTAAAGCAATGGATTTTGGTGCACGCAGAGGTAGCATGAATGGTCATAGACAGCCTCGCTAGCATCTCTTCAGATCCAGCAAGGATGGGAGCACTAGAAGCATCCTGTGCGGCCTGGGAGTGAGTTGAAAGCGAGCTGGACCTCGAGGAGTGCTGTGTTGGGACGAGGAGTGACTCAGCAGGTGCCTGCATGGATAGATGGCCCGCCTGAGACACAGTCCCCGACTCCACTCCCAGGATAATTTCACGGTACCACTTCAGCCTATTGGAACTTAGATGCATCCCTGGAGAGCAAGGAGGAAAATCTGAATTGCTCGAAATTAAATTCTCATTTCTAAAGGCAAACTACTTCATAAGAAAACTTAATTTCAGTTACAGGGAAAAAAATTATATTTTTTACATACCTGAGTGTGTGACCTAAAAGCCGTTCCACCAGAAATAAGTGTTCATATCTTAAAGTTATTTAAACTGGAAGCCCATTTGCTTTTACTACGTTAGGTCATTTATTTATTATTTAAGTCATTTATTAAGAAGCAGAAGATTCTAGAACCTTCCATGTCTGCCTGAGGCCATGAGTGTCCTTGATGTACAGTGAATAGCAATATAGGGTTGGAATGAGGAGCATCATCTTCTTTGCTACTTCTGGACTCTGACTCTGGGTGATCTCAACTTTTCTTTTCATGTAATTGATCCTCCTTTATTGGGAAATGCCTGATAAGTCTTTAAACACTGTTTTGCACGCCCGTAATCCCGGTTCTTAGATTTATACATAATTGTAGGGTCTGCTGCAATTTGTGCCTGTTTTCCTGGGTGTGAAACTGATGGCAGACTCCGCTGGAAGAACACTTCACTGACACCAGGGCAAAAGATCGAAGAGGACGCTGCACGTGAAGAATGCTACTTATTCAAAAACCAGACAGGGGCCGGCCTCGTGGCCGAGTGGTTAAGTTTTCATGCTCCACTTCAGCGGCCTAGGGTTTGCCAGTTTGGATCCTGGGTGTAGACCTATGCACCACTGTCAAGCCATGCTGTGGCGGCATCCCACATAGAAGAACTAGAATGACCTACGACCAGGACATACAACTATATACTGGGGCTTTGGGGAGAGAAAAAAAAAGGGAAATTGGCAACAGATGTTAGCTTAGGGCCAATCTTCCTCACTAAAAAGCATAAAAAAAAACAAGACAAAACACTAATGCAAACACTGATAAACTGAAGAGGGATGATGGCTGTTTACCCCGATCCCCATAGAACCTGCATTGTACCATGATCTGGGCTAGAGACTTCCACCAAAGGAATTTCTACAGATGCCATTTGTTGGACTTTCGAGTTTTTTAACCATTCAATCATCATCTTAGTAAACGGATGGACCATCTGCCAGTTGCACAAGTAAAAATCCAAGGATTCTTTCCTTTCTCTTACCTCCAGGTACAATCTATTAGCCAATCCTGATGGTCTGTCTTAGATTGAGTTCCTCCAGAAGCAGTACCTGGAACAAGGGTTTGGGAGCACGTGATGAATTTTGCAATAGTTTATTCCAAGGAGGCGCCACAATGGACCTGAGGAAGTGAAAGAAGAAAGGAAAGGAAGCCAGCGCAGGGTGTGTTAATGAGCACATCATCCGTGTGTGCAAGTGGGGCTCATTCCCGCTGGGAACCTCAGCAGGCAGTGTTGGTGACATACTGCTAAACCAGCTCGGAACAAAAGCCTGATTTGTAGTGTTCTGCACTGAGCAGTGTCCCTCCAAATTCATGTCCTCCCAGAACCTCAGGTTGTGACCTTACTTGGAAAGAGGGTCTTTGCAGATATAACTAATTACGATGAGACCATCCTGGACTAGGGTGAGCCCTAAATCCAAGGGCTGGCATCCTCACAAGAAGAGAAGAGATGCAGAGACGTGAACACACAGAGGGCAGACAATGTGAAGACAGACTGGAGTGATGCAGCCACAAGACAGGGGATGCCAGGAGCCGCCAGAAGCTGGACGAGGCGAAGAGGCATTCTCCTCTGGACTCTGGAGGGAGCATGGTCCGATGACACCTCCAGTGCAGATTTCCAGCCTTCTGAATGGTGAGAAAATAAATTTCTGTTGTTTTACGCCACTCAGTTTGTGGTCATTAGAGGAAACTAATCCATGTAGCATTTTCTGATCTTCATGGTGTAGGGATTCCTACCATGGCTGATTTCAAGCTACCAGCAGGACGTCGCTGAGACTTCCAGGAGCCTCCCTCTATGCCCACTGCCCTGCAACGCTGTTCTGGGCTGGCAGCCTTGCCCTCCACCACTTCCTGCTGCGCTCACTGCCTCCCAGCCGCTCTGGCGTTTTCCCAGTTCACAGACAACCACCAGCTCGTTCTTACTTCAATCCCTTGGCACCTCCCACTGGCTTTGTCTGGAACCCTGTCACCCAGGTGTAACCGGATTTGAGGACAAATTCTCAGCTTGAGTCTTGTCTTCTGACTACTTCTTGCAGAGTTGTCCCCTCTTGCAGGCACGGCACTCAATTCTTCTTTATTGCATCTGTTTATTTCCTTCCTAGCACTGTATTTTCAGTCTGATAGCATCTCATTGATTTAGTTAATGTTTATTTTGTGTATTTCCTCCCCACTAGAATATAACTTCTACATGGATAGGGATCCCCAACGCCCTTATCTATTGTCACAGTCGAAGTACGTAGACTGGTGTCTTGTCCACAGGAGCTTCTCAGTAAGCATTGCTGAAGGGACAGGTGAGTGAACTCCATCCTCTCTGTCAACGCCCCGCCTTGCCCGTCTCTGTCCAGTCTAACTCCGTCCCGTCACATTTAACATAACGACTCTCTTTCCACAGCTAAAGAAATGCTCTGAAGGCCACAGCGCTCAGCGAGTGTGTCCTCACAAGTCAAAATGGCCGGGTCATGGAATCGCACCCTTCCTTCAGAGGACACGCAAATGAGGGGAAATGCAAATCTTGACCCCCAGCTTAACCTGGGTTCTTAAAATCAATGAAATTTCACAGTCTGGTAATTTCTTTCTACCCAAATGCCCTCTTTGACAGAAAAAAGGGCTTTTTGGACAGGACATTTTGGTTGTAGAATATAAATTGCAAAAGAAAGTCATAATTTACCTCATTATCTAATGTTCTCCCTGAAGAGCAGCTGTGACAGGATAACCTGACTTTCCTTTTCTTCTCAGTTCTACTTTATAAAACTGTCTTGATCCAAGTTTTTAAACGAGCATCAAAGAACTCCTCAGACAGGACTCGACTGTCAGAGCCCGTAGGTTTCCTTTCTGTCTCTTTATTTGTTGTTTAAAGGAGTTAATAAGCCTTTCCGAACAGACAAACAGGAAACCCACCCAATTTACCTTCTTCCAGCTGGAAATTTGGAGATGCAGAGACCAACCCAAAACATTAGTATTTGGTCAAAGCTTGACTATTTTGGACCGCTCTAAAGAACTTGGAAAAAATGCCCATTTTCAAAGCCGACGTACTATATAGGTATTTGGCCTCTTTCCCCAGCAGAGCTGTTTCCTGCGCAGTGTGAGGGAGGAGAAAGTGAATTTTTATATGTGCGAACCCATTTTCAATGCCCCTGGGAGGCAGTGTCTCCAGCCGCGTTTTTTTAAATGCCTCGTCCCTGCCACGCTCTCACCTGACTCTGCAGGAGCTTTGTACCTGCGCTTCCCGCTGCCTGGAACTTTATCCAGCCTGCACAGCATCTCTAACGCATCCTCCCCTCCAGCTCAAGCCTCCTCTTCCCGGAGTGGCCTCCTCGGCCGCCTCGAGCTGTCCTAGCATCATCTACCTCTCTTTGCTATTCATCACAGCTGAAACTTTGGCGACGGTCCATGTGATCATTTGATATTTGGGAGGATACTGTGCACGTTCTGCCCAGATCCGCATCTCTAGGTCCCGTTCCTTCCCCCGTCTGCTCAAGTTCCACTGGCTTTCCCTTCCAGTATCCAGCACCTGCGGCTCACCCTGGGCAGAGCCCCACTTTGCCCCCTACCAGAGGCCCAGGAGGGCTGGGGGCCTGCACCCTCCCGGGGCAGCTCTTAACCAGGAAGTACTGAGCGATCACCTGCATCTCGGCGTGGCTTCTAAACCCTCCCCATCTTCTGTTTTGCTTAGTTTCTTCGTTACTGCCCCTTCATGCCCCCTTGAGGAATTGGCAGACGCCGTCAGAGGGGACTGTGTGCCCAGTCCTGGCTCTCTTCTCTGCAGGGCCTTCTTCTCAGGCATCTGGGACCCTCAGATCCTTGCTGCCTTCACAGTCCTGGAGATGATTTTTGTCTGTCCAGCCCAGCGAGCCTGCTGCAAGCTCTAGGCCATCGCTTTTTGTTCAGTCTCTGAGCTCTGCAAGGCGAACTGAGAAGGCTCCAAGGCGAAAAAGCCTGGTGGGAAATGTGGGGCTCACCTCGGACCCTCCCGCCTCCCTGGGATCTGTGCCCTTCAATCTCGGTGGCCATGGCTGCTCTCCAACGCCTCTAAACAGCTGTTTCTTAGACCTCACGCGACTCGTGCCATGATTATCTGTGGAGGAGTTTGTCTGATATGAGCGAATCCTTTGCCACCAGTCAGAGAAGTCTCATTGGTGCTTTGCTGACGAAGCTCAGACTAGTCACTGGTGCTGGCTGCTGTCACCTTGACCCTTGGGATCAAACTGTAAACTGTGGCCACCTCTGGGAAGATGTGGCCCCAGGCGCTTCGCTGGGCACGCAGAGAGCGCTCCTGTTCAAGTCAGTGCCACAGCCTTTCCTCCAGACAGGTGCATAGTGACGGGCAAAGATCGGGCTGGATTTCAGCCCCCAATCTCTCCCTCCCTTATGCACTGGGGCCCCTTAGGCAACTCACAGTGTTCCACCATACACCGTTGTCCTATCGTCTGGTCCAGGGCTGTGGAACTGTGCCCATTAATTATGTTTAAAAATCAGTATTTGCACTTTGATCTCAACTATGGAAGAAAAAAGAAATACAAGGGCAAAAACCTATAGGGACATATCCAGAGCGCCAACAGAGGTGACTCTGGTCATTTTAATAAATTTTTTACAATGCTCACGGGCTACTTTTAAAATTGGGAAAATAATCTAAAAGTCATATTTATAGTGGTATACTTTCAAAATACCAATAAAGTCATGCAAAATTACGCGCACTGTTAAAAAAACACTGAAGGGTGTATAAGACGAGTTATTAATTTTTATTCCCAGGAAGAGGGACTGGAGGGCTTTTTTTTCTTTATTTCTTCTGCTTTTCTTCGTTTTCCAGATTTTGTGGAATGAGCCTGAGTTGCCTTTTTCTGTCAGCTTCATTACATTTTTAACACAAGAAAATACACGTATGGCTTGTATGAGTGTAATAATCACGACCACCGTCTTTGCAGACACAGTCAGGGTCTGAGTCTGGGTTCTGTTGCTTCACAGCCGTGACCTTGAGAAGGATGCTCTGAGCCTGTTTCCTCGTCTGTAATATGGAGGTAACACACCTGCCTCAGGGGGTGGTTGTGAGTGGATGACTGAAGCATGTTTACCTGGGCCTGGCACAGACTTCTTAAATGGGGTCTTATTACTCTTGCAGTTATTGTTAATATTAATAAAAGGTTAACATTAATAAAAATAATATTAATAAATTATTGTTAAGATTAATAAAGATTAATGCTAATAAACATTAATATTGAAGATCTATTCACATATGAGAGAGAACAGGCTCTTTTTTCAGAGCTTCGTGTTCTGAGGCCATGGGAAGTCGGCCTGGGGCACACAGTGACTGTCGACAAGCAGCGGGGACAGAAGACTGACGGGGTGAGGCGCTCTGCCCAGCACGCACCTAGCCGCCACGGCACCCCTCATCCTGTGCTGTAGCCCCCCGCTTCTCTGCCTCCACCCATTGCCTGCGAGCGCCTTGAGGTCTTGTTAATTGTTCCATCCTTTGCGAGTTGGGGGGGGCCAGGCATACAGCAGGGGTTCCATAAGTGCATGCTAAATGAACAACGGGACCAGCAACCAAAAGACAAGCTTCCTTTGCTCCATTTGGTCATCTTAACGGGAAGGAAGAATTGCAGAGTGTCTGCCTGGACAGATGGTCTTGCTGTTGTCGTGTCTACCTCCCCAGTTTCGCAGACTCACGTCCCCCTAAGAAGGCGGTGCCTTTCCTGAGTTGGCACCTGCTCCTCTCACTGTGCCCTTAGTTGCAGAATGGAGCTGACACATCTGCGGGAATATAGTGGAGGTCGTGTATCTATAGACTCGTTCAGGGGGGACAGAGGCTCACAGACCATGGGAAGGCGGGCTTGGCGCGGGGGCAGCCCTCGTGCTTGGAAGGGAGGGCAGTGACAAAGCCTTGATGACTGATCCGAGTTGTTTCAGGGCCTGACAAATTTTTCTAAATTACATTTATTTAGCGTCTGTACACGTAAAAGAGAAATCGTCCTCTGATCCCACCCGGCAGAAAATACACACCAACCCAAGGTATCTGTGGAGGAGAGGGGGCCTGGCCCCAAGGTGATGCTTGGGATGGTGCGATCCTGCGAGCCATAAGCCCCAGTCAGGAGCGGGCTGGACTCAAGTGTTGGGCAGGCTGTAGCCCCCTTTGCCTCCCTAGGTGAGGTTATATTCAAGCCTTAAAATGGCAGTAAAGGAGACATTTTGAATGCAGTGACATCCTGATCAACTGAAAGGACCAACAGAAATTTGTCATGATAATTGGTGTCACTTACACAGACCAGGGAGACCAACCATCCCAGCTCCCCCGAGAGGTTTCCTGGGACGTGGGTCTCCCAGTTTTATTTATTTATTTTTTAATTGAAATATATTTGACATATAACATTTGTAAATTTAAGGTGTACAATATGTTAATTTAGAAAAAAAAGGTCTTCCAGTTTTAAAACCAGGACAGTCCCAGGGGAAATGGGACCAGCTGGTCACCCCGACATAGACTCTTCGTTCTCTACTGATGACCATGGCAGGGGCTCCTTGAGCCTCCTGTCTGGCAAGGACGACTTCAACTGTCCTCATCGTCTCAGGTCTCAGAACAGGGTCGCTCAGGTGTCGAGTGGACCCCTGAGATATTTGCCCAAGGCTGGCAGCTGGCCTGCTGCCCGTGCATGAGGTGGGGCGTCGGGGGTTCTGATCCTTTTGTAGTTTACCTCAGGGCAGAAACGAAGCACCCAGCATTAGAGCCAACCACGATCCTCTTTCTCTTTATTTGGAGCCTTAATGTTTTAAAGAAATACATGGGCCAGCTAGGTAGGTAGCAAGATTCAGGAACAGACATGACTTCCACACAGAAGGTGTTGAAAACGGTTCTCTCTCACTGCACACGGGGGACAGAGGTCTCCTGGTGATTGATTCAGAAAACAGTCACATCTGTTAATCCCATCAGCTTCTCACAAGAAGAATCATTACTTCATGATGTCATGGGGGTTCTACTCCCACACAGGGAATTTTCAGGAGGGTCCCCCATAATGACAGAGATGCCAGCACGTCCAGGAAAATCCACAGAGACAGAGAGTAGCTTGGTGGTGTCCTGGGGCAGAAGATTTGGGGGAAAGTGGCGAGTGACTCTAATGTGTGATGATGAAAATTTTCTAAAATTGCAGTGGTGATGGATGCATAACTGTGAATATACTAAAAACCATTGAATCGTACACTTCAAAAGGGTCAATTTTATGTCATATGAATTAATGTCTCAATAAAGCTGTTATTAAAAAAAATACCACTTTGTCTTCTACCAAAAAATTCTCTACCCCCGACTAAGCAACAGCAACAACCACCCACCACAACCTCAAACAACAACAAACACACAAAACGGTCAGAACTCCAGTAGGTGTTTCCCCTAGAGGAGAGAGCCACGCCGTGGTCCACTCTGTGCCAAGGCTTCCCTTCTCCTCCGATGTCGATCAGCGGATCACAGGGTGTGGACCTCAGACCAGCAGCATTGGCCCCACCCCGGAACCTTCCAGAAATGCACACCAGCCCCACCCCGGCAATCTGGGTTTCATCAGCCCTCCTGGCGATTCTGAGCACGCACAGGTCTGAGAACCACGGTTGTGGATGATGGTGGACGAGTGATTGAAGGGTTTCCTTCTTAGGAATTACTCTGGATCAGTCAAGAAACCAAGAGGAGAAAAAAGATCCGGCAAGTGTGTTGTTTTCCCTCTACCCTAACAGATAGTTTATTTCCTCAACAAGCTGTAGCTTTGGCGGAGGGGAGGAAATAGGAGTTAAAGGAAATAAGAAACCCCACAGGAGACACTTGTCAAGCCATGGAAAGCATTTTAATGACAATTGACATCACAGGTGTAAATAAATATCTCCTTCTCTCTGCCTATAATATGTGCTAGAAATACCATTTTAAAAGGTCCCACTGAGGTTACGAGGCTTCAGGGCCCTTTCTTAGCTAATGATTTTAGTAATTAAAAAAATAAAAACAAGAAGCCTGCCCGTGGTCTGCGTGGGCCGTCCGGCTGAGGGTATCACGCGCGGCCCGAGTCTGCAGGCCTGGAGGGCATCGCTCCAAAGCGGCGTGGGCCTCCCTGCCGCAACCACGTCACTTTGGATGAACGCGTTTTGCAATGTGCCACTGCACAACTAGGCTGTTAAAAACACAGATGATTGACAATCTAACGTAGATTTTCATCTTTGCAATTTATGCTGGAATGCCCTGCTGATAAAAAAAACAACTTAAAAACCCTCCAACAGGTTTTACCTTTGTTCATTTCTCTATACCAGTATGTCTCCCGATAGACGAGGCTGGGAGCGGTCTTTCTCTTGTGGATTTGACCAGGGATGGAGTGTGGCCGAGTGGACAGGGGGCCCATGCTGGGCTCTGTGCTGCTGGCCACACCCCATTTGACCAGCCGCTGACAATGTCCCACGCACTGCCTCTGGCCCTATGGTGGGTGTGGCGGTGGGTCAACATCAGTCCCCTCCCCCTGCAAAGACTCCAAGAGCTCCCGCTAATCGTAAAACCCAGCAAGTCCCAACGAGGCTGGAGCGTCACAGACAAGCACAAACTTGCACTTAAAGAACAGATTAATTGACAATGCTTCTGAGAATTCATCTAACGAACAGGAGGATAATTTATGTTTAATTCAGGAAAAATATATTTGATCCTCAGAAATAAACATGAAACATAAGTCAAATGGAAGTCTAGGCCACAAAAAGAAAAAGGAGAGGGGAAAAAAAGAACATGTGGACAAAGAGAAGAAAAGACTATCAAGTAAAGATTTAAAAATCCTCAGGTCTGTCCCAAGAGGAAACCAGGATGTGGAAACGCGCCCCCCCAGCCCCACGTGGACGTCAGAGGCTGTCCTCCGAAAGGGGAGTGTTGAATTAAAATGGAAGATGTCTCTTAGCAGGCCCTACTGTTATATTTTGCTCCTTTATTAGAAATATAAACAGATGATTATTTCTGTCTCTTTTTATTTGTCTTTTTGCATTTTTTAACAAATAATTTTTGGTAGCATGTCTGTGTTATACTTTGACTCATAAAATAACCGCCCTAATTTGGCCTTGCGCAGTTCAGCATCACCGTCAGCTTCCCCCCCTCGAGTTTGTCCCGCTGAGTTTCAAAAATCTGCCATCATCCACTGCTAAAAAACCTTCGATTACAAAAAAAGTCCCTTCCAGGCTTCAAAACTTCCATCTGGTCTAGCAGGGCCCCAGGGCCTCCCTGCTCAACCCCCGGGATTCCCGGGGCCCAGATCTACAGGGGCTGAAGGAGGGTGTCCAGGCGCCCGGCCCTTCGGCCAAGGGGCTACACCTTGTCCTTGAATTTCTCCAGATAGTTTCTGAGTTCTTTGGGGGCGCCCGCGTCCACGTCCTGGCACACCCATTTGATGTCCTCCTCGTTGGCGCCGAGGATGGAGTTCACGGTGGGGCAGCTGTCGTCTGGGGGGATGGTCGTGAAGGTGGTAAACTTCACCTTCTTCCTCTTGGAGGTGGGCGAGTGCAGGGGCTCATGCTTCTGGTCCCTGCCCTGCTTCCCCCCGGAGTCGGCCGGCCGGTGGGGGTGGCTCGGCACGTGCTTTTGGGACCCACCGTTGAGCAGGAGCCGGTTGCTCTCCTCGCAGCCACCTGGCCCGCGGTCAATGATGGTCGTGTGCTCATCCTGGGGGGGCGACCCCTCGCCCACGTTCTCCAGGAGCTCCGCCTCATTGCCCAGCCACACCCAGTCGTGCGAGTGGGTCATGGAGGCCTGGCCTTCTAGCGGCACCTGCTTGTGCCTGTACTTGAGGGCGAAGGTGGCACAGTTGATCAGGAAGACCAGGATGGCCAGGCAGAACACCCCCAGGAGCGCGTACATGCCGATCTCCAGGTCGCTCAGGCCCCGCGGCGTCTGCACCAGGTCGCTGTCCCCCAGCCCGCCCCCCGCCTGGGGCAGGTCCACCTGGGCCGGGAAGTTGGTGAAGTCGATGGGGATGTTCTGCAGCTGGCCCTCTCCCGCCAGCCTGCCCCCGTCCAGCCGGCTGTTCTTCACCACCTTGTTGTCCAGCAGCGACTTGGCCGTGGTGCTGCCCCTCCGGAGGGCGCCTTCCTCGCGCTCCACGGAGGAGCTGCCGTGGAAGTGCGCATCCTGGCCCACGCGCTCCGGGTCCTGGCCCTTCTGCCGCCGGTCACTGGCGTGGTTCTTGATCTCCCCCTCATCGTAGTCCCTGCCGGGCCTGGGGTCAGCGTCGTTCTGGCCAAACTTGACCCTGACGTTGCCAATGCCCACGGCCAGGACGCTCTTGCGTTTGGACTTTTGGCAGGCCTCCGCGATGGTCAAGTCCACTCGGACCAGGGGCCCCTGGCCTTCCCCTTCAGCCACCACAACGGGCCACCTGGGAGAGCGGGCCTGGGGGACGGACACGACGGCCTCGTCCAGGGAGGTGGCAGTCAGGGTGAAGTCGGTGGTGTCATAGATGTCCAGGGGCGTCACTGAGCCATCGCTGAACTGGAGCCATGTGCTGACCACGGCTTCCTGCAGGGAGAGAGGCCGTTAGAACACCACAGGGTGGGGAGAGGCATCTTCTCTCAGGAACCCGCCCCGCCCCCTTCCTATAACAGAGCCCCCTAAAAGCAGGGAGCAGACTCAAAATCCAGACCTGGCGGTTGAGAATCTGGGAAGAAAACATTCAGGTTTTATGTCAAGATCTGAGAACGACCTTAATTTAAACAAGAACCAACGCAGACTTGCACTGACAGCTCCAGCATCCTCTCACCGGGGGCAGAACCCTGACTGAGACAGGGCCACTGGCCTCTTCATCAGCTGGCTCCGCCCCTTCCACTTCCCTCTCCTCAGGACCCCTGTGAGGACCCTGGGCTCAGGATCTTACATTATCTGGATCATCCACGACCAGCTCCTCCTCTCAAGATCCTCAGTCCCAGCTGCAAAGTCTCTTGCCACCTAAGGTGACATAGTCACAGGGTCTGGGAATTAGGACGTGGGCAACTCTGGTGCACCATTATTCCACCTACCGTGATGACAACTGCTAAGACTCACACGGCGCTGCCAGGGAACCAGCCTCGGTTCCACGTGTTCCTTTTTTTTTTTTTTTTAAAGATTGGCACCTGAGCTAACAACTGTTGCCAATCTTCTTTTTTTTTTTTTTTTTTGCTTTTTCACCCCAAATCCCCCCAGTACATAGTTGTATGTTTTAGTTGTAGGTCCTTCTAGTTGTGGCACGTGGGACACCGCCTCAGCATGGCCTGACAAGCGGCGCCATGTCCACACCCAGGATCCGAACCGGCAAAATCCCGGGCCGTCGCAGCAGAGCATGTGCACTTAACCACTCGGCCAGAGGCCGGGCCCTCCAGGTGTTCTTCAGAAATCAACTCATTTAATCTTCTCAGAGATACAGAAGGTACTATGGTTGTCGGTGTTTCTCATTGTGCAGCTGGCTGGATGGATCAGGAGAGGGCCAGCAGCTCTCGCAAGATTACCCAGCGCAGGGACGGCGGGGCGGGAGCTGGCGTTTAGCTCGAGTCTCAGCCACCATGGCTGGCCTCTCTCCTGCTGCCTCTGACTCTCAGGTCAGGGATGGCAGGAAACCATTCTGACGTGTCTGGGATGCTGCCCTGTTCTCTGAGAACAAGCACTGAGTGATGCGGTTTTCATTCATCTGGTCATTCCATGGACATGAATTACAAGCTTTCTCTGTGCCAAACCCTGTGCCAGAGACTGAGTATTCTTTGGAGAGAAGGCTGACAGAGCCAGAGAGAGTGAACAGCACATGGCAGTTTATTGTGGCGGCTGCGATCTGACTGGCTGTGGGCTGGGATGCTAATTCTGCATAGGTTTGAGTGTGCTGAATTTTTCTTTTTCTTCTTTTCTTCTTCTTCTTTTTTTTTTTTTTTTGGTGAGGAAGATTGGCCCTGAGCTAACATCTGTTACCAATCTCCCTCTTTTTGCTTGAGGAACATTGTCACTGAGCTAACACCTGTGCCAATCCTCCTCTACTTTGATGTGGGATGCTGCCACAGCACCACTGAGGAGCTCTGCATGGTTCTGCACCCAGGATCTGAACCCACAAGCCCAGGGCTGCTGAAGTGGAGCGCACCAACCCAACCAGCACACCAGTGGGCTGGCCCTGAATTTCACTCTTTAATGTGCAGTTAGTGAGCTCTCTGGGCATGGGGAAGAGGGAAGGTGATGGGGGCCAGGAGGGAGAGAGGTGGGCACTGGCCATGAAATGGGGCCAGGATAGCTCCTGTCTGACGATCAGCTGGACGTGGTGGAGGTGGAACAGGGAGCAGAGGGAGGATGGAAACGGGCAGTGGCTTCCTGGGGGGCAGGAGCTGGTGGAGACCCCAGGTGTGCTATGGGTAAAGGAACCGCGTCTCCTCTTATCCTGGCTTCTGGACACAACGGCAAAGGGTGGAGGATTCAGGGGGAGAGTTTTGAATTGAATACATGGATCCAGTATTTCCCTGAGAACACTTTTTTAAGCCAATCCTTCTGAGCCTCAGTTTCCCCAACTGCAAGTGGGGGAAATGACAGTGGGAAAGTGAATGCCTAAACTGTGGGTGTGAGACGGACATTGAGTTTTCCTGTCCAGTTTCCAGCCCTCCTTTCTGGCAGGGACTAGAGCGCCAATTTTCCTCTCAGACCTGTGCCCTCTCCATTCGGAGTCCATGTGGTGTGAGTGCGGTGGACTGCCCTTCCAGGTCCCAGGTGGGCATGTGACCAAGGTCTGGCCAATCAGAACACTCCTCCACCCTCTTCACAGTGATTGGCTCAGGCAGGGGCATATGATCCAAACCAGCCAATGGGGTGCGGTCCCTGGACTTGTGCAGGAACCACGGAGAAGCTTGTCTCCCCTGGGGCTGCCGGGTTGGCATGCGAGCCTGGAACAGGTAGTGGTCATCTTGCCACCCCTAAGGAAGGTCGGCTGGAACATGAGGCCAGCACAGGGGAAAGAGGAGCTAAGAGATGGAGAGAGAGATAGAGAGTGTTAAGAGCATGCTTCAACAACAGAGAAGACTGGCTGAGTGTAAACCAGTTAAAAACTAGGTAAAAATACATGAAGAAGAGATGCAAATTCCCAGGAATCAGAAATGAATGAGGAACACACATCAGAGTGCCAACACGGATAGCTGTTCCTGAGGTGGCCTGGGGAGTGTCAGAGCTGCTCAGAAGACCCACCAGCCTGTGGCTGGGATGTTGACGCCCCCAAGGGACATGTCAGATGAGGATGAGACCCTTTGCATACAGCGAGCACTGTCGGGGGGGGGCCCTCTACACGCAGGGGGACGAGAAATCCTGCCCACTGGGCCAGGCACACAGCGACGATGCTCGTTGTGCTCTGAGCCCTGGGTGGGAAAATGCCTCCCCTGGAAATCAAAACCCTGCACGGCCCCCACAGCTGGGTGTGGAGCTTGAAGTTACTCCCCCTGTGTGGTGCAGAAGCCGCAGGCAAGGAATTCACTCGAAGCTGGACTCGTGCAGATGCAAAATGCACAGGAATTCCTCAGGAGCAAAACAGAGCAGGGACAGCTCCGGATGATAACGCGCATGACAACACAGGACTCAGTCCCTAGGATGGGAGGCTCGACCACGAAACATTCACATAGAAAGATCAGCAGACCAAGGACTCGAGACACTGGGACAAGTGAAAAGGACAATAAAATAAAACAAACCACCACCAACCAAAAATAGCCTGTGAAATAAAGTAGTTGAAGGGAAATTAAAAGGAGTGGAAACCACAGGGACAGAACAGGAGTGAATGGGAAAAGCAGAGGAGGTTGCAAAAGGAACCACACAGAACTTCCTAGAAGCGGAAAATACGCTTGAAGTTGATTACTCAATGGATCCTTGAAACAGCAGATTAGACATGTTTGAGGTGACAATTAGTGTTGTGGGAGACAGCCAAGAAATTTACCCGAAATGTAATCACAGGAATAGAAAGAGGAAGAATATGAAAGAAAGGTTGAAAGAAATGAGGGAGAGCATGACCAACAGTTTTCTGTTAGAAGTTCCAGAAGGAAAGAATATGGGGGGAGTCGATATTCAAAGACATAATGGTTGGCCGTTTTCCAGAATTGGGGGGAATTGCCAAGAATAAAAAGGAAGGTTTCTGGTGACACTATTTGAGCATCTGCATCCCGCTTTATCTGAAGATGCAAACACCTGGATGCGAACTGCTGGGTTCCCACGTCCGTTTGGGCAGCCTGAGTTGGGTCTCTATCCCCGTCACTGAAAGCCCAGCCTGACACGGGCTGCCTGCAGGCAGTGAGCGAGATTGTTCATGAAATCCAGAGACAGCGAGCGCCCAGCGAGGGCGCCTGCCCACTTCCGATTCTGTCTGCCTGCCCAACTTTCAGCTGCCGCTCCGCAAAGCGTTTCTGCCCGAGGGCGATCTCTGGCCTCTGGAACCCATGCAGTCGTGTCGTAGCCAGAAGTGCCGAGGACGTGGCCCCTCCAGGAGCAGCTCTCAACCAGTGACTGACGGGAGTTGGTATAAGCACCCCAGCTCCCTTGCCCCTCGAGTCCAGTGACTCTTCTAGCCTTTTCCATACTGGCTGACAGTTTCCCCCGCAGACTCGGGCTCCAGGAGCCCACAGTGGTGGCTGAGTTGGGAACACTCTGCTGGCTGTCTTCCCTTCCTGCATCTCTTCCTGACTCCTGGACTGGATTCCCTTCACCCCCCACATAAGTACCCAAATCCTTACCCCAGGCTCAGCTTCGGGGGAACCACGGCTAAGACACAATATGGCTCAGCGATCTTCCTTCTCACCCTCGCCTCCTCTGTCCCCATCGATGGACAAGCCACACAACAGGGCAGGCCCTTTCGAATGCACTCATGCCAGAGGTTCCTCATTTCATTTCCCATCCCAGCCTTCTTTAGAACGAATGAGGCACGGGGCGAGTGTACGCCACTGCCCTCACTCGTGGGCTCAAAAATCTTTCAGATCTTGCATTCCAAGTTGAAGACATCAAGAACAAGGCACCAGCCTTCGATGTGCCAAGGGCTGAGAGAAAACACTCCTAGCTCAGTGTGCGAGTTCATCTTGGCTGACTTTTCATCTTGAATTAATTTCTCTTCATGGAGAAAGAATGTACATAAAACAAGCCCCCTCAACAGCAGACAGGCTACAGGAAGACCCCAGGACACCGGGGCTGGCCCACCTCCACCTCCATCAGCCCTGCGGCATGAGTGAGGCAAAGCCCTTCTACCAGTGTGTACGCTGAGGTCGGGATGCGGGGTTTTCTCCGGAGAAGCCAATGCATTTCCCCAAAGATGAGAAATTCTGCATGACTTAAAACAACCCATTCCCAGGAATGATTGAGAGCCCTTCCTTTCAAGAGTCATCTCCGCAAATCGGATGAACTACATCCATAAATCCGCCCGAGGCAGGGCTGGGCACCTGGTTACCATCAGCCCGTGAAGATAGATGGGACTGGTGGCCTGGCCCCATGCCTGGGAGGTCGCGATGGCAGTCATCCCCCAGCTAATTACTCATTCTCCCCAAACAGCTTCACACCTTTTGCTCTGTCTCCTCCTTTCCCTCTGCTCCTTTTACTCTGCTCTTTATAAATCAGAAAACTTCCTGCCAATTTCCTGCCCCAGGAGAGATGAGCAGAGAAGCCCACACAGTGGGTTGGACGTGGATGTGAATGTATCCGGTCCCTGTTGTGGAGGCTCTGGACCAACATCAGGTAGCAACTGCAGAATTTCTAGATGGCCCACCCTAACCCTTGGAACCTGGGACCATAATGAGACATCGCCGCCATGATTATGTTATGTCATGTGGCACAGGTGACCTAAAGATGGGGAGATCTGCCAGATTATCTGGGTGGCCTGATGTAGTCGTGTGAGGCTTTAAAAGCAGAGAGATTTCTCTGGCTGGTGGCGGAGGGGAAGTCAGAGGTTTAAGGCCTGAGAAGGACTCCTGCACTGTTGCTGGTTCTGAAAGTGATGGGGTCGGGGGGAAGTGACAAGGACGCTGAGAGGCTCCTGGCCGACAGCTGACAGACTGAGCTGACACCTCAGTCTTACACCTGCAGAGAGATGGACGCGCCTGGAAGCAAGTCCTCCCCAGAACAGCCCGCCAAGAGGCCGGCTGGCCGACACTTTGCTCTCAGCCTGGGACCCTGAGCCCAGACCCCACGGAGCACGCTTGGACTCCTGACCCACACACCTGTGGGCTAACAAGCGGGTGCTGTTTTAAGCTGCTGGGTTTGCGGCAATTTGTTCCACAGCAGTACTAACACACACTCCCTGTGCACGGGGCATCGCCACCCTGCGTGATCACAGACCCCACTATCGGGACAATGGAGCCGTATGGATTGGCAACAGCTCCCCTGCCCCCATTCCTCCCTCCCCCTGGCCTCTCAGGCACAGCACCGGGCCCTGCTCCTCTCCTCCGGCGTCCAGGCCCCACCTGTTTGGGGGTCCGCAGCAGCTCCTCAGCTGTGGCCACAGCTGTGATGACCTTGCTGTTCTCCGGGCTGGGGTGGAGGGTGACAGACAGCCCAGCCACGAGCTGGATGGCCAAGTCTGTCACCGATACTTTGTCATCTAACACGGTGACCGTCTTCTCTGCCAGGATGGAGTCGGACAGTGGGGACAACACCTGTGGGATTGGCAGGACAGAAGACATATCTGTCACACCTGTTCCCAGATGTTGGAAGCTTTCCCAGGAATGCTTCCTCCATGCCCCAGGCCTGGGTCCAGAATACAGGGCAAAGGAGTGACACACCTACTTCACTATATACACCAGCCCCAGCCATGCCTTTGTGAGAATCAGATAAAGTCACCCCTTCCCCAAGACACTTTAATTCTATCTGTTGGAAAACTGAAATAAATATGAAAATCTATTCTGTTTTTAAAAGGAAATGACCCCTTCCATTTAGACAAGGCACCTTGTACACTGCACAACCTGGTTAACTGTACATGGCAAGCCTGCTGACTGGACTTACGAAGAGTTGCACACAAACTGACTTTGCACAGCCTGAATCACATTCTAAATGAACTATGGAATTAACTGGAAGAATGGAATTATAATAGTCTAGTCTCCCCACAGACGCCAGCACAATGTATCCTCTGCTGAAATGTTATTTTGGCCTCTTCTTGTAAACCAAATGCTGGACTGGAAATGTTCAGGTGACAGAAATGTGCCCATCATTTCCACATAGGCTGGTTGTGTAAGGATCCAGAAGGACACTCCAACAAGGTGGAGTCAGGAGGGTGGGACTTAAGGGCTTGGGGCAAGGGCCCTCCATGGCCCTGTCCTCTGGCCTGAAGTCCCACCTCTCTATCCATTTCCTTGAGCAAAAGATAGGCAGTCGGATGTTGAAGAGAGTTTGTTGAATGAATAAATGGCAGAATGACAGAGTGACTTAAAGAAAGAAGGGAGGAAAGGAAGAAGGGCTGCATCTTCCCTTGGGCACTGGCAGGAGTGGTGTGTGGAGGAGGGAAGGTTATTGGTAAGAGGGTGTGGGAGGTGCAAGGCTGGAGAGCGGGGACAAGGGTGGAGAGTCAGAGGTCGGATGGGGCGTGTGGGGAGGGCTGGATGGAGGACGCACCCGTTGCGAGTGGGGTGGAACAGGGCGGTAAGGGGCGCGGCCACCACCATCTTTGTTCTGTTCTCAAGGAGACCGGGACTCAAAGAGCTGGTCCATGCTCCCCTTCCGGTGTCGCCATCACAGGGACAAGGAGTTGGCCGCAGTGACCCACCCACCTGGTGGGGCTCCCCCAGCGCTGGCCCCAGGCTCCGTGTTAGGGATGCAGAGCTCCCGAGCCCCAGCTTCCTACCTGGATGGTAGTCATCCCGACCTCGCGCCCCACCAGGGTCCTGCTGTCCTGGAGCGTGGCAACATGAGGTTCCTCCAGCTTCATGAAGTCGGCCACCAAGTGGGTGATGTCGACCTGCCAGTCGGGGCTGAGCAGGTGGCTCGGCTGGCCCCACGGGCCGGCGCCCTCGGCCACGAACTGGGTGAGCACTCGCACGGTGGCGTGCTGGTACTGGAGGGCGCAGCCCCGGGCCCGCCGCGCCTCCTCGTCTTCATCCTCGCTCTCCCGCGTGGGCCTGGTGGGAAAGGAGGAGATGCTCTCAGCTCAGGGGATGGACTCAGAGACGCCCTCAAGTCGCAAGCCAGACAGGCGCGGGCTGGCCCCAACCTCCAAGACACCACTGGCCAGGCAGGAGCCCCGGGACTCCACAGGGAGTGTCGCTTCCATCACTGAGCAGCACAGAGGTCAGACTGCTCTTTCTTGAAGACATTTATTGGCAAATAAAAGACTGAAGAGCTAGGATTTACCAAGCCTACACGGGCCAATAAATAGCTAAGAGCCACATATGGCTATTTAAATTTTAAATGAATAAAAATGAAATACATCAAAAACTTAAATTCCTCAATCGCACAGGCTATATCCTGAGTGCTCCATAACCACATGCACTAGTGGCTATCATATTGGACAGTGTGGTTCTAGAACATTCCACCACTGCAGAAAGTTCTACTGGGCAGAGCTAAACTAAGCTGTCAAGATGTGCCATTCGAGGTTCCACATATACGAACTCTTCTAACCTCATAACACTTTGAGGCAAAGCTGTGATTATCCTCATATCCACATGAGGAAACAGGCAGAGAGGTTGGGTAGCTTGCCCAAGCTCACAGAGCAGAAAGCGGCAGAGGTTGGGTTGGAACTTGGCGGGTCTCAGCTCTGCCCTCTTTGGGGACATGGAACAAACCCATTCTCTTGGCCACTCAGGGGTACTAAATGATGTGAGCACTGGCTGGATTCACGGCTGTCCCCTCTCCCCCGCACCGGTCAGGCCACATTCCTCCAGGTTCTCCCAGTAGATGTGAGGTCAGCATCTCACTGTCCTGGCTGCTCTTCCTGAGGTGCACTCTGGTTTGCCCCTTAAAATGAAGATCCTGGCGCCTGGGAGGCGGTCAGGAAAACGGCCCTGATGGTCAGGATGGAGGATTCCAGGCAGGAAACCAGAACTCAGCATCAACTCTTACTTAGCTGACTTGGGGACCACAGAGCTGAGAAAATGAGACCACAAACTCCTACCTATGACAATGCAGAGTCCACAGAATAAATTAGACGGTTTTTTTGTTTGTTTGTTTGTTTAAGAGCAAACAGTAGCCCCATGGTCCAGTATAAATGCAATTAAATTTTATCCAATAGTTTGATATGCACAGACCTTTTCAAAGTTAGAGATATCCATAAATCACAGAGGAGGAATCGCTGAGAAAATAAACCAAACTTCAAATTCCCTCGGGGCTGAGGGCCTGGAAAAACGCATGACTTCGGTGGCTTCCTTCTGAGGGCCCTTTCAGAGACAGTGTGCTGGAGCCCATGCAGAGGCAACGGCCCGGGTCTGACATGGACCCGCCGTGCAGCAGCCTTCCTGCCAGGCTGGGCTGTCCTGGGCCGTGGTTTCCTCAGAGGGCAGCTGCTCGGCTTCAGGGAAAGGAATCGCTGGGACAGCCAGGCCAGCACCTACCACGCACCGGGTCCTGCCTGGGCTCCTGCAGTGTTGGGCTTGGTAAACCAACCCGCTGTTACAGTGGCTCTGGGGCATCTCCCCTTCCTGGGCTCACCTCTTGCTGGCCACGATGGGGACCCTCCAGCCTTTAATCTGGCTCAGCTCTGTGTCAGAGACCTCGATCTGCAGGGGCAGCCGGGGTGCCCACACGGTGACGTGGAGGGGGGCGCTCAGGTGCTGGTACGTGAAGTTCACCACCGTGTCCACCTTGCCTTTCATCTCTTTGCCGTTGACAAAGACGTAGTCACAGCGGTCGGACACCTGCAAAGACAGAGGGAGAGGGGACGGAGAAGTTCACCAGCCTGAAGGCCACCCTTCTTCCATTTGTCCTTTTCTCTTGCAAAGCACACATGCTTAATTTAGCTTCCTCCCAAATGCAGAGCCCGAGACAAGGATTCAGTGCAGTTGGTTTACTTGGAGGTGACCCCAGGGAGCAGGGCCAGGGAGCAAAGTGAGGGAGACAGAGGAGGAAAAGTCAATAGAAGGGTGCGTTTTTGCATTTGCTGCTGTGACCATTGGGCTCAGTTTCTCTGGGGCCTCATGAAAATCCTACTGAATTGTCCACCTGAAGGATAAGAGGCAGGAATACCACCTGCCAGCTCCTGCCTCTCCCTGGGTGAGGGACGCCCCTGTGGGTTACCTCTCCTGCACATCTGCATCTGAGAAGGAAGGCCCTGGGGCAGAGAGCAGCTTCAGGAGTGGTCTGTGCAATCACAAAGTGACTCAGGACCTGCACCGAACGGGACTGAACCCTGGGGGGCGGGGCCCAGAGCTGTCTGTTCCCTAGGCTGATGTCTGCTCAGAAACTCAGTAGCATGCGCATCCCACCTCCTCCAGCCTCGTGGGGTCGGGAGGGCTGTACTGCCTTCTCTCCAGCGGGACTCCCACCGCGCCTGTACTTGCGCCTCCCACCACACCGCCCAGACGGCTCTCCAGCACAGCAGGACTCCACACCTGCAGTCGCCTTTGCGTGGGGGCATCCTTCCCTCCCAATCTGCCTGCTTGGCCTGGTCCCTCCCTGCACCCAAGGCCTGTTTCTTTACTGATGTTGTAATTGTTCATCCTGTGAATGGCAGCATCATCACTGACTACCAACCTGTGTTTCCCCCTGTGCTTTGCCCATTTCTAGCAGATTGTTGCCTCAGGAAAGAGATGAGACAGAGCACAAAGCACAACAAACACACAGACAAAGAAAAGAAAAATAAAGGTCTACAAGCATCTAGACTTCGTGTTCTAACCCTAAACTCTTTTTTTTTTTTTGAGGAAGATTAACCCTGAGCTAACTATTGCCAATCCTCCTCGTTTTGCTGAGGAAGACTGGCCCTGAGCTAATATCCGTGCCCATCTTCCTCTACTTTATATGTGGGACGCCCACCACAGCATGGCTTTTGCCAAGTGGTGCCATGTCCGCACCCAGGATCCGAACCAGCAAACCCCGGGCCGCCGAGAATCAGAACGTGTGCACTTAACCACTGCGCCACCGGGCCGGCCCCTAACCCTAAACTCTTAGGGAGATGCATCTCCACACAGCCCATGGACATTCTCATCTGGCAAAGACACAGCAGGAACGTGCCTGTGTTCCCTGGGAGCAGGAGGGAGCAGCGTGGACTGGGTGGGACCATACTAGAAGCAACCCATCTGACCGAAAATGGGTGCCCCCTAGGAACGGTGAACAGAAGATTTGAAGACTAGAAGCCTCCTCCCCAAGGCCTGGGCCACAGTTAAGTCTCCCGGAAATTAGACTAGGATTAGGTTCTGCTGTCTTAATGAACTGAAAACTGAAAATAGAAATCGAGTTGGGTTATAGAGAACCAGCCAGATCCATCTTGCATGGCCAAGTTTATGGGATGTGATTTAAACTGGCCCCATGTATCCATATCAACCGCTAAGCTGTGGAATCCTTGAAGGCAAGAAGTATGTCTTTTTCATCTTTGATTTCTTGCTTCCTCACACCAGCTGCTCATGAAGCAGGAGCTCAGCAAAGTGAATAGTGAATGGATAGATGGATGGGTGGAGGGATGGATGGATGGATGGATGAATGGATGGATGGAGGGATGCATGGATGGATGAATGGATTGATGGACGGAGGGATGAATGGATGGATGGGTGGATGGATGGATGGATGGATGGATGAATGGATGGATGGAGGGATGCATGGATGGATGGATGGATGAATGGATTGATGGATGGATAGATGGACAGATGGATGGATAGATGGATGGATGGATAGATGGATGGATGGCAGTTGGCTGGATAGATGAACAGGATCCTTTCTTCATGGTGGATGCCTGCTTCAAGACAAACAAACAAGGATCTTGAGGTGAAAGCAGATGTGGTTGGAGACAGAGATAATATGGAGCCAAGAGCAGCAGAAACACAAGAAGCTAATTTGAGAGCTTCCAGAAAGCTCTCAAGCAGTGTTTCCTAACCTTTCTGGGGTCACTGACTCCTTTGAGAATACACGTAAAGCTAATTCTTGCTGGAGAAACGTGTATCCATACAATTTTGTGTAACATTTCAGAGTTAACGTAGCCAGACAGGGCTCTTCACACACCACTAAGCACACTCAGCTGTAACTGCCGGTTTGCTCAGCTGCCTCCTGTCCGGATCGTATGTACTCTGAAAGGAGCCGCGTCTCCTCCAGGAGGGTCTATGGACCCAGTTATATCACATGCGATGCTGATCAATGAAGTCCTGTGATCACCCTCTCTTTCTCCAGCTCTCGGGAACTATAAATGGCTACTCTGGGCACGGTTTTCATCTTCATTTTGTGCTCCTGTTTGGAGGGGCAGCTGGGGAGGGCAGGGCTGAGCGTGTTTGCTCCATCTGCTGGGGACAGTGGCCTGGAGCGGTCGGGCGGGGACACACGATGGATCTTCTCACTCATGGTCAGGAGGGGTTTCAAAATATTTACATATTGATTAAGGGTGGAAACCAATTTTAGTCGCTGTCCCAGGCTTGTCATTAGCATGTAAACACTGTCCGGGATCTGGGCAGGCATTAGCATAATAGCCCAGCAAGAGTTATGTCAGTAATCACTTCTTTAATCAATGTTGTAATTTACAGACCATTGACTTTCCTCATTCGTTACCTTGCTGAGCTCCGGTGGGAGGGAACCTGGCTGCTGCAGAATATAGAAATAATTAAGAAGAATGCAAGGGTAGGAAGTTGCAAGGCGCATGATAGAGCCATTGTCACTGCTATTCCTGAAGGTGCCATAAATGTCTGGGGAAGTCTCAGGATGCATTAATCATCTCCTAAGCGGCCAGCAGTGGGAACCACGGTGGCACAAAATGAGTGGGCTCGTCTGCAAAAAAGGAACTGAAAACTCCACAGGAACCTTCTCAGTCCCTTGCCTTCCTTTCTGGGACTCTTTCTCCTCTTTCGTTGTGGGTGGGCTGCTCATTGAGAAAACTGCCCGCTGGCCTCTGCTTACTCTGGCGTTCAAACTCTCCACCCTGAACACATGGTGGCCACTGAACCAGCCACTGATGTCTGCTCTTAAAGATCTGGAGGGGCCAGAGTGGCTCACGTGGATCCTGGTTGAGCAGCACGTGGTCAGTTGACATCTTCTGTTGTCACTCAGGCCTTGGCAACTTCCTGAAGGCATCACCTGCCTCCTAGGAGAGAGGCTGGGGACCACTTTCCATGGGGAAGCAAAGGCATCTTCTGCTCAACCATGGGCATCCAATGAGACTTCTGTCTGAACTCCCTCAGCCAAGAAGGTTCTCAAACTTGAGCGAGCATCAGAGAGGACTTGTCACACACACACTGCTGGGCCCACTCCCAGAATCTCAGCTGGAGCAGGTCTGGGGCGGGCCCTGTGCTGGCGTTTCTAACGAGGTCCCGGGTGCTGGTGGGGCTCCAGGTCTGGGGACGACAACTGGAGACGCACTCCCTGAAATAACACAAGTGCCCCTTCTCCTACGCTTCCGCGGTATCTTATGCATCCTGTCTGAGTCCGTCCAGGCTGCTATAACAGAATATCATAGACGGGGCGGCTAAAACAACAAGTATTTGTTTCTCACACTTCTGGAGCCTGGAAAGTCCAAGATCAAGATGCCAGCAGATCCGGTGTCTGGTGAGGGCCCTTCCTGGCTCGTGGACGGCCGTCTTCTCTGTGTCCTCACTTGGTGGAAGGGGTGAGAGAGCCCTCTGGAGCCTCTTCTAAGAGTTCTAATTCATTCTAGAGGCTCCCCCGTCATCACCCCAAAGCCCAGCCTCCTATATCATCACATTGGGGGTTCGGATCTCAACATAGGAACTCGGGGGACACAAACACTCAGACCATAATGTATTCCATTCGTTATTGTAATCATTTAGTTCTCATGCTTTAAATGCCATCTCTGTGCTAAGAATCCCCAAATCCTACCTCCAGATATCGACCTGCTTATTCGACACCTCCACTTGGATCTCTAATTCGCATCTTAAACTTAATATGTTCAGAAATCAAACTCCTGCCACTTACACACACTTAGGAGACTGGAGGCTGGAGTAGAAATGGAGTTCAGACCCACAGGAAGGCGACTGACACTCTGTACCCCCAAGTCTGTGTGCCCGCTCTCTCACAGACAATCCCGGATGCTCTCATGCAGGAAGGATGCCCTGGTTCACATTTGTAGGCGCTTCTCATCATTCTTGCCCTCAGTCTTTTCTGGAGCTACATGCAGCCATGATGACCCTGTTGTGTAGAGAGGAAACTGAGGCCTGTGAGGTTGTAGCTTGCCCAAGCTGAGAGCTGAGTGGAGACCAGAAGCTTTGTGGCGGCCAGTGCAATGGTGGCGGCTGCAGGGGTTGCCGGGGGGCAGCCGGGAGACTGCGGGCAGACGGTTCCTTCATGCAGACACTGGGCAGGCATCAGGAACCCTCTCAAAGGAGAATTAAATGGCCAGAAACCTCTGCACATCCCCGGGGGGGGGGGGGGTGTCGCCAAGGCAACCACAGGGCAGCCTGTGGGGAAAGGGGCTCAGGGATCTGGCTCGCCACACACTCCCCACCTGAGGGGCACTCAGGGCTGCCCACTCTCACATGGCCCTGACTTCCAGCCCCCATACACGTACTCGAGCACGAAGAGAGGGACTTCCGTCAGTGACTGGACGCTTCATAACAACAGCGAACACTGAGGGCTTACAGGGCACCAGGAGCCGTTCTGAGAGTTCACACGAGTCACCTTGTGGCATCCTCAGCAGGAACATGAAGGGGCTACTAGTTTCTATCACATCCATATTCCACATGAGGAAATGGAGGCACAGAAAGGGCATGTGACGTGCCCAGGATCACACAGCTGGTAGTGAGTCAGGATTGAAACGCAGTCAGCCCAGGAGCCCCGCTCTTCACCAGGGTGCCCACCGGCTCTGCGTCGACTGGGTGGTTGTTTTCGAGTCTCCTTCTCTCTCCTACATGGTCGACTCTATTCCTCTTCCTGTTGGTGGTGGACCTGGCCACGTGACCAGCTTTGCCCAAGACAAAACGGACAGAAGAGACAGCCGACTAGCTCAAGCTCAGGCTTAGGAGGTGTCGTTTCTGCCGGCCCTTGTGACCTTTGTTGTGAGAGGAAGTTCCCCTCATGTAGCTGCTGCCTCTCAGCCCCGGAAATGAGACACATGCAGCCCATCACGGCCCACTTGCACTGAGCAGCCAGATGCAGCTGAGCCTGCAGGCCACTGCACAAGCTATGAGTGCAGGAGCAGGGACGAGTGAGCACTGCTGTAAGCAGCTGAGCGCTGGGGTCGTTCGCCAGGCAGCATCGCTGACTGAGCGATTCTGCGAGGAGCCAGGTGAAGACGATCCTGACTGAGACTGCCAGGAGCTTCGTATCCCCCGCCCTCTCATCCCCACTCCCACTGTCCCTTCCTCGTATCCTCTGTTCTCTCCTCAGGGAGTGGGAGAGCCCTGATCCCAGGGGCAGGAAGGGCCCAGAATCCCTTCCTATCTCTGCCAGGCCCCCTTCTCCCACAGACGTGCTGGCCCGTCCAGCCCCTGAGCACAGGCTGCCCCGCCCGCAGCTGCCAAAGAGGGAGCTCCCCAGGGGCGCCCTGGGGGCCACTCAGCAGTTCCGCATCACCGAGGCGGTTCCAGCCGCTTCTCCGCCTTCTCTGGGGGAGGAGGAAAAGGGAGGCGGAGAGAGGTCGGGAGGAAGCAGTGTTTCTGGGACGGCGTCTGCGCTTGGCCCTGCACGCTTCCCGCCCCTGGCTGTGCCGCCCCCGGGCCGGCGGGCAGGGCAGGAGCTGCGCTGCGATGAAGCGCACTGCGCACTGTCTCCAGCGAGGATGCAAACGCTCCACAGCCCCGAAGCGCGCCTGGGCCTCGGCTCGGCCGTCCCCGTGCCCGGGGCTGGCGGCGCTGGGCGGAGGCCTGGCCCACGCGGGGAGCCGGGGCACGAGGGTGCTTAGGCCACGGAAAAGCGGACTCCTCGCCGAGGGCCCCAGGGTGTGGCCAGGGGCTCCGAGCGGAGACCTCACTGCTCCAGCCTCTTCCTCACCGTCTGTCACACAGGCCTCTTCCTCTAAGCGATGCTGCCTGTGGCCTACGATGCGCCGCATTCTTCCAGGGAAGCAGCACTTTGGGAGGGTGGGGACAGATGATAACAAGTAAATAAGAAAACCACATGGGCAGCAGGTACCGTGAGGAAAATAAAGTAAGGAAGGATGATGGGTGCAGGGAAGACCTCTCTGGGGCCCGGACGTTGAGACCGAGTCCTACCTCGCAGGAAGAGGGCCGCCCTGGGAGATTTGGGGCAAGAAAGTTCCAGGAGGAGAGAATCGACAAGAAGAGCTGGCATTTATTAAGTGTCTGCGGTATGCCAGATTCTAAGATTACATGTGTACTGACTCCCTCCGTCCTCACACAAACCATTTTGCAGCTGAGGAAACTGAGGCACAGAGAGGTCAAATGACTTGTCCAAGGTCACATAACTACTGTGAGTGGGACTTAGATTTCAAAGCAGTCGTCTAGCTCAAGAAATGCTCCTTTTTAAAAAATCACCTTTGCCAACTTAATTGGTGAAAAGTTATCTTAGTTCTTTCATCTTTGAATTAAAAAGAACTATGAATTTAAAAAGTCAGTTCTTGAGGTCGGTGATAATGTCCTCTTCTTTCTCTCCGTGATTTCTCACCATTCCAAGACACTAACAGACAAAATTTATTAAACTGTATTTCTTTCCTTCCCTTTTTTAAAGCTTGTCTCAGATAATTAAGCACAAGAACTTGTATAATTACAAGATCAGATTTCATCTTCACGATCTCAGCACGTTCTAAAAGGAACATTAGACACACCATGTTCTTTTTAAAGGAAAAAATTCTTCTTTGATTTTTTAAAACAACTTTGTTGAGATATCTTTGACATATTGAAGTTGCATATATTTAAGCTGTACAACTTGATTTTTTTTTTTGAGGAAGATTCGCTCCTCCCCACGCTTCAGGGAGCTGGCCAGGAGCTTTCCGTCCATCAAAGGCCCTTCACTCCCCACTGCAGGATCTCTGGGGCCTCGAACCCGCTGTTCCAGTTAAGCAAACCCCGAGGGAGCCTCCCTCCGCTCAAGTAAGATCTGACTCATAAATAAGTGGTCTTATCTTTTGCAAAAGTCTTTTATTAGGACAGAGCCTTCCTTGCAGCCTAAGACAGGAGGTCAGAACAACCTGCTCTTCCCTGGCCAGTCCCAGGCATTCATTTCTGCCCACCGACCTCTCCCAGGAACGAATGTGGCACAGCTCCTGCCAGTTGAAGGCTCTGGGTCTGTGCTCCCCATCGAAGTTTCTGTGATGATGGAAATGTCCCACATGTGTGCCATCTAGTATGGTAGCCTCTCGCCCCGTGTGTCTACTGGGCACTTGAAATGCCACCAGTACAACTGAGGAGCTGAAATTTTGACTTTAGTATTTAATTTGGTGTTTAATTTAAATAGCCACACATGATTAGTGGCTGCCATACTGGACAGTGCAGCTTTAGGGGAATCTTCATATCTATCTGTGAGGAGAACAGCATGCTCTCATCCTAGCCTGAGCCCACGAGGAGCCTGAGACAACATGGGCCTGGCCATCACGCAGATCTGGATTTGGATCTTGGCTGTGCCACCTTGGGCAAATCACTCAACCTCTCTGGACGTCAGTTTCCTTATCTGTAAAACAAGACTTATAATAGTATCCATCTCAGACTTGCCCGGAGTGATCTCCTTAAAGTCCACATCAGAATATCCTGCAGTATCTTATTACTCTTAGAGTAAAACAAAATTCTCACCCTAGACTCCAAGGCCCTAGGCAACCTGGCCCTGCCCACATTTCTCAGCCTCAGTGCTAGTGACATTTGGGGCCGGATAATTCTTTGCTATCAGGCTGTCCTGGGAGTTGTAGGATTATTAGCAGCCTCTCTGGACTCTTTAGGAGCACCTTCTCTGAGTTGTGTCAACCAAAAATGTCTCCGTACATTGCCAAGTGTCCCCCGGGGGGGGGTACGGTCACCCACGGAGAGAGCCTGCTCTAGGTCTACCTGGTAATAAGAGGATCCGACAGGACCGTGTTGTCCTACACGCTTTCCCATGTATTAGTGTGTTAACACTCGCAACAGTCCCAGGAGGTCGGGATGAGTATGTCCCCATTTTGCAGATGAAAGGGCTGGGGCCCCAGAAAGACCCCATCAGTGGCAGGTGCAAGCTCTCACGCTGCGGTAACTGCCCTTTGAATCCCAGCGGGAGGGATTCTGGCGGGAGAAGGCCCTCTCTCGAAGGAACTTGCTCGCTTTGCAGTGGAGACCCCGCCCTAAGTGGGCGTGGCTGGGAGTGTCCTCAGCGCGGGCGCCCAGGACTCCTGCATCCCGGGGGTCTGAGGTGGCTTCACTCTCCTTGGTTTCCTTTCATTCTCAGAGCCAAAGAGCTCCTGCGGATAAAGACCTGCCAGCGTTTCTTCCAGCCCCTCGGGTATGAGCAGCAGCGATGGGGAGCTCTCCTCCTACCTTGGGAGCCAGTCTGCCCATTTTCCTGCTGGGCGAGGGGGGTCATCCATGGCAGTAATCAATCTCAGAGGCTCTTTAAAAACTGTTAAAGAGCTTAGCTCTCTCAAGGACTCAGAACCTGTGGAACCAATAACAAATTCGGTAGGGAGGAAGTTTCCTGCTGACGGGAGCCAGAGCACAGGGAACAAATAAGGACTTTGCCCAAGAAAAACTGCCCTCCATGTATTGGCACTGATGCAGGCTCCTCCCGTCATTGGAGAAAGCCAGGCTTGCTGGTTGCCCATACGCATTACTTTTAGCTCTGCCCTGGGGTCCAGTAGCTGGAAATGGACCCTGGAGGTCAGACAGGCTGCCCTGGAAATTCAAGCAATGAACTCTTTCTTGTGATGTTTTAAATCTCAGCATCCTCACCCTGTTGTGGGTGGTGCCTAGCCCGTGGGGCCCCAGGAGCTCCCGAGGAAAGCACATGCAGGCCTGTGGACTAGGGTGGGGGCCACCAGGATGCACAGGGTGGGGTGTCCTATGTCAACCCCATTAGGATGCGGGGTGTGCAGAGGGCACTGTGCAAATGAGGGTACACAGTCAGCGCCAGGCATTGACAGTCGTTATTACTCTTGCTAACTGGCCCAAATGTCCCTTTCTCCAAGACCAGCCCATCCAGTCGGCCCTCACCTCCAGGCCACCCCCGGCACAGCATCTGTGCGTTTGCTTTTCAGCCTTCACCACCACCTGCAGTGTTGTTACGTGTTTGTCTGTCAGTCCCCCTCCATCACCAGGATACCAGCCTCCCCGGAGGCAGGGGCCTCTGTTTTATTTACTGCTGAGATCCCAGGACCAGAATGGTACCTCAAAGATGGCCAGCATCTTTTCTGAATGAATCATCATGTGATTTGTGAAAACACTGAGGGCATGGTGTCGAATCAAAGACACCATTAGTTCGTGGACCACAAGTAAGGAAACCTCTGCCAATTAATCTACGCCGTGTCATCGACTGCAAGACACATCTTTATTCCAAGGTGTTGACGTGTGGACAGATGTGCTTAGTAGACACGCTAGGATGGTTACTTGGATGTTGGATGTGCTTCTCCGTGACACGTATTTTCTCTCCTGTTCCTGTTCCTGGGGCTTTTGTTGAGCAAATCACTGCCCTTATGGGTTCTGCTGCTGTCTCGTCTCCTAAATGTAAGTCAACATAAGTCAACATAGCTGCCAATGTCCACGGGCCTCTCCCACTCAAACCTTATGACTCCTATTAACCTAAACATGAAACTCTGCAGACCAGGCTCCTCAGTGCTTGTGTTTCTTTCACACTGGACACTGGCCTGGTTTCATGTCCCAAATGCCCACCAGTCATGGGTATTCATGAGGCATTGCAAGCTGGGAAAAGGGAACAGGTAGAAATGGGTAAATAATATGACCCATGTTTGCAAGACAAACCGTGGCAGAAAAACCCTTATATGTGTGTTTAATATATATATATATATACACACACACACGTGTCTATGTGTATGTGTGTTTGCGATCATATGAGCATGAGAAAGGCACAGAAGGAGATCGCACAGGTTGCTAACACTGAGTACCTAAGGGTTGTCAAGGGGACCTGAGCTGGCCCGGGCTGACGCAGAGCTAAGTCCTGTCCGTGTTTTGGCTGCTAGGTCAAGTTCTTTACTTGATTAATAAAACTCACGAATGCTCACAGGGACCTTTTGAAGCAGGTCTCCGTGATTTTCCCCACTTTGCTAAGGAGGAGACTAGGACCGGAAGGAATAGGGGAATTGCCCAAGACTGCAAAGCTTGCAAATGGCAAAGCCAAGAAGAGCTTTTTGGAAGAAACTCTCCTGTTACTCCTGCATTTCTGCACATCTTACAAGCAGAGCCTGGACTACCATTGTCTGAATGGTCTTCTCAAGGACTTTTATACAGTGAACAGCCTGGAGGACAGAGAGAGTGTCCCTTCTGGAGCAAAGGGCAGGCATACTTACGTCCAGTATAACAGAGAGACTGTCTCTGTTTGGGAAGAAGGACAAGCAGGCTGGGGCTGCCATAAGAAAATGCCATCGATGGGGAGGCTTAAACAGCAGGGATTTATTTGTCACAGTTCTGGAGGCTGGACTTCTGATGATCAAGGTGCCGGCTGGGCTGAGTCCTGGTGAAAGTCACCTTCGTGCTGTGTTGTCTCATGGTGGAGAGAGCAAGCTCTAGTCTCTTCCTCTTTTTATAAGGACACTAATCTCATCAGGGGGATGCCAGCCTCGTGACCTCACCTAAACCTAATCACTTCCCAAAGGCCCCACCTCCTAATACCCTCACGGGGGTGGGGTTAAGGCTTCAACGTATGAATTTTTGGGAAACACAAGCATTCAGCTCACAGCACTGCCCATTATAAAAGACTTGGCTTCCTGAAGCCCAGGGTTCTTCTCTTGGTCACAACCCACTACACCTGCAAGTGTCCCTGGGCCCCTTGGCATAATCCTGTGGGAACTGGAGCTCAGTTCCAATCAGGAAGATGCAGATACTCTGTTGCCCTTTGTCTCCGACCCAGGAGTCTCGTGTCTTCTGCCAGCAAACTGTGACGGGTTGATCTGTCAGCCTGCACAAATGTCAGCGTCTTCAAGAGTTCTTTACAGAACCCGGGTCTGGCTAAATCCAAACCCTCATGTGCCTGCTGCAGAGCAGGCACTCGGTCCATGTCAGTTCCCTCTCCCTTTCTTCCTCCATGGCACAGCGAGCTGGACCAGACCGTCTCTGCAAGCATCATGGATGTCCTCAGACCCCAGACCACAGGCTGAGGCTGGGTCCTGGGGACCGAGTTCAGCTATGCCCAGCCTGCTGCTCAGACATCCTCCTCTGGTTCTGCTGACTCAAGGCTTCACGTTGCTTTGTCAACACCCGGGGGTATCAACTCTGAATTCATTTCAGGAGGCAATTTTTAGTTTGAATACGTTTATTTCCCAAAAGATACTGACTATATTCCTGGAAATACTAGCAATGGGCTCCGTGTCAAACTCATTTAAGAGCAGCTAGGGCAGGTATGTGTACAACTGTGGTGAAATTTGGTTCTGGGTTTTTGGAGGCTAAACGATGGACTTCTTACCTACCTAGAAAAGTCATCAGGGCTGGGGGTGTCCTTTCAAAGGGTCACATTTATCAAGGGTCCTGGCTCTTAGGGGAATTGCAAATCAGTAACTAAGGCCAGGGATTGGCCAGGACCTGGAATGCGAGCGTGGCCAGAGGGAGGGGAGGCTCCAGATCCAAGCCCAGTGCCTCCCCCGCCCCTCCCCATCCTGGCCAAAGTTACATTTCAGCCACAAGAAAGTGGGGCGACTGTCCAGCCAGAAACAGAGCAGGGTTTCCTCAGAGCAGTGGTTCTCGGCAGGGGTGACTTATCTACCAGGAGACACACGAATGTCCGGAGACATTTCACAACTCAGGGAATGCTATAGGCATCTATTGGGTAGAAGCCAGGGACGCTTCCAAACATTCTGCACTGCAGAAGACAGCCCCCAGAACAAAGAATTCTCTGGCACAAAATGTCAATAGCGCCGAGGTTGCAAAATCCTGCCTTAGAGATTAGATCTTTGCTGTGCAATCCAGCAGCCACTCGCCACATATGGCCACGAAGCACAGAAATGTGGCTGCACTTGAGGTGGGCCTATGTGTAAGACACACACTGGATTCGAAAGATGAGTGCCAGAGAAATAGGAAATATTGCATTAATCATTTTTATATTGATTACATGTTGAAATGATAAATTATATATACTTTTTTCTTGAGGAAGATTGTCCCTGAGCTAACATCTGTGCCAGTCTTCCTCTATTTTGTATGTGGGATGCTGCCACAGCATGGCCTGATGGGCAATGGTGTGTAGGTCTGTGCCTGAGACCCAAACCTGTGAACCCTGGCCACTGACGTGAAGCGGGCAAACTTTAACCACTACACCACGGGGTTGGCCCAATATTTTTAACATAATTGGTTAAATACATGCATTTTAAAAATTAGATTAACTTGTTGCTTTTTACTCTTTTGACTGTGACTATTACAGAACTTTAAATTCCATATTGTATTTCTACCGGACAGTGTGGTTTAGAACTTCACCTCCCCTCGTCCTCCTCCCACAGACTTTCTGGGTTTCTGTAAAACTCTTTGGGTTCAGGGCCACCATTAGCCCACGAATCAGTTTGGGTGAATGAGGAAAAGGCATCCGGTCCTTGAGACACTGCCTCCAACAGTCAGAAAATGGGCAGTGAGGTACCCATGTTGTTGGAGCGCTTTCCCGCCACCTACTGGAAGGTTGCCGTGATAACAGACCATGTGGACGTCGCCCTCTGATGGTGGCACCAAGCGAGTGGGCAGTCTGCAGAGCTGGACTCCCACTTGTCTGTGCTGGGGGTGGGGTTTGCAGAGAAGGGTTTTCCAGCCCAATCCGCCCCCTCAACAGTTTGTAAGGTTCTCTTCTACTCACACATGGAGTTTTCAACCCCAGAGAAAAGACTGGTGCTGTCTGTCAGACTCTCTTTGAAGGGAAAAAAGCATTATCTGGGTGCTTTCTTTTGGATCTCTATGTGTTTTTCTGGGTGTGTTTCTGGGGATTACAAAAATACAAAGAAAGACCAAATGCTCAATTTCTGGCTTGGAAAAGCCCCACACTGTCTTCTTCGCCATGAATGGTGGTGCATCACCACGGCCAATGTTGGTGGGAAAGGCCAGCAGTCAGGGTCCTTCTCTGGAGAAAGGTAGACTCTGGAGCAGGGGTTTAGTGAGGCGAACATTTCCTCGAGCGGCAAAACAGTAAATATTTGAGGCCTGCGGGCCATGTGGTCCCTGTCACAACTGCGGCAATCTCCCGCTGCGCAGACGCTGCCACAGACAAGATGCACATGAACGTGAGAGGTCCTGTCCCAATAAAACTTTATTTACAAAGGCGAGGGGCTGGAATTGGCCCGCGGTTCACAGCTTGCCCTGGAGAGCAGTTGTCTCAACAGCTGTGCCGGGAGCCAGACCACCGCTGCAGATGTATTTTATGTTTTGCCTATTTTTTTTTTTAAAGATTTTATTTTTTTCCTTTTTCTCCCCAAAGCCCCCCAGTACATAGTTGTATATTCTTCGTTGTGGGTCCTTCTAGTTGTGGCATGTGGGACGCTGCCTCAGCGTGGTTTGATGAGCAGTGCCATGTCCGCGCCCAGGATTCGAACCAACGAAACACTGGGCCGCCTGCAGCGGAGCGCGCGAACTTAACCACTCGGCCACGGGGCCAGCCCCATGTTTTGCCTATTTTTAAAAATTGTAATTGCTTGCCAACACTGACGAACAAGGTGACTTTTACATAAAATCGAGGTTTGCAGCTCCTCTTGAAGAGACAGCAACCCTGTACTCTCCTTTCCTCGACCCTGTACTCTCCTTTCCTCATGGCCACAGCTGGCTGCAGCTGAACACAGGCTGCCCTTCTAGAACAGGACATGTCTGACTTACCACGTCACTCATTTAAATCACCTGCCTGGTCCAACACCTACTTGATGAAAACTAGGTTGGCACAATGCCAAAATAAAGAGGCAGAAATGGAAACATGGTGCACATAAACCAACAGTTGAACCTGTCGCTTCACTGGGCTCAACTTTCTGAGTGAACGGGAAGCCCAAATGGGGCTCCCATCAGCTGAGCCCAGCTGGTTAATGGAGTCACTTACTTTGATGACATCCTCGTCTGTGGACTTGCACTCCACTGCCTCCGAGATATCCGTCACGACACCATTCTCCTCCACAGAGACCACCTTGATGGGCATGGCTACTGTCTTTCCCGTGAGTATGGCGGTGTTCAGAATCGCAGTGTCCTGCCAAAAGAACCAGACATACCCGGGTCAAGCGGGCTTTTCAGTCCTGTCGGATACCAGGGGAAACCTTCCAAGGTGTGTGCCAGTCTGTCCTCGTTTAGACAAGACACCGTAGCACTTACCTTGCAAAAGGACCATTCTTTGGAACAATTTCCCAAGCACATTTAACAATTTACTTTTAGTTTATTTATGATAGTCTTCCTAACTTCCAACAACAATAAAAAATTATTTATTGTTTTTCTCAATTTCAAAGACCAAGGAGAAGTTACACATCAGTGAGATTTTGGTTGTAAGCAACAGAAATTAAGTCTGGCTGGTGTGACCAAGAGGGTACTGTGGGGGGTTGAATGAGGCACCTCCCTCTCAAGATGCCCATATTCTATTCTCCGGACTCTGGGAATCTGTTAACTTACATGGTAAAAGGGGCTTTGCAGTTGTCATTAAGTTAAGGATCTTGAGATGGGAAGATTATCCTGGATTATCTGGGGTGGCTCCAATGTCATCATAACAGTCCTCATAAGAGGCAGCTGTGCGGGTCAGAGGAAGAGGAGATGCAGCGATGGAGGCAGAGGTCACAGTGATAGGATCATGAGCCAGGAGATATGGGTGGCCTCTAGAATATGGAAAAGGAATAGGTTTTTCCCAGAGCCTCCAAAAGGAATATGGCCCCACTGACACCTAATTTTAGCTCCATAAGGCTCATTTCTGACTTGTGGCTTCCAGAATTGTGCTATAATAAATTTGCATTAATCTGTTAGAGCAGCAACAGGAAATGCAGGTTCTTATTGGACAGACCCTGGTCTGCTCACATAATCAAAGGCAAAGCTGAAGAAGGCTTTGGACAGGCAGGACCCTAATCAGCCTCCAGGATATTGAAAAGAGGAAAGAATGGGTGGTCGCCCCAGGATGAAGTGGAATGAATGGTTTCCATGGTTTCTATCTGTGAGTCACTTTGCTTAAGATTTAAATCCTCTGCAAGGAGTCTGATTGGTTTCATTTGGGTTAAATGCCCATCTCTGATCCAGGGGAGAATGGGGCCCCTTTAACTGACACACCTTCCAAGACTGATTCCAACAGGGAAAAGGTGGCTTAGAAAAATCAAGACGATGTTATCAGAAGAGGATAGAATGGAGAGAGTACTGTCAGGCAAACAACAGCAACCACAGATGTCCACCACAAGACCAACGAGTCAGGGACTTCTTATCCCCAAATGCCCGTGACCTGTACACCTTGGCAATGGACACCAGGCCACTGGGCCTTCACTTTTTTATGCAGACTTTTCAGCAAACCAACTGTCTTCGTCTGTTGCCCCATGGCAGCCCATTCCATCGCAGCTATGGGGACTGGTTTATCCTCTTTCTGTAGACGTCACGCTAAATGATCTGCACCATGTCTCTCCTACATGTCGTGATTTGCAAAGTGATGAAGAAAATATGTTCTCTTTTGAGTCTGTAGGCCACCACCTGCCTGCACTTTGTCCTCCTTCTCTTTATGGCCAGATGAAGATGGAAAAGTGTCTATGACTTTGGGACAACTATTAGCACTTTTTACCTTTGGGCCAATTTCTCCAAAAGTCCCTCTCCAGAAACATGCTCCACTTTGAAGCAGGAGATGCAAGGAAAGAGATTTCCTTGTTTTTTTTTCTCCAGGGAAGCAACTGACACAGAAATGACCTTCTGCATTAAACACGAGCGCAGTTGGAAGAGTCGTCCGTCATTAGGGGAGTCCCAGCCTCGCTCTCATGCTCGTGCCCACCAGCCAGCCGTTAAATAACCCTGCACCGTGTCTTCTCTGGGGTCCACAGGATTCATGGAGCTGGCGCTGCAATGTGGGCAGCTCGCACATTGCCTATTACAGGTGCTAAGAATACCGCAGAAATTCCCCAAGTCCATTTTCAGGTTCATTACAGGTAATGTGCTCAGAGTTCAGTCTTTGCATTTTCTCTCTCAGAATGGTCTTTGGCTAATGGCTTCATTAAAGCGGAATAGCCCCCCGTGGATTAATTGGGATTAGCTTTTGAATGGTCTTTGCAGTTTCTCACATGTGCACACACACATCCTTCTGTACCTAACCCTTCCTGTCCCTAAACTGGATTACATCAAGATTAACGTTGGCTGGACATGAGAGTTTTTTCACTGACGAATATCAACTTCAGGAGCAGAGAACTAACAGTTGCAGAAATACCAAATGGATGAAGGAAGCGTTGGCCTCCAGGATAAACTGGCTGAGACACATGGGGAAGTTCCCTGCATTAAAAGATGACTTTCCTGGTCAATAGTTCTGGTGGGCACTGGGAGTCTGGCATACTGGACCCTGCTCTGTGCTTTGCCTTCTGTATAACCTCGACCACATCTCTTCTCCTTTGGAATCTTCATTTCTTCATTTTACAATTTAGGGGTTGGGCCACATCATCTCTAACTATTTTTCCAGCTGTCAAATCCTAGACATCCATGAAGATTCAGCAGCCACTTAATGAGTACTTGCTGCACACCTTGCATATTCTTGTCACTGGGATATAAAGGAGTGAACCAGAGTGACGAGTCCCTGCTCACACAGATGGACAGGATGGCAGGGGAGACACCAACAAGCAGGCAATCACAATGTTGTGTTCATCAGGACTCTTTCATTAACTGGGGGCAAAAATCGAACTCTAGTTGGTCTGAGCAAAAAGGGGCTTATTGCCTTGTATAACTCCAGTATCCAATGGGAGATTCCAGCCTCAGATATTGCCAGGCCCTGGTCCTCAGAACAGGTTGCAGTTGATTTCCATGTCTCTACACCTCTGGATGTTCTTGTCCTCTGTTTGGCTTCATTAATAGGTAAGCTGTGTCCATATAGTTGAGCCCCAGCTCCAGGCTTCTATTCTCCATGGCTCAAGACCATGTCTTTCCCTCATGCGACTCAATAGCTAAAAACCAAACAATCGATTCAAAAAGGGGCAAGGGATCTGAATAGACATTTTTCAAAAGAAGCCATCCAAATGGGCAACAGGCACGTGAGAAAATGCTCAGCATCACTAATCATCAGGGAAATGCAAATCAAAACCACAATGAGATACCACCTCACACCTGTTCGGGTGGCTGTTATCAAAAAATCAAAAGATGACAAGTGTTGGTGAGGATGCAGGAAAAAGGGAATCCTTGTGCACTGTTGGCGGGAATATAAATTGGTTCAGCCATTAGGGAAAACAGTGTGAAGGTTCCTCAAAAAATTAAAAATAGAAATACCATAGGAACCAATAATCCCACTTCTGGGAATATGTCTAAAGAAGAAGAAGTCACTATCCTGAAGAGTTCTCTGCGCCCCCATGTTCATGGCAGCATTATTCAAGGCGGCCAAGGTATGGTAACAACCTGTGTCTGTCGATGGATGAACGGATAAAGACGATGTGGTCTAGATACACAATGGGATATTATTCAGCATTAAACAACCAGGAAATCTTGCCATTTTCTGCAACATGGATAAATCTGGAGGACATTATGTTAAATGAAATAAGCCAATAAGACAAATAGTGCATGATCTCACTTATATGTGGAATCTAAAAAAAAGTCATACTCAAAGAAGCAGAGAATAGATTGGTTGTTGTCAGGGGCTGGGGGTGGGGGAAAAAGGGGAGATGTTGGTGAGACGTCCATGAATAGGATGACTACGTTCTAGAGACCTAATGCGCAGCACGGTGACTGTGGTTGATATTAATGGATGGAATATTTGAAATCTGCTGAGAGTAGATCTCAAGTGTTCTCAACACACACACCAACACACACACACAAGGTAACTATGTGAGGTGGTGGATGTGTTAATTAGCTTGATTGTGGTGATCGCTTCACAATGGACATATACACCAAAACATACCTCTTAAATATATCCCATCTTTATTTGTCAATCATACCTCAACAAAGCTGAAAAAAAGTCCATGTCTTACTGGTTAAATTCTCAAATTGGGTGTTAGTGACTCTGATCAAGTGTCCTTATGTGAACTGTGAACAGGGAGGTGGAAGAAGCTGGTGGGCCAGGCTGGAGCAGTGCTGGGGAGGAGGTCACATGCTGAATGTCTTCTGTGGGTCCTTCCAGATCCACTCGCTTCCTCTCCCACTCTGCTTAGTGTCCCACCAGGCTGACTCGCATGGACAAAGCTGGACTCCCCTGCCTTCTGGCTTCTGTCTACCTTTGAACATACAGTAAAATTGTGTTTCCCAGAGCCTGTGTGGTTGGTTGAAGCTGTGTGACTAATTCTGGCCAATAATTTGTGGGCTGACACGACGTGTGTCACTCCAAGGCTAGAGCAGTTAATGGCTCTTGTGGGACCCCTCAGGACACTCTTTTTTCCTGAGTCACAGTGACTGGAATGATTTGGGATGGTAGCTGCCCCATCAGAGGTCTGGGGCTCCAAGTGACTGTCATGGGGAGCCCCCTCTGCTGACCAGCTCCGGGTATATAGCCTGAGCAAGAAGTGAAAATACACTCCTGAGAAACTGTGGTTGTTTGTTACTGCAGCATATCCTAGCTTATCCTGACTGATACACAGGGAGAATGAAGTCAAGGATGATGCCATTTACTGAAACAAGAGGAGGAAGAAGCTACGGCAATAAGTTGAATTTTGAACATTTTTGTTTCAGGTACCCAGTTAGTATTCCTATAATTGCTTAGCAAGTATTTAAGGTCATTTTGGTAATTTTTCATGCCATCCCTTGATGAACTGGATGCTTGTTTTAGCTCTCCAATTTAGACTTGAAATTTCCTGAGGTCAGGAAGCAAGTGTTTGCTGTGGACCCAGTGATACTCCTCCAGAATTCGTATGTTGAAGCCCTTACCCCCAGGCTGACTGTATTTGGAGACAGGGCCTATAAAGAAGCAATTGAAGTTAAACAGGGTCATACCAGTGGGACCCCACTCCAACGGGACTGGCGTCCTTGGATGAAGAGGACGAGACACCAGGGATGCAGCACTGGCAAGCCAAGGGGCAGAAACCCAGCCTGCTGGCTCCTTCCTCTTGGACTTCGGCCTCCAGAACCGTGAGAATTCAAGTTCCGTTGGCTAAGCCCCCAGCCCGTGGCGTTTTGTTACGGCAGTCCTAGAAGACTAAGAGAGTACTTTTTTTTTTTAAAGATTTTATTTTTTTCCTTTTTCTCCCAAAAGCCCCCCGGTACATAGTTGTATATTCTTAGTTGTGGCATGTGTGACGCCGCCTCAGCGTGGTCTGATGAGCAGTGCCATGTCCGCGCCCAGGATTCGAACCAACGAAACACTGGGCCGCCGGCAGCAGAGCGCGCGAACTTAACCACTCGGCCATGGGGCCAGCCCCACTAAGAGAGTATTTTAATATAACCCTGGACATGAAGTTGGGAAGGGGGCAGGCAGACATCCTTTATGGTGACCTGAGAAGGGGTCTGTGGTACCATGGAGAAAAGGGCAGATTCTGCTGGCATGAACCACGGGGAAGGGATGCTGTGAGAGGCGGCCCCTCCTCCTGTGGCTGGAGGATAGTATGCTCCAGGGTCCTGGAGGTTGTGAGTCTGGGGCTCCAGGGGAGGAGAAGGGAGGACAGACCCCTGGGGGCCTAGGTCAGGGGACCGGGATCCAGTCACTGAGGGAGACCCCCTGGCTGCCTTTCTTAGGTGCGTGGTGCCCTCAAGAGGTCGGAAGGAAAACCTCCTGCACCAACCTCTGACCCCGTGAATGGGCAATTTCCAGGTTGGATTGAACTTTCTTACCTTCTCCAAATTATGGGCACAGTAACAGGATCACAGAAAATGACAGCAAACATCGCAGCAGCAGGAGAACAGGGCGGAACCCACTGGACTGGGTGCACTGGCCAGGTCTGGCTGGAGAGGCCGTTTGTCCCGCCCCAGGACTCAGAGAACGTGGTGGGATGGGATGGAGGAAAGCTTTCGTGGAGAGGTAAAAAGGCGTGTGTGTGTGTGTGCAAGTGCACATGTGCACGTGTGTGTGTGCATGTGTGTGCACGTACGTGTGATACTGACACAGCAGGCACAGAGTTAGAAGTGGTTGGTTGCTCTTCTCAAACCCCTGTTCTGTCGAGGGTAATTCACAGTGACATGCCTAACATACTACTTAAATGCATAAAACTGTATCGTTTTCTGAAACCAACCCAAACCCCAGCCAGACCTGGAAGAACACATCTTGTGGGCGGGTGGGAGCGGGTGCTGCCGCCTTGTCTGCCCCGGCGCGGCTCTGGAGGAGGCCTGGACCGCAGGCTGCCCTCCGCGGCCCTCTGAGCTCAGTGTCGCGGCTGTGGCCCTCTGACAGCACACAGCGTGCGGGGCCCCGTGGCTCCTCGTAGGTTAGAACTCCCCACCAACGCTGTTTCAGACCCTCACAGAACATGACTGTTACTTGCTTTTTGTGTTATTAAATGGTTTTTCTCTGCATTTACTGTTTTTTCTCTTCCTCCACTCCCTTCTGTAATAAACCAGAGAACGGTTCTGTTTTGCTGAAAAGAATCAATACAGTAAGGTACTGAAAATCACTGTCATTTCCAGTTTGGAAAAAGCCCGAGGTTTTGGAGAAAACACCCTTTGTTGTTTGAATTGCCCTTGTAAATGGAAACTGGTTGGCCATTTTCTGTATTTTTACAAGTTGCATTTTTAGTTTTTAAATAAAGAACACTGAATTACTTCTAGAGCGTTCAAAAGACTGAGGGACGTGAACTGACTAAAAACATGTCAGACACGTCCGACTGGCCAAGGGGCGGGGCATTTATCCCAAGAAGGGAAGAGGAGTGTGGGAATGTGTCACATCCAGACAATGGAAGATTACTCAGCCATGAAAAGGAATGAAGCCGGACACACGCTACCATGTGGATGACCCTTGAAAGCACTAAGCTGAGTGAAAGGACCGAGACACAAAAGGCCACATGTGTATGGCTCCATTCATACGAAACGTCCAGAACACGCACATCCACGGAGACAGACAGCAGAGTGGTGGTTGCCAGAGGCTGTGGGAGAGGAGGAAAGGGAGTGACTGCTCAAACGGTCTGAGTTTTATTTTTAGGGTGACGGAAATGTTCTGAAATTAGCCAGTGGTGTCGGTTGCACAAGCTTGTAAATATACTAAGAACCATTCAATTATAGACTTTAAAATGACGCATTTTATGGCATGTGAATTACAGCTCAATAAAAAAGAAAAGAGAGAAAGAAAAGAGTGTGGGAGAGGGGCTGGTGCCACAGAGGGGCCACAGCCGGGCTCAGGCCTGGCTCCGCCTCCTGGCTGGCGGTGTGGCCTCAGACAAGCCAACCCATACATGCAGCCTCAGTTTCCTCCTCAAAGAAACAGGACTCAGAGCAAACACGTCTACAGCTCAGAGGCCAGAGGGCTGGCCCGCTGAACCAAGGTTGGGGGTTCACGTCTCATGAGGGTCTGAGGACAAGGTGGGCTTAATCTAAACTGTTCCAGAGAGCAGGAGATGCCTCTCTCAACGCCTGTGTGCCTGGGAGTCACTCAGAGGGAGTAGTTAAGAATCAAAACAACAGGCCACATGTGAGGAGCTTGGCTATGTGGCAGGGGTTGCTAAATGCTCTCACGTCTACAACCAGTCTACTGTCGCCAGTCTACAGATGGGGGAACTGAGGCCCAGAGCTGCCTAGGTGACTTGTCCACAGTACACAGCCCATAGGTGGCCTCGCCAGGTTCCAACGTGGACCCGCAGGGCTGGGACACGTGGCCTTAAAACCACTCCCTCCTCCTGCTCTGCAGGTCAAGAGCGAGGACTCGGGACAGACCTGCCTTGGATGCTGGCCCGGCCCTTTTCTTGCCATTATTTAAATTCTCCAAGCATTTGTTTCCTCAGCTGTGAACTTGGGGAATAATTAGGGTTGTTGGGAAGATTAAATCAGATAATGTTTATGAATTGGCTGTCAGGGCTTGGAACAAAGTCCCTGCTGACTAAAAGGGCAGCTCTTTAGCATAAATGTGAAGTGTCTGGTGTTAGGCAAACAGTAGATGGAGGGCAGCCAACACTGCCACTCGAATCTCTCTCTTCTCTTTCGGGGCTGTGGATGGGGACGGATAGAAAATAAAATTAAAATAAGACAAGCGTATAGCAGGTATCCCAACACATAAAACCCGGAATGGCAGTGTTAGCACTTTTTGTACCCATTTCAGATTTTTTTCTTTTATAAAAGGGAAAAAACATGGCTGATAACTTTGAAATCTCCGTTGTCATTTTCTCCAGCCCCGTTCCTCAATTTCCCTCCCCAGAGGCATCGACTCTCAGGAATCTGATATCTATCTTTGTAGTTTGTGATTTTACACTTTTATCACATATTCCTGTATATGTAACGAAAAAATCACATTGTTCCTTCCTTTTATATTTTATACAAACATTTGTTTTATACAGCTTACCCCAATATAGCATCTTTTATATGATCTATCAGTCATACGATGCATCCCATCTATCAATATATCACCAACTTGTCTTTTTTCGCCAGCCATTGTGTTTCCATGATGCATCCCTGTGCATGTGCCGTGTAGGACCACATCCATGTGAGACCTCTATCTACACACTGGTCTAGCTCATTCGTCTTAAGGAGAGACTGGAATTCCATCAGAGGTCTTTCCCACATTTCACGTCCCTGTTCCCCGACTGACGGAAGTTGAGAATGTGCCCAGCTCTTCGCCATTACAAACAATTCTCTCTCGCCTCCTGTGTGTACCTGAGGTCCTTTAGCACCTAACGGTAGCAGGGCAGTCGCTGGGACGAGTGGCCCGCACGTCTTCGTGGATCCCGCCACAGTGCTCTTATGGCCGTGCTCTCATCAAAACTCTGAGAAGCAGTCCGCGACCGCCTCCTCCTGAAATTCCTGCCAACACTTTTGAGATGACGTGTCAACTTGGCGGGGCACCCGTCCCCGAGTATTCAGTCAGCAGTAATCTAGGTGTTACTGTAACGGTATTTGGTAGATGTAATTAATGCTCATAGTCACTCAACATTAAGTAAAGCAGACGATTCTAGGTAATCTGGGTGGGCCTGGTTTTATCAGTTGAAAGGCCTTTAGAAGCAAATTTGAGGCTTCCCTGAGGAAGAAATTCTGCCTGTGAACTAGCTTCAGTTTGTGCACCAGAGAACCAGCCATGGATCTCTCTCTCTCTCTAGGTAGATAGATAGATATACATATATAGAGATCTGTATATAGAGAGATAGATGAATAATAGATCTATGGAAGTATATAGATCTATATAGACAGATAGAGATATATGGATATAGAGATCTATAGATACAGATACATGATTATATAGGTATATATATCTAGGTAGATGTCTGTGTTTCTTTCTATCGATCTATCTATCTATCTATCCTACTCCCTGTTCTGTTTCTCTGGTGGACCCCAAGCTGATAAGAGTCGATATTATGAGCCTCTTTGATCTGAGCTACTTTGGTGGGTAGGATCCCACTTACTTCTCCGTGAACACAGCAGGCGTGCGGGGCTCGCGGTCGCCGTGCGGGAAAGGGAGGGCTGCGGAGCGCTGACGTGCTCCAAGGCTGGCGGGGCCGGTCCACGCTGCCAGGGGCACAGGGATGCATGGGGTGTGGCAAGCCTCTCTCTTCCTTGAAGCAGCTCAGCCCCATTTTTAAACTACGTGCTGGGAAAGTGACTCCACAGAGTGTCCAGGAACCACGAGCCACGAGGTGGGTATCCTACAGAGGACAGAAACCAGCCCTTTTCACACTTCACTGTGAAGAGCTGGGCCCCTTTCTCAGCGGGTCCATTTTAAGAGGCTTTGGATCTGTGCCAGTTGAGACAGTCAGCTCCTACCCCAGTGGAGACCCTGCAGGACCTCCTGCAAGGGCACATCCAGCACCCATCTTCTCATCCCCAGACTCAACTCCTGAAAGAAGCTGACATCCAGTAACTCTTAAATCCAGGCTTCCCTCTTTCCACCTGTGGCCAGTGAAGCAGTCCACTTCATGAAGGATGTACCACGCATCGGCTCCTCCCAAATCCATGGGCTCCCCCATCTGGCTTTGAGGGAGGAGCAATGGAGGGGAACCCCCCTGCCATATTCTCAGGCGCAGATAGAGCCCAGGTGTTGTGCTGGGGTCCCCTCTGAGGACTGGGGAGCTGACCGCAGACTGAGACTTCCATATTGTCCCGCTGAGGGAAGCTTAGATTCAGTAATAGGACTGTCTACGATTTACTGGTTCATTGTCAACGCTGGGGATGGAGATTGTAACCACGTGCTTCAGCTTAGAAGGAACTTTTAAAAGTTTAGTGAACTGATTTAAACTTCTTCGGGGAAGAGCCGTGTCTGAGGCAGCCTCATGGATACTTTCATGGCAAATTCGACTTCTGCAGACTGATGAGGAAGACTCAAACCCTGCCTGTGGGCTGCTTCTACATGGATTCATCAGCCAAGAGTGATTTTTGCATTTGTCAAGGCCTTAAAAAAAAAGAAAAAGAACATGCGATAGAGACCGAATGTGTCCCCGCAAAGAACTCTGCTGATGGCTGGACAAGAAAATCATTTCCCCAAATTATGGGGCTCTCAGTTCGTCCCCCAAGGGCCTCTCCTAGTCCTTTGGTGTTCAAGTCATTCTCTGTTGTAAAGCCGATGGTGTCAGCATCCTTGTGGATGCTAACTCCTGTCATTGTCCTTACAGCTTTTCTCTTCAGTTGTCGTCTCCTCTGATGCGCTGTGTTTCGAGTGGGACTTCAGCATTGGTGTCACGGCCTGCATGAGAGCCTGCACCCTTTGCTGGACTTGCACAGATTTGCATCGTGAGAATTTGCACAGCCTGTGGGAGACCTGGAGGCTGTGGGCCCATGAGAAGCATCGCCCTAAAGCAGAGGACTCGTGTTATAAATAGGAAGGGATACCTGAATTGGGGCTAATATTATGAGTGGTTAATAGTTTACCATAGTGATTATTTCATGTTGTGACAGCATTTTGTTCCCTGCGCAGGCTTTTGGCTCCAGGAAGGGGAACACGAATACCTGAATAATAAGCCACGCCTACCATTGGCCCTTCCAGACTTCAGTGTGGTAGGAGAAGTATATGAATAGAAAAATTAAGGACCATTTCTTCCTCCATCTCAGCCGAAGCATGGTAGGTCAGGAACGCATGCCAGGGTCAGAAGAGGAGGTCTGAGACGCTGGACGGGGCCCTGGCTCCCGTGGCAAGCTCTGGGGGGTCGAGGGTCCAACTTCAAAAGCCAAGACAAGAGTCCAGCTGCTCCGTTCGGAGGGCTGTGAGGCTTGTCACTTCAGTGAGACAAAATCCGTGCCCCTCTTGCCGCCCGCATCCTTGCTGTCCACACCCTTGCTGTGTGGTGCTCCAGGTCCTGCCTTCTCTGTGCTTTGTTTCCCTCCTCTGTGAAACGGGATAATGCCATTCCTGGAGGATTGCCCTGGGAATTAGATGAGAGACTCTCCATACACGCCACCCCCCCACCCCGTGGCTGGCACAGAGGTGGCCACCCATAAACACCAGCCTCCTTGTCCTTCACCCCAGGACACAGAGGCCAAGCACAGTGACCATGAATTTCAGCGTGGTTTCACCAAATCCCTGGTGAGCACCATGGGCTTCCGGCTGTAAGAGGGCCGGCGTTCAACTGTAACTGACTTGGGGACTAATTTCGCACCAGTTGGAAGTGGATGGAGAAGTCGTTCAATTAAACTTTCAGTTCGATCAGGAGGTGCCAACAGCAGGACGCCCGGGGCAGCAGGACAGGACTTTGCTGCAGGCGTCAGTGCCGGAGGCTGAACCCCGCCGTGTGCAGCGAGGAGGGGCGGGCTGGCGCCGATCTCTTGGAGAATTTGGGGTCTGGGACTGACCTTGCAGGGAGTGATAAAGGCCCTCCCTCTTCCTGAAGCAAACAGCTCCCCTCCACCTCCTTCCCGCCACGCATGCCAGGTCTGTCGGCGGGACGATATTTTGAGACGTTAATCTACGTTTGATTTCTCCCTCTGGTTTCACGGTCCCCATCTCCCGTTCAAGCGAGGAAACGAGTTCCAAGTGTAGATCTTCGGAGGACAGGGGAGCACGATGGCATGCGAACAGCCTCCCCAGACACCCCAGAAGAGGAAGGCTCATAGTATGGACCAAGATCGGGAGGGGGAGTGGGGCTCCCTCCACGTCCTCCGGAGCAGGAAGAAAGCCCTCTCTCCCGGAGAAAGTGGTCTTCGCATTCTGAGTGGGAACAAGTGTCCTGCTTTTGGACGACCCCTCTGGAAAGGGGCACGAGAAGGCCGCTGTCTGGTGTGTCTGTGCAGCGGCACCAAAGACCTCCGAATCCCAGAGGGGCTGGAAAAACAAATTGATTGGGCTTGGAGGAAATAAAAACTGAAGACATTACAGCAAAAAGGAGCGAGTTGCCACTCAATATCCCCTCTCCTCTCTTTCCTCAGTAAACTACGGTGTTTTGGTGGGTGGAGTGGGCACTCTTACCCAGCTAAGGGACTACACGTCTCAGTCTCCTTGCAGCTTAGGTGTGACGACATGACTGAGTTCTAGGACAATGGTTCACCAAGTGTGCTGGACCAGCAGCATCAGCCTCACCTGGAAACGTGTTAGAAATGCAGATTCTAGGCCCCACCCCAGAACTACTAAGTCAGAAACTCTGGGGGTGGAGCCCACTAACTTCTGTTTTAACAATGCCTCCAGGTGATTCTGGTGCTGCTAAAAGTTTGAGAACTACTGTTCTAGTCCAAATGTAAGCAGAAATATTACATGACGCTTTAGGAAATCTGCTTAATGGGAGCTGGACTTAGTAAGTGGGGACCTTCTTTTTGTCCCCTTTCCCTTCCTGCTAACTGGAATACAGATATAATGGCTGGAACGCTAGCAGCCATCTTGAACCATGAGACAAACTTGGAAATGAAAGCCATTCACTAAGGATGGTGGGCTGGAAAGATGAAGCCTAAATCTCTGATGACTAAGGAGTGGTCCTGGACTTACTTACATATGTGAGATAAACTTCCTTTATGTTTCAGCTACTATTTTTGATGGTTTTCTGTTACACTCATGCAAACCTAAGGCTAACTCATGTGGATATTTCTTTGCATACTTGAGATGGTGGATGAAGAGGGCCACTTGCTATAGAGGCATGTGACATTTCTAGTATTGTAACCACGGCTGAAGGTGCTAGGTGGCAGCCTGCATTTTTGGAATGGCAGGGAATGATAGCAATCCCACTGTTTTCGGTGGCCGGTGGTGGTGGGAACCCCTGCCGAGCAAAGCCGACAGCGGAGTCCTTATGGGAGAAAGGCTAAAGCAGAGACTGACAATTCTGCCTAATTTGCAGCAGCAGAAAAATTACTCCAAGACAGGTGCTTCATTTTCCCAGTTCAAGGCATCCTCCTTAGAACGATGCATGGGCCGCCCAGCAGCCATGGGCATGCGGATTAGGGAGGGTGCTTGAAAGGAGGGTTCTGCTTTCAGGGCAGATGAGCCCAGAGAAGTGCCGTCTGGTTAACAAGCTGACTTTGTTCGGTGCAACCAGCTACTCACATAATCCTGTGATTAAGAATACATCATGTACACACACGCATCGCAGGGGCGGCCTCTCGAAATTCCACCCACTAATGTAATTTTCCCCCTAGCCAGGCTGAGCCCAGACACCCCGCTCTGCTGCGTGGCTCGGTCTAACAGTTTCTCTCATCAGGGAGAGAAGGGGAACCTCGTTACCAGCAGCTTGCGAACAGCAGGCCTGATGGAGCAGGCCAGATTGGACCTGCTCTCTGACCACACCGCCTCCTCCTCGCCCATTTCCTAATGAAACGATCCCCAGGAGCTCTGTGGGATTTTTTGGTAGAATTGATTTAAAAAATGCTTGGTGAGACCCGGGGGGGGGGGGGTGGCGCAAATACACAGCTGATGGGGAAATGGAAGCCAACATCTCCATCGCTTCCTCTTTGCAATCGCTTTGGGTTCTCCAGGAGCAGTGAGTGCCGGGAGGTGGGGAGGCAGGCAGATAGCAAAGAGGACATTCCCCTCTGGAAAGGCTCTCCTCCAACCTTCCAGGGAGCAGGAGAAGGGAGCTCCTCCATGAATCACAGGACGGGTCTGTCCATGCATGGTGCGGTTGTTCTCGATGACACTTCCTCTTCTGTCATCTCTGTTTGTCCTCACTCTGTGCTTCCTTCTAGAATCTTAGCACAATGGAATAGTGTACCAATTAGGGTCCACGCCCCTAAGCAGGAAGTTTCTCAGTCCAGCATTCCTGAGCAGAGTGCGGCAGGGAGCATCGGAGCTGAGCAAGAAGAGCTCACCAGCCAGCTCCAGTGTCTCGGAGGACGACCCTAAATAACCAGACCGGCTCCTGTTCACTGGGCTTCTATGGCGTGTCAGGCAGCAAGCATTCATAACAATGATGATGATGATGGTGGCTCATCGTCATCATCATCATCATCATCATCATCTGTGTTTACGTCTGTGCTAGTTTTCTAGGGCTGCTGTCATGAAGTACCACAAACTGGGCAGCTTACAACAGTAGAAATTTATTCTCTCACGGTTCTGGAGGCCAGAAGTCTGAGATCAAGGTGTTGGCAGGGCTGTGCCCCCTCTGGAACCTGTAGGGAGAGTCCTTCCTGCCTCTTCCTAGCTTCTGGGGGTGGCGGCAGCCCTGGGCGTTCCTTGGCTCATAGACCCATCACTTGGATCTCTGCCTCTGTCATCACACAGCTTTCTCCTGGTGTGTGCCTGTGCCCAAATTTCCCTCTTCTCACGGGGACACCAGTGGTACTGAATCAGGGCCCGCCCTAACGACCTCATCTTAACTCGATCATCCACAAAGACCCGATTTCCAAACAAGGCAACCTTCACAGCTACGAGGGTTAGGATGTCAGCGTGTCTTCTCGCCGGGGGGGGGGTGTGTGTGGGGGGGTGGGGCGCGTAATAAATCTGTAAGAATGTCCCTGCTCCCTTTGCAGAGGCCATCCCGCGGATTATTGCCACAGTTGATCTTCAGCACGGCAGAGCTGGTGTGACCACAGTGGGGGAAGCTGAGGCCCAGAGGACTGTATTTGGACCCTCCAGTCTCCTGACAGCCCTCCTAGGTGAGCTCCTTCCTTCATGAAATCAGCTCCTCTGAGCTGAGCTGAGCTGAACCAGCCAGCGCTGTCAATAGGAGTAGAAGTAGCAACCCCACCCGGGCCACCTCACAGCGCACCACGGCCGTGAGTCTGCCGCGTCCTGCGCGCTGCTCCAGGCATCTGTGCCTGGACCAATTTACGCACTCCTCCCAGCAGCCCGACGAGGCCAGCACTTCAATTCTCCCCCACTCCACAGGGGTAGGAAACGGAGTCACAGAAAGTTTTGATAACTTGCCCAAGAATCACGAGCTCGCAAGTGTGGAGGTGGAGAGGGGAGCCCGGCATGGAACCCCATGCTCTGAGCCACTACACGATCTGACGGCAATAACCCTAAAAATACTGTGGGTTGACTTTGCAAAAGCAAATGCATATATTGAACATCTCAGCAAAGCTTTATCTTAAAAAATATTAAAAAGTTTTATTGAGAGATAATTCAGAAACCACACAAGTCACCCTTTCACATGTCATAGCCAGTGCTACCATCACCTCTATTTGGTTTCAAAACATTTTCTTCACCCCAAAAGGAAAACCCCTATCCGTGAGCAGTCATTCTCCAATCTCCAGCCCCAGGGAAGCCCTAAGCTGCTTTCTGTCTCCACGGATTTGCCTACTCTGGACATTTCCTATAAAGCCAGGGATCACTCCATACCCGGCCCTTTGTGACTGCTTATTTCACCCAGCGTAATGTTCCCAGGGGTCATCCGTGCTGTAGCATGTGTCAGCACTTCACTCCTTTTTATTGCCTAATAATAATCCCGTGTCTGGACAGACCACAGTTTTGTGCATCTCTTCATCCACTGATGGACCTTTGGGTTGTTATTTGACCACTTTTGGCTGCTGCTTAGAACACGGAAGTACAAGTTTTTTTGTGTGGATGTGTTTTGTGTGTTTTTTCATTTCTCTGGCATGTATGCCCAGGAGTGGGGATTGCAAAAGCTCCCTTTAAAAACCAGGTAGTTCCATAGACTCTTTCCTAAAATGAATTATCTTTCTTCAACTCCTTTGCACTTAAAAAGTTACAATAGGGGCCGGCTTGGTGGCGCAGCAGTTAAGTTCGCATGTTCCACTTCGGCAGCACAGGGTTGACCAGGTTTGGATCCTGGGCATGGACTACACACCGCTTGACAAGCCATGCTGTGGCAGATGTCCCACATATAAAGTAGAGGAAGATGGGCACGGATGTTAGCTCAGGGCCAGTCTTCCTCAAAAAAACAAAAACAAAAACAAAAACAAAAACAGTTACAATAATCCCAAGGATTTTTGAATCTCCTTTCTTCCAAGGCGGCCCAAGCATTTTCCTTAATACTCTGCAATCCACTCCCCTGGCATCTGGGCAGAGAAGGATATTTTTGGTTTTTTTGGTTTTTTTGAGGTAGATTAGCCCTGAGCTAACATCTGCTGCCTATCCTCCTCTTTTTGCTGAGGAAGACTGGCCCTGAGCTCACATCCATACCCATCTTCCTCTACTTTATATGTGGGATGCCTACCGCAGCATGGCTTGCCAAGCAGTGCCATAGCCACACCCGGGATCCGAACCTGCAAACCCTGGGCCACCGAAGCGGAACGTGTGAACTTAACCGCTGCACCACTGGCCAGCCCCCAGAGAAGGATATTTTTGATGGTTGTTTCATAAAGCAACAAAGACGGGCTTTGCCCCAGGTCGGAGGCTGGGGAGAGCAGATGCTGACACCAGCCAGGCGTCCTGTCCCAGGCCCCCGGTCCCTTTCCACTTACAGGCACGCGGGTGACGGCTCCTCTTTCTTCTGTGAATGAGGCTTCTTGTGACTCTCAGAACACCGTGTTCCAAGCCCAAATGTTCCTAGACAGTGTCTCATTAATTACGGTCTCGGTCTATCGGCTGCCTTTCGAGCTGCATCTTAATTAGTGACCCCCACGGCCGACCCTGTATCAGCACAGGCGTTCTTTGTTGGCTCTTGTGTCTGATCAATGGGATGCTGTGGGCTAACTTGTCTCCCTTCCCACTTTGGGAACAGGAAAGAGTCCTTGTGTGTGATGTGTGCTGCGGCTCTGCTCCTGGCACAGACCCCACCCCACAGCAACAAGCGACCCCTTTGATGTGCAGAGGAGGATGGCGCTGAGTTCAACCATTATCTAACCCATGTGGCTACTCTCCACCCGGCAGACAGGGTGAGCCTCTGAAAGCCTGAAGGAGATCATGTCCCCGCTCTGCTCCAACCTTCTCTTGGCTCCCAGCTCACTCCGATTGACAGCCAGCGCCTGTGGGATCTGGACGCTTCTGCTGCTCTCCCTTCCACATGCTTTCCAGCCACCCCGGCCTCTTTCCTGTGCCTTGAACATGATGGAGTCTTTGCAAATGCCATTCCCGCTGCCTGGAATGCTTTTCCCTTACACGGCTCCATCCTCACCTCCCTGGAGTCTTTGTTCAAATGTTACCTCCCCAGCCCCATCTCTCCCCGTCCACATTTCCTGCCATGCTCTCAGAGCTCTGATCACCCACGACACTAAATATTTCATTTCAGCCCTGGGGTGAGGTCTCTCTTCCTCTGGGACAGAAGCACCCTGAGGGAAGACATGGTGTCTGTCCTGTTCACCGCTCCCTCCCCAAGGCCTGGAATGGGAGGCCCTTCACAAACACAGGGGAATAGATAGAAAAGAGAAATTGTCTGCAAGGTTTTCTAGTTTGAGGTTCTCAAAGCATTCAGGGGAAGGGAATTTGAGGGCTTTTTGAAGATGGCCTTGAATTAGGTAGAAGAGGAATCTTGGCCTGCTTCCCTCAGGGATGCAATCGAGATCCTGGAAGGAGTTGTTGCCTGACAGCCCTGGGAATGAGGCCGGGGCCTGGGGTTTGGCACAGAAACTACTGCAGGTGCAAAGAGACCACAAACCTGGAACGATTTTCAGCTCAGGGAGACCTTTTTGGCTCAAGACCATGGACCCAAATCGCCCTCATAGCCGCGGCATTGGCTTGGGCAGCAGGCGAGCCAGGGGCTGTTACAAAAACGTGAAGAGGGAAAAGCTCCAAGAAGGGCTGGGATGAACTTGTTTTTCACTGGCCTGGCGGAACGGGAGGGGAGATCCAGAAACCCGGGTGAACTATAGGGAAGCAAGCGATGGTTTGCTTCCGCACACCTGATCCGGCAGGTGGAGATTTACATCTGGTGCCGATGCTCTGCTGGACCGCGCAGGCGCAGCCAGCGTGCTTTCTGATTGGTCCATACTACGCCTCTGGCCTGTCCTGATTGGATGGAGTCTGCGCCGTTCCAACAGGTAAAGAGCTTGCGCATCACCCCCGTTTGCACCAGGTACGAATGGGAAATGGAAGATAAATGAAATCCTGCACTGTCTCGGGCACCCCGTGTTGGTCATGATGACGCTCTAATCTCCTCGTGGAAGTGGTCCAGCAATTACCTTTTAATGAGACTTTCACAAAGGTCTTCTTGGGGGGTACTCAGAAGGCCAGAACACAAAAGGTAAGTTGGTCTTCAGAAATTACCTACAAGGGTCCAGGCATGCGGGTTTTCAGTTGCAGAGAACTGTGCTAACCGCATTAGTCACGTGAAGTTAAAAACAAGCCTCATTCCTCTTCGCTATTGCAGCCCCGAGTTTCTGCCAGGCGTTACCGCTGGAGAAACACAGACCCAACAACGGTAAACCATTTAACAGATCACTCCTGGGGAGCTGCAACTTGTCTCAAACGGTAGCTGAGCAAATTTCCCTGCCTCCCCGAGGACCGCCGCTAACAGCTCTGCGGGCCTGCAGTAACAGACCAATAATTCTGGGCTCTGTGACTTTGGGGAAACAGAACTCCCACCTCATTTACTTCCAATTCCTTCACAGCGCAAACTGGGGTGCCAGAGCCGAACTTTACTTATCCGTCAATTTGCTTCTAATACAAGATGGAGATGCTATTCCAAAATGTTCATTTAAAACAAGAAAACAATTCAATTTAAGAAGGCACCCGTCTCCAGAAGGTCCAGTGCTGCAAATGAGTTATTAAAGGGGATCTCCCTTTGGGATGACACATGGAATATGTGAAACATCACGTTTTCTGCAACCTTGCCAGAAAGGAGGCAGTTGAGGAATATGTACTTTATTTCTCCAAAGTTGTAAGCTCTTTCTGTTTTCACGACTTTTGCATCACTTAAGTATATACAGATGCTATTGTTATGCGTCAAGGCTGTTTCAAAGGCCAGTCCTGAGGGCAGAGCCTGCTCCAGGAGTATGATGAGGGGGCAGACGTGGCCAGGGTTCTGTGTTGCTTCTGCACTTTATGATCCTCTCTCCACCAACACCCAGTGTGAGAGGCATTTCAAGTGTGCATCCGTGATACCAGCTCAATACAGGTTGACCTAAGGGAGGCCATAGTGTAGAAAAGAAACCATATTGTAACTTTGAATGACCTCTGATTAACGAACCCAGACATGCTCTGTAGATTTGATGGCCCTCCCAGCTGCTATAAGTTGATAACTTTGTTCTTTTGAGTTCCATAGAAATGTGATGACCCTGGGCAGAGAGTCTATGCTGACAGTCATCATCAAGGACAACTGAAAGGTCAGGTTATAGGGCGTTGCTCCAATCCCTCATGCAAATTCAGTAAAACAGAAGACTATCAGGAACTAAGACCACATGTCTGCTCCCACTGGGAGACCAGCCCCGTATATAACTGGCCTCTAGTCTTTGTTCTGTAAGATGGTTTTTTGGGACATTAGTCAGGCATCTTCCCCCTTGCTAGCAAGCTGTAATAAAAAGTCCTTTCTCTCTTACCACATTGCCTCTTGACTGCTGGCGAGCAGATGACCACCCCCCGCCCCCCACCACCCAGGTGGTAACATCCATACCCTGACCTCCTCTCTTTCCTGAGCCCCTGGGAAGAACACATGACTCAGACCCCTTGCAGCCAAGGAAAGGTGTGTGCCCTCTGGGCAGAGGCAGGTGAGAGCAGTGTGCCAGCTCTCTGCTTTCTCCCTCCTTGGTGGGCAACCTGAAGCAACAGGATGGTGTGAATCAAATCCCTGAGTCACCAGATGGAGGCGAGCCCAGGGCCACCTGCACCAAGCTTCGCATGAGTGTGATAGATAAACTTTGGCTGTCTTAAATTGCTGAAATTCCAGTGCTTGTCTGTTTGGGGGCTAGTGGGACCTGTGCTGACACATCCCCCAAAGAAGCCAGGTGTGGTGTCCACCTGGACACAAGAGAGCTCTCCAGTAAGCACGCACATTCAAGCATGACGGACTGAGCTGCATGGATGAGCCCTGCCAGGGGCAGTGGGTTTTCAGAGGGAACCACAGGGAGAGGGAGATGCTCAGAGGCGTGAGTTACAAGGGGGAACTCTTGAGACAACAGCTGTGGGCTATCAAGGGAGAGAATTTTGGAGGTGGGCTTTCTTGGTGCCCATCAAATCATATGGAGAGTTTTCATCTAGTGGGGATTTGGGGTTGTGAGCACAGAAGTGAAGTCTGGGTAACTCAAGCAATAAGGGAATTTGCCTGAAGGATCCTGAGTATCTCAGACTTGGTGGTCAGGCTCAGGAACAGGGCGGGCACCAAGGCTGGGTCTGGGCAGCAGATGCTCCACAGCGTGTCAGGGAGATGCCAATGAATGAATGCCAGTAGTTGTGTCCTTGTATCATGCCAGTCGGGGATGCGAAGAATCCAGCTGGCCCAGTTTAGGTGGCGTGACCCCACTGGCAGTGGAGAGGTGGTGAGAGGGAGGGATCCGGAGGGAGGGAGCCTTTATTGGGCTGGGAGACTTCTCAGCTCCATGGTCCACCCAGACTGCACGGATGGTGGCTTGGACATAGCCACACCTATTTCCCAGGCTTCCTCCAGGGGTCAGAGGCACTGGCAGGCCCAGGAGTCCACTCTGAACCTGTGGGCTGCCTCAGATGTAGCTCAGCAACGGCCAGGAAGTTCCTACATCTCAGTCCCCGATTGTTGGCACAGAGGATGCATTTCCCCCTCAACGCTGCCTGCCCAAATCTGTCAAAACCCCCAGGAATCCTACTTGGCCGTAATTCTACACTGAAAGCTTAGTATCTCCCACATTAGTAATGGGCGATACCATCCCCTGGTGGCAGAGGTCAGCCACACACAGCAACCCCGCAAATGTAGGCATTCCCGTTAGTGATACTTAACCAAACCCAGCCACATCCCGCACCCCTGATCAGAGCAGGATGGAGTTCACTCCCCTTTAGACTGTTGACTGCTCCAGGGCCCATTTGAGGTAAAATATACATATGGTAAAATTTCACCCTTTCAACAGTGCCGTTCCATGAATCTGAGTAATTTCATGTAGCTCTGGAGCCTTTGCCACCATCCAGTTTTAGAAGATTTCCATCACCGACGGGTCCCCTTGTGCCATTGGCAGTTGATCTCTGCTCCTACGTTGGGCCCCAGGCAAACAGCGATCTGCTTTCTGTCTCTATAGTTTTGCCTTTTCTAGAAATTTCATGTAAACGGACTCCTACGGTGTGTAAATCTTTATGCCTGGATTCTTCCCTCCCAGTTGCTTTGTGCCTTGGTGGTTTTTCCTCCTCACCGTTCAGTAGTGCTCTCTTGTCTGGCTGTCCCTCCGTCTGTTGACTCGTTCACCAGTTGAGGGATATTCGGGTTGATTGCAGTTTTTGGCAATTATGAACAATACTGCATAGCCACTTTTGCCTCCCTGTCTCCGGTTGGGCAGGTGTTTTCCTTTCTCTAGAAACCAAGGAGTAGAATCGCTGGGTTGTATGGCAAGGGCACATGTAACGTATTAATAAACTGCCAAACTGTTTTCCGACAACTTGTATCATTTTACACCAGCACCACCCATCCACGCAGGTCCACACCAACACTTGGTATTGCCCATCTTCTCTGTTTTGGCCATTCTCGGGAGGGTGAGGCAGAATTTCATTGTGCGTTAATTTGTGTTTCCCAATGACTAATTATATTGAGTATTTTAATTCCCCTAACGTTTCAGCTTTAAACAAATTACTGTGGTAAGTCTTGGCTCAAATTCATTGAACCATTAACATCCACTGGATTTAATCTTTGTGTTAAGAGAATTTGAAAAGAACAAGATAATAGGACAGCAAGGAGGCATGTTGGCCCATCACCAAAAAAAGAAAGAAAGAAGGAAAGAAAATGAGAAGAGTAGACAGAAGCAGCCTGACGTGGCCAATGCAACAATCACATTTTATATGCCAACCATTTCAATTAATTATCGACACACATATACTTAGAAGTATTTCACATTTCACCATGTCAAATTTCCTTGTAAAATTGGGATTTAAGAAAAATATCTGCCTCTTGTCTGTACCAGCCAGTACAGACTCTGAATAATGAGATTTTCAGGGCACCAAATGCTGGCTCGGACACTGTCGGCTGGGCACGTGCGCTGCAGCTGGCGGCTGGGCGGCTGGGCGGCTGCCCTCTGCCCGGGGTCCGCAGAGTTCCTCAGCCAAGGTTTCATTACCGCCTCCTTAATTGTTAACGAGTGTGTCTGCTGAGGAGTCTGGAAGAATCCACCAGAACGTGAGGTCCACATCAAAAGGGTTCACCCAGACAGCAGCAGCCCGCAGGCTCCCTTCCTCCGGAAAGGCTGATCTCTCAGATTAATGCAAACCTTTTGCAAATTAGTGGAGAAATCTCCCAGTTTCCTCTGCCTTGGCCCAGCTTTACAGGTTTAATTTTGAGAAGCATAAACAGTAATCCACTCGTAAAAAATCCCTTGTCCCACGCGGAGTTCCTGACATATTGGACAAATAGGAGCCTGGGGAGGAAAGAGGATCTTGCCTCTTTCTTTCAAGTGATTAAAGGAAAGAGAGCTCGTTTGTTGCCTCCGTGATTTTTCTGGCAAATTCAAGGAAGACACGTTCTCTGAGGGGCAGCGAGAGAGAGTTACGGTAATAAGGACGGGAACAGCCTCCGGAAAATCGAGCGTATGCTGCTCCCTGTTTGCCGAATGCTCACTGAAACTTGGGCGGCGTCTCTGTCCAGCTGTCCCAGGTGGTGGGGGGAGGTCAAGAGCACAAACCCCTGATTCAAATCCACAGTCCGCCACTCCTCAGCTGTGTGTCCTTGGCCAATTACTTAACACTTCTGTGCCCCAGCGTCCTCTTTAAAAAGGGGAAAATAATAGCACCGTCTTTTCTTGGTTTCCTGTGGCTGCTGTGACAAACTGTCTCAAACTTGGGGCTTTAAACAACAGAAACGTATTCTCTCACACTTCTGGAGGCCAGAGCTCCAAAATCAGGTGTGGGCAGGGCCGGGCTCCATCCACAGGCCCTCGGGGAGGGTCCTTACCGCCCCTTCCAG